>NC_087437.1:76849773-79579513 GCF_036321535.1 Camelus dromedarius | reverse complement strand
CTGTAGACACAATAATGGCCCCATAATATGTCCCTGTCTTACACAGCATTCACAGGTTCTGCTGATTAACATGGCAAAGGGGGGTTAAGTTGGCAAATGGAATTAAGACTGCTAATAAATTTATATTAAAATGAAGAGATTATCCTGGATTAAAATGAGGAGGGGGAGGAAGGAGTGTCAGTCATCAGAGTGATGCAATGTAAGAAAGATTCTACCATTTATTGCTGGCTTTGAAGATATAAAGAGGCCATAAACTAAGGAAGGCAGGGGATTGGATTCTTCTCAAAGCCTTCAGGAGGAATGTGTATTTACCTATAACTTCAATTTTAGCTGAGACACCTATTTTGCACTTCTGAACTCCAGGACTATAAGAAAATGTATGTCATTTAAGTCATCAAGTTTGTGGTAATTTGTTACAGCAATGATAGGAAACTAGTGCATGCCCTTCCTACAGTGCTTGGGTTTTGTTTGTTTGTTTTTAATAATTTTCATCAGTTAAATAGTTGTGCCAGTGAGGGGATTCGCCAGAGATCCTCACTCTGCTGTTTTAGAAGCCCCTCTCTTGAAATGTATGTCTTCGTGTTTGAAAGCTACGTTTGCTGATAAAGAGGTCTAAATAAACAGTTCCCCCTGCCCTGGCACTCTAACATGCCATTCCATTACCTGGCAAATCCTTCCATTTCTTATTGTTATTGCAAACAGTCTACTATAATTCTGACTTCCCTTCTCTGGTGCTTTAAATATATGTTCTTTATCTTTGGCTCTCGAAAGTTTGATAGAAATGTGCTTAGGTGGGGGCGGTGAGGGTGTGTGTGTGTGTGTGTGCTGTGTTTATACTTTTGGTGTTTGCTGAGCTACTAGGATTTGTAGTTGGGAGTCTTGGCCATCATCTCTTCAAACAGTTCTTATGCTTTATTCTATTTGTCTTTTACTTCTGGGACTTTATTTTCAAATATATTAGGTTGTATCTTGGAACTCATTTTATTTTTCACTTTGTTTTACCTCCTTGTGCTTCTCTGTGTGTTCTTTCTATTGACCTATTTTCACGCTCAGTGATTCTTTACTATGTTGAGTTTATTGATGTGCCCGTCAAAGGTGGTGCACACTTCTATCACCGAGTTTTTCCCTTTGATTATTTCTTATGTTTCTCTTGCCCCATCTATCTATGCATGTTGCCTGCCTTTTGCTCCACAGACTTTTATGTATTAATCATTAATCAATAAAAAGAATATAGAGTGATTTAAAATTCTCTGTCTGTTAGTGCCAATATCTGGGTCTTATGAGGCTCGTTCTATTAGTCCCTGAACAGTGTGCTGTGTTTTGCTTGTATTCTGTATTTCTTGTAGTTTCGACTTGAACACCAGACATCTTGTATAGGAGCACGGAGACTGAGATATAGAGACCTGGAAATGTGAAACTTCTTTTCTTGCCAGGTTGAGGTTTTCTAGTCAGAAGGTGAACCACGTTGTTGTTGTTACGGTTACCCTTATTGTACCACCAACTTCAAATTTTTCTACCTTTGCCTTTTGTTTAGTGTGAAGACTGGTTTTCTGGAAGATTTCATCAATGTCTGCTCCATTCTCTGCTTTAGGTCTTCTCTTTGCACTTGTATGTTAGATATTTCTTCACAGCGTCACCCCTCTCCACATAGTAGACTGCTGTTATCTGTCATGCAGCTCTTGATGATCTGGGAGAGGGAGTGAAAGGCACGGACATTCCCTGGTGTTTGGGGTCAGCCTTGGTCTTAGGCGGGCAGTGTGCGGCCAGTCTCAAGGATGTGAGGATCTCCTCCTCAGTGATCCTGCTCTTTCCCTGGTGGATAATCTCTAATAACACGAGTCCTGAGTGTTTTGTCCCCTTCCGCATAAGTAGAGGTGAGTTTTTATTTCCTACTCCTAGATGCAGGGGTTTTCCACCGATATCCTGAGAGCAGTTTATTTTACTACTTTACACCAGGGGCTTAAACTTTTGTTCTAAAGGGACAACAGGGGAGGTTTTGAGTGGGGCTTTATGCCCTTCCTGCATGAAAGTCTCCTCCCCTTGACACACATCATCAGGGGCTCTCCCTGTCTCTTACTTTGACTAATTTTCCTCATGATCACCTCTTGAGAAAATACTGCAGATGGTCATAAATTACCTTTGTGGCTTTCAGCTCCTAGAAGCTCTGGCCTCTCATACTAGCCCATACTCATTATTTAGCAATTGGTTTAAGTTTTAGCTGGATTCTTCTTTCTTGCCCTTCAGCTTCTGCATCTGCCCCAGGTAACTAAGTGCTCTGTCCTCTCTCTCTTTGGAAGATCCTATCTTTCCACAGATTTTTGGTTTGTTGCCCTGTGATCTCAGTTCCCTAATGAGTTCAAGGAAATGTTGGTTTGTAGATCCAGCTTTTTATGTTGTTTTTTTTTTTGGGAAACAGTGCTCTTTCTAGTATTGTACATACTAAGTAGAAGCTTAAAATCCTGTTCCCTTTGTCTGAAAGGTTCTCAGTTTTGGTGTAGAAACATATTTGATTTTTATAGATTGCTTAGTATTGTGCATCTAAGCTTAAAGCAAACTGTAGGAATCATTCTGCGGAGTTCCTGTCTGTTCAGATAAACACAAAGCAATGTAGGTAATGGTATAATATTACAGTGAGATTCCAGATTCTGCAAAATAGAAACTGATTTCAAGGTGAAAGCAAATAGGCTGGTTATACCAGAAATCCTCTTTGTCTCTGCTTTCAGACTGATTTAGTAAAAAGGTTCTCCTTCCTCCCTTGAGAAAGCCTCAATCTATGTAAATTTCTTCCTGCCTTCTTGTTTTTCCCGAGGTAGGGTGGGGAGAAAGAGAGAAAGAAAGAGAAAGAAAGAGAAGGAGAGAGAAAGAGAGAGAGAGGATGAATCTGATATTCTGGTGTTTGGCAAGCTCTTTTCTAGAGACAGAGAATTTAGTTGCAGGTGAGGGACAAGATCATTGACCTTGGGGAAACTACAGGCTGAAGGTATCCATTATAGTGAAGTACCTCAAATTAGACAGAGTGAAGTGGCTTATTTAATAACCCCCCTTAAGCTTTGCAGGGTTGTCAAAGAATTTTTTTCAGAAAATTTGAATCATTTTCATCAATATTTTATTATGAGGATATATTTTGCTGTAAGCTCCCTAAGCGAAGAGACCATCTTCATTTGTTCTTTTCCAGTCTTACAGGGTACATATTGCATACGTATACTGTGTGTGTTCAGTAAGTGTTCCAGGTTCATTAGATCTTGTGTGTAAGTACCATTCCTACCCAAATATGAGTGTAGCTCACATACTGATGTTCTAAGTTCATTTGTAAGGTTGATTGCTAAAGTTGAATGCTGATGAATTGATACTAGTTGTGGTAACCTTTTCTTCAGTTTATATTTTTAAATTTCAGTCCTTAAACATTGTACACATTTTGAGTTTCTGATGGGTAGAAACTGAATTAATATGCTTGAACTCATTTATTCTTCAGTTCAATCCAAAATTGTTGTGCAAATTTGCAACTCATCCAGCCTGTATTGTTTAAATAGGGTTGCAGCCCCCAAGGTAGTTGTTCATTTGTCAGTGAAGCTTGTGTGTTTGACAATGTACAGCATAGATGACTAAGTTTTTTTCTCTTGTCTAGCATCTCACAGCTTTTTGTTACAAACTTTGAGGGGCTTGTCACTGATGCTTTAACTTGCGGAGTTTCCTGATATTATGTCTGAAGTTTGATAATTCTATTAAAGAATGTTTTTCTATGTCTACATGATGGATTTGATATCAAGTCAAAATTGAGCATTTCTAAGATGCCTCAGTTTTTACTTGCTTAAGGGAATAACATTTTAATATAGCAATCTCTTCATTATCCTACCAGGAGAAGAACGCAGTGTAGATGATTCTGTATTACTAATATTTAAGAGGAAACAAAATAATAGCAGAAGGCTTCTTGAGGGGTGGAAATAGAAATCTGTTTAGCTTTAACCTGAGTTTCTTCTGTTTCTTCTTATAGCCCCCTCATGGCAGGAAATGGACCGTATCTAAACTGGCATGCTTGGACCGCCCCTTTTCTACACCTGTTGATTCTCATCCACCACAGGAAAGGTAGGTCTTTTTTTGTTGTTGGTTTTTTTTTTTCCTGCTTGTTTTCTTGTTGTTTTATTTGATAGTCTCTTTCAGCTCTTTGTGGTTTATCGTAACAGTCCTGTTCTTATTAACAAAATACAGATTAATCTGACTTTCGATCCCAATAGAAACTTGAAAAAATAAGTTGTAATAGTGTGGTAATCTGCAGAAATGAAACTGTAATTAATGCAATTGTAATTAAAATACCAAAGCCTTCTTTAATTTAAATGGCAGTATATTGGTTAAAATAGCCAGCAATTTAGAGGATTAATGTATAATCCATGGTGTAAATTACAATCTTCTTTTGCCATTTTGGATATAGATTCTTGATACAAACAGGTTCTAGATGCAGAATACCTGGTCTTTAAACGCTGTCTCTACTATTTATTGAGTAAACTCAAATTTTAAAACTCTCTGTCTCCTCACCTGTAAAATGGGAATATTAGTAGTATCTTCCTCTAAAGGTTATTTTGAGGATGAAATGAGGAAATATTTGTAAATCTAGAGCAATAAGTACAAAAATACTATTATTTATTAATATTTTTATGAATTTGAAATAATGACAGCATACTCAACCTTCTCTTAGTCCGTGGCACCCAGGAAAATCTTTTAAAAAGGGAACTCTGGTTCAGACCCTTACCATATAATCCACAATAAAAGTCTGCTGCAACCTTTTTGGGTATGGGTATGGGTTTGGGATTTTCAATACAACATCTGGGATTTCAGCTAATAAGAATGTAAGTAAGCATCCTTTAGCTATCCTTGTCACAGTGGCTACTTATGTTCTAGCATGCACAGTTCAATATATTTCTGCTATGAGTTTGTTAGAAAGGTAAGAGATGGCTAGGAAAAAATGGCAGATAGGTCAAGATAATTCTCCAATTCCACTCCTCTTACTATTCTGGCTGGAAAAGCTGGAATCATTTAGATGATCATTTATTTAAATTCATCCTTGATCAGCTTCCTTGTTTCTACGGAGTACATGTAGGAAGTCTATGACACTGATTTGATTTTACAGGTCAGGAAGAATTTCTCCTGGTGTTACATCATTTTGTACCGGTGACAACACAACATAATTGCTACTTCAGGCAATTCTATAATGCATCAGTTGAAGAGTTAGAGGGAAGGGTTTGAGCAGTCAAATTAACCCAACTTCCATAACTTAAAAAGCCATTGCTGAATCGTTAGCACAATCCTGGGTGTCTGAATAATATGAAAATATAGCTTGGTAAAATAACCCAGAAAAGCTTCTACTCATGTAGCAGATATCTCATAGTATAGAAACTAAGAGACAGACCAATAGAATATTTATTTCTTTTGAAGATCAGTAAGAATTTACTTTATTTCCTCTTCTGATGGCTCTTCTGACTCTCTCTTTATCTTCTTGTGGATAGAATTATAGTAAGAGTCTGCCAAATTCAGACTGAGAGAAACACATCTAACTTACGTTTTGATGTGGCTTTTTCTTCTCTATGACGGTGCTCAGTTTGGTTTCCACCCAGCACAAGGTGTTCTAACTGTCAGTCATACAAAGGGCCAATTAGGTCATCAAGTCAGTTTTTCTACCAGAGTAGGATAGATCTCTGTTAAGTTTTTTTCTTCTATTTTCCCCCAGGCTAGAATTGAACATGTTTCTTGCTATTTCTTGAGGGCAAAGAAGATAAAAATCAATAATAAAAGTAGATGTGGGTTTAAGGGGACTAGTGTCTTAAATAAGGAGGAGGCATTTCACTTAAGCAGTTGCTGAGAACTTTTTATTCCATTGGGTGATAAATGACTTCTCTTTCATTTTTCTTTTACTAGCAAAAAACAAACAAGCACTTTATCACCATGTAAAAGTCAGACCTAGAATTCTATCATTGGCATATATATTTCCCCAGGGAAATACACCTGCACAGAATTCTTCTGATCTGTTGACAAATCCTTTGAGATTTCTCTTTTGCTTAAGAAGAATAAGAGTATTTAGAATATTGGATTTCCATATTTGGCTAAGGAAAAGGACGAGAGGGAGAAAGAAAGAGAGGAACTGGAAAAGTGTGTGTCTATGAATATGTGTAGGAGAGTGTGTATGGTATCTGTGTGTGTAAGTTTGTGTTAGGAAAAATATCAATTAGATTAAAATAATATATGGTTATGGATTTTTCCCCCTCAAAGGACATTAGCATTGGAGTGATGCTTAGAATAGTTGAACTGAACTTTCTAACTTTACATAAAGATTGTTTTATTTGCCAAGGTTACCAAGGTTACCAAAATAGATTGAAGATGGTTCAGGGCTAAACCAGACTTCCTGATTTCTCATTAAGTGTTTTCTCCTCTATACTACTCTTGTTCAAGATTATTTTTCATTTTCATCAAGAAGAGTGAGATTTCTGAATTATAAGTGATTTAGCCTGCGGCTTAGACCTGAATGACTGAGACCAGAACAGAGAAGATTTGTTTGTATCTTTAGCTCAGATAGGCTTAGAGAAGTCTCAGCTTCTGCAAGGAATAGTCTTTAAGCCAGAAGAGACTGAGATCTGTTATTTAAATCCTGATTCTTATGATGTCAGACGTGTACTCAGACATCAGGCATTTTAGCAAAGAAATGGGGAGAAGTTGGCAGCAGAATCACACCTCAAAACTGCATGATGTCTTAATGCAGCATCCTGCCTTTCTGGGACCCTACTGATTAAAACATTAAGAAAATTCATTCCTGAGCCAAATTAATTATAGTAGTAGATAATGTCCAAATAAATGAAAATAATATATCATAATAATATAATGATGTGTTTTGGACTCTGATTTCATCCAACCCTAATTGTTAAAATTCATCAGTAGTCAGCACTGGTGAGTCCCTTCTCATATTCTGATTTCTGTAGTAACTGAACAAGTAAGACAAGATTAAAATGAAAAAAGAAATATGTGTCTCTAATGGCAGAATTATCTCAGAATTTATATCAGAGTTATGATTCATTCTAAGCTTCATAATTATCCTTTATTATATGTGCTATGTTTTAAGAATGATCTTCTAATAAGGTGTTTCTATTTGATTATGATCGAGAATAAAGTTTCTGAATACAGAGGCTAAACCAATAAAACTTACAGATATCACAGCTGCTGTTTCTCCCATAAGCACTCTGCCAACAATAGCAATAATTGCACCAAGAACCTTTTACACTCCCTGAGAGTGTGCGTGGTGCCTGTCTTGGTCAGATGAAGACAGAGGCTTAGAGAAGGTAAGGTACCTGAATTTGCATACTTAGTAAGTGACAGATCTTAGGAAACCCCGGGAAGACTGACATCAGAATCCACAGCATTAAGCCCCACACCCCAGTTGTGTGTGTGTGTGTGTATGTGTGTGCACACGTGTGTACCGGCGTGTGTGTGAGGCCATGATGCGTGTCAGCAGGGAGAGAGGAGATAATGTGAAGGAGAGAATCAGGAAGTGATCGGGTGACAACAGCAGCATGGCTCTGATCAGTGTTACTTCTCTTGTCATTGAAAAGAAAGAGCTACAGACTGTCTGTATTTAGATGATCAGACGTGAGGACCTATTTATATTATTAATACTATAGTATTACTGTTATTTAAAACAGTAGTCAATATCCTGCTTGCAAAATGGCTTGGTTTTTATTGTTTAAAATTTTCTTGGCATTTGATTGAGTTAAAAATAGAGAAAGGGAAATCTAGATGTCTAAAATACCTAATATAAAATGTTAAGCACATAACTGCCATATGTAAAGTGTTATGTCTACATTTCTGTAATTTCTGGTCTACAGGGACTAGATTTGCACCATCTTTGGCAAAGCTATTTGACAAAATAAGAAATAAAACACTAAAGTGAACTCATTTTGAAAAAGTAAAATGGAAACAGAGCAGATGTCATTTTGTAAATGGAGAATAAAAAGGTTTCTGTTTGTCAGCATATGAAAAGTTTAAAATAATTTCACTTCATGAAGAGTAAGACTTTAAGTGATTATAGAATTGCTAATGGGTGAGAGAAACACAAGTAAATTTACCAAAGTTCTGTCGGTGTCATTTACACATTCAGTAGATCATATATTATTTATTTGCTAAGATAATGCATTATGCAATTAGAGCTATTCTTCTATTTTGTATCATTTAAATTCTATATTAAACTGCATTTAAATAAAATTTCAAACAATTTAGTCTACATCTATCACAACTGAAGATGGCAGGTGTCTGGGGTATAATATACGAGGCTTGATTTATTTCCAGTTTCTTGCTTGATAAAAATATTCAGAATTAATTATCAATCCAGCCTGAAGAGAACTCTTTAAAATTATATCTTTACAGATAAATGTATCCTTTAAAAATGCTCCTTTTATCCTCACCTCCACCTCTACATCCCCTAGTCCATTTCCTGTCACTGTCATTGATGAAGCTTTGAATATGTGATTTTCCTAATTCTTAGCTGTAATATTTTTAAGTTGTCAAAATATGAGAATAAATCTACAGCATACATTGGATTTGGTGGCGTTGGGGGTATCAGGCAGCCATATCTTCTTTTTGATTACAACCAAGTTTCTTCTTCCTATTCTGTATAGTGTGTTGGGGTTCCTATGTGCACTGTTTTGCCCTTCGCAGTGTTCAGACTCTTGATCCAACCAAAGTCAATTAGAATCACAAACTTGAGCATGCCACCACAAAAAGATGCAAACACACTTAATTCCACTTAATTCTAGAAGAGGCTGTCAGACTGCATGTCACCTGTCAGAAGACCAGTGCCATTACCCTCCAGAATTTCCTGTTTGATTTCAAGCCTCGACCTCCCATCTTACCACCAATTTTGTATTTTTCAAAAACACTTTTAAAATACTTTTCTTGATTTAGATAAGCTGTAGCCAGTTTCTGTGATTTGCAACAAAAGAACACCAATATTGTAAGATCCTAGCATGTGTCTATATTGTTTTAACTTGGAAGTACTATAACATTGAGAGGCAGTGTGTTATCTGCTATCTACTCTCTGTCAAAGTATATCACTGAGTTGTCAAAACATGCTCCCCAAATCTATATCAAAATACCTCACTCTGGAGGAATCCCACCCTATTCAGCCTTGATTTGGTATATAGCTTTGTGCCACATAACTCCTCAGGAAGAATGTTTAAATTTTTCGGCAAAGATTTCATTCTCCAGTATTTATCCAACAAAACAAAAGTGGTATATTTTATAAGGATAAATTTATCATTGCCTGGCAAAACATTGCCAAGGTCTGGAAGTTTAATGAAGGTCATAATACAATGTATTCCTTAAAATAGATAAATTGGTCACAAATTATGCTACTATGAGGAATGTTGCTTTTTTGTTGCTAATACTGGCTTCTTTAAATAGTTTTTGGTCTGAAATATTCAGATGATATTTAATAGAGCCTATGATGCAAAGTCAAATATTCTCAGACATTATGCATTGTAGTGACATGATTTTATCTTTTAAATAAACAACAACATATGCATCTTTACAAATTGAGAGTAATTCTAGGAAGAGTAAGTATAGAAATTTATGTGAACATTTTTCTTTGAACTTTATAGCTAAAGACACAAGTTAAAATTACTAGAATTCCCTTGGGTCTTTCCCATCTATATAGTGATCTTAATACTTTGGCTCGTTTGATTGTTTCTAATTCATGCTCTTCCGTTAACTTCAAACAGAATCATAGTGTTAAACACAGATTGATTCAGGCCATGTCTCCAGAGAAATAGAGCAAATACTAAGCTAATCCGTGTAACTATGCTGTATGTGTGACCTTCCTAAACTGGAGAGTGGCAGCTAATGAAGACCAACGTGAGAGTGGCTGGCACGCCATATTTTAGCTGTTCAAACACATATGTACAGATTGAGTCCTGTTTTGAAGCCAGACGCTATTTTGTTTGTTTTCTGGATGGGGTGGGGGGTGGTACCACTGGCAGTACAACACTGCATGCAAAACAAATCAGAACGACAGCACAAAAACACTTGCTCAGTACGTTTTGCGGTGGTGATGATGTTTATACCCTTGTGGGTTTTTTGTGGACCTCACATCTTTGAGTGTTCTTCCTCTTATAGATGACATCTGAAAATGGTACCTGTTCAATCCATCATGGGATTGTGAAGGTTAATTTTAGAGGAAAATTGCTACATGGACTCAGAAATTGTTATTATTTTCTTGTTTCTTGTCTGAGGCTTTATCTACCATTCTGAGCTGTCATTTTATAATTCTAAAAAAAATATGAGAGCTGTTATCAGAAGAGGTGGTTTACCACCAGATATAAAATATAGTTTTTATTATTGTTGTTGGTTGTTTTGTTTTTGTTTTTAACTGAGCACTAAAACTGAGATGCTTTCCGTACGTGATAGTTGTGTGGCAGTGGATGAGCTCTGTGATAATTACAGGTTATAACTTATCATCTAGGGGTGATAATATATGGGCAGCAATTCAACACATAGCCTAGTCAAATACTTCTTATTTCTTCCCCAAATTATTTATTTATTTTTCCAATTAAAAGAAATTTTACCTACATAATTGGGTCAAAAGTGTACTACAATTGAGATACTTCCACAGTCAAGGGCAGATGCATAATACACCATCCATCAAACTTGCTAGACTCAGAAGCAGAATAGTGGGAAGGAAGAAAAACATCTAAGACATTCACAGTTTTCCATCCTGCACTGCACAGGTACATACTCCATCTCTCCCTCATTATCATAGGTTTCCTGAAAGCAGAGGTTTAACAAAACACATTTTGATATCCTCACCATCAAATGGCACCTAGAGAGTGAAAACTCTGATATTTTTTATTTAAAGAATAAGCAAGTGATAATCACAACTTTAATAATGACAATAATAAAAAGATGATTTAGATCTTATGAAAATGGCCATGTGTCACACAATGTTCTGGTAGCTTCAAATTTGTTAACTCCTTTAATCTTCTCAAAAACCCTGTAAAGTACTCTTATCCCCACTGCACAGGCGGGCAAACACTTGCCAAAGTAACTCATCTAGTAAGAGATGGAAAGAGGATTTCAGTGTAGGCATTCTGGCTCCATAGATTTAAAATCTTAACCATTTTTTCTCTTTAATGAAAACAGTGATTATGGTTGTTTTTGAGCTATATTAGTTTTCTATCATTGCTATAATAAATAACCACAAATTTAGTGACTTAGTGCAACCCAAACTTACTATCTTACAGTTCTGGGAGTCAGAAGCCATAAAATTAAGGTGTTAACCAGTCTGCTTTCTTTCTGAAAGCTCTAGGGGGGAATCTGTCTCCGTCCCTTGTGGAGTTTCCAGAGGCTGCTCACATTCCTTGGCTTGTGTCCTCCCAGTGAGCAATGGAATGAGTTCAATCCCTGCTCAGTTTTTTGTTTTTTTGTTTTTTAGTATTTTGAGATGTAACTGACATCTACTGTTCCATCAGTTTAAGGTATACAGTGTGTTGGTTTAATACACTTATATATTGCAATATGATTACCACTGTAGTATTAGCAGCAATCCCACTCCTGGATATATACCTGAAGGAATTAAAAATCAGTATTTCAAAAAGATATCTACACACCCATGTTCATTGCAGCCTTATTCATAACAGCCAAGATATGAAAAAATTAAGTGCCTATCAATAGATGAATTGATAAAAAAAAGATATGATAGATACACATAGACACACACAGACATACAATGGAATGTAATTCAGCCATGAGAAAGAAAGAAATCCTGCTATTTACAGCAACATGATGGACCTTGAGGATATTATGCTAAGTAAGATATGTTATACAGTGAAATATAAATTTATCACTTACACGTCTTATCTAGAAAAGCCAAACTCCTAAAAACAACCTTTGTTTCTGTGTGGTTTCCTCCTCTAATCCTGACTTTCTTACCACCATCTTTAAGGACCTTTTAATTGCATTGGTCCTACTTGGCTAATCCAGCATAATCTCTCCATCTCAAAATTTTAAATTAATCAGATCTGCAGAGTCCCTTTTGCACTGTAAGACAACACATTAATGAGTTTGGGGAATTAGAGCGTGGGCATCTCTTCATCCTCTGAGGAGGTATTTTTCAGCCTACCACCATGACCAATAAGTATGTAAAAATTTTAGTAATAGCAGTCATGGTCTTACAATATCAACCAAAGCAGAGAAAGAATATGCTTCTGTTACCAGAATCAGAATTTCAAGACTTTATGAAAACATTTGAATTTGGGAGAATTCAAATCTTGCTGTCTCCCTTCTGCTCACAAATTAAGTGATTTGAACTTAATCAAAAGATAAATCAGTAAATTTTTCCAGAGGTTTAACAACAGGATTGGGACAAAGCCAATTGCAAAAAACTTCAGATATGCTTCACCAAAAAATTCTAAAGCTCAATGTCTGATCCTTTTAACTGTTCAGGTCTTATGTCATTTGTTCTCAACACTAATATCACTGCTTAGAAGACAGAACCTTGTATAAATAGCTGAATACAAAAGCCTGAGTGTCAAATTCTGATGCTACTCAAGGACTTTTCTCAAGAACCCAAAGGAAGCCTTAAGGATGTCATTTTAATACATGATATTGATTATAACACATATATATGCATTAGTCTTTACAAAATGTTTTTACGTTCATTGCCTCTGTCCAACTTCACGGTAAGTCTGTGGGTTCAGTTAGGTAACTAGTATGTCCATGATCATTTTACAGCCAATAAAATTGTTCACCAATATAGACTCTTATAAGTAAGTAGTTGATCTTAGACTACAACTTATTTTATGATTCCTATTCTTAGTCAATTATTAATCAAAGATATTTTGTGACCTTCTGCAATGTAACCTATTTACAAAATTTTCTGTATTTGTTTCGCAAACAAGGAACTGTTGAATGACTATAGCATAAATGCTTAATTTTGTTTAAAAATATATGCATGATTGAAAAAGCCTTCACTGGGCAAAACAATTACTAATTAAATTTGACGTAGAGGAGACTCTTGTAGTTATCAGTAACACATGTATCTTTATTTAGATATATACACATGTTTTATATATTAAAATAATGAAGTTCAGAGGAAAAACATATTTTTGAATGAAGTATTAACTTCTGACGAAGTTTAAAAAAAATCTAAATGCATCCTTTCCTCCTTTTATTTTCCCTCATTTTCATCCTACCTTGAATTTCCCTGTTTCTCCTCTGAGGTGGACCACCCTCGTATCCTAGTACTTCAGCCTTTCCCAAATACTAGCCCATGATTTTTCCTTAATTTCTTTATAATAGCATTATTATTCAGACAATAAATCAACATGTGTCAAACATTATAGCAAGCTCTGGAGTCCCTGGAGATAGAATGATGAAGGAAGCAGTCCCTGTCCTTCAAGAATTTATTAGCAACCAGGTGTGATCTACATGTGAACATAGCTGATTACAATAAAAGATAAAATGCAAGTACAGCAGGGGCAGAAAGATATAACTTTTTTATCATCATTCTTGATTTCTTGTTCTCAGTTACTTATGGGGTGAAGATTTCTGATAGAAGATTTTAAAAAAGAGGTTAAAATTATTTTTATCACTATTATTGATATTGACTTACTCTTAACAGAAGGCTTAGTAGAAGAGGACGTATAAAGATGGCTTGATTTAATCTGAGGGCATGAAGTTTCAGGTTTTGCAGGAGATTTATAGTAGTCCCGTCCTGTCGTACAGGGAGAAATTCTAGTACTGTTCAAATCACATGATAAAGCTACAGATTGGTAGAAACACCGAGTTCTGTCTATAAATTTTTAGCACATGGTCCTAAGAACAGCATCTGATTAAGTAAGGTTAGAGCAGTGGTGCAAAAAAACCTCACTGTGCGTTTGAAGCTTGTGGAGTGCTTATCAATGACTACAGAGATACCTGCTAGTTAATTTTGTTCATAGGGCTCAGGAATATGCCTTTATGAGAAGCAGTCTAGTCATTCTGACATATGGTTCAAAGAACTCACTTTGAGGAAAACTGTACAGAATATCCACAGGAATAAAAAAAACAAGTAAAAGTTCTCAATTGTTCTAGCATTATGACCATGTACACATGTATCTCCTGACAATCCCTAACACATTCAGCAAATTGCCCATTCTATTTAGTCACTCAAATGCCTGCCACGTCTAAGCCAGGAATGAGGTCCTCAGGATCAGCCTAGTATTATTTGGCCCAGTTCTAAATCCCCTGATTGAGACAGTCATCTATCCGAGGCTGGATTTCCAATTTCCAGGAATTTAAGCTTGGCAGTCACATTGATATATCCAGTTCTACATAGAAATTCTAGTGAATACTAAGACAAGCACATTTTCCACCTGAAATTCACCTCAGTCTAATGTAATGCTTGTTTTCCAGTTGATTATTGATGGGACTGACAATTTTTTTTTTTTTTTTGGCAAAGCCATTTGGATTGAATTCTCTAGGCAGATGGCTTACAAATGAGTGACATGTCACCACCTTCAGAATTTTCAATGAGTGACATGCCATAACCTTCAGATTGCATATTTTGCACATTTTCAGTCACTCATTCTTTGTCAGTCAATATTGTCCATTATCCATTATATATATTTTAACACACACTGGCCTTCTATTGGAAGAAAACAGTATATTATATCCTCAGAGGAAAAAAATCATTTACAAAGAGGCTGAAAAATTCTCCATAATTATCTCCAAAAGGTAAACCAGAAAAACCAGTATTGTGCAGCAGAAACAGGTGATGCAAAGAGAGATGGGTGAACAGCTGTTATTTTCCAGTGTTGTTTCCATTTTACTTTTAAATTCATTCACATGCATTTTAGGGAAATTAAATTTCCTCTATTTCGTATTAGTTTTCACTGACACAGGAAACTTTCATTAGGACAACATTTTATGTTTGAAATCGTGCTCCTAGTATTTTGCTAATGAAGCTAATATATGAGTTTGAATTTACGAAGAAGATAGCTGCAGATAATACTAAATGGTTTTTGAATAGGTTATCTTCTCTTTTTAAAATTTTATTTTTTATTGAAGTGTAGTTGATTTACCATGTTAGTTTCAGGTGTACAGCAAAGCAATTCAGTTATGCATATGCATACAGATACATTTTTTCTTTTCAGATTTCTTCCATTATGTTATTCTAAGGAATTGAATATAGTTCTGTGCTATGCAGTAGGTCCTTACTGTTTATATACTTTATATAGTGTAATGCGTATCTGTTAATCCCAAAATCCTAATTTATCCCTCCCCCACCCTTTACCTTTTGGTAACCATAGTTTGTTTTCTATGTCTGTGAGTCTATTTTTTGTTTGTAAATAAAATTTGTATGATTTTTTTTAGGTTCCACATGTAAGTGATATCATAAGATATTTGTCTTTCTCTGTCTGACTTACTTAATATAATAATCTCTAGGTCCATCCATGTTGCTGCAAATGGAATTATTTCATTCTTTATGACTGAGTAATTGAATAGATTATCTTCTAAAATAAACAATGATGTGGAGAAAACACATAGAAAAATAAAATTTGAAGAGAAATGGTACCATTTTTTAAAACTTCTTAGTGCAGGAAAATAATCCAATCCAATTATTCAGAGGCTATTAAAATTAGAAAAAGAAGACCTGATTCCTAATATCGAGGAAGTTACGAAACCTTGATGTGATTCATTTTCTATTCTGCAAATAGACCTCATAAGGTTTGCACTGTCCAAGTTATCAAGTTGTGCTGAGGATCACTTAAAGTAAGCCACTGTTTCCTGAAATTATCTAATGAGATGTGTCACTTGCTGTGATTATGGGAGATTTAACTGCCTAGACCCTTTCACTGGAGATTCTGATTTAGAGGGGAAGGAGTGTGACTCCCATGTGTAAATGCTAACATGAGGTCTGAGTGAATTTTACCATTAGAGGAGTTTAGACGATATTGAAAGGATCATTCCAAATTTTTTACTGGGAGAAAGTAAGCAGCCAAGGGTTAAAGGCAAGGCTAATACTTAGCCAGAATTGGTTGGCGTGGCTTTAGTGGTTACAATAGTGAAAGACTTCTGATCGTGTTTTCAAATAACCACTCCTGGCAGCAGCCAGTCCCTCCTCGGACCACAAGATCCTTCTGTTCCCTGTTTCAAACAAAACTGCTGCTGAAGCATTGGTGGCTGTCACAGCAGGTGGCCTGCAGGACTCTGCTCTAGGCTTTAGCTGCAGTTTTCCTGGATTAGCCAGTACCTGTGCCATATTGGTTGTTAAATATTTTTTATAATATCATGCTTGGATCAAAGCATATGTTTAGTAAATCCATGGAGAGTTTGTCTAATACGAAGCAAAATTGTGCATGGTTTCTGGAGAATGTAAATAAAGCTTGGAAACAAATGAGCAGCACAAAGACAGAGTGCTTGTGTTATTTCAGAGGTTTTTGTTTGGGAGCTAGGCTTTTTCCTTCAATTTCAGAACATATTTCAGGGGAAAATTTGTATTATCCTGAATAAATTTAGTCATAATGACAGCTAATAGGAAAGAAACAGTAGGCGAGAGAGTGTGGAGTCTTCAAGGTAGAACTATCAGCAAAAAGAGACAGACGGACAGACAGAGACCTCTTCCTAGAAATACAGAATGACCAAACGTAGGCCAAACAATGAAATATGTGAAGATTGGGATTTATAGGCTATGAGGAATATGCTGTAAAGACAAATGTATTTTTGAGAAATTGCAGCAAGAGCAACAGAGCCTTCAAATAATTACTGAGTAAATTAAAAGCTTTTGAAACTGTGCTACAATATTGTATCATAAATATACAAGACATGCACAATCACTTTTCTAGAATTTCAGAAGCTTAGAGGTTTCAGAAGGTGGATGTGAACTTAGGCATGGCAGTGCAGTGAATAAGCATCACAGACGATTTTTAGAGAAGCAGCTGAGTGATCCTGAATTGCAGAAAAAAGAGAGGAAACATGGGAATCGACTGGGTGTTGTTCAAAGAAAGTATCGACGTCAGAGCCTGTAGTCTTGAGACTATAATAAGAGAACTTAGGCCAGGGAGATGGGGTGTAGCATCCAAGAACACCACTTACAGGTTGGTGGGCTGGGAACCCACACAGAGCCTACATGGAAAACCATAGACACAGGAGCTATTGTTTGCAGAATTTTTTTTTTTCATAGTCACATATGATTTATTTCCAGTAAAACTTGGGACATCGCCATAAGTCATTGTTCAATTAGATCATTTCAGGATTTTTTAAATTTTATTTTTAACTGAAGTGTAGTTGAGTTACAATGTGAGTTTCAGGTGTTCAGCAAGCAATTCAGTTATATACATACACACATTTTTTTTCAGATTCTTTCCTGTTATATGTTATTACAAGAAGTTGAATATAGTTCTCTCTGCTATACAGTAGATCCTTGTTGTTTATCTGTTTTATATATAGTAATGTATATCTGCTGAGCCCAAACTTGCAGGAACACTTTAAGACTTTTTTAGGTTTCCTCTGCCATGACCTGTGACCGGTTAGAGTGCCAAGGACAAATGAAAAGGGAACATTAATGATCTCTTGCTAACACCCTGTTGAGGAGAATGCAATTGTTAAAGCTCACCTTGTAACTGAATGTGCCAACAATTAGTTGGGAATTTTAACTTAAATGCTTGGCATTTAATCTGTCCTTAGGTTAATGTGTGACATGATTAAGTTGTTTCCAGATTATTCCCCTTTGCTTGTATTTGTAAATAAAGAAAACAAATTAGGTAATACATGAAGTAAAGATGCCTCAGTCTGGAGACCACACGGTTCTCTAACTACTGCGTTAGGGTCCAGAGTGGGACCGCTTGACTTCAACCACTTCTACCTATTTCTCTGTAAGTAGACCTACAGGTAAATTCGTGCCAAAATAGAAAAGTGTTAACAGTAAAATTGTTTGATTTCCCTGAGGTTGAGTTGTGCTATTAATGTTCAGATAGCTTTCTTCTCTTCTTTCAGCCTCAATAGCTAAATGCATTTAGTCGCACAGATCTCAGTTCCAAGTTAAACTGAAACTGCTGATGAAACCTATGTTTACTCACAAACGTGCCTGAGACTCAAGAAAGGAGCACATTTCTTTATGCTTAAATTCGACAACAATATAAGTAGGACTCCTTGCTACTGAGTTCTCATTGTGTGCTCTAATCTATTTTTTGTTTGTTTCATAATTCATCGAGTAATTTGGGATATGATGTACACTCATTGAAAATTTTATCTTCTTCCACCTCTTCTTATGGAAAATTGCTTCAGCTTCTAATTTTCTGTAAAGATTGACATTGTTCTGCTAAATCTCATTCCTATCCAAAGTAAAATATCTCCAAATCTACCCACTTCTGGCAATCCTAATTTACTATCTGTTTGTTTGACCCTACCCTAATTCACTTTCTCACATATTTCATTTCTCCGCTGTTAGTGAATGTTTTCACTGGATATTGTGTTTTTCTGCTACAAACATTCTAAAGTTTCTCACATGTTAAAGTTTTGTTTTCCAATCTAATTATAGGGAGACAATTCTCTTCTCCATGGATTTCACATTTCTGCATGTCTTACAAGCCAAGCATTGATTGACTTTATTTTGGACTATCTTTTCAAGGATGTTTGTACAGCAAATAGCTTTGGAAGAAAGAGATAGTGTCTCCCTCTGGAGCAAAGGGAAAATTTTGTTACCGTGCAATATAATAATAATAATGTCTCCTTTCATGACAAAGGTCAAACAAGCTTAAGGCCCATTATAGATGGGTTCCCTAAGCTCTAGGCTCTTCCTATCTAATTAAAACCACTCTATGTGCAAGCATCTCACCTGACTGTGAGAAGTAGGGCTCAGGGAACTCATGCAAATTACAAGATTCTGCTGATACAGCTACTTCTGTGAGTAATAAAGGTTTTTGTCTCTGACCCAGAAGTTTGTGTCTTCGGCCAGCATTTATGAAACTGTGAAATGATAACTTACTAGCTTGCAAATAGAGTAAATTCTCAGACCTTTTACAGTTCTTGACAGGAACATGCCCTTAAGGTATCATTTCATATTATTCTCTTTTTTTCGCCATCCTAGTCATCAAAGAGTAACCTACGTGCCCTGCTTCCATTTGCTCATGCACCATACACTCTTTAACACAGGGAAGTCTAACTGCTTCCCCCTTACCATTGCTGAAATTTTTCTTCAGTGACACAAAATACACATTTTTTGTTGTATCCAGGGTTCTTTGAACAACTCCTAATAGTCTTTGCTCTTGCTCTGAAGCATTTGTTATGTTGATTATCTTGTACCACTTGAAACTCTTGATTGTAGTTCCCCTCTTGGTCTTCTGTCAGTCCCTCTCCGTCGCCATCGCTGACCCCTCTCACTCACATCTCGTTAGAGAGATCATACTTCCCGTGTATGACCATAAAGCTCTGGTTTTGATCAGTTCTTTGCTGATAATTCATTAGTAGCTTAAACATCTTCAGCTCAAAACCATGTCTCCAAGTTTACCTTTTTCAAAGCCTTATTTTCACATCTGTACACTTGCTCATGACGTCTACCTAAATATCCCTGTCTGCAGTGTCTCAGACTCAGCACATACAAAGTCAGACATCTTTCAGCCTGAACCACCAAACTTACACATTTCTGGAAAGGATGCTATTATTCACCCAGTTACCCCAGTTTTAATATTGAGAAACATCTTTTATTTCTTTCCATATCTGTCTCTCTTGCTAATCCTTCATTATTAATTTTTTTTTAATGTAGCTCCTTGTTTTTATTTGTTATCTCATTATCTTCAATCATTATCCTTCATTTCATCAATCTCATTCTTGGTATATTACATATATTTCAAAACTGGGGATCTGTTTTCTATTTGATGTATTATTAAATTGCTGATGATTTACTTTCCCAAAATACAACCACACTTTTTTTCATGTTCCAGCTCAAAAAATATTCTTACCTTTAGATGATAATCATCTGAAGTTGAAAATCATCACAATTATGTCCCAAGTTGCTTCTCCATTTTCCTCTCCTACCTCTGCTCTAAATAAACATATTCATCATTCATTCAACAAAAATTGATTATTATCTATTTTTCAGGCATATTACTAGAACTCAGAAAGCAAAGATGAACATAGTATCTTGCCTATTCTTAAGTACTAAGGAAAATAAATACTAAGAAGAAAATTGAACAGGAAATACTATAATGAAATGTTGTAAAAACATAGTGGCTTTTTTCATAATCTTGCTCATGTTGCTTTTCTGATACTGAATGTCACCTTTTTTTCTCCTCACTTACGTCTTATAATTTTATTAAGTTCAATGTTTAGCTCCAGTTTTATTTCTATATGAGTTTTTCCTTCATGATTAGAGCTCTGTTAATCTCTGTAGTAATTAGTACCAACACCATTCAATTTAAACTCAGCATGAATGATTTAAATTGTTACTAATCTTTTTCTGTGGCTTTGGTTCTAATATACGTATAAGATTATAAGTATCTCTAGGCAACTACGTTCAACTCTTAGTAACAAAGAAAGGGTTTATTTTTCTTATGAAGCAGGAAAACTAGAATCGAGGATTTCAAACAGTTGAGTAATCAACTCAGTGATACAGAGGCTGAGATGACTGTGATTTTATCAGCCTTTCAGCTATGATCTCAAGATACTACTCCAGCCATAACAAAAATCTTTTCCTTTAGCTAACTAATGGAAGAACAATGTGGTAGAAAGGTAGTGCCAAAATTAGGAAAAGAAAAATGTGCAGAGAGGAAGAATTCAAAATGTAAACATTTTTAAAAGTTCAGAGATATAAACGAGATTAATGGGCCCAAAGTATATCTGGTAGCTATCCTGAGCTGCAAGAATTGTAAAAAATATAAACTGTAACTTGAACATGTTGCTACTCATTGAAAAACTGCATCTATGAGGAAAGTGTACATTTGGTAGGTCACTAGTAGGATCTACCACAGAAAGAGTATTTCTGTTCATAACTACTAATATTTGGTCATTGACATTCAGTGTCAGTCATTAGAAGTGTGTCCTGTATTTTCTACCCTTTACCAGTAGATGTCTGTTTCCGTAGTCAAACTACCACAAATATATGTCAAAAGAAAAAATATTGAAAGCAACCAGAAAAAAAAAAGTTGCATAGTATTTAGGAGAACAATAAGAATTATGGGTGGCTGCTCAGAAAACTAGAGGACAGATGACAAGAAAATTCCATTTTTAAAAGTACTGTAAAATATTTTTAAATACCAAAAAACATTTAAACTGTCATGTTGAAACTATCATTCAAAAATGAAAGCATAATGAAGTCATTTTCAGACAAAAGGTAAGAAAATTTGTCTCTAGCAGACTAATCATAAAAAAATATTAAAGCAACTTCTTCAAGTTACTATCTCTTTAAGACTTTAAAGATAGAATGCTAGTTATGTATTGTAAGGTTTGTAAGTTGTAGATGTAAACTCTATGACAACAACACAAAAACTGAGAGACAAATGGAATTATGCCATTTTATATATCTTATATTACTGATGAGGTATTATAACATTTATTTAAAAATAGAATCTGATAAGTAAAAGATATACATCTAGATATACATCTAGAGAAACCACTAAAAAATTAGATATAGCTGAAAAGTAAATACAGAGGATGAAAATAGAATTCTGAGAAATAATTCAAAAGAGTGTAAGAATCTCGAAACATTGTGTTGAATGAAAAATCAAACATGAGTGTATCCTGTACAATTCCATGTATGTAAAGTCCAAAAATTAAGTCATACTTAGTCTAAGCTGGTAGGTATCAGACAGCATAGACCATAGTTGCCTGGTGGGTAGGGGGGTGGGTAGGGTGTTAGCACATGGGTTTGTGATCAGAAAGGACAAGATAAAACCTTCTGGGGGAATGGAAATAATCTATATCTTGATTTGCATGGTGATAGTATGAATACACAATTGTCAGAAATCATCAAATTGTGCACAATATTTATAATTTCATTATACATAAATTTTATCTCAAAAATCTGAGTTAAAAAAAATGAGACTCTTTCATCAGCTGTTACAGGCTATATTAGTTTCCTATTGCTGTTGTTACAAATTAACACAAATTTAGTGACTTAAAGCAACAAATTTATTATCTTATTTTTATAGAGGTCAGAGGTCCGGAATGGATCCACAGGGTAGTGTTCCTTCTGGAGGCTCTAGGGAAGGACCCACTCTTCTGTCTTTCTCAGCTTCTAGGGGCTCTCACATTTTTGGCTCATGGCCCCTTTCTCCATCTCCAAAGCCATCACTCCAACCTCCTTTTCCATCCTTACATCTCTTTTTTCTGACTTTTACACCCTTGCCACCCTCTTATAAGAACAATGTGAATTAATACATTGGCTCCCCCCAGTAATCCAAGATAATCTCCCCATGTTAAACTCCCTAGTTATACCAAATCTTCAAAGTCCCGTTTTGTCATGGAAGGTAATATATTCATGGTTGTTACAGTGATTGGGATCTAGACATCTCTGAGGTGAAGGCAAGGTCATGGGGGAAAGGCAGTAATGTGTGGCATCGTTCTGTCTACCACAGAGGCCAAATGATCAGACTAATTAAAGCCATTCCCAGGGTCGCTGACATCCACTGGGGAATGAAAACAGCTATGGACAAATCAATCATAACCAGGCTGGTCCAAATATTAGAAACAGAAACTGTCAGCAAAAGTAAAATCTCAGTCTTTGTCTGATTCTCCCCCAGGGGCTGAGAACGGTATGCCTACATGCAAAAACCTTACGATGTGCAATTCTTGCAGAAAGCAGTACAATCATCCATACTGCTGCACTATATCATAGCATAGACACTGTATTCAAAGTGCTGGGTAGGCATGTTCCGGAGGTGATGCCTTTTGTGCATCTTAGTGAAATTGCACTGTGCACCTTCCTGGTAGCATGCCCTGCATCTCGTTGTGCTCAATAAATATTTGACAGTGACCTCAACAAAGAGAATGACTGTGTTACTAATGACATCCATGAAGTGGACTCATAGAGACTGGCAGAAGACACGATGCTGTCCTGAGCACATGAGTCACTCCCAGGGGCACCTGGTTTGGGAAATATGGCAAATTAATAATATTTAGTCAAATACTCAGGTATTTTACAAAAACCAATATCAAGTCACTATATGAATTCATTATTTTAAAAACAGTTTGTTCTTTCATGGAAACCAACCCTTTCTTATCCCACGCTCCTTGCACCCAAATGCATTTTGACTGTAGATACTGATTCCAGGGAGGGTAAAGCCCAATTAATTACTAACTTCTCCAGAATTTACAAGCCCCCTCAAAGATTATACTCAGCAAATCTTGTTCTGTTAACACTTGGAGTCTGTTAAAACAAGCAAAAAGCTTTCACCATTTCAGTTAAACTAACCTGACCAATTTAGGAGTTACAGACACATTAGCTCCACAAATTAAGCTTTCTATTCCTATGGGTCTTTTACTGGTCTTATTTATTCAGCTTAGGTTTGTGAGAAGAGTTGTCTGTCAGCTTGCTCTTCTTTAAACCTATATGTCTCTTGGGGAATTTTATCTTAGAAGCCTTCATATACATAATTACTTATTTTCTTTTCAGAAGCACAAAGCATCTAGTCATTTTTTTACTTTTAAGGCAATGTATCATTGCCCTAGTTTTTGCAGTGACAGAACTTTGAATCAACAATTAACTATTTACATCTCTGTACTCTTTAGTATTCGTGACATAAACATGCCCAAATTACTAGAGAACAGCTGGTTTAAAGAGTATGTTTTTTCTTCTTTGTTTCTCTGTTTCTTTGTTTCTTGGTTAACCAAAGACAATGACTACAATAACTGCATATTTATGTAATTAAACAGGTCACTAGTGAATTTAAATTGAGGACAATATTAGACTTAAGGGGTCAATTCTCTAGCAGTCAGTAAAAGAATAGCTTCTTTTGTTGTTGAATCAGGCTCATTAGGATTGAGAAACCAATTATGTTTGACAGGAATTACACGTAAACTAATAGGAAATTTAAGAGTTTTTTCTCCTACCCTTGGAGAATACTTTGATCATTTTTTTATTAAGAAGTAGTTTGTGGTTCAAAGTAGAGTTTTCTAAGCAATTATGAGATCTTCTTATGCATTAGGGAGGATATGGCTTTCTTAATCTACACATGTAATTTCGTGAAAATTGGGCCATCTTTTAAGTGAATTGTGAAAGTACGATACAGCAGGTGATTTTCAAAGCTCAACTTAGACCATTGTCTCTCATCCTCTGGCTTCAAATTTTATCACTTCTAAATAAAAGCAGACAGGGAGAAGTTCTGTCTCATATTCAGAGGACATCCCATGGGCTACGTGAGTAGTTCACTCCAACACTTAACAACCCTCATATTTCCTCCTGTGTACTAATTTCCTCTGGTCTTGCCGCACTGGAATTAGAAGACAGTATGTCAACATTACTCTGTAATGAATCTCTAAAACTCAAATACTTACAGACCTTGTTTACCCAGCCAAAACTAAATGGCACCCAGTTTCTTTGTCCTCCTTAAACTAGATCTTATTTTAGGAACTCTTTTAATCAAAATGATGGTTTTCTTTAAGTTTTCCCTGATCTTCTTGGATTTATTTATTTTATAATTTGCCTATGCCACTTCATCTCCAACTCAATATATCTGAAACTCAAGTAAATACCTAATTTCAAGAAAGATCAGTTTTTCTTCTCTCTTCTATCTCCTTACTTTTTCCATAAATATGCTATGCTTCTTTTTATTTTATTTTGTATGTTACTCCTATCTGCTATGAATTTTCTTATCCACATTATCTCTCTTCCATTCATGTCTTTTTTAGATCTGAAATATATTTAATCCCCACCCACATCAATTCCCTTACATTTACAAGGCATCCACAGACACTTTTGGACTCATTAGTGTCCCTTTTCCAAATGTCTATAGCACTTAAGCCACAAAACTTAAAAGTAAATTATCTTACTGTTACATATAAATATTATGTACAGGGCATCCTGTTAGTCCTAAGAAGTAAAAATATGATCATAAGCAATACTATGCAGATGGCAATTATGTAAGAGGGCTTGATCTGTAAGTGGGGTACCAGTGGTAGTTACTTTTAGTAGTAAGAAAAAAGACTCAAAATGGTAACTGACTTGGCCACATTAGATTATATTATAAAAATTTGAGTAAAGAATATTTTAATGATTTTGTGTGTGTGTTTGGGTGGGGGGAGGCTCCTCTCAAATTCTAAATCAATAGAGAAATGGACAAAGGAGTCCGACGTAGGGAGATCAAACTATTCATTTTATTAGTTGTAAAGCTGATACCAGAAGAAGACTAGATCTGCTGACACAAGAAGCTATCTGACACTCCCTGCCCTCTTCATTAACCAGACCTGCTCAGGAGCAGGCAAAGCTGAGCAAAAACAGATTCTCCTTTCACTCAGGGACAGGCTAGTTACTGCAAAGGAGAGGAGAAGGAGTGTAGCTTGAGAGCAGGCTGCTCCCAAGGAGAGAAAACTGTAAAGGGACTGAGCCACACCGGCTTATTTCCCTTCCTCAAGATCTCCATCAATCAGGTAAATCACTTTTCCTCTCATGGTGAGGATTCAGTGAAGGGATGTAGAAAAAAGAGCTAAAAGCCACCTCCAAAATCTTTGACTCCAAGGGAAAATTTTCCTCCCCTCCAGAGAAATATGCAGGTGAGAGATGAACACTTCCTCTTTCACTGGAAGCTCTCACTGGAGGGTGGAACTGGAGTTGCTTTATAAAGAAGATGTGGAGGAATGTGCGTGGCCTGATCATGGGTGTGGAGGCCAGGAAATACAGTCAGAGCTTGAGCAGCAAGACTTTGTTGGACTTTTTCTCCAGGAGTGGAGATTTTTGTCTTGTTACCCGAGAATTCATGTCTGACATCTTCATCTGGTTTCCATGAGCCTTTTCCCTACAAACACCATAATTCCACTTATGAACAATAATTATGTCAGGTATTTGAATTTGCTCCTCCGAGAGTCCTACATTAGGATAACGCTCAGTTAATGATGAGTCCGTTGATCTGTTTCTTTCTCATCTCTTCAACCCCATACTCTTCTTTTCTAGTCATTTATCAAGGCCTGCCAGTTTTCCTCCATGGAATTTTACATAACTGTCCTTAACTCTCTTCCAGACCCACCCTCGTCTAATTTAATCAAAGCACCATCAGATCATCCCAAGGCTACTGCAATTATCTGCTGATTGAACTCCCTCCCTCAAGACTCTTGGTAATGCAGTCCATTGCATAATGCATTGCCTGATTAATCTTCCTAAAATGGTATCTTGTTCATGTCAGACCCTGCTTAAAATCTGCACACTTCTCTATAAAATTCTAATTCTTTAGTCCCAAGTGTAAAAGCCTCACAAGTTGGTTGCCACTTGCTTTCATTCAAAATCTGTTTACTAAGTGCCTAGCACATTAATAAAACCTGGGTACTTTAATTTTCTTTTTTTTTTTTAACTTAAAAACTGAATGAAGAGGCTTTTGCAGTTCAGTCTACACCTTAAACATGTGTCAGCTTTGGTCCTTAGTTCATTCATAGAATTCCATAAAGATGACTTTCTAAGGGAAAAGTGAATATGCAGAAGTTTCAGTCTCCCCCATCATCAAGGCACATTGGTACAAATCAACTTCATGAGATTAATACTTCTTAAAATACTTATTGCATGTAATGGGAGAATGACCTATATCTTCAGTTTCCTCTTGTTTTATGACTGTATATTGATGAAAACACAACAAATAATGCTAAGCAAGAATCACTTATCAATTCAGCCTGTTCTCTTTTGTTAAGTAACAGAATCTTATAATCTTTAGAAAAATGTATAGATGTTTTCCCATTTTTCATTCCCCAAAAGTATTTACATTAAAAATACAAGGGTCATAGGAATCACTGGACACTTAGCCATGTCATGGAAAGAAATATGCAAAAAAAATAGTAATGCAGCCAAATTGACAGCTTTTAAAATAACAACAACAACAAAAAATTGAGGAAGACAATATAGAAAAACAGTTGTAATATTAATTAGTATTTCTTTGGGGCATATTTTTAAAGCTTTTCTTTAGATTAGGCAAATTAAATTTGCCTCTGAGCCTGCATTTCTTTGCATTCTCTAGGAGAAGTTATTACGTGCATTAAACAAGATAACATTGAAAGAGATTTTTCTACTCATTAGAGTGAATTTTCTGTTACGACCATCTCAGTCCTGCAAGTGACAAGAGATTTGCTTTCCCATGAGGCTGACTGCAATTTCCTATTTGCTATGACTTCTCACATTTAGACATGGCCATGGCAGGAAAGCAGATACTCAGCACGTTCAGAGTCCTGCTGCTCTAAATATATATGCCCTTGGCCTCGTGCACACACCATGCATACAAGGTATATAGGCCAAAGGCATTTTGACAGCTGCTTTCCAAAGCTGGAGAGCAGGAATGCTTGCTTCAGGCAATAGCCCACAGATGCCAACTTCATCTGGGTTTCAGTCTATTTTCAGTGAAGTGGGTTTGGGGACAGAATAAGTGCAGGGTATGTTCCTCTCTTTTGTGATGCGAAGAGCACACGTGCACACTCTCTCCGTGCTTAAAGGTAGGGGAAGTTGGGTAAATTTTATAATTTAAAATTAAGCTGGGTTAAATGTAAATGTTTAAATTTAAATAGGTACGTGACTGGAAATCTAATTATTTGTACAGGGCAGAAGTTGTGTCTTATTTCATTATTATTTTAATAACTTTATGGTTATGTAGATGAACAGGTACAAAACATTGGTTAAAAAACAACATACATTCATTGAAAGTAAAACCTGGAACAGAATTGTATTAATTGTAATCACTGCTTTTGCATTGGTTTCTAAATTATTTCTGGATACCCCTGGGATGTTCTTAGAAAAATTGTAAGAGGGAAATCCTTCCCTGAGATATTCCTTATCACTGCTTAGACTACACGCGGAACTGTAAATCTCTACTATTCACAACTCTTCCCTTTTCCTTCTATCTCAGCTAAAGGCCGTATTTGCCTCAACGTAATGATATACAGTAATTCAATTACTGATTTCACTTCCTGATACTACTAAGTTTCAAGAGACCCAGCTAGGAAACATGAACGTCATCTTTAAATTCTCCCTTTCCTGTGCCCCAGATCATTTGCCCAGTTTCATAATCTACATGTGTGTTGGCTGAGGTATCTGTCAAATCACATTGTGTTACTGTTTCCCATTCCTGTTACCACACTTCCTTGGGCTGCCATCACTTCTCACTTGGACGACTGTGATCACTTCCGAACCAGTTATCCAACCATGGTCTCTCGTGCTCAGTTGCCAGAGCTCTCTCTCCAACGTACTGCTTTGGTACTGGGTTATGTTATTCTCTGCTTAAAAACCTTTCTTACTGCTTAGAACATTTAAAATACTCACAATTGAGGCAGGTAAAAATGTCTCCTCTCCTCATGGGACTGTCACTCATTTGATGAGAGAGCTTTATAGAAGTAAGAGTCAGGATTGACATGTTTGAATTGTGCTAGATACTGTTTTTTTGCCCAGGTAAGTTAAAAACACTATTTGATAGAAAATGTGATACTTGATCTTGGCCTTAAAGAATAAGTAGAAGTTCACCAGGTGTAATTGGAAAATCAGGAGAGCAAAATAATATTTTAGGTGTGGTGAAATTATATGAGCAAAGGCAAAGTTATTTCAAAGTATAGTATATGTTTAGAGAATAATGTTTACATTGATGTACACAGAGCAACATTTCCCAAAATACGTTTCAAGGAATATCAGTCCTGCAAGAGATTCTATGAGAAAAAATGGCAGACTGGTGAGATCCAGGGCTAACTTGGTCTGTGAAGTTCGTCAACTTTTGTTTGTTTGTTTTGAAACTCACAGTGAATCAACATTATTAAGGGCTCTGAAATGTTTTTGCTTTTCTTTAAAATTTATCCAGAATTCTGCAAATCTCTTACCTTCCTATTTTAAGTAAGGCAACTGTTAGTATTGCTCTGAATGAACGTGGTTATATAAAAACTGCTTTGGGAAATTGAACTGAACAAATACAAATAATTCCTGGGGTTCTTGCACTAAGACAAACATGTAAGTGTCATGAAATAACGAAGACAATTTTTATGTAAACGGAAACACTTGATGAGACTATATATATAGTGTGGCCTAAGACAGAGTGTTCTGTATTAAAGACATGACATTTTCTATTCACTTGTAATTTTTGTGGAGGAAATTTGGCAACATGAACCATAAACTATGATGCTGTCTTTTCCAGCATACAAGAAGATAGGGTTGGGGAAAGGGACAGTTGGAAGTGAAAGGTACTGGTCACTGTAACTGACATTAACACATCAACTCTATTGGTAAATTTTACATAAAAAATGGAAATTACCAGCATTTTTATTGCAGACAGTAGAGAGTAGTTCATAACTGAATTGTTTCAGTTGCCCAGTTGGGTACCACTGAGTCCAGAGGGGTGAGAATTAAGCAATTGTATATTGTACTATATTCACACTGGTTATGGATCTACTTGGAATTCATCCCCTTCTACCACTTAGTAACTATCAAATTCATTTTTATATTATCTCAAATTCCTTTCCACCTTTCAAAGACAGATACCACTCAGGATAATTTTGCTTGACTTAGACATGCAGGTATCATCTGAGTTCTAACGCAGTTTATCTAACAGCTTCAGTAGTTCCTTCACTGGGAAATATGGGCAATCACAGTAACTACCCTTGTGGAGTTTGGTGCAGATTAAATAATACATGGAAAGTGCTTGGCATGGCCTCTGGAGCATAATCACTCAGTACATATAAATTACGGTGCTGATCACGGCCATGTTGACGATGTTGCTAACGTCCTGTCAAGTGAACAGGATTTATAAATATTTATATTCCTAATTATTTGACATGGTATAAGTAAAGTTCACACATGAAGACACTTGGTCTGGTTAAAGCTCTTTAAATTTGTACAATTATATAGACTATGTGAGAAAGAGCTTTTAATATAGTTATTTTAATTATAACTGTTACTTATTTAGCAATATTATTTGGTGTCATTTAACTTGTCTGGGTTAAAGCTCCTAAGTATGTCTTGAGTTGAAGTCCTTGCTTATGGATTTATTTCCCCTGGATTTTGTTTGGTGTATACCACCCAAAACAGAGACAGAAACAAAGACAAATGAAAACGAAGCAGAAGAGGAAAAGATGATGAAAAAAGTCTCCACTTATATAAGCAACAAACGCTGATTTTCTTTTCTTCTCTCCAATTCAGATACTTACAGTCCTTGGTGATTTATATTTAGATCAGGGGATGAGAAGAAAAAACCTTTGAGATATACTTCCTGGCTGTCAATATTCTTATAATGTTCTTTTAGCAAGACACACCCAATTATTTGGCAAAGCGTCCCGCTATTCATTTACTTTGAAATTTTGAAATTGTAAGTCACTCCTCAGACATGGTAAGGAAAACCTATAGAACGATGATGGAGGCAGGCACACTACTGTTGAGAGGCAGGGGGACGCATCTTTTCTGGCAAAGGAAGAAAATCTGCATGAAAGATACACAAGCTTTAACGAATATGAGCAATGTAAGCAATATTCTTGTACAATGGGAATTGCTTAATTCAGAGAAAAACTCAGTGTTTAGTTTCTGGTTAATTAAAGAATATACAGGGCTCACCATCAAAGCTACCCATCAGATTACAATTCCCCTAGGTGTCATGGCCGTTCCATTCTTCATTTCCATTTCCCAGTCTTTTTATCATGGCTAAATGAGAATAGAGTACCATACTCGGGATGTTTCTGGAAGGATTGTGAAAGGGTTATTCCTCCCTCAGAAAGGGAATTTCTAGTTTGAAGATAGAGCGTCACTCCACTTGACCTCCAGGGTGCTGACATCATGCACAGAACTTTGTGCAGCCAGTCAAGCTGCTCACCACTGTGCAGAGCAGGTCAGGCTCTGGGCAGGCATGTTGTAGGTGCCAGGCAGGTGCACGTGGAATTCACGGGGGGCACAAGCAGCTCCATCATCCTAAGCATGAAGCATGAAGACCCTTTGCGCCAGGACAGCGTGCTCACCCTATTGGAGTTGGAGGGAGAGCAAGCAGCTGGTAGGTTGCTCTGAACTTGGGATGGGTCCGCAAAGTGTAGGTGGACCACTTGGTCCACGGGGATCATCTGCAACTGTAAATAAGATGTTTTATTGTAAGCAAAAACATAAAAATAAAAATATAAAAAGACATGGCTGTTGTGGAGGGTGTACCCTGCTTTGTCAACCAAGGCAGGAAGTAGGAGAGAATAAAGATAATTCAAAAAGATAAACAAAAATTAATAGGAGTCTCTTGGCATTCTGGACCATGGTTCAGTCATCCCTAGTACCAGAGTAACTCTATCCCTCCTATAAATTTAGTTAGGTTGAATCCATAACTGTCTTCTTTATGTTTAAAGTGATTTAGATGGCCACATAAAACATCTTGAATGATAGTGAAATGAGTAGCAATCTTGTGGTATATGTTGGAGATGTTTTGTTGTTGTTTAGTTTATAATTGTCCTTTAGTATCTTTATATAATTTAAATATATTTAGGAAAATTAATTATGTTCCTTATTGAAAGGAAGAACCCTTCTGTTGTCATCCAATTTATCTAGAATGTTAAGTTTTTAATCTCCTTTCATTTATGTTTGTTATATAGGATTGCTACTATTAAATATATTGCTTAAATAACAATAAGTTACTTACTGGGAAAGAGTTAAACTATACCGAACAGTTTCATGATATGGCACCTATAAAATATTCTCTCTTCTGAATGTAGTATTATACATATTCAAATAGTGAACACAATATTTCTCAAACAAGGAGTATTTTAGCTCTGAGATGGTGCATGTGATTCTCCAGTTGCCATGATAACTAGTTTTTATTTTACAAAACCACAGATGTACGAAGCAAAAAAAAAAAAAAAAAAAAGAAAACGGCAATTTTTCCAGAAATGGCACATTTTGTTTAATCCAAACACTGAATTTCTTTTCGTTGCAACTGATAACTTTTCGATCTTTATTATAAATAAAACATAAAAAAGACTTTAAACTTTAGATTTTGCAATACATTTTAAAAGAAAAATCTAATACGTTTAGATAATGTACTAAGTGACCTCATCTGAAATCAGAAGGTGCCTGAGTTACCTTACTCATTCTCTGCTTTCTGAGGTTTCATTTTAGGCACTGATGAAATTCAGAAAATGCTTCTCAGATCTGTTGTGTTTATAGAGAATGGTCATTCTGAAATGAAAGCTGAGATGTATTTTGCCTTTACGTGTACTGCCTCAAATAATGTCCTGTTTACATCTCTTAACAAAGTGCCACCAATGCTCTTTATTCAGCAAGGAACAGAATTCTATCTCTCACCCTTGTAGATTCCCCAGTGCCTTCAGAATATTCATATTAAATATAAGATACTAAAATATGTTTAAATATGGAGCAATTATCGAATTTTGAGGTCAGTTCTAAAGAAGCATTGACTTTTGTTTGGAAGGCCAAGCCTCAGTTTTGACTAACTTTGCTTCAGAATTTTATATATTCATATATATGTATTTTTATTGTTATAAAGTATTTATAATCCAGGTAAGAAATTGTTGAATTATGTCTAGTCTCTACATTACACAGCTATATGTGGTACAATTGTGAGCAAATATAACTTCGATGCATCCTCAATCATTATGTGATATCTATTTCTTAATTCTCTGGAAATTAAAAGAATCCTCAGTTTGCTCAACAACAAAACTCCTCACAGAGCTCAACAGCAAGATTCTTCTCTTTATATTGATCTTCAGTTAAAGATAGTTTAAAGGCATTTTTCTAGAAACCCATCCAGTAGCCAACAAGAACACCTTTGTTCCTCCAGAAAGTACCTACTGGGTCTTCTTACATGAAATTCCATGCCGCTGACCCAGTCTATGAAAAAGTAATAGAACACATTATTATCTGTTTTTCCTGTTCTGACTCTTAAGTTTTTTTATCCTTAAATTTTACTTGATGTTCCTTCCTTCCAGAGAAGCTAGTGTTCAGTCTGTTTTGAGAGCCTCCGAGTGTGTGATGGTAGAGCCCTTTGAGATGTTTCATCTGAGAGAGTGATTAAAAACTAAATAGGCAGGGAATATCTTCTCACCCACGTCCTGAAATTAGTCTGTAATGAAATCACAGAATTAGTACATGTGCTATCTACATCTTTAAAAAGAAAAAAATATGAAAATTTGTTATGGAAAATACAATTTGATCTACACAGTGAGTCACAGAAACATTTCAGCAGGTTAATTGTGTATCTCCTGCATTTTCTTTTTAATCTGCCTCTCCAACTGCTAGAAGCGTGGACAAAATTACAAGCATTTCTTAGAGCTTTGTAACTCCTTGTGGACCAGGAGTATCAACATCCCCCAAGAGTTTTTTAAAAAATGCCTAATCTTAGGCTGTGTTCCAGATCTGCTCACTCTGAATCTGCATTTTACCAAAATACTCAGGTGATTTTTCTTTTGCACATTAGATTATGAGAAGCACTGCCCTAGAGGAGATGTAGATATTTATCACTTGTCTGCCGTTTCTGCCTAGATCCCCAAATGATCACAAACAAAACATCAAATAGCTCAAAATTCCACCTCCCTGAGTCTATGCACCTGGACCAGCGTGGACTGGAATGAAAGATGTGAGCAAGCACATTCAAGTCCTGTATGGGCCCGGCGCTCAGTGCGTGCACGTGATTCTTTCAAATCTAATTTTTCTGTCATTCTTTGGCAGGTAATATGGTCCACACTGATGTTATTGTTGTTAATATTTTTTTAACATTTTTTATTGATTTATAATCATTTTACAATGTTGTGTCAAATTCCAGTGTTCAGCACAATTTTTCAGTCATTCATGGACGTATACACACTCATTGTCACATTTTTTTCTCTGTGAGTTATCATAACATTTTGTGTATATTTCCCTGTGCTATACAGTGTAATCTTGTTTATCTATTCTACAATTTTGAAATCCCGTCTATCCCTTCCCACCCTCCACCCCCCTGGTAACCACAAGTCTGTATTCTCTGTGAGTCTATTTCTGTCCTGTATTTATGCTTTGTTTTTGTTTGTTTGTTTGTTTTTGTTTTTGTTTTTTAGATTCCACATATGAGCAATCTCATATGGTATTTTTCTTTCTCTTTCTGGCTTACTTCACTTAGAATGACATTCTCCAAGAGCATCCATGTTGCTGCAAATGGCATTATGAGGTCGCTTTTTATGGCTGAGTAGTATTCCATTGTATAAATATACCACCTCTTCTTTATCCAGTCACCTGTTGATGGCCATTTAGGCTGTTTCCATGTTTTGACTATTGTAAATAGTGCTGCTATGAACATTGGGGTGCAGGTGTCATCCTGAAGTAGATTTCCTTCTGGATACAGGCCCAGGAGTGGGATTCCTGGGTCATATGATAAGTCTATTCCTAGTCTTTTGAGGAATCTCCACACTGTTTTCCATAGTGGGTGCACCAAACTGCATTCCCACCAGCAGTGTAAGAGGGTTCCCCTTTCTCCACAGCCTCTCCAGCATTTGTTGTTTGTGGATTTTTGAATGACGGCCATTCTGACTGGTGTGAGGTGATACCTCATTGTAGTTTTGATTTGCATTTCTCTGATAACTAGTGATATTGAGCATTTTTTCATGTGCTTTTTGCTCATTTGTATGTCTTCCTTGGAGAATTGCTTGTTTAGGTCTTCTGCCCATTTTTCGATTGGGTTGTTTATTTTTTTCTTATTGAGTCATATGAGCTGCTTATATATTCTGGAGATCAAGGCTTTGTCAGTTTCACTTGCAAAAATTTTCTCCCATTCCGTAGGTTTTCTTCTTGTTTTACTTCTGGTTTCCTTTGCTGTGCAGAAGCTTGTAAGTTTCATTAGGTCCCATTTGTTTATACTTGCTTTTATTTCTTCTAGGAGAAAATTTTTGAAATGTATGTCAGATAATGTTTTGCCTATGTTTTCCTCTAGGAGGTTTATTGTATCTTGTCTTATGTTTAAGTCTTTAATCCATTTTGAGTTGATTTTTGTATATGGTGTAAGGGAGTGTTCTAGCTTCATTGTTTTACATGCTGCTGTCCAGTTTTCCCAACACCATTTGCTGAAGAGACTGTCTTTATTCCAATGTATATTCTTGCCTCCTTTGTCGAAGATGAGTTGACCAAAAGTTTGTGGGTTCATTTCTGGGCTCTCTATTCTGTTCCATTGGTCTATATGTCTGTTTTGGTACCAATACCATGCTGTCTTGATGACTGTAGCTCTATAGTATTGTCTGAAGTCTGGGAGAGTTATTCCTCCAGCCTCTTTCTTTCTCTTCAGTAAAGCTTTGGCAACTCTAGGTCTTTGATGGTTCCATATGAATTTTATTATGATTTGTTCTAGTTCTGTGAAATATGTCCTGGGTAACTGGATAGGGATTGCATTAAATCTGTAGATTGCCTTGGGCAGTGTGACCATTTTAACAATATTGATTCTTTCAATCCAAGAGCATGGAATATCTTTCCATTTTTTAAAGTCTTCTTTAATTTCCTTCATCAGTGGTTTATAGTTTTCTGTGTATAATTCTTTCACCTCCTTGGTTAGATTTATTCCCAGATATTTTATTACTTTGGGTGCTATTTTAAAGGGGATTGTTTCTTTACTTTCTTCTTCTGTTGATTTATCGTTAGTGTAAAGAAATGCAACTGATTTTTGAAGGTTAATGTTGTAACCTGCTACCTTGCTGAATTCTTCAATCAGCTCTAGTAGCTTTTGTGTGGACCTTTTAGGGTTTTCTATATATAGTAACATGTCGTCGGCATATAATGACACTTTTACCTCTTCTTTTCCAATTTGGATCCCTTTTATTTCTTTCTCTTGCCTGACTGCTGTGGCTAGGACTTCCAGGACTATGTTGAATAGGAGTGGTGATATTGGGCATCCTTGTCTTGTCCCAGATTTTAGTGGGAAGCTTTTGAGCTTTTCACCATTGAGTACTATGCTGGCTGTAGGTTTGTCATATATAGCTTTTATTATGTTGAGATATGTTCCCTCTATACCCACTTTGGCGAGAGTTTTTATCATAAATGGGTGTTGAATTTTATCAAATGCTTTTTCTGCATCGATTGAGATGATCATGTGGTTTTTGTCCTTTCTCTTGTTGATGTGATGTATTACACTGATTGATTTGCGTATGTTGAACCAGCCTCGTGTCCCTGGGATGAACCCCACTTGGTCATGATGTATAATCTTTTTTATGTGTTGTTGGATTCTATTTGCTAAAATTTTGGTGAGGATTTTGGCGTCTATGTTCATCAGTGATATTGGCCTATAATTCTCTTTTTTTGTAGTGTCTTTGCCTGGTTTTGGTATCAGGGTGATGGTGGCTTCATAGAATGAGTTTGGGAGTATTCCCTCCTTTTCAATCGTCTGGAAGAGTTTGAGAAGGACTGGTATGAGTTCTTCTTTGTATGTTTGGTAGAATTCCCCGGTGAAGCGTCCGGTCCTGGACTTTTATTTGTAGGGAGGTTTTTAATTGCTATTTCTATTTCCTTTCTAGTGATCGGATTGTTCAAGTGTTCAGATTCTTCTTGATTCAGTTTTGGTGGACAGTATGTTTCCAGAAACTTGTCCATCTCCTCTAGGTTATCCAGTTTGGTTCCATATAGTTTTTCATAATATTCTCGTATGATATTCTGTATTTCTATTTTGTTTGTTGTAATTTCTCCATTTTCCTTTCTTGTTTTGCTAATTTGTGCTCTCTCTTTTTTCTTCTTTGTGAGTTTGGCCAGAGGTTTGTTGATTTTATTTACTTTTTCAAAGAACCAGCTTTTGGTTTGGTTGATTTTTTCTATGGTCTTGTTAATCTCTATTGTATTTAATTCCTCTCTGATCTTTATTATTTCCTTCCTTCTGCTGCTTTTTGGGGCTCTTTGTTCTTCTTTTTCTAATTCATTCAGGTGGTGGGTTAAATTGTTTATTTGAGATTGTTCTTCTTTTTTTGAGGAAGGCCTGTATCGCTATAAACTTCCCTCTTAGCACTGCCTTTGCTGTGTCCCATAGGTTTTGAGTGGTTGTGCTTTCATTCTCATTTGTCTCAAGGTATTTTTTAATTTCAGCTTTGATTTCCTCATTGATCCATTGTTTTTTCAATAACATATTGTTTAATCTCCATGCTTTCCTTTTTTTCTCCTTTGTTTCTCTGTTGTTGATATCCAGTTTCATGGCATTGTGCTCAGTAAAGATGCTTGAGATAATTTCTATCTTCTTAAAATTGTTGAGGTTTCTTTTCTGCCCAAGTACATGATCGATCCTGGAAAATGTTCCATGTGCACTTGAAAAGAATGTATATCCTATTTTTTGGGGGTGTAATGCTCTGAAAATATCCACCAAATCTAGTTTTTCTATTGTAGTATTTAATTTCTCTGTTGCCTTGTTTATTTTCTGTCTGGAAGATCTGTCTAGTGATGTTAATGCAGTGTTAAAATCTCCAACTATGATTGTATTCCCATCAATATCCCCCTTTATCTCTGTTAGTAATTCTTGTATGTACTTAGGTGCTCCTATATTGGGTGCATATATATTAACGAGTGTAATATCCTCATCTTGTATCACTCCTTTAATCATTATAAAATGTCCTTCTTTATCTTTCTTTATGGCCTTTGTTTTAAAGTCTATTTTGTCTGAAATCAGTACTGCAACACCTGCTTTTTTGGATTTTCCATTTGCGTGGAATATCCTTTTCCATCCTTTCACTCTCAATCTATATGTGTCCTTCTCCCTAAAGTGGGTCTCTTGTATGCAGCATATTGAAGGTTCTTGCTTTATTATCCAATCTGCCACTCTGTGTCTTTTGACTGGAGCATTTAGTCCATTAACATTTACAGTAATTAATGATAGATGTGTGTTTATTGCCATTTTGAACTTATCTTTGCAGTTGAATTGGTATATCCTCTTTGTTCCTTTCTTCTTCCTTTTGTGGTTTGGTAATTTTCCTTTGTATTATCATGGATTTTATTTAATTTTTGAGACTCCTTTGTAAATTTTTGGCTTGTGGTTACCCTTTTTTGTAAATCTATCAACCCATTACTATAACTGTTTTTATTAAACTGATAGTAACATGATCTCAAACCCATCCTACTGTTAAAAAAATTTAAAAATGAAAGAAAAAAATATTCTATATTTCCCTGCCTCCCTCTCCCACTCTCAGTGATTTGTATGTCTTCTTTTATAATTTCATGTTTACTTTATTTGTAATTCATGAGTTATCACCTTTCCAGTTGTGTGTTTCTCATTTCTGTAGCATCCTGCTGCTTTTCTATTTAGAATAGCCCTTTCAATATTTCTTTTAGCATGGGTTTAGTGTTGCTAAACTCCTGCAGCTTTTTCTTGTCTGTGAAACTCTTTATTTCTCCTTCTATCCTCAAGGATAGCCTTGCTGGATAAAGGATCCTAGGCTGCATCTTTTTTTCATTCAGGGCTTTGACTATATCTTGCCACTCCCTTCTGGCCTGTAGTGTTTGTGTAGAGAAATCAGCTGAGAGCCTTATGGGGGTTCCCTTGTAACTTACTCTTTGCTTTTCTCTTGCTACCTTTAGAATCATTTCTTTCTCCTTGACTCTGGCCATCTTGATTATGATATGTCTTGGTGTGGGTCTATTTGGGTTCTTCCTGTTTGGGACCCTCTGAGCTTCCTGTACTTGGATATCTGATTCCTTCTTTAAGTTTGGGAAGTTTTCAGTCATGATTTCTTCAAAAACCTTTTCAATCCCCTTTGATCTTTCTTCTCCTTCTGGGACCCCTATTATGCGAAGATTGGGACGCTTTATATTATCCCATAGGTCCCTTATGCTATTTTCATTATTTTTTATTTGCTTCTCTTGTAGTTCTTCTGAATGGGTGCTTTCTATTGCCCTGTCTTCTAGATCACTAATTCGTTTTTCTGCATTATCTAGTCAGCTTTGCACAGCTATTAGATCATTCCTCATCTCTGTCAATGAGTTTACCCATTCTACTTGGCTCTTCTTTATAGCTTCAATTTCATTTTTGACATATTTTATATCTCTAAACACTATCTCTTTTAATTCCTTCAGCAATTCGATCACTCCTTTTTTGAAATCTTGATCTAGTAGGCTATCGATGTCTATTTCGTTGATCTTTCTTTCAGGGGATTTCTCTTGTTCTTTTAATTGGGAAAGGTTTTTCTGCTTCATCTTGCTCATACCTCTTTGTCACTGTGGTTTACGGAATATCAGTTGTTTATTTTGGTCCTTAAGGGTTTTATCTATCTGATGCCTATTTAGGAATAGAACTTAGGAAAAAAAGAAAAAAAAATAAGAGAGAAAAGAATTTTAAAAGAAGGGAGAAAGAGGGTTTGAAAACAGTGTATAATGAATAATAGAAGAGTGAGTTGAAGCAGAGTATTAATCGGGTTGAGACGTCCTTTTAAAACCTTTACAAAAAAAGGGAGGTAGATGAATAGATGTATTTGAAACCTGTGTCTAATCAATAGCAGGACATCAAAACCCAAGAGAAATAGAAATGAATTAAGAAGTAAAGATTTAGAGAGTAATAGAAAATAGAACAGGTAAAAACAGATTTAAAAAAAAAAGGGGGGGGGGGTTGTCGGTGTTCTCCTGGAGTCTGTGTGCTTTTAATGTGAAGTCTTTCTGTCTTCGTCCTGTTTTGGAAGCTCAGCTTGCTGTTTTAAGAGGCCCTCCGTTGGCGCCCTCTTCTGTGCTGCTCCCAGCACCTGTTGGCAAGCTGATCGCGCCTCCTCCTATCACTGGGTCAGGTGCAGCTCTCTGCTGTGGCCGGGCGGGTCGCTGCCCCTCCGGATGCCATAGTCAGACGTTGCAGACTGGCCAGGTAGGAGGGCGGGTCTTGCCCCTTCCCAGCACCTCGGTCAGGGGCTGTGTTCCTGCCGGAAAGGCAGGGGGGCCGCTCTCCCTCTACCTGCGCCGCTGGTAGTTCCGCTCTCTGTGCGGCTGCGCGCTCCGTCCTGGTCGGCGCTCCGCGGGTGGGCTCAGGGAAGAGCGAGGGACAGCCCTGTCCCTGCTCCGAGCCAGAACCCAGCTCCTTGTTTGTCTTTGTGGAGCAAGTTCTCTGAGGGACCAGGATGGAAGGATCCTATCTGCCCCAGACTGCAGGCCAGTCTCAGTCTGGCCTTTGAGGCTGCTAAGCCCTTTGGTGCGGATGCAGGTTTCGCTCCTGCCCCCGCCTGAGTGCTCAGCGCAGAGGATATGGCGCCTGTTCCTGAGCCCCGCCTCTCTTCCCCCGAAAACTTTCCGCGGGTTTTCAGAGATGGGGGTGTGCACCCTTCCTCCGAGAGCACATCAACCGTGCTGTTTTATGGAGGGCCCAGGTTGTTCTGCCCTGTGCACCCACAGCCACGGCGCGCAGCCCCTTGCGTTCCCCCGGGGCTGCCTCCGTGCAGCCACTTCCGTCCTCCGCCCGGCTTGTGCAGCCTGGCCCTGCCCGCCGCTGCCGGCCCGCCTCTCAGGCTGGGTGTTGGGGGGACGCTCTGTGCCCGTTTAACTTAGTTCTGTTAGTCAAGGGCTGCTCTGTACAGATCCGAGCCTCGGAGGCTCCCCCTCCCTCCTGTTGGCCTCTCAGTTGGAGAGGGGAGGCCCAGCGAGCGAGCGCCAGTCCTCCTTTGCCGCTCCCTCCCCGTGGGACCAGTCCGGCGCTGCTTTGCCTTTTGTTCTTTCTTTTTTCCTTTTCTCCTACCAGATTTTTGACGTCTTTATCCTTTGAAGAGGGAGATGTTCTGTCGGAGTTCCACAGGTGCTCTGGTTGGCTGAGTGGGTCCGTAGATGTGGGTCTTGGTGTATTTGTGGGAGAGGGTGACCTGCGAGCGTCCTTCTACTCCGCCATCTTCTCCGTCTCTCCTTTTTTTTTTAGTTTTTATATAATTGAATTTATCAGTCTGTTATATATAATGGCTCTGGATTCTGCTATAATTAGAAAAACTTCTTTCCTCTAATATGTATGTATGTATCTATGCATTTATTTGAAAACATGTAAATATATATTGCATACTTTTGTCTAATATTTTAATGTTTTTATTGTTTACATTTAAATTTTAGATTCATTTATAATCTGTGTTGCATGGCAAGAAATGTATCTGCCTTTAATTTTTTCAACTATCTGGATTTTTTTTCCCCAATTTCACATGTTGATTTTAAATGAACTTAATTCTGAATTCATTTATCATATATTACATTCCTAAATACATTTAAGTAACTTCTAGACTTTGTCGACTCTTCAGTCTATATCTTTATGTATTATTATTGTACTATTATCAATTACTATTTACTTTATAATATAAAAATTCATTTGTACATATAATTTTTAAAGGAAAATCTGGTAAAGTTAGTACAGCATTTTGATCATATCAGTTACTCTTATTTTTTGGAATTTCACAGATAGTTCTTACTTCTCCACATTAAGATTTGGGCTATTAAAGTCAGGAACTGAGACTTAAGACATTTTTATTTAATGCAATGAATAGCACAGTGCCCAATGCCTAAAACAAAGTAAGTGAATCATAGAATATTTGCTGAATTAAATTGCAATTACTTTAAAATAATAGCACCACAAAACTGGTCTTTCATCTAGGGAATTAGATAGGGGATGCCGATTTGAAATTTTCTGTGCAGATAACACACAACTGCCAGACAAGAAAGAAGTGAAGGCATGAAATAACAGAAGCCCACAGGACTTGTGGTAGTTTTGATGATGGGAAGGGCAATGACAGCATTTCTGGATAAGTATGTTATTTGTATTAATATCATAGTTTGAAACTCACATAACTCCTTACTAGTAAACTAACCATGAGTATTGTATCCTGTTAGATCACTTGTCAAGGATAGACTCTAGAAGAGATTCATTGATCAGCTGAATATGCGAACATTTCTCCTTATCCTGATAACAGGACTCTCACTTTCAAGAATCCTGTTTTCCATCTTCCATTTGCATGGTTCCCTTGGACCTGATCTAAACCCTCGTTCCAGAGTTGGGTATAAAATCTGGGCTTGTTAATCAGATCCTTACCCCTGTCCACAGTGGATGGTACTCAATTCAAGGCAGGCTGGTCAGAAGTACTAAACTAAAGAGGAGAGAAATACTTATCTCTCACACACACACTGTGAGAATGTAGGACTGGAGGGCTGGGGGTCCATCATGTTGCAGGATGTTGTCTGAAAATGAAAGTAAAGCACAAAGAAGGATAAATCAGCCCAGTGGGAGAGGTTACTGCTCCAGATGTCATCATTTGAACCCCTGGATCCAGCTGTGAGTTTTCATTTATGTATGCCAGTAATGTCCATCAAAAAAGACTCAAGCTTGTACGACTTGAATTTTTTTCATTTGCAACTGAACACCTTGACCAATACACACCATTCTTAGGATCATGTTTGAAATAGTTCTTGAGCTATTTTGTTCATTCAGGTTTGTATGTTTGTGTGTGTGTGTGTTTGTTTTCTTTATGGAACAGATTGTATTTTTTCCTAAGTACTCAATAGAGTACTATGAACATCCTGGCAATGATGTTGGCTCTGATGGGTTACACAAGATACTTGCCTACATCACTTATTTTAAGAAATTTGTATAGGTTTTCCCTTTTTCCCCCAGAGATTTACATAAACTTTTCATATCCCTTATAGGAATTTGATGAAACATAAAGCTGACAATTCACACCTTAAAATTCAACACTGTGAAACTTATCTTTTTTTAGAGTCAATTCTCCAGTTGGGTGCAGAATAATCTTAAAATATTTAAAAACTTGTTAAAGTCTCCAGAAAATATATATAGCAGCAGCATTCAGGAAAGTATAGAGAGGAGAAGATAAATTTTCAATCTTATGTATAGAAACCATTCCCACTACCCTTGGCCCATTGGTTGATCTTTCATGCATGGCAACATAAGGAAGGACTAGGGTAATAAAAAACAAAACAAAACAAAACAAAACAAAACAAAACAAAACAAAACAAAAAAAACAGAAAGAGAAGTGAAACTGTACCAGAGATGGTTGCAAAAGAACAGTGTTTGGTGTCTTAAAATCTGACAGCAGTTTAGAGCAGTACCACATGACTTATGATGGTAGTATGTGTTTTCCATGTGCTGGTGGTCAGAGATTTCTCAAATTTGTTCAACTACATTTACTACTGAGGACTAGTTGTGCTAGACTGTTACTGCAATGTCCAGGAGACATGTGACTTGTAGGCTGCATAAAAGAATGGCAAAAAAGAAAATGATGGGGCACTTACTAATTTCCAAAATGGTATGCAAGATATGCAACTAGGAATATGTGTTAAAAACATTATATTTGTTCTTATTTCTGAATCATAAAATACTGCTTTCCTATGACCCTGCCTTGGTGCTTTTGCTCTCTAGGCAACCTTTTATTCAGTCCCTGTGACAAAGGTACAGACGACATCTGCCATGTTCTTTGAACCAGTAAAAACAGTCATTTGAAGAAAAAAGGAAATGAAAAATAATGAGCAAGGATGATTGGTTTTTTTTTCCATTATCTTTTGTTTAAAATTTTATTTCCCTTGGTCTCAGGTGCATTGTTTGCACTATGAAGTAATTCATTCTGTGTCATCAAGTGATAACTGTGCACCTGCCAACTATCATAGCGAAAACAGAGAAGACCCACACCCTACATTAACTGTTCTCTGACAGATAACCACATCAAATCTTTATTTTATCTTGGACCTGTTTCAGCAAAGAAGCAGTGATTGTGTGGTTCTGTTTGTGAAAAGTCTGCATTTGTATGCTTTAGGGTTTTTGTATGTGCTATTTATACCTTGAAAGCTTACATAGGTAAATTTATATTACAAGTTAAAGATTCCTTAAAAAGTCAGTGTCTTCACAGGATGCTCTGTAGACTGTTAATTTTCACTCTTTAATAATTGTATTGTGCTTATAAAGATTTAAAGGATAAAAGTATCATAAGTGAGAAAATTACAACATTGAAAGTAGGATACCTTTATAATTATTAGTGAGTCAGTTTTTCTGTTTTAATTTCTTATGCTACCTAGATTGGGAGCACTTTCAAATGAAGGCATGTAGGAGTAAGTTGGAATTACATGGGGAAAATAAAAGAAGAAGAGCTCCTGTCTATTTAAAGCATTAGAGCATTCTGTCCACTAGGGTTTCCTCCCTGGTCCATATTATGATCCTGAGAAATTGTCCCAGGAAAAGGTGTGGTCACAAGAACAAGTCCTCCTTGTTTACAGAAGTGCACGTGCACTTGTCTCATTTCCTCAGGTCACCCAATTTTCAGTTATTACTCACTTTCATAAAGTTCATGAAGACTTTCAAAATATTCCAGCTGTGGAAGAGAAAAATGATCTTGACTAAACTAGGAGAAGATCCACCCTCTATGAGTAATCTCTTTAATAAGGTTTCTTCATTCTGCAGGCACAGTGACTAATACTGAATCCACAGATTTATCTATATGCCAAATGGGAATACAAGGGACATAAGAGAAAGACTTATTTTTTTCCTGAGGAGATTCTTTCTTTAGTCTGCTACCAGCAAGCAAAGAAGAGAATGCAGCTGAATCATGATCATTTTGGAAGCTCCAAACAAATGCAAACAAACAAAAACCAAAGCAACTATAATTTCTTTTATGAATGCATAGAATAATTTACAGGTAATGGGGAAAATTTCTTTTTAACCAAGATAAAATTTGAAAAACTGTTAAAGGATTATGTTTATCTTAAGTAATTATAGAAGATGAGTTCAGGTTATGCAAAGAAAAAGATTTTGACTTAGCATTACCTGAAGATTTTTAGCAGGATTGCTCAATGTAAAAAGTAAGTTTCTTGATAGAATTTTTCAAATGTTAGATGGATCAGTCTTCAGAGAAATGCTCCATGAATTCTTACATGAAATGAGTTGTTTCCTTTAAAAATAAAAGTGCAAATTTCTAATGTTTATTGCATCCCTGCCATGTCCAAAAATATCATTTAATCAGTTTGTGTAAGTTACCCCAGGCATCCTCCCAACTCCTAGATGTGGTAAGGAATGTACTGAAGAAGAGAAAGAATAGAGATTGGGCAGAGGGGGGCGCTGGGTTCTGCACTGTCACCACAACACCTGAGCCAACTCTGCGGACTCAAGGTGAGATGGCCCTTTAGATATTCCTGATTTGAGGGAGGGGGCAGCATCCATCATTATTACTCCCATGTGGATCACTGGTAAACGGCTATCTCAAGAATGACGCTTGGGGTGGTAGCTTCATTCAGCTCAGGTGACTCCCAGTGGAGCTTGATGACTGGCACCTGAGTGAATTTATCCCTCAGTCATGAAAGGAGCATCTGACCTTGGTTCACAGGATCCGTGACACTAGCCCAGTAGCTTATTGGTCCACCAAAGTATTGCTGGTCACGTCCTTTCCCCGGACTATCTCAAAGTACATTTCTTTAGCTCTTTTAACCTTAGTTAAAAGAAACCCCCTTAAATTAACACTGTATGTTATTGCTGGCTCATTCTTTTTGGTGACATTTCAGGCTGTGTACAGTGAGTATCATAACCTGAGGAGACCTGGTTAAATTTCATCTTTTAGCCGAGTCTCCTGCCACAGGTTCACTTAACAAATATTTATCAACTCTAAGTGCCAAGTCTTTTCCTAGGCACTAGAAATAGAGGGGTTGGGGGGAATCACGGACTGTACATCAGTGGTATTTTTTAAGTGACTGAGTGACAGGATGGGGAAATAAATAACACCTCTACTTTTTTTCATACTTAGTATGAACCAAGCACAGTTTTGAATTTTTTGCATATATTAATGCTTTCAACTCTTGTAACATTGCTGTGTGACAAGCACTACTAAAATTTAAGAAGCTGGCACCAGAAGGTTATAGAACTTCTGGGAACCACTCAGGAAACATGTTGCAGCAGGCATTCAGACTCTTAAGTGTTTGCCTCCGAAGTCTATTCTCTGATCCACACATAACTAATTGTGACCAATTATGCTTCACTGTGCTTATAAAGGCTTTTGGAAGATGTCAGGAGCTGAGTCCCTCATCCAGAGATGAAAATAAGTGATTTAGCAGGCATTATAAAATAATTATTAAAAAAAGAATCCACAGAGTTTTGACTTTTTTTCACAGTATCTGAATAGCTTTATGTAGTTTAACCCATTTATATTAATCATTTATCTCTAAAAATATTTGGGTGTGATATTTCAGAAAATATTCTGGTTGCCTCATCTGAGACACATGATCGTCTTTTGGTGCTGGGATCTGAGACAGCACAGACACCCCGAAACTGAGGTCACCTTAGCATGATGCTGCATTAGGGTGAGGAAATCCTCCTGATTCTTCATGTCTGGGGTTTCCTCATTGTTGGCACTGACAACCCACGTCCTGGGAACTTCCTCAGTCCAGGGCAAACGAGAATGGTTTCATACTCTCTGCTCTACCTTCATTCTTGTTGTGGGTTTTATTGCCCCTTCCGTCATGGGGAAGATATTTAAGTCCGGTTGATTGATTTCAAGCAGAAAATGGAGGGGAAGAAGGGATACACTGAGAACTGTCCATTTGGACATCCTTCAGGAAGAGGAGTTGAGAATGAGGAGGAGGAGGACTTTGGGACCCCCAGGTCCTACACTACAGGCTTTGGGCGCTCCCTGCAGGAGTGTTGGCTGGAGCCCAGCTGAGTGCACTCCTGCACCCAGGAATTTCTAGAAATGGCCCATAGCACTTCCTGCTTCCCCACATTTCTCACGCCTCAGTCTTCTAGACTCAAAAAAAAAAAAAAACAAATACAACTTAATGATTTTTTTTTTCCATTTCAGCCTCCTTACTAAACATCAGTAGTTAGGATTATGCCTGCATTTAATAGTTGGTCAGAAGTTTTCAGAAAAATAGTTCAGATCATGGGATTTTATAAGCCCTGTTTTATTGGAACTTGCTATATTCAAAATAAAGCAAAAAAACGATGCATTTATTTAAGCTGTGTGATGTCAAAAATGATTTAATGATTTTAATACCTTATTAAAACATCAAAATGTATTAGGAAACATTCTTGTCAACATAATAGGAATTTTTGTTAAAGAATGTTGAAAGGAGTGTTTCAAGCCAAAAATCAATAAAAACATAGGAAAGATGAAAGATGACTAATGAGGAAATCAAGCCCTTTACGCTTTGATGAATGCCGTTCGAATGTGTCAAAACTTGCAGTGTATTGCCAAATAAAAGAGAGTACGAAACATAAAGAAAACCTCATTAGGGAAAAAACATACAACAATACAGTCTACTTGAAAATGGCTGGTGAGATAATTACATTGAACAGTCAAAGAAGAGCGAAGTTCTGAAGTTTATACTTGTTTGTATCAGTGATCTAAGGAAACTGGGGACTCATACCAGAATTAGGTACACATTGGAATGTCTTTATTTTAATTTATGTTAAAGAGTAACAGAAGTTCTGCTCTCCTGATAATTTCTCTTAAGCTATTATACATGGTTATATTTACTAACTGATGATTTACATATCTTACAGGATAAATGAGTTCAAATACATGTATTTAGCATTGTTCTTTCATTATACTTACAGACCAATTGCAGTTGGATGCAGAAGTTATGGGAAATCTGAATGCCTTCCTTACACTAAATCGTTAGAAACACTGTTTTTCTTTTATCATATATTATCATATTATTGTCCCACATACAAACAAAATTGTACCTTGGCATTCTCCTCTCTGGTTGCTTCCGAAACGGTATAAACTTTGGCATACACACAATATTCCAGACCGTCAGGATGACTGTGATATTTTTAATCTTAGATTCTTGATTTTTGGATTCTGGGTCAGCGTAACCTATTTTTCGAGTTTGGCCAGAGTTATGTTCAAGTTCCTTCTGCCAGTGAGGCTTCAATCTCACTGAAATCTAAGCAAACTATTGAGAGTGTGCTCTGATTTCTTTTTGTCACCTGTAGTAAAATGTGAGAGGAAGGAGATACATGGAGGAAAGAACTGTTAAGCAAAAGAATTGAGACATGACAATTTGGAGACTTCTCAGGTTATCTAGATTGTAAAGCATGAAAAAATTAATTTATTATTAGACAAGGATGGAGAGAGTCAGATCTGTGGCTAGACAATCGTTTTATAATGCGTCAGGAGGATTAGAAGTTCAGAGTATTCAGTCACACAAAGGGCTTTGTGAGATTAGATGTGTAACATACAGATCCTCTCAGCCATCTCAGCAGAAGCTAGGAACACATACAAGATTACTCAGGAATGGTCTGTGGGAGAAATTTTGGTCTAACACAATGAGTTCATGTGAGATACATGGGAGACACACAAGATATTTGAAATTTTTATAGAAGAAGAAAATACTGCCAACTTGTACTAAAAGGGACAGAGAGAAGAAGAAATGAAAGAAGTTTGTCAGGCTGTCAAAATTCTGTAGGTAGGAAACAGGATGATAAAATCACTAAACTTCAAACACATTCTCCCCTTCATGAAAAGGAATAATGACTCTAAGAACAGAACTGTGAGCCCAGTAGGTGGAACCTTCAACAGAAAAGAATTATTCCCAGGCCTTGAAACCTAATACTGTTTTCCCAGCTGGACTTTGAAATTGCTTAAGACAAGTGACTCCTTTTTTCTTTTTGGTTTCTTCCTTTTTGACTGGAAATCTCTGTAACTGTTAACCCATTCCTGTACCACCATTCTATTTGGGGAGCAGATAACTTGTTTACGAGACTCACAGGTCCACAAGCAGGGAGAAATTTTTCTTTAAGAATGGATTATACCCACACTCTCATCTATACCTAATGTAGTTGAATTAAGTAGTAACATCTGGGACTTTTGATATGAGGTTTAAAACTTGAGCTGATGCTCTAATTGGTTGAGTCTTTTGGTGTCCTTGGGTGGGATGAGTGTGTTTGCACGTGGGTTGGATGTGAATCTATTTGGTGTCAGATAGTGGATTGCTGTAGACACAATAATGGCCCCATAATATGTCCCTGTCTTACACAGCATTCACAGGTTCTGCTGATTAACATGGCAAAGGGGGGTTAAGTTGGCAAATGGAATTAAGACTGCTAATAAATTTATATTAAAATGAAGAGATTATCCTGGATTAAAATGAGGAGGGGGAGGAAGGAGTGTCAGTCATCAGAGTGATGCAATGTAAGAAAGATTCTACCATTTATTGCTGGCTTTGAAGATATAAAGAGGCCATAAACTAAGGAAGGCAGGGGATTGGATTCTTCTCAAAGCCTTCAGGAGGAATGTGTATTTACCTATAACTTCAATTTTAGCTGAGACACCTATTTTGCACTTCTGAACTCCAGGACTATAAGAAAATGTATGTCATTTAAGTCATCAAGTTTGTGGTAATTTGTTACAGCAATGATAGGAAACTAGTGCATGCCCTTCCTACAGTGCTTGGGTTTTGTTTGTTTGTTTTTAATAATTTTCATCAGTTAAATAGTTGTGCCAGTGAGGGGATTCGCCAGAGATCCTCACTCTGCTGTTTTAGAAGCCCCTCTCTTGAAATGTATGTCTTCGTGTTTGAAAGCTACGTTTGCTGATAAAGAGGTCTAAATAAACAGTTCCCCCTGCCCTGGCACTCTAACATGCCATTCCATTACCTGGCAAATCCTTCCATTTCTTATTGTTATTGCAAACAGTCTACTATAATTCTGACTTCCCTTCTCTGGTGCTTTAAATATATGTTCTTTATCTTTGGCTCTCGAAAGTTTGATAGAAATGTGCTTAGGTGGGGGCGGTGAGGGTGTGTGTGTGTGTGTGTGCTGTGTTTATACTTTTGGTGTTTGCTGAGCTACTAGGATTTGTAGTTGGGAGTCTTGGCCATCATCTCTTCAAACAGTTCTTATGCTTTATTCTATTTGTCTTTTACTTCTGGGACTTTATTTTCAAATATATTAGGTTGTATCTTGGAACTCATTTTATTTTTCACTTTGTTTTACCTCCTTGTGCTTCTCTGTGTGTTCTTTCTATTGACCTATTTTCACGCTCAGTGATTCTTTACTATGTTGAGTTTATTGATGTGCCCGTCAAAGGTGGTGCACACTTCTATCACCGAGTTTTTCCCTTTGATTATTTCTTATGTTTCTCTTGCCCCATCTATCTATGCATGTTGCCTGCCTTTTGCTCCACAGACTTTTATGTATTAATCATTAATCAATAAAAAGAATATAGAGTGATTTAAAATTCTCTGTCTGTTAGTGCCAATATCTGGGTCTTATGAGGCTCGTTCTATTAGTCCCTGAACAGTGTGCTGTGTTTTGCTTGTATTCTGTATTTCTTGTAGTTTCGACTTGAACACCAGACATCTTGTATAGGAGCACGGAGACTGAGATATAGAGACCTGGAAATGTGAAACTTCTTTTCTTGCCAGGTTGAGGTTTTCTAGTCAGAAGGTGAACCACGTTGTTGTTGTTACGGTTACCCTTATTGTACCACCAACTTCAAATTTTTCTACCTTTGCCTTTTGTTTAGTGTGAAGACTGGTTTTCTGGAAGATTTCATCAATGTCTGCTCCATTCTCTGCTTTAGGTCTTCTCTTTGCACTTGTATGTTAGATATTTCTTCACAGCGTCACCCCTCTCCACATAGTAGACTGCTGTTATCTGTCATGCAGCTCTTGATGATCTGGGAGAGGGAGTGAAAGGCACGGACATTCCCTGGTGTTTGGGGTCAGCCTTGGTCTTAGGCGGGCAGTGTGCGGCCAGTCTCAAGGATGTGAGGATCTCCTCCTCAGTGATCCTGCTCTTTCCCTGGTGGATAATCTCTAATAACACGAGTCCTGAGTGTTTTGTCCCCTTCCGCATAAGTAGAGGTGAGTTTTTATTTCCTACTCCTAGATGCAGGGGTTTTCCACCGATATCCTGAGAGCAGTTTATTTTACTACTTTACACCAGGGGCTTAAACTTTTGTTCTAAAGGGACAACAGGGGAGGTTTTGAGTGGGGCTTTATGCCCTTCCTGCATGAAAGTCTCCTCCCCTTGACACACATCATCAGGGGCTCTCCCTGTCTCTTACTTTGACTAATTTTCCTCATGATCACCTCTTGAGAAAATACTGCAGATGGTCATAAATTACCTTTGTGGCTTTCAGCTCCTAGAAGCTCTGGCCTCTCATACTAGCCCATACTCATTATTTAGCAATTGGTTTAAGTTTTAGCTGGATTCTTCTTTCTTGCCCTTCAGCTTCTGCATCTGCCCCAGGTAACTAAGTGCTCTGTCCTCTCTCTCTTTGGAAGATCCTATCTTTCCACAGATTTTTGGTTTGTTGCCCTGTGATCTCAGTTCCCTAATGAGTTCAAGGAAATGTTGGTTTGTAGATCCAGCTTTTTATGTTGTTTTTTTTTTTGGGAAACAGTGCTCTTTCTAGTATTGTACATACTAAGTAGAAGCTTAAAATCCTGTTCCCTTTGTCTGAAAGGTTCTCAGTTTTGGTGTAGAAACATATTTGATTTTTATAGATTGCTTAGTATTGTGCATCTAAGCTTAAAGCAAACTGTAGGAATCATTCTGCGGAGTTCCTGTCTGTTCAGATAAACACAAAGCAATGTAGGTAATGGTATAATATTACAGTGAGATTCCAGATTCTGCAAAATAGAAACTGATTTCAAGGTGAAAGCAAATAGGCTGGTTATACCAGAAATCCTCTTTGTTTCTGCTTTCAGACTGATTTAGTAAAAAGGTTCTCCTTCCTCCCTTGAGAAAGCCTCAATCTATGTAAATTTCTTCCTGCCTTCTTGTTTTTCCCGAGGTAGGGTGGGGAGAAAGAGAGAAAGAAAGAGAAAGAAAGAGAAGGAGAGAGAAAGAGAGAGAGAGGATGAATCTGATATTCTGGTGTTTGGCAAGCTCTTTTCTAGAGACAGAGAATTTAGTTGCAGGTGAGGGACAAGATCATTGACCTTGGGGAAACTACAGGCTGAAGGTATCCATTATAGTGAAGTACCTCAAATTAGACAGAGTGAAGTGGCTTATTTAATAACCCCCCTTAAGTTTTGCAGGGTTGTCAAAGAATTTTTTTCAGAAAATTTGAATCATTTTCATCAATATTTTATTATGAGGATATATTTTGCTGTAAGCTCCCTAAGCGAAGAGACCATCTTCATTTGTTCTTTTCCAGTCTTACAGGGTACATATTGCATACGTATACTGTGTGTGTTCAGTAAGTGTTCCAGGTTCATTAGATCTTGTGTGTAAGTACCATTCCTACCCAAATATGAGTGTAGCTCACATACTGATGTTCTAAGTTCATTTGTAAGGTTGATTGCTAAAGTTGAATGCTGATGAATTGATACTAGTTGTGGTAACCTTTTCTTCAGTTTATATTTTTAAATTTCAGTCCTTAAACATTGTACACATTTTGAGTTTCTGATGGGTAGAAACTGAATTAATATGCTTGAACTCATTTATTCTTCAGTTCAATCCAAAATTGTTGTGCAAATTTGCAACTCATCCAGCCTGTATTGTTTAAATAGGGTTGCAGCCCCCAAGGTAGTTGTTCATTTGTCAGTGAAGCTTGTGTGTTTGACAATGTACAGCATAGATGACTAAGTTTTTTTCTCTTGTCTAGCATCTCACAGCTTTTTGTTACAAACTTTGAGGGGCTTGTCACTGATGCTTTAACTTGCGGAGTTTCCTGATATTATGTCTGAAGTTTGATAATTCTATTAAAGAATGTTTTTCTATGTCTACATGATGGATTTGATATCAAGTCAAAATTGAGCATTTCTAAGATGCCTCAGTTTTTACTTGCTTAAGGGAATAACATTTTAATATAGCAATCTCTTCATTATCCTACCAGGAGAAGAACGCAGTGTAGATGATTCTGTATTACTAATATTTAAGAGGAAACAAAATAATAGCAGAAGGCTTCTTGAGGGGTGGAAATAGAAATCTGTTTAGCTTTAACCTGAGTTTCTTCTGTTTCTTCTTATAGCCCCCTCATGGCAGGAAATGGACCGTATCTAAACTGGCATGCTTGGACCGCCCCTTTTCTACACCTGTTGATTCTCATCCACCACAGGAAAGGTAGGTCTTTTTTTGTTGTTGGTTTTTTTTTTTCCTGCTTGTTTTCTTGTTGTTTTATTTGATAGTCTCTTTCAGCTCTTTGTGGTTTATCGTAACAGTCCTGTTCTTATTAACAAAATACAGATTAATCTGACTTTCGATCCCAATAGAAACTTGAAAAAATAAGTTGTAATAGTGTGGTAATCTGCAGAAATGAAACTGTAATTAATGCAATTGTAATTAAAATACCAAAGCCTTCTTTAATTTAAATGGCAGTATATTGGTTAAAATAGCCAGCAATTTAGAGGATTAATGTATAATCCATGGTGTAAATTACAATCTTCTTTTGCCATTTTGGATATAGATTCTTGATACAAACAGGTTCTAGATGCAGAATACCTGGTCTTTAAACGCTGTCTCTACTATTTATTGAGTAAACTCAAATTTTAAAACTCTCTGTCTCCTCACCTGTAAAATGGGAATATTAGTAGTATCTTCCTCTAAAGGTTATTTTGAGGATGAAATGAGGAAATATTTGTAAATCTAGAGCAATAAGTACAAAAATACTATTATTTATTAATATTTTTATGAATTTGAAATAATGACAGCATACTCAACCTTCTCTTAGTCCGTGGCACCCAGGAAAATCTTTTAAAAAGGGAACTCTGGTTCAGACCCTTACCATATAATCCACAATAAAAGTCTGCTGCAACCTTTTTGGGTATGGGTATGGGTTTGGGATTTTCAATACAACATCTGGGATTTCAGCTAATAAGAATGTAAGTAAGCATCCTTTAGCTATCCTTGTCACAGTGGCTACTTATGTTCTAGCATGCACAGTTCAATATATTTCTGCTATGAGTTTGTTAGAAAGGTAAGAGATGGCTAGGAAAAAATGGCAGATAGGTCAAGATAATTCTCCAATTCCACTCCTCTTACTATTCTGGCTGGAAAAGCTGGAATCATTTAGATGATCATTTATTTAAATTCATCCTTGATCAGCTTCCTTGTTTCTACGGAGTACATGTAGGAAGTCTATGACACTGATTTGATTTTACAGGTCAGGAAGAATTTCTCCTGGTGTTACATCATTTTGTACCGGTGACAACACAACATAATTGCTACTTCAGGCAATTCTATAATGCATCAGTTGAAGAGTTAGAGGGAAGGGTTTGAGCAGTCAAATTAACCCAACTTCCATAACTTAAAAAGCCATTGCTGAATCGTTAGCACAATCCTGGGTGTCTGAATAATATGAAAATATAGCTTGGTAAAATAACCCAGAAAAGCTTCTACTCATGTAGCAGATATCTCATAGTATAGAAACTAAGAGACAGACCAATAGAATATTTATTTCTTTTGAAGATCAGTAAGAATTTACTTTATTTCCTCTTCTGATGGCTCTTCTGACTCTCTCTTTATCTTCTTGTGGATAGAATTATAGTAAGAGTCTGCCAAATTCAGACTGAGAGAAACACATCTAACTTACGTTTTGATGTGGCTTTTTCTTCTCTATGACGGTGCTCAGTTTGGTTTCCACCCAGCACAAGGTGTTCTAACTGTCAGTCATACAAAGGGCCAATTAGGTCATCAAGTCAGTTTTTCTACCAGAGTAGGATAGATCTCTGTTAAGTTTTTTTCTTCTATTTTCCCCCAGGCTAGAATTGAACATGTTTCTTGCTATTTCTTGAGGGCAAAGAAGATAAAAATCAATAATAAAAGTAGATGTGGGTTTAAGGGGACTAGTGTCTTAAATAAGGAGGAGGCATTTCACTTAAGCAGTTGCTGAGAACTTTTTATTCCATTGGGTGATAAATGACTTCTCTTTCATTTTTCTTTTACTAGCAAAAAACAAACAAGCACTTTATCACCATGTAAAAGTCAGACCTAGAATTCTATCATTGGCATATATATTTCCCCAGGGAAATACACCTGCACAGAATTCTTCTGATCTGTTGACAAATCCTTTGAGATTTCTCTTTTGCTTAAGAAGAATAAGAGTATTTAGAATATTGGATTTCCATATTTGGCTAAGGAAAAGGACGAGAGGGAGAAAGAAAGAGAGGAACTGGAAAAGTGTGTGTCTATGAATATGTGTAGGAGAGTGTGTATGGTATCTGTGTGTGTAAGTTTGTGTTAGGAAAAATATCAATTAGATTAAAATAATATATGGTTATGGATTTTTCCCCCTCAAAGGACATTAGCATTGGAGTGATGCTTAGAATAGTTGAACTGAACTTTCTAACTTTACATAAAGATTGTTTTATTTGCCAAGGTTACCAAGGTTACCAAAATAGATTGAAGATGGTTCAGGGCTAAACCAGACTTCCTGATTTCTCATTAAGTGTTTTCTCCTCTATACTACTCTTGTTCAAGATTATTTTTCATTTTCATCAAGAAGAGTGAGATTTCTGAATTATAAGTGATTTAGCCTGCGGCTTAGACCTGAATGACTGAGACCAGAACAGAGAAGATTTGTTTGTATCTTTAGCTCAGATAGGCTTAGAGAAGTCTCAGCTTCTGCAAGGAATAGTCTTTAAGCCAGAAGAGACTGAGATCTGTTATTTAAATCCTGATTCTTATGATGTCAGACGTGTACTCAGACATCAGGCATTTTAGCAAAGAAATGGGGAGAAGTTGGCAGCAGAATCACACCTCAAAACTGCATGATGTCTTAATGCAGCATCCTGCCTTTCTGGGACCCTACTGATTAAAACATTAAGAAAATTCATTCCTGAGCCAAATTAATTATAGTAGTAGATAATGTCCAAATAAATGAAAATAATATATCATAATAATATAATGATGTGTTTTGGACTCTGATTTCATCCAACCCTAATTGTTAAAATTCATCAGTAGTCAGCACTGGTGAGTCCCTTCTCATATTCTGATTTCTGTAGTAACTGAACAAGTAAGACAAGATTAAAATGAAAAAAGAAATATGTGTCTCTAATGGCAGAATTATCTCAGAATTTATATCAGAGTTATGATTCATTCTAAGCTTCATAATTATCCTTTATTATATGTGCTATGTTTTAAGAATGATCTTCTAATAAGGTGTTTCTATTTGATTATGATCGAGAATAAAGTTTCTGAATACAGAGGCTAAACCAATAAAACTTACAGATATCACAGCTGCTGTTTCTCCCATAAGCACTCTGCCAACAATAGCAATAATTGCACCAAGAACCTTTTACACTCCCTGAGAGTGTGCGTGGTGCCTGTCTTGGTCAGATGAAGACAGAGGCTTAGAGAAGGTAAGGTACCTGAATTTGCATACTTAGTAAGTGACAGATCTTAGGAAACCCCGGGAAGACTGACATCAGAATCCACAGCATTAAGCCCCACACCCCAGTTGTGTGTGTGTGTGTGTATGTGTGTGCACACGTGTGTACCGGCGTGTGTGTGAGGCCATGATGCGTGTCAGCAGGGAGAGAGGAGATAATGTGAAGGAGAGAATCAGGAAGTGATCGGGTGACAACAGCAGCATGGCTCTGATCAGTGTTACTTCTCTTGTCATTGAAAAGAAAGAGCTACAGACTGTCTGTATTTAGATGATCAGACGTGAGGACCTATTTATATTATTAATACTATAGTATTACTGTTATTTAAAACAGTAGTCAATATCCTGCTTGCAAAATGGCTTGGTTTTTATTGTTTAAAATTTTCTTGGCATTTGATTGAGTTAAAAATAGAGAAAGGGAAATCTAGATGTCTAAAATACCTAATATAAAATGTTAAGCACATAACTGCCATATGTAAAGTGTTATGTCTACATTTCTGTAATTTCTGGTCTACAGGGACTAGATTTGCACCATCTTTGGCAAAGCTATTTGACAAAATAAGAAATAAAACACTAAAGTGAACTCATTTTGAAAAAGTAAAATGGAAACAGAGCAGATGTCATTTTGTAAATGGAGAATAAAAAGGTTTCTGTTTGTCAGCATATGAAAAGTTTAAAATAATTTCACTTCATGAAGAGTAAGACTTTAAGTGATTATAGAATTGCTAATGGGTGAGAGAAACACAAGTAAATTTACCAAAGTTCTGTCGGTGTCATTTACACATTCAGTAGATCATATATTATTTATTTGCTAAGATAATGCATTATGCAATTAGAGCTATTCTTCTATTTTGTATCATTTAAATTCTATATTAAACTGCATTTAAATAAAATTTCAAACAATTTAGTCTACATCTATCACAACTGAAGATGGCAGGTGTCTGGGGTATAATATACGAGGCTTGATTTATTTCCAGTTTCTTGCTTGATAAAAATATTCAGAATTAATTATCAATCCAGCCTGAAGAGAACTCTTTAAAATTATATCTTTACAGATAAATGTATCCTTTAAAAATGCTCCTTTTATCCTCACCTCCACCTCTACATCCCCTAGTCCATTTCCTGTCACTGTCATTGATGAAGCTTTGAATATGTGATTTTCCTAATTCTTAGCTGTAATATTTTTAAGTTGTCAAAATATGAGAATAAATCTACAGCATACATTGGATTTGGTGGCGTTGGGGGTATCAGGCAGCCATATCTTCTTTTTGATTACAACCAAGTTTCTTCTTCCTATTCTGTATAGTGTGTTGGGGTTCCTATGTGCACTGTTTTGCCCTTCGCAGTGTTCAGACTCTTGATCCAACCAAAGTCAATTAGAATCACAAACTTGAGCATGCCACCACAAAAAGATGCAAACACACTTAATTCCACTTAATTCTAGAAGAGGCTGTCAGACTGCATGTCACCTGTCAGAAGACCAGTGCCATTACCCTCCAGAATTTCCTGTTTGATTTCAAGCCTCGACCTCCCATCTTACCACCAATTTTGTATTTTTCAAAAACACTTTTAAAATACTTTTCTTGATTTAGATAAGCTGTAGCCAGTTTCTGTGATTTGCAACAAAAGAACACCAATATTGTAAGATCCTAGCATGTGTCTATATTGTTTTAACTTGGAAGTACTATAACATTGAGAGGCAGTGTGTTATCTGCTATCTACTCTCTGTCAAAGTATATCACTGAGTTGTCAAAACATGCTCCCCAAATCTATATCAAAATACCTCACTCTGGAGGAATCCCACCCTATTCAGCCTTGATTTGGTATATAGCTTTGTGCCACATAACTCCTCAGGAAGAATGTTTAAATTTTTCGGCAAAGATTTCATTCTCCAGTATTTATCCAACAAAACAAAAGTGGTATATTTTATAAGGATAAATTTATCATTGCCTGGCAAAACATTGCCAAGGTCTGGAAGTTTAATGAAGGTCATAATACAATGTATTCCTTAAAATAGATAAATTGGTCACAAATTATGCTACTATGAGGAATGTTGCTTTTTTGTTGCTAATACTGGCTTCTTTAAATAGTTTTTGGTCTGAAATATTCAGATGATATTTAATAGAGCCTATGATGCAAAGTCAAATATTCTCAGACATTATGCATTGTAGTGACATGATTTTATCTTTTAAATAAACAACAACATATGCATCTTTACAAATTGAGAGTAATTCTAGGAAGAGTAAGTATAGAAATTTATGTGAACATTTTTCTTTGAACTTTATAGCTAAAGACACAAGTTAAAATTACTAGAATTCCCTTGGGTCTTTCCCATCTATACAGTGATCTTAATACTTTGGCTCGTTTGATTGTTTCTAATTCATGCTCTTCCGTTAACTTCAAACAGAATCATAGTGTTAAACACAGATTGATTCAGGCCATGTCTCCAGAGAAATAGAGCAAATACTAAGCTAATCCGTGTAACTATGCTGTATGTGTGACCTTCCTAAACTGGAGAGTGGCAGCTAATGAAGACCAACGTGAGAGTGGCTGGCACGCCATATTTTAGCTGTTCAAACACATATGTACAGATTGAGTCCTGTTTTGAAGCCAGACGCTATTTTGTTTGTTTTCTGGATGGGGTGGGGGGTGGTACCACTGGCAGTACAACACTGCATGCAAAACAAATCAGAACGACAGCACAAAAACACTTGCTCAGTACGTTTTGCGGTGGTGATGATGTTTATACCCTTGTGGGTTTTTTGTGGACCTCACATCTTTGAGTGTTCTTCCTCTTATAGATGACATCTGAAAATGGTACCTGTTCAATCCATCATGGGATTGTGAAGGTTAATTTTAGAGGAAAATTGCTACATGGACTCAGAAATTGTTATTATTTTCTTGTTTCTTGTCTGAGGCTTTATCTACCATTCTGAGCTGTCATTTTATAATTCTAAAAAAAATATGAGAGCTGTTATCAGAAGAGGTGGTTTACCACCAGATATAAAATATAGTTTTTATTATTGTTGTTGGTTGTTTTGTTTTTGTTTTTAACTGAGCACTAAAACTGAGATGCTTTCCGTACGTGATAGTTGTGTGGCAGTGGATGAGCTCTGTGATAATTACAGGTTATAACTTATCATCTAGGGGTGATAATATATGGGCAGCAATTCAACACATAGCCTAGTCAAATACTTCTTATTTCTTCCCCAAATTATTTATTTATTTTTCCAATTAAAAGAAATTTTACCTACATAATTGGGTCAAAAGTGTACTACAATTGAGATACTTCCACAGTCAAGGGCAGATGCATAATACACCATCCATCAAACTTGCTAGACTCAGAAGCAGAATAGTGGGAAGGAAGAAAAACATCTAAGACATTCACAGTTTTCCATCCTGCACTGCACAGGTACATACTCCATCTCTCCCTCATTATCATAGGTTTCCTGAAAGCAGAGGTTTAACAAAACACATTTTGATATCCTCACCATCAAATGGCACCTAGAGAGTGAAAACTCTGATATTTTTTATTTAAAGAATAAGCAAGTGATAATCACAACTTTAATAATGACAATAATAAAAAGATGATTTAGATCTTATGAAAATGGCCATGTGTCACACAATGTTCTGGTAGCTTCAAATTTGTTAACTCCTTTAATCTTCTCAAAAACCCTGTAAAGTACTCTTATCCCCACTGCACAGGCGGGCAAACACTTGCCAAAGTAACTCATCTAGTAAGAGATGGAAAGAGGATTTCAGTGTAGGCATTCTGGCTCCATAGATTTAAAATCTTAACCATTTTTTCTCTTTAATGAAAACAGTGATTATGGTTGTTTTTGAGCTATATTAGTTTTCTATCATTGCTATAATAAATAACCACAAATTTAGTGACTTAGTGCAACCCAAACTTACTATCTTACAGTTCTGGGAGTCAGAAGCCATAAAATTAAGGTGTTAACCAGTCTGCTTTCTTTCTGAAAGCTCTAGGGGGGAATCTGTCTCCGTCCCTTGTGGAGTTTCCAGAGGCTGCTCACATTCCTTGGCTTGTGTCCTCCCAGTGAGCAATGGAATGAGTTCAATCCCTGCTCAGTTTTTTGTTTTTTTGTTTTTTAGTATTTTGAGATGTAACTGACATCTACTGTTCCATCAGTTTAAGGTATACAGTGTGTTGGTTTAATACACTTATATATTGCAATATGATTACCACTGTAGTATTAGCAGCAATCCCACTCCTGGATATATACCTGAAGGAATTAAAAATCAGTATTTCAAAAAGATATCTACACACCCATGTTCATTGCAGCCTTATTCATAACAGCCAAGATATGAAAAAATTAAGTGCCTATCAATAGATGAATTGATAAAAAAAAGATATGATAGATACACATAGACACACACAGACATACAATGGAATGTAATTCAGCCATGAGAAAGAAAGAAATCCTGCTATTTACAGCAACATGATGGACCTTGAGGATATTATGCTAAGTAAGATATGTTATACAGTGAAATATAAATTTATCACTTACACGTCTTATCTAGAAAAGCCAAACTCCTAAAAACAACCTTTGTTTCTGTGTGGTTTCCTCCTCTAATCCTGACTTTCTTACCACCATCTTTAAGGACCTTTTAATTGCATTGGTCCTACTTGGCTAATCCAGCATAATCTCTCCATCTCAAAATTTTAAATTAATCAGATCTGCAGAGTCCCTTTTGCACTGTAAGACAACACATTAATGAGTTTGGGGAATTAGAGCGTGGGCATCTCTTCATCCTCTGAGGAGGTATTTTTCAGCCTACCACCATGACCAATAAGTATGTAAAAATTTTAGTAATAGCAGTCATGGTCTTACAATATCAACCAAAGCAGAGAAAGAATATGCTTCTGTTACCAGAATCAGAATTTCAAGACTTTATGAAAACATTTGAATTTGGGAGAATTCAAATCTTGCTGTCTCCCTTCTGCTCACAAATTAAGTGATTTGAACTTAATCAAAAGATAAATCAGTAAATTTTTCCAGAGGTTTAACAACAGGATTGGGACAAAGCCAATTGCAAAAAACTTCAGATATGCTTCACCAAAAAATTCTAAAGCTCAGTGTCTGATCCTTTTAACTGTTCAGGTCTTATGTCATTTGTTCTCAACACTAATATCACTGCTTAGAAGACAGAACCTTGTATAAATAGCTGAATACAAAAGCCTGAGTGTCAAATTCTGGTGCTACTCAAGGACTTTTCTCAAGAACCCAAAGGAAGCCTTAAGGATGTCATTTTAATACATGATATTGATTATAACACATATATATGCATTAGTCTTTACAAAATGTTTTTACGTTCATTGCCTCTGTCCAACTTCACGGTAAGTCTGTGGGTTCAGTTAGGTAACTAGTATGTCCATGATCATTTTACAGCCAATAAAATTGTTCACCAATATAGACTCTTATAAGTAAGTAGTTGATCTTAGACTACAACTTATTTTATGATTCCTATTCTTAGTCAATTATTAATCAAAGATATTTTGTGACCTTCTGCAATGTAACCTATTTACAAAATTTTCTGTATTTGTTTCGCAAACAAGGAACTGTTGAATGACTATAGCATAAATGCTTAATTTTGTTTAAAAATATATGCATGATTGAAAAAGCCTTCACTGGGCAAAACAATTACTAATTAAATTTGACGTAGAGGAGACTCTTGTAGTTATCAGTAACACATGTATCTTTATTTAGATATATACACATGTTTTATATATTAAAATAATGAAGTTCAGAGGAAAAACATATTTTTGAATGAAGTATTAACTTCTGACGAAGTTTAAAAAAAATCTAAATGCATCCTTTCCTCCTTTTATTTTCCCTCATTTTCATCCTACCTTGAATTTCCCTGTTTCTCCTCTGAGGTGGACCACCCTCGTATCCTAGTACTTCAGCCTTTCCCAAATACTAGCCCATGATTTTTCCTTAATTTCTTTATAATAGCATTATTATTCAGACAATAAATCAACATGTGTCAAACATTATAGCAAGCTCTGGAGTCCCTGGAGATAGAATGATGAAGGAAGCAGTCCCTGTCCTTCAAGAATTTATTAGCAACCAGGTGTGATCTACATGTGAACATAGCTGATTACAATAAAAGATAAAATGCAAGTACAGCAGGGGCAGAAAGATATAACTTTTTTATCATCATTCTTGATTTCTTGTTCTCAGTTACTTATGGGGTGAAGATTTCTGATAGAAGATTTTAAAAAAGAGGTTAAAATTATTTTTATCACTATTATTGATATTGACTTACTCTTAACAGAAGGCTTAGTAGAAGAGGACGTATAAAGATGGCTTGATTTAATCTGAGGGCATGAAGTTTCAGGTTTTGCAGGAGATTTATAGTAGTCCCGTCCTGTCGTACAGGGAGAAATTCTAGTACTGTTCAAATCACATGATAAAGCTACAGATTGGTAGAAACACCGAGTTCTGTCTATAAATTTTTAGCACATGGTCCTAAGAACAGCATCTGATTAAGTAAGGTTAGAGCAGTGGTGCAAAAAAACCTCACTGTGCGTTTGAAGCTTGTGGAGTGCTTATCAATGACTACAGAGATACCTGCTAGTTAATTTTGTTCATAGGGCTCAGGAATATGCCTTTATGAGAAGCAGTCTAGTCATTCTGACATATGGTTCAAAGAACTCACTTTGAGGAAAACTGTACAGAATATCCACAGGAATAAAAAAAACAAGTAAAAGTTCTCAATTGTTCTAGCATTATGACCATGTACACATGTATCTCCTGACAATCCCTAACACATTCAGCAAATTGCCCATTCTATTTAGTCACTCAAATGCCTGCCACGTCTAAGCCAGGAATGAGGTCCTCAGGATCAGCCTAGTATTATTTGGCCCAGTTCTAAATCCCCTGATTGAGACAGTCATCTATCCGAGGCTGGATTTCCAATTTCCAGGAATTTAAGCTTGGCAGTCACATTGATATATCCAGTTCTACATAGAAATTCTAGTGAATACTAAGACAAGCACATTTTCCACCTGAAATTCACCTCAGTCTAATGTAATGCTTGTTTTCCAGTTGATTATTGATGGGACTGACAATTTTTTTTTTTTTTTGGCAAAGCCATTTGGATTGAATTCTCTAGGCAGATGGCTTACAAATGAGTGACATGTCACCACCTTCAGAATTTTCAATGAGTGACATGCCATAACCTTCAGATTGCATATTTTGCACATTTTCAGTCACTCATTCTTTGTCAGTCAATATTGTCCATTATCCATTATATATATTTTAACACACACTGGCCTTCTATTGGAAGAAAACAGTATATTATATCCTCAGAGGAAAAAAATCATTTACAAAGAGGCTGAAAAATTCTCCATAATTATCTCCAAAAGGTAAACCAGAAAAACCAGTATTGTGCAGCAGAAACAGGTGATGCAAAGAGAGATGGGTGAACAGCTGTTATTTTCCAGTGTTGTTTCCATTTTACTTTTAAATTCATTCACATGCATTTTAGGGAAATTAAATTTCCTCTATTTCGTATTAGTTTTCACTGACACAGGAAACTTTCATTAGGACAACATTTTATGTTTGAAATCATGCTCCTAGTATTTTGCTAATGAAGCTAATATATGAGTTTGAATTTACGAAGAAGATAGCTGCAGATAATACTAAATGGTTTTTGAATAGGTTATCTTCTCTTTTTAAAATTTTATTTTTTATTGAAGTGTAGTTGATTTACCATGTTAGTTTCAGGTGTACAGCAAAGCAATTCAGTTATGCATATGCATACAGATACATTTTTTCTTTTCAGATTTCTTCCATTATGTTATTCTAAGGAATTGAATATAGTTCTGTGCTATGCAGTAGGTCCTTACTGTTTATATACTTTATATAGTGTAATGCGTATCTGTTAATCCCAAAATCCTAATTTATCCCTCCCCCACCCTTTACCTTTTGGTAACCATAGTTTGTTTTCTATGTCTGTGAGTCTATTTTTTGTTTGTAAATAAAATTTGTATGATTTTTTTTAGGTTCCACATGTAAGTGATATCATAAGATATTTGTCTTTCTCTGTCTGACTTACTTAATATAATAATCTCTAGGTCCATCCATGTTGCTGCAAATGGAATTATTTCATTCTTTATGACTGAGTAATTGAATAGATTATCTTCTAAAATAAACAATGATGTGGAGAAAACACATAGAAAAATAAAATTTGAAGAGAAATGGTACCATTTTTTAAAACTTCTTAGTGCAGGAAAATAATCCAATCCAATTATTCAGAGGCTATTAAAATTAGAAAAAGAAGACCTGATTCCTAATATCGAGGAAGTTACGAAACCTTGATGTGATTCATTTTCTATTCTGCAAATAGACCTCATAAGGTTTGCACTGTCCAAGTTATCAAGTTGTGCTGAGGATCACTTAAAGTAAGCCACTGTTTCCTGAAATTATCTAATGAGATGTGTCACTTGCTGTGATTATGGGAGATTTAACTGCCTAGACCCTTTCACTGGAGATTCTGATTTAGAGGGGAAGGAGTGTGACTCCCATGTGTAAATGCTAACATGAGGTCTGAGTGAATTTTACCATTAGAGGAGTTTAGACGATATTGAAAGGATCATTCCAAATTTTTTACTGGGAGAAAGTAAGCAGCCAAGGGTTAAAGGCAAGGCTAATACTTAGCCAGAATTGGTTGGCGTGGCTTTAGTGGTTACAATAGTGAAAGACTTCTGATCGTGTTTTCAAATAACCACTCCTGGCAGCAGCCAGTCCCTCCTCGGACCACAAGATCCTTCTGTTCCCTGTTTCAAACAAAACTGCTGCTGAAGCATTGGTGGCTGTCACAGCAGGTGGCCTGCAGGACTCTGCTCTAGGCTTTAGCTGCAGTTTTCCTGGATTAGCCAGTACCTGTGCCATATTGGTTGTTAAATATTTTTTATAATATCATGCTTGGATCAAAGCATATGTTTAGTAAATCCATGGAGAGTTTGTCTAATACGAAGCAAAATTGTGCATGGTTTCTGGAGAATGTAAATAAAGCTTGGAAACAAATGAGCAGCACAAAGACAGAGTGCTTGTGTTATTTCAGAGGTTTTTGTTTGGGAGCTAGGCTTTTTCCTTCAATTTCAGAACATATTTCAGGGGAAAATTTGTATTATCCTGAATAAATTTAGTCATAATGACAGCTAATAGGAAAGAAACAGTAGGCGAGAGAGTGTGGAGTCTTCAAGGTAGAACTATCAGCAAAAAGAGACAGACGGACAGACAGAGACCTCTTCCTAGAAATACAGAATGACCAAACGTAGGCCAAACAATGAAATATGTGAAGATTGGGATTTATAGGCTATGAGGAATATGCTGTAAAGACAAATGTATTTTTGAGAAATTGCAGCAAGAGCAACAGAGCCTTCAAATAATTACTGAGTAAATTAAAAGCTTTTGAAACTGTGCTACAATATTGTATCATAAATATACAAGACATGCACAATCACTTTTCTAGAATTTCAGAAGCTTAGAGGTTTCAGAAGGTGGATGTGAACTTAGGCATGGCAGTGCAGTGAATAAGCATCACAGACGATTTTTAGAGAAGCAGCTGAGTGATCCTGAATTGCAGAAAAAAGAGAGGAAACATGGGAATCGACTGGGTGTTGTTCAAAGAAAGTATCGACGTCAGAGCCTGTAGTCTTGAGACTATAATAAGAGAACTTAGGCCAGGGAGATGGGGTGTAGCATCCAAGAACACCACTTACAGGTTGGTGGGCTGGGAACCCACACAGAGCCTACATGGAAAACCATAGACACAGGAGCTATTGTTTGCAGAATTTTTTTTTTCATAGTCACATATGATTTATTTCCAGTAAAACTTGGGACATCGCCATAAGTCATTGTTCAATTAGATCATTTCAGGATTTTTAAAATTTTATTTTTAACTGAAGTGTAGTTGAGTTACAATGTGAGTTTCAGGTGTTCAGCAAGCAATTCAGTTATATACATACACACATTTTTTTTCAGATTCTTTCCTGTTATATGTTATTACAAGAAGTTGAATATAGTTCTCTCTGCTATACAGTAGATCCTTGTTGTTTATCTGTTTTATATATAGTAATGTATATCTGCTGAGCCCAAACTTGCAGGAACACTTTAAGACTTTTTTAGGTTTCCTCTGCCATGACCTGTGACCGGTTAGAGTGCCAAGGACAAATGAAAAGGGAACATTAATGATCTCTTGCTAACACCCTGTTGAGGAGAATGCAATTGTTAAAGCTCACCTTGTAACTGAATGTGCCAACAATTAGTTGGGAATTTTAACTTAAATGCTTGGCATTTAATCTGTCCTTAGGTTAATGTGTGACATGATTAAGTTGTTTCCAGATTATTCCCCTTTGCTTGTATTTGTAAATAAAGAAAACAAATTAGGTAATACATGAAGTAAAGATGCCTCAGTCTGGAGACCACACGGTTCTCTAACTACTGCGTTAGGGTCCAGAGTGGGACCGCTTGACTTCAACCACTTCTACCTATTTCTCTGTAAGTAGACCTACAGGTAAATTCGTGCCAAAATAGAAAAGTGTTAACAGTAAAATTGTTTGATTTCCCTGAGGTTGAGTTGTGCTATTAATGTTCAGATAGCTTTCTTCTCTTCTTTCAGCCTCAATAGCTAAATGCATTTAGTCGCACAGATCTCAGTTCCAAGTTAAACTGAAACTGCTGATGAAACCTATGTTTACTCACAAACGTGCCTGAGACTCAAGAAAGGAGCACATTTCTTTATGCTTAAATTCGACAACAATATAAGTAGGACTCCTTGCTACTGAGTTCTCATTGTGTGCTCTAATCTATTTTTTGTTTGTTTCATAATTCATCGAGTAATTTGGGATATGATGTACGCTCATTGAAAATTTTATCTTCTTCCACCTCTTCTTATGGAAAATTGCTTCAGCTTCTAATTTTCTGTAAAGATTGACATTGTTCTGCTAAATCTCATTCCTATCCAAAGTAAAATATCTCCAAATCTACCCACTTCTGGCAATCCTAATTTACTATCTGTTTGTTTGACCCTACCCTAATTCACTTTCTCACATATTTCATTTCTCCGCTGTTAGTGAATGTTTTCACTGGATATTGTGTTTTTCTGCTACAAACATTCTAAAGTTTCTCACATGTTAAAGTTTTGTTTTCCAATCTAATTATAGGGAGACAATTCTCTTCTCCATGGATTTCACATTTCTGCATGTCTTACAAGCCAAGCATTGATTGACTTTATTTTGGACTATCTTTTCAAGGATGTTTGTACAGCAAATAGCTTTGGAAGAAAGAGATAGTGTCTCCCTCTGGAGCAAAGGGAAAATTTTGTTACCGTGCAATATAATAATAATAATGTCTCCTTTCATGACAAAGGTCAAACAAGCTTAAGGCCCATTATAGATGGGTTCCCTAAGCTCTAGGCTCTTCCTATCTAATTAAAACCACTCTATGTGCAAGCATCTCACCTGACTGTGAGAAGTAGGGCTCAGGGAACTCATGCAAATTACAAGATTCTGCTGATACAGCTACTTCTGTGAGTAATAAAGGTTTTTGTCTCTGACCCAGAAGTTTGTGTCTTCGGCCAGCATTTATGAAACTGTGAAATGATAACTTACTAGCTTGCAAATAGAGTAAATTCTCAGACCTTTTACAGTTCTTGACAGGAACATGCCCTTAAGGTATCATTTCATATTATTCTCTTTTTTTCGCCATCCTAGTCATCAAAGAGTAACCTACGTGCCCTGCTTCCATTTGCTCATGCACCATACACTCTTTAACACAGGGAAGTCTAACTGCTTCCCCCTTACCATTGCTGAAATTTTTCTTCAGTGACACAAAATACACATTTTTTGTTGTATCCAGGGTTCTTTGAACAACTCCTAATAGTCTTTGCTCTTGCTCTGAAGCATTTGTTATGTTGATTATCTTGTACCACTTGAAACTCTTGATTGTAGTTCCCCTCTTGGTCTTCTGTCAGTCCCTCTCCGTCGCCATCGCTGACCCCTCTCACTCACATCTCGTTAGAGAGATCATACTTCCCGTGTATGACCATAAAGCTCTGGTTTTGATCAGTTCTTTGCTGATAATTCATTAGTAGCTTAAACATCTTCAGCTCAAAACCATGTCTCCAAGTTTACCTTTTTCAAAGCCTTATTTTCACATCTGTACACTTGCTCATGACGTCTACCTAAATATCCCTGTCTGCAGTGTCTCAGACTCAGCACATACAAAGTCAGACATCTTTCAGCCTGAACCACCAAACTTACACATTTCTGGAAAGGATGCTATTATTCACCCAGTTACCCCAGTTTTAATATTGAGAAACATCTTTTATTTCTTTCCATATCTGTCTCTCTTGCTAATCCTTCATTATTAATTTTTTTTAATGTAGCTCCTTGTTTTTATTTGTTATCTCATTATCTTCAATCATTATCCTTCATTTCATCAATCTCATTCTTGGTATATTACATATATTTCAAAACTGGGGATCTGTTTTCTATTTGATGTATTATTAAATTGGTGATGATTTACTTTCCCAAAATACAACCACACTTTTTTTCATGTTCCAGCTCAAAAAATATTCTTACCTTTAGATGATAATCATCTGAAGTTGAAAATCATCACAATTATGTCCCAAGTTGCTTCTCCATTTTCCTCTCCTACCTCTGCTCTAAATAAACATATTCATCATTCATTCAACAAAAATTGATTATTATCTATTTTTCAGGCATATTACTAGAACTCAGAAAGCAAAGATGAACATAGTATCTTGCCTATTCTTAAGTACTAAGGAAAATAAATACTAAGAAGAAAATTGAACAGGAAATACTATAATGAAATGTTGTAAAAACATAGTGGCTTTTTTCATAATCTTGCTCATGTTGCTTTTCTGATACTGAATGTCACCTTTTTTTCTCCTCACTTACGTCTTATAATTTTATTAAGTTCAATGTTTAGCTCCAGTTTTATTTCTATATGAGTTTTTCCTTCATGATTAGAGCTCTGTTAATCTCTGTAGTAATTAGTACCAACACCATTCAATTTAAACTCAGCATGAATGATTTAAATTGTTACTAATCTTTTTCTGTGGCTTTGGTTCTAATATACGTATAAGATTATAAGTATCTCTAGGCAACTACGTTCAACTCTTAGTAACAAAGAAAGGGTTTATTTTTCTTATGAAGCAGGAAAACTAGAATCGAGGATTTCAAACAGTTGAGTAATCAACTCAGTGATACAGAGGCTGAGATGACTGTGATTTTATCAGCCTTTCAGCTATGATCTCAAGATACTACTCCAGCCATAACAAAAATCTTTTCCTTTAGCTAACTAATGGAAGAACAATGTGGTAGAAAGGTAGTGCCAAAATTAGGAAAAGAAAAATGTGCAGAGAGGAAGAATTCAAAATGTAAACATTTTTAAAAGTTCAGAGATATAAACGAGATTAATGGGCCCAAAGTATATCTGGTAGCTATCCTGAGCTGCAAGAATTGTAAAAAATATAAACTGTAACTTGAACATGTTGCTACTCATTGAAAAACTGCATCTATGAGGAAAGTGTACATTTGGTAGGTCACTAGTAGGATCTACCACAGAAAGAGTATTTCTGTTCATAACTACTAATATTTGGTCATTGACATTCAGTGTCAGTCATTAGAAGTGTGTCCTGTATTTTCTACCCTTTACCAGTAGATGTCTGTTTCCGTAGTCAAACTACCACAAATATATGTCAAAAGAAAAAATATTGAAAGCAACCAGAAAAAAAAAAGTTGCATAGTATTTAGGAGAACAATAAGAATTATGGGTGGCTGCTCAGAAAACTAGAGGACAGATGACAAGAAAATTCCATTTTTAAAAGTACTGTAAAATATTTTTAAATACCAAAAAACATTTAAACTGTCATGTTGAAACTATCATTCAAAAATGAAAGCATAATGAAGTCATTTTCAGACAAAAGGTAAGAAAATTTGTCTCTAGCAGACTAATCATAAAAAAATATTAAAGCAACTTCTTCAAGTTACTATCTCTTTAAGACTTTAAAGATAGAATGCTAGTTATGTATTGTAAGGTTTGTAAGTTGTAGATGTAAACTCTATGACAACAACACAAAAACTGAGAGACAAATGGAATTATGCCATTTTATATATCTTATATTACTGATGAGGTATTATAACATTTATTTAAAAATAGAATCTGATAAGTAAAAGATATACATCTAGATATACATCTAGAGAAACCACTAAAAAATTAGATATAGCTGAAAAGTAAATACAGAGGATGAAAATAGAATTCTGAGAAATAATTCAAAAGAGTGTAAGAATCTCGAAACATTGTGTTGAATGAAAAATCAAACATGAGTGTATCCTGTACAATTCCATGTATGTAAAGTCCAAAAATTAAGTCATACTTAGTCTAAGCTGGTAGGTATCAGACAGCATAGACCATAGTTGCCTGGTGGGTAGGGGGGTGGGTAGGGTGTTAGCACATGGGTTTGTGATCAGAAAGGACAAGATAAAACCTTCTGGGGGAATGGAAATAATCTATATCTTGATTTGCATGGTGATAGTATGAATACACAATTGTCAGAAATCATCAAATTGTGCACAATATTTATAATTTCATTATACATAAATTTTATCTCAAAAATCTGAGTTAAAAAAAATGAGACTCTTTCATCAGCTGTTACAGGCTATATTAGTTTCCTATTGCTGTTGTTACAAATTAACACAAATTTAGTGACTTAAAGCAACAAATTTATTATCTTATTTTTATAGAGGTCAGAGGTCCGGAATGGATCCACAGGGTAGTGTTCCTTCTGGAGGCTCTAGGGAAGGACCCACTCTTCTGTCTTTCTCAGCTTCTAGGGGCTCTCACATTTTTGGCTCATGGCCCCTTTCTCCATCTCCAAAGCCATCACTCCAACCTCCTTTTCCATCCTTACATCTCTTTTTTCTGACTTTTACACCCTTGCCACCCTCTTATAAGAACAATGTGAATTAATACATTGGCTCCCCCCAGTAATCCAAGATAATCTCCCCATGTTAAACTCCCTAGTTATACCAAATCTTCAAAGTCCCGTTTTGTCATGGAAGGTAATATATTCATGGTTGTTACAGTGATTGGGATCTAGACATCTCTGAGGTGAAGGCAAGGTCATGGGGGAAAGGCAGTAATGTGTGGCATCGTTCTGTCTACCACAGAGGCCAAATGATCAGACTAATTAAAGCCATTCCCAGGGTCGCTGACATCCACTGGGGAATGAAAACAGCTATGGACAAATCAATCATAACCAGGCTGGTCCAAATATTAGAAACAGAAACTGTCAGCAAAAGTAAAATCTCAGTCTTTGTCTGATTCTCCCCCAGGGGCTGAGAACGGTATGCCTACATGCAAAAACCTTACGATGTGCAATTCTTGCAGAAAGCAGTACAATCATCCATACTGCTGCACTATATCATAGCATAGACACTGTATTCAAAGTGCTGGGTAGGCATGTTCCGGAGGTGATGCCTTTTGTGCATCTTAGTGAAATTGCACTGTGCACCTTCCTGGTAGCATGCCCTGCATCTCGTTGTGCTCAATAAATATTTGACAGTGACCTCAACAAAGAGAATGACTGTGTTACTAATGACATCCATGAAGTGGACTCATAGAGACTGGCAGAAGACACGATGCTGTCCTGAGCACATGAGTCACTCCCAGGGGCACCTGGTTTGGGAAATATGGCAAATTAATAATATTTAGTCAAATACTCAGGTATTTTACAAAAACCAATATCAAGTCACTATATGAATTCATTATTTTAAAAACAGTTTGTTCTTTCATGGAAACCAACCCTTTCTTATCCCACGCTCCTTGCACCCAAATGCATTTTGACTGTAGATACTGATTCCAGGGAGGGTAAAGCCCAATTAATTACTAACTTCTCCAGAATTTACAAGCCCCCTCAAAGATTATACTCAGCAAATCTTGTTCTGTTAACACTTGGAGTCTGTTAAAACAAGCAAAAAGCTTTCACCATTTCAGTTAAACTAACCTGACCAATTTAGGAGTTACAGACACATTAGCTCCACAAATTAAGCTTTCTATTCCTATGGGTCTTTTACTGGTCTTATTTATTCAGCTTAGGTTTGTGAGAAGAGTTGTCTGTCAGCTTGCTCTTCTTTAAACCTATATGTCTCTTGGGGAATTTTATCTTAGAAGCCTTCATATACATAATTACTTATTTTCTTTTCAGAAGCACAAAGCATCTAGTCATTTTTTTACTTTTAAGGCAATGTATCATTGCCCTAGTTTTTGCAGTGACAGAACTTTGAATCAACAATTAACTATTTACATCTCTGTACTCTTTAGTATTCGTGACATAAACATGCCCAAATTACTAGAGAACAGCTGGTTTAAAGAGTATGTTTTTTCTTCTTTGTTTCTCTGTTTCTTTGTTTCTTGGTTAACCAAAGACAATGACTACAATAACTGCATATTTATGTAATTAAACAGGTCACTAGTGAATTTAAATTGAGGACAATATTAGACTTAAGGGGTCAATTCTCTAGCAGTCAGTAAAAGAATAGCTTCTTTTGTTGTTGAATCAGGCTCATTAGGATTGAGAAACCAATTATGTTTGACAGGAATTACACGTAAACTAATAGGAAATTTAAGAGTTTTTTCTCCTACCCTTGGAGAATACTTTGATCATTTTTTTATTAAGAAGTAGTTTGTGGTTCAAAGTAGAGTTTTCTAAGCAATTATGAGATCTTCTTATGCATTAGGGAGGATATGGCTTTCTTAATCTACACATGTAATTTCGTGAAAATTGGGCCATCTTTTAAGTGAATTGTGAAAGTACGATACAGCAGGTGATTTTCAAAGCTCAACTTAGACCATTGTCTCTCATCCTCTGGCTTCAAATTTTATCACTTCTAAATAAAAGCAGACAGGGAGAAGTTCTGTCTCATATTCAGAGGACATCCCATGGGCTACGTGAGTAGTTCACTCCAACACTTAACAACCCTCATATTTCCTCCTGTGTACTAATTTCCTCTGGTCTTGCCGCACTGGAATTAGAAGACAGTATGTCAACATTACTCTGTAATGAATCTCTAAAACTCAAATACTTACAGACCTTGTTTACCCAGCCAAAACTAAATGGCACCCAGTTTCTTTGTCCTCCTTAAACTAGATCTTATTTTAGGAACTCTTTTAATCAAAATGATGGTTTTCTTTAAGTTTTCCCTGATCTTCTTGGATTTATTTATTTTATAATTTGCCTATTCCACTTCATCTCCAACTCAATATATCTGAAACTCAAGTAAATACCTAATTTCAAGAAAGATCAGTTTTTCTTCTCTCTTCTATCTCCTTACTTTTTCCATAAATATGCTATGCTTCTTTTTATTTTATTTTGTATGTTACTCCTATCTGCTATGAATTTTCTTATCCACATTATCTCTCTTCCATTCATGTCTTTTTTAGATCTGAAATATATTTAATCCCCACCCACATCAATTCCCTTACATTTACAAGGCATCCACAGACACTTTTGGACTCATTAGTGTCCCTTTTCCAAATGTCTATAGCACTTAAGCCACAAAACTTAAAAGTAAATTATCTTACTGTTACATATAAATATTATGTACAGGGCATCCTGTTAGTCCTAAGAAGTAAAAATATGATCATAAGCAATACTATGCAGATGGCAATTATGTAAGAGGGCTTGATCTGTAAGTGGGGTACCAGTGGTAGTTACTTTTAGTAGTAAGAAAAAAGACTCAAAATGGTAACTGACTTGGCCACATTAGATTATATTATAAAAATTTGAGTAAAGAATATTTTAATGATTTTGTGTGTGTGTTTGGGTGGGGGGAGGCTCCTCTCAAATTCTAAATCAATAGAGAAATGGACAAAGGAGTCCGACGTAAGGAGATCAAACTATTCATTTTATTAGTTGTAAAGCTGATACCAGAAGAAGACTAGATCTGCTGACACAAGAAGCTATCTGACACTCCCTGCCCTCTTCATTAACCAGACCTGCTCAGGAGCAGGCAAAGCTGAGCAAAAACAGATTCTCCTTTCACTCAGGGACAGGCTAGTTACTGCAAAGGAGAGGAGAAGGAGTGTAGCTTGAGAGCAGGCTGCTCCCAAGGAGAGAAAACTGTAAAGGGACTGAGCCACACCGGCTTATTTCCCTTCCTCAAGATCTCCATCAATCAGGTAAATCACTTTTCCTCTCATGGTGAGGATTCAGTGAAGGGATGTAGAAAAAAGAGCTAAAAGCCACCTCCAAAATCTTTGACTCCAAGGGAAAATTTTCCTCCCCTCCAGAGAAATATGCAGGTGAGAGATGAACACTTCCTCTTTCACTGGAAGCTCTCACTGGAGGGTGGAACTGGAGTTGCTTTATAAAGAAGATGTGGAGGAATGTGCGTGGCCTGATCATGGGTGTGGAGGCCAGGAAATACAGTCAGAGCTTGAGCAGCAAGACTTTGTTGGACTTATTCTCCAGGAGTGGAGATTTTTGTCTTGTTACCCGAGAATTCATGTCTGACATCTTCATCTGGTTTCCATGAGCCTTTTCCCTACAAACACCATAATTCCACTTATGAACAATAATTATGTCAGGTATTTGAATTTGCTCCTCCGAGAGTCCTACATTAGGATAACGCTCAGTTAATGATGAGTCCGTTGATCTGTTTCTTTCTCATCTCTTCAACCCCATACTCTTCTTTTCTAGTCATTTATCAAGGCCTGCCAGTTTTCCTCCATGGAATTTTACATAACTGTCCTTAACTCTCTTCCAGACCCACCCTCTTCTAATTTAATCAAAGCACCATCAGATCATCCCAAGGCTACTGCAATTATCTGCTGATTGAACTCCCTCCCTCAAGACTCTTGGTAATGCAGTCCATTGCATAATGCATTGCCTGATTAATCTTCCTAAAATGGTATCTTGTTCATGTCAGACCCTGCTTAAAATCTGCACACTTCTCTATAAAATTCTAATTCTTTAGTCCCAAGTGTAAAAGCCTCACAAGTTGGTTGCCACTTGCTTTCATTCAAAATCTGTTTACTAAGTGCCTAGCACATTAATAAAACCTGGGTACTTTAATTTTCTTTTTTTTTTTTAACTTAAAAACTGAATGAAGAGGCTTTTGCAGTTTAGTCTACACCTTAAACATGTGTCAGCTTTGGTCCTTAGTTCATTCATAGAATTCCATAAAGATGACTTTCTAAGGGAAAAGTGAATATGCAGAAGTTTCAGTCTCCCCCATCATCAAGGCACATTGGTACAAATCAACTTCATGAGATTAATACTTCTTAAAATACTTATTGCATGTAATGGGAGAATGACCTATATCTTCAGTTTCCTCTTGTTTTATGACTGTATATTGATGAAAACACAACAAATAATGCTAAGCAAGAATCACTTATCCATTCAGCCTGTTCTTTTTTGTTAAGTAACAGAATCTTATAATCTTTAGAAAAATGTATAGATGTTTTCCCATTTTTCATTCCCCAAAAGTATTTACATTAAAAATACAAGGGTCATAGGAATCACTGGACACTTAGCCATGTCATGGAAAGAAATATGCAAAAAAAATAGTAATGCAGCCAAATTGACAGCTTTTAAAATAACAACAACAAAATTGAGGAAGACAATATAGAAAAACAGTTGTAATATTAATTAGTATTTCTTTGGGGCATATTTTTAAAGCTTTTCTTTAGATTAGGCAAATTAAATTTGCCTCTGAGCCTGCATTTCTTTGCATTCTCTAGGAGAAGTTATTACGTGCATTAAACAAGATAACATTGAAAGAGATTTTTCTACTCATTAGAGTGAATTTTCTGTTACGACCATCTCAGTCCTGCAAGTGACAAGAGATTTGCTTTCCCATGAGGCTGACTGCAATTTCCTATTTGCTATGACTTCTCACATTTAGACATGGCCATGGCAGGAAAGCAGATACTCAGCACGTTCAGAGTCCTGCTGCTCTAAATATATATGCCCTTGGCCTCGTGCACACACCATGCATACAAGGTATATAGGCCAAAGGCATTTTGACAGCTGCTTTCCAAAGCTGGAGAGCAGGAATGCTTGCTTCAGGCAATAGCCCACAGATGCCAACTTCATCTGGGTTTCAGTCTATTTTCAGTGAAGTGGGTTTGGGGACAGAATAAGTGCAGGGTATGTTCCTCTCTTTTGTGATGCGAAGAGCACACGTGCACACTCTCTCCGTGCTTAAAGGTAGGGGAGGTTGGGTAAATTTTATAATTTAAAATTAAGCTGGGTTAAATGTAAATGTTTAAATTTAAATAGGTACGTGACTGGAAATCTAATTATTTGTACAGGGCAGAAGTTGTGTCTTATTTCATTATTATTTTAATAACTTTATGGTTATGTAGATGAACAGGTACAAAACATCGGTTAAAAAACAACATACATTCATTGAAAGTAAAACCTGGAACAGGATTGTATTAATTGTAATCACTGCTTTTGCATTGCTTTCTAAATTATTTCTGGATACCCCTGGGATGTTCTTAGAAAAATTGTAAGAGGGAAATCCTTCCCTGAGATATTCCTTATCACTGCTTAGACTACACGCGGAACTGTAAATCTCTACTATTCACAACTCTTCCCTTTTCCTTCTATCTCAGCTAAAGGCCGTATTTGCCTCAATGTAATGATATACAGTAATTCGATTACTGATTTCACTTCCTGATACTACTAAGTTTCAAGAGACCCAGCTAGGAAACATGAACGTCATCTTTAAATTCTCCCTTTCCTGTGCCCCAGATCATTTGCCCAGTTTCATAATCTACATGTGTGTTGGCTGAGGTATCTGTCAAATCACATTGTGTTACTGTTTCCCATTCCTGTTACCACACTTCCTTGGGCTGCCATCACTTCTCACTTGGACGACTGTGATCACTTCCGAACCAGTTATCCAACCATGGTCTCTCATGCTCAGTTGCCAGAGCTCTCTCTCCAACATACTGCTTTGGTACTGGGTTATGTTATTCTCTGCTTAAAAACCTTTCTTACTGCTTAGAACATTTAAAATACTCACAATTGAGGCAGGTAAAAATGTCTCCTCTCCTCATGGGACTGTCACTCATTTGATGAGAGAGCTTTATAGAAGTAAGAGTCAGGATTGACATGTTTGAATTGTGCTAGATACTGTTTTTTTGCCCAGGTAAGTTAAAAACACTATTTGATAGAAAATGTGATACTTGATCTTGGTCTTAAAGAATAAGTAGAAGTTCACCAGGTGTAATTGGAAAATCAGGAGAGCAAAATAATATTTTAGGTGTGGTGAAATTATATGAGCAAAGGCAAAGTTATTTCAAAGTATAGTATATGTTTAGAGAATAATGTTTACATTGATGTGCACAGAGCAACATTTCCCAAAATACGTTTCAAGGAGTATCAGTCCTGCAAGAGATCCTATGAGAAAAAATGGCAGACTGGTGAGATCCAGGGCTAACTTGGTCTGTGAAGTTCGTCAACTTTTGTTTGTTTGTTTTGAAACTCACAGTGAATCAACATTATTAAGGGCTCTGAAATGTTTTTACTTTTCTTTAAAATTTATCCAGAATTCTGCAAATCTCTTACCTTCCTATTTTAAGTAAGGCAACTGTTAGTATTGCTCTGAATGAACGTGGTTATATAAAAACTGCTTTGGGAAATTGAACTGAACAAATACAAATAATTCCTGGGGTTCTTGCACTAAGACAAACATGTAAGTGTCATGAAATAACGAAGACAATTTTTATGTAAACGGAAACACTTGATGAGACTATATATATAGTGTGGCCTAAGACAGAGTGTTCTATATTAAAGACATGACATTTTCTATTCACTTGTAATTTTTGTGGAGGAAATTTGGCAACATGAACCATAAACTATGATGCTGTCTTTTCCAGCATACAAGAAGATAGGGTTGGGGAAAGGGACAGTTGGAAGTGAAAGGTACTGGTCACTGTAACTGACATTAACACATCAACTCTATTGGTAAATTTTACATAAAAAATGGAAATTACCAGCATTTTTATTGCAGACAGTAGAGAGTAGTTCATAACTGAATTGTTTCAGTTGCCCAGTTGGGTACCACTGAGTCCAGAGGGGTGAGAATTAAGCAATTGTATATTGTACTATATTCACACTGGTTATGGATCTACTTGGAATTCATCCCCTTCTACCACTTAGTAACTATCAAATTCATTTTTATATTATCTCAAATTCCTTTCCACCTTTCAAAGACAGATACCACTCAGGATAATTTTGCTTGACTTAGACATGCAGGTATCATCTGAGTTCTAACACAGTTTATCTAACAGCTTCAGTAGTTCCTTCACTGGGAAATATGGGCAATCACAGTAACTACCCTTGTGGAGTTTGGTGCAGATTAAATAATACATGGAAAGTGCTTGGCATGGCCTCTGGAGCATAATCACTCAGTACATATAAATTACGGTGCTGATCACGGCCATGTTGACGATGTTGCTAACGTCCTGTCAAGTGAACAGGATTTATAAATATATTCCTAATTATTTGACATGGTATAAGTAAAGTTCACACTGAAGACACTTGGTCTGGTTAAAGCTCTTTAAATTTGTACAATTATATAGACTATGTGAGAAAGAGCTTTTAATATAGTTATTTTAATTATAACTGTTACTTATTTAGCAATATTATTTGGTGTCATTTAACTTGTCTGGGTTAAAGCTCCTAAGTATGTCTTGAGTTGAAGTCCTTGCTTATGGATTTATTTCCCTTGGATTTTGTTTGGTGTATACCACCCAAAACAGAGACAGAAACAAAGACAAATGAAAACGAAGCAGAAGAGGAAAAGATGATGAAAAAAGTCTCCACTTATATAAGCAACAAACGCTGATTTTCTTTTCTTCTCTCCAATTCAGATACTTACAGTCCTTGGTGATTTATATTTAGATCAGGGGATGAGAAGAAAAAACCTTTGAGATATACTTCCTGGCTGTCAATATTCTTATAATGTTCTTTTAGCAAGACACACCCAATTATTTGGCAAAGCGTCCCACTATTCATTTACTTTGAAATTTTGAAATTGTAAGTCACTCCTCAGACATGGTAAGGAAAACCTATAGAACGATGATGGAGGCAGGCACACTACTGTTGAGAGGCAGGGGGACGCATCTTTTCTGGCAAAGGAAGAAAATCTGCATGAAAGATACACAAGCTTTAACGAATATGAGCAATGTAAGCAATATTCTTGTACAATGGGAATTGGTTAATTCAGAGAAAAACTCAGTGTTTAGTTTCTGGTTAATTAAAGAATATACAGGGCTCACCATCATAGCTACCCATCAGATTACAATTCCCCTAGGTGTCATGGCCGTTCCATTCTTCATTTCCATTTCCCAGTCTTTTTATCATGGCTAAATGAGAATAGAGTACCATACTCGGGATGTTTCTGGAAGGATTGTGAAAGGGTTATTCCTCCCTCAGAAAGGGAATTTCTAGTTTGAAGATAGAGCGTCACTCCACTTGACCTCCAGGGTGCCGACATCATGCACAGAACTTTGTGCAGCCAGTCAAGCTGGTCACCACTGTGCAGAGCAGGTCAGGCTCTGGGCAGGCATGTTGTAGGTGCCAGGCAGGTGCACGTGGAATTCACGGGGGGCACAAGCAGCTCCATCATCCTAAGCATGAAGCATGAAGACCCTTAGCGCCAGGACAGCATGCTCACCCTATTGGAGTTGGAGGGAGAGCGAGCAGCTGGTAGGTTGCTCTGAACTTGGGATGGGTCCGCAAAGTGTAGGTGGACCACTTGGTCCACGGGGATCATCTGCAACTGTAAGTAAGATGTTTTATTGTAAGCAAAAACATAAAAATAAAAATATAAAAAGACATGGCTGTTGTGGAGGGTGTACCCTGCTTTGTCAACCAAGGCAGGAAGTGGGAGAGAATAAAGATAATTCAAAAAGATAAACAAAAATTAATAGGAGTCTCTTGGCATTCTGGACCATGGTTCAGTCATCCCTAGTACCAGAGTAACTCTATCCCTCCTATAAATTTAGTTAGGTTGAATCCATAACTGTCTTCTTTATGTTTAAAGTGATTTAGATGGCCACATAAAACGTCTTGAATGATAGTGAAATGAGTAGCAATCTTGTGGTATATGTTGGAGATGTTTTGTTGTTGTTTAGTTTATAATTGTCCTTTAGTATCTTTATATAATTTAAATATATTTAGGAAAATTAATTATGTTCCTTATTGAAAGGAAGAACCCTTCTGTTGTCATCCAATTTATCTAGAATGTTAAGTTTTTAATCTCCTTTCATTTATGTTTGTTATATAGGATTGCTACTATTAAATATATTGCTTAAATAACAATAAGTTACTTACTGGGAAAGAGTTAAACTATACTGAACAGTTTCATGATATGGCACCTATAAAATATTCTCTCTTCTGAATGTAGTATTATACATATTCAAATAGTGAACACAATATTTCTCAAACAAGGAGTATTTTAGCTCTGAGATGGTGCATGTGATTTTCCAGTTGCCATGATAACTAGTTTTTATTTTACAAAACCACAGATGTACGAAGCAAAAAAAAAAAAAAAAAAAAGACAAGAAAACGGCAATTTTTCCAGAAATGGCACATTTTGTTTAATCCAAACACTGAATTTCTTTTCGTTGCAACTGATAACTTTTCGATCTTTATTATAAATAAAACATAAAAAAGACTTTAAACTTTAGATTTTGCAATACATTTTAAAAGAAAAATCTAATACGTTTAGATAATGTACTAAGTGACCTCATCTGAAATCAGAAGGTGCCTGAGTTACCTTACTCATTCTCTGCTTTCTGAGGTTTCATTTTAGGCACTGATGAAATTCAGAAAATGCTTCTCAGATCTGTTGTGTTTATAGAGAATGGTCATTCTGAAATGAAAGCTGAGATGTATTTTGCCTTTACGTGTACTGCCTCAAATAATGTCCTGTTTACATCTCTTAACAAAGTGCCACCAATGCTCTTTATTCAGCAAGGAACAGAATTCTATCTCTCACCCTTGTAGATTCCCCAGTGCCTTCAGAATATTCATATTAAATATAAGATACTAAAATATGTTTAAATATGGAGCAATTATCGAATTTTGAGGTCAGTTCTAAAGAAGCATTGACTTTTGTTTGGAAGGCCAAGCCTCAGTTTTGACTAACTTTGCTTCAGAATTTTATATATTCATATATATGTATTTTTATTGTTATAAAGTATTTATAATCCAGGTAAGAAATTGTTGAATTATGTCTAGTCTCTACATTACACAGCTATATGTGGTACAATTGTGAGCAAATATAACTTCGATGCATCCTCAATCATTATGTGATATCTATTTCTTAATTCTCTGGAAATTAAAAGAATCCTCAATTTGCTCAACAACAAAACTCCTCACAGAGCTCAACAGCAAGATTCTTCTCTTTATATTGATCTTCAGTTAAAGATAGTTTAAAGGCATTTTTCTAGAAACCCATCCAGTAGCCAACAAGAACACCTTTGTTCCTCCAGAAAGTACCTACTGGGTCTTCTTACATGAAATTCCATGCCGCTGACCCAGTCTATGAAAAAGTAATAGAACACATTATTATCTGTTTTTCCTGTTCTGACTCTTAAGTTTTTTTATCCTTAAATTTTACTTGATGTTCCTTCCTTCCAGAGAAGCTAGTGTTCAGTCTGTTTTGAGAGCCTCCGAGTGTGTGATGGTAGAGCCCTTTGAGATGTTTCATCTGAGAGAGTGATTAAAAACTAAATAGGCAGGGAATATCTTCTCACCCACGTCCTGAAATTAGTCTGTAATGAAATCACAGAATTAGTACATGTGCTATCTACATCTTTAAAAAGAAAAAAATATGAAAATTTGTTATGGAAAATACAATTTGATCTACACAGTGAGTCACAGAAACATTTCAGCAGGTTAATTGTGTATCTCCTGCATTTTCTTTTTAATCTGCCTCTCCAACTGCTAGAAGCGTGGACAAAATTACAAGCATTTCTTAGAGCTTTGTAACTCCTTGTGGACCAGGAGTATCAACATCCCCCAAGAGTTTTTTTAAAAATGCCTAATCTTAGGCTGTGTTCCAGATCTGCTCACTCTGAATCTGCATTTTACCAAAATACTCAGGTGATTTTTCTTTTGCACATTACATTATGAGAAGCACGGCCCTAGAGGAGATGTAGATATTTATCACTTGTCTGCCGTTTCTGCCTAGATCCCCAAATGATCACAAACAAAACATCAAATAGCTCAAAATTCCACCTCCCTGAGTCTATGCACCTGGACCAGCGTGGACTGGAATGAAAGATGTGAGCAAGCACATTCAAGTCCTGTATGGGCCCGGCGCTCAGTGCGTGCACGTGATTCTTTCAACTCTAATTTTTCTGTCATTCTTTGGCAGGTAATATGGTCCACACTGTTGTTATTGTTGTTAATATTTTTTTAACATTTTTTATTGATTTATAATCATTTTACAATGTTGTGTCAAATTCCAGTGTTCAGCACAATTTTTCAGTCATTCATGGACATATACACACTCATTGTCACATTTTTTTCTCTGTGAGTTATCATAACATTTTGTGTATATTTCCCTGTGCTATATACAGTGTAATCTTGTTTATCTATTCTACAATTTTGAAATCCCAGTCTATCCCTTCCCACCCTCCACCCCCCTGGTAACCACAAGTCTGTATTCTCTGTGAGTCTATTTCTGTCCTGTATTTACGCTTTGTTTGTGTTTGTTTGTTTGTTTTTGTTTTTGTTTTTTAGATTCCAAATATGAGCGATCTCATATGGTATTTTTCTTTCTCTTTCTGGCTTACTTCACTTAGAATGACATTCTCCAGGAGCATCCATGTTGCTGCAAATGGCTTTATGTTGTCGGTTTTTATGGCTGAGTAGTATTCCGTTCTATAAATATACCACATCTTCTTTATCCAGTCACATGTTTTTGTTTTTTTGGGTTTTTTTTTGTTTTGTTTTGTTTTGTTTTTTAACAATTTTTACTGATTTATATTCATTTTACAATGTTGTGTCAAATTCCAGTGTTCAGCACAATTTTTCAGACATTCATGGACATATACACACTCATTGGCACATTTTTTTCTCTGTGAGTTATCATAACATTTTGTGTATATTTCCCTGTGCTATACAGTGTAATCTTGTTTATCTATTCTACAATCTTGAAATTCCAGTCTATCCCTTCCCACCCTCCACCCCCCTGGTAACCACAAGTCTATATTCTCTGTGAGTCTATTTCTGTCCTGTATTTACGCTTTGTTTTTGTTTGTTTGTTTGTTTTTGGTTTTGTTTTTTAGATTCCACATATGAGCGATCTCATATGGTATTTTTCTTTTTCTTTCTGGCTTACTTCACTTAGAATGACATTCTCCAGGAGCATCCATGTTGCTGCAAATGGCATTATGTTGTCAGGTTTTATGGCTGAGTAGTATTCCATTGTATAAATATACCACTTCTTCTTTACCCAGTCACCTGTTGATGGACATTTAGGCTGTTTCCATGTTTTGGCTATTGTAAATAGTGCTGCTATGAACATTGGGGTGCAGGTGTCATCCTGAAGTAGATTTCCTTCTGGATACAGGCCCAGGAGTGGGATTCCTGGGTCATATGATAAGTCTATTCCTAGTCTTTTGAGGAATCTCCACACTGTTTTCCATAGTGGCTGCACCAAACTGCATTCCCACAGTCGAGCGCTGCGTGTTCCCCTTTCCCCACAGCCTCTCCAGCATTTGTTGTTGTGGATTTTTGAATGATGGCCATTCTGACTGGTGTGAGGTGATACCTCATTGTAGTTTTTGATTTGCATTTCTCTGATAACTAGTGATATTGAGCATTTTTTCACGTTGCTTTTGATCATTTGTATGTCTTCCTTGGAGAATTGCTTGTTTAGGTCTGTCTGCCCATTTTTCGATTGGGTTGTTTATTTTTTTCTTATTGAGTCATATGAGCTGCTTATATATTCTGGAGATCAAGCCTTTGTCAGTTTCACTTGCAAAATTTTCTCCCATTCCGTAGGTTTTCTTCTTGTTTTACTTCTGGTTTCCTTTGCTGTGCAGAAGCTTGTAAGTTTCATTAGGTCCCATTTGTTTATACTTGCTTTTATTTCTTCTAGGAGAAAATTTTTGAAATGTATGTCAGATAATGTTTTGCCTATGTTTTCCTCTAGGAGGTTTATTGTATCTTGTCTTATGTTTAAGTCTTTAATCCATTTTGAGTTGATTTTTGTATATGGTGTAAGGGAGTGTTCTAGCTCATTGTTTTACATGCTGCTGTCAGTTTTCCAACACCATTTGCTGAAGAGACTGTCTTTATTCCAATGTATATTCTTGCCTCCTTTGTCGAAGATGAGTTGACCAAAAGTTTGTGGTTCATTTCTGGGCTCTCTATTCTGTTCCATTGGTCTATATGTCTGTTTTGGTACCAATACCGTGCTGTCTTGATGACTGTAGCTCTATAGTATTGTTCTGAAGTCTGGGAGAGTTATTCCTCCAGCCTCTTTCTTTCTCTTCAGTAAAGCTTTGGCAATTCTAGGTCTTTGATGGTTCCATATAAATTTTATTTTGATTTGTTCTAGTTCTGTGAAGTATGTCCTGGGTAATTGGATAGGGATTGCATTAAATCTGTAGATTGCCTTGGGCAGTGTGACCATTTTAACAATATTGATTCTTCCAATCCACGAGCATGGAATATCTTTCCATTTTTTAAAGTCTTCTTTAATTTCCTTCATCAGTGGTTTATAGTTTTCTGTGTAATAATTCTTTCACCTCCTTTGGTTAGATTTATTCCCAGATATTTTATTACTTTGGGTGCTATTTTAAAGGGGATTGTTTCTTTACTTTCTTCTTCTGTTGATTTATCGTTAGTGTAAAGAAATGCAACTGATTTTTGAACATTAATGTTGTAACCTGCTACCTTGCTGAATTCTTCAATCAGCTCTAGTAGCTTTTGTGTGGACCTTTTAGGGTTTTCTATATATAGTAACATGTCGTCGGCATATAGTGACACTTTTACCTCTTCTTTTCCATTTGGATCCCTTTTATTTCTTTCTCTTGCCTGACTGCTGTGGCTAGGACTTCCAGGACTATGTTGAATAGGAGTGGTGATATTGGGCATCCTTGTCTTGTCCCAGATTTTAGTGGGAAGCTTTTGAGCTTTTCACTGTTGAGTACTATGCTGGCTGTAGTTTGTCATATATAGCTTTTATTATGTTGAGGTATGTTCCCTCTATACCCACTTTGGCGAGAGTTTTTATCATAAATGGGTGTTGAATTTTATCAAATGCTTTTTCTGCATCGATTGAGATGATCATGTGGCTTTTCTCCTTTCTCTTGTTGATGTGATGTATTACACTGATTGATTTGCGTATGTTGAACCAGCCTCGTGTCCCTGGGATGAACCCCACTTGGTCATGATGTATAATCTTTTTTATGTGTTGTTGGATTCTATTTGCTAAATTTTGGTGAGGATTTGGAGTCTATGTTCATCAGTGATATTGGCCTATAATTCTCTTTTTTTGTAGTGTCTTTGCTGGTTTTGGTATCAGGGTGATGGTGGCTTCATAGAATGAGTTTGGGAGTATTCCCTCCTTTTCAATCGTCTGGAAGAGTTTGAGAAGGACTGGTATGAGTTCTTCTTTGTATGTTTGGTAGAATTCCCCGGTGAAGCCGTCCGGTCCTGGACTTTATTTGTACGGAGGTTTTTAATTGCTATTTCTATTTCCCTTTCTAGTGATGGGATTGTTCAAGTGTTCAGATTCTTCTTGATTCAGTTTTGGTGGACAGTATGTTTCCAGAAACTTGTCCATCTCCTCTAGGTTATCCAGTTTGGTTCCATATAGTTTTTTCATAATATTCTCGTATGATATTCTGTATTTCTATTTTGTTTGTTGTAATTTCTCCATTTTCCTTTCTTGTTTTGCTAATTTGTGCTCTCTCTTTTTTCTTCTTTGTGAGTTTGGCCAGAGGTTGTCGATTTTATTTACTTTTTTCAAAGAACCAGCTTTTGGTTTGGTTGATTTTTTCTATGGTCTTGTTAATCTCTATTGTATTTAATTCCTCTCTGATCTTATTATTTCCTTCCTTCTGCTGCTTTTTGGGGCTCTTTGTTCTTCTTTTTCTAATTCATTCAGGTGGTGGGGTTAAATTGTTTATTTGGGATTGTTCTTCTTTTTTTGAGGAAGGCCTGTATCGCTATAAACTTCCCTCTTAGCACTGCCTTTGCTGTGTCCATAGGTTTTGAGTGGTTGTGCTTCATTCTCATTTGTCTCAAGGTATTTTTTAATTTCAGCTTTGATTTCCTCATTGATCCATTGTTTTTTCAATAACATATTGTTTAATCTCCATGCTTTCCTTTTTTTCTCCTTTGTTTTCTCTGTTGTTGATATCCAGTTTCATGGCATTGTGGTCAGTAAAGATGCTTGAGATAATTTCTATCTCTTAAAATTGTTGAGGTTTCTTTTGTGCCCAAGTACATGATCGATCCTGGAAAATGTTCCATGTGCACTTGAAAAGAATGTATATCCTATTTTTGGGGGGTGTAATGCTCTGAAAATATCCACCAAATCTAGTTTTTCTATTGTAGTATTTAATTTCTCTGTTGCCTTGTTTATTTTCTGTCTGGAAGATCTGTCTAGTGATGTTAATGCAGTGTTAAAATCTCCAACTATGATTGTATTCCCATCAATATCCCCCTTTATCTCTGTTAGTAATTCTTGTATGTACTTAGGTGCTCCTATATTGGGTGCATATATATTAACGAGTGTAATATCCTCATCTTGTATCACTCCTTTAATCATTATAAAATGCCCTTCTTTATCTTTCTTTATGGCCTTTGTTTTAAAGTCTATTTGGTCTGAAATCAGTACTGCAACACCTGCTTTTTTGGCTTTTCCATTTGCGTGGAATATCCTTTTCCATCCTTTCACTCTCAATCTATATGTGACCTTCTCCCTAAAGTGGGTCTCTTGTATGCAGCCTATTGAAGGTTCTTGCTTTATTATCCAGTCTGCCACTCTGTGTCTTTTGACTGGAGCATTTAGTCCATTAACATTTACAGTAATTAATGATAGATGTGTGTTTATTGCCATTTTGAACTTATCTTTGCAGTTGAATTGGTATATCCTCTTTGTTCCTTTCTTCTTCCTTTTGTGGTTTGGTAATTTTCCTTTGTATTATTGCGGATTTTATTTAATTTCTGAGACTCCTTTGTAAATTTTTGGCTTGTGGTTACCCTTTTTTGTAAATCTATTAACCCATTACTGTAACTGTTTTATTAAACTGATAGTAACATGATCTCAAGCCCATCCTACTGTTAAAAAAATTTTAAAAAGAAAGAAAAAAAATTCTATATTTCCCTGCCTCCCTCTCCCACTCAGTGATTTGTATGTCTTCTTTTATAATTTCATGTTTTTTTTATTTGTAATTCATGAGTTATCACATCTCCAGTTGTGAGTTTCTCATTTCTGTAGCATCCTGCTGCTTTTCTATTTAGAATAGCCCTTTCAATATTTCTTTTAGCATGGGTTTAGTGTTGCTAAACTCCTGCAGCTTTTTCTTGTCTGTGAAACTCTTTATTTCTCCTTCTATCCTCAAGGATAGCCTTGCTGGATAAAGGATCCTAGGCTGCATCTTTTTTTCATTCAGGGCTTTGACTATATCTTGCCACTCCCTTCTGGCCTGTAGTGTTTGTGTAGAGAAATCAGCTGAGAGCCTTATGGGGGTTCCCTTGTAACTTACTCTTTGCTTTTCTCTTGCTGCCTTTAGAATCATTTCTTTCTCCTTGACTCTGGCCATCTTGAGTATGCTATGTCTTGGTGTGGGTCTATTTGGGTTCTTCCTGTTTGGGACCCTCTGAGCTTCCTGTACTTGGATATCTGATTCCTTCTTTAAGTTTGGGAAGTTTTCAGTCATGATTTCTTCAAAAACCTTTTCAATCCCCTTTGATCTTTCTTCCCCTTCTGGGACCCCTATTATGCGAAGATTGGGACGCTTTATATTATCCCATAGGTCCCTTATGCTATTTTCATTATTTTTTATTTGCTTATCTTGTAGCTCTTCTGAATGGGTGCTTTCTATTGCCCTGTCTTCTAGATCACTAATTCGTTCCTCTGCATTATCTAGTCGGCTTTGCACAGCTATTAGATCATTCCTCATCTCTGTCAGTGAGTTTACCCATTCTACTTGGCTCTTCTTTATAGCTTCAATTTCATTTTTGACATATTTTATATCTCTAAACACTATCTCTTTTAATTCCTTCAGCAATTTGATCACTCCTTTTTTGAAATCTTGATCTAGTAGGGTATCGATGTCTATTTCATTGATCTTTCAGGGGATTTCTCTTGTTCTTTTAATTGGGAAAGGTTTTTCTGCTTCTTCATCTTGCTCATACCTCTCTGGCACTGTGGTTTATGGAGTATCAGTTGTCTATTATGGTCCTTAAGGGTTTTATCTGTCTAATGCCTATTTAGTAATAGAACTTAGGAAAAAAGAAAAGAAATAAGAGAGAGAGAGAAAGAATTTTAAAAGAAGGGAGAAAGAGGGTTTGAAAACAGTGTATAATGAATAATAGAAGAGCGAGTTGAAGCAGAGTATTAATCGGGTTGAGACGTCCTTTTAAAACCTTTAAAAAAGGGGGTGGGAGATTAATAGATGTATTTGAAGCCTCTGTCTAATCAATAACAGGACGTCAAAACCCAAGAGAAATAGAAATGAATTAAGAAGTAAAAATTAAGAGAGTAATAGAAAATAGAACAGGTAAAAACAGATTTAAAAAAAAAAGTGGGGGGTTGTCAGTGTTCTCCTGGAGTCTGTGTGCTTTTAATGTGAAGTCTTTCTGTCTTTGTCCTGTTTTGGAAGCTCAGCTTGCTGTTTTCAGAGGCCTTCCGTTGGCGCCCTCTTCTGTGCTGCTCCCAGCACCTGTTGGCAAGCAGATCGCGCCTCCTCCCAACACTGGGTCAGGTGCAGCTCTCCTCTGCTGTGCGCGGGCGGGTCACTGCCCTTCCGGGTGCCGCAGTCAGATGTTGCAGACTGGCAAGGTAGGAGGGCGGGTCGTGCCCCCTCCCAGCACCTTGGTCAGGGGCTGTGTTCCTGCCCGAAAGGCGGGGGGCCGCTCTCCCTCTACCTGTGCTGCTGGTAGCTCTGCTGCTCTGTGCGGCTGCGTGCTCCTCCCTGGTCGGCGCTCCGCAGGTGGGCTTGGGGAAGACCGAGGGACAGCCCTGTCCCTGCTTGGAGCCAGAACCCAGCTCCTTGTTTGTCTTTGTGGAGCAAGTTCTCTGAGGGACCAGGATGGAAGGATCCTATCTGCCCCAGGCTTTAGGCCAGTCTCAGTCTGGCCTTTGAGGCTGCTAAGCCCTTCGGTGCGGATGCAGGTTTCGCCCCAGCCCCCGCCTCGGTGCTCAGAGCTGGAGGATATGGCGGCTGTGCCTGAGCCCCGCCTCTCTTCCCCCGAAAACTTTCCGCAGGTTTTCAGAGATGGGGGTGTGCACCCTTCCCCTGAGAGCACATCAACCGTGCTGTTTTATGGAGGGCCCAGGTTGTTCTGCCCTGTGCACCCACAGCCACGGCGCTCAGCCCCTTGCGTTCCCCCGGGGCTGCCTCCGTGCAGCCACTTCCGTCCTCCTCCCGGCTTGTGCAGCCTGGCCCTGCCCGTGGCTGCAGGCCCGCATCTCATGCTGGGTGTCAGGGGGACGCTCTGTGCCCGTTTAACTTAGTTCTGTCAGTCAAGGGCTGCTCTGTACAGATCCGAGCCTCGAAGGCTCCCCCTAGGTACCGCTGGCCTCTCAGTTGGAGAGGGGAGACCCAGCGAGCGAGCGCCAGTCCTCCTTTGCCGCTCCCTCCCCGCGGGACCCGTCCCACGCTGCTTTGCCTTTTGTTCTTTTTTCCTTTTCTCATACCAGATTTTTGGCGTCTTTATCTTTTGAAGAGGGCGATGTTCTGTTGGAGTTCTGCAGGTGCTCTGGTTGGCTGAGTGGGTCTGTAGATGTGGGTCTTGGTGTATCTGTGGGAGAGGGTGAGCCACGAGCATCTCTCTACTCTGCCATCTTCTCCGTCTCTCTGTTGTTAATATTTAAACGTACATAACATTAATACAAATACTAAACTTACATAATACTAATGAAACAGAGGCTCAAAAAGGTCAATTAAGATCAAACACCTTTCCCAGTATTGCACAACTGGTGAACCCTGGAATATTTTCTCTAGGATTATTGAACAGCTTCCTAATTGATCTCGCTGATTACAATCTTACTATCCTTCATACTGCCACCAGATAATTCCTCTCTTATGCAAATCTAATTCTACCAGCTACCTACTTAAAATTCTGTGTTGGATTCCCATATGATTTAGGAGAAAGCCTTTGTGACTTTTCCTTGCATATCTTTCTTCTTGTACAGGTAACTACTATAATTCTAGACTTTTTCCAAACTAAATTATTTCTTGCTCTCACAACTTCTTTAAATGCACTTTTCTAGCTACTAGAATATTCTTCTTTTATTCATATGCTCAACTTCGATTCTTTTTTAAAACCTATTTCATCACTCCCTCTAAGCCTTCCCAGACATCTCAATCTGATATAAATGCATCCTGCATCTGACTTCCTCAGCCCTTATCTCATGCTATTAGGATTATTTCATTCCTATCAGCCTTGCCCTTGGAACTACAAGCTTTTGAGAGTGAGAAACTTTCTATTTCTTCCTTTCTCACCAGTTTTTAGCACAGAACTTGGCCTACCACAAGGCACTGATGAATGTTCACTGTGTGAACTAAGGTAATGTAAACATTTATTGGGAGCTAGATGAATCTGAAAGATCAATATTTAGATCAAATAATAATACTTCAGAAAGACTGACTTTGGTCTTAACCCTGAGGCTCTGCCTTCTTGTCACCTTCCTGATGTCCATGAATGTGCTGTTGCTGACAGAGACTTAAAAGTAATCGGGTGGACCCTCTTGATCATAGCTGGAATAGAGCTACCAGGGGATTCTATTCAATGAAACAGCATGTAGTTTCCATATTACATAAAATAATAATTAGGTTTTATTGAATTTTGTTGTGTGGTAATCATGTTGTTGGTACTTTACAATTATCTAGTTTAGGATTATTTTAAAACTTGTGAGGTTTACTTTATCACCCCATTTTATAGAGTAGCAAGTTGGATTTCAGAGAGGTTAATGTGTTGCCCAAGTTCACACAGGCTGAAAATGACCGAACTAAGGGCTCAAATCCATTTTGTTTGATTCCATTGTGACTTTGACAGAATGCAAAAGCTCTCCACTTACCTGCATTATCCCTGCAGTCCAGATTAAGCCCTAGTAGGGTAAGCAGTGTTCCTCTAGGAACGGTGTTCCTGGAACCGTGCTGTAGACAGGAATAGGGTCTACCCTGCGAGCCTTGTGAGCTGATAATTCATACTGACTCTGACTGGCATGGGTGTCTGGGGAGGGAACCATGCTTTCCATCAGAAATGACAAGGATATTGTTCAAATTATCTTCACTGACTTTTTCAAGCTGCAGTTCTCTAGTTTATATCTTCAGGTTCTGTTTAAGTATTTTAGCACCTACTGTCGAATACACTCATAATACACTGCTTGTTCTTGGGCTACTTTCCAGAGAATCTGGGACATACCCTTGACTTTTGAATTGAGGTCTTTGAAGTACAGGACATGCTGCCTATCAGCCCTCATTGTTCTACCTGTTGGCATTTTTGTTCTTTCCAGCAAACAGTCCGTGTTTACAGAGACTGTGACTGCATACTCGGCAGAGTGTTATCACACCTGAGTGAGCCATAGGCAGTTGTCCCTGTGGCACAAATTTTTCTTTAAATAATTTTAACCTAACTGTACTGCTAAGGTATTAAAGAACTATAAAATGTGGAAAATATTTTATTTTAAAATATTCTGTTACTTAATATTCCCTTAGATTTCACATGTTAAATTTCAATCTACAGTGAGTTTTGGAGCCAAGTTTAAAAACCTCAAAATAGAATTTTAATGGAAATGCTAAGATATTCTCAAGTATAACTGCATAAAAGCTGCAGCTTTTTTTTCTTCCAAACCATTTCCATCACAGTTTAAAACATATGGCAGGTCTTTTTTGGAAGTTTTCTGATGGTATGTAGAATTTGTAGTTACAAATATTCTGCCATTTAAATTAACTCACTCAACTTCACCTTTCTGAATTAGCAGAACTTAACTATTCATTGTCAACTGATTCATGAATATAGAACCAAGCTCCATTTGGAACATATGGCCTAAAGATAATAAATTTAAATGCCTGATGTAAAGTAAATTAGAAGTGGGATTGTAATGCTGATAGCTTTTTCTACAAGACTCTTATAACATCTGTCCAGAAACTTTAATTTTTTTTCAGATGTTTTTCACACATGCTGCTTCAGATCTCTATATAGGTATTATAACTTTCCTTCAAGAGAATAATTAGAAAAGTTGGTTATTATTTAAGAATAAAATGGCATACATGACAAGATCAAATTGTATCATTACTTTTGCAAGAGCCTTAAATTTTACCAATAGACCAAGAAACAATATTAGGAGGGAAAAAAATTGTGGGTTGAGGTTTGAGGAGGTAAAATACCTCTGAATGAATTTCTATATCAAATATAACCACCTCCCCTTTTCAGGTTTCCCTTGCATGACAGGAGCTAGAATTTGGAAACTGGGTTTCCCATTATCTCCCACCGGTATGGTTATTTCCACCCATGAGAGATACTCTCAAACTGGGAAATGAAAGAAAAGCAGAAGTAATTATTCTTCAGCCCGTAGCTGTGAGCAGGCACGTGGCTTTGGCAGATGCCACTTATGAGTTTTTGCCGGCAACTTCCAAGTGTCCTCCGGAGAGTCATGTACTTTGTTGCTGTAGGTTATTGAGAACATCAGTGGCAATTTTCTACAATCACCTTTGCTAGTTTTGTGAAATCTCCTTGGAGCTTCCTCATCTTCACTGCCCTAGCTCTTCCAATAACTATGCAAAACTCTCATTTACAGTGTTAAATCCCTTCCTGTTTGAAATACCTCTAGTCCTTTCTATATCCGTGATTGACTGACTGATACATTTACTATATGAACTTGTGGTTTGCTTGAAGAAATTGGACTAATTTCTGTCATTTGGAAATATTAGTATTCATATACACATGTAAATCATGTTTTTCTATTAATTCAAAGGCTTTTCATTAACATATTATATTGATATATGATTTCAAGAAAAAAGTGTTAAAATCTCATTGACATGAATAAATAGCATCAGAAATTAACAACTGGTGTGAATAGATTCTTAGCCTCCAGCATTTACAATGAAAGCCCGTGTGTTGTAGAACTTAGGGTGCATCATTCATATCCCAGGCTGCACAAATGTTACCCATGAAGTTGTGTCAATCTGTGTAGCTGCACCTAATGCCCGTGTTACATCACTGTCTCTGTCGAAGAAAAAAGTCATGCTTCCCAATGTGATGAATGTTTTCAGTTGGATACAATTATTGCAGTTTAGTTTCTCAATTAAGTTTGAGCAATATTTATATGGCTGAATATATATGTGTATATGCATACATATATAGCCACATAAAATATGAGTTCTGTATTTATTCATTTATTTAATAAGTGTGTATTGAGTGCCTGTTCTAGGCCAAGCACTGTGCCTAACAGTTACAAATATAATGAAGAACAAATCAAATATTTTTCTGTCCCCAGATTTCTTATAGTTTACTGTTGGAGACAGAAAATAATATATAAATGTATGGATGGATAGCTCAGTAGATAGAGACCTATAATTGAAAAGGGTGATAGATTCTGAAGCAAAGTACCAGGGTACTGGAAGCTAAAGAATATTTGGGAGAGTACCTAATCTAGTCTAGGGGATGTAAGGGGAGGGAACCATTGAGGAAACATTTCCCTAGGAAATTTCCCTTAAGGGAATGACATTTGAGTTGAAATCTAAAAGATAATGTATCAGTTGGGGTTCAGCTAGGGAAGCAGAGTCATTAAAATGGTTTTGGAATAAGGGATTTAGTATAGGTATTAAACCTGACAAAGTCATGAGGTGGAAGTAAGGGAATTGAAGGTTGGAAGAATCAGAAAACAAATCCCACTAATTTCTACCTAAGTACTTTCTTGGGTGAATTAGTTAAAGTCTTCAGAGAAATTTGAGAAGCCAAGAAAACCCTGTCTTATAAGAAAGCTGGGCAGGTAAATTCCTAAAGAATTTCAGAGAAAACTATTGTTTCTGTGGAACTTCTGCCTCTGTTTTGGTCTGGGACCACTGGTAGTTATCAGGTTGTCAGCAGTTGGGTGGGAGAGCTGGACACTGAGTGAAGGAGAGCAAGAAGAAGGTGGAACCCACCAGGTACCTCTGCATCTCTGCACCATCTACATGACCACAAAAGGGCATTTAGAGGGCAATGCTGTTACCTTACCTTCATTTCTCAAATCTCCTACAAGTTGCCCTTTGGGCCAAATCCAACCAGGAACCCAACAGGAAAGGGAGTTTAGGCAATGCAGGCCTCTATTTAACCCAGGGGCCAATAGGAAAATGTCATATATATGAGTAGGCATTAACTAGAAGAGGACTTCAGAATTAGAGGAAACAGAAGCTAGAGGCAGAGAGATCAGTATGCTGTATTCAAATTTATATTATTTTATACATGGTAAACCCTTGCTTATATTTAACTTTTGGCCAGAATTGAATATTGTAGGCATAGATAATCAAAAGAAAATCTGTAATTGTTAAGTTGACTTTTTTTTTTTTTTTTTGAACTCTTAGTATTAACAACAACTCCAGCATTAAGACATGATAACTGAGAGCTGGCAATTCAGACCTGTATTGGTCACATTTTATGGATGTTGAAGTGATCCTGAATTAGCTCTCAAAATCTCTGATAGACACACAGAATTACCGTCCCCCAGGCAATTTCCTTTTTATTTGGGGCCATGAAACAATTCACAGAGTCATGTTCTTGCAAAGAATTTTTTTTCTTTTAATTTTTTTCTTCTTTTCCCTGTCTCTGTCTGCCTGTCTCTCTCTCTCTAGATTACAATCTATTGTTTCTAGGAAATACAATGACTTAAGTGCTGTTTTCTTAAATATATATATTTTGATTATTTATCATATGTGAAGAGATGAGAATGTAAGAACATCACTTTTGTACTGACATGACAAATACTGAGCAACAAGTTAAAGAAACCAACCCTTAAAAGAAAAATAAATAAATAAACAACCACCTCATAAAATCAGGGCTTTTATGCAAGCTACAAGATACTGTACCATTTGTATTGTATCCAGTCTTGATGAAAACATCAGTGAGAAACCTCAGTACCATATGTTTTGTCTCATTTAATCACTGAAGTTGAACCAAAAGAAAATCAATAAAACATCATGGAAAAGTGGTTAGTATATAATTTTAAATGTAAATTGTTAACACAGCAGTAGCAGTATCAGATCTCCTCTTTATTTTTCCCTTTTCCAGAAAGTATAAAAATGACATAATTGCAATTTATAGACCTCATGAATACTTCCCAGATCACATGTGAGTTATTATGAGAAAAAACAAGAAAAAAATTTGCTCATATATCTTATTTTTTGATGAAGTGAAATTATCCCTTTTTCTTTCTGCTTTTGTTCTATAGATTGGCAAACAACTACTATGAGTGTCTATACCAAATTTTTTCAGTAATATAGTGAATGCTAAAAGAATCTAATACAGTCAGTGAGTTATTTTCTATTTAACTATAGTGAGAAGAGAAACCTATGTAACTCCTCAGATTCTTTGCTTTTTTTTCTTATAAAAGTATAGGTTTATGATGTGTTAGTTTCTGGTGTACAGCATAGTGATTCAGTTACACATATATTTGTGTGTGTGTGTGTGTATATAAGAATATATATATATATATATATATATATATATATATATTCCTTATCATATTCTTTTTCATGATAGGCCATTAAGAGGTATTGAATATAGTTCCCTGTGCTATACAGTAGGATCTTGCTGTTTATCTATTTTATATATAGTAGTTAGTATCTGCAGATCCTGAGCTCCCAATTTATCCTTCTACCCTCCCCTTTTCCCCCTGGTAACCATAAGCTTGTTTTCTATGTCTGTGAGTCTGTTTCTGTTTTGTAAGTAAGTTCATCTGTCTCCTTTTTTTTTTTTTAATTCCACATATAAGTGATATCATATGGTATTTTTTTCTCTTTCTGGCTTGCTTCACTTAGTATGATAATATCCAGGTCCATCCATGTTGCTGCAAATGGCATTTTATTCTTTTTTATGTATGGCTGAGTAGTATTCCACTGTATAACTGTTCCACAACTTCTTTATCCAGTCATCTGTCGATGGACATTTAGGTTGCTTCCATGTCTTGGCTATGAACATTGGGGTGCATACATCTTTTCAAATTAGCAGACTCTCTGCTCTGAATTGATCTCTATTTTCAGTTTATATCATGCTTCTAAGGAAAATATTTATGACACAGATAATACCTAACAGATACCAAAATATTTTTGAAACAGAAGAGTAGAAAAGTTACATACACAATATCCCATCAAAGTATAAGGTTAAATGGGTTCTTTTTCATGTGAACTTTTATTTTACCATATGGGTTCATGGTGAATCCAATCTCTGTTCAAATATTATTGATATTTAATAAGATAATCCAAGTAAGGTCATAGTAAATTCCAGGTATAAATCATGTTTGCAATAAATGTGCACTATTTAAATTACATTGTATATTTTATGGACACCTCCAGAAAACTCCTTCAAGATTATTTTTATATAGATAATGTACATCACTATCACCAGACATAAAGTCTGTTGTGATCTTCAGTCATCACATTTACCTAAATATTTCAATTCAATTCAAGAAATATATATTAAGTGCTTATTATGTGCCATGTACTTTTTTAAGTACTTGGGATGAATCAGTGAATGAAACAAACAAAAAGATCTCTACTTTGTAATCTTGCATTCTGAATATACTTTAATATGTCTACCTAGATTTTTTTTACTTCAAATTCAGTATAATTAAAATCACATTGGTCATCTTGAGTAAAGGTGTTACTATTTTTGTGTTTCCAGTTTTTGTAACACTACGAGTGTCTGAATTGAATTTCTAGTTGTTCCTCCACCTTCTTTTGCAGTTAATTTCCAATTCTGTCAATTCATCATTTGAGATTATTTTCACATCCATCTTAGTAAATCGTGTTTCCTTTCCTCTTACCCTTTTATTTCAGCCATTAATTTATTGAATGAACATGTATTAAATATTTATATTCTGTGTTACATGTCATGCCTGAATTATTACAATAGTTTCCTAATGGATTTCCTTATCTCCACAACCTCTTCTAATCTATTTTAGACATTATTACAAGATAAGTTTTTCTTTAACTAGTTTCATTGATGTCAGTTTTCTTTCTATCAACTACCAATGACACCCATGTGCCCCCAGGACAAAGTTCATCGCTGTTAATTGATAGCAATATCTGGATATTTTCTTGTCCCAATACCTGTTGTACCTTTACTACCTTCTTTATTTTCAGGAACTTTTATTCCAGTTGGATGATCTCTTTCACCAGTCTTTATGTGTGCCTTTCTAATTTCCTCCTTTGCATGTTTTTCTAATGAAAAGATACTTTCCCCACTTCTCTTTCTATTTAAGGCTGATCAGTCACTCAGTACCAAACTTAAATCCTACTTCCTCCATGAAGTCTTTCCTGCCTGTTTCAGCACAGTCTGAACTATACCTCTATTACATTTCAATATCACTTAACACCTTTATTTTATGCTTAATCTTACACTGCTTGGATTTCTTTCTGTAATTTTGCCTCTCACTGTGATGTGTACCTAAAAGATGTTCATTATTACTATTAATTTGTACTGCACCTTATTTGCAAATAAGTTTGATTTACAAAGTTTGTAAGGGAGATGACAACCAAAATGAATACAGTTTGCAAATGAGAAATCTGGCATCTCACATAAAAAAAAATGTCAAAAAGAGATAAAGATAAAAGTGTGTATTTGGACATAGCATGCCATATAAATTTGACTATACAATCCAAGTGGACAAGAGAGTTTCATGATTGGTTATATGATTCACAGTGTATTAATACCTGAAATATCACTTAGAATTACAACTCTTTTATCAAAACCAGAGGGGAAAAGTAATTCTTATCCATCCTTACAGAAATTTCAGTATGTAATGTAATAATAATATCCTCAATCTTTAAAATACAGAAGTTCATTACTTAGAAATTTTTTTAAAATAGCTTTTAAAACTATTGGTCAAACATCTCAGTAAATACTATTACATTAGGATAAAACTGAATCTGTTTCATAAATGAAGCTCTTATATAACACATACAGTCCTAGTAATAACTAGGGTATATACAGGAGATGATGGAATATATATTCCTCATGATTCTGTAATTTAAAGGATTTTTCAATAGCAATTTGACTGAGATCAATTTACATCCTACATGCTGTCAGTAGAATTTAACCATATGTAAAATGTGACTGCACTTTAATCTAAAAAGGGAACTCTTAATTGGAGAGGAAATTGTGTGAGTGGAATGCTGGTTGTGCATGACTATATTTTAAAATTGTAATAAATAGAAATCTAATTTGAATTAAATTTAAAACTTTATTAAAGTTTATAATTTTTAAAGTTCGATGCAGTGACAATATTTTATTAATATCTAAAAGTTTGTTTATTACAAAAAAACTAAAAACTCTCATAGCATACTTACAGAGCTGAGAATTGAGAAAAAAAGAAATGAAAAATTTAAGTATAATATATATTGTTTTATTGGTAAAGGTGAGATATATAGTAGATATAAGCACTTTCAGAGTTTAGATAACTAAAAACTAGGGCAAAAAAACTAAAAGCAGCTACTTTTCTCCAGTTACAGGGTTAGGTGGGAAAAATATAGTTGTTGAAAGCTTACCTGAAGAAAAATAAAAAAGGAAAAAAAGGAAACAGAAGAAATCTAAAAAGTAAAATACAGAAAGCTTAAAGCCAGTTAAGAGATATAAGACTTAATAAATAAGTGTATCCTTGAAAAGGAAAGTATTTGGAATGTGTCTTAAAAATACATGAAATTATAAGAGATTTACCAAAAACAAATTGTCTTGAGAAGGCTGAATATAAATACTGTTCATAGACACAATAAACAAGTACAAAAATTAAGACAAAATCCTGGATCAAGATAGTAATATCATACAAATTTGACCTCCTGATAAAAAACATCAAATCAGACAAAAGAAGTAACTTTTTAATTTTTTTAACATTTTTAAATGAGTAATAATTTTATAATGTTGTGTCAAATTCCAGTGTAGAGCACAATTTTTCAGTTATACATGAACATACATCTATTAATTGTCACATTTTTTTTCTCTGTGAGCTACCACAAGATCTTGTATATATTTCCCTGTGCTATACAATATAATCTTGTACATCTGTTCTACATTTTAAAATCCCAGTCTGTCCCTTCCGAACCCCCTCCCCCTTGGCAACCACAAGTTTGTATTCTATGTCTATGAGTCTGTTTCTGTTTTGTATTTTTTATTTTAAGATTCCACATAAGAGTGATCTCATATGGTATTTTTCTTTCTCTTTGTGGCTTACTTCACTCTGAATGACATTCTCCAGGAACATCCATGTTGCTACAAATGGCATTATGTTGTCGGTTTTTATGGCTGAATAGTATTCCATTGTATAAATATACCACTTCTTTATCCAGTCATCTGTTGATGGACATTTAGACTGTTTCCATGTCTTGGCTATTGTAAATAGTGCTGCTATGAACATCGGGGTGCAGGTGCCATTTTCAAGTAGGGTTCCTTCTGGATTTATGCCCAGGAGTGGGATTCCTGGGTCATATGGTAAGTCTATTCCTAGTCTTTTGAGGAATCTCCATACTGTTTTCCACAGTGGCTTTCCTTGCTTTCCTCTCCCACTCTTAATGATTTAGATGTCTTCTTTTACAATTTTGTGTTTATTCTTTTTGCAATTCATGACAGTTATCTCCTTTCCAGTTATGAGTTTCTCATTTTTGTAGCATCCTGCTTCTTTTCTATTTAGAGTAGACCTGTCAGTATTTCTTTTAGCATGGGTTTGGTGTTGCTAAACTCTTGTAGTTTTTGCTTGTCTGTGAAGTTCTTTATCTCTCCTTCTATTCTAAAAGATAGCCTTGCTGGATAGAGTATCCTAGGCCGCATCTTTTTTTCATTCAGGACCTTGAATATATCTTGCCACTCCCTTCTGGCCTGTATTGTTTGTGTAGAGAAATCAGCTTAGAGCCTTACGGGGGTTCCCTTGTAGCTCACTCTTTGCTTTTCTCTTGCTGCCTTTAGGATCATTTCTTTCTCCTTGACTCTGGCCATCTTGATTATGATATGTCTTGGTGTGGGTCTGTTTGGGTTCTTCCTGTTTGGGACCCTCTGAGCCTCCTGTACTTGGATATGATTCCTTCTTTAGGTTTGGGAAGTTTTCAGTCATGATTTCTTCAAAGACCTTTTCAATCCCCTTTGTTCTTTCTTCCCTTCTGGAACCCCTATTATGTGTAGATTGGCATGCTTTATATATCCCATAGGTCCCTTATATTGTTTTCATTGTTTTTTTTTGTTTTTCTCTCAGTTGTTCTGATCGGGTGCTTTCTGTTGTCCTGTCTTCTAGGTCACTTATTCGTTCCTCTGCATTATCTAGCCTGCTTTGACAGCCTTTAGGTCAGCTCTCATCTCAGCAAATGAGTTTACTAACTCTACTTAGTTCTTCTTTATAGCTTCTGTTTCACTTTTGACATATTTTATATCTCTAAACACTATTTCTTTTAGTTCCTTCAGTACTTTGATCAGTCCTTTTTTGAAATCTTGATAGTAGGCCATCAATGTCTATTTCCTTGAACGTGCTTTCAGGGGATTTCTCTTGATCTTTTAATTGGGAGTGGTTCCTGTGCTTCTTCATATTGCTCATATCTCCCTGGCACTGTGGCCGGTGGGTGGGCAGGTCACTCCCCCTCCCGATGCTGCATTCAGATACTGCACTTGAGGGGAGGCAGGTGGGCGGATCGCACCCCCTCCCAGCACCGTGGTCAGGAGCTGCATTCCTGCCAAGAAGGCGGGTGGCTGCCCACCCTCTCCTGGCGCTGGTCACTCTGCTGCTCTGTGCAGCTGCCCTATCCGCCTCAGGTCTGCACTCTGTAGGTGGACTCGGGGAAGATGGCAGAACTGCCCCGCCCCTGCTCCGTGCCCAAACTCAGCTCCTTGTTTGTCTTGGTGGCATGAGTTCTCTGAGGTGCCAGGGCAGAAAAAGCCTATCTATCTGCCTTGGGCTATAAACAAGTCTCAGTCCTGCCCAGGAGGTTGCGGAGCCCCCTGGTGCGGATTCAGGGCTCAGCCCTGGCCCCGCCGAGCGCTGCACACAGGAGGATATGGTGGCTGTGGTTGCGCCCTGCCTCTCTTCTCACAAGAAGCACGAGTAATGGAGCCGCGGGTCTGAGGAGACAGAGGCAACAGCACCCCTCCCCCAAGGGTACACCAGCAGTGTTGCTTTGCTTTTTTTCACGATTTATGGGGGACCGAGGTTGTTCTGCTCTGTATCCCCTCCCAGCACAGTGCGCAGCACCCTGCAGTCGCCCGGGGCTGCCTCAGTGCAGCTGCCCTAGTCCTCCATCCAGCTCGGGCAGCCTGTCCTGGCCCCAGCTGCCGGCTCGTGTCTCAGGCTGGGTGTCGCGGGGATCCTTTGTGCCCATTTAACTTAGTTCTGTCGGTCAAGGGGGTGCTTGGGGCAGATCTGAGCCTCGGAGGCTCCCCCTCCATCCCGTTGGCACCTCTGTTGGAGGGGGGAGACCTAGCGAATGAGCTCTAGTCCTCCTTTGCCACTCCTCCCCTGCAGCACCAGTCCCGCACTGTTTTGTTTCTTCTTTTTTCTTTTTCCCTTTTCTCCTACCAGATTTTTGGCGTCTTTGTCTTTTGAAGAGGGTGATGTTCTGTTGGAGTTCAGCAGGTGCTCTGGTTGGCTGAGTGGGTCCATAGATGTGAGTTTTGGTGTATTTGTGGGAGAGGTTGAGCTACAAGCGTCCTTCTACTCTGCCATCATGCTTCTCTCCCCCAACTTTTTAATTGTTAAAGAGAATTATCTAATAAAATTATATTGAAATAATTAATTTTATGCAACAAAGAAGCCAAAGATATATAAAGAAAACCTGATAAAATTATAACAAAACATCATCAAAACACTGACATTTTACATCAAAGAGAGAATATTAGACAACGTGAGTGATGCACACAGAAAGGTATCTTGCAAAGCAGGGTCAGGGATGGGAGGCTTATTTAAGGTAGGTATTTATTCCAAATATTAAGCAATTTAAATGTAAATAATGAACACTAAGTTAACTTTTCTAAGTTAAATCAGAATGTCCCTGTGTCAGAGGAGGAATGTGAAAAGGACTGTGTTAAATGGCCACTTGGAAATCACCACATCAAAATGTCACATTTCTAGAAGTGTTTAAGGCCATTGTATTCAGAAGTAATCTTGCTTGGTTCTAGCCTGGAGTTGTATCAGTTTTTTCTTTACCCTTGAAATCCAATATTTTTCAACACGGTATGGCTGGTAGGAGACTTTAAAATAATGTTTTGTTACAAATTTTGTTTAGATTTTTCTTTCATTTTAATGGAGCATTGTTTCATATCTTCAAATGCATTCTACGATTTATTTGTTCAGTTCTGCAGTCACATCTACTGCCAATCTGATTGATCTACCTCATCTTATTTTTTCATTAATTTCTCTCTTTGCAGTGCATTCAATTCCAGCTGTTTTCCACTTTGTTTTCTGTATTATTTATCATGAGTTTTGCTTCCAGCAGTGTCAATGTATTTGTCATTTAAGTACATTTTGAAACCCTTCCAAATACTCTTTTATATCTTATTTTATAGCATCCATTAAAATTTCCTTGAGAATGCAGTTATGACAAATTTATCTTCTTTTTCTAGGGTGTCTCCTTCAAAAATATATTTTCCATCATTTGCATGTTAACAAATATTTGCATAATCTCACTTTTTTTCTTGGTTCTATTAACATTTACACATTTCACTAAAAGTCACTGTTTAGATAAATCCTTCATGGTTCCCCTCCCTTTTTATCTGAGCAAGATTTTGAGTTTTCTTTGTACTAGAAGGGGGTGCTTGAATGCCTGTGGTTTCTCAAGACCTGTTCAGCCAAGTAATTATTTGCCGCCAGGGTTAAAGAACTGGGTTTCAGGGTAGCAACATAGGGAAAAATTTGCCTCTCTGTGTACTTTTTTTTGATTAAAATCTCTGTATTATGGGACATCTTTGTTAAATTGAATATAGGCCCATTGTTAGGGAAATGGCTATCTTTCAGATATATGTTTGTTCATTGTTTTAGGGTATGTCAGCCTTTTTAGTGGGAGGTTGAGTTTGGAAATGCTTCATAATTCTTTGAATTTCCATTTGTCTTTCCACATTGAAATAAAAGTATACTGTATGAGAAACAAAGAGAGCTAAGGTTGCAATATGACACCAGCTCTGTTAAAGAGAATGAATTAAAGTTGGAAAACAATCCGTGAAAATAATTTAACATTAATCACAAAAATGCAACATTGTAAAGCAATGGTAATAGGCTGAATTTATAAGATATATCTATAATAAAATAAAACTCAAAAAAAGAGGAAGTCAGGGCGTGTTCATTGCAATGGAAGTCAAGGGAGAGAAAAAAAATTGTTTTTAAGAGATCAGGCTTATCTATTCTTACTATAAGTTTCAGGTGGAGCTGGTGTCCAGAGAAGGGTTCCTTGCTTCTACATCTTTGGTGTGGCCAAGTGCCACAGGAATAAAATTTCTTCTTAACTCCCCAGCTTTTGCTAAACTTTTAACATGGTCCTGCCTTTTATGAGTCATAGCAGAGTGCAGCAAAGTACTGATGCTCAAGTATGATCCATAGCTATTTGCTCAATAACTCTGTTGATCATGGATTGTTTGATGTATATGCTGGCAATAATTCTGTCTTCAGTACAGTGTCAGATATTTTGATCTGAAGTAGCTTAGTCATAACTTCTATGATATGGCTGATGGGTTTTTGGAAATTTGTTTGTTTGAGGATAACTCCTATTATCAGTATGTTAGGCCAGCTGGTTAATACTGTCATTTTTGACAATATGTGACAAAATATTGTCCCCTGAATATAAGCTAAATAATGTATCATGAGTGGATCAATGAATAGCAACATGGCTGTCTTTTCCTACTTACAATGTAAGACTTTCCAATTAAACAATAGAAATATAAATGCATAAAAACAATAAAAGTTACTTTGAATTCATCTATGTAAAACTTTATTAGAATAAAATGGTACCTGTGTTTCATCTTAGTGATCAGCCAGAAATATACCTGAATGGATCCTGGCTCTTGGTTCACTCACTCACCAACCTGTGAGTGGATGTCTTAAGGGTATGGAACCAGGAAGCCTGCAAAACGGGATCCCCCACTCAGATAGGGAAGTGGACACTTGGTGAGAGTAAAGCAGGTCTAAAGAGCAGACCTCAAGAATTGTAAGGTTGACAAACATAATAGTAATGCATGGCTTAACTGAAGCCTGCCAGGTGAAACAGACATCCAAAACTGACTCCAAGGAGAAAACTGAAACAGACCAAAAGTAATGGAAGATATTGGGAAATTTATGGAAGGAAGCAAAAGGAAAGGAAATGAAAGAAAGGGAAAAAGAAGAAAAAGAGGGAAAGGGAAGGAGGGAAGGGAAGGGAGAAGACCCAGATGGTTTTAACAGTGGGTTTACAAGCAGTGTGACTCCAAGGCAGTTAACATCTCCCAAATAGAGTACATAAGTACTGTCATAATGTGTCTGTTTTAGGAGCTGCCAAACTTAGAAATCTTTTCCCCCTTTGGGTCAGGTCTAGTATTAATTCTTAAACTGTCATCAAGCAAAAAGTAGCAAAACACCAGGGAACAATGTTTACTGTCCTATTTCCCCCATCTGTGACAGAGCTAAGCAGCATTCACACATTAGTCATGCACAACCAGCCCTCTGCCCAAAGTCAGGTTTCTAAAAAATGTGCAGAAAATCCTGACGTGACTGGGCTCAGTTGGTCAGGGGTCGGTATGAAGGATTTTGACCCCTGCCATAGCCATGCTGCAAGGGTACCCTGGGTGACTCTCTAGGTGGGGAGAAATGTATTCTGACCACCTTAAGTACCCCCATCAGGGCAGACCTGTGGGACTGTGGTGGTATCTGATCATAAATGTCTTCAAGCAAGGGCAAGTTTATCTTCTGTAACAATTATGGGTGGCAAGTCAGCTTGAGCTCCAAACCAGGAGACTTGGAACAGAGTCTACTGATGGTACATTTCCTACATTCTTCTGGAATAGGGTCAAGGATATCTTACTGTAGCATCCTTAGGAAAAACAGACATTTTAAAATGGGTCGTCTTCTCAAGAGAATAGAAAAAATACATAATGTTGTTAGAAGGGCTTGGGATTTCCCTGAGGATCTCCTGAAACACTGAGCCTCGCCTCGTTCTCAATCCCTATTGCCTTCTCTCTTTCCTCTCCATGTTATGCTCTTGCAGGAAGTACGCTAACATAAGTCCACTCACAGTTCCTACCAATGTAGTGTGGTTTTCTCTGTGTCTTAGTCTGGAGCTGACAACTGCTGCCTCCCTATTCACCTAGTCAGTCTTCTAAACCTTCCCACCTTCTGGGAAGGCTGCTCTGTCACTCCCTGAAGACAGCTATTTCAACAAGCATTCCTCTGTGGTGCCATTGTGCCTTGTACCTACTTCTGTGATGACACTTCTCATTGTATTATAATTATTTGCCTGTCTTATATTTCTTCTTGAGTAGAATCTTCGTAGTACTTATGTCTGTTATCTCTAACATCTAGCAGAATGTAGAATGAATTGTAGGTATTTAGTAATTGGGTTGAATTTAAATAGCTTTGCACCTGCTGGTGTATAAGCAGGCAAAATAGAAAAACAAAAATCCCTAAACAGCTCACTTATAGTTTTGTTGTTGCTGTTATTTTTGACTATGTGATACATTAATTTGAATGGAGCAAATACAAAAGCACCTATTTGTATTAAACAAGTATTTACATAGGAAGGGAAAGAAAGGTGCCTGTTGAGTCTACTACGACTGCAGTACTTACCAAGTTTCAAGCATCATATGTGGTACCTGGCATGCTGCTCCCATTTAATTTTCATTATAATCTTGCTGGAGAAGGTATGGGGCTCAGTTTAGACATGTAGAATCTAAGGATCAGAGAGATTAGATCAAGGTTACTTTGGAACTTCGTCTAACCTGTCACTGTTTGTCTTTTAGCCCTCTGATTAGGGCTCTGTTGTGTTCATGTTGCCAACTAAAACTTGGCGCTTGCCGTCTGCCTCTATAAGGATTAAGTCACTAGCCACTGCAGTCCCTGACCTTCAGTTTTAAGAGTTCAGGGTGGAGATCAGGAATGGGGCACTCTGTGCTCTGGGAAAACCTGGTAGAACAGGCCTTCAGATAATAAGATATTTTCAGGAGATTTTATGAGCCCAAATTCTTGCATCTCCTTGTATCTAGAAAAGCACTAAAATCATTAATAGAGACGTATGCCACATTTCTAAAAGGAGAAGGTGGTTTTGTTTGTGCTCTAAAGTTTTCACATTTCTATAATACATATCTGTGGCTGATATAGATGACAAATTCCTTGGGGAACGATGCAGTGTACTTTGCCTTTAAAATGATTATATTTTGCTTCAGTATCCTTCGTTCTGAATATTCAGTAGTTTATAGAAAAGTGTATGGGTAGCAAAAAAAAATTAAAGAGCTTGATTTTCTTTCAGAAATTGTATTAAGAATATATTTGTTTTTAGGTCATAGTTCTGTTCATCTGCGATAGCTTTGTTTCGTTTTTGCTGTTTTTTTTCCATTGAAATCTTTGTGATTTTCCCTATTGATGAATAAACTTCAGTTTTAAGAAAAGCAAAGAGGAAATCAAAATACAGCAAACACTTTTCACCCACCAAAAGGGTTAGGTGTGTTTGGTGGATGGTTATGGAATGAATCAATAAATTGACCAATCAGTGACTGGAAGAATGAAGCAGGAGAAAATGTGTCCAAATCCTTCCATTCTACAGATGCTTCCCTGTTCTCCTCCGGTGTTAAAGAGTCAAAGGCCAAGTGGATGGTGGGAAGAATTTCAGGGGAAGAAGGGCCCAGGAATTGCCTCCGGTTAATGTCCTGACACTGGTGATATCTTTACTTTTGGAAGCTGCCTGGTTCTGTGATTTATCAAGTCTTGGCAAAATGGGGACTCCCTGAAGCTGTCTTTATCAGCAGCATCTTTTGAAAAATAATATTAAGTTTCAGCAGTTAAGGTCTAAAATACTTGACTTCTTTCTCGGCTTGAACTTCTTGCCCCCTCCTCCCTTATATCTTTGAAAACAAATTTCCTGTCAAGTTACAGTTTACATTATACTCACTTTTTACAAGTATATAGGCCTGTGCCTGTGACTAATCCAGAGATAATTATAGTGCCAATCCCATTGACAAAATCGAAATACTGAAATGGAAAAGCATACATTTCCACTCTCTTTTCCCAGTAATATTAGCCTGTCACTTCAGTGCTGTATCAGAAATTCCTTGGCTTCTTTACTTATATTTGCCCAAAGCCCTGAGAAATCACATTTTCATAAGCAACTTAGTCAGGGTACATCCACAAGCCCCTGGAGTGAGATTACCACACTGTCCCCCATCAAAAACTTTTCTTATGTGATATTAAGAACTTTGAAAACTGACTCGTGCTTCCCTACCAAAGTCATCTTCAGGATTTAGGGGGATTCTTAATTAGCTTCTTATGCTCTAGTTAACGTGCTAACCGATTGCGTTTCCATTTCAAAGGCAACATGATGAAAACGTGCATGTTTCTCATTTAAGAACTACCACACGCATATTGGCACAATAATTTTGTATGAAAACTCAGCATCATGGAAAGTATAGCAACTGGGAGAGCTATAAATGTGAAGACAAATATGCAGAAGAAGAAGAAAAACATTCATGAGGCAATTTGCGCCTCGTTACCTAATTTGAATTTTAATAGGCAGACTCCTACCAGAGTCACATGATGGAAGGAAACATTGATTGAAAAGGGCCAAAGAAGATATTACGAGATAATTACCTTACAATTTAAAATGCACATTCCATTGTTCATATACAGTGCTTTTTTTTTTTTAAATCAGTACATCATAGAACATTCAGAGGTTAGAGCAGAAATGTAATATCAAATGCAAAGTAAAATTATAAACCTCTGGATAATGAACTTTTACTTTTCCATTATATAGCAGTTAGGTAGGGAAAACATCCCTTGATGATCAAGGCAAATGCAGTGCCACTAAATATTGCATCAAATGCAAAATAAAAATGTTTGTATAATGTCGTACCTTGCAGAGCTGTGCACTACATGTGAAAAGTTACTGAGAGGAAGAGAGGGCATTGCAGCAGGGAGAGAGAGAAATGCACAGTAAAAGTGTTTTAGAGCTTGTGATTAACAGGAGCATCAATAAATATCCTAAAGTCAATGTAAGACCATTTAAAAAGCTTTTAAATGCTCCTGGCAATTGGTGAACCCATTACCAGCAAAAATCTTCTGAACACACAGGAAGAGGACTGATGCCTAAACAAACCTAAAAGCAAACTAAAAGTGACTGTCTTTGGTTTCCTGGGGTGAGTTCTGCCTAATGCAGCAAGAGAAATGTGTGCTACCTGCCATGCTACATGAACAATGCATACGCACGTGCACATGTCCCCCATACATCACTTTTAACCAGAATGGAGTCCTGGATGCCTAACCCTGGGTCTCCAAAGAAGCAGTGGATGAAAGACAACTGTTCTTTCACTAGAAAGGCCTCCATAGATAAATGAGATGAGAACTGATTAAAAACACCTATTGAAGGCAGACAATTTTTTTAAACTGTTATTTTAGGAAGATAGTAGCAGGTAGCACATAGAGACACTATTTCAGTCTTAGCTTGGAAACTCCTTCTACTTAATACATATATATATTTACCATATATATTTTATATATATGTATATAAATATGTGTGTATATGTATAATTATACATACTTTGTATTGTTGGTAAAGCTTTGTTTTTAGTTTCTGTGCTTCCAGGTTTAATCTAAACTGACTCCATAAACACTGAGAAGGGAAGAGGCAGGTTCCATAGTAAATATAAAACCCTATTGCCCACCGCCCCAGGGGAGAGACGAGATTAGCCAGATTTGTCATCCTTGCAACTTTTCATCACCTTCTTTTCTTCCTTGTATCCCTCGACTTCCTCATATCCCACTGTCTCTGTCCCAAACAATTTTTTTAATTTACCTAAATATGTGTATTGCTTTTGTTGCTCTTAACAATTGAGCTGCTTCCAGTCCTTGTCAGAACCATAGTGCAGTATATGAAGGTGTTCTACACACTTCTACCAGCTACTAGTTTGATAGTATGTATATAAAAAGTAGTTGCTAATTCATTAAGATTTCATTTGAGAAGTGGAACTTCTAAATAGTTGATGACATCATATCCAGAGAATTGGTGCTTCCATACGAAATTTACCACTGAGAGATATCCAGATTACTGAATTCACCTGGATCTACCTGACACTTCCTACACTCAGAAAAATAGGTAAATTCAGTATCTGAAATGACATATCATGGCCCAGTAGGGATTAAGTATTATAATTAATGTGTTAATTGAAATATCATTTTGTACTCTAATAGAAGAAAAATAACAAAACTCAAAGATAACCTTTCCTTCATCAACTTAACAGAAAATATTTTTATAATTGAACAACAAAAAATAGCTCAAATCATTTTCATGTCCCCTTTTATAAGGGGACAGGAGGAAAAATTCAGAATACATATATCAAATAACCTGAAAGAATCTGTATAATTTTCAGGATCTGTGTTAGACAAATTTATTTTTAATCTCTACTTTTGGGAGATTTCATATGATTTTTATTTCATTTGGCCAATAAATGGGTAGTGTTTTATATGTTGTAAGTCATATTCTCTCATCAGCTATAAGGGGGTAAAGAAAAATGAAAACTTTGGAACAATGCTTTGAATAAAAATACAACTTTGAACATTTGTAAACAATAGCTTTTTTTTAACCACTGATTTGTGAGAGTTGTATCTTTAAGAGATGTTGGTTTTCTCACTTTGGCTGAGTTTTGCTAGAAGCTTTTCAAATCTAGGTATAAGTGCTGTCCCTTTTTATGCAGACTTTTTGTTTTCTGTTTTCCTCAACTGCCCTACCTATAAGTACATAACAGGTTTGTACTGGCTCCAGTCACGTAAAATCTGTATTGCTTCAGGGTCCCGCATCATGCAAGTCACCCCCAAATGGCCTGCGTCTTTGAGCTGAGTGACCTGCACAGTGCGCTTTCTCTGTGAGTGCTTCTGAAAGCGTCTGAAACAAGAGTGCTTGTGTTTTCTCCCTTCGTTTGATTGTTGTGGCAGGCTTGTGAATGATACGTCTTTGAAGAGAGATTTTTCAAAAGCAGAACGCATACTTACTCACCGAGGGTAAGTTTAGAAAGAAACAGTAGCTTTGACATCCAGGGCCACGTACTGTTGAAGACCTATTCCAGAATGAAGGTGAAAGTTGGATTCAGAGTACTTAAAACTATTCCAGTTTATTATTTTACCATTGAATGGTGAATTTTCTTTAGACTCTACCCTCTCTTGCTGTAAGATGAAGAACTATCATGCTATCTATTTTACCTGTTTATTCTTTGTACAGCAGTATTTAGTTACATTTTATCTACTTGATAAGTATTTATTGATGGATTAATATGTGCAGAATACTTTGCCTTATGCCAGAAAATTTTAAAATAGAGAATAAAATATTAATATTCAGTCACATCTTCTCCTAAAAGACTAAGAGGTAAAACAGAAGATTTTGCAAAGGATTTTCAAATGGCATGGGTTTTGTTTAAATAGACTATTAATCCTACAGATAAAATCACGTGAGAGGAGAAAAAGATAGACTCTGTCGGATGTGGTCACGGAAGTTTTCCTGGAAATGGTGGCCTTTGTTCTAGGCCTTGCTTTCATAAAGTTGAACAACAGCAAAGCTGTAAGCATAAAGGGTGTACTTTTCTCCTTATTCATGCCAAACTGTCTTTCCCTGAGTCACTAGAACCCAGAAGGTAGCTGTGATGGTTAATCTTATGTGTCAGCTTGACGGGACCACAGTTGCCCAGATATTTGGTCAGCTGTTATCCAGAGTGTTTCTGTGAGGATGTTTTTGGATGATATAACACTTAAATTAGTGGAATGAGTAAAGATGGCTCTCCCTAATGTGTATGAGTCTCATCCAATCGTTGAAGGCCTAGATAGAACCAAATGGCTCGCCCTCCCCTGAGTAAGAGAGAATCTTTTCTGCCTGCCTTCAAACTAGGACACTGGCTTTTTCCTGCTTTTGAATTAAACTGAAATATTGGCTCTTTCTGAATATTGAGCCTGTGGTCTTTGGACAGCAACTGTGTCGTCATTTCTCCTGGTTCTCAGGACTTCAAACTCAAACTGGGATGCAAATAATCAGTATATACATCTCATTAAGCAATGTAGACAAGATAATACAGGTTGCCTCCATAAGACGACTTGACTTTTAAATTGAATTTTATAAATTACTGCCTAGGTTTTATTTTTCTCTTGACTAACTGTCAGTAACCTGACTCCAGATATCCTGAGGCCAGGCATTCCACTTCCATGGACTTAATGCAAGTTAAGTCTGACCTTACAGAGCTCACCTCTTCCCGATGATTACTGGTCAAATATTCTTAATTAGAAATACTCATCATCATTTTTCTTTTGGAATCTTTTACAACATTATTTAAATCATATGTAAGTATTAGCCAATAAGATATAGATATTTCTTTAAAGCAGAGCTCTGTAAATTATGGCCCACTGACTACATGTAACCCATGGGCATATGTCTGCTTAGCCCTGGAGATAATATTTTTAAAGTATTTTTACAGGGTTAAAACAAAGATACTAAAATAAGAAAGAGATACCGTGCATGACTCAAAGTCTAAAATATTTACTATCTGGCTTTATAAAGAAAAACTTTGCCAACTTTGGGTTTAAAGTCACATTTCAGTCTACCAAATATTTCAACATAGATTGTTAATAGCCATTCAAAAGATCAGCATCTTTTATCTCCTTTCACCAATGAAATTTGAATTTTATGAAAGGTACCAATAGATTATTTCAAAATTTAAAAATCGGTGTGATAGATTGATTATCACAAAGCATAATGTACGTGGCTCTACCTCCAGGTTCCATTCTAACTTATCCTTCTGTCACTGGTGTCAGTGGTTTAGCAACCTCAAGTAACGTGGCCTCGGAGCCAGCCTGACTGTTCATCCCCATTTTCCTTATCTTTCATTCTCCCCAAAGGAATCATTAGTTAGTACTGAATCAGGAAGTTGTGGTCATTTGAATTATCATAGTACCACCTATGGAAAATTGGATAATTGAAGGTCTCATAAAATTCCACTCGGTGTATCAAATAGAACTGTACAGAGAAATACCATTACCCTTGAGAAAGAATGCACAAACATTAGAGATGCTGAAAACTTCCAGGTGCAGTTTTCAGAGTTCTTTTACTTTCCTTTACTTATTAAACTTTTTTTATTTTGAATACACACCTGTATTAAATTAGAGGTTCTGTGTACTGTTTCCCCCTGTGGTAACATCTTGAAAAAATTGACATCTGGAAAAAATGGTAGTAAAACACCATAACCAGGAAATTTTCATGGGTACAATTTACCAATCTTATTTAGATGTCCCCAGTTTCACTTACACTCAATTTATGTATGTGTTATTACTTCTATGCAGTTTTTTCTTTCAAACTGAAGTATAGTCAGTTACAATGTATCAATTTCTAGTTTAGAGCATAATGTCCTAGTCATACTTATATATACATATTTTCATTTTCATTAAAGGTTATTACAAGATATTGAATATAGTTCCATATGCTATACAGAAGAAACTTGTTTTTATCTATTTTTATATAAAGTGGTTAATCTTTGCAAATTTCAGACTCCCAATTTTATCCCTTCCCATCCCCTTTCCCCTGGTAATCATAAAAGTGTTTATTAATGTGTGAATCTGTTTCTGTTTTGTAGATGAGTTCATTAGTGTCCTCTATTTTTCTTTAAGATTCCACATATGAGTCATGTAATATGGTATTTTTCTTCCTCTTTTTGGCTTACTTCACTTAGAATAACAGTCTCCAGGTCCATCTGTGTTGCTGCAAATGGCATTATTTTATTTTTTTAATCGCTGAGTAGTATTCCATCATTTACCACATCTTCTTTATCCAGTCATCTGTCGATGGACATTTAGCTTGCTTCCATGTCTTGGCTACTGTATATAGTGCTTCTATGAACGTTGGGGTGCATGTATCTTTTCGAATTAGAGTTCCCTCTGGATATATGCTCAGGAGCAGGATTGCTGGATCATATAAGTCTATTTTTAGTTTTTTGAGGAATCTCAAATACTGTTTTCCATAATGGCTGCACTGAACTGCATTCATACCAACAGTGTAGGAGGGTTCCCTATTCTCCATGCCCTCTCCAGTATTTATCATTTGTGTACTTTTGAATGATGGCCATTCTGACTGGTATGAGGTGAAAGCTCGTTGCAGTTTTGATGTGCATTTTTTCATGTGCCTATTGGCTGTATGTCTTCATTGGGAAATTGCTTCTATGCAGTTTCATCATGTATAGGTACATGGATCCACCACCATAGTCAAGATACTAACAGGGAGCCCTTGTGTTGCCCTAATATAATCACAACCCTCTTTCCTCCTGCCCCTTGACTCCTATACCATGACAACTATTAATCTCTCCATTTCTATAATATTTTAAATGTTATATAAATGAAAATGCCACATTTTGGATTTTTTTTTCACTAAGCATATATCCTTTGAAATCCATCCAAATTGCTTTGTGAATCAATAGCTTGTTCCTTTTATTGCTGAGTAATATTTAATGGTATGGTTGTTGAATGTTAAACTAGTTTTGCATATGTGGACTAAATCCCACTTGGTATGGTGTTTGTTTTCATATATCATTGAATTTTATTTGCTAATATTTTGAGGATTTTTGTCTCAAAGTTTATGACAGATGTTGGCTTATAGATTTTTGGTGTTCATTTATTTTTGGTATGGTTTGGCTTCACAGTAGAACTGGTGACATAAAACAAATTTGGTAGTGTTCCCTCCTGTTCTATTTTCTGGATAAGTTGTTAAAAATTGGTACTAAGTCTTCTTTAAATATTTGGTGGAATTCTCCAGTGAACCCCATCTGAGCCTGATAATATGCTATCTGGGAACATTTTAGTTAAGAATTCAATAATGGTAATGGTAATTACTATTCACATTATGTATTTTGTCTTGGTTGAGTTTGGTAGCATAAGGATTTTGAAGAATTAATTTGTTACTGATGAGTTGCTTAAAGTTTTTTTTTTAATAGTCCCTTGTTATACTTTTAATGGATACAGGATGTGTACTGATATACTCTTTCATTCCTGATATTGATGATTTGTGTCTTCTCAGTCTTACTAGAGTTTTAATCATTTTATTGATTTTGGGGGGAAGAAAACAACTTTGGTTTCATTTATTTTTTTCTATTCTTGTCATGTTTTAAATTTATTTCTGTTCTTTTATTAATATCTTCCCTCTGCTTAGACTTTATTTTGTACTACATTTTCAATTTTCTTAAGGTAGGAATTTATATTGAGACATTTTCTTATTTTTGAAAAAATTAACTTTGTAGTAATTTTAGATGTTTGGAAAAATCAAGATGTTAATAATTTTCATATATTTTATGTCAGTTTCACCTATTATTAGTAACTCACACGAGTATGCTACATTTCTTTTGCTTAGTGAACCAGTATTGATACATTACCTAAAGTGCATGTCTTATTAGCCATTCTTATTTTTGACTTAGTGTCATTTTTCTGTTCCAGGACCCCATTCAAGACATCACATTGCATTTATTTGTCATGTCTCAATACACTTGGCTGTACAATTTTTCAAACTTTTTTTGATGACCTTCACAGTTTTGAGAAGTACTAGTTAGTTGTCCAGTCAATGTCCGTCTTATTACTGTTTGATGATTATCTCAGGATTAGACCGAGTTTATGAATTTTTAGGATAAAGACCAGAGAGAAGTAAAGTTCCATTTTATCACATTCTATCAAGGGTACATCTTATCGACATGACTTACCAATGTTGATCTACCATTGAAACAATATAAGCAGGTCCATTAGCAAATAAAGAAATGAAAAGGAAAGCACCAGATTATCTATTTCTCCTTGTATGTGATTTGGTAATTTATGTCATTCAAAGAATTGGTGCATTTCATCTAGTTATCACATTGGAAGGCCTAGAATTGTTCATATTGTTCCTTTACTATCCATTTAATGTTCATACAACTTTCATTTCTAATATTGGTTTGTGTCTTTGCTATTTTTTTCTTAGTTAACATGGCTAAGGTTTATTTTATTGTTCTCAGAGAATCTGCTTTTGACTTTATTGATTTTTTTCCTATTGTTTCCTAAGGTGGAAACATAGAAAATTATAGTATTAAACACATATCTTAGCTTACTGATTTTCTGTCTTCTAAGTACTGCTATCACTGCATCAAACAAATACGGATGCTTTAGCATTTCATTCATTCCATTTAATTTTTGATCTATGATTTAGATATTTGGGAATTTATTGCTGACCGTCTCATACTGATTTCTAATTTAATTCAGTTGTGGTCTGAGAAAATACTTTGTATGATTTCTGTTCTATCTTGAATGCACCAGGTAAACTTGAGAAAACTCTACATTCTACTGTTGTTGGGTAGAGTATTCTACATATTTCAATTAAATCATGTTGATAATGTTCTTTAGGTTAGCTATATACTTACTAATTTTCTGCCTATTCACTATATTACTGAAAGAGATGCATTTAATTATCAAAATATAATAATGGATTAATCTTAAGGATGTTAGGCACATGAGGAGAATATTTTGGGTGTTTTGTTATTTATAATAAGCCACTTTCTACCACAACTGGATTTATGTAATGAAGTGACTTTTGGAAAACACCTATTCACCTTTATGGCTCTGGAGCAGTTTTGGGAATTGAAGACAAAAATATTAAACTAAAAGATGCTCTTATCATTCAGGAAATTCCAAGGGTTTGGTAGCTATGAGCCAGGAAACCATGGATGAAGACCAAATATTACAGCCACACACTATCTTCTATAGGATCAAAACTTTGTGGTTTGGTAGATTTAACTCTGGCAAAGATTCAGCCTGAGGAGTTGTTTGCTGGAGTCGTTTCAAATTCTTTACACAGTTGTTCTACTCATCTTCCCAGGGAGAGTGTGAAACCTCCACATCTGCTGAGCATTAACTCCACAGTCACGGATTTCTATTTTCTTTCCAGCTCTGTGCCCTATGAATCTGAGTTGAAGTGGAGAAAGACAAACGGTGTACGATACAATGAAATACCAAATAGTTGGAGATTTAATTTCTTAGCACTATCCAATTCAAAACCAAATGTTTATTTTCCCTTCTCCTAGTAAAGCCTTTTTGTTCATTGTCAGTATTTAATACCCCCTTTTTCTATTGCTTTCTCCTCTGTTGGTCCTATGGACAGAGCGTTTTTTGTTGTGGTACCAAAGGAAGACCGTGAAATAGAAGGGCTTCAAAGTGTAAATATTTATCTTATAGCAAGACAGGAGCAGAACAAACAAGACAGATTAAAGTAGAAGCATTTTTACTTGAATAATCCAGCAGTTTTTCTAGGAGTTTGATAACGTAGACAAGATTGAGAAAGTTCTGTTTTTGTTATAGGATATATTGTTGTAGACACATAGTTGAGAAACAAGATAGTCCAAGGTAACTTCTACAATACTCCTGGCAACTCCTTTGTGATGAGAACCTAGAATTACGTTAGAGGTTCACTAAATCACAAGTATGCATAGGGTTGAAGTATTAAGACTCACTGTACTGGTAGAAGTTGTACATGGAGTTCTTATTTAAAATACATTCATTCATTTCTTATGGACCCAGTTTCTATTATCTAAGTCTTTTCATCTGATAAGCAAGCCTCCCAACCTTCTCTATCCCCACTAACATTTTGTATTTATTAACTGTGGTCAGTAAGGTGGAAGTGCCAGACATTTCAGGTAAGTTGTTTCCAGTCGGTATTTCTAAATTTGAGAGACTCAAAGAGGTATAAGAATTCACAGTTTAAACTTTGAAAGTCATCTTTTTAAAAGGATATGCTGAACAAATGCTTTGAAAACAGTGACAAGCTAGAGAATTTCATTAAACAGAATAGATCTGTAACTGAATTCTTGCTATTCTTTCCTATAGTAGCTTTTTACTTCCATGAGGCAATAAAAACAGGTATTAAAATATAGAAACATTAAGATTCCACATGAAAATGTTTTTTGGAACCTTTGAACCCTCACCACCTTCATATTGAAAGAGAGGACAAAGAAAAGCACCTTAAAAATGTATACACAAATATAAGTTTAATGCCATAAATTTGATAAATGTAAATTCTTCTGGTTTCTGTGTAATACCACTAAATTCTTCCCACTTTAGCATGAGATACAGATCTTTATGACTTACATGAATTTGGTGGTATTACACAGAAGCAAGAAGAATTTGCATTTCTTCACTCAATGAAGAATATATTTACAGCTTCAACCTAATAAATAAATAAAAATTCTTCCTCTATTGCAGGAGTCCATTCAAACACAGACTAGAGAATGCTCAACTGCATCAGAATCATTTTAGGATCCTATTATTCCAGAATTTGATGAGTGCACCCAGAGAGATATATTATGACAACATCTAAGAGAAACACTGAAATAGTCAATGAGGCTGCAACGCATCATGGTTCCTAGGTTCAAATGTAAATTTATACAACCATCATCTTGCACAGCCTATTGAAGAGAGCTAACCTCAGTAGTTATTAATAAATGAGAAAGCTGTGCTTAAATTATAAGCAATTATATGGAACTAGACAATTTTAAAAAATATTTTAGTATAGATTATCAATCACAAATTATAACTAGTACACAAATAAGAATTGGATCTTTAAAAAATGAGAAACACGGTCTACATTATGGCAAATACTCTCTCTTATGTGTATTAAGAAGTTATTAATTTTGCTTGTCATCACTGAAGCCGCCTTTTATGCTCCAGGTATTCCTGAGTTTGAGACTTGGTAGGTGACAGAGATACTGGATGAAGCATCACAGTGCTTGGCTGGGTAGAACCACCACTCTGATCATGGTTAGAGAACCACTCAGTGATTCTGGGGAAACCAATATCCACATAATAAATTCATTCCTGGATCCTAATAATTAAGATCCCTGACAGATGGATTTAATAAGATTTTTTAGGTAAATATTTCCTTATATATGAATTTTTATAAATATTTCCTTATATATGAATTTTTAAATACAAACTATATATTCCTTAGTTACTGCTTAATTTAATACTGCACTATAAAATGAGAACAATTTAAGTAATATGCATTTAATATTAATTTTTACTGTAGTGAGTATTCTTCAATACTGGCTCTATCACTCATTAAAATTGCCTCTACATTACTTTGTTTAAATCTTACAGGCACTCTGATGCTCCATTAAGAGAAAAGAAAAAAAATACAAACAAAATTGAAATGGTTTATCCAAAGTCATAAAGCCAGGAAATGGTGGTAGAGCCAATGTCTTTTGTCTAAAACCTTGCGATTTTCAACCTATGACTTATGGTATGTTGCCTTTCAAAGAAGGAAACATTTCTCTAAATGGAACTCTAATTCTTGACCATAGGTAATAAGATTAGGCAAATTAGAGTTTAGGTATAAAATGATACATCTCTGTAATAATCTATAATGATAAAGAACATGAAAAGGAATATATATGTACAGCTGAATCACTATGCTGTACCCCAGAAACTGACACAACATGTAAATCATTTACAATTCACTGAAAAATAAATTAGTTTTATATATATATCACTACATGTGTATCTGTATCTTTATATACACATTACAGACTCTGGACAGCCTACATATTTTCTTTGGTGTCACCTTGAATACCTGCCTGTGCCCAACCTTCTTCTTGAGAAAGCTTAGAAAAATCATATCCACCTACAATTAAAAAGTAAACAAAATCCACACTGCTATGGATATTCAATAAAATTCTGAGAAGAGAGAATGAGAAAAAATTCATCCTGATTTTGCTTCATTGTGGCCTAATATAGTTTTTGAGGTTGACATATGAAAGAATAAACGAACATCAATTGTCACAAGATTTTTTAAAGTTTCCTTCAGCATGCAGCCTGGGACAGCACTAAGGTTGGAGAGGCTGTGAATGGGAAGCCGTGTTTTCTACAGGCTCACAGCCACTGCTCTTCTGAACTTCTCTTTCCTTCCCTGACTATACTTCCTTAGATTCTCATTCTTGTGTTACTCCAGAGCAGTTACTCTAGTACTGACTGTGGAGTTTGCATTGAAATCCTATCAACGATAATTCATTTCATTTGATTTTTGAGTCTCAATTTAACAGCGTTCAATGCTTCTAGTGTTTTTTCTTTTTCTAAATATACTTTTATTAAAGTATATAGTTAGTTACAAATCAAAACTATAATGAGGTACCACCTCACACCAGTCAGAATGATCATCATTCAAAAGTCTATAAACAATAAATGCTGGAGAGGCTGTGGAGAAAAGGAAACCCTCCTACACTGCTGGTGGGAATGCAGTTTGGTGCAGCCATTATGGAAAACAGTATGGAGATTCTTCAAAAGACTAGAAATAGACTTACCTTATGATCTAGCAATCCCACTCCTGGGCATAAATCCAGAGAGAACTCTAACTTGAAAAGGTACATATACCCCAATGTTCATAGAAGCACTATTTACAATAGCCAGGACATGGAAGCAACCTAAATGTCCATCAACAGATGACTGGATAAAGAAGATGTGGTATATTTCTACAATGGAGTACTACTCAGCCATAAAAAAGAATCAAATAATGCCATTTGCAGCAACATGGATGGACCTGGAGAGTGTCATTCTAAGTGAAGTAAGCCAGAAAGAGAAAGAAAAATACCATATAATATCATTCATATGTAGAATCTAAAAAAAAGGACAAACTTATTTACAAATCAGAAACAGACTCAGAGACATAGAAAACAAACTTATGGTTACCAGAAGGGGAAGGGATAAATTGGGAGTTTGAGATTTGCAGATACTAACTACTATATATAAAATAGATAAACAAGTTTATACTGTATAGCACAGGGAACTATATTCAATATCTTGTAGTAACTTATGGTTAAAAAATATGAAAACAAATATATGTATGTTCCTATATGACTAAAGCATGTGCTGTACACTAGAAATTGACACAACATTCATACAAAATAATAAACTCAAAATGGCTTAAAGACTTACACGTAAGACAAGACACTATAAACCTCTTAGAAGAAAACATAGGCAAAACACTATCTGACATAAATCTCAGGAATGTTCTCCTAGGTCAATCTACCCACCCAAGCAATAGAAATAAAAGCAAAAGTCGGACCTCATTAAGTTTATAAGCTTTTGCACAGCAAAAGGAAACCATTAGCAAAACAAAAAGACAGCCTATGGACAGGAAGAAAATACTTGCAAATGATGCAACTGACCAGGGCTTAATTTCCAGACTATACAAACAGCTCATACAACTTAATAAGAAAAAAAACCCCAAACAACCCAATCCAAAAATGGGCAGATCTACACAAGCAATTCTCTAATGAAGACCTACAAATGGCCAATAGGCACATGGAAAGATGCTTACAGTGTTTTGCTAGACTTGCAACAACCAGTGTCATGGATCTCGATCTCAGTACTGTGCCCGGAGCCTCTGTTCTCTCTGTCACCCATCAAAATCTCCTGGAGGACAGCAAGGAAGCCACTTCTGCTTTCTAACTCAAAACTACTAAACATCTGAAGCTGCTTCTATATTCCCTAGTTCAAATTTTCCAAAGTGTCAACTTGTATTTCTTGTGTTACAGCTGCTGTCTTTCCTCACTTCACTCTCAATTGCTTGGACCAACACACATGTACAGACACAAACACATCTGCATTATCCCAACTTCCACATATGCTCGCATTTATATTACTTCTTTGAAAATGCAGAAACCTTCATTGAAAAGGGACTGGCCTCAGGCTCAGCTTTTGAATTTCAGACTGCCTCCAGCCTGTCACATTACCAAACATGGTGCTTTGGGCTGGAACCCATAGCCTTTCATTGCACTGTGGCCATAAGACAAAGAGAACCCTCATGAGACCCAGCAACTGTAAACAACCTCTACCTGACGGACTCCGGCTCTCAGAGGTTCTTCTGGCAGTTAATACTTTGACACCAAATCCCACTTCTTTCACAGTTTGTCAGAAGCACTGGAAGATCGTCACAGGCAACTGTTAAAATAGAGAAAAGAAATTAACTGAGAGGGATCATAATTCTATCTGTTTCACTTCTTCTTCTCTCAGCCCAAAGGAGAAAAAATTACAAAACCATCTTTAACCTTTATAGTTCATTTAGCATATCTAGCTGGCTGACAAGGAGAAATACTGAATTCTGAGAAGTGGAAATGTACCTAGAGTTGAAAGTTTTAGCAACCATGACATAATAGCATAAGGTTCTTAGAAGAGTGGGAATGGTTCAGAGAAATTGTAGATTAATCATTTATTTAAAAGTCTTTTAGAAAGTCATATCCTCTTTAATTGCACAAGATCTAGTTAAGAATCCGAAGGAGGGGACACATTTGCCCTCTTTCAGCTCCATCCCATCAGTACTTTTCAGCTTTACAGATCAGAATTACAAATCTTTATTGGCCAAACGCAAGAATAATTTAAGGCACCATAAACATAGGGCTTTGAGTTCTCAAAGGAATTAATGATCACAATGAAGAGAATGAATCAAAGCTTGAAGAGGTATGGGTATGGACTCGTTCCTTATCTTTACAGGTATACAATTCATTTTCCGTCCTTCACTTTTTTCCCTGTTAGACTCTTTTAAATCCTAAATGCTAGTGTTGAGACAAGCCTGAGGGCAGTACTTGGTTCCCTTGCCTGGGAACCTTGCTTTCAGTGATTGGAGTTTTACAAGGAGCTAATGGTATAAAAGCATGTGCATGGGCTCTTTTTGCTTCATAAACGTTCTCGGGGGTTGTGATCCCAGCCATCATGCCCAAGGAAGAAAGCTCAGCTCTGCTCTAAGCACTGGGATTAGCTCTCCTTTTTTGCTTAATCTTTGCATTCACAGTTCTGTGCCTAACCTGTTGGTTCTTTTCCTAGAGCAAAAGTAGTAGGAATGAAGAATTAAGTAGTTAAATGCTGACTAGCTCTCTACCCCCAGCAGCCCCCTGAGCAATCCTGCAGACAGACCACACAGATGAGATAACACTTGAAGACAGATCGTGAGGAGTCAGCCAGCCTGCACACAACGGACAATGGTGCAGAACCTAACCTTCTGCCTCAATGATTAACTGAGATTGCTTCCCCTCTTTTCCCTTTAAAAGCTGTCATAGCTGAGCAGAATCTTGCTAGTTGGCTTTGGGGTGTAAGTCCGCCTTCTCCCCAGATTGCAGGGTTTTTTGATGAAAGCAACTTAACTTCCTACCACCACCTGCCTCTTGAGTATTGCCTTTTGAGTGGTGAGCAGCTGAACCTGAGTTTGGTTACTTGTGTGTGTGGTTTTTTACTTGAAAGCAGAAGAAACTGACTTCTGCCCTTCGTTTTCTTGGTTGGGGTTCTAGTTAAGGAATTGTAGGGCATATATAATAAAGCCAATCAAGAATTTCTGTTTCCTCAAGTTTTAAATTACATTATTTCATGGGAATTTAAAGATTTCATCATCCACTGGTGTTGGATCTTTGTTCACATTATCCACCCTAGCCAATGGTCAGAGCAACAAAAGGTTTAAGTGCTACCATATTCAATACAGATTTAGCTTTTTTTTTCTTTTTTTTGAGACAACTTCTATTGTGAGAAGGTTTAATAGCCTGAAGCCACTTGGGGAAGGGAAATACAGTTCAAAGGGATGATCTTCTGGTCATCTGATTAATAAGAATTGGGAGAGGAAAATTAGCATGGTAAGTGCCTGTCTGCTTATGAAAATATCTATTCTACTGGATCTGGTTTAAAAGTTGTTTGTTTTAATATGCTGTTGACAATAGCTATTTAGAGCTACTCCTGAATGTAAGTCAGCAAGAGGGCAGGGGATGGAGGAAGAGAGAGATAAAGAGGGAGAAAGAAAGAGATGGGAGATATCAAATGGATGTTGAGGTTTGGAGTTGATTAATCTGTGAGGGTCACCAGGACAGTTAATAATAGATCACCATTACCCACAAATTCATGTAACAGTTATGTCAGTGCTCCTTTATGAACACTTAGAAAACAACTGTAGAATCTGTGATTATATTTCACCTACATCAACCATATAATTACCATAAAACTTGACCTAAATTAAAAAAAAAATTTGCTCCATTTCTTTGTTTTGATACCTCACTGTTTCTCTCTTTAAAGCACATATTCTCTCCCCTGTGATGTCTCAGCACACCCACAGGGCGAGGTTTATTAATATGTGACCCTACTGCTCTATCCATAACTGAATAAATCAGTACCAATCCACTGATCTCTGATTAACCGGACTTGGAGCTTTTCATGATGAATTAAATCTATGCAGCAAGCAGCACAGTGCATATGAGACCCTCAACAAATGGTAACTGTTGATAGACTGATACTACATTACTGATACAATTATTCCCTTTTTACTCTCTTAACTTTCCGATTGCTTCAATTCTGCCACCTTCTTAAATTCTTTCACCTTCTAAAACAACATGATTAATGATATGGGCTACCCAAGGTTATATTCCTTTCCTGATTTTCTCCACTAGCCTGCCCTCTGCTCCCCTTCTCCCCTCCCTTCTTTCCTCTCTTCTCCCCTCCCAACCCTCTCTGTTTCATGGTGTCAACCACTTTTTTCTAGGTAACTATTTTCCATCTGTGGCTTCTAACTTGTTCTTCAGTTGTGCAGCCTCATTCTCATTCAGTATCTCTAAAGACTAAAAATTTGAAATTTATTTTCTGATGGTTAGTAAAATAGAACATGGAAATGACAAGTACTGAAGTGCTGAACTGATCAGTTCTGCCCTCCCCCTTTTATTTAAAAATAAGAATTTCACTGGGTGGGGGAGGGGGCAGAGGAGAAACTGTAGTTCTCCTTGTAGGGAGATTAGTAGATACAAATAAATCTTTGTCCTCTAAAATTACAGTAACTAACATTAGAATGATCATTTGCAGTTTCCCGTGGACTCCTCATATGCCTGAAATGGCTCTACTCACGTCCATGGTAGTGATGAGGAAACTGGTGTCCAGAGAGCCTGAGCGCCTTGAGTCTGCAGATGGAGCAGGATCCGACGTTCATTCCACTTGACACCAAGACAGATCTGTGTGAAGAAATAAAACATAACACCACTTAAAGCTGCCTCTGTTTCTGCCAGCTGTAAATCAGGGTCAGGTGGTAGAGCCTGAGGTAAAGGGCAGTCAGAGAAAGGTTAAGTGGCTTCACATGAAACGCCCTGCTTTGTCAGGGGCAAGCACAGCATTTCCACGCACAGGAGGTCTTGGCTGTGGGGTCTTGCGGAGTAAGGAGAGAGGCAGACTTTTCCCCCTTGTCAGTGGAAAGCTCCAAGAGGACTTCTTGTAGATGTACCTTATATAGGGCAGATAAATTAAATCTGGCTCTGTCCCACCAAAAAATAGATTCTAAGTCACTTTAGGAGAGAGTCAATCGAGTGTTTAATATCACAAGCCTTAGCTATGGTCAAACTTGGCTCTATTTGTGGTTCTGGGGCACACACTGGTGCTCTATTTGATTTCTCTGAACCTCAAATTCGTCATGGGTAAATTGGAGAATAAAACTAACAATTCTTTCGAGAATTAATTGAGATACTACATGTAAAAGGACTTAATTCAGTGCCTAGTGGTGTTATAATGGCTACTATCATCATTAGGTAATTACTAAGCTGTAGTGAAAAGGACACACATTTTGGGGTTAAACTGATGTGGGTTCAAGCCCCTCTCCTACCAATTACCCATTGTATGAAACTGGGCAGATTAGTTACCCTTCTCTGAGCCACATATTCTCTGTGTATTGGGTCTATTACTACTCTATGGGTCTTAGCAAAATGTATTTTTGTTTAAGCTGCTCGTCAGCCATGTAAGGGGAAAAATGAGTGCTTTCAGCCTTGGAGACTATACTACCTTGCCTTGCTCAACATTCTCCCAAGCACTTTGTTGACATATAAGTCACACTCTGTTCACTTACGCCTTCTATTTTTAAACATTTACCATTTAAATAAAATACACAAAATTACAGAAAAACAAAGCATATACTCATACACCCAACACAAAGATTAAAGAAATATTAACATTTTCATATTTTGCAGATGTCTCTTTAAGAAATAAAACATTAAGATAGAGTTAAAATTTTACTCTCTCTGTACTTCTTTCCTTCTCAGAGATATTGACAGCAAAGCATATTCATGCCATTAATGTCTGTATACTTTGTAACATATATCTGTATTCATCAAATATACTATTCGGTGTGTTTCTTGAAGGTTTGATAGAATTCATCTAAAAAACAACTATGTCTTTGTAGTTAGATTTTTACTTACCAATTTGCTATCTTTTATATTCAGAAGTCAACTATATTTTAAAAAAATGTTTTAAGGTGCATTTTTCTAATAAACGTTTGCTTAACTTTTTACTACAAAGGGCATCACGTTGTCTATATGATTTCTTCCCACACCATCTGTAGTTATACTCTTCCTTTTAATCCCATTGTTAATTTTCTAAGGTTTTTTTTATTTACGTAGCCAACATTATAGACTATTACTCCTCCTAAGTTTGCAGATTATCATCTGGACAATACTGTCTTTGATTTCTTTGTTTTCTATTTTATATGTTCTAACTCTTATTTTTCTTATATTCATCACTTTACTTTTATTATTTGCCTTTTTTTTTTCTGATGTGGGAGTTGAATGCTTAAACCGTTCTTTATATATACGTATTTTTTTAACCTTCTAATATGTAAATATGCTGTGACAATATAGCTTTTTCTCAAAGTTTCATTTAGTCTCCTCTATAGTAATGTATAATATTGCCACTTTCCTTCACTTCTAATTATTTATTTTACTTCAATTAAATTTTAACTTAATGTCCACTGCCAGTTAGTTATATAAAAACAAGTTTTGATATTTCTAAATTAAAGGGCTTGGATATAATATTTTTGCCATTGCATTGGGGTCACAGAATGTCCTCTCTATGATATTAATTTGCATCTTTGAGCCTCCCGTTTTGGTTTACTACATTAGCAACTTTTTGTTAATGTTTCTAGTGTTCTTGGAAAGGGTGTACTCTATTGTGCGAGATGTTTTATTGTGTCCATTAGAAAGTTTGGAGTTTGTAATTTTTTATTTTGACTGTTCCTGTGGTCTGCTTCATCTGTCACTGAGAAACATGTATTTTTTATCTTCAATTGAAGTGGATTTGTCCATTTCTTATCATAATTCTGTCATACTTTGCTTTGTATAGTTTGAGAGTATACATTTCATGGCATATTGTTTGATAAATGATAGAATCATCAATGTATTTGTCTTTTTTTGTTATTCAGCTACATTTTTATCCTGAAAATTTATTTTTGCTTTAAATTCTGTTTCATACACTATTGTTTTTCTTTGGATTAGCTTTTAAAGATATTTCTTTTTCATCTCTTTACTTTCTACCTTTCTGTTTTATTTTGCTTCAGGTATATCTCTTTTAAAGTACATATACCTGTTTTTTCTTAAAATCTTTTGTCTTTTACATGATGAATTAAACTTAGTTCTTTACTAAGTTTACTTCCGTGTGTGTGATGATTGCTGATGTATATGGATTAATTTGTAAGTCTTGGTGTGATTTTTTAATTATACATTTTCTATGAGTGTTGTTTTTCCTTCTCTTTCTTATATTGTTAAATTTTCACTTATCTTTCTTGGCTTTACCTATTTGAAAATATTGTTTCCTACCTTTATTTTTTGAGGGACTACTCCAAATACTTAACATGCCTAAAATAAAAAGTAATAATAATAATATAATTTTAAGATAACCGGTATCTCTTTCTCTTCACTAATAACAGCAAAAAGCCTTTAGAATGTTAAGTCTAAATTCTCCCTCATGTCTTAACATTGTAATTTTTTCTTCTTTTAATTATACTATTATCTGAACTTTAACCTGTATTGTTGATATTAAGAATTCTTCTTTCCTTATAAATGTTGCTCTTTCACAAAAATTCTGTATTTTCTAACTGCTTTCAAGATTTTTTTATTTTGATGTTGTATATTTTTACTCTGAGTGTCTAAAATTTTACTCTGCTAGAAACTTTTAATGTTTTTGAATCTGAGGATTTGCATTTTCATCACTTCTAGAAATTTTTCAGCCAAATTTTTCCTTTGACTCTTGCTTCTCCACCATTTCTAACATACTTTGCACCCAGAATTTACTTTTAAATCTCTACTGGACCCTCCCATTCTATTCTCTATTGGTTTCCAACCAATCTTAAATCTTTTACATATTTTTCCTTCTCTGAAATGCATTCTTTATTATTTCATCTAATGTTGTTCCAATTTATATATTCTCTTTTCACTTGTGTGTACTTCAACACATTTATTGTGAGTTTGTTCTAAGTCCCCTTACTACATTTTCACATGTTTTCTTAGATTATTTTACTATTATCTGTTGCTTCTCCAAATTTCTTCTTTATTTAATCACTTAAAACACTGTCTTTCATTTTGTTATTTTATTATCTGAATTGCTTGTTACATTGATCTTCTGGTTTGCTTTTACTCATGAGTTTTAGTCGTTGTGAATTGTTTCTGTGTGTGTCTATGTTTGACCTTGCTGTTAATGGAGCTTTTCTGTTAAGGAGGTACTGAGCCCCAGCTAGACATGGCAAGTTCACTCAGTTTGAAGTCTGCTTGACCTTTGTGATGTCTACAGTTCATAAATAAATTTTATGTTACTTTCTTAGCTTAAGGTTTCTTAAACCAATTAGAGAAAATAAATTTAACCCTCAAACCTATAAAAAGTATAGGTCAAAGTTTTTATTTTCCAGGAGACTGTACTTTCTGCAGCCAGAGCTTCCTTGCCACCTGCCCTAGCCTTTGGCAGAACATTTAGCAATCACACTTGCACCAAGTGCACTGATCTTGGCAGTTCTGCCTTTATGCAGACCAATAGCTTGATCTCTTGCTTTCAGGTAAGCACTAAAACAGAGGATCTTGGGCTACTGTGGTCAGTGACTACCAGAAAAATGCACATATTTGTTTAAATGGTAACCACTTTGATTTTTAGGGGTTTTTTGTTTGTTTGTGGCAAGTGGAGATTCCCTTTCTTATCATTGGTGAGATGAGTGATGCATTTTATGGTTGTTTTATTGTTGTTATATTTTATACAGTACTTATAGGTGCTTAGAACAAAAGACTTATTCATGTTAGTTCACCATCTTGCCTATAATTGGAACTTTCTTCTTGTTGAAATTTAATAAGGCAGCTAAAAACTACAGATGTTTGAGGCTACCTCTATCTAATATGCTTAGGATTCCTTTAAAAGAAAATTTGACGTATTTTAGTTATTTGCATCCTACCTTCAGGATTTGTGGCATATGTGACCATTAGTATTACTTATTTCATAGTTTTTGCTAAATAAATGCACTAAAACAAAAATAAAGCAAAAATAAAACCTCAGATGGATTATTTATCCTGGATCTAAATAATATCTGGCAAATCATTATTTTTTTTCAGCAATTGTAATTTTCAAGTTAAGCATCAAATTAGATATGTAACTGTTTTTAATAATGTTGTCAGTCTTACCATCTAGGATCACATATGGTACTAGAGTCATGAAACACTTTAAGAAATTGGGGAGCTTCAAGATGGCAGAATAGAAGGATGCAGAGCTCACCCTCTCCCATGAATACATCAGAAATAATCTGCATGTGGAATTATTCTCACAGGATACCTACCAAACTTTGGCAGAAGATCTTGTACAATTAGAACTATAAGGAGAATCTTACCAAAACTCAGTAGGAGAAAAAAAGAAAAAGAAAAAGGAATTCAGGGCAGGACATGCCCCCTGGGGAGAAGCAGCAAATGAGGAAAAACACCCTCACCTGGGAAGCCCCCTGTCCAGCTGGGAAAGAAGGGGAGCTTTACGCTTGGAGGAGACAGCAGCAGCCACTTGGTAGACCGAATGCAGAGAAACCAGCACAGAGGTCTGTGCGATCCCTAGACTGAGATGTGAGCCGGGACTAGGTGCTGGAGCTCAGGCTTCAGAGAGAGGATTGGGGTTGACCACTTAGACGCAGCCACAGGGGGCTGGAGTGTGGTGCAGGCTGAGGCTGGGAATATGTGCGAAAGAGCCTGGGTCTACCATAGAAAACTCCACTGCTGATACTCAAGCTGGTGAGGGTCGCAATGCAGCCAGCCATAGCAGCCTTCTCCCCTAGCCCAGAGGGCATTGCTCACCTCACCACTGTTAAGGTGTTCTCACGGAGGGATGGGTGTAATGTTGCCCGGCCATAGCAGCCTTCTCTGCCAGCCTACAGGGCATTACTTGGCTGCCCCATTGTTAACACATTCTTGGGAAGGAATGGGTGGGGTCCAGACATAGCAGTCTTCTCCACTTGCTCTGAAGGGGCACAGTAGCTAGTGGGCAGCTCCCAAACAGAGGCAGGGCTGAAACCTGAACTCATTCCCAGGGGTCACACAAATTTGCAGGTGGGATAGAAATTTGAGTTGAGCCCCTGGCAGCTGTGGCAGATTTACTCTGCTGGTGCCTTTGTAAGCTCAGTGCCTCTGGGACATCGAAGCAGAATATTGGTGCCTGGCAGGGGCAGATCTGGTGGTAACAGCTGGTGTGCATATGCAGAGGCAGGACTGGGGTCTGGGTTGACTCTGTAGTCCACGGTGGATCCAGGTGTGCGACTACACACGCACTACACCAGGTCCTGATGCCTGACATCAATGGATCTGCACTCGCGACTTTGTGAACACAGAGCCTAAGGGACACCAGAGCCTGTCAGCATTACCACAGCTGAGGTGGAGACAAGGCAGCATCAAAAAAGTGTACTTTGTAAGCCTACACAATTAGTGATAGGCAATACCACAGAACGCATTTTCTGGTGGACATCTGCTATGGAGGAATACTCAGTGGCTCTTCTCCCAGTAAAAGTGCTGCAGTCCTGCCTACCACGTACCACAGCTTGCAAACAGACCTGGAAACGTCTACTCTAACACCAGGGGAGCAGATCTGGCCCCGGACAGGGCTGTGACAAACACAGAACAAGAAGGAGGCCCTGCTCAATGTCCGGTGCAGGCTTTGGTCACCACAACACTCCCAATCAAGAGACTAACAGCCAGCACACATGGAGGAAAAAGGTGGCAGCCATCTGTACTAAAAACAGCCCTCACAACAAAAATACTAGACACACACAGGAACGCTCCCACGTAAAAACCACCCCTAAAGACCACAGTAGGTAACTGTTACTCCTAAATTCATAAAGTCTGAGAAATAAGAAAAATGAAGAAGCTGAGGAACTGCTCCCAATTAAAAGAGTAAGAGAAGTCCCCTGAAAGAATGAACAATGAAATAAACCTTGACAGTCTACCAGAACTTGAGTTCAAAGAGGAGACGATGTAAGTGCTGATGGGAATAAGAGAGGTTATTAACAGAAATGAAGAATACTGTAAAAAAGAAATAGAAACTGTAAAGAGGAGCCAGTAAAATCAGAAAACTCAGTTGCTAAGATAAAAGCTGAGCTAAAGGCAATTAATAGCAGATTAAATAATGCAGAAGAACAAATAAGTGATTTAGATGATAGAATAATGGAAATAACTCCATCAGAACAGCAGAAAGAAAAACAAATTTTAACAAAAGAGAGTAATATAAAGGACCTACAGGATAATATACACATATTAGGGGTCCCAGAAGGAGAAGAAAGAGAAATGGGGAATCTAAAACATATTTAAAGAAATTATGACTGAAAACATCCCAAACCTAAAGAAGGAAACAGATATCCAAGTACAGGAAGCACAGAGGGTCCTAAACAAGATGAACACAAACAGACCTGCACTGTGACATTTTATAATTAAGATGACCAAATGTAAAGATAAAGAAAAGATTCTAAAGGCAGCAAAAGAAAAACAAAAAGTTACAAGGGAACCCCTATAAGGCTATCATCTGATTTCTCTGCAGAAGCACTGCAGGCCAGAAGGGAGTAGCAAGATACATTCAAAGTCCTGAAAGAGAAAAACCTGCAACCTCAGATGCTCTACCCAGCAAGACTATCATTTAGAATAGGAGGAGAGATAAAGAATTTCTCAGACAAGCAAAAACTAAAAGAATACAGCAATATTAAACCTATCCGGAAAGAAATATTAAAAGGTCTTCTCCAAATAGAAAAGCAGGAATCTACAGAGAAGAGAAAACTACAATTGGATATGTGATAACTAGAATGAACAGCAAAAGAAGAAACACAAAGATGTAAAGGAGGACATCAAAATCACAAAATGTGGGAGAGGGAAGCAAGAAAATACAGACTTTTTTCATTCTTTTTAGGATGTCTTTGAGCCTATATGATTACAAGTCTAAAGCAAATAGATATAGCAATGGGTTAACATACTTGAAAAATAGGATAACCACAAGTCAAAAGGATACTGAAGTAGTAAAAATCTTTATCACCTATGATCATAAAAACTAAGTGAATACAGTTACTAATGAATTAATGCAGCCTATTCGAATATTTATAGATGAAATGAATAATGTGTTTGAATTTTAATTGTTTACTAGATGATGAATATACTTTATAAATATATTTTACATTAATATACAATACTATATAATTTATAACATTATTGATACTGTATATTTTATAGTATTAGTATCCTTTAACCTTAACACTTACTTATATTTTTAGTTTTAATAATTCCTAACCTTACTCCATATTTCTAAAATTTTTTTTTTTACTAACACGTGCTTTTGAATTTTCTTGTGCTCTTATATTATAGTCACATTGAGGATTAGAAATGTGCCTTACTCGTCTCTGAATTCACTTTAATGTCCAGTAAACTACTTTGGATGGAAATTAAACTCGAAGTGAGTTAAACTGGTCAAAATAATCAAACCCACTCATTAGGTAGATAACCTTGATAATTACTGAGCAATTGTTTCTTGTAAAATTGGATTCTGATTAACAGCATCACACGAGAAACAATGTGTCTGTAGTCATTTACTCATGAGAAAAATACTAGCGCTTTTAGTTTTACCTCAGTTGATTGACTAATGCTTCTGATATTTTCATTTTGTGACTAAATGTTCTATAGAATTTAAAAGGAGGTTGACATATCACACTAGCATTTTCCTTTACCAAAATTGCATTTTTGCTTTCAAAATGAACATAAATGTTGCTAGAAAAATGTAGCAATGAACTATAATAAATCTAATTCAGTTGCATTGTTACAGGTCATTATAAATCCCAATAAAATTGTTATTTTTCCTAATGAAAACATTATTGAAAGCTATGACTCAATCTTATTGTTTTGCCCATAGAGGCATGAAAAAGAATATTAAAAATAAAATTATTTTTCTGCTTTGCTTGTATTTGTTATTTTCAAAATCCAATTACCAAAAATTGGACTGTGATAAAGTAAAAACACATATTAATTTATCAGTAACGGCTTGTCCAACTCCACAGTGACAAAGTTTTCCTCCAATATAAATGTCCTGAAAGAGGAAGATTTCACTATAAAAAATTATAAGGCTATAGAAATTGAATTTTAATTTAATAAATATTTATCAAGTGCCTAGTCCTTCTCAAGTATTATGTTAGACACTAGGGAAGCAAAGCGGTCAGATGTTACTCCTGTTCTCAAAAAGTTTAATAATATAATGATTGTAATGATAGAAATATGTATAGATTTTCAAGGCAGTACGGGGGCAGGCTATACTTCTGGTTGTAGGAGTAAGATATCTGTGTAGAAAAAGGAATTTGCCTCTTAGAATTGGTTGTAAAGGCATTTATGGGAGAAAAATATAAAAATCCACAGCGAAATATAATAGTATGACACAGGTGGAATAAAATCATTTGATATTGCGTGATACAAGGACGAGCGGGAAGCTCTAAGAGATGAGTTGGGAAAGAGGGTACGTGGACATACCTTGTAAGTGACACTGTGAGGGCTTGAGAAGTCCTAAGGAGCTTGTTTCTCCAGGTTAAAACACATTTTTAAAATCCAGCACTTGGCAGTAGATACTGGTATCTTGTCATGAGCTTTTTCTTCAAATCAAGATACTGAAAACAGAAACAGAAAACCAATAAATCATTCTGAGAAGAAATGTTGGCAATTATTTGGAGCACATTTAACAAAAATTTGCAAATATGATGATAGTTATATAGATGTGTGCAGTGGCTGATAAAGTATTTTGCAGGACTGATCTAGTAACATTTGACCAAAAGGCCTTTCATAGAATGTGTTTGCCAACAACAGATGAAGAACGCAGACTACATTTTTGTCGCCCTGACTAGACATAAAAAACACTAGTAAAATGTCTGCTCATTTTAGATATACTTAACTATTAGAAGGACATGTCTGCCATCAGAAAATCACCTTTTAAATAATTTATTTTCTTCATTTAATAATTTATTGAGTACTGCCATCTATGAATACATGTATATTAATATGGATGAATCTAGTCTTCACTACTATTAATTTCGTAAAATTCAAGTGTTTAAAAGTACCGGCTTTGTAAACAGAATTCCCAGAGCTTAAGTTTTGCCTTTACTATTTGCTAAGCACGTGAATTTGAATAAGTGCTTTCACTTCCCTTCATTTTAATTTCCTCCTCTTTACGATAGGAATGCATGTACAACAGGGATGCATGTAAAATGTCACTACTTTGTCCCACACATAGCCGTGCTGATTGTTGCTGCTGCTGTTATTATTATTATAGTACTATTGTTGTCATCAGGATTTTGTACAGAAAGCACATTTACAAGTCCTGCTGATGATCTGCTACCAAAATCTGCATAACAGTGCAAGTCAGTGCTTGTTAATTTTCCCCACCATGTATCTATCTTTCTTACCAGCACTTCCTACATGTTCTCTTTACAATGAAAACTCAATGGACAGTACAGGTCATGATATTCTGTTGAAGATACTATGTATAAGTTCTGTTTCAATTAGTCATCTGGATAATATGGGCTGTTATCATTTTATCAGATTTAATTGATTTATTGCTGATATTCCCTTATAATAAGGCCAGTAAAAATGTTACTCTTGAGATAAGAGAAATTTTAACCATGATTTTTATCTTTCCAACATTAGCATTATCTTTAACTTTAGTAGTTTTGAAGAGATCTAAGTCTACTTGGTATAAGTGAATTTAGTTTAAATAGAATATGTGAATTCAATTCATTAGCACTCATGAACAGTGATATACAACAATATGCTGAAAATTAATCAATGAATATTCAGAAGTATTTCTTGGGTGACCGTTAGATCCCAAAACATATTTAGACACACTGAAACATCATGAATTCTACTGGGCAGAATCAGATCATTAGAAAATAAAAAATACAATGTATAATGTGTTAAAAGAACTTAAGTCTATGAAGAAAGATACAACCAGGAGAATGAGAAAGGAAAGGTATGCCTTGTGGTGTGGGCACGAGTGAGAGATGGTGTGTAGCAGCTTTGTAAAACGAAGTCAGGGAAGACTTCCCTGAGAAAATAACACTTAAGTAAAGATCTGAAAGAGATTAAAGAGTGAACCTTGTGAACAGCTGAGAAAGGAAGGAACAGAAGACGCCTCAGTGAGAGGGGTGTTGTGCATGTTTCTCAAACACAGAAGGGCAGCACGGCTGCAGCTGGAGGAGCAGGAAGCAAGACCAGAGGGCCATGGGGAGGGATGATGAAGGGCCTCGCAGGCCGCTGTCGTGACTCCGGCTTTGCCATGTCGTTAGGAAACGTGCTCCGAAGACCTTGAATACCATGTAGGCTGCATGACCATCTGACACTCCGACCAATTGAGAAAGGCAGTATGAATGTACTAATTAAACAGTAGAAAGTGCAATTTCTTGTTGTGCAGGTAAAAATTAAATGTAAATAAAAAGTTGTGTTTTCTAGCTTACTATGTAATTGCTGTACCCAGTGGAGTGAGCAGTGTTATGTATCACCCTGCAGCAGCTACATAGCAATGGAAAGCACAAAAGCGCTTTGCCGTGAGCCATGCCAAACTCTGAGTACCAAAGATGAAGGCAAGAAACAGAGAAAAAGGAAAAGATTTTTAGAGAGCATTAAAAAAGTCAGAATTAAATCTGCGGACTACACCAACTCATGTCTTCACCCTTCTGCAAACATTTCTTCAGCAAATAATTATTTTGTCCCATTCTATATGAGTAAGGACAAGAAAGAAACCCTTGCCTACATACTACCAGATAAAGGGATAAAATAACACAAGCAAAGGATGAGTCATCAGAGAAATGACTCAGAAAATGGAGGGAGACATTAGATAAGCATATCAACCTAGCCTCCAAGAAATCACAAGCAACATGCTATCTCTAAAGAAAGTCTGAAAGTTCATAAAAGAATCTGTAAGACAACAGGGGCCTTAAAGTGAACTAGTGTATTTGGGACAAAATAAAAGAGAAAAACATTATAGTGATGAAAGTCATTAAAGCAATGAAAATAGAAAAAAAGAGTGGGAACAAAACAAACGGCATGGGAGAGGCTAGGCTTACCTAAATCACAGAGGATGAAATGGTAAAGAACAGTCATTACAAAGTAATTATAAAGAAGATGATGTGTATGGAAGACAGACGAAAGTGATGTCACCAACCTTGGCTGATTCTGAAGAAAACAAAAAGAACAGGGGGAAAAAATCCCAAATAGAATAGAATAAAACTTTTCTGAAAGGAAAAAAGAGTGGACTTATGTACAGAAAGGGCACAGAGTATGCGAGAATAAAATAATGCAGAATGATTAACCTAAGCACATGTCAGGACAAATTTACTGTATTTTTAGGATGAATAAAAAGTTATATTTACAGCAAAAAAGGAGCCATGGAGAAGGAAAACTCAAGATGACCTCAGGCTTCACCACATCAATGCAGAAGAAGGTGGAGTGCTCCCTGCCAAGGTCTGACGAAGATGTGTTTCAAGAATTGTATTCCAAGTAGTTTTTCAAGTATAAAGCAAAAAATAAATACATATATTTTCCTATATGCAAAAAAACCCAGGGAATAGAGTACTCGTGATTCTCTCCTGGGAAACTGCCAAAAAATATAACAGAGTGAATAGACACATCAAAAGAAGCAATTTAGTAATAGAGATGTGATAAAATGGCTGATGGTGATCACTAAATTTATTTAAATACCAAACTAAAACTGATCAATCATGCCAATCATGGTAGATGTTTGAAATGAGTGTATTTTAGACACCAAGAGGCCATTTGGCATCTGAAAATTCACCTTCTGTTAGGCAGCCCGACTTCCCACACACTTTAATTACAGGAGTCTCCAGCACCATTATTTCTATTGACAGAAATGGGTGGACGCCACTCAGTTTTCTCTGAAACCACCCTGGCATCAGAGAAAATACTGCTAGTGAGATTGTTAATTAAACAAGGGGGCCGTGGGACCGAGGAGGCACTGATGTCTTGGGAGCCTAGGTCAGCAAACGAGAACCTGAGCCAGAGTCAGTTCCTCTAAATGCACTCTTATATCCCACAAAGTGAAATTTAAGAACCATCAATACAAACAGCTAACCAGGCTTTCCCAAACGAGGCAACCACTTAAGCTACAGCCAATCAAATAATGTCTTCACTTTATGTCTGCTCTATAAATGCCTCTCCCCTCCCTCCTGTCAACAGAGTGTTCCTAACCACTCCCGGTTTGACACTGCCCAATTGGAATTGATGTTTGTCTAAATAAAGTCTTAAAAATTTTAATGTGCCTCAGTTTCTCTTTTTAACAGAGGTAATGGGGCTTCACCCCACAGAGCTGCATAAAACTGAACATGTACAGCACTTTTGGGGAGCCCTAGAGTTACAGGAAAACACAATTTTATCCAGCTTCTTCTTTGGCTTTGGTAAGTGGTTTAACTGACTGTATGGCCACTGTCATCTTAATGATGTATGGGTTTTTAATGGAACCTGTAATTTTCATTGAATATACAATTCAGTTGTCTGACATCTAAAAAAAAGATCAAAATTTTAATTCCCATATGAATAATAACTAGCAAGGATTCGATTTGGAAAAAATGCAAATTCACGGACAGATGAGACATTCTCGAGGCTGGTAACTACGAATAACAGAGCAGCCAGAAATGAAATCATGATATCTTTACATGAGAATGGGCCCAGGATATTGCCGTAGTCATTTCCATATTACTGGATCCCTTATGATGTATGACAGCACAACACACTGGCTCTTATCCTTTGGTGTACTATTGTGTCTAGAGGTACTGGCCTTATTTATTACTGGAAGGTAGATTGCATTTTGGACCACTCCCTGCCTGCAATGGCCAAAGTTATGCCCTTACAGAAATGGTTCTCATTCTGTTTACAGCTCGGTTTCTCCTAGACAATGGAGCCATTGAATTATCCATCATTGGATGTTTTACTTGGTATGCAAATTATCATGAAATACATTTAAAATCTGGTTTAGTCCCAAAGAAGGCACATATTTTGAATGTAAAAGTAGCCTACTACTTTGCCCATTAGCTGCAATCAGAACAAAGGGAGACTCCTTAAGTCTGGGCTCCAGAATCTCACTAACTCTTAAATTATAACAGTATGTTTCAAATATCAAAATGATCCTGTAACCAACATATTCCCTAAACCATCAGTAACTATAGCAGTGTTCCCCTTGATTTTTTTATACTGAGAAATGGAATGAAAAGGCCCCAGGATACTTTTATTATTGGACATTCCTTTGCTTGGAACCATTAAGATTATTATTGCATAAAGCCAATGCGTTGATGATTGGAGTGACAGAAGCATCTTACTTATATCTTAGTGAAAGAATGAAGGGGCCTAGGAAATTTAACCAGTTATGATAATACAATGGATGGGGAAACAAAAGGTTCTTTCAGAACTAAAGAAAAATTAATTCAAACCCTGTTCTTTACACCTATTATTAAAGTCATGAAAGTCCATCTAAATATCTTTGTGAGGATGTAAAAAGAGAAGCCAAAATGGAAAATGTAATAAAACCAAAGGATAGAAATCACAAACCAGAAAAAAATCACCATACAATATGGTCTGAAGTTTTCTAGTAAAATTGGTTTGGAGCAGCTACATAAACCAATTTGGTTCATTGACTTTTTGATGGTGTACATTTTGTCCTTTCAGATCTTATACTGAACATAATATATCACTATATATGGAATGGATATAGTTTTTATTAGAGACAGAGAGAAAAAGCTGGGTTTCATTAGATCGTATCAAGCTGAAAAACTGTGGCCTTCAGAAAAAAAAATTGGGTCTCCATGCCAGAGAAAAGAAATATTCTGTTGAAATGTTGACTTGCAGAATTTTTATCAGAGCACATATTTAATAAATAAGCATCCCTGTATGTAATTTTTGTAAAGTCATCACTTTTGTCAGCTAAAATTGATTGATCTTTGATTTGAGCTGTTGCTGAAAACATAACTATACATTGTATATCAAGCATTTGAATGTTTACTATTTGGTCAATTTACTTCATTATTTGAATTTTTTAAAGAAAAATCCTGAAAATCCAAACTTAGCCTTAAGTACATTTTTCAAACAAGATTTACCTTACACTTCATGTTTTACATAATTAATCACTTGAAATAAAGGACATGCAAATTTTATAACACATACACCCATCACAATAAGCCTACTCTTAATCAAATCCTTTGTAGCTAATTTTCAACAGGAAGCAGGATTACCCTTACAAGATGCAGGAAATTGTGAAAATGATAAGACTGTTTTATCCATTAAGTAAATCACAAATTCTGTCACTTCTCCTAACTGAAGCCCAACAGCAAATGCTCTTAACGAGAAGAAGTAACAACCCACCATTTCAGACAACTAAATCACTAAATAGATGGAATGATTAGCTTTAAGTCTCATATCAGTTACATAGCTGAAAGATACGTGAAAAGGGAACGGGCTGGCATACAATGTTCAAATACTTCAGGAAAAACAACAATTTTATAAGTTTGCAATTAACTTAAATTTCTGTGCAGTACAAAGATGTAAATAGATGTTCTATTTCTTAACCACTGCTATTTACTGTCACTCAAACTGTATTGTAATTTCACTTTAAATAGATATATAGTTGTCACTACTATCCAACTGTAACAGGAACATGAAATTAGGTTGACATATGTGTGAATTAATGTAATAAAACAATTTCTGCTTTACTTTTGATACTTATGATATCCCCCCTCTGGAGACAATGTCTGGTTTTCCTTGACCATGTAAATACCCCAGACTAAATATTTAACCAACTTTGAAACACGTTGTCTGATTCAAAACAACACAGTGAGAAGAAAACTAGGGAAATAGAAATATGTCAGAACAGTGTTTAAAAATCACAAGGGAGAAAGGAAAACTCCAGCCCTCCCAGGTAACATTGCCTATTTTGTTTTAAACAGCCACTAAAACAACAGTTTAATAATAATGTTAACCCAGAAAATCAAAAAGAGGGAGAGGACAAAAACCATCCCCGTTGTAGGTGCCAGTGAACCCATTCGACAAAAGACCACCACAGGCTACTGTGCCCAAGAGCACATCAAATAGAAAAGAAAAGTGCACATGGGTAAAGAACTCACACAGCTCATTACTGAAGACGAAATACCAATAGATAGTACGTGAGGTTATTAGAAATGCCGCAGCAAAGTACCACAAGAAGGGGGGTCTAGAGCAACAGAAAACTAATGTCTCATAGTTCTGGAGGCTAACATTCCTTCTGCGGACTGGGAGGGAGAGATCTGTTCCATGCCTCTCTCCTGGCATGACGACAGTCTTCTGTTCTTGGCTTTTACTCCCTCACTCTGATCTCTGCCTTCATCTGCATCTTGAGTGCTCCCTGTCTGTGTGTCTGTATTCAAATTCCCTATTTGTCTAAGGACACCAGTTGTTTATTTTTAGATTAGGGTCCCACCCTACTCCAGTCAGTATGACCTCATCCTAACCTAAGTACATAGCGATGGCCCTATTTCCAAATAAGATCACATTAGGAGGTTTGGGGGGATTAGAATTTTACCATATGAATTGGTGGGAAAACAATGCAAACCACAAGAGGTTTAAAGCACATAAATATATATTATATTTTGCGTGTTTAAAAAAAGTCAAATTAACAATATGATACTTAAATATGTCATTCAGTAGTGGAGGAGGGACTCTATCAATATGTACAAATGTCTTCAAATACTGCATTTGGTCCCATCATTTAACATATGTAAATGTCCTCAAAATTATTTTTAAAGTAGTTATATAGTTTATAGAAAGATATTCATCAAATTTTTTTATAAAATATTGGAAAAATAACTTTAGCAATTAATGAAACAAATTGGTTGATATGCATAAAATATAATATCCAGGCATTAAATAATTGTAGCTTAGTTTTGTATAGCACCAAGCATCACAAAATTATCTAAGCATTTTATGTATATTAACACAGAATCCTCACAAGGCCCTTTATTTCTACTCAAATTACTATGAATAGTAATAAAGCTACTATTATCTCTGCTTTAGTTTTTGTAAAGTTTAGATGTAAAAAAATTTAAGTAACATATCTAAGGTCATCCAGTTTTGTAAGTAGCAGAGTTGGGCTTAAAACCCAGGCAGTCTGGTCCCACAATTCCTTTTCTTAACTACTTTGCTTCTCTTTTCTAAATTGATACTAAAATATGCATGATTCCAGGCTGTATAAATGAAACAAAATATAAAACAACATTCAATTCACATTGAAAAACAAGTCAAGGAGATAACATGCCAAGGTATTAACAATCGTTGCCTTGCAGTTGTGTGATTAGCAGTGATTTTTACTGTTATTTATACTTTTGTATTATTCCTACTGTTTCTTAAATTTTCAAATCAAACAGCAATAAAAATATTTAATAGGTGTTCATATGCATTTTTGACATATATTTACTGGATTGAATGTAACATTAAGTAAGATATGTGGTAATTTGAATTTTTATTTCGTTCTACTTAAGCTCTTATTTAATTCAAGCTTTAGGCAGCTAGATACACTAACAAAATATAAATAGATTCTGTTTTATGTAATTAACCCAGGGTCAGCATCTATTAGAGCTTAGTTTGCATAGCAACTTTGCACAACTATGGAATACTTCAGGTACTTCATGTGATGTATTTGCATATGTGGTCCTGTGTCCTTGACAGAGGAGCATATGCCAAAGGAATTTCAGCCTGTTGCCAGGCTCTCTGGATACTTGATTTTGGTTACTACCACACAGAATCATATTCACTAAAACATCAGTGGAGGGGTGGACTGGAGAGTTGTAGCACAGACCAATAAGCAGTCAGCTTAAGCACACTTAACTAGAATAAAAGGCAATCCAAGGAAAAGCAGAATTATGTGAAATGGAGCAGAGTAAGGAATCATGACTGTCTCCTTTCTCCATTTTCACATTGTGCTCCCCAGCATAAGTGTATATTATACGTAATTGCCTGAGTGTTAAGAGTGGTAGAGGGAGGAAGTAGTCAAATTGATTTTTAAGCAATCATCTTTGGGGCCTTATACTGACTACAAAGACAAAATATGATACTATCTGGTCCCAATATACATGGCACACAGCCAGTTCTATCGCTCAAAACCAGACATTTAAAAAATTATTACTTCACTCATTTTAACAATATTCATTCTTCCAATCCAAGAACATGGTATGTATCTTTCTGTCTGGGTCATCCTCAATTTCTTTCATCAGCGTTTTATAGTTTTCTGAGCACAGATCTTTTACCTCCTTAGGTAGGTTTATTCCTAGGTATTTTATTCTTTCTGATGTGATGATAAATGAGATTGTTTCCTTAATTTCACTTTCCGATAATTCATGGTTAGAGTATTGAAATGCAACAGATTCTGTATATTAATCTTGAATCCCACAACTTAGGATTCTATTTTGCATCCTGCAACTATTAGGTACAAAAGAAGCTACAAGGATATATTGTACAACACAAGGAATATAGCCAGTATTTTACAGTAACTATAAATGGAGTAAAATCTTTTAAAAATTGTGAATCACTTATATTGTACACCTGTAAATTATTTACCATTGTATATCAACTAGACTTCAATAAAAAAATTATTTAATTATAATTTAAAAAGCAGCTGGGAGTTTTAAGATTTTAAAAGTATTACTTCATTCAACATTATTCTTCATTCAACATCATGGCACAGGAATATGATATACTGCAGTGTAACAGAGGCTTACATCCCTAAAATAATTTGGAAAGACTTGAGAGAAGTCCCTAAACCTTGACAAAAATTCCAAGAAAATGCAGTTAGCAATATTTCTGAGAACGTAAAGTCAGAGTTAGATCCCTCACAAAGTGGATAATTTGAGTGCCAATATTTTGTCAAGATAACACTTTCTGGTTCAATTATTTAAAAAGTCAAAATTCCCCCTATAAACTAGAAGAAAATTAGAAGAGTTTTGTTGATGAGAAAGAACATATGAAGATAGTGTTGTCTATACAGGAGAAGGTAAAATGTCAGGGGGCACAGCTTTGTTATAGTTTCTAAAGATTAGACCTTTAAGATGTCCTCCCTGCAAAATGTTCAGGGCTAGTCTTACAGGAAATTTTGAGTTTGGTCAAGTTCATCTTTATTTTACTATGCTTTTCAATTATGTATCTTTTACCCTTTTATCAAATCCAGTTTAATCATCACTCAACCCACCTTAAAATCTAAAAAACATTCAATATCAACTACTCACACTACTATGGATTTAAATCAGTGTTGTTTTTTATTTTCTTTTACGACGTGTTTACCTTTTATATTAAATCAAAGAGAAACTTCCCTTTTAAATAAGTTTTGGACACAATTGAGAAGATAAAATTTTAAGTTTTGGCATGAATCTCTTCCTGGTACTAAAATTATCTCAACAATGGTTCTGCCCTCTATCTACACATAAAACTAGCCTTGAGTTGGAGGATTCAAACAAGATCAACTTTGTCAGTACCATCTGGGCTCACATTATTAGAATAGGTTGATCAGGTCAGCTCTCATTTTAATATGGAAAAAATTAATTATAATCTAAGGCATATCATTTTAATTTAGTATACCAAAGATGTTAGTAAGGCCAAAGGTATTAGGAAAGTTTCCTGGTTCATATATATGCACATATATATGCAGAATGTCAATTCATTGTTTATAAGGCAAAACAAGAATCAGATTTTTTTTCCCTACACTTACATTCAGTTTCTTTAATTTAGCATCAGCATTTCCTTCAAATGTCAATAATTAGTCACATGCAAAATATGGTATATATTACAACTAGCTGTCACTTGTGAAAACTTCTTGTTCACTACGGCTTAGACATGACATAAAACATAAACAACCTTCCAGTGTCATGTCACACTTCAGATGTCAACTTTGGAGCCAATTAACTTTGGAAGAATGTGTAAAAGAAAAAAAAAACAACAGTCTGATTCTAGGAAGTTAAAAAAGCAACGCACATAGAGAGGAGACTGGGGACTGTGCCAGATTCTGACTGATGCCCTATGTCCCTCTTCTCCCTGACTTATTAGCCACTTTGTGACCATTTGACTTTGCCCTCAAGTCTCAATTCTGATAATTGAGTTTTTGCTGTTTTTTCTATTCTAGAATCTTCCCTTGGTTACCTGATGACTGTAATCAGCCTTATTTGCCCAAGTTTCTGGGACTTTATGTCCACCCTCCTTTCTCCCACAAAGTTGTCTACATAGATCTATCACTGTGCTGACAATGCTGGAAATTCTTCTTCATCTTTTGTTAATATTTATTAATTGCCTGTTGTGTGGCACAGAATGTTGTGTATGACTAGAGATGCAGAGATACAACACTCACTCACCTCAAGGAGTTCTGTCTAAAATAGAAAGTTATACTCTCTGTAGGTGTATCCTTGTTTTAAGGGAAGAAACCCAGAGAACCATGAGGTGAGGGGCACGTCAGTTAGACTGGCTCGGGACAGGGCTATAAATAGATGTGAAGCCTTGTTAAGGAAGTGTTCCTAGAAAAGCTGATGTTTGAGCTGATCATTGCCCGGTGTTATGACTTGACTTTGTTAAAGTAACATTTGTTAAGTGCACCACAGGGTATCCATGGTGAGTCTGGATTCAGCAAAGACCACAAGAGAAATTGAAACAGATGTTTCCTGCGGGGAGTACACGGGATGCCCTGAGGAACCACATAGGCTGGTCAGGCAGGGGGCAGGTAGAGAGAGTCAAGAGGCCTGGAGTACATATCTTTGCCAGGGTCCATGGATGGAGTGCTTTGGGGTGCCCCTGGCTAAGGATGGATCAGTCGATTCAAAGCAGAAAAAGCGGTGATTTTGAAAATTCCTTATCTGAGGGATGTACAAGGGAAAGGCCCTGGGAGACGGAGGTGACTGATGATCGCAGGGGCTGTTGGGGAAGGTGGATCAGGAACCTACAGTTGCTTGAGACTCTGTGAGCACTTATCTTGGTCATGTGCTTACGTGAGGAGGCTAGTGTCAGTTTCAAGCCCACACAGGCCACTTGGCCCAAGAAAATGGATGCCGAGGCAGCAATACCATGGTAGTAGCTTAGCTAAAATCTCAACACCCAGACTCACTTTTTCTCCTGATCAGTACATCAGAAAGGCTACAGCTCTATTTTTTATTTAAAATCACCAATAAACTTACAAGAAAAAGGAGGAACTCTTATGAGTATGGTAGATTAGAGGAACAATGAACTGGGTACTATGTATAAAGATCTTTTAGTTCAAATTCAGTCTTCCTTTTGATAAACTTTGTGACCAAGGACAAATTCATTCACATCTCCATGTTTAAGTTTTTATGCAGGGAATGCCAGAGATTTGGATGTTCTCTGAATTTTCAGGTTTCATGCGGTACCTCTCAGAGGTCTTCCCAGAAGGCTGATAACCCTTTTGTTAGTGGCATTAGGTGGGAAATCTCATGAATAAGCTTTGGGTCTTCATGCCACATAACTTGTTTTCCCTGTAGCTCAACAAGAAAAGATAAATATACCATCCACCAGCCGGCCTTTTCACTGCTTTTGATTGATAAGGAACAAGCTGACCTGGGACCTTTTTCACCAGAAACAGGGCTTTATAGGAGACTATGTCAGGACAGGTTTTTTTTTTTTTTTTTTTTTTTAAAAAGAAAGAAAAAGAAAAAAATATGTATTTATGTGAAAAAGAGAACCACACCGTTATTTTACACTTTGTCTATCACTCATTTTCAGAAACTTGTTCCACATGGATATTACCTTGTAATAGTATCTTAACAGAATTATAGAGAATATAGTAGGAATAAAAACTTACTCAAAAGCCAAGAGCAGGAATGAAACCATGGAATATGTGGATTTGATCTTGAAAATTGTAATTTCATCACTGTGGTCATAGAAAGGACCTCAGTTCTAATAGCAGTTTTAGAGCTATTTCAGAACACCTGGCACAAGAGCTGAGCAAACAGAGCAAGTCCACTTCAGACAAATGCTTTCAAATCTTTGGAAGCTGAAAAGTCAACTGTAAAGTCCTTATTGTGCATCAGGAAAGTTTCGGTGTCTTGCTGCATTCTAGCTGATGATGTATATCCAAAATGTGTTGACTTAGCAGGATTCACACCCAGAATTCTTATTTTAGGTAATGTTTATTCACTTAACTAATTTGATGCTGTAAGAAGGAGTCAGGAGGGAGATTCAAAGAGGTTTGTCATGGTGCTTAGGTTGCTGTGGAATTAATATCCGTAAATTTCATTTCTACGAGATGTTCAACCAAGTGGGCCATGATATAAATGATCATAAAACAAAGATTGAATAATTGAAAAAATGTTTCTAAGAACTATGTGCTCTGGTGACAGTAAAAAAAATCAACTTCTATTCATAACTCAGAAGCTTTAAAGATTGGAAAATTGGATCTAATTATTGACATAAAAAGCAAGTTAAGGGCCTGCTGCCTTAAGAACTGAGAAGAATCTGAGATTTCACTCCTTTGGACACTAACAATTTAGTCTGCTACTAAAGTAGTTTATAGATGATGGCAGATGAGAATCCTGGGTCAGAGAAAAGAACTTAATTGTCATGCACAGCACGAGTTTCAACATTCATACCTGTTTTTCTCATTCCCCAGATCCCACAAAGGCAACACAGAGCATCTCAAGTAGATGCTGTTCACACATTGGGTTGACAGCATGGTTGAGCAACCCTGAGTTAACTCCAATTTTTTTATATTGGGTTGTCAGCAGTCCAGTCCAATCTTTGCTTGCTCAAGAAAGGTACTATATTTTCCAAGGCCATTTGCGATACAAGCATCCTTAAAAAGATAGTTCAAAAATGATCAGTGCTCTGCTCATAACACTGAGAAAGGTAGGAGACCTATGGAAAATTGTCTCCCCAAATGCTCACACCTCAGAAAATTTTAGTGCAGCAGATGTGCAATTGGTTAGTCTGTTTATCAAGTTATGGGCATATTGCAAAATGTTGAAATCTTATTCTTCAGTTTTCCTAACTACCCTTTTGCCCACTGGCTTGGTCTTTTGGCGCTTCATATAGTTGTCTTGCACACATGGCCATTACTCTGCTGATAAGCATTTTTTTATTATATTCTCGATGACCTAGGTGACATTTTGTTGTGCACTCAGTAGCATCTCTAATTGCTGTTAAGATTGCTATTTCTGAATATCTTATTACTCTGAATATCTTAATAGTTCTAGTTTTCAAGTTGGGAGTTGCTAATGCCCTTATAAAATGTGTGTGTGTGTTTAGCTTTATTAATTTAAGAAAAATAATGCAAATCAGGATGAGATTTGAATCCAAGTTTTTGGTCATCTTTTCATCTTACTGAGAGACTTTTAATATAGCAAAAGCAGGGTGAGCCACTGTTAGAAAAGTCCACTCTAATTCCTCCCAGGTGTACAATGGCTGGGAAAGAACCCGAGCTCCAAAAGATTTGCGTCCAGCAAAGAGCACAGCAGAATCACAGTTACACTGAGCACGTAAAACGCTTCAACTGCAAGGTGAAGGACTTGTGATGAAAGTGTTTTTTCTCTCTCTGGGTAGATTAAGGATGGCTTGCACAGCTGAGTTTCAGAACCAGCTTGAATCTAATACAAGGATGACAACAAAGCCTACAGTCACATCTAAACATCCTGTGTTGAGTCCTCTGCTATTAATATTTATCTTACTCTCACTCTACTGATGTCAATGCTTAATTCACATTAGGAACAAACTACTGTTTTCATGCAAAGTTTCTAGATTTTGATTAGTACCAATTAAGATACTTAAAGAACTCAGACAATTATGATGAATCAATGAAATGGGTCAGCAGAAAAGGAAGTTCACACATTATTCAGTGTTAGAGGGACAGGAAGGAATAGTGGAGACTTGGAAAGTACACAGTCTCTGAAGAAGAGCATCTGTTACCTAGACTCAATCAGTTGTGAGAATGTGGCATGTTGACATGTATCCAATTTTTTCAATAGAAAATTCAAAATTGTAAACTCTTTCCCTTTTTTTAGGTTAGCTTGTGAGCTGCCAGTCTTAGGCCCTTGTTTTTGATAGGAAATAGGTGCTATGAAATCCTTTCATTTACTAATGAGCTACTAAATTAACCGTTCTGGTCTGAAAAGAGTTCAGGCTGTTTGTGAGAATGGAGACTGAATCATGCCTCCAGGGCTGGCTTATCACACACGGCTTTGATCTTGTGAAGAAGGCCTAAGTTATTAGTCTTTCTCATGCGAGTTTATTTGAATCAAAGTTCTCCAGTTGACAGCAGAAATGAATGGAGAGACTACTTAAAAGCAAAAACTAATAAGTTTGTTGAACTAATATCCTCAGTGTCACTGAACAAAATTAGGTCCCCAAAATGTAAGACAAGCACCCTCTTGCATAGATTCTTGCAAATTTGCACTTGGGAATGTTTGCGAAGGAAATCTATGCATGGCTTTGAACCAGTTCCTCTAATTTACTAACCTCTTAGAAGAACCCATGTTTGGTTAAAATTTTCAAATACAGAATCCAACCAATGATATGCTGAAGATTATATGGCCCATTCCCCTGAAAAGGATAACTAAATTTAGGTGTTATAGTCAAACTTCACCTTGGACTCAGAAAGTTTATTATCTTTTGGCATTAAACAAGCAACCACCTTTTTAAAATTTTCTTAACTATTCTATAATGTACCTGTAATGATTTCCACAATCAACCCTGAATCTTAATAGTGGGGAAATTAATCCTTCTAGGTATTAATTATGAAAAAGTTCTCTGGGGCTTGAGGAGGTGTTTGTTACAGTATTGAATTAATGATTAAATAATAATTATAGAATATAGTGAGTAAGATGAATACTGCAATCACAAGTACTTGCAAAATATTCTAATGTAAAATATTCTGACAGCCTCCCTGTGGTTGGCTTTAAGTCAATAGGAACTCTTAGCAAAAAGAGAGGAAGCAAGTATATTAAAAAAAAAAAGAACTTTGGAAAAATCAATTGTACCTGTCTTCATAATGATAAATCTAAGACCTGCAATATGCTGGAAGTTACAGAAGAGAATGCACGAGAGCAAAGTTTGAGGGACATCCCCCCAAGTCTTCTGCCATTACGCTTCTCCATTTGAGTGTCCTTCTTTGGGCATTAGGTGTGTGCTTAACTGAATGTCTTCGGAGGTCTAACATCATTGTATTGCTACTCCAACAGGGTGATAGTTTTAGGACATTAGTTAGCTGACAGTCAGAAGGCAATAAATATCCTAGAGATAAAATACAATACGATTAAATGGAGACAGATCTAGGCTCCTAAGTCACTTGCCAGGAAGTCTACTCCCACCACTGTACTTTGAAAAATCAGAAGACACTGCTCCTCTGAACACTTACCTTATACCCCCAGTCTTCCTTTTTTAATCCCTTTATTCATATTTAATTTCTCTCTCATGGTTTATAGTTAAATATGATTCTGTTTTCCATATTTTAAAAACCAACAAAAGCACCTCCTTTGACACCCTCACCCTGCAACCTCAGTTATCTCTCTTTTCTACCTCATGGTCAAACCACTTAAAAGAACTGTTTATATTCTCTACCTAATTTATATGGCCTTTTGTTAACTATTCAGACTATTCCATTGCGGTTTAAAGTCCCATCAATTTACATACATAGATCTACTAGATGCCAAGTAACTTTCTTGTTGATGGTTCTTAATCATATCTCTTCTTTAAAAGTATAAAATCTATACTCAAGCTTTCCAGGAAGAACATTTTCAAAGAGTTCTCCTTTCCAGGGAGGAACCAATGGATGCTGTTCCACGTGGCTACTTGACTCAGAGGGGTTATCTTACTTGACCTCTCTGCTACATAATATACACTCTTCTATTTGTCCTAAAGTTTTTAAAATGCAGAGTGTACCATATACTTGCCATGGTCTCCTTTTGGACGAGCATTTCAAGTGCTCAACAGATACTTAGGTGACTAGTAGCTACTGTATTAGACAGCACAGTCTTATACCCTTGCTCAGTTAATTCATAGTAATTTTTGTCATCTCATCTAATGCACTGTTTTTCTCAAAAATGCCTTCTGTGGTAGTCTATTTAGTGTATCTTTGATTTATGGTGTCATAAGATTATTTATCATCAATAACACTTATTTCATTTTTTAAAGGTTTACACATATCAGTTCTTTATTGTAGATGCAGTCCAGACCTACTTATATGTGCCAGATCCATTTATATCTGAAAAAGGGTAGGGTGACAACATATGCAATGACCCTGTCACCTTTTCAAATATTTACTGAAAAAAATTACCTTATATTAAGCGTTAAGGTCACAGGATAGGGAATCTTAGTAGTTGCCATTAAACTACTGCAAGAGTATTTCCTGCACAAAATTATGCAAAACTTACCATTTAGTTCCTGCTAAGCAGCATACCCCTATACATCTAGAAAAACAGGGTAAGAGTGCTGAGCAACAAAGGTGGTAGACATTCGTGATTTTAAAAAATCTTTTATGGAAGTGTAATATACATGCAGAAAAATACACATATCTTAAGTGCACACAGCACTCAGATACTCAGCACCCAGACTTAGGAACCAACTATTACCAGCACATACAGCTTATCAAATACAGCTTATCACCCTTGTCCAAGGCTAACTGCTACCCTGATTTCTATCTGCACAGACAGTAACACTTACTTCCTTTTAAAATTATACATTTATATAGGGTGATAATTTGACATCCTATCAAAGCAGAAAACATGTTTTTCTTTCACCATTGTTTCCACAGACCTTAGCTCAATATCTCAGTCCTAATTGGCATCCAAAATATACATTATATTAATGGATGCACAATGACTAAGTAACTGAATGTATAGGAAGGAAAGGGAAATACTGGAATGGAAATGGAGTGACAGTGAAGACAAACTATGATATAAGACAAATAGTATGGGTTTGTACTGAGATGGGCTTAGATTTACAGTATAACTCTCCTCCTTTAGCTGGGTGTTTTGAGCATGTTTCTTAGCATTATAATAGTCATTAGTGTTGACTCTAACTAATTAGGTATGTAAAAACAATTGATTAAAACAATGTCATGACAATTGATAGGACACTTTGCTATACAATTTATCTGGGGACTACTGATGGTTGAACATTCCCCAGGAGGATAACATGGAACTCTGCTGAACTGTTAAAACACATTATGCATGAATATGCAGATATAAGAATCCATTATGAGTCTTTGTCTTTGCCTACCAAAGTACCAAACTAATTTTTTTTAAATCAGTGATTAATTAGAAGGAAATCCTACCATTTGCAACAACATGGATGGACCTGAAAGACCTTGATGCTAGATGTAGTCAGTCACAGAAGGACTCTAGTATTCCTTTTATACGAGGTATCTGAAGTCAAACTCACAGGAGAGAATAGAATGGAGGTTGCCAAGCAGAGTGGGGGAGGGATGGGAAAATGTTGTTCAGTGGGTACAGAGTTACAGATATACAAGATGATAAGTTCTAGAGGTCTACAGTACAATGTGATACTGTAGTTAACTATACAGTGCTGAGAATTTAACCATCTGTTAAGAGGATACATCTCACGCTAAAAGTTCTTGCCATGTCCACATGTAAAAGCCAGGGGACACAAGAAAACTTTCAGAGATTGGGATTTGTTTATTACCTGCGTGTAGTGATGGTATCACAGGTGTATGTGCACGTCCAAAGACATCAAAAATGAACACATCAAATATGTGCAACTTTTGTGTATTAAATATACCTCAAAGTTTAAAAAAATCCATTTGACTTTACGTCAGTGATGATACAATGTGCTTATTTCTTAAATCTCCATGGTCTAGGATTAGGAAAACAAACGCTCTGAAGAGAAAATCTGCTGTAACCAGCGCTGGTTTTATCCCAAGACTGACTTACCTAGTGGCTTCAAGGGGACTACAACAGTGTCAGATTATCCTATCTGTGTCAGGGATCCCCAACACAGCCCTCAGGCACAGTGACTCACGAGAAGGGTTCCCAAGACTCAGAAGCTGTTACCTCACGGTTACAGGTTACTATGATCTTGTACCCAAAGAAACGTAAACGTCCATCAAGTGCTTAGCCTGAATGGAACCAGAAGACTGCTGTGAACAAAGAGAAGAATGAAAGGGTATGTAACTGAGAGCCAGAGATACGGGCCACAGGGCCAGCTTCAGGTTAAAATCGGCAAAGGGTAAAGGCACGTGGAGCCACATCAAGCAGAAACCAAGTACAAACTTCCAGGCGTCTCCTCCCAGTGGGGCTGCACAAACGTGCCTAATTTTCCCAGTAAGAGTGTGTAACAATATACACTAAGCACTGCCCATGAGGGCTGCTCACCTGAGGCTTCATATCCAGGTTTTGATTGGGAATCAGTCATGTAGGCTAACTCAAGACTCCAGACCCCTACAGCAGAACCTGGTGTTCATCAAAATCGCACTGCTAGCATAAACTGCCTGGTCAAACCGGTACAGCAGGGCCCTAAGCCCCAGGCTTAGGAAAAAACTCTTACCAGGCAGAATATTCCAAGGGCTCAGAGCTCAGCAACAGGAAGATGGCCAAGAGCTAGTCCTGAAAACAGGACTTTGGGAAATGTACAGGATTTGGCCCATGCAGGCCTGCTGAATTAATCCTTTCCTATACAATATCTAAATACAGCAATATCTGGACCAAAAATAGAAAGGGACTTTCACCTCTGGTGTCTCTTTCTCAGCAGCCTGGAACCCATTCTTAGGACCTTTCTCAAGTCTAAAAAACTGTTTCAACCAAGGAAAACGGGATATCATGATTGGCTTTAATTGTGAATGGGTCTTCACCTTACCTGAGGGGAATGAAAGCACAACTGGCATTCTATTAGGGTGGGGTAAGGGGAGAAATGACTATTGAATCAGGCAAGTAATATTTTCCACAGCACACTTTTTAATATTATTGATGCTGGATAGAACAAAACGTAAAAGCATAATCAGTGAGACTACGCTTGGACTGTTTTTACACACACGCACATGCATATGTATCGGTACATACCTCTACCTACATATACATATATGTATCTATAGACACATATGTATATATATTTATACCTTTATGTATATATTTATATCTAAATATCTATATAAGTCATGCTTTATGTTAAAATATGATAATAGCAATAAACTGAAAGTTTACAATAGGTTACTTTTAAATATTTTTACAGTCAAACTTCGAGATCCTTTGCAGTACCATCTCTTTTTTTCTGAATAAACCAATGTCTCATTTTCCTATCCTTGCCTCTAAGCCTCTTTTCAGTTCCCCAGAAAATGATTGTTAAAAAGTCGTGAAATATGAATGCCCCTCTGGATCCATCTTCATTAATTCACAGTAGCTTATGTTCCTACATCCAAGCTTTCAGAGAAAATTGATGTACATAAAAATTGTCTCTTGCCCTGAATACGTTTTACTTGTCTTTTAATGCTTCCTGCTACCCTTTGTCCTGGCGACTAATGCTCTCATCATTCACTCTAAATAAATTAATTCATTTTATATATTTTTGAACTAACTTTACAGATACTTGAAATTTGTAAGTTTGATTTCAGAAAATGATCTGTTTGACTCGAAGTAATAATCAACTTTTTAACTCTAGACAGAACATTTTGAGAAGGAAGATCCTCAAATCGTCTAGTTATATAGTAACTCCACACAAAATTCTTCATACGTTCCTTGCTAAGCTGCCTGTCTCTTCTGCTGTTGTTTCCTTATCCCTTTAGAAAGAACTCAACTATAAGCTTTAAAAACCTGAGGAAATAATAAAATTTTAAAAATAGAACCTCGTCAAGGAGATAATATATTTAATTACAAACCAGAATATGACTGAGACATTCGAGGATTTTCATAAAGTGAGCCCCACATGCTCCTCTAACCTATGGCTGACCTTCTCCCCTGTGTTCCTCTCACCTCCACATTGCACACAGGCCAGTATTCCGAATTCCTCAATGGTCTGGGGAGGTTTTCCAGTCCTTTATTTCTTTTCAATTGTTATATTCTTTGACTGTCCAGTCCCTGTCTGTATTATCTCGTCTGCTTGGGTACCTCCTACTCTCCTTTCTTTAGTTAGTTCAGACGTAACATTTTGCCAGGGGCCTTTCTGATTTCCCCAGGACAGAATTCATTAGTCCCTCTTCTAAGGCTTCACAACACCAACGACAAATCTCTACTAGATTGTATCACATTATACTTACATTTCTACCCCTTTAATACCTAGCATGAAATCAGGCTCATAGTAGATAATCAGTAAATCTGTGGACTGAGAGAATTTTAAGGAAGTTCTCCAGAGGTAAACAAAGGGCTGTTATAAATTAGGTAACAGAGTGATTCACATGGGCGGGGGGAGGACAGCAATGTTGTGGCCTGAAGAAGCCCTCACAAGAAGTATGTAATGATGGTCCTTAAAAAAAATAAACAAACAGAATTCCACCATCTGGAGAATTACAGGAAGAACATTACAAACAGGAGTTAATAGAGTAATTCATTTCATTCATTAGATTTTTTTTCTAGCAACAGAAACTCATAGGGACAGCTTAAATAAAAAATATAAGCCTATTCTTAATCTCCAGAATATATAAACAGCTCCCACAACTTAATAAGAAAGAAACAACCCAATCCAAAAATGGGCAAAAGACCTAAACAAGCAATTCTCCAATGAAGACGTAAGAATGGCCAATAGGCACATGAAAAAAATGCTCAATATCACTAATTACAAGACAAATGCAAGTCAAAACTACAATGAGATATCACCTCATACCAGTCAGAATGGCCATCATTAAAAAGTCCACAAACGATAAATACTGGAGAGGGTGTGGAGAAGAGGGAATCCTCCTACACTGTTGGTGGGAATGTAGTTTGGTGCAGCCATTATGGAAAACAGTGTGGAGATTTCTCAAAAAACTAAAAATAGACTTACCATATGATCCAGCAATCCCACTCCTGGGTATATATCCAGGGGGAACTCTAATTTGAAAAGATACATGCACCCCAGTGTCCATAGAAGCACTATTTACAATAGCCAAGACATGGAAACAACCTAAATGTCCATCGACAGATGACTAGATAAAGACGATGTGGAATATTTATATAATGAAATACTACTCAGCCATAAAAAATAATAAAATAATGCCATTTGCAGCAACATGGATGAACCTGGAGAATGTCATTTTAAGTGAAATAAGCCAGAAAGAGAAAGAAAAATACCATATGATATCACTTATATGTGGACTCTAAGAAAAAAAAAAAAAAAGACAAACTTATTTACAAAACAGAAACAGACTCACAAACATAGAAAAGAAACTTACAGTAACCAGTGGGGGAAAGGGGTTGGAAAGGATAAACTAGGAGTTTGAGATTTGTAGATACTAATATATATATATAAAATAGATAAGAAATAAGTTTATACTGTATAGCACAGGGAACCATATTCAATATCTTGTAGTAACCTATGGTAAAGAATATGAGAGTGAATGTATGTATGTTCCTATGTGACTGAAGCACTATGCTGTACACCAGAAGTTGACACAACATTGTAAACTGACAGTACTTCAATAAAAATATATTTAAAAAAATGTAAGCCTATTAAGAAGGTATGTATACTTATTTCTCATTGAACCAAAGGCAGGCCTTACAAATGTCCTAACTTGGGGAAGAAAATCCTGCTGAGACTTACTCTTTCTCTTAAAAACCTACTTTCTCCATTATTCTAGTCTACACACAGGTAGGGCAGGTATAGGGGACAAGGGGAACATGGTTTTAAGTTAAATTTAGCCCCAAAAATACCACTCTGGAGTGGATCAAGTAGGAAGTCTCAGAGAGCCCACAGACACACATGAACTCTTATCAATAAATATGAGATCCCATCTTCTCCATACTTGTCCTAAGAATGAACTCTTCATCTGGCTGAGGCCTGTTTTCATTCCCCCTCACCCCACTTCCCTTGAAATATGCATAATTTTCTAATACTGATCTAGTATACAGCCACATATTATGAACTTAAGTATTTCTTAAGTTCTTCCGAAACTCTCTTAACCTATTTCTAATAGGTTATTCAGGAAGCTTCTGAGAGCCTGTCACCTGAACCTCACTAGCCAGACCTTCAACCAGGTCAACACTACATTACAGTCAAGGAAGGCTGTAAGAACCCTTCTCTTTATCAGCCTCTGGCCCTTGACCTAAATTATGTATCTCTGCATTAATCACGATATATTTTGGCTAAGAATTCCTTTTATTCTTGGAAAGATTATAGAATTCCATTATCTAATATGGTAGCTACTACCTATGTGTGCTTTTCTTTTTTTCACTTTTAAAATAAAAACTAAATAAAATTAAAATTTCAGTCTTTCAATTACATTAGCCATACTTCAAATGTGCAATTGTCAGAAAAATTCTGTTGGTATTTTTGCCCACAAGAATTGAGTTAATGGCCCCACTCGCACTTTCACTCTCTCAAGGAGCCCTACATGGATTGACTTCCACTACCTATCTTGTCACTTGTTTACGTGAATTTTCCATATCCTCCAGAGATGTTACTGGGCACTAAATAAATTGTATTTGTAAAAATAATTTGAATTTACTACTCACCTAACCACAAGATATTAATATAGGGTGATTTGGGGAATGCTTTTGCCTTATGATGTTTTCTTCTGTATGAACAGAAATTTTTAATAGTATAAAAGTCCTGGCCTTACTCAGCTCCATTAATTATTTCTATTCAGAAAGGAGGAGTTATCTAGTTTATTGATTTGGTTGGGATGAGAAACTGAAGAAACTTTGCCATGGTTCTTTCTCTGGGAAATCATCTGCCTTTATGATGCATGTGCTGTCAACTGTTCCCAGTCAAGTGATGTCCCTCCTTGGTGGGTGCACCTACAGTGGTCTGTGGCCCCTGGTGACTAAGTCTTCCAGCATCAGTAAACCCACTAGACCAGAGATTTCCAATATCCACTTTATCACTAATAATCGTGATTGTTTTATCTGTCGTATTTCTTATGTTTTAATTTCTTGAAAGCTCAAGTAAGCAAGATGCTTTCTATTAATGGGACACGACCAAACAGATGAGATGAGATAGGAATTTCTCCCTAAAAGAAAAACAGGTGCTATCAGTAAAAGCAGTATTGCCTTTGTATGTTGTTAACATCTATCTGAAGACTGTTTTTCTATTATCCAAACTACAAAGTAAAGTGCACTTACTTGAAAATAATGGAGGAAATTACCTCTTTGTACAGAAATTTAAGTATTTATAAACTCACATTCAGCTCTTTAGGAAAAATAAAATGAATTTCAACTTCTGGTATTTTTTTTCAGGCTTATGAAGTATATAAACCTCCTTTGTGCAAACTTTGTGCAAACAGCAGTTTCTTAGATGCCGTTTCTATTTTTAAAACTTTTGTTTTTTATCATTTGACCTCTACAGGACTGGGGGAAGTATTTCTCTAGGTTGACATCAGGAATCAGAAAGACTGTACGTTTCTTAATAGGTGTAAGTCTGCAAGCAGCAGAAAACACTACAGGCCTTTTGAAACTTAACTCTCATAACATTTAAACATTAAAGCATAGATTTAAATATTTTCTCGCTAAGATAACATGATGAATGCCACATTGCAAAAAAATTTGACCTCATTTATTTGAAAAGAAATAATCTACCATGAAACTGACTTAGCCTTGGCAGAAAATCAAGAATTCCTTGACACAGGCTAACCCATGCTTGGCAACATGAGCTACAGGAATTTATCTGATGTGCTTCTACAAACCTCTGTGAATCATATCCCTACTTTTATCATCATCAAAATGAAAAGTTAAAAAGAGCAATTGCTTATTAAAGATGACATGAGCTTTGCCATGTCAAACTCAAATTGAAAATGCCAACTTCTTATTCAAGCCAAATACCAGTATCTTACTCATTTAAATATATTTTTAAGCAGAATTAACTTGCCTCTTTTGAGTTTTACTTGCCCAATTTGCATTTTTGTCTTTTTTTTTTTTTAAGGAAGCCCTTATTTTCATTTAAAAACTTGGAGTATGGCAATATTTTTTTTTAATTGACCCTACATTTTTGGGAAAGTAAATCTATTTTCAGTACAAACCAAAGCAAATGGCATGAAAATATTGTGTCTTTATGTACATTGTACATAGAAAGCAGGAAATATTAGGCAGGTCTACAACTCATCAGGTTCTTAAAATTGTATATAAAACAAAAAATTAAGAAGCAAAAGCAGAGAGTTGGTTTCTTATTTGATTAACATAATAAATTAAGAATTACTGTTGAAAAATATTTTACTCAGCATATGAGATTTTGGACATGTGATGTTTGAAGTTAGTCATCAATTTTGAAGGCTTAATTTAGGATACAATCTAGCTTGCTACATTTTACTTGGAATAAATGTAAGAATAAGATGTAGCTAAATTCAGGTATATTAATCTATAATGAGATGGTCTTTAAAAAATTATGAGGCAAAGGAGGCAAGAATATACAATGGAGAAAAGACAGTCTGTTCAATATGTGGTGCTGGGAAGAGGACGGATACATGTCAAAGAATAAGATTAGAATATTTCATCACACCATATGCAAAAACAAACTCAAAATGGATTTAAGACCTAAATATAAGAACTGAAACCATAAAATTCCTAGAAGAGAACATAGACCAAACACTCTGACATCCTAAGGCAAAAAATAATTAAATAAAAGCATAAATAAACAGGACCTAATTAAAATTAAAAACTTTTGCAAAGCAAAGGAAACCATCAACAAAATGAAAAGACAACCTACGAACAGGAGAAAATATTTACAAACGATATGACTGACAAGGGGTTAGTATCTAAAATATATAAAAAGGTCATACAACTCTATCACAAAGCAAATAATCCAAAGAAAAAATGGGCAGAAGACCTGAATAGACATTTTCACAAAGAAGACACACAGATGGCCAACAGGCACATGAAAAGATGCTCAAAGTTGCTAACCAAAAAATGCAAATTAAAACCATCATGAGATACCATCTCACACTTGTCAGGTAGCTATCATCAAGAAGTCTACAAACAACAGATGTTGGAGAGAATGTGGAGAAAAGGGAATCCCTATACACTGCTGATGGGAATGTAAATTGGTGCAACCACTGTAGAAAACTATATGGAGGTTTCTTTAAAAAAAAAACTAAAAATAGAACTATCATATAATCCAGCAATTCCACTCCTGGGTATATATCTGGAAAAAGTGAAGACTCTAATTCTAAAAGATACATCCACCCCAATGTTCATAGTAGCACTATTTACAACAGCCAGATATGGGAACAACCCAAGTGCCCATCAACAGATGAAGGGATAAAGAAGATGCTGTATGTATATACAATGGAATATTACTCGGCCATAAAAAATAAAACAATGCCATTTGCAGCAACATGGAAGGACCTAGGTAATACTATGCTTAGTGAAATAAATCAAAGAAAGAAAAATACTATGATATCACTTATATATGGAATCCAAGAAATACTACAAGTGACTATACATGCAAAACATAAGAAAACTCACAGATATAGAAAACTAGTGGTTACCAAAGGGGAAAGGGAAAAGGGAAGGGCTAGTTAGGGGTATGGCATCAAGAGAACCAAACTACTATATATAAAATAGATAAGTAACAAGAATATATTGTATAGCACAGGGAATTATAGCCAATAACTTGTAATAATTTTAACGGAGTGTGATCTGTAAAAATATTGAATCACTATGTTGTCCACCTCAAACTAATTTTGTAAATCAACTAGACTTTAATAAAAAAAAAGTTGTCAACACCTTATTAAACATTTAATCATTTATTGTCTTACACTACATGCTACTGTATTTTGACAAATCTTATTACTGTGGTAGACCATGTATTAGAATGTTTTATGATTACTTAAGATATCTTTTTTTTTTAGTGTTCAACAAGTCTTGGTAGAGAATACAGTAATATTCTAAAATGAATAACCTACTTGGAGAAATAATACGGTACATGAAGCAACTAGAAAACACTATAAGCCAGAGACCAGTCTGAGATGATACAGTACACACAGAAAAGAAAATCAAACAGAGACAAATCAAGTGAGTGAGATTGAAGGAGGAAATGGATTCGGTGCTGGACATAGAGGAAAGGCAGCATCTGGCTTATCTGCGGGACAGCGTAAGCAATAATAACACAACTGATCGGAACATTCGTGGTTCCCATAGAGAAGCCGGCCTCACTGCAGAGGCAATCAAGTGAGCCTGAGTGGGAACTAGGGGTGAGGAATTTTAAAGAGGCACAACCAACAGAAAGTGATGTTTCTAAAATATCCACCTGAAACCAGTTTGAAAATGGCAAGAGTTTGGTGGCAGCAAATATAATTATCAACTTACTGCAATTATATAAATGTAAAATTTTCAAATTCTGAACTAACATGATAATAACAATATACAGAAAGAAACGCATAGGAAAGACGATAAGGGGAAAACCTTTATATAATTAATTGCCTACAGGGAGGAAAACTATCTTCCCAATAGGATGGTTCGTTTTGAGCGCTACTATATTACACGAATAACTATTTCTGTCTTCCTTTCCCTTGGTTTACCAGTTCAAAATTTGTTGCATGATATGTAAGGAACATAGAATACAGAAATGAAAGCATTATTTTTCTTTTGTTATTATCCATACCTAGACTATTCATATCAAATTCAAGAATGTTTTAAAAATAGAAAATATTTTTATAATATACATACTTACCAAGTTTAAAGTTTTTATGTTTCCTGAAAAACTAATTCCTCAATTATTTCAGACATGATTCAATTAAATTGTTTTATTAATTCCTATATAACAGAAAAATTAATGTGACATCTTTAATTTTACAATAATTTGCCAATGAAATTAATACTTTTATGTAACATTCACCACAGTGGGAGGGGGGGAATTCTGTATGGAACAAAATAAACTCAATTGCTGCAAAGACTGAGGCAAAGCAACTAAAGACTAATTCTATGAAATAAAATTCTTAAAGTGAAATCTTTAACTTAAATGCTGTAACCTATTTCTTTACAACATTCAGAAACAGATGCTACAATTAATGGATAGAAAAGTGTTAAAGAAACAGAACAATGTCTCTGACATAACTGGTTTACTTCAGCAGTGAAAAAATATCATTTATTGTCTTTAACTTTACTAAAGTTTCGACTTGCTTTTTAAGTATTGTTATTTTAAGCAATTAATTTCCCAATATACTTGTAATTAATTTTCCAATATAGTTTTGGAAAGTATAAGTCTGAGACCAAGAAAGAGAGAAATGGGTAAAAGTCATCTTTAACAAGAATATTGCTTTATTGTGTCATACACATCTGGAAGCATGCATAATCCTGTAGAAGAGTCCTTTCTGTTTCTGATTTAGGAGACCAGCTTTATGATCTGAAAAGCCTCAAGCCCTATAGCAATAATTCTAATGAAAATAGGACTTGAATCTATAAGGAAAAAAATTACATACACTTCTGTTTGACAGTTATGATTATAGTCATAAACAAAAATAGTTACCCTGAAGCATCAAGACATCTAAGTAGTAAGCCATGTGTTCAGGGTCTGAAAGAAATCAAATACCTAATGATGGCCTTGTATGGACATATAATTGTTGTTATTTTTTCTGTCAGTAGACAGTGCTGTTTCTTTCTGTATTAACATGGAGAATTTCAAAAGGAGATAAATCTATGAAGGTACTGAAAATATGGGCCATGAAACATTTATAAATTGATGTGTTTAGTGTGTAGCACTAAGGTTATAAGATAATAATTAAAAGGAAAATTTGAATTCAGCTTGGTTTCTCTGTGGCTCCACAACTTATTGCATAAATAGAGGCAAGTTACACTACCCAGGCTTCATTTTTTCATCTGCAAATAGGGATAATAATAATAAAATATAGTGTTATGAGGATTGGCTGAATATTTCTTAAGGCTCTCAGAACAGGACTTACTTCCTGGCATTTACTGGTGACAGTTATATTAATTATTATTATTCACTTATTATCTGACACAGCCAGGCATGGCTTTTTCAATGGGAGCAGGATAAGATATATTGAAGAAGGTTCAGATGTGAAACTAGACTTGCCCATCAAAGTAGGAAAAGAACAGAGGGGACAGATGCAGGACAAATGGAAATAAATTCCAGACTTGCAGTTAGAACTTGGTATCATATCATCCCCCATCATAACAAGTTCAATGCATTCAGTTTCCTCTTGATCTGAGCACATGATGAAGTAGTTCATTGGAATTTGAGGCCCATGCTACAACAGATAGATAAAATTAAAATCCAACTCAGTGCAGTTAAGACTAAAGAAACACATAGGAATTGAAACCTACCCAGGAGGTAAATTCTTCTCTCTCCTCTTATATCTAAGTCATATGTATACACTTAAATTAATAACTTTTGAAATTGTTTCTCTATGTATACATATGTATATGTAATTTTAAGTCTTTTATACTTTTATACTTAGAAACTTGCAAACAATTAAGGAGTTAAGGATGTGTACCTCACTAAAGACACTTGGGCTCCTTGTCTGCATGGCTAGAACCACAGCCCCCTCAGGTACTCATTCCCATAACCAGCTTAGATTCTTTTCCTCTTTTAACTGCATAGTTATGCTTCAGTTTGCTTATCCTTCTTCCCCTTCACATTACCACCCTGGAAATTCTCAAATTTGTTTAAATACAGCATTCTATTTCCTTCCTCAAATACATCGGAGACGCTAAACACCCTGGAGTGAAACATACAACCAAGTGGAATGTGTCAGCCATGGACGTGCGCACACATCTCAGCTCTCCCTCAGGAGAGCCTGCTGCCCTGAGCACATGGACTGAAGCCTCTGCCTCCAGCACCTGCAGGGCCTCTACCAGGCTCCTGCCAAAGCTGGGCTTCCCTTAGCCTTCTCCCAGCCAGTGGCCAGGTAGGACAAGACTACTACAGTGGGGCTGTTTCTGCCCAACGTGGGACCCCGCCAACAGTCAGCCTTTGCTGGGGGACCTCACATTGGCCCGGCCAAGACACCGTCAGATCTGCACTGCAGTCTGAGCTCTTACCCGATTTTCCTCCTCATTTCATGGGTGTCAGACCGGCATCACAGTCTAAATGCTCTTCTCACCTATGCTTAACCCTCTCTTTTACCCTTTTCAGGCATTTTGCCCAATAAATGTCTTACATATCCAATCCCACACTTGCTATCTGCTCTTGAAGGACCTGAACTGACTCACTAACTCAATATTCCTGACCACATATCTCAGAATCTGTCCATAGTTTCAATTCTATTGTATTTTCAATCCTATTGTATTTCCTTAGTCATTCAGACCCACAACCATTTCCTTTCTCCAATACTTAACAAAAACTCTCTGACCACCCTGCCCTCAAGGCACTCCCTATTTTCAGCTCTTCAGCTTGTAAATAGTTCACTGACAAACAGAAGCATTCAGAAACACTGACACCACCTCCACCAGCCCACCTGCTTTGACTCGCATGCACTCTACCTCCTCTCCTGCTGTTGCTGTGTATCAGTTTTCCTGTCCAATTATGCACTGGATTCCATCCTATCTCACTTATGATATTATTTTCTTTTATTGTTAATCATCTTTTTCTCTCTCTCGAACAGTCTGTCATAATCATACATACTGTATTAGTAACTATAAAAAATCCTCCTGACCCCCAAGTCTCCCTGCAGCTACAAAATGCATTTAGAGTCCATCTTTACATTCTTCCTATTCTCTCTTGAACCCACACTAATTTATGTCAGTAGTATAATATATATATATCATTTGCTTTTGCCAACATCAGGAACGGTTAATTCTGAACTTCACCTAATGCAAACAATCAGCAACATTTGACAATACTGATCACTTCTTCTTGAAGGACTTTCTTCACACTGACTCTAGACATCACTTGCTCTTGGTTCTCTTACTTCAATGACTATTTCTTTCGGTTTCCACTACAGGTAGTTCTCACCTTCCACTCTTGTACCAATAAGAATGCCCCATGGCTTTGTTTGTCCTTGTAACTCTTTTTCTAACTACATTTTGTGTATCTTCCATCCCCATAGCTTTAAATGTCATCTTTAATTTGATGACTCCCAAGTTTAGATCTCCACACCCTCACCTCCACCCATCTTCACTCTTATATCCCAGTTTACTCAACATCTCCACTTGGTCATCAGATATGTACCCTAAGCATAACACATCCAAATATAAATTCTTGGTCACCCCAAAGCAATTTTCTTTCTCAGTTTTCCTCATTTCAATCAGTATCAATATCTTTCTCCTAGTTACTTCAACCAAAAATCTAAAAGTCCCTTGAAAGTATCATCCAAAAAGATTCTCTTTGTCCTATTCTTTTTGCATTGGCTCTGAAGTCAAAATGTACCCAGCACAACTCTTCTGACCATTTCCACTCACTGCTACTGTTCTGATCCTCAACATCTTTTGCTCTGTATTATTGCAATATGCTCCTAATGTTGTCTTCGTATATTGTCTCCTAATATTCCATCTTCACCTTTAAACTTATTATTTGCTCTTACTTTTTAAATGTACGTAAGAGCCTATCAATTCTTTTCTCACAAAAATCAGGATTCTTCTCATGCAGGGAAAATTTAAAGATACTAACAGAGCTACAAATCCCTAAAATATGTTTTCTATTTTTCCCCCACTTCTCTGATGTTACCTGTTAACTAAATCTATACCTTGTTTATTCTACATGAGCCATGTTGACCTCCTTGCCTCTCTTCCATCAGTTTCTGCCTCTGGCACATGGAATTCTGTCGGAGGGAACTTCCTCTAGGTGTATGTGCAATTTACTCCCATACATCTTTCCCTTCCCTGTTCAAATGTCCAGAGAGGCCTTCCTTAAAAACAACATATGAACTAATTCAAATCCAACTCTGTCACTCTATTCCCCTTAGGTATTTTCTTCATGGTATTAAGCACAAGTTGAAAATCTCTATACCCAATACCTGCATCCTCACCAAACACAGCGTAAATCCCCACACAGAAGGAATTTGTCGTATGCGCTGCTGTATATTTTGAATTACTTTGATGGTGTAAAGAGCAGAGAATTTTTATTGAAGGAATAAATGCATGAGATAAAGAATGAGACAAGCACAGAGAAGGAGCAGGGGATCTAGTCATCAGAACTGGAGTCGAGAGCAGAAGGATAACCTGGTTAATAAGATCTGATTAATGACTCTAACTTGGTAATTCCAATTAAGCTACATCAATAGTTAGAAACTTGGTTGTTATTACTAACATATACAATTTTTTTTTTTTTTTTACAACCAAGGTACTAGAAATAGTTAATTGTGCAGAAAAAGGTTAACAGAGCTGGCCCAGGGCTGCTAGGCTAGGCTAGAAGGCCTGCTTTCAAGACTGACTCTTGGCTGTTGTCTGGGAACCTGGATTTTCAGAGTATTCCTACCACCCCCAAAATGCTAGGGGTCGTATATGGTGTCTAAAGTGTTTGTGAAAACAACGTGCTTTCTATTGTATCTGCTTTTTTTTTTTTTTCCCCTGGGAGTCTGAACTTTGGTATGTGCGAGGCAGGGAGTGCCTATGTGACCAGCTCCCAATAAAAACCTAGCCCATGAGTCTCTAGCCAGCTTCCCTCAGCAAAAACACAGCACACATGTGGCTGCATTTCCACTGCTAGGGAAGAGCGTGCTCCACGTGACAGCTAATGAGGGAGAGAGCATAAGGAGGCCTGCACACAGGTTCCTCCCCTCGCTACTTACATCTCTTTCCCTAATGATCCTGCTGTTTACCTTTACTCCATCTGTTTAATAAATATTTTAAGAGTAAAACTCTATCTTAAATCCCATGAATCACTCTAGGAAATCTTTTAATGTGGGGATGGTATTGGGGACTCCAAATACAATAATAAAATGCTTCCACTGTAACAAAATACTCCAGTATGTCAGATTTTAAGCCACCAATTGTTGGACAAACAGGTCTCAAATTCATGGAAAATATAACAATTGGCTTCTCACAAAGCTAGTAAGATCTGGCTTAAGCTCACCACAGAAAAACCAAAAACCAACACACCGTAATATAACCTTCAATCTAGATCTAATAAAGAGACCTGTTCCTCACGTTGCTGAGACTCCTAAAAACCTAGTATTGCCTCATGCACACAGAGTGCTGAGAAGAGCCACACTAATCAACCAAAATGGGCAAATTAATAAATGAAACTTTGCATAATCCTTTGCCTAAATTTGAACCAAATATTTCATGTTCTACTCTAGTTCCTCAATTTTATTGACACCCTTAGAGAAGAAAATATTTATACACTCCTCTAAATTGTTCATATACAAAAAAGTGTATTTATATATGCTAGGAAGATGATACAGCAGTTGAATCTGCTGTCAAGTGCTAAAAGTTAAGACACTCAAAGTTAAGCTACCCCACTTGACATCTCATCAGTAAAGTTAATGTAAAAGTACAGTAAGTACTTTTATTTTGTTTAAAAACAGAGAGCTATACATGTATCAGAGCTTGCTCTCTCAGCCACTGCTGATTCCACAGTCCCTTGAATAGCCCCTGTTGTAACCGCCACTCAGTAAGCATACTGAATTAATGAACAACGTCTAGCTCACAAATAAGGGCCACATGGTTACACTGATTTTTACATTATTCCTATTTCTTCATCCAGTTCTTGGAAATGACAAAATAAAAAGATAATGTAAGACCATCACACATTATTTATAGGTGCTCTATTTTTCAGTGTCACTCTGCTTCTAGCTTTTTGACCCAACAGCATAGAGAATACTTCTATTACTCATAGCAGCTTTGAAAAAAACATTTTTCTGAGTGCATTAGATTATTACTCTATTCATCAGAAGTTAAGAGTACATTAGTATCTTTTATATAAACTGAACTTTCAAGTAGTTTTGACACTGATGAAGTTAAATGTGATAATGGCAAGTGTGATGAAATGAAATATAATGGAAATGATGCAATACATTACAATTAAGAATTCTGATGTGCTAAAATTGATTTTCTAAAAAGTACTGTGCTCACATTCTGAAATGTTCTAAAGATAAATAAAATTTCCAAAATTTAAATGAACAGGTAATAAAGTCAGCTTTCCAACAGTAAGGTTGTGTTAAAATAGCCACTTTTATAATTTGATTTTTTAAACACAAGGAACATCCATTGTCACACTACTAATAAAATTAAAATGAAACTTAAAGCCAATAGTTCAATAATGATATGCCAAAGGCATCACATTTATAATATGACATCACATACACATTTTGGTCACAGAATACTTGCATTCTAGCCTTTTAAAGACCTATATTTTCAAAGGGTAGCCAACACAACTGTGAGTAACTTTCTCATTATATACAGCAGGCATCTGTTTTAATGATTTCCAGCTGAACAAAAACTCGTCTCCACAAAGGCTTGGCTTCCAATTAGGATACAGAAATGTAGGAAGAGCACTGGTCCCACTCACACAACAGGAAAAAGCCGAAAAATCTACAAAGTTATAATTTGTTCTGAGCTAATAAAACAACGGAGGCCACAGGGGAACAAGTTAGGCTGAAATCTGAGGAAAGACAGGCACCTTCAAGGAAACACGAGTGGAGGCTTATCCCGGGCCAAACAGGAGGAAAACTGGGCTAACATATAAGCCAGTAAAAAGATCTCAGCTAAGAATGTGAAAAGATTGCTAAAGACTAAGTGCAGGGTAATCTGAGAGTACAGAACTACCAAGGGCCAGAGACGCCAGGGATTTGACACCAAACTCAGACTTTTCCATGGATGTCACAAGGTAACAAGAGCAACTTTGAGCAGAGAGACTAGGAAAAAGGACCCCTTTGTGGTTCAAGCCTGAGCGAGAAAAGCAGCTGCCGCTGCAGAGAAGCACAGAGTTCCACCTGAAACTTCTCTCCCACAGGGGGGGAAAAAAATCTTAAGCTGTGAGTTGAGGAAAGTGGAGGAAGGAGAGCAAACATTTGCAGCTAGAGCAAGAGACCAGAAAAAAATCACACCCTTGGGAGGAGGGTAGAGACTCTCCAGACCCTGGTTATTAGAAGTTTCTAGATCTAGCAAAAGGAAGCAGAGCAAGAGCATAGAGAAAGGCCCATCCCCAAGAACACCAAGCCAGTCTAAGACTGAAATTGAATGAGCAAAACAGAAAATGCCCTCCTTGTCCCCACTGCCGGGATACTCAGCACTGACTATGCGGCAGTCTGTCCCTATGGTGAGAGCATGGACAGAGACCTGTTCTGATGGGGAAGCACAAAGAGAAAGCCTAAAAGTAATAGGAGAACAGGAGATTGAGAAAAAAATCCTCTAACAATCCAACTCGCACCCTATGAGTAAGGTTACTCTGAAAAAATGTGAAGCAAAAATAAGCACTAAGTGTAACTACAGCTACAACAGAATCCACACTCAATTTTTATGCAAGCCAAAAGACAACTGAGTAGCATCTTTCAAGTTCTGAAAGAAAAACATCAACCCAGAAATTTGTTAACAAGTGAAAACATTTTTTCAAAAAAGAAAGCTAAAGAACAACTTTCCAGACAAACAAAACCTGAGAGAATTCAATACCATTCACCACAACACATATTAAAGGACATCCTTCAGGTAAAATAAATATGATACAAAACTTTCCTGCACCTCAGGTTGCCCGTGAAATGGGAAAAAGCAATACTGAAATAAAAGACTTTAACATCAGGTGGTTCTCGTACTTTTGTGTCTTACCTCCAGGAGATGGGCCTGGTTCTCAGTGAATTACAGAGAAAAATCCCTTGTGCTTCTGACAGGAGGAAAGGAAAAGGAACCATTTTGAAATACGCCAGAGCAACCTGTTCCTCTTGAAAATGTCTGCCCTCAGGTGAAACTAGCTACAGCCTAACTGGCTGGGGTTAATCAAGGCTTAAATGACCTGGGGGAAGGAAAACTAATTGCAGCCCCTCTAGCCTTCTATGTGGAAGAAGGAGTATACCCAAGTAGAGCCCACGCTAGCCACCTTATCCCAGTAAAGAGGGGTGAAAAACTGAGAAGTATCTGTGAAGTTCCCAGGTCAGTGGTGCAAACTCACTACAAGACCAAGACTAACTCAGAAGACTATGGAACACTTCCCCTCCCCCCACACGTGACCATTAAAGGCCTGACTATAGCAGTTCTCCTTACCAAGTACATATGTTCAGTTATTAAGACAAAAGTACAAGACATACTAAAAGGCAAAAACCAAAGTTTGAAGAGAAATAGTAAGCATCAGAACCAGACTAAGATATGGCAGGGATGTGGGAATTATCAGGCCAGGAATTTAAAACAACTGTGAATAAGATGCATGCAAGAACAGATGGGCAATATAAGCAGAGATGAAAATTCTAAGAACATATGCGCACGCATGTGCACACAGACACACACACACACACACACACACACACGCACACATGAGGGAAAAAAAACTGTAAGAGAAAAGATAAATGAAAAATGCCTTTGGTGGGGTTATTGGTAGACTGAATGCAGCTGAGGAAAGATTCCCAGAGCTTGAGGATATCTTAATAGAAATCATGGAAACTGAGAAACGTTGAGAAAAAGGACTGAAGAAAGGAAAAAAAACAGAAAAACCAAAATATCCAAAAATTTGAGAGAACTACAAAAGTTATACCATATGCCCAATGAGAATTCTAGAAGGAAAAGAGAGAAAGGAACAGAAGAAATGTTTGAAACAATAATGACAGTAGAAAGCCTTGCAGGAAATGTTAAAAAAAAAAAAAAAAAAACTTTAAAGGGAAGGAAAATGATAAAGGGCAAAAACTCAGATCTATATAAAGAAATGAAGAGCATCAGAGAAGGAATAAGTAAAGGTAAAATTAAAAAGTCTATTATTCTAACAGTATGCTCAAAATAATAATGGTAACAGTGCATTTAATCATGTGTACTTATGTTTATTATTTGTATGTGCTTATGTATAAGTGAGATGAATGACAGCAATGATAAAAGGGATAGAACAAAGGGATAAGGATTATTTTTATTATTATAAGGTACTCTCTACCTGTGAATCAGTATAGTGTTATTTAAAAATGGATTTGGGTTAGTTGTAAATGTTTATTGCAATCACCAAAAAAACCCTAAAAAACAGAAGTAAAATCACCATGTTGAGAAAGAAGAAAAAATGAAATCATATAAAATGCTCAATTAGAAGCAAAAAAGACAGAAAATGAGTGGAAGACAAAAATAGGAATAAGGAACAAAAGTGACAAACTGAAAAATATTAACAAATATGGTAGATAGTAATCCAACTATATCAATAATCACTTTGAATATTAATGGTTTAAATACACAAATTAAATGACAAATTGTCAGAGTATATCAAGAAACAAGGCCCAACTATAGGTTGTCTAAAAATTACCCCACTTTAATATAAACACAGAAAAAGGACTGAAGAATGAAAAAAACAGAAAAAACAAAATATCCAAAAATGGAGTAAAAATGTACCATGCTAACAACTAATCTGAAAAAGCAAGAGTATGTATACTAATTTCAGACAAAGCACACTTCAAAGCAAGGAAAATTATCAGTGTTAAAGAAGAGCATTACAAAATGATAAAGGCTAACTCTCTAAGAAGACAAAGCAATTTTTAATGTGTATGTACCCAACAACAGTGTCAAAATATATGAGGTATAAACTAACAGAACTACAAGGAGAAACAGATGAATCCACTGTTATAGTCAAAGACTTCAACACCCCTCTATCAGAAATGGACAGATTCAGCAGATGGAAAATGAGTAAGAACACAGTGGGACTCAACAATACTGTCAATCAACTAGATAAAATGGACACCTATAGACTACCTTATACAACAACAGCAGAATACACATTTTTGTCAAACTCATATGGAATGTTTACCAAGACAGGCCACAATATGGACTATAAAACACCCTTAGCAAATTTAAAAATACAGAAACCATACAGTGTCTGCTCTCAGACCACAATGGAATTAAATTAGAAATCAGTAATGGAAAGATAACTGGAAAATCTTGAGATACGTTGAGATTAAACAACAAATTTCCTTGACGTGGGTCAAAGAAGAAATCTCAAGAGAAATTAAAAACTATTTTGAATTAAAAGAAAATGAAAACACAACTTATCAAAATCCATTGGATGCAGTGAAAGCAGTACTTAGAGGGGAATTTATAGCACTGAATGCCTATATTTAGAAAAGAAGGAAGATCTAAGTTTCCACCTTAGAAAATTGGAAAAAGAACAAATTAAATCTAACATAAGCAGAAGAAAATGAATGATAATGAGCACAAGCACATCTCAGAAGAACTGGGTTTTGAGACTCTCCTTCTGGTGGTTGGAGGCCTGGCTTTCCCACCTGCTATGTCCCAGGTAGCCCCTCGAGCCCCCTGGAGGTGTCCGTGCTGCCTGGAGAAACTGAATTATCAGAAAATGTACTGAAGGTCTCTAACGTGTAATGTTATCCTAGGAGATATGGATTCACAGACCACAGCTTATTACTGTTTAAATCCATCTGCTCGTATTATTTTTCTCTTCCAGAAATAAACTCTCTCTGGTCTCCAACTACTTAAGTATACATTATCTAAGTTTATGTATGATAAAGTTTACTTCCTCTTCTTCCATTCACGAAGCATTCTCCAGCTTCTAAATACCACATTGAGTCTTCAGTAAATTCCTATACTTTAGTAGTCTGCATCACTCAATATTATTATTTCAAGTGTTTTAAAACACTCTGTTTTAAAAGTAATAGGTTTATTTTTTCACCAGAGTGTAAAATATTAAGTGAAGGGAATCATATTTAGCAAATATGTTTTTTCTGCTATATCATAGGGCTTATACAGAATCAAATTTATGTCTTCTTCTCTTAAAACCTTCCAAAGCCCACCCATTACTCTCAGAGTAGTGACTAAATTTCTTTATATGGCTAAAAGGACACTTATCCATATGACATCTAGGCAGCTCTACATATGTTTGCAATATTTCACATCTATATTGAAGATTACAAGAAGATTGTTTTGTAATTTTCTTTTCTAGTAATACCCTTGGTCATGATTTTGTATCAATGTTATGCTAGTCTCATAAAACAAGTAGAAGGTAGTTATCTGTTTTCCTACTATCTAGAAAAAGTTTAAGTAATATTATGTTGATAGAGAAGGTATGTGGGCCAGAAATTTCTTTGAAGAAAGGCTTTTAATTATGGATTACATTTCCTTTAAAGAATAGGATTTTTAAATTTTCTCATCATTATGATATAAATCTTCTAAATTTTATTTCTCCAAGAATTATCCTTTCCAACTAAATTTTTCAATTTATTCATGTACAATTGCTCGTAATATTCTTTTATTTTATGTATGATGATGTTTGGCATCATAAGTGCCTTTTTTTGCATTCCTTACACTGATACTTTGTATTTCTGCTACATTTTAATGAGTCTTAACATGCATTATTTTTTCCCTAAAGAACCAATTTTTGGCTTTCTTGACTTTATTGAATGCATGTTTTCTAATTAATTAATTTCTTCTCATATTTATCATTTTCTTACTTTCATTACTTCAGTTTTAATTTGCTATTGTTTCTATTTTTAGATGGACATTATTTTTTAGAGAAGTTTTAGGTCCACAGCAAAATTGAAAATAAAATACAGAGAGCTCCACACACCCACCACGTCCACCACTATCAGTATGCCCCACCAGAGTGGTACACGTTACAACTGATAAACCTAATTGATGAACCTACACTGACAAATCATTATCACCCAAACACCATAGTTTACTTTTGGGTTCATTCTTGGTGTTATACATTCTATGGCTTTGTATAAATGTATAATGAAATGTATGCACTATTATAATATACAGAAAACTTCTACTGCCCTAATAATCCTATGTGCTTTGCCTATTCATCCTCCATCCCTCAACACATAGCAACTATTGACTTTTTACCTTCTCTGAAGTTTTGTCTTTTCCAGGATGTCAAGTAGTTGGAATCACACAGTATGTAGCCTATTCAAATTGACTTCTTTCACTTAGTAATATGTAATTAAGTTTCTTTTATGTCCTTTTATGACTTGATAGCTCATTTCTCTTTACCACTGAATCATATTCCATTGCCTGGATGTACCACAGTTTATTTATCCATTCACTTACTGAAGGATACCTTGGTTGCTTCCAACTTTGGGGAATGATGAAAAAAGCTACTATAAACGTCTGTGTGCAGGTTTTTGTGTGGACATAAGTTTTCAACCCTTTTAAGTAAATACCATGGAGCAAGACTGCTGGATCATATGGAAAGAATACAATTACTTTTGTAAGGAACTGCCAAACTATCCTCAAAAGTCGCTGTACCATTTGTGTTCCCACTAGCAATGAAGGAGAGCCCCTGTTCCACATCCTCACCAGAATCTGGGGTTTTCAGGATTCTGATTTTGGCTATTCTAATAGGTATGTAGTGGTATAACACTGTTGTTTTAATTTACATTTTCCACATGACATGATGTGGAGCATCTTTTTATATGCTTATTTAACATCTGTACATCTTTCTTAGTGAGATACTTGTTAAGGTCTTTGTCCTCATTTTTAACTGAATTGGTCATTTTCTCATTGTTGAGATTTAAAAGTTCTTTGTATATTTTGAATAAGTCTTCCATGAGATATGTTTTTGTAAATATTTTCTCCCAGTCTGTGATGAGTCTTTTCATTCTCTTGATAATGTCTTTCACAAAGCAGAAATTGTTAATTTTAATGAAGTCCAGTTTATCAATCCCTACTTCATTGATCTTGCCTTTTGTATTGTAACTTAAAAGTCATCACCAAACCCAAGGTCATCTAAGCTTTTGTCTATATTATCTTCTAGTTTTACAGTTTTGCATTTTACATTTAGATTTGTGAATCATTTTCAGCTCATTTTTGTGAATGGTGTAAGATCTTTGTTTAGATTTTCTTTTCTCCATTAATTGCTTTTATCAAAGATCAGTTGACTATATCTAAGGGGGCCTATTTCTGAACTCTCTATTCTGTTCCATTGATCTATTTCTGTATTCTTTTGCTCATACCAGACTACCTTGATTACTATAGCTTTATATCATGTCTTAAAGTCAAATAGGGTCAGTGCTCCAACTTTATTCTTCTCTTTAACTATTGAGTTGGTTATTCTGAGTCATCTACTTCTCCTTATAAACTTTAGAATCAGTTGTAAATACTAAAATTGTACACACACACACACACACACACACACACAGTTGGCTGGAATTTTGATTGAAATTGCAATGAATCTATAGATCAAGTTGGAAGAATAGACATCTTGACAATATTGAGTCTTCCTGTCCATGAGCATGAAATACCTTTTCACTTATTTAGTTCTTAGATTTCAATATATTCTTAATGAATTAATTAAAGGATATAAGCCCAAATGAATCATAAGACTATATAAATTCAGTAGAAAAATCAGACTGAATAATATTCAAAGGGCAAATTTCAGAGAATGCAAAAATCAGGCAAATGAATGGTGAATTATGAACTGAGTTAGGATTCTTAAGCCCCTGATCTCTTATTTCCTTAAGTTACCTCTGTGCCAAGTGGTACATACTTGTTTTTCATTACTTAGAAATTTGCAAAAGGTTACTTCATCAGGTACACATTATAAAGAACACATTGTCTTTCTCTGAACTTCAGTAATATTATGTACACAAAAGCTCCTTGAAGCCCAGACTATTTTGTTTTCATTTCTTCTGTCTTTTAAGAACTTACTGTCTTCCAAACAGTAGGCACACAATAAAGGTCTCCTAAAACTAGATATAAATCTGTCCAAAAGAGAGCAGTTTATGAGTAACCTGTTTGGTTTATCATATGCGAGACTTCACAGAGCCATTGTCAAGACTGACAGGAACTGCACTCTTCATTTGCTTCTGTGTACTTGGCTTCCTTGAAACTTACATAGGCTTAAACTCAGTGATGTATCCTCAGGCTTCCCAGTGTCAAAATTAATAGGAGACTGGATGAAATCCAACAGACTTAATCACTTGATACTAAAAATACAAAACATCCTATGCTTAGAATGTCAAATTGCAGGTCAAAGATGAAATCATTTGCTGGTGTGAAAAGTAAGAAACATTTAACCTTTGAGCAATTTCTCAAAGATGTTCACAGTTGTCCTACTTAACATGGTATCTTAGCCACAATGTGGCAAGTCCTATTGCAGGGATGGAAATAAGATATTATTAAAATAACACCTGCTTGGTTGAATTATAGAGTAGGAAATAATACCTTATATTTTTCATCTCCCTTTACCGTTAAAATATTCATATGGGTGTAATTGAGAAAAGAGCTCTCGAACCCTCATTAGACTCTATGAATCACAATGTAAAGAAATAACTATCACATAGATTGTACCAATTTAAGAAACAAGGTCAATAGATGATGCACAACTAAACTTTCAAACAAAATGAGACATGTAGAGTCATATTAGATCACAGGCTCGGGTTGCACCTCACAGAAGGAGAACTGCTTCATCCTAGTCCTTGGAGGGAAAACTCTTCACTATTTAAAAAAATAAATAAAACAACCTTTCTGTAGCAGTAGAAATCTTCTTGATCTCCGTTTTTCCTCCAACAGTTTGTGGTTTCAAAATCTAGAATACTAGCACAGGGAACTATATTCAATATCTTGTAGTAACTTTTGGTTAAAAAGAATATGAAAACAAATATATGCATGTTCTTTTATGACTGAAGTATTGTGCTATACACCAGAAGTTGACACATTGTAAACTGACTATTCTTCAATAAAATATATATTTTTAAAAAAATCTAGAATACTGAAGTTACTCATATATGCATATGCATACACAGAACTGAAGTAACTTGTAATATATATGCAATAAAAATTAACAAATGTTAAATCTAAAATAAGATGTAAGGTTGTTATTAATGGAGGGAAGGGAGTGTATGTATGATATTCACAGAGCCCTTTCCTATATTAAAGTTAAGCTGCAATTTTGACTCTAATTACATTGTCTCCAAAGCTAAAAGGGAATAGACATTTGTTAGCATGATTATGTGGAGAATTTGAGAATACACGTTTCTCAGTGGAAGCAAATTTCTTTTGATATTCAATCTGGAAGGTTATTTCTGTTTTTGTTTTGTGTGTTGTGTGTAAAGTAAGGAGCTATATGGATAACAATAAATGATATGGTGGATACTGTCCTCTCCAATGTCCCTCCAGTAAATTTAGTAGTGAATTTTAATGCCATCATTAAGCAAATTAGGAAGCCATAATATTACACAATAATGAGAGTAATTTCATAATCAAGACATTCAAAATCATTGTCTTTATTTAATCTTCAGAATGTCTTTTATTTCGGAAAGAAAAAAAAAAAAGTGTTTCAAGAGTGAGCCAGTCACCCAGTACCACTAAACTAGTGAATGACTACAGCAGAGTCAGAAGCTGGGCAGTCTGACACCAGTGCCCATGTTTTTATATGCAACATTATCTTTGCCTCACCAAAAAGCCTGTAAAATACAAAGAGCAACGTGTCCAGGGAGTACCAGTACAAGTTTTCTGCTATTCTGACCTCATCTACTAACAAAACCAGAAACTTTAAATATTGGAATAGGTGAATGTCTTTCAAATGGTCCTCCATAAACCTCTGGCCTCTCAGTTTGTTGATCTTCTCATAGTTGGTGTTTTCATTTTTCCTTTATATCTCCATAATCAGTTACTTCTATGGTCACACCCCCAAGCTTGATAGCACAAGAAAATGAACATCCCACCAACTCTTGACAGAAAACATACACTTAAAAACAGCATGCCATACCCTTCTCACTTAGTTAAAAACCTTCACAATCCTACTACTCATCAATGTCGTAAACATTGTCACTATCACTTTCTAACTTCCCATCAAAACCATCTGTTCTTATTTGACCTAAGTTTCATTCTCAATCATGACAATCACTTTATTGCTCTTGTCCACATCTTTCTTGTCCCCTTCTAGCATTATTTTCTGATAAACCTCAAACCTTCATGAAATGAACAGGCTAAATGCTCCCTTTAGTTGTAAGTGCCTTAAAACAAAGTAAAACTTCTTTATTCTTAATATGACAGTCAATATAATTCTTTATAATAGGTCTCTCATGTGGCCTCCCTTCAAGAAGTTACACAAGGATGCCAAGGAATTCCATCTTGCGATGCTACCACCCTTAGCTTATGGTCTCTAGAGTTGCCACAGAAGAGAAAGGAGGAAGAAGGGATAAAAGAAAAAGACTGGTGTTATTCCTAAAACCCACCCCACATTTGTATGTGCGTGTGCTTGCACATACACAGACTTCCAGACTTTCATTTAAATGGCGGCTATATGGAGAAGACTTCACTGCCATCATATCAAGGATAATGGACCTATTCCTCTGTCCCCATTTTCCTTATTGACTTCATCCAGAAAAAGATCCTCAGAAACAGCAGGCAATGCATGAGGAGAGAAGACAGAAAAATACAATTACTCAGAAAGCAAGAGCAGAAAGTGCTTTAAAGAGACAAAAGTCAACTATGTCAAATGATGCTGGAAAGATTGAGTAAAACAAATCCTCCCCGTGCTCCATTCTGCATTGCAAATGCTAAGATCCCTTTCCTCAGATTCCTTTTTGGCTAAGGTACTGGATACAACTTAGTTGCTGCCATTGAAATACATTCATACAGTATTTAAAAGGCAAGAATAAAATAGAAGTCATCTGTCTACAGCTCTTAGACAAGTTCTAAAAAGACATGAGTGCTTGTAGCAGGTAGACTCCATGTTCCAGTATCTAGTTTCCAGTGTCATAAATGAAAGTAAATTGTGCATAAAGCAACATTAATAGCAGTGGTGGCAGCTTCCTAAATTCTGGATTAAATGATTTGGCTTTTAAATCAAAATGATTTGGTTTTTAAATCAAAGGTTTAGATATTTTTTAAACTGCTCTTGATCAAACAATTCTAATGACATTTCACCACCAAATTCCCTGAATTAAACCTCTGTTTAAAATACCTAGAACTTTGCTTGAGAGAGTACTTGGTAACTAGAGAGGTTGCAGGGGACTGACGCCCACAGAATTGGCTTATGTAAGTTGGTTGTTTTGGAAGTTGGAAAATGATATACCATTAGTCCATAGATGTGTGCCAAAAATAGTTACATAAATTATTATCCTGTAATTCCCTGGAATGAAATGCTTATTGAAGGCAGCTTCTGGCAGACTAGCTGGCTGCTGTGACAGATTGTCATGAAGAGACTGAGTAATACAAATAATGTGGCTGGTTATTCTGATGGCCCTAGAAACTTTTAATTTAAAAAAAGATAAATTTAAGTTTTTAAATTCTCAGTTTAAGTAATAGTGAAACCCGAAAGCTCCCATGTTCATCCTAAAAGAATCTCATATCTTTTGCAGATGCAAGAATGGGCTGCTGAAACTGAAGAGTAGAGTAAAAACTTCTCCTAAAGATTGCTAAATTATAACATAAATGGATTTACCAGCTCTGCCAGATCCCATAAAAGTTAAGGGATTGACTAGGTCTCTGGAAAGTGAAATGGGGCACTTAGTTGAATTATGATGAATCTAAGGACTTTAACCCACAAATCACACAAAAAGAAGTCTTTTAAAGAGAAAAAAAAAAAAGTGCCTTGTCTTCTCTCTAGTGACAGAAGTTCTGCCTTGCCTGATGATTTGCAGTGACCTCACCTGAGGCAGTTACCTTGCGCATAGACAGTAGTCTCCTGTCCTCCACCCTTTCATCCCACTTGTCTCTGGGATTGTTAGTGAATTAAGATCCAGAATCTTCCAAGTAGCAAGTATAAAGGCTGAGCTGGGAGAAAATGGCTTATATATGACAATTAAAAATTAATTTAATTAACTTTTATTAGTGGGTAACTCTTGGCAAGTAAATTCATTTCATGGCATACTATGTAGAAGTCATTCTAATCTTTCACATGATTATTTTCTTAGAACATCAAGTATATTAGAATTGAATAAAATTACATTTTATGAATTGAGTAATCATTTGATTTTGAGGGTGGGAATAAAGTGTTTTCAAGTAGGAGACAGTATATTACACTGAAAAAAATATCAGGTTTCCTTTTACAATGCTTAAACTATAATTTGCAGTATTAAGTTCCATTATAAGATACTTCTGTTGTTCAAAATTGGCACCAATACTGGTAGGGTAATAAAACATTTCTGTAAGGCTTCCTTACAACTTAATGTCATTGTTTTGTAGACACACCAATTATCACACTTCTCATAATGCATATTAAACCTCTCTAGAGCTAATGAGGAAGGAACAAGTTTTGTAAAGGTGAGGTGGTTTCTGTGGAGAATAGAGTGTTTACAAGGAGATACTTAAGAAGTGCCAGTTTATGTGAAAATTAAGACAATCTAACAGATAGATCTACTTTGTGTCTTAATGTTTCCAGTTGGAATGCCTGAAGCTTTTAAGTACATATGAATGTCCTGAAATTATGCAAGTGATTTCTGTATATATTTTTCTTTTTCTCCCCTATTTTGTTTATCTTTTTGATGGCATCACAGGCAATATGCCCTTAAAATCAGAGCCGAGAAAACTTTTCAGACCTTCTACAGTTAGAATATTTTGTAAGCACTGGAGTGTTCTCTAGGCAGTTATAGATTCAGGATGCTACTTCTGAAACAATTAGAATTTGCTTCTTCTAACAAGTCTTTCTCCCAAGGGTTACTTGTAACTCATGATCAAGGCAAGTGTTTACAGCTGTGTAGTCCAGCTCTCTGTTCCCCTAGACAAGTAGACCCAAAGTGCTGTTTATAAAAAATGGAATTTGTTGAAACTTTTTACTAAGGAAAGAACACTTCAGTAATAGCGTAACCTCACTCTACATGAATATTTTTGGAGCTATTCTATATTATACTGCATTTAAAACAAATTGGTTACATATCAGTAAAAATAAATTAATATGTATTTGTGAAAACCCTTTTATTCCGGATTTCAAAACAGCTTTATTGAGGTGTAATTGACAAACAAAAAATTGTATGTACTAAAAAGTGTTCAACTCGATAAATTTAGGCTTGTGTACAGCTATCACCACAATCAAGAAAATGAACACATCCATCATCACCTCTAAAAATTTCTTTGTGCTTTTTTATAATCCCTCCCTCCTGTCCTACCAGACCCTCTCCTGTCCTACCAGACCCTCTCCCCAACCACTGATCTGCTTTCTATCACTATAGAATAGTTTGCATTTTCTAGAATTTTATATAAATGGAATTATACAGTATGTACCCTTTTTTTGGTCTTCTTCTTACACTCAGCATAATTATTTAGAGATTTATCTCTTATAAGAGCCAAGATTTTTTTTTCATTAAACTATTTGAGATTATAGGTCCATACACAGTTGTAAGAAATAATGCAGAGAGATCGCATATACTTTTTACCCAGTTTCCCCCAAAGGTAATATCTTGTAAAACTATAGCAAAATAGGGAAACCAGGATATTGACATTGATACAATCCTCTAATCTTATAGTCTTTTGAGTGTGCACATTTAGTTCTATATAATTTTTGTTTTAAACAGCAGCATTACTTTTAATTTCCAAGATATGGACGTGTCCTAAGTGCACATCAAGAGATGAATTGGTAAAGAAGATGTAGCATATATAATGCAATGGAATACAACTCGCCCATAAAAAAGAAGGATATTTTGTCATCTGCAGCCCTTCATTCACTTTTTGTTTTTTTCACTTCAAAAACCAGCATTTTATAACTGGCATAATCATTTCCATTGCATCAAAAACAACAAAATACCTAGGAATAAACTCAACCAAGGAGGTTACCTATACTCTGAAAACTATAAAACATTAATGAAGGAAATTGAAGATGATACAAAGAAATGGAAAGATATCTTGTGCTCTTGGATTGGAAGAATCAACATTATCAAAATGGCCACACTACCCAAAGCAATCTACAGATCCAATGCAAACCCTGTCAAAATACTCAAGACATTTTTCATAGGACTAGAATAAACAACTCCAAAATTTATATGAAACTAAAAAAGATTCTAAAGTGCCAAGGCAATCTTTTGCAGGTCTTTTTTTTTTTTTTTCTCTTTCTTCTTTTTCTTCTCTTTTCTTATGGTTTGATGACTAGAAAAGGTCCTTTAACATTTGTTGTAAAGCTGGTTTGGTGGAGCTGAATTCTTTTAGGTTTTGTCTGTTTGTGATGTTTTGATTTCTCCATCAAATCTGAATAAGAACCTTGCTGGACAGAGAGTATTCTTGGTTGTAAGTTTTTCCCTTTCATCACTTTAAATATATTGTGCCCCTCCCTTCTGGCCTGTAGAGTTTTTGCTGAAAAATCAGCTGACAACCTTATGGGAATTCCCTTGTATGTTATCTGTTGTTTTTCTCTTGCTAATTTTAATATTTTTTCCTTATGCTTAATTTTTGTCAATTTGATGACTATGTGCCTTGGTGTGTTCCTCTTTGGGTTGATCCTGTGTGGAACTCTCTGTGCTTCCTGGACTTGGGTGAGTGTTTCCTTTCCCAATTTGGGAAGTTTTTGGTTATTATCTCTTCAAAAAATTTCTCAGGTCCTTTCTCTCTCTCTTCCCTTTCTAGGAACCCTATAATGTGAATAGTATATAGTGTGCTTCATGTTGTCCCAGAATTCCCTTAAACTACCCTAATTTCTTTTCATTCTTTTTTCTGTACTGTAGTAGTGATTTCCACTAATCTGTCTTCTAGCTCATTAATCTGTTCTTCTGCCTCCTTTAGTCTGCTCTTGGTTCCTTCTACTATGTTATTCATTTCAGTGAGTTTGTTCTTCAATTCTATTTGGGTATTCTTTATATTTTCCAACTCTTTGCTAAAAACTTCACTCTATGTATCTATATTCCTCTTGAGTTCTCTGAACATCTTTGCCATTGTTACCTTAAACTCTTTCTCAGACACATTGCTTATCCCCTCATTATTTCTTCTTCTGGGAGTTTATCTTGTGCCTTGGCTTGAAAGACAGTCCTCTGCCACCTCATATTGTCTATCTTTCTATTTGTATTTTTAGGTAGGTTAGTTATGTTTCTCAACTTTGGGGAGGTGGCTCTCTGTGGGAGACATCCTATGTGTCCCAGCAGTACACTCCTCTCTTGTCACCCAGGGCCAGGGTCCAGCTCATCCCAGTGTAGAGTCTGGCCTCTGTCTGTGGATTCCTTCTATCAGCCTTGGGATTGTTGTTTTCTTATATCTGGTATCTGCCCACTGGCGGATTAGGATGAACTAGAGGCTTATACAGGTTTCCTGACATGAGGAGTTAGTGCCTGCCCACTGCTGGGTGAAGTTTAGTCCTGGACCTCTGATGGGTAGGGTCATGTCTAGAGGAAGTCTGGTGATGGGTGGGTCTGTATTCCCACCCAGTATGTTGTTTCGCCTGAGGCTTCTCTACGGGCTGTTAGGTGGAGCTAGGTCTTGGTGCTAATGATCCAATCAAGATGTCAGCCTTCAAGAAAGCTCATGTAGATGGACACTCCCAGAATGCCTGCCACCAACTTTTATGTCCCCTGGGTGAGCTGAAGCCTTCCCCTATATCCCCAGGAGATCCTCCAAAACCATCAAGCAGGCCTGGCCCAGTGATTTCCTATGAAATCACTGCCTCTGGCCTTAGACCTGGTACCCTCAAGTTTTTATGTACATTTCCCAAGAGAATGAGGTCTCCATTTCCCCCAATACTGTGGGGCTCCTGGAGTTAAGCCCCTGTGACCTTCAAAACCAGATGTTCTAGGATCTCCTCCTCCTCCCAGTGCCAAAACCCCAGGCTGAGAAGCCTGACTTGGGGATTAGAGCTCTCACTCCTGCGGGAGGGTGTCTGCAACTTAATTGTTCTTCAGCTTGTGGGTCGACCACCCGGGGGGTATGAGGCCCAATTATATCACAAGTATGCCCTCCTACCACCCTGCTGTGGTTCCCTCTTTGTTTCCAGCTGAAGAAGATCTTTTTTGCTAGGTTTCAGTCTTTATTTTCCATGGTTGTTTAGCAGTCAGTCGTGGTTTCCTTGTAGCCATGAGGAGAGGCAAGCTTGTGGTCCTACTACTTCAGCATCTTGATGGGAAATCAAAACACTTTCATTTTAGGTGCTATAAACAAAATATGTCACTGATACTTTTATGTTTCTAGTGCCTGAGGACAATTCATTTAGAAAAGGAAAGAAGAACATTGGAATAAAATGCACGTTATTAAATATTCAATAAGAATTGGCACGGGCACAATTAGGCAAAGAAGCATTCAGTGAAATAAAGTTATGTGCTTCTAAAAAAACAACAACAAACATTTCAATAGATAGGTTAGTGGTCAAATTATACAGGTTACTATTACAGCAAGAGTAATATGATACTCTTTAAAGGTTCATAAAGCTGCCCTTGGGATGCTTAAATCAAAGAGAAGATGACCAAGTAAACATAATTGGTCTATATTTAGATTTCTCATTACAACCACAGAATTTCTTATTATATGTCACCTTTTTATTTTTGAATGTATATTATCTGGCCTTGGAAGAGCAACTAAGAGGCATGAAAACTGGAAAGATATTCTGGATTTTTAAAAGTTCATTATTTTAATTTCCAGAGGGGCCAGGAAAGAAAATACATAGAAGAAACAATCAAAACATCAGCAGACTATAATGCTTCCCATGGAAAGTGGGCTACACCGAATTATATAAAAGTGCTATCTCTGTACTCATTCAGCTCGTTTTCTTTCCCTTGAAGAATACGTGGTGATTCACACCTCTATAAATTAAACCAGAGCTAGGATGAATATTAAAGGGTATGTGGAATGGCTGAAGAGAAAGAATTGCTAAATTTAAATGGATACGTGGATAATAATGGAAAGGGTGGTTGTGATTGATAATTATGCATACATTTCAAACATGCTACAGACAAATGTAGGAGAATTTTTCACTTTCATTTCATTTGACATAAAAGGTCCATTTCATGAGCACATGGCCCCTTTCCTTTAGGTAACTCCCTGCCCTGGGTATCCTGATGGGAAGAAACACTGCCTGCCGTGACCGATGCTGAAAGTGCCAGACGCTATCTTGTCTTCCCTGCAGTGAGGTTGTGGTTATGGAACCCGGGCTACCAAATCCTCTAAGTTAGAAGTAATTACTGCAGAGAATCGGGGATAATGGTCGCATCATGTTTCCAGGGACAACTGGAACAGCGGCAACAAGTGAAACACTGCAACACTGCAACACTTGTGAACGTTCTAAGAGCAAGACATTGTACCAAAGAAGTCAAGCAACAAAGCAGGTTTAAGAAATATGACAAAGAAAGGATTTGGGGTGTGCTTATGGCAAAGAACCTTGCCCATAAAAAAGTCAACCAGAAGCCTCCTGTGATTCTGAAGGACTAACACTGTCCCCAAATCAAATACCTATCCAAACAAGTATTTGAATAATTGAGCCTTAAAATAGTGCTCTGCCCTAACAACTTCAGAAAAGGAAGGTTTAAAAGCTATACATTCCCAAAACATCCACTTCAGGTGTGGTCATAGAGGATAACAGACAAACCAGATGACTCTCTCAGGAGTTGAGAGCAGGAGTCTGAGAATTAAGGACTAAAAAATTCCCCTTGGAGAACACAATCGGGTACTTCTCATGAAATTTTCCTCCTTCTATTGTTTACCCTCTAGGATTCCATTATCACTATGAATCAGTAATAGCCATTTGTCTTTTATTCATCATTTTTTTATAATGGAAATTTATATTATGCCTATTTTATCCCAAGTACACCACTGTACATGAAGAAAGGGGCACTGAAAACTTGTTTTTCTCTTTATTTTAATACTTTACAAGAATAGAAGGAATCTCTTCTAGATCTGATGGAGAAAACTCATACAGGGAATATGAACATTGAACTGAATGTATTAAGTAGGAGGAACCTTGGATTATCTTCCCTGTGTGTGGATGGGATTATGTTCTGTGGGGAGAGGGGCTGTTCATGGGTGTGTGGTAGCCATATTCCACACGCGTGGCTAGCTGTAACCAGATTTATTGCTCCTTTCATGGACTACAGTTTCTTTTGGGAACATGCGACAGTCAAGAACTGTATTTTCAGCCCTCCCCTATCCTCATCTCTGACCATTGAAAGTATATGGAACCACAGCTGTCACCAATAACATGGGAGTAGAGTGTTGGGTATCATTTTGGGGTCAATCCCATTAAGAAGCTTGTATGTTTTCTCTGTCCTCTCTCTTCTTTAATATTCAAAGTTTCAGTGGTCAAAGTCAAGGGCAAGCTGGGGTTCATGTAGTGAAGGTATAAAAGCTATGTCAGCCCGTAGCCTTGAGTGACTACCTAGAGTATAGGCCACTCCCACCATCAATCAGAAACTCCAACAAAGACATACCTTGTTTTATTGTACTTCACTTCACTGCACGTTATAGTCATTGCATTTCTTACAAATTGAAGGTTTGTGCCAACCCTGTGTTGTCAGATAACGGTTAGCATTTTTCAAAAATAAAGTGTTTTTAAGTAAGGTGTGTACATGTTGTTTTAGACATAATGCTATTGTACACTTAATAGACTAGCGTACTATAAACATAATTTTTGTATGTACTAAGAAACCAAAACAATTGTGTGATTCATTTTATTATAATATTAACTTTATTGCAGTGGTCTGGAACCAAATCCCTAGTGTCTCCAATGTATTCCTATATTATGTGAATACAAAAATAAGGGTCTTCTGTGGAAATCTACAAATATTTTAGGGTAACATTATAAATAGTCAAATGACTTATTATGCTTACTATCAGTGTATGCTTATATTAAGATAGCCATCTGGCTAATGACATTAGTAGCACATAATACATTTTATTTTCATGAAACATAGAGTATATTGTTAATATTATCTTCTCTACTTTTAAGTATGAGCCAATCTTCAGTCAGGGAAACAGAATCACTACATGTATTGTAGAAAAAGATTTCATAAAGGAATTAGAATTTACTTGAATGTGGGAAAAGATGGGGCAATGAATGTCTAGAAATGAGAATCACCGAATCAGAAAAATAGTCATTGGCAAACCCATGGAAAGCACTGGTGTGGGTAGACCAAACAGAGCTTGAAGGAAAATCTAAAAAACCAATCACACAGACCTACACACTGAAGTGGTAAAGCATAAAGAGTTTCCTTTGTGGGAACCACCATCCAACTGGAACCTACTGCCTGGAAACTGCCGCCTCTGTGTCAACAACTATTTCTGTGAGAACAGCTGCTCCTGCAGGCCCTCAGCCAAGCACCTGTGGTGAGTCTGGGACTGCTGTTGGTCAGCAAGGTCAGCTGCCAGAAATTTAGGTGGGACGTGAGGCAGGAAGGAAATGAGAACAAGCTGGGGCTCAGGAGGAAACGTTTGCTCATCCTTCATCTTTTACGACCTCTGCAGAGAAACGTTGTGAGAAAGATGGTCTCTGCTCCCCTTATTCTTTCCGAAATATGCATGAGTAACTCTCATTAGCTAAGTCTAATCTGGACACTATATTACAGATGATTCTGGTAAAGCTTCCCAGGCTTAGACACAGTTATTCACAGCATTTCTTTATTCCTTATTCTACTTTAATATTCATTGAATCTTTTCCCTTTGAATCCTGATATTGATCATTTGTTTTCTCTGTTTGATTACATTTGATCATTTTCCTAGGCTTCAACAACTGTGATCAATTTGTTCCTGTGTCAAGGACTTTTAACTTGTTGAATATTTGTCTTTTTAACCCATAGTCATTTTTTTAAATTTTTTATTAATTATTCCTCCAGTTATGTCATATTTGAAAAATTTAATTGGTTCTTTCATTCTAACATCTTAATTTTGAGGTTTAGGCCTTTATTTTTAAACCTTTCTTTTCCCCTAATGTAAGATTTAAATTTAGGAATTTCCCTATTAGTACAACTTTAGTACATCCCACAAAGTTTACTGTTGTCGCTTTAATATCATTCAGTTTAAAATACTTTACCTTTTTCTTTGTGAATATCTTTATATCTTTAACCTATGGGTTATCTTAAATGATATGTTGACTAATTTTCAAATATTTGGTGATTTGGTATTGTTTTGTCATTGACTTTTAATATTTTGAAAATTTGCCTATAATTTAAATGTTTTCAAGTATATTACATATTTTATGGACCACTATATGACCTATATCATACATGTTATATGTGAATTTGAAAATAATGTGCTTTTACAGTTCTTGGAAGTTTTGATTTATAGTGATAGGTTAAGTTGGTTTATACTGTTTAAATCTCTGTCTTTATTAAATTTTTATCTATCCCTTCTTTTGGAATAAATTAATAACCTGTTTTCCAAATCAATGTAAAATGGCAAAGGACTCAGGATAGCTAAATCAAGTTTGAAAATGAAGAAGAAAGCTGGAAGACTTACCCTACAATATTTCAAGAATTAAAATTATATGAATCCAGTGTGATAGTTGCATAATGATTGAAATACAAATCAGTGGAACAGAACAGAGGGTCCATAAATAGATCCACACTTATATGGTTAATTGATTTTTCACAGATGTGCCAAAGCAATTAAAGAGAGAAAAGATAGTCTTTTCAATAAACGTTGCTGAAACAAGTAGATACCTGTCTGGACAGAAGAAAAAAAAGGAACCTCAAGTTTTACTTTCCACATACAGAGAAATTAATTTAAAATGGATCATGGTTCTTAATGTACAAACTAAAACTACTGAATTTTAGAGAAAAACATAAGAAATTTTTGTCATATTAGACTGTTTTCTCAAAAACCTATATCAAAAGCAAAAATTATACCTGAAATTACTTGATACAATGGACATCATCAAGATTAAAACCTTCTGTTTTTTACTTAATATAAGAAAATGGCAGGTCACAGAACAGGAAAATAATTTATAAAACAAATTTCTATCAAAGATCTTCTATCCAAAGTGCATAAAAAACTTCTATAATAAGAAGACTCATAACCCAATAAAAAATGTTGGCAAAATATTTAAACAGACATCTCAAAAAAGAAGATGTATAAATATAGTCTATACTAAAAAGAAGTACTCATCACTGGTCATCATATAAATACAAATTGAAACTACAATGATATGTACACACAAAAAGCAAAAGTAAAAATACTGACACAACGTAGTTTGGGGAAGGATGTGGAGCCACAGCATCTCTCATTCTTTGCTGAGTGGGATTCAAAATGGTACAGCCAAATAATCGAAGAATTCAGCAAGGTAGCAGGTTACAAGATTATGTTCAAAAATCAGTTGCATTTCTTTACACTAATGATGAATCAACAGGAAAAGAAAGTAAAGAAACAATCCCCTTTAAAATAGCACCCAAAGTATAAAATACCTAGGAATAAATCTAACCAAGAAGGTGAAAGACTTATACATGGAAAACTATGAAACACTGATTAAGGAATTAAAGAAGACTTTAAAAAATGGAAAGATATCCCATGCTCCTGGATTGGAAGAATCAATATTGTTAAAATGGTCACACTGCCCAAGGCAATCTACAGATTTAATGCAATCCCTATCAAATTACCCAGGACATATTTCACAGAACTAGAACAAATCATAATACAATTTATATGGAACCACAAAAGACCTAGAATTCCCAAAGCATTACTGAAGAAAAAGAAAGAGGCTGCAGGAATAACTCTCCCAGACTTCAGACAATACTATAGAGCTACAGTCATCAAGACAGCATGGTATTGGTACAAAAACAGACATATGGACCAGTGGAACAGAATAGAGAGCCCAGAAATGAACCCACAAACCTTTGGTCAACTAATCTTTGACAAAGGAGGCAAGACTATACAATGGAATAAAGACAGTCTCTTCAGCAAATGGTGTTGGGAAAACTGGACAGCAGCATGTAAAGCGATGAAGCTAGAACACACCCTTACACCATACACAAAAATAAACTCAAAATGGATCAAAGACTTAAACATAAGGCAAGATACAATAAACCTCCTAGAAGAAAATTTAGGCAAACCATTATCTGACATCATCTCAAAAATATTCTCCTAGGGCAGTCTACCCAAGCAATAGAAATAAAAGCAAGAATAAACAAATGGGACCTAATGAAACGTACAAGCTTCTGCACAGCAAAGGAAACAATAAGGAAAACAAAACAACAACCTACAGAATGGGAGAAAATTTTTGCAAATGAAACCGACAAAGGCTTGATCTCCAGAATATATAAGCAGCTCATACGATTTAATAAGAAACAACCAAACAACCCAATACAAAAATGAGCAGAAGACCTAAACAAGCAATTCTCCAAGGAAGAAATACAAATGATCAATAGGCACATGAAAAAATGCTCAATATCACTAATTATCAGAGAAATGCAAATCAAAACTACAATGAGGTATCACCTCACACCAGTCAGAATGGCCATCATTCGAAAGTCCACAAAGGACAAATGCTAGAGAGGCTGTGGAGAAAAGGGAACCCTCCTACACTGCTGGTGGGAATGCAGTTTGGTGCAGCCACTGTGGAAAACAGTATGGAGATTCCTCAAAAGACTAGGAATAGACTTACCATATGACCCAGGAATCCCGCTCCTGGGCATACATCCAGAAGGAACCCTACTTCAAAATGACACCTGCTCCCCAGTGTTCATAGCAGTACTATTTACAATAGCCAAGACATGGAAACAGCCTAAATGTCCACCAACAGATGACTGGATAAAGAAGAAGCGGTATATTTATACAATGGAATACTATTCAGCCATAAAAACTGACAACATAATGCCATTTGCAGCAACATGGATGTTCCTGGAGAATGTCATTCTAAGTGAAGTAAGCCAGAAAGAGAAAGAAAAATACCATATGAGATTGCTCATATGTGGAATCTAAAAAACAAAAACAAAAACAAAAACAAAAACAAACAAACAAAAACAAAGCATAAATACAGGACAGAAATAGACTCACAGACAGAGAATACAGACTTGTGGTTGCCAGGGGGGTGGAGGGTGGGAAGGGATAGACTGGGATTTCAAAATTGTAGAATAGATAAACAAGATTACACTGTATAGCACAGGGAAATATACACAAAATGTTATGATAACTCACAGAGAAAAAAATGTGACAATGAGTGTGTATATGTCCATGAATGACTGAAAAATTGTGCTGAACACTGGAATTTGACACAACATTGTAAAATGATTATAAATCAATAAATGTTAAAAAAAAAAAAAAAAAAAGAAAGACAAACTATAGTGACAAAGAGCAGATCAATCATTGCCTGGGGCCGGGTCTTTAAAAAAGATTGATTTCAAAGCAAGAATGAAAAACATTTTATGGTTTGGAAATTGTTCTTTGATGGTAATGATGGTTACTCAATTTTACACAATTACCAATTTCAATAAATGTTACATGTAATACTGGTAAATTTTATTGTATGTAAATAATACTGTAATAAACAGAGGACAAAAGCCCAAAATATCAATATATTTCACAACATTAACACAGAAAGGATATGAAAAATAGCATTACCTGATAGCAAGACTTACCAGTTAGTAATGGAAGAGAATTAGAGCCACCACAAAATGAAAGTGAAGAAAAATTACAGCAAACACCATATTTAATGGTGAAATATCGTCATATATCCTCAGATTTGGAATAAACAAGGATGATCATTATTACCACCTTGAATCATTTTTATTACACTGGAGACCCAACAGTTAAGGAAAAGAAATAAAAGAATATGGATTAGAAGGAAGACATAAAACTCATTATTTGCAAATTTAATAGCTGAATACATAGGAAACAGAAAACAATGTGTAAACATTTAGAAAAAAATAATTAAAGTTATCAAGGTCCTTGTATACAAAGTCAATACACAAAAAGCAATCCTGCTCTACCCAGACAGAGTAACACCCTTTGCCCTAGCTCCTCCCTCTCACAACAACAACAAACATAAAACACTATAAAACCCGGATGTAACATAACAAGCAAATTTAGGAAAGCTCTAAAAAGGTACAAAGAAAAAGGCCAACAGCCTAAGCACCTTGAGACTCCAGGGACGACAAGGAGGTGAGTTCCCTGTTTCTTTTTGCTTCCCATGCATTCCAAATGAGCCACTGCAGAAACCTCTAACCTGGAACAGCTGACAGGCACAAAGAGGGAACAAAATCCCCAAGAAAAGCTTGTCCCTTTCAAGCCAAAACATCAGGGAAAAGACCACCTAACAAGAGAAAACTTTTTTGGCAAAACCCACCCTCCTCCAACTGAACACTAAAGGAAAACACATGCCTTGCTCCTGTGGTTCCAGTTTCTGATGAGGATTGAACTTCCACACACAGCGGGAAGGATGTACCAGTGCTCCCGTTATCCCACTAGGTGGCGTTGGCAGGGTGGAGCAGGAGCTTACTTGAAAGTGCTCAGATCCACCCGCCTATTCACCAGAGGATTGAGTCCCTGCATGAGCAGGGACTAACCTTCCTGGTGGAAGTCAGCTACCGGGTTAGTGTTGGCAGCACCGAGCAGGCAGGTTATCTTCCATCCTCTCCTACCCACTGCGCAGTTCCCCTGCTGGGATAGCGTTAGCAGTGCTGAGCTGAGAGCTAATTACCCCTCTCCTACCCAGCAGAAGCAGCAAGTATTCTTAATTCCCCTTCCCAAGGAGACTCAGTGAGCTTACCTGCTATTCCCTGCCTGACAAAAGCAGGAGTGCTCATATTTGCCCATAAATATGCTGTTAGTTCAGGAGGATCCAGTGGTGAGGTGAACCATCACCCCTAGTCAGCAGCAGTGAGGCAGAGGAGGCGCTGGATGGGGGAACCAGTGAGCACTCTCCTTCCACCCTCCCCTCTCTTGGTCTCAGTAGTAGGAAGCTGAGCTTCTGCTTGCAACCTGCAGCCACTCAGCACATCAGTCAGTCTTCTGATCCCCCTCCTTGGTGCCAGTAGGGCTCAGTGGGAAATTGAACGTACACATTCACCCAGCCCTTAACACTGCAGCACAGCAGAACTGCCTGTCTAAGGACAGAAAATCAACAACATTATAGAACTCAATAAAATCATCAACCAATAAAATCCAGTCAACACATATGGAATATTCTACCCAACAACACAGAATATACATTCTTTTTAAGAACCTGTGGAACATATGCAATGATATCCTATATCCTGGGCCATAAAACAAACTTCAATAAATTTTTTAAAAAATTGATCTAATGCAGAATATGTAAACTTAACATAATGGAGTCAAATCAGAAATCAATAACAGACAGCAGCAGAGAAATTTCAAAACACTTGGAAATTATACAGGGCAATTCTAAATATTGCTTGGGTCAATGACGTATTCTCAAAGGAAATTTTTAAAATACAAAGAAGTGAATGAAAATGAAGACATAACATATCAAAATTAATAGAATGCAGCTAAAGCACTGCAGAGGGATTTTATAGAACTAACACTTATATTGGAAAAAAGTTCTCAAATCAAAATATAAGTCTCTACTTTAAGAAACTAGAAAAAGAAGAGCAAAATAAACCAAGATAAGAATAGAAATAAAATAATAAAACTAAGAACAGAGATCAATAAAATTGAAAATAAGAAAATAATTTTAAAAATAATGGAACAGAGATGGCCCCAAAATGTAATAAAATTCATAAAACTCTGGCAATTCTGAGAAATATAAAAACAAAGACACAAATCCTCAACATCAGAAATGAAACAGGGAATATCACTAAAGATCCTGCAGCCACTAAAAAAGAATAATGGAATAATATTAACTATTTTATGTTCATAAATTTGACAACTTAGAATTTGAACCAGTTCTTCAAAAAACTAAAAACTATCAAAACTCAACAACAACAGATTATCTGAAATAGATCATCTGAACAGTTCTGTTAACATTAAGAAATAGGAAATAGGATATTGAAATCAAATACTTAAAAGGCTCCTCTAAAGAAATCTTCAGACACAGGATTTCAGTGGAGAATTCCACCAAACATTTAAAGATGAACTAGCACCAATTTTATAAATCTCACTTCCTGAACAGAGGAGGATGGAATACTTCCCAGTGCATTTTAGAAGGTAGTATTACCTTGAATACTAAACAAAAAGCAGACAATTAAAAAATAATGAAACCAAAACAAAACAAACACAAGAAATAAAAAGAAAACTAGACTTAGAGAAAAATTTAATAAATATTAAAAATTATAAAACCACAAAAAGAAAAACAAACAAACAAAACAAAGAAGAAATTTCAAATCAACTGGAAAACAAAGTTCAAAATGGCAATAAACACATCTATCAATAATTACTGTAAATGTCAATGAACTAAATGCTCCAATCAAAAGACATACAGTGGCACACTGGATAACAAAGCAAGAGCTTACAATATGCTGCCTATAAGAGACCCACTTTAGGGTGAAGGACACACATAGATTGAAAGTGAGAGGATGTCATAAGCAAAACAAAATTAGAACCTATGGAATGGGAGAATATTTTTGCAAAAGATGAAACTGACAAAGGATTGATCTCCAGGATATATAAGCAGCTCATACAACTTAATAAGAAACCACCAAACAACCCAATCCAAAAATGGGCAAAAGACCTAAACAAGCAATTCTCCAAGGAAGAAACACAAATGATCAATAAGCATGTGAAAAAATGCTCAATATCACTAATTATCAGAGAAATGCAAATCAAAACTACAATGAGGTATCACCTCACACTAGTCAGAATGGCCGTCATTCAAAAATCCACAAATGACAAATGCTAGAGATGCTATGGAGAAAAGGGAACCCTCCTACACTGCTGGTGGGAATGCAGTTTGGTGCAGCCACTGTGGAAAATAGTATGGAGATTCCTCAAAAGACTAGGAATAGACTTATCATATGACCCAGAAATCCCACTCCTGGGCATATATCCAGAAGGAACCCTACTTCAAAATGACACCTGCTCCCCAATGTTCATAGCAGCACTATTTATAGTAGCCAAGACATGGAAACAGCCTAAATGTCCATCAACAGTTGATTGGATAAAGAAGAAGTGGTATATTTATACAATGGAATACTATTCAGCCATAAAAAACGGTAACATAATGCCATTTGCAGCAACATGGATGTCCTCGGAGAATGTCATTCTAAGTGAAGTAAGCCAGAAAGAGAAAGAAAAATACCATATGAGATCGCTCATATGTGGAATCTAAAACAAACAAACAAACAAACAAAGCATAAATACAAAACAGAAACAGACTCATAGAATACAAACTTGTGGTTGCCAAGGGGGCAGAGGGTGGGAAGGGATACACAGGATTTCAAAGTTGTAGAATAGATAAACAAGATTATACTGTATAGCACAGGGAAATATACACAAGATCTTATGGTAGCTCACAGAAAAAAAAAAGTGACAATGAATATATATATGTTCATGTATAACTAAAAAATTGTGCTCTACACAAATTTGACACAACATTGTAAAATGATTATAAATCAATAAAAAATGTGAAAAAAAAAACCTAAAAATGGATTTACCATATGATCCAGCAATCCCACTCTTGGACATATATCCAGAGGGAACTTTAATTCAAAAAGACACCTGCACCCCAGTGTTCTAGCAGCATGACATGGAAACAACCTAAATATCCATCAACAGAGGACTAGATAAAGAAGTTGTGGTATATTTATAAAATGGAATACTACTCAGCCATAAAAAGTAATAAAATAATGCCATTTGCAGCAACACGGATGGACCTGGAGATTGTCATTCTAAGTGAAATAAGACAGAAAGAAAAAGAAAAGTACCATATGATATCATTTATATGTGGAATCTAAAAAAAAAATGAGACAGATGAACTTATTTATAAAACAGAAACAGACTAACAGACATAGAAAACAAACTTATGGTTGCCAAGAGGAAAAAGGGTGGGGGTAAAAATTGGGAGCTTGAGATTTACAGATACTAACTACTATATATAAAACAGATGAACAAGTTTATACTGTATAGTACAGGGAACTATATTTAATATCTTGTAGTAACTGATAATGAAAAAGAATACAAAAATGAATATATGTATGCATATGTATGATTGAACAATCATGCTATACACCAGAAATTGACACAACACTGTGAACTGGCTATACTTCAATAAAAAAAATTTAAAAATAAATATATTCAAAATCAAATCCAGCTATTTATAAATATAAAGTAGTATTCAACTAAAGCAGTAGACTTTTAGAGAAATAAAAGGCATTCATATTGTAAAGAAAGAAATCAAACTCTATTTTCAAACGACATGATCTTCTATGTAGACAATCTCAAAGAATATTAAAAACAAACAAAAATCTCCTAGAACTAATAAGTCTAGAAAATTCATAGGAAACCAAATCACATATTAAAACCAATCATACTTCTACATACTAAAAGTGCACATGTGGGAAGCCAAATTAAAATTATAATACCATATGCAGTTACTCGAAATACAATAAAAAACTGAATTATACACTTAATTTAACAAAACATGAACAGAACTTGTATGCTAAAAGACACAAAATGCTGACAAATTCAAAGAACCTCTAAATAACTGGAGAGACATACTGTATTCAAGGATTGGAAGACTTAAAATAGCAAAGATATCTGTATCTTTGGCCTTGGTCTATAGGTTTAATACCATTCCTATAAAATTTTTAGGGATGTTTTTAGTAGACATAGACAAGATCATTCTGAAATGTATAAGGCTAGGCCATAGGCCCTAGGATAATCTTCTAAAATTTTGAAAAAAGTGAGGGGTCTCATTGTATTTAGAACTATATTTAGGATATTTAGGACTATAATATAGTTACAGTAATCAAGACAATTACTATAACAATAGACACATAAATGAATGGAAATGAATAGAGAACCCAGCACTACACTCACAAATATGTCCAGCTGACTTTGACAAAGGTGTTAAAGTAAGAATAGATGTTTTAACAAATGGTGTGCAATCAACTGGTATCCATAAAGCAGGCAGTCATAGAAACAATATATACATACTTAAATAGTAGTCTGATCTAAAACTCACATCTTATACAAAATTTAACACAAAATTGACTATAGATTTCAATGTAAAACTTACAAAATTAAAAAAAATATAGGAATAAATCTTTGGAATGTAGGGTTGGGCAAAGAATGTTTAGTTCTGACACCAAAACATTGTTCTGTAAGTAATAATAAACTGAGCCTTATAAAAGTAAAATGTTTGCTACATGAAAGACTGTTTATAGGATGAAAAGAAAAGCTAAAGACTGGTTAATAATATTTTTAAACATCATATCTGATGAAGGACTAGTATTTTGACTATAAAATGAAGTCTTAGAACTTATAAGTAAAAAATCAAATAATCCAACTATAAAATAAGCAAAAGACAAACTTAAATTTCACTGAAGATATACAGATGGCAAATAAGCACACAAAAAGATGTTAAACATCATTATCCACCTGGGAAATGCTAATTAAATCACAACAAGATATTGCTATACACCTATTAGAAAATAAAATTTAAAAAGTGACAAAACCAAATGCTTGTAAGGATGCAGAGAAACCAGATCACTCATACATTGCTGGCAGGAATGTAGAATGATACAGCTACGCTGTAAATTAGTTTGGCACACTTTGTAAAACTGAATATACAAATGTCATATGATTTTGTAATTGCATTTTTGGATATTTATCTTAGAGCAATTAAAATTTAGGTTTACAAAAAACTGTATACCAGTGTTCATAGCAGTTTTATCTGCAATAACCTCAAACTGGAAACAACCCAGATGTCTTTCAAGTGAGCTAATAAACATATATACCATGTCATACTACTGAAGCAAAAAAAAAAAAAAAAAGGAACAGATTATTGATACATGCAATGATTTGGATGAACCTGCAGGAAATTATGCTAATGAGATAATAAACAACAAAAGAATACATACTTTATGATTCCATTTATATGACATTCTTACAATGACAAAATTATATTAATGTAGAATAGATTATTTTGTTGCCATCAATAAAGGATATGAACAAGAAAGTAAGTAGATGTGGCTTTAAAAGTAAAATATCCTGAGCCAAAAAGTGCATATTGTATACTTCATACATATGAAGTTCAATAAAAGGCAAAACTCACTTATGTTATTAGAATTTAGAATAGAAGGTGCTTAGTGATGTCACAGGTGCAGAGTGGGTTTCTGGTGTTCTGATAATGATATGACTTTTATTTTGAATGCGATTATATTTGCTTGATGTGATCTATTTGGGAAAATTCATCAAGCTACACAAATATGGGCACATTTTTGTGTATGTGTTATACTTTAACAAAAACTGTTTCAGTATAAATATGATTGTGTAACTCAATAATTAAGATAGTTACAAATAGACATCATGGTTAAATTCATCATTGACCTTCTTAATGTTATATAACTCATCAGGCTATAAAAACATACTCTCTCACACATACACATACACACACACACACACACACACACTTCATTTTACAGTTCAAATTGCACTGTGTATTGTGTAAACTTTATCCCAGAAAATCTACATGACCTTGGATAACTTAAGCTCTCTAAATTCTGTCTCATTTTTGAAAGAAGAGAATTAGATTGACATCTCTAAAGTTCTTCTCATCATTCAGAAGCTATGTTTACAAATCTTACTGTTTATATAAGCTGTTTGCAAAATATTTAAAATGCAACACCTATTTAATTCATTTTATAGCCTAAAATTTTAAATATTTGAGTAAAATTTTAAATGGCCCTGTATTTAAATGTATTTTGTTTTATACCATGTTACTTTCCTTGAAGATTTGATTTAAAGAAATGATTTACGTTTCCTACCGTGAAAGAACCATGAATTACGTATCAGCCAACGCGATGTGTCACTTTCATTCTAGTTCTGACACAAAGCAGCTTTGTAACCTTGAATAAGTCACAAAAACTTTTTTGCCTCAGATTCTTAATTCTTCAAATGAGTAATATATATTCTCATGGGTGGTTAAATGAGAAAACACAAATGAATTAAAATCTGTAGAGCAGTTCACAAATGCAAACATAGTTACTATTACTACATCATTATTATAGGTCTCCATATCAGTTTCTGATTTTCTCCATTTTAAGGGAGAGAATATAGAGTGATGGTACTTAGATGCACATGCATGCATACACCCTTAATTAGGTAGCAGGAAAGGTAAGGAGGTGCATTTATTTCCTTTTTATACTACAGCTGTGCTCATTGCCCTTCCATTACTGTCCCTTCTTTTCCCTCCCATGGGGCAGTGGAGATAAGCTCCTGTTGATAGTTCATGAATGTCAATTTATACACCCCGGGGGCAGGGCATTTTCAATGGACTGTCCCCAGTGTTGGAACTTCCTGCTGCTCATGCTTGTAGAGAGCCCATGTTTAAACCTACAGGCCAATGTGTAAATCTGTTTTAGTTCCTTTATACAGAAGACCTGTGGGTATTTCAAAACATATATGCATTAAATAGGTATTTATCCAACGTCACAGATGTTAAAACTAAGAGGTTTTCCCAGGGACAAGTAAAGTGAATGAGACAGCAGAGACTGGGGCTGCATTTCCACATGTGGGGCCCTCCACGAGTGTTCAACAGGCAACACAAGTAGAAAAGATACCGCACTGTGAAAAGGAAGATGCGCATGTGCGTGAGGAGAGGCACTGAAGTGCAGTCCCCAAGATGCTTATGGCTGTTTTCTCAAAGTGTTGGGGTTTCAATCTGTGTTTACTTCCTTCTCTATACTTTCTTCTCTATACTTTCATACAGTTGCAATTATTTCACAATTAGTATATAATTAGAAACTACATAAAGAAGCTATTTTTAGACTGAAAAAATACTAATGCTATTTCAATACAATCCAATAGCTTTACAATAAATAGTTTTATGGAGTTTTATAAAATCTATTATACCAACTATTTAAAGAGTAATTAAAAGTAAGAAATGATTGTTTGGGCTGTGCGTATTCTCCAGATAGTGAAAGGTATATACCTTTTTTCCTTGTCCTCTAAAGGCAACCCTGACTTGAATTGGTTTTCATAATTCTCTTGCTTTTCTTTACTGTTGAATTATGTATGGATATATTCCTAAGAAGCATATCATTTAGTTTTGCACTTTTAAATTTTATATAAAGCAGTTCACTCTGTATATAAGTTTATGTAACTTTTTTTTTCATTCAATCTTAACTGTAAGACTTGACCCCCTAGATAACATGTAACACTCCTTGTTTCTTTTTATTGCTGAGCAGTGGCCCTTTGAAGGAATAGAATACATTTTATTTATCCATTCTACTGCCAATAGACAAAGAAAGGGATTTCTTTTCTAGTACTAAAAATGCTGCTGAAATAATTATTCTACAGATATTCTCATGCACATGAATAAGAATTACCTTATATTACATGTGTAGATTGGCTGTACTGGGTCAGAGGATATGGTCAAGTTCATAGTCATATGCCTGTTAACTACTATACTGTTCCTCACTGAGTTGATTTTCACTACTGTATCTTTCCTATAGCATTATATTCTGATTATATTTTTATGATTTTTTAATGTTATATTTTTGGGGTATATATTTTTTTCCTTTTCTGAATACTTAGTTCAGATGCATAGTGGATAAGCAGTTCGTCTTCATTTCTAATACAGAGCTAAGGTTTCAAATGCCCTTAAAACACTGAAGTAGCTACATCCTACAAGTTTTGATATGCAGAAATTTTTTGTTTCATTTGTTTGTAAATATGTTAGCATTTACAAATGAATTTTAAATTTAATAATCATATGTATGTGTAATTATACTTTTTATAAAAACTTCAAGAGTTAAAAAATTGATTTTAAAAATTAAAAGAAATTTAAATTCATTAAATTTTAAATACATTTCTAGTAACAGCAAAGGGCATAATCTATAGTAATTGACTCTCAAAGTTGTTGAGACTCTTCTGGTATCAATTATTATAAATATTAGGTTTCCTTGAGGTGAAAACAAAAGCATTTCCAACAATTGGATACCAAATTCTATATATTTGACTTGACATGGTTAAATTTCAGCTTTTATGTATAGGTCTGTGGTCTATTTCAAACTAAGGGTTCATTTGTTTCCCACAGGAATACTCAGTTGCTCATAGAACCATATCCTCATCCCAGTGAACTACTCTGAAACCTTTGTCAAAAATCAATTTATAAGTGTATATTTATAGGCTCTATTGTTTCATTAATCTGTATTTCTATTCGTCTAGCAACAATACATTCTCTTGATTACAGTAGCTTTTATTAAGTCTTGAAATCAGGTAGAGTAAATCTTCCAACTTCTTATATGGCTGTTTTAGGTTGTTAGTATTTTCATAAATATTTTACAATCCATTTATCAATTTCTTTTTTAAAATTGCAGGAATTTTCAATAGGGTAACTTTGAATCTATATGTTGATTTGGGTAGAATTGAAATTTCATAATTTTGAAACTCTTCTAACATATGTCTCCATTTATTTAGTTCATTTTTATTTTCTATAAATATTTTTGAGTTTGTAGTCTAGAAAACTTGTATGTCTTTTAAAATTTTATTTATTTATATTTAATGTTTCAACATTATTATAAAAGGTATTTGAAAATTTTTATTTACTAAATGTTGCTGCAAGAATGTAAAAATTACAATTGAGTTTTAATATTTACCTTGTATCCTACAACCTAGATAATTCATTTATTAGTTCTTGCTTATTCGTAGATGTCAGAGTTTTATATAAAATAAATGTACCGTTGGTAAATATAAAACTATTCATTTTTTCCTTTCAGAACTTTATATTTTTATGTATTTTCTCTGCCTTGTCATAATGACTGGAACTTCTAGTATAGTATTTAATACACATGATTTGAGTAGGAAGTCTTGCCGTTTTTCCAAACATAGCAACAAAAGTTTGATATTTCATCATTAAGTATAATACTAGTACTAGCTTTTATTAGATGTATCTTATCTCATTGAGAAAGTTACTTTCTATTCTTAGTTGGCTGAAAATTTTTATCACAAATGGATGTTAATTTTTAAATGCTTTTTCTATTTCCATTAACATGGCGATTTACACTAATTGCTTTATAAATATTAAATTCACTTTTTGTTAATATGGTGAATCACATTAGCTGCTTTGCTTTTTTAAAAGACACTTTGAATTATGTTCATTAACTCTGCTTGGTCACATGCTTGATCCTCGTGGCAATCATGAGAATGCACCTCATAGACCTTCTACTGCAGGGATCATAACTGACTACAAGTTTCAGATACTTCACTTTGAAATCCATTGTAGTATTTGTGCCAAGGCCATTTCTCCAATAGGCTGCTCCTGGCCAATGACTACATACAGTGGGGACATTAAGACAGATACATTCCTGGGAGTCACTGGACTCTCTCATCTCTTGACAGTAGCTAAAATACTCCCCCAAAGCTTTACCAAATGCATCTTAGACTACAAAGCAGTCTGGGATGGTTCTTTGTTCTCTCTCAAGATTGTTTTGGGTATGTGGGGTCTTTTATGCGTCTATACCAATTTTAAGATTTTTTTTTCTATTTCTGTGACAAATGCCATTGGGAAATTGCTAAGGATTGCATTAAATCAATAGATGATTTTGAGTGGCAAGAACATGTTAATATTAACTCTGATCCATGAACACAGATTAGTTTTCCATTTAGTTGTGTTTTCTTCCCTTTTTATTCATTAATGGTTTATAGTTTTCTGTGTACAGATTTTTTGCTTTCTTGGATAAATTTATTCCTATATATTTTGTATTTTTGATGCTATTGTATATGGTATCATTTTAGTAATTTCTTTTTTGGATTGGTCATTGTTATTGTATAGAAACATAACTGATTTTTCTATGTAGATTTTGTATCCTGCAACTGTTCTAAAATTATTAGTTTTAATAGTTTTTTGATGGAGTCTTCTGTGTTTTCTATACATAAGATTCTTGGTTAATCTAACTAAATATGCATCAGTTAAAAATCCACATATAACTTATAGTCAGCTCTCCATATAAGTGGATCCTGTGTATCCATAGTTCCTCCATATCCACAGTTCCGCATCCCCAGATTCAACCAACCATGCGTAGTACTGCTGTATTTACTATTGAAAAAATCAACATATAAGTGGATCCCTGCAGTTAAAACATGTGTTATTCAAGGGTCAATTGTATTTTGAATTATTTATCAGGTAATTCATGGATCTCCATTTCTTTGGAGTTAATCATTGAAAAACTGTTGCGTTCCTTTGGTAGTTTGTGTCTTGATCCTTTGATAGTTTGTGTCTTGATCCTTTGATTTTTCATGTTCTTTGAAGTGCTGCATTGCTGTCTTCTCATTTGCAGAAGGAGTCACCTCCTCTAGTCTATACTGAAGGGCTTTGAGTGAGAAAGACCTTCCCCGGTCAGCCCAGTGAAGGATTCTGGGGGTCTTTCAGACCCTTCCTGTGGATGCACCTACCCAACTCCTCTTGTCTTCCCTGGCGTGGTAGGAAGTCTTAGGTTTGTACACCTTCTCTTGATCTCACAAAGCCAGGCCAGGTACTAAGAGTCTCTCATTTATTTTCCCTAGGACAGTGCCCTGAAGTGTTCAGATTTATGTGCCTTCTCCCAATCTAGCGGACTCATGCCAGCTGTCTGTGCTCATGCATGCTCTGCAGAGGCTTCTGCAAGCTCTCTGTGGATCGTGCATGGGACCCTGACTACAGGGGAGGGCTGGGCTCCTGGGCTTCCATAAAGGTATTCTCATGCATGGGTGGTCGTCAGAATCAATGTTTCTTTAATTCTTGGCTGAGCTTGTCCAGTGTGATGACAAAAAGGACAGCTGAGAATTCAGTTTTATCCTTAAAACGTTATAATGCTAAAGAAAAAAGGCTCCTCCTTTCCTCATAACACCAATAATCCACAGGGTATTTTTTAATTGGCCTGGTTTGTGATATGTGACCTCTGAAAACCCATCATTCTGCCCAAGGGATAAGGTGTCTGGGCAGCCTGGGTCATAAGCCCACCTGCAAGATGGGGGAATTAGTAGTAACATAAAGGGCAGCTTGAAAAGGGACAAACTGGGGGCAGACAAATAATGTATTTTTACTTTACTAGGGCTCAAGAGACTTGGGGTGTAATTTGGGCTCAACTACCATCAAGCTGTATAACTTTGGAAAAGTCTTCTGGAAGAATTTTTAGAGCCTTAATATTCCACACTGGAAAAGTTTGATAACTAAGTATAGATTCTGGAATATGTTACTTAACAAGGCTACATCTTATACTTAATCAGCTCTTCTGCCTTTCCTCCAAGATTTTGATTTTAAAACTCCGCCTTTCTGACAAGTGACTTCTACCAAAAAGTCCCTCAAATTCCCAAGCTGTCCACTGTAGCAGTTTCCTCTGTTAGGATTTGCATAGAATAATTTTCATCATTTTCCTTCCAAAAGTTTTATGTCATGTTTTAGGGTTGTTTCTGATAAAAAGCATATAGCTAAATTTAAAAAATTTCTGAGCATTTTCACCTTTTAACCAACTTAAGGTATTACGATTGCTGGTATTTTAAAAAAATATATATTAATAATAAATTTTATTTTTATGTTTTTCCTTCTTTGGGGGTTTCTTCATTTTGTCTCTTATTTTATCTTATATTCTATTGATTGGTTTTATCTGTCTCTGTTTTTCCATCTGTTTACTTGCATATATGGATTCTACATTCAATTGCTTTTTTAAATAATAAAAATTTAGTCTAGTAGAATTAATATGATATAAATGGAAAAAATATTTACTTCTGCACAACACAATGGTCTTAAAATATTTTAATGCGGACTTCCACTTCATCCCTCATACGATGCTTTCTACTGTCTTAGTTTGATCTTGTTTCAAAGCTACTCCAAATAAAACCCATTACTATACTTATCACTAATTTTCACATAGAATGTAACTTATGTTTACCAAATTACTAAGCAACTTATTTACTTACCTACTGAATTCCAAGCCAGTATTTCTCTCTATACCACCTTGCAGTAGTTGTTGCAGCGGGTGATATTGAGTTTTTAAAAATCTCAGTTTTTGACTATAGTACTTTTATTTCACCCTAACTCCTGAATTATATTTTAGATAAGTATATTTTCATGTTGGTAACTATTTTCTTTGACAATTTGAAGAAACCGCCTGTCCTGTGGTGCCTTTTGCAATGTGCTCTTCCCTCACTAATTTTTTAAATTTGTTGTTGAGTTTTTTTCTCATGGTTGATAAAAAATTATCTCTTTGTCTCTGACATTATGCAATTGAAGAATCTACCACTTAGATGCTGATTTAATGTTTTTCATTTAATGATTTTATTTTAAGTTTCATTTTGGTTATTTTCCTAATACGCATTATCAGTTAATGAATGTTTTAGGTTGAGTCTGATCGATAAATCTCTTAATAGATTTCTTCATTTCTTTCATTTCTAGAATTTCATATTTTTCACTTCCTACTTATACTTTTTATAGTGTCTTTTTTCTTCCTCTGTTGAACCTTTTAATCATTTAAAAATAATTATGTTACGGTATCTTTCAGATTGTTACATTATTTTAATTCCTTAAGTTTGTTGTCCTCTAGTTTATTGTTTCTGCTACATAGTTCTGCTCTGTATTTTTTATAATTCGTTTTTTGGAGTGAGAATATTTTTACATTGGGAATTATTTTCTCATAGGAATCCTGTACTTTCTAATTTCTGGAAGAAAGAGTATTATTAGGCTGAGACAAAATTTTTTACATAAATTCAATAGCTTGTAATATATGAATAAACATATGTATAATATTAAATAAGGCTTATATATATTTATAAACATATGTATAATATTAAAACATGTTTCTAAAAAACTCTGAGGTGGTGCATATGTGAATGTGTGTATTTTCTTATTAGGGGAATCTTTTTTCCCCTCAGTGCATACAGCAGAACAAGCAAGCAAACAAACAAACAAAAAATAGTATTCTTTCTGTAACTCAAGAGCCAGAGTGCATTCTTCCTTTATTTCTCCAAATGTGCATCCCTTCAAGGGACTGTCTCCACATAACGTTTTGAGTTTAATTTTGTCACAAGACAAAGGTTTAACATCCCATCTTGTTGCATGTATGAAAACGAAAATCTTTAGGGCATATTTTGGGACAAATGGTTTGCATTTATTCACATTCCACCCAAACCACAATAACAATATTTCCCCAGATTTTAGTGTGCTTTGAATTTGAGTAGTTTGAATTTAATTTTTACTTCTTGTGATTCTACTGGGAATTTTAGCAATCATATCATTTATGTATAATTTCTATGCACTTTTAGTATAGGGGCTCCAGGTTAACACCACTTGTACTGTTTTAAAATGGAAAGTCTCAATATGCACTTGGAATTTAAATTTTAAACATAACCCAGAATCTCGCTCCATTTGAGTCTACCATATTTTTTCTAACTGTTAGTGACCAAGATATACTTTCCACTGCTTTAAAACATAAGCCCTTTCTCATATTCTCCTCTTCCTTATTCTCCACAGATTTCTTCTTTTTTCCTGGCCTAAAATTAATGTAGGTCTCCTATACCTAAAGGAAAATAAATCTTTCACTCAATCCACTTGACTTTTTTATTCCTCTTTCTTCAATTCATGTATAATTCCATCTCTTTCAAAAATTTGTTATAACTCAAGCTCCAGTAGTTTAAGCCAATGCCTTGTCTTTTGAGAATAGTGCTAATTACACAGATCTCCTTCATATATTTGTCTACACACATATATTTTATTGAAGTACATTCACGCTGTATCTTTGTTTGCTCTATGTTTCCATGTGTTGTCTCTTAGTTACAATTCTCATTTCCTTGTAGATGAGGACTGTTCTCTTTATTTCTTGTGACTCCTAAAGTATTCAGGAAGGTGCTAGATAATTAGAAGATGCTTGAGAATACTTCCAATTCTTACAAATTAATCTATTTGGTGACTTACTATTTGATTGTTTGGGAGAGGTAAATGCTTAAATGATATCTTGTGAGCTTAAAGGAGTCTAGAGCCTCACACAAACAAATCTGTTATAGTTTAAAGGTATGTTTGGAAACTAGGCATTGAGATTAACGCTAATATAGCCACATCACCTGTTGGTATTATTGTCAGATCTCCCAAACCATCGTGACCAGAATTAGTGACAGAGGTTCACTTAAATTAATATATCTGAGGTTTATATCTGAACACAAATATATGTATATATAAATTATATTTTATATTTGAATATATACATATATATATTCAGACTTCACAACTTCAGAACTCACTAAGGAACTAAATTAGCTTTCCGTACAATGTATTTCTCTCCTAAGGATTAAGTAATTAAAATTCTTCCAGCCCACACTTCTAGTATAACTCATCCAATTTATAATGAAAACTAAATTAAATGAAAAGTAGAAATATGTTGCAACAGAGAGGAAAGAACCATTTACTAATATGAGCTGCTAATTTTTCCCTATTTTATATGTGTCCAAGTATATACTTTATCTATTCAGCATCACAAACAATGGTCTGTTTTGGACCTATCTAGTAGATAAAACTCACACCTTTCTCTCTATCCTGTCAAATGAGCTATATTGTGAATTATCATATTAGAATGTCTAGGATGTTCCCGAAAGAGGTACATTTTAAAAATTTTTAGTATTATTTTTTGTTTTGTCCTTCTAAGATCCCTGTATGCTTCCATTTATCGTTCTCTGCTTACTGTTAGTAATGTTATCTTTCTGTTTCAAAGTAACTGAACAGATTCTTGCCACTTGAAATAACAGGAATCAGAAAAAGAATAATCACAAAGTATAAAGGTACAAAGTGTTCCACAGAGTTAATTGATTTTTTCTATGTACAATTAGTGTGTGTGTTAAGAGACATAGATGAATTTACCTCTACATGCCTTCTCAACAGAAAGTAAGAATGAGAAATATATATATACACACACACACACATATATAAAGAAAATAAGAGAAAATGCTGCCAATTTTATTCATGAGTCCCAGGCACACTGTTTCTGGAATGTCAAACAAACTTGAAAGACATAAATACCATATGAACAATACACACTCCTATAATTTAACACCTGTCTCCCATGAATAGGCTATGGCATTTTTATGTTTATGTGTTAATGCAATATGTTGCTTTTTGTGCTACTACTGTGGAATATTGAGATCGGAACTATGTACATTTTGAACTTGGCTGTAGCAGGTCTACTCTGAGGCTTCATATGCATATTTTTCCAATTAGACTCATTTCACCTTGCATGCTTTCTGAATTATGAGTGTCACTGCATTGTTGTTTAAATGTGACTACGATACTAAAGGCAAGAGATTTAGGTTAATGCAGACATAATAAAGATTTAGCTTTTAGGATATCTTTTGGGGGGAATATTAATAAGATAACTAGCATAAATTTTTTGGTACAATATATTTAGAAGTTGCCAGTAAAAGCAGTGAAAGGTGGGGACAAATACTGCAAATGAACAGTACAGAGAGATCACACCTCAGATGAGTTGAGAGTACAGCCTGAAATATGTAGACAGTGGCAAAATATCAACCACTTTGCCCTTCCTCTCCCATACTTTCTTTAGGTTGGTGCAGCCCAAGATACAAAAGGATGTGTTCAGATTTAAGTGCCAGATTTTAGAGACTGACTGGGTAAAGATGGCACAAAGGTCCAGGACTGGATGAAATCATTTTCTATGATCTCGAGAAAGCTACAAGGAATTGTTAAGCCTTAGTTTCGCCCACGAAGTAAGGGGAATAATGAAAGCAACTTTCAGGATAGTATGAAAATATATCTGTACAATGTTTGCTAAACTGAGCTTCAGTATAATTGTCGGCTATACGTAGTGCCTACAGAGCCCCTCATACTAAGCACATTACATCATTTATCCTCATAACAACACCATGGAGAAAGTACTGCTGTCATCCCCATTTCACAGAAAAGGAAACAGAGGCACAAAGAAATGGAAAAACTTGGCCCAAGTCACACTCATAGCAGAGCAGTCAGGATTTGGCCCCAGCAGTCTTAGGTTCTTACCTATTTTATACGTTCTTCCTCTGTGCAAGTGAATGCAGCCTTGAGATGTTAATCATTTCTCCATCTCTCACCAAACTTTCCTCAGTGTTTCCTTGAGGACAGACCTCTAGATGCGCTAGTACCTCAACTCCTCATTTCTTCTTATTGTGTAGCGCCTTTTCCTGAAAGTAAAAGATAACATTTGCTTACATTCTGTTTTTATCTAAAGTTAATCTTGACCCGGAAGGATTTGGGAATCAAGTAAGTGCTGTGCGGCAGGAGTGAGCTAGACGCTTGGCAGGCGTGTCATTTCAGTAGGTCCACAAGCTGAATCTTTCCAAGACAAAGCCCAAGGTTAGAACGCAGCCTCCTAGTGTGCAGTCTGTACGCTGACAGCTGGTCCTCGTGGGAGGTTGATATCTCGCACCAGCAGTGGAAGGAGAAGAGGGGTCCTATTTCCATCGCTTGCCTTGTTCCCTCCTTCCTTTTCCTGAACAGAAAGCTATGCTCCTGCTTCTCCTTCATAACTTGCGCAACTGTGTAACTTCTGCTGGAAATGGCTGGGGGGCAGGGGCTGGACTAAAGGGAACGTTACCTGTGCAGTGGACATGAGGCACCCCCTGACTTGTACCAAGTAGTTACACTTTCTACTGCAATTCCTAGAGTTCAATTTCATTATGTTTTGTCAGGCCTATCTCTTCACTAGGAAAAGTTGTTAGGTAACTCACTTTCTTCTACTCCCATGTTCTTGCTCCATTCTGGAACAAATCCTCCTAAAATTAAGAACATCATCCTTTACCTTTGGAGTATATCTTTTATTTTACCCTGGATTTGACTAAGACTTATTTGATACCTTTTCCTGCTTTACTCAGTAACAAATGTGTCTCATGTCTGTAGCGCCATTATTTTACCTCTCGTATTCCAAGTTCTGGTTATGTTTCAGCACTGATTTCTTTGATTATACCAATTCACAAATAATCTCTTCCATCACTGAACCCTTTTTATGATTGTAGTCATACCAGAATTCAAAATTAAGTGCTCCCTAATGATTTGGTCTATATGTAGGCATTAATCTCTTCAAATCCCTTATATGCCTTAAATAATAATAACTACATCATGGGTTTTCAATAAGTTAATGTCTTGTTGAAACACTGGCAAACCTTTAAAAAAAGAAACAAACTTGCTTCTCATTAAAGGAAACTAGGGAGATGGAAATTAGGATTTGTTGAAATGGTGAAAAGAGACGGGAAAGGAGCAAAAGACAAGTTGTAACAAACGTGTCAAGGACAGATGTTTGAAGACTGCAGAAGAAAGGACAAAAGTCAAAAGTGAGAGCTCTCTTAACCTCACGCCAGCAGACTTTTCAAATAGCTGAAAATGTGGCACCATTTTATTCTCTACTTTGCAAAACTTTGTAGTGAATGTTGGACACATTCCCTCTTCCCCTGGAGAGAGGTGAGCATTCAAACCTCAACCTTGATTGTGTTTAAAGTTTACAAAAGAGAGAGAATCTTTTAAAGTACAATTGACTTGCGATGTAGTAACAGTTTCTTCTCCTCACTTCTAACATATTCCAAAAATTTAGCTAATTCCCTGAAATGCAGTTATATTAATGCATAAAATTATCTACCATTTCACAAGGCAGAGAAGTAAAAATATATCATCTCTTAATGGAAATATATCTTTATTTTTGTAGGTTTCAATTTTTAGTCTCAGTGTCCTCAGATCTGAAATCTAAGTTTCACAGTGTGTTCTAGCCTCTGACATCTACAAATGTCAGAATCAATCTCCCTCAGCCATTACTGCTTCTGCCTCATGAGATTTCCTTTGCACCTTTACACACCTGCTTTAAACTTTCTAGTGTTGCACTCTATGAATATCACAGGCAAAGCCAAGATACAAAGAGTGAGTCTTGGTTTTATGTGTTGTATGGTAAATATAAATTATTTTATTCTTGAGCTTATTCTTGATTGCTTTTCCTTTGTTAAGTCCCACCTACATACCTCACATATTCTACTTGAAATTTGTAGTGAATTTTAATTTTCTCTGGTCTTGGCTCAGTGCCAGCTTTAACTCCCTGACCTATGATTACTCGGTATGATCTACTCCCAGGTAAGCTAAGTCTGGACTCATTAGTTTGATTGCTGCGTGCATGAGCTAATATTGGACAAGTCTGTACTTTCTAACACCTTTGCTGACACAGTAAAATGTGTAAGAATCAAATTATCCTAAAAGCAAATCTCATAATGTGCACATACTATTACTGCTACCGATACTGCTTAGAAAAGTTTGGCCATCTCCTAGGACATATCCAGGTGATCGTGAAGGCAGAGAACTGTAGGCAGCTTCCCATTCTAGTAAGGAACATGTTGATTTCTGATACTTTGTAGAATCATTATTTACATTTCACTCAGTATAATTTTTGTCTCCTAGATTACTCCTATATTATTATCAAAATTAATCTCAATGTTGGGATTTCTAATTGATGATTTTCATAGAATCATGAATGAAATTTCAAAACAATATAATTTCAGATTTAGAGAATTTAATATTAGGGGTTTAATTACTCTTGGGTGACCTCAAAGATCCATAATATAAAATACTTTATAATTTAGCTGAAGCATGGCTTAAAATGCAAGAACTGAAAAATCCTTGTAAATAACCTCTGTTGATCACTGGCATCCTCACCACAAAATTCCTTTTGTGCTCCTCCTTGTTTTTTGTAAATGTCTTGAGAGAAGTCATTAATAACAGGTAACAGAGGTGTCTCAAGGAATCTCAATCATGCTACGGAATCCATTTAGACACATTTCAGAGGCTATGCAGAATTTCAGAAAGACCCATTTTGAAATATCCACGAGTTTAGGTAAATTGCTAATTTATGCATTTTATGGCAGTGCAGAGGTTTTCATAACCAGCTTCAGGATATTAACTCAGTGGAAAAGTTCATATGTTAGACTCTCTGAAGGTATGTGATAAAATATTATATTTATCTGGAATTTTAGATAATTACAACATTTCTGAGATTAATGCAACTCTGACTACATTGATGTTTGGGCTTTTCAACCAAGAACTATTTGCAATCATCCTTTAAGTGGAGACAATTTTGGCTAACTTAAAATAATTAAATACTGAATTTAATTGACATGCTTTTGCCTTAAAAAATAATATAACATAAAAATAATTTTTAAAATAACAGAAGCAGGTAGTGATTACAAGGAATATAAATTAAAGAACAAACACCAGAGGAGCTGGGCGAAGATTTTAATAAAAATGAAAGCAAAACGCATTTCTCGGCAGCAGAGGGAGCTCTTATTGCTGCTTGCAAGTGCCCGGCAGAGGGGCGTCCCACACAAAGTTAGTCATGCTGTACGGACAGCCCAATCTTATTAAACCCCACTCCCTAATGCAATCCAAAAAGCATAGGCAACAAAATTAGAAGTGTTATGTACAATTGCATGTTTCATATTTCTACAATCTTGATGATATAAGCTTGTTTTTGCAATTTGGGTTTATACTGGAATCAGCAAATAGATCACCTTAAGTAATACTCTCCACCTGCAAAGGTGTCTTGGGAAACAAAATTAAAGTGTTTCAGTTTGACAGAGAGATGCCTTATATTTAGTAGATATTTTCTGAAGTGCTACTAAACAGAATTTTATTGTAGGAAAGGATGTGGTTGTTCATCCTTTTCCAAGCTGGTCAAAATTGCTCATGTTTTAGGCCCTGATATCACCATGTGGTCTTTGGATCTGTGTCCATTTAAATATTGGATATGATTATGGAGGTGAAGGACAGTCTACAGGAAACACAATTTTTCACAGAAACAAACAGCCAGTCAAATAATTTGCTGTTAGTCTCTGACAAATTAACCATTAGAACTTTCTCTAGAAAATGCTTAGTTCTGATGAATGTTAACAGTAAGGTTTATTATTTTATTTATATTATTTTAAACTCACCTGATATGTTTATCATTACTAGTTAACTAATTCTGCCAATCTATAGAATCCAAGAATATCAGCCTCTACTTGTGCTTAGACATGTGGCACAGATGGGTTAGGAACAAAAGAAACAAAAAGTAAGGTACAGTTTCAGAGCTGATAAAGCTTAAAATATACCTACTAAGACAAGTTTAGCATAGATAAAGACAAAATAAAAATAAACAAAAACAAATTCAAGAAACTCTACAATTTCAAGCCAAATTGTGTTTCCACCATTATTTTAATGAAATTTTAGTGAGTTCTCATTAGCTTTCAGCACGGTTGGTAGACAATAAGATTCAGTATGAGTTATCACTGCTCATATGAAGATTTATGGAAGTGGGACAGAAAACTACATGCAATTTGATGGAACCATGTCAATGGACATTGACAAGAAAGAGAAAGACTCACTGAAGTCTTATTTGTTGAAATCGTAACTATCACTGTCTAAATTTGGAATACTGATACCATGGTAAAGAATGGAATATTTTCAGGATGGTAGATTCCACCTTGATGAGTTGCAAAATTCACCTTCTAAAATAGTTTCAACAAAAAAGAATTTAGTGAATCTTCTTTGTACTCTTCCTTCCCTCCTTTTTCTCCTTCCCTCCCTCCTTGTTTCCTTCCTTCTTTTCTTTCTTCCTCTCTTCTTCCATTCAGACTTCTTTCTCCTATCTTTTCATTTTCTCCTCCCTTCTCTTATTCTTGTATGCATTTGACATTTGCAGAGCATTCACTCTATCAAAAATTTTGTTAATTAGTAGAAAGTTCACTAAATGACTAGAGTATCTGCCCTTCTGCCCTTGAAGAAAGTCCATCCAGTATAAATTATAACAACACTTTCATTTACTTTACTATGTCTTTCTGTTTTAGGTTCCTTTCATAGCAATTCTTCTGAAGAATATAAGGTCTATCAGTGAATTTGAAGGCTTTCCCTTTACTTGAAGTGAGAGGAAATATTCTGTATCTAAAACACACAAGTTAAAAATAATGACTTTATCTGATTTTCTCAAGTGCACACAGTAAACAGGTATGTGGCAGTTTCCTGTGCCATTCTCAAACCAGTGAATTCTTCTGCCCTAAGCAATGGGATTTAGTCACTAATGATCTCTAGTCTCTTGAATACTGAGGTTAGTGAATTCTTAGTATAAAGTTTAAACCATATACAAAAATAAATTCAAAATGGATTAAAGACTTAAATGTAAGACCAGATACTATAAAACTCCTAGCAGAAAACATAGGCAGAATGCTCTTAGACATAAATCACAGAAATATATTTTTTGAACCAGCTCCTGGAGTAATGGAAATAAAAGAAAAAATAAACAAATGAGATCTAATTAAACTTAACAGCTTTTGCACAGCTAAGGATACCATCAACAAAACAAAAAGACAACCTACAGAATGGGAGAAAAAACTTGTGAAAGATATGACCTACAAGGGACTAATTTCCAAAATATATGAACAGCTCATATATGTTAATATCCAAAAAACAAGCAACCCAATCAAAAAATGAGCAGAAGACCTCAACAGACATCTCTCAAAGGAGGCATACAGATGGCCAACAAGCACATGAAAAGATGCTCAATATTACTAATTGTTAGAGAAATACAAATCAAAACTATAATGAGATTTTACCTCACGCCTGTCAGAATGGCCATCATTCAGAAGTCCACAAACAATAAATTCTGGAGAAGGTGTGGAGAAAAAGGAACTCTCCTACACTGTTGGTGGGAATGTCAACTGGTGCAGTCACTGTGGAGGACTGTATGGAGGTTCCTTAAAAAACTAAAAATAGACTTACCCTATGACCCAGCAATCCCACTCCTGGGCATATACCCAGAGAAAAATAATTCAAAAAGACACATGCACCCCAATGTTCATAGCGGCACTATATACAATAGCCAAGACATGGAAACAACCCAAATGTCCATCAGTAGATAACTGGATAAAGAAGGTGTGATATAAATATACAATGGAATACTACTTGGCCATACAAAAGAATGAAATAATGCCATTTGCAGCAACATAGATGGACTGGGAGATCATCATTCTAAGTGAAGTCAGAAAGAGAAGGAAAAATGCCATATGATACCACTTATATGTGGAATCTTAAAAAAAAAAAGACACAAATAAACTTATCTACAAAACAGAAACAGACTCACAGACATAGAAAACAAACTTACGGTTACTAGGGGTTAAAGGGGGTGGGAAGGGATAAATTGGGAATTCGAACATTGCACCTCTTGAGGAGTGATGGAAATGTTAGCTATCTTGACTGTGGTAATGGTTTCATTGGTGTACACATCTATCAAAATTCATCAAAGTATACATCTGAAATATGTGTAGTTTACTGTAGAGGAACCATACCATAATAAAAGTGTTTAAAAATGTACTCCTCTGAAAATTTACAAATAATGAGTATTTGTATCTTTGCTGTTTCTTACATTTATTATTTAGACTCATGAGATACTGCATATGATATTAGACAGATATGCGAGGTTGGATGGTTTAACTAAAATAAGCTGTTTACTTCCATTAATACTATTGTAGTTATATAGGTTAACATGAAAAACAAAACTAATATATGCCAGTTAAATTAATTTGCATTTATAGCACAAGACAAGAAAAGCCAATGCTCTAGTATAGTCAACAAAAAAGAAATTATTGTGTAATTAGGGCAAAGATGGAAAATGTTTCGATTAGTAATGATTCTTTGAATATGGAAGGCCAGATTTTATCTATTAAAAAAGATAGTACATGTGAACCTGAAATAGCTTTTAAATAATAAAGCCTTTAAAAAATAAAATAAAATAAAGAGGACATGGCTTCTACTCTTTGAGTTGTGATTAGAATGCTGACTCTATCATGTACCAGCTCTACAGTCTCAAGCAAGTTGTTTAGCTGCTCTGAAACCCGTTTGTGTCTTCAGTAAAATGGAGGGAAATAATGCTATCACCAGGACAGCTGAAAAAGTACAATTAATAAAGACAGTGCATGCAAAACCCTTGATATAGAGTTGACACAAGGGTAGTTCTTTCCAACATTTCAGGTTGCCTGAGTGAGAATTTGGCTCCTCAATGAAAGCTGCTGTTTTTATCTCTGCATCCACAGCCTTTAGCACAGAGTGGGCAATGTGGATTGTGGAAGTATTACTAAGTCTGGTTGTTTCCATGGTTACTGTTGAGACTACCTGCTGTATATACACAGGAGTTCTTATTTGAAAGGTATTTTAAATTGACATTGTTGACATTGTTAATATAATTGTATGATGTATACTTTGTGAAAGTGATTTTTGTCTCTGGAGAAGACAGAAAATTGTTGAGAAATAAATCTGCCCCAAATTTTTCCTGCATATTTGAGATCACTGCAAATTCTGTTACCTTAAAAAGATATATTTGAGGTAGAGAGGCACAAGTTTCTTGAAAAATATGTTAATTGCAGGTGTTCTCTGGATTGAGTGTCATATGGGACAAAGAAAGTGAGCAAAAGAGAAGAAAAAATTAAAATACGTCTATGATTTCCTGGAGAGACAAGAAAAACAAATCTAAACACCACCTGCAGCCTTTGTGTGTCAAGATAATTTTATTTACATTACATTCCCCTGATCAAGGTGCTCGGGGCATGAAATACACAATTAAAATGAGATAATAATAACAAACAATAGTTAAAACATCATAAAAAATGCATATTGGAGATAATAAACACAGGAACAAGGAAGCCTGGGGGAAAGAAAGCATCCTTTTAATTCAGATCTAATAATCTACCAATCTATTTCCTGGCATGAGTGTCTGATGATGTGAGATCCATTTGCCTTGAGTACAGCTTGGAAATGTAGTTGTCTTAATCCTCTCTGTTAGGATTAGGAAACATAGATTCTAATAAGCACTCACATGAAGAGTCATACTGAGCTTAAAATATTCAGACAGCTCTGGTTTATCATTGTAACTTGTTATAGTTTAGTAGTGCTATTGGCTGCTGTCATTATCATGCTGCTGTATTTCAAAAGAGCTTTAGTTAACCATGCTGCTATTCCTATAAAGGCAAAACCGTGTCTCTAGCAACTGGAGATATTAACAAGGCTGGAAGCAAATTGCTGCATTGTTGTTAAGCAAGATCAATTGCTTGAAGATGTTACCTTCAGTGATTGCCCAGGAACTGAACTAGAAATGAACATGTTCAGGTATGAAATTGTCAGAAATATCTTGAGTCACGAGGAAAGGGATTAGACTCTGAAGCAAAGGGACTAAAATGGAACAAATGAGGCTCTCTAAAATGTAAGCCAACAGAAGTAAAAGTTTTGAATCTGTGAGAATCTTTGAGAGCTGTGAGGTCAGAATTTAGAGGGTAGATGATTTTGGTGGGAAAAATAAATATCTTTCTTTTTAGCAATCTCTAAGTATAAGTACAATTTATCATTTCTCTTGACTATTAGTGTAAGCAACAAATTATAATGGTTAACAGTGCTGTGACTGTTACCAATAGAAACCATAGATATTTTCATATTGCACTACAATTTGTTGCACATACCTAAATTGATTTCACTCATTACTACTTAGAAAATTCTGGTAATGATACCTGCACTGTAATGCATTAATAAATACGTATACTACTAGAGCCCACTTTTCAGTTTATAATATATTGATAATTGTATTTCAACATGTTTTCCTTTGTAATCATATGTAATTGATGTTAGGCATTTAAAGATATTTTGAGAAAGGTCCAAAGCTTTCATCAATGAACTGCCAAAAAAGTCAATGGCTCAAAATAGATTAAGAGTTCCTTATTCATTGGTAACAGAAATGTATTCTTCAGAGGCTAAGAAACTCATGGCCAAACAAAACTTCAGTATTAATAATAGCAACACTTCACACTTCTGTATCAACATAGTAAAATATGCTGGAACGGTGCCTGTGTTGCAACCTTCTCAAATTAGATACAAAGCAGCCTGGTGGGGTAGAAAGATCACCTACCACAGTTGTAGTCTAACTTTTATCACAAAGTTGCTATTTGACTATGTGAGTATCTAAACTTTCAGAACTTCTTTCTTTAGTTATGTACTGAGGTAATTGGATACTTCAGCTCTTTCAGATCTGAAATTCTACTCCAAACATCAATCCTCTCTTGGTTAAAATAAATTTTTTGACTCCCACTAAAAGAAGGGAGATTTTCTTGTTATTGATTCTTCTACAATTCAAAATGTTAAGACTACCCATCTTTTCACAGTTAGTAAGCATTAATGAGATATAAGCCATGGTCATGTGTTTAAAAACTGGGTAGGTATGTCTTAAGATATTCCAGCTCTTCATTAGCTGCTCATAAAGATTTCTCCCCAGACTCAGCACAAGGATTATCCCTGAAGAATTTTAGTCTCTTATCCAGTACAAATTGGCAGGGCAGTTACTTTGATTACTTAAAAATTTCACATGCTGCTTGGGAGAAAAAAAAAAGGCATGTTTCCAAATCTTTCTGAATTTATTAATAAGATACTCTCTGAAAAAGCCCGCTAAGAGAGAAAGTAACTTAAAGACATACCTATTTAATCTCAGCCTTTTCCCCCACCATCTTTTCTGGTTGAGCAATGGTATACACATACTAAACTTGGAAACTTGATAAATTAGGAATAACGTTTGGAGCTGACATCTTTTAATTTTTCAAGAAGACATTTAAGCTCTTGAAAAGTATTGTATATACATGTGAAATTTTCTTATCAATTCCTATTAACCTACTTTTCCTATTAACCTACTTCACATTCTATAAAGAGAGGCTTGAGGTTTTAGATTTTTCTACGTATGTTAATATAATACATTGCCTGTAGAAACCAAGTTTATTGTGCTTTTTAAATAAGATACTAAGAATACAAAGGGATAAAGTTAAGGGGATTTTTATTTTTTTTACGGACTTTCTAGTTTCTAAAGCTAAACGTCTTCCAATTGTTTTTAGCAAATGAATTAGGTTGGGAGTAGAGGAGGTGTTGGGGTAGATTTTTACAGTATGAATGAAAAATACCACCTGCTGTATCAGTAAACAAAGGATGTTGCAGCCCTCAAGCCATCACACTGCAGTCCCTTCAATGGTGAGCCCTGAAGGAACTCAGGATGCAAACAGGGTGCCCAGGCGTCAAGCCCTCAGCCAGTGCAGCCACCCCCAGTGCTGCACCTTGAGGAGACTCAGGATGGGAAAGCACAGGATTCTGGCCCTAGGTGGCCAAGGTGCTTATCAAAGGAATGATTTCAATGAGCCCAGGCTCTTGTATCTGCCCAAATATAGAAAAGTGCTGAATTTCTTTACTTGAGATAACTGATTTTCTTTAATTAATGGTAATCTTTTGATGTTCCAACTACCTGACCTTTGTTGCAAAAACTCCTATACATCCTGCCTCCTCCCTTACCTCTTGGGAGCAGTCCCTTTGAGAGATCTGAGAGGCTGTCTTCCAGGCTTAAAATCTTGAGAAAATCCACCAAATAAAATATAGCTCTTAATTTTTAGGTTGTGGGGCTTTTATGTTTGTTTGCTTTGTTTTTGCTTTTTTAGTTGACAATAGCGTAGCCAGTGGGTGATTTTACCACGGCATTTCCATTCCAATGGCCTTAGCATCATGGATAAAGCTATTAAATAAGAAATCCACCTAAGCCTAATAATAAAGTAATAAACAAGGACAAGTATTTCTTGCCAATGACAGGCAGTTGTAAGTTTGCCTTCATTCACAAATTGCTTTCACTTAATTAATTGGTTTAATGTTGGCAAAGTACTTTTAGGATGAAAGGAATTATATAAATGCTTGAAATTTTAATAGACTCAATTCTCTCAGAGCTGAGAGCAGCTCACCAACTGGCCATCTTCCTAGATGAGGACTGGGGAAATCGCCTTCTACAAGTTTTCCAGGTCAGTACAAACTGACCCTTTCGTGTTCTGGCACCTGAGCTTGCTGAGAGTTTAAGAACCAACTTCCCCTTTCTTTGTAGTTTACTAGTTACAAGGGAATCTCTTTGAAAGGAGAAAAGACTATGTGTAAAGAGTAAAGAAGATAAATAATAGAGAGGGGAGGGCACTTCTTAACACTCTTTTCCCCTTCCCAGGTAAGACCTAGGGGAGCCTTTCTCTCGGCTAGGACTGCTGGAGCAGAAAAAAGAGACTATGTGAGGCAGAGGAAGGATAATTCCCTTTGATGTGGTCTTACAGTGACAGCCTTTGTAGCTGAGACAGCTAATTAAATAGTACATGAGTTAATTAGGAGTTTGAACATTGTCACCTGGACTGCTTTTCCTTTTAGGCATCCTTTCAATAAAATAAAATAGAATAGAATAAAAACAAAACAAAATAAACCCCTGATCATTACTATAACATAGAATTCCAGCTACTCTGTTACACTATGCAGTGAGCAGATTCATATTAGGTTCACGAGGTGATTTTCAACATGATCAAAATCCAGAGAAGCTATCTTAGTAGACTCAAGATGTCACTGTGATTCTAAAAGTAAATTTAATACTTGTGTTTTAAAAGTTAACACTTGTGTTTTAACTCTACTTCAGGAGAATCATATAGAATATTTTTTTAAAAATTACTATCATTTCCATTAGAAAAATCTTAACTGAAGAGTAACAAATTTGAAAAATCATTTTTGATTTATAATCCCCCATGTAAAACTTATATATTTTGAAGTAACCAAGTCCAGTTCTCATTGTTAAAGCACTCATAAAGAAAATTTAAATATGCATATTTTTTGAACTCTAGTCATAAAAATAAAACAGGGATGGAAAAATCTTTGATGATGTCTATTACATATTTGGAAACTTTTTATGAGCTGTTAGAAATTGTCTTTTTTTAATAGGATGGCACATGTTGTCAAATTGGAATGATTATTACTCAAATAAAATATGCTCCCCAGTGACACAAGCACTGTAATCTACTTTTCAAAGTTTGCAGTGGGGAGGGGACTTCAGCATTCTATTTTACTAAAAAATAAAATAAAATTAGAGGAAAAACCTAAAAGCCTCAGTTTATGTTCCAAAATGTAGAAAAATATTTAATTCCACAATAGCCAAGTTTCTCAGAGATCAAAGTTGTTGTTTGGAAATAAAATAATGCTGAAAATTTAAAGAGATATTGCCAAAATCGTTTAATTTATTATTTAATTAAGGTCCACCAACAGAAACCCCAATTTCTTTGGGATAAAGTTGTGCATGAACATGGCTAAAAACACTTGGGCATTAGGTGAGTTTAAAGAAGGGGCTCAGGGTAGAACTTAAGGTTTAATTTAAATGTTTGCCATATTTAATAGTGTACTTAAAAAGAGAGAGAATTTTTACTTATGAATAAAAGTGCTTTTCTATTCTTCAAGTTATTTTTCTCTGACTAAAAATTAGGCTGTTTTTTGTTGTTGTTAACAAGAGTTGCAAAGTGCCAAGAATCTTGGCTGTTAAGAGTGTGGGATCTTGTATGTACTAAATGTTCAGAATAGTGTACATTGCCATGTAACGTAAAATGAAAAATCTATATAAATAATGCTGCCAACTCAAGTGTCATACCAACTAAAACAGCAAATAAACCTTGAACAGTGAAAAAAAAAAAAAAAAAGGAATGTGGGATCTGACATGAGAATGGCAGATAAAGAAAGAATTGTGGAGCCACAACTGAGTAGTTAAGGACAGTGGTGAAAATGACCTCACCACTGTGTACCTCGATGTCCTCATTGGTAGAAGAAGAATAACAGAATACTCTCTATTAGGGTGATGTTAAGTTTTAAAGAAATAGTATCTTATGGGCACTTAGTTCAATGCCTGGTACAGAGCAAACAGTTGACAAACGTGAGTCACTACTATTTGCAGGAAAGCCACTAGAGTGTCCTGAATAAGGATGTGGAGCCCAGGGCCAGACGGCACAGGCTTGAGCCCCTCTAATGCTTCCTAGCCATGTGATCTTGGGAAAGTTATTAAAATCTTCCTACGCTGTAAAAAGGAGTAATAGTACTTGCTTTTTTTTTTTTTTATTGTTGTTAAGGATTAAATACGTTAATATACGTAATTCACTTTTAAAAGTAACTGGTGTTTGTTAAGTACCATGTGTTAGCTTGTAAAACATCAAATAGCATTAACCTACACGATACGGGCAATTACACGAGGTTTGAAGGGTGTCTAGGTTCCAATCTTGTATAGCGATTTGTATCGATTCACCGAATCAGGGAACACTGGAAGACTCCAGGTTTGAGGAGAAATTAATGAGTTTGCTTATCTAGGTGCTGAATCTACTTCCCTTTGAGACACCCAAGTGCAATAGTGAGTAAGAACCTGGATATACAGGTTGGGAGCTTAGACAAGTGGCCTAAACTTAGACAAAATTGTGGTGGTGGTGGTGGTGGTGGTGGTGGTAAGACAGTGGTCACTGGGATACAAATAAAAACTGAAGAAGGCACTAATTACTCTATATAAAATAGGTAAACAAGGTCCTACTGTATAGCACAGGGAACTATATTCATTATCTTGTAATGGCCTAGAATGAAAAAGAATTTGAAAAGAATATATGTGTGTATGTATGTGTGTGTGTATATATATATATAAAATTGAATCACTGTGCTACATATCAGAAATTTAACACAACATTGTAAATCAATAAAAAATTCAATTCAATAAAAAAAGAACTGGTAACTTTTGAGTAAATACTAAGAAAGAAAAATATGAGCTTACTGAAGAAAAAAGAAAAAAACAAACTGAAGCCACAGACATGGATGACAGTCTATGCTAGAAAGCCTAACACAGAAAAAAATGAGACTTTTAATTAAAACTCAAAATATGGTATCTTTACAAAATCCTTCTGAATCCGTTGAGCAGACACCTAGGTCAGTGATCACTGTGTTTCTGTAGATTCTAGCGGCCACGGGAAGTGGCTCCCAGGAGAAGCGCGATGGCTTGGAGTTGGGAGACGGTCACTGGGAATAGAGCTGCCTCCTTTCTCCTTCCCTAGCCAGCCATCGGACAAATGGTTATCAGCTCTTTGGTTATGAGCCACTGCAGGTAGCTCTTGAAACCGCGGGGGCATGAGCAAGTTGAACAGACTGGGGACTCACAAAAGGTAAGGACTGGTGGGGTTCACATAGTGGGACAGAGACTGACAAAACTGAACTCCAGAGCCAAGAGCTGCGACTCAGGAATGGGAGTTTCCACAAATCAGAAATTACTTGTTTGGGGTTCATGAAGACATGCCGTTTGTGAATCCTCTGGATTCCGTTTATACTCTGGATATGGGACATTTGTTCAGGGTTTGGCTTAACTCTTCCCAGTTATGCTTCTATTAGTTTATGTTTCAGAACAGTTTTTCCTTCCATTTTCCTGCCTATCAAAATTCCACTGTTCTATCCTCCTGTTGCTAGTGTAATACAAATTCCTTTGAGGGTTTATTTTCCTGTAACAAATGTTCATGACAATAGAAATTCGAAAATAAAACTATTCCCCATAATATACTCTCTCTCCTATATACTTTTAATCTTGGATGACCTAGATGCAAAGAAAAGATTCACGGTAGAAGTTTAGAAATTAGATATATAGAGAATAGATTTCTGACAATTCAATCACCTGTTATTCCATTTGAAACTAAATAGCCTGCATGAAAAGAACAGGGAAGGAAAGTTTTGGAGGCTGTGACGGTAAATAGCTACAGATCTAGAGAAAAATGTGTTAATAATGAAAGATGGGTGGGGACAAAGGAAAACAAAGGAACCACAAAGGCAGTATTTATTCACACACCTCCCTGTACACACTTACCCACAGCATGAAAGCTTACCATTTGCCATTGTGAAAGCCATTGTGCCATTGTGATGACTGTTAGCATTACCTGTAATTTTAATAAGTTGCTTTTGGTAGGGAAATGAGTTTTTTAAGGTTAAGATGTTTTAACTCAAGGGATAAAAAAGATTTCCTATATCTCACTTATTTTTTGCATGACAGTTACGATCTTAATTCCCCATTTTTGTCCTGTATCCTTTTGTATGATGTCAACTAAACTTGCAGTAGTACCAGCCAACCTTAAACATTCTTTTGCTGGTTGCTTGTGGCTGAGCTGAAAACTGGCTTCACCAACAAAGTCTGAGTGCTTAGCGAAAGTTAGATGAGCAATGACAGCATATATTTTTGCTGGTCGGTTAGCAACGGTTGGGGCCATTTTGAGTGTTAGCCTTTGATCTCTCCAGAACTGAAAAACTGGAATCGGGAATATAAGCCTGCTAGTGCTTTTTCCTGACTGCCTATCAGAGAGATGATACTGGATTCTCAATGATTACAGAAAGGTTGTAATTAAGGGTGAATCATTTTAGAGACACTGGCAATCTACAGCGACTACTAAAATTTAAAAACTTGCTTTGTTTGAGGTAAACGTTTCTTTGGAACAAGAAGCTTTGTGTTGAATGTGATAAATATCCTCTTACGTAAATGACAACTGTTGTGACTCTTATTCTTGCATAGGGGATAAGGTAAAGGAGGAAGCATAAATTGTTATAAAAGTATAAATTGTATAAAAGTATAAATTGTATAAATTTATACTTTTGTGTCTCCTACTTGCAACTGATTTTTATCTCTACAGATCTCCCTTGTACATACTGGTGGAGGTCATGACTTTAAATTAAATCTTTCATTTTCTTGCCCAATCTGCATCTCAGATAGCATGGTCATGTAACTCTATACAATGAGTGTTTCTAATTCTTCCTTATTTTGAACTGATTTGTTTTTCCTGGAACTAGTCATACATACTTAGGTTCCAATTGCAGGGCAACCTCAGTATAGACAGTGGCATATCCTCTAGGCTTTCATATTGCAATTATCTGTATTCAAGTCCATCTCATTCAAAAAGTACCTTGCGATTAGGCACTATGTTGTATTGATATTTTTCTCTTCCATGGTTTGCACTATGCTGAACACTTATTAAACGCTGAGTGAAAAACACTGAATTAAACAATGACTGGGAAACTTCCAGTGGTGTGAGAGGAGGAATAGAAATGGGCTATAACATTCTTCTATATGCAAGTAAAGGTTTATTAAGTGCTCAGGTAGAGCGAGGACAAAAAACTATAGTGAATCTTAACTGTTCTAATTGTTTTAATGTCTCTAGACCAGTGGCGACACGTTAAAAAAGAAAAATAATCATATTCAGATACACTATGTATAGAAAAGCTAGTGTTTGTCTCTTACAATAAGATGGCCTAAATGAAAAAACTTTCTGACTCCATCAATACTGCAAATGAGCCTTTCTTACATTTATGAATAAGGAAGCCCATTCATTTTATCATTATTTGTTTTATTACTAATAACAGGCTCTTTGCGCCTACACAGAAGGATGACAACAGCAAAGGAAGCAATCACTGGGAAAAGTACAGACTATACATAATACTATGATCTTTACCATGCATTAAGGGTAATTGCAATAAATTGTTATTGCCTTCAAAATCAAGTCTTTGTCCCCTTGTTCCAGAAAGAAGAGCAGATTTATCAAATAGTTTCTGCTTTGCAATGAAAGGCAATCATTAGCAATTTGGTTAGATGACTTAAACTTATTTAATAGTCAGAAATGTTAAAGTCCTCCGGAGATTTTCTAGTTAATAGAATTAACCTATAGTGTAATTAGACATGTCTGAATTAAAGTCCTTTTTCAATGATAATACCTGCAATAGAAGTAGTCTCCAGGGATAAAGAGATTAGCATTCCCATTAGTGGTAAATTCATTATCAGAACCACATTTATTCTTTTGGTCTTTCATCCCTGAAGGATTCTACAGCTGGGTAGATTCACAGGTTTGCCCTTTCTCATCAATTATTTTACTTTTTTATTTCAAGGAATATTGACTTTCATCCTAATTTCCTAATCTGAACTTCAATACCCAAACGTTCTCCCTTGTCTTTTTCCTGCTCCTGTAGGAAATGCAGGGATGGTACTCACACGCACAGCACGGTCTCCCCAACGAGCTTGAAACTGGCAAGGACGTTTTAAAGAAATCAGTCAAACTAGCCAAATTCGTACTGGAGTTTCTGAAGATAATTTAAATACCTGTGTCCACACTTCAGATCTTTTAGGCAGTCTTCTCAAATTAATTCCAAGAGTGCAGGTGAGGCCAGGATACTCAGTCATGTTTCAACATCATGTTTATAAAGAGCTAAGAACTAAGATGCACTCATTTACCTGTTCCTAATATCTACACACTACAAATACATATGCATATATTTTCCATGTCATTTTGTAAACTAAGCTTTATATTAGTTTATAGATTTCACAAAACGAACTTCCTTTCTGTAGTGTGCAGGATGAGCACCGTATCAGGGGATGACACTGAATCTCTTTTATTTGCCACTGTAGGCAGCATAGGCCATGCATTTTCTCCTATGGAAGGCTTTCAAGCCCAGGTTCCCACACCTGCTTGGCCTCAGAAAGCCCTACATGGCTAACACTCGTCGTTCTATTTAGTGCAGTGAAACAGACTGTGAGTTGAAGTTTAAAAGTTGAGGTTTACATTAACTCACAAAATAGTTGTATTATTATTAACTAAATCCCCAGTCACTCAGGACATACATGATTTCTAGGACTGTAAACAAACACACAAACAAAACCTATGTAGTCCCTACAGCTCCCTGGGACGGAGAAAGGCAGTGTTACCCACTCCCCCTCTTAAGAATCTCTGTGGCCAAATACAATATGTCATCACCCTTTTCTGGACTTCCAGGTTTCTTTGTTTATACAATTTCTCTTCTGTTATGTGTCATATTTATGTCATGCTTAAATATATGTTATTCTATAGCAAATGTATTATCCCACACAGGAAATCTGTTATACGTATTTTGGACTTTTGTAATGATTAATTTATTATTTGAGATTCACAAGTTTTGCTATGAAGATCAAGTAAAATAAATCATGTGAGGATGTGAACCATAACTGACTGTACAATGTGCAAGGCAGCCCAACAAGTACTGAATACTTGCTGGCTACATAAAGAACATTTGGTTTTTGTCACTCAAAAGCAGCTACATAAAAAAGATAATATGTATTCCGTTACAGAATGTGCCAAAATTGTGTATTATCTCATTTAATCTTCACAAACTGATCAATGTCTCCATTTCCTTCTGAAGAAAGCGAAGTTTTAAGAGATTGCATAACTGTTCAAGTCTGCAGTGTAGATATCTGTACTTTATTCATTCTCTGATCTTCTGAGGTTAATACTCATCCTCTTTCTTCTGTTGTACATTACCTGTGTGTTATGATGACTATGTAAATAAACTGATATAGGGCATATGATTTTTTTTTTTTACTTTTTAATATCAAGCATTATATGATATAAATTACTTTCTCTATGAAACCAAAGGAAGTCTAAACAACATTTTACTCTCATATCCTGATTTGGGTACATGAGTTTACATAGAAGAGTATAAGATTATACAAACTAGATACTCCCTTAAGAGCTAGTTTCTGGTCTAATCTTTTACATGGTATTATTGTAAAGTTTTCTGGCCCCCATTGATAGAATATGTCTCCAGCTTTAGACCAGTGACTGGAAATTTCCTAATGATGGAGTTGTGTCTTTGGTACTATGTCTGGCACATAGAAGGTACTCAACAAGAGAATACTCACTGAAAGTTAAATGAGGGAACTATGTGTGGGAATAAAGACACTAGTATATTGTGAGAAGTGAACTATGACTAGTAGCTGGGAAACTCAATTAATAGAGCTGAATCATTTACTAATTATCATATTAAACTGGAAAAGTCATGTAATTTTTAAGCTTCCATTTTCTGACATTTAAAGTGTTACCATATTTCTAATATCCCTTATCACATATATTATTATATGTCTAATATCCAACTCAAACATTTTCTAGTTCTCTGGATTGCTCACGGAGGTACCAATGTCCTTAGTTCCTTCAACCACAAAACTTAAGTTGGACTTCACAATCTCTGATCAATACTGTAGCCTATTTCCAAGTTCTAATGCATCCTGGGACATTCTCTCATCATCTGTCTCATCTGTCCTTAGCCTGTGATACTGCTAACAAAGCCCCATTTAATGTTATGAACATGAACAGAAATAAAGGCTAAAGGCAATAGAGATGGTTAGTGTATTAGTCAGAAGACTTTAGGTTACTTTAAGTAACAAATGACTCCTCCCAAATCACAGTATCTTAAAATGAGACAAAGATAAAGAACAGTGAAGGGCCTGAGAGTTTACTCTTCTTGTGAGCTAACAAAGTAGCCAACAACAATTTCACATATGCTGACAGAAGACACAAGATTCCTGGGTTAGAGGCAAAATATTACTCAAAGCACAACAGGCAGCATGAGCTATGGTTGTAACAGTTTCCCTTTCTCAGCAAATCCCAAGAAGATGAAGGCAAGGGTCTCAGGTATGTGCAGCACACACAATGGATCTATGTCAATAGGGAAACCTGAGCTTAGAAAACCCCCAATATTATAAAGGCAGCTGGAAACAAACCTGCCCAATCAGCCCAGAGGGAGACATTATCTTTATTTTCCTGATCAGGAAACAAATCTGCCTTCTGCCCTAGAGGAAGACACTATTTACATTATCCTGGAGTTTTTCCTATACAAACACCTTGGAAAAGATAGTCTAGGACAGAACAGTCACAAGACGGACAAGTAGAAACACCATGGAGAATTGCTCCCCAATAATACGTTCCTCACTTAAGCTACATGTCTATCTTGGGTCAAACAGGGTCAAACATGTTCCCTGTTTAGTGTAGTCAGTCAGAGACTAATCCTGAGGGAGTTCCATCTAGACGTTTGCATCTTAGAATATCATTCAAAAAGAAGTGAACTCAGAAGGTACTGATACTTTAAACTTCTACTCAAAAGGGACACATGACACAAACCTGCATTTTGTTGGCAAAAGCAAATCACTTGCTCACAAGTATTTTTCCGTGATTTCCCTAAGAAGTTGAGAGTCAGGAATATCAGATAATTAGCACTAATAATGCAAATAGTTGAATCTCAAATCAATGAATGTCCTTATCCAAATTATGCTAACAAGTTAGTTTTGCCTGAAGAAGATCATGATCTGCCTTCAGGTTCTATGAATTGTTTGGGCAATTATTTTCTTGAATAACTACACTTGTAAGAAAAATTCATACACTGGATACAAAATTAACAATGCCTTTCTAGGCACCAAATGTGGGCTAGGCATTAAGGGTCAAACAGATGCCTGCCTTCAGATAGCTAACACCGTAGTGTGAGGGATAGAAAAACACACAAAATAATCATAACTTACAGGAAGTGCGAAGAAGAAAATAGAGTATGCAGAGTTAAAAGGCTAGGGTCATCACATAATTTCTATGCAAATTTTGGTGGGAAGTGGTTCCTTACAGTGTTCTAGGATGGAAAACATCAAATATACAGTCTCTGAATTAGAACAGAGCTAGACTTGTTATAAACGCTAACCAATGATCTGTGTGGCTCCACAATACCCTCAAAAGTTCAAAAATATTGGGCAATTTGTCCAAAGAAACATTTAATAGGAAAAAATACAAAAATCCTTGATTTTTGGCACAACCACCTATGTCCAGAGTTGGAGTGATAAGGCTTATCAGTTAGCACATGTGAAAATGACCTTGGAAATTCAATTGATATGAGATCAGTATGTTTTAAAATGGAATATTAAAAATGTGACTCTGTAGTAACTGACATACAGTGTACAGAAGAAAAACAAAAGGATAGTTTCACTATGTTCTGTATAGCTGTATTTCACTGAGTTCTAAGAAGAACATTCGCTTTGTGAAAAGCTGGAATTCATACAGAAGTGTTAATAGGCTAAAGATGTCTGTGGTTTCAATCAGACCTATACCAAACCCAGGGGATGTTTAGAAATGCATGAGGGCTATTTTGTAGTTGTCACAATGAGGTACAAATGCCATTTGGAATTTAAGAAAAGGGGCAAGAATGCTAAGTATCTAGCATTACATTGGGGAATTCCACACAATTAAGAACCATCCCTCCCAAAATTCCAGTAGTGTTCCCTTTGAGAAATCAATCTATCGACCTACCTATCATCTAAAATGATATTTTAGCTCTCATGGAAAGACTGGAGAACATTTAGTCTGGGGAATGGAATAAATGCCATCTCACATAGAGGCCAGTCAAGTAGTGAAGTCTGCTGTGTAGCAGCAAATTGAAAAGAAGTTAATAGAAAGAAGTTACTGGAAAGGAAGGAGGAAAAAAAAAAAGATTTTAAACCGATATGAGGAAGAAATCTTTAAGGTTTACAGTTAGGGACAAAATGTGGAAAAATTGTCATTTCTAATTCATTGGCTTTCTTTTGATAATAACCATTTTGGCAAGTTTCAACTTATGTTTCACTGACTTAGAATGAATTGGAAGGATCTGAATTCATCCAAAAGAGATCCAAAATTTCCTATTTTTGAGAATCTCTGACTTGTGTATAGTGGAGGTCAGCTACATTTAATACGATGGATTTCTTAACTTTTTTCTGTTAATAGCTTTTCCCAACTTATAGAGAAAACAAGAAGAATCTAATTCTAAGGCTGATTTTATATGCAATATTTTTCTAGAATAACTTTCCTTCACTTAATAGGCACTTGATTTCATTGGTGGAAGTGGAGCTGGACTTTGCTATTATTTATTTGACATTTGGAGCATTTGCATTATTTTGATTCTTGCTGTTCAGACAGGAGATTCTTGATAAATATATTCGACTAATTACTATTCAATAAATATTTGTATCAAAATATAGACTGCATACTCATGCTACTTTTGTCCAGAATTTGACAAATAATAACCCAATCCCATTTATCAATGTATTGGGGTGTTGGATAAAATTTACATAGCAAGAATTCTAAATACAAATTTTTAATTCCATTATCAGAAACCAGGTAAGCAATAAAACAGTGGCACCAACATCTTTAAAGTACTGGAGGGAAAAAAACCTAAACAAAATTATCAACCTAAAATTATTTACCCAGAAAAATATCTTTCCAATACTAAAGCACAATAAAGATATTTTAAGATAAACAAGGGTTGAAAGGATTAATCACATTATAAAAAATGTTAAAGAATTAAAACAATACTAGAAGAATGTTTTTTTTTCCCTACAAAAGGAACTGTTACTGAATCAAACTTGAATCCACTTGCCTGGTGCATAGTAAAGCCAATCTACTGAGACTCGGTTGTGGTGAAGGCAAGTACAATGTTTATTACAAGGCACCCAACGTGGGGCTAAGCAAGGAGAACAGGCAGCTCATGCTCAACAGACCCAAACTCCCCAATGGCTTTCAGAGATGGGATTTTGAAGGAAACACTAGGGGTGAGGGTTGTAAGATGCCTGATCAGCTCATGGACAGTTGTGATTGGCTTGTGGTGAGGTAACTGGGTGGATATTTTGGAATTAACATCATCAACCTTCTGATTCCAACTGGTCCGGGGTCTATGTGCTTGTGGTCAGCCTGCAGTTAACTGCTTCCACCTAGTAGGGGTTTTAGTATCTGCAAAATGACTCAAGGATATGGCTCATCACTGTATTTATAGCCCCTTGAAGAGGAACTAAAGGTTCTTTGTTTTATGGCTAAACTATTATTATTTTATTTTGCTTGACTGTTTTCCTTTGTTTCTGCATTTTCTCATTTCTCTGATTAAATTTGCTCTTTGGAACTCAGGGAAGACCTAGGGTGCTAAAGCTTTTCTACAAACAAGAGGCTGGGAACACTGCAGCAAGGGTGTCTAACCCATGGAGGCCCTGAAGGGTCCTGCTCAGTTTCAGAATTAAGACCACCAATACTTGATACTGATTATCATACAGTTAAACATAAAAACCTTTTAAAAACAACTATGTAAAGCTCTTAAAAATTTAATTATTTAAATAAAAATAATGACAATGTACTGTGGGGTTTATAATATACACAAAAATAAAATAAGTAACAGCAATAACACAAACATCAGGAGAAGAGTAATGACAGTGTTCTAAATTATTTATACTAACATTGAAGTGTATTATCACTTGAAGGTAGACCAGGTAAATTTAAAAACGTATGCTATAAATGCCAAGGCAATCAAAGAATAGTGGTGGCAAATAGAAAACAAATAGGAGATGGGAGATTAGATCCAACCATATCAATAATCACATTAAGTATAATTTGTCTGTTATCCTGACTTTTCAAACAAGTACAATTATTTGTTAAAGGATAGTTATTATTTCATTTATAAAAATTATGGATGTCAAAACATCATGTCACAAAGAAGTCTTATTTATAGTTGAGACAAAAATGCATTCCAACTTGCATTTTGATATGTAATTAGTTTCAAAACCAAATATGATCTATGTGGTTTATAATTTATTTGTCAACAAAACAAGCATTTTCTTACATGATTAAAGAGGTGGCTTTCCATTTTATCAGAAAAAAAAATTTTTGCCATAAATGTATTATTGGAAAGTATATTTAAATCCAGGTATGAAGATGTAGTTTGTAATTTCCCTTAAAATGATGATATAAGCTTGAGGAAATACTGGTTGAAGAGATTTAGAGACCCATCAAACCCTATAAGTCTTAACAGGCTAAGATGCTGAAGAGTGTGGGATACAGTTGGCCCTCCATATGAATGAATTCTGCAGCTGCACATTCAAAACCAGAGGACTGAAATCCCACCCCTGGGCATATATCCAGAAGGAACCCTACTTCAAAATGACACCTGCACCCCAATATTCACAGCAGCACTATTTATAATAGCCGAGACATAAAAACAGCCTAAATGTCCATCAACGGATGACTGGATAAAGAAGAGATGGTATATTTATACAATGGAATAAAAACCATAAAAACCGACAACATAATGCCATTTGCAGCAACATGGATGTCCCTGGAGAATGTCATTCTAAGTGAACTAAGCCAGAAAGAGAAAGAAAAATACCATATGAGATTGCTCATATGTGGAATCTTAAAAAATAAATAAATACATACATACATACATACATACATACATACATACATACATACATACATACATACAAAACAGAAAAGACTCACAGACATAGAATAGAAACTTGTGGTTGCCAAGGGGGAGAGAGGTGGGAAGGGATAGACTGGGATTTCAAAATTTGTAGATACTGACAGGCATATGTAGACTAGATAAACAAGATTATACTATGTAGCACAGGGAAATATATACAAGATCTTGTAGTGGCTCACACTGAAAAAAAAAATGTGACAATGGATATATGTATGTTCATGTATAACTGAAAAATTGTGCTCTACACTGGAATTTGACACAACATTGTAAAATGACTATAACTCAATAAAAAAAAGTTTAAAAACAAAAACAAAAAACAACAAAAAAAAGAGGACTAAAAATTTTAGAAAAACAAAATTCCAGAAAGTTCCAAAAAGCAAAACTTGGGTTTGCTCCTTAGAGGGAACTATTTACACAGCATTTACATTGCATTAGATATTATAAGTAATCTAGAGATACTTAAAATATAAGGGTGAATGTGGGTGAATGTGTATAGGTTATATCCAAATAGTACTCTATTTTATAAAAGGGCTTCTTCAAATTTTGGTATCTGCAGGGGCTCCTGGGAGAAACCCCCACGGATATTGAGTGATGACAGTATATAGAGGTGAGCCCGAGATTTACTGCGCTTTTTGCCCCGCATGGCATTTGCCATTTCAAATCAAATGGCATAGAGAAGAAATAGAAAGCAGTGTAAATAAAGCTTGTGGAAGACTCTCTTGACTGAGAAGAAAAACTAGATTTTGGTGCTATTAAAACAGTCAAGATTTGAGAAAACAAGTTTCCAGACTGATATTGTGATTTAAAATAAATAAATAAAAAAATATTTATATATATTATAAATGTAAATAATCTAAGTATTTATGCATTTGATCTTCATCCCAATTCCTGGTAGCAGGTCCTAAAACCTGTGTAATTTCTTAAGTGGTAAGAATCATAGGGACATCTTCTATTATAATATTTGATATTCTGTCCTTAATTCCTGAAATAGTTGTATAGAAATCAAGGTGAAAGAATTGTATTTCACTATTCATAACAAGCTCTTTTCCACCACACATGAGTTTATGTTAATGAGGCAATTTTTCTAAAGTCCTTAAATATCCACAAGATGGGGTCAGGTTGCCAGGCGGGGCCATCCATGTGATTAGGGGTTGAAGGTCTCTGCCTCGTCACCAACCTCCGCTCTAGAGGGACAGTACAGAGGAACTGAGGATTGAATGAAGCCTCCATAAATATCTGAAATAAGGGAGTTTGGAGAGCTTCCAAGCTGGTGAACGTGTGAAGGTGCTGGGAGGGTGGCGTGCACAGAAAGAGCTCGGCATCCCTTTCATGTACCTTACGCTAAGCAACTCTTCAATTTGGCTGTTCCTAAACTGTATCCTTTTCTAATAAAGTAGGAATCAAGTTGGTGAATTATTTTCCTGAGTTCTGTGAGTTGCTCCAGCAAATGACTGAACCCAAGGAAGGCGTCATGAGAACCTCTGACTTGTAGCCAACTGTTCAGAAGCCCATGTGACAACCTGAGACTTGGGGTTGGCATGTGTAGTGCGGACAGCCTTGTAGGTCTGAACTCTTAACCTGTGGGATCTGTGCTAACTCCAGGTAGATAATGTCAGAATTGAACTGAATTGCAGGACAGCCAGTTAGTGTCAACAGAGAATGAGAGAACATCTTGGTGGGGAAATAACCCACACATCTGGTGTCAGAGTGAAGGATTTTGTAAGTCCACAGAAAAAGAGTAGTGTTTTTCTTTCACAGACCAAAAGGGAAGCCAGAGAAATTAGAATAAGATTCTGCCTGTAGTTTTTTTCCTCAAGACATTTGCTAGTTTCTAAGCTGTGTATGTCAAGGACGAGAAAAAAAGGAAAGAAAGTAAACGATGGTGAGAAGGAGGAGGAGGATAATGATAATAGATAAAATGGAATAAAACGTAGTAACAAATCTGCTAGAAGGCTAAAAATCCAAACAAGTCTTCCCTCTCACAAAATCTGAAATCCATTCTTGAAATTTCTTAATTCCAATTTGTACCAGATCATTTGCTTGTCTTTTATCTTGTCTGCTAGAAGAAACCGATATTCTTTTACAATTTTTCATACACATTTTCAGCACTCGATATAAAATTAATCAGTGTTCCAGGCAACATGACCAAATGACTGAAATCACAAGAAAAAAAATAAATCAATAGAAATAAACCCACACACAATGTAATTATTGATGCTGTCAGACACAGAACTCAGAATAACTGTGATGATGATGATTTTAACTTGTTATTGAATGATAACATATGAAGTTTACAAATCTTAAATGTAACGACCAATGTAATTTCAAAAGTATATCTCTCTAGAACTATCACCCATATCAAGATATAGAGAATTACCAGCTCATCAGAAACATCCAGTGTGCCCTACTCAAGTCAGCAGTCACAATGTTAACCACAATAATAATGGTTATCACCAGAAACAAGGTTAGTTTGTTCGGGGCGGTGGGGGGGCGGGGAGTGTAAACAAACAAACAAAAAACCTTGGGAAAATTTTTATAAATTTGAAAAAAAAAGTTTTTTAAAGCATCACTTGTAGCTTTCATTTTCATTTTACTTATTTTTTAAGTTCCAGAATTGTATTTGGGATCTCACGTTGAATTAAATTCTTTTATTCTGGAACAGTTACAGACTTCATTTTTCATGACACTGATATTTTTAGAGTACAGGTCAATTATTTAGTAATTTTGGTTAATTTTGGTTATCTGATGTTTCTTCATATATATTCAGATTATGCGTCTCGAAGGAAATTCAGAGTGATGCTTTGTCCTTTTTAGTATCATATCAGAAGGCACAGGTTGTTGGTTGTCCCATTATTTATGATGTTAAATTGATCACTTAGTTAAGGTCCATCTGCCAAGTTTCTTCACTAAGATGTTGCTGTTTTTTCTCTCTAATTAATAGATCATTAGTAGAGAGAGACGCTGAAACTATGTGAGTATTGTGTTTCTTGTCAGCCTGGCCCCACAGTTGGTAGTTTCAACACCTATTAGTGATAAATCCTGAATCAATTACCATAATAATAATTACAAAATGGCCTAAAGTAGTCAACTGATTAAAAATAAACCAGTTTTTACCTTAAGATGACTTTTTTATAAAAGATTAAATAATTTAAACATTTTCTAAAATAATCATGGAGGCATTCTATTATTGGAAAAGACATTTTGGGTGAAAATAGTCTTGAAAGTGTTAGGTGAAAACAGTCACACTAACTTGTGTGGTTTAGGCGTAGGCATTAGTGGAGACAGCAACAAAATATCTGCACAAAAGGAACAGATTTAAAAGATGGGGAGAGGGGTCTGCATAAGTTACCAGTCGTTTGCATGTGTTAGCTCTGCATGGGCCTGCTGCACCACAAGGCAGAAATAACAGGAATATCTACCATAAGAGTTTACTTAACATTATTATTATTCATAATACTCTGGGAGTTTAACTAGATTTAGGAATTCTTAAAATAAGGTTGATATTTGGGATTCAGGGAAATCAATGAGAATTTTCCCAGAGAGAGCACTTTTCATGGAAACAGAAGAGAGCTCAGGACTAATGTATAAGAAACACCAAATTTGAAAGGGCATAAAACAGAAGGAATTCAGAAACACTTTGCAAAAAAGTAGAATAATGAGAGGGTCTGAGTATGCAACAGTGAAAATCAAAGTCACTGCTCCTGCCTTTGGGGTGGGATGAAGCTAGGGGACTCAATAGGGCACCTAATCTGGGGAAGAGAGGGTGGTCAGAGAAGATTTCCAGAGAAAGGGACCATCTATGCTAAGACTGAAGGGAAGGAAGGAATCTGAAGAGTGACATTCCAATTAGAGGGAGCATCACATAACGAGCCACTGGGACTAATCATAGTCCAGTTGAACTGTCACCTCGGAATGCAGTGTGGTATGAGGTGACAGGGAAGAAGGGAGGAGGCAGGAATAGGAGGAGCCTTGGAGGTTACAGTTAACAGTTTGCCTGCATAAGGCAATAGAGAACTAATACTGAGGTTTACTTTAGGTAAGGGCTTGATCAACTTAAGACATGGTTTATTTTAAGAAGAGCCAATGAAACATCACAAGAGAGTAAGGATCAAATCCTAGATTTATCTGTTATTACCTGTGGGAATTGAGATAGGCTACCTTCCCTTTAAAATGGGTATAATAATACCAACCTCTTCAGGTTGTTGAGATGCTTGAATAAAGAAAACTTTTATTGTGCCTACACCTACAATCTGCAAAATCCATTAGCTTTGAAGAACTTACACTGTTGACTACATACCTCTTAGGTAACCCGTGTCATTTTTTTTTTTTTTTTGGATCACTTGTTTTTTTAGCTGCAGTTATGGTGGACACTCAGACTCACCTCAGTCTAACAAAGTCCTGAAAATGGTGTACTGTGCATCTTTCTGTTGGATGCCAGGGTCTTCTCTGAGAATCTGATAACCAGTGATAGCTAATGTCCCAGAAAGGCTCTCAAGAATAGGGGACAGAGACAGTAGATAAATTCCACATCCTCCTGTCCTTCAAGCAGACGTTGTGTGTGCTTCTCAGAAAGTCCCAGCAGGAACAAAGCTCCCCCACCCCTCTGCCTACAGGACTGTTCTCATTAGTGCATGCTTATACAGGCTCTTTCTTTTCCCTGTATCACTCTTTCTGACTTCTCACTTATGCTTTCTGAGATCACCTTCTAAATCAACTATCTACTCCCAACTACTTCCAGACTAATTTGAAGGACACTCAAACTAAGATTCTACCCTATTATATTTCAAAAGAACCCATTTCATCAACTAATTAATTCTATCACTCTAAATTGCTGGATTTCTAATCTAGTCTAACATAATCTACTCTACTATAGTGTATTATTTTTACCTATATACCTATCTATACCTATAAAAGTTTATACCTATAAACCCCAAAGCCATTCTGCCATCCAAAGCCTCTTTACCTACCTTTCACCTTACATAATTAAAAAAAAGAATCTGATGAACTAGATTATCTCAATTATGCCATCATGATCTAAAGGAGATTTTTGAAAGTGTGTTAATTGTGCAAAAACATTAAGGATTACCTAAATATAGTGCTTGATGCATTTTGGACTACCTCAAATATTAATGAGTTTGAACTCTACAAATCACCAATACTTTAGAGAATTTAGAAGTGTCATTGAGTTCAAATGTTTGGCAGACACTACAGTTGCCTGTCCCACAGCCATACACCGCTCCTCACCTGACCCCCACACACCTTTTTCCCTACTAATATCATTATGACATTCCTAGGGAGTAGATCAACACCCACTGGTCAAGAAAAGGTAAATCCCGAAAGAATACATCATTATGTGTATGATTAAGTCTGTCGTGGAAACGCATTTCATTTAGCTGTGGTTAGCGTAAGAGAAAGCAAGTAACACTACTCTGACCAACAAGAGGTAAGAAGTCTGTCTACTAGGGTAAAACTGAGGCTTTCACTCCGTGGAGGGCAAAACAAAACAAAACCCCTCAACTGTACCTAAGGCAAGAGCTTCAACGTTTTCCTAATTCCTGCCTTGAATATGGCCAAGAATTTTGAAACAAAATTAGAAGTAACTTGAATTACTGATGGCATACTTGGACAGCTGAATTAGCACGTGTAACCGTCTATATTCAGAGTCCATATTTACGAGGAAAAACTACTTTTCAAACTATCACCTAGTAGTTTAAGAAATAAAGCTGTCTATTTACTTCAGGCTGAAGCCATTCACAAGAAATACAGGGAGGAAAAAGGAAGGTTGATGATAATTTTTTTCTTGCTGCTTATTTGCCATCTGTATACCTTCTCTGCTGAAGTGTCTTTTAAGGTCTTTGGCCCATTTTTAAATTGGGTTGTTTTCTTACTGTTGAGTTTTAAGAGTCCTTTGTATATTTTGGATAACAGTCTTTTATTTGACGTGTCTTTTGTAACTATTTTCTTCCAGTCTGTAGCTTGTCTTCTCATTCTCTTGATGTTGTCTTTTGGCGAGCAGAAGCTTTTAACGTTAATGAAGTACAGCTTCAAGTTAACATTCATCAGTTGTTTCTTCCATGGGTAGTTTCTTTAGTGTTGTATCTGAAAAGACATCACCGTACCTGAAGTCATCTAGGTTTTCTCCTAGGAGTTTTATAGCTTTTTGCATTTTACATTTGGGTCTATAATCCATTTTGAGTTAATTTTTTTGTGAAGGATGTAGTCTATATCGAGATTCTTTTCTTTGCATGTAGATGTCCAATTATTTCAGCACCATTTCTGGATGAAACTGTCTTTGCTCCATTATGTTGCCCTTGCCATTTTGTCAAAAATCACTTATCTATATTTATGGCTGTCTATTTCTGGGCTATTTTGTTCTGTTAATCTATTTATCTGTTCTTTCACCAGTACCACACTAACTTTGGCTTTATAGCAAGTCTTGAAGTGGGTAACATCTGTCCTCTGACTTTGTTCTTCTCCAACAATATTGTGCTGGCTACTCTGGTATGCTTTTGCCTCTCCACATGAATACAATAGTATTCTACATACAAACTTTAGAATCAATTTGTTGATATCCAAAATATAACTTGCTGGAATTTTCATTGGGATTGCATTGAATCTGTAGATCAAGGTGGGAAGAACTGACATCTTGACAACATTGAGTCTTTCTATTCATGAACATGGAATAAATTTTATTTAGTTCTTTGATTTTGTTCATTTGAGTTTTGTAGTTTTTCCCAAATAGATCGTGTACATGTTTTGTTAGATTTATACCTAAGTATTTCATTTTGGGGGGTGCTAATGTAAATGGCATTGTGTTTCTAAATTCAGATTCCCCTTGTTCAGTGTTAACATATTGGAAAGCAACTGGCTTTTGTATATCAGTTAGGTATCTTTAATAAATTCTTTTGGATATTCTACATAGATGATTATGTCTTCTGAGAACAAATATGGTTTATGTCTTCTTTCTCAAAGTGTATACGTTTATTTCTTTTCTTATTGGATTAGCAAGAACTTCCAATATGATGTTGGAAAGGAGTGGTGAGAGGGGGCATCCTTGCTTTGTACCTGATCTAAGTGAGAGCTTCAAGTTTATCATCATTAAAAGCATTGTTACCTATGGATTTTTGTAAATATCTTTTATCAGGTTGAAAATGCTCTCCTCTATTCCTAGTTTGCTGAGAGATTTTATCATGAATGGGTGTTGAATTTTGTCAAGTTCTTTCTGTACCTATTGATATGATCATGTGTTTTTTGTTTTTTTTTTTTTACTTTGTTGACATGATGGATTACATTTTTGAAAGTCAAACTAGCCTTGCATACCTGAGATAAATCCTACTTGGTCATGGTTTATAATTCTTTGATGAGTTCCAGTAGTTTTTTTTGTGGTGTCTTCAGGATTTTCTCTGCAGTCTTTATATAGCCGTTATATAGTCTTTCATATAGTCTTTTAGTGAGCATATATCTCTGGACCATGAATTTCACAAGTTACTCAGTTTTTCTTTTTTTCTGCCTCTTTCGGTGAGACAGGCGGCTAGAGCGGGCTGCATTTGGGTATTTTCTCCCACGTGGAAGGCTAGATTCCCCTGGATTTGGGGATTTCTTTTTCCTATGTTAGTTAGGCTCCAGTAATCCCAGCTGGTTAGGGTCTGGCTGACTAGCTTTCTTTGTGGGCAGGCCTTGTTGAGAAGAACAGAGTGCTCTGGTGTGTTTCTAAATGGTACCTTTCGGCTCCCCTTGCTGGAAGCTTAGAAAGGGAATTCTCTCTGCGGGAACCTGGTCAAACTTCTCAGTGCAATTCTCACAATAATGCCAGGGTCCTCCTATAACTGAGTCCTTATGGTATGTTTAACTCACAGTGGTCCACACCGAGCTTCCAGGCATTTATCCGTTGCTGGTCAGGTTTTCCCACCCCTGCACTGGTTCCCCTGCTGGTGCGCACCTGTGAATGCGCTGCCTTAAGTTACTTTCTGTATTTGCCTGCCAGTCTCTCCAACATTGGGGGGGGGGGAGTTACCCTGTGTCTTTCCCTCTTCTATGGATCCAAAAAGAGGTGATTTTTCAGTCTTTTCAGCTTTTTATTTGTAGTTATGACAGAGTGGTGATTTCCAAGCTCCTTACATGCAGAATAGGAAACTGGAAGTCTTCTGACAGTTTTTGTTTCATGCATTTTAGGACTGTTTTATTAGGTGCCTATGTTAATTACCCAGGGCTGCCATAATAAAGTATCAAAAACTAAGTGGGTAAGACAACAGAAAGGTATTGCCTCACATCTCTGGTGGCTTGAAATCTGAAATCAAGGTATTTGCAGGACCTGCTCCCTTGAGAACTATAGGGGAAATGCTTCTTTGCCTCTTCCTAGCTTCAGGCACCAATCCTTGGCATTTCCTGGCTTAGTCTTTGCCTTTGTTATTACACGGTGTTCTCTCCTTGTGTCTGTGTCTCTGTGTCTTTTCTATTCTTCTTATAAGGATGTCAGTCTTATTAGATTATAGGCTCACTCTATTGTAATATGACCTCATCTTAACTAATTACATTGGCAATGTTTCTATTTCCAAATAAGGTCACATTATGAGAACCAGAGGTTAAAACTTCAAATATCGTTTTAGTGGATACAATATAATCCATAGCAGGTGTGTGCTAGGAGAGGGAGCTGGACAAGCTAGAAAATCAAAATGCTTGCTGTTCTGAGATTTTGCTGTTTTTCCTAAATAAATGTTCTCCAGATTGCTAAAATTCTTTGATTCATTTCCAGAGTTCTGAGATGTTGATTTTGACAATTTTGCCAATGTTCTCATTGCTATTATGAGGAAGTTTTCAGTGTTTCTCACTCTACATTTCTTGCATATATCATTCCCTAATATTTTTTAAATGTGTGATCTAGGACCCAGAATGCTTTGGGCATTACACTGGGCTCTGAAATATCTTAGTTATATATCCTTGGGCGAGTTTTGTTTTTTTTTAACTCACTGTATGAATTTTCTCATCTGTAACATACATACAATAGTGAGGCACATTGAATTGTTATAATAATTAAATGTGGGAATAATACGTGAAAAGCACATAAACAGTGCATCACAAATATAATTTATCTATTGTTATTTATTCTATAAATATTGGTTAAGTATACACAGCATATGTAACCTCTGTTATTAGTTTCTTTTGGTCTTCTGACCATCCTCCTAAACTTTTAGTATCTCTTCTGGAATTGAAATCTTTTACATAAAAGTTACTATGTCCATCAGCTTTTTTCTGACCATACATTTATTAAATGTGCCATCTAGTTTCTTAGGTAAGTCAATCAATACACAAATTGAATACATCAAGAATGAGTAGAAGAACAGAATCACCTCGTAAGAAACCTCTCTCCAGATTGACATTTAACATTGGGAATTATCTGAATATGCCATTCAAGTAGAAATTATTTCCCCTTTCAAAACTCCTTTCTTAAAAGAAACAAACAAACAAATAACAACAACAGGAACAAAACAGACTGAGAGAGGTTTGAAATGATGGTGGGAGAACAGCTGAACTCTATAACTTGTCTGTCCCAGTAGCACTGCCAAAAATGAAAATAACTCAGGCTAAGAATGGAAACAGCCTAAATATCCATCAGCAGATGACTGGATAAAGAAGTTGGGGTATATTTATACAATGAAATACTACTCAGCCGTAAAAAATAAAAAAACAATACCATTGCAGCAACATGGATGGACCTGGAGATTGTCATTCTAAGTGAAGTAAACCACAGGAGAAAGAAAAATACCATATATCACTTATATATGGAATCTAAAAAAAAAAAAAAAGACAAATGAACTTACTTACAAAACAAACAGACTCACAGACATAGAAAACAAACTTGTGGTTACCGGGGGGAAGAGGAAGGAAGGGATAAATTTGGAGTTCAAGATCTGCAGATACTATCTAATACCTATAAAATAGATAAACAACAAATTCATACTGTACAGGGAATATATTCAAAATCCTGTAGTAACTTATGGTGAAAAAGAATATGAAAACAAATATATGTATGTGTGTGTATAACTGAAGCATTATGCTCTAAACCAGAAATTGACACAACATTGTAAACTGACAATACTTCAATAAAAAATATATATATACAAAAAAAAGTGATATCATGTTGTTACCCTTTGTAAGTGTACATACTGAAAATTAAATCAGTTTTATAAAATTTTAGAAAATAAGCCTTTAATCCTTTTTCTGTGAGTTTTAAAAATACTTTTTTTATCCCAAATTAACAATCATGGCAAGGAAAATATCAAACCTATTTAAAGTATGAAAGTCTTGAGACTCAGAAAATAAATCACTTATGACTTATCCGAGTTCACATAACTGGCATAGGGAACAGCACTAAGGTGATAACCTGAGGTTGTCTGATTCTGATGGTCCAGCGAAGAGGCCACATTTGGAGATGGAGACAATTATCAGGCTGCCTGTTTTGTTCTAAATTGTTCATTTTGCCTGATTCACTTTTATGTTGATGTCATCAAACTATTTTCTCATTTAAATCCCCACAATGATACCTGAGGACAAATTTATTAAAACACTGAACTTGAATTTATTAAAACACTTGCCTGGTGCACAATTTGTATTTGAAATGTTTGGTGAATGAAGAAATGGCTGAATGGCCGAGAGGATGGACTTCCAGTCTTCCTCTTCCCTGCTTTTACCCACGGACATTCACTCATATCTACTCCCATTGTCTTTTACCTCCTCCGGATTCAAAATGCTTTAACTAAATTATTTTGCTTTTGTCTACGCAAAACATCCCACATGTTCCATTACTCACTTCTCTTTTTGCTCGTCTCGCACCAAATGATATTTTTACGTTTGTCTCAGTAGCAGCTAGTCAGCGACCACCTTAAAAACAGGTATTAGTGCTGTTATCAACTTTTGTATCACAGTGTTTGTAATAGAAAACCTGCTCAATAATTTTTTTTCAACTAATGAAAGTTAAAACATTTGTTTAAAGTACCAGCTATATTTCACAAAGTTCATACCTAGTGCAATTGGTTTACATTTGAATAAAAAATATATATATAAAACTTGTCTCAGTCACTTTGGGCTGCTATAATGAAATATCAGACTGGTAGCTTAAAAACTATTGAAATTTACTTCTCACAGTTCTGAAGGCGGGAAGTCCAAGATCAGGATGTCAGCATGGTTGCGATCTGGTGAAAGTCCTCTCATTGTAATCTCACTTGGCAGAGAGCAGAGAGAGGAAGCTGGCTCTCTGGTTGATGCCTTTATAAGGGCACTAATCCCATCATTAGGGCTCCACCCACCCTCATGATCTCATCTAATCTTAACTTACTCCAAAGGCCCCATCTCCCAGTACTATCACATTCATAGGTAGGGTTTCAACATGCCAATTTGGGAGGCTAGGATACATTCAGTCCATAACAAAACTATGTATGTGATATGTTATATACTATAATATTTTATTATGCTATATGTCTACACTATAAACATATATTTATGCTTTATTTATATTCACAGCAATTACAATCTTCATCTATATAGAGTATTGCAATTAATGATGAAATAGAATAGGGATATTAAAATATCAAAATTATTTATATAAACACAACCTGAAAAGTACCAATATATTTAGTTCTTACTAAAAGTTTTCAAATTTAATTAGACATTTAAAACTTTTATTTAGCTGCATATATTTGAGAGCACTTCATCAGTAACCACTTCAAATGCTTAAAGTGCAATAATTAATTATCCCTTCCTCACCAAATGGCTCAGTAAATGAGCCTTGCTCTTCCTCTTCTGTAAATGCAACCCTAAGTGGCTGAAGTTCACATGACATCTTAGCAGCCAATTGTTTTTTTTTTTAAATGGAAGGAGTGTATTTTAAAATATTTTTCTAATAATTTCTTTAAATACATTATTTTAAAGAGAAAATATTAATACCAATGGATATCTGAGAGACAGGTGCAATGTTCAGTTGAACCACCATGTATTATAGGCCGAGTTTTCTATTTCATTCTCTTTGAATGTCTGCCTATGTAATTCTACCCATTTGTACATTTTTCTACATGCATAAATAGTGTCTTTTACTAAATTAGACATGTAAACTTGAGGCCAATTCCTTGCTCTAGGTCTTAGTTTATTTGTTGTATAAAGTTATATCCATTTTGGAGAGCTGTTAAATTGATTTAATATAAAGTCCTTAGCATAGTGCTGGACACATTGGATATTCAAGTGATGAGATCCCTCCCCTACAGCTACATCAATTAGCAGTTCTATATCTATTCATATTTATACTGTCCAAGGATGGACAAGATAGTGTACTGGTGGCTTGCATAAATCTAATAATGAAAAGTTAACTGGTATAATACAAGTTCTTTAGCCAAAGGCTTGAGCTTCAAACCACAGTTATGACTGTAAAGGATCAACTCATGATCAACGTCATGTGTTTCTCCTTTTGCCAAATTCCTGTATAAATTGCTCTTTCCTCAAGTATCTAAATTCAGTCCCAATTCTCTTTGTCTCCTCAGCAGATAAAATTAGTATGTCTTTTACAAAAAAAGTTTCAGGTGACATAATATGAACTCCATGAACTTTCTACTCTTCAGCCTGAGGCTGTCTGTCAATTTATCCTTATTTACATGCACAGTATGTTCTACACTGTTGAGCCCATTTTTGTCTCTTCTCCAGATTAAAAAAAAAAATTGCTTGCATTGTCAGTATAAGCCGCAAAACATCCTCTAATGAGAAATAATGACTGTATCTCACCAGTCAAGAATATTAACAGAATAGAAAAAAAGTAGGGATTTTTTTCTATAGTTATTTAGTCTATAATTGAAAACAAAATTTCAATCATTTTTTTTTTCACTTAGATCTTTGCTCACAGTGATATACAGTGATGCTCTAACTTGGCTGCTCCCTCTGTTCATGATTTTACCCAGGTAGGACAGATTTATGGCAGAGGTCTGAACTATAAATTAAAATCTGCCATGGTTAATCTGATAAATGTTCCACAGAGCTGGCACAATTGTGTCCTTATAAGAGAAGCAATACTTTCCACTGCGTATGTGTTTGTTCTGTGGAAACCATGACTGTATTCAAAGCCTTAATTGAAAATTTATCTAAAATGTAATCATGTGTAAAAATTGTTTTAAAAGCGTATTTTTAGAAAATACAGTTCAGATAAATTATATTTCTTTCCATAGGGTACATCCTGTAGAAAACAAATGGAAAATCGGCCAGCAAAAATTGGGGCATGACTAGACTCAAAAATGAGATGCCCTGATAGGTTTGCCTGCCAGCAGTGTTGCAGCTCTGACTAGCAGATGATCATTTGGCACCTTAGAACATGGGAATGATTGACTCTACACGACCAACCTTTCACAGATCCTAAACTGGTGCAGGTAGAGGTAGGTAATTACTGCAGCTACCCAAGGGGAAAAGCGGGAGCAGGTGTTGGGCTGCCAGCTCAGCTCGAGTTTCAACTCATTTCAAATATAAATGTAGCTCGTGGTAGAAGCCAAGAAATTTGGGTCTGTTGAGACTTTTGCCATCTCAATTTGGGGGATTATAATTGAGTTTTTGCCCCTCTGACCTGATTCTTTCTAATGCATTGCCTACACGGGGAACTTTACATTTTAACTTTTCTCTAAGCTCTTTGTGTTTTTGTTGAGTCACTGAGGATAGAACTCACATGCTGTTTCAGTAACAACTGACAAATTTGTCTTTTGAGAGATTTACTGCATCAGCTAGCTTGACAGAGAGCTGATCACCGAAAAGATAGATCTATTTGCTTCATGGAGTTCTTTATGCTCGGTTACAGCTAGAGAAGGACTGGAGTGGGGGAGGCGGGTGAGTAAGTGCAAAAGAAAGTGATTTTTTTTTTAATGGGCAAATTAAAATGATGTGAAAGAACCTAGGTAGGAAAAAATGATATTTTTTTTCTTTAAAAAAAAAACTAGTAGGAAAAATGTAATCGTCAAGTACTCAATGTGATGAATCCTGATTTATTACTCACAATGTTCTCTTGCGTCTCAGGGTCATTCACCGCCTTCTCTTGTTCGTACTTATTGATATGTGTGTGCACGTTGTACATTCCTGTAAAGATGTCTCATCTTCCAAGCACTTGTCTTACTGACTCTGAGGCTTGTCTTCTTAAAGGTCAAATTTGGGCACTGGAGGGTGTTTAGTTGTTAACTTTTCTGTTTAGCTATTCTTGATGGGAACCAAAAAGTGTGCTCTCTTAAAAGCATCAAGTGTTTTCCTATTTTTGTAACCAGAAACTACTGAGCATAACTGGCCTTTTCTAATGACACAGAGATACTACTATGAGCACATTGCCTTAAACTGTTGCACCTATGAATTTTCACAGCCTACTGCGGAATCTAGAACCATTTGCCCTACAATAAATGGATGTGCTTCACAAAGTTCTTTCATGTTTAAACAGGTATTTATTTTGTCACTTCAATTTCAGGCAGTAGATTTTTCACTTCTTACAACTGCTTTAAAACTGCTTCTTCCTGCACCCACTAATTTGCCCCGTGCCACACGCTCTGGCCTGCGAAAAGAGATATTTGCCTTCGTAGAATTGTGTGCAAAATTATCTTTGAAAATCTCATCTAAGAGTTAACCACAAGAAGTTTGTGCATTAGTTTATTGCTAAGAGGAATTTTTTTGTGTTTTATTCTGGATTCCAGTCATATTCCAGATAGTCAAGGTTTTTGAATATCAAACCTTAAAAAGTGATATATTAATCTTTTTTGTGTGTTTTTGCTACAATCCTTTTGATTTAAATTTATTTCATTTGACATCATTTCCTACTTGGATTTTCCCTCATTCCCTGAGATAAAATTGATATTTTATCTTCCAACTCCCAGAGGTCTAATCTGTTATATTGGCTAGATGACTGCCTGGCATTAATTTATGTGAGAAAATTACTCTGCTTGAGTCCTATAAATTTTCTCTTAGCGTTATTTTATGTATCTACCAGATTCTATTATGATTAAGGCTAACACAGTCTTTTTTTCTTATGTAGCATATATTAAACAGAACTTAAATAGCCTAATTCATTTTTCATACATAATTTATAACTTCCAAATTCTAATTTGTAACTTTCAATTTCTGTGATCATTTTTGGAACACAATTGCCAATCAAGAGGAGATTCCTAGAATAAGAAAATAATGAAACTTAAAGAGGTCCCAGGGAGTTTTAAAGACATGAAATTTCTAATTTTATATATCATTACTGATATATTGACATGTGTATTTTCTGGGAGTGTTTTCAGAAATTTTGTCATTGCATAGTAATCTTACCACAAATATTTGGATTATATAGATTATAATTCCAGTCTCGCCTTCATCACTTATAAGTGTGTATCTTGAGAACCTGAATCAGTTGTCTAAGGGTCCATTTCTCCTCCATAAAATGATGGTAGTATTTACTTTAGAGAGTGAGATGTTTTGTACAAACACCTAGCAACACACTGCCTAAATGGTGGTTGCTCAATAAATTATATTTTTATTATCTGGCTGTTTCAAGTCTTCTCTACTATTACTTATACTCTGTTTATATATTTTATTCTTAGTGGATTTGAAAAAAAAAATAGGTAAGCATTCCCCAAAATAACCCTTTGATGTCTATTGATCAAACTTGAGCTATCCTTTTGACTCTTCTTCAGCCATGATTACTTCTTTACTTTTAATTTCTTGTCATCAGTCTCTTTTCAATATAACCCCTAGGACATCACATAGATTCAGGTGCATTTGTGGAATTTGGAGCAAGGTACTTATTAAATCTGTGACTTTGGGCTGGATGTGTAAACTTAGGTGCTTCTGTAATCTCACATGTGAATGGAGATAAGAAATACCTACCTTGTAAGTGTTGTAAAGGTTAAATAAGTTAATATATGTGAAAGTTCGTAACACAAAGCCTCCCAAATTGGGACATTCACAAACAGCACTTTTCTTCTTGTAGGTGTGCTTGGGGCCCTACAGCAAGTTCCACACAAAGCAGACACTAAGGATTCCCTGTCCTGAGGCACCTCTGATTCCTATGAATTCTTCAGAGCCTTTCTCATTTGTGACTTTACAAATCCTTTTCCTACAGTGTATTATTCTAATGCTTTAACCTGGTTAGTCATTGGCCTCCTTCCACAGCTATGATTTCTATTCCCCTCCTGATTATGTTAGGTTATTTTTTTGTTTTTTTTTTTAAATAATGTGATGGTCACTGGATATCATAGAGCTCTCTGGATCTGTTAGAATCTTATCCTTTTTTTCTTTCTTTTTTTTTTAAATTGAAGTATAGTCAGTTAACAATGTTGTGTTAACTTCTGGTGTACAGCACAACGTTTCAGTCATCCATATACACACACATATTTCTTTTCATTACAGGTTGTGGCTTTATCACGCTGATCACACTCGATCTCTTCTGATTATACTATTTTTGATAGTTTGGGCTAAACTGCTTCTTTTGTCCAATCTAGAATTACCCATACTCAACATAGTCTAACTAGTCATAAAATTATTCAAGTGTGGACAGCCCAGTAGTGACCAGCACTTAGAACACATTTTTTCTGTCTCAAATTCAATTCCTGCATTCTTGAAGTCATAGTACTCATCCAGATGAGGCACTTTCAAACGGGAAAACTAGAATTCATTTATAAAATTTTTAAGGGAATAATAACTAGTGTAGAAATTGCCACATAAGGAATGGTAGAAAGAATTGAAATTGCCTTTTATGTTAAAAGAAATATTTAAAGGAGATATAAAGACCTTTCAGGTACCTAATAAGGCTGCCGTATGGAAACAACCACTTTTCTCTTTCTCTAATACCAGAAAATGGGATTAAGTCGTATGAATGAAAATGAAGGATTTCAGGTAAAGGAAAAAGCACAATGTGAAAAAAACAATAGAAATGGAAACATGGTAAGGAATTCCTTGTTACTAAAGATACGAAGCAGAAGATGAACAATCCTTCCTTCTTCCTGATTCCACTACACGGGGATGAGTTGTGGAGCATATAGAGAGGGAATTAATGCCAAGAGCAGATTGTTAGGGTAGTAAGGTACATCCAAAGCCAACATTCTCCAATCACAGTTGACCTTTAGACATAGGACACAAAGAGAGACTTCTTCCAAGAAAATGGCATATGGGTTCCATATATATGGATACATTTAATTAATAAAAATGTAACTAAGAGTAGTTATGTATCAACCTAATGGTAGACTGTACAGAGAATAGGTATAACATTCAGGGTATGACTTCTAATAAAAGTCAACGATTGCAAACATTTTTTTAGACTGGGATAATAAAGGCTCACCCTTAGAAGCAAATTTTATATTCACTGGGATTGTGTCTATGTACATGGCATTTTCTACCAGGTGAGTTTTGATACTCAGCTATGACCTTTAGCTTTATTCTGTGCTTACTCCTTCTGTGATTAATAAAGGAAAGCAAGTTACAACACTTGACATGCTCCAGCCTTGAAATGATTCCAGAAAATATGCCTTGTAACAAAACATACATGTTTTGTAGAACATTTGCTATTCGTAGTATTACTAACAAATAATAGTCACAATCTACATATAAACAATTATACATAAACCACTTAATCAGTGATTGATATCATTTGTGAAACATTTTTATAAAAATATTAAAATATTTCTACAAACCTGATGTATAAAATCATAGGCATTATTAGTTTATAAGCCAGAAAGCTGATATTGTTTGGAAATTGAATGAGTACCTCACTATCACTTACAACATTGCAGTCTGGGAGAGGCCAGAATCTGGAAAGACACCTGGAAAGTGCTCCAGGGGCACTGCAGCTGAGAAGACTTTGGCTAATAGGAAAAGCCTGGAGGAGGCTGGGTGGGGAGAAGGATTTTGAGTTTCTCCGACTTAGGGTCTGGTGATTTCACTTATACAATAACACTATTCAGGAAAATGTCAACTACCACACCTGTATTTTAAAGGCTCAGGGGTGTCCTGGGTTACTGAGGAGATTGTTGATACAATTAGCTCCAATAGGGTACAGACAGTTGTCAGCTCTGTTAGTGACAAATGGGTTTTCTCCAAGCTGTTATTGATGGGGGATTCTGGCAAGAGAGAGAGACACTTTAAATCTGTCTGTCTATTTACCTACCTACCTACCTACCTATCAATCATCTAGCTATGTAATCTACCATCTATCTATCCAGCTAACTATCATTACAGCATAGTGTTCTCTTGGATAGAAAAAAAAAAGCAAAAACAAAAACTGGTTTAGCTCTCATGAAATTCTGTGGTACTGGCATGTACCACGGGGAAAATGTACTTCTTACATCTCTGACTGTGGCAAGCCTATTGACTGACTACCCCAACTACTGTGCCCTGAAATCCATCATTGTGTTCATGTTGAGGACCCACTTCCCACCGGCTGCTGTCAAGCAGTAACTGAGCATGGCGGGGATACTAAGATGGACACATTCCTGAGAAATGAGGGACAGCCCTGATGACAGATTTTGACTTTGGAGAGGCTCCATCAGCCCTGCTGAATATTCATAGTCCAAGCTGCCATCTAAGAAGCTTTCTCCATCCCCTGTCTCTTTCACAAGAGTCAGACCTATATTGCAGACAGAAGGCTCCTGGCTCAATTCCCCCTCTTTTTTTTTTTTGACATACTTTCACCTAATAAATCCTTTGGTTCTTCCTCCTGTCTTGAGATCTGCTTCTTGGAGAATTGGACTAATACAAGCAATGGATGACTGTTTCCTGACAGGCAGAAGATGAGACATGGTTGTCAGATAAAGGTGTAGTTGAGGGCTTTGAGTTTCAGAAGACAGGCCTTTGGAGCTTACATGTCAGAAGGGCCTTTACAGTGATTGTGGATAACAACATCTTGCTTAATGCATACCTGTCTGGGAGAGCAGAGAGACTTTGATATTGCTTAGTTTAAACTTCTTTAATCATGTAATGGAGATGTAAGTGTGCAAGCTAACCACTTTGGCACACTTAAGAGTCTTATGTGTATATATACCACACCCACTGTGTGTTTCTAGAATTATGAATAGGGAGAATATAACACAAAGTTTTTATATGGGATACAGTGCAACCTTCCAAAGATTTGCTTTGTTCTAAATACCAGAGGTTAAGCATAGATTTTTTTAAAAAGCTAACTGCTAGTTATTGTACAAGTTGTCCAGGAGTGGAGGAAGATTATGAAGGAAACACTGTTCGTGCTGTGAACAGTGGAGGTAGGCTTCCATTTGGTATAGATACTTATTTTCTCCACAAATAAATTTTCCTGCAACACCTTGATTTTATGCAGATGCAAATGCTAAAGTGGGGCAGGAAAAAGCAATCACTCATCAAACACACAGATTTTGGAGTTTTATTATTTTTTAAATATTTCCCATAGTTATTCCTTGGCTCCACATGTCTAATTTACCCTGTACTTACCCTAGTTTTTGCAGCATTTATAGTAAATTATAAAATCCTTGGATTAATTTAGAGCTTAAAGAATTTGTGAATTCATTTTATTAGCTGTATTTTTCTGACGGCTTCATTTTTAAGTGATCAGTTAAGAATTTAGTGGCAAGAATTTATAATTTTGAACTGACATCATTTGTGGGGAAAATGAAAGCATGTTATTTGGTTATCAGAGATGCATAAAGGCAGCATGCTGAATTTCTTAGCTCAACAACTCAATGTCTATTTCTTAACATACTTTTCAAAAGGAGCGTGGCAATCTGTTAACTGCCAACCTTTAGATTTAGTATAAAGAAGGCACATTAAAATAGGGTGAAGATAATAGGAAATGTTCTCGATGAAGCTCAAATTGCTCTGTTACATAAAGAATGTAATAATGATAAAAATCAAAGAAATATAATCAGAGGCTCTAATTCCATGCCACCTAGACATTCCTGTGGTATTCATCTCATTCAAGTTCTGCATACTTCTGGTTCTACTATATTTCTCCCAAACACTTTACTTGAAAGTAAGGACAAAACATATCAATTTTTTTGACATTCCTGAAGGGAACTAGCAAAATTCTTAAGTTCTTTCCTAACATCTGCCTTGCTTGTATCCTTGGCAGCACTGTTGCTTACTGGAAGCACTGGTGCGTTTGCCTTGGCTGAAGTACCACATCAAGTTCTGTCATTCAACTTAAAGAATTCTTCAAGATCTAGTAAAGCAAACAATAGGAATATACAAGGAGAATGTTCTCAAACTTGAATCTTAAGATTACAGTAGAGGAGCCTAGGAAAGTATTTCACCAAATATGGGGGGAGGGGGGGAATGACAGCCAGAAAATCAAAGTAGCCTGGGGCAGAGTGAACAGAGAGAGAAGGGTAACACAACAGGAGAGAAAGCTGGAGAAGTACGAGCAACCATATGATGTAGGGCCTTTTAAGTCATAATACGGATTTTGGTTTTTCCTCAGTGATATGAGAAGTCACTGGGAGATTCAGACCAGAAGAGTAATATCAGATTTACATATAAAGAAGATTATTCTGGTTGCTATATTGAAGATAACCTGCAAGAAGCCAGTTAGAAAGTGAGGGATGCTGGTGATTTTGACCAAGCTGGTGAGAGAAGTCTCATTCGAAGTGATGGAATTCTGGATGTATTAAAGGTAAAGTAAGTAGGATTTCTGACTGATCAAACTGAAATTAGAGACTTAGGGAGAACTTGAACTTGGCACCAGTGTTTTGGCCCAAGCAACTAGAATAGAGTTATTTTAACTGAGGTGGAGTAGTTCTGAAAAGAAGTCAGTTTTGGACATACTAAGTCTGAGATCTGTATTGGACATTTCAATGGTAAGTGTTGAGTAAGCAGCTGGATATTTGGTTCTGAAATTCAGAAGTGATAGAGACGAGGCCAAGATGGCAGAGTACTAGGACGCTCGTAGCTCACCCTCTCCCATAGATACACCAAGACTCACATCCACGGACCCACTCAGCCAACCAGAGCACCTGTGGAACTCTGACAGAACATTGTCCCCTTCAAAAGACAAAGATGCCAAAAATCTGGTAGGAGAAAGGAAAAAAAGAAAGACGAAAAGGCAAAACAGTGCGGGACTGGTCCCGCGGGGAGGGAGCAGCAAAGGAGAACTGGCGCTTGTTCGCTGGGTCTCCCCCTCTCCAATGGCGAGGCCAGTGGGACAGAGGGGGAGCCTCCGAGGCTCAGATCTGTACGGAGCAGCCCTTGACCTTGACCGACAGAACTTAGTTAAAGGAGCACAGAGGGTCCCTGCGACACCCAGCCCGAGACCCGAGCTGGGAGCCAGGACAGGCTGCCCGAGCTGGGCGGAGGATGGGGACGGCTGCACTGAGGCAGCCCCGGGGGACTGCAGGGGCTACGCAACGTGGATGAGTGGGTGCACAGGGCAGAACAACCTGGGCCCTCCATGAAACAGCACGGCTGATGCGCCCTGGCGGGAAGGGTTCATATCCCCATCTCTGAAAATCCACGGAAGGTTTTCAGCGAGGAGAGGCGGGGCTCAGACGCAGCCACCATACCCTCCGGTGCTTGGCACCCAGGTGGAGGCGGGGGTGAAACATGAATTTGCATCTAGGGGATCGGCAGCCTCAAAGGCCAAACGGTTATGTGTTTGTAACCTGAGTCATGGAGCAGGGGCGGGGCTGTTCCGTGGTCTTAGCGGGCCCGCCTGCGGAGCGCTGACGGGCCGGAACCATGGAGTGACTCGCTCCAGGAGACAGCGGGTGGCCCCCAGCCTTTCCAGCAGGAACGCTGTGCTGGGAGGGGCTGCGATCTGCTTGCCGACAGGCACTGGGAACAGCACAGACGAGGATGGAGACGGAGGGCCTCTGGAAACAGCAAGCCGAGCTCACAAAACAGGGTGAAGACAGAAAGACTTCTCATTAAGAGCACACGGTCTCCAGGAGAACACCCCCTCCCCCCCTTTTTTAAAAATCTGTTTCTACCTGTTGTATTTTCTATTACCTTTTTAATTTTTATGTTTTCAACAATTATATATCCTCCCAGTTTTAATCCCTTTACAATTTTTCTTTTAAAATATTATTAGTATTTTAAAAAATCCACATGGTGTCATTTTTCTCTCTCTTGGTTTTGATCTCCTGTTATTGATTATAAATAGGTTTCAAATATCGTTTTTAGATCTTTTCTCCTTTTTTTTTTTAAGGGTTTTTAGGGAAAAAAAGATGTCTCAATTTGAAAGCTAGTCCGATTCAAATTTCGCTTCTATAATTGATTATACACTGTTTTCAAACCTTTTTTTCTCCCTTCTTTTAAAATTCTCTTTCTCAAGCTCTCCTTTTTTTATTTTTTAAGATTTATTCCTACATAGGCATTAGATAGATAAATAAATAAACTCCTTTAAGGACCACAATAGATAACTGATACTCCATAAGCCACAGTGCCAGAGAGATATGAGCAAGATGAAGAATCAGAGAAACCATTCCCAATTAAAAGAACAAGAGAAATCCCCTGAAAGCATGTCAAGGAAATAGACATTGATGGCCTACTAGATCAAGATTTCAAAAAAAGGAATGATCAAAGTACTGAAGGAACTAAAAGAGATAGTGTTTAGAGATATAAAATATGTCAAAAATGAAACTGAAGCTATAAAGAAGAGCCAAGTAGAATTGGTAAACTCATTGGCTGAGATGAGAACAGATCTAAAGGCTGTGCAAAGCAGACTAGATAATGTAGAGAAACAAATTAGTGACCTAGAAGATAGGACAACAGAAAGCACCCAATCAGAACAACTGCAAGATAAACAAATAAAAACAAATGAAAGCAACATAAGGGACCTATGGGATAATATAAAGCATGCCAATCTTCGCATAACTGGGGTCCCAGAAGGGGAAGAAAGATCAAAGGGGATTGAAAAGGTTCTTGAAGAAATAATGACTGAAAATTTCCCAAACCTAAAGAAGGAATCAGATATCCAAATACAGAAAGTTCAAAGGGTCCCAAACAGGAAGAACCCAAAAAGACCCACACCAAGACATATCATAATCAAGATGGCCAGAAGCAAGGAGAAAGAAACGATCCTCAAGGCAGCAAGAGAAAAGCAAAGAGTGAGTTACAAGGGAACCCCCATAGGGCTCTCAGCTGATTTCTCTACACAAACACTACAGGCCAGAAGGGAGTGGCAAGATATATTCAAAGTCCTGAATGAAAAAAAGATGCAGCCTAAGATACTTTATTCAGCAAGGCTATCCTTTAGGATAGAAGGACAGATAAAGAATTTCATGGACAAGCAAAAACTACAAGAGTTTAGCAACACTAAACCCATGCTAAAAGAAATATTGAAAGGTCTACTCTAAATACAAAAGCAGCAGGATGCTACAGAAATGAGAAACTCATAACTGGAAAGGTGATAACTTTTGTTCTCAGTAGGATGGGTTCGAGATACAGTAATGGGCTAATAGACTTACAGAAAAGGGTAACCACAAGCCAAAAACTTACAAGGGAGTCACAAAACCTAAATAAAATCCATGATAATACAAAGGAAAATTACCAAACCACAAAAGGAAGAAGAAAGGAACAAAGAGGAAATACCAAATCAACTGCAAATATAAGTTCAAAATGGCAATAAACACACATCTATCATTAATTACTGTAAATGTTAATGGACTAAATGCTCCAGTCAAAAGACATAGAGTGGCAGACTGGATAATAAAGCAAGAACCTTCAGTATGCTGCATACAAGAGACCCACTTTAGAGAGAAGGACACATATAGATTGAGAGTGAAAGGATGGAAAAGGATATTCCATGCAAATGGAAAAGCCGGAAAAGCCAAAAAAGCAGGTGTTGCAGTACTGATTTCAGACAAAATAGACTTTAAAACAAAGGCCATAAAGAAAGATAAAGAAGGACATTTTATAATGATTAAAGGAGTGATACATGATGAGGATATTATACTCGTTAATATATATGCATCCAATATAGGAGCACCTAAGTACATAAAACAGTTACTAACAGAGATAAAGGGAGATATTGATGGGAATACTATCATAGTTGGAGATTTTAACACCACATTAACATCACTAGACAGATCTTCCAGACAGAAAATAAATAAGGCAACAGAGAAATTAAATAATAAAATAGAAATATTAGATTTGGTGGATATTTTCAGAGCATTACACCCCCCTCCCAAAATAGGATATACATTCTTTTCAAATGCACATGGAACATTTTCTAGGATTGATCACGTACTTGGGCACAAAAGAAACCTCAACAATTTTAATATAGAAATTATCTCAAGCATCTTTATTGACCACAATGCCATGTAACTAGAAATCAACAACAGAGAAACAAAAGAGAAAGGAAAGCATGGAGATTAAACAATATGCTATTAAAAAACCAATGGGTCAATGAGGAAATCAAAGCTGAAATTAAAAAATAACTTGTGACTAACGAAAATGAAAGCAGAACCACCCAAAATTTATGGGACACAGCAAAGGCAGTGCTAAGAGGGTAGTTTATAGCGATACAGGCCTTCCTCAAAAAAGAAGAACAATCTCAAATAAACAATTTAACCCACCAACTAAAAGAACTAGAAAAAGAAGAACAAAAAATCCCAAAAGGCAGCAGAAGTAAGGAAATTATAAGGATCAGGGAGGAAATAAATAAAATAGAGACTAAAAATACCGTAGAAAAAAATCAATCAAACCAAAAGCTGGTTTTTTAAAAAAGTAAATAAAATCGACAAACCTCTGGCCAAACTCACAAAGAAGAAACAAGAGAGAGCACAAATTAGTAAAATAAGAAAGGAAAATGGAGAAATCACAACAAATAAAATAGAAATATGAGATATCATAATATTCTCATATGATATTAGAATATTATGAAAAACTACATGGAACCAAACTGGATAACCTAGAGGAGATGGACAAGTTTCTGGAAACATACAGTCCACCAAGACTGAATCAAGAAGAAACTGACCATTTGAACAAACTGATCACTAGAAATGAAATCAAAATAGCAATTAAAAAACCTCCCTACAAATAAAAGTCCAGGACCGGACGGCTTCACTGGGGAATTCTACCAAACATAAAGAAGAACTCATACCAGTCCTTCTCAAACTCTTCCAGAATATTGAAAAGGAAGGAATACTCCCAAACTCATTCTATGAAGCCACCATCACCCTGATACCAAAACCAGGCAAAGACACTACCAAAAAAGAGAATTATAGGCCAATATCACTGATGAACATAGATGCCAAAATCCTCACCAAAATATTAGCAAGTAGAATCCAATAACACATAAAAAAGATTATACATCATGACCAAGTGGGGTTCATCCCAGGGACACAAGGGTGGTTCAACATATGCAAATCAATCAATGTAATACATCACATCAACAAGAGAAAGGACAAAAACCATGTGATCATCTCAATAGATGCAGAAAAAGCATTTGATAAAATTGAACACCCATTTATGATAAAAACTCTCACCAAAGTGGGTACAGAGGGAACATATCTCAACATAATAAAAGCTATATATGATAAATATATGATAAACCTACAGCCAGCATAGTTCTCAATGGTGAAAAACTCAAAAGCTTCCCACTAAAATCTGGAACAAGACAAGGATGCCCACTATCACCACTCCTATTCAACACAGTCTTGAAAGTCCTAGCCACAACAATCAGACAAGAGAGAGAAATAAAAGGGATCCAAATTGGAAAAGAAGAGGTAAAAGTGTCACTATATGCCAATGACATGTTACTATATATAGAAAACCCTAAAAGGTCCACACAAAAACTACTAGAGCTGATCAAAGAATTCAGCAAGGTAGCAGGTTACAAGATTAACGTTCAAAAATCAGTTGCATTTCTTTATACTAATGACGAACCAACAGAAAAATAAAGTAAAGAAACAATCCCCTTTAAAATAGCACCGAAAGTAATAAAATACCTAGGAATAAATCTAACCAAGGAGGTGAAAGAATTATACACAGAAAACTATAAATCATTGATGAAGGAAATTAAAGAAAACTTTAAAAAATGGAAAGATATCCCATGCTCTTGGATTGGAAGAATCAATACTGTTAAAATGGTCACACTGCCCAAGGCAATCTACAGATTTAATGCAATCCCTATCAAATTACCTAGGACATATTTCACAGAACTAGAACAAATCATAATACAATTTATGTGGAACCATCAAAGACCTAGAATTGCCAAAGCATTACTGAAGAAAAAGAAAGAGGCTGCAGGAATAACTCTCCCAGACTTCAGACAATACTGTAGAGCTACAGTAATCAAAACAGCATGGTATTGGTACAAAAACAGACATATAGACCAATGGAATAGAATAGAGAGCCCAGAAATGAACCCACAAACCTTTGGTCAACTAATCTTCGAAAAAGGAGTCAAGAATATACAATGGAATAAAGACAGTCTCTTCAGCAAATGGTGTTGGGAAAACTGGACAGCAGCATGTAAAGTGATGAAGTTAGAACACTCCCTTACACCATACACAAAAATAAACTCAAAAAGGATCAAAGACTTAAACATAAGACAAGATACAATAAACCTCCTAGAAGAAAATTTAGGCAAAACATTATGTGACATACATCTCAAAAATGTTCTCCTAGAACAGTCTACTCAAGCAATAGAAATAAAAGCAAGAATTAAACAAACAGGAACTAATGAAACTTACAAGCTTCTGCACAGTAAAGGAAACCATAAGGAAAACAAAAAGACAACCTATGGAATGGGAGAAAATTTTTGCAAATGAAACCGACAAAGGCTTGATCTCCAGAATATATAAGCAGCTCACATGACTCAATAAGAAAAAAATAAACAACCCAATCCAAAAATGGGCAGAAGACCTAAACAAGCAATTCTCCAAGGAAGACATACAAATGATCAAAAGGCACATGAAAAAATGCTCAGTATCACTACTTATCAGAGAAATGCAAATGAAAACTACAATGAGGTATCACCTCACACCAGTCAGAATGGCCATCATTCAAAAATCCACAAATGACAAATGCTGGAGAGGCTGTGGAGAAAAGGGAACCCTCCTACACTGCTGGTGGGAATGCAGTTTGGTGCAGCCACTATGGAAAACAGTGTGGAGATTCCTCAAAAGACTAGGAATAGACTTATCATATGACCCAGGAATCCCACTCCTGGGCATATATCCAGAAGGAACCCTACTTCAGGATGACACCTGCACCCCAATGTTCATTGTAGCCCTATTTACAATAGCCAAAACATGGAAACAGCCTAAATGGCCATCAACAGGTTACTGGATAAAGAAGAGGTGGTATATTTATACAATGGAATACTACTCAGCCATAAAAACTGACAACATAACACCATTTGCAGCAACATGGATGTTCCTGGAGAATGTCATTCTAAGTGAAGTAAGCCAGAAATAGAAAGAAAAATACCATATGAGATCGCTCATATGTGGAATCTAAAAAACAAAGCATAAATACAAAACAGAAACAGACTCATAGACATAGAATAAAAACTTGTGGTTGCCAAGGGGGTGGCGGGTGGGAAGGGATAGATGGGATTTCAAAATTGTAGAATAGATAAACAAGATTATACTGTATAGCACAGGGAAATATACACAAGATCTTATGGTAGCTCACAGAGAGAAAAAATGTGACAATGAATATATATATGTTCATGCATAACTGAAAAATTGTGCTCTACGCTGGAATTTGACACAACATTGTAAAATTATTACAAATCAATAAAAAATGTTTTAAAAAAGTGATATAAAGTTGGGGATTATTGACATAAAGATGGTGTTTAAAGACATGAGACTAGATGAATTAGAATAGAGAGAAGAGCCAAGGACTGAGGCCTGGAACAATCCAACTATTATTGGTTTGGGGAAATCAACGAAACAAACTAAGACAAATGGTCAGAGATGTAGGGGGAAGTGCAGGACTTTTGTGAAAGACAAAAGAGGAAAGTGTTTTACGGTGAAATGCTTACCAACACCAAATGTTGCTACTAGGTCAGATAAGATAAATGCTGAGAGATAACTATTAGATTTGAAACATGAATGTTACTGGTGAGCATATAATTGACTATAAATCTTAAAAAGGGGAAATTCCCATTACTAAACTATCAATATGTCTTATCTTAATTTTCATTTAGTGATAAATTAGCTGGCATACAGGAAGATACGGGCTTACTCAATAGGAAAATAAAAGGCAAAATCAAAACTTTTGGCTTTTTGTGTAACACTCATACATGACTAAATTAAAAATAAAATAATATAAAATAGTAGAATAAAAAGAGAAGAAATATACTTTAAAATTTTCCTTATCTGGGTATATAAATATTCAAATTTTATTTTATACCTGTGTGGAAACAATCTGGGAATTCATTTATTTTGGCAAAACATCTGGAAATATTGGTTTTGTTTTTGTTTTTGTTTTTCCAATTATTTTATTGTGATGTGGAAGGAATCTTGTTTATTATATCGGATACTTTAGAGGCTTCCTAGGATCCTATTTGTTACCAAGTATAAATGTCATCATGAATGTCATTTGCTGATATTAAGCATAGCAACATGCACCACTGAAGAGAATAATCTCATGTTTAATTAGAGTAGGAGGTTCTCTGGAACGATCAGCCAGCTGTCCGCTTCTAACCATGATGTTAAAAAAGAACTGAATTAGAAGAATGGTCAATGCTAGAAATAACTAAGTAGCATTAAGTAATCTAAAAATTGGGAGATGTTCAAAGTTTAATGTCAACTTTCAAAACTGTCACTGTCACACACACCCCTTAACATCTAGTCTAATTTCAGCCTCTTAAAAACATAAAAAGCTTAACATTTTGTTGCCCTCATTGTCTCCATCAGAGTGCAAGAAGTAATTACCCTTCAGTGCCTTTCAATCTGTGACCTTCAGAGTCAAAGCCACAGTCAAACAGAGCTGTTATTTTTTTCCCTAAATCACCTGACTAATTGCTAAACACTATGTTTCACTCAGGCAAGATAAAATAGGCTAGAGAGGAGGATGAAAAAAAATTTTACTAACAGGTATCCTTAGAATTTAGGTGTCAATACAAAGAGCTTTTATGGTCTCAAAAGCTTTTTAGAAGCATTTCTTTGGTTCTGGTTTGTAGACAGTCACTATCTTGATTCATAAATGATAGGAAGTTGATATCATATTCTATTTCACCCTACACTAATTGGTAGAACTAAGAAAAATGCAAAATGGACATCTGTGATGTTTTAATCAGATGGAAATAATTATTTCTGAAGATAGCATGCTGCATTTCAAGATTTGCTTTAGGAACTAAAAAACACATAAAGACTTCTTTCAAATTGCTTCATTTTTGGTTTTTTAGTTGTATATACATTCCATGCCAGATCTTTTTAAATAGTCTATTACCATATAGGTTATTAATGTGATAGCTGAAGTTGGCAAGAATGTGCTACTATGCTTCATTTTTTCCAGCTCTGGAAAAGGGAGGAAATAACTAAAGCTTAGCCCAAACTTACATAAAATCCTCTACTCAATATTTATGATGCAATATATGAAAAGGATTTATCTGTGACTATTCACTTAAGTATTATAGATTATATTTCATTAAACAAAATTATTTTCTCCCCCAAATATATTTTTTGCTTGACTTTTATAATATCTGAAAGTTTTATCATCAGTGGAATATTCAGGTTGGGCAAATTGGTCATTATCATTAAAGCACAAGTTAAATTTTTAGATTGGCTACCTAGCCACTTAATAGGGCTTTGGTATAGTGAGATGGGAATCAGGAGGGGTTTATTTCAGAGACACAGAGGACAGAATTGCTATTCATTTTGTTAGTCATTCTACTAAATTCAGGCTCTCTGCTGAAAGGAGAAAAACCTCTCAAATGAATTATCTAGATAGGTACACAGGACTTTCATTAGCTGGTACACTGGCTATAATGCATTAATATGTATCTTATATCTCACTATATATATCTTATTAAAAAGAAGAAAAGCAACAACAATTACAGCAAGCAAACACTCATATTTCTGCTATAGGTCTGTAGTAACTCTCTCACACTTTTTTTAAAAACACTTTTTCTGAAGGCATTTTTCCTGAGATATAACTCACATATTGTATATTCTACCATTTAACATATACAATTAAGTGGTTTGGGATGTAGTCACAAAACTGTGCAGCGATCACCATAATCAATTTTAGAACCCCAAAGAAATCCCACACTTATTACTGGTAACTCCTCATTTACCCCCAAACTTTCTAGCTTCTGGCACTCACCAATCTACTTTCTATCTCTGTGGATTTGCCTATTCTGGATAATTTATATAAGTGTAATCATACAACATGTGGTTCTTTGTGACTAGAGTCTTTCCTGTAGCATAATGTTTTCAGCATATGTTGTAGCACGTTTCAGTACTTCCTGTGTTTACTGCTGAACATATTCCATTATGTGATATACCGCATTTTATTTATTCATTCATGAACTGATAGACATTGGGTTGTTTCCACTATTTGGCTATGGTGAGTAATGCCATGAACATTCATGACCACGTTTTTGTGTGTATGTATGTCTCTGTTTCTCTTGAGGAGAATTACTAGGAGTAGCACCACCGAAAGTAGAATTCTTGTGTAGAATATCTAGAAGCAGAATCGTTGGATCACAGGGTAACTTCATGTTTCAAACTTTTCAAAGAATTGCCAGACTGTTTTCCAAAACTGCTGCACCATTTTGTACTTCCAGTTGTAACGTATAAACGTTGAAAATTCTCCACATCCTCACCAGCATTTGCCTTTGTTGGCTATTGCCATCCTAGCGAGTGTAAAGAAGTTATCTCACTGGGGGTTTGATTTACATTTCCCTAGTTACTCTTGCTTAGACCGAATATTTATGTCCCTCCAAAATTCATATGATAAAACCTGGTCCTCCAACGTGATGGTATTTGAAGCGGGAACTGTGGGAGATGTAACTTTGCTAGATATTGCCAGATTCCCTCCTTAGGGTTTGTACCACTTTGGATTCCAAACTGCAATGTATGAAAGTTCTGGTATCTCTGAATTTTTGCCATTCTAATAGGTTTCACACTGTAATTTTAATTTGCCTTTCTGTAATTATTAGTGAAACTTGAATCTTCCTATGTTTGAAGGTTATTCTTATTTCTATTTCTGTGAGTTAGCTGTTGTTTCTTGGCCCTCTTTTTCTGTAGAGTTCTTGATCATATTTTCCCAGTTTCTAGAAGCAATGTGTATAATTAGGGAAGCAAATCTTTTGTCTGAGATATAAACTGATAATATTTTTCCATAGTTTATCTTTTTTCTTTGCACTTTGCTTGTGTTATTTTTTTTGGCATGTAGAAGTTTTTTTTGTCTTGTTTTGTTTAATGTAGCCACAATTATCAAGATTTCCTTTTAGAAATACTAAATTTGAGTCTCAGAGAGGACTTCCATGTTCCATCTTGGGACATATGACCTAACAGATCCCACGGTGTTGTAGGTTATTTGTGGTATATAAGGACCTTCTCTGAATATCTAAAGCCCTATTAGGGGAGATGCAGCACAGACCCTTAATGGCTCTGGAATAATGCCATCACATACTCATCAGATAAAGATGTACCATCTGAAAAGCAGCTTCTACTATGGGCCTAGTGCCTAAGCAGATACTGAGCACCTGCCATGGGACATCAAATGATTAAACAGTTAGAAATGGTCTACTAAATCATAAAGCCAGGTGAGCATATAGGTAAACCATGGTATGGTAGAGTGGCTTATTCAGAACTGGCCCTGAGCTGGCCCAGAGGACGTAAGTAAGTTATAAGAGAAGTGGTCATGGAACCCTAAGTCACTTCCCACTGTTTGAGCCTTTCTCTCGACATATACCTATAGCCCTATGGAGTGTTATCTACAACCAAGTAATGGAGTTGGAATAAAATTCTGAGCCTGGTTAATGGCTTAGATGGCTTGATATATTGGCGAAGGCTGACAATGGACTGTTGGTGTGGAAATGGTCCTGAAAGACAGTGTTGGCTTTGAGGAATATATGGAGTCATAACCTGGTGTGAAAGGAGAAGGGTCCTGAGTTAGCAACACAATGGAGCTTGTGGGCAGTTGAAAGAGCTTAGGTGGTAGATCAGGAATTTGGGAGGAGTGAAAATGGAAGAGTGAAGGCAAAGAAGTTGGAGAATCTGTGTAGCGGTAGTGGACAAAAAGCATACAGATCATTATTTCTCACATCAGGCTGCTCTATGAAAGGTCACCTGTGTCTAAATTTTAGAACCTTTGAGCATAAACTGAATTTGAGTTTGTGGAACCCTGAAGGCCTATAAATCAGGCTCTCTCCCTTCTGAAGAGCATACCAAGTAATGGCTTTAACTCCCTTCTTTGATGTGTCAAAAATACAATCAAGTTTTCTACTTGTTTGTTTTTTTAATTGGTCTGCAAATGATTGACTCACTGCCCTTGCATATTTCTCTTTGTCTACCCACCTTTCCTCTTCAAGATCTCTTTTGGAGAATATTCACAGCTTGTTGATGTTGCTTTGTGGAATATTGTGCTAACTGGTCAGGTCACCCTAAACTTGTCTATTGCTGAATAAGAGATGAGTGACAAGATGCTTATGCCAATCAGTGATTTTTTTGTATAATCAGTATACAATACTGTGAACTCAATGAGCAATCCTGAGATAGCTCACTGTGCTGAATTACTCACATAAGTATATACCAGTGACACTGCTCAGATTCCAGAGGAGCAGTTGAAGAAAATAATGCCCATATTGGCACGGCCAGAGGATGAACAGATGGATTCCCACTGCCAGTCATGATTTGCCTGATATCTTGTTTCTTTCCTTATAAGAGGAAGGGTGTTTTGGGAGGATGGCATAAGAATGAGACAGACTTAGAGCTGGACGTGGGACCGATTTTGTTTTAAAGAACCTGTCAATTTTGAGATAATCAAAAGTTATATCAGTGAAATCAGAAACAAACTTCCCACAAAACGTATCTTCCGGGTGAATAGCATTCTGTTGGAATTCCTTCTTATTCACCTTTGCAAATCTGTTCTCCCAGGTTGTAACATTCTTCTCTAAAACCTGTTTTTTCCCTGTGTAGGTGTCCTTTTTCTCCTTAAGCTCCCAAGCCACAGATCACTCTACCCTTTACTATTAGCCAGTTCAGCCTCCCATTTTTCTAGCCAGGCTCAGTAGCTTAGAGACTTCTCTTGCTGGGAGAAAAAATTTTAACGGAGAGAAAGTCTTTTTCATATGTGTGTATATATATATTTATTTATTTATTTATTTCTGTTGGCTAGAATTTTCTAGCACAAAATAGTGGGCAGTAAATATTTGGTATGTGACTAACTAAATAATTGGAGGAATAAGTTATTCTGTTTGGAGGGTAACATTCTTCTGGAATAATGTTAATAATTTGAGGACATAATCTTTAGGCTATAAGAGGTTTTTTTTGGTTTTGTTTTTGTTTTTTTAACATCATGCCATGGCAGCAGGAGTGTGCACATTCCATTAGAACTAAAGTTGAGAAAAAAACCATTTTAAAAACCTAGCAAAATATGAAGGAGATCAGGGAATTGTGTACTCCTCAGTTGGAACTCATATTTTGTCTCCTTTCAACTTAAACCCTGCTTTGAACCCCTTTCCTCATTTCATCCAAAGGCGGAGGAGAAAATCAGTGAGACATGAATGGGGCTCTACTGCTGGCGGCCGGCCTAACAGCATGCTGAGGGTTGTAATGGAAAGTTTCAGCCCCTGTGTGAGTGGGCACTCTTGGATGAGTGGGTTTCTAGGCAAGACTGAAACATTCGATTCAAAAGAGATGTCACCTCTTCAGAATCTTCTCTGCCTTAAAAGTCCCAGGTGGAAATACTGGGGCTACTCTACTCTAAAACTTAAAGAAGAGTTGTTCTCTTTCTAGGTGCTTCTTCTGTGGCTTTAAGTCACCTCTAAAGCTTCCTTTACACACCATCAGAATATCAGTCTGGAATTCAGGGAGGGGGCTAGAAGGTGAGGGTCACAAGGAAGCCATTGGCCTACTTTTAGTTTTATAATTTCTTGTATTATTAATGATGTGTGTCAAATGAGTTCTTCATGCAGTTTAACATAGCACAGTGTGGCATGCAGTTTGGAAAAGCTCTCTCATGGTACTAAATAACATTAATGAACATGTATAAAGTGTATTACATATATGCTTCATATATTGACCTCATTTTAACATCACAATGTGCTTACGGACAAAAGTTCTGTTATCATCATTATCATTGAGTATTTTTAGACAGAAAATTAAGTAATGTGCTCAATTTCATACAGCTGATAAGTAATTTAAATTATAGGAGAAGTAGTCTGATTCTACATTCCACACTCTTAGTTTCTTCACTACAATCTGTCTCCATAAACAGAGCATCCACTTGACAGACCTTGACTTCTGGGTTAACTTTTCTCAGGAAAGTTAACACTCTTAAAGGTGGTATGTCTATGGAAATACTAGACAAAATAATTGAGGAGGTCATTCACTTCACAAATACCTGTTTAATGTCTACTTTGTGGCAGGTTTTATGTTTCATTATTGGCCTACATCTCTGGCCTATAATCTATGCAAATGAATTTCCTATAAAATAATAAGCAGAATGATAATATGACCAAGGCAAGGATAACTTTGTCTGTTTTAACATTTATGTAAAACTGAATATAATAATAAAAATTTAACACTAGTAAAATTTAATTTTGGAGAAAGCTACATATTGAAGAGGTAAATTAAAAGGAAAGAGAAGAAAGATACTCTGAATAAAATTGTATTTCCAAGCTAGAAAATAGAAAGTAGAACTCGAGATTGGTGAAAGTAGAACAAAGTAACTTCTTTATGTATCCAGGCTTTAGTGGTACTCATCTCTGACTTGTGTCAAAGGGGAAGATAAACTATATAGTCAGGCTGTTTTTTAGTGAAAAGAAAACAAGATGAAAAGTCTGATAGAAGTTTTTAATTATAAGGCACTATACAGTGAAATATTTCATGAAACACTATGGTTCAGAAACAAGAAGAGAAACTCACTTAGCGAATCTAGCATTGTCTCTACCTTCAAGGTCCACCTAGTTCTGATGCAAATAGACTTAAGTGAATCTTAAATGTAATAAAAATGTATTTTGTTTAAAGACGTATTACTCTTTTTCTTCAAATACATTAAAAATGACTTCATTCATTCTTAAATACCTGATGCCACTTGATGAAACCTGACCTTTGTCCTTTCCACCCAAGAGTCCTAAACTGAAATGCTCTCTTATTTCTATGTCTATGGATAGCAATATTTATCTCTCAACCAAAGTTTCTGCATGGCAAAACTAAGACTGTGAATAAATACTTTAAATAATATTTAATTACTACACACCTTCCATCTTAGAATATCATTGACAGCTAAGCCTTGTATTCTGAGTTCCCCAGTGAATTCTTATTCACTTCTAAGAACCACCCAAGAATTACTCTCTCCTCACCGGTTAGCCTAGTAATTCTCAAAATATGGTCTCTGGATCAGCACCTTTGCAATACCTAGTAACTTGTTAAAAATGAAATTTTGTGCTAGGTCTCAGTCCACTGAATCAGAAACTCTGGATTAGTGCCCAGAGTTTTAAAAAGCTGCTAGATAATTATGATGCAGTTTGGGAACCACTGGCCTAGACTGTTTCATTCTTTGATGTTCTAGTATTTCCATGTGTATATTTCACTCATCACATTTGACACATTTCATTTATATTAGCTGTTTATTTCCTTTGTGTTTACAAATCAATTCTCCTGCACTTTTTTTTTTTTTTTTTAGAGAAATCACTGTGTATTCCCTAATTTATATATTCTCTAGTGACTGGTAGATTTTCCATCAAATTCTAGGGGAAATTCTCATCAAAGATAAATTTGTAAAGTAGTGTTCTTATCTCTGTTTTCCATATACATTATTCTAACACTTGCTTCTCATGAAAGACATTCTATTTCTTAAAAGATTAAAAAAAAACTGATGCCTTAAAAAATGCTCTGGATTTACCAGAACAACAATGCATAAAAGTTAATGTGACTTAGAATGTAAAAAGTACATGCTGACTTCCAGTTCTAAACAAGATGGTATAGACACATCTCTCCCTATTCCTGCCAAGAAGTACAGCTAAAATCCTTGGACATCATATACACAACAAAGTTAAGATGGCTATGAAAGAGAGGAAGAAGAAGGCATCTGGCCAGGACCTGGGGAATGATATGGCAGTAAGTTCCCTGGATCTTAGGTTTTCCTTTTCTTCATACATTCCACTGGGTGTTGGAGAAGCAGGCAAACTGGAAACAGCAATGAATGTAGACCAAAACAAATTCTTAAGAATTGCCTGTTCTCATTAGCCAAAGACAAGGGAAGGGGCAGCCTAACCATTCAACTCCAAAAAACACCATGAAAAAATAAAAGACCCCATAATCACCTCCGTCAACAAAAGAGGATGAGTGACTAGACTTTCACACTTGCCCGGCCATCTTCAGTCACCCCCTCTTCCCACAGTAGTGTCAGAGACGATCACATAGGGAGCTGGGACTTTTATCCCTACCCTACTTGTTCAATATTGAAAATCAATCAATGTAATTCACCACTAGCAGGCTAAAAATCACATGATAGTATCAACTGACACAGAAAAATCATTTAATAAAATTTAGCATTCATAATAAAAACTCTCAGAAACTCCAGGAATAGAGGAGAACTTTTTCAATTCAATAATGAACTTCTAAAGAAAAACTTAAAACTTACTTCTAACATCATACTTACTGGCCTAAGATTGAATGCTTTTGTCCTGAGACTGGGAACAAGCAAGCCACACTTGCCAAGCTTATTAAACTCAGTACTGAAGTTCTGACAGTGAATAAAGCAAGAAAAGGAATTAAAATGCATACATATCCAAAATGAAGAAATAACGCTGTGTGTATTTGCAGATGAAGAAACAGAGCATCTATATTTGCAGATGAAATGCTGGTATATGTAGAAAATCCAAAGAATCTATGAAAAAATTCATTGAATAAGTTCAACAAGATCACAGGTATAAGGTAAAAACTTTAAAAATCAATTGTATATCTGTATACTAGCAATGAATACATGGAAACCAAGATTAAAATACAGTATACAGTGTATTTATTTATATGTTTATATTTATTTAATTTTAATTTTTATATTTATATATATTGATAAATACTGTATATTTATTCTATAAATATAACAAAATATAAATATAATAAATGCAAAAAAATAATGAAACGGAACATGTATCCTGAGAACTACAAAATACTGATGAATGAAATCAGGAGAAAATAAATGGAGAGACATATTATGTTTCTGGACTGGAAAAAATAGCATGGTAGAGATTTTAATTATCTAAAACGATATATAAATTTAATGTAATTCCTATCAGAATCCTAGCAAATTTTTATGACTAAAGATAAAATTATTCTAAAATTTCTATAGAAAAGCAAAGGAATTTGACCAACTCAGAGAATTTGGAAAAAGAAGAATATAATAGGAAGTATGAGTATCTAATATTAAGAATTAATATGAAGATACCATGATCAGGATTATGTCATGTTGGCAGAGAGACAGACACATAAAAGAACACAGATATAGACCTGCACAAGTATAAAAAGTACAGAAGGTACAAAATTAATTCAGTGGAAGGGCAGCTGTCAACAAACAGTGGTGGAGCAACTGGATACCACAGGCCAAAAAAAGTTCATAGATATAAATGAAAAACATAGAAATATACAATGTTTTGAAGAAAATATAGAGGAAAATCTAAGACCTAGGGCTTGGTGAAGAATTCTTAGACGTGATACCAAAAGCATGCTATGTAAAATTTAAAAATGTATCATTTGAACTTAAGAAGTCCCTGTTGAGGGGATGAAAAGACGAACTAGATACTGTGAACAAATCACATAACTTACTAAGTGCTGTGTCTGGAATCTATAAAGTACTCGTAAAACCCAACAGTAAACAGCAAGCAAACAAAACAACAACAAAAACCCCCAAATAATCCAGTTTGAAACTGGGCAAAATAAATGAAAAGACAATTCACCAAAGAGGTTCTATGGATGACAAATAAGCACATGAAAAGATGTTCCTCACTGGCCACTAGAGAAATGCAGATTAAGACCGTGATAAGATATCCCTACACACATAAAATTTAAAAAGTGACAATACTAAGTGCTGACAAGAATGTGGAGAAACTGAGTCACTCATAAATGGCTGGTGGGAATACTAACTTGTTTAAATACTCTTGAACATGGTTTGAGCTTTTTTTAAGTAACTAAATATACTCTTAATATATAACTCAGTAATAGTACTCCTGAACGTTTACCCCAGATAAATGAAAACATTTACACACACGCACAAGCTTGCGCATGAATGCTTACAGCAGCTTTTTTTTTAAATTGCTAATAACTATAAACAACAAAAGTGTCCTTCAGTGGACAAATGATTATAAAAACCATAGTATACTTACACCATAGAATACTACTCAGAGATAGCCAAATAAAAAAACTTGATACACACAATCTGGATTGATTTTAGGGGCATAACATTATAAGTGAAGAAAGACCAAAAAGTCATATCCTATAAATTCTGTTTATATAACATTCTTAAAATGACAATATTATGGAGATGGAGAAAATGCTAGTGACTGCTAGAGTCTAAAGATTGTGGGAGGGTGACATGGTGGTTGGTGTGGCTATATGGGGTAGTAAAAGGAGATTTGTGTTGAAATAGTTCTGTGTCTTGATTTTGATGGTGATTGCACGAATCTACACATGTGACAAAATGGCATAGAACTAAGAACATGCTTTGTACTAATGTCAACTTCCTTTTTTCTGATCCCAATCTACTGAAGATCTGACCACTTGGAGAAACTGGGTGAAGGGTACTCAGAAACTGGGTGACTAATGAAACTGTGCTATTTTTGCAACTGTCTGTGAATATATAATTACTTCAAAATAAAAACTTAAAGATAATAAAAACATACATTGGGAAAGAGCATGAGCAATGGAACTGGTATTCCGGGGTACGGTGCACTGGGAAAGTCTATGCGGAGATAAAAGGTCAATGACATTGAGGAATGTCTGATTCTTCTCTTAGTCAAGAGTATGTTTGGCCCCAGTCTGAGAATCAAATAAATTCAGGTCAGGGAAGATAGAAATTTTTAGGATCAGATTAGAGTAAGAGAATAGATTTTTAGAGCCTAAGAATCAGACACAGATGATGGTCTTTGAGTCAGAAAGGACTTCAGGAAAATGCTTTCAAGCCCTAGAAGACACCCTGGGGAGAAAATCTGAGAAGGTCCTCCCACTTGCTCCAGGCTTATTCAGCCATTACTGTGCTTTTATTTTTTAAGACACTCCGATTATAAATGGACAGAATCTAATTACTTTAGACCTTAGGGAGTCAGGAGATGGTCCCCATATCTCAGCTCCTTCATTAAATGGATTTTAGAGGGGAAAAAAAAAAAGATTGCATTGTCATGACTCATTTGTGCTTTCAAGGACGACGTGACCTTCTGTGCAACTCTCAGATGGGATCTCGGTAGCGTCTTGCATGAGGGGTTCGGTTTTAGTTTTTGAGGAGCCCTTCTCCTTTGAACAAAGACTATGTGAATTAGAGGCATTTAATGAAAATCAAGCAAAATATTCATTCCTAAGCATTTTCTTTCTTTTAACCTTGTTTGCTATGCTGCCTGTCTGGAGCAGATGGTTGGATGACTGGTACCTTCTCACAATGTTAACAGTCATTATCACTGTGTCATTTGAAGTGCTGCTTCCATCCTGTTTATTTCTTTTTCTTTCTCCCTTTATGTGCATTTTCCTTTCAGGCATGCCACAAATCCTTGATATCCCTTTATGCCTTTTTTCACTTGCTATGGAAATCCTTCTGGATATGGAAAGAAAGTAATAATGAGCCTGTGATGTATGAGGTGACTAATGAAGTGTTAAACCCAACAACTGCTTTCCTTAAAATTCTGGAGGCATGAAATGTGTATTTTTCTCATCAGCAGTCATACCAGTGGGATTACTGCTTTAAAAAATTAAGATTCTCAGAGCAACCTTTCATTTTATGACACTTAAAGAAACTGTCATTAAGATGTGTATTCTGTGACTTGTATTGCACATAAAATGTAAAGGTGATTTATTTAATTAAATGGTACTGAATCAATGCTAATTCACAAATAAAATTGCTAATTTATGGATGTTTCTTGAGTCTTCCACGAACCTGTCAAATCAGCTCTTGAAAGTGCAGTATTTGGTACTAAATCTTATATTCCATACATTTTTTTCCTTCTCTTCAGTTCCTCTGTTAGAATATCTGACAAATAATAAATGTATAATTTCCACTGCTGGTGAAATTTACATATTCTTCCATGTCAGAATATTCTTTTAAAAATGGCAGGTCTAATATGCAGTGTCATTTTAAAGGGAAAATGCAGTCAATTTGGGAAGAAATGCTCATGTACAGGACTAGAATGTGTGCGCTGGAAAGCAGAAAGGAAAGTAGACAACGGAGAATGTGCCCTATAGTTGAATGGAAGCAAATGAAAAAGAACACATTGTGAACAGAACTGTTCCTTCTCCTGAGAAAATCTGAAATTCACAAATCCTTTAACGTTTCTCCTGTGCTTAGCATAGGGTAATGTGCCAAAGTCGCTTTAAACATAAATACTTAAGCATATCTCTAATATTCACTGCTATTATTCAAGATGATTATGCTATTTTTAACCTTTTGTATGGGATTCTGAAACAATTTCTGTGTATTCTTTTAAAATCTCAGGGCCTTTAATGTGAGGATTATTATCTGGGAATTTTCATAATTTGCAAGAACTTTGTGGTTTTCTTTTAAATAGTAATAAAATAACTTAAAATGGTACGTATTGCTATAAAATTTTCAATCTATAAATTACAGAAAATTTTACAACTTGGCAAATTATGGTGCATTTCTTCTATGTGATTTGCATCCACAGCAGTTTTACGAGCGAGGTATGCTGTGTGTGGGATGCAAAGACATATACAGTGGACTTTTAAAAATCCATACAAAGTATCAAAAATGTCAGGCTTGAATTCAGTTTGGAGAAAATTCTATCAACAGAGGTAGCATGACTACTTAGGAAAGTGAATTTAAACATGAATAATTTATTCCTTAAAAACAGCTTGAAGCATACTTGTAGCCATGTTTCACAGCACTGATTGATTTCTGTCTTTGAAAGATTCTTTAACAAAAAATAAAATCTCAAATGAACTACATCTTAATAAGTATAATAGAGATGAATAATGACTGTGAAAAAAATACATGTAGATATTTACTGTCTGCAAAATCAAGCATCCTAAGATAAATTAGGGATGGTTGACTCACTTAAATGCTATGAAATATTTAACCTAAAAATCAACTTATATCCAGAAACAGAAATGATATTCCAGTATATCTATCAAGCAATCTAAATACACTGATAAACCTGTTTACTTGAGACAATTCATATAACTTTCCCAATTTTCTAATTTAGTAAGTTCTTATGTAATTTCCATGGAAAAATACACTAGGCTCTTTTTGCTTTTGTATTGCTTTTGTTAACTGCTCACATACACTACTACTTCTCCTTTTACCAAAAACAAAACAAAAAACGACTGGATTTTTTTGCAGTCTTCCAATTTTCCCTCTGCCAGTGAGCAAAAATCTTCATCTAGAAGGACTGAAATTGTTATTGCAACCCATTTCTTGTCGACAGTGTGTGATATGAAGTCAACATATATTAATGCATGAAGTGAAGATATTTTAATGCATTAGGAGGAATATGCAAATTAAGTTGGGAGAAGAAATAAAGTGAAGGGAAAATGATGAGTCATAAATGTGCACCCACATAAATAAGACTGTGACAGCAAAAAAGATGAACAATATGTTGTAAAGAAATGATTTTAAAAGAGAGCAGCTATGTAGGAGACTTTATCTAGGCATCAAGTGGTATCACAGCAAAAAGGAAAAATAGATGCAGGGAGGGCAACTCCTGTTTCTTGGAGAGCTCTCTCATATCTAATAAAGGTCTTAGATCCTTTCAGACCTGCTTCTTTTTAATCGTAATTAACTCAGGATCAATATATACTACCCAATTGGAAGTCACATTTTTCTTCCTCTTCCAATTTTTATCTGATTTTTTGGGTCATTTTTACTTTCTGTTCTTTGTTGGACAAAGTTCAAGTAAATACTCCAAAGTGAAATAAGTGACTTCATGTAACGATAGCACAGGGAACTATATTCAATAGCTTATAATAACCAATAATGAAAAAGAATATATATATGTATAACTCAATCACTATGTTGCGCAGCAGAGACTAACACAGCATTGTAAGTCAACTATACTTTAATAAAAAATAGTCAAATAAATTAAAATAAAATGAACCATGCTTTCAAGATAGGAAAAAAAAAATTAGGCACTAGATCAAAAATGGAGTTTTGCCACAAAGGAAGTTTCCATACGATAGACCATAAACAGTGTCCTCATCCAGGATGGTTTGGAGCCATACTACGGCTTCTTGAAACACCAAGAATAGGAGTTTGTGTGCATTCTTAAATACGATGTTGCAGATTTTGAGAATGGAATGACACAAACTGAGTGGTCCACTGAAAATATTAACAGAGCCATAGAGGATACGATGAATTAGAATTGGGGTTGGGGGAACTTGGGACAGAAAAAAATGAAACACAGAAGCAGTGATGAAGGAAACAGATTTAGTCAACTGGCTATGAAAGTTGAGAAGATAAGGCAGATGTAAGACAGTTTATGGAAAAAGAATGTGAGGAGTTTTAAACTGATTCCATTTAAAGGCGAGGGAAAGTAAAAGTCAACTGCATCACCATCCTGTCAGTCAAACATTATTTAAGATAAGAACCATTGAAAGACAGGGCTTGTGGGTGGCAGGGAGGATGGTGAGTTCATCTTCTGCTTGGTGAGCAGAAGGAATCAAAGGACATTCTTCTGGCATCCTGCTGGAGAGGCCACAGTCTCTTGGAAAATGAGGAAGGAATGAAAAAAATTTGAGGGGGAAACACCATCAGAGCATGGTAGTTTTAAAAGAGAATCTGAAATGTGGAGAGGAGAAATAAGAGAATCTTCAGATTGGGGAATAGTTCATAAGAGATTTATTAAATATGTCCTTTAGTATTCTTAATGGTGACTTAGCTGTATCTAATATACACATATACCTATATACATATTTGTTTTTAATAAAGATAAATACAGATTAACATGCACTCAATTTAGACAGAAAATTGGAAGTTTGTACTCTGATTTCCAAATGAAAATTAAGACTGCAGATTTTTTACTTAGCTTAATTTTAAATTTGTGTCTCTTTGCTTTCATAGAATATCTTAATTCTAAGTACAAAAATGTAATTACCTACTTCCTTTATATTCAAGATGAATAGAACAACTTCAAATAGCAGTATCAATTTTACCAGCAATAAAAAGAGACTGATAAAAGCAGTTTGGGCAGTCCTTGTCATTAGGATTTATCTAAAAATGTCTCGGTAACACATAACTTTGCTGTTATGTCACCAAGTTTATATACAATTAGAGTGGCCTATTTATCTTTCAATTTTATTAATTTTGGGGGATATGTTTCATTCTTTATTAATTTTAGTTATACAAAATACATACTAAATGTATCCAAATACTGAAATGGTTCCATGGCCTAAAAGATAAACCAATCATACTCAGAGACATCTAGCTTCTATCCATATCCACTTAATTCTATTCCCTGCATCCTATAGGCAAACACACTTGCTTGTTTTTGGTTTATCCTTTAATTTCTTCGTTTTGAAGATAAAAAGCAAATGAATATAATTACACACAAAAATGCATACACATATAAACATCTGTTTTATTCCTCTCTTAAGCAGACTTAGCATACTATTCAAGTATTCAGCAGATTGTTGAGTAAAAAACCAGTTTATCCATATATACTCATAATACTATCCATATATACTCATAATATTATTATTATATTGTGAAATCTTCCCCATTAATTTCTCAGCAGCATTGGATAGATATACCGTAGCTTATTGAGCTAGTCCTTTCTTAAGGGGCTTCACTTCCAGTTTTCTGGTGTTAATAGTGTTACTGTGTAAAATTCTTGCGCACGTTATTCCTTACTTTGATTTGGGATAAATTTTGAAAATGGTAATTCTGAATCAAAGGAAAAATTGCTAGGTGTCACCAAATGAACAATTTCTTTTGGATTGTATGCCAGTAGGGTAGTTTGTCAAACTTTTGGAGTTGGCTGTGTGTGTGTGTGTGTGTGTGTGTGTGTGTGTGTGTATGACATATTCTAGCTATGTTTAAATTTTAATTTCTCTTACTTTGATTGAAGCTGACTATATTTTCATGCATTTAAAGATCATTTATCTTTTTCTTTTCTGTTTATAGGTCAGTCTTTGTCCATTCTTCTCTTGGTTTCATGAACTTTTTCTTCTCAAATTTTTTTTAAAATTTCCTTTGGTTTCATAGCACTAACCATGGTCATCACTGTGTGCTTTCTTTTTTTGATCTCCCACCATCATCCTGGCTATGAATTCTCATCTTCCAAAGTACTTAGCTCAGGACAAAACCAACAAAAGAACAAACAACAAACTAATGGTCCTTTTTTATTGGGACTGACTAATCTCTATAAATTAATTTAGGGATATGATATTGAGTACAAGAGCAGAGTATGCTTTACATCTGCTCCAGTTTACTTTTGTTTCTTAAAAATTTTTTTATAATTTTCTCATATTGGTTTCACTCAATTCATATCTATTCTGAAAGGTTTTTTTGAATTTTATTAAATAAGTTCTTTTCTCCATTATACTTTACCAGGTTATTATTTTTTTTAAACAGAGGCTCCCAATTACACCAATTTGATATACTGCTTACTAAATTTTCATGATGTTCGTAGTATTTTTTTCCATTGATTCTGTCTAGGTTTTCAAGCTATTTATAAATAATGCCTGCCGATAAAGATAATTTTACTTTTTCCACTCCAATGTTTTTTCATCTAATTGCATAGCTACTGCCTTCAAATCAGGATTATGTATTAGAAAGACAAAGGCACCCTTAACATGTTCCTGAGATGATTCTGATATTTCCCCATTATGGAGCTATTCTTTGAACAATTCAATTTCATATGGTCATATTTGAGTAAACTCACCTATCACTGGTGCTAGTTCCGGGTAGTTAAATCTAACCAGGTAGTTTAGTTTTAAAGACAGTGACTATAATGTACGCCCCTCTCATCATTTGCCCTCCCCCGACATTTTCTCATCTCCCAAGCCCTTGCATCCTTTACTTCTGGATGAGCATTTAGGACCAGGGTCACTGAGACAATCAATCTATGTTGCTTCCTCTCACTACCAATGTTTCAAGGGATATTAAGGGATATTAAGAGCTCTTACACCAGAGATATGAATGTGACTTGCAGGAGAAGAAATGGTCCCTAAGACCAGAGAGGTCTGTGGAGGTGATATCAGAACATTGGCCCATCTGCTACAACTGTTTTATTTTCCGTTTGTGTATATACTTGCCTCCAAATCCTTACAGGGAGACCAGGTGATTGAACCAAAGGAACTGAGAGTTATTCCAAGATTTCCTGGCTCAAAACATACCTTAACGTCTATAAATCCTCCTTAAACTAGAGAATAGTGCAATAATACATTTAATAATTAATCATGATTAGAATTCAATAGCTGTCAAATCACTAATTTTTTTATAGAAGCCAAAATTTCTCAGATTACTAAAATACTATTCTGTGGATGCACTTAACCTCACCTACTGACCAACAGAACATCATTCCAAGTTCTTGTTTTTGCCACTACCTCCAGTTTTCACAAAATACCCAGATGACTGGAATAGTACATTGTTTGCAAAGTCTGTGTATTGCTTAGCTTGGAGGGTTATTCTAAATCAGCTAGTACTTTATGGCCTCTCTGACCACTGACCCTCTGGTGATAAAACCAGAAGACTAGAGAGCTTATGAGGAAAAGCTCATTTCTGTTGGCACATCTTTTGTCAGTTACACCTTCGTGCTCCTTGCTTCCTAGAATTCCCCTAACAGTTCTCCTCCAAGAAACATTACTGCATGACAACCCTGTTATACTTTTGTAGACTCAGGATATTTTTAGGCACAATGCTAAAAATGTTACAAAAAGTATTTTATTTTTAATTTTTCAGAACTGGTCATTTTCAAACATATTTATCATTTTCTGTGGGAAGAGTTAATGCAACTAGTGTGAATATATGGAAGCACCAAGATTTAGGGAGGGAATAAGCTGAGAAAAGAACGTTGCTCTAACTGCTGGAAAGGAAAAGTACAGTGATCTTAACATCTGGAAATACATCAACATATATATATAATACTAACAAAGACATAAATACTATAAATAAACATACGCATATTTATGCATATAACTTTGTATATGTATTGTGTAAATGTATTTACATATGTATGTATCAACTGTATAATTATAAACTATATAAATTATAAATAAAACACGTGTGTGTGTGTATAGACACACACACACACACACATCAAGTAGCAAAGCCCTTAATCCTTATGCTGACACACAAGGCAACTCTTGATTTCTAACTTGATTTCTAATCAGCTATTTTGCATAATGACAAAGCCTATGTCTTGGTACCTAAAATTTTCCCTTACAGTTTCCTTTCAAATAGATCAAGTCATTTAATGTATAGCTGGGAACAAAGATCTTCTTAAAAAAAGGGTTAAGGTGTTTTCATAATTGTGTAGGACTACAAATTATGATATCAAAGATCAAAATGAACAAAGAGAACATAGTTTACTTCCTAATGTTTCTGTAATCCACAGTACAAATTGTGAAAGCTTTTGGACAATACAAAAATGAGTTTTTAGAGCAAAAGAAATAATAATTAAATAAAACAAAATGTCAGTATAAAAATACCTGTTATCCTCCAGTTTTTTTGTTTTTTTTTTTAACTAAAAGAGAACATTTTAGATGGGAAACTGGGACACTAAGGCATTGCTATCATGTTTAACTGTTAACTTTTTCTTATAATTCATTCTCCTTATCAGAAGGTAAGCCTGAAAATGGGAAACTGAAACAATCTTCTCCTCTGGGCTGCTATCATTGTCAATCTAACTTTTTCTGCTCAAGTGAACCTAAATTACTACAATATAATGGGATGAGTAATTCAATAGATGTGAACAAATGGATCCCAATGCAAATGGCCTCCCATTATGAGGTGACTGTTTCATATCCCTAGAAGTGCCATTTCATTAATACTCGGCCTGAGTTTGCTTGTCCCCATTGCAATCTTCTACTCGTTGCCATCTGAAGTTATCTAACTTGAAAATAACACACATTTGCTTACATTTGAAAATTATATACATTTAATTCCTTATTATTATGCTGTTTAAGCAATTTCCTCAGACTGAGTCAGTAGTAATATTTAATTGATCATAAAATTAAGAGATTGATGTTGCTTGCTTTATGGAAGCTGTTCCCTTTTGAAGTCATCAGTAGGGCTACATTCCTGACCATCCTTTCTTACCATGATAGTTTTGTTGATGGTGAATCTACAGAGTGTGGTTGAAGTGAAAAGAAACTTCCTTTCAACAACTGGGGACTTTATGTCTCTAGAACTCCTACAGTCAATCTCTTTCTCTCTCTTTTTTAAAAATCTGCTGTTTTCTGCTCTTTTCACCTTCTCTTCTCTCGTTTTTCTCTTTTTCATCTTCTCTTCCTTTTTCTCCCTCATCTAATTTTTATCTTCAACTTCCTCTAGTAATTCACTTTGAAATACTACAGGGAGAGATATGATTAAGGTTCACTAAGGAACAAAGAATCAGCAGTAAGGAAGAGCAGTAAGGGAAAGAGCAAGGGAAGCGGAGCAAAGGCGTGCTGGCGGTAAGGGAGGAGGGGCACGGATGTGGGCAAAGGGGAAATGAATGATGGAAACTGTGAAAGGGTTTTGCCAAGAAATGTAACAAGCCTATGGGCTTAAATTTATGAGAATTTAATGGATTCGGAGTATCCCATACATTTGCTGTTAAAATGGGGATTGCATCTGTTACAAATTGTGGAGGAAAGGGCAGCACTCACACCAAGGGTGTGGTAGTGCTTGATTTGATAGTGTACTGATTCTCAAATTAACCTTGCAGCTTGAGTTGGTACTTCCTGTATTTGTTATAATACAGAGACACAAACAAGAACCATTACAGAGACTTTAGTGTTAGTATCAACAAACAAATGAAAAAAAAAATGAATCTGAAAACTCATTTTCAACAGTTAAAGTGTTCATAAGCCTGAAAATGGCACAAAGTAAAAACAATAAAAGTTTGAGGTAACTCTGGGTAGTTAGAAGGAACCGAGCTTATAAAACTTGAAATGCAGACATGAGGAATTAACTTTTTATAACTTTGAATATTGAGTGTGATGACTATCTCAGGTAGATTATATCTCAGTTGTAAATGCTTTATGCTTTTTACTTTAATTCTGCAACTCCTTATTTATTAAACTGCTTTTACCACGAATGTTATACAACAATATGATAACCTATGAATTCAAGGCTTGGGATTTCATAAAAGGTGAAGTCAATAGTTAGAGGATTTTAAGACAAATAATGTAATAAAATTTTTAACTATTAAACTTTTGCATGAATGTAATAAAGGGAAGTAAACAGTAAATGATTAAGGGGAGTGGAGAAAGAATAGGTGATATTAAAAGTTAATACTGCAAGAGAAAATTTTTTAAAAAATTAAAAACTGCTCTTGATAGCAATTTAATCACATGTTTAGCAATAAAAATGAGCACTGTAATAAAGTGTTTAATTATGCTGTGACGTATTTGTCATGTTTTCCTAGAGAATAATCAACTGATTGTTAGATGAGTGTTAACAATTAAGTGTTCTAAGGCACTCCAAAATAGCATTTTATATTTCTTTTTTTTTTTCGGTTTCTCTTTTTCCTTTAAACATCGCATTTTCTTTTTTTTTTTTTTTTTTGAAAGTTTGGTTCATTTCTAAGGGAACTAAATTCATGGCTATTAAAGCCTAAAACATTTACAATCCAAAATGATAGATAATAAGATTAAAGGTAATAATATATGCTGAGAGTAAACCCCAGCCATGTATTATGAAATAATGGAATGCTAATAATACTAAGTACTGTTTTCTGTATTTATCACAGTGATACAGCAATGAATCAAATATTCAGAAATGTTTTTGATATAAATATCCCACCCCACATTTTCCTACCCTCAATCTCATTCCAGAGAGTCTATCACATTTAAAAATTTTTTTTCAAGGTTATTTCAAAACTCTATATAAAATCATGTATTTTATTTATTGACTCATCAACCATAGAAAATACTCATTTATTCTCCAATGTAAAAATAAAATTTTAACTCACACTATCTCTCTTCTCTTTCATTCAATTAATGCTAGTGTATATTTATTTTTCTATTATTTTTGAATTATTATTATCATTTTCACCAATTTTTGTAATATCTTGTGATTTTCTATTCTCAAGGCTATAATTCTCTTACTGGAAACACAAAAATATCTTTAAATTTTGACCATAAAGTGACTTAAAATCTTAAATTTAATTTGCATTAATGTGGGAGGATTACATTTGGTTTGCTAAAAGTCTCTTATGGACTACATTTTGTTATCCCCAAAATACATATGTTGAAGCCCTAAACCCTAGTACCTCAGAATACAACTGTATTTGAAGAGAGTTTTTTAAAAGGTAATTATTGTAAAGTGAAGCCATGAGGACAGGCTCTGTTTCTGGTATGCTTATAAGATGACGAAATTTGAACACACGAATAGACACAAGGCACGTACATGTACAAAGGGAAGCTCACATGAAGACGCAGCAAGAAGGCGGCCCCGTGCAAGCTAAGGAGAGAGGACTCAGAAGAAACCAAACCTGCTCAACTTGATCTTGGACTTCCAGCATCCCCAACTCTGAGAAAATATATTTTTGTTGTTTAAGCTGCCCATCTGTGGTGCTTTGTTATGACAGCCCTAGCAAAATAATGCATGGTCTAAATTCATGAAAATAGCCGCTAAATAGAACATTTTACTAAGATCAGGGAAAACATCTGATTCATGATTGTCTAGTATATTATTTATTTTCCCCAGAGTTTTTAATTTTATTTTTGCATTTCTTGCCATTGTCACATCTTCAAAATGTTAGAGCTCTTAAACATACTAGAGATTCTCAGTATTTTTTAATTTTCTGAGACACATCTCTTCCATACATCACAGCTTCCTACTCCGTGCAGATTGCCCTCTAGGTCTGTTTCTGAGCTCTCATCCTGGCCATCCTATATACGTCATTTCCTGGCCACCATATATGTCATTTCCTGAAATCCGTGTCTTCCTCGATTTACAAATTTGTTTCACTGAAATACATCTTCAAAGAATTTCCAAATAAAAGATTCATGGTAAGTAAATTTTCCATATATTTATACATTCATAAACATTTTTCCTGGCCATTTATTGATGCTTTGGAAATTCAGAAAATTGTAGGTTAAAAATGTATCTTTGAATTTTGACACCATTTATTGTTTACTAGCATCCCATTGGATTACCATTCTACTGATCTCATTCATATATAAAAGGGCTTAATTATTGCAAGAAAACATCAATATTAAGAAGCAATTTCTCTCTGTGCATGTGTGTGTACAAATCCTATTCAAGTTCTCTAAAGAATAAAGCCTAGCGTTCCCTTGGGTGTAGTCTTTAGGAAATAATATGTATGTTCTAGGTATTGACTGGGGATAGAGTGAAGGGTATAATATAATGATTGTAATATATGCAATGTGAGAATAATATGATGGAAATGTCATATAAGGATTAGTTATCCCATGCATATATACACCTTCAATTAATCCTATTTTCTTCTCCACTTCTCACCTCCACCAACCATGGTACCTGTGACTTAGGGATCAGAACTTTTCCAGTGTCCTATTTGGTAGATAGGTTCCCAATATTTCTACAGCAATTTGTTCCCCCTCCCCAAAATCAGTTAGTTAAAATAACTGCATAAAAGATAAAACCTGGAGTCTCATTTATAGAAAATTCTCAAGACTATTTGGTGGATTATTTGATATTTTAAAATATATAAGAAATTGATATATAATATATATATTTATAATTTATATAAAATATTAAAAATTATATATACATACAATTATATATATTTATATACTTACATAGAACAGATTTACAGATTTATATATAAATATTAGTAAATATATAATACGTATTTATATTATATAATGTATATGTACTGCATACATATATGCAAATAGTTACTCATTATTATCATTATTATTGCCATGATTCTATCCTTAAACTATATCTATTAAATCATAATTCAGTACTCCTTCTATGGCACATTATCACTGGGATCTCATGGATTTTAGAGCCGAAAAGAACCCAGAGGCTATGAATGCTTGAATGAAGCATAATTATGAACCAGAAAACAGAGCTCAGCCAAAGTCTTGCATGTTAGACAAATAATGTCAATGTAAAATATACATGACTTTTAATCTAAGAATACTAACTCAGGTAGTGAAAAAGTTGTAGGAGAAATTATAAGGGAAAGAGAAATATGGTGAAGTAAATAAGTTATAGAGGTGATAATATGCTTTTTTCCTCTTTTTATACTGTTTTGAATTTTATGCATGCTAACACAAAGATAACCCGCTTTTCTATCCAGAATTTCCATGGTTGCCCTTAGAATGGTAGTTTATTGCTCTGTGGCAAGTGAAACCTGCACTGGTTAAAATTTTGCATGACTGAAAACAGAAGAGCTGTTATATTGTGAAATAATATCTTGATCATGTTTACTTTATTTACAAGCTTAATGATTGAAACAACAAAGAATACCCCAACTAAATTCTTTTTCCAATTTTGAAATATTCCCAATCAAACCTTAGCCAGTATGGAAATGACAGAAGGAAAACCATGCCAGATGCTTATACCTCTCGCATTAATGATTGCTTTCATGCCTTCAGAATTTCAACACTGTTTATTACTATTCTGGCAGGTTTGCAGGCTTGATCACACTGTGGTGTGTGGATCACACTGTAGCCTGTAGTAAAGAATGAACCTCTGACGAAGGTCTGGCTTCACCCGGATTCCAGGTCTGGCTCAGAACTGACTAGTTCTGCAGATCTTGGGCAAAGCTTATAAATTCTCTGGGGCTCACTCAGTTATTTTTCCCAAAGATTTAGGAGTTTAGCAAGCTAAGTCCTGTGTTTACCAGGGAGTGTGTATAATGATCATTACCATTTAAAATTTTTGTTGCACTAGATCATTTTTTAGTGTTCTTCTCTCTAAATCTACAGATTTTATAATTTTTCTCAAGATAAGTGCCAGTATTTCTTACTGTTGATAAGTCCAAGATAGAATAAAAATAAAATAGACTTCATTATGAGATACTTTTAGTCAGAGTTCAGAAAAACAGTAAATACTAAGTTACCAAATTCTATTAAAATGAGCTCTCAGCCCATAATCTTACTCTTCAATTTAGCATATGTAATATAATGTTGCTTAATGATCAGGGTGTTTGTGCCTCTCTATTACCATAAAAAATGATTCTTCATTGTAATAAAGTATTTCTCTATTGCTTAGTCTGTTTTATGAATTACTCTACACACATTTTGTGTCAATTATAGACCATAGAATAAAAGGTAACACTTCAGCCTTCAGGCTTAATCATTTAGTTGGAGCTCACTGATGTGTTCTTAATTCAATTCGAAGTCCCTCCCCACCCACAGTTTGTGGAGAAGGAGATGCAAATATTTTTCTTCATTGGCAGTGGCTGAAGAATGCATCAACATGACAAATATTTTCTAGAAGGTGGGGGGAGATATACTCTGTGAATAACAATCTCTCTCAAAGAAAAAAAAAGATAATCATAGCAGTATTTATAACATTTCTTTTATCTCAAAGGAGACTCCAAGCACTTTAGAAATATTAACGAGGATCTGGTTCTGTGGGATTCATGTCTCCTGTCACTGAAACGGATTCATGTTTAACAGTGTGTGGGGATGACAGACCCCAAAGAAATCTCTGCTGGATTTATGATCACATCTGTAAGGCTGAATGGGGATCCCTGCTTATTACAAACTGCCCGTGCTGGAATGTGTATCCATCACAGCCTCAAAGGCATGGGCTCCTGCATGTGCAAGATGTAACAGGTAACACAACAGTCACCTGCTCCCAGATAGAAGTGTTGATGAGGCATCCATCACAGGATGCTTTGCCCCACACTGGCTGGTAATGGGGATGGCATTACGCCTGTTCATGAGAGCATTAGTAACCATTTAAGAACATTTAATGTCTTCATGTAAATTCTTTTTACTTCTTCTGCCTTTTATAGAAATGTATTAAATGTCCAGAATCCTATATTAATGCACCTATAGAATAGTCCAAACATAAATATTTCTATGTTGGAAATAATAGTTACCTTCTGTTGCTGAATTCCCTTATACACAGCATATGCCTGACCTGAACAATGATGACATGGGGCAAATTCTACAATGATGAGGGACATTGCTTGCACAATTACAAACAGGTGTTATAATTTTATAAATACCTACATATCTATGCATGTGTGTAATCATGTACATGTTCATATTTAGTGTGTATTAATTTCATGGGGCTTTCATTTATATTATGTGCTATTATTCACCTTACAACTAATAGTTAAAAGGGGAAAGAAAGGAATATAAGGAAATAGATTCCAATTTTTACATTCCATCATTACTTATACTATTTTGTAGACAAATTTTATTCATTTATATTTTTATTCATTATATCAGAATGTTATTCATTATATACAAGTGGCATTTATTCAGTAGTTCTTAGACCCTATTCTAGGCATTAGGCATTTAAAGAGAAATATGCTTTCCTGGTCTTTAGGAAGATCATATTCTTTTGAGAGAGATAAATATAAAAACAGTAAATAGAACAACATAGGAACAGCAAACAGGCAGCTCATAATTCTGTGATACAAAGATGAGGCAGGGGTGATTTTACAGAGAAGGCAGCATTTGAATTGGGTCTTGAAGATTGAATAAGAGATGTCAGTCAAAGCAAGCATTTTGGCCAGGGTTCTAACTGTAAAATTTAAACTAAGTTCTAGCACTGACTGCAATAAAGATATAATTCCAGAAAGATCAAGTGAGTGAAAGATGGTATGAGTTTCAAAAAACTGTGAGCAGAGCAGCTGACAGATGCACTCTGTCCCCTCTCCCATTCTCACACATACCTGGCTAGAATTAGACTTAAAACTGGCTTTTCAAAACAAGATAGGCTAAACTCCCAGATCTACAACATTGCTCATGCCACATACCCTTTTCCCTCCTAGGTACCATTTATAATCACCTCTATAATTCATTTTAACTTTTGTTTTTAATCCTTTCTTTCCTGCATCTTGTCCTATTCTGCTAAAGCAAAATCCCATTTATGAGCATCCTCATGGGGTGTCTTCCATAACCTCAGACTGAATAGGCGATCATGAAACACTTTTTTCTTCTTGTCTCCTTTCCTCTGGGTATTGGTATGTGCCTTGGATATTTCTGCTCTTTCTGTTAATTAAGCCAGAGTGTAATTTAGCTGGCCCCCAAAACTCTCTCTGGTTGAGATGGAAACAACCATTAGATCTTCCAAGTTTCCACGAGGAACCATTCTTCCTTGCTGCTGCTAACAACCCCCCCACCCCGGTTCTAATGATGCTTGGCAATGTATTGGGTAATCAGAGAGAGAAACTAACATCATTATCCCTAGTTTGTTTTCCTAGATATTCAGCTTACTTCCAGGACGTTCCTTTACCCCTCATGTTGTTACCAAATACAAGGTCATGTGTCCAATGCACAATGAGGCCAAAAAATATAGGGATGTAAGAGTTTGGAGCAGAGAAAGTTTTGTTGCTGGGATAAGCAAGAATGGGTGGCTTATGCCCAATCCCCCCCACCCAACCACCACCACTCAGCCCCGGTGTCAAATTCCCAGAAGGGTTTCAGCTGAGCATTTATAAAGGCAAGCTGAGGGAGGGGTGGCCTAGGGTTTGTGATCAGCTGTGCACAATTCTCTCATTGGTTGATGATGCTCAATCCTTAGGAGTCAGAAGGCCTGGGGGCTACATGCTCAAGATCATCAAGTAGTTAATTTCTGCCATTTGGTGGTGATTTTTAGCATATGAAAAACTCCAGAAATACGCATGAGATACTCTACTACTTTAGAGAGGAGCTACAGGAGAGGATATTGGGGAGGAGTCCATCCCAGGAAGGTCCCATAGAGTCCTGCTTGGTGATAGTTCCTCCTTTTTCTTTGATATTCCTCAATCTTGAGGAGAACAGGTATTTGGATAAGAAGTGGAACAATATTTAGGATAGAGAGGTTAATCATAAACTCGGCAGAGGAACTCAAGTTTCAGCTTCCAATCCTGTTTCATCCTCCCCCAGTGGGGTGATGACCACTCTGGCTGGTTCCTGCTGAAATGGTGTAGTTCTACCCCTATTTGGGGGAACGGATACCGAGTTGGAAATATTCCTGGGTTCCAAATGCTGGATCCTAGTCTTGTATGACTAAGATCTCATTCCCTGAGGAATTCAGGAGAATAAGCCTGAAAACCAATCTGGACCTAGCACTTTTGGGGAGACTTGTAGCCAGATAGCCAGCTGTCTACCTTTATCTGAGTAGGTTTTAACTTTTGATGTAGTATTAACATATATATGACAAGAGTTATTGGCCATTACATGTGTCTCCTTTTTTTGTTTCTGCCAACATCTTATCTAAAGCAATTTTATTGTCTAAAAATTTAAGTTACAAGAGGAGACCATGAGGTCATAGTTTACAGCTGCCATCTGCCAGCAGACAGTGCTTTGAGGATGGCTGATGGTGTCCTGAGTATGACATAGTTCAGAAATCTTTGAGAATGTGCCTAAAATCATGTCCCCAATTGCCACCTAGTTTTACCTTGAATGTCTGAATCACAGCTACTGCATTTTGACTTTCAGATGCATTCCCCTCGAGACCAAAGCAGATATACAATGCATGTCCAAAAGGCCATAAAACAGGCTGCTTTGGTCAGTAAATTTTAAGTCAAACCATGCATAAGCCAGAATGACTTCTCCATACCTCAGTATGTGCATATATTTCCATTATTTCTTCTTTTGATTACGAATCATTCAATAGAAAGCACTGATGATCTAAATATCTGTCCCTCTGCTCTGGGGTGGTGGCTCCTGCACCAGGTTTAGATCCAGTCCCTCAGTGCTAGGCCTCCTTTACATTTACCTAGTTATCCACACTTGGGGGAGACTAATCAGATGTGGTGAACAGGCTCAGTGGTAGGTTAATGGTGACACACTTTATAAGCTATCCATTTTATCACTTACACCCAACTGTTACACAAGCATCATACATGTGCTTTTAGCAATAGACATAAAGTAAGCATTATTACACACGAGTAGTTAAACTCTGTGGCAACTTCATTAGAGAATTCTCTATCATAAATGTTGGGGGCAATATTGATATGAAGACAAATAGTTGATAAATAATTTAACTAGAAAACAGGCTAAATGATACTTCAGATAACCAAATACTTATAATCATATTAATTAGTTCACTCAATCCCATGCAATCAATCTCTTTTACTAACAGTTTTATAAAATCAAGAGTTTTCACTAGACTTCTTAAAAATATCCTACCCAGCACATTGGTATGATTTAAAAGAAATCTGTACTTGTCAAAACTTCCCTTTTACCAATCTTCTTGAAGATGAAGCAATTCTGCAAAGCATCAGCTTAATTTTATGAATGACAAAAGACCCCAAAAGGCAAGGCAAATGGTCGGATTACAATGTTTTCAACAAACTTAATCAAATTGCCGTGACATACAACATCCCAAGATAATAACCAGGATCATGACTGATAGCATTATACCAGGACAAATCCAAACTTCAGAAATTTCACACAATCTTTAGAATGTCCATATTAACATTTATCCATTTCATATTATCTGAAGAGGCTTATCACTCATTTGACAATGCTTCCAGTACAATTCAACACACCAACCAATCTTAGTTGAACATTCTCTGAGATATCTCAGGGTCCCTCTGAAGCATCCCAAAAAGTCAAAATAATTTTAATTAGAATTTGACAGGAGTTTATAAAAATACCAAAAAGTTTCAAACTATCTATTATTAGAAGCATTCGAAGTAAACTTGCACTCTTAACAGAGTGGAACCAAATCTAGTCCTGTACCAGCCTATTCTTAATAACAAAATCCATTTACCTAATTAAGTGTAACCTAATCTCAGCCTTACTATGCACAGAACTCTTTTTAGAGCTCCCTCTCAACAAACGTTCCACAACGTTCTGTATCCACATTAATTTGTCTTTTTTTTTTCACCATTTAGAAACAACCAGCTGAAGGACCAAATCAATGTCTTCCTTTAACAAAATGCAACTCCAATTCCTTATACCCTTTTTCACTCAAAACATATATTCTATTGCATACTGAAATGTTCCCCCACTATTTTCAGTAGCTTCAATTACACACCCAAATTAGAATCTTCAATTCTAAAAAATCTCAACTTCTAGTGAATGTTTCAATATATTATTTTGTTTGGGAATGACCCAGCTATTCAACAAACTCCCATCATTTAACCCAATCCAATACGACTCTAAAATTTCAAGTTACCAAATATCTGGAGAGATTATTTTTAAGTAGACATTCCTAAAACATAATTATTTCTAAAGAGTTTACCCAAAACTCTTATCTCATATACATTTAGTTCACTTATAAGAATTTCATCATACCAGTTATTTTTTTTTTCTTTCTGCTGACAAACTAGTGAACTTACTGACCTTCAGTAAACCTAGGTACATTAAAAGACATGTCTGTATTGATTATATCAACAAGCTTAGGCTAGCTTTAATATCAGGTATCAATTCAATATTGAATATCTCCTAGATAACATGAACTTAAAGTTTGTTCTGTCTAGCTTCTTTTATACTTAGAAGTGTTTAATTTGTAAGCACTTACTTTTAAGCCAATTAAATAGAACTCATTTACAATTTTTTATGTAAAGACAGAACCAAAGATCTGTTTTTCCACTTGTGTTTAAAAAATCCCCCTTTTCCCCCCAGGTAGATCATCTACATCTCAAAAGCACAGGAAGAGCAATGCAAATTTATCCTTTATTTTAGCTGCTTTTCACAAAACAACCATCTTGGCTATTTTCAGAAATCCCCCCCACCTTGTTACCAAACATCTGTGTCAGTTTAAAGAAATAATAGTGATATATAAACACACACACATATGTGTATTATAATTCACTCACATTCACATGCCTCACTTTCAGCAAAACCAGGAAGAAAGAACAGGACTAGGACTCTGGCACGAAGACACACACACACAACCCCAAGATAAAAGCAAAGCAGCTGGAAAGGCCCACTTTGATATAATAGCAGAGCCATTAGAGGGGACTGTTCTCCAGATCTCAGGGTGTATTGAGCCCACATAGTATTACAATAAAAAATATTTTCTTTCATTTATGAGAGCATAGCTCAAGATCTCTCAGTTTTGCAAAATATACCATAGGGGGACTATAAGATGGAACAGAGATCTGATCATACATACTTAACTATTCATAGCCAATGTTATCAAATATCAAGCAAACAATTCAAAACTGTCTTCCCGAGTTGAGTCACAGTTCCTCAGCCCCAAAAAGGGGATTCCCAGGCAATGCCCCATCAGAGATGAAGCTGAATGAATGACCAAAGCTAGAAAGGAAAAATCCCAACGAATGCAATCCGAAGCCAATGCAATAGAGAAGGATATCCAAATGCTGTCACACCTGAGCCCCATTATGCATGAAAGCCATCTCAACAGGCCAGTGCAAGTTCTGACACACACAAACAACAAACAGTCCCACAAAAGATCAGATGAGGTGTAACCCCAAATTTCCACTTCCACTCCAAGACTGAGGCTTCCAGAGGGGCCTGGATCCTGAAAGAGAACGGACCCAAACTGGCTCCCAATGAGCCCAGAATGTCTCAATTCCCAGAAGGGATGAGTGGTGTAAAAGTTTCCAATCCTGCACAAGCCAGAGTGGCTCACCCCAAAATAAGACACACAACAACACAAACAACAAATAGCTATGGTCACGCAGACAATTGGAGCTGGAGGTGCAGTCTAAAAATTCCATTTGCACTCCCAGAGGGAGGCCTCCAAACAGACTGGCCCAACTCTCAAGAGAATGAACCCAGAGTGGCTCGCAGTAAGCCCAGAGCAGCTCAGTTCCCTCAAGAGAATGAGCCCAGGTAGAGTGGAGAGAATTCCTAGCCTGCGTGCGAGTTGGGAGACTCACCCTCAAGAGATATCGAATGTGAACCATGGCTCCAGGCATTCCTTGGCTCCAAACAGTCACACGCCTTGGGTGGCTGGCACTCGTTGGGGAGAGACGCTCCAGGTTCTCCAGAGTGACGTGAGCTCTGGCAGCTGCTGGGTACTTAGCGAAGCAGCTGTCTGTGGCCTGGGTGGACCCGCCATGGGTGCAAACTCCTGAGCTTGCTCCCCAAACTGTTACCTAACTCAAGGCCATGCACCCAATGCATGGTAAGGCCAAAAAATACTGAAATGTCAGGGTTTGGAGCAGAGAAAGTTTTAACGTTGGGCAGAGCAGGGACTGGTAGCTCATGGCTCAAAAAGCCTCTGAATTTCCCCAAAGGGTTTCAGCTGAGGATTTTTAAAGGTCAGCCGAGGGAGGGGCGGGCCAGGGTATGTGATCAGCTGTGCACAATTCTCTCATCGGTTGATGGTGCTCAATCCTTAGGCACCAAAAGGTCTGACGACTATCTACTCATGATTATCACGAAGTTAATTTCTTCCATTTGGTGGTGGTTTTCAGCATCTGAAAAACTCAGGGAATAGGCATGAGATACTATTAACTGGGTACTTCAGAGAGGAGCTACAGCAGAGGATATGGGGAGGGGCTGTCCCCAAAAGGCCCCATAGGGTTCTTCTTGGTTACACTGCCATAGATTATTGTCAGGCCACACACTAACCAGGTACAACCAGGAAGGCCTAAAATCCCAAAGTGAAACAGAAACCAAGTATACATAAATGTTTGGGTTGAACTGTGTCTCCCCCCCAAAATATGTTGAAATCCAAGCCTCTGGGTTTTCAGAATATGGCCTTATTTGGAAATAGAATGTTTACAGAGACAATCAGTTTAAAAAGAGGCTGTTTGGTCCTAAAATGTGATTACTATCTTTGCAAAACAGGAAAATTTGTACACACGGATAGACATGCACAGAGAGAAAATGATGTGGAGAAATACAGGGAAAACACTGTATAAAGATACAAACAGATTGAAGTGATGTATCTACCGTCAAAGACTGCCAGCAAACCACCAGAAGCTGGGAGGGAGGCAGGGAACAGATTCTTCCTCCCAGCCCTCGGAAATAACACACCCAGCTGACAGCCTGATTTGGGATTTCTAGCCTCCAGAACTGTGAGACAATACATTTCTGTTGTTTAAGCCACCTCGTTTGTGGCACTTGGTTGTGGCAGTCTAGTTACTAACAAACTAGTACTGATAATCTGCAGTTCCACTTCCCTTCTTTGACAGAGTTCATTCCCCACATTATGGAAATAAATGCCTTCTTCCCCACTAGATGTGAGATTTAGAAGTGGCAGATACTGTGTCTTATACATTTATGTGTCTTTGCAGCTCTAGCCTGTTGTTTTGCACACTACAGGAATGGAATTAACCTTTGCTAAATATACTTTAAACTCAAAAAATACACTGATGCTATTGCATAAAATAATTCTTGGTTTCACAGAGAAAGAAAACCAAGGATAAAGTGATGTAAACAGTCACGGAAAAACAAAATTATTCCCTTAATTTTGCTTAATATATAATATACATCTATACATATATACATATTTTCTCAAAGTTGTTAGTATTTATGACTATGAACTTTCAATGAAAGCAGATACATTTTGTAGAAATACCCTAATGCCATATATTTATAATTTTATGAGAGCTTGTTTATTTCATGAATATTAATTATGGTTTTAAGCTCATTCTATACGAATGCAGCTGAAAATACAATGTTGATTATTACATTGTTTTGTATTACATCGTAATACATTTTAAGCAACATGAATCTAGCCTGATTTAGAATACATTAATATAAGCAGAACTACAAATTAATTTGAAGGTTAGTAGTTAAATATATCAAAGCAGCAATGCTACAGACTAATAGGCCCTTCTTTACTATGAACTGTCTGTATTATTATTATGAGACTTCTATTAGTCCTCTTCTAAGCATAATCATTTGACTGGAAAATTGATTCAATACTAATGCATCACCTATTATACTGTACTTTAAGGAAAGGAATGTCATACTAGTACAGGGCCACTGTGAATAATAAAAACAGAATATATGATTTCTCATAGCAAGTCTGAGATGACTTAGAAAATTAATTTTCTCACATCAAAAGTAAACATATTATTGACGGTTTGCCTATGAGAACAATTGCTTTAGACAAATTCACTTAAAAAAATAAAAACAAAAATTGTTTGAAATATGTAATTATACATCTTGAAAGAGGTTCTAGAGAAGGCCAATTTAAAAACAAATCTTAAACCTTTCAACTAAACTGCAAGGCGATTTAGACTGAACTTTTAATTTCTGGCTATCTCTTCTGATGTTATATAGGCACATCCAAAGAAAGAGAAACATAACAAATGGTGTGGGATGCAGTAGAGGGTGAATACTATATGCAGATCATTTTTTGCTCTATGATCCTGGTTTCTTTTCTTAGCACAAGGTCAAATATTCAGTTATCTTTCTTGAATTTGAAGTTCAAAGTGAACATTAGCTGAAACAATGGCCTGAATTCATATCAGAAATGCATTAGACCAAAAATCAAATCTATTTTTTATAATTAAGTACAAGTAAGGCAGGTCAATTTAACTTTTAATAAATCTGCTTGTGTAGAATTATAACAAAAGTAAACATTCTTTAAACTCTACTTTTTACATGAAGGAAATTTTGGAGGAAAACAATTTGATTTTTTATTGGAAATGATGAAGGTAAGAAAACTTCATATGACTGCTGATTACTTGCTGGAAATTATTAACATGATTTCCTAAAAAAATCAACATTTACTTCATATTGATTGAACACCTAGTCCAAGAGCTGTTATGATAGATGACTGGAACATACAAAACAGACAACTGGGGCAAGTTCTGCACAAACACAATTGTTGGAAAACAAGGCAAATCAATGTACAAACGAGAGCTGCCCTATGTAGTTCAGACATATGTAATTCAGACTGCAAATGTTTTGGAAGTATATTCATCCACTGAACTCTCATAAACCTTTCATTTACATAGGAGGAACTGAGTTCAGTCCTATACAGTACACAAAAATTCTTCTCAAGGATCTCACAGACTAACAGGGAGATCCTTTACACATGTACATAACAATACCAGGAAGAGGCATATTGTCCATTTCACAAGAAATGTAGAAGGGAAGAGTGAGAAAGGAATTCAAAGGCTGGAATAATAATATAAACTGCCTTAAAAGATACTGTAAATCTAAAGCTTGCCAAGTTGAGGAGGGGGTAGGGTACATAATATCATGAAAATCTTTCTCCCTAAATAAACTCCTTTATCAATTTCAGATCTGAAATTATCTTTTTGAAGTAATATTTTTATCAGAATTCCTCTTTCTTTTGGAATAATACAGAGACCATTGGTCATTATGCATTATAAAAACATTTTACTCCCCTTCAATTAACTTCATTTAAATGTTAGAGTCACTGGGATTTAGTTTCTAAAAACACGTCAATATAATCTGGGCACATGAAGAAGTCAGTAAAAGTCAATGTCTTTGAAGGGGGCTTTGTGGAAGAAAATAACCACAAGTGAAGCATGTGTGCAGATGTGAATTTCTCACTTTTACCTAATAATGTGTAAAAATCATTGAGCAATTATTTTGTGCCAAGTTTTTCACAACGTTATTTTGTTTATTACTCTTAGAACTGTATGTAGTAGGCCATCTTAAAATCTCCATCTTACACATGAGGAGTTAAGTAATTGGGTCACATATCTAGTAGGTAATAGGAATTTGATGCAGGTGGTTTGACACTGGAGCCTGTGTGCTTAAATTATGATACTTTTCAAAAACCTCAAGCGCTTTTATTATCCCTCTTCATGGCATCTTCTTTGCCTTTAATTTCACAGTAGAAACATTTATAATACAAGTTCATATGACAATACAAGAGCATGCTTTTATGGTACCCTCGCAGTCTGTGCACTGTGAGCTGTATATAGCACTTGGGGCTGGCATGTTGCAACATAAAAATGAACCATGTAATATTCCCTTTCATTTTGATTTGATGAAAATACTCCTTCCCTACCCATAACCAGTAATTTCCTTTAAAAATACATGCAAGCCTCAACACCTTCCCAAACAGTATACAGAATTTCAGTGAGTTTTTATCTAATTCCCAACTCTGATCTTGGCTCATGTTACCTGACAAATTTTTATTAAAAACCTAATGTTTAATAAACTGATGGTCAAATAAACAAACAACTACTATAAATAATCTTTGACAAAATAGAATTCAAAGTCACTATGTTTCTATTTATTTTCCATATTTCATCTCAGTTAACCTTATTAAGTTTGTATCAATTATACTTGTGAACCCTTTTAATTGTTCACTTTGTATATATTTAACTGTGAAATATTTCACCTGTCAGCACTCCCAAAGTTGTATGCTAAAGTATTAAATTAAAAAAAAAAAACCATAATAGGATAAAGCTCACTTTTGGTAAAATCTTTATAAATTCTATTATTTAGAAGCTAAGATTTAGTTTATGATTTTTACACTGAATGAATTTTATCTGTGGTTATAAATTATCAGAACTTAACAAGCTGACTTTGAAGTATAAATCAGTTAATTACTCAGTGTATTGTAAAATAAGATAACTGAAAAACCCAAGTAAAAGCTCAAATTATTTCAATTTTTTAAGCTTTTTTTTTTTACAATATTTATTTCCTATATCTTCAAGAATTTCTCCTTAGAATAAGTTACTGCTTTCTAAGAACAATCCGTGAAATTTTCTCAGCACAGAGAAAACCTTGTTATCTAACACCTCCATCTATCCCAAATGGAAAAATGCAACAAGAAAATATATCACCAAACTGCCATCAACAAGTTTTGTTGTTGGAACATCCCAAAACTGGAACGTTAAATAAGTCATACTTCACCAGAGCAATTGCTTTTCAAGCCAACCTCTCTCAAAAGTTTCATGTTTAGAAACTACATGTTGAATACTATCTAAATTGAATAAAATGTCTCTTTTCCTCATGACTGGCATGAGAAAAACAAGAAACTCCATTGGATGTATTTTTACTGGCCATGAGAGAGAGAATAGATATTTGAACATGAATTCTTATGCTTTATTTGCTGTCCAATGGGATCTATTTAGTGCAGATGGAGCCTGTCACCTGAATGTTTCTACATGCAAACCTGTAAAAATGTGCAACACGTTCACATACAAACCTACCCACTTTCATGAACGTAAGCCGTATTTATAACTTCATATTTTGCATTACTGATGTCAATATGTATGTTAGGGTGTATAATATCATATCATTAAATTTGGATAATGAGAAGTTTGCTTTCTTTAGTTATATATCATATTAGTTGTAGTATTTTCTTTAGTTTATATCTAATTGGGCTAATAAACATTTTAGTCTTTATAAGTCATACTGAAAAATTATAAGATAAGAATTTGAGGCCCAACTGAGTTAATTGGTGCTCTCTGAGGCAGGGCAAGTTATATTTCATACTCAACTTATAAAAGGTCTATCAATAACTTAGTGTAAACAGACTCATTATTTTTTTAAAAGTCAACAAAAGGAGAAGCAGCAAAGTAGAGAGAAAAAAAGTAAACGGGAAGGAGAAGAAAAATGTAAATGACAATGAAAAAGCGAAGATAAGTAACTTCTTGCTTGTCCTCGGTGCCTGTGATTGCTATTTCTCCAACTTAAAACTGATTCTCCATTTCTGATTATCCAAAACACCTCCTCATCCAGCTTCATTACTATCATCTATTTAATCCATGAGTATCTTTCTCCATTCATTAAAGAGTTTACTCTCTTTCACAGTCTTCACCTCAAGTTCTGAAACCTATTCCATGACTTTACATCCAAGTGTGTGAAATATCGCACATGGTGTCATATCCTGGTTCTACCTGTCTGGAATTCCTATATTTTTACTGCCCTTTTCTTTCATTTCTTTCAATTTCTTTGACAAAATGACTGTGGGAATCTATTTTGTAAATTATTCTATCTTACTGTCTTACTTAGTTTTTCTGCATCCTGTTAAATGGCATCCTTCCCTGTACTTATCTCTTCACAGGTGGGTTGGAACCTTGTTTTCGGATGCTCTAAATGCAGGTACAATGACAGCTCTGTTTTAGCTGGACTTCCAAAGCAACTGAAAACTTCATGTCTTAATCTTCAAAATAGCAACTTGATAACTACTTTTCAATTATGTTTAATTGCTATGTCTATCTTTTTCTGTGCCAGCATCACATTGTTATAATTATTGAGAAGAAAAATTCTGTCCCCCAAATTCTAATTGGTTTTATTCAATTTCATGGTTATTTTTACACATTTATTCATCCTGATTAATTTTAGAATTTTTTTTCCTGGCTGCAAAATAATCATAATGGAATTTTAAGTAAAACTGCATTTTATGTATTGAAAATTTTGGGGCAACTGACATCCATTAGGTAGTGAGTCTTCCAATTAAATAATGTTCTTATCTATTTATTCCATACTTCATTTATGCCATACATTTTATAACATTTATAAAGTTTTTGTACTTGTTAAACTAATTTCTAGACAATTTATTGCTATTTGAAATGGCATCTGTTTCCATGTTACATTTTCAGAGACCTAAGTTTTCTCTTACAGGGTAGAAAAATATTTTCTATGTATTTCTAAATACCTTACTAAATTTTCGTAATACATCTAGTAGTAACACGTTAGCATTTGTAACATTTTCAAAGAATGATATTTTTCTCTTTTAGAAGTAATATTGTAATATCCATGTTTGCATTTAATGTCTTATTTATTAGAATTGTCAAATAATGTCAATGTCAGTAGTCATAATGGAAAATTTATTTTGTTTCTGATAGTAATTGAAATGTTTTAAGATGTTTACTATTACGAAAAAGGTTGACTGACAATTTTATTCTTTTTAATTGGTATTATTAATGTTCACAAGCTTTTGTTGTTAGTTTAAAAAATTCTAAATTTTATCAAATACTTTTTCAGGAACTATTGAGATGATTCATTTTTTTCTTTGACATTACTACCCATGGATTATATTTATATATTTCCCAACCTTGAATAATTTTTAATTTCTTAAATAAATGTGTTTTCATAGCTTTTGAATATTTCTGCTTTATTTACAATTGCCAAGATATAGAAGCAACCTAAGTGTCCATCAAAAGACAAATGGATAAAAAAAATGTGGCATATATGCAAACACATGGACACACACAATGGAATACTACTCAAGCCATAAAAGGAATGGAATTTTGCCATTTGCAGTAACATAGATGGACCTGGAGGGCATTATGCTAAGTGAAATAAGCCAAAGAAAGAAAGACAAATACTGTGTGATATCACTTATATGTGGAACCTAAAAAAATACAACGAACTAGTGAATATAACAAAAAAGAAGCAGACATAGGTATAGAAAACAATCTAGTTGTTACCAGTGAAGGGGGGAAACAATATAGGGGAGGGGGAGTGGGAGGCACAAATTACTGGGTGTTAAGATAGGCTACAATGATGTATTGTACAACATGAGGAATATAGCCACTATTTTGTAATAACTATATGTGGAGTGTAATTATTAAAATTGCATAAAAATAAAAAAGTAAAAATAAAATGCAAACATACCCTTTCATCCAAGTCCCTAATAAAAATGTTGAGTAGAAAAAAAAAGAATAAAAAATGAACATAGTTTCAAAGAACTGTGGTATAATTTTAAATAGTGTAACATATATAATTTGCAAAATTGAGTAAGAGAGAATGGACTAGAGAAAGTATTAGAAGCAATAATAATAAATGATGTTAAAAATTAATGACAGACATGAAAACAGATCTAGGAATCTCAGAGAACACCAAGGAGGATAAGTATAAAAAAGCACATCTAAGCTTATCAGTCAAACTGCATTCAAATCAAAGACAATGACAGATCTTGGGGAAAAAAATGGAGAAATATAGTGACTTACTTATGGGAGAATAAGGATAAAAATTACAGTGAACTTCTCATAAAGACTGCATAAGGAGAATGGATTGAAATATTTTAAGTTCTAAAAGAGAAATCTTACCAACTTAGAATTCTATGTCCAGCAAAATTATCCTTCAAAATGAAGGAGAAATAAAGACATTCCCAGAGAAAGTGAGGAAATTTATCACTAATGGGCTGACCTAAAAGAAATGTTAAAAGAAGTTCTCTGGAGAGGAAAAAAAAAAAATAATACAGGTTAGAAATTTCGATCTACATAAAGAAGAGTAATAAAGAATAAATAAATAAAAAAAATTATTATACAGGTTTTAAAAGCATTTCTTAATTCCAATAGTTATTTGTTTAAAATAATAACAATGTATTAGGTGATTATAGCATATGGATAATTGAAATGAATGATAATAATGTCATAAGAGATTCAAGTGAGAAATTGGGAATACTCAATTATAAGGTAACTGCTTTACCCATAAAGTAGTATGTAAGTATTTGTACACATGTGTACTTCCTTGGAAGTGGAGTTAAATTAGTTGAAAATACATATTGTAAGATGCCACTATATAACTATTTAGAATTGCTAAAAATCAAAACAAAACAAAAACTTGACAATCCAATGTTTGACAGTAATGTGAAACAACTGAATCACAAAATCATTGCTGGTGAGAATGCAAAATGACACCGACACTTTGGGAATCATTTTGGTGGTGTCTTACAAAGCTAATAATAGTCTTACCCTACTATCCATTAATTGTTCTTCTAGGTTTTACAAAACTTACTTGAAAATGTATGTCCACCCAAAAATCTACACATGAATGTTTATAGCAACTTTATTCATAATCACCTCAAACTGAGAATAACCACGATATCCTTCAATGAGTGAATAGATAAACAAACTGTGGTATACTCACACAATGATACACTTCAGTAATTAAAAAAAAAAACAAAGAAAAGAGATATCAAACTACTAAAAAATATGGCTAAATTACTTGACAAGTGAAAGTGTCTAGTCAAAAAAGACCACCTACTATTTCATTCAATTTATATAAGTTAGAAAAAGCAACATTTTGGATATATTGCACAGTTGAGTTATAACCAGATGTTTGGAGAGAAGGTCAATTGAAAAGGTGAAGCACAGGAGACTTTTTAGGTCAGTGAAACTATTCTGTATGATACTGCAGTGGTAGATAGCCAACACTGCACATTTGTCAAAACTCATAGAACATTACAGCAATAAGAATGTGGCTTAATGTAGGAAAATTTTAAAAAATATTTTAGGAAAAAAGTCAACTATAAGAAAAGAATCTAACCTCACTAAATAATTGGTTAAAAAAAGATGCCAGCCTAAGTAACTCTGGGAATAAATGAAGCCTGTGAGATTAAAGGCAACTGTAAGTACATATAAGAACTTCACTTAAGTTGATAAAGTTGGTTCCCACTGGGGTAGAGGTTAACAATTTTAAAACATCTATATATTTATAGTGACACTAAAAAATTAAATAAATGAATGGTAGAAGGAGGGAGTTAGTTTCCTCATTGTTAGAATAGGTAAGTAGATATATAAATATATATACATATAGGTATACATATGTGTATACACATGATTTGTGTACACACATATTTTTCCTCCTTCTGAGCTGAGAAAGCCTAGAAGCAATGACACCCAGGAGCAATAAGCCCACTTAATGTCCAATTTTTGGTTCTAATACCATTTTCTAAGATAAGTAACAAATTCTTCTTGGAGAAATAGCTGATTGTAGGACTTGGGCAGGGAATATAGAAGATAAGCCTGGAGAATCTTATTATACCAGAAAGTTAAAAAATATATATATAAAAAGCAAATCAACCAACCAATCACAGTAATGAGGGCTATGTCAAAAGAAGATAAAAGCCAACTGAGAAAGCTCTCAATGGCCAAAGCTAGAACAATTTGAATAACAAAAATGTATTATATTATAACTCCAAGTATAAAATAAATATCTATCAGTTTATATTGCTAGAATATATGATTGAATAAATAAATAATAAATGGTACAGACTAGACATATATTTTATTCAGAAAGATGTCAAATAACATACATAGATATTCTCCTTCAAGGAATTAGAACACAATTCTCCACCCCTAAAATATGGGCTACATAGAGTTATTTTCCTATAAAGAGTATAGTATTGAAGGGGTGGGAGGAAGAAATAGTATGTTTAGAGCGGAGAAATCTGACAAAGGCTACCTAAGCCAGTGATTAACATAAACAGTGATGTCAGATTGATACTATACGCCCTTGATATGAAGTGAAGAAAATGGCATTTCACATTTATGACTTATCTCCCCAAACTCACAAATTCAGTCTAATCATGGAAAAAATATCAAACAACTCCCAATTGAGGGACATTCCACAAAATAACTGATCACTACTCCTCAAAACTGTTAAGGTCATCAAAAACATGAGAAGTCTGGGAAATTGCCTCAGGAAACAAGATGGCAAATGAAATATGGCATCCTAGATCCTGGAAAAGAAAAGGGCCTCGGGAAAAATCAATGAAATCTGAAGAAAGTATAGTGTTTACTTAATAATAGAGCAATATGGCGTCAATTATTTTGACAAAAATGCCATATGAATGTAAGACGTTGATAATGGGGCAGAAACTGTGGGGTAAGAGAACTTCTCTGTACTGTCTTTATAACTTCTGTAAATCTAATTATATTCTTTTAAAAAACTTTATTACAATTTTTAAATGTTACAAAGTACTTTGATAAAACATACATATCCCAGGGAAAATTATTCATTAAATTAGGCTGGATTGTGTAAAAGGTTTTCATTACCATGGCTGAACTTATATAAAATGGCTCTGACAAACAGAGGAGTAATTTTTCCTTTGTGGCCTATTCCTTTTTTTCTTTTTCCTGATTCCAACTTAAGAATCAGAATGATATGTTTTCCTTTATGAAACAATCATTACTTTTACTCCTCTTCTTAACCAAATATGTGCCATGTGAGTATTTCTACTTATTCATCCCTATTTATTTAATTCATGAAGTTGGCAACTGTGGATGAGATCTTTTGGAATATTTTCAGGATTGAATAGAACAACTCTAAAGCCTGAATTAACTCCCTAGTTGTCACCTAATTTGCTCACTTTCGAAGATAAGCACAATCAGATATTTAACACTTAGAAAGACGATGATATTATACAGAGCATGGGAGATTAATAATAATTCATCAGGCAATTACCTGATTTATTGCAGTGCACATTTTAATCTCCAAACAAGTTCCAGTGGTATGGAAAAATAATTTCCTAAGCTACCACATAAATTTGTAATACAAATGAGATATGGGGAGGGGGAGGCAGTGTGAAAATTTCTCATTTATTAGATATTTTAGAAGAGTCTAGACTATGTCTAAGGAAGTGTGTACAAATTAATTCAAAGACAAAATAGCAGAAGCTATCATTTAAATGAAATCTAAATCATAACTTTAATTCTTTTCAGTGGCTTAATGTAGATTTTTTCCTCTTATAATATCCTCCTACAATCAATTTATCTGAAGCTTCCTCCATTCTTTAGTAGCTGTCCCTTGGGAAAATGAAAAGAAAGAAATGTTGCATATTCTAGCTGAACACATGTGAACTCTGAGTCACTACTTATGCCAGTGGACACCAGGCTGTCTTCATGGTACATTTTATAGAGACTAAGAAACCTATGGTCAGAATCTGTATCCTCGTCATAGTTTTGTGTGTGATGCATTATTGCAAATCTCCACTGACTGAACTAATCAGCATCATTGTTTCCTTCCAACCACATCTAAGAGAAGTATTATCACTTCATTTCTGACTTATTTTTGCATTTTGTATTTCTTCAGATGTTCTGTCCTACAGAATATCATTCAATTTCTTTCAAATTTCTCATTCTTTTGAAAGCCAGAGTTTTGTAACACACAATATTGTGCCTCTAGACCTGGTAACCAGATTAAGTCCTGTGAAAAGTGTCTTTGTTCATGCTATGGTAGGAGTAAAGGCTCTATGCAAAATATATCCATAAAATAAAAGAACACATAGAGATTTAAAATTGAACCTAAAGCAACAGATCACTGGCTATACGAATTTCAACATGATATTTGATTATATGTATTATGTACATATATATTTTATTTTTCCACCTTAATTGATAAATAAATAAATTGTATAAATGTATGGTGTATATGAGGCTTTGATATATGTATATAATGTAAAATTATTACCACAGTATAGTTTACACATCTATTATTTAATTATATATATATTTCATATTCACATGTTTTTATGGTGAGAACATTTATGATCTCCATATTAGCAAATTTCAACTACACGGTATCACTAACTAGTTACTCATGCTGTTCATTAGATCCACAGAAATTATTTACCTTATAACTGCAAGTTTATTTACTTACTTATTTATTTCATCATTTTAATTTTTGAGCTTCTAATTGCAACTGAGAATTGGACGCAATCTCTTCCCTAGAGAGCCCAGAGTCTGGTGGAAGACACAACTTTGAGACAAGTAAACTATAATAGTGGCAAGTATACACTGTTATGTGCGGAAAGGGCTTCTCAAGCTCAAGGAAGAGAGTAAGAGAATAAGTGATAAGTGGATGAAAAGAAGGGATTACATTGTATAAGTTATGTAAATATTTCAGTTATGGATATCTTAATTATTGCCATATAATTTTTTTCTTTAAAGGTTCTAAAAAACAAACATAAGTATATTTCTTATAGAGATATTGACTGTTAAGTTTAGTCTGGATGCTTATTTTAACTGCTAAATTTACAGCTCATAAAACAGTGCTGAATGATTTACAGACAATATTGAAACTCTAATATTTTAAGCACATGACCTTACTTTTGAAGCATTTTTCGTATGTTTAAGCTAAGAACCTAGAATTTATCACTTCATTTGTCTTGTTACTTTGTGCCTACTACAACCCATACTGTTGTGAGTAAAAATTAATAATGTTCATGACAAAGTCTGAATGTTTTAATACTTAATGTTCAAACTGGCATAGATGGAAACTGAAAAATGATATTTCTTTTAACATTTATATTTACTTACTCTTTTCATGGCTCACGTGCACAAACATGCTTTTCACTCTATCCAGTTTATCTCATCCAGCAGCGTTTCAATTAAGCACATTAGATCAACTTTGTTTTTCTCAGAATTCCATGATGACTGTCTTTCCCAGTCTTTTATATGCTTACCAACCAGCCTGCACAAAGAGGAAAAACTACATCTATGTATTTTCTGCCAAGAAAGGGAGCTTCATATGCAGCAGCTGGCTGAATGTAAGTTTATGAGCAAATGATATGTGACTGGATTTGCCTCTCCTTTACGGACAGTGCCACTGGTTTGAGTGCTCTGTTCAATTTGAGATTATAAAGCCCTGAAAGCAATCACAAGGTGAATTTCAATAAATTGAATTTATGATGAGTGTGAAGGAAAATTTGCTGACAGCTTTAAATTGTAAGCACTTCTTTCAATTGTAAATATACCCAAATTGCTTTGCTTTTGTCATAAGAGATTCAGCACCTTGAAACAAAGATCTGCTATAAAACCAGCTCTCCGACAAACACCTGCTCCCTGTCCCTAAAGCCCCGAGACAGGTGAAATAGGACCCTGGCTGTGTAGGATGTGTTTTAAAGCTTTGGCAGTGGACAGGAATTCTTCTTTATGTCTGTATCAATAAAGGGGTTAACATTTTTCTTTATAAAGTAAAATCATCAGACCTGTTTCAAATACATTTGTCTAGTCTGAAGTACATGCTCTGACCCAATATAAATCTAAAACTATAAATCTGACTGCAACATTTGATGTTCCTCTTTTTATTCTGCTTGAATATTTGTGTTTAATTTTGGTGGAGATTCACTAAGTATTTATACTAAAATGTGACTGCATTTTATAAAAATTAGAAGCATACAGAGAATCTTTAATCTATGATATATAAATATTCACTCTTAAATATTTGTAGAAATGTAGGCTTAGTAGAAGATGCTATGCAAAACAGTACATAGACTAAAATATGAAAACGTACACAAGTTACTAGTGACCAGAGAAATGCACTGAGCTATCATTATATATATTATTCATCGGTTTAATAAAAACTGAAGTGTAAAATAGAAACTATGAGAAAGGAGGTGGAGCAAACTGTAACTCTTATGCACTACTGATGAGACTATACATTATTACAACCACTTTGGAAAAGCATTTAAAGTTTTCTAGTAAAGATGAAGATAATGTACATCCATGACTTAACCATTCCCCCCCAATCATGTACCTTAGAGCAACTCTGTGGAATAGGAATATAATGTAAACCCACATGTACATTTTAAATTTTTAGTAACCACATTAAAAATAAAAAATAACAGGCGATACACACTTTAATAATACATTTTATATAACAATATATCTACAATATTATTTTGACATATAATCAATATAAAAGTGTAAGATATTTTACATTCTTTTTTTTTTTTTTGGTACTATTTTCAAAATCAGCTGTGTTTTCTACATAGAGCATGTCCAGATTGAAAAAAAAACCTATTTCAAGTACTTAATAGCCATATGTGGCCAGTGTGTACTGTAATGGATATGCAGCTTCAGAAAATACTTTCATATGTGCATCAGGAAGCATGTGCAAGAATATTCGTATCGATGCTTTTATTAATAGTCTATATTGATCAGGACTGTGTCAGTAAAACAGAGCCCACAGCAGTGACCTGATGGAAGGATTTCAAAATAGAAAGCTACTTAAGTTAGTGTGGGAAGTGCTGAAAACCCCCCCAAATAAATCAAAGAAACAAACAGTGAGACAACCCAGAGATAAGCAACAGCAGTAAGCAGCTACATCTCTCAGGCTGATAGAATAAAAGGAAAATGTGGTATCCTTTATGAAGTCCAGACTCCTTAGAGTCACATAGAATTTTTAATAATCTTCCCCTTTATGTTTCTCCATTTCCAACCCCTTAAAATTCCTTACTCTCTCTATCTCAGCCTACATGCAGTTCCCAGAATATGTTATTTCACTCCTTTATTTCATACCTTTGTGTGATTGCTCATGTAGTGTAAGTTGGCTGAAATACTCATTATAACAAGCCTCCTGACTGATAGATCACCTGCTTTCTCTAACTTTGGTCAGATGTAAACTTCTTCAGTGCGAAGAGTGTGCCTCCCTTCTCCTCACCCACTACTTGCCACGCTGGGTTAACTAAAATTCTGTACAACCATCACACCCCTAGGCATACTCTGGTTTAAACTTCTCATGTCTTTCTACAGCATTGGTCTTACTTTCCCCACTGTATGATAAGGCATTTGAAAGTGTTTCAGTAATGTCTGTATTGCCAGCTACTTGCACATAGTAGGTATGAAAGTTATATTTAGGAATAAACTGAAAAATTGAGATGTTCAAATAAAAAATGTAAAACAAACATGCTTTTGAATTAAAATGATATAGTTTACAATGTGTTTTCCAAAATTGTATTGGTTGCAATGACTTGGACTATCTCTAATGCCAGCTAGATCATGATTAGCCAGCACAGAGACAAAGCGTTATGAAAACTATAGATAATCAATGTAATCTGCACACTGTAATTTAATTTAGAAACGATGAATTCTTCATTTTATACATTTATAACTGCATAATTCATAATAGTTCATGTATTACAAATAATGTAGGGTAAGAGAAAATAAAGCGATTTTTTTTTACCCAGCTGAGAAATAATAAATATTAAAATTTTCTTGCAGTTATGACAGCAATCCAAAAAAAAAAGATAAATTCCTTTTCTTAAAAAATAGTATAAGGCTGAATTTGTTTTTGAATTTTTTTTACTTTATGTTTGTTATATGTTACAGAAAAATAATTTCTACTGAGAAATATTTATCTCTTTTATTGAACTCAGGAAGATCAGAGAAGAAAGATTTCAAATAACTCTGCAAGGTACATACCTCATGTGAGACTTTGGAATCAGACCCGAGAACTGATTAGGTTTCTCTCCTGGAATTACATCTAAAAGAGATGCCAAATATCAGTAAGATGGCTGAAAGACTGAAAGAATATCTAGAAAGGTAATATGTCTATTTTAATGCAATAATGCATTTGGTGACCTTTGAAGATAATTCTCTTTGCTTCCATCTTTAGAATGAAAGGAAAATATATGTTAATTCTTGTTAGAAATAAATTACAAACATCGGTAAAGTTAGTAAGTATACTTGCTTTTGGCTGGGTTGATGGAGATTTGTCATTTTCTTAGGATTAAAACCAGTGATATTTTTCCAGCAGATACGTATCCTGAAGCACTGGGAAAGCAGGGCCCTTTGGAAACAATGCTTTTGTAGTGTATGTTTGTGTGTGTGTGAGAGAGAGAGCATGTGTGTGAGTGTCTTTGTGTGTGTTTGCCTGTGGTGGGGGATTCATACGGATGAGTTAGTTCAATTTTGAGTTATTTGAAAATTCTGATTTGGGGACCACAGGCAAAAATGTGCATTTATGTAGCAAAGGCAGATATAGAACTTCAACCCGTTGTTCCATCATTTCCATAAATGTGCGTAGTTTGACACAATAATTCTCTTTTCAAAAATAGGCAGATTTTCAAAATTTGTATCATCTTTTCTTTTTAACTGTTTATCTGCATCAAAAATATTATGTGGGCGTCAACGCTTTAATTCACTCTTTTTTTGTAGAGACACATTTTCTTTAGCCAAACAATGTCTTAAGCAGATAAAATGTCTCACAAAAATGAGGACTTCTAAATAGAGTACGTGACCTTAAGGGGAAATAAATCTGGCCAAAGTCAGGTATCTAGAATAAGCCCATCTAGATAAGGAAATTGAAGTCTTTTTATGTCCTGCAGTCTCCATTTTCTCTTGTTGCCTGTTTTAGTGCTATTCATGGGAAATTAAAGCTTTTCTTCTTTTTGGCTTGACTCACCCACCACTCTCCAGGGCAAGAATCCCTGAGAGGGACTGCCATTGCCATATAAGACCCATGATGGAGTTGGGGACCTAGTCAGATGGGATACCATGCAAACTTGTGTTCTCCATGGTTTTGTAGTGTAAAATGTGATTGTCTGCACTTCAAATTTTGTTAGTTTGATTTGTGTGACTAAAGTTCCTATATCCCTTTCTATTTTGATTTTTTTTTTAATTCTAGGCATTTTAAATTATTAAAATAAATTTGATTTATCAGTGGATTAATTCTGCTTAGTTTTCTATGTGAATAGATTTGAGGAGCTTCAACTATATGGGTGTTCAAAATATTTGCAAAATATCTTGTTCCCAAATTCTATGTTGATGTACATAGAAATGTATGGATGTAGATGGTCAAGTCCATCTCTAACTTTTTCAAAATTGTAATAATTCCAACCTAATTTATGTCATAATTCCATTAATCACATGAAAGATGGGGAGTATAGGTAATCTGATATGACTTTTATGTGGAATAATTTTTTGAGAAATAAAACATGAATTGAATTTATGATGGCATTATGTACTTGGATGAAAAATCAAAACAGAAAATACAAAACCTTAAATTATTTTAAATAACAGAAAATAAATTTCAAATAATTTATAAGTTAACACTAGATCTTCTAAAATGTATTGCTGTGTGCCATCAGTTTGGCCAAAATATTTTTTTGTAAATTTTGCACATAAAGTGATTAGATTACCTTGTAAAAGTATGTATTTCTTAAAGCTTATTAAATTGAGATTGCCTTTGTTCCTGAGAAAGAAATCTGTGTGAATGAACTTGGTTAAGGTAAATGACCTATCACTACCAACTATCACATGAGGCAGACATTTGCTAAGACCCTGCAACTAAAACTCCATGCATAGAATACCATTAATGATGCTATGCATAGATTAAAAAAGGAGGGAACAAAATTCTATAAGATGTATTAAAGAAAAAGTTAAAATGAAAGTTTGAGAAATATTTTATCTTAAAACTTGAAATAAATCTAATAAAATACAATTTATACTTTTCAAATTTAGCCCATGACTATTTTTTTATTTCTGCTCTATTTTGCTTCCCATTATAACTGGGAAACATCCAAGATATCTTAGAAGATGTTTGTTGTTGTTTGCTACATCAGATTTTTTATTTAGTTATATTGGTTAAGATGGGCTAGTGGCAGAAAAAAAGTCATAGAAAATCATTTTTTCCTAGGAAAGAAAGCATGTTCAAAAGGAAAAAAACCCCACAAACTTCTCTTTAGTTTTATGGGTATTCTCTTCATTGCAATTAAAAAGATTTTTCTTCATCTCTACTTCAGAAAACTAGCAGTACCATCTCTGTAGTAGAGTTTGGATTTTTGTTTGGAAGTGTCATGTTGTTCTTTAACTCCTACTAGGAAAAAAAAAAAATCAATATCGTGTCGGTCTGGCTACCAAAGGAATTCCAACAAAGTCCACAGTCATATGCATCAGTTTTATTTTTATGAACACAATTATTTCCTTTGGCTTTCAGATCACTAAGAAATTAGCTCACTGGAAATTTTATCAAAACCAACTGGATCTAACTGAACCACTACCCCCAACATCTTTTGTCTTTAACTGAGGATGGTATTTATACTCAGTTTTCCTGGGTCTTCCCCATGGATACATGGTTGCTTTTCTCCTGTTAATCTGTCTCATGTTAATTTAATTCTTATACCAGCCAGAAGAACCTAGAAGGATACAAGAAAATTTCTTCCTCCCCAAAACATGGAATTTAAATGTCTAAGCTCCTTTGCAGTCTTCATATTGTACTCTGCCTCTTGCATAATAAGTAGAAATAATAATAGCAACATTGGTAAATAATCAGCACATATGGTCACTTACCATGTGTTGGGTGCTGTGCATTAAACTTTTTTATCCTCACAAGAATAGATGCTTAAAGTAAAATAATATTTCAAACATATTCCATATGAATACATTTCTAGTCAATTACTTTTTAAGTTGTTCAATATTTCTACAAGGTACATGTATTAGGTTGACTTTTACTTTCAGAAAAAAGAGGAAAAGAAAGAAGACTATATTACTTGCTGAATGCCTCTTAATAAAAATTTAGTTATCTTCTGTTTATAATATTTAGATAACAGGGATCCAATTATAATGTCCAAAATTCTACAGAGTTTAGAAAATTTAAAACCATAGATATCCAATGACCTAGGAAAACAGTTTAGAAAATAATGCTCAGAATCTTAGCAGATTTAATGTAACAAAAAAAGACTTTTTACATTCCTTTGGTTTAAAGAACAAATCACCTTAGCTCAAGATTATTTTTATTATTATTTTATTTTTACTTTTATAAAGAAGTTGTTTTTATAAAGAAACTTTTGACATGAATTTCAAATACCATTTTTTTACTAAATAATAACATTTACACAATCACTTTTTTAAAGCATAAAGTCAAGTGAATGAAATTAAATGCAAAATGTACCTGTGTGCTGCTTAAAAACAATCTGATTCATCAGGTAACCGAGGACAAATAATTTATTGGCAAGATAGAAAAAAGGGGCAAAACAATTGCTGAGTGAATATAAAAATATCAGATAAGCTATGGGATTATATATTGCATCATATAAACCTTCTGGACTGTGTCTTGAAGCAAAATATATCTTTGCTGTCAGTTCTGCTGGTACCAAGCTGCAGAATTTGGAGAGTTATTCCAAAATTTAAAATTGAAGGAACAATTAAATAAGAGAAAGGAAACATGCTGCCCCAAAGAAATAGGCTAATTTTAAAAGCACATTTCACTATTATTATATTTAAATGAGGTTTTCAATCACTTGATTTGACCCTACGTGGTGTGCATAGCAACTGTGGTTGTATAATATATTTGAATGAGGATTATTATAATTTACTAAGAGGTGCTGCAGGGGATTAGGAAACTTGGAAGGCCAGCACTGCACCTCCACAACAGACATCACTGCCAGATAATTAACCTTGCTGTTTGTTTAGCATCCACCAAATGCTTCATTACTGATTCAGTCAATTATCTCCTGGTAATGACCACTGCAGAAGGTAGAATTGCTTAATTAAAATTATTTAGACCAAAGAGGAACTTTGATTGGGCCATGCGTATTAGAAAGGCTTGATTAATCTTGATGAGATACACAGCTCATTTAAAGCTGTATTTTGTTATATCAAAATGCCAAATTCATTCTTTTTCCAATTAAAAATAATTTTTCCCCTTTTGGCAAATACATTTAAAACTAAGACAGCAGTGGGGGAAGGGTGAAAAACAGCCTTTTCAGTGCTAATTTTACTATAGGAAGATTTGAAGGATAAAAATAGAATCCTATTTATTTCATAAGATGCAATTGATACAAATTAGAATTCCTTATTGCTTGAAGAGACATTGTATCCCTGGGAGGACAAACTCGGCCCTGTGTGGACACACCACTTAAAATATGCAAATACATTTGCTCTTTACCTTTCTTTGTAAGTATCCATAGGTGACTTCCTTACTCTTTTTTTCATAGTAACGGGGCCACCTGATTTGAGCACTGGCCAGATGATACTCTCTGTGCATGGGTCAGAGTGCACTGGCTTTAGAGCAAAGCTCTTCCATTTCAGTATCAATAGCAGTTTTACAGAGTCTAGTCACCTTCCCTTTAGGAAAGAGTTGGTTTTGTTTTTTTTTTTAAATGAAGATAGAGTTCGTTATTTTGTCCACATGTAGCTCTAGATAGGTAAAACAAAACAAAACAAAACTGTGTTTCATCTTCTTGGCCTCTCAGGATCAAAATTTGAGCAAATTTTATAAGGTGCAGCCAGGTGAGACCTGGCTGCATTTTTTGTCTGTCTTTCTTTTTTTGGTGGGGAGAGAGTTTTTGTTGGTTGGTTTTACATATAGTGCCTTATTTCAAAGATCTCCAAAACTTCAAGGTACTGATAATAACTTTCCAATAAATACATTTATTCTTTAATGAGCCAAAAGTTACCCTTAATTGCATATATTATGCCACAAATACATTAAATTCTTACAAGGTACCTTGAACCTAAACAGAACTTAGGAAATTACTACTCAAAGGTAATAAAAGAGCATCTTAGCAGGTCTTAGAAAATGTGACACCGATTCTTCCATAAACTCCCCTCCCTGTGAAGTCCAAAGCTTCAACTGGCATTTCAATTTGTACTGTGGAAATACTGACTGATCATTATACTGTTTAGGAGTTAAATAAAAACAGAAAGTGAGATACCTCTTCAATATGAAACCTATATTGTGATTATCATAGACTCTAGATCTGCTATTCTTAGTTGGAAATATGCACAACTGAGATTCAAGAAAAATGTCCTGTGGGAAAATACAGTAGAAATTATTTACTTGAACAGGCAACAACAGACAGACTTTTCTCCCCAGTAGGAAACTCATGGCACTCTTACAGGCTATAATAAAAATAATAACAAAAAAACAACAAAAAAGATTTCAAAATAAAGCCCTAGAAGAGCGATCTTGCAGAATCATATACTAGCCTTTATTAAAAACTGTATATGATGATCATGTTCTCTGATTTAATGCAACTTAGAATTAAGGTGACTAAAATATTACTATGAATACTTTTTTATGTATCCATGGAATCAAATAAAATAACAAAATTACTTCAAAATAACTATTAAAATATACTAAATAATTGCATAAAAACAATAAAATTCAGAAAATACTTAGTATTTAATGATGATATATTACATATTAAAATTTGAAGAATTAAATTTAAGTAATATTTGTAAGAAAGTTTTCTGCTCTACATGATTGCAATAGAAAAGATAAAGGAAATAAAATTAAAGGCTGAACACTCAAGCATGGACATTAGAAAACTGAGAAAGTTAAAAGAAACTGCATACGAAATATAATAAAGAGTGGAAATTCCTTCAATAGAAAAAAATGCCATAATAGAAAATTAGAAAAGTTCCTCAAAAAACTAATAAGATAAACTTCTAGCACATTTGATTAATGAAATCAGAATTACAGATGAGAAATACAGGAATAAAAGAAAATCAAACTGTAGCTGAACACAGATTTTATATAAGAGAATAATACTTGAAAAGTATAGAAAAGCCAATATAAAAAATGTGTATGAAAAGGGCAATTCCAAGAGAATTACACTTTAAAATAATTTTAAAGCAAGTATTCAATGATTTGTGGAAAGAAATATGTAGATTGAGTGAGAAAAAGAAAACTGCTGTTTTTTTTATTTAATTGTACATATGAAAATGAACAATATGAAATTGCTCTTACTCAACCACTTTTCATTTACAAAAAATAAAAATAACAAATTTTTGTGTTGAACCTAATGAGGGAATCTACACACAGAAACTATTAAAAATAAAATTTAGCTGTTGCTGAAAGTAAGTTTCGTTTCTACATACTGATCATACAGAATAGCTAAAAATACATTTTTAAAATGCTAAGAAGCAAAACTATGAGCTCCAATGAATAAAAAATGGAAAAATATTGTACACAACTATTAAATAAAATGATTATAAAATTTTACATAAAGATATATAAAAATTTCTAAATAAATGAAAAAATTATACCCTACACTTATGAATATTAAATATTATAAGGACACTTACTCACCTCAAATTAATCTTCTAACTTCACTAAATCAGTAAAAATTCAATGAGTTTCTTCAAAGAAATTGACAACCTTATAAAATTTTCATAAAACAGAAAAGTGCAGTTAAGAAGTCTTACTGTACCAATAACAACATATAATACAAGTCATACAAACCTATGTTATGATAGTATAGAATTTGCATAGTAGTAGGCAAATTATTTAATAGTACAGAATAGAGATTCTAGAAATAAGCTCAACCTTATATGAAATCTTGTTTATGAACTAGGTGGCATCTTGAATCATTAGAGAAAAATAGATTTTTCATTAAATGACTTTGTGATTTTTGTATTTATATGTTAAAATGTAACACTGGATTTCTATTTTACACCATACAGAAAATAAATTATGTATACATGTATATATATAAAAGATATACATATTGAAAGCAATACTTTAAAATGTTTGAGTGAAAGTGAAATAATTTGCAATATAGGAAAATTTCTTACAGACAAAATGTATAAAATAAGATTAAAAGATAAAATTACAGTAAAATAAAAATATCCTGTACCATAAAAATACATCAATGTATTAAAAAAAGATATAGATGGGAGAAATAGAATTTATACCTGACAAAAGTACTACTATCCAGAATATATGAAAATTATCTAGAAATTCAAGTATTAAAACAACATTTTAATAGAAAAGAAAGACTAAAGGCCATGAACTAATGGGCAATAAACATTTCAAAAATCTTTGGTTGTCCAGAGCAAAGAAAATTAAAAGATAAATGCAATACCATTTCAATGTCATCTATTGATAATATGTTTGTCTGCTAACACCAAGCAACTAAATGCTAAATTGGTGATCTGATGGGGAAAGAAAACGCTCAAAGAAAGACTTCCATGATATTGTTGTATATCCACTTTGGGAATCCTTCAGCAATATCAATCAGCTCTGAAGATACACTAACTCTAGGTCAGAAGTTTCCAGTACTAAATACATGCTCCAGTGACTCTCATGCACATATGCTCATGCAGATATGTATGCATATTTAAGTTTACCAAAATACTGCTTACAAATGATAAAAAGGCTTAAAGGCCCATGAACAAATGGAATCCTCTACAGCAATTAAAAAGGAATGATCTATCAAAATAAATATAGCCCATAAAATAATGTGATTTTTAAAAGAAGATACATACCAATATATCTGACATGATTCTATTTAAAGTATTAAACATGCAATATGCTATATAGTGATTACTGATGCAAATTATAACAATATACATGGAAATTATAAACATTAAATTTAAGAGAGTGTTTATATCTGGAATAGAACAAGGAATATGGATTGAGGATGAATATATGTGTAGATCTCATTCAATTGTTTAATGTTTTATTTATGAAAAATTCTGAATTAAATATGATAACTGGTTATATTTAATTTATCTGAGTGTTGCTTATGTAGATGGTCATTATATGATTCTCTATTCTTTCACTATTCTTGAGTTATTTTGTAATAAAATGTTTTAAGTGACATTTCACACTTTCTTATAATTACCTTGATTTTTAAGAGATGTTCTTTCTTACTCCTGTATCCACTGAATCCTTCTGAATGAAAGTGCTAATGAAAGCATGTTCCCGCTATAGTAAAACAAAAACAAAAACAAAAACAAAAACAAAAAACAAAAAAACACTCACTCACAGAGGTCTCATCATTTAGAAAATAACATAACTTATCCTGGAGCCTAAATATGATCTGTTAGAATTACTGAGATGAACAACCAAGACAACACTGAGATTGATGAATGCAATTGTATGTGAATGGAATGAATGAAAACCATTATTTTAATCAAATAGAACAAAATCTTCCTCTCAGCACCATTCTTTAGTATTAAGAATTCAATAAAATATTTTTCACAAATGACCAGGTAATTAGTAAAAAATCTTCATCTAGGTCTGCTTCTGTAGTTTGACATTATAATCTTTATTTTTTTTATAAACATTGTTTCTAAGAAAGTATATGATAAAAACAAAAAATCACAATATTTTATTCATGTATGATAAACCCTGGCACACAAGACCTCCACAATCTGGTTCAACTCACCTCTGTAGACCTATTCCACTCTCAGGTATGTGGTCCTGGAACCATGAAGACCTGGCCTCAACTCATATGTCTGTTATTCTTTAACCATGTGGTCTGAAGAGGTCCTTTAATCTGTCTGGGCTTCAATTTTTCTCATCTTTGTACTTTGCATATACAGATTGTGAGGATTAACTGAGATGGCATACTTGAAAACACCAGACCATGCTTATTCCATGAACAGTGTACCTATCAAGACTTCATCAGGGAAATAGAAACCACTTCAAGTAATTCCAACAAAGGAATGCAGGGGCCTCCAATAATGGAGATGCTGAGATACCATAAGAGACAAAGTAGAAACCCAGAAATTCGCAGCAGCAGGGAGCCAATGCCACTGTCAGCCTTGAGGGACAAAAGCAGGAAGAGGTGTTACTGGACCTCAAGGACTGAAGTGCTTCACAAAAAGCTAGAACTAATGTAGGATGGCCCACCTAGAAACAAGGAGGATATGTGACTAGAGATGCCTACAGATAACAGTTGAGGCCAAGAGGTTCCTGGAGAAAGACTTTGGTTTCCTCCTGTCTCATACATTTTATTCTCCAGCCAACATCATTTATTTTCACAACCAGCATGAAGCTAGATGACACAGTGGGCTTAGAAATGGGCCTGTTAGGGGTCAGTGTCTTTTCCTACCACCCATTCATCTTGGGAAAGGACAGGGCAAGAAATGGATTTGAAGGCACATCCTTTTTTTTTCTCACTACATGATTTTACTACATTAGAATATTAAATGACTAAGATCCACAGTTAAAAGCCAAAAAAAAAAAACCTTAAACAAATGAAAAAAGATTACTGTTTTTCTTATATTCTAAACCCTTTGAAAATAAACAAGAAAACAAACACATAGTAGAAAAAAGAAAAAGAACTCACAGGAGAAATTCACAGAAAATGACATAAAATGTCTGTATATGTGAATAGAACTTAAATATCCTTCATATCAAACACATGACTATTCAGAATGACAATCTCATAAACACATGTTGTTAAATAAGGTATTGTTATTACTTTCCAAACTGGAGAGAGAAATAGAAAATAATCTGTATATCAAGTATTTGAATATTTTTCCACAGGTGATTTTAATTAATGTAGAAAATTGAAAATTCAGTAAGTATAGAAATGAAAGTAAAAGTCCAATGTAATGCTATTATCCAGCTAGCAAACTGGAATATTTTCTTCCATATATGATATGTCGATGCAGAATGGTAAGGATATATAAATATTCATATATGTATTAATGAAGACTTGGACAATTTTTTTTCATTTATATGAAAGTTTACTAACATTTGATATGCTTCAAAGACAATTTGCATTGGCTGTATAATATTCCGTTTTTTATCTGAACTGAAAATGTGTATTCACTCTTAGTGAGGCTGAAAGAAAATTGCAGTCCTATATGTACTGAGTGAATGCTAACTTGGTATCATTTTTGGAAAATAATTTTGACATATATTTTAAAATCTTAAAATAATCTAACAATCTGACATGGCAAATTATTCCTAACAATTTATGTTAGGAAAACTATGATATGAGGTTCATATTATAATGCACAAGTTTGTTTACTGCAGTAACATTTATAATATGGAAAGATATGAAATATGCACTCTTTATTGGAATAGAATTTAAGAAGATGTTATTGATATCCATAAATCTGAGTTTATCTAAAATAATGACACAAATTTATATGTTTTGATTTGGAAAAGCAAACATGGGAAGTACAGTACAGAACCATATATGATACATGAACTAAAAAATATGTAGGTGAATATGAATGTGCATATATGTGTTTATGCAGATGTGTATTTTTGTGGTCTTGTTCAAACAGTGGAATTGGACATTCTCTTCTCTCCTCTTGTCACCTACTAAACAGAATTATTTATTTATAATTTATGCTTACTTATGGCCTTGAAAAACTTCAGAATTTTCCCCTAGTTGATACATAAAGTCATCTAATTGTTCGCATTTATCTGATGAGGATTGAGGAATCATACTATATTCTAGGAGCTAAAATGTCAAGTAAGTCCCAAATCATTGAATGCTTATGAATAAACATGAAAGATGACTAAATGCTAAGAAATTTTTTAAAAACCCTCAGAATTTTACCTATAGATTTGAAGCGGAGTTTATTAATTCCTTCACTGCCAGCCCACCCCTTAAACTTCCCATCATTCACTTATTTTTGAAGGTGGCTAAAACTGTGAGAATATTGTGAAAATGAAAGAAAACTGAAATCTATGTATATCTTCAAGAAAAATCCAAACCTTTGATACAGGTTTAAGTGATGTCCCTGCTTGCCCCCATGGCTTCTTGGCTTCAGGAAGATAATAAGGTATTCCAAGTCTGTGCCCTCCACTTCCGTCTCTTTCTCATTATGTACCAACCTGTACAGGGAGCAGAGTACAGGACAAGTAGGATGTACTTCAAAATGCTGAGAGCGATTATCACAGGGAAGAGGCTAACAATAACTTTCTATCCTCTGTGTACCCTTGTACATTTGGTGATTTTAAGTTTTTACTGTTTACAAAAACATCATTGAGTTGACAATCAAATGAAGATTACATCTAATTTTGTTATGAAAAAGTAGTAAATATGGCTTTCCTCTGTTTTCCCCACTTTTCAATCTTACCTGTTATTTCTTTCCTAAATCTGTTTTTATGACTTTACTTATGTTATTTGTTCTTCATAGAATGCCTCCCATTTTCTCAGTCCTCAACAGGGTCTGCCTATCAGATTTTCAAATCATTTCCTGAGTATTTTCACTCTCGTTGATCTTTGTTATACTTAATTCTAATGCTGGTAACATTCATCATTATGTACTAGACTGCATATCATTTTCTGTGCATGTATATACTCACACCAACACATAATTCCTAATAAGGTATAAGAACAGTCAATATGTGTAAGAATTAATCAGCTAAGTGCCAAGATGATACCTTACTCAAAAGGTTCATTGTTCAGTTGAAGAATGAAAGTCCAAATATTGCCCAGGTAAGGCACTTTACATATATGTAGTACATAGAGTTGTAGGTTTTGGAGCAATTTAATCTAACAAATAGGAAGTTAGTTTTCATTTTTTATGCCTTCTCCAAAAATGTCTAAAAAATTAATTCACCTACAAAATAAGACATAATTTAGTCTTAATTATCAGTATTAAGTGACAAGAAGAAATCACTACAAGATAGTTATGAAAGCAGATATGTTTTCCCATGATTCACACAGCACATTGGTAATTCCATTAAAAATAAAGTTTTCACAGTAGATACACCACTCATAGCACTTTAAATAAGCTCTCTTCATTCAGGGACTGATTTGCAACTGAAGATCTTTTTTTTTTTTTTTTTTTTCCGCTCTCTCTCTCTCTCAAATACAATCAACTTAAAAAGGAAACTGAAGAGAAAGTACAGTAGATTCAAGTACATGTCAAATCTATAATTTCTGTATAAAATTACAATAAACACAATGCAAGGCACTTCAAATCTTATTTCCTCCAGAAAGAGAGTGTAATCAGAATATAATGAGCATTGAAATTAATAAATTAAAAATAAATATCCATAAGAGAAAAAATGTATTTCAATTAGGCTGTAATTATGTTTGCAATATTGTAAATTAATTCCCCAAATGAATATTTTCAGTGTGCCCAATTTATTATCTATTTTAGTCTTTTTATCTAAAGCTCAGTGTTTCTAACCTGACTAAACCATCACATTATTAAAAAATAAAAAAGAGGTGTTCATTAATGCACCCTCTGATATTCCATTATTTCAATTCTCTTGGTGTTTTTAAATGCTGAAATGTAGCTAGAGTGTGTGAGAATTTTTTTCAATGGTGACACAGAACAGACGGAGCCATCTGTAAAGGCATTAATATCAACTCATTGAAAAATGAATAAGGATGGCAAATAGGTGAACACTTAAGTCATTAAATAAAATACTCTTTTTTTATAAAAGGCAGTTTAGTATAGTGGTGAATTGCTGGGTGTGAAATCAGATTCAGTATTATGAATTTGATTTGTAGATTTACCTTATACTGTGATCATGGGCAAGCTACTTCCTTCTTTTTGCTCAGTTTCCTCATCTAGAAATACATGAAAAAAAATTTACATCATAGGGTCATTATGAGAAGTAGCTTATTTTTAAAAGCTTTTAGCACATTATCCATCACACAAAGCACCATAGACATCACTATTTTTAGTATTTAACTCAGTGACTAAATTATTTCTTTATGCTATGTCTCTTCTGTTTTGTTATCCTGTGCTTTGATGTCATGTATACAACCAATAATCTTGAACACTAAGTCTATCAGTGCCTGCAGGAAATATTTCAGTGTTGCTATACATAATGTCAACAGTTCAGTCATTCAAAAACAATGGAGGAAAGGTGTAAGAGTCCAAGTTCTAGAAATACAATGAAAAGAATGCTAGACGGGGCAGGGCACTAATACAGTGAGTAAGTTTAATGTGCTTTATTGGAAGCAAGGGAAGATAATAAAATATTAGAATCCAATCTGGGGTCAGAAAATAATCTCATTCACAAGGTTAAAGATTGACTTGTAATTTTGTGAGGTGAATTTGCAAAGTTCTAGGAGCACTGGTAATTTTATATTTTATATTATTTATTAATTAGGCAAAGAAAGGACAGAACTTGCTGGTCTCTGACTGTGTTATTTTGGAAAGAGCATCGGAAAAACATTATGGTATCTGATCTCTAATTCTAGCTGTATTGGAAATCGTATGCCCTTCAAAAATTCACCTCCGTGGTCACCTCACACCAGTCAGAATGTCCATCATTCAAAAGCCCACAAATGACAAATGCTGGAGAGGCTGTGGAGAAAGGGGAACCCTCCTACACTGCTGGTGGGAATGCAGTTTGGTGCAGCCACTGTGGAAAACAGTATGGAGATTCCTCAAAAGACTAGGAATAGACTTACCATATGACGCAGGAATCCCACTCCTGGACATATATCCAGAAGGAACCCTACTTCAAAATGACACCTGCACCCCAATGTTCATTGTAGCACTATTTACAATAGCCAAGACATGGAAACAGCCTAAATGCCCATCAACAGATGACTGGATAAAGAAGAAGTGGTATATTTGTACAATGGAATACTATTCAGCCATAAAAACCAACAACATAATGCCATTTACAGCAATATGGATGTTCCTGGAGAATGTCATTCTAAGTGAAGTAAGCCAGAAAGAGAAAGAAAAATACCATATGAGATCGCTCATATGTGGAATCTAAAAAAACAAAACAAAACATAAATACAAAACAGAAACAGACTCACAGACATAGAATACAAACTTGTGGTTGCCAAGGGGGTGGGTGGTGGGAAGGGACAGACTGGGATTTCAAAATGTAGAATAGATAAACAAGATTATACTGTAAAGCACAGGGGAATATACACAAGATCTTGTGGTAGCTCACAGCGAAAAAAATGTGACAATGTATATATATATGTTCACGTATAACTGAAAAATTGTGCTCTACACTGGAATTTGACACAACATTGTAAAATGACTATAACTCAATTAAAAAAGCTTAAAAAATAAAAATAAATAAATGGAATCATAAAAAAAAAGAAATTTCATGGACCTCAAATTCTTCTAATTAAAAGATTTTGGACATAAAGCATTGGCTTAAGCTTCTTCAAATTTGGTGATGCCAATATAATTTAGGATAGTAGTTCTCAAAGTGTGGGCTGAGGACAAATTACATATGTGTATGAGGTGAGATTTTTTTTACCTCATACCAATAGAACAGCCTGTTAAAACAGATTCTACACAGAAGCAAGCAAAAGAATTTAGCTATTTTCCATTAAGCTGCACATTACAGAGGTTTGTAAAAATAGGAAACAATAACATAATTCTCACAATTGAATTTTTTGAAAATTGTATTTATTTTTTATAAAATTATAATCTCTGTGATCATGTCACAGGTTTATTTTATTCTTAAAATAATTACTTCAAACATTTTCTCATTTAAAAATTTTAATATAGTATATACTGATAGATATAATTCATATAAACAAATTAATTTGAGATCTTCAAAAATTTTGAACTTTGTAAAGAAATTTTAAGTTATTTATCTTTTCACTGAGAGCTACTTAATTAACTTCCACTTGGTTTTCCCTATTTAGTCTTTCCCACAATGGTGACTTACATTCTGAATTTTCTGCTACCTTGCAATAAATTCAATTTGATATTTTGAAGTACAGTATTATTTCCAAAAAGGTAAAATCATTGAGTATTTTCTTACCTAGGAAGTACTTTAGAATTACATTTGGTATTTTACCTAAGGGAACCTTCCATTCCCCCTATAAATACTGAAAATATAAAGTTATTATGAAAAAAATAAAATAATTTGTTCATAATATAGCTTGTTACGTAAGATAAAAGGTCTTAACACATGAACTCATGAATTTTAAGAACATTCTTACACTGACTTCATATCCTAGCACCAACATCTAAATATACCCCAAGAAGTCAATTATTTTTCAGTGGTCTTTAAGGTCCAGTTTAATTTTTTTTTTTCAGAAAGCCTTGGAATGATGGGCCAATATGATGAAAGAATGGGATCTCAGATTGGGTGAGGAAGGAGTTGAAGTGTAGAATAATTTCTGTTTGATTTTCAGAAAGAGGCTGAGCTTGATTGTGGTAGGCCTTGGCTTGATGAAGTTTTTATTTCTCTGCTTACAGCGTATGCAGATCAACCTGTTTCATATCTTTCTTTTGTTATTTGTTATTATCAAATATTTTTAACAGAATCCTATATTAGAAAAATAGACGTTTTAATATTATAAATTTCAGGACCCTGGTAACAAATTAGTGTGTTCTTTTTTAGATACTTTCATCTTAAAATCTACGTGCCATCAAGAACTCTGGAGGGTCTCAGATTTTACATTTGCTTGCAAGATAACCCATTAGCCAACCGGTTTTGAAGACCCTGGCAGAAGACTTAAGATTCTAGAGTCAGAGACAGAGGACTTCAGCAATCATAGCACAGCAGGCACCATGAACTTTATGTCACACCTGATCTCCCTGGCCCCCAAGTCTCACATGATGCAGGCTTCTGGTTGCTACACACACAGCAGATTTTCATCTCAGCTGAAGAAATCTGAGTTCTCGATATCAGGGAATCACTGATATTGTAAGGGACCTGCTAACAACTTGCTCAACATTTGCCCCAGGAGGAGACATCATCTTAAACAAATCTGCCCTCTCCTCCTTCTGCCCAGGAGAGAGACATGGTCCCTATCTTCCAAGGTGGTTTGATAGTCAATCATCCTTGAATAGACACTGCAGAAGGAAAGCTGTGAATACCTTCCTCTCTGTAGACTTTCAGAAAGGAGAAAATCATGGAGAATAGGAGAAACAGGATAAAACCATTTTCTTTCAGCACCATGGATGGCCCCAGCTCCTTCCTCTTCCAAGGAAAATATTTCTGTAATTGTTTCCCATTCCTCTTCTACATCATTCTGCTATTCAGATAAATGCTACCTGATTTGCGGTGTAAACCAACAGAACAGTTTGAACTGCCGCCCAGGTAATAATCTCTACAAAAGCAAGAACCACCCTCTGTTATTCAAACTGTCACAGAAAAGTTCTGAAAAACAGCATGATGAAGCGTAACTTACACTTCCCTCCTCTGAAGAAGGCTTTTTCCTCTCTAGGAAGTCTTACTGAAATCTTGGCTTTGGTTTCCATTCTATGGCCTAAGGAGTTTCCTTCTCTCATGAGACGGGTTAGTTATTTAGTAAAGGTATACACAATTCTCTCTGGTATTGTTTCAATGCTGTCAATATGACATATTTTGAAAGAAATGAACAAAGGAGAACATAACAGAAGATGTAGAATGACACTCTCACTCTATCCCAAGGTATGCCATACAATTGGAAAGTTCCATAGACATATAATTTTCATACAAACTCCATTCAGTTTTGGATAAAATGGAAAGCACACTGGTATATTCCACCTATGAGTTCAAAAGCTGCGCTGATTTAGATTGTGATTGTATGAATTTTAAATTTTTTTCACCCAATCTTTAAGCCTCAGACCAATAACTTTGCCCTAATTCCTATTGTCATTCAACATGTTTAAATATGACATAGAGGTTAAAAGACAAAACTGTTCCATGAATGAAATGATACTGCAGATGTCAATGATAATGATTAATAGAATTAAAAAAGGAAATAAAGACATGCAACGATGGGGACAGCTATGAGTGGTGGAGCTATTTTGTTGTACCATCACTACACAGAGGGAGAGTTTAGGAGCTGCAAAAGTTGATTAAGATGAAAAGGAAAGAAATGACAGTTAATCTGTATTTCAATGGCTTTGCATAAAGCTTGAAGTACAGGGGAGATATAACATGACCCATTCTATTCTCAGAAAGTTTTCTAACTCTTCCAGATACAAAGTTCTGAGACAGAGGATGACAGAGAAGATACAGTGTGAAGGAGAAGATGAAGGTAGTCTGGTAAAAAGAATAAATAAGTGGTAACTTTTAGGAAACCTATGAAGAGCTATGACTGTGTAACATAAGAACTTATGAAGTGAATTAATGAAGGTGTAACGTAAATGTATAATAGTAGAGGAAGCTTTCACGTTGTTCTTTCTACCCAGACCTCTCCTTATATAAGGATTTATACTCCTTGATCATGATATTCCATATCCTATAACTATGAGAAATTGTATTATCATTACTCATTCTTCACTCCTACCCATTCTCCTTGCCGAGTGATTTTGCTGTTCCTCTTACTCTATTAAGATGTATAATCCCCCTCCTTGGGTCTGGACTGTCATGTGTCACATGACTTTCTTTGGACAATGTGCACAGCACAAGCCTAGTAAACATGCACATGAGATACATGTGTTCCAAGAAAGGACTTACTGCAAAGAATCACTCTTTCCAATATGGTTTAGGTAAAATTCATGGACACTTCCCCTTGTTTACCTATGACAAGTCCAGATACAGATCTTCCAAATTCCCATGTCTACCTTGTAAATGATTAACTGAAATGTTAATCTGGACTCACTGTCCAATCTGGATGAAATGCTCCACTTGACCAAACTTCACTTAAATCTTTTCTCTTTTCTCCAAATTCATAAAGTTGCATCCACACTCAGCCTAAGGCAGCACACAACTTCTCTTTGATGGCCTCTCCTGAGTATAGGCTAACCACAAGGACAGACATTCTCTGATCAACAGTCTAAACAGCATCCCCTGCCTCATATCTTAGCCTTGTTTAGTCCTCCCTATGAAAAAAAAGCCCTTTTCTGCCTGAACTTTGAGACACTTGCAGATCTTATAGTCAGAGTATTCTTGTTGCAACAGCCCCTTTAACCCTATTTCATTAGCATCATTTTCCCTATTTCAATAATCTTTTTGCATGACACATTTCCTTTCCTAAGTCCAGATTTGTTTTTATTTAAGAGTTTGCTGCTGCTGTGCCTCAGATGGCATGCCAACCACTCTGCAGACCCTGCTGTATTAATACTGGTTTCTTAGACCCTTTGTGTCCTTCTCCAGCTGGGGAATCCAGCTCCACAGTAGTTATTCGGAACTCCTAATCTAGTGCTCCAGACATCTGTCTGTTACAGCATCAAGAGAAATTATTTTCTTTTAGGTGGGAATCTTTTTTTTTTTTTTTTTTTGGCTTCTTTGTGAAGCCTCTTTTAAGTTTTCCTTCAGCCTCTTTAACCTAGGGATTATGGAAGGTAATCTCATCATTCCTCAAACCCATCGATTGGATAGGGGTATTTCTTCATCTTTCAACTTGGAGACTGTGTGAGAAGATTAATTGATCATGGCTCTTTCCTGGCCTGGCCCATCTGATTTAATTATCTCATCCTATGGGTGACTCTCATTCCTCTTTTGGTGACTACATGCTTCACATTATGGTACTCATTCAGTTCATTATCTCCAACAATGGCAAAATTTTACTAAAGATTATTCAGAATTACCATGGATATTGTGGGATATTTGGACACTCCTCAAACTGCCTCATCTAAGATCTCTCTTTTCCCCTTACTCCCATTACTCTTTCCTTTCCTCCACATCCCACCGTATTTTCAGTTCCTTTGAGTCCTTTGATTTGTTCCCCTTTGACACCTCTACCTCCTCCTCCATTCTGTTCACCTCTGCCAGACCTTCCCCTCCCCACAACAGCCCCTGAGCTCCCTATGGTTAATTCTCTCTCAAGAAGCTCAGGGAGCCCCAGGAGCAACCACTTTAGGTGAAAATGTTAGTTGGAAACAGATTAGATATTTTACTCCTCAGATGAGCTTTGAAGACACTGTGGTGTTCTCTTGGTCTCTCTTCAGTCCTTTACTCAAAATTTAGGCCATGGCCTCCATAAGACTACACACCAGAACAGAGGAAATCTTAAAGCTGTCCTCCACAAATATTGGTGGGGATGCTATTAAGCAGGTAAACTCAACTGTCCCATCTTCCAGAAACACAATCCTGGTAAAAAATGTAAAGGCGGGCAAGACAAAAGATAGCTCTTTTATACGATTCAGTTGATTGAAATTATAGAATTGAAGCTATAAGCTCTCCATTTTTGTCTGTCTTGGTATCTGTATATTATGTACGTATGTATGTGTGTAGATTATATACATGTAATATTTACCAATCTTCCATTGGTATTACCAAATCTGATTATAAAATTCCTTTTAGAAGCTCCATTCTAAATTTTTTAGAGTTAAACACTTAATAAATTTAATATTCCTAAAGTTCTCAGAAATTAAACATATTTAACTTTCAGAACTTTCAAAAGCATTCTTATAGAAAATAACCCCAATGTTTTAAGAATTCAAGTTTACATAACTTAGGTACATCTTAGGCAAAGACGTTTAATGTTGTTGGTTTAATAAAAACAGCGAGGTCTACCGAGATATCACTATTAAATGTAACACAAGCATACATTTTTATTCTACATCCTAAATTTACTCAAGTTCTAAATAAGAGAAATGGTTCACTCCTCCCTTATTTGCATGTGTAGTGTGTTCTTTCTCTTTAGTTCTTGACTTAGCCAGTTCCTCAGTGAGTACTTGCCTAATAACCTAACTTACACAAACCCAGCAAGGTATACTTTTCTGACATTGTTTATACCACAGTAGTTATGTGAAATGAAATTTGTAAAAATTAATTGCTATCTGCTTTTATTCTTTCCCAATCACCAAACAAGTGCTCCATGATACTAAAGATCATGTCAAGCTTGTTTATCCATGGCCTATCATACTAGCTGACCATTTATTGCATAAATGTGTGAAAATACTTTACTGTAAAGGTTAATACAATTTTTATTTTAAAATAACAATTTAGTACAAAATTAATTTACATTTTAGCAAAGTTCATGAAGCTTGGTGATTAGGAATAAATAAATCGCAGCCAAGAAACAGCCTGACGGCAATTTAACATTAGTGCAAGCAAGGTACTTAGGAGAAAAAAAAGTCGTTTGATTCCAATCTGTGCAAACTTTGATCAGAAAAGTGACAATAAATAGCACAAGATTAATTCAGTCAAAGCATTCAAGTTAGTTGTGCATGTAGATGCAGACATAATCTCTTCTTTGCCTTATCATTTTTAATGACAGTTTTGGAAGCTGCAAATCTTCTACCACTACCATGTAAGCATTCAGAGAATCAATTATTGAAAAATATCCAATTTCCTAAAATAAATCTTGAAGCAATAGATTGGATTTGCCTTCCCCGCCCATTAGTAATTCAAAAGTTTAATGATGACTTCTCTCAGTCTGATGAGCTGCTGATAGAATTGTCAGTTTTGTTCTAAGAATTGTATGCTTTTTCTTTCCGTGATGTTAACAGAACAATCATTGAACAACTCTTGAGCTGTGATTGCAAAGGAATACTCTGACCTTGACTATAGACTGCATATTTATTGGCAAATGTGTACAGTCCTTTTAATTATTCTTTTATTGTTGTCAAGAAAGAAATTAAAATATGATATAATCATAGGTATACTCTAGTAATAAGCATCACTATGATTTTATATAGTATTTTGTAACTGTCACAGTTTGAATAACATTCCTAAATCTCTGATAGGAAGAGTAATAACTGATCCATATCAGTTTCAGAAAGATGTTGTAAGCATCAACCAGATAATGAATGTAAGAGTTTAAGGTCCCTAGAAAACCAACCAAAAAAATACTGGTTTATTACTAGTCATCAACTGGTTAAATCAATTTTAGATACCAGGCTCATATAATATATACAAATAAACTTATTTTTAGTTATAAAACAATTCTCTACAATTTTCATTAAGAATTTAAGTGATAGAAAATATTGACTCAAAAAGCTTAAATGTTGCAAATGTCTTTTATATCTTTCTTGTCCCACGTTTTTGACTGACTTCCTATTTCCCGCTTATTGATTTCCTCACTTACTAATAAGATGATGAAATAATAAGTAGAACTGAATTTTTTACAACTTTAAAGTTCTATGAATTCAATATAAATATTTTGAAACCTTCCTACAGATTGTAAAGCACAGATATAATTATTGATATTTTATACTTCCTTTCCATATTTAATAAATAATTATTTCCATGTTTATATTGAACAAAATGAAATAATGTTTTCTTATTAAACAAACTGCCCATTGAAGCATAAAAAAGAAAGAGAAGTACATATAACTTAAAACTAACAGTTTATAAGCTTAAAATATTCCATATACTGATATGTGTTTTATTTGTTCCACTCGTTTAATAATCATAGAATATAACTTATTTAAGTATTTGTACAATACAGATAATATTTACAAATGAGAAAACTGAAGCACAGAGAGGTTAAGCAACTTGTGTGAGGTCACACAGCTAGTAAGTTCAGCACTGAGATTGAACCCAAGCAGTCAGGCTCCAGAATCTGTTCTTTTTGCAATTTCTTTATAAAGCCTCTCACTAACTCATGAAATTGACAGAATTATAAAAAATGATGTTGGACATTTGAGGAAATATCTTTTTTTGACAAAAACAGGAATTTCCTTGAATGGAAATATCTGAATATAACTTGTTCAGAGACCACCGTCATGTGTTATCCTCACTTTTTAATTCTTTGAAACTTTAACAATTAAAGAATTGTGAAGCTATCACAATCAGAAAGCAAGAACGTAATAATGGAACCAGTGACTTGTCTCTTATTTCTGACTCTATCACAGATTCTTTAGGTGACATTATGACTAGAACATACTTACCAACATTAATTTCAACTAGAAAACCATTTGCACTACTTAAGTCTTATAAAGTGAAGGATTTTAATATTCCCTTCTTCTTCAGTGACATTAGGCTCTCTTGATTACCTCCATGAGTCCAATATCACTCCTTGAGAAACATAATGAAAGCAGTGAACTTCAGAGAACATAGCAGGTATTCTTTCAATATATCCCAGATCTTACACCTCACATTTGCTCATCTAATTTTTAAGAATTTCAAAGTAATCAATTTAAGTTCTTTGCAAAAGAGCTTTATCTTTCCATATTTTCTCCCCTATATTTTCATTTATAATATCACTTAGATCCACTCTTACCATTTCCATCACTGTCCTTTTGTATCAATTCACATATAACACTTTTTAACTATCAAGACCCTCAAGATGAACTGGTTAAAATCCTGAGTTGTGACCACAATTTCAGAGAGATTATAATTAAATAAAATAAAAGGAATTATTTATAGTTTGGAATGGCAAACTTTCCTCAATTGTACTACATGTCCTGAAATAAAACTTTTCATTTGTCCTCCGTAATTCTGACTAGACACAAAAGAGAAGGTTGCTAGATAAGGCTACTGACTGGATAAGGTTAATGCCTACTAGACAGTTGAACCACTGAAAAAAAATTATGTACTTTATGCAAATAATTATATGAATGCAACAGAGAAATAATAATTTTAGGACAGAACAATTTTTTATATTATTTCTATGGAAATCTTATTTTTCCTCATGTAAACACAATGAAATTTGGCTGTGCTTTGGAAGTAAGGAATTATGCCAAGAAACTGAGTCACATTTCCAGTACTTCACAATGTCATGTTCTTCATATGAAAAATGAAGAGCTTATCCTAATAACCATCTTCCTAAGGCAAAATAAAACAGCTAAGTACAGATGAAGTGGCCTCATGAGAAATCTTAATAGAGAAAATAGTTACCCTGGAGTTCATACTGATGGAATTGAAGCTTTGTAGTTCCCATTAAGAAAGAGATATAGCCATATCTCTAATGCTTTATTCACATCCAAAAAGGAAAGGTTAAACATTTTTTATTCTTATCTCCTAAACAATAAGTATAGATATCAATAATGGTAGATATCAAAGCTCCAAGATAGCCAAAGCTAATGTTTACATCCTGGGGTGACTATTTTCACCTAACAACAATTCCTTCCAAGCCTTTTGTCTTCCTTATAGTAACAATCACTTTTTTTCTAGTAGCAAGTGTAAAACTAAAGCCTAAAATTGAGCTGATCAGAAATAGAGCCACACAGCATGGTCCCATGACTACCTCACAATGGAGAGGGGTTGGGTTCATTACTAAAATAGGGAGTCAACTTGGGATCTATTGATTAGTTCTGTCATTGTAGGGTGAATCATCAGACTTCCTGTGGAGTTATTCTGGACTTTATACTAGCTAAATCCAATCAAGGGACTTGTATTAGAATAGTCAAATTTTGGAGGAAAAAAATAAAAATAAATCAAAAATTTTAAAGTGTGTTATTTTCCTGTACAAGATTTTCATTATCTTCTATATCTCAAGAATACATATCACATTTTAATTTTTTTTGTTTAGTTTTTCTTGACTCTAACCAGACCTTGTCACAGCAAGCGAAAGAAAATCTGTATTGGAGGAGACCCCAGTAATGAAAGGTGTGAGTTTGAAACAATCAATGATATTTGGATAACAGAAAACATGGTTCAAAATTTAACCATAACTCAATTAATTATAAATCTACAGCAGTGATGAGAGTTTATCAGTTATACCCAGTAAGTTTTAAATATTGTCTCCCTGTACTGTTTCTACATGAAAGGATATAATATGCTCCCATAGAGCTTGCTTGATTTATTGGGAACAATAATACGTATTTTGAAAAATGAGTTCTGTGAGCATTGATGAAAAAGACTGAGCAAGCCCAGAAGGGGTGGTTACACCCGGCTGCATAAATAATGCATTAAAAATCTGTTCCCACTCTAAAGCACAAGTAAAATTTTCCTAATGATACTCGAAATGTTAATTCTTAAACTCTTTCTCAGTTAGGAACATCATCATCATTTTCTCTTTTGAGATAATTTACTTAAAATTTAAAGATCAGTTCTTAAATAAACGTATTTTTTAATGGATTTTTTTTTGTTTACAGTTATGCTTTATTTTTCAATTACAAATGGCACCATAGCAAAATTATTTCCCAGTAAATGTATGTTCAGGGTAAACTTTCAGTTCATATATTCTGTTTTGGAATTTGGAAGTTTAGAGTTTTGGGTTTAAATATGAAGCTAAGAAACTGAGTTCACAAAATACCCTATAAATAAAACTAGCAAACTGTTCAAATTTGGTTTAACAAAGAAGTTAATGTGAATTAATAAAATAGTTTCATAATAGGAAAACTGTGAAATGTATTTTTGGAAATCTGTATTAATTACTAGATAAAAATCATTTGCAAGTGGCGTAAAACAATTTGTAAATAGCTTTAAGGAGCTAGTATACTTTTTTCTCTTAACATATTACGATTCTCTTAACTTGCTTAGTGTATTTATTTTCTTAATTAGTCCTTCCTTCAGTCTGGAAGAGCTGGGCTCAGTCCAGTCATACCACAGTAGACAATAACATCATCTAATCAGAAAACTGAAATTACAGTATATAATTCATGCTGCATATATGATTTTAAAGTACAGCAAAGATCATTTGTTATCCATTATTATTTCATTCTTCAATGGAAGTTTATCAGTTTAGTGTTTTTTTTTCCATTTTCAGAGTTCATCTCTTCTGTTACCTCAAATAGATTTAATCCTGACTTTTTGAGATTTTGAGTCTGTCAAAGGTTGATTTTTTTATACTTGTCTACCCTCTCAAAAATAAAAAGTTCCAATTTCAGTTTAGAAAAAAAATCATTCTTGTTTTGTTTCTTCTAATATTTTAATGATGCCTCTCTGAAAACTCATATCTCAGAAAATTCTAATACTCATTTTCTCTAATACTCATAAGACTCTAATTTTGAATAGTTTGCAGCACCACAGTGCAAATCTCTGCCCTGACAGAAAAGGCATTTTCATTTTATTTCACTGCAGAGAATAGAGACATGAAACTACAAGAAGAAATCCTACGTGTGTGCAAACGCATACCTCAGAAGCCCACACCCTACCTCTACATCCCCTTGCTATGAATGCAATATGTTAATATGAAAGCAGTATATTCACATGCATTTTCATGTTGCATAGCTAATGGGTGACTTGGTGATAAGTACCTTCATTAGTTATCTCATTTAATTCTCCCCAACAACTCTTTGAGGCAAGAGCCTTCATTATCAACATTTCCCAGAGGCGGAAATACATTTAGATTAGAAAAAAATACCATTTGCAAAAACTGGTAAGTGTAAGGGCAGAATTTAAACTCAGATCTGATGGTTCTTGAGCATTCCATCTGCCTTTCTGCAGCTCAGAGGAGTCCATTAGGTGAACACCACCCTCCCTACCACTCCAAGGAGTCTCAAGCATGCCTCCAATGCTGATCAACACAATCTTTAATAGACTGGCGGATGCATGTTAATATGTGAGACAGGAGATACTCTCCAGTAAGAAAAAATGATGGTAGAACATCATACCTCTAAGAAACTTCAGAGCCAGTTTAGCTGTAAGTATGAAAGGAAGAAGCACTCAGACAACTTAACTCTACTTCATGTAACACAACCATGGAATAATTTAGCTCATGTGACATCCTTAAGCCTTCCCCAATATCAGCTGTCTGTGTCTGTCCTCATCTCAGTGATACCCTCAGGACTTGATTTCCTGCCTCCAACCATCGCCTTTAAATGCATTACTTACCACTCTCTGGTATTATTGCCTTGTAGATTTCCCTTTTCATTTTGCCCACTAGCCTTTATGCCTCCATTTGACCATTTCCTTCTGAAACTATGTGAAACTTAGTGAATATCATATACAAGTTGTCATATACAAGTTGTGTATTTCTAATGATTCATATCAAAGAAACCTATTTCATTTCCTGCAGAAATCAAGATTTAAATTATATTTAAACCTATGGTAAATCTTACACAAATTGATCATTCAAAAATAATAGAAATTGTTGTATCAGAATAAAATTATTTAAGACATCCTGAAATATAAATTAAATGAACATTATGTTTTTATATCGCATAGTAAGTCCTTCTAATTTGCATGTTATTATACTAGTTTACAGTACCAGCTGATATAGAATAGACATTGTTCCAGCTTTCAAGGAGCCTGTAATCATGGAGAGATCATAGTAACCATTGTGACTGGGAAATAAGAACCTGGAGAATAAAAGCCATTATCTGTAAGTACTGTAAGTCAATTTCTAATTTAAGTAGCTCATAGGGATATTATGACTGAGGTTCAAAGTATTATGTAACTGCATTGGAGGGCTGTGCACTACAGACGAATGAACTGGGAAGCAGAAATCACTGATGAATTCTCCTCTGATCTTTCTAGGCAATCTATATGGGAGGTGGGATAAGGAGGTTAGAATGATGCAGCCAAGTATTTTAAATCTGTGTTACTATTCTAGGAAAGCAGACTTCTGTATGAGGTAAGAAGATGAGATACTTGAGCTTGTACAAGGAGATGAAAAGAGACAGATAAAATGGACATGTTGATGAAGGGTTTTCTGTCAGTGGGAAATTCACAGAGTATTTAAACTCATATTAATTAATCATTTGGAACTTGATAGAGCTATATTTAGCTCTTGAGTCTAGAGGAAAAGTTACTCTGTTTCAGTCCTATTTGGAAGAGTAGGAGGCTAGTCTGCAGATCTATTTAAGTAAGGAGATTTACAGAATCTGGCTGTCTAAAACATTAGAGAAGAATGGATCTTCTGAATATATTTTTCAACAAACCTATCTGTTTTTATTTTTGTGAAGCAAACTTTTATCACTGCTTACCTCCAATATCCATTTTCATGAATTTAAAAATATACATCTAATAATTAGATTATAAGATCTTGCTGATGAGAATTTCAGACTTTAGTCTTTTCCTATTATTTTGCTGATCTCTGAATCTCTCTCTACTTAAAAAATAGTTTAGAGGAAGCTTTTGAAATTAGCCTTTAAGGTTCCTCTAGGTAATGTTAAAGACTGATAGCTGTAATTTTATCACAGTATCCATGGGTATGTGTCTATAATATTAATAAAAATAATATTCTACATGGAATAACAGTTCCAGTATTTTCAGTTTGCTTAGTTCATGCAGCAAACTTATGCGATATACTAAGAATTTCAGGTAGATTTAAATGTGACCAAAACAGAAAGGAATGCTCTTTATTGTCATTATCCATGCCTTTATCTCTAGAGAGCAAATTCAGGGCAGATTGCTTATTTCATTTACACGACCCAGGATGGCTTAGTGAAAATAACAGTCAAGATGCATCCTACTTCTAATGGGTACTGAAATGACCAAAATCAATAGCAAACTATAAAAACATTCATCAGTCTTATATTCTCCTAATAAAAGCTGAAACACGTTAAGAATCAGAAGCAGCAAGATATAGGACTTCTTTTTTTTCAGAGAATACACCTCTTTAAATTAGAAAAATTCACCATTATTCATTTTGGGACATGCAGGGAAGTTTTTTCCCCATTTTTTGCGTGTATTTTTCTTTCTTCTTATATAGTAGTAAGTATCATCTAGGTGGTATTCTGTCTCCTTGGACACTGAATATTTTTTCTGGTTTAACCCTAGTGGATAACTGTATCCTCTTCTATGGAAATTTTTCTAAAATCTTGAAATAGATATATATCATAATTTTAAACATCAACATGTTTGCTGACAATGTAGGCATTTTCATATTTAAAGTGTCATAATTGTATTGGTTCAAGATGCAATTATTTGACAGTTATTAATAAAACATTCACTACTTACATAATATCACCTAATGGTTGTACAGCACATAATGGTTTTTTAAAGTACTTTTGACATACATTATCTCATAAGTATACATGCCGTAATGCATTACTGCCTCTAACCTAATCACAGGAGAAAACTGAATTTAGTCTTGCAAGACTCATATTTGAGTAAAACTTGCCTTGGGTATGACATAGTGCTAGCCAACCCTGGTCACCCCTGTTCCCTTAAAATTTTCCTTTATCTATTTCCCATATTCTTCTCCTCATTCCTGAATACTAACAAAATACATGCTAGCTAGAATTTGCTTCATGGAAATTTGTTTCTGTAATTCTAGAAAAAATAAAATTGCTACCAATTACAAATCTTCAAAAAATTCTGTTGATATTTTCTGTTTGTAGCCTATATTAAGTTGACAATTAGATTTCCACATTTTGAACCAAAGTCTGTCAAATTATTCAAGTCAGAAAATGATTTCATACTAATACTTTATATATTGATTTTATTTTATGGTAGATACATAGCTTCATTATCACACTGGATACTGATAGTAACACTAAATTTACTTGTGTTTGTTTTGATGAGATAAAGGTTGTAGAAGAGTTTAAAAACTGGTATAAAAGTTTGGGCATTAGTATCATTAGATAATTAGACTGGGTAGAAAATTAATATTTCCATTTTGCAGTGGTATCTGGCTTGAAGCCTCACAGCTTCCACAATTACCCTAGTTCACTTTACCAAGCTTAGCCCCATCTGCTTCTAATTAATTTCTGGTTACTCTCCCCAGTCACCAATAATTGAGTACACAGGTCCCAACAGCATCATATGAGAAGAACTCTAAGTAGCACAGAAATGAAAGGAAATTAGCCCCATGAATCTTTGTCTATAAAATATGTAAAAAAAGTTTGTATCAAATTTAATAATAAATTATGATCATGAATTTAAGGGAAGTTTACATTAAATAATCTATTAATATAATTAGTTAAATAAAGTCCAAATATTATGTATCTGTTTCTATAAATAAGTCTATTATTTATTTTATTGTAATCATTTTGTCAGACAGTTATACAGGTTATATTAGCTTTATAAAATGAATTGAAACTATTATTTTTCTAGACCCATTCTTGAAACAAAAATATAGATAGATTCATCACACACATATGTATAAAATTTTTCCCTCCGGAATTATTATTAGTCTATTCAGATTTTCTAACCCTTCTTTTGTCCATATGAGCATCTTTGTCTAGATAATTGATTGGCAAAAATTGTCTAAAGCAAATAGTGAGATTATTTACTGGTTTATTGACTTATCTTTCAGAGCAAAAATTTTCCAGAGAGAACTTACAATGACATAGGTGGCCTTAGGTATCAGACACAGTGGCTTGATTAATGTTCATTCAAGTGGTCTCAATTCTCAGTCACAAACAAATCCTCTAGGGTCTGGACAGATAAAAATAAATCAGTCAGTGAGACCAAGCAGTTAAAAATACAGAGCAGAAGGAATTTTGAGAACTTGAGGAATACCTCCATAACCAAAGGCAATAAAACAACAATAAAAACAAGATACCATGTAGGCCAGACAAAACTTATCCATTATTCGAATTTGACCTCAGTCTACCCACCAGTTTGCTCTGTCTCATTTACAGCATGTTATATTACCTCTTGATCTTCCATTCATTTCTCATCACACTATAGTCTGTTGTCTATCTCTCACCAATATAAAAAACATTTTGCTAAACCATAAAATGATCTCATTGGCTAATTCTAGGACTGTTTTTGGAGCTTCAGTCTCATTTGACTTATCATCAGTATTTGGCATAGTATTTTTATATTTTAGATATTGGCCTTAAAATAATGATTTTAAAAATAAAGTTTTCAGTGCAGCCACTATGGGAAACAGTATGGAGATTCCTTAATAAAACTAAAAATAGTTAGCATGTGATCCAGCAATCTCAACTTCTGGGCATATATCTGGAGAAACCTCTAATTCAAAAAAGATACATGCACTCCAATGTTCATAGTAGCATTATTTACAATAGCCAAGACATGGAAGCAACCTAAATGTCCATCAACAAATGACTGGACAAAGAAGTTGTGGTATATTTATACAATAGAATATTACTCAGCCATGAAATAGAATGAAATAATGCCATTTGTAGCACCATGGACAGATGTGGAGGTTATCATATTAGGTGAAGTAAATCAGACAGAGAAAGACAAATATCATATGATATCACTTATATGTAGAGTTTAAAAAATGATACAAATGAACTTATTTATAGAACCGAGACTAACAGACACAGAAAGCAAACCTATAGTTTACCAAAGGGGAAAATGGGTGGGAGGGATAAATTAGGAGCTTGGGATTAGCAGAAACAAACTACTATATATAAAATAGATACACAATAAAGTTTGTATAACACAAACTGTATAGCGCAGAGAACTATATTCAACATATTATAATAAACCATAATGGAAAAGAAAAAATATAAATAAATAAAGATGAATAAATTTTCATGCCTCTTACCTATTTAACTTTGAGTGTTGAATGACTATTATCCATAAAATGATTTGAACCATTACCTTTTACTTATACTCTAAGCTTATTATAATTTCCTACTTTTATATATGTAATTCACTTACATTTTCATGTAATGTCTCTTTTCTTTATAAAAACAATAGCAGTCACTATATATTCATTCACTAAGCATTTACTGAATGATTTTCAAGTTCTAGATTGGTTATTTTCAATCTTGGCCCTTATTAGAAACAATGTTCAGTTTTTTAAAAATGCCTGAACTAATCCCACAGAAACTGTGTTTTATTTAACCTAATATCTATCTTGTTATCATTAAGTTTTTATATTTTGTAGGTGGTTATACCTAAGACAGAGCTACTCAAAGCTCTGAGGGTATCAAAGACAAGCAAGACATGGCTTCTTTACTGGGCAAGCTGCTTGATCCCTTATTTCTCTCATTTCTCTTAAGAAATGCATAATGAACTGCCTCCATGTAATTTGCTTAATGGATCTCTGGTGGAATAAAATCACATTTTATTTCATTTCAACCCACATAACATGCACTGACATTTAAGGGAAACACCCATTTTCATAAGACAGTCCCTTTGATAGAACTGTCTCCGTGTCCTTACAGATGTACCATATGCCACTGATTTGTAGATCTTTTTACAGTATAATTCTCCCTGAAGGAGGTATTGATATTAAGCAGAACAATGGCTTTGGTTATGTAGGCTTTATTCATTTTTTTCTTCCAATATTTGAGGAATGAGTAGTTTTTGACAAACACAGAACTGTGCACTGGGAAAACAATGATTTAAAACATGCTTCTTATTCCCCCGTTGAGAACATTTCATTAATACATGCATATTTATTTTCATTCGACTTTTACCAAAAAAGAACAAAGAACAATGAACAGTCATGTTCTTACCATTCTGCTTCAACAACTGTCAACATTTTTCCTTGCTTGTTTCATCTATTCTTCCAGCATCTTTCTGTTGTTGGAATGTTTTAAAATGAATTCAGAACACTTTAACATTTCATCCATAAATATTACATTATGTATCTCAAAAAAATCCATTGTGTTACATAACTAAATGTTCTTATTATATCTTAAAAACTTAAAAATAATTATATAGTATCACCTATTACCCAGTCAGTATGCAAAAGCTCAAAGAATTGTGTGTATACGTGGACCAAAGTACAGGTAGAAGAATGTTGATCGCAGCAGTGCTCATAATAGCCCAAATCTGGCAATACCCAAAGAGAATTTCAACAATAGAATGGATGGATAAATTTTAGTATAATCATGCAATAGAGTAAGCTACAGTAATTTAAAACATAATATTAAAATGATTAAAGTTCTGTTGCACACAACATGGATGAATCTTAGAACCACTGAGTTGACAGAAATAAATCCAGATCTAAAAGGATATATGCTTTGGTTTCACTTAAAGATCAACGATAGCTCACCTCCAAAAAAGAGGGAGAGACACGGGCAGAGACAGAGACACGGAAAGAGAGAGACAAGATAGAGGTCATCTTGGAGTCACTGATGATAGAAAGACAGAGTCAGTGGAAGGTTATCACGTGGACATCAGGGGGATTTTGTACTGTTCTACTACTGCACTTTTCCTAGACTGGAAGTTGGGTACATGTGTATGTTCATTATATGATAATTCAAGCCTTATATGCAAGCTTGATTCACTTGCCTCTATGTACATTATTTGTCAGTAAGAAATTTTTAAAGTAATAGGAAAAAATTATAGACCAAGTACATTCACAGAAATCTTACTTCCATTACTCTTCTTATTCTTGTTCTGTTTCCTCCCTGATTTTAAAGGAAACTGTTTTTACTATTTTTAATCTATCATTTTTGTTTGCAAATAGTAGGTATACACATACATGCACATATATCCCCACCATTTGCACTAAATATTGCATGCAGTCTACAAAGTTCTATAGCTTGATTCTTTCACTGAATTATGTCTTTGAAATAAGCCTATATACACTCATTCTATTTCACTGATGTACACTGCTCCATCGTGAGAATGTGGTATAGATTATGCAATCCATCTCCTATTAATGGATACTTACGCCATTTTGAATCTTTTGTTATTAGAAATAATACCTACATGAATAAATTTGTGCCTGTGTCACTTTACTTTTTGTGAGTATAACTTCTGAAGAGACTCCTATTACAGGTGGGATTTCTGTGTCAAAGTATTAATGAAAATGTAGTTTTGTAAGATATTGCCAAATTCTGCTTCATAATGGATGTATTATTTTGCATTGTCATAAAAATATATGAGAGGAAATGAGAGGGGGAAAAGTAATGGATCAAACTGCTTCTCAGTGAAGAAGCTGTTCTTTCTCTATCCTCAGTGCCTAAGGTAGTACAAAAAGTTTTGGATTCATCTGGTGCATGTTTACTGAATAAACAATGGGACAGCTTTTTGTTTGTTTTGTATTATACAGAAAGTTTGTTGTACTTAGTGTTAAGAGAATGGTTAAGAGAAACAATCCCTAGGAAAGAAACGAGAATTCTATGTTCAAATAGGTTGGCAGTTAATTTATTAAGTCAGAATTTATTAAGAAAAACACTATGTTTTGGAAGTCACTTAAAAATAAAAAATATCCTGCAAACAGATATAGATATCTACCAGTGTCTCAGCAAAACACCCCAGGCTGGTAGCTAAGTTAAGTAAACAAAATGTGAGAAATAAATGAAATGCTACTAAAAGAAAAATTCTCTTGGCAAATTTTGCACCCTCGAGGATAAAGAGAGCCATTGCATTTTCTAACAATAAATTTTAAAAAAAGATCTAAAGATGCTTTTTCAAAGTCATACTTTTTTGCTAACAAACCTGAATTTCAGAAAGAAAATCTGACACGCCCATGAAAACATAAGAAATTCCAAAATAACCTGTGTGCCCAGAGAGCGAATTACTATCTCACACAGGCAGACCCAAACAATCTAAACTTTTTAATACTTAGATATTCTGGAGATCCACTCTGTCAAAATCCCCAAATATATTTAAATTATGTAGAACCTACCAAGGGGAAAAATAAAAAGATTTGGAAAGACTTTTGCAGCTGTTCTCCAAAGAGAAGAGGAAGATGTTATTCCCTCCAGAGCATGAGATATCGGGTCACAGTATGAACAGAATATGTTTTCTTTACCTAAGATAAATAGCAATGTCTATGTTATCATAATTTCTCATTTCCTTGGCAACTCATCTGTAAATTTGGAGATGGAGGACTTAATGTGAGGACAAGACCAACCTGGAAAAGAAAGTGCTTGCAGGGGGTGGGAAGGGACAGACTGGGATTTTAAAATGCAGAACAGATAAACAAGATTATACTGTATAGCACAGGGAAATATATACAAGATCTTGTGGTAGCTCACAGTGAAAAAAAATATGACAAGGAATATATGTATGTTCATGTATAACTGAAAAATTGTGCTCTATACTAGAATTTGACACATTATAAAATGACTATTACTCAATAAAAAATATTAAAAAAAGTGCTTGAAGGAAACTGCTTGAGTTGTTCACCTTCCCCAAGCCATATCAATAAATGCATATATATATATATATATATAAGATACATACAAATGACTTGTTGATTGATAGCTCATAAGAACATTATTTTTGTCTAAATAATGTAGCAATTGAAAGTAGCAATGGATAGCAGAGAGCAAACTGTACTCACTAATACACTAACAAAATTTAGCTTCAGCTAAAAACTGTAAAAATAGTTCTATCCTAAACCATGTAGCCACTAACTATATCTTAATTGTGTGCATCTATTCATCTGTTCATTCAAAAGATGTTTATTGATTTCCTCTTTAATGTTAAGAATCAGAGGTAACATCATGAATGTAACTTATGATTCCATTACTTTTCTACCCTTCCCCATTTTTGTTTTGTTTTGTTTTGTTTAACTCCAGCCAATGTTTTAGGGATAAATTCTACATAAGCTTTGATGAGGTTTACATGGTTAAAACCCAATAGGTTCTTGGTTCTGTGCTGTATCGTGTGTTTCTTGCTTCCCTTAAGGGCTTCTTTGTTGTTTCAATGTGGGGTGAAAAGGGGACACCATTTAGCATTCACGCCCATGCAACCTGAATGTACACAGAAACTGATGCACACAAAGTCTCCTCTGACCAATAGGTAAAGTCCTAAGAAGAAATGTATCCCTTTTTATCTTCCTACTAATAGTTTCTGGGATTTAGTTCATAATAATCCTGAGATGTCCCATAAGAATTGAGCACCAGTCTCTCTTAGGACTGAGCAACTCTATATTGCACTCTTGTATTCATTTTTCCTCCTTAATTTTCCAGTGTTGTTCACCTACTCTCTGAAATTTAACTAACAATAAAGTATCTTCAATCAAACCTTTATCTTTGCTTTCATGGTCATCTCAGCGAAGGTAATTGGTAACCTTTGGATAGAATTTTCAAGTTGGATCACTTACCTCGTAGCAGGGAATTTAGGAATTAACTATTGCTTTGGTAATTCAAGGTGATGATCACCAGGTACTTGTGGTAGCATCAAATGATCATGACTTTCACCTGAAATGATTGAGATTGGGCGCAGGGAGAAAATAAAGTGTTGAATTACAAGGAAGCTTTGGCATTTAAAATGAAGACAAGGATTATATAAGGAGTGTGTAATGACGTGATTTTTGTTAACTTCTTTGGAAGCCTTAAAAATATAAAATTGTAGAATTAGGTTAACCATTTACATAACTCAAGCAAACCCCATAGTGTTTTCCATAATGTCTGAGCCAATTTATATTCCCACAAACAGTATACATAGTTTCCCTTTTCTCCATATTCTCTCCAACACTTACCTTTTGTTGTTTTAATAATAGCTATCCTAACAGTTGTGAGGTGATATCTTATTGTGGTTTAGATTTGCTTTTCCCTGATAATTAATGATGCTGAGCACCTTTGCAACTTTTCATATTTCTTTTGACCAATTATATGTCTTCTTTAGAGAAAAGTCTAATCATGCCCTTTGTCCATTTTTAATCAAATTATTGGATTATTTATTTATTTATTCATTTTTCGCTATTGGGTTATAGTTCTTTATATATTTTGGATAGTAACTCCTTATCAGATACATGATTTGTGTATGTTACCTCCTATTCCCTTGATTGTCTCTTCACCCTGTTGATTGCTTTCTTAGCATTTAGTTTAAGGTATACTACACATTCAATGGAATGACCATTCTGCCAGATTTTCTACTGTCAGTTTGTTTTCTGGAACTGCTTCTCCTCCATCTTCTTCCTTATCATCTGGCACTGGTTCAGAAGCACTCATCTCCATCAAGTTGTCTTCTGTTAATTCCTCTGCGTGGTGTCTATTAGCTCTTAGATTTCTCCAAGATCCCTATCTTGAAGCCCTTCACCCACCCTCCTTTTTTCCATATCCACAAGCCTCTCTCATGATTTCCTTGATTGGCTTTGTCTTAAATCTTGTGAAGTCATACACAACATCTGGACATAATTTTCTCCAGCAGGAATTTATTGCTTTGAGCTTGATGGCATTCATAGCTTTTTGAATGACAACATCTTAAATAGTGTAATCCTTCCAGAATTTCATGATGTTCTATCAGGTTTTCTTCCATAGTGTTAACAATCCTTTCCATACAGTACCATGTGTAATGAGCCTTAAAAGTCCTTACAACTTCCTATCTATAGGCTGAATTAAGAGACGTTGTGTTTGGGGGCACAAACGCTGTCCCTTACACTTGCTCAAAACAAAACAAAACAAAACAAAACAAAACAAAACAAAACTGATTTCTTAATAATTATCTGGACACAAGCCTTTTAGTCAAGACTTGTTTTTAAGAAAATGTAGCTTAAAGGAATAAACAAAATAGATATGGCCTCTGCCCACATTGAAATTTGACTAGTTGAGAAGACATATAAAGCTGATAATCACTTGAATAAGTAAATCATTAAAATAGTGATGATGGTTATGAGAAATAGTATAAAATGCTATGAGCATATAAATAAGATGGACTTTTCAGGAAGGTCCCTTTAATGAAGTGATATATAAGCTGAAAATTGAGGAATCATCAGGAGTTAGTCATGCAGATATCCTGACTTTTTGAATGATATTCTTTCTAGTGTACACTCAAGAGTTTTTATTTTAAACAAATTGTCCAGATGATTCTTTTTATAAAATAAAGGCTTGAAAATTTAACCTGGAGATAGTTAATATTAATGTTTCTCAGTACTGATTTTATACCTGTGACTAATGTTGCAATGTCTTATATATAACCTTAATTTGGATTACTAAGATTCTTACTTCATGTATAAAAAAGTGATTCATTATATATTCTCACATATTCCAGATGAGAGTCAAAATTAATCAGTATTTCCAGACAGTTTAGCAGCCTATATCCAGTTTTGAAAATAGTTATAACATTTGACCTAGTAATTGTATGAACTTCTCATATAAAAGTAATTCAAAATATGGTCAAATCAGACTACCAAACACAACAAAAATTTAAAAAGCAACCTACATGATGAATAATATAAAAGTGATTAGGTAAATTAAACTCTATCTATACTATATTTCTACCAGAAGTATGTTTTATACAATTTTAATAACATAGAAAAATGCTTCATCAAAAATTATAACTTAAAAATGATATTGATTTGTACATAATTTTAAATATGTATAAACACAGAACCCCAAGCTCAAAAAATGGAAGTAAATATAGCTGTAAGTAAAGACTTCCAATAGAGAAAAGAGTCTCTTCAACAAATGGTTGTGGGAAAACTTGGTATCTACATGGAAAAAAATTTAAATTGGACCCCTTCTTTACACCCTACACAAAAATCAACTCAAATGAATTAAATACTTAAATTCAAGACCTGACACTGTAAAACTTTTAGACAAAATATAAGGAAAAGCTTCTCAACATTGATCTTGACAGTAATTTCTTGGATGACACCAAAAGCAAGGCAACAAAAGCAAAAGTGAACAAGCAGGACTACATCAAATTAAAAAGCAGAGGAAACCATCAAGAGAATGAAAAAGCAACCTATGGGATGGGAGAAAATATTTATAAACCATATATCTGATAAGGAGTTAATTTCCAAAATATATAGGGAACTTATACAATTTAATAGCAAAAATACAGGTAAGTTGATTAAAAAAAAAGGGGGGGGGGCAAAAGACTAAAATAAGCATTTACCTGAAGAAGGCATATAAATGACTGAAAGGTGTATCAAAAGATGCTCAACATCACTAATTATAAGGGAAATGCAACTCAAAATTATAATGAAATATTACCTCACACCTGGTAGGATGGCTGTTATTAAATAAATTTATAAATAGAAGATATTGATGACATTGTGGAGAGATTAGAACCCTCATAAACTAGTGGAAATGTAAAATGGTTTAGCAGCTAAGGAAACAGTACAGAGATTCCTCCAAAAATTAAATATAGAATTGATTCAGCAATTCCACTTCTGGGTATCTAACCAAAAGAACTGAAATCAGAATCTTGAAAAGATACCCGCACATCCATGTTCACTGCAGTACTGTTAACAATAGCCAATAAATGGACACAAGCTAAATGTCCATCAGTAGATGAATGGATAAAGAAAATACAGTGCATACATGCAATGGAATGTTATTCATCCTTTAAAAAAAAAAGGATATCCTGACATTTGCAAAAACATGGATGAACCTAGAAGACTTTATGTTAAGCAAAATAAGCTGGTTACAGAAGATCAACTACTACATGATTTCACTTACATGAGTTATATAAGATAGTCAAACTCATAGAAGTATAAAATGCAGTATTGATTGCCAGGAGCTAGAGGGTGGAGGAATGGGAAGTCATCATTCAATAAGTATAAAGTTTCAGTTATGCTGGAATAACAAGTTCCAGAGATCTGGGTAAAATGTAGTGTCTGTAGTTAACAATATAGTATTTTTCGAAACTTATTGAGGATACATCTCCTGTTAGGTAATCTTACCACAAGAGAAACAACAAACAATGGAGGATACAAGGAAACTCTTGGAGGTGTTGGATATGTCCATTGCCTTGACTGTGGTTTGCCTATGCCCAAACTGATTAAACTGTACACATCAAGTAAGTGCAGTTCTTGTTATATCAATTATAAGTCAGTAAATTGCTATTAAAGAATACTTTCAGCAGAAAAGACTTTATTTTAATTTTACCTAAATGCAAAATAATTAAGTTTTATGAATAATATTATTTGTGATCATTTAGATATTATCATCTCTCTTGTCTCTCCTTTCTTCTTCTCACATATATACACATTCTTGTTCACTGAGTTTTTGTCTATGCATTTTTCAGTTAAAAAATTCTTCTGAGTACATATATAATATCCCCGAAAAAAAGCTGTTTCTTTCTCTTTGATGATTTTAGGACCAAAGAAATAATTTAGTAGATAAAAAAGATTTCTAAGTAGAATGAACCAACCTAAACTCTAAATACAGGGTTTTTGTTTGTTTGTTTTTACGTTGGGAAAATGAGATGGGAGTAATGAAGTCCTGAAGTAAATACACTTAAGAATTTACTTTAGTTACATAATATACACTTCATTTTATAAATATTTTCCTGATGGGATTTGGCACATTTATCAGTCAATTTTTAGTTATTACATGTCAGGTAAACTCCAAAGACATGTAGATTAACTAGTTTGAACCAATGTGGTTATCTTAATATGTCTAGATCTGTGCTTAACAAGATGGTAATCAATATGCACATGTGGCTTTTTAAATTTAAATTAACTAAAATTTAATGAGATTAAAAATTTAGTTCCTCAGTAACAATGGCTACTTTTCAAATTCTCAGTGGCCACATATGATTTGCACCTACAGTATTGGACAGTGCAGATACAGAGTATTTCCATCATCAGAGAAAATATTATTAGAGAGCACTGTTCTTGAGCTTTTATGAAAAAATTACTTCAAAAAAACTTTTCAAAATATTCCTAAATTTTTGTAGAGCTGCCTTAAATTTGTATTTAAATGTGGTTGAAACAAATTAGATTTCTAAACTATGCTTGTTTACTCTCAAATTCATATATCACCCTTCCCCTTTTTCATTGTGTAACTCCGAGAGCTGCATTTAGCAGGGTCTCTTATCCTTTAACATGGGGTTAGATGTGGCCAGAACAAGAAATTTCTTTGCTTCCTGGCATGTGTTGTAGTGACTGCATCTCCTCTCTCCCTCGGCTTTCCACAGTTTGTCCCTCTCTGCACGGTCTCAGTTCTGCTACAGGGTAAAGCCGGCCTGCTAGGCTTCTCGCTCCAGCTTCCTGTTCCTAGGTTCTCTGCCTTAGTAACAGTACCTCCATTGTTGTCTCTCAACTCTATGCAAATCAGCAGCTTCCTGCCTGCTATTCTCTGGAGTATCTGCCTCTTGTATGTCTTCTCAGCTCTTTCAAACCCTGTTTAACCAATTCCATGTATTAAATCCCTCCCCCTTATTTTTTTTATTTTTTGAAAAACTAGAATGGTCTCTGTTTTACTGACTAGATCCTGATAATACATAGATTATCCCAATAAGTCATGAATTTTTGTTTTTAATAAGCCATGTGATTTAGAATAACACATTAATACATAATGTTCTCAAGGCAAAAAATACTGAATAGAAGAAAAATGAGCAGCTTAAAATAAAAGGCAATCTTTATTTTTACTTTATATGTTTGTGGAATAAGAAATGACTTTGAATTACTCTTTTCAACAACAACAACAAAATAACTGTGGTTTTCATGCTGAGGTTCTAAATAGAAGTTATAATAACTAAAATCTCCCAGAAGTCATTTCTGAATCCCTTAGGGGGTCTTTTGCTAAAGCCTCTTTCGGTGTTAACTTTTGTGAAGAAAAAAAAAGGTTTAAGTATATGAAAAATAAAATGTGTTCTTTTTTTCCCCATAAAGAGAGTTCTGAAATTAGTATGTTGCTTTCATGAACTTTCCAATGGCAAAATATTTGAACGTTCTCGTGTTTTATTTGAGAAGTCAGCCTAAGATGGAAATTGGGGATAATTGTATTCCCTTAACAAAGGAAAAAAATCCTCAGAGACATTTAAACCAATGATAAAATTTTGTTTTTATTAGACGGAATGGTTTCTGCGAAGTTTTCTAATTATATCAAGGTTTATATTGGTTAAAAAACTCAATTAAAGTGTGTCACAGAAAAGGCTGAAAAATTCTTTTTATTGGCAATCTGTTCTCCTATTTTTCCTAACATAGTACTTATTTTCCATAAACTTTTCTTCCAACATTTTCATTTTTTCACAGTCCTAATTTCATGAAAAATATGTATTTAGAAATTCTAGGACCTTGGGGTATGCTCTACACCTACATGCTCACCCAGAAAAATGAATATGATCTTTTTTGGATGTGTTTTTAATTTCCAAATCTGTCACTGTGCATATTGTTGACTTCTGATGTGACTATATATATTTTTCTTGTTGTTTTTAACATTCTCATTACCACTAATCAGTTACTGCTATACTTCAAAAAGGCATTTACCAATTGTCAGAATAAAGTATACCTTTTGAATTTGATTCCAAAATCTGAACATTTTTCTCTTTAAACTTATTCCAAACCACTATTTCCAATCCCCTCAAATTATTTCCCCTCCCACCCCATGTTCACAATTGTTACACAGACAGTCTTTGTGATATTAAACCTGTGTGGTAAGATATAAAAGCTAGTCAGGGAGTCAGAAATCTTAGCTCACATCTCGAATCTTTCTTGAGCAAATCACTAATGCTATACCTCTTTCTTGAAATGAAGCTATAGCACTAGGTGAACACTAAAGTCCTTTATAAATCTGGATGTCTATGATTCTGTACAACAGTAACAGAAAAAAAAGAAGAAAAGATTAATTGCAAATCCTTAGGTTTACTAAAATAGGTATTTTCCTTGAGAAACTCAGGTCATTAATGATTCAATAGAGAAAGGTGACTGATATCATGGGCTGTGGTTAAAGATGACCTGACTTCAAACTCTCATTCTACTACTGACTTACAATGAGACTTGGAGAGAGATTCTTAACCTCAGTTACCTTACATGTTTAGTGGGGATTAAAAAAAAGTATTTCCTCTTATGTGTCTGTGTGTATATGTGAGAGAAAGAAAGAGAGGGAATTAACTTCCATTTACTCTTAAGTACAGATTAAGTTGTAGTCTTTAGCACAGAAAAGATTTCAGAGGCTCCTTCAGTAAACATATTTAATTAAATGTCTTCAGGGAGGGGAGCTGCTAAAGTGAATGTTGGCATCTTGACAGTATAGAGTTTAAGGCTCCCAGGCTGCTCAGCTTGTGCAGGTTGTGCCCTACGGAAGATGCTTGGACAAGAAAACAAGTGAAGGTAAAGCACCACTCACACTCTGCTTCCTAAGTCACATGCCGGGTCTTATAATATATATAAAAGATTTAAAAGTATATTGCATCCAAAAAAATAATTGCCATGATTAAGAAGTGAAAGACCAAGAAAAAGCTGTTTGAATGTACTAAGGGAAATCCCTGAAAATGCTATCAATATTAAGTTGCTGCATAACAGGCAAAATTATTGCTTTTATACTTTTCTACATTTTGCAATTTTTCTACGACAATCATTTATTTCTTTTATAATCATCATTTTTAATGGCCGTCAGACTTACTGACATAAGGAACATTGTACAAGCTGCGGATTGGTTGGTATGTGTGCGAGTTCTTATGCAGGTGTGTATGTTTCTTTGTGTACATCTGGGTGTGCTCATCAGGAGTTCATGTTTTGATAAATGATATTTCTGTCTGTCTCTTAGGCATACAAGTACAGATGTGAAGTAGTTACCTATATTGCACAGAATTTTTTCATACAGTTTGGTATTAGAGATAAAAACTTGGAAGTCATCTATTTACAGATGGTAAGTGAAGTCATGGAATTGGATGATTTCAAGGGAAATATGAAGTGAGAAGGCATCTTTAGATTCTAAAGATACATCCACAAAGTTTAAACATACTCTACAGACTGGGTGCCAAATAATCAAAGTTTCACATAAAATCGGAGTTTCATATAAAAACAAATATAGTCTTCAGATAAAGAATAAGATTTTTATTTTTATTTTTTTTTCTTTTGCAACAGCAAGAAGAGTGCTTGGAATTAAAAAAAAATAAAAAAAGCTGAAATACTTAGAAATATGCACCAGGTTTGAATTTGTTGTGCTGACACTAACAAAGATAGTCTCTATAAAAAATTATAATTTCTTTGAGGAATTTTGCAGAACAAATCTTGGCTTTCATCTACATGTTTAAGACTTAAGTGCTCCTTAAAAATAAAATGATGTTTTACCTGTTGCCATTGTTTTCTATTTTGTATTTATACTAATTACTTTTTTGAAGAACTTAGAATGCTGTTGAGATGGAATCCCTGACAGCAAAATGTTATGTGGGTGGGTAAAATGACTTAATACTAACTGGACTCCAGAACATGGGATGTTTGCAGAAATTTTAGAACCCTTTATTAGAGTTAATATACAGTACAGTGGAACTTTTGTTCTGAGTAGCTAGAGGAGAAAACAGATAAAAGTTCATATAACATAGCATTGTTAACTGATTAAAAAAAAAAAAAAGACAGAGTTAAGGGAAGTAGACTTATGGTGGGCCCTGTAACACCATACTCCATATTTTTCTCAAAATTTTTTTTCAACATTTTCCATAAAGAAGAAATTATCTGAAACCACTTTTAAAAAGTTTTAAAGAAAGTACTCAAAAACTATCATTTAAAAACTAATTAATTTTCTTTCTTATTTGTGATTGGATTCTGCCACAGATACTGTTGAAATACAAAGTACAAAAAACAGAGAAACTTTTGAATCTCTATTGTGGGTATTCTATAAGAAATGGAGATTAAGTTGGTGCTGGGAACTCAACCTGGGGATCTCACATTCCCCTGAAAGAAAATGCCAATAGGACTTTAGGCAAGAATTATGCTCCAAGGAGGTAGAGCATATACCTTGTCACTCCATATCCCCCAGACATCTTCTCTGTAGTTCATCTGCTCTGCCCCGTGCTCTTTATGGACACTGTGCAAACTTCCAGTCTTACAAATTATAAGTACACTACTGAGTACTGTAATTTACGTATACACAGTTGGCTCCCCTACTTGACCATAAGCACATTAAAAACAAATTTTGTCTTGTTCTTGGAGTTTAGCAGATAAAATGATCATTAGAAGGTACTGAAGAAATGTCTGCTATATGAACAAATGAATCTGAATAGGTAAGAAATGAACATTGTAGAGTAATTGTGGAAAAGAGCAGAGATGTTCCAAACGATCTCTTCCCCACTCCTTTACCTGGGGCCTGAGAGAGGACCTTCAGTGTGGAAAACCATAGAGTACCAAAGAAACTGAAAAACGACAAGAACATTAGCGTTCAAAGAGATTTTTCAAGTGGTCTTATCCTATTATCTAATTTTATAGAGGATCAGACTTTTTAAGTGACCTCCCAAATCATTTTATCAATAGGAAAAATTAGTAAAATCAGTTAATTTCTGTTTAAAAAATAAAATGCACCTCTAGTTCATAAAATACTAAAAAATACAATTTATTTTAGTTTTACAAAAATATTAAAAATAGTTCACACTTTCATAACTAGTTTTGCAAAGCTTTAAAGTCACAGATTTTGAGGTGGAATTCTCTCACTATATTCTAATATTTTGCAAATGTTATTTTCTATCACTGTGCTTCCACCATTGCCAAAATGCTGCTAAGGCAATTTCTTACATGGTGACCTTATGGTTTGGAAGAAGTGTTTCTATGCCATTTGGTTTTTCAATAATGTGGAGTTTTAAAGGAATGATATTCAGTGAGAATATCAGTGAAGATTGTTCAGTAAGAATAGCAGGAAAATATTCAAATAAGTTTTTATAATGGAAACTATAATAATTTCCCATTCTAGAACTTGTGCATTTGATGCAAAATAATGAAAAATTATTGTCCTCCCATTCTATTTGTCCTGATAAATACAAGATATTGAAAAACTCAGAGAAGAAATCATACTTCCAAAAAAATAAAAACGTTTTATTTTTATTTATGTATCACAAAGCTGGACTGGCTGATGAAGTGAGTATAGAGGATGTTGTAGGACATACGTTCAACGTTTAACTTCCATTCTGGCCCTTACCTCTCTGTTCACATATACCCTGCAGTAAATGCCATTACAGTCATATAAGCAGAATAAAGGTCTTATAAGTAAAATATTATGGACTCTCTCTTATTTAAAATTACAAGTCTCTACATCTCTTAAGGAATTAAATTATCCTGGGTTTAGATGATATCAACTAACTAGACATTGAATATGTCAACTATTTCCCAATCCACAGACTCTCACTCTCTCTACACATTCCATCCCTGATTAATTAGATGAGAAAAATAAAAGTACCTACTAGAGAGAATGATTTCTCTTTTATTTGCTTAATTGTTGGTTGTCCACCCCTCTGTCTTTCACAATTTACAATACTGAGCTGAGTCATGCAGGACAAATGTATTGCTAAATAACATTAGCAATTATTTTAAAATCATTAGCTAAATAGAAATTAAGAACTAGAAATGCCACTGGATCTAATGCAGCGGATGCTGTGAAATGCTACCCCAGACTCCCTGCTTCAGGACCTAGGTACTAACTTCCCCATCAGCTTGCTTACTTTGTCTACTAATAACTTATAACTGAATCTTCTCTCAGGAACTGCCCTCAACAAAAAGTCACAGCCTGCATTCAGTAACTGGTTGACATGGGGGTAAGTCCCAAATATTTTTTAGCTCAATGGAGACATTCTGAAGCTTGGTAGCTCCCTGTGGGGTTGGCAGAGGTCTATATCACAACTGCAGTGTGGTTCAAATTCTCCTTTATCCTAATATGCGCTCTTCTCCCACTTGCAAGTATTTTTTTATTCTCGGAATTCATCTTCTTTTTTTTTTCAATTGAAGTATAGTTGATTTACAATGCTGTGTTAGTTTCAGCTAAGTGATTCAGTTATATATATGTGTGTGTGTGTGTGTGTGTGTATATATATATATATATTCTGTTTTAGATTCTTTTCCATTAAAGATTATTATAAGATATTGAAGATAGTTCTCTAGGCTATATAGTAAGTCCTTGTTGTTTATCTATTTTATATATAGTAACGTGTATCTATCTGTTAATCCAAACTTCTAATTTATCCCTTCTCTCCTTTCCCCTTTGGTAACCATAAATTTGTTTTCTATGTCTATGAGTCTCTTTCTGTTTTGTAAATAAGTTCATTTGTATCAATTTTTTTTAGATTCCACATATAAGTGATATCATATAATACTTGTCTTTCTTTGACTTAACTTAGTATGAGACTCTCTAGCCCATCCATGTTGCTGTAAATGGCATTATTACATTCTTTTTCACGCTAAGTACCCCTCTTATAAGTATTGTTCCTTAGAATAACCCCCATAAACAACCACAGATAAATCTGTATCTCAGAGCTATTTCCTGGGAATCTGACCCAGGTGTACCTTAATAGACACAATGATTTTTATTATTAACTTAGATATTCCTTATGTGACTAAGGATTTCTTTACTACATTGGGAAGACATAATTTTAAATACTTAACTGGAAATTTCTTAATTATCTTCTAAGAGCTTATCCTTGAGGAAATAATTCTGCATATATCTAATATAAGAATAAGGTTTCTTTTGGTTGCAAATAACAGAGTCCTGACCTGAAACAGATAAAATAAATAAGAAAATGTATAATAAGGAGAACTGGAATAAAGTTAAAGGTCAGAAACAATAGTTACGAGGAATTAAAAATCATCATGCCTTTCTTTCAATCTTTACCAATTCTCTCTGTGAGATTGCTTCAATTTCCACTCATTAAATTTTTCTTCAAACTGTATGGAAGACATTGCTGCCAATAACTTCCATGTAGAAATTTTACAGTCAATTCACTCCACTTGGAGAGAGAGATTGACTTTTCTTTTTAGATTCCTTTTATGAATATCACCGAAAAGGACTCTCATTTTCATGCTTAAGTCAGATTCTCTCCCCTGGAGAACAATCAGCTGTGGTCAAGTTTAGCAGACATATTTTATTCACATTGCAACTCTAACAATTATGTGGATGCTGTTGGGGACAAGAGTGATTTCAGATTAAAGCAGAAGCAGGTAGGGTGGAACGTTAATTAAACAATAGATATTATTATATCATGCATATGCCTTACAGTAAAAAAAGAAAGAAGAAAGGAAGGAACGAAGGAAGGAAAGAAAAAGAAAGAGAGAGAAAGAAAGAAAAGATTTTTTTTAGTTCATGGAATTCATCAGGAAAAATCCGTACTAATAGGCAGAAGACTGTAACACTGATGACTTTGTCCTTGTAAGCTAGATAAGGGCAAAGGGCAATCAGACCCTCTGCTGAATTTCTTAGTGAACTCATCTTTCATCTTAAACAGAAGCTCTTAATATCACCACCATACTTTAAAAAGCCATATTTCACTCTATTATTCTAAGAGAAAGATCTTACCAGTTGCCCTTTTCTGAGACTGTGAAACTTAAGGAGATAAAACATGCTTACCAGTTACCCTGGAGCCAAGAGGACATGGACTTTTAGTCTTCCTAGCCATGGCAAATTGTGTGGTGGTTAGTGGGAAAACATTATGTTACAATAATAGCTGCTATTGGACACTTGCACCCCTTGTGACTGTCCCTACACTGCAGGCATAGGCAGAGGTCACACTTCTCACCCCTCTACCACTCCCAAAAATATTATGGTTTGGTAGTCCTACTTCCAGTGAAGGAATTTTTCTCTATATAACAATTCGGGCCTTTGCAGATAGGTCACCCTGCATTTTGACTTCTCTTTGAAAACCATCTAAATCATACTCAGCAAAAAAACAGTATAAAGAAATCATCAGTCAAAATGTAAATAGTGGTACACACTGTATGAATTTGATGTTATTAAATATATGGTATGTAAACTCACTAAACTCGTATATGAATAATACTAACAAAATGGATGCTAACTTTAATATTGGCATTACTTCACACAGTCCTAAAAGTCATATGAATGTGAATGTGAATTAGATACTCTACAATAATCAAAAGTATGTAAACTCTAATATATATATAATTTTATTAAATAACATATATAAATGTGTATTAATATATTTTAATCTAGTAGAGTCAGGGTCAAGAATACATTCTCATATAGAATCAGAATAAAATCATGCTGCCTTGCTAATCTCATCCCTGGAAGAGACTTCAGGGATGAGATTATCATGTATGAGATAATTGAGGATGTATAGACATGAATAGCACTCAATGCCAAAACCAAGCCTGCTTAGACTAGGAAAATAATGTAATTTTTTTTTCTAGATTTAGACAAAATATTTAGTGGAGTGTTGGCATTTAACTCCTTTTATACAGCTTCACCAAGTGAATTTGTTTTCCATATGTACATACTGTAATAGGCTGAAAGTTTCTATGTTTAATTTCTTGGTAGAAAGAGATATTTACAAAGAAATCAATAAGCTGTACATAGAAAAAAAATCAAATACTACAGCAGTAATTATAAATAATAATCCATTATCCCACTCCCTGTTGTCAATATGCATCTTCTCTTAAGAGGTGCTGTGTGGTAATTTTCATATTTCTAAATAGTATTTAATGACTTCATACAGAATCTACTACAATATGAAAGATGAAGATTTAACTTCCATTTTTTTTCTCTTTCATTCCAATTAAAAAAAAAATCACTGCATTGTTGTCCAAACAGGAAACATTTTCATTATATGGAATTTAAGTTGAAAACAACAACAACAAAAAAGACTTCTAATCCACTCTGAACCTGATAACACATTCATCAATATATCATTTTTATATTTTGAAGGGGATGGATAGTGAGAGAAGGAAAAGAAAATACACAGCTGTGCTCACAGAAAGGTGATATCATAATATGAAGCTACTTAAAACCTTAAAAACTTTTCTCCTAGAAGAAATAAAAGCAAGAATAAACAAATGGGACCTAATGAAACTTACAAGCTTCTGCACAGCAAAGGAAACCAGAAATAAAACAAGAAGAAAACCTACGGAATGGGAGAAAATTTTTGCAAGTGAAACCGACAAAGGCTTGATCTCCAGAATATACAAGCAGCTCATACGACTCAATAAGAAAAAAATAAACAACCCAATCCAAAAATGGGCAGAAGACCTTAACAAGCAATTCTCCAAGGAAGACATACAAATGATCAAAAAGCACATGAAAAAATGCTCAATATCACTAATTATCAGAGAAATGCAAATCAAAACTACAATGAGGTATCACCTCATACCAGTCAGAATGGCCGTCATTCAAAAATCCACAAATGACAAATGCTGGAGAGGCTGTGGAGAAAGGGGAACCCTCCTACACTGCTGGTGGGAATGCAGTTTGGTGCAGCCACTATGGAAAACAGTGTGGAGATTCCTCAAAAGACTAGGAATAGACTTACCCTATGACCCAGGAATCCCACTCCTGGGCTTGTATCCAGAAGGAAATCTACTTCAGGATGACACCTGCACCCCAATGTTCATAGCAGCACTATTTACAATAGCCAAAACATGGAAACAGCCTAAATGTCCATCAACAGGTGACTGGATAAAGAAGAGGTGGTATATTTATACAATGGAATACTACTCAGCCATAAAAACCGACAACATAATGCCATTTGCAGCAACATGGATGCTCCTGGAGAATGTCATTCTAAGTGAAGTAAGCCAGAAAGAGAAAGAAAAATACCATATGAGATCGCTCATATGTGGAATCTAAAAAACAAAACCAAAAACAAACAAACAAACAAAAACAAAGCGTAAATAAAGGACAGAAAGAGACTTACAGACAGAGAATACAGACTTGTGGTTACCAGGGGGGTGGAGGGTAGGAAGGGATAGACTGGGATTTCAAAATTGTAGAATAGACTACACTGTATAGCACAGGGAAATATACACAAAATGTTATGATAACTCACAGAGAAAAAAATGTGACAATGAGTGTGTATATGTCCATGAATAACTGAAAAATTGTGCTGAACACTGGAATTTGACACAACATTGTAAAATGATTATAAATCAATAAAAAATGTTAAAAAAAAAACCTTAAAAAATTTAGGTTTAAAAAAGAGAAGCTTATAATCTCTTTCTTTTAAAAATTGCTTGAGTAAAGAAGGATCTGTACGAAAGAACGAAAAGTAGTCAGGAAACTGTTGTGGTGGTCTAGGAAGGAGATGATGGGGTCAGTCTAGGGTACAGTGCAGAAGGGTGAAAGTGAATGCATGATTTATTTCAGAGGTGGCATATCTGGACTTGTCCTGGAATATGTAGTGATCAGGATAGAAGACGGATAGATCTTTGACATCTTTTTTAAAAATTGAAGCTACTGGGTGATATCATTTATTCTGATAGGAGAGACTGGAAGAAATGATGTCAGTTAAAGTTAGCTGAGTTGTCAAAAATTTCAGTAGAAATCATATACTAAGTGATTTTAAGTAGCAAGTATATTAGGACAGAGGGCAGAAACTTGAATTCTTCAGTTTTTAAAAGTCAAAAAGAAAAAGAGCCAGCAAAGGAGAATAGAAATAGCTTCAGTGGGGTAGAAAGTAATTGAGAAGAACTTGGTTTCCTGGAATTAAGGTGAAAAATATGTACCTGGAAAAAAGTGATGATTGGATGTTTCGTATCACCTTGCATCCGTCAGGATTTCTTTGAAGTTAACAGAAAACACTCAAGCTAGTTTAAGCAATAAATTTAACAGTGAAATAGGTGGATACAAATGATAGGAAAGAAAAACAGAATAATCATAGCACTGAAAGCTAACTGGAAAGAGTCAGGGGAGCAAAGGGAGAAGAGACAGGGAGCAGATACCCTCACCCCATGGGCCCACCGGCTTGGGTGATCCACAGTCAGTGGACAGGTCCAATACAGGATGACAGCTCCTGATCTGAAACACTTCCATCTGTTTCTGCCTGAGGCTTTTCTTAGCCACAGAAACATGCTCTGCCTGGATTATGGCAGGCCAGCATGCCAGAATAGTGACACTCTAGGAAATATCTTCAACCAATGAGAGATAAGAAAAAAATGCCTTAGGTTTTCAGCCCACATTGAGTTGAACTGAGGTATATTCTACACAGTGTCTCAGAAGATTTCCCAAAAGATGAAGCCCCAGTCGCCTATGGTTGAAACGCACTCATTAGCACACTCTCGTGTCTTTCCTTTGTTCCCTATCTCACTTTCCTAGTCCCTCACTATATTTTCTGAGATAACCTCTCAAATATACTACTTGCCCCCAAAATTCTGTATTGAAATTGGCTCTTATGGAAGTACAAACTAAAACAGGATAAAGATAATAAAAATGAGCCATTGAAAATAGAAAGCAAACACTTGGAAAGAAATGTATATGCACTGAACACGGTCAGAGGAGAACTAATACATTACATAGCTGGAGTTTTCAAAGGACCGGTATTCCCAAGTACTTAAAATTTTCCTAATCATGGGATGATTTTTAAAATTTTACAGATTTTAATATTGCTAAGAAAAAAACATTAACCCCCAAATCTCAAGAATATAGTAGTCTCCTAAAAATATACAGACATCTCACTTATAGGTAATGAAGCAAAATCCTGACTAGAGTATTATTAAACAACAACAACAAAAATTATAGCATGAAATGGAAGGTAAGAATGGTTCAAGGGAAGAAAATCTATAAACATAATTAATTATATTAATACATATAATAAATAATACAGTCATTTGGTTCATATATTTTGAACCGGTATGAACTGGTTTGAAATAATTGGTAAAATTATACATATTTCTTGATAAAATCTCTAAAAAAATAGGGATAGGCTCTCTTTTTATTCATTAGCAAACTTCAAAACCAATGTAGATATTCTTCTCTTTTTTAAATCATTATTACTTTAGTCCACATAGCATAGAAATTTTCCTTGATTAATTTAATATAACTTATAGCTTCAATCAGCGTGCTTATATTTATTTAAAAATTTCTGACCAATTTAGGGACATACAGATTCTAGCTTTGACTCTGAATACCACATTTGGAAAGTTATACCAATTTGGTTGAAATGCAATGTTAGTTTAATATAAATCATATTTTCATGAAAACTTACTAAATTTTGCTGAGGCATAAAAGCATTTGCTCTTCTATATTTTTCATGACCATTTAAAAAAAATTCTCACCAATTATGTCACCAACCTTCAAGGTCAATTGCCTTAATCAAGAGATCTAAAATGAATTTGAACTTTAATCCTTTAAATTATTAAACTTGTTGCATAAATGCATAGTATTTTTTTTCCATTTATTATTTACTTTAAAAAAAACCCTCAATTTTTATAGCTGCAAATTTAGAAAAAAAAATAGTTGCAGGTAAATAAAATTACTTATACCTATTTCATAACACTAACACTGATATCAAGTTAAAATTCCAAAATTATATTTTACCTCTCTCATTTGCATCTTTGGGATCTGGCACCTCTTTATTTTAAAATATTTGTTCAAATTGCATTAGATGTCCCTATTTGTTTTTTTTTAAATAATTTAAAATAAAACACCTTTGTTCCCTATTTGCTAAATCAGTCTTACTGGCATTTTCTCATGTTACTCATTTACCAATGGTATTTAAAGGAATTTAAAGTCTCCCTAAATTAGTTTACATGATTTTTTTCCCAATGTGTAAGTATACTGCATAACAACCAAGAACAGGAAATTTTAGCAGCACAGATCAAGGGGAACACTTGCTATGTAGAAATATGTGCGTGTATGTAACAGAAGGAAAACTGAGTGGGCAAAAAGATTAGAAAATGAGTCATAAAAATTAAATGAACAGTTATCCCTATGTGATAAAGACGTAGTAAACAGTTTACTAGCATACTTTCTGAACACCTGAAGACTTTACATACAAGTAAATATATAGCTGTATTGTTAAAATTTCTTTATTATGTCATATGACAATTACTCAACAATAGTTATGTTCATGGATGACCCAACTATGAAATTCTACTTATAAAAATATTCTATCATGATCTTTTCTAAAATAGTTCATTCCTTGGTTAGAGATTCACATGGACGAGATTGATATCCCATCCCTTTTAATCATGGAATTTAATCAACCACTACATTAGCTATACACGAGCCAGGCATCCCTACTCAATGTTTCCACCATCCTTCCTTTTATTATTTGCTGGTCATTCTTAAATTTCTAAACTTATCACCAATGTTCCATTATCACAATCTTCAAAGACTTTTTCCAACCTACTATGTAATCTTTCACCTCCATTTTTCCTTCTCTACTCCTCTTGTTTTAAGGTCTTTGAATCTACTCTTTTCTGATTGGAATACTCCCTTCTCTCAACTTGCTTTACTTAGCCAACTGCAATTCATAATTTTGTTGTTTAAATATTATTTGCTAAGAGAAGTTCCCCCTGACTCTCTCTAAACAATAAGCTGAGAATTGTTATACATTCTCAGATGAACTTTTGCTTCAAAACAATTATCAAAATTTGAATAAATGCTTAATTGACTTTTATGTTGAAACTTTTCATTCCTCTTTAGGGTATTGGTGACTTTGTTTCTCTTAGTGACGGATGAAAGCCTAACGCTAGCACACAGCAGGTAATACTGACTCAGTACAGGAGGAATTGACTGGGACAGGAAGTGAGTGAGAGAGCAGGGGAGGAATTTGGCGGTAAAGACCTGGGGTATGAGAATGGCTATACATGTTATAAGAAAACATAAGACTTATAATGTGAGGATTATAGGGTAGTGTGGAATCAGGGATGGTTTCATTATTTGAGATTTTTACAGGCTGTATGTACTGGAATATTATGATTATTAAGCTGTCAATTATCAGTGCAAATCACATCATTGCAATTCTGTAATTGCTAACAATGGACTAGACCTTATAAATTTAGGATAAATCTATAACTTGACAAAGAAATATACTCAGTCCAGAGAAAATAAATTATTCTCAATTTCTTAATGGATTTGTCAATAAAATAAACATGCATGGATAACTTACATGATAAGTTGAAATTTTTATTTAGAATATATAATGCTGAAATCAAGTGTTGATATTTTCATAAAACTAAATAGTGGTAATAGTGCTATTAAATATTAAAGTTTATATTTCCAAAATAGGTATACTCTTTATTGTGTCTGCTAAAAATAATTTGAGTACACTTTTGGTTCTTGAGGAGAATATTTTAATATTCACTGTTATTGGTTAACAATGAGGTTAATGTAAGTGAATTTTGAATATCTATCACTTGATAAACACTTGTGTTGATTTAATTTTTTGCTATTTTTCAGTTTGATAAATAAATTTTAAAATTACTTTCATTTGTTTCTATTTCACAACTCTCTTATGTGAACACACAGGTGACTCATATTTCTGTATCTTTTTTAAATAATGAGGGTTAATTCAGATGCAATCTAAGGGGACTACAGAAATACTGAATATAAAGCACCTTCATATCTTTGAATATAAAGCATCTTCATATCTTTGAAGAAAACTTCCTACCTAAAAGCAAAGTACTTGCTATTTGTATGTTTGTGTACTGAAATATATTATTTAAATGTGGTGGTCTCAAGACTATATGTCTACCATTTTATTTTTCAGAGGCAGTGACATTTTTTCATATTTGTTGCAATAAAAGTAGGACTTGTTTCATGTTTACAGAAGGTAGAATTGTTTCTTTGTTTTTTCTGCAGTAACAAATCCTTATTTTATTGCCTATTCTGTTTCACAATAATAATTATTATGACTTTGAAAATCTCCTGGCATTTTGTAAGTAACAGAACGAGTAAAACTGTGTCAACTTTTTTTGTTTATTATAAAATTCTAGTACTTGAAAGTTGTTGATGAGGGACTGTAAATTCAGAGTCTCTGTAATGGGAAACATAACTCTTCAGCAGTGTTTCAAATATGACCCAGGACAGCAGTGATCAAAGTTACTAACTACCTCAATGATGGTTTTCCATAAGGAAAGTATCTATATAACTATAACCAAAGCTATTTAAAGCCATTGTGTGAATAATATTCCAGGGAGTGTAACTAATTTCCTTCAATATGACTGCATTAGAGATATGTTTATAATTTGTAAGTATAAAGATTATCAGAGTTATTTGTAAGTGAATTTGAATTGACAGTTATCTTAAAGACAGTTTTTAGTGTAAGTCAATTGTTTACAAATTCACCATAGCTGGGTCCAAGCATATTCTAAGAGCTCTCATGGTGATCCTGATAGTCACAGAGCTGAGAGCCTCTGATTTAAATGGATATAATTTGTTTATATTATCTAGCATGTTGCCTCACACATAGTAAGCAGATAATAACTATGCATTATCAATGGCGATGATTATAATTTCAGTTCTGTTATATCCTGGGCTATATTGCCTGGTGTGAGGATGTGCTCAGATTGGTCCTGTTCACCGATACGGTTTCAAAGTATAAATTTGGCGTTCAAATCCTACTAGCCATTCCTGAATGTGGCTACAGGAACAATAGGAAATAGCCAAAGGTAGTGAAATGTTTTATTAACATCTGTACAAGCACTCCATTGTGCCCCAGTATAGTGCTTCTCTCCTAAGTTTTGCTGGGCTCAAGACACAGGGTACTTCTCCTTCATCTTGAGGTGGCTGAGTCTACACAGCAGACCCCGAGTTTCTTACTTAGCTAGCTACAGGGATAGGATGTCTGAATGACTGTCTTGGGATAACAAAGCTTGTTCTTAGAAGCCAGGACAACATATGAGAAAGGGTGGAGTGTTTGCTCCTTTCTTTAAAAGACAATATTACTGTTCACTCTTTAACCTGACTCAAAGAGTGTGTTGAGCTTTGACTAATTAATTTATCGAGACCTCCTCCCTGGAAAAGAAATGAGAGTGGGATGTTGACCCTGAATAAGAAGAGAGCAATGAATATTTGAAGTTAACAGTTAGTTATACAGAACCTCATGATAGAAAAAGAAGAAATCATCTCCATTTTAGTTCTACTTAATTGCTGTAGCTTTTGGTTGCTTTGGAGACAATGTAAGAAGCAAAATTTACACATATAAATCTTTAAATCCTATCTCCTCTGCTTACTAAAATTCACCATGAATAGAATGTTAATATATCTTTTAATCCCATTTTCCATCCATAAATTGGTCAAAATATTAGACATATTTCAGAAGTTTGATAAGAATCAAATGATAAATATATTTCAAGAAGTGATCCATAAATTATTTACATATATTAATAATAAAAGGGTTCTACTGTCAAATATGTTTGAGACAAACTATCTACTTCGGTATTTATCAGATGTTTTACTATGCATTATAAATCTCCAGATGAGGATATAGCAGGATTTTTCCCCAAAATTATTTATTCATAGAACTCATTTTCCAAAAAGCATCTCAGAGAATTAATAACTTGTTGAAAAACTTTTAGAAAACATCTAGTTAGGTGTCATAAGTAGTGACTAAGAAAGCATCTAATGTAATGAAATTTTGTACCATGTGATTTGTAACAACACATATTTTGTGTTAGCTATGTCCCTGGCATTATGTTATGTGGTTGAAATGGCCATATTTGTACAGGATATATAAATTACATGAATTGGAATTTTAGAAGAGTGCAGTGGGCACCAGAATTTCTCCAGAAAAGAATGGTGAGATGTGAGACAGAAGGATAATAGGTCTTTTAATCTGAAGGTCTCTTAATCTGAGTTTTGATAAAATTTACAAGAAGGAATAAAAGGGCATGGCTCTCCAATCAAAAGCTTAGAAACAGAGTTTTAAGAAAAGGCTAGGTTAAAATTAGACTCAAAATCAGCACAAAGGAAGGAAAGGAGGGAGAGAAGGAGGAAGAAAGGAAGGAGAGAGGAAGATTGGTTCATCTCCGGGATGCAAGCAGCATGATGTTAGGTTGTGAATTATGCACCTGAAGAGAATCAATAAAATATTTCAGAGCCAATGAATCTCTCTGCAAAGTCTCAGTAAATTTTCTCCTCTAGAATTGAATGAATCTAGACTTTATTATTCTGTTTGTTATTCGTTACTGGAAAATTTGCATACAAACAATAAAGTAATAGCTAGGTCTAGAGAGAGTAGGAGAATTCTGTGACTACAAGATCAAAGATTGGAAAGATCTTCCACGCTCTTGAGCAACAGCAGTTTTGGGTACAAAAATAACAATACTGATAATAGAGAAATCTCCCTGCATCAAAATGTCTATGATGTTTCTTCCTAGTGTCTTATATTTCACCTTCACTGGGGAACAGTTAACATCTTTGTTCCCTTACTTCTTATTATATGCCATAAAAAGCAGTGCAATATATTAGGAGTCACTAATTCCTTACTTCATCTGTTCTTCCACCTTTACACTAGACTAATAACATTATATCAGCAAAACATATTCTAGAATATTAGAACTAAAAAAAAACCACATGAATGTAAACTCTTATTTTAACCAAAATCTAGACTGAAGGAAAGTAGATCACTGAGGCCTGGCTTTAAAAACTGTCTCATTGTCATACAGGCCTATCTGCACCCTATTCTACTACATGCCGCTGAAGGATTTCACAGTCCATTTCCCACTCCGCTCTGTGTGACTTCAATGAGCGTAATTTCAGATCTGTTACAACTAGAGTGTTCTGATGAATAAAAAGATATTCTAAAGAGAAAAAGAAAAGGAAAACTTACGATCCACTTCAAGGAAAGTCTGCCAAATACTATTTAAAATGCTAGCATTTCTCATCCAGAAACCAGTGTAAACTAAAATACAGATGACTTTATTCATGTTCCATTTAATAAAGTTTCTTAATTTCACAAGGCAAGAAATTCTGGAATGACATTTAGTTTCACAGTAATAGAAAGTGCAGTATTGTGCAGGAGCAAGTAAAATACTATTTTATATTGTTTTTCTAAAAGTCTGTGAGTTAAATGTTGCCGCTTATTGTGCAGTTAGTCCTCAGGTGTCAGGAACTAGAGGTTCCTGATGTGAGAAGCTACACATATATCAAGATTATGCTAAATATATCGGATTCGCCTAAAAAGGAAACTAAAAATGCATGGCTTGTGCACTAGCAGATGTTAAAAATATTTTATAAAAATTCAACTGTATGAATATTTTCTACATTCTTTCAATATAACCAATGTCTTTATACCAGGATGGTTGTCAGAGGAAAGGGAAACTGACACAGTCTAGATTTTTCAGTGAAAGGGTGTGGATACAGGGACTAGGACTTCCGACTGTGAGAACTGCCGTTATAGTCCTGTAGTCTCTTCTGCTCAGAATGCTGACGTTCCACCCACTTCTCCTTGAGAAAGTGAGACTTTGTAAAAGGAGGATTTCAAAGGGTGTCTACATCTGGACTTAGTCCTGTGGGGCTACCCCATTTCTGTTTCTTCAATTTCACTTCAATTTGCTTGCTTCTTGGAGAATGATCTCTCACTAACAAGATTCTTCTTTAGCTGCAATAAATTTAAAGCAGTCCTCCTTAATCCTGTGTTAGGAAAGAGTTCAAGTTCATGTCCTGACTCAGAATTACAGAGTTAGGAGGAGAGAGATCTTTGCTGTACATTTTCTAACTCTGATAGACTCTTTCCTTCTGAAATGCAGTTAGTTCTTTCCTGTTTAATAATCTTGGCTCTTTATATCTGCCTGCCTCAATATTTTAACACAGATCTACTTGTAATGATACTCTCACTGGCAATGTTCTTTGATGTTTTTCCCATTGACACCTGCACCATATATCCCGTGGACGTGAAGTCAGAACTAGAAGGCACACATTTGCTGACCCAATTCCATGTGATCATTCATTAAATTTGCTTTTGTAAGTGTAGGTCTTGCTGTATGGAGTAGCTTCCACAAGTCATCACACACAACACATCTGATAGCTTTTAATTTATTGCATCTTAACTCCAAATCCACTTATCATTGTAAAGAGTGATCTCAGCCTTATAAATGCCTTTCCTTTGTCAGCTGGCAAGGTGTAAAGCTTTGTTTGTAGAGGGTGATAGAGATAAATACAGGAAGCAGAGCCCTCCATTCAAGGTTCTAATATTTTCTTGGCAGGCTCCTGCAGCACGTTAGGCTTCGTCAGGGTCCACTCCCAGCGTGTGGACAGTTTTCTAGCACCTGGCACTGCAGCACAAGCAGCTTCTCTGGCACTTGGCTCCTGCACTGGGACAGCAAGCTCTCCAGTGCCCAGCTCCTGCTGCAAGACAGCTTCTGCAGGACATGGCAGTCTGCTGCAACCAGTGACCAGTATCCACTGACTACATCCACTGACTCCTGATTCCAGCAGTTTTATGGTGGAATGCCTTTGATGTGACACACCTTTCTATGGCAACCTTGGGGACAAATTTCCAGAAAGTGCCACTGGTGCAGCCACACTGCTACTTCTCTGCCATGCAGTGACAAACGGGGCCATTCATTCCCCAGCAAGGCCTCGATCTCAGCCTGGGGGCAGGAAGGTCTCTTCTTTAGGTGTTCTATGTTAGCTCAAGGAATACTGGTTACTTTTTTACATCTGCTTTTCTTATATTATTTAGAGTTCTCACTACTTCTTCCTAGCTATAATGGTTAATTTGTGTTATCTTGGCTAGAGTATGCTGACCAGTTGTTTCGTTAAACACTGCTCTAGATGCAGCTGTAAAAGTATTTTTATACATAATTAACATTTACAATTAGTTGTCTTCAAGTGAAATAGATTGTTCTCCATAATGTGAATGAGCCTCATCTAGTCGGTTGAAGGCTTTAAGACAAGAAGACTGATGTTTCCTGAAGAAGGAATTTGGCCTGAGTTTTCAGTCTTTGGACTCAAACCTGCAACATAAACTATTATCTGAACCCTCAGCCTGCAGGCTTGCCCTACAGATATCAGATTTAGCAGACTCCATAATCTGATGAGCCAATTCCTTAAAATAAATCTTTCAGTGTCTTTCTCTCTGTAGCCTATTGATTCTGTGTCCCTAGAGAATCATGACTAATACACTAGCCAACCTCTCATTAATCAAATCCCTTGTTAGTGTTAATCATTTCTTTAAACTTTCTCTATACATATTACTGTGCAGTTTTTGTCTCCTGATTGGAAACAACCAATCCAGCACTCTTGCACACTGACAGCATAACGTCTGTATGAGACGTTACGGGTGACAGAGCTGGGATGACACCATCCAGTATTTGAAACAAAGTTTCCTCTATGTCCATCCCTGTTTATGTTTTTAAAGGCTTCTGGTCATCTTGTTTTGAGGTAAGGTGGGTGAGTACTGGCAACAGGAAACCAAAATCATTACCTCAGACAATCAGGGTTACACATATACTTTAAAAATAGAATTGGAACTATATGGCTATTGTTTTTGGCATATATCATTTTCCTGATTTTTATTGTGAATATATCTGGAACAAAAGAGAAAAGATAAAGAATAGCAATCATTCTCTAATTAGAGAGGACATCATATTCTAATACTGTAGATAAACAGAATCATCAAAAGTGGTAGAGTAATAGAAGAACAGTTCATAATTAGAAACATAGAAGAGCTCTCAATTGGAAACAAATATGCGGAATAGAAAATAAGCCTTATCTTTTTTTCAATTTTCAAAGAGAAAATTTCACAGGAAAAGCAACTTAAAGAGCTGCCTCAATGTTCTCTATCTATATAAATATGCTTCTCATAACCAAATACCTGGAAATCATTTTTTAAATCACCTCTCTTAAGTTGCTATATCCAATAATTCACGAAGTTTAGTGCCTGTTAGCACAAAAATATATTTCAAATCAATTCACTTCTCTCTGATTGGTACGCAAACTGCATTAACCTTTAAACTATTAGCATTAGCTAATGCACACACACTACACTAACCCTTAAACTATCAGCCTTGGCTAAGTCAGTATAATTTATCCCCTGGCTTACTGTGTTGGGTTCCCTAATATCCTCCCAGATACCACTATTGCATTCTTTGGTCCAATCTTTATAATCACTCCAAGTGATATTTGAAAATGTTGATAGCATCATGCCACTTTCCAACGTTAGACTCATTGATGACTGTCCATGCTTTTGAAAATGAAACCTGAACTCTTTAATACAGAGTGTGCGTATTGCTCACTGGTAAAGTGCATGCTTAGCATGCACTAAGTCCTGGGTTCAATCCCCAGTACCTCCTATAAAAATAAATAAATAAATAAGTCTTAATTACCTCCTCCCAAAGAAAAGCACAAAACAAACAAAAATAAGTAAACAAAATGTTGCAAAAAATAAAGTCTTTAATATAAACTCAAACAACAAAAATAACAGAAAAACTAACATTTATTGTGCTTTTGTCTTAAGCCTGGTACGAAGTATCTGCATATATTCTCAGTATTCTATTTATATAAAATAATTTATATTTAATAGCACACTTATGCTTAATATTATGTTGATTCTATTATTATTATTATTATTTCATAAGGGAACAAAATAAGCACGAGAAGATTAAACGATTTACCAAAAAAACCCAATGATTGCTACTGTCAGAATTCCAACAAAGGCTAACTCCTTAACTGACAATGTTAATTTTCATGCTTTATCCAGATTGTTGCTCAGCACAATTCTCCACAGGCATCTAATGCAGCCCTCCAACTTCCTATGATCCAACCACACTGGTACTTGAAACGTTTCAAGTACCAGAAAAATGTAACAAACTTTTTTCCTTTTCAGGCCTTCCCATATGCTGTTTTATTTTTCTGGTATGCCTTTCCTCCCACTGTCCACACGATTATTTTTACTCATCCTTCAGGACTAAATTTAAATGTCACTCATCTAGAAAATCACGGGATCGCTGCCCACTCTAAAAAAAAGATCTTATATGTTACTCTCTAATAGAACCTGTATTTTTAATTTATTGCACTTACAATTAAAAGTGTGTATTTTTTCTCTATTTGATTAATTCTCTTTTCCCAAGTAAAGTGTGTGAAGATGAGGATTGAATCTGTTTTGTTCACCAAAGGGTTTCCAATGCCAAGCAATAAATAGTTTACGGATGACTGAACAAGTGAGGTGTGGAGGCAGAGCTCTTTATAGGAGCTAAAGGGGTTCCCATCTGGCAGATTTCGTTGTTTCTGAAGACAGAATCTTTTTCTCAGTGGGGAATAGAAAAGAGTTGGATGTGTGAGAAACATGAAAAGATTTAATACACTGTTGCATAAGGTGAAGAATGAATATGCAGTGTCAGCTGTCTGTACCATTGGTATAACTATTTTTTTTTTTCTTTTAAGTATCATTCATTTTTGTGCTATGAGAAAAGAAAGCAAGATGGCAGTAGTTGGGCTTAGTTGCATTTGGGTTTTGGACACATGGTTAAAAGGAGAAGACAGGTCCAGAAGCAACCCTGAACTAGGAGCATTAGAACTGACACTGTACGTTAGGGTGGAAGGCAGGTGTTAAGATGAGATGAACTAATGCTTCAGTCATGTTATAAAACTGTAGCAATCAGAGTGCTGGGCAAACAAGCAGGAAAGAGAAATGCTGCGATAAGAGTGGAATATTTGAGCTCCTGAAATCAGTGACCCTCTATTAGAAGCAGGTGGTGGAAGGAGATCGTCACTGGAGACAAGGGAGGTTGGGGAACTAGAGGCCAGTGTGCATGGCTGAGTGGTCTGTGTTGAGATTGAAACCCTCCAGAATGAAGAGAGAAGTTGAGATGGTGATAAAAAACTATGAGGTAAAATGTTTCTAATAATTTGATAGAACAGTGACCTCAAAGTGTTGTCAGGGAACAATTAAGTCAGCTCTTAGTGCTGAGTAATGAGAATAAGAAAATAAAGTACCCTGATTTTCAGAGTGCTATGTGGGAATTGGTCTTTGAGGTACATATAAGTTTATTTATGGCAAAGAGATGGCAGAACTTTCTGAGAGATGACATGGATTTAAGTGGTGTGGTTAATTAGATAATAAGAGTTTTAGACAGTAGAGTGGTAGATCTGGGGAAAGAAGGGAGAAGATGAAAGTCAGGACAGGATCATGAAAGGCAGAGAACTGTGAAGACAATTATACAGCAAAACATGCTTAACAGTTCATGGGAGGGATAGGACCTGACAGATCACTCACTTATCTAGGAAAAAGAGATATGATAGCATGAATTTCATCTTGATATTCTCTTGTAGGGTTATGAACAAATGAGCTTAACATAATACAGGTGTAGTATATAATATAAACAAGTTCTCATAATTGTGGTGGAAGACCGAATATTGATTTTGTCCATAAACCCAATTATGGGATATTGGCAGCTGCCATGCTTATGTGTGGGCCTGCACTTGGGGTGTATGAGGGGACCATAAAGATGGATGATCCTAGATGCAGCAGATTGGTACTCACGTAGTTCGGTTGTAAGTTTACCTACCTGGAATAGCGGGACGCTCTCCCTGCCCTTTTGCGTTATCTGCCCAGTTTAGAGTGTATTTGTTTCCTAAAATATTCAAATTTTTTGAAAGATTGTGATATTTTAAGAATCTCCCACTTCAAAATTTATTACTTTTTTGTATGAAACATCACAAATGTTTCTGTTTTACTGTGTATCAACTATAAATTTCAGCTCTTATACAACATAAAAAAAAAAAAAAAAAAAAACTATGTCTACAATGCCATGGTCACTTTCTCACTCTCCTGTTCATTGTTTTCTCCAAAGCATCTCTGGTCCATCCACCACGTCATACCTTAACACTGAATCCAACTTTACTGTCACTTAAAACCTCAAACCAAGTTCTTCTTAAAATCCTTTTCTGGCATCCCAAAGAAGGGAGATTCAACCAAATACACAATGATGTAATTTTTCTAAGACAGTTGCTGCTACGGCCAACTTTTCACTTCTTTTGTTGTTTTGTAGTTTGATAGAACATTCTCTTTGATCTCTGTCCAAATACTAAATTAGTTATGTTTAATGGTCAATCCAATTAAACAGCATTACAACTACCTTAAGACATACATGTTGTGTGCACCATAATCTGATGGAAATAGCACTGGACAAGAACGCTTTTAATGCCTTCTTAAAAGTGCTTGTAAGAAAGGCCAATATTATCAACAACACTTATCAAGTATAATATAGTAGTGTTGAAAATGTTTTAAATTATCAGTAAATATTCTGAAACTTCAGATGCATACATTTAAAAATGTAAACTGATTACTCATATATTATCTAATCTCTCACTCTATATGTGTGTATATATATGTACATATACACTTTATATATATATATATATATATATATATATATATATATATATATATATAATGGTAAAAACAAACATTATGTTAATTTTGAATATTTACATAGGAGAGAAATTTCAGCAAAATCCATGTATGGTAAAACTAATTTTAAGGAAACTTTCAAATCCAAAATAAAGTAATCAATTTAGCATGTTTTCAGAAATCTATACAACATAAAGAAAGAAAATAGAGTTTATTGTTTGTTTCCAGAAAGATAGCTACCTGCAGAATGAATGTTAATGTCTAATAATTTGGAATTTGGAGCTATGAGTATGAACAAGACCACTTATTTTTCTGGCCCCCAATTGGGAAAACAGCTTGAGCATTTCTAATAAAGTTAATCAAACACTTACCATAAGAAATAATAATCCCATTCATAGAAATTTACCCAAACAAAGTAAAAGTTATGTTTCTCAAAAACTGATACGAAAGTGTTTACGGAGGCTTTATTCATATTTACCCGAAACTAGAAACAACCCAAATGCCCCTTGAAAAGGACCAGAATAAGTGACCCCAAGGTATGCCACTTTGGCATGTGGATTATTTTGAGCTGAAGGCAAGTAAGACTCAGCAGATTCAAAAAACAAAACAAAACAGAGTACAACAAAATTTTATGTCTACCTTAGCTATATAAGAGAATATAAATAGGGGCCCTGGCTCTCTCAGTGGGAGACCTATTACCAGAGATAACTTTTATCTGAATGACCTATCTGTATGGCAGGGCAAACATCTAATTACCAGACATCTCTTGTTGTCCTGCATATTACCTCTCTCCCCTTTGAAGACCCAGGTCCTTAAACTATTTTGTAGCTCAGAATATCATATAAGCCTCAATTGCCCACCTTGCTCATATTCTTCTGAGGCTCCTTTACATACATAATTAAATATTTTGTTCACCTGCTAAACTATCTTGTGGCAATTTAATTAATGGAGCAGCCGAAAGAACCTAGGAGGGTAGAAGAAAAACTTTTTGTTCCCAATATTCTCATTAAGAAAGGATAAACAAACTGTGTTACATCCATTCAAAGAATTCTACTCAGCAATACAATAGTAGCAGTCTAGTGATTTGTGCAATAATATGAATAAAATTTAACTAAACTATGCTAGGTGTAAGAAGCCAAATTTAAAAAGTTAGAACTGCGTGATTCCATTTATGTGACACGTTGCAAAGGCAAAACTATAGGTATCAGTAGTTTCCAAAGCTGGGGATAGGATGAATGATCGATTACACAGTGACACATAGAATTTTCAAGTTGATGAAACTGTTGTATATCTTTATTACAATAATAATCATAAACATTATTTATATGTTTGTCAATACTCAAAGAATTGTACACTAAAAGAGCTGAATTTTACTGAATGTAAATTATGTCCAATTTTTTTCCTAGGCCCAATTTTTAAAAAATAAAAAAAAAATTAGAAACAAAATGTTTCTACATAAGTAGTAGGTACACTACATGAAATATTCCATTTATTTATAAGATAAATGAAACTAGATCTGCATGAGAAGCAGTGAAAATATAGAAAGTAAATAATATGCTACTTTTATACAATAAAAATAACAACCACAACCAAGATATAACTTTGTTTTGAAAAAAATAAAGACAGTGATGTTTACTAAGGCACACACAATAAGAAACTTATTAAAGTCTATTAAAAAGTTTATTTAGCTCTACTTCTAAATATGACTTATTTATGGATACAAGAATCAGTTCTATTGGCGGAAATAAAGAAGGAGGCAGAAGCAGAGAAGAGGAGGAAAAAAGTAAAAGGAGAAGAAATGGAATCGAAGTATCAAGAAGAGGAGGAACAGTGGGAATATCTGAACATTCCTAAATTATTGAACATGTTTTAGAATATTAATAATAGAAATAAGAAAAAAAGATATGAGTAAAAGAAAGCATGACTAAACGAGACTGGCATGTTTTCAAAAGCAGTGAGCCCAAAGGTTAATAACAATTACAAAAAGGAGGAGGTCGTGTTTTCTACTGCAGTCTGAATTTCTATAAGGACTACGATGAAACATATACAAAAAAGATGCAGTTGTAACTTCTTTGCTATTTGAGTCCAAATTATGGATTCAGTTCTATCCATTTAAAGTTTCATATTGTTCACTAATAATTATTCTAGAATTGTGACCAGTAAAAACAATGAAAATTACTGTCTATAATGGTCAGCAGCATTTCCATCTTTTTTGATGGTTTGAGCACTCCCCAAAGCTGCTCATTTATTATAAACAGATGAATAAAACCTTGTCTCCAACTGTGGAGAAGCAGCAAACACATTTTGGATTCTACCTTTTCCTGTTTTATCTTTAAGAGTCTGACACCTAAAAGAAACAAAAGTTGCTATGCCTATTTCCTCCCGTCCTATATATTACCAACATAATCACACCCATTAACATTCCTGCTTTGTATTTCCCTGACAAATAGTAAAGAGAACCTTCCTTAATTAATTTTTAATAAATAACCAGTCCTTTCTATTTGCTAACTAATTTCATGATTCTTTCTATATTAGTTCTAGAAATAGTTTAAGAGATCACCTTCTCTTATTTCATTTGAGGTACAGAGAAGCAAAATTTAAAAATTAAGTAGTTTATTCAAGAGTTGGTAGATAATCCATGTTAGTGAGTATAAATTTACCACTAGGAATTTTCTCTGCATCTGTCAGAGTGTGGCCACAGAGTTTTACCACATGTATGTGGTCACAATGAATGCCCCACGCTTGTGCTCTAACTCAATAGAATGAATCCACTGCTGGAAATGTGAGGCCAGATGGAAAGAGAAGGTGGTTGTAACAAGGTAGAGAAGATACAGCGTCAGTAATTTCTTACATAACTTATCAAATTCCCAGCTGTCTAAGGAATGAACTCAAGTGGGTCAACATAATACGATACGTGAGCTGAAGACAGCAGTACAGTGATTCTGTGGCAATCTCACTGTTGGATTCAGGGCACGAATTTGTATGCCCACCCTCCTTTTCTGTGACGTAAGATCAGTATTCCTTTGTTCTTCTTTTTCCTCCATCTTTAAACCAGATGGAAAGACCCTTGAACTTTCACAAGCAACTATTGAGAGACTGAAGGCACCTGGCATTTTCAATTAATTCCTAGAAACTGGATCGACATTCTGCAGACCATCAGAGGATAAGCTTGCTAAGACAGCACATTGTGTGAGGATACTAGTGCTTCTAGTGGGTTGAAAAAAAATTCTTGAAACATTCAAATTGACCTTCTAGTTGCAAGTTTATACATGCTTTTGTCAAAGGTATTTAATTTTCATAGAACTTAATACAATTATTGAGTTATACTTTTAAACTTATAGCTGTACTCCCAATAGATTTGCCTGGACTCTGTCTATCTTAATCCTTTTTGCTTTGAAATTATAACCTGTGTTTCTGGACCTTACATTTTCTGTCTTGGACTTTTCTTCATGCCCATCTTGAGAAAATTAGTTGACTCTAAGTCTTAAATTCCTTATTTAGAATGTGAGGGTGATTATACCCATTACATACAGAATTGTTGTGAAGAAATTGTTGTTAATGAAAGAAATGTATGAAGGTCTTAGCATAACGTCTAGCACATATTTAATACCTAATACGTTTTACCTCCCATAATTATGTCTTAGTTCTTTCTGGCATTCAGCCCCCAGCATAGTGCCTAACATATACTAGGTCCTGATTTAATGTGTACTGAGTAAATGAATATATCTTTGAAATATTTCTCCCAACAGTAAGTCTTACGTAATTTCTAAAAATAGTTCTTTCATGTGGCAAACTCCTTTTGTGATGAATCCTAAGCAAAATTATCTGTTGACAGTCTTTCAGAATAGGAACATTGTTCTAGAATTATTTCCATTATAACAGTGTAATAGTTTGGTTAGACATCCCATCATATAATTGCTTACCTCAAAAGAATTCCAAAGGAGTGGAATCTCAAAAGATAATAAACTCCATAGGAAAACATACTATAAATATGTATCTATATATGTGTGTGTTCATGTTTGTGTGTTCCCTTTGCACAAAATATTATGTGATCTGGCTTAAATGTCATTATTTTTAGCAATTTCTTGTTTGGAAATCACAAAGTGTCATCTTTATCACACTATCTAAATGTTACTGTTTTTTTAAAGTTAATTTTTTGGGATCTTCCCATTGTATGTTTGCTTTGGCCAACTGCCAGGTTTGTTTTTATTGCTTTTAAAAGCCTGTTTGGCATATGTCCATGCTTGGAGTTTTAGTTCCGTTGAAATAATGTATTCACAGTGTTATGTGCTTATTTGAATTCTACTATAACATGACAATCTGTATCTTTATTTCTTTTAAGTAAAGCATATTTTTTACTTCCTACAGTCTATTAGATTTTAGCCAACTTGTTTGAAATTGTAACTCTCAATTTAATTGCTATTTTTGGTTGTTGTTTTGTTTGTTTTCTCACCATGGAATAAGACATGTGTATTGATGGAACTGCAATTGAGAACATTTATCGTTCATTCTCATTTCTCTCTTCTAACTGATGTAATTATACACTCACTAAAATTAGAACAAAAAATCCATAACGTTTCCATTTTATGTTCTATTCAGAAATACTTCATTTCTAGCATGTATATTACTAATTATAACATAAACTACTTATCTCTTTGGTATTATGACCTTTAAAAAGGGATATGAGATAAGATTATGTTTAAACTGTGATAGAGGTAACCATTTTAATCATCCACAGTGACTAGCCATCAGGTACTTTAAAAAAATGTAATATTAAATTAAAAACCTACTTTAAGATACATGAGAAGTCTAAATTTTATTTGCACAACTATAACAAATAACTTTTTAAAAGGTTGTATAGTCCAAGAATTCTTTTTCCCTGCCTAAAATCCTATCCTACAAGAAAAGTAAGCAGACAAAAGGTAAAAGTCCTTTTGTTGCCATCTCAATTTGCTGCACAAGGTTCACTCATCTCGCATTAAGGGAGTTACACAAATTAAGCCTGATTGTGGTGTGTTAGTCTTATAATTAGTACTTTCTAAAGCTATTCACAGGAGCCAACCATCTAGTGTTCTTAGTCACATCTGATCTACAAAGCAAGAAATTTGCATGTGGTAAATGGCAGCACTTTCCGAAAGGCAGTTAATCATTAAAGGGGAAAAAGCCTCTTGGCATTTATTGTTCATAGCATGAGGGAAAGGCATTAATATGTCTGTAATTTTCAATTCCAAAAGAATTTCTTCACAGTTTAAGATAGATTAATGCCCGAATGCCATTAAGTGTTTCTATACCTTTCTGTTAAAGACAAGAGTTTTTATTATACAAACTGATGAAATTTTGATGCCTAAAATACAAGTCAGGTAACGTTTTGAGGTATAAATAGGCTATCGATGACTTAAAACCACGGCTTTGTTTTGCTCCAGCAAAACAGGAGAATTTCTATGCTGGTGACTTTAGGCTACTAACTAAAAAGTTCATTGACAGGTCGTCTGTAGCGCCCTCTGCCTCTAGTTACCTAAGCAGAAATGGTCACCATGGAGGACTTTAATCTTTGTTAGGAGAGGAAAGGCCCTTCTAGCAGCCCTGACAAGCAATCCTGTGTCAATGGCAGGAACTGAAACAAACGGGAGCCTCATCCTCAGCCTAGCTATTACCCATGAATAACACCTAGGGCATCAGGCAATCTGTATTAAAGCAGACTAGGCGATTGTTAGCCCATTGATTTGTAAAATTAAAGTGGTAAAAGATGAGAGCATGAATACACACTGTAATTCGAAGAAGTAAGTGCCTCTGTGACAATAAGTGATATCTTGAGACAAAAATGGATCAGATTAATTTTTTACTTTGCAAAAATTTCAGAGTTTGGGTCATTTTCAATTGTGCTATTATCAAGTCAAATCATTTTTGTTTTTTCTCCTCTCCTTTCTGCTTATTCTCCTTTACCACCTCCTTCACCACCTCTTTCTTTTCAGTATCTTTCATTATTCCCAGTTCCTTTCTCCACCCAAATCTCTACATTCGTCACTAAGTAATATCCCTGGTCGGCTTTTAAGACATGCTGCACTGTAAATCTTATTTATGGGTAAAAATTAAGGACATTTTAATAAATCTTGACCCTAAGTGAACTATGCACATATTAAGACTAGGATGGACACAAAGAAAGACAATGGTGGGACAGATTTCCGAGTCACATTACTGTAGCCACTAATCAGCCTTAAAAATAACTACCTTTTTAAATCAAAATGTCCTTTCTTTAAAAGGCTTGTTAAAAACAAAATTCAACTAAGTAAATCTTAAGACTAATTGGCTTTATTAGACAAATCATGCTTTGGGCAGCATCCCATCTAGCATACAGAAAGAAGTTCAAAAGACTTACACAAAAAGGAAAGATTTTTAAAGACAGAGTGGGGACAAGGAAGTCATAAAGGAAAAAATAATTATTTCAGGCAAGGTCACCTTCCTTTCGGGGACAGAAGGCTCTATTAGGTGGATTATTTCCACTGGTGCTGACCAGGAAACTTTAGACTGACCGGTTAAGATTACATTCCAAGGAAAGGTTGAAATTGAAATTAGGCTAGGTATTAAGTCTTGATCTGGTGACAGAGGCTTAGGAAAAATTACTCCGTTTGGGGCCTGTTGATTCTTTTTTAACAGGCTTTTTGTGAAAACGCTTTAAAAGTCTTTAAAAGTCTATTCAAATGTAAGAAGTAATATAAATGCAGTGTTCAGTTATTAATACTATTATCAATATACCTCTATTGCTAGCTAGATGCGTGTTTTTCTCCCTTTTAACCATGCTCCATTTACACATTTTTCTACACTATAATTTCAGCCAATTTGTAAATAAGAGCAATGGAAAGTAGCGTCTGTCTTCTCTTCTATTATCTTTGCCACTATTCAAACACAGAAAGAAATAAAAAATGCAAACTTAGAATAAAGTAAGTTTTGGAAGGAGTCTCGGGCTTGGATGCAGAAGTAAAACACTTAATGAGTTTTGTATTTTTGAACATGATATATTCAAACTCTACAACCTTTAAATTTGTAAAATAGGGATAACTAAACTGCTGTTGTATAGATAACATATGATGATTTTTAAACTGTTTTAGACACATAGGAGGTGCTGTGTAAATATCAGTCAAACATGAACCAATCAATAATATTTATATTTTAAATGCAATACAAATCTATACCTATTTTAGACATTTGCCTAGGAAACTTTTGATTATGTTACTAGACAGATGGCATCCTACAATTTCAAGTCTATTTTCCAAGCATTGAACATACACTTGCTTTCAAAGTGAGTTAACAAATGTAACTTTTTCAGTATTGTAAAACACACACACATACACACACCATGCAAGTTTTGAAGTATTACTGTATATGTCTTAAAATTATGTAAAAGAGTAGTTAAACAAAATGTGTAATAAAGATAATTTCAACCCGGTTAAGAAATCTAGAAATTTGTATAACATCTAAAGACAAGTACTCTTGGAATTCTTTTTATAATATGAATTATTATCTTGTTTACTTATTGCTTTTCTTTATACTACAGCATGCTAGCCTGACACGTGTTGTCTTTTTCTTTAGTGGTACTGGGTTTCACAATAAATAACTATTTTTTAAAAAGAAATACATTTATCCTATAATATATTCAAATTATCTTTTAAGGTTTCAATGGAGGCAATACAAGTGTTAAACTTTCTAAAATCTAGATCTTATTGGAACTAAAAAATAAAAAGGGAAGGATATTATTAAATTATTATAAATACAGTAGAAAAATCAGCATTTTTTCCTTGAAACTAAGAAAGAATGGCAGTTATATGCTAGATACTGAGAAAACAATAGTGCCAATATAGTACAACCAGTGTCAAATTAAAGAAAGGATTAGCAGACATTTAACTTACTATAGTGGACAGATGACCGCTATTTTGAGAGGTAAGTAAAATGTGGTAAAAGAAACTCACTGGGACTCTTAACTAGGGAAAGGCCAGGGTTCACATGTAAGGAAGCCTGGTTGTATCATGCCTGTTACCCACAGCGTCTGAGACCACATCAAGAATATGTGACTCTCCAGTGCTGAGCTTGAGGCCACCATCACTTTATATTGGCACAAAGAGCTTGAAACCTGCGCTGCAAGCCATTTGTTCCTATTTAGTACTTGAAATGTGACTAGTCAAAATACTCTATTTCAAAGACTTAGAATGCAAAAAGAATTTAAAACATCTCAATAATTTTTATATCAACTGCATTTTGAAATGATAACACTTTGGACATACTGGTTTAGAAAAACATAGCATTAAAATCATTTCACCTGTTTATTCTTGATTTTTTAAAAGTAGCCACAAGACAATTTAAAACTACATGTGTCACTCTGTCTTGGTGCTCACAGTATATTTCTATTGGAGAGTGCATCTCTAGAAAATGGAAAAAAAAAACCTGGTAATAATGCCATAATAGTGATTATCTCTTGACAAGGTAGCAACATCAGATACAAGGGGCAGAACAAGGGCACTGCATCCCAGGCAGTGCCAAGCTGCCCTAGAGATGAAAAGAAGCAAGCATACAATTCTGGCAAAGTAATATGGGTATATTTGAGCATTTCAAAACTCATATGGGTGTTAAAGAGGACAGTAAGCAACAGAATTTCTGAGAGATTTAATCACAATATCTAATGCTGTATGAGTGTAGAATCTCTTTTATAAGAATGAGAAAATGAAAAGTAATCATAACACATATAAAAAATCACAGTAATTCAAAAGAAGAGACCATGAGGGAAGAACCAAATAAAATATCTTCCAACGAAATAAAATCTCAGCATTCACATACAAGAAGATTCAATAGAATATTGAATTTATATAGCTAAAAAAATGCAGAGACAAAGAGAAAAAAAACAGGGCAGATTGTGACAAGACAAAAATATTAAAAACGTATGCCAAGTATAATGGAGTCCTAGGAGTTATTAACTTAAGCTTCAGGGCTCCTCCTTTGCAAAGGTCTTTTTCTAGTCCCTAAAAGATGTCTTTAAATTTTGTACGTGTGTCTTCATAGTTATTTATTTCTGTATTCTTTTTCTTAAAGAGGATTTCCAATAGTATAAATTTCAGGATTCACAGAGCCTGTCCTAGCCTCCGGTACAGCAAGGAGCTGATGGTATACTGCAGTCACTCATCCACATTTACGTCCCCATAAATATTCACTGAACACTTGATTTGTGCCTGGCATTCCTGGGAAAATGTGGTGATCCCATATTTTGCTGACTTTGCCCTAATGTAGCATGCTCTCTAGTTAGAGAAAAAAGATGATAGACCTGTTCTGATTAGATAATGTAGACAGACAGACAGTGAAAAAAAGTATTTTCCACCTAATAAATAGGCTTAACTTATTTTTCTTAATTGCCTGGTGTTTAGTTTATTCAATTTGGCTGCCAAGATACAGTACACAAATAAGTTAGTCATTCAATTTCTTGGACCATACCAGATGCTAATCTGAAAAATGAATACCCTGGGTGATTTCCATAGTGTGTATATAAGTCTAAATACACATGCATACACACACACATAAAATATGCATTTTATTATGGAGTTATGGATATTTTAAATTTTCTTCTTTGTACTTTAGAGTATTTTCAATTTTCTGGAATAAATAGACATTACATTTTAATCAAGTAAAATAAGTATTACTAAAACTGCGTATTTTCCCTATAATGTATAGCAAACATGTTTCTCAAAACCTATTTCAGGAATGTCATGAATTTGTGAATATTGCTTGCATTTGTATTGGTGCATAGATAGAATTTCACAGACTATATCACAGTTAAAAATTTGCCAGGATTCAACAGTGAGCATCACTTGCACTAACAATTTGCCTGGCCACCTGGGAACAATAGATGTTGAGGAATCAGGACAGGGTTGCCTTTCATTTTTTGCTTCTCTAATTGACTGTGTAAATGGCTTACTGTCACACTTGTTGATCAAAGTTTCTTTTTGTAACATTATTTACTTTAAGAAGGGAACTTTTACAGAAAACATGAGAGTAAAAATGTAACTGCAAAAGTAGATGAAATGACACACAAAAGTAGATGAGCGAGTAGGTGCATATACTTTAAGTATTTTCATTTATTTACTAAGTAAAACAAAAGGAAGGAGGTAGACTACTGAAGACTGAAGAAGAATTGAACACATGCTTAAGCAACAGGTACTACAAAGCAAAAGACATGTACAAACTTTATTACATCAATCGGTGATGATAACAAAAGTAAACAACACTTTGGGAATCATTTATGTTTATTCTTTAGAATCAATGAAGAAAACTAACATGAAAGTAGCGATCAACTGAAATTGTGTTTCCTCTGACTAATGACTACCAGTAACATTACTGCTATATCCAGAGTTCAGAGTTAAATAACTTATGAAGAGGAACAATGTGCTGCCAGGGTTATTCTTTCTTGTTGAAGTCTCCATATGGTCTGAAGGTAGCCTCCCACACTCCAAATTACCCCTCTTGTTAGCTGCCAAATAGTAGATTTTAGTAGATTTTCTCCTACAGAATAAAGTATTTAGATGCTAATATAAGGAAGAGGGTGAAGATAAAACTACTGTCCATATTTAATATATTTAAAAAAATCAAGTACTTGCTAAGTGGCAGAATAGCAAGAACTCATTTGGAATAAGATTCATATTAGATAAACTTTGAGAAACAAGTGGCCTCAATGTGTCACCAAGGGTGTAATGGAGGGATGAGATGGGGACCTAAATATATAAATGAGGATAATGGAAAGGGAAGGAGGTTTTATAAATGGGGAAAAAAACTTCAACAAAGCTAAAAGTAAAGGAGATTGCTTAGTCTTATAAAAGGAAACTAGAAGTGGATGACTGTTGGCAGTAAAATTTACCGGACAGTCTGGTAGAAAATGGAGTCAACTATTTGGAGATCCTACAAGATGAACCTATAATGAATATGAAAAGGCCATAGTGAAGTAAGCAAATGTTAATATTCAAAATCCAATCTAGGAGTTTGTGCTTACCAGTCCCATTCTTTATTATATACTATTTTTTCTTTTTCCCTAGACTTCCACACACATAGCTTGTTCTGCCTGTAGGTAGAGGGAGATTGCTCCTTCCCTCCTTCATGTTTCTCTGAGTCAATAGTGGTCATGAAAAATGGGATATTAAATCTGCCCATCTTTAGAGGAGAAAAAACCTGACAGCATCAATTCATGCGTGTCTCATGCTGGGTTCTCAAGCAGCAGATGTTGGGACAGAGTTTAGGATGTAAGATGTTTATTAGGGATCAACCTGTAAAGGGAAGAGGAGCCAGCAGGTTGAGCAGAGGAAAAAGTCAAAGCGCATCACAAGCCCACCAGACACTCAGAGAACTTGGCAACGAGCTCTTGAGCAAGCATTCCTCATGAGAGCATCCCACAGTCTGCAGAAATGGGGCCCTTGTGCCAGGGGTCAGCAAACTCTGACCAGCCTGCCACCTGGCTATATATAGCCTGTGAGCTAAGAATATTTTTTCACAGTTTTAAATGGTTGGAAAAAATCAAAAGAAGATCAATATTTTGTGAAATATAAAAATAATATGAAATTGAAATTTCAATGTTCATAAATACAGTTTTATTGGAACACAGCCAAGTTTACCCATTATGTATAATCTTTGGCTGCTCTGGGGCTACAAGAACAAAGCTGAGACTATAGCTTGTACAGCCCGGAATATTTACTGTGTGTTCCTTTACAGAAAAAGCTTGCACACCCCTTCTTTATTCCTTGCTTAGATGCCTGACTCAGTCACCAAGTGTGAGTTACACTTGGGGAGCCAGATCTCTCTCTGCTGCTGAGGCAAACCCTTTTAGCTGGCAGCCCAAAATGGTCTTCTGACCTTACTCCAAAGCTGGACTGCAAACTTTTCTGTTGAAAACTTACGGTGACATCTCCCTATATCTACGACAATGCTAATTTTGACTGATCATATATCAAATGAAAGCTACTCAAATTAAAAATTTTCAAATTTAAAATAATATCCTTTTTGGCAGTTGTTTCATTAGAATATGTGAGCAGTTGTGTTAGGATACTAGGGAAAAAAAATATCTAAGTATTTTCCATCAAGAAGTTTGTACCTCCCTGGCTATGGTTAACATCTGAAAAACATAGAAATCTATTTTACAATTATACTGCTCCTAGAGAGCTTTATTGAATGAGTGCAAAGGAAGTTATAACAAAAACAAATTACAGTTTTCACTGTTCCTGGGGTTTCAGCCAATGCATATAGGCTTCTCAACAATTGTTTAACTATTGCATATGATCATGTTGAAAAGAATAAGAGTGTTGAAGGACTTTTCAAATATCAAGTATCACACTGTTTTTATGTAAGAATTGGCCTCATAAATTATTTCTGAGCCCCAAGAAATATCCAATTGTTTCAGCTTTTTCTCCGAGTTTCGTTCTTTCTCATTCCCTTCGATACTTTCATGGCTTTCACTCTAAAGCTTTTTCCTATAATAGACTTTGCTTTTGTCACTATTTTCTCTGAGAAATCAGATTCAGTTCTCCCTTTTTTCCCCTTAATTGCCATTTTTGAGTCTAATTGCAGTACATTTCATTAGTTCTTGAAAAACACATGGGCATGGAAGAGGGTTTTCACTGTTGCTTTAATGGGGAATAATATGCAGACATCTAATAAGCACTGTCCATTTTGAGAACATCTTTGTTAAAGTCCCCATTAGCCCATTTGAAAATTGGCCAAAAAGATCACATCAAATTTAAAGGAACAGCTCAGATTTCTGAGATCTCAGATCCTGAGATCTCAAGACAATTATAAGATAAATTTCATTCACAGACCTTATAATTTTAGGCATGCTTATATGTGTATAATTTTATTGACTTTAATGTTTCTACTACTAGAGTACAAAGACAATAGTCATACTGTCTTGCTTACCACTGTATAACTGGAAAACAGCAGATTCAATAAATATGTGTTGACTTAAACATAAGCTAGAGATATAAAGTTTGGTGTCAATTTGTTTATCGATAATATTTGAAGTCTTGGAATACATGAAATGGTCTAATGAAAATGCTAAAAAAATAAGCTTGGATAAAATAATTTAAGACAACAATAACAAGAAAAAAGATACAGAAGGATTTTCCAGAGCAGAAAGGAAATAAGAAGAGTCTATATCAAAAAAAAAAAAAAAAAAAAAAAAAAGGGAGTGTTAAAACATTTAAGTGTTAAAAAACATTTAAGAAGTAAATGTTTTTGCTTAATGCTACGGAGACTTAAAGTCACATGGGAATTAGTACACTCCTGAGTAATGTAATGATGTGAAAGTCATTGGTATTTTTATGTGAGACTTGGTTTAGGAAAGTGGTGGAGACAGAAGACCAACTGGAGTGGGTTCAGGGTTGAGTGGAAGGTGAGGAACAGGTTGCAGAACTGATTACAATTCCGAAGTGTGTGGTTAGGAAGGAGAGGCTCAAGGTAAAAAGCTGCTGGAAGGGGATGATTGGTTAAGAGCCTCTTCTACTGCAGTTTGCATGTACCTATCACTTGATCTTCACCTATTAAGAAAATTTATTTCACACTATTCAGCTAGTACTTTTGAGCAAATTTTAGCATCTGATTTCAAGTGAACAGAACCTTCATACAATGACTCACAGGGCCCCATACCAATATTTAAGAAAATTAATGGATGTTTAGGATGGAATTTCCCATGAAATATGCTATTTTTCATCATGCCCTAGAAAGCACAAATCATTACATAAATGAAAAAAGTTTAATTCTGTTACTACTTAGGCATGAATTTACACTTGTCCTCAGAAGATTATTTCTGTTAAGCTAATATCCATGGAGTATTTTAGAACAGTACAGTTGTCCTTCAGTATCTTAGAACTGGTTCCATTGGTTCCCTCAGAGACCAAAATCCTTGGATGCTAAATTCTCTTATATAAAATGGCAGTTGTATTTACATATAACCTACACACACATCCTTCTGCATACTTTAAATCGTCTTGATATTAAATCATCTCTAAATTGCTCATAAAACCTAATACAATGAATGCTATGGAAATAATGTAAATATAATGTGAATACTATGTAAATAGTTGCCAGCACTTGGCAAATTCAAGTTTCACTTTTTGGAATTTTTAAATTTTTTTTCCGAATATTTGATCCCAGATGGTTGAATCTCTCTCTGAAGTATTAAAGTATTTTCTCATTGTGATATATAATGATCCTCTTCTTATACCCCATTGAATGTTGTTTATTCATAGCTTGACTATATAGATTATTGTTTAAACTGGGTATATTGATAATAAAAAGTAATAATATTAATTATCTTCACAGGAAAGCAAGGTAAAGTGGAATTTTTCCAGACAGTCACCTTAACTATAGTCATACAAATTATTCATGTACCTCTATTATCTCTCCTAGTACATGAACTATGGCAAGTTAACTTAACCTCTCTAAGTCTTGGTTTTATAGTTTACAAAACACATATACCCTTAGAGTTGTATTGACAATTACATCTGATAATTTATGTAAATAACTTTAAGCATAGTCAAATGATCTATATCTATATTTATATGTGTATATATGTATATATATTTGTATCTAAACTATATTATTTCCTATTATTACTTTATTATTTAAGTTATACATATTAAGAGAATAGTATTTAGTTTTAGCACCAATGCTCTGTAATGTCATTCCTTAATTACTGGCAATTTATATCACTTTCCTTCTGAATTTTTCAAGAACTCTACCTATGAAACAAAAACTATTGATTTTTTTATGACACGCATTCTCTGAAAATTGGTAGCTATTTAAAAAAGACACAGAATGCCAATAACAGAAAGAAGGAACAGAAAATATCTTGAGATAATGTTTGTCTATTACCCAATGGACAAATTGCTAATTTTAGATGAGATACTTAGAAGCATGTGTATTCATCCCACAGATATGAAAGATGCTGACTGTAGTCTGAATGTTTGTGTTCCCCCAAAATTCATACCTTGAAAACCTAATGCCCAAGGTAATGATAGTATGAGGTGGGGCCTTTGGGAGGTAATTAGGTCATGAGGGCAGAGCCCAAATGAATAGAATAAAAGCCCTTATAAAAAGAGGCTTCAGAGAGGTAGCTTGCCCCTTACAATGAGGAGTATGCGACCTGGGAGAGGGCCCTCATCAGAGCATGCTGGCACCCTGACCTCTCACTTCCACCCTCCAGAACTATGAGAAATAAATTTCTGTTGTTTATAAGGCACCCAGTCTATGATATTGTCTCAAAGTAGCCAAAATGGACTAAGACAAACACTATAAGTGCAAAGATAATATAGACACAACTTTGCTTCCAGGGCGTAATTTTACCAAAAGTTTCTTGGAGAGAGCAGTATGTTACATAATAAAAAGGGTTCCATTGTCAAGTAGATTTGGAAAACCTTAGCTGAACAAATGTAAAGAGACTAATATTTATTCATGTTTTTAAAAAAAATTTTGGTGTCTCCCATATGATTTCTCAGAAATTTTAATGTTTAATATGTTATAAATCTCTAGGGAGAGATGCAGCATGGGGACATTTTCAAGCTTAGTTGACTATAGAACACATTTTGAAAAATATTTTTCTAACAATATTCTGTGTCCTAAGGACTCGTACTGTGGGGAAGTCGTTTGTCCAGACTCTTAAACTCCAGCTGGGCTCAGGAAATCTGGTACTCAGATCCTGTTCTTGTCCTGGATTTTGCAGATATGGGAAGCCTAATTCCTTCAATTTCCTACTCTAAAATTTGTTAAAGTATTCAGTTTTATCATTCCTTACTCTTTGTTTTATTGAGGTATAACTGACATGTAACATTAGTTTCAGGTGTACAACATAAATGAATTCAAAATATGTATATATCAGATAATGGTCACCAGAATAAGTCTAATGTCCATTACCACACATTCTTACTCTTACATGTGACTGAAGACATCTTATCACAATCGATATATTTCCTCAGTGACAATCTGCATACTAGAGGTAACGCTTACCGTATTGAACAAATTCTGTCAGTTTCTACATAAAGCAGGGATGGATGGTATTTTCTTTTGCAGAGCTTGTGAGTTTATAATAGGTCTAACCTTCAGAACATGAAATGCCCAAATAAAGAAGCGTTTCAGAAGGACTGTCTCTTTATTTCTTAGATTTGTATTGCTTGGCATTTTTCTATTTTCCTATGTTCTCTTTCACCCTGGATGAAGACAAACGTATGACTGGATTAGATTATGTGGTACGACTCTATGATTTCTCTGGTCCTTCTTTGCAAATCTTCCTCAGTACTGAAAGAGGTGAGAATTAGTCTTCACTGGTAATTATTCAGTAAATAAGTGCTTCCCTCCCTGGTATGGGCTTTATTCATGCTGCCAAAATTGCTCTATTTGGGCAATGAATCAGAAGCTATAGAGTTGCTAAAGCATTAATATTAATTTCTGTCTATTCCAAGGATATTTTCATTATAAAGGAGTCTAGTATTCCACAAAGAGTTCTGTTTCCTGGGCTATAGGCTGTCCAGCACTCCTCAAGTTCTCAGCAACATGGGCTGCAAGAACAGATCAAGTTCTGCCTAGGTAAAGTGTCTGTGAGCATTGCTTTACACAGACAATTTCAACAGTCAGTTATTCTACACAAAGGTTGAAATCTCCCCTGCTACCTCCTACATTATTCCAGGGCCTTATACCTAACCCTTGGTGTACACTGCTCTTTCTGCCTCTGAACTTCCTCCCTTCAGAGCCAATCTGTACATTGATGCAAAGATATAAGCAAAGACCTGATCATGGAATCTTCCTGCTTAACTAACATGGCTACCTGTAATCTACAGAACAACCATTTATCAAAGGTCTGCTTACCTCCCCAACTTCACCCAGGTTTTTATTTCCTTGCTGTTAGAAAACTCTCACTCCAAACCCAGCTCAGAAACTTTCGTGTTCTTTTATTCATTATACATTCAGCCAAAACTTTTGAATTCCTATTATTTACATTCACATATTTATGCATTCTGTGAATGTTCGCTGAATGCCTCTTTTGTTCTAGGGCACTTTTATAAACATTAAGGATATATCAGAGGACTAAGGAGAGAAAATCCTCTGGCTTCATAGATTTTAGATTCTCCTGGGGGCAGTGAGACAATATGTGAAATATGTGTGAAGTATATGATTTATTAGAAGGTAATAAATAATGTAGATAAAAGACAAGGAAAGGGGCTAGAGAGCACCAGAAAATGCATAAGGGGTGGTTTAACTTTAAATATGGTAGTTAGGATAGGCCACTCAAGAAGCTAACATTTCAGCAAGTGTTTGCAGGGGGCAGGGTTGGGGTGGGTGAAGTTAAATGTGGGTCTTTGGGGGAAAGCCTTCCAGGATAGAGGAAAGAGCTAGCACAAAGGTCTTTGGGTGGCAGAAGTCTTGGTATGTTTGAAGAACAATAAGAAGATCAGTGAAAATCAGTGTTGCTTAATCAGAATGAATAAGGAAATATAGAGTAAATAAGATCCAAGAAGTATAAAGAGGATCCAGATGATATGGCACCTGCAGACCATTAGAAGATTTGGCTTTTACTCTGAATGAGACAGTGAGGCACATCCAGTGAGATGATACAACTCTAGGATATTAGAGCAGCCATGAAAAGCTTTTCCCATACATATTTCCATTTGATACCCCTAATACTTTAGGTGTACATTAGCTGAAGAATCCTGTTTCTCTAGACTGAGTTTCTCAAAAAAAGAGATCCTATAGTTGATACAGAGTAGGGATTTTGTAAAGAATTTATGGAATGACTCTATCAGGCAGCACATTTTTTGTTATGGCCAGTTTAATTTAAGAATTAATTACTAAAAGTTGCCAAATAAAATTCTAATTAAATACCTGTAAATCAACTAGATGACTGACAAATTGTTTGAAGCATTCTAGCTAATTCATTTTACCTGCAGTATTTCCCCCCAGATAGCGTACTCTTTTAGGATTAATCATACAACAAGTCTAAAGCAGTTTTCACTGAATTAAGTTCCTTTCAAAATGGTTTGTTATGAAATCCAAGTGATATTTTTGGTTCTAAATTATTCTAACCTCACAAATATGACCAAAACACATTATCTAATATGTTGACCTGTAAATATAAAATTGCCATTTTAGAAACACTTGGGGGAGTATTCACAGTTAAACTAATTTATTTTTCACATGTCCTATTATAACTAACAGCATATGAGTCTGTTGCTTGACAGCACAAAGGAAATCTATTTGTAAGTTTGAATGTCTTTCATTTTTATGTTTTAATTGAAAAATAAAAAGAAAAGAAATAAGAAAATTCCTCCCTTGAGATTGAAAATAATGAAGTGTTTAAAATAACATTTAGTAATTAGCTTTAGGATGACCAGTTCAAAGACATGTTCTAAGCATTTTTCATTCACAGACATAGATGTCTGTCATACCTAACACTTGCATTTCTTCGTTGATTAAATCATATATTTAGTCATAGTGTTCTTAGCAAGAGAATACACACTATGTTCTCATTGATCCTATCAAATTTACAGTCAACACATGAGAATGAGAATGGCTAATGACACTGAACATACAGCAGTAAACAGAACAGACCAAGTTCTCTGGCTTTAAAGAATTTATCTACTCATAGAGGGATAAAGACTAAAATAAGTGAAATATATAAGTTAATTATACAGTATGTTAGTTGTAAGTATGTTATCAATTATAAAATTTTAATGAAGAAATTGTTAGCTTTCATTGGAGTTGCTAAAGAGCTGTAGCTTGGATTTTTAAAATGTCTCAGGGTCTTGTCTTAGCCTGGGTTCCCCTAAAAATAGAGTCTGAAGCATAGACTTATGTGCACTAATCTATTAGAGGGTGTAATACTTGGGAGCAGAAGCGAGAAAAAGAGTGAAGCAAAAGGAAGAAAGACCTAATAAGGGGGTATATTGTCTTATTGGCTACTTTGTGACATCAAGGACAGTCTATTTCTCCCTATTATGAAGTCATTTTCTAAAAGGCTATTTAAATGACTGCTCTGTGGACAGTCCCTCCCTGAGAAGGAAGGGGGAAGAATGGATTCAGTGGCCTCCATATTCAACTGGCCGAAGTTTTGCCTCAAGTTTGTTCATGAGTTGATGTTAACAGGGAAGCCACAGATCCGAACAAGAGGCTCACAGAATGAGTATGAGGCAAGGCTTTGTCCGGTGTGTCTGCATGAGGATGATGGGAACTATGTAAAACTAGCCACTGTGGTAACTGAAACAAGAGACAGGTGAGTCCATAAAGGTCTGAGCTGGTGCTTAGGAGGTGTTTGAGATAGCCTTCAATCCTATTTTAATTAGAGCAGAAAAGATCTTTCACATTTGTGTCCTATAAATTGTGCCAAACAAAGATAATTTAAAGCCATGAACCTGTCTCAAACCTCAGTTATTTACCGGTGAAGAAATTGAGGTCCATGAAAATAAAATGACTTGCTATAGCTAAGTCAATGAATATCAGTATTGAGTTCTCCTGAGGTGTATATATAGCTTAGTAGTATGTACACACAAGGGATCCTTTATGAGGTCCCTGGTGCATGAATAGGCTGCATGTCTCCTATAAGATACACATATCACATGTAAAAAAGGAGTATTCACATATCTGTGCCTCAAAGATATATGAAATCTAAGATGTTTCAATTCATATAATTCATATTATAGTAACTAGGTAAATAGGCATGCTAGTGTTGGTTGTAATTAAAACTTTCAAATCGAAAGCTTTTATGAATTATATAGAAAGACCAACATTGATCCTTTTCACCGAAATGAAGTATTTTCTTCTATCTCCACCTAGATAGGAGCTCTCTTCATTACATTTTGCTCACATGCTTATTTTGGCCTCCAATTACTAAAAATAGCCATTTTGAAGTTGTTTTTATCTTTTCTACCAATTTGTGATCACTTGTATGCTTTGGGGAAAAAAGCACTGGATTTGGCAATATATGATACAAGCATAAGTCTCTACATATCTATTCACGCTCCCCACTTAAATAGATTAAGCCACATAGTCTCCCTGAATCTCATCCTCTTTACATGTAAATATTTTACTGTGTCTAATATCCTCAACTGAAGGTCCTTATGCAGATCCCATTAATTAAACTGTGTAAAGTATTTGTAATGTGCTATTCAAATATTGTATCAATGATTACTTAGCCTGAATATTTCATATAATGAATGAATTTTTGTTGTTGTTAGATTGAGACAAAATATTTAAACAAAAATTAATGAGATTAGACACTGAGTTCTGGACCAGTTGTTGATTGAGATTTATTTGGCTGAATGAGATAAAGTCTAAATTTAAAATTTCAGAAATACTTTTAAATATTCTCTATGATCCTGATTTTAAAGCCTCAATGATAATTTAGTTATAAGGCTTTATGTTTTGATTAGCTTTCCCAAATGCTAGGCAAAATTAACTATTTTTAAGTTAACATGAAATGTTCATGTATAACTTTGAAAAATCAATACAACTAATTTGAGCTAAATATTAAACTTAAGGTATGTTTTAAGATTAAACTAAATCTTGAATCATTTTGACATTCAGGCCATTTCTAGTGGATTTTACAAGTAATCCACATACTGTTTTTTTTTAAATAATGATAATATATCTCTTCCTAAAGTATCTGCAAATTGTTCCATATGAAAGTAAATATTATATTAAAATATAGTCTTAAAATAGATCACTTTTTGCCAAATAAACTGTACTCTAGATCTGATTCTTGTGCAAAATAAATATATATTTACTTCTTTACCCAATTTGGTGCCTGAATAACTTTTGGTCATATACAATACATACAAGTACTTTCATCACCTCTGGAAGGAGATGGGGAGAACTATTATAAGCTTGAATGTCAATACGTAAGTGGAGATTAGATGATAGAGAGAGATGAACAAAATATTTTGTTATTAAAACAAAGATTCTCATACAAACATTTTGGAAGCCATTAGTGTTCTAAAAGGAACCATGAAACTGAAGGATGGAAGACTTTGTGCAACATAGAATCATAATGTAATAGTTGTCCTTGCATGACATTGCTTAGATTACTTAACCTCTGAACCACAGTTTCCTCATTTGTGAGATTAAATGAATCAGTAAATGTGAACAGGATTCATAAACTGGAGCGTACTATGCAAACCATGGACATATATTCAATAAAATTCATACTGCTGGCATATAAGGGGACACGTATGATGGAGAAATAGGTTCCAAAAACAAAACTCTAAAACAAAATGTGCATATAGAAAAGCAATAAAGTTATCAAAAATAGAATAATTTTAAAAAACTATTAAATGGTTATAATCCTAAGGCAATTGTCATAAATGGCACTGGATTTTCTTGATAATGTTATTTTAAAGTGTATATTCTGCAATGTTAAGTGAATATTTCTTTGCTAATAGTTAATCTATACTTAAAGGCAAATAAAGAATCTATTAGATTATACTCTCTCCATTCTGCCTTTTTATGTTTTATCCCTTGACAGACTACAGATTTTTGTCATCTGTCAAAGAACCAAAGATAAAAGAATAAAATGATGGCCTTAAATCTAAACTCTTGACAAATGTACTAGACACCAAAACTTTCATAGCTGATTAGTAGGACAGTGTATAAAGAACTGCTAGGCTACTAGGCATCACAGAAATATTATTTTGGCAACTTGGAAAATCCTAATATATTTTGAAGTATTGCTATTTATTTGCCTGCATATTATTAAGCATGTATGGAGCATCCACTACCTGAAAAAAATTATTAGACAATAGAAGTAAAGGTAAATATGATCAAGGCTGCACGCCAGATGAAATTTCTAATCTAGTGTCAAGTACAGAAAAAGAGACCCGTACTACAATATTGGTGGTAAGTACCATAAGAGACATATCATATTAATTCATTCACCAAAAAAGGTCATAAAAGAAGATATCTATAAATAAATCATAACTTTGTATTCATTATGTTTAAAATTTTCAGAATGGCCTTAAATATGTACACAAATATTACCCATAGAGTGTTTAATGCCAAAACTAGCTATTGATCCTATTACTTAGACACCTGGGAAGTTTAATAATTCATTATACAGGTAGATATAATAATATTAAGAATTTTTGGGAAGAGGGAGGTGGGTTCAAGGAGAATAAATTAAGTAGGCATGGAGACTAATTGTTCTTATTACTATTTCTCTCCCACCCAATAACCAAGATGATTGTGTGTGTGTGTGTGTGTGTGTGTGTGTGTGTGCGCGTGCGCCTGCATGCTTACTGCACAGTATGTGAGTAAGGACTATTTTCCCACCCACCACTAAATCCATACATCTATCTCAGCCCACTCTTTTCACTCCTTCCTATTTTGAGTAATGAAAGGTCCTGCTTGGTCTTATCACTCCTGATGTGTTTTGAAGCCACCCTTTCTCATTTTCTCATGGGATCTGTTCTTTTGATTATCTCTGGTCTCTTAAATATAGTGTCAGCAAACCTTTCTGTAACGGACCAGATAGTGAATACCCTAGGCTCTGAGGGCCACAGAACCTTTGTTCAACACTGCTTAAGTGGCAAGAAAACAGCCATAGGCTATTTGTAAGTCAATTAGTTTGGCTGAGTTACAATAAAACTTTATTTACAAAAACAGATAGTGATGTAGATTTGGCCCAGGGGTAGCAGTTTTACTTCCTACCTTAAATGGTAAATCTCTCCTTCTACTGTGTTATTTTTAAGTGCACTGAAATATATTCTAATATCACCCATCATAAAGGGTAATTTTACAAAAGATACCCATGTAGTATTTCTCTAATATTTAAAAGTTGTAAATCAAGCTCAAAAAAGAGAAAACTGTTAAATAAATAACTTCCCTCCAACCTTGAAAAACATAGTTTTATAAACAAATTTTAATTTAAAATTGTTGGCCTTCTTGAAGTTCCACATCAGAAATGATAGTAGAGAGAAGAAATGTATTTTCAGCCTCTTCCACTTCTCAGTCCCTCCCTTTCTCCCCACAGGACACAGATTCTCCACTCCTCATGCCTAGGAGGATGTAGTTTGCTCTCAGGAGGATAAACCCTGGAGATGAGTCTCTTGCAAGCTCTGGAGTAAGTCTGGTCCATATGACTAGAGTCCCAGGTATCCAGAAGGTGACAGAGAAAGAACAGCATGATGCTTCAATGGATATCTCCTTTTGGTTACATAGTCTTCTTACATATTAGGGAAAAGGAAGGCCAGAGAAGGGCCAGAGCTGGGACTGCTAAAGCCCAGGATCCAGGAAGGGGCCCCACTTGCTGGGGTGCAGATGTACAAATATAAAGTCTATGAGAATACCTCTGTCTCAATCAGAGAAACTCAGATTAATTTTCATTTTCTTTTATGGGTTTGTGTACCCCCAGCTTCATATGTTGAAGTCCTAACCTCCAGTACCACAAAATACGACCTTATATGGAAATAGAGTCACTGTAGATGTAATTAGTTAAGATGAGGTCACACCGAGTAGTATAAGTCCCTAATCCAAAATAACTAGTGTCCTTATAAAAAGGGGAAATTTGGGCACAGATATACACACAAGGAGAAGCAATGTGAAAATGAAGGCAGAGTTTGGGGTGATGTTTCCAAAGGCCAAGGAATGCCGAAGATTGCTAGAAAACTACCAGAACCTAGACGAGAGCAATATAATAGATTTTCTCTCACGGCCCTCAGAAAGAAACAACCCTGCTGACACCTTGAGTTTGGAATCCTACCCTCCAGAAGTGTGAGATAATAAAGCTATTGTTTAAGCCACTCAGTTTTTGGTACTTTGTTACGGTGGCCCTAATAAATTAATACATCTCTTCAAAAAGACTTTCTTGTCAAGTGTTTCTATGTGGTTACTTTCTGTTTAGTTTCTATCATTGTACATTGTATCATTTTTTCTTTGACAATTATCACACATTGTACTTATTTCTTATATATTCATTTATTAATTATATATTAATTTCAGAGCTGATTAGTCCTATGGAAAATAAAGAAGGTAGAGTAGGAGACAGAATACAGGCAACGTTGTTTGGGTTACAATTTCAAATAAGGTGGTCAGCAGAGCAGTCTTTTTAAGGAGCTGACATCTGAACAAATATTTGAAGGAAGTGACTTAGTTACCAATTTTTCCTGAGAGAAGAGCATTCCAGAAGGAAAGGACACCAGACCAAGTCCTTAAGGTGGAATTATGCAGGTATACTGAAAAAACTAGCAAGGACACCAGTGTGGTTGAGGAGAATGAACAGGCAGGAACATACTAACAGGTGTTCAGAGAGGTAATAAGATTGGTAGAGAGAAGGCTTATCAATTTGGGTCTTACAGCTTGTCAAGTTCCTATATTTAGCAATACATAAAAAAATTAGTTAGAACATGTTTGTGCTGGAGAAACCTTAATGATAATGTAATCCTACTTTTTTACTTTATAGAGAAAATTGAGGCAAGAGATAATCAAGATGCTCAAAATCACAAGTATAATTTGATCCATCACTGGAGCCTGTCTGACTGAACTGCATTCTCTGCTAGACCAGCGGGCATGGTGCCTCTAGAGCAGTGGTTCTCAAGTATACTGTGCATCTGAATCACCTATATGGATTGCTAAAACACAGAATGTTCAGCTCCATTCCTACCATTTCTGACTCATTCAGTCTTGATTTGGGTCATGATAATTTGCATTTCTAACAAGTTTCCAGGATGCTAATACTGATGATCTAGAGACTATATGTTGGGAACCACTGTTCCCAACTCATCTATGGACATACTATGTCAGCAGTATGACAAGAATTACAAATTTTGATTTCTTACCAAATTGCACTTATTCATTAGATCAATCATAATTTCATGGAAATGCTAAGAACTTTCTTGCATGTTCTATGTCATGATATATCTTCCTGTAGGATTGCTTTTCTAGAACTTGTAGCATCTGTTACTATTTTTCCAACTATCTGGCCTCTTCATTATCCTTCCTGTTTCTCAATTGCCTGTCACCAGTTTCCTTTTAGAAAAAAAAATTTGGATCAGATTTTACATCCAAGAATTAGAGATAGAATGAAAAAGAATCCGTAATTTCTTTTATGATGTTGGGCCCTGGATGACTTTACTTCCTCCAAAGTCAGTCAATATATTTTTTTCTATTTTATGGTTCTAAATTATTTTGAAAATACATCAGGATGAAAATGCATGCCTAACTGTTTTTTCTACAATATAATATATAATATAGCTTCCCTCAAGACTGGAGAGTTTCCAGCTCTGTATGGATTTTTATATCATTACGTAAAGCCATAGGTGGCAAACATCAATAGACAAGATAGGAAAGAAAAAAAAAAACAACAACAAAAAACAGTCCTGAGAATTACACCAGTGTCAAGACAGAAAACAATTTCAAAACAATCTGGCAAATTATTTTTCCCAGGTTCTCAGGCAGTTTCCCATTTTCTTGTCCAGACACTTTGGAGGACTCTTCTGACTTTCTTCCATATTGAAATACAGAAAGCCAGAGGTTAAAAAAAAAAAAAAAAAAAAAAAAAACTAAGTAAATTAAATTTAGACACTATTTTTCTAAGGGATAGCCAGTAAATTACTGTCTGTTATTTATACTTTCTAACAATTTTTAGATCTGAATTATTGTCTATCTCTTCAGTTTTAATCTTGACTTTCCCTCCTTCAAAGGAAATTATTCAGTCAATCTGAGTTAGTTCTATATTCCTGAATATACTACACACTGTTTAATACTTCAGGCCCTTTGCACAGTTGTTATTCTCCCTGGAGCACCCTCCCTATTCTTGTCTACACGGTAAAAGCTTATACTTCTGTCAGGTAATACTGGCACAGCTTAAAAAAGCCTTTAGTGCCACATTCTACAGATCAAAGCTAGTCACAATGTCAAAAAGACTATAGGGAACTAGAGAAGTAAATCTCAAAACTCTGCATGTAAAAAGTATTGTGATTATGAAAAAGATTCTGATTCTGTATTCCTTTTTAAAAAAATTATATATATATTTTATTGAAGTATAGTCAGTTTACAATGTTGTGTCAATTTCTGGTGTACAGCATAATGTTTCGGTCATATGTGAACATACATATATTCGTTTTCATATTCTTTTCACCATAAGTTACTACAAGATATTCAATACAGTTCCCTGTGCTATACAATATGAACTTATGTTTATTTTATATATATTAGTTAGTATCTGCAAATCTTGAATTCCCAATTTATCCCTTCTAACTCCCTTCCCCCCTTGGTAACCGTAAGTTCGTTTTCTATGCCTGTGAGTCTGTTTTTGTTAGTAAATAAGTTTGATTCTGTATTCTTAATAGAATATATTTTAACACTGAAAGTGGTCATTAACTTTAAGCCTATTTATTTAACACAAATACATAAATAATGAGGGTGGGATGGGCAGAGAAACCATTGGTGTTTCAAAGGTCATTTCAAAAGAATGTTACATATCTTCTCCTATACTGAATCCATTTTTATAACAAGTAAAATTCTGATTGTAAATCTTCTCCTTTTAAATTATTCTATTTGTGGATTGCTCAACAACTATTTTTTATGCCTCCAAGAAACAAAAAGCATCTTTTGTATTAAACCTGCTTTTACTTTAGCGTCTTCAAAAATACTTATTGTAATTTTAAAGATAGAATCATTTCTGATGAATTGCATTATGATACTGTATCCAGCGTGTAGAAGGTATTTTATCTTCTTAGGCAATATTCATTTCCCAGGAAAAAGTGCTATAATTTAAATTGTTTCTTAAAATTGTTTTTCTAATATTTAGAAGGGAAAATATCACCTATACTTCTCATTTTTGAGGTCCTGGCTGAAACTTCCCATTTTGGTTGCAAGAATTGAAATTAGCAACTCAACTTTTTAATTTGGTGTCAGAAGTATTCATCTTCCAAAATGTACAGCCTTCTCTTTTTTAGATATTCATATCAAAAGCTTCCCATGAGAGTATGTTTTTTCCAAACTAAATCAAGTAAACTGAATGCCAGAGTGTTTCTGTGTGCTTTATACTAAATTTGCTTAGATAGATTTTGATTGTACTTCCAAAATCAAAGCCATAAATAGGTCCTAATGGAAAAATGCAGGTGATTAAGCCTTGTCAAATATTTAGCCAATAGGATGTTGATGAACTGCATGCTTTTAAAAAGTTGTTCTAAACTGAAGATTAAAATTTGATTTTGCTGTGATAAGTAGAAATTCTGCAAAATTCAATATTGAGACTACATCATCAATTTGAGTAATATTTAGTAGAAGTGATTTTGCATATCATTTTGAAAATAGATTAGAGCAGAAATATGAAGTCTGTCTTTGCATTTGCTGCTATTCAGCATTTCTTGAGCACCCACTATGGGCTGAGATGTATCAAAATGTATAATAAAATGGGCATCCACAGTTTTAACTACATACAAATGTAGAATTCAGTGAGACATACAGAATTTAAAGAAATAGTCTTTATGGTAGTTTTTAAATGCAGTATCATGCATTTTCTCCACTTCTAATTATTTTTTTTCATTTTGTACCTTCTATTAAATTCTTGAATATATAGGTCTGGAACTCAGGGAAAGGTAATATATGGAACTGAAGATGAGGCTAAAGATTAAAAAATATATCTTTAGGTATAGGCCAAGACAGAATTAAGAACAGATATATATATAGAGAGAGAGATTTTGATGCATCAAATATTAATCATAGTTAAAAGCACTGGGGTAAATATAATTAATATAAAACAGTAAGAAATGTAAGAGAAGAAAGCCAAAAAGAGAAATGTCCCTGCTAAAGACCAACACAGAGAGAAACAGAACAACACAAAGCAAACTAAGATGGAGAGCAGCCACAGAAGGGGGACAGAAATCAAGAAGACACAGTGTCAATGAAGGAAGAGTAAGATCCATCAAAGTGGGTGGAAGAGTCAACAGTGGTTTCCACTTGTCAAGTTACATACAAAGAATTCACTTCAACGGTAGAAAGTTGGTTGGAAAGCTGATACGGTTTCAGCGAAATCTTTGCCTATAGCATATTATGAACAAGAGGTGTGAGAAAGTGAATAATGGTATGAGAGAATGTTAAAGCTGGCGAAGTAGAATCTTCAGCTAAGAGTTGTGAGATAAGGTAGTAGCTAAAATCCAGTGTGAGGTAAATGAAAGTTTCGTTTTTGTTTCAAGATGGAAGAAAATAAGCTTGTTTCAAACCTGAGGGAAAAATTCAGCAGAAAAATTCTCTCTTGAAGAGAGCTGTATAACTGAAAGATCAAACACTTCGAAGCGTGAGGAGTGGAGACACTGATGGAGAAGCAAGAGGAATGTTGCAAGAAAAGGCATGGAGAAAGGAAATTCTGGCATAAGTATAAACAGTGCTCCTTGGATGTCCACTATTTTGTTATTTATTAAGTGGAGAGCAAGAGGAGGGTTGGACGGATAGGAGCTATTGTCAGGGATGAAACTCATCTGAAGAGGAAAGAAAGATTATTTGACAATGGAAAAGGCTAAGCTGGGAATGGAGACCATGAAATTTTACTGGTGAAAATTTACATAGCTATGTGATTGTTCTTGTCAGCTGATATCATGACAGTCATTCCATTAACCTTTACCAATAATTTTCTGAAAACAGATCTGTGGAGAATAAAACAACTTTGATTCCTGTTTTCCAGCTGTTTTCGTATACTCATGTCTACTGTGTCCTAGGTCTTAAGTCCTCTAGGCTCCTTACGCCCTGTCACCATAGACTACCTAAACACTCCTGTACGAAAGGCACCTCCTGGATTTTTCAGAGGCTTGTTAACTAATTATCTATTGATTCTATCATCACCAATGATGACTTCGACTGAAATTATTCTATCTTTCACTATAATCTACATCAGTTATATATATAATGTAGTTCAGTTTTGGTGCACATGGAAGAATTTACTATCAATATGTGTCAGTTGGGAACTGAAATACATAACAGTATAGAAGAAGGAGACTTTCATAAGTCAGTCTTATAGCAGGGAGACATAACATTACAACAAGGAGTAAGCATTCGGGCAATACACAACAATCTTTATAACAATAACAGAAGTAAGTGTGTGTGTGTGTGTATAAGTGAGACAGAAAAGGAGAGAGATTACCTATCAGCTGTAATACATAGTGAATAATTTAACACAATTTTATTGAGTTAAACTTTTTGATACAGTGAGAAATCTTTTCATGTTTTTTGAGCAGGAATTAAATGAGCTTGGATTCAGGCATTGATTGCATTTTATTTTTAGAAGCCAGGCATAAAACATATCAAGCCAAAACAGTATTCATTTATGCTTAGAATTTTCAGGTAACTCAGTTATTTATTCCATTTCAAAGATGACAAACCAATATACTTGTCCACCTCTGAGTTTTATCCCTGGGAAAAATGGTCTATGTATAATACATTTCATGGTACTAATAAATAATACCTAACAACTCAGACTTAACATCTTGGAATTATCTTTGACTCTTTCTACTTCCTGGAATCTCATTTCTAACCTGTCTCTAAACATACTGCAACTTCTTTAACAATTTCACACACTATTGCCAATCTGATTTGAATTTGAATAACCGCATACTTGAACTATTGTAAAAGCTTCCAAACTGATTTCCTGAGAAGCAGCTCATCTAACTACCCAGCATTTTCTTTCTTACACATAACCATCAGATTAATTGGCTGAAACGCTTGTTCAAACACAACACTCTCCTGTTTAGAAGACTTCCTTGACTACCCATCAGAATATCAGAATTTGAAATCTTGATGGTATCTTAAAAATTAGACTCTTGTGTGTGTAGATGAGAAATGGAGGCCTACAGAGAGGACTTTATATTGCTATTATGTACAGAGAGCTCTGATTGGTAGTATGTATAAGCATTGAGCAAAAGAGATAAAATCCTTGGCCTCACAGAATTTACACAAAGTTTTATAAACAATAAATACATTAAAAGATATGATTAGATAATGTGATGACAAGTTTTGATTATTGCTATGAAGAAAATTAAATTTGGGCAATGCGAGAGGCCGTGTGTGTGTGTGTGTGTGTGTGTGTATGTGTATGTGTGTGCGTGTGTGTTTGTGTGTGTGTGTGTGTGGTGGATGCTATTTTAGAAACTGGTCAGTGACAGCCTTTCAAAAGAAGTGACTTTTTAGGGAACATGAATGAGGTAAGGGAGTAGACCTTGTTGATAACTATGGATATTTGGGGAAAGAGCATTTCTGCCAAAGAAAATAAAGTACAAGGCCCTGAATTAGGAACATGATTTGCCTGTTTGAAGAACAGCAAAATAGCCAATGTGACTAGAGTGGATGAAGTTTGGGGGCAAAAGGATGGGAGGGAAAGAAATTATGTCAGAAAAGTACTCAAGGGGAGATTATACAGTTAAATTATGGCAAGGATTTACTTTTATTTTACCTCTGGTGGAATGCCAGTGGATGCATTTAAGTAGGTGGGTGACATAAACAGATTTACCTTTTTAATAGTATAATAGATTATGACAGGCAAGAATGGAAGTCTAGCTCAGAGGTAATTGTGATAGCAATGGAGGTGCTGTGAAGTGGTTAGATTTGGGTATTACTTTAAAGGGAGATAAGATTTGCTATTAGATTACATGTAGAGTATGACAGGAAAAGAATAGTCAAGAGGGAATCCAAGGTGTAGAGCTTAAAAGTTGAGTAAATGGAAGTGGGAAAACCATAGGAGGACAAGGCCTGTGGATATAATTTAAGATTTTAATTTTGGCCAAGTTTGACCCATCAGACATCTAAGCGGAGGTATTTTGTAGGTAGGTGGGTGATCTGAAAGGGATTACATTTTGGAGCCCTCAACATCTAAAGTGTCACAGAAAAACTACTAGTTGTCTATATGATATTCATCTCTAATTCTACTTTACTCTTAGAATCCACTAATTACCAAGAATAATAATATGCATTTCTATCCTCTTTTGCAGATCATGGTGTTCAATAAAGATGTTCCAATAAATTCTTGGGTAAGGAAGATCCTTTAAGGGGGCTAGTTAGCCAGCAAGCTTATTTTTGTGGCTTTTGACATTTACTTGTCTTCTCCCCAGCTGAACATGAGGAGATCTAGCAGACTGATTGTGAGGATGGAAGAAACACTGCTATTAGGGCTGGAGTCAAAGAGGGGGATGAAACTTCCATAGCTGCTATAAATTGGCTAGTTTGGGACTGTTTTTTTCTTTTTCTTTTTTAAATATAAGATAAAACTATTCACCTTGCCTAAGCCAAGACACTTTTTGTGGTGACTTTTTGTTTGTAAGAAGCCTAAACCAGGCACAGTACATTTAAAGTCACAAGATTGCATGAGATCAACCAGGAAGTGAATGTGAATAAGAGTGAAGAAAGCTGAGGACAAGCCTTGGTGCACAGCAGTATTTGAGGACTGAGAGGTGAGAAGATTCCAGCACTGAACACTGAGACGGAGCAGAGGAGAGCTCAAGGAAGAGAAGCCCGAGGACTGACTGCTGGATTTAGAATTAGTGACACTGGGAATTGAGGATGGAGGGAGTGGTAGAGAAGCAGAGTTGTTTGAAGATCAAATACATTAGTACATACATGAAAATACATAATTATCTGCTTTAAGATCATTTTAAAAACTGGCAGATCTCGTAAGTAATAAGTAGCCCAAACTGAAACTACATCTGGGGGACTTATTGATCCCTATACCATCCTCTGTGGTATTTTTATTCCATTATATTGATGTCTTGTTTACAATTTCTGATATTTGTCTTATTTGGTTTTGTTTCTTTGTGATAGCCTCAAAAATTTTCTAAGTGTCAAAGAAGGGATATAATGGTTAAAAAAGAAGAAGAAAAAGAAAAACAGGAAAGGCAAAGTTAAGATCCTAGTATATACACCATTATCATTCTTCTTAAAATTCAAATGTAGAGAGTAGACATTTTCCATGGCATTAAATGTTTTACTAAATCATGCTTTTAATGGATACGTAGATTTTTATCATCATATGGATGTATCATACATTATCATTAGCATAAAACTAGAATATATGTAAGAGAAGTGAAGTGAAAGGGTGACGATGAAAGAGGTGTGACCTGCTGGCCACTCCAAGATCAGTGTGTTGTATAATTCTGTCTAGAATTCCACATGTCTTGCAACACAGCTTGTTAAATTTAGAAGAGCTCTGTAACTATACAGTTTTGCTAAATGATTTTCTAATTTTGAATAATTTTCTCTAGGATTATATGCATATTGTCCCCAGTTTAATTGAATTTAGTACAATGCAAATGCTCTTAGAAGAGCCAAATTAACTTAGCCTCATGTTCTGCCAAGAAATCTCAATACAGTAGCTTTAGAATCCGGTTCCTCAAAATACTTACCGAAGAAGGCAGAAAATTCATCATTTAGAAAACAAAAATCCACAAGAAACTTCATGCAGGTGCGAAGATGATATTATGTAGTTTACATGTGAGATGTCTTTCCTGTTCACATAGGTCATCTCTGAAAACTGACCCCCGTTGCTTTATCTTCCCCAAATCCCCTGTTCTACAAGTTTGGACACAAGCCCCACCTCTTTCCTTATGCTTTCTCATTAACTACAGGTAGCATTTATCATTCTATTTTCTGACCTAGCACGTGGCATCACATATTTTGGTATTATATTTTACACTTCTATACTTCATCTTTAACCTGTTACACCTGTGTAAGTCATGTCACCACACTGACGCTCTCTTGCTAAAGTATGGCAAGGCCTCATCGTTATTGATGGATATAAAAATGGTGTTCATATTCGTGTTTTTATTTTTTTCCTGTTTATTTTTCAAGTTTTGATAGAAAAATCTCCATATGATAACCCACACATTAATAATTTTTTATTAAGAATCTCTAAATTATTATTTTTGAGTTAAAAAAAGAATCAACCATTCTCAAGGATTTCATTTTTTTCAAACCTTCAATCACTATGAGAGAGAGACAGAGAAAGGGACAGAGATAGAGAGGATACATAGCAGGGATTGACATCATATTTTCCTAAATTTTTCTCAGTGTAAAGTCTGAAAATCATCATTACATGATTTTTTTTTTTGCATACTACTCCTAGTGTGCCTAAATATGCCAGCATATTATTGGGAATGCTAAATATTAAATCACTTTGTCATTGTTCTTAGTAGTTTGGTAGCTGATAATATTGTTTCAACATACAGAAATATCTGTTCTCAATTTATTATCAATTTTATTAGTAGAACAGTGTACATTATTGGTTCTTTTTGATAGTTCACATTCTTTTTTTCTAGGTTTTAGCTCCTCTCTATTAAGAGTAACCTAATGGGATCACAGCTTAATTTTGGACAATATTTTCTTTTCTTTTTAATAAAAGAACCTCATTTCCTACGGTTTGTTTCACTTAAGGTAACAGAAGCTAGTTAACACGGGGGGATTCATAAAGTAATATATAATATATTTATATGATAAGATTTTGAAATTTCTATGTATCCATTAAAGCAAATTTTGTAAACCATTTAATGTTATGATTTTCCCTTTTATGACATAAAAAAGGGGATACAATATGGTGTTTTAGTAAGATTATAAATTTATAGATAAATGTAGATTTAAAACATTTATTAGGACATAATGCTTGGTTTTGGATGTTTTTCGAAATTTCTAAAGTTTGCACAGTGTATAAACACTATTTTTGTATTTCAAAAAATCTTACTAAAAGATACATAAGATGAAACAAAAAAAAATAATTCAAAAGACTAAACAGTTCTGGATCATTTAATTTTAGAAATAATAGTCCTTACTATCTCTGAATCTGATCATCTGGGTTTGATTTTTAAGTACAGAGTAGACTATTGATTTCCCAGAGATTCAGTCTGAAATGTATGTGCAGATGGTATAAGCCCCAGAGACATTTGTTTCCTCAGGCACCCTTGTGTCTGCTGCCAAGACAGTGCCAACCCACTATTTTTAAGTAAAGTCCATACATCACTTTCACATGGTGATGTCACATGCACACTTGATCTCACTAAGACCACCTCTGACTAATTACATTAAGCTTCAGTGAACCATGGAAATGTTATACACATGAGATGGCACACTCAGAGATATATGTTGACTTAACATCAGCAACTGACAAACAAGGCTCTGGTCTCAGGACACCATATGGAGTAATGAGATGTTACTTGGGATTTGGTGAAGCAAAGGCTGCATTAGGCATTCCATGAAGCATGACTGATTCATCCATGTAGAGACAAATCTTATTTTGAGCCTATATTTTACTTTCTGCTGAGTGTCTGAAAATCAGAGAGTGTGAAAAAATGCTCCTGAGAGTTGAAATTCAATGTAGAAAATGGTACATAAATAAAACTCCATGCAATCCATGGGCAATTTTGATGATACAGAGCACTCTTGCTAATGGTTCCAAGATTTAAGACCCAAGCTGTGAAAAAGCATTTTCTAGAATGGGCCCTTGGCTTTGATATTCCCTTTCCATCCCAGCGGACACAGTTCTAATTTACTGATCATCAGGAATTCATGATATGCAGTTCTACTTTAAGTATCAGTCTCTAATTGGCAGGAGGGACTTTACGATACAGAGTCCTGTATGCCTGAATTTTCTATTTCTAGACAGGAAACTAGATAAGTATATGCACTTATTTAGAGCTTTATGAAACTACTTAAAAATATTTTGGAAAATCTGTTTTCAAGGTGAGTTTATTCATCATTGTAATGGATACAATAGCATGATAGGTAGTTTTTTCATAAAGTTACATTCATTTTATTTTTAATTTAGTAAGACTCTTCTCTACTGAATGAGGTTCTAAAATATTATCTCTTTTTATATAGAACTTTTCCAGAAATAAGCTACTGTTATTCAAAAATATCTCATGTTTAGCCTGCCGAGTATCTTGTAATAATGAACATTTTCCTACAAAAAGTTTGTATCTTTGGAATATTCAAGATATTAAGAAAAGTGACAAATAGACTAGATAGTGTCATCATATGAAAAGGATTCATTTTGATTAGAACACTTGGTCCATGTTGCAAAATGTTGATATCATAATAATTCCCCTGCTTTACTGAGCACCTAAGTAGTCCATACACTGAACAGGCACTTTATATAGGTATTATTTCTATCAATAGAGTTCTACCGTGTGTGTGTGTGTGTGTGTGTGTGTGTGTGTGTGTGTTTGTGTTCAACTTGAATGAGATCTAAAGTAGTTTCACACATGCAAACACTGAATTTCCAGATTTTTTTGGATAACCCTCAGCCCATCTTTCCCCATGGCAACAACCTGCTGCAGATAAGCAGCTGACCTGTTTAGGGGGAACATGTCCTGTCCAGTTCACCATAGTCTCCACTACTCGCTGGGTGCCAGAGCCAGTCAGCCTCTACTATGAAATTTAGATTACTTTCCTGGTCCTACAGGTAACTGAATTTGTGATTTCCTGTTGTGCATTGCATAGCACCAGGTATTTCCTAAATGGACATAACCCAGCAGAGATTTTTAAAAAGCTCACAATTATGCTGCTTCAATATTATGTTGTGATATTTCTTTTTTGTATTTAAGGGGTACAATTTCATGTTATGCTTAACATTATCAAAAAACATTAAGGAATTCGTATTAAATCTGATCTATTTCATACACTGTGCCCAGATTTCCACAAGAGGTAGGAGAAAACATAATGCCAGTAAAAAGTCACTTTACAGTATTAAATTAATTATGACTCAGCTTTTACACGTGGTTGTGATGAAATAGCAGATGAAATTTGCTGTAGGGGAAGCATTTCTCCAAGAGTAAGGCACTCAGAACGGCAATGGGATACCAGGAGAAGGAGGAATATATGGTCACCAAATGACAGCAGTTGCTCTAACCTTCTCTAAACCACAGTCTACCAGGGTTTGTTTGTTTGTTGCAATATATTTTGATAATGATGGACCACTGCATATTTAAACTCCTGGTTAATAACATTTTTCAGGTTTGAAGAATCTCTTTTGTTATTTGAATAAAGATAACTTGTTTTCTGGAACAGAAATTTAACATTGGATAACCTTGTTTCAGCTTTCACTTGAAGGGATGACTAAAATATTGTTTTAGTTTTCAAATGAACTTTACTGTCTAAATATTCCAGATACAGAAGATTATTCAAATGTTAACTTAGATATATATAAAGTTTGAGTGACACGTTTTAATAACTGAAATGTTCCAAAATCTCAAATCTTGAAAAAAGATTAGAAGGGATTAGTAAGGATTTTTATTTCTTTGCTTTGTCATCACCCAGATAATGCACTAAGATATTGTGCGTGTAAAAACCCACACAAGCTTAAAATGAAAGGAAGAATGTTTTATGAGGCTCTGTAAAGTAGTTATATAAGAAAGTATAAGTTATTTAGGTTTGTTAAACAGCATACATTGCAGATTGCAGGCTCAGGTTTTATATGAAGACATTCTCTTTGCCGGTGTAGGTTTATCCTCATTAAAACTAGTGGGTGCTTAATCGATTGGAACTGATAAAGGTAGTGATAGTAATATGATGTAGGAATTAATCTTTAAAAAACCCCACACAATTCTCATGTTTACTGCTCAGGCATTAAAAAAGCTTAAGTTGGTATTGTTCTAAGAAAAGTCACACATTTAAGTATTGTACACTTTTTTCTTTCCTTCACCCTCATACTGTGGTTGAAAACGCTGTATTTGTTCATGCACTAGCCAAACTATATCAGCTTCTGAGCTTCATTTTGCCTCATAAAATAAATGGGAATAAACGCATATTCCTGGTCTAAAGCACAGGGTGGGATTCATAGAGCTGGCAAATTCCCTTAAATAATTAGGTTTATAAATTGTATTTTCAATAGTCAATAAATACAGCCAGTTCCAAAAATATGTTTTTATTCTGGAGCTAATGATGGCTTCATACACATTTAAGATCACAGATTGAGCTGCTCTAAAATTACAATTTTTTTTTCCTTGAAAACCACCTTTGCCTTTTTCTACTAGTACCCAGAAAGCACAATTCTGTAGATCCCAGATCTTCCTTGCAATGTTTACTCATTGTTTTTTTTAGCAGTTAGAATCCTGGAGTAAATGCAACGTGCAAACCACCCCCTCACCAAAACAAAACAAACAAAAAAATTATGTGCAGAAAAAAATGCAGTACTCATAACAGAGAACTAAAAGTAATAGATAAATCAAACTATTAAATTCTAAAGTTCTAATAACTTAGGACCAAAGAATATAATAAACTATTATACCCAAGCCTCCCATACTCTAGCATATACATCTTATACTAACTTACCACATACTTTTAAAATACTTTAAATTGCCTCCCAAACAGTATAATGTTTGATTTCCCCTACATAAAGTGCATAGCATGAAGAATGGTCAAAATAATTTGATTAAGGCAGATATTATCATAATAGAAAGGTTAAAATGTCAGTCCACTTAACAAGGAGAAAAATAATTTTCAGAGCCACACTCATTCTAATAAAACAGAGCAAGAAGTGAATATTTTATGTGAACAATCCTTTTCCAATCTAGTATTCATACAGATTATCAATGTGATCTGTACACAATTCACAATGTTATAATAAAAATATTATTTAAAATGCACAATATGTGCCAGACATTACTGGATAACTTACACATCAACCTATTCTGTCTTCACCATGAATATGTTTTATTATGATAATTTTGGAGATGAGGAGACTGCAGCTTAAACCAGTTTCAGTAAATTCACCAGCTCTACAGCTATAAAAGAGTACAGATAGAATTCAAAACCCAGTTGTATCTGACTCCACAGTTCACGCCCTCTACATCAATCTTAACAAGAATCATCCACTGAGGAAGAACATGATCTCCAACATATAAATTTCAACATAATAAAAAAGGTAGAAAAATGAGATATTGTAGTGCAATATATAAATATGTATTTTTACACTTAACACAAAAAAGCAACAGTAGAATGATGATTTAAATTTTGTAATGCTTTCCAAAAAATTTTTTTACAGTTGCATTTTAACCTTATAATTAAGCTGAGGAGAGAATTAATTAATTTGTTCAATTTTGGAAAACATCTTAATGTGATGGACTCATCTGTCCTAAAGTGAATTTGTCATTGATTCAACTACTTATGTTTTAGAAATAAACACTTCTATGTTTTAGAAAACAAATAAAAATTACTTAAATCATAATACCACCAAGCATTTTTACATGATGATTGCTTTGTTAATTGTACTAAGCAATGTTTGTTTCTATTTTTGTTTAGTCCTCCCAGTAAATGTCAAGGGCAAACTTAGCTACTTTTACATAGAAAAGATTTTGAAAGTAAAATTTTAAAAGACTGAAAATCCAACTTTTCTAGAAACCAAAAATTTTTTTGAGCCTGAATAAGAAAATAATATGCCCAATACTCAGTTTAGTTTCATTCTCTGATTATGTGGATTAGCAGCTACTGAATGGATAAGGATGTAGTCCTCGTGAGCTTGGTCTACGTGACCTAGATATGAGACTACTGCCTATTATCCTGATGCACTGAGGGCAGAATTAGTGCTATTTTAGTGTTTGTAGACCTAGTGTCTTGCACCTAGTAGGTACTCAGTAAATATTGATGGAATGAGTGAACAATAAATGAAAGATACCACAGCCTTTTATTTCTCCATAGATGGAACTCACCACAGAGTAAGTTCTGTAGATTTAAAAACAACAAACATTCTGTTTTAGGTCCTGTTTTGAGGGAAAAATAACAAAATGTGTTCCTAGCCCTCAGTATGTTATCTAGAGAAAGATGACATAAATACTTGCAAACTTGAGTGGTCCCCCTAAAATGATCTATTTAGAAGTTCTGAAAAGTAATTGTAGAAATATTACTTGGTAGTATACAATTTATTGCCAATGGCTAAAAGTTGTCTTGTTATAAAAGCTCAGTGTCTTAGTAATCAGTTCAGGCTGGATTGGCCATGGGAAGCTTCTAAAGAATTAGTAATGGATTACTAGTTTTGAAGAATGGATATAGTAAGTCTAAAAGAAGAGGACAGGGAATGCCATTCTGGTTGATGGAATGGTAACCAAAAGTGCAATGTTAAAAAACATACCAGTTTTATTTTGGAGGCTCTCAATAAATCAGTTTAGGGAATGTGTACTAGTTGATAAGGCTAAAGATAAAAATAGAAACAAGTTAGGATGAATCTTAAATAAAAGATTATTAAAACAGTCATTTCTTATATTTGGTTTGGACTTGAGAGCAAGATATATATGCTCTATATTGATATATACTATATACATATATACTATATTGCCATTATAGTACTCAGACTTCGTATCCAAATTCATTGCATTGCTTTATTCCTTCCTCCTTTACTTTTTGTTTTCCAAAATAGTCTACTCTCAATTTTCTTTCAGAAGTAGACCTAGAAGTAAAGTATTAGCACTGTATATTGAGGGAGAATAAGAAGATTCCATTATAGAGGAGAATTGTTGCTCATAAGAAATATGCTACATGCAAGAAAAATAGCACTACCAAAATATAATTCAGTGACAAACACAATAAATGTATGACAATAACATTAATACTGCTAAGGTCATAAAAAATTTTAAAAAAAGAACAATAAGAAAAACATCCCACTAGAGATTATGTTAATCAAAATTTAGAGAACAAAATGAACCTTTTGAAATCAAATAACTATATGCATATCAGATTTATATGCATTGTTTTAACTGTCAGTAACAACCTGACAGGAAAAAAAGGGAAAATTAATGATAGCATATCATCAAGGGACCTAACGTCTAGGGTGTTTCACTTGTAAATAACCAGCTAATATAATTCAGTCAACATGGGCAAATTCATTAATATTCCAAGCTATCCCAAAAGGAAATGTCATATACAACAATTTGTTCTCATGTCCTTTCCCTTAAAAAACACTAATTGAAAAAAATCAGAAATTTCTCTGATTAGTTCTTTGTGAGCATTATGACTAAGATTTGCTTGTATATCAGGAAAGATTTAAAATATTTCCCAGCATTTATGTGCTTCTATTTTTATTAAAATGGGTCCAAGAAAATTCTAGTAGCTTTGAACATTTGTCAGGAATCTTCAAACTTTCTAGCAAGTAGCTGATTATCAGTTATAAATATAAAGAATGACAGTCTTTGTATGTATTTTGCCATCATAAAAATATAATATATAGGATGTCAGCTAGCCTATATAGATACATACCTATGCACACACACAACTGATTGACAAATTGACTGACTTGAAATTTTCGTTACAGTTTAGCCTGAACAAAACTATGTTGTAGGCTCAGATGACTGTTGGTATTTGAATTACCAGGCTTTCCCCTAAGATTCCTAGTTCAAGATTAATCTACTATGGCATCAGACCTGGGCCTTGGCTCTTACTCTAACCCTTGTGCTAACTCTTGCTTCTGCCCAACATGTGCTTGTCAACAAGTTATGCCTTCTACTGGACTGAATCTTTCTTTCTATCGTTTCATAGCACTTTGATTAAACCACTCTAAATTCCCGTATGTATTTTCTTATACTATGTCCAAAGATTTGTGTACTGTATTACCTTATGTTAGAATTACTAGTGTAAGTTATTTTGTCCAAAGTAAATTGTGAAATCTCTTTCAGGAAGAAACCACAGTGTTTTGTTTTGTTTTGTTTTGTTTGTTTAATTGCCAACAATTTGTATTAAAAATGGCAAAAAACTAATTTAGTTTTTTAAATTTTTCCTTAAGTTCTTAACTAATCAAGTAATATTTTCCTTACTAAGGGCACTTTTGTTTTTCTGCATTGCAACAAGCACAATTTGCAACTACTTTAAGTATTTATATATATATTTTTGAATGGCTCTCCTATGCTACAAATTACAAGAGATCAGAGACCATGTTGTCTCTTTACCCTCGTGTACCTTTTCACATTTAAATCTTGCAAAGCACACCTTCTTTTTGCACGGGACCTCATAAACTGTTGACTGAATTTAATTAACCATATAAATGTAAAAAACAGAGGTAAATTCAAGTCTCTGAGGGGGTGAGAGAAATTAATAAATAACCAGATGACTGTGGCAAGTGTTATAATTCAGGTGTCAGGGCTCAGCACAGCACAATTCCTGGCACATAATCCCATCATTAATTGTGCAATTGTGTACTAAAGGGAAAGAAAAAAAGAAAGAAGGAAGGAAGGAAAGAAGGAGGGAAGGAGGGAGAGGAGGACTTTCCTTATCCTGGTATACACAAACCATAAAAATTTGAAGCTACCGACTGTGTCTTGGTAAATTGTCAGTCAATCTTGTCTGTGATTTTGCCCCAGAAATATGATACATACATATAAACATTAAAGTTTGCATAGCGTTTAAGGAACTATAGGATGATAATCCCAAGTTAAGTACATCTTTCTTGGTATTATTACAATTAGTGTTTTGTAGCACAGTAGCACACTTTATTTGAAAATAATTCAGAGTAATTTTCAACTCAAATGAACTTTAAAAAATATATCCTTTGCTTTTGATTTTTTCTCTATAAAATCCCCAAAGGGATGAAAAACTGGTGAAGATATTATGTACATCAGTAATTGCTTTGTCACTCTGTCAATTCAGGTTAGTTTAACAAGCATGCATTGCTCATCTACACGTGCCTCCACTGCCCAAGGCTGCAGAGGTTCAAATATGACCAAGGCACATTCTCAAGGATCTCACCGCCTACTTAGGTGGTGGTTATATGGTTGTAGTTGCAGATTTTTTCTTCCTCTTTCCTCTCCTTCTTTTCCTCTCTCCCCTCCTCCCTCTCCTGCTTCTCACCCTTGTAGGTTTCTTCTCCTTGTACGTTTTGGTAAATCTAATAGCTGGTGAAGTGAATACATTCCTTTACCAAACATGAGTAGTTTAAGTCTGACAGTCTCATTTGCAGTGAAATATCTGTAGAGTTATAGCAGTTTTCAAATTATTCTACCCAAGAATTTAAAGCTTCAGCTACCTAAAAGTTTTCTAGTACTACATGTCCTAAAATATTAATGTATAAATTATAAGTGACCTAGAAGAGACTTTGTTTACCATCATTTTACAATGTGATCTTAGGGAATGCTCAAAAGTGTGCACACATGTGTCTGTGTGTATACATATATACATAGATTACGTACATTCATCTTCTTGACGTGCACAGATTTATATGCAAAGCTACGATTAACATTAGTGGAATTTATATATATACACAAATGATTATTCTCTTCTATTTACTTGGAGCCCCTACTTCTATGTTTTCAATATTTTTTAATCATCACTAATATTCAGTAAAGACTTTTAAGCTGTCTCTACAATCAAAGGATCTGGAAAATCTACTAGATCCAATGCATTCAGATGCATTTGTTACATCCTACAAGTATGCAAGTCAGTATACACCATGTTTTAGTTCTCTCATTTGCTTCATTTATTTCTGGTTTAGTTTTCTTCTTTCTTTTTTTCAATTTTTATATTATTTGTTTTGATATATAAATTTAAGTGTTAATGGCAACTCAGCTTGTTGTTTGTATACCTCTGGTAAAACTGCATACATTTCCCATTTTCTAAATACCTGAGGTTTCATTGCCTTTCTTTCCTACTCCTTGTAGTTACTACAGAGAAGGGCCCTGCTATGTATGGTCTGAATGTTTATGTTCCTCCAATTTATATATTGAAATCCCAAACCCAAAGACAATGATATGAGGATGTGGGGCTTTGGGACGTGCTTAATTCATGAGGGTGGAGCCCTTATGAGTGGGATTAGTGCCATATAAGAGAGGCTCCTGAGAGTTCCCTAGCCCCTTCCACCATGTGAGGATACAGGGAGAAGTCCGCAATCTAGAGGAGGGTCCTCATCAGAACCCAACCATGCTGGGCCCTGATCTTGGGCCTCCAGACTCCAAAACTGTGAGAAATAAATTTCTGCTGCTTATAAACGCTCTGTCTGCAGCAGTTTGTTGTAACAACCCAAATAGACTAAGACAGGCCCTTTCACAGGTGGTGACCTGTGAGCTATAATCTGTGCTGTCTGAGGTATAGTGGCCTGAGTCCTCAAAGGCTGGCAGTCAAAACCAAAGATTAATGTCGGTAGCCACCCAGGATACTGGACTGTTAAGGGCTGTCAGAAATCCTGCTCATGTCTTCCAGTTGAGCCAGTTGTGAAATAGCAACCTAAATGAATAAAAATAGTATTTTCAACTTGACACAGGACATGAATCTTACAATTTTTGTTCCCATGAAAGAGACAAATTTATATGCTGGGGAAAAATAAAAAATATAGTATATAGTTTAAACTAGAATATGTTTTATTAAAATAAATTAAATTGCTCCTCAAAGTGTTCTCTGAACCAAACTGAAGCAAATTGGTATACCTTATATGTTTTGAGTTCCTGTTTTATTTGCTTCTACCTTTGCTTCGTAAATTTAGAAGAACTCTTCATTTACCCCTCTTTTTTCCTTCCTAGTTAGTGTCACTTACAGTGAGAAAGTGCCTAGTAGACTTGACTGAGAAGTAGTAGAAGAATATATATAATTATTGTAATGCTCTTTTCAATAGCTTTTTCTATAGCTTTATCCACCCTGCCCATTCTTTAAAATCTCTGACATGCATCAGTAATTTAAAAATTTACAACTTGGAGAAACAAAATAAATACTGTAACATTCTCTCTTGTTCTTATATATACCATAACACCATTCCATTATAAGTTTACCCGAAATCCTACTATATATGAATTCACTTTATTTTACTTTGTCAAGTACATATCCATTGTATATTCTTATGTAGGTATTGACTGATGTAGTATGAGACTAATGTATATTATCAAATATACAATGTATATTATCAAAACTAAAGAAATGTATATTATCAAAACTAAAGAAAAATACTGCATAACCTCTTACTGAAACTGTGAAACAGTAATCATGAGATAGTAAATATAAACAAAATTCTCAGTAAACATTAACCATTTTCACTATTGAAACAGTGTAAAATGTCATTTGCAATCCTTTAATTTAGCATGCAATCTATTTCTACACTTTTTAAGAATATATAAGCAATATCTATCTATCTATTTATCTATCTATCTATCTATCTATCTATCTATCTATCTATCTATCTATTTATCTGTCTACACCCTCATAGTTCTACCTTTAAAAATAATAATACACAAGATGGAGGACCTCCAATATTTTAAGTGCATCAAAAAATATTTAACTGTTTAATATTAACAAGAGCTTCATGATATAGGTACTATTTTCATTCCCTTTTCCCCCTGTTTTGGAAAGTTAAGCATAGAGAGATTGAGTTTTTTCCTCTAAATCACACAGCAAATAAGCAGCAGACTTTACGTCCTAACTCTGAAGTTGTTAAGTTGTTGCTCTTAACAGGTGAGCATCACTGACTATTCATCCATCACACAGAAGAATATTAATAAAAATGTGACATAATAATAGTAGGAAATGATGAAGTTAGCACAAAGAAGAACAAAAATAATTTTACAAATGTACATCCATCACCATGAAAACTTACACAAAGAGACTTCAAGCTACTTCAGAAGAAAATCTGTATTTCCTTCACACATGCCGAGATTTGAGCACCAATACAGTTTATAAACTAGCAAACATTTTTGAGGCCTCTACTATAAGGAAGGCACTCTGTTAGAAAGTCCTAATTGATATGCTTGCTTTGTTGAAGCCCCACCTACCTGAATCCTATGAGGCATTTTTTAACAATCATATTTTATGGGTAAGGGGATTAAGATTCACAGAGGTTATCCAAGAGTCTTTCAAGGTGACATACCCAGTTAACCATAGTATTGGAATTCAAATCTATATCTTTCTAACTCCACAAAGACACTAGAGAACTACTACAATGATAAGGATAGATTTGAAGATCTTACAGCTTTCTCACTAACCCCACTTCATATCACAGTAGTCAATTTATGACAAAATGAGATTACCATCTTTTCCTTAATATGATCTTATTTCTTTTTATGAAACTTACAACTACTTGATAATTTATTTTATTGTCATTTTTTTCTATTAGAATACAAATTGTGAAAGAGTGGGGAGTTTATTTTGTTCAAGGAATATATTCATGGATAGGAACTTAAGAAAATTATATTGTCGATGAAAAATTACAGTCAATTTAAGAAAGAAATGGAAAATTTTATTCAAGCCAAATTTGAGGATTGTAACCCAGGAAGAGCATCTCAGAAAGCTCTGAGAACTGCTAATTAGAAATCAAGGCACAGTTGTATAAGTTTTTTGAGACAGAGGGCTGTACATCAAATGACATATTATTGACAGTATACTTAATCCAGATCTAAGCGTCATCCTGGTGAGTCATGTAACACCTTACAAGATCAAGAAGGAATGCTATCTCTTAAGAATTTGTCTTATTGATGCTTGGAGGACGTTCCTCTTTATGAAGCAAGTATTCCTGCCAATGGGGAAGGCTTGATCGATGCATACTGCAGATACACAATGCACAGTCCGGAGAGACAGAAGGCCAAGGGACAGAGATAATTTTTAATGTTCAAATTTTTCTTGTCTTGCCATAAAATATGAATTTTATCTCACAATATTTAGGCAAGAAGTACATGAGTGCTAATTATGAAGACAGAGGTTTTAACACCTGGTTTCCATTTCAAAGACAACCTTAGTTCTTTGGCTGATATCTGCTTGAAAAAGAACACCCCACTTTATAAAATAAACAAAAGATTTCTTGAAAATAACTTTTTTATGTTTTACTGTAAAATTAATGCATTACAATTACTTATCATGCAGTGGAATAAGTGAAGTTATTCTGATATACAGAAGATAAATATCATATTCCTAGAAAGATAATGATATATCTTTTTGCTTTTTTAACTTTGCATCTCATAGAAATGGTGAAAAAAAGCACACACTGAATGGTACAAGAATCTGCCAGCACTGCACATGTTAAAAGCAGAGAACCTGGAGATGGGTGATACCAGTTTGGAGGTTACGTACAAAGATGAGGAAGTCTTCAAGGAATATAGATAGAGAAAAATGAGTATGTTCATAATAGTTAAATGGTTACAAACATGACCAGGTTCTTAACTCTCATTCTATGTACACTTTTTAAATGTATTTTTATTATTCTCCAGCAAGAAGTGAAATCTATGTCCTTACTCTATGAATGTGAGTTAGCCTGTGACTTTCAGCAGAGATGATGGTGTGTGAGTTACAAACTGAGGCCTCAAGAGTCCTTGTGTGCTTTCATTTACTCTTTTACAATGCTATCTCATCTGTGTGAACAAGCCAAGGCTAGCCTGATGAAGGAGAAAAGTCACAAGGATCAGAGTCTTCTTCGACAGCCCAATCCAGACCCCAGCCTAAGATTTTTAAAGCCTCAGCAAACCCCCAGTCAACCGTAAGTGATTGAGCTCAGACTCAAATAGAAAAAATAGCCCATCTGACTTGCAGACTAGTAAGTAAAGAAATGTTACTATGGGATGCTGGAGGATAGTTTATTGCATGGTGTTACTGTAATTAATATCTGATTCGCTAGTGAAATATCACTAGAAGTTGTTCTTTCAGTGTTCTAGCTCTGTCATTAACAGAATGAATGTAAATAAATGAGGCTGCTTCTCCTTCTTCACTTTTATAATGCCAAAAAAATGGAGGAATATTTATTCAGATGACTTCTAAAACCTCTTTGTTCTCATATTCAAGGGTTCTAGGAAATTGAGGAAGTTGAATTCTGGAATACAATTCATAAATTTAGCCCTTTAAAAGTATACTTTTTTATCTTAAAAATATTGATTAGAGAGACTATTTCATTACTAACATATCATTTCTCATCTCTAGTGTTTACAAATAAAAGCAATGAAAAAAATGAGTCTTGTCACTGGAAGGTATCTGCCAACAAAAACATCAAAAGACTCTAAAAGCAAATGAGCTGATTGTTCAACCATGGGAAAAACAAAGTCGAACTAAAACATTGGAAGTACATTCAAATGCTTATGGATGAAAAAAAATGCAGCATCCAGGCAAAGGATATCAAAGCCCTAAGAAATTATATAAATATATTTGGCTCTTATAGAGATCAAAACAAATACATAGAATTATAAAAAATAATATTGGTCTTCTAAAAGAATCGTTAAGAGTCTTATGTGTGTTTTAGGACACAACATATTAGCATAATGTCCTTCTGGCTCCTGAATAAAAGGAACTTTTATCTCTTAAAGTAAGTGAATCATAATGTATATTTATCTGAGTCATATTTTCAAAATTAAATCCACAATACTCTCTAAGCATTAATAGTAAGTGAAAGGGATAGACATAACAACAAATTCTGACAAAGGGAATTTTATTTTGTCTTGTGGGCTTTCATTTAAGCTAAGTGACTGAAAAGCTAATTTAACTGATAAAATTATGCTAGGACAGAGATTACTGACTGATAGTTCTAACCTTCTATGATAATGTTTTTATATTTTTATAAGACTTTACAATATTTCAACCCAAAGGAATAAACACCTATAGGAGAAATCAGTAAGACCGAACTTGTGAGGTAGTGGTATTGCCTACTCATCCCACACCATGACGAGCCTCATTGTGGAGAAACCTCTACCTAAACACAGAAAATAACATGAATAGAAACAAATGAAGTTGCTTCTACACTTTAATTATATTGATTGATTGACTTCTAAACCCTTTTTTCCCCTAATTGTTTGCACTTTTTGAGGTCTTGACAACCACTAAGCCATTAGTGAGCCATATAAGTCCATGTTTCCTGCAGCATATGCACATCACCAATCTACTTATTCTTTCTGCCAAATAAAACGTTGTATCATTTTTTGCAGAAGTTAATAGTTCAACTGCTGTCTTACTCAGGGAGGTAGAAATATATATATATTATAACATATAATACATATTTTATGTATACATAAAGTGTTTATCAATCTATCTAAACTAATCTAAAGTCTAGAAAGTAACAGGAAAAAAATTCAAACTGCCTTAAACAACAAGCTCATCTAATTTGAGGTCCAGAGATAGATCAAACCTCAATCTTTGAGTCAGTCAGTGGTCCAACAATGCTATGATCTTGGCTTCATTCTCTTGGGATCATTAGCTGGCAAGACTGGTTCCCCTCTGCTCATAAATCACTGGAATGAATGGCAGTGGGACTAGATGCTTCCTTATTGGTTTCCCTGTGATTGGGTGTTCACACAAGACTTAATAACTTTGTCCAAGTGAGTAACAAATGTAATTAACTTAAGCATAGGTTTCTGATCTATCATTTACAAAGGGTTTGGAATTACTATAGTTAGTTTAGCTATACCAAAACTCAGGTCCTATGGACGGTATATGCATTTTTCCTGACACACATGGGCTGCATTAAAAAATAGATAATTGAACAAAATCTAAATTCTGTCATGAAGGAGGAAGGTAAGGATGGATGAAGGGACAGACAAACAATTACTACTATAAAGATATTTATCTTATAAGCCTGAGAAAAGATAACATAAGTGTTCTCAAATATTGAAGAGCTGCAGTCTGAAAATTGATAACATACAATTAAAGTTATATCTGATTTCTAGACAGATGAACATGACTATCATACAAAGAAAAATCATTACACTCAACTAAATGATTGTACTAACTGATCTATATGTTCAACCAAATTACATTTCTTATGACTTTCTATACAGATATTTAAGAAAATTACATTTTACTAAAATGTTAACTTAGATTAAATTTCTTAGATTTAAAAGTAAGATAAAACATCTAAACAAAATAGATACAAATCTATGTGGAATTACTGTTACATACATGCCTACAAATCAGTAGTTACACTGCTGCTAATATTTGAATCATTACATTTGCCACTCTTAATTATTATCTCTGACTTTAGTTAAACCAAAAGAGAACCTGCTTACATCACAACCATGTGGGATTTATTCCAGGTATGCAGGACTAACCCAACATTCAAAAATCAATTAATACAATCCATTACTTCAGTAGATAAAAAGAATTATCACATGATCATATTGATAGATGCAAAAAACCTACCCCATTCACAATGAAATCTCTAGGAGTAGAGGAGAAGTTCCTCAACTTGATAAAGAATATGTACAAAAAAGCTATAGCTAACATCATACTTAATGGTGAGAACCTTGAAGCTTTTCTACTAAGAAGAGAAAAAAAATAAGAATGCCTCCTCTCACCACTGCTTTTAACATTGTACTGGAAGTTCTAGCTAATACAATAAGAATAGAAAAAATAAAGACATACAGATTGGAAAGTAAAAATAAAACTATCTTTGTTCACAGATGACATAATCTTCAATGTAGAAAATCTGAAAGAACTGATGAAAAACTTCTAGTGCTAAGAAGTAATTATAGCAAAGTTGCAGTATACAAGGTTAACACATACAAGTCAATTGTTTTCTTATAAAATAGTGACAGACAAGTGAAACTTGAAATTAAAAACACAATGTGTATATCATCTACACTGGCACCCCAAAAATGAAATACTAACAAGTGCAAGATCTTTACAAGAGAAACTATAAAACTCTGATTAACAAAACCAAAGAACTAAAAAAATGACGATACATTCCATGTTCATGAATAGAAAGCCTCAGTATTATTATGGTATTTATTCTTCCCAATTTGACCTATAAATTCAATGCAATATCAATCAAGATTCCAGTAGGTTATTTTGTGAATAACAACAAAATAATTCTAAATTTAAATAAAGAGGCAAAAGACCCAGAGTAGTCAACAAACTGTTGAAGGAGAAAAAATTGGACTTTAAGACTGACTATAAATCTTCAGTAATCAAGACATTTTTTGACAAAAGAACAGATAAATAGATTGATGGAACAGAATAGAGAGCACAGAAATTTACCTACACAAATAATGATATTCGACAAAGGAGCAAAACAAAAACAATGAGAAAAAAATCTTTTCAACAAATTGTGCTGGAACAACTGGACATTTTTCAACTTAAACATAAATCCAAACACAGACCTTACAGCCTTCACAAAAATGAATTTAAAATGGATCTCAGGAACTAAATGTAAAACTCAGAAGTATGAAACTTTTAGAAGATAACATAGAAGAAGACCTACATGAACTTAGATGTGGTAATAACTTTTTAGATACAGCACAAAGACACAATCCATGAAAAGAAAAGATAAAAAGAAAAAAATGGTAAGTTGGACTTCATTAAAATTAAAAACTTTTGCTCTGTGAAAGACAACATCAAGAGAATAGCAGAGAAACCACAGATGGGGAGAAAATATTTGTAAAAAACACATCTGAGTAAGGATTGCTATCCAAAATATATAAAGACTTCTTAAAGCTCAGCAATAAGAAAACAACCTATTTGACCCTGAAAAAGTAGCAAAAGAGCTTAACAGATACCTCAGCAAAGAAGATGTACAAATGGTGCATAAGCGTATAAGCACAAAAGATATTTCATATCATTTGTCACTAGCAAAATGCAAATTAAAACAACAATGAGAGGAGTGGCCAAGATGGCAGGGTAGGAAGACCCAGCGCTCATCTCCTCCCACAGGCACACCAAGATATCAACTATTTACAAAGCATCTATGCATGAAAGAGATCTTAGGACTAGCAGAAAAGATCTTCTACAGCTAAAAGTATAAAGAAGAAACTACTGTGAGACAAGTAGGAGGGGTGAAGACACAGTATAGTCAAGACCCACACCCTGAGGTAGGCAACCCACAAAAGGGATGATAATTACAACTGCAGAGGTTCTCCCCAAAGAGTGAGTGGTCCTAGCCCCCCATCAGGCTCCCCAGCCCAGAGTCCTGCACCGGGAAGACAAGCCCACAGAATGTTTGACTTTGAAGGCCAATGGGGCTTACTTTCTGGAGAGCCAGAGGAAAGTTCAAAATAGAGACTCCACTCTTAAAGGGTGCACGAAAATTTCACATGTTCTGGACACCTAGGGCAGAAGTAGTAATTTGAAAGAAGCCTGGGTCAGACCCACTTGCTGATCTTAAGGAGCCTCCTGGAGAGGCAGGAGGCAAATGAAATTCACCCTGGGGACTTAGACACTGGCAGCAGCTCATCCCACCATGAGAACACTCGTGCTGGTAAGCACCATTTTGGAATCCTCTTTCTAGCTTGTTAGTGCCAGGAACCAGCTTAGTCCACCAGCTAGTTGTCACCAGTCATGGGAGTCTCCAGGCAAGGCAGCTAGCTGGGCCCAGTCCACCAGCATGCCCTGGACCCAGCTCCACCCATCAGTGGGCCAACACTAGCCCTGGATCTTAGCCTCAACCACCAAAGGGTACCATCCCTAGGACACTGAGACCTGGCCACGATCACCCACTAGCCTGCACTAGCTCCAGAACCTGGCCTCACCTACCAGGAAGCCAGAATCAACCTATAAGCTACCTGTAACTTGGCCTAACCTACTTGTGGGCCAAACAACTCCAGGACCAGTAAGGCCCTGTAGCTAGAGACCCCAGGACATGGCTCCACATACCAGTGGGCTAGCACCAGCCCCAGGACTCTCTATGCTCTGGCCCCACCAACCTCAGGCCAACATCAGCCCTGGGACTACCATGACCCCATGGCCAGCTGTGTTAAGACCCAGCCCACCCAGTAGTAGGCAGATCCTGCCCAGGGACACCATGACACTTGCACCACCCAATAGCAAGACTATACCAGCTCTAGGACACCTTGGGTCCCTCAGTCAGCTAACCTGAGATCTGACCCCACCTACCTATTGGCCAGCACCAGCTCTGGGTCACCCTGCACCCTGAAGCCAGCAGTGTCAGGAACTGGCCTTGCCCAACAGGAATTGGACACAAGCCCTGGGCCACCTCTGGGGCACAGATCACCCATCAGGAGGCTGAATCTAGGTCTGGGATCCCTGAATCCACAGCTAGCCACCCCAGGACCCAGCTCTGTGCATGAGTGGGCCAGCAGTAGCCCTGGGACACCTAGGGCTCTGTAGCTAGTCACTTTGTAACCTGGCTCCACCTACCAGCATGCCAGCACCTAGACTGGAACACCACTGGCCATGCGGCTAGTCACACAACGACTTGACTACACCCACCAGCAGCTAGCAGCCTCCACACAAGGCAAGACTTGCAATGAACCAGATGCGAGACCATCCACACCTAGCAGACTGCCTATAGTAGTCAGCCTGCCACAACCGAAGGGCTCAAGCAGCCCACAAATAGCGCACCCCTAAAGCATATATTTCTGGTGATCAGAGGGGATTGTGCTACTGAATCCTATAGGCTGTTTCCTAAATAGGCTACTTCTACAAGAACAGGAAATGTAAACAACTTGCCAAATACACTGGAATAAAAACAGTGAATTAGGCAAAATGAGGGGACAGGAACAAAATAAAAGCCCAGAAGGAGAACTAACAGAAGTGGAGATAAGGAATCTACTTGATAAAGAGTTTAAGGTAATTATCATAAAGATGCTCAAAGAACTCAGGAGAAGAATGGATAAACAGAATGAGAAGTTAGAAGTTTTTAACAAAGAGTTGGAAAACAAAGAATCAAACAGAGCTGAAGAATACAATAACTGAAATAAAAAACAATACACTACTAGGAACCAACAGTAGATTAAGTGACACAGAAAAATGGATCAATAAACTAGAAGACAGAATAGTGAAAATCACTCAAGTTGAACTGAAGGGAAAAAAAATAAATGAAGATAGTTTAAGAGACCTCTGGGACAACATCAAGCATACTAACATTTGTATTACAGGGTTATCAGAAGGAGAAGAGAGAAAGAAAGGGACAGAGGACATTTCTGAAGACATAATAGCTGAAAACTTTCCTAACATCCAGGTCCAAGAAGCACAGAAAGTCCCAAACAGAATCAATCCAAAGAGGACCACACTGCAATTAAAATGACCAAAAAATAAAGATAAAGAGAGAATATTAAAAGCAGTGAGGGAAAAGAAACAAGTTATATACAAAGGAAATCCCATAAATCTATAAGTTAACTCTTAATCAGAAGTTCTTCAGACCAGAAGGAGTGGCATGATATATTTAAAGTAATGAAAGGTGGAAAGCATTTCCTTTAAGATCAGGAACAAGACATGGATGCCTACTCTTGCAAGTTTTATTCAAAGTAGTATTAGAAGTCCTAGATATAGCAATAAAATAAAATGAATTGAAATAGGAAAATAAGATTTAAAACTGTTACTGTTTGCAGATAACATACTATACACAGAAAATCCAAAGACTCCACCAGAAAAACCCATTGAAACTCATTAGTGAATGTGGTAAAGTTGCAGGATGCAAAATTAATATACAGAAACCTGTTGCATTTCTATACACTAGCAATGGACTATCAGATAGAGAAATAAAGAAAACGAGCCCACTTACAATTGCATCAAAAAGAATAAAATACTTAGGATTGATTCAAACTAAAGAGGTAGAAGACCTGTACTATAACACTGATGAAAGATATTGAAGATGAAAGACACAAATGGAAAAATGTACCATGTTGGAAGCATTAATATTTTAAAAATGACCATATTCCCCAAGACAATCTACAGAGTCAGGGCAATCCTTATCAAAATTCCAATGGCATTTTTCACAGACCTAGAACAAATAATTCTAAAATTTTATTGGAAATGCATCCCAAAGAGCCAAAACAATCTTGAGAAAGAACAAAACAGGAAGTATCATGCTCCCTGAGGTCAAATTAAACTACAAAGTTATACTAATCAAAAGTTTGGTACTAGCACAAAAACAGACATACAGATCAATGGAACAGAACAGAGAGCCCAGAAATGAACCCACACTTATGTGGGAAATAAGACTATAACAAAGGAAGCAAGAATATACAATGAGGAAAAGACAGCTTCTTCAATAAATGGTGTTAAGCAAACTGGACAGCTACATGCAAAGAATCAAACTGGATGATTTTCTCACCCCATATACAAAAATAAAATCAAAATGGATTAAATGTTTGATGTAAGAGCTAAAATCATAAAAATTCTAGAAGAAAACATCATCAGTGATTGTGTAATATCCTTGTACTCCAACAAATGACAACTAGATTTACAGTTATGATTTTGAAATGTCTAGAAATATTGTATCACTGTGTTGTACACCAGGAACTAACATAGTGGTGTATATTAATTATACTTCAAAAACAAACAAACAAATTCATAGAAAAAGAGATCAGGTTTGAAGCTACCAGAGGTAGGAGTGAAGGGAGGGGGAATTAAGATGAAGGTAGTCAAAAGTACTTATAAGATAAATAAGTACTAGTGAGGTAACAACATGATAAAGATAATTACCACTGCTCTATGTCATATTTGAAAGTTGTTACAAGAGTAATCCTGAGTTCTCATCACAATTAAAAAAATGTTTTTGCTATCTTCAATGGTGTATATGAGATGATGGATGTTCAATAAACCCATAGCGGTAATCATTTTTAAACTTACACCATGCTTCATGTCAATTAAATCTAAATAAAACTGTAAGAAAAACAACAGCAGCAATGAAATATCATGACACACCTACTAGAAAAGCTAAAATCCAGAACAGTGATGACACCCAATGGTGGTGAGGATGTGGAGCAAGAGGAGCAAGTTTTTATGGGAAAGTAAACGCTAAGAAGCACAGCTGTCTAACGGAGGGCAAGCATCACTAAATTGTACTCAGAGAGGGCATGGGTCCTGTGTCTCAGTTATTGCTAATCACACGTACCTTATCACGGGTCCTGACAAATACTAGTGGCTTACTCCTTGTATGTGTGAACACATGCAAAATTAGTGAATAATTGCAAAAGAAAAAACGATCCCCAACATCTGGGGGACAGAGGATGTGGTAAAGCATTTAAAATGCATTTTATCTGGGTAACTGGAGAAGCTGTACTGCAAGAGTATTTCGATTATTTCTATATCAGAAAAGAGATAATTTGGAAGAAGTTTCCAGTTTCTCAACCTGTTCCCATAAATATCAGAAGATAAAGCTATTCAGGGTAAGACTCTTGATGGAATCTTAATCTGGACAGTATGTTGTGTCTTCATGTCACTACTAGCCACAGATTTATGGACTGTGACAAAATAATAACAACGGTGACAACAATGATAACTCACTGGGAGGAACAGAGAAGGCTTGAGTGGAGAAGTGGAAGCTTAGTTCAGTGGCCCAATAAATCATGGGATCTTCTTCTTAGGGTTCTTAGTGATTCCTATGCACATATACTATAGATAAAAAGAAAACCTGGTTTAATGTTATCAATCCTTGATGAAAATACTTATGTAGTAAAAATATTACCCCAACATAATTTAAATGTGAAACTGAAAGGTTTATATTTAACTTTAGAAAGAAAGGATACTATACCAAATAAATGTCTAATTTTTATTATTAAATTAAGTTAACTGGTCCTGACTTTTAAGATTTGTATGTTGTTATGTATCTAATTTAAAATAACAATATTCTAAAAGCTCCATGTAATCCCATGTAAATATGGCAAGTATCATGTGTTGGCTTTTAGAAGTAATTTAGATGTGACCATTTCACTTCTATAATCTAATACAAACAATCACCACTGTTCACCTAGACTAGGTTGATAAGTCTCCTAAGTGGCTCCATCTTTCCTTCTCTCCCTCCCATACACTCGATCCTCCAGACAGCAGCACAAGTCATAGTTTTAAAATCTAACTCATATGTCATTCCAATGCAAAAAGGGTTCAGTGGTTTCTTGCTTTATTTAGAATAAAGTCCAGAATATTTTTCATGACCTATACACTGTCTCTACATTTTGTTATACAAATTTTATGGCATGTTTTACAGATTAATGTATTTTAACAGCTAGAAATTTGTTTTTCTGTATGATGCAGGGTAGAGATTGATTACTCTCTAAAGTAAATATATTTGTCTCACACCACTTAAATTTTATTGTTTTCCACAATTAATCTAAATCTATAAGGCCCCTGTAGAGTAAATCAAATCTCCATAATACCTTGGTGTATTCCTAGACTTTCTCCACTATTCCATTGATGACTCTATCTTACCTGGCAAAATAGAACTGTATTCATCTCTAAATATCTAAAATAACTGATTTCTGACTGAGACATTCTCCCAAACTTGTTCTTCCTCAAAATTATCCTGATTCTCTTAGCTGTTCTTTTTCATATCTGGATTAATTTAATTTAGAATCAGTTGGAAATTTAAAAATCTAGATGAGATTTTAATTAATTCATACAGATAAACAGGACAATAGATATATTTTTAAAAGTGAGTTTCATTTTTATAAATATGATATTTCTCAATTTATTTGGATCCTTTTAAATATTTTATTAAAACTTATTTTCCCGTAATTCATGCACATTTTTGTTAAATGTATTTGTTGCTATGGCACATGATATTTACTATTTATTGCTGGTTTTTTGATAAGGGAATTGAATTTTATATACATGTTACATATAGCAATAGTACTAAAATTTATTACCTTTAATACATTTTATTTATATTGTGTATTTTTTTAGTGTAAACATTTAAATCTTTGTTTAAAATTGTAAATCTTTGTTTAAAAATGCCATATCACCTTTAACAAGATTAGCAATTTTTACTGGTACTACTGAGATCTCATGTCATATTCAAATTTTTCAAATATTATCAAAAATATCTGAATTCTAAAATTGTCTACTCATTACATACTGTCATATAACTTGTCCCTCTATAACTCAATGTTTCCCATAAACTGGAAGTTAGCTCTAGCTCTTACACCTAGATTTTACTTCTATGGACAAATAAGTGGTGATTAGTACTTCATATTGCATCACAGTAGAAAGCACATAATGTCTAATTGTTCCAGCCTTAGTCATGATAAGACTGGTTATTAAGTTCAGGTGTCATCAGGGGTATCAAAATAGTTGATGTTTAATACTGTATATTTGGTTACTCTGAAATATAATTTCTATAGGAGGGGCATAATAAAATGCTTGATTATTTCTTTCATTGATAATTTTTGGAGTAAAAAGTAGATATTCTACTTAATCTACAATTGTGATCAGTGAAGGTTATGCAACTGTTCTTGAAGAAGCAATACTAATTTTTGAATAATATTAATTATAAATGCTTAGCTTTTATATACAATAATTCAAACAGTTGAATTTATTATTTTTCTTTCTCAAGTTATTCCATTTTTTTGTCAATGAGATCCCCTTAATGTTGTTTGTTAAATTTTTTCATTGGTGTATGTACTCTATGCACAGTATAGACTCAATAAACAGTAAAATATTCAGATTGTAAGCATCTTATTCAATCAATTTTGACAAATGCAGACTCTTATGTAACTCAAAATCCTACAAAGACACTGAATAATTCTATCACTCAGTAATATCTCATCTTCTAATTTCCATTCAATTTCTTACCAGGAGCAAGGACTAGATCTAATTTCTACTTAGGTTAGTTTGACTATTCTAGAATATCATTTAAGTGGTATTATACAATTGGTAATTTTGTTTGTTTGTTTGGCTAATTTCATTCAGCATAATATTTTTGAGATTTATACATGTTGCTGGCGTGAGGTCAAAGTTGAATTTTTTTCCCTTATAAATATATCCAGTTTTTCTAATCATGATTTGTTAAATAATTTTTTTCTTTCTGACAACTTTAAAATTACTGTATATATGTGGCATATTTCTGTACTTCTGATATTGTTATATTAATATATTGTCTATCCTTTTGCTAAAACAATGCTGTCTTTTTTAATTTCTGTGAAAGATGTCTTGGATAATGTTACTTTCATCTTGCCTACTCACACTCTAAGTTAGATTCTTGGTTCATTAATAATGTTCAGCCTTTCTTGTTGCCAAACGTGTACATTTAAGGCTACACTTTCCAATCAATACACTACTTAAGGTACATGTTGTAGTCTGATCGATTGCATTTTAATTATTTCTTTCTCTGCAATACCTCAGATCTCACTTTATTATGATTTCTGATTCTATTTTAACTTTATTTTGTTTATAACTATGTTTTTAATTTGGAAACATTAATTAGTATAATACCTTTTTGTATTCAATTTTAACAATTAAATTGTGGTTAGATAAATAATACAACTGATATTTACTCACTGGAATTTTATAAATGACTTATTGACTAACATATAATTCATTTTTGATAAAAATACTTTAGATGAATGAGTAAGATCTATTTTTTTGTGCAATGCTCTACTCTGATCAATAAAAGGGTAGTTGCTTTAATACCTCTGATGATAAATTTGTCAGTTATTCTCATAACTGTCAAAAATTTTTATGTTGATATAAGAACAAATATATTTATAGAATTACTATGTCTTCCTGGTTAAATGTAAATTTATTATCATAACATAACATGACACTATTTCTTCTTTCCCATTTTGTGAAATTAGAGCTTAATTCCATTGTTCTTAAAATAGGATCAGTTTCACTTTAAGGTTTTTCAAATGTCTCACTGTAAATTTTGTCAACTTTTTTTCTCAACTAGCATTAAAAATTTGTCAATATGACTATTAGCCTTCTGTATAAGAAATATGTTATTATTTAACTCTACCACTCATTCACATTTTATGGATAATGCTGTGCAATATTTTAGAATCACCTAAAATTTTTACTTCATAAATTAGTAATGTTAGTTATATTTATTCAATAAATATTGTTTACCTTTACTCACAGGTTTATCAGGTATTTTTTTTCCATTGTATCTTTTTTCAACTGGGTTCAATTTTCTTCTTAAAATATATCTTTTGGGGAATCTTGTAGCTAGGAACTCATACCTGAAATCTCAATCTCTCTCTCTCTCTTTGTCTCTCTTTTCTTTTCATCTGAAGATATTGTAATATGCTTTAAGAATCCATATTTTGGTATATAATTCTAAACTGACACTGATTCCATATTACAATTTTGAAAGTATTATTCTACAATGTCTTGACTTTATTGTTGTTCTTGACATCTCTTATTTTGATTGTTGCTCTTGTGTACTTAGCCCTCTTACTTCTTCTAGTTGCTTTTAAGATTTTTCTTTGTTATTTATATTCTGCAGTTTTACCACAATGTGTCCGGCTTAGTTTTGATTATTCTGAATTAGATTAGTTGTGCTTTTTGAATATGAAGGTATGTTCAGCAACACTAAAACAATTCTCTGATATGTTCTCTTCAAATAGTTCTCATTCCCTGGATATGTACACATCCCCACATACATGCTTGGTGTTCTAGAGCCAAAGACAGCCATAAAAAGACCAGCCTGTTCCATGTTGCTGCCAGACAGATCCATTTGTGACAATTCTCTGTCTGTGAGGCCTGTGAGGAACTTAAAAACTCATTTTACTCCCTCAAATGGCTGTTAGCCTACTGGATTTTATAGGTCCTGTGGTTGCAAGGCAGTTGGTTTTCCAGGCTACCACAGAGCTGGAGAGGAGGTAATAAAAGTAGTTGAAGGTGAAACACAACAAAGTTTGCTGCTTTTCTTCTAATTTGCAATTTTCTGATAACATTATGATTTTTTGAGAATCTTTTCAAGTACTTGTTTGCCATCTGTATACCTTCTTTGGTGAGGTGTCTGTTCATATCTTGTGCCCAGTTTTCAGTTGAGCTGCTTGTTTTTGAATTATTGGATTTTAACAGTTCATTGTATATTTCGGCTAATAGTCTTTTGTGAGATATGTCTTTGTAAGTATTTTCTCCAAGTCTGTGGCTTGTCTTTTCAGTCTCTCAACAATGCTTTTTACAGAGCAGAGATTTTAGTTTTAATGAAGTTCAACTCACCAATTTTTCTTTCAAAGATTGTTCTTCTGGTGTTGTTTCTACAACATTACTGGCAAATCCAAGGGCATCTAGATTCTCCTATGTAATCTTCTGGGATTTTTATACTTTTGCATTTTACTTTTAGCTCTATGATCCATTTTGAATTATTTTTTGGTATGACAGGTGTAAGATATGTGTCTAGATTCTTTATTTGCAGACATGTTTTTAAAAATTTAAATATCATCATCATCAACATTCATTACTTCTGTTTTTACATCTCCCAGACACACACACACACACACACACACACACACACACACACAACTCATTGCTGGATTACATAATATCACATTATAAGTATTTCTACCAAACCTCTATTTTTTCATGCCATTCATATTAGCCTTAATTTAGTTATTGTAAATGTATTCTTTATTGTATATGTATTCTTGCAACCTCTAGGTCCTTTTACCCATACTTTAAAATATTTTATTTGCCACTACTAATTTAGCTATTTAAACCTTCTTTCTTCAGGTAGGAGCATAATTATTTCTCATGAATATTTTTTGTCAAATTTTTGTTTGTTCCTCCCCAATTCACTCATCCAGTACATTCAAATACCCAAGTGCTTCTAATAAATATATATATCAATGCCACATTTATTTATGTGGTTTGTTTATTACATACCTCGGTATAGAAATCTTATTTTTTAGTATTTTATTTTATTGTTTTTATCATTGTATCCCAAGTACTGCTACAGTGTATGACATATAATATTTGCTTAAAAATATTGTTTTTTTTTAATTAATAGCTGAGTAGGCCCTTGACTTCTTCTTGTATTTAGGGCAAATGTCTTTCTGTTATGGAGATTTTCTATGATCCTTCAAACTAGATGTAGTTCCTCATGTAAACTCTCTTAAATGCCATTAGCTTTCTTCAAGGCAGCACATTAAAAAATAGATTTTTTTTTTGTTTTAGTTATTGTTTAATGTCTACATTTGTCACTAAGTTCCTCAGTGGAACATAGTAAACTAAGTTCCATTAGAGCAGGGACCAAATATATGCAATTATCCAAAATAAACCCAATTGCCTAGCATAGCGACTGTTCCATAGAAGGTAGTACATGAATATATATGTTAGGCTGGAAATATGGAGGAAAAATAGAAAAGAATGAAGGAAGAAAGAAGGACTAAGGAAAGATAAGCAATTTGCAGTAAATCATAACAAACAAATTTAATTTTTGCTTTTTCAAATACTAGCTGTATGTCCTCAGGCAGTTTGCTTACTGTCTTTGAGCTTATTTTCAAAACACTATTAGAGAGTAAGTTATTTACTTAAGGTCAGACAGATATTAGGTGTTCAATTCCTTTTATCTTATTTTACTTGCAGTACTTATTTCCAGAGAGCTTCTACACACCACACTTTTATTTACATCAACAACTCTTTTCTCCCATGCTACTACAGAAGGATGATTATCAGAAATTTATCCTACTGATTTCCATATTGAGCTACATCATATTCAATACTAACTGTTCTGTTTAAAATACTTATCATGTGTAGAGCACAATTTTTCGGTTATTTGACACAACACTGTAAAATGATTATAAATCAATAAAAATGTTTAAAAAAATTAAATAAAATACTTATCATGTCATTAGTACATGCATGGTATAACAGAATGGAATATAAATGTAGTTCAATTTTTGTTGAGAACAAGGAGGGAGAAAGAAAAAGAGCCTTGAGGGAGAAAGAAAAAGAGCCTTGGGAAAGATGCATCGTCCAAGGAAGAACAGTCTTAGGGAAGTGTCTCGTCCGGCATCACAGACAGCTGAGATAAAATAATAAATGCACAGAAATGATTGGAAATAAGTGTGAAATGTGAGGATTATTTCATAATTTTAAGTAGGATTTCTCAATAAAATCCTACTTAGAGCTATTTTCATTTTGCTCTCATTTCCAAATATATTTTTTTCTTTGTCTTTAATTCTGGTACACTTTTGTCCCCTTAACATCCTCCCACCCAACTTTCTCTCTCTCTCTCTCTCCCCCTCTCTCTATAGCTCTAGTGCTCTCTTATTCTCTTCATTTGAAAAGAAAGCTACGTGAAGTTTTAAAATTCATTTTTCCCCTGAACTTTAAGTTGTTTGGATCACCAAACAATGTGATGAGAAAACTCTTAATTTTTCAAGTGAGTTAAGTATTTTAGGTTGACATTGTGTCACATTATAAGTAAATAAACATTGCTTCAGGTTTGTTTTTTTTTCTCTTAGAAGAACAAAGCTGAAAAGTGAGGGAGTTATCACCTAGTCTAAACTTGACTAAAATATTTCAATAGTTTCAAAGAATTTGCTTCACAGGGACTCACTTTTAAGTTTTTTTCTTTAAATCTGGTTGTCCAGTTTACTCTTGAACAACATGGGGACAGTGGCACCAACCCACTGTGCAGTTGAAAATCCATGTGTAACTTTGGACTCCCTCAAAACTTAACTACAAATATCCTACTGTTGACCAGAAGCATTACCGATAGCACAGCATAAATTAGCACATATTTTATATGTTACATATATCATATACTGTATTCTTATAATAAGGTAAACTAGAGAAAAATGTTATTAATAGTCATAAGGAAGAGAAAATACATTTATAATACTGTACTCTATTTATTGCTACTGTAAGTTTATGTCATCTGTTTATAAGAGAAATCATCTGTCAGTGCCTACATCAAAATTATCTATATGATACAAAACACTGTAGATTTTATATGTATTATTAACACCAGACATCAAAAATGAAAAGATGTGAAAAAATTCATATTTATTGATAAGATTTACAATTCATGTATTGATAACAAAGAAGAAGGAATATAATTGTTTTATGGTAGCCTATTGTAATCAATATGATTGCTTCACCAGCTTATACTCCAATGAATGAATTATTATAGAAATTTAGTGGAAGATAGTATTACAGTCATGTTCATAATATAGTATTGGAAACATTGTTATATTTTAAAAAAACACCTGTAATAATAGGCTGATATGTAGTTTCTCCAATTATGAGAGAGAAAGAGAGTGAGAGGGAGATTTACTGTAATGTGATTCTCTGAAAGCAAAGTTATAAAATATAAGAAAACCAACATATTACTAATTTAATATTTAATATTATTCACCTTATGTCTATGTAAGGATAGGCTATTCACTTAAGTACAAGTCTTGCACACAATGTTCTACAAGATGAATACTTAGGCTATGTGACAATGATGACACAAAAATGTCTCATACAGTTCTTGCTGTACAATTATTAAATTTTCACATGAAGACACACACATACACAATAGATACATTTATTACAAATATGACATGATGATTATCTACTGCTCATTAAATGGAAGTGGATCATCGTAAAGGTCTTCATCCTTGTTGTCTTCATGTTTAGTAGGCTGAGGAGGAGGAGGAGAAGGAGGGGCTGATGTTCTTGTCTTGGACGGCAGAGATGGAAGGGACTGAGGAGGGGGAAGGAAGGCAGGACAGCAAGTACACTCAGTGCAACTTTACATAAATACATTGTAATTCTATCTGACTTTTTAGTTTTTTCATTTCTCTGCAAATGTTTCTATACGAAACCAATTTTTCTTCTACCTCTTGCTTGAGCTTCAGTCTCCAAATTATAGAAGAGTCCTTGTCATAAAAGTAATCAAAAGCAGTCTTGAATAGTTGGAAACCTTCTGCCAGATCATCTAAATGTTGATTTATTTTCTGAAACTGCTTCTTCTGTGTCTTCTTTCTCATTGCCTAGCACTGGTCCAGAAGTACTCATCATCAAGTTGTCTTCTGTTAACTCCTCTGGTGTGGTGCCTAATAGCTCTCAAATTTCTCTAATATCCATACCTTGAAACCCTTCCCCCCACCTTTTATTGCCATATCCACAATCTCTTTCATGATTTTCTTAATTGGCTCTGTCATTAACCTAGTGAAGTCATGCACAACATCCTGACCAAAGTTTTCTCCAGGAGGAATTTATAGTTTCAGTCTTGGTGGCTTCCATAGCTTTTGCCCTAACAACGATGGTATCTTCAGTGGTGTAATACTTTCAGACACTCGTATTTCCGCTATCAAGTTTCTCTTCCACAGCATTGACAATATGTTCCACAGAGTACTGTGTGTACTGTATCTTAAAGGTCTTTATGACCCCTTGTTCTAGAGGCTGAATTAGAGATGTGTTTGGTGGCAAGTAAACCACTTCAACACCTTCAGTGTTGACTCATGGGATTCTCACTGGACATGGGCACCATCTAATATCATAAGAACTTTAAAAGGCAGTCCCTAACTGGCAAGGTACTTTCTGACTTCAAGGACAAAGCATCAATGGGATCAATCTAGGAAGTGTTTTTGTTGTCCCAGCCTTCTTGTTGTACAACCAAGAGACTGGCAGCTGGTATTTATCTTTTTCCTCCAAGGTCTGGGGGTTAGCAGCTTTATGGAAAAGGACAGTCCTGACCATGAACATGATTGCAGTCTGAATTTATCTCTTCCTTCCTGAAATCCCAGTGCTTGCTTATCTTCCTTACTAATAGATGTCCTTTATGCCATTTTTTTTTCCAGAATAGGGCCCTTTTGTCTGCACTGAAAACCTGTTCAAGCAGATATACTTTCTCCTCAATGATTTTCTTAAAGCATCTGGGAACTCACCTGCTGCCTCTTGGTAAGCAGAAGCTGCTTCTCTTGTTATCTTGACAGTTTTCAAGCTACACCTCTTTCTCAAATTATCAAACCGTCCTTTGCTGGCATTAAATTCTCCAGCTTTGGATTCTTCACTTGTCTTTTGCTTTAAGTTGTTACAATAATGACTTTGATTTTCTAGAATCCTATTAGAGTCTATAGATATACCTTCCTTATAGCAATCCTGCACCCGCATAAAAGCTGCATTTTCAGTACAAGATAAAAAAAAAAGTATTTCACAAAAAAAGTGCAAGGTTTTTGTATCTGCTGGCATGGCTGCAGTGATGGCTATCACAAATTTCCTTTTCTGCTTTTTTAATGGTCCATTACTTGGATTCATTAATCTTCAGATGGTGGGCAACTGCAGCTACAGACCAAAATCTATGGTATGTATTCAACTTCAACTTGTAATTTCATGACATTTCTCTGCTTCTTGGAAACACTTCCAGCATCACTTGTGGCATGATATGGGTCTCAATGCGTTATTCAATGTCTAGGGTATTGCCCTATATATGATTAAAATACACAAGAACCACAAGAGATTACTTTTTACTGTGATACACAATGTACTGGAGAGATGAACTTCGGTTCTCACAATGTGATTTCAGAAATACTTAATACCTCTCTTTTTCCTTCGATGTTTGTACTTGTGTACTGAAGGTATTAAGTATTTTCCAAAATCCATAGTGAAAGAATAGAGAGTTAAAGAAATCAGCAGAGTAATTTTCATAATTCAAGTCTGTTGGAAACACAGAACCATAGATGAATTCACTAGAGGGATCCAGCTAGGAAATAAAATGTTGGATAATGATGCCAAATGATTTGTACTAGAGGACAATGATGCTAAATACTGAATTTCTTACTGTCCATTGTAGATTGAGTGTCAATTAGTATTGAATAAAAGGTGTTGGATCAGCTTGTGAAATATGTATCTGTTTAGAGCAGAAAATGAGCAACTCCCATCTTTTAGCCTGAGACATATGTATACTTTCAAAGAGAGATCATGGTGCACACCCTACAAAGAGCCAACTGAAAATTCTAACATAGAAATGCACCTGAAAATGTCCTAGATTTAGCACCATTATGGCCTTAACTTTTTTTTTTTTGCTTTTATAGTTACCATTCATTTATTAAAATATAATTAGGGTGAAATGAGTAAAAATACATAAACATGACAATAACTAACTATAATTGTATGATTGTCACATGCTAGTCACTGTGCTAAATTATTTTATGTTGTGTTGTACTTTGAGGTATATACTTTCATTATCACTAGTTTTTCTATGAGGAATCTGTGACTTAGAAAATTTGAGTAAATTGTCTAAGGTCTACAATATTTCAAACTAAATTGTCTGACTTCGGAAGTATTTCATTTCTGTTTATTAATATTTTAAATTACAAACACTGTTTATATAAATATTACAAAGAGTACAGATATGTTTATTGGAGAATTTTCCATCTTCAAATTCTGCTTTTCAGAAACAATTGAAGCTAAGAGTTTTGTTTTAACTCTCCAGTAATTTAACACTCCTATCTATCTAGGTAGATAACCTGCACCCCTTCCAAATCAGCATCCTGCTTTATATGTCCATGCACCAGAATTTTCCATTCTAAGCTATTATATTACTATTTTTGTAGCATATAGATTTTTTAAGGTTAAAAATACTAATATTTTGAAATGTAAAGTCCCAGAGATATTATTAGAACACACTTACTTTTCAATATTTGTCTCCTGCTCTTCATTGGCTCTCCATTTACTTATTCCTAAATTTTTATATAGTTGTATTTATTTAGTAGTGATTTTATGCTTGTTTAGTTGAATTTTGTCATCTGTAATTTTTTATCTCCTTCTTCCTCAGAGAAGAAGCTCTTGTGTAATTGAACATGTCTTTTCTACTTATATTAAAAAAAAAACCCATAAAACTCAAATCATACCCTTTCTCCCATTCAATTCTGTATTTACTCTACTGTCCTCTGGAAATGAATATTGTATAGAAAAGGCCAAGTTCAGAATGATATTTTAGCTGTCAGGTGCCTTGCATTTTTGGTCTGCTTACTTTCAGTTGTTTTTATTTTTACTGAAGTTCAGTAACTTTATCAAGACATACCTTAGTATAAATCACTCTATGAAATGTTTCTGATATTTAACATACCTATTCAATAAGTAATTAATTTGATAATTTTATTCAATGTAATGTCAGCTGTTTCTTCTTCTTGTTTTCTATTTCAGGATCACTTATCATGTGAATGTCTTTGCCCATTTCTATATTGCCTCATGAGATGTAGCTCAGGTAACAGTTAAGTACCTACACTCAGATAAAGACCTGATTAGGTTTTAACAGTAGTTCCATCATTTAGTTGCTGTGTGACCACAGGATAATCTCTCTTGGCCTCAGTTAATCCACTGAGCTTATCCTCTGGAATGTGGAAATAATAAGATAATTTTCTTCAGAAGATTTTTGTGATGATTAAATAAATGTACAAATATAAGGTGCTTAGAACAGAGCCAAGAAAATGGTCATACTATATTGAATTTAGCTATTAATATTTCTGCTCTTTGCTTCATCACTTTTTTTCTGTAATGACTTTTATTCTTTTATCTATCCCTCTGTATTGTACTTGTTCTCCAAATATCTTCATACCACTACTTGTTTTAATAGCTTGTATTCTCATTCCAATATTTTCAAATTTATGAAATGGTTTTAATATTATTTTTAATCACTGAGATCTTCCAGGACAAAGTACTTTTTTTTTCTATTTATGAAAAGCTGTAAGAGCTTTAAACTTCTTGTTGCTTCTTCTGTTTAAGATATTTGTAAAAACTGTTCCTTTTCACTAATTTATTTTAGATTGTTGAGAAATGTTTGTGTAAAATATTCTTATGTTTCTAGGCCTGAAATTTACAATTCATCTATAATTTTAAATTATTCTCCACTTTAATGTGTGTGTCTTTTCATAGCTACCAACTTGGTAGCTGTAGTGAGGAGCAAGGATACTACAGGGAAACTAAGCCTCAGCTCCATAATCTTTGTCATCCTATTTTTATAAAGAACTCTGAAATTATTGACTACAAGGAAAACAAACAAACAAAAAAACTTTACTCAGGAAAAGTGTCTCTATTCAATAAATACAAATGCAATGTTTTTCTTTGTTTCTTCTTTTTGATCATTTTGAAGGATTTCAAGTGTGGGACTTGAATAAGCCTTGAATCCATCATATTTTATTCAGAGTTGCTTAAAACATTTTCTTTTCTTTTCAAAAAAACAATACATCTTCAAACTGGTAAATAGCATAGGTAATAAAAAAAGGCCTTGATCTTTATTTTCAATGTAGTACCATAATGTGCTGTCATGTTTTTTTCAGATGGAAATAAGTGGTTAAATCCAGAACTATGTTTTTGCCCTGCATTAAGATATAAACCTACAAATATTTACATAAAAATCAGATTGGAGACTGTCCTATGATGAATCAGAATGAATAAATGTATGTGTACTTGTATCTTTCTACCACCTGGCCTCCAGGAGCCAGACATGTGAAATGTTTATTGCTCTCACAGGAACAGTCTCAAGTACTTGTAGTTCTTTTTTATAGTATTAGAACCAAAAGGATGTGTATATACCTATATCTATCTCTATATCTATGTGTGTATACATACTGTTATAAGAAATTGACTCATAGGATTATGGAGGGTGGTAAATCCAAAATCTGCAGGGTGAAAACCCAGGAGAGCTGTTACCACAGTGTCAGTCCAAAGGCTAGCTAACTGGAAACCCTGGAGAGCCAATATTCCAGTTCAACTTTGAAGGTCATGTGTGTAGAACCAGGAAGAACCAATGTTGCAGATGAATTCAAAGGCAGTCTGCTAAAGAAATACTTTCTTGCTTGGGGGAGGCCAGACTTTTTGTTCTATTCAGTGACTCAATTGATTGGATGAGATCCATCCATATTATGGAGAGCAATCTGCTTTGCTCAAAAGCCACTGATTTAAATGTTAATCTCATCTAAAATTGCTCTCAGAGAAATACCCAAAATAATGTTTTATCAAATATGTTGGCTTCCCATGACCCAGACAAATGGACATATAAAATTAACCAGCACAGTAATTACCTTAGGGACTGACTGAAATGAACTATCAGTTAATGAGATCCCTAATAATTAATATTTACTTGTTGTGATCAATCATAAACCAATATGATAACGTAAGAAATAATAAAATCCCTTTCTTTCCAAAATATGGGTGTAAATTCAGTGTTAAAAAAAAAAAGAATGAATAAAAAAGTAAAAGTCTTGTGGGGAGGGTATAGTTCTGTGGTAGAGTGCATGCCTAGCATGCATGAGGTCCTGGGTTCAATACCCAGTACTTCCAATAAAATAAATAAATAAGTAAATAAATAAATAAATAAATAAATCTAATTATTTTACCCCCCAATCTTTTTTTTAAAGTAAAGTCTGTATATGACATCATCCCATTTACAAATAGTTCTTCTGAAAATTGGCAGTTAAGTTCTGACCGTGCGGGAGTAAAGTCTATTATGTAAAGAGTTAACAACTGATACATAAACAGCTTCAAAAAAGACATTTCCTCAAAAATTTAGACAACTGAATTTATTGTTCAAAATCAACATGTCCTTTATTAAATTCATTGTGCTTGACTTACTATTTTCCAATTTGAAAACTTGATTAAAAATGAAATTATAATTTTTAAAGACTTGGAGAAAGTTTTTCTTTTATCTTGAAATCCCAGCTGCTAACTTTTAGACCATCTAGCCAATTTACAAGTGAACTAGTTTCTAAATGTGTTTTTTTAACATCATGAGATAAACACACAGCTGATTGTCATTTATTTTTATGATATTAATGGTTGATTACTATACAATCAATTGGATCCGTTGACCTAATGTCAAGTTGGCAGCTAAGCCATCTGGAAAAGTGCTTTTCTATTTTCAGGGTCTGGTATCAGAAGTATTTGGAGAAAGCACTGGGAATGTCTTTCATTCAGCTCTTCTGAGGTTCATTTTTCAGACTATTCCTTTGGGATATTCAGATAATGAGGTGTTAATAAAGCACTGTGTTCCTTGTCAACTCTTACATAGTGCTTACTATGTGCTGAACACTTGTCTGAGTACTTTTATATAGTAATATTCTTAATCCTCACAGTAAATCTATGAGCTATGTATGTTCTCATGCCCATTTTAAAGACTGAGGTAAATGAGGCACAGAAGGTTAACTAATTTTTCCAAGTTCATTGTGGTAGTAAGAGATGCAAGCATGATTCACACCCACATAATCTGGCTACTCAGTCCATGTTCTTAACCACTTCAGTTTACTGCTTCTACATTATAGGAATTCATGCAACATTATTGCTAATTGTTCATACTATATGTTAAAGAGCTTATTCAGTATGGCATAAGATGAAAATATACAAAAATAAAGATGCCTCTATGGTGGAAAAGATAAATTCATATCCATATATAGCAGGAAAATGCAAAATAAAACCTCAAAGAGAAGCTGTAGTATATCCACCATGAGACTGGAAAATTTTTAAGTGTAATATCATCAAGGGATAGCAAGGATGCGGTAAAACCAGAAAATGTATACACTTTTGACAGATGTTAAATAGTGTAAATCCAATAAAAAACAGTTTGACCTGTTTATTAAAATTAGATATACATACACTTTCTGTGTCTGCCTTTGACAGCTGACCAGCAATCTCATCCCTATCTGTAAGGCCTAAAGAAACTCTTGCATTTACTGGCATTACTTTCCAATTTTTTTCCATCAAAATTCCAATTTAATGAAATCAGCAGAATTTTGTTGTTGTTGTTTTTTGGGGAGGGTGCCAGAAATCCTCCTTTCTGAAGTTTCCAGGTGGTCTTTTTCTGGAAGACAGATTGTGGTTTGCCTCCTTGGTACAATAGGTACAGGAAGACTGACTGCTAACAGCTTTGTTATCTTCCAATGTTGTGTTTGGACAGTTAACTTATTCTGTGGCAGAGTAGCTTCTGGATCCTACATCAGGAGATTTTTCTCTAACTCTAGCATTCTACTTAACGTTAACAAAAATGCTGCCTTTCTAAACACTGCTCATGTTCTTTTAAAAATGTCTTCCTCTAACTTCACATTTAAGACAGCCTTTCTACAGTACCAAAAAATAGCATGTTTTATGGGAAAAGGGTGACTTTTAAAAATGGTTGTCAGACAATACCTATTAATTCCAAGCCATGTGCTCACTTATGAAACCACTTTATTGAACACTTAAAAGGTAATTTTTGTATGGGAAATTTTAAGCATTTTCCAGTAACCCTATGGATTATTATAGTATTAGTATGAACTAAATGAAAAAATCGAAAAATAAAGGGGACGATTTTTTTTACACATAACAAAGTACAAATTAAACATCACACTTACTGGATTTTAATTTTTAACCTACAACTGAAAAATTGTGGTGACTGTAGAGTAGAATGAAAGAGCACAGAGTATAGAGTGAGAAGATAAACATTCAACGTCTGCTTTTGTGGCTTGGGCATTTCTGAGCTAAAGCCATAAAATAATGGCAAAGAAACCAATCACATAAGGTGTACATATAAGCCAAAATGATTTGAAAATTAGAAGTACTATACAGTTATATTAAGAATTATTGGCCAAATGAGAACATGAGTTATACTACAAAGAAGTGCTTGTTTTATATTCAACATTTCCTATCTTTTGTTTTCCTAGGTATAGACTAGCAGTAGGTCAGAGCTTTAAAATGTGCTACAAGTCATGAAAACTTGAAAGTTTGAATAAGTGGGAATAGCATAAAATTTACTTAATAATGGCATGTGCTGTATATAACTCAGAAGTTCAAGTTTTCATGACTTTGAAATATAAAAAATACATGATGGGGATAGTGGATAGTAGGGGGAAAGACAGGTGTGTGATAGAGTAAGCATGCTAATTAGCTCGGTAGTATGTATATTAGCTATCATTATACAATTATTTCAACTCTTCTGGATATTTGAAAATTTTCATAACAAAATGTTGGAGGGAAAAGGAATATGTAGCACTTACGGGTGTTGAACTAGCCTTTGTTCTGACTGAGGTCTTGAAAGATAACTTTCCAGGAGAGAATGGCTGAAAGACACGAGGTGACCTTCCTTTCAGGGAGTAGGGAAAAAAATAATAAAAATAATGTATGTCTCTTATATTCCTGAATGCCTGGAAAATATCACAGATATTATAAGCTATCTTTGGGGTACAGAAATTTTGAATAGCTTAAGTTAATGAGTAGGCCTTATAAACTTAAAGGAATGTAGAAGAATTCTACAGAAATTTTAACTCAGTTTAAGGCTTTGCAGTCATCAATTAATCCATATTCTATCTGTTTTAAAAATTCATTGCCTGTTTAAAAGATGCATACATTTAATGCCCTTTAAATCATCCTTGCAAATCACAACTAGACACTTTGCCTGTAACATATAATTATACCAGGAGGTTCAACTTACATTTTGTCTAAAATCGTAAGTACAGTTACATATCCTAAAAGTGAAAAAATGAAAAGGATAGGAAAATAATCTACCTAAATAAACTGAAGAAAGGAGAAGAGGGAGGAAGGTAGGGAAAATAAATGAAAGAAAGGAAAAGAAATAGTAGATTCTTCCCAAAATTAATTGAAGTGACAAACTTTAGTAATGTTCAAATGGGTAAACAATTTAATGATTTCATTTTGGGTACATATTCAATTTAAGGCTCAAACTCTGTATTGAGTATCTTTATACTTTTTTACCTCCCCTCATCATATTTCCCCTTAAAATATTTTTAAAAGTCGGTTTTTGTATATCAGGCCAAAGGTAGTATTCTACAGTGATGGGTTAGGTTATCTGGTTCCCATGTGATTCTCTATCTCAGGCTGTTCTTGAACCTTGACTCATGACACTTGACCTCTCTTTTTGCTATGCTACAACCTATCAGCTGAAGTATCCACGACTGTTGTGACTGTTCTCTTGGCATGTTCAGGACTTTTTTTCCTTGCCCTTCCAACCCCAACTTTAAGATTGACTAGGCCCACCTCCATCATGATAGTGGAGACTCTCTGGAATCCATGAGGCCTGGGCCTCATCCCACCCCTGGCTTCTGGAGCTATTGACCCTGCAGCTACTGTTGTGGGATCACCTCCTCATCACCAAAGCAACACTATGGCAGGTGCATGGGTTTTTTATGCTTAGTCATCTTTTACTCACAAGTGTGGTATAATTCCTATTCCTCACAGAGACCTAAGTGCCTGACAAACTCACTCTATCTTACGTGAAACACTTTGTGATGCTGTTTCTTCCAGAATCCTAAATGAGAAGACCACATGCCAATTTGCTTTTAGCTTCCTCTTAAACTGACGTTTCCATCCTCTCAGCGATTTCCACATTCCCTTTGTGGACCAAAGCTTATGAGTAAAAAAGTGATAAAAGTCTGGTTTTCTGATAAATATAGATAACTGTTTTTTTGTTTATTTTTTTTTGTCTTTGTTTTTGTTTAACCATCCAAAACTCGCTACTCACCTCATCAGCAAAGATCCTTTTCTTCTTTTATTTCTAAGCAGAACCCATCCACTTTCTCTATGGAGTAATAGAGTATCAAGGTCTTGTTTTAAGAGTGGGAAGACTGAAAAAAAAGGGCAAAAAATTGTTAAGGGAAATATATCCAGTGATTACACAAAACATTAACACTACTACTAAATTATTTATACTATATGCTATGGTTTATAAAAATAAAAGCAAACAATTGATAGAGATTCCCATTACAAAACTATTATGTGCTAATCTTAGCTTCTATTTTCTACATATTCACATCAACATACTACAGACTACAAAACATAAGTCAATTTAAATTATCAATAATATAGGTACTAATTCAAAATCCCATAACTCAATATACTATTCCTATAGTGCTGACAAAACCCAAGATTAAACCTATGAATTCCAGTATATGGTTCTGGTCATTGCTTCCTTACCAACGAACATGTTATACTTTCCATTAAAACATAAACTTACCAAAGTTGCTTATGCACTTGTTCTATGATTCAGCAATTCTACTTTTAGACTTACACCCAAAGGAAATGCACACTTCGGTTGATTAAAAGACATGTACACATTTTTCTTATCAGCTTTATTCCTGATGGCTAAAAACTAGAAATAACCCAAATGCAGATGAGTGATAAAAAATGGATATGCCACAACGTGATGAATCTCACAGGTATTATGTTTAAAGCAAGTAAAAAACCACCTTACTCTGTGATTCCACTTGTATGAAGTTCAAAAACAGATATAGCTAATTTACGGTCATAGGGGACAGAACATGTGTTATTTCCCATATGTCAGGAAAGAACACAAACAAGCCTTTTTTCAATGCTAGGCATGTTCCATAGCTTGATAGGTAGAGGTTACATGGAGTATCCAAATATATAAAAATCCATCAGAGTAAATGCTTACCAATTTATGAATTTTGCACACTTCACTATACTAATGTTACACACTGCTCCTCCAAAAAAATGTATGTGCAAGCAATAAGTTTTAAACCTATGTGTTTCTTTGGAGGAATATAGTGAATTATAAAAGTATTAGCCTTTTTCCCTAAAGGGTTAATTAACTTTACTAGCATAATCATATTAGTATCTGAATTTTTTTGTTAACTTCCTCTTTCCCTTTAGATGTTATTAATGTCAAGAGGACTGACATGTAAGGCTAAATAATTCAGAGTGTTTAGACACATTCTTAACCTTATTGTACTTGAGAGCAAAGCATATGGAAATTTCAGAGTCCTTGGGGGTAGTGGATCTGTACTACAAAACGTTGCTCTTTACATGTTCCAGCTGTGTAAGCTTAAGCACATCTTTTAACCTCCCTGAGTATCATTTAGGTTTCTTATCTGTAAAACTGAATACTTACATGAATACGTATAATATCTATTGCACAGGGCCATTTGAGTTAAAAGGAATCAGATTAAATGATGCCTAATAGACCAAATGATAAAATGAGTTACTTAACATGTAGTCAGTTTTGTATTCTTTGTTAAATATCACCGCTTAATATTTTCAGACAGAAGTGAAGCGATGAGGATAAGAGTGGAGGTGAGGGTGAGAGTAGATGGAAAGATAAGTAAAACTGAGCTTCTACTCTTTGTCCTTTTACAATCAATTAGTCATAGTGAAACTAGGACACTTATGTCTATCATTAAATATACAGCAAAATAATTATACAATGAGTGATACAAAGCAGAGGGTGATTAGCTTAGAAGAGCATATCTCCTTTGGGGCTCAGGAAAGATCATGTGAGGGGAAAATACATCTGAGGCAGTCTTTTGAATATAATAGATGTTTACACAGATGCATTATGTAAACAGTTTATAATGTAGGAATGCACATCTCTAGGAAGCATATGATTAGTTTAAATTTAGCATAAATATTTAACATATATAATGAATAGCAGAAAGTAAAGTGGAAATTATGTAGGTCACAGAAATATTGTAAAATAACAAGAGTTCCATATTTTGTCATTGGAAAAAATAGGTCCATACATTTTTGTAAATTAAGTAATAGGAAATATTATCATTTTCCCTCCTTCACTACAGAATTTATAGTAAGACTATTACTTACAAATACAGTAAAATATTAATAGCAGTAATGAGGATGCAAAACAATCATTTTTAAAATTCGTAAGAATGTAAGCAGTTCTTCCTATGAATTCAAGACAATATCTATATCTTTTTAAAAATAGTTTTCTTCATTTCTGTATCCAGATTAATGAATAGTCTCTGGATAGGATATGATGAGAAAAAAGTGTTAATCGCTGTAGACAATGTTTGTGTCCTGCCAAAATTCATATCCTGAAACCTAATTTCCACTGTGATGGTATCTGGAGGTGGGGCTTTTGGGAGATGACGATTTGGTCATGAAGGCAGAGCCCCCATACATGGGATTAGTGACCTTGATCTTGGATTTCCCAGCCTCCAGAACTGTGAGAAATAAATGTTTGTTGTTTAAGGCATGTAGTCTATGGTATTTTGTTATAGCAGCCCAAACAAACTAATTTAGCTGCTAAAATTAAGAGACTTACTGCCTGGACACTCCTTTGGGTTCAAATATGATTCTCAAATTTCTAGGCAGATCCTATTCAGCAACAGGATTGTGGGGACAAAGACCTCAAGATTCACATATTGAGACAGATAGGACTCTGCTTTCCTCTGGAGCCCTGGCAATAATAACAGCAGCTGAAAACTCCCATCTCTTCTCTGATCTGCCTTTTTCCTTCTTGCCTTCGTCTCTACCCTACTATCATTTCCATTCTCCCCGCTCCCTCTTCCACCCTGTCTCCACACACACAAACACATGCACCCATATTTTGGCAGGAGGTAGTATAACTGACATTTGATATTTGCTCAACATATCTAAAAATATAGCTTAGCATCAAAACTTAAATTTAACTGCTTTCTTTAAAGTTAACATCTTGTTTATTGAAAAACTGTCAATGCTTTCCTCCAAGTTAGAAATACTCTCTTAAAATAATGGTTTACTGAGAAAATCCTATAGATGTTCAACAGTAGAAGTATGTATAGTGTTGCTGCAATTCAACTATTTGTGAGCAATTCCTGATGAGAATTTCTCAGTCTGATCTAAAAGCAGTAATGGTAATTAATTTTCTTTCTTATACAGAGACTGAAAAGATGCTGTAGAACATCTTGAAAACGAGTGATTTGAAATGCCTTACTAACATGGCCACAGGTTAATACTAAGAAAAAAAAGAATTTTTGACAATGAAAATGACAATATTTCTGTTATTTCTTCTTGTTACCTTAATCAAAGCTATACTACCTCCATAGATGAATCTAAGTTTTTGAGACTTGAGGTTTTATAAAAATTGTTGGACTCTCTATAAGAATACAGAATTATAAATAGAAAATTAGGTACATGGCCTTAGAAGGGCCTGTACAAGTGAGAGATTTTAAAGCTTAAATTTTGTTAGACTCAGAACAAATTCATCCCAGCACTCTATCAAGAATGTGAGAAACTCATTTCTGACTACACACAAAATTGTGCTAAGGTTTTCTTAGCTTTCCTCTGATCAAAAAATTTTGAAGAAGCCTGTAAACTAATAATACACTTCAGTTTGGAGGATAGAGGACTCCTGACCACTAAGAATATGAATCTAAAATTTTAAAGGTGAAATGGTATGTATTTTATTTTGTATCCTAACCTTACACATATCAGTGTTCTTACCATTCATCTCTTTTTTTATTTTTAAAAATAGTTTTCAACATATTTCAATAAATACAAAGTACATTTCCTTTCAGATGACTTTTTAATTTATTGTTCTTAGTTGTGTGTGAACTCTATTCATTATCATTTTTATTGAAACATGCCTTATATTTTGCTTCTCTCTTTTAACACATAGCACATTCTATCTATCTGCCTGATTTCTTGACATATGAACTATTGATCTTACATAAAAACAAGATTCCTAGAGTGATTATTTGGCTTCACTACACAAAAGATTCTGGGAGGGAAAAAAAATATATATATTCACTGCTAGTTGGTTTTAGAATTTTGTTTGCTTGATTGTCCATCTCTTCTATACTCAGAAATGTCTTCATTCTTTGCTTGAACCTTACATCAAATCAACCTCAGGCAAAAGCTTTTTCTGAATTGAAACTGAATTGAGTTCCTCTACTTTGTATTTCAATACTTCATTCAAAATTGCTCTGAAGAGATTTAGCTAGCTTCCCCAGCCTTTCAGCTTTTTATTGACAATACTTTTTCATTTTTTTCTGTTATCCCAACCATTACTCAAAAGATATTTAAGAAGTTCTCACAGTTGGAAACACAGGTAATCTCTCTCTTACAAGCTACCAAGGAACACTGATGAGCCCATTGTCATGGACACTATTAATGCCCACTGAAAATCAATAATGATTGCAACAAAAATAATTAACAGAGACCATAAAAATATCTATCTTGGGATGAATTAAAGGACTCCACATAATTTACATTATTTTTGATTTACATATATATTAAAGTAGAGGCATGAAAATCTTAGTAAAACCTGAGGTCTTAGTATATATTGGTCAAATCTCCTGGCAGTATAGCATAATTTTGCAACACTGGGTTTATTTACTTTTAATAATGCAGAAGTGACATTTAAAAAAATTTAAGATGAATGTGGCATTTTGTATAAAAAAATCCTCAACAATCTCACTGCCTGTGCAAAATCAACATTTATTAAAGGTTAAACAGCTTTCTTTGGTAAATGGCAAATTACACTGATAGCATTTCAATTTAATTTGATGAAATTCAGTAAGTATAATTAAGCATTATTTATTTCACTGAATTGGATGATGGAGAATCTCTATAATGCAGGTTCTCTATTACAGAGAGAGTACTGTATTTTGAGAAAATAACAAATAAATCAAAACCAAGAAAAGAATTTGAAGAATATTTTACAGAGGCTTGAAAAATATACATTTTTAATCATATGCTACCCAATGTGCTAGAACACTACACATTGAAAGTAAGAATGATGGTTTAAAGATACCGACATAACAAAATTTCAAAATATCTGTGTTACAACACTAAAGTCATAACTGGTATGAAAAAAGATTTTCGATTCAGGCACACACGTGGCTCATTAACTTTATTTTAATTGAGATGTAACTGACATATAAAGTTGTGTATGTTTAAGGTGTACAACATGTTCATTTCCTAAATTTTTACATTGCAATACGAATACCACTGTAGCATTAGCTAACATCTACATCAGGTCACATAACTATCAGTTTGTTTTTTTGTGTATTTAAGGTCTGGTATCAGCAACTTTAAAGTATACAATAGAGTATCATTAACTATAATTTCAAGGCTGTGCATTAGATCTCCAGAACCTATTCATTTTCTAACTGCAGTTTGTACCCACTGATCAACATCTGCCAAATTCCCCCACCCCCAATCCCTGAGTGATTACCATTCTACTTTGTTTCTATAAGTACAGCTTTTTTAGAGTCACATATATGTGATATCATACTGTATTTTTCTTTCTCTGTCAGAATTATTTCGCTTAGCATAATGCCCTCTAGGTCCATCCATGTTGTCACAATTGACAGGATTTCCTTTTTTCTCATGGGTGTTTAGTATTCCACTGTATATACATCAGATCTTCTTTATACATTTATCTGTTTATGGACACTTAGATTGTTTCTATATCTTGGCTATTTTGAAAAATGCTACAGTAAGCACAGGAGTGCAGATATCTTTTCCATGTTGTGTTTTCATTTCCTTTGGATATATACCCAGAAGTGGGGTTGCTAGATCATACGGTAATTCTATTTTTAATTTTTTGAGGAGCATCCATACTGTTTTCCTAAATGGCTGAACCGTTAGTTGTTTTCTCATCAACAGTGCATGAAGGTTCCCTTTTCTCCACATCTTGCCAACAATTTTTATCTCTCGTCTTCTTAATAACAGCCATTCTAACAGGTGAAGTGGTATTTCATTGTGGTTTCGATTTCCATTTCCCTGATGAATAATCATGTTCAGCACCTTTTCATATACCTGTTAGCCATTTGTGTTTATTCCTTGGAAAAAACTTCCATTCAGTTCTTCTGCTTATTTTCTAATCTAATTGCTCACTTTGTTGTTACTGAGTTGTATGAGTTCTTTATATATTTTGGATATTAACCCTTACCAGATAAATGGTTTGTAAATATATTCTCCCAAGCTATATGTTGCCTTTTCATTTTACTGATTATTTCTTTTGCTGTGTGGAAGGTTTTTAGTTTGATGTAGCTAGCCCTAGTTATTGAGTTTTGCTTTTTTTCTTTGTGCCATAGGTGTCATATCCAAAAAAGCACTGCCTAGACTAATGTTAAGAAGTTTTTCCCTATGTTTTTTTTCCAGAAATTATATACTTTCAGGTATTATGCTTAAGTTTTTAATCCATTTTAAGTTAGTTCTTATGAGTTGTGTAAGATAGGGGTCCAATTTCATTTACTTTCATGTGGTTATCCAGTTTTCCAACTATTTATTGAAGAGAATACCTTTTCCCTATTCAGTGTTCCTATCTCCCTTGACAAATGTTAGTTGACCACATATTGGAGGGTTTACTTTTGGAAACTGGTTTTGTTCTATTTGGTCTGTGTCCCAATTACATACTGCTTTTATTATGGTAGCTTTGTAGTAGAGTTTGAGATCAGGGAGTTTGGTGTCTCCTGCTTTATTCTTTCTCAGGACTGCTTTGGTTATATACAGTCTTCTGTAGTTCCCTACAAACTTCAGGGTTGTTTTTGCTATTTCTGTGAAAAATACCATTGAGGTTTTTACAGGTATTGCATTGAGTCTACATAAGACTTTGGGTAGGATGAGTGTTTGAACAGTATTAATACTTCCAGTCCATGTATAAAGAGTATCTTTCCATTTGTTTGTGTCTTTGATTTTATTCATCAAAGTCCGGTAGTTTTCATTGTACAGATCTTTTACTTTTTTTGGTTAAATTTATTCCTAAATAAACTGTTTTTGATGCTATTATGAATGGAATTGTTTTCTTTTAAAAAAATATTTTATTGTTACAGAAATGCAAGTATCTTCCATATGTTGATTTTAATATCCTGCACTTAATTTGTTTACTTAAACAGTTTTGGGGTTGTATCTTTAGATTTTTCTAAACATAAGATCATATCATCTGCAATTAAAGACAATTTTCCTTTTTCCTTTTGGATGTGGATGCTTTTATTTCTTTACCTTGCTTGATTGTTCTAGATAGGGCTTCCTGTACTGTGCAGAATAAAAGCGATGAGAGTGGGCACATCTGTCTTGTTTATGATCTTAGAGGAAAAAACTTTCACCATTAAATGTGATGTTTGTTTTCTATGGGTTTGTCACATATGGCTTTTATTATATCGAGTTATGTTCTTTTGATAATCAATTTTTTAAGAGTTTGTATCACAAAATAATACTGTATTTTGTCAAGTGTTTCTTCTGCAACTATTAAAATAATCATATTACCTTTTTATCTTTCATTCTGTTGCCATGGTGTATTATATTTGTTGATTTGTGTAACTTAAATCATACTTGGATCCCAGGGATAAATCCCACTGGATCATGGTGTATAGTCCTTTTAATGTACTGTTGAATTTTATTTGCTATTATTTTCTTGAAAATTTTTGCATTTACAATCATCAGGGATATTATTCTGTAGTTTTCCTTTCTTGCAGTGTCCTAATGTGTCTTTGGTATCAGAGTAATGCTAACCTCATAAAATGTGTTTGAGGTGCTCTCTCTCTTCAATTTTTTGGGAAGATTTTGAAAATAATTGGTGTTAATGCTTCTTTAATTGGTTGGTAAAATTCACTAGTAAAATGATCTAATCCTTGGATTTTCTTTGTTGGGGGGTTTAATTATTGATTCAATGTCCTTGTTATTGGTCAGTTCATATTTTTTATTTCTTCATGATTCAGTCTTGGTAAGTTGTATATTTCTAGGAATTTATCCATTTCTTCTAGGTTATCCAATTTGTTGGCAAGTTTTTCAGAGTAGCCTCTTATGTTCCTACATATTTCTGTATCAGTTATGTCTTCTCTTTTATATATGATGCTATTTTTTGAGTCTTCACTCTTATTTTCTTAGTCTAGCTAATGGTTTGACAATTTTGCTTATTATCTCAAAAATTAGCTCTTAGTTTTGCTGATCTTTTCTACTGTTTTTATGGTCTCTTTTTCATTTATTTCTGCTCTGATCTTTGTTATTTCTTTCCTTCTGCCACTTTGTGTTTTGTTCATCTTTTTCTAGTTCCTTGAGGTATAATTAGGTCATTCATTTGAGGTCTTTCTTTTTTTCTTAAAATACGCATTTATTACTATAAAATTTCCCCCTAAGAACTACTTTTGCAATATCCTATAGGCTTGAATGTGCTGTGTTTCCATTTTCATTTGTTTTGAGATATTTTAAATTTTTCCTTTTGTTTTGTTCATTAATTCACCGGTTGTTCAGAAGTGTTACTTACTTTCCATGTTTGTAAATTTTCCAGCTTACTTCTCATTGTTGATTAATTGTTTGATATCATTGTGGTTGAAAAAGATACTTGGCATGATTTAAGAATATGTTCAGACTTGGGTTTTTTTGGCTTGTCATTTGATCAATACTTGTGAATATTCTGTGTGAACCTGAGAAGAATGTGTTTTCTGCTTCTATTAAATGGAATGCTATCCATATAACCGCTAGGTTCATTTGATCTAAAGTATGGTTGAAGTCCAACAAAGTTCCCTTGTTGTATTTCTGTCTGGATGATCTATCCATTGCTGAAAGCAGGATACTGAATTTCTTTATTGTTATTATGCTACTGTCTGTTTCTCCCTTCAGATCTGTTAGTAATTGCTTAATATATTTAGGTGCTCTGATGTTGGGTGAATATATATTTAAACATTTTATATCTTCTTGATGAGTTAATCCCTTTATCATTATATAATGAGCTTCTTTCTTTCTTGTTACCTTTTATTTTGGCTTAAAGTCTATTTTGTCTGATACAATTGTAGGTGCCTCCACTCTATTTTGGTTTCTGCTTGCATGGAATATCTTTTTCCATGCCTTCATATTAAACCCTAATGTGTGTCTTTAAATATTAAGTGAGTCTCATGTAGGCAGCACATAGTTGGGTCTTCTTTTTTTAATCTATCCAAATATTTTATGCCATTAGATTAGATAAATCAGGTCATTTACATTTAGAGTAATTATTGCTATGTAAGAACTTACTAATGACATCTTATTAAATTGTTTTCTGGCTGTTTTATAGCCTCAGTGTTCCTTTCTATCCTCTCTTGCTGCCTAGCTTTTTGGGTTGGTGATTTTCCTTGGTGACGTGTTGTGATTCCTTCTCTTCATCTTTTGTGAATCCACTATAGGTTTTTGGTTTATGATTACCATGAGGCTTATATAAAATATCTTATAGATATAGCAGTTTATTTTGTGCTGATAGCAACTTAGCTTCGATCTCATACAAAAATTACTTTCTTCCCCATCTTTGTATTTTAATGACACAATTTACCTCTTTTTATACTGTGTGTTCATTAACAAATTATAGTGTAGTTATCTGTAATACTCTTTTTATCTTTACACTATAGTTAAGAGGTTAACACATCATCATATTACAGAATAGAGGTATCTGAATCAGACTATATATTTATCTTCACCAGTGTGTTTTATATTCTCATATGTTTTCAGGTTGCTAATTAGTGTCTTTTCATTTCAGTGTGAAAATCTCCTTTCAGCACTGCTTCTAAGGCAGATCCAGTGGTGATACACTCACTCAGCTTGTTTGTCTGGGTAAGTTTTTATTTTTCCTCATTTCTGAAGGGTAACTTTTCCAGATAGAGTACTCTTGACTGGCTACTTTATTCTTTGAGCATTTTGAATATAATCTTTCCATTCTTTCCTGGCTTCTAAGATTTTTTTCTGAGAAATCCATGATAGTCTAATGAAGGTTCCTTTGTAGGTCACAATCTTTTTTCTCCTTCTGCTTTTAAGTTCCCCTTTGATTTTTGACAGTTTCATTATAATTTGTTTTGGAGAAGATTTTATTTTGGATTAAAGTACTGAGTAATTTATTAACTTCATGAACTTGGAGGTTCAAACCTCTCCCCAGATTTGGGATATTGTCAGCCATTTAAGGACATAGCAAGAAGGTAGTTGTATGCAAGATGCTAACAGAGCATTCAAGGCCAAACCCTGCCAGACAGTCTTCTTGGGTTTTCAGCTTACAGAATTATGAGAAAAACAAGTATCTGCCAAGTCACTCGTTCCATGGCATTTTGTTATGGCAGCCTAGGCTGACTATCACAAGAGCGTCAAGAATAAATATTTAACTTCTACATGCGTTATTTTCAAATTGTAAAGAAACTCATGTTGATAATATGTATATAACCTATTATTATGATAGAAGAATTCTTAATTGGTAAAAGTATGAATGACTTCCAAAAAAAGACATCATTATGCTATAATTGCAATTGTTATTATATATAAAATTATATAAGATTTTATATTCAATCTAAAATAAAATAGATTTATTTAGACCTTTTTATTATCTGAGGTTTTTTCCTGTGAATTTTTTCTTTTCTTTCTTTTTTTTTTTTGAAATGGGTGATTTCTCAAAACAAAGAGAATGTAAGGGATATGGAAGAAAGTGCAAATGGGTCACGTTGTTACACAAGATTAGGAGCTAGAAAACAGTCCAGTTTAATGTCAGACTCCCACAATGCCATTCACTCACGATGCAGAACTAATGATTAGTTTGTGTATGGAGAAAATTTTTAATTTTAGATTTGGGGCTATTATACAGTTACAATAAATCACCTAGGACATAAAGATTAAAAAAAAATCCTTTCAAGAAACAGTAAAAATCCATGCCAAAATCTGTTCAAATCAGAATTATACTCATATGCTTTTCAGACACTCAGGAAATAATAATACTAACTCAAACCACTATTCTCATGCTTTGGTCTCTAATTTTAAGTTTAAAGTTTATCCCAGCATATTTATAATTACATTTTAAATAGCTATCAAATTCTACTATGCATGTTGAAAATAAGCTACTGTATTATTTAGGATCTTAGATATCTCTAAAGACTGATTTTTTGGACTAAGTTTAGAAATGTGCATATAAAACATGAGTTTTGATCAATTTAAACTAGTATTAATATATTCTTGGCCCCAGTTATGTGTATACAAAGGACAAATAGAAGTTTGATTAAAGAGGGATATACTTTTTGCAACTGAGAAAGATTCATAGACTAACATTTCCTCCCAGCTCGTGTTTTACCAGTCCATGAAAGCTGAGCCAATATGAGTCATATTCCATTATCCAGTATGGTCACTGCAATAAAGCTAGAAGTCTCAGTCATGATTAGATAATATTTGGGGGAAACTTTATTATCCACTTACCTTGCAAGGAGTGGCACTGAATGCAGAGCAAGAATCCTGGCAGGCTGTGCCATGGTTTGTGAAAACAATCTGTTAGCTCAGAGAAAAACACATGCCATTGGTCTGAACTGTGTGCATTTTTGTGTTCTTCTCTCCACATCTACCATTTCACAAATTTAGGTCAAATTCCAGTGCAAGGCATATTAAACAAGGTTCAGGATATTTTGCTATTTTGTCTTCTAAATCCCACAGACAACGTCAAATTGTTAATTACATTATACTTCACTGTTTTTCTAAGGAAAACTACATATTTTTCTTTCACAAATATTATACAACCAAATACAGTTAAATACACAAAGCAAAATATATAATCTATCTTTGTCCCAACAACATAATTGGTTTATTAGCTTCTTTTGGATATTTTCTCTTAAAATCACACATCACCATTGTAAATGCGATGGGAACAGGAAAGCCGTATGTTAAGGATACCTGAGGAATCTAAATAGTGGGTACCTAGACAACAGCAGTGAGTGAATTTCTCCTTTTCTTCTAGGAAGGCAGAAGAAATGCATGCTATGAGTTGTACTGCCCAAGAAAAAGTGTCCAATTCAAGAGAAGGTACTAATATACAAAATGATCATCTTCTCTCTTTCTTTTTGGGTTTATTATTTTTCTATTCCTATCAGGTACTCAAACCTTACCCTATCTCTTCTAACAGAAACAACAATATTTACAAAAGTTAGTTCATGATAATGAGCTAGTGAAGAGAGCTGTAAGTTCTCATAAGAGTGTTTTCACTTAATACAGAAAAAGAGAACAGTGTTTGACAGAAATAATCATGGAATTTCAGAATTTCTCAACAGGGATAGATGTGGATGGCGAATTTTCAGGCTCACCTCAAGTCTCCCCATGAAGACACCTTTGTTTATTGCCTCAGTTTAAGAGAATCTCATAACTCAGTGAAGAAATGTGGCACAAGTTTTCTGACTAACTACTCCATTCCATTTACTTGGGTCTTTGTGATTTTTGATTACTGAGAATAACTACAACACGGTCAAGACTAAGAAGAAATCACTTGCATAATAATGAACTCTGCTTTAATACATGGCTTAGGAAATCTTTCAACCTGCAAGCTTTCCTTCCTCCTTAGTTATCCTGGCTATTATTCTCATCTGAAAATTTATTTATAATGAGGTCAACTAAGCATTGTTGCAACTGAATGTTAGGTGGAACATGTCCCCTTTCTTTAGCATGAGCTGTTTCATACACAGTTGTGAAAATGCAAGATTTACCTGCTATACTCTTCTGCCTTCATAATCATATTTGTTATCTCCTCTTCACCCTACATTAGTAACCCATCTTGCTACCTCCAAAGAAACTGTCAGATAACAGATGATTTCATAACCTAATTCAAGCTCAGGAGTCAGTGTTTCAAAATGATTAATTATATTATTACTTTTGAATACTGATTAATACCTTAACCAAAAGAAAGATGTCTTACATGTGTCATTGCATGTTTTTTTTATTCTGAAAGTATATTTAAGCAAGAACAACTTTTTCACATCATTTACATCAGTGTTTCCCAAATCCAAGGTGCATTCTGGTCCCGTTACTTAGAGGGCCTTATAAAATATTGATCATGCAACTCCTTCAGGGACTCTGAGTTGGTACATATGGGGAGAGAGCCTTAGAGCCTGTGTTCATAAAGCACAGCCAGGATTGGAGACAGCTGATTAAATCATGTATTTGAACAGCAGCAGCTTAGTCTGCATGAATTTAAGACTGATGTGGGTGATTGGATTCATCTGCTACCATGGGGTTTGATATGAATTTGCTTTAGTGCACATTTTAGTGAATTCAGGAGATTCTGCAAGCTGAATTATTAACAGGTAAGATGAGGCAATGGAGGATCATCTCATATCTGTGAAGCCACATGTCTGGTTAGTGATTCTACTTTCCATCAATGTCTAAGGATCTCTCTTTTAAAAAGTCATTGTCACTATGTTATTGCAGGAAATTAAATGCCTCTAAACAACTTAATATATGTTTTTTAAAATAATTTTTAACATGAAAATATCAGATTCTCAGATGTTTTAGTGAGAAAACATTGGTAAAAATGTCTATGTATTAATTTTTAAATTGTATTTTATTGTATTCATTAAGCATATGTTATCAAATAGTGCTGTTTATTTGTGTGCTATTCAATCCATTTACAGAAAAGTGACATAGGTGTTCGCTAGAGGTTAATCGGTAGTTAAATTCCATCCCTTCCTCCACTCTCCACCTTAATTCAAGGTCTTAACGGAAATCTTGGTTAATTAGATTAAGGCAAGTTTACACAGATGTGTTTGTTCTAAACAATGTGCCCCCAAAAAGAGAAAAGTCACACTCCAAGTAACAGATGGCATCCTGGGTTGTAGGCAATTGTGGTACTTTAAGAAATGTTTTATTTAACATTCAATGTACCTGCTCCTACAAAATCCAAGCGATTTTTGTTTGTTTGTTTTAATTTTGCTTCATAGTTGAGTATCACTGTATTATTCTTTAAGGATTCAGTTTGTTCTCACTGCTCATCTGTATCATGCTCAACTATTTTCTGTAACTAGAGAAATCTCAAAACAGGTGTTTAAAAATGCTGCTATTTTCCATTTGGCTCCCAAGAGTAGAACAATACAAACAGCCATTTCCCTCAGCTTTGGTGCTGTAACAGAAGCAATCAGTCAGAGAGAAAGTAACTTGTATTCTCTCTTCTAGGAAAGCTACAGGGCACTTGAAAGATGACTGGTTTGTGGGATGAGCATTATGAAAAGGGAATGAGCAGAAGCCAGCTGTGATGATTACTGGGAATAAAGAACAGGTGGGTATACATACATGAATGTATAGGTAATATTAAAATATGTGCATTTAGTTGACCCCATTTTCAGGGGGTCATTAAACATTTCTTTTACCTTTTTTGTCAATCTACAGAAGAGGGCCCAGACTCTTAGGTTATCCTTCATCCCCTGCACCCAACCTCTGTAAAAGTCTTCAAATACCTGTTCTGTCTCCTTATCTCATTCCTGCCTAGCTCCTGAACTGCTTTTTTTTTTTTTAACATTTTTTATTGATTTTTAATCATTTTACAATGTTGTGTCAAATTCCACTGTTCAGCACAATTGTTCAGTCATTCGTGGACATATACACACTCATTGTCACATTTTTTTCTCTTGAACTGCTTCTTCTTTGCCTTCTAATATTCATCATCAAACTGTTTTCTGATCATACCTGTAACTTTCTCATTCCAACAGAAATTTTGCTCCCCTTGAAAGCATGTTGTTCCCTACAGCTGTCTCCAATTCTGACAGTTTCTTTGTTTTTTTTCTTCTATAATTCCCATACAACTTAGCCTAGAGGGAAGGTAGGTGATCTCCTTTACTTCTATTCCATGTTTAGTTCTCATCATCCTTTGCTAAAACTGTTCTTGTCAAGTACACCTATGTCTTCATGTTTTTAAATCCAACTATTATTCTTTGTGTTTATGATTAATTTTCATCTTTACTGACTTAAAAGTGACATTTGACCCAGTTGATGATTCTCTTCCTTTGATGCACTTTCTTCACCTTGCATCCAGAACATAACTATTGTTTTCTTTTACTCCGTCACTGGCTAACCCTTATCAGTTTCTTCTGATGATCTCTTCTCTTCTTTATGGCATCTGTTGGCATTCCATAGGACCCTTGAGTTATCCTTACAGTATTCCTTGGCTTCTTTCTCAAACCCTATATTTAATTCATCAGGATACCCTCTTGGCTTTATTTTCAAATATCTCCTGAATATGTCCTTCAGTGCTACTTCCCTATTATCAATTTCTCCTACCTGGATTAGTGCAATAGGTATAGACTTGTCTATTTTCTTCCACTTTTGTCTCTTGAATCAATTAAGGGTTGACTTAAGACACAAATAGGAAATTCTGTGATTTCAAAACCTTAGAAGAGGAAAATCCATGTGATGGCTTTAACTTTCAATTTTACTGTCAAAGAAAGGCAGAATTGCTGCAGCCTAGAGTCAGAAGACAGGAGGAAACAACAGATAGCTTTAAAACTTCTCTGTGTGTGGGAAGACCATGTATCTGCTCACAACTGTAAACAGAGGAAGAAGGAAAAAATAGCTCTACCTCTCTTTCACTTTCTGACCATAAATTACAAGGTTACTCTAATTACTCAGTAAATTTTTAGCTACTGAACCTCATTTTCTCTATTGGCTTTCATTCTACAGTTCTGATATTTAATAGGATAAACTATTATTTTCAAAATATTGGAAGTTGCTACCTATAGAATATCTATATATTGTCTAGTGTTTGGAAAGAGTTAAATAATCATAAAACTTGATCATGGCCAAAGAATAATTCCACCAATATCATGCAGTCAGAAAGGAAGTCACCTTTAAGCTCATAATCTAACCATTAATGACAGATATGTACTATTTAGACACTATAAAGTAACATGGATTGCAAGAGCCACTTGAATTTGGAGAGAGTGTACTTAGCTTAAATAGCCTTATAATTAAGCAGTGTTTGTTTCTACAGCAACTACAAATATATGAATTTGAATACTAAATTTTACAAAATAAAAAACATTAGCATTAGTTGTAACAAATCAAACTTTACAGAGCTTATAAACAAGAAATTGGTAATATATTTTGACTCATTCAAATTTTAACTCCCTGAAATTAAAAGTACTCATAGTTTGATATTATGCTTTCATATATACAATGATCTATTCCTTAAAAAAAGAATTAAATTACACATACAAGGTATGCTTTCTTGAAATTAAAACTCAAATCATATTGAATACACTACTATAAAAATTGATTTTTTAAATTTAACAAGTCACTCCTCTATTACAGAACATTCAATGTTTTCCAGATATTTGCCCCTTCAAAAAATTCTGTTATAAATATAAATAAATAGATAGGCAAGTAGATAGGTGGAATAGATAAGGTAGATATTAATACAGATACTTTCTTAGCTCCTTATCTATAACAGCTTCCGTTTATTCAAACTTACGAGAAATACATGATAAATTTTAATGTTCCTATTTTCATTGTGATCATTTGAGTATGATTAATATTTTCCCCATTCTGTCACACTATAATTGTATTGTTTAACATGAGACCATTGGCAGGACTTTTACTTAAACTTTATTTCTAATAAATAAAATTCATTAATAAAATCATCTTAATATGAAAACAACAGGCAAAAAAAGTTAACCTATTATCACACCCCTGAAAATGTTGGGCATTTTAACAAAGTGAAATGCCTAGTTTGCATTATAGACATCATCATATGTACCCAAAATATAAGTGGTAACTCAGCTAGCAGAGTCCCTAAATAATGTAGTTTTCAAAAAAGCACAAATCAGCAAAGAAAATTTAGTTGAAACTCATTTTAATCATTTCTTGAGGGCGTGGAAATCAGGGAGAAATATTTTAATCCATGAGAAGTATCTTTAAAACTTTTCTAAAAATCTCACCCACTCAATTTTCTCTATATTGTGAAGTTTTCCCCTCGAGTTTCAACATGGCCATATAAAACTATCTGTTATCCAGTTCATATGACTTTTTTATTTCATACCGTATCACTTTTTCTTCAAGGCTTCTAAAGTAATTTCTATCCTACTCTGAAGGAAATGCCCCTCTTTGTCTCTTTTTCTTATTGTTCTTAATTAGCTGCAAAAATATCTAACAATAAGCTGAGGAGAAAAGCAGATGCTAAGAACACTCACAGGTTAATAGTTTTGTCCTAGTCATTATTGATCATTAGAAGTTATGTCTTTAGTAGTTTATCTCATCCTGAAGATTTTCTTCTAATGGTCAATTTTATTAGGGGGATGATAACCTCAGAAATGATTCAGCTGTTCTCTTCTATCCAAACATTTTATATATAGACACTAATTAGTTTCATAGAAGCACTGAATTTTACAAGTTAAAGAAACATAATAAACATGTTTCTGTACCTTACTATTAGCAGCATAATGTAGTATAAGGTATTATGGCAGAATGTTAATCAGATATTTATAAATGGGGAATAATTATCATATCAATAAATTAGTGCTTCTACTTTATGTATCTATTGTAAAAAAACTACAATTCTTAAAATTATTTATTTATTTATGAACAGATATGAAAACATTGCCCTGGACAGAAGGGTTGTTAACAAGTTTAAATGTTTTCTCCCATACATAGACAGACAAAGTGACTAATCAATCCAGAGTCATCTGTTCCAATAAATAGACTAATTATTGACCTTAGTTTGAAACTAATTAATAATAGTTAATAAATTGACAGTTTGAAAATAATTACTATAAACATAATCTCATACAATTATGATGTGGTCTTTCTTATCATTATTAGATATAAAAGATTTATATGATAATTATCTTAACATACTCTGCATTTCATATATACCACTAAACCTCTGTAAAAAATACTGAAGCATTTTAAGAAATTAGGAGATAGGCCAATTATAATCTTAAATAGGTTTCAAAATGTTTCAAACTCTTAGACTAGACCTGACAGAACTGATATTATTCTTTAGAGTGTATTTTCAAAAATAATTATATGGTAAGATAAAAACAGATTTTATTCACTTCATTAAATCCTAAGGAATTTAATTGGCAAATTAATTATTCAATTAATTAATATTGATTCTGGAACTTTGATAAATGAGACAATCTTAGAAAAGTATGGATACTGGGTGAAATAAAAGATTATTAAATATGTCAAGATTGATGAAGGGTTTCTTCCTTAGAAATTCAATAGCTTTCTGCTCTTAAGTAACTTACTTTATTCTAAACGGAACTCTGGTTTTTATAAGTAAATTATTGAAGGAAAATACAGTCAATAAGCCAAGGTCTTAGAAAATATAATTCTACAAATACTTATTGAGCATCTGTCTTTAAGGCTCTCTGCTAGGCACATCAAAATGTTTTGACGAAGTGCTCAGTAAAGGAAATCCTAAAAACAGTTATTATGAAGTCCAGAAAGCCCGTATATTATAATCTACTCACACACCACATATAGGCTCACATAGGCACACCTAAACTTTTTCACAGAAATGCCAGGAAATCAAACATGTAGATAATAAGGACAATGTTTGTGTGTTTGTTGTGTATTTTAAACATTTCTGTTGTTTTTGTTTTCTTACTGTAGAAGAGGAAACAGTTTTCTTCAACCCTCTTAGGATCCCTAGCTGGGCTTGAAATTTAAACTGACAAAGAGAGATTAACATAAAAATAACATAAACATTAATTTAATATTATTTATTATATTAAATTAATATAATTAATAATATACATAAAATGTAAATTTTACGTAACATGGCATTCTTCACAAGGAAATAAAGATCTAAAGAAAAAGTAAAGCCTGACAATTTTTATGCTAGATTTGACAAAAAATGGACAGTCCTGGAAAAATACAAGGCAAGAGCATGAGGTATGTGTAGTGAAGTGTGGGAAACTTAGCAAGGCCTGTGCATATTCTTTTCAGCATCCTTTTGCTTTCAGAGACTGGGATGCTCCTCTCCTCTGGGTATAGAGAGGACACATATCACAATAAGGTCTTATGACCTGCTTCAGGAGAGAAGGGTAGGGTAAAAATCAGAATGACCTTCCTTCTGCCATTTTTCTCAGACTCCTTCAGCTTAAAATGTTCAATATGCCAGGGTGCCATATTTGGGGGTAGTATATCCAAAATCCCATCACTAGGTACTGGATATGTTTTCCACAATGTAGACTAATTTATCTCATAACATTTGGTTGTTTTCTACAAGGGATTCTACTATAGGCCACTTACTCCATAATATAATTCGGAAAAGCATTGGAGGTGATATGTGGTTGATGTGGTCATTGTGCTTAAGTGATATTAAGGAGAAGCATGAATGAAATGCAACCACTAAACCCTCACTGTGGAGTATAGGAGGATAGTTCATCTTTGGATTTTATGTCACCTGTCAGCACTGACTTCATTCATTGGACCTTGTGCTATCCGTTAAAGCATTGTTAAAATTAATCTTATGCAAAAGCACACTCATTTTTGCCTGATTACAAAGACTGAAGACTGTATTTCAACACAGATTTTAAATATTTGTATCATAATTGGACACAAGCTGTTCTGAACATCTGCTTCTTATCAAGAACAAGAATGACATATCTCTTGCTCTAGATTTGTTTAATGGACAGATTCAGAAATTATGCCCACAGTATGCTGAGACTTTGAGCCAAGCCTTCCTTTTTTTTTTTTTTTTACTAGGAGTTGCAGATACTTGATAAGTTAGAAAAAGATGCTGCCTCCAGCAGATATAGACAGTTTCATTCCACAAAGCTATAATTTATAAGGAAATGTTGATTTTGAATCTGTTAGTCTAAGGTATAACATATTTAGTCATTGAAATTATGTTGGCCTCAAAGCCCAGGTGCATAACCACTCATTATTCTTATTCTCTGTATCTATTAAAGTTGCCATTAGTAATAACACATCCTTGTTTATTTTGTGTTAATTCTCCAACATCTCAAGCATGTTTTTCATTACTTCAACAATTCAAAATTTGTTACTTAAGATGCATACTAATCAAAAATATTTCTTTAAAAGTCCTAACTACATATTAAAAACAGATTTCTACCACCTAATGCTGTTTTGGAATTTGTCAAGTATAATGTTTCAAAGCATAAATTCATTCATTCATTTTTTTATTCAAAAAATTTTGTTGAACAGTTTTTTGTATATGTGACAATATGTTAGCCATGAAAGAGTCAGTGCAGAGCAAAGAGATATGGCCCAATTTCTAGAAGAAAAGAGAAATTAATCCAGTAATCACTAAGTGATATACAAATACAAACTGCTATGTATTATGATAACGACAAAATGTGATGGTGGATGAGGAATATGAAGCTCCATATTTAACTACATCTTGCCAATCACCATTCACATTAGATTCTCAGCTTTCAGAATCACTATATACTGAAGATGGGAGAACCTATGGAAATGTAAAGGGAATTAGTTTCAGATCTGCTTCTTAAATGCAGATGTTCTTAAAAAGGTGATCATAGATGTTCTTCCTATCCCATTGTTGGTTCATACTTTATATTTTTTATGCAAGTGATATGTTACTTTAGTCCGGCACTATCAGATTTTGTTCTTGGAACAGTTTTATGGATTCATAAATTACTTGTGTCTTTCTGAAACACACCTACGATGGCTAATTAAAATGTATTCTTTATGATGTTTAATGATCTTTACCAAAGAGATAAAATGTTCCTTAAAAAATTTACACCTAATGGCTTTTAATGTTCTTTATTTATTTTATATAACTATCTCTTGTTAAGAATTTGGACTGTAGAATATTTGTAAGTTTGTACCATTAGTAGATCTTTGAGTTTCTAGTGGTAACTAAGCAATGGGATGCATTATATCTGGTAAATCATATATAGGTAAAATATAATTCTAAAAAGACAAAGGTCTCAAGGTAGACAAATACAATCATAGTCAACAGATTCTTTCTCTGGCATTTGTGCATACAAGGGAACCAAAGTTTGGACAAATATAAAGAAAGAAAAATAGATTAAAAAATAGAGGGCCTCAACTGCTGGCATCAGGCATCACTAGGATATTTCCTAGTGGGTGCAGCAGCTGGGGGTTCAGCCAGACTGTCCTGGCCTACAGAATCTGAGATTCTCTCTGTGGCCAGATGAGTTTTTATGGGTAGGCCTGTCCATCTTTAACTTCATTCAGAATTGAGAAGTGTGGCCAAGATGGCAGAGTGGGAAGACCTTGTGCTCACCTCATCCCACGGACATACCAAAATGCTAACAGTTCACAGAGAAATTATCAATGAGAATGACCTGAAGACTAGCAGAGAAGATCTTCTACAACTAAAAATATAAAGAAGGAGCTACAAAGAAATGGGTAAGAGGTGCAGATACACAGTATAGTCAAGACCCACACCCTCAGAAAGGCCACCCACAAATGGGAGGATAATCACAATTGCAGAGGTTCTCCTGAAGGAAAGAGGGGTCTAAGCCTCACCTCAGGCTCCCCTGCCAAGGGGTCCCTCACTGGAAAGATGAGCTCCTAGAACATTTGGCTTTGAAGACCAGAGGTGTCTTCCTTTTAGATGACCCAGAGGGCTGTGGGAAATAGAGACTCCACTCTAAAAGGGCACACACAAAATCTCACACACTCCCAGACTCAGGAGGGAAGTAGTAATTTGAACACAGCCTAAGTCAGACTCACTTGCTGATCTTGAAGAGCCTCCTAGAGAGGGAGGAGGCAACTGGGACTCACCTGGGACATAGACACTGATGGCTGACAATTTGGGGAGCTCATTCTACCATTCTTCCAAGGACACTGGTGCTGTTAAGCACAATTTTGGGGTCTTCCTTCTAGTTTATTAGCACAAGGACCTGGATCTACCAACCATTCAGTCAGTATCAGTGGCCCTCAGGCCAAGAAGCTAGCTGTGTGATGACACAGCTTTACCAACAAGCAGGCTGGCAGCAGCCTTTGGCTTCCCTTAGTCTCCCAGGCACTGTTTGGACCAGCCCCATCAACCAGAGGGCCCAGGACCCTGCTCCATTTGCCAGGGGTTCCATGACTCAGTCCTGCCAAACATCAGACTGACACCAATTCTGGGACCCCAGAGTCCTGCAGCTAGAGATTCTGGGACCTAGTTCTGCCCACCAATGGTCCTGATCTAGTTCCAGGACCCTCAGTGTCCTCACAGCCAGCCAAGGCAGGACCAATTTCCACTTACTAGTAGGCTGACACTAGCTCCTGTGCAAAAACCACAAGCACATGGAGGCTAAAGAATAGTCTACTAAACAACCAACAGGTCAGTGAAGAATCAAAAATTACCTAGAGACAAACAAGAATGAAAACACAATGATCAAACATCTATGGGATGCAGCAAAAGCAGTTATAAGAGAGAAGTTTATAGCAATACAAGCCTATCTGAGAAACCAAGAAAACATCAAAGAAACAACCTAACATTATGACTAAAGGAACTAGAAAAAAAAAAAACAAAGCCCAAAGTTAGTGGAAGGAAAAAAATAATAAAGATCAGAGTGAAATAAAAGAAATAAAGACTAAAAAAATATAAAAAAGAATGATGAAACCAAGAGATGGTTCATCGAAAAGATAAACAAAATTAATAAATACTTATCCAGACTTATCAAGGGAAAAAAAAAAAAGAAGACCCAAATCAGTAAAATCCAAAATGAAAAAGGAAAAGTTACAACCAGCACCACAAAGAAAAAGACAAGAAAATGAAATAAGAGGAATCCAATTATACTTTCTAAAATTGGCCAGAGTGAGAAAGTGTTATTTATTTTAGAGGTATTCAAAAACATAAATGGGACCTTAGTGGCCATACTAAAATATTTCTTCATGGATAGTTGAAGAAACTTAAGTCAGAGGACAACAGAGATAATTTGAGGTCGCACAACTATTTGACAGGAAATGACATCTAGATCACCACATTACAAATTGAAAACTATTTTTAAGGCTCAATAACATACTATTTGAAGGAAGCATATCATGGAATTTGGTTTTAAAAGAGAAAATACTTTAGTTTATATTTTTCTATCACATTATTTTTCTTTCTTTTTAATTTTTACTCTTAATTTTTAAATTGAAATATAGTTGACTTATAATATTATATTATTTTCAGTTATATAACATAGTTATTTGATGTTTTTATAGATTATATTCCATATAAAGTTATTATAAAATATTACAATATCCCCTGTGCTGTACACTACTTCCTTGTAACATTCATTTTATACCTAGTAGTTTGTGCCTCTTAACCCCCTTCACATATCCTGCTCCTCCCCTCCCCCACCTCCACTCTGGTAACCACTTGTTTGTTCTCTGTATTTGAGTCTTTTTGTTTGTTTTGTTTTGTTATATTTATTTGTTTGTTTTATTTTTTAGATTCCACATATAAGTGAAAACATACAGTATTTGTCTCTGACTTATTTCACTGAGTGTAACATTGTTACTCTTTATAAGTTATGAAGATTAGAAAATATCTGTAGATATTTGGAATTAAGTTTAAAAATATTTACAGAAAACATTCAGGAAAACATCTATTTTATCTTAAAGGCAAAGGGATCAAAAAACAGTGATAAACAGAAGAATGACATAAAAACTTTTCATTTAGAAGTATCACTCTGGAGAAAATAAATAAAATGAATTGAAAGGAAAATCTGCTGAATATAAGGCATAGCAGTTAAGGTATAGCCCATTTATAAAAGAAGAAATTTGTTTGTTTGTTTTGATTGTTTTTAAAGATAATTATACTTGACACTTACTGAGAATTTTCCTTCTGGCACAGATTTAAGTGCTTTGCCTGCACTAAATCATTCTATTCCACATGTTTCAAGATATCATTATGTATAATTTGCAGATAAAGAATCTAAATATTAGAAAGTAGAGAGGTTAGTTTGATTCGTCACAATTACAAAACAGTCAGCTGTGGTTTTAGAATTTGAACCCAGGACATCAGATTTTCAGGTCCACTGTCAAAATTGCTGCTGTTTACTGTAAGTAAGAAAGTTTTCCTGATCTCTGTCCTTAAGTGTCCCCTTATAGGGACAGTAGGAAGAAGACAGCACTTCACTTATTGACATACTGATACATTTATTTAAAACTTATTAATATTCCCAAGGTATATGATATTTTAAAATGATAAAGATTGTTCTTGTCATATGGTAGTCATTTCTTAATAAAGCTATCCTTTTCCAGGAAAGATAAAAGGACAATAGTAAGAAAGCAAAACCAAAAACAAAACAAAACAAAAAACCACTGGAGAACCCTGATTAACAAAACTATCAAATGTTAAAACATACAGGTCTGTTTCATTTGGAAATAAGTGACAAGAAAATCTTCAAACCACCAAAATAAGAAACTAGATAATTTTTTTTTAAATCATAAAACCATTAGAGACCTATGGACATGAAGAAACCTAAAATAACTTAATTCCATAGCAATGAGCAATTCCTAGGTGCGCAAGAAATGTCGAGGCTTTTATACTTGGGGCTGGATGATAGTGTTTGGTGTTGGGCAGGCAGAGGAGCAAGCCCACCATAGAAGGATACTCTTTGTTCAGAGATTAGAAAACACCAGCCAATCTTTCAACAAATCAGTTGTAGGTGTGTTGCATTTGAATCTACAATAACACCCAAAGCAGAGACTAAGCTCTCTGGCAGGTAATTCTTTTACATGCGGATTTTATTGAGAAAGCAGACTGAGGACAGGGCTGCACAGTGGGGATGAGTTATGTGATCTCATCGTCCCTCAGTCTTCTGAATCTGCATCTCAGTGTCTTGCACCACCAATATCCAACAATCTGTAGGTCTCACATGGTACTGCAGTCTCACAGGCCACCTAATATCTTTTAATCTGCACTTCTACATTATCAGTCTTGAGGTTGCACAGTCCCTGATTTCTCAGTCTTGAATTCCCAAGATCTCATATTCTTGAAGTCTAGCAGATTCTAAATCTAACATCCTTGTGTTCTCACAGTTTCAAAGTCCAACCAATTTGTAGTTTCACTGTTTTAAGGTCAATTAATTAGTTTTACACTGTTTAGTTAAATGGCTCTTCTGGAGGAAAAGGCCTGAACTCATCTTTAAATGCCTTTGAAAAGTGAGGTAAGCTGTCTAAAGTTGCAGTGAAAACCAAATCCAATTTACCCTTTGATACAATCAAAGATAATAATCCAGTAGAGATAGAAGTTGGGGACTGAGCTGAAATTCAAAGAGCATTTCCTCTGATTTCCTGTTGCTTGTATACTAAAGCTCTGCTTCAACTGCCACCCAGCCTTAAACAAGCTCAAATCCTGATTCAGTCACCATGGTCAGTCCCTCATTCTAGCTTCTTAGAGGAAAGAATGTTGATTCTTCTAACAAAGAAAGAGGGAAGAAGAGAGACAGAGTGAAAGAGGGAAGAAAATTAATACATGTGTGTACACACATATATACACGTGTGTACCTACATATATGTGTGTATGTGTATATATAGTGTTTACATGTATGTGTATATTAGCTTGTACAGCCCTTTAAAGTATAATGATACCTGAAATATGATCAAAAGTTATGAAGCACACTAAGAATCAGGGAGATGTGATCTCTAGTCAAAGTAAAGCTCAGATACAAACATATTTATTATCTTAATTTGCCCAAATTACTATCACCTGGCTTCCATAAGTCATTCCTCTGTCCGTTTTTTATAGTTGTATTCTGATGCCTGGGAATTAGCATTGCTCAGAATCAGTGTCCAGTTGTTTATTCTTTCATCAGTACACATTCATATTTGTAAACGTACTCTAATCAATTTAGGGTATTCTGGGTGGAAAAATTAAAGAATATATTTACAATAATTTAAAAAGTGTCCTTTTTCAAGATATCCAGATTCCCCCCATCATTCCGGGGGCCAAGTTCTGCGAAATGATTCAGATCTAATAATTAGACCAAAGTCCATGATTACCCATTATAATGGACTCTGTTCAAAAGTAAATTTAACTATTTTTAAGTTTTATAATCAAGATTCCCTTAGTAGGCTTATCATTTATTATAATCCCAATAAAAACATAATCAATTTGGTATGGGCAAAAATGATGGCATATAAAAGCAGTATATTCACCACTGTCCCCCTGATACCCATTATGACAATCAGACTCAGTATCTGATGGTTAAGTGCTAAAACTTGTCCTCTGTTATTCTGGGATTACATAAACTGCTTTGTAATCATCTATCCCGTTTCAATAGTAATGTTCAGATTTTTGTTTCCAACATGCAGAGGACAGCTATAGCAACCAAGTCTCACTGAAGGGAGTCTTTTGGATTTTCTTGGTGATATTTTTAACAAATATATGAGCACATGACAAATGCCTTCAACAAGGCTCACAGTCTGCCCTTGGATGCTTTTTCATTATACAATTGAATTTCTCAAATCTCTACTTCATTTAGTGTAGCACACCACTGGGTGCAGATTTCTTGCCAAAGAGCTGAGCGATGTTAGAATCTCTCCCAGAATCTGTGGTTAAGTGTACTCATACTAATGCATTTGGCTTAATTTAAAGTTGAATTTATTTTTACTTATTCTAGCACTATTAAAATTATTTTTGTACACAGTTATCAGGTTACTTCCTGTATAAATTAGCAATATTTTAGAATTATTTTGCTGTGTAAGCTTTTACCTCCCGGGTAAGATTTTCTACCTGTATCTTTAAAGCACATGAATCTGCGTCTACTTACTTATCTAAAGGAAATGAGAAGTGGCAGAGATTAGCCCTCAGGAAATGTGGGATCAACATAGCATAAAAAATTAAAGATAACAAAAATAATTAAAACACTGCATGGCAGGAATAAATTTATCAGGCAGGGAATTCGGGACTTTGGCTAGTAAGTACAAAATTATTGGAAAGATTAGAGGAAGAGGGCCATAGTCTCAAACTCCATGAATGTCTTCCAGAACTGATATACCAGCGAAGCAACTCTGACCACTAGAATTTGAATTGTAGCGAAAACTCCGTGCTAACAACTGCAATCCAGAACTTAGAAATTGAAAAGCCATTGCTACTATTGTACCTATCTCTTGAAACCCAGAAACCTGAAGAATATTCTGACACTGGAATGTAGTTGCAGAGAATCTTCATGTTAACAAAATGTTTCTTACAAGAAGGCAAAACCAAAAAAAAAAAAAAAAAAAAAAAAAAGAAAAAAAATTCCAAAGAGCAAGTAGATGGCTTCTTCTTTTCATTTACCTCTACCTTTCAAATTCCAGGCAAATTTATAGATATAACCATTTAATAGATAGAATCTAATTTACTCTTTACAAGAGAATGGAATGATGGCTGAGTTACCCATTGCACCACAGTATACAAAAAAAAAAAAAAAAAGCATTCAATCAGAATGTTTTCCTGTGTTATAGGATGATATCTGGAAAACATACCTATATATGCAGCTGTATACATATGTATGTAGACTTTTAGACTTTTCCAATTTATAGCCATGTAATATAGTGTTAAAATTTATGTTCATAAAGATATTTTGCATAGACAGAAATATTTTAGGCATGATTGTGAGGATGCTATCATAACACCCCTTTCAAGAATATCGATAATTTCATCCCTATGTCACTAATGAGAAGACAGATGGATGAGTATTGTGACTTCACCTGGCAGCATGTTGCATAACTTGTAATTAAGCCTTACTATTATTCTTAAAGGGCATTTGTCTTCCACCTTATTATGGAAAGGGCAGCTGGAAATGCAGCATTTAAACTGAAATAATTATAGAGACGGGCACAAAGAAGGTATACTGTATAAATATTTATGATATCTAATAGTCTTCCATGTTTATTAGCCAGAATTTTTATTTATTTGCTTATCTAGGCATCGTATCAGATTGGTGACTTCTTTACTTTAATGAGAGAAGAGATGTCCTTTTATTCTTAGTGATGAAAATTGTGTCCTACATAGTGGGATTTTCGTAGCTATAGCTTGCCTCTAGACAAATAGTGTTTCCTACCAACTATCTTAGAGCTGTTGAGGTTCTGGTCATTGGCACTGCTTCCTAAGAATCTTCGCTAGGTTGATACAGTTGGAGGGATTCGTTTATTGATTCTTTTCCTGTAAAACCTATTGCTGCTTAATAGATTTCAGGGTCTCAAAAAAGCTGAAATTAATTATGGGTGAAGTTTGGGATAACAAGCAGGATTCTGGTCTTGTGTCTGGTATGAGAAGGATGTTTTGCAGGAAACAGTTCCTATTATAGCATAATATTATGAGCTGAGTTACATCCCTCCACAACTCATGTTTAATTCCTAGCTTCCAGTGCTTCAGAATGAGACTGTACTTAGAGGTAAGATTTTTAAAGAAGTAATTAAGTTAAAATGAGGTCTTAGGTTGGGCTGTAATCCATATGACTCATGTCCTTATAAGAAGAAGAAATTAGGATCCAGATGACAGAAGGAACATCATGTGAAGACATAAGAAGATGCTCATCTATGAGTTGATGAGAGAGGACTCAGAGGAAACCTGCAGTCACCTTGATCTCAGACTTCTACCTCCAGAATTGTAGGAAAACGGATTCCTGTTATGTAAGCTAACAAGTCAGTAGTACTTTGATATAGTAGCTTTAAGACATACATAAGGGGATGCCAAGTGCTTTGGGTAAGCATAGGAGAGGCTATAATATTAAGCACATTTTTCTTTAAATTATTAGCTGAAAGGAGCTGAAAGAACGAAATTAAGGTTGAGTACTTAGCTCTAGAACTATCTGCTCAGGTGCCATATTTAATGTACAACAATATAGCTTTTATTTCCCTAGAGCTCATACAACATATCATATCACATCTTAGAGAATTTCAACACTATTATCACTGTTGTTTCTCCTAAGAAGACCTGGATTTAGCAATACAGACAGACAGACACACACACATACACACACACACACACACTCACTCACTCACTCACTTTGGCTGATACAAGTAGAGGTGGATTGAACTGAAAGCTAAAAAAAGTCAAGCTTCAGGGCTACCATGTGCTCACATCTTTTCAAGGCTCTGTACTTAATTCTGTGTTTGTAATTTTATGTCACTTTCTTGAATTAGAACCTCCATCCCCCAAATAGATTTCCCCTCTGTGCCTTTGTGTATGTGTGTGTGTGTGTGTTATGACAACTAGAACTAGAAAGATGACTGCTGTTTGTCTACTCCTTCCCTAGGCTTTCAGTGGTTGACTTCTTGATAGTAAGGGCTGTATCTTAGTCACTGCTTCCAAAGAGCCTATCAGAGTACCTGACATATAACAACATTCTACAAATATTTGTTACTGAAAGGGAGAGAGGAAAGGAAGATAGCATAATCAAAACAGAAGCAAATAATTTATCAGAAATGAAGGTGCTATAGATTTTTAAATCTAAAAAAAAAAAGAAAAAGAGAAAGAAGAATTACAAGAATGAAGTAACACAAAGCTAATGTTTAAATGTATTAATTGGTCAAGATGATCTCATTATGAATGGAGATTATAAAGACACTGAGGTTTTCAATCATTTACTTCTAATAAGGGCAAAAAGCAATATATGAATTCATTTTGTTCAGTTACTATTATTTCATATTTAAATATTAGGCAGATTTCATTGATATACACTTTAAAAATCAACTTTTATGTTTCTTTCCAACATGACAGACTATTTCTTCAGGCAAGAGTTAAAGATATCTACTAGCTTCACTAATGCCTGCTTCTGTGCACACTCTATTTGATTTTTTCATCACTTGAGAAAGTATGAAAGAGACAGATCTAAATTCAGGAGATCATTAATGGAAACCCAAACCTAGCAATGTTACAGTTGTAAAACTTACATGCAAATTACAGCTACGTCCCTTATAATTCAACCAATAAGTTGAGGTGAGGAGACAACCACATAGTTCAGCCTTGATAGAATTCATATTTCCTCATGCATAATAAAGAGCAGACATGGAAATCGCATATAAGCTGCCAAAGTAACTGAAAAAAAAATATAGGCATGTAAAAGCTTTGTATTATAAGAATATCTGCTTCCATTGCCAGGTCTCTCTTAATAAGTAAGTAAATAAATAAATCTTCAAACTTAATTTCTGAGATTCTATAAAGTATGGCATGTTTGGAGATTTCAAAAAAATGTTATCTTAATTTATGAGCATATGCAAACAAGGATCAGAATAAAGAATTTTCATTTATCAGCAGTGGTATTGGAAGATGCTGGCTTTCTTTTTTTCCTAATGCTTTTGATAAATAGGGTTGATAAGAAGGAAGGAGATGGTCATTAGCACATTCATTATTTCTGTGATCCAGAACCATGCTATAAAATACTGGGGTCATATACATCATCTTATCTTTTAGGCCTACAGTTAGCCTTCAAAAGAAGCCGAATTAGATAATCTCTAATTAATTTTATTAATTGTATTTATTACTCAACAAGGATTTTCCCACCAAAAGGGAACTTCATAGAAAAGTTTGGAGGTAGTAGAAAATGTGGTTATTCAACCAATTCCTATTCAGTCCATCGGGTTGCATTTGGCTTTTGAACATGTGGAAATGAATTACACACTCACACAAAATACACAAACATTACTATTGTCTTTTTTTCTAGTTAGTTTCTAGTCAAAATATTTAAGGAATAAAGGTCAACTAAGTAAGTACTTAGGGACTTCTAGAGATGAATTTTACATTATATTTAAGGCCATTTAACCAGGGTAATATTATTACCTATAATCTATACATTAATCGTGTAGACTAATGAAAAGGTATAGATTACAAGTTTCTTTGATTAATGAAAATGCCTACCTCTTTAATCTTAAACTTCATATGTATGAAGAGCAATAAAAATTCTAAATTAAGCAGTCCCAAGTAAGTTGCCATAGCATACAGAACAACTTACACATTTTTCAAATCATAGCAGTTAGAGAATTGTTCAGAAGACTCTAACCTAAAAGAAACTGTCTTTGACAAAAAGCATATATTTTAAAAAACATTTCAAAATACATTTTTCATTATGCAAGCAATATAACATCGTTATAGAATATGTGAAATGTAACAACAATTTAAATAACATTTTTGAAGAGAGTTAATTCATTTTATTTTTTATTTGCAAAGAATTAATTCAATGTGAATGAATGCTTATGGACACTAGCTTTGTTATTAATACTTTAAAAAATTTAAGAGTTAATGATACTCCCAGGTAACACATATTTTAAATGTTTGTCACCTCATCTAATTTATTTGTCTATTTTTTTTTGACAATCTAGATAAATTTATTTAAAAGACACGAAGCAAGCATCAAAGCTCATTCAAGAAGAAATAGAATTTGCTCAGTAATATTGAATGCATCATATTTAAAACAAATAGAACAAAACAAAGCTACCAATAAAATAATTTGAGGCCTAGATGGCTTCCCTGGAGAATTTTTCCAAACATGTAAGGGAGAAACACTAATAAATCTACACAGAATTTCTCTGAATATTGGAGGTAAGGAAATACAATCCAGTTCAATCTATGAAGTTCACATTACTTTTTTTTTAACCAATATCAGAGAAAAACATTAAGATAGACCAATATCCTAAATTAACATGAACATGTAAGTAAAAATTCTTAAGAAAAATTTACCAAGTCGAATCTAACAATACATCATGACTAAGTTTTGTTTCTCCCATAAATATAAGGTTGAATTCACTTTCCAAACTGTCTAATGCATTTCATCATATTAACACACCAAAAAAGAAAAGCATACCAACTGATGAAAAGGCATTTAGTGAAATGCCAAATGTGACTGTTGACAGAATATCATTTTCCATTCTTATTTTCTTATCAAGCTAGAGGTACTAAGACAAAGTGAATACATACTCATTCCACCTTGTGTTCTTGCATGCTTTATTTAGCTTCTCATGATTTTCTCACATTTTACTATTTCACTTCACCTAAGCAGTAAACCTCATCTTTGATTTGATTTGACTCTTCTACCAATCTTGTAACAGAGAGACAGCAAGTAATAGCTACCTCAGCTGATAGATCAGGCTGACATAACTGATTACAATAAAATTTATGTCTTTTATATGGATAATTTCCCTAACATGGACCAATTCTTAAAACATTTTAGAAGAGCATGGGGTTGGGAGTTGGCTAGTGCTTCCAACCCTGCTAAAACAAACACATAAACAACAGATATGCTCATTTTCTAACACCTGGAAACTGAATCTGACTTTACTTGCAAAAGAGACTTAGCGGATGGAAGCAAGTTAAGGATCTTGAGATGAAATCTCACTAGATTTAGGGCCTAACCAGTGACAGGCATCCTTATAAGCCTTGTAAGAGAAAAGCACAGGAAGATGTGGGAGTCAAAGACACAGAGAAGCAAACTGCGTGATGATGGAGGCAGAGACTAGAGTTATCCAGCCCCAAGCCAAGGAAAATCTGGAGCCACTGGAATCTGGAAGAAGTAAGAAAGGTTTCCTCTAGAGCCTTCAAAGGAGTGCAGCCCTGCAGACACCTTGATTCAGATTTCTGACCTCCAAAACTTTAGATAGTAAGTTTCTGGGATTTTTTTTAAGCCACTTAGGAGTCTCTGATAATTTGTTACAGCAGACTTAGGAAAAAATACAAAGGGCTATGTACATACTCTATGCTCCTAAGAGAAAGGGCTTACCTAAATTGGAAATTTGTAAAAAGGAAAAATCATTTTCCTGAAATATTTACCAAAATATTTACATATTTGTACAAACAATGTGTTTTATTTGTCTGGGCTAAAATCAATATAATTCAAAATTTTTGGATAGAAAATTTGGCCATATTACAGAAAAGATAGTTATTTTTCTATTACAAATAATATATGAGATCTGCCCTTATATTCTGAAATATGGTTCTTAAAAAATTGAACAAATGCTCATAGGGCATGTATGATCATATTTTGCACACAAAAGTGGATATTTTAAGCCTAACTGCAAATGAGCAGTAGACAACTTCAACCCATGTGTGTAATTGCCTGTTTTTGTGGTTCTGAGAAAACAACTTAGAGTGTGTCAACTTGCTGACATACCCCCCATAACATCTTTGTTCTGCTGAAATATATAGGGATTTCTGCATAAAATCTGTCACACCATACAAGTAATAGAGCATCTCTCATCAATTGATTAATTTCAAGTGCTCAAATTTGATAAAGGCAATTATAGAAGAAACAATGATAATCATTTCCTATCTAATAAAACAAAGTAAGTGAACATTAAAAACAATAATTTACAGCATTGGACATAATCTATGAGGTCAGAAGCAGGGGACATTTCTGACTTGGGGTGACTGAGTGTTCAGCTTGAGCCAAGGAATACCGTTTATAGAGCCAAATTCAGGCAGCAACTTGAATGTTCTGAAAATGGAATTTTTATTATATTCAGTGCAGTATTTAATGATTTCACAAGACTCTACTGGGCAGTACTTCAGTAAGGAACACATACTTTATTATATTTCATGTAGGTTAGGGTACTTGTTCAGGATTTTAAAAATGAGTGTTTTAAACAATGGATTCTTCCATAGGCATCACTGGAGAATAGAGGTTTATTGGTATACCCTCAATCGATTTTATTGCTCTGTAAATTGGTCAGAATTTTCTCTTAGAAGCCTAGAGTTGTGCACATAGCATTGTTCCTATTTTACAGAACTAATGTAGACATGTGCATGCTATACCACTGGAGAATTGAAATATAATGAGGTTAGTTTTCTTGTATCCACTAACCATGCATTGCATGCTTCTAGAGAAGTTCTAAGCTCTTGAAAGGTAATTTTAAATTGTGTTTTTGCATAGTTTTCTATGCTGAGCTTGTTTCTAATTTTTTTTCCTTCATAGTATACTTCTGCACCTAGAATATTTTTGCTTGCATATAATCTCTTTTGATCCATACAATAACTCTGTGAAGGGACATTTTGGAACACTCATTAATACAATCCACATTTCAAATTTATCAGTGAAGACCCTGAGAAGTTTGTGAATTGCCCAGTTATATGATGAGACCAAACTGAGGACATCTCCTCTCTGATGCTTTGTCTTAAATTCTACTTTCCTCATTAGAACATTCTGATGAGATTATAAAGGATGTCTGGAATTTAAACCTGCAATAACCTGAACCCAAATTTTTATATATTAGAATTTTATGTATTAGTATTTAGATTTTAGGATATGACTTAGGAGATGTGAGCATTTCTAGCAAATCCAAATGTAGACCCATAGAAACAAAAAAGAAGCCAAAATTCAGTCAGAGACTATGGTGGTCAGGAGAAGTTAGATTTTGTTGTGGTTAAAACAAGCAAACAAACAAACAAATAAAACAATGGCTTAAAACAACAGAGATTATTTCTCATTCACAAAACAACGTCCAGTGCAAGTGGATCATGTGGGAAGGGAGATGGGGTGTGAGTGTTTTCCCTTGTGGTCATTTAGGGATCCAGGCTGATACAGGCTCCATCGCAACACATGCTTCCATGATTGGCATGACTTGCAAAGTGCATGGTTAGAGGATCTCTCTTCTGCAATTGAATACTTCAGCGTGGAAGTGATTGGCAATATTTTCACCCATAATTCACTGACCATAATTAGTTATCCCTAATTTCAAAGGGAAGGGTAAAGTACAATACTCAGGTGTGCCTGGAAGAGGAGGGAAGCCAGATTATCAGTGAGCATGTTGAAATGTTGTGTCACAGATGTAAAGGTAGACTTTTTTTTTTTAAGGTTATGGCTATCTTTTGGAATATAATGTGGATGAATACATGCAGGATTTAAGAAGTTACAGAGGCCTTGGCATTTAATGGGCTAATCTCCAATCAATGTACACATTTCTTCTTAAATTCTCTTTGTGAATTCTCCTTGAATAATTTCAGTGATGTGTTAATCACTTGACCTGGTAGCTGTGATTCTACTGGAAAACTCTATTACTGAAGTTTCTTTATGTTCCCCCAGGCCTAAATCTATGAAGCTGAAGCTCTTACTAGTAAAACCTCGTTCTGCCTCCTGAGCACCATATAACTTTACAAATGGATTTTACAAAATTCACAACATCAGCTAAAGTAGTATTTAAGGAACTGCAGACCATAGAGGTAATTCTTGACCACCAGATGAATATCTTTTGCAAAGTTTCAACTGGATCTTAGGATCTATTTTTTCTGTACCTCACCAGGTGGTCTGCATCCCTCATGCTGTTAATTCCACAGAGGAACTCTGAGTTTGAAAATATAATTTATCTTATATCTTTATGCTCTTAAAGAATGCAACCCTGACACCACAGTCAGATACCACATTACAACAAGTGGGATTATTATCAGAAAAGCAAAAGATAGTGTCAGTGAGGATGTGGAGACATTAGAACACTTGTGCGTTGCTGGTGGACATGTATACGGTGCACCCTCTGTGGAAAACAGTATGGTGGTTACTCAAAATATAAAATATGGAATTATTATATGATCCAGTAATTCTATTCTGTGTCTATACCTAAAATAACTGAAAGTGAGGACTTGAATGCATATTTGTACATCTATGTTCATAGAAGCACTACTGACAATAGCCAAAATATGGAAACTATTCAAATGTCCATCAACAGATAAATGGATAAACAAAATGTGGTATATACACACAATGGAATGTTATTCAGCCTTACAAAAAAAAAGAACATCTTACATATGCTACAGCATAGATGAATCTTGCAGACATTATGCTAAGTGAAATAACCCAGAGACAAAAGGACATATACAGTATGATTCTACTTATATGAGGTATCTAATGTTGTCAAATTCATAAAAACAGAAAGTTAGAATGTTAGTCACCATGAGCTGGTGGGACTGGAGAATGGGGAGTTATTGTTTGATATGTATAAAGTTTCAGTTTGTGAAGATAAAAAAGTTCTGGAGATGGATGGTGGGGATGGTTGCACAACAACATGAATATACTTAATGCCACTGAACTATATACACTTAACAGTGGTTAAAATGGTAATTTTTATTATGTATATTTTGCCACAATAAAAAAAAAAAAAAAGAAAAAATGCAAGCCAACCCTATTTCATACTGAAAGTTTTTTTAAAGTTTTAAGGTAGTAATTTCCCAAGAGACTTAATCAGACTGCTTGATTCACTTGTGCAAAATATACATGTAATTAAATAGAGGTCCAAAGAAATGGCAGCATAAAATGAAGATCTGGTAAAAAATGCTGTTTAATTCCAAGCCTCCTTGATCATGATTTAGAGTGTGAAATGGATCACCTATTGCTATACTACTCATAATATGCAAATAACTGTTTATATAGGATCTGCTCGAATTATGCATGGCTTTCTAAGTTACTGACACATGCAGAAAGTGATAGCAAGGAAGAGTTTTACTTATTAAATTCTTTACTTAGAGTCTATTGGTCTTACAGTATCTGTTAAATAAGAAGACTCAACCTGAACTTAATTCCAATTGAAAATACTGCCCACAATATTAATACTCCACCAACTTACTCAACTCCAATCATCAATACACTCAGCATTTTCTCTCTTGACTGAAATGAGTTGCTGTTATTTATCTTCTTTCTCCAAACAGTGTATTTCATAAGTGTTTTATTGCTTCAAGAGGTAGGAATTCAAGAAATGAAGCAACCTGCAATCATCTGTCCACATAGAGAATTGATGTCCCATGTGTCCCTCATTCGCCTTCTTCTCTGGCTTTCACTTTCAAAGTCCAGACGTGTGGTAGTTTTGGATCTATGCCTGATACAGGCATGCCTAGGAGATATTGCAGGTTCAGTTTCAGACTACCACAATAAAGCAAGTCACACAAATTTTTTGGCTTCCCAGTGCAAATTAAATTATGTCAGCACTATACTGTAGTCTATTAAGTGTGCAAATAGTATTATGTCTAAAAAAAACAAGCACATACATTAATTTAAAAATTCATTATTGTTAAAAATGCTAATCATTATGTGAGTCTTCAGAAAGTCACAGTCTTTGTGCTGGTTTTGTCTTGATGATGATGATGACTGCTAAGGACTGGTGTAGCTTTGGCAACTTCTTAAAATAAGACAACAATGAAGTTTGCCACATTGATCAGACTCTTCCTTTCATGAACAATTTCTTTGCAGCATGCAATACTGTTTGATATCATTTTACCAGCAGTAGAATTTTTTCAGAATTGAAGTCAATCATCTTAAAAGCTGTCACTGCTTTATCGACTATGTTTATGTAATATTATAAATCTTTTGTCATTTCAACAGTCTTCACCAAAAGTAGGTTCCATCTCAACAAACCACTTTCTTTGTTCATCCATAAGACACCACTCCTCATCCATTCAAGTTTTATCATGACATTGCAGCAATTCAGGCACATCATCAGGCTCCACTTCTAATTCTAGGTCTCTTTCTATTTCCATCATATTTGCAGTTACTTCCTTCACTGAAGTCTTGAACCCTTCAAAGTCATCTATGAGAGTTGGAATCAACTCCCAAACTCCTGTTAATGTTTATATTTTGAACTCTTTCCATGAATTACAAATATTCTTAATGGCATCTAGAATAGCAAATCCTTTCCAGGTTTTTAATTTATTTTACCCAGATCCATCAGAAGAATCACTATCTATGGTAGCTAAAGCCTTATGAAATGCATTTCTTAAATAATAAGCCTAGAAAGTCAAAACTACTCCTTGACCCATGGGCTGCAGAATGGATGTTGTATTAGCGAAGAAGGATTAATAAAATGGCCACACTTAGGCTAACAGATTGTTTATTTTTATGCTTGCCCTTAAAAGGGTGAACCGGCCTGACTGGCCGGTTGCTACTCACAGTTCCAGGCCCACTGTTAAAACTAAAGCTATTGATTTTACTGTTTCTACTTTATTTCAGTAATCAAAAGCTATAATCATGCTTGGTCTCTGAGTTGATCTCCAGGGAGAAGGTCACAGAATTTTAACCTTACAAAATAGCTTGAATCACCAAGAAGACCACACCTTGAGTGCTTACGAGATAAAGAGATCTAACCGCAAGCCTCTGTAGAATTGGTCACCTGGGGGCATCATGACACCACTCTGTCTTCTGATGAGAAAATGATTCTGTTGATTGTTATCGGGGCTTTATTGTTTGAGGTTATGGCTATATAATCACCCCATCCCATCCCCAAGGTGGTTTCACAGTTTTGAAGGCACTAGCCTGCTGTGAATCCCCTTTGCCTGGCAAAGCAATAAAATTGCTTTTCTTCTAAGCTCCAAGACCTTGTCTCTGGGTTATTTGGCACGTCAGGGATGGGGGCCGATCTTTCGGCAACATTAGCAGGCATGAAAACAACATTAATTTATTATAGATCTTCATCAGAGTTCCTGGGTGACCAGATGTGTTGTCAATGACCAGTAATATTTTTAAATAATTTTTTTTTCTGATTGGGAGATCTCAACAGTGGGCTTAATATATTCAGTAAACCATGTTGTAAACAGATGTGCTGTCATCCCGGCTTTGTTGCTCCACTTTTACAGCACAGTCAGAGTTAATTTAGCATTACTCTTACGGGCCTTAGGATTTTCAAAGTGGTAAATAAACATTGGCTTCAATTTAAAGCCACCAGCTGCATTAGCCCCTAACAAGAGAGTCAGCCTGTTTTTTGAAACTTTGAAGCCAGGCATTGACTCCTTCTTTCTAGCTATGAAAGCCCTAAAAGTCATCTTCTTCTAATATAAGGCTGTTTCATCTACACTGAAAGTCTGTTGTTTAGTGTAGCCACCTTCATGAATGATCTTAGCTAAATCTTCCAACTGCTGCAGTTTCTACATCAGCACTTGCTAATAACGTCTTGCACTCTGATGTTATGGACATGTCTTCTTTCCTTAAACCTCTGCTGTCTTCAGGCTTTTCTTCTGTAGCTTCCTCACCTCTCTCAGCCTTCATGGAATTGAAGAGCATTAGGGCTTTGCTTCGGATTAGGCTTTGCCTTAGGGGAACGTTGTAGCTGTTTTGATCTTCTATTCAGACCACTACAACCTTCTCCTTGTCAACAATGAGGCTTTTTTTGCTTTCCTAGTATTCCTGTGTTCACTGGAATAGCACTTTTAACTTCCTTCAACCTTTCCTTTGTATTCATAGCCTGGAGAACTGGTGCAAGAAGCCTGGCTTGGCTTTTGACTCACTAAACTTAATCATTTCTAGCTTTTGATTTAAAGTGAGAGATACTGACTCTTTCACTTCAACACTTACAGGCCATTGTAGGGTTATTAGTTGGCCCAGTTTCAATATTGCTGTCTCAGGAAACAGTGAGGCCTGAGGAGAGGGAGAGAGATGGGAGAGAGGATAGTTGATGGACTAGTCAGAACACACACAACATTTATTCATTAAGTTTGCCAGCTTATGTGGATGCGGTTTGTGGTGCCCCCAAACAATTACAATACTAACATCAAAGATCACAGATCACCAGGTCACCATAACAAGTATAATCATAATTTAAAAGTTTAAAACATTGTGAGAAAAACCAAAATGTGAGACAGAGACAAAGTGAGCAAATGCTGTGGGAAAAATCGCACAGGTAGGCTTGCTGGATGCGGGGTTGCCACAAACCTTCCGTTTGTAAAAAAAAATGCAGTTTCTGCCAAGCACAATAAAGTGAAGTTCAATAAAACACAGATTTGATTATTGTCAGAAGGAGAACAAATCTCTCTATTCCAAAAACGTATGAGTAAGAAAGAGCAACAAAGTGAAGTGATACAGCAATAAAAGGAAAGCCTAAATCCACCAAAGGAAGATGTAATAATAAAGTGGTAATTTGGAGGCGAGTAAGCAAGGAGAATTTGGAGTGCAGACAAAAAGATTGAGCCAGCATGAAGGAGTAAAGGGTTCAGGGCAGCTGGCCTCTTGCATTTTTGATAAAGGAGTAAGTTCAGAAAAGAAAGATTACAGAGGCTACATAGGAATTACTAAATAAAGGATGCTTGGAATTAAGAATTTTTTGTAGGTGGGTCTCACAAAATTTATTTCTTCATTAGTTCTCTCTCTTTCACTTTCAATATTTTATCTTTTCATTTTCTTTCCACTCATTCATTCATCTTTCCTTCCTTTCTTCATTCTTCTGTTTTACCTTCTCTTCCTTTATTCTTTTAAAAGTATCCTTTCTAATTTATTTACTTTCACTAGTCATTTTGCACTAATTTCTCTTTGTACTAATTTTACATTAATTCTATCCTCTAATTTCCACCAACCCTACCCCATTACCCACTGATTATATTGTTTTTCTTTCCTTTGTCCATTACCCGAGCTAGTCCCTGGTGGTCTACAGTAACTTTTCACACACATGGCCATTTTAATAACACTTTGATTTGAACTTAACCTTAATTAATGTCTGTATTCATCTGCTTTTATAAGTGTAATTTTTGGTCTTAGAAAAATAACTAGAAAACAAACTTGATGGTTTTCTTTTGTTTATTTGTAATTTTATGAGGAGGTTTCATAAAAAAATCAGTTGAAATGAACTCATTCTACATTACTTTTCACTTTTCGATTGCTGCTATAACAAATTACCATAAAGTTAACAACTTAAAACAAGACAAATCTATTATTTTACAGTTTTATAGGTCAGGAGTCTGACATGGGTTTTATCAGGCTAAAGTCTAAGTGTCAGCAGCCTGCAGTCTTCCTAAAGGCTCTAGCAGAGAATCCATTTCCTTGTTCATTCATGTTATTGACAAAATTCAGTTCCTTTCAGTTGTAGAATTGAGCTCTCCATTTTCTTGCTGGGGTTATCCATCTTCCTGGTTATCTATCCAGCTTCTAGAAGATATCCACGTTCCATTCCACACAATCTCCTTCCTTCATCTTGGAAGCTGGTAATGGTAGTTCAAATTCCTCCCAAATCTATTCTGTTTCTTCTTTCTACTGTTGCTTCTCTCTGACCAAATCTTCTACCTTCCTCTTCTACTTTTGAGGATGCATGTGATTAAACTGGGCCAGCCTCTACCACCCATGATAGCTTGATAGCTTTTCTTCAAGCATTCCAGGTTTCTCTACTTTAATTTTAATTCAAGACAATGCGTGTAATCTTACACAAAGACAAGAATTGTCAGGCTCTAGAGAGCCATGGTTGTGTCATTCAGAATTCCAGAGAGATGGAAAAATATGAAGAAAAACTGTTGAAGGAAACCAAGTTGTGATGCATTAAGGTTTAGCGAAACAGGAATGCATGACAACCCCAGGTCTGAGGAAGGGAAGAGTGATACGGTTACTGGCACCTTGGGTGACTGGAAACATGGAAGGGAGAGCTGCTTAACTAAGAGTTGTATTTGTGTTTGTGGTCAAACACAAACACACTCAGAAGTAGGTTAACAATATATTCCGGGAGTGGGGAAAAGAATCTCCATGTGTCTCTCCTCTAGCACTCTGATCTTGCCAATTTATCCCTCTAGCCAGATCCTACAGGAAACTAGAAACAAAGGCAAGTATAGCAATGGGGACTATGAGGGAGCCTAGGAAAACTCCTCTACTCAAGGCAAAGTGCAGAATAGTAGAGGGTAGAGACTAGATATGTGTGAGGAGGCACACCACAGGGAATAAACAAGATTTGTTGCCCAGTAGTTTAGGACAGGATGGCAATTTTCTCTATAAATGGCCAGATAGTAAATATTTTAGGCTTAGTGGATCACATAGTCTTTGTTGCAATTACTCAACTATACCTCTATAAAGAAAAGCAACTCTAGAAAATACATAAAGAATATAGGTGGCTGAGTTGCAAAACAATCTTGTTTACAAAATAGAAGGCTGGGCAGATTCAGCCCATGGGGCATAGTTTACTGACCCTGATCTAGGGCATAGGCTTTGGAATGGTGAAAAGTATTAAACTCTTGTTCCAAAAACTCATGGCTTAGGCTGCTGTTAATGCCAAGTAATATACAGGCCCTCCTACTGTCAGCCAAAGATGGCATTTCCCAACATTCCTCATACTGAGGAATAGTATGGCTCAGTATGACTGAGATCTTAGCCAAAGAGGTGTGTAGAACTGATGCCTACAATTTCTACGTGGTTTTCTTAAAGGGAAAGTATGTGTCCTCTGCTTCCTCTTTCCTGCCAGTTTGAGTTTGGACCCAGTGAATACGGTGGTGATCCATCTTTTAATCACTGCCAAGGAATGAGAATAAAATAAGTCATAAATGTGATCAGTACATTTATTTCTCAAAGTATAGTCTAAGGCCTGTAGAGGAATAAAACAACTTCTGCAAATCAAATCCTTCCTAGGCATCAGAAATCTAATCCAGACTCCCAACCTCACAAGTGAGAAAACAGACCTAGAGAGTTTGATGAGCTTGTAAACTTTCTGACTGGGTAATATCTTCACTTTAGAGTAACAGAGGCACTTGTCACAGGCTGGTGAGGAAATCCTCCTTTCTCAGCTCTGGAGAGGAGTCTGAAGTCCGTCATTCCTTTATGTTTCCAAATCACTTCCAACTGCTTCTTCTCTAAATCAACTCACCTGTATTAGATTAGTATTAGAATAGTTTAGATAGACTTTAGAATAGAATATTTAAATAGACTATAAATTATTTAATGACTCTTTTGTAACCTATAAGATGAAATCATATTTATTTGGTATTTTACCCAAGTGTACTGTGAACCACTCCAGATTCATCTCATTATATCCTTTTTCTTTACCACAACCCCTTGCCAATCTGGTTATGCAAATAAATGCAGTTCTCTGCAGAGTTTCCTTGTTTTTTATGTCACCAAGCCCTTGGTAATATATATACTTTCAGCCAAAACACTCTGTCCTCCCATTATTTTCCCAGTTCCTTTCTATGTGCTTTTTAGGACTTAGTTCAGGTATCTCCTTCTGGTTCTGTTCTTAAGTAGAACATCAGGTATTTCTTACATGTTCTGCTATAGTGTAACATCATATTTTGTCATGAATTTTTACTTGTCCCTACTACTGTTTTTTATCTGAGTGTTCTCAGATAAATAGCAGATGTTCAAAGTTCAAAGCCACAACTACAATTAGAGATTTAAAAAATCGGGTTTCTTCACCTTCAATCTAGTTTACTTCTCACTTTACCACATTGTCTTGAGTCCTACAAAATAACTACAAATGACTTCTTGAGAGAATCTAAATGATTTGCATAAAGAATACAATTCTATGTAAACATAGTGTCATACCTAAAAAAAAAAACTAGCTATAATCAACAATAACTTAACTTGCCTTAGGCTTAAGCAGAATTAGAGTTATTGCCTTATAGGTTGTTGAGGAAAATTTGCCATATACAACTAGAAAAGTTACTTAATAATCTAGGACTGTAATCATAGGGGCAAACTGTGTAGAATGAGCCAGTACATTCTACAGCATGAAAAAAAAAGGGGGAAAAGCTTCAGCTGTAATCAGTGGGGAAGGCCCAAAGGAGAAAGAACCATTGGGTTTAACTGAAAGCTATACACATTTTCAAAAGCTATCAAGGAGGTAAACAATTTCCAGGAATTTGTTGGTTATAAAAAGAATGAAAAGAAGGAGGGTAAAAGTCAGAAGTAACAAAATCTATTCTGCAATAGACATGGTAAATAATGTTGCATTGTAGTCTCAATGAATTAATACACATTTACTAAGAGTTTCTCTCTGGAGCCTGGATCAAGTCTGGCATTGCAGCATGCTTAAATGTGGTTAACGTAGTACAGATAAATCAGAAGGCAAATGATACCAGTGTAATCCTTTTATCTCCAGCTATTTCATAATTTCTCTAAATTCAAACAATTTCTTTGACTCAAATTTTTCATTTTTAATAAAAGATAAGCAGTTATATCTTTAAACCCAGATAATGATAGATTGTGCTTTTATCCTGCCCCAGTGAAAATCCTGGAAACTTTTATTCTGAATAGCATCTTTGGTGCATATCCCAGATGATGACATTAAGTATCAAAGAAAACAGCACAAAGGCAAAGCAATTCATCTGAAATCACTGTGGGGATGAGATAGATGATTCATTAAACTACATTTAACCCATATTTAGCAAGTACCTAACATATGTCAGCACTGTGTCTGATTTAAAGATGAAGAGGGCAAGTGATACAAGCCTCTGCCTCAATGAGCTTACAAACCAGTTAATTAAAACCTGTTGAAGCAGTGAACTGGCATAGGTTCAAGCTTCAGACTATGCATTTGATTGCACTCCATGCTTCAGCTGATCCACTAGAATGAGGAAAAATGCTATTGGTCACAAGCTGGCATCCAAGTTAGAGTTCAGTTGGTTCACTTTAGCAAAGGCCATTTTCAATACAGGGGCAGAGGAAAATGTATTCCTCCACATATGAGTAAGAGACCAACTCCTTGTTAACTCTGACATATGATAGTCCAAAGACCAATCACTGCCTAGACCTGGTTAAAAAAACGCTTCTGCCACTTGAAGCAATCTAGTGTATTAAAATGAATATTGGATGGGGTGACAGGGGACAAGTGTCTAGTTCTGGGGCTGCTTTGACTCAGTGGGTGATTTTGCAGCCTAATATTTACTCTCTTTGAACTTCAGTTTCTTAACATGCAGAATGATAAGGGATTTGCTATATGAACTTCTACCTATTTTCTGATCAAAAATTCCATAAACCTTCAGTCTTTCATACTATTCTATCTCAATGTTTTCCTCCGTTTAGGAATTCTTAAAGTATCTGTAACCTTTGCTCATGTAAAATTGTAGTCCTTTTGTGATTACAGAGGCTGGTAGGTACTGGATTTGAAAACCCAGCTGAGACATTCTGAGACTGATCTTTCTACATTGCTTGTTGAGTAAGATGAGAAAATAGAGGATGTTTTGAAAGGCTGATGAAAATGTAGGGAACATTTAAAAAAAAAATAAATGACTGAGTGTCTTGACTCACCAGTAATACAATAAGCAACTAGAGGTCAGGGACCCTGGCTTTTAGTTCCTTTTATTCTCCATAGTGATGAGCACACTAATGGAAGTAATTGAATCTTAGTAGAGGATGAGCTAATTCATAACATTAAGAACTATTAAAGATCACCCTTACGAAGGAGCAGAGGTTGAATCTTTGGTAAAATAATTTTTTTTTAAATAAACACCTACTGCCTGTCTCTGTGTGCCAGAAGACTGTCACTATGATACCTTTTGTCTTCATTCAACAGTTGGAAATACTTTCATCAGATCTTTTAATATATTTCAAATTGATTTTTAAAGAATGGACTTAAATAGCAAATCTAAGCCATATCCCTTTATCTTGTTTGTGGGAACCTGGCTGGTAGAGTTTAGCTGGAACAGACGTAATCTTAACTTTGAAATCTTTTCAATCTCATATAACCAGAAAATGTGTGTGTTGATTCAGCTCTACAAGCTATGCTCACTGTCATCACTTGTACTTCTGATCAAGATGTCTAGAGAGTAAAAACCCTGTGGTGCAAATATTTCTGAGTACAAGAAGCTGAGTGTTTGGGCAGAAGCTGCCCCCAGAGCCTCTAGAGCAGTGACTGAATTCATTGACAGGAAAAACCCAGGGTAAGGCTGGGTGTCATTGTCTTCTTCCCATGTGTACCTTATAGTCATTATAAGACGCAAAACTAAAACTGTACTTATTTCCACAAAACTGTGGGATTCATGCTCGATTTTTAGTAGAATATTTTTGAACTTGCAGATTAAAGAGAGATTCAACATACACCGGAAAAGCATTGTGCAGCCTGCCAAGCACACATCCGTTTAAATTTCAAGTGACCCCTTTGCTCCTGAACTTGCCAATCCACGTGATGCCATGCTTAAATTTTATAAAGAGTTCAATTTAAATACTACATTAATGGGACATTAAGGCTGACATTTTTAATCATTAATAGTTCTCAGGCAAATAATTCAGTTACCTTTCACAGCCACTGTCACCAAGGCAAATTTACACCTCATTTATTTTCTAATAAATTCAGCACAAAAATTGAACATATGCACACAAACCAAAACAATTTTTCTCCTCAAGAAGTACATAATTACCAGGACTTTCAAAATATAGCACAAAGCAAAAGGACAATTTCACATTTATCAGGATCATTTGATGAACATAGATAAACCTAGAAAGTCAAAATGTGGGGACCTGATTTTATTTCTTAAATTTACCAAATAATTAATAATATTTTCTGTATTTTACTATGCCAGAATTACTTAACTAAACAGGGGTTAAGTAACCTGTATTTTGGTTAATTTACATTTGACTGAGTAGATACTAAGATACAGGTTTTTCCATGGAAGTAAAGGTAACTTGTATATGTTTATAATCTCCCTATTTTGGAAGCATTAGCTACAGAATAATAAGTCTACAGGGTAATTGATATCTTAGTTCTTTCCAATTGATCATGAATTGATTTTCAAGTTCTTTGAAATAACCCATTTTCAGTCAGCTTACTATCATTGGTTGTCTCTCCATTATCCATTTTCCCTATAGACTTTCCTAAATAGTATCTGATTTTTTATTTGAATGTTTACCCTTCTCCCTAGTAGCCTATATATTTTAGACCTGTGCTATGCAGTAGAGTAGCCACTAGCTACTCATAGCTATTAAAATTTAAATTGATTAAAGTTAAATAAAAATAAAAGATACTAGGAACATTTCACATGCTCAACAGCCACAGTGGCTAGTAGCTTACTAGCTGTCATAGTGAACAGCACAGATAAAGAATATTTCCATTATTGCAGGAAGTTCCATTGACAGTGCCAGGTTAAGTACTTAATACCAATTCCAAGGCAAGAAACTAGATTGAATTAAATCATACACACACACACACACACATATATTTATATGTTCCATTTCACAGTAATGTCAAGGTGAATTTTAGAATTCTTGCTAGAAATGCTGCAAAAGCAAAACTAAGTCTTTGACAGTATCATTAAGTCTTCTAGACCAATGAACCCTGAAGCCTGCCCAACCTCTGGACTTTCCAGATAAATGACTCAATTAACTCTTAATAAGCCAAGTTTGAACTGTGATTTGTTTTTAATTACTTGCTACATTTAGGCATTTTAGTAGTACAGTCTGTAAGTATTCAATTGAGTATTTAGTTTTATTATCATTGTGCTAAGTAGTGTTGAAAATTATAAGCGTAAAATAGGCATGGATATACATTCAAATAGTTTGCTCTTTATCTGGAGAAGAAAGATACATTACATATTTAGGTATCAAACTGTATAGAACAGGCTATGAGGACACTTAAAAATCATAGAGAAAGGAGGTCACTGAGGGCTAGACTATTCATGAATATCTAAAGGAGGTTTGGCTGGGCTCAGCCTTGAAGGATAGTGAGGGTTGGCTGGGAGCAGGTGAACTCACTCTAGTCTACTCTCAGTTAGTAGTTCTGGCTTATAATAAAATGGCCTGTGATAGGCTCCTCTAACAGGAAGCATTACTTCCATACTCAGTACCAGTTCAAATTTCAGAAATATGAAATGCATTATATTATTCTTCACTTTCATATTAAATGCCAAAGTGTCACTAAATGTGAAAGCAGAAAGAGAATCAAAGTTAAGAAATGCAAATGATTTTTTTTTTAGTTTTTTTTGTTTTTTTGTTTTGTTTTTGCTATCATCAATCCTAATCTATGGTGACAAGCATGGAAGATAATAGCAGCAGCAGTAACATTAACTATAATATCACTATTACTAAAAATATGATAAAACATTTAAATATAGTTCTTAATGCTTAAAAAGTCTCATTTGATAATGAAAACACCCACAGTGAAATATTACAGATGAGAAGTCAAAGACTTAGAGTCTAGTAACTTGCAAGGGACTACACCTTTGGTAAGTGATAGAGTCAAAGATTCAGCCCATATTTGACCCCAAGGTCAACATACTGAAGTACTTAAATAGGAAGATCAAAATGTGCATATTAATAATTTAATTTATTTTTATAATATTATAAAATATGTAATTTATAATATATATTTATAAAATATAATTTATTATTAATAATATTAATAATAAAAGTAATTTTATTAGTGGAACTACCAGAAAATCTGAGTATTTAGAGCTGTTTTACTTGAGTAAAGACAATTTTACTTTTCAGAAATACAGTTTAAAAATTTTGTATTTTGAATTCTTAAAACCTTATCCAGTACTTTCACCTAGATTCTTATGGTGAACAGAACTAGAAGACAGGCCCCATGATCCCAGCCTCCTATTCTGGCTTGCCTAGAAACTTGCTGCTAACTAATATGTTAGAGCCAAGGTGATGGGATGTTACTTCTCTGATTAGGCTGCAAAAGTTACAACTTCTGTCTTACTAACATATTCTCTTCCTTGCTGCCTTTGATAAAGCAAGCTGCCATATGGAGAGGCCCACATGTCAAGAAGTTGAGAGTGGCTTTCAGTCAACAAGTGGCAAGGCTCTCAGTTCAACAGTCTGCAAGGAATTAAATCCTGCAAATAACCATGTCAGTTTGGATGCAGATTCTTCCCCATTTGAACTTTCAAATGAGATCTCAGCCCTAAGTGTCACTCTGCTTGCAGTCTTGAAACAGACTCTGAGGCAGAGGATCCAGCTTAGTAACGCCTGCATTCCTGATGCACAGAAACTGTGAGTTAATACATGTGTGTGTTGCTTTAAGCCACTAAGTTTGTGGTAACTTGCTATGCAACAATAGATAACTAATGCTATTGCTATATTTGGTTATTGGCAATACCTGGAAGGTAGGTCAATAAGTACTTTCTATTTAACAAAGGAGAAAACCAAGTTTCAGAAATGTTATATTAATTGTCCAAGATGGCAAAGATAAGCCTATGATTAAATCCAGGGTAATTTCCTTCTCCTGTCAATTAGGCAAACTTTTGCACTGTACTTGAATATTTAGAAAAATGTAAGAGAATATTTTATCTTGCCTATGGCGGAAAATATTTTTTATTTGTATGATCCAAATAAATGCAAATCATTTGATCTGAATACCTATCTTGGCTTTAAATTGGTTCATCATAGTTACTTATTTCAATGTCCTATCTTAGTGATCAGACATTCACATAAACACAGCTGCAAGGTTTAAAAATGGATTTCACAGATAGTCCTGATGCCTCTCACTGCATTCTTCCATCTTAACACCTCAGGGAGCTAGCTAGCTATCCCCACTATAATGGATTTAGGCTCATCTTAAAAAAAATTCAGATCATGTACTAACACAAATACGAATATATAAAGATCAAGTGGTGGTAGTCTGGATGCCGTATGTGTGCTGGCTACAAATAGGAATGCAAAACTGATTATTGAATATATATTTTTATAATGTATTTATTTTATTTTAGGAAACAGGCTCTAGCTACCTGGTAGAAGGAAAAATATCTCCTTCCTAGTAAAGCAAAACTGGATAATTCACACTGAACATCATAACCTTGCAACCTGGCTTATTGGTTTAGCCATTAGTTGGATCATGTGGCTGGATAGCTACCTTTATAGTTCACTGGGTGATGGTATTGTGACATTATGTTCTAGCTATGGTGGTCAAACATTGTATTAGATGCAGTTTAGGGAAAGTGCTTTTCCTGCTGAGGATTTAATAGCATTGATGTTCAATACCATACATGCTTCAGTATAAAGCATGACTGAGAAAAATCTTGGCAATTATCTGATAACTATCAAATCTTTCTGTTTTCATTTGTCACACAGCTTAATTTATGCCCACTGTGACTGGAGTGTGGTCAAAACTAGTGATTATAATTTGACATTTCAAATCATTCTTTCACTTGTCTCCTATATATCTATACCCTCTCTTAATCTACTTCTGCCTATAAATCAATTCTTACTTTTAAAAACGGGCAGGGACATAAGAATCCTTGACTTAGTGCAACCGAACACAATCTATAATTATTGTCCCTTATTTGTTTGTTTTGCTAAAGTGCTTGTTCACTGTTGAACCCAAGCCTATTTTTTCAGTAAATTTCCTTTAGTGATCGTGATACTTGTTCCTCAGATATACGTGCTTAAAGAAGAATTACTGATATGAAGGAACCTATAGTTAAAACACTAAAGATATTCCAACCGTATTCTTGAAGTCACTCTATCACTGTCTGTATGCCCTGAGACAACTCATTTCACTAAGTTTCAAATTCTTTAATTGTAAAATGGGACTTTATGTACTATGAGCCTCCAAAAAATAATTATTTCAGCGATATGTAGTCCTTCATAGTAAAGGCTCTTAGTCCAATCCACATAGATTTTAGACAGTTTATTAGGATAGAGTCATTGATGCAGGTTAATATGGATGCTTTAACCTAGTGTAACTACCTAGTATAATTTGGGTAATAAATATGACTATTCAGAGGGACAACAATGCAGTTAGCACTCATTTTTTTCCCTAAGTAAAATCTTACTGTAAGAATAAATGATGATTGATTTTTCTTCTTAATATATACTACTATGAATTCTTGTCTTCGGTCTTAACAAACACAACAATCTGACAAGAGTATATATAGTTTGCTTGTTTGTTTAAGAAGAACTAAACAATCATAGTTATGAGTGCCTTTTATCTCTCACTAACATGTTTGGTGTCCTGGAATGGCTTTTAAAAAACATTCTGTTTTCCTAAGACCAACATTGTTCATAACATCTCAACATTGTATATTTGAACATAGAAGCCAGAAAGCTTTATAAAAGTGAATAATATAAACGAGAAGGAAAAGAACTATCACAATTATATCTAGAAGTATTAGGATGGAAGGCAATAAAACAATGAAACGGCCATATCAGGAAAGACAAATAGCACTGTAGTTTTGAACTGATTCAAAGATATGAGATAAAAGAAAACTATAGAGTTTATATTAGTGTATTAATATACAAAATTGTAGCAACAAAAATATAATGATGAAGCAAATGGCAATGCTTCAAATGCGGTCAAATGATTAATGCAATCAACCTATAGTCTCAAACTTCATTAGTTAGCCCAAAGTGGCTTTTTCTATTAATGAAATTAACCAAGCAATTTCCAAGTGCAGGGTTTATGTATGTGCTATCCTACACTGATATTCATATATAGCTCAACTATTAATATGTATACACATAATGTGTATATATATATGCAGAAATGCTTAATTTATAACACTTTACAGTGATAATTCTACTGTCTTAATCCCCACTTAAGTATGTTCACTCAATTAAATTAACTATATCCTCCATAAATCTCCTGAGGATATGGTACTACTGATTCCCTTTCTCTCATCATTGTGGATTATATCTGTGTCCTGCTGAAGACTTACTAGACAAGTACCCAGAAATTTCATTTTCAAAATTATTTGGAATTCTTAAGATTAAATGACATTGCAATATGTATTTACTTGTCAATTTTGTGATATATACCTTGCTAAACAACCTTTTAATTAAGTAATTATATATTTTCTGGGATGGAGTTAATGATAATTATGTTCTTGTTCTAAGTAACTATGGGTATTCAAAAACTTAATGTACAGTCAGGATATCAACTCCATTCCACACAAGCGAGAGTGTGGGACCATTGAATCAGACCCAGAATAAAACGCACAGACAGGTTTCTCATGCATAATTTTGACAGTAGTATCTTGAACTAGTAATTCAATTATAATGGAATACTAATAATAGCATTGAAAAAGCATATAGCATGATTATAATTTATCATGTAAAAATTATGCTTTTTGTCTTCCTCAATGGTTTGTAAGCAGCAGAAGAAATCCTTTGGAGTGAAACAGAATATAAGGCTTTCTTAAATCTAACAGCTTTTGGAATGAATTTCCTTGATTTTATCTCCTTCTAGTTCTAATGGGTATGCTAGGTAGATCCCGGGAATATGACTGAAGGAAAACAGGGTGAAAATTTTTGTTTGCAGGAAAGCCATTTCCTCATGTAACATTTGGCTAGCTAAAAAATTACTTTAAAAAATGTTCTTTTACCCGCAAGTCCCCATTTTCTCAGGTTGCCTTTCTGCACTGTTTCAAAGCAGATAAAGCCTGTGAATCCAGGCTAAATTTTGTCAAGTGAACAAAACCAAACTGGATCCAAGACAATCAGCTCATTTTGAACCTTGTAAATATCCCTTCATTTGCCACTCATTTGAATTGCTTTCAAATAGTTTGGCAATAGTTTATATATACATATATATTTTTTTCATACATATGTGCATGTGTGTGTGTGTATGTATACTCCTAGTTTTCTGGAGCAGAAGGGACATCATCATGAAAAGTTCCTGGGATTCAAGAAATAAGAAGGTATCGGCCTTCTTATGTGATAGTGTCCTAAATACCATAACTTTTGGACTTCACAGAGACAGACAGTATTAGAGAAGTGCAAGGTAATAATGCGGCTTCACTGTGTGGCCAAGAGCTGTTCAGTTTTTCCCTTTAAATGAAGTGAGTGGATGCTGATAGAGCCTTAAATAATGTTCTCACCCCTGTTTGATTTAGTGTATAACTTGAAGGCTGCCATAGATTTGTTCAATGAACCTTGATGGATGTTTCCCATCATTGCTTTTTTCTAGCTGTATCAAGGCCAAGGTCCACCAGATGTCAGTACAATATAAATAATCCAAATTCTTTTATTTAAAAACTAAATACGGAAACAAAAAGAGAACTGCTACAAAATAAACCCACTTCATTAAATTTTAAAATATGTATCTATACCAAATAGTAGAGTTAGCAAAACGGGTCAATATACTCTACGATATGATTTTTAAATGGCTTCTTTCTAATAGCTCTCTGTTAATATTAAGGTAATCTTATAAAGCTGATTTTGTATTTCTCTTTCTTCCTTCTGTTTCATTATCATTTAGTTCTATTTTTTTCCAGATGACTTCTTTATTCACTGATGGTTTTACATATTAACATTTCCATTTTACATTTTTCTCCTGAATGTTTTTTCCATTCTAGAAAGAGGGTCACATCATGACAGCAGTGTTTTCCCTGACACATGTTTTTATATGACCACAGTTAAAGGTAAATGTGTCTAACACCTATTGGCAATAAGTTGAACTCTTGTATGTTTAGATAGGCTAATAACTTTTTTCCAAATATTTTTGAAATTATACTTTTAGTTGTTGTTTTGTATAATTAACACAAACACACCCACACACAGAGATACATAATGAAGAAAAAAAAAAGATTCAGTAGGAGTGAGCCAAAAGGTATGACCAACCCCATCTCTGCCTCTCTTTGTTCATAGATTCCTTGTGTGGAAAGGCTATCAGAGAGGGTTTGCTCCTGATACTCAGTATCAAAGGAGTTCTCTCTGATTTGGTTTCTTTCTTTTCAATTTCTTTCTTTCCCAATACTGACATCTATGTCTTACTATATCTACTGTGAATACTGCATAAAGATATATAGTGACAGACTATAAGGACAAAGTAATGTGAGAAATGGACAAAGTGATTCCAACTTTTATGCTTACAACTCTTAATGATAAGCTTTGCCAACCTGAGAATTATGCCATAGGCAGCATCTCCAGCTGCTATTTTATTCTTGCATTTACAACACAGAAGCCACCATCTCGTTCCTTTAAAGAAATACCAAATTAGAGCTTTCATCTAATACTTAGCTAATTCTTTCCTCAGGCCTTTGAGTATGCTCAAATATAGTTTCAAATTTCTTTTTGCACCAAAAATTTGTTTATTCTTTTATTTAAATAAATGAAGTGCCTGCTTTTTGTGCCACATTCTGTGTATCTCATGAGTTTGTAATCAAGTCAAAGGGACCAGTCACGTGAACAAAGAGCTTAAAAAAATAGGCTGGGGCTGTTGTGATATAATTCTCTACGAGAAACAGTAAATTTGCAGGATGTAAATGACTCATATTTACTTGAAAGGAACAGTTATGTTGGGCTGAGTCCAACAAAGTCAAGAAAACTTAGTGCTCAAACACCTGAGGAATGACCATCAAGGTTCTATCAGTAAAGTCAGTGAAACCAAAGTGCTGGCACAATATGAAGAAAAGGGTGAACAATTTAAAATAAAATACTAGTAAATAAAATTCATTAATCTAAAGGAAAATAATAAAAAGATACTACTTTTTAACTGTATCACATCTGTTAAAAGGAGAAAAATCATACAATTATCTAAATAGATTTTAAGACACATTTGACATGATTCAACATTCTTTCATGATTTTAAAAACTATAGCAAATATAAATACATGGGAATTTCCTTAATTTAAAGGCAAAAACAAACAAAACACATACAGCAGAGGTTCAAACCCTTTCCCAAAGGTCAAAGAAAATAAATGGATATTTGGAATCACTGTGATTCTTGTTTCAAAATTGTACTAGAGATATGTTTCACTACAATTGGTACAGAAATCACTCAGTCTCATCTGTCTTCTTCCCATCCCCATGTCACTTTCCTATCCTCACTACTTGCTCAGTGGATCACTGTCATTGTCTTGTCTTTTAATTCCATTGGCTGCCACTGTCCTTCCCAGGCTGAGACTTACATCGTGCCTGCCTTGTGGCAGAAGCTATAGGGGCTTAAACCCAGGATTAAACTGGCAGGATCCCTAGAATTCCTAGCTCCCCTTGCTATCTACACTCATATGACACAGGATCTGGTTTCCCCAAGGCTTCCAGAATGTGTCTGATAACACAGCTCAAAAGTCTGGCGGAGTTAACGCCCTGTGGGACAACATGATAGACACTGGAAGGCGTGGAGATGGCAGATAAATGCTGCTTTCTCCCTTCTGTTGACCAAGTGCTTTAAGATGCCCAGGTTATCTGTATCTCCAGAGACATCCTATATGCTACAGTAGTCTGATGTTTTCTTGTTTGTTTGTTTCAATGTTGTTAACAGCTAGGTAACAAACTATCTTGTAATTATCTTCCATCCTCACTTCTCTTCTCCTTCACTTTTAGGATTGCATCCCCCTTCCATCAAGTATTAGCATGTACTTACTGCCTCTGCTCTGCTTTCTAGAAAACCTGGAGTAAACAAATTACAGTAAGACAAGGGAAAAATCAATGAAAAAATTCCAAAGTAAAAGTTGAACTGCCATAAATTGCTGATAAAATTGTCTATTTTATCAGCATAAATAACTTTACATTTTACTTAATGTAAAAGATTTGAAAAAAGAGTTTAAGTAAAAGATTTGATTAAGTAAAAGATTTGAAAAAAGAGTTCAGCAAAGGCTTCTGGATTCAAATGCAATATGCCGAAATGGCTGTTTACAATAGAATAGAATGACTACATTTTGATATATAGAGTAGAATAATTCGTGGCATTGAATATGAATGAATTGCAACTCATAAGTTTTGCTCACCTCAAAAACACAATGCTATCTGTAAGAATCCAGTCACAGAAAAGCACTTGAAGTATGTTTCCATTTGCATAATTTTCAAAAAAGGCAAAAATTCTTATCTATCCATTTATCTAAATGGATACATATATGGTTGATGTATACTACCAAGAAAAGCAAAGGAAAGTTTATGACAAAATCCAGACTGGTGTTCTTTTGGGACATGAAGGGAAAGGACAGGATGAGGACAGCTGTATATGGAATTGCCAAGAAATTAATAACGCTCTTTTTCTTAAACTGAGTGGTAAGTACAAAGATGTTCATTTTATCCTGCTTTTAACTCTACATACAATACTACGCTCTCCTTCTTATGTACAATATATTTTACATTAAAATATTAAGTCTCTTTGGAAGTATATAGTACATAAAATCCAAGTTATACCAAACCATTCTGTAGATATACTGAGTTGGATTTTGAGTAACAAGGATGGAATGGTAGTCCAGAACTCTTGCTTAAGTAAGCTTTAACGGTAAATTCTGATGCTCAGGTAATTGTAGGAAGCACCAAACTGAAATAACAGAGCGGCTTCATCTTCAGTTACATTTTGCTCTGATGAGATCGCCCAGAGTTCTAAGCACTTTATTGAACTTTTCTTTCTCCCCTCAGTAGGCAAACATGTTTCAAGTTCAAAACAGCTAACTTACAAACTTTTAGTGCACAACTCATATATCCATCTGGGGCTGTCATTCTGTGGTACATCAGGGAAAAAGTGCAAAATATTAATTTCATTAAATTTCATTTCAATATGTCAGAACCCCCACAGTGTGAGGGCGTTTGAAAGAGCCAAAAATAGATAGTATGTGCTGGGGGAGCAGGGGGAGTCAGGATTTGAAGCTGACAGTACCTAAGGACAGATTTAATGCTTAAAAAATAAATTCTCCTTGGGCCATTTTAAATAGATGATACTTCTCTTTCATCTCTTATTTGGTTTGCTGATTACTTTGTGTCTTCCTCTTGGAGGATGAAGAATTTAAGAATCTGGGTACAGTATGGCAGAGTTCAAAGCCTATCACAATCAACCAACATATCCAAGTGCTGGAAGTAGAAGACAGACACAAAAGGAAATTAAGGGAGAAAGTGGGATACCAGTGGAAAATACACAAGCGCAGTTTGCAGACTGATGGTGTTTAAAACAAGCCATAGGCTTTATTGTTGCCTTGTCTTAAATGCAGAGCCTAAGCATTTACATTTCTGATTTTCTTATTGCACCATATTGTTCACTCAAATCAGGCTTTTCTTTGATGTTATGTGCTTTTCTCAGATTGGCAAAGGCTTCCAATCTTAAGAAAAATCTCTTCCATCTAGATCAAGTGGATTTCCAGAATGGGAGTTTCTCCAAAAACAAAACAAAACAAAAATACCTTTAAATTAAAGATATCTTGGTATCTTTAAAATTTAAATCACACAGTGGGAATTTTCCATTGATGAAATAACAGCCAAATATGTTGTATATGTTAATTTCTTATCTCAGTCAATGGAATGGAAATGGAGAAAGGAAGTAAGGAGGGAAAAATAACGAGTAAGAAACACAGATATGCTGAATTGCTGAACGATCCCTCAGGGAAAACACAGACACATGCACACATGCACAATAAACAAACAGCTAAATGATAAAATAAAACACACCAAAACACTCTTCACTTAGAGTGCTGTACTAGTAACGATGAGTACCTGATCTGTTGAAAACTCCACTCTGCCTTTTATTCAGTAGGAACACATAATTACAACAGTTAAAATTACAGGAAAAAAGAGTGAAATGGTTCAACTCTTGGGAGCTAAATATAAACAGCAACTCTGACCTTTAAATCTCTAGTGACTGAATGAGCAGTGGTTCATCCCAGTGCAAAGGTTTAAAAAGATTAATAATCAGTTTTTAAAAAATACTATAGATTTCTAAATTGAGTCATCATTTCCAATTAATAAATAAAAAGTCAAAATTGACTTTTATCTACCTGCTTGATAGGTGTCTTGCAGAGGGTTTGGTGTGATTAAGCTTTTTATAGGAAAAATGTTTATTCATATTTCACATTACCATTTCCAAGCAGCTTTTAACTGTTGTTAAAAAGGGAAATGGTAGTATATACATCGGGGGAATTCTATCACAGTGACTGAAAATGTACTTTCAAGTTCACAGGTCCTTTTCAGTGTCAGTGTCTGCATGAAACAACCACTGGTAGCCACTTGATGTCAAAGGACTGCAAAGTGGAGAAAAAGCCAGGGCCATCAGGCCTAGAATAATTACTGTTGATATATTTTGTGAACAAATGTTATCAGAATAAAAGAGTATAAAGCCCTCTCCTGCTGTATAATGCACATTAAGTATACAGTCCATGATTGCAATAGAAATAAGACTATTTATGAACAGCAAGGACCCTGGCCAATCTCCAGGACCAAAAGCATGCAGGGATGGCTACCTGACTCTCCCTGATTGACAAGTTTTTGAAACCTAGAAAGAAAATCAAATGGTAGGCAGTCTTGAGAATAACTCTTGCAAGTGTTTTTCTTAACCTAAAAAGCATACAGCCTTTAGGCTATAATACATAATACTACATAGGTTACACAGTAAATCTATAAAGACAGAACCTCTCTTTTGATACATCTGATTTTTTTTTCTATTCTAAGTTTGGTAAATAAAAGATCATTTATAATAGCTTTTAGATGATTAACATTTAGAGAATGCCAAGATCAATTGTACTATTTTTGTTTTTCTTTTTTTAAAACACGAACAAATACTGGGATTATCTGATGCCATTTTAGGCAACTTAAAGATAGTCTGAGACATAAAGAATGTTTTGCCAGTTTTGTGATTCTAAATTTGATGACTGGGTTTGAGAAAGGAAAGAACTGAGAGGGGAGAAAATACTTGAAAATAAATCATAATTTTTCAAGATTAAAAAATAGTTATAGGCAGTGTTTGAAAACAAAATTATAATTAAAACTTATTATTAGGAATTTAACGTTTTTCAAAAACAGAGAAATGCAAAAACGATATTAAAGATTGCCAGAAATAGAGAGAATTAACAAAATACTTTGATAACAAGAACTTTTGTGGTACAGAATAACTTGACTGTCTCACAGAAGAAACATCCAAATTATTTTTTTCCTATTTTATATATCACACATGTAAAAATTTAGAGGAAAATTATTAATACACTTTTCTTGTGAATGAACCCACTAATATGCAGGTAATTGGTTAAATATTTTAAGATTGCTTTTTAAATTTCATTTTTACTATTCATAAGCTTTTTAAATTAATCTCAATATAACTACAAATATGGCTAGACATATACAAATATATTTACTTTCACATGAATAGATAAAAGCTTATACATTCAGCTTTAAACTTAATCTATCAAAATAGTAAATAAAACAATATATATTGTATTTAAATTTATAATCTTAAGCATAACAATTCTCTAAATAAACTACCATACCACATTCATTTACTTGTATGAATATTCATATCTTTCTGAAATTATTATACCTGGTATATTTTCAGTTGTATTAATATCAACCTTAACAACAGAATTAACTTTTGTTTCCTTTTGATACAAAGAAATTAGAAGGCAGGAGGAGATCAAGAACTATGTAGCTGTGTTTATTCATGAACACACATTTCATATCACCTTTATAAAGTTAAAAATGGCTAAACGCCTCCATAATCAACATTCTCTGAAGTCATTATACACCTGCTGATCCCTAGCCATTTAAAAATGCATAAAAGCTAATTTTAGTGACCAAAGTTTTATATCAAAAATATTACCACAATATTCTTTACTAATTTACTAAATTTAAAATTTGTCATGGTCTTAAAGTTAATAAAAGATCTGTAAATTACAAATTCATTTACTTAAACACGATTTTATATTTTGTAATCTTAATTTGTTAAAACAATAATAATTTAAATGACTCATAAAACATAAATAATTATAAAGTTTAAATCAAGAAGAGTTTAACCTTAGTCTTTCACAACCTAGAATACTGTGTTAGCTTCAGTTTTACACAATTAAATGACTGAAATGACAAAGAATAGTCTTTAAATCAAAATCACTATTTCACTTTAAATTTTAATATTCATATATTTACCATGGTTATTATATAAAAATGTTCTAATTTATAAACTCCTGTGTTTAATTTCTTAAACTTTAAAAATAGTGTTTAAAATATCTTCTTATCCTTTTATCTTGGAACTAGATCTCTTCTTATTTTAACTAGTAAACAAAGATATTACTTAATTATATTTCTTAGTTGAAATTTAGCAGAAATAATTTCTTGCAGAGCTAACATTTTTAAAGCTCAAGAAAGAAAAACTGTTTTTATTCCCTTTAGAAAGTCTCAGCATTCTATCGCTACAGTTTCTAGCATAAAAAAAAACAAAAAAACCTGGCAGTGCTTTATTTATTTTCAAACTTTCCTAATAAATAAAAAAGGAACTAGAGATGAAGAATAGGAAGATAAAGAGATACAGATATAAAAATATAGATATAGACGGAGGGGGAGAAAAGATACAGAAAGACAGAAACAGAGAGACAGAAACAATTCATTACAGCTAGGTTAAACAATGACCTACAGCTTTAACAATGTTATCAAGCCAGATTCAAAAGCCATTGTTTATTAATCTAGGAAGTATATAGTAGAACAGGGGAGAAGGAAGGGTTCTCATAGTAAACAGAGTCTTTCAGACAGATAAAAATATCCTCATATATTATTTATAAATATATAGTATTTATTTATTTATTTTTATTTTTCCTAAGGCATGAATCTTATTGATACCAGATGTTTCCCAAATTGGTCACAGTAGCTCTTCAGTTTTCTCGGTGAAATTCTACCCAAGTTCAAATATTTGGTACTAATAATTCCATGCTAAATGAGCATGCATAAAATCAGATATTAACCATGAGGTATATTAGAAAATCATGTGCTCCCAGTGATTTCTAAAGAAGCTGAGAGATAAAGAATCAGATCTCTCACATGCTGTATCTTACCTTATACTGAGTTAAAGAATTCTAGGAGATAAAAGAAAGGAAGAAGAAATCATAAATAATATCAGCAGGCCAAATGGCATTAAATAATTAATTAATTAAAAGTTAATTGATTAATCTTTTTCAGTACTCAAATGAAACAAGGCAAAGCACAGATGTAGAGGAGGATTTACTTCAGACTCTGGATAGAAGAAACTTGAAAAGAGTAGGTGACAAAGACCTCTGGCATTCAGTAGCCTTGCCAAAGTCTTTTGGTCCAAGAAGTGAGAGTGCCTAGTCTATTTTAGGGGAAGTGGAGGACGTAATCTCCATAGTTTTTAGGGGTCCTGGTATAAGAATACCAGACAGCAGCAAAGAAAATGGAAAGTTTTACATCTACAAGACCAGAAGAGACATTAGGAAAAATAAGACTGTTCTAGATTTCTAACATTTAACAGAAATTTTGTACATTAAAACAATTAAGTAGTTAAAGTAGGAGAAGAGAAACAGGGAGCATTGCATGTGAGAAGAGATAGACGGTGCATGAATATTAGTTAATTATCATTGTTTCTTTTAAAAGATGGTCTACGTCCAGGAAAATGTACTTACAAGATTTGGTAAGCATTCTCAGTTCTAGGAGAAGCCACCCTAAGGATAAGTTTGTGAAAAGTACCTTCTGCAGTCTGGAGTTTATCAAGAAAATAGGCTGCAGAAAGATCTTAACAGTATACACTCTTATTTTAGAGAGAAAATAGGGACGTTAGTAAATTTTCCAAGGTCACATCACTTGGACATGTAAAACCAGACTGAAATTCAGCATGAAAGCTAGCCAACAGGAGTTAGATACTTAACAGAGATGTTTCGATTAAGTCCAAAAGCAAAAGAGAGCAAAAGTCAGGAGTGTATTATAGGTTACTAGGCTACGGGAAGTTGAGGTTTTAACCAAGCAAAGGAAAATACAGATCAGTGGAGTCTGGACTACAATATTATTCGAGAGAATTAAAGTAATAATGTCGATTGGAAAAAACATGACCAAACATTTTCTTAGAACTTTTCTGCCCACTCAGTCCCAACAGGCATACATTGTTTACAAAGAAGTTCTTGGTATCACTATTACTATTCTTATGCTAGAGCAAAGGCATCAGAGTTTTGAAAACAGACATGTTCAACCCTAGAATAGCTTCATAAAAAGATCTAGGATCAACAAGCTTGAATCCAATGTCAAAAAGATCTGAATACCAGATAAGAGCAGAAATCTAAAGAAGGATGATATCAACAAAGTAGGGAAGGGTCAAGTTTTTCTAATCTGACAAGACTATAGATATTGGGGTGCCGCGGTGTTATGGACTGATTTATGTCCTCCCAAAATCCATATGTTGAAGCCCTAATTCCCAGGACCCTCAGAATATAACCATATTTGGACAGAGGGGCTAGGAAGAGGTTATTAAATTAAAATGAGGCCATTAAAGTAAGCCCTTATCCAATGTCACTGGTAACCTTATAGAAAGAGGAAATTTGAATAATAACAGAGACACCTCTCTGAGGCATACTTGTACACAGAGGGAAGAACATGTGAGGACACAGAGAGAAAACGGCTGTTGCAAGCCAAGGAGAGTAGCCTTGGGAGAAACCAAATCTGTTGACACCTTGATCTTGGACTTCTAGCCTTCAGGACTATGAGAAAATAACTTTCTGTTCTTTGAGCCACCCATCTGTGGTATTTTGTTATGGCAGCCCTAGCAGACTACTACAGTGGGTAACTCAGATACTTCATCAGGACTAAGAGTCCTTTCATTTTGCTTTGTTTTTCTCCTGGTCATTTTCCTGGGTCCCCAGATATGTGGTTTCTTTTATATAGATAAATGTCACCAGAGAAATGTGTGTAAAGTTTAGTTTTTTCAGACACAGCCCCAGGGATCTTATTTCTCTAAGTTTGAAGTAAAGCCCAAAAAATCTGAAAAAATTCCAAGCACCAAGATTCTGATGTCGGAGTACTAAGAACATACCTTTTGAGATATAATTCCAAGAATGTATGTGGGTAATAATACTCATATCTAGGGGACGATGAATGCAGATATTATCTAATCAGTTTGAGGCATGTACAGGAGAGTTAGGAGTATAGGGTTGCCTTTGTGCTCTCCCTTTAAAATCATAAATGCATGGAGTGTTCTTGACACGTTTCTTTATGATTGTATCATGACCCAGTTTTATTCATTTAACAAATTGATACATTATGCTGAGTTATTATGCAAGGATAACTTAAGATCAAAGTGCTGTGTCAATTTTTTCACGCTGGGATTTCTGTCCAGTTTACTTACAGGTTGCTTATCACTATGGTATGTATGTGGTCAGTGTCACAGATATATATCCTGCACAGTCACTCTGCTCTCAAAGGGTTGCACCATTGGTTTAAAGCTCTGCCAGCGTCATTTTTAAATTCATCATAATTTTTTAACAAGGAGCTCTTGTTTTCATTTTGCACTAGGTCCTGCAAATTACTTAGCTGCTTCTGGGTACCACAGTAAGTCTATGACTTATTAGAAAGACTCCTACAATTCCCTTGGGTTTCATTTACGTTTCAGCCTCAAATAGTTAGAGTCAAATAAAAACCCTAAAAACAGGAGTCACTCTTCATGTTTCACTGTCGCTGATGACAGGGAAAATGTAGCAGGAGAGTTATACTCTTCTTTCTTTGTGTGTTTTTCACACATACTAGTATTCTTTATTTCACAAAGGCATATAAAAACCTCTGGTTTTAAAAACTGTCAGATATATCTGGTATGTCCTTCTTTCTTTATCTTTATTTGTCAACTATTTTATAACTTTTTAGTACAGTTTTATGGCACAACTTGTTTCTCATACTTTAAGTATACTAGGAAAAACCGTATTAGGAGTGTCACTCCTACATTCCAAGCTACAAAACTCCTTTTATCCTTTGTTTCTCCTTTCTGTATTAAGCATAATTATGGAAAATGGGATTTTTATCTTTTCAAAATGATATGTTTAGAGAAGGATTAGAGTAGCTCTTAAAACAGTCTTCGATCCTTTTTTGTTCCCTCTCACTTCATAATTGTTATACTCAAAGAAACAGAAATACATATTATAATTTATAGAAAATTACTTCCTGCAAATCTATATCCTATAAGTTTAATTCCAGAAAACTGATCAAGGCTTAGATATGGTTAAAATGTGTATGTAATAATGAGAACTATAATTACAGTACTATCTAACATACATTTGTATTTAATGTAATTATTATACTTAAAGTATTATCTAATATATACATTTGTATTTATTGTGTGCTAGGCATTTTTCTAAGTGCTTTTCATATATCAATTCCTTTGATCTCCACAAAAACTTTTTAGAAAATGAAACCAAGTCACAAAGAAGTATAGTCACTTGACCTGGCATCTAGGGTTATTCATTGCACAGAGGAGACACCTAAACTACATTCAGTATTAGTAAGCATTATTAGATAAAATAAAAATAGAAATTTTCAAACACGCTTTTTTTTAGGCATAAAACTGCCTACTTGTTTACACACATTTGTGTTTACTTATAAATTTTCAAAATAGCAACATATAGTTTATCACTCAAAATAAAAGTATGTCAGATTCTAATAATCAACTATAGCAAGATCTAAGCAGCAGATCCAGATGTTCTATGTTAATATATTAATAGTTTATTGAATAAATGTGCACTATGTGACATTATTCCTCAATATGGGTTATTATCACTCAATGGCTGTTTGAAATAAAGGACCATATGGGAACTAAAGAGTGAAATGTCTGCATTGTATGGTTCTTTAAATATATTAATATGTATAAAAAGGATAATTCTCAAAACATCAGATTGAAAGTAAATTATATCAGATCCATAAGCTTAACATTTATGTTGCTGCCATCACTGAGCTTTAGGTGAATACAGTTGTGAAAAACAAAATGAGTATGTGTACGTGTATGTGTGTTTATATCCTATGAGGATGACTTTATTCACTCCAACATCAGATCAAGTGGCAGAAAATGAAAGCTGAGAAACTCCCCTGATAGAACGTCCAGGAGGCCTGGCCATACACAAGTTCACGTGGCTTTGAGGAAGGTGGCTTTGGTTTCCAGAAGCAGAGAAAACTGAATTAGAGAAAGGACTAAGATAAAGTCCTATGCACAGCAAAGGAAACCATAAGCAAAACAAAATGACAACCAATGGAGTGGGAGAAAATATTTGCAAATGATGTTACTGACCAAGGCTTAATTTCCAGAATATATAAACAGCTTATACAACTTAATAACAACAACAACAAAAAAAACACAAACAACTCAATACAAAAATGGGCAGAAGACCTAAACAAGCATTTCTCCAAAGAAGACATAAGAATGGCCATTAGACATATGAAAAAATGCTCAATGTCACTAATTATCAGAGAAATGCAAATAAAAACTACAATGAGGTATCACCTCACACCAGTCAGAATGGCCATCATCCAAAAGTCCAACAATGATAAATGCTGGAGAGGGCATGGAGAAAAGGGAAACCTCCTAGAAACTAAAAACAGACTTACCATATGATCCAGCAATCACACTTCTGGGTATATATCAGGGGGGAACTCTTAAGTTGAAAAGATACATGCACCCCAATGTTCACAGAAGCTCTATATACAATAGCCAAGACATGGAAGCAACCTAAATGTCCATCGACAGATGACTGGATAAAGAAGCTGTAGGTATATATACATACAATGGAATATTACTCAGCCACAAAAAGAATAGAATAATGCCATTTGCAGCAACGTGGAGGGACCTAGAGATCGTCATTCTAAATGAAGTAAGTCAGAAAGAGAAAGAAAACTATCATATGATATCATTCATATGGGGTATCTTAAAAAAAAAAGGGGGACACTATGAACTCATCTACAAAACAGAAACAGACTCACAGACTTAGTAAACAATCTTAGGATTACTGGGGAAAAGGAGAGGGGAGGAATAAATTTGGGGGTTTGAGATTTACAAATGTTAGCCACTATATATAAAAATAGATTTTTTAAAAAGTTTCTTTTGTATAGCACAGGGAACTATGTTCAATATCTTGTAATAACCTTTAATGGAAAAGACATGAAAACAAATATATGTATGTATATGGATGACTGGGATATTGTGCTGTACACCAGAGAGAGACACATTGTAATGGACTGTACTTCAAAAAAAAAAAAATAAAGTCCTAGATCAGAGCCATGTAGATGGTCCAGGACGATTTCGCAGATCTATAGGAAGGAGGCAATAAAGGGGAAGTCAAGATATGAATGAGACTAAACGACCAAGAAGGCTGAATAAACATGACTGTATATCAGAGTGGGGATGCGGGTCATGGGAAAAATATTTGCGCTAAGGTGGAGACTTGAGAAGAGTCTTCTCATTGATTTCCATTGATAAGTTGGGCATATCTAGAATTTGCAACAAAACAAAGGAGTGAGCAGATTAGGGCAACAAGTGGATTGGCAGAAGTCCTATAAATAGCTTTCTTTAACTCAGTAATAAAACCTTGTGTAAAATGGAAGTGAACCACTTATTATTTATTACTTAGATGATTGATTTCTTGAATATGTGTAAGTATATTTGACAGTCCTTTATGATTGGTTTGCCGCATTCGGTTGATTCTTATTTTGTGGTTGCTTTATTCCTTTGATAACTATGTAAGTTTAAAAAGCTAAAGCTCTAATCTATTCTTAGAAACAGTGATTCGTACATATATGTAAACTAAAAAAATACGTTCAGTAGATTGTATATATGTATTTACATGCAATATAATGTATATGTGCAGTCAAACTGTAATAATTCTAATAAAACTGAAAAGGAAAATTAAAAATTAAAAAATAAATAAAATGGGAGCAAATTGAGCTGTTATCACCTCACTCCTACTTCTTGTAGATATGGAGACATCAGTACTAGCCTTAAAAAATAAGACTTCATTATCTAAAATTCAAAAGAAATAAGCCGAAGTTTAAAAAAAATCATTTATTTACTTAATCAACAAATATTGGCTGAGAAATTGCTCTGTGCCAGGACTGTTCTAGGCTTTGGTGATATAGCAATAAACGAAGGAGACAAAAATTCATGGTCTTAGAGAGCTTACATCAGTTTTGATATGTTGGAGTGAGTGCTAGGAATGCTGCAGTAGGAAGGATCCTAAAGCCAACTTTACTCTCCAGAAGGGATGGGCCATGATTGTTAGCAATATCAGCCACTTGTAGGAAACATACCTGTGTGTCTGCATTTCTGCATGTGTATCATGTCTATGTTTTGCTAGGGGGTGGGCCTGATCTGTGGATTTTGATTGGCATTTGCTTACTGACAAATAAATGACAAGTTGTGAACATTCTCCTCCCATCTGTTTCCTACTTCCAAATGTGTTACATTTATCCTAGCTTCCAAAGCTGAAGTAGAGGGAAAAAATTCCCCTGAAGTATTATAAATGACTAATCTGTGCAGGTGAGTTGAAAAATGCTAAACTATGCTGACAGATTTTGACATTTTGGGGTTACTGATTCATCTCAACAAGAAGAGGCATTTGGAAAATTTGGAATACAACTACTGCCTTTGTTAGCTCAATGACTAGCAAATACACAGAGTTAATTACATATTTTGACCAAACCCCTTCCAATCCATATCATCCCATAACCCAGTGTGTGTACAATTGAGGTCTCTTTCCTTTTTTCCAATATTTTAACCCAGACACGAACAATAGTAGCCAACACTAGGTATATAATAGGTACTTGTCCAAAAGTTTTATCTACATTAATCCACTTAATTTTTTAAATAATTCAATGAGATAGATACATGTCCTATGATTACTCTATTTTATAGATAAACTGAGGTACAGACACTGAGAAATTTACCCATATTTGCACAGTTAGCAAGCATAAGAGGCAGGATATGAACCAGGCAAGGGTCTCTATGCTTTCAGAAGTCTGTTGCCTAAATATAGTACATGCATGCTGCTTTTTTAATTTTAACTATCTTTACTTATCCTAGTTTTGAATGTCTTTATATTTCCTGATGATGATGGAAATAGAAAGGATAAAGAGAAAAATAAAGCAACAACATTGTTTCATTTATTCAGTAAATATTTGTTGTGTGCCTACTACATTGCACTAGGGACATTTCTGGTGCTTGGGATACGGTGGTGAAAAAAAAGCCAATAAATTTTAAAAATCTAGGCCCTTATTTGTAAGAGATGTCATCTAGTGATCAACACAAATAAAGAGATAAATGTTTTCAGGCAGTGAAAAGTGCTGTGAATAAACAACAAAAAAACTATAGGAATTGGTTGTGCGTTAATAACAGGTGGTCAGAAGAAGAAAGCCTTTCTGACAGGTGTGGAATGGAGTGAATAAGCAAGTCATGAAAACACCTGCAGAATTTCTTGGTAGGGGGAAGAGCAGATACAAAGGCTATGAGGAATAATAAGGAATAATAAAGAAGACACTTTGCAGAGGAAAGACAGTTTAAATTGACAGAACCTGATGATAAAGAAGTAGCCAGGAGCTACATAAACACTGCGGCTTGTAGAGCATGGTAACACTGAATTTTATTCACATCAGACAAGAGTCTAGAGCAGGGAACAAAAAGGTCTCTGAAAATTTGCTGGTGTGAAAGGCTGAAATCTTGAGTTGAAGATGAAAAGTCCTCACTCACAGACCCTGCAGCAGGGAGTTGCCTTGCCTGGTCCCCTTGTGATTTTGTAGTCTTGTTTGCAGTATTACTGGCTGAGAGCTTGAGCACAATGACCCCTACTTGGGGTCATCACAGCCCACAGGGCATGTATGTGAAAGACGGAAAAGTAGACATGCAAAATTTGTAAATTACTGTACTACAGAAGTGCAAATAACAGCAATTTTTGTTTAAAAAATAAAAAAGTAGTTGGGGGAGGGTATAGATCAGTGGTAGACTGCATGTTCAGCATGCATGAGGTTCTGGGTTCAATCCCCTGAACCTCCATTAAAAAATAAATAAATAAGTCTAATTACCCACCCCTTAAATTTTCTTTTAAATCTGTAGCTTTTCATACACTTTCTATATCTCTCCTTTTTTTCCATAAACAAATCTTGTCCTAATTTACCTGAATACCTTGGTAATATTTTGGACCTAATCCTCAATTGTGATGAACAATCATACTTGCCCCCAAAAGGAAGTCAACAAGAGACTCCATTGTACTGTGATCTGAGAATTTCAAAAACAACTAGAAAACAGAATATTTACTTCTAAAGTAGTTATAAGTAAAGTTAAAATAAGTTTTGAAAACTGTCAGCATTTCTACTATATATACTGGCATTCTGGGGACATAGTCACAAGAAATAATAAAAAAGATTATTGGACTCCCACCACAGTCCTACCTTGCCCTAGTGTTTTGTACTGACAAATAAAATTTTGAAATACATAATCCTAACCTCTAATAGTTAAAAAGGATCTTTAAAATCACACAGTATAGCTCAATGCACTACTGAACTTGGAAATATAAATAATTATTAACTCACTGAATTTCTAGAAATAACTGAGAAAGCGGTAGTCATTCAAAGAGACCTTGGCAAGTTTGAAGAACTTTACTTTGTTTCACTAGCATATGTCCTATAATTGTTAAAATAAGAGTGGTTTACTAGCTACACAGATGTTACTATGTATGTACTGCTTAGATTGAGGCCATGTCAGAAGTTTTTCTATAATCTTTTTTTCAGAATTTTATAATGCTATTGTGAAACAAAAGGATATTTGGTAAGTAAATGGCTTCCAAAATCTTAGAGACAAAATCATGACTCCAGTTCCTTATTTTCTCTCTTCAGTCATCTAACACGAGAGAGCAAAGGTAGCAGTAAATTACAAACCAATCTGTGGGTACCAATAAAGGAAGCATAAAATCTGACTGTATATATAGCTCCACACACACAAATCTGTCTTCAGATCTAAAATTATGAACATTTGTAGCAAAAACAAAAAATTTCTCTTTGATAGTGATTAGGTTCAGTTACCAAAGCAAAATTAATGAATAGTTTCTAAGGTTTGTACTTCATAAGTTCTTTACTGCTGAGTCTTATGTGAGATGCATGATTTTGATGGTATCTTTCATTCCTTTTCATGGTAAAAGGTAGCCATAAGAGAGACTTTTGCTACAACTAAAGTAAAAAAAAAAAAAAAAAAAAAAGTGGACATAAACTTCATGTTGACTATAGTGGTGTTAAGTTCTTTTATTTCATCACAACTATGATCTGGTTTAAAAAAAAATCTTCAAATAAAACAGAAAACCCCCATGCACATATAACCATTCAAAATATATCATGAAGTGAAACAGAAACAAGCACCTTTCTCAACCAGATGATCAGTTCATACTCCAAAGTAGAAAACCTATTCTACCAAGTGAAGCTACAGTTATTGTTTATAGGATTGAGGCCATTCTTCCAATATGTATCTACAATCTGGCCTGTAAGGAAACGTTTAAAGACAAAAGAAAATCACTGTAAAAGGGTGTGCAAGATAAAATGAACTAACTCCTTTTATTCATTCTCTTTCCAAAAATGGAAAAGGTACATGCCTCAGTAGTTACAGTTTATAAAGTTGCCTGGAACTCTGAATTAGCGAATACTGAATCATCGACCCTAGGGAAGGAACAGGATTAGGTACTTGTGAGCCGCTGGTCACAACGTCAACTGATCAATACAAAACCTTATTTAATGAGTGCTTCTGTTTAAAGACATCTTATTTTAATACACTGTTGATTCATTAGCATTAAACTCATAGCCAATAGCACTATAGCTCCTGCCCGAGGAAAGCTTATCTTACACATGAAATTTCTCTGTAAGGCATGTCACAGCCTTCTTACGCTTCAGAAAACTAGATAGCATTTCAGTACTACACTTCTAAAGGCACTGTAAGCAGTGAAAGATCACCAACATAATGCACAAAAATAAGGGCAATGTAGCACTAAACAGACTGCAGAAAGGAGTAAGAGTTGACACAAGAAGGCAGAGCTTTGCCTCCTTTGACCTCAGATTTGTGTGGGCAACTCAAAATTTTGCCACTCTACACATGTGCATGTCTTCAAAAGACCTCAAAATCACTGGAATTATTGATGTTGAGGTTACAAATAAATTTTAGTGAGTGGGTTAGTTCTTAAACATGGAATCTGGGAACTGTGAGGATCATTCCAATGGACTAGTTTACTAGGAAAGAAGAACTTCATGGAAAAGGAAGGAACTCTGTGCAAGTTGTGCAGAAGGCCCAGCATAAACTTTATTATCATTCTAAAGTCAACACTAATTTCAAATTAAATTGTTATTTAATTTCACTGCATATATTATTTAAAGTAACCCCAAATTGAATTCATTGACTTTCCTTTAAAGTATCCATTTTAAATATGTAGATTATGTAAACTATCTCCTGAGGCTATTTGTTGGATAATTAAAAATACTCTTAATAGTCTAGAATACTAAAAATATAATTGTTTTCATGTCTACATGTCTCACATAATGAACAATTAAATAAAAAGTAAGAAATTAATAAACATACATATACAAAACATCTTTTAAAAAATAACATCTTTTCTCTCAAAAGAAATCTGCTCAACTTACCTTCTGAGTCAAATCTCCTAATTGCTAAGGTGTGGTGGAGGACTACAGCGTGATCTGAACTACAACTGGTGCTAGATATGTAATCTGTTAGGTATGCAAAACTTGGATTTCAGTGAAATCGTATCCATTAGAAGTTGGGGATGGGTGACTAAGAAAAAACTCTGGATACCTCTCCCCTAAGTTTGAGAATTTTTTCCATAACTATCCCTAATAAAATAATATGCTTTATGAGTAGTCTTTTGAAAAGTGATAATAAAAACATCCTTGGAAAATATTGCTATTTTAAAAGTTATCTGTATATATGTTCTAAGTAAAAATAGTGTGCTTTTCCTTGTAAACATAGCTTCAAGATAAAACTGCAACCTCCTTGCTCCAATCAGATTTCTATCTCTAAAGATAACATAAAAATTCTACATAGTTCATGAATTGTCAGAAATTATGGAAAAAAAAAAAAAACAGTGCTCATTTTCAAAAGAAGTGAGCACCCAAAGGTTTTCTTCAGCCAGGAGCATGTGATAAATGAGAAACCATGATGTAATTTTAAATAAGCTTTTAAAAAATATATTACAATGTGTATCATAGCCTGAGGAAATGTTATTTGATGGAACATCCTAAGTACATATTTAAGTCATGAAAGAGAAACAGCTTTTGTCAAGTAAATAAAGCAGTCTCTACCATCTCATGCATCCAATTACCACAAATGAATAAAAAGGAAAGGAGTAAATTAATTGAAATAATTATACTCTCAATTGGGAATTCAAGGTCACAGACATAGCTCTACCCTACTTTAAAGGGGAACAGCTAGCTGACTTTCTCCTGAGAGTGGTTCATATTGATAGTCAGGGCATCTTTAATATGCATAAGGTCCTCTAGAGTTTGCTGGACAAAAATCATTACATGAATCCAATCAGGATTTAGTTTCTATACATAAGTTGCAAGTTTGCTTAGGGCAGGTAGAAGCCATATTATAAAAATAAGCAACTAGGCAAGAACAAATGCTAGGTATTATAAATAATAATCTTAAATCTCAACTGAAATGCATTTTTGATATATGATATCATCTGACATTAAATGCAATTTTCATTTAATAATAATAAATATTTCTTAAACACTAACATTCTTTTATCATTTATATCCATGTCACCATAAATATCTATTGTTATATGAAGGAACCATCTCAAGAATATTCATTTCCTTGATGGAAAACCCTGTAGTTTATAAGAAATGACAAGGTAGCTGTCAGAGTGAGCTAGCAAATGGAAATCTTAGGATATGTGTGCCATAGTTGGGAGATTTTTGATATGAGAGGACTTTCTGCTCTCAAAATATTTTCAAACTACTATAACTGAGCTTCAAATTTCACCTCTGGGAATTCATCAGTGTCTGTCTCAGTAGATTGTCCATCTCCAGGAATTATTTATTAAACTATAAGGAATCTTAGCATGATATTTGAAAACACAGGGAGGGTAACAAGCTAAGACTATCATTCTATGGGAGTGACACAGATCATAGGTACCTGGTGGGGATGGGGTGACAGGAGAGTTTACCTAAAATAATTTATGAACTTTTAAACTTTGCCTAGAGCTGCCTTAGAAAGCTGTGAGTCTTGTTTTGAAATATGGCCTATATACACAATGGGAAGTTGATTGGACCACATGAACAATGTTAAATAAGGGTATTCTAGGAAGAGGGGAGAAAAAGGCCCATGTGAATTTTCCAACAAAATTTTATAAACAAGACAAACTTTCATAAACATTTTGTTAAATTAAATTACATCTATGTTTCACCTCATTTACATTTTAATGTCTCAAAGAACTTCCCTTCTCTGCTGATAACTTAGGCTGAAGCCACAAGAAATTAGACACTGGGGTAGAAATGACCACAATTCTTTTCTTGGATTGAAAAGAGCCAGAGCTTCTTTTATGCACATCAATCAATGAAGAAAGGAAGCTGCATTACTTAAAACAAAGTCACATCTGTCTCTGCAAAAATTCCTTACTTCTACCTACTCAAAGTAATTTGAAACTTTTCTGTAAAGAGAGCAAGTATACATGTAGGTAGAGAAAAAATTTCTATACAGCACACATGATCTCATTTGACTGCTACAAATCATCACTGAGACTGGTTGGGCACACGTTAGCAACCAAGAGAAAACAAGTCTCCAAGAGGTCAAATGTTTGCCTAAGGTCACTTAATTCCTAAGTAAAAAAAATCCAGGGCTAGAACTCAAGATTTCTGTCTTTCAGACCTATTCTTTTCCTTCCAGTCCAAGCCACCTTTATGATCAGTCCTCCTAAGATGGCTGCTCTCTTGCTCTCTGTACATCCCCTGCCAGACCTGGCCTTGCCTCACCACTACCTTATTGTGCATGATTGTTTCCTTCTTCTTAAGTTGAAAGTTTAGTCAGTAACTACCTGTGTAATCAACCAGACTCCCAGCCAACATCTGTTCTAGCCCCTGGATCAGAATGGCTCCAGTATGTTCTGTCATGAACAGGAGACAATGGCCCTCCCAACAGTAGCTAAACCGAAGAGTTGTAGGGGATGCATTCCAGCAATCACCCTGGCAACCAAGGAGCCCTTCTGAGGGCATCACACCCCATGTAACTGATAGCCTTCTCCTCCCCTGTGTAGCAATGGTTACTACCGTGTCCTGTGTGCCATAGGCCGTATATGGTGGGCTGTCGCTCCAGGACCTTTGCCTCTGACTTGTGAGATACCCTGTCCAATGCATCATTAAAATCTCTGCCTCTGACTCTGAGTTCTTACTTTAGTCTCATGTCTTAGCAGCTGCAAGGAATCCAGGACTGTGGGGTGCAGCCCAACACCACCATACCACATTATTTCATTCAGATATTCTTACAATCCTAGACTTCTTTTACCACCACCCAGTGGAAAGAGTTCCATCTCTTCTTCTAATCACCTTTCTTGGGTTTTTCCTGCAGCCCCAAGATATCAGTGCTCCAATCCCATTTGCCTATTCAAGTAGTGAATCAATCATAATGAAGTGAGAAATAAGAATAAGAAAAATAGAAACAAATCCTACTTATCTTCACTGCACTCATACACTGCTCGATCTGTACCCATGCAAGTCATAGAAGAAAGGTTGTAAGAAATAAAAGACAATTTCTACAAACTAAAGATCGTAAAAAAAGGAAAGAAAAATTGTGGTTTAGCAACTCTGGAAATGGATTTGTTTATTTTTACAGTACTAAAAACCCTTACTTTATGTAACTGGTTATTTAAATTCCACTCAGCCAACTGAATAACAGGAAGTTGCCCAAGACCACTGAAGATGAGATCCAGGACACTCATCAAAGGCAGCCTAACTAAACACATTCACAATGGACATCGATTTAGGCTTGATGCCTGTCTGGTCCATGTCCCTGGTTATTTACACTGGCTTCAGTAAAACCTCCACACCTCAGCGTTGCATTTATCCAAGTAATTACTCTTTTGAATGCCTGAAAAGATCATGATTATCTTTTCCCAAAGCATTTGGACAACAGTCTATATGTTTAGTTAATTGTGCCTTCCTTTTCTCAATAATAAAATTTGTTAATCCTACATCAAAAATAAAAGGGCAAAGAGGCTGTTTAGGTAACTGAAAATTGGAGAGCAGTGAGCTTGCTCTACCTGAAGATCTACTCTGCTGAAGAAGTGGTATCTGGGATACTCAAGCAGCTGAAATTTTGGATTGATTCTCAACTACTGGACACATCCAAGGGAAGGAAAACACCAGTTATTCAAAAACAATTAGTGTTGTGAAGATATATCTTACGGTTGAAGGTTAATATATGTACATATGCATGAACACCTATACACACACACACACCCCTGGATAGTGTATATAAGCATGAACAGCTTGCACCATAACAGTATCTCAGTCTTGGAAAGTACATTATCAAAGTATTACATTTATACCAGAAACATTTGTCTCCACTTAGCCTATCTCTTTGTTATTTCCACGGTATCGATTTTTTGTTCCTTGTTTTACTTTTACTCTACCCTCAAGAATAATAATTCCAAAAGGCTAGTTTTGAATGATGCAAAAGGAAAATAAAACAATATCATCAAAAAAGAAAAATCAGAATCTGTTTATAGATTTTTCTCAAGTTGTTTTATTTGTTTACATGGTGGATTCTTTTAGTAAATGGTGAACTTTTTCTAGGCCAAACTCTGCTTTCTTTGTTTTTTTCCAGTCTGTCTCTTTCTTGGACCTACCACAGCACTGAATCCTGGATTGGACACAGATTAAACACTGAAATCTTTCACAAAAAAATCCACAAAACAAAAACAACAAAAAACAGTCAAATAATTCTCCTATATTATATAGTGATTCCCTTTCATTTCTCTGAATTTTTATTTGTATTCTGAAAATGGAAGCAGTACCACTTTCAAAAATGTGGAATTGACAAAGCTGGATATGATACCACAGTAGAAAACTAAATACTTCTAATATTCTCCCTATTGGGGTCTATACCAGAGCACAGTTATGCTTTTTAGGATAGAACTGCTCCATATAAACCACTGAGGAAAAATATCCCCCTGACAAAGTATTAATAATTAATTCAGAAATGGTTAGATATGTGTAAGAATGGAATCTTGTACTTTGAAGTTGTAAAGACAGTTCCCAGTGAGGTCTTTAAAGTCCACTGAAGAAGAAGCAAGGCACAGTGAGAGAATAAAGATTTCTCACATTGGGGAGCCCTGACTATCTTTCTGCAGTGCAAATCCGAAAGCCTGAATGTCTCCACAATGTCATCAGAGAGAAAGAACCAATCAAGTGAACATGTATTATCTAAAAGGTGCTCTGCTGTTGGGTAAGATACCAAGACCTGCCAATAGTTCTAGCTCTAGTCTATTTTTTTTAAAGGGCAGCAAGTGGTCCTGAATATATACTGATGAAAAATACGTGAGTTGACATTTTAAAATTCAGGCAGAATAGCTGTGCTATCATCTTAAATGATACTCAACGTCCATAGGGCTTTGGAATTATACTTCTCAATGCCCTATGAGTCAGTCAGGAAGAAACGCCACCCGAATTTTCACACTAAACTAGCTTCTGTCAGAAGATCCCTTAACGACAGCTTTGAATCTGCCAGATAGGTAAGCAAATTATATTGAATTCCAGTGTCCTTGTGATTGTTTTTGGAACCCCTGTTACCTCTTTTATTGAGATATGTATTCATCTGGACCCTTCTATTGGTCAATGTGAACACCTTCATTATAAGAAAGTAAAAGAGGTACTAAAAAATCATAGCAGTATTTCAATATTCTCTGATACTTATTCACTATTTTTGTAAACATATTTTTACACATTCTAAACTGGCATCAACTTCAATGATCCAACATATTTTATTATTTTAATTTTACAGAAAAGAAAAGTAAGTTTCAGCTTTTAATAAAGAATTTAACCATGATAACTAGTGACCTGTAACTGCAAACTCACTCTTTGCTTCATGTTGGGAATCTTCAGTGTTTTTTGTTTGTTTGCGTGTTCCCCTACAGAAAGAACAATGTATACCCTGAAAATGAGAGACTTAACGATGTGCAAATTATTTTTCTTCTTGGGCATCCTTAGAAGTAATCAGTCAAGACAATTCAAACTGTGTCACATAGTCACCAGTGAGGCACAACAGTAAAGAGAAGAGCACTGGCATACAGCGTTTTGGAAAAATATATCGAACTGCTCACATTTTATAAGGAGCATTTTCTATTAAAAATTTTATAATTTCACATTTTATAAGAAAGCTCCAACTCAACATCAGGCCTGGGCTTGCAGGGATTTAGACTGGATGAACAAAAGTAATATAACGTGCAGAAATTCTAAGCATCCGTCAAGTTCCTGGTGGAAGTAAACATTTTAGAACAGCAAAGAACTGTTTTAAGAAGCAGCAGCTCCTTTTAGACTAGTTCTGTAAGTTCTGTGAGTTCTGTAAGGCATTAGGAAAGAGAATCAACTGGAACAAATTGCCCACCCCACCTCCTCCCCAACTGAGCTTCTTCTTAAGGGGAATAGATTTATTTTAAATAAATCAAATACTCCTCAGACTTTGGTGGAGGAATATTTTGTTCAAGCACTTCAAAATGAAAGTAAAGGAGAAGCAATTTGATAACATGTTTCAAAGGTGAAGGGCTACACCCACAACAGAACCAGGCTAGGAAATACCTTACTTCCCCCAATAATAACTTTATAAAAGACTTCTAAACAAATATTTTATGATTCAAATATGACTCAGCAACAATAGTAAAGTTTTCCAGAATTTGTAAAGACTTCTCATTAGCTATTGGGATACTGAACTGAATTTACATGATTGCTGGGTTTTTTTGAGCAGTATTACACTCATAACTGAGTGGAAAAGCCAATACTTTATTTAATTTTAATTAGACAAGTTTGCATACACACAGAAACAAAAACAGGTTTCCAAGAATAATACTGAACCACGCACTATATAGCAAATAGTAATGCACAGTACATACAGGGCAGGGTGGTGGAACCCACGGTGTTCTGTTTTCTCAGTACCCACCATGGTTCTGATTACTTATTTAGTGCTTAGTTTCTCTAAAACACACTAAGCAATGTCTTTGCTTGTTCATTTTTTATAGTTTTAATCTTTAACATCTACTCGGACACATGGTGTTTATAGAATGCCTGGCTGATGGATGGTTGCAAAATTGAAATAAGAATAAGTAAAGCAGAATAGAAACACAAGTAGTCTTCCCCCACTTAAGTCCCCTGACAAAGCCTCACCCCCTTCCCCTACTCCATGACTACCTAATGCCTCACGTCATCTTTACCCGTGATGGGACAGAATCTTTGTAGCTAGTCCTGAATTATAACATGGCAGCAATCACTTGGACATGAGTTTTGGACTCACCCTCTTTGTGTCTATGCTCTAATTTCTCTACAATCTCATTTATGCCCTTCATCTAATTTACCACCTGGCTTTTGCAGTCATTTATTTCATTTTATTATCTCCATTTATAAATAAAATTGGTATGAGTTCAGGAGTTGATAGAACAAGTTTGGTAACAAAAATAATTAATTATAAAGTAGCCTTGAGTTACCATTGAACAGATACAGAAGTTTCCATTCAAATAAACAGAAAAGCTTGGTAAACATATTCTAAGAAATACAGTAAGCATAGTCATTATATGCTTTCTAAATAATTTAGTTACATAGATGCAAAGTCACATAGATGCAAAGATGCACTCCAAATATCTGGCCTTCTTTGGATAGATGATTTCCCCTAACATTTAATGTAATTTAGGTATGTAATTTATATATATAATTTAAATCTTGTTTTAACAGGAATATGTTTCACACAGACTCTATATGTTTGAAAAAATACAATTCTATAAAACATGTATTTCCACATAATGCTTTACTTCACACATTATTTATATACTTATTGTCATAGTTATCAGGATGTTCAGAGGCAATTTAGGTTGAAGAAGAAATCTCTTCAATAGCATTCCTGTATAGAGTATTTCGCATATATATGTATATATACATTTTATATATATATATAAAACACACACACACATACAAGATACATATATACACAAGATATATATATACTTCATTCTTTGGCTATGTAAATAGTATGAGAAGCCTGCAAAATATAGTTGTTATATAAAGAAGTAAAAGAATCAGAAGCTTCCTAATATAATTATTGTTCATGGAATTATTCAACTGTTATTCCAGTGGTTCAAAAATTCAGGCTATACTGATATTTTTAAAAATTATACTCTTTTATCCCTGAATGCAACTGAACCATTTCAACCACTCTCTTGAGATGAGACATTTTTTTAAAATGTTGCAAGATGTTTAAAAAAATTGGAAACATGAAATGCAAAAAAGATATAAATTATGTCTGAACTTTATGATTCCTTTTTTCCTCTCCAAAACCTCTACACTATACTCATTACCAGAAGTTAGGGTATAGGATAAAATAGCTGAATGAGGGTGAAAGAGACATCTTGAAGAGGCTGGGCATCCACATTTTAGTAGGCTTCTAAATGTTATTGAATAACCTCAAAAATACTCATAGGGAGATCACTTTTCAAGTTCCTATCCTTTTTTTGTCTCCTTTATAGCCTGTATTGAAAATATGAAAGAATCCAGAAACTGTGATGGGACAAATATATCATTTGCATCAATCAGGATAGAGGGAACACATCTTCTTATGACAATTTTTAATAAGTAGCGCAGTCTGACAATATTCCTCTTGTGTCTGGGTAATAAGTTCTATTTGTCAAATTGAATTTGACATTTTCTTTATTTGTCTGCTTTATATGTTCATGATAACCCCATAGCATGTTTGAGTCAAGGTATTATCTTTCAGGGGAGTTTTATGAAGCTAACTATAGATATTTTGAATAAGAACACTAGCAAAAAAAGCACATTATCTCTACTGATAAGTCTTATTAAATATATAATGCAAAATGAATTTAGAAATGACAGGTATTCCCATGAAATTTTCAGATAAATTCAGGTTTCTCTGTCCACAGTATTAGGAGCTTTAAAATTAGACTGCATTTACCACTGTCACTGCAAACTGTGCTACTTGACTTGTGGCATATACTTAGGTTATTGTAAAGATGTTGTTATTCAATTTATGTTTTCAAATGCTAACATGTACGAATATGGAGGAATGCAAGATAATTTCCACAAAATGAAATAAAAGAAAGAACAGTGACAGAAAGTTGAGGTGTTATTAACTTCAAATTTGTCTTCACAAGGATATGTGGAAAAGAGCCAGCATGCATTTTAGCAGGATAGATGGAAATGGGACTGAGGTATGAGAGATACTGTTGGATAATTTATCTTACCTTGGCCCACCTCTCCATACCTATGCTGCTATCAAAGTTCAGGCCATTATTACCTGTTACCTGGGATATTTTAATAGCTTTCAACTTATCTTGTCAGCTCCAGTCACTTCCTGACTTAGTTCATTTCTCATATACTACTAGATTCAACATCCTGAAACACATTTGAGTTCATGGCTCATCTTAGCTCAAAAACTCCAGGGGTTTCATTTTCTTATAATCTAGAATTGAAATCCTTAGGCTGAATCAAGTGCTTCAATATCCTGACACAAATCTATTTATTTATTGACATTTCCCAATATTCCAAGGACCTTACCTTTCAGGCAAATCTAACTAATCACTATAAAGTAACCACGCTTCCACTCAATGCTAGAATGGCTTTCTCTCCGTCAAGACAAGTACAAATCCTACCTGTCACTTAGCGGCTGTTTAAAGTGCCAACTCCCCTTTCACACGTTCCTAGAATTCACATCTCTTCTAGAAGCAAACTTTCCCTCCTGTAAATAGAGCTAGCTCTACAGCCAGTATTTGATAAAAGTTCTTTCTTCCTTAAACTCCATTTAGTCAACAAATATTCATCCAGTAACACTTATGAAAGGATTTACTTGAAACATTTTGCTTACATGTAAACAGAAACAGAAGACAAAACATTTATGTAAGCATTTAGCAGAATATATCCTATTTTATTAGGTGGTTAGTCAAGAGTGTTTTTCTGCTGCTTCTTTCCCTAGCGGATGGTCCATGACTGGTTTAATACTATAAATTTCCATAGCATCTAATTTACTATCTTGTCCATAATAAATGCTCAATATATATTTGTTGAACTAGCAAATGGTCATCTTTTTAGCTTTTTCTTCATTTCTTTAAAAAACTGTTACAATAATCATATGAAATGTGTTATTATGGTTCATTTATAAAAATGTCTATTTGCAAGGACATAGACTTGGATATGCTGTAATGCACAACTGGAAATACTTTCACTTTCTAAGCCTAAAGAATGATTTAATATACTCATGATTATTTAATTAGCTTTGGTAATCAGAGTAAACAGGTATTTTCAAAGAAGAGATTAAATGTACTCTCTTCCTTTCAAAGCTGAAAGTGTCATAAGTACCTGATAATAGATACTGTCTTTTATTAAACTTAACAAGGTGATCTTTTGTTTTTATATTCTATAGCTCTGTGTTGTCAAACCAATTAGCCCTGCATACAGATACAAGTGAATTGCAATCATTAACTCAGCAAATGAAACTATTACTTTCAAGGGATACTAATCAATTAAAGAAATTAATGAATTGCCAACTCTCTTTCCTACACAGAATACATATAACATACACCAATATCCAAGTATGACTGATATGTCAATACATAACAAGTGTATGATTATAAAGAACACATCATTGACATGTATTATATACATAGACCCCTCTGAGACTCCTAGATATAGCTAAAACTGTAATGTTTTACTAAACAGCATTCAAATAATTGCATTAGAATCAACTATGTATTTGATAGAAGTGTTCAAAAGCAGATTAGAGAGGATGCAACTTCCTCAACACTCAAACACATACTTGGGTTTGTTACCCCCTAATCTATTCTGACAACATTTTATGGAGAATATGCATTCAGTAGTATTTTGGACATTCTGAATGATACACAAATTGTTTTAACAGATCTCATATTCAAGGATTTTATAAATTAGTACACACATAAAGCAGACAGTATTATACACAATTTAATTAAAGGCTGAGTTAATTTATTTGGACTGTATGGCTAATTGGTTTTAAGAAATTTCCAAAAATAACTTTGGAGTATGTATGTGTATCTGCATGAATTACCTGGAGGTCTTATAATGACTATTTATTCATTTTGTGTTTCCTAGAACATGTTTACGAAGATTTTTGTTTTTTCGTTTGTTTGCATAAAACTGTCTACTCTATGTCTATAATTATAGGAAAATTTTTTAAAATAAATTACTTTCATTACCAATATTTTTATACTTAAATTTTTTAAAAAGTAAGAATTTCTAGTTTTGGCTTCAGTCTGAAAAATGCTTGAAAGTAATTCTTGGATGCTTCAGAGAACTGAGGTTGCAGGGAAAATTGCTACCTAGAAATCTAGAGAGACAGACGCATCCAGAGAGACACAGCCAAGACATATTTACTGGAACAGAAACTTCTGGAGACACAAACTGTAGGAGAATTTAAATGATAATTTTGATGAACTACTGAAGGCTGAGTGTGGATTAGTCTCAGAGTAAGAAATTCCTTGGGACTGCATTCTGAGCAGGGTGGGCTTTCCTTCTAGGAACTCCATCAAGATTTCATGGTGAAGATCTGGTCAGTATCCCCTCTTGGCTCTGGCAGGGGAAGGGAAGAGTAATCATCATGAAATATGCCCACAGATGCTCTGTAACAAAAGCCTGTTCTCCAGGGCAAAAGCCTTTGTCAGAGCCTTATCCTGAGGAAGAAAATATCTCCCACTTCTAACCTTTCTGTCTCATATAAGGGAAAAAAAAAATGCAGCCAGTAGAGATCAGCATTTCAAGGAAATAAATTGAAAAATGCTGCCACCAGGGGACAGATTAGGGTGCTGGAGGAAAACAACTATATAGCTGTTAAAAAAACATTTGTGAGGGTCCAAGACTCACTAAAAGGTGAAGAGTTTAATTGGAGGATTATAGAGCACTTATCTTCACTTACACCTTACTTTCACACCAAAAAAAGTCCCATTTAATAAGCGTCTTTCAAGACATAGTCTCTCTCTAAGGAAGAGTTTCTAGGGAAGCCCAAAGTCAAGAAGGGAGACAAAAATAAGGACACTAAATAAATTTGAAGTTTCTGGCACTTAGAGCTATAGACAACACTAAATGTAGGACAACTCTTAGCCAAATTAAAATGAATTCTTGCACTAAAATCCTATTTACTTCAGAATTTATTACCTGATGTAACATATCTGACATTCAACAATGAAAAAATCATGCCAAAAAGCAAGAAAAACATAGTCTGAAGAGACAACACAATCATCAGAGCCAGACTCAGAAACTGACATGGATTTTGGAATTAGCAGATAAAGAATTTAAAATTTTGATGATAAATACATTAAGATCTATAATGGAAAAAGTAGACAGCAGATAATATATGGATAATTTAAGCAGAGAAATGGAAATTCTAAGAGAGCCTGAAAAGAAAACACTAGAAATCAAAGACACTGTCACACTAATGAAGACTGCCTTTGATGGACTCATCAGCAGACTCAGAAAGGCCACAGGAAGAATCAGTGAACTTACAGATGAGTCAATAGAAACTTTCCAAACTGAAATGCAAAAAGATTAACATATTGTGACAGTCTTTTCTAGAATATAGAAGATGAAAAACTCTCTCCAAGTAATTTTGTGAAGCTAGCATTTCCCTGATACCAAAACCAGACAAATATAATAAAAAGAAAGAAAAAAGAGAAAAAAGAGAGAATAAAGAAAAATGCTACACCAATATCTCTCATGAACTTAGACACAAAAATCCTCAAAAAATATAAACAAACCAAGCCCAAAATGTATAGAAATAATTATATAACATGACAAATTGGGATTTATTACAGGTATGCAAGGCTGGTTCAACAACTGAGAACAAATCCATGTAATCCACCATATCACCAATTATATATTGTTACAGAAAGAGCATTTGATGAAATCCAACACATATTCATGATAAAAATGTTCCAAAAGTTAGGAATTAAGGGAAACTTCCTCAACTTTATAAAGAATATCTACAGAAAATCTATAGCTGACATAATTTCCAACAGTGAAGGACTGAATGATACTCTCTTAAGATTGAGAACAAGGCACGGATACTTGCTCGTATCAATCTTACTCCACATAGTATTGGGAATTCTAGCCACAGAAATAAGGTTAAATAAATAAATAAATAAAAGCAACAGTAAAAGGAAAGTACAAAAAATAAAACTAATTGCAGGTCGTGTGATTGTCTACATAGAAAATTTAAATAAAAATAGAAGCCAAATTGAAGAATATAAAAGGAGTTGAGTTCAGCTAAACTGAACAATATAAAAGGAACACAGAAAATCAAAAATAATTTTATATCCTGATAATGCATATTTATTTTTACTTTATATCTACAAGATCAAGACAATATGGTATTTGTGAACGGTTAGGTACATAAATAAATGGAATAGATGATTCCAAAATAGACCCAAACAAATATCCTCAGTTGATTTTTTACAAATAAGCAAAAGTAATTCAATGGAGTAAGTAATGCAATAGAGGCTTTTTCAATAAATGATACTTGAGCAATTGGATATTCATATGCATGAAAAATAAACTTCAACCTGAATCTCAATTACACAAAAAATGTACTCAAAATGGGTCACCAACATAAATATTAAGTGTAAAGCTATAAAACTTTTAGAAAAAAATAGGAGAAAAATCATTAGTGTTCATGATAAGAGTTCTTAAATCCAACATCAAAACACAGTCCATAAAATGAAAAATTGATAAATTAAACCTAATAAAAATTATAAACTTTCTTCTATGAAAAGCTATGTGAAGAGGATGAAAATTTTGGAAGAAAATAAAGGCAAAGTACATATCTGACAAGAAACTAGTATATAGATTATAAAATGAACTCTGAAAACTCAAAAGCTAAAAAAAAAATCCAATTGGAAAATAAGAAAAAGGCAAGAACAGACATTTTACTTAAGTTATACAGATGGCAGTAAGCATGTGAAAAGTTGTTTAACATCACTAGCTGTTTGGCAAGTGCAAATTAAAACTGCAGAGGATATTGCCACATTCCTATCAGAATGGCCAAATAAAACAGAATGACAATATCAAATGCTGCCTAGTATGTGGATCATTCATACATTGTTGGTGAGAATATAATATATTACAGCCAGGAAATGTTATACTCTGGAAAATAGTGTGGCATTTTTCTGGCAAAACTTAACAGGCAATTACCATGTGACCCATAAATAGCACTCCTGGACATTTATAACCAAAAATGTATATATATATATTGGAAAAAAAGGACATCCTGGACAATATAGATGAACCTGGAGGACATTATGGTAAATGAAATGTCAGTCACAGAAGAACAAATACTGCATGATTCCAAGTCCAAGAGTTTGACACACAAATAGTCAAACTCAGAGAAACATAAGGTAGAACTGTGGTTGCCAGGGGCTATGAAAGGCGGGGAAGAGGAGCTATTGCTCAGTAAATATTATGTTTCAATTATACAAGATGAAAAAGTCCTGGAGATCTGTTTCATAACAGTGTGAATATAGTAAGCACTACTGAACTGTACACTTAAAACTGGTTGAGACGGTCAATTTTATGTTATTTTTTTTTACCCACAATAGAACAGCCAAGCCTATCTCCTTAAAAAAAATTGCATAGTCTTTGTTATGAAAAAAAAGGGGGGAAATGGAAACAAAAAGAAAACAAGAGAAAAGGAAAACTAAGTATAAAAATACCCTCTAGAGTCTCGGTCCCAATCTTGCTTACTTTATTCACAATATTTATGTATTAATATTTCATTTTAGCCAGTATTTTATACATTAATATGTACCCACACTAAATTCTTTCACATTTAATAGACATGGTGACTCTCAACTCAACTACATTTCTTCATGCCTCCACCATAACATTTTTCTTACCATAACATTTTATAAATTATTGTGCCTGAGTTAGTCTTCTCATTCCTGATAGTTGGGATCAGATTTTATTAATCATTATATGCTCAGCATTTATCCCAAAATACAAAATATACCAGGTTTTCAAGCTAATTAAATGAATAGGAATATTACAATTTCTGAACCTTTGACAAACACATAAACACACACACATACACCCCACGTTCTTTACCCAGCAAAATCTTTTTTCTTAACAGATCAATTGAATTTGATCTTCTTCCCTAATGTTTTTGGCCCAAGTTGTTTCTTATTTCTCCAAACTCTTACTATCATTGTAATATTAATTAAAGGTGACTGGTATTACTAATTAATTATTTATTTCTGTATAGCTTCTCTTTAAAAAAAATGATTGGAAAGTATTGTTTAAGTCTTTCTTTTCTTCTGGCTCTTAGATAAATACTATGAACCAACTGATTTTTGATATATAGAGATACATATAGATTTTGATTTAGAATTAGATTAGCCTGTTCAGTTTAACTTTTAATTGGTAAATTGTTTGACTCATTGATTGAAGAACCATCTCTCTGATGTTTGTAACTGTAATGCAACAATGCCTAGGAATTCTTTAATATATTTTGGAATAAACCCATTGAAATGGTTTACTCATGGATTCACTGAAACATCTGTAATTCAGGGCCCAGAGTGTCACTGCCACTATATTTTTAGTTAGGTTTTAAAAAGCAAAGAAGCATTGGTCAGAGACGCATTTTCTGAACAGCTTCTGATATTCTGGTCCTTGCTAGCAGACTGTTTTCACAGAAGACACCCTGGGTAAGGAATTATTTTCAGTAAAACAAACAAACAAAATAATATAACTTACTGTCCTGCAGTCCCAGAAGCAGAAGGGAAAAATCAGGATACAAAGTCTATATCATTGGGGTGAAATATCAAAGAGAAACATGTTCAACGGAGCAACAGCATTTACATGAGGACAAATTTATATAGGTTTGCCCTTTTCCTATTTTTGCATGGTTAATCTTTGTCAGTATTGAGTTATGCAGGCTATTGTGCTTAATCAATGTGAAGATAAGCTTATCATTGTTTTCATGAGTAAACCCACTTAGAATGGTGATTTTCTGACGTGAATTTGATATATGCTAATTATAGTAACATTCTCATAAATGTTTTTTTAAAAAATCATTGATAATAATTTTAAAATATTTTATTATGAGCTACTTTTTGAATCATGAAAAATAGTTGTTTGAATCATAACATATTAATAACTAAACACAAAAATTTTTATTAACTGTAGAGAGTTAGATTTCCATGTTCTCATAACTGAAATCATCATCAGCAGCAGCATCTTTATTTTATTATCATCCCTGCTATTCAATGTATGGTCTTTGGACTTGCAACAGTAATATTACCTGGAAGTTTCTTAAAAATGACTAACCTACCTGAGCCTTCTGAATTCTAACAAACTCTTCAGATGATTTGCATTAAATTTTGAAAACACCACATTATCACCATCATCATGATCATCATCATGATCATCATCATCATAAAAATCCCTCAAATTTGTACCTTAGGGTGTCTATGGTTTTTTTTAAGCGTTTTTTGTTTGATTTTGTTTTGCATCATCCATATGTTTCAAGGGGCAGATATTGTGTATCACTTACATGATAAAATGCCATTTTGCTCATAAATGTCAATTATTTCACTTTTTTAAAAGTAGAGATTACCTATAACCTGACCACTGTTTTTCCAACCTAAGGTACATATGACATGGGGAGTTTATTAGAATGCAGGTATTGAATCAGTAGGTCTGGGCCTGAGATTCTACTGCCTTTTCTGTTTCAACAGATCCAATAAATCAATCTGATATAAATTACCAGACTAGTTCCCCCAGTGTAGAATAGAATTATTTCAGAGTTCAATATTAGCCTACACTGTATATAGGTTGGGCAATTAGTCATGCATTATACCAAGTAGACTTGGTGAGAGGTAATCTAAGAGGTAATCTCATGTTACTGAGCTCAGGAGTAAGTTCCAACTAGGCTACCATGATCACTTTGTACATGAGTCCATTGAGAAGGTACTGATATGTCTGGAAAAAACATAGACAATTAACTGTATAACTAATAAGGGCATCTTCTGCATAGAATAGAATAATTTATAAATTTACTTTAGTCACAACATTCTCACTCTGCCATTTTTTAAAAGATTCATCAACATATATCTTTCTCTAACTTATTAACAATGCTCTTAACTTGTCATTTCCAAATCCATGATCATATGACAAAATTATTAGTCACTATCCACTAAATATATATACATGCACACACACACACATATATACACATACACACACACACACATGCATATATACGTATGGCTATACATCTGGTCATAGCTATATCCATTCAAAGTGACAACCAAATATATCAGCTGAAATTCTGCTTACTGGGAAGACACTCTCTCCCATTGTCTTTAAGGACCATAATTGAAAGCAATTACTTAATTTTGGCAATCTACTTCTCACGGGCACCAGAAGACTGGGATGGGCCTGAGATTCTGTTGGCTATCCTGTGTTTTAATGAATCCAACATAATTGACCTGATATAAGTCACCAGACTAGTTCCCCAATACAAAATAGAAGCATTCAGAGTTCAATATTAGCCTCCCTTTTTTTTTAGTATTAGATCTTTTTTATTTTATTAGTGCTTCTTTTAGTTTCAAAATATTCTAAAATCAACAAAACTTATTTTTATACTTAAAAATATTATTGTCAAAACATAGTAAAAGTCATTTGAACTAGTAACTCCAGCACTACAAATCTAACCTAATAAACAGTATGAGCACATTCACTGCAGCATTATTTTTACTAGAGAAAAATAAACAGCTCAAATACCCAATAATATAGTACAGTTAAGTATGTCCATATGCCAATACCTGGACACTTGGAATATATTACATTACATAGCAAGGGGAAATTAAAGTTGCAGGTAGAATTATGTTTGTCAATCAGCTGACCTTGAGGTAAGGAAAGTATCTTGGATTGTCCAGGTAGATTCTATATAATGACAAGGGTCCTTTTAAGAGTAAGAGTGAGGTAAGAAGATCAGATCAGAGAGAGATTTTAAGATGCTATGCTACTCTACTGAATTTGAAAATTGAGCAAGGACTATGAGCCAAGGAATGTAGGAGACCTCTAGCACCTACAAAAGGTAAAGAAACACATCCTCACTTCGATTCTCCAGGAAGAATACAGCCCTGATGACTCCTTAATTTCTAGCCCAGCAAAAACCTTTATGGATTTTTGACTTCTGGAACTGTAAGATAATAAATTTGTGTTGTTTTATGCCACTAAGCAATAGGAAACTAAAATGCCATTTTTTTCCTTTAGTAACTCATCGCAGGAAACTTCTCATGAGGATGTAAGAATCAACTGAGATAGGAAGGGCAATGAGGCAGACATTTACTGTGGAAACATGAGAAATCTGCTCACGCAATTTACTTGAGTTTTCATCACTACTCACATCTGGTATCAAATATACCATTTCACCTTTAAGACTGGGAACTGCTGTTTTCACAGAAGTTTACGACTTTGTGGATTATAAAACATCCAGTTAATAAAGAGCAAATCAAGTGTCTGGTTACTTGCTATTGCACGGTTAATAACCAATTGCTACCAAAGCTTTACAGAAAAAGAAGAGTTATTCTCAAGAAACCATATTTAATTTTAAAAGAAGATATCCATTTACTTCAACACTTTAAGGTGTTCTTCTGTGATTCACTTATTGGGACTTTTACAGAACTCCATACAACAGGCTACCTACTATTTCAGCAAAGAAGGAAGAAGTGAAAGAGAAACCTCCATACACTATTGTGACTCCTTGAAACCCAACATTTCTATCCATAATCCTGGAATCTGGACAATAAATTTAGTTTTCTTCATCTGTGAGAAAGAGCTAGGATTTAGAGGGTAGATTGGGTGGGTAAAGAGGTCACAGAAAAAAACTCTCTACATATCTACATAAAATATTAGGTATTGAAAGAAATATTGCAAAGGGCATTTACAAAGCTCATTACATGCTATTTTTTTCATTAAATTTGCTCATCTTAATAACTTTGTTACAGGGTTACCAATATAATGAAATAGTTAAGAGGTCATAATAGGATGGCAATAAAATTGAAGACACATATACATGGAATACTATTTGATTTTCTTTTAAAATATCCATAAACAAATTTAAGTTTCTTTTTTTTGATGTAGCATCTGAGCACTAAAAAGAAATACACACATTTCCCGGCTTTCTAAACATTTCTCAAGTTAGAATAATACTTAAAAAAACAAGTTAGGTATTTTATAAAAGGCAGCAACTTTATATCATAAAGCTAATCAAAGCAATCCTTAGAGGAAACAGTAAAGTGGGAAAAGGAAGTAAAATTTTATAAACTATTTAGATAATCTCTTAGGATGCACTTCAGAGTTCAAAAAAGGGTAAGCAGTACTTTGATATCACCTGCTATGTTTTTGAATACCAGGGTAATAATGATAAATTATATGTTATGAGTGCATAAATATAATTTTAAAAATACATGTACTGCTTTGAAATTAGACTCTTCTTGCTTTACCCAGACGTTTTGTATCTAGAGTGTGTTGTCTAATTTTGAATGGATGCCCTTAAGGGCAAGACTGCTCTTCTTAAATGTTTGCCATGGCATGAAAAAAAATCTGTTACTATTAATTATAAATAATTAAATAGTTGATGAGTGATGAATCTTTGCCTTTGCACATTACTTTAACTCATTATATTCATATCAAAAGCTTCAAATGATTATTTGCTTATTTACAAAGATTTAAATCAATAGCTCTTTTAGTAAATCATTTGTTTCACAGCACAGCCATCTCTAATTTTGAAGCTATTTAGTTGACTTAGCTCAAATCATAATAATTATTAGATACCTTAAAACTCTGAATGCAGCAGGATTTTAAAAAGATCCTGCAAATTTTCTTTAACTGGAAAGAGATCAGTGTCCATCATACAAAGAAGGGCTTAGTGGGTGTAACACTTTGGGAGAAACACACTTTATGTGAAGAATTATGAACAGTTTAATGAGTGTGAAATACATGTTTATAGTATAAAGAATGGTAGAATCAATGAAAAATACAAAAATTATCAATACTAACTCTCTGGTTTTGAAAGAAAATATAATACAGTGAAGAACTGATCTCAACAATAAAATATAATCAACAATGATTAGTTAGGACTTTCCTGACTTTTCCCCATGGGTGACTTTGGCAAAGAATAAGCCATATAGCTGACAAGCTGGATACAAAACAAAATTACAGCTCAAACAAGCAAAGAAGATAGAGTCAATGTTCCTTAAATTTAAGACATCCAAATGAGTACACAGTAATGGAGAGAGGCTTCACATCAAAGAAGGCATCCAAAGGGCTGATAAACGTAGGACAATGCCTCGACATTAGTCATCATGGGAATGCAAAATGCAACCGTGAGATACTACTTCATACCAACCGGAAAAGACTAATGAAAGAAAATACAAAGTGCTGGAGAAGTTATGGGAGCACTTGGAATGCTTATATGTAGCTAGAGGAAGCATAAATCTGTACAATCCCTTCAGAAAACTTTGGTACTAGAGTTGTATATATGCACACACTTTGCTCAGTAATTCCTTTCTTCGGAATACACTTGTATTTGTTTGCTAAATAGGACTGCCAAAGCAAAGTATCACAGATTAGGCTTAAATGACAGAATTTTTTCTTTTCTCATGGTTTTAGTGGCTAGAAGTCCAGATCAACATTTTGGTAGAGCTGGTTTCTCCTGAGAGCCATTAGGAAGGATCTGTCCAGGATTCTCAGCTTGGCTTGTAGATGGTCATCTTCTCCATGTGTCTTCACTTTGTCTTCTCTCTGTATCTGTGTCTGTGTCCAAATTTCCTCTTCTTATAAAGACACCAGTTATACTAGATGGGCACTCACCTTTATAATCTATTTTTAAACTAACTACTTCTTTAAAGACTTTATTTCCAAATAGTTACATTTTGAGGTACTAGCCGTGAGGGGTTCAACACATGAACTTTGAAGAAGGGGGGAAATAATTCAGCCTATTAAGCTATTCAACAGAAATGCCTATTTGCACTTATGAAAAATCATGCACAACATGAATTATTGTAGTACTATTTATAACATCTCCAAAATATAATTTACCTAAATGAGCATAACAAATGGAATGAGTAAGTAAATTTTGATATATTTATAACATATGCAACTACATAGCAATTAGAACATATGAATGGGTCTTGCAAACAGAAAGGAGCCTACAGAAGGGAGCACACAACTGTATGATTTCATTTATGTGGAATACAAGAACAGGAAAAAGCTAGCATATAATGTTAGAACTCAAGATAAGGATTACTCCTGGTGGGGTGGTAGAAAAGGGTTATGACTGGAGAAACCTTGAGGGGACTTCTGAGGTTGCTTTGTTGTTGGGTTAATCTGGGTGTGTCCAGTTTGTAAAAATATTTTAGGCTGTTCACTTAATCATCTTATACATTACTGAAAGCATTTTGTATTATAACAAGATTCTTAAAAAGAATAAAAATAATCCACTGGCTGATTGAAACCACTAATGTTGGTTTTAGTAACAGAATACAATATTTTAAAATATTTTAGGGGAGACTAGGGTAATTACTTAACAAACATACCCAAACTGAAATCTTGATGAACTATCTTGTGTTCAAGCTCTGGCCATTAACTAGGTTTATGACCTTGAACAAGTCTTTTTAATTTACTGAGCCTGATTTCTACTGTTAAATGAATGTTTTCTATAGTAACTACTTTAGAAGTTCTCTTTCAACTTTAGAATTCTTTATTCTTATCAGTTTAGAGATTGAATTGTTGAAATTGAAGTAAAACTTATCATTAAACATTTGATTAAAAAAAAGGATAAGTTTCCCTACAGTGAAGATAACAATGTATTTCCTACTTTACCGTCATTGAAACATAAGGATTAGGTTAGTTACAGAATTAAGGTTAATTACAGGATTACCCTTTTTTATTGTCACTTTTGACAAACTGATTGTATATGTTTCTAGAAGAAATTTATTTATGTAAAAATGATGAGTATGGCAAAGTTTTTCCTAATTATTATAAACAATTTTAAGTACAGAGTGTCTACTTATTGATAATGCTGAAACTTGGTGAATACATTCTAATAACATATATTCTTATGTGATAGGAAACCTTGGAATTATTACCAAAGCACATGAAAGAAAGAGAAACATTAATTAATTAAAGCTTAGAACCATCCCAAGGGCCAGGTAGAAAGACAAGTGTGCAGTGAGTTGTCGAGGATTATCAATGGCACTGAAAGGGATCCGGTGGTAATTTGAAGTCAAAGACTGACACAGGTTAATCAACTGAAAATAATGGTCAGTTGTTGTATGAGAAGGAAGAATCAGAATATTTACAATTAATCAAGTCTGAAGGAAAATGAAACAAAATGGAAACCATGCACACGTGGAGGCAAATATCAGAGTATACAGGTGCACACATTGACTGACTCCTGTAGCTAACAAGAAACAGCAACTATGACTAATGGGTTGTTTCAGGCATTGCGCCGCAAAACTCAAAATGAAAAAACTAAGTTGAGCTCCTGCTATGGTACCTGTGCAGTAACATTTTACATTGAGACCTGCTGTAAAAATAATACCTATGTCACAAAACAAGAAAAAGTAATAGGAAGAAAGATGAACTGAAGTGACCTGTAAGCAGCAATTGCCTGATATTGCTACACTTGCTTTCCTGAAATATTCATAGAATACAATTCATGTTGGATCCATCAAGGTTATTGTGTTTGAAGACAAGTGGAGAGTGAGAATATGAAATATAATGAATAGCTTTCTCGTTCTAAATGCAAGCAGAGGTTTAAGTATTTTACACTTCATTTGAGTGGTCATGCAGTAACCTTTTCAAACTTGATGACAAACAACCTCACAGCTGGGCAATATGTTGCCATGTGAAAAATGCCAAAACACTTAAAAAACAAAACCTATTCTCATTTTTCAAATCCTGATTTTTTTCTTCACCTTTTAACTTTCATTTACCTTTTATATATTAAAGCAGTTTTAAAGAGAGACTAGCAGTGTGTAAATACTTATCATGGTTTAAAAAGCTATATTCAATATTAAGAGATTTGAGATGAAGAGGACTTACAGTCACACAGATGTAAATCTTTTTAAAAAATATTTATTTTATCTTATTCTTGAAGCACAGCATTTGTCCTTGGATAGATAACTTAGTCTTTCTTACATGATTTTATCACCATGCAATTAGCTCAATAGCACTAATAATCAACTTAGAAATGATATGAAGAATAAATACTGAAAGGTAAAAAAGACAGTGGAAAAATCTGTCATTTGAATAACATAATATTAGGGGGTTGTAATGTGTTCAACTCAGATCAATTTAGATTTGATATTCACTTGTAACATATTAAGACATTAAACCTATTCAGTGTTTCTTTTAAAGATTAATAGATGAATAAATATCTTTTGTTAGTGACTTTTATTTTCTCTTACTATCTATAACCAAGGTTATTAAAACAGCTTTTGCTACATAATGGGGGGAAATCACTCCTTATACTCTGTTCATTATTCTCAGTGCTTAGCCTTATTACTCAAGTAGCAGAAGACCATGTGTAGATTCCACTGTCCTAAAGAAGCTGTACAATATCCAAATGTCTATTGGCCATGCTCTCAGTCTTGTTATAATGCTGAAGTAAACAGCAATCTATAGCACAGATTAACAATTAGCTGCTACAGCATATTACACTGCCTTTGTCAAAAGTGATTGATTAAAATGTAGAAAGGTACAAAAGAAGTTTCAAGGGACAACTGAGAATAAATCTTTTCACCTATATATGGATTTATTCATCCCCTCATTTATTATTAATAAATAGTCACTAAGATTTACAATGTGCCAGCTTCCTTTTTTGGTTCTTAGAACCGTCATCAAACATATTATACAAATATCATTCCCTTTCAATTTTACTTCCTAGTGAAAGAAGACATATAATAAATAACAATAAAGAAATTATATTGTATATTAGCTGTTGATACATGTTATGTTGAAAAAAAAAAAAAGGCAGAGAAGAGAAAGGGGAATTGGGATTGCAAGGTGGTCCAAGGCAGAGTGGAAAGTTGCAATTTTACATGGGACAATTAGAGCAGTCTCAGTAGTAACGTTTCTCTGAGCAGACTTGAAAAAGGCAAAGGAATCAGAAATGCAGATACCTGAGTAAGATATGCTCTCATAAAAGGAAACAGTCAATACAAAAGTCCTAAACTCAGAGCATGTCTGCTGTGTTTAAGGTCTATCAAACAAACCAGTGCAACTGGAACAGTGGGAGGGCAAGAGATGAGATGTTCGGGTAATGGTGATCAGTTCACAAAGGACTTGGGAAGGCACTGCGATGCTTAATTTTATGCATCAATTTGACTAGGTCATGTGGTGCCCACATATTTGGTTAACAATATTTCTGAGTATGTCTGTGAAGGTGTTTTCTGATGAGATTAGCACTTGAATCAGTACAGTGAGTAAAGCAGATTGTCCCCCACAGTATGAGTGGGCACCATTTAATGTGTTGAGGGTCTGAATAGAAAAAGTGGCAGAGGTAGCAAGAATTCATTTCTCTCTGCCTGACTGAGTGGAGACATCAGCCTTCTGCCTTCAGACTGGAATTCATACCATTGGCTCTCTGGTTCTCAGGCCTTCAAATGTGGACTAGAAAAAAAATACCACCACCTTTCCTGAGTCCTAAGCTTCAGATGGCAGATTATGGCTCAGCCTCAATAATCACAAAAGCCAATTCCTTATTATAATAAGATACAGATGTAGGTATCATATAAATATGGCAAACATATATATGATAAATATATATAACTTATTAGTTATATATATACACACACATACACACACAAAAGCATTGTAAGGACTTTGTCTTTTATTCTCAGGAAGATGGTAAACCACTGAAGATTTATGAGCAGTCACAAATCTTTGACTATAGTTGTTTTCCCAGAATAGATTACAGAGAAGCAATGTAACAATTGATACTAGAGATGATAGTAGATTGGTACAAGGAGGTACTAGCAGAGATGGTAAGAAGTGGTTGTTTTCTTAATATATCACAGATAAAAGAACTTCCTTAAGCAATAGATACTAGTGATCAAGAGAGAAGAGAATGCTCAAGAATTACACCATATTTTTGATCTGAGTAATTGGAAGGCTACAACTGCCATCAGGGAAGACTGGTGAAACAGCCCCATGTCAGAATCTTTCAAATATCCATGAATTTTTCATAGTAACATGATTCAAATGGAAAAAAAACCCCACAAAAAAATTGCCTTAAAATATAACTAGATTTCAGACTAATGTCAAGGTACAAAGGTATCTATTTTTAATTTATTTCTACCAATGATCTTATTGCAAGAAAGTAAAAGAGAAAAAATATCAAAGGAAGATAGAGATTGAGCAAGATGAAAACGTTTCAGAAAACTGTACTGATGCATTTAGGAAAACCAAAAATAAACCTCCCCTGACTAATTATGACAACAGTGAATGTATTTTTAGAGCATATTAGTTTGAAGAATAAGCAAAAAATAAGTCAGTTAATTTCTACTACAACAAGCAAAAAAGCAAATGCTTTTTGGAACATTTTCAAATTGCTTTGCAGAACCTCAGGCTTCTCAGAGATGAGACTGTGCAGGGAAGAATCTGGTAGGACATACTTTACTTTTATTGTTTATTTATCTATATCAGCATTCTATAATTGAGTTGATTTACAAAAAAGGGCACTGCTGTCTTGTTGAACTGTGAAAACAACTATTATAGAGGAAGACTTCTCATTTTATTCCTCCATTGAAAATGTTGTTACTTTTTTCTCTAATACAATTAAAGATTTTGAATTTGAAGTAAAGTGGAATATAGAGTTAGTAACAAGTAATGTATGAATACATTTGTAATACTCATGAGGCTATAGTTGACTACTTTTATTATGGAGGATGACCAAATTCCAGGAATAATTATTTCTCTGTTTTTATAAAGGAAGTAACAATTGTGTGTCAATATTATGAAATCCAATTGTCACTGTATTATTTTTAACTTACTTATCTAGCATTTGAATTTGAAACTTCCCAACTAAGAACTCTAAATGTTTCTTCTGTGTATACATAATATTTGCTTCTTAGGAACTTTGATTGCTATTATAGAAAATGTAAATGGCATGTGTATGTCCAATTGCCTCACGTGTATGTGTTTATTCATTTCACAATCTATGAGATAACTTTTAAATTAATAAAAGACTTTTACAAGGGAAACAGGCTAATTTTCATTAGAAGTATTTTAAAATAAAATATAAATAGAAGTATAAATATTAATGTAAATAGAAGTATAATTATTAAATTTTCAAATGACATAGTGTTCACATTATTCATAGGCTTTCTTTTGGGGAAAAGAGCAAAGAATAAAATAGCTTCATAAAATGCTATTTGTCTTTGCATATCTAGATCTGGTGATTATAGATCATTTCATTCAAATAAAATACTACAAAATTGTAGATCTGTCCATTGACTTGCATGTGAGGCAAGGAAAATTATTTGTTTCAGTCCAACTAATAGTTAATTCTGCTGCAACAGCATTATTCTTTTGGGATGCATTACAATAGCCTCAATATACTTACATGTATATTAGAAATATCACCTTGCTTTTTTAAAAATAAAAACAACAAAAGATAGTTTACGATCTTGTGTCAACAGTGTGCATTCTATATACTGGCTATTTTAACAATTGTAGTTCTCTGCATAACTCTATACCTAAGTGAAAGTTTGCCTTCTGAGAATCCTCATGACCCTAATGGATTATGGTATAAAGGAAACAAAGTCTGCATTATTTAAATTTTACTCACATCATAAATTGCAATTTAACATATGAGTTAAGTTTTTAAGGTAATTCACTAAGGAACAACTTATTTAGTAATAAATAATAAAAAACTTTTCCAATTATTTCCCATAAGAACATTATATAAGTTATTAATAAAAAAGCAAATGTTTACAGGAGGGAGTAGCATATTCCTTGGAATGTTTTCACCTCTTTGGTTTCATATTATGGATTATGGCCGTGCTATTTATACCTGGAAATAATTCATGTCACTTGATGTTATTATTGTTTCACTAACGATTGTGCCTGAGGTTGTTCTTTTTATTTGATACTTTGTAGAATTTATAAAATTTATCAACAATTCAATTATATCTACATTTATTTAAAGTAAAAAATTACATCAAATGTCATTAGAAAAATTAGTGAAATTCACTATTATATATTATAAACTACTATTGATTAAAGAGCAATAAGAAATCGAGGGACCTCCATTGGAGATGGCATTGAGCAGAGACTTGAATAAAGTGAGAAATGAGATGAACAAAACCATGGGAATTAGCTAAGGGCCAGGTGTACTCAGGTACCTTTATTTAGTGGCTTTTCTACATGGCTGAGTATGAACAGATACATGGTCAGAGGAGCTTGTGTCTTATAGCTGTGTTAAAGAGTTTGGACTCATGACAAGGATTTATGAGATTATTTTAATACAGATCATAACATGATTATATTTTAATTTTAAAATGGTCATATAATGGATGGACCTGGAGATTGTCACTCTAAGTGAAGTAAGCCAGAAAGAGAAAGAAAAATACTATATGATATCACCTATAATTGGAATCTAAAAAAAAAAAAAAAGGCAAACTTATTTACAAAGCAGAAATAGACTTACAGACATAGAAAACAAACTATGGTTACCAGGACGGGAAGGGAGTGGGAAGGGATAAATTGGGAGTTCAAGATTTGCAGATAATAACTAATATATAAAATAGATACACCACAAGTACATACTGTATAGCACAGGGAACTACATTCAATATCTTGTAGAAACTTATGGTGAAAAAGAATATGAAAATGAATATATGTATGTTCATGTATGACTGAAGCATTATGTTGTACATCAGAAACTGACACATTATAAACTGACTATACTTCAATAAAAACATGTATAAATAAAAAAGAATAGCAGCTAAAAATAAATAAATAAAATGGTCTCATAATGTACAGCACAGAGACTACAGTTAACAATACTATATTGTAGATTTGAAAGTTGCTAAAAGAGTAGATCTTAAAAGTTTTCTTCATAAGAAAAAAAATAACTATGTGTGGTGATGGATGTTAACTAAACTTATTACAGTAATCATTTTATAATATATACACATATCCAATCATTATACTGTACACCTTAAACTAAAACAGTATTATGTCAATTCTATCTCAATGAAACTAGAAAAAATGGTCATTCTGGGTTTGTGAAGAAGAAACAAGAATTTAGAGAAAACTGAAGTTGGCAGGGAAGCTGGATACTACTTCATTTGGTCAAATGAGATGGATATAAATATGATATGGCTATGAATATATATTTGTGTATATGTATATACATACATATATACATATATACACATGTATATGTGTGTGTGTATATCTTAATGACTGTTGATGTAGAGATACTTTGGAAAGCACATAAAGGTGTAGGATCTAAGATATAAATGTGACCAAAACACTATATTTTTAACATTGTAATATGTTCCTTTCCCTTTGTATGCATATTCCTATATGCATTTAAACATTAAAAATAATCATCTGTCATCTAACATAAAACAATAATTTCATATATATGTGAGGTATGAGTAAGGAAGAAAAATAACTAAATCTTTGTTTTTTGGTGTCTTCTGGTATTTTCCTCCTAGTGTCTTACATTACTCAAATTTGAGAACACACCCTATAAATTATTTCCATATGCTTTATCATTTTTTTCTCCCGAAATTCCAGTAGACTCACTAAACTACAGGAAGTGAAAAGTTTTGGTTGTAATTAGAAATATATGTAACTGGGCATTGGGAGTAGAGAATAAAGGGATACAGGACACAAAAGCTGATTTTGCAACTCACTCTTAGCACAGATCAAGAAAGCTGGGTCAAAATACTCTTTTGGTGAGCCTCTGAAATGTGTTCTCATTTGCTTCTGAAGTGTGGATTATGCTAATTCCCCTGCTTGAATATATTGGTCTCTTAGTTTCTACTGGGAATTTTCTGCATGGAATTAAAACTACAATTCTATGTAAGTGTGTAAGTCCCTATATGTTTACTATGAGTAGGAAACAAAAGAAGGCAAGCATTCTTTGGACTCAGGCAAAAATGGTTTGTGCTCCTATCTAGGTGCAGTTAAGAATGAGCATGATATTTAATTTTCTAGGCTTCTCTGTAAACTGGTATGATAATACCTCTTTTATAGTATTATTATGAAAATGAAATGGCATATATGTACATAAAGCACCTGGGAAGAAATGGGCACTTAATAATAAGCAGTATATGCTAATTTCTTTCTTCTTACATTTGATTTACAAAAGAACACTCTTGTCTCCTAAGAATAATGAGAAATTAAGTCTGCAATACTGAGAAGATCTAAGAGTTATAAATTCAAAACATAGAGGGACAGAAGCAGGCCCAGATCTGTTAGTGGTCAGAGGAGGAATCAGAAAGTTAGGCTGCCTGGAAATTTGGTTTATTTGAACATGTGGAAGTGCTTTTCTATACAACACTGATGGTTTCAAGTAAATGTTGCCAGAATAAGTTTGAAGAGGATATTTACAATTTTACAAAATTGTTGTAATAGAAAGAACAGTAAAGGTTTACAAGATTGAGAGAAAACTAATGAAGTGAAATTGCTTTGAGGAGACACACATGAATTGAGTATTACATTTCTGGATAGCAACTCCTCTCTCAATGACACAGAACTGGCAACTGAGGAATTGAGGGTGAGGAGAATGAGAGGGATTCTTGGAACTTCTACGATAAAATCAGTAGTTACGGGAACAGATATAGATGAGACAAAGGTAACAGTGCAGCAGCAGTAGCTTTGGATCCTGGACAACAGAGAAAAGCAACAGCAGGGGAGCAATAGTGGTACCGAAGGAGACTGAAAGGACCTCCGGGACACTTATGAAATGAAGAGATGAAATTTGCAGGACACGCAACCTCAGCGAAATGTGTGGAAGAGGGTTAGAATCACTGGGTATCTTCACTGATTCACTTGCTGTTTCAAAGGAGTGACACAAAATAATGAGTTCTCAGTGATGACTAGAGAAGAACTGATAAATAAAAGAGCTCATATTCAGCAGCCCAAATGTGTGAAAGATCCTTTACTGTTTTTCTGAGAGTAATAAAAACTTGAGTACAGATTGCCTAGATTAGAACCTTGGTTTTGCCAATTCTGTTCTTTGACACATTACTTAATGCTTTTGTCTCTCAGTTTCTATTTCTATAAAATGGAGGTAATATATAGTTACAAAGGTTAGAAGAATTCTTATATATAAGGTACATATTAATGCTCTGTAAAACTAGCTATCATTATCTTCATTATGGTTGTAAGTCTGATTATATATATCTATATATATATATATGTATATATATATATATATACTGTTTATGATCAGTAACTTCTACTTGTCATTTCACAGATTTCCTTTTCATACAATAAGTAAAATATATTCAAACATCATTCAGTTTAAGTGAAGGTGTTATACTTATTTAAAGTACCTGAAATTAGATATGATTAAAGGTGATGAACTATTGATTATTCATGATAAACACAACTGAATACATACTATACTAACTGATTATCTTTCTGAAATATAAGTAATTCTGGCCTCATTAATAAGAATCATCTGGATCATTTATGTGCAAATGATGTATTACTTATATATAAAAGAGAGAACACTATAGCTATTTAATTCTCCAGACATTGTCCTTGTCCAAGCTGAACACACACATACACAGAGGCACACATACCATTCATAGAAATAAGATGTACACATATAATTTTACCTAGGTAGTATTTTATTAAGAAATTTTAATTTGTGCTATGTGCTGCTTTGCAGTGAATATGAAGTATTTCTAAGCAACATTTTTTTTCCTGAATAACATAGTGAAAGATCATAGGAAACCTAAACTGAGATCCAGATAATAGAACTAACAAGCTTTTAATTGTGAGTCACTCTACTAAAGATATTCTAATTTAATTATATTATTTAATTTAATTATTTAAATTATATTAACACTTAACATCTTTCAAATTTATAATTATCTTATTTTAAATCTGGAATGTTAGGTTTTCTCCCCACAGTTTATATGTTTATCTTGACTTCTGAAGTCAGTTAATCTAAAGTGTAAGTAAAGATTCAAAAATTAATTAATCAGTCTTTGTTTTGGATTAACATTATATAGAAATATATAACATAGTTTGGCCATTCTCAAATATGACACAGTCTACATTATATCAGACACTCATTAAGTTTACTTATCACTCTCAACGAATGTTCATTAGCAGATAGTGGAATTACAGATTGTAAATGAAAAGTAGCTTCTACAACACTATCTTTAGTTTGTATAATTGTCTTTCTTCTCTATAGTAAGAATCTATAGGTTATGAATGATAGTATGAAATAAACTCACTGATGAATAGTGCCAATGGCTTTTCTCCTGATACGCTTTTAGATTCTGATAAGGAATCAAAATCACAGTAATTATAATATACTTCCACCCACAGTAGGAGAGATGATAATCATTTCCTTTGCTTATGATTTCCTTCCCACTCCCATATATTCTTCGTAGAGAACATGGTTATGCCTTTCTCAGTCTGCTCTGAAAACTTTTCTCAAGGAAATCCTTGATACCACCTTCTGGCCATTGCTGATAAAACTACAGGTGTTCACTTGTCCCAAGTCATACTATTGATACTTACTTTCCTAGGAAAAGACCACACAGTTTCTGCATTCAGACCCTGTTGAGCATATGGATATAATGCCAAGCAGCCATATTTTACTATGTGCCATCTCCTTACCCTGCCAGAAAAAAAAAGACCATTTATAGGGACAAATACCAAGAAAATACAAGAGCCTTGACTCCTGGTAGCTTTACTTTTTAGGGTTTTGGTCCAGTGGGAAATATTTCAGAATCATATTGACACTTTTGACCTCAGTAAGCTGCTCAAATCCTCCTTAATAATTATGGTAGTTTTGAGACATTTGTTACTTATAATCAAACCAATATTTACAAGTAACCAATCCTAGTTTCTTATAACCAAGTGATCCTAGATTAAGACACTATGCATTTAGTAGGTAAGAAAATCGATGCATATTGGACAGTTTTAGGGTTGGAGACAAAGTGAGAATGGAAGTTATCAGTCACGTAAAAAGTAAAGAAAGTAGAATTGGTAGTGGTTAAAATTGTCAGGAAAACTAGGTGAAAGTACCTAATTTGAAAATTTTGCTTTTTCAAATGTTCATGCACTTAATTATGAGCCTTAACCAATACTCTACTTGATATCAGTGATTACTGCTTTTGTTGTGAGCATATTGATGGTGTAGTTTATTCAATTTTCTGAAAGATCAAAAAATGATTAAAGAATCAAGTCTCAGAGATCGGAGTTCTGATGTCTTAAAATAGTTGTTTTTGATACATTCAAGCAGAGATGTCAAGAAACCAATGTAATAAACTTGTCCCAAGTTTAAAAGACAATTTGGATTGGATATATTCTTTTTGGAAATCACTATATGTACATATGTGTTTTCTAGGGAAAATGTGAAAAGCATTAAGAGAAATAAATTCAAGATATCTTCAAGAACTTAAACATTTAAACATGAGGTAAATAATGATGAGCTAATAAAGACTGAGCAGAGGACAATTAAGTAAGAATAATACCTGAGGTGTGTAGTGTTGTGGAAACTAAAGAAAATATAATTAAAGAATGAAGATACGGCGCATAGTGAAATCAGAAGACTAAAAAATATTCATTGGATTTAATGGCATTGACAGAACGTGGAAAATGCTGTGCAGTGATACAAGAGGATAACAGAATGGAATTAGTTGGTAGAAGAAATGTAAGCAGCATAAATACATCTTGAAAAATTTGACAGTAATGGAGAGAATGGGTTAAGATGACGATGTTAAAAACACAGTGGAATTTGGGAGCTTTTAAATTGTGCCTTTAAAAATATTTTAAATAATACAAATTGTAGGTTCTTAGGGGAACTTTTAAATGATAGGAAAGTGCTTACAGAATAGAAGGGTGAAGATAAAGGAGAGACAACAATAATCAATAAAAGTTTCCTAGAAGACAGCATATAATGTAATACAGGCCCTAAGAAGAAGTAAGGTCATTAGATGGATGAAGACATTCTGTCCCTTAGACTAGGATTTCCAGATTTAGCAAATAAAAATATACAATTTCCAATTAAACTGAATTTCAGATAAGCAATGAATATTTTTACTATAAGTATGTCCAATATAATAGTTGGGTCATACTTAATACTAAAATTGTGTTTGTCATTTGCCTGAAATTCAAATTTAACTAGACATGCTGCATTTTTCTGGCAAACTTAAATTGAATCCAAGTAGGAGACTCCCCACACTCTTTTCTGGAGCTGGTGTTTAGAAAGCTTCTCTATGACCCTCCTTTGACCATACTTGACAGTACAGGACTGAGGACTTCTTGGGACAAAGGGGACATATCCATCTGGAATCCATGCCAGCCCTTCTAGCTCCCACGATACTGCAATGCCCTGAAAACATGTATGATAAGCTACCTCCATGGCTGCTTGGGTCTCTTCATATTCTTCCACCCTGTAAGAAATATAACTGCCAGTATGCCCACCATGTACATCCCAAGAGACATGGTACAGCCAAGAGACAGGTCCTTGTAGGCATATTAAAAAAAAAACATCTTGAATGTGAAGATGTTTCTCCACATACGTGATCATCAGGTAAGAAATAGATGAAAATTAGTAAGCAAAAGGAGTGAAAAGAGAAAGTAGGCAGGCCAGCTTTAAAAGCAGCTGAGGGCTTTAAGGCAACTTTCCTGGTGTTGTCAAGTTCCTAGAAGGGATTATGAGGAGTGGAAGAAATTTAAATTCAAATCTGATTCCCTGGTTGTAAAGTAAATGTAAAGTTATATTTTCCAAGAAAGAAGGAGAAAACATAATTTATTTAACAATCTTCTGGTTTGATTTTGGCTTGTCTTTCCCTGTGTTCTGGAAATATAAAAAGTGGGCCAAGAGAAAGGTATCATTTCCAGTGTAACCATGTAAAGGAGAAGATGGTCATGTGTCCCTGTAACACTATACACATGGTAGTGTGACACTGAGGGAGATACCCTTGGACAGTTTCTGTTTTCTTGAAGGTAGTAGAAAGGGTTATTTTCTAAAAGTAGGAATGTGAGTGAGTGTGTGTGTGTGTGTGTGTGTCTGTGTCTGTACACAAATGGTAATCATAAGTTTGCAAGATCTGATATAATTATTCAGAAAAAAAGGTGGGAAATGTGCCTGAAGAAAACTACTAGGATTTTTCCGCAGTGTGTTGAGAAACCCAAGTTATGATTCTGGGCATGACTTAATAGTGATATTTCAAAACATCAAATTTGGTGGTGTTGAAGAAAGATAGGTACATTCATGAAAGATCACAGTTTTACCAGGTAGTTTTAATAAAAAGGAGAAAAGCAAAGAAGGTCAGGGTATTTGGAAGAGGATGACTGAAATGGTAGATGATGATATCTAAGCTAGTTTTGCTGGAATGAGGGTAACAAATCAGAGGAAATGGAAGTTGGATTGTCAATGTGCTAATAGGCCTGTAGAGAAACATCTCTAATGGTTGCTTCTCAGACTTCTCCTCTTCCTTTATTTTCATATTTTGCTTTTCAAAAGTCTTATAAATAGCATTGTGTAGTTGGAGACCAGGAATAGCATTCAAGCCATGAAGTGTTGATTTCAATCTCTTGTTTCAAACAGTATATATAATCTTAGGAAAAGCATAACTTCTTTGATACTCAGTTTCCTCATATATTAAAATACTACATTAATACTTACATCATAGTACTGCTATGAGATATCACTGTCATACATATCTAGTGCTCATTTGGTATGGATGCTGCTTTCTTTTTTCTCCTTCTCTGTATATCCATATGCACGTATTTATGTATATGTATATATACATAATGACCTCATTTAATTCAGCTCCTTACATACTAATGCCTTCCCAAGGGCAAAAGTCTCCTTCCTGAGTTTCAGATTTGCATTTCAAGCCTCTATGAATTATGCTTTTCCTGGATGTTCTATGGTTACCTCAAATCCAAAATTTGCTCATCATTTATTTCTCCCAAATCATTTATATTCCCATAGGCTAAACTTTAGCTTTATCAACATTTTGCACAGCCAAAGACATCATGCATTATCATGTCTCCAAGTCTCTGCGTGTTCTTTCTTCTACCTTGGTCTTGCAAATAAACTCAAAATGTTTTGAATGCTAGTTCCTTTTTATTGCTTGCCATGAACATGATTGCAGACGTCCTATGCAGAGTAAGTTTTTTTTACTGATTTCTTAATAGACATATTTTAAAAAATCACTTCTGAGTCCACACAAGAACTCATATCAAACCAAACAAAACCAAAGCAAAAATACAAATATGCTTTTAGACTCAAGAGAACTTTTCAGGCTATTCTTCCTAGGTTATGCTTTAAATCACATCTTCAAATATCTCCATATGCCAGTTTACTTTCTTATACTTAGATTCCGCCTCTTTCCAAAGTCTCACAGATAGTTTTTCTTACTTTTGTTTCACCCTTGGACAGACTTCTGAATTAGCCATCTCCACAGTGTGCAGTTTGATGCCCAGCCTTGTGTTCCATTCTCAGCTAAGGTGACTAGAGCTCTAAATAGAGGCTGGGCTCCATGTTCCCACTTTTCTGACAGGGATGAATATTTATCAGACAATGCATTAAAATTACTTTTTAACATGTCAATATCCCATTAAACCTAACTTCTTAAGTGGCAGTGGATATGTCTTAGATACTTTTTCCTAATAATTAGGACAATGCCAGTAATGTTGTGTTGCTTAAATGAGTTTGTAGAGTCATAGGGGAGATTCCACATCTTTTCTATTTGCATTGTGACAGATATTTTCCACTTTCTCTCAGTAAGGCTAGGTAGAAAATTATAAACTCAAAGCTACTTTTTAAAAGCAGCACCATGGTTAAGATAATTCCTCTTTCTCTGATAGTCAGTGTTGCTGATGATAAATCAACATCAATTTCACTATTTTTTTCCCCAAGAATCTGAGTTCTTTCTTGGTTTATGTTTTTGTTTTTTCTTTTACTATTTCTAAAACACCATGATATATTTTAAATTTTTATTTCAATCCTACTTGGCATTTAGTGAGATTTTAACCTGATGACCCATGGCTTTCTCCAGCTCTAGGAAAATCTCAATCTTTGTTGCTTCAAACAGTATACTTCTATCATCTTATTTTGTCATTAATTTTTGAACCTATGTTACTCACATGCTGAGTTAATGGATCTATCCTCTGTTCTTTAAATTTTATTTGTTTTTTTCCAACTTATCTCTTTGGGTAGCAATCTGGTAACTTTCAATAATGTGATCTTTTACTTTACCAATTTGCTCTTTAACCAAGTTTAATATACTGTTCAATCCTTGAAGAAAAACATTGAGGCCTGACTACAAAACCCTGAGCAAATTACTTAAATTCTCTGTGCTTCAGTTTCTTCCTCTTTAAAATGAAGCCTATCATAGTAGCAATGTTGTGGTGTTATTCTGAGTTAATGTTTGGGAAGCATTTATATATATTTCTTTCCTTTTTTTCCTGCCTATATAACTATTCTAGACTTTCAACTCTCCACATCTTGATTGTTCAAATTGTTTTCCATTGCATCCCTTGGGGAAAAAAAAGAATTTCCTTTATAATTCACCTTCATCTTAAACGTCACTGCCACATCTGTCCATCGATAGATGACTGGATAAAGAAGATGTGGTATATTTATACAATGGAATACTATTCAGCCATAAAAACGACAACATTAACGCCATTTGTGGCAACATGGATAACCCTGGAGAATGTCATTCTAAGTGAAATAAGCCAGAAAGAGAAAGAAAAATACCATATGAGATCACTCATATGTGGAATCTAAAAAAAAGAAAAAAGAAAGAAAGAAAAGAAAAAGACAAATGAACATAGATACAAAAAAGAAACAGACTCAGACACAGAATACAAACTTGTGATTGCCAGAGGGGAGGGGTGTGGGAAGGGACAGACCGGGAATTAGAAATTTGTAGATACTGACAGGTATATATAGAATAGATAAATAAGATTATACTGTATAGCACAGGGAAATGTATACAAGATCTTGTGGTAGCTCACGGTCACAAAGTATGCAACAATGAACATATGTATGTTCCTGTATAACTGACAAATTGTGTTCTACATTGGAAATTGACACAACATTGTAAACTGACTATAACTCAATAAAATAGAATTAAAAAAATAAACATCACTGATACATATAAGTTATTTTTTTGCACATAATTCATCCATATCCCAGATCTAAGAAACTATCAGGAAACTTCATTATTTATATTTATTTCTGCTGATTGATAGTTTCCCTATATCTCAACCAAAACACTTCACCTATATATCTACTGTAGTCCAACAAGCGTGTCATACACATTCTGCTTTGCATTTGCTTCTCTTATGCATTAACTCATTTACTTATTATGCAATCATTATTCATAATTTCATAATTTATTAAAGATGTGAATACAAAGATGAATAAGTCATGATTTCTGCTGCATGCTGGAAGTCACAGACATGAAACAATGTAAATAATTTTAGTACAAAGTGGTATGTACCATATTGAAGGTTTTATAACTGTACTATAAAACAAGTTTACACTTCTTTTTAATAATGAAAATGTTCATACATACAAAAAAGTACAGACAATAATATAACAAGTACCACTTTTAACTATCACTTTGAATTAGCAAATGTTAACATTTTGTCACATTTGTTTTAGATCTTATCATTTTGTAATCAAATTAGTTTGGCCCATTTGACTAGTCACTAGAAATAGCCACTCTTATAATTCCCAAAGACATTTAAAAATTTTTCTTTTACATGTGCTACTGTAGAATACAGAATAGCCTCTTCATAGCTTAGCTAATTTCTTGCAATACAGATGAGCCCAAATATAAGTAAAAATGACACTTTGGGGAAAGTTTGGTAATATCTAAGACCGTATGAATAATCTTCTTTAGATTGGTTCTAACTCATCTACACCATCAGAAATTTCGAAGATTAAATGGCTCCATATGTACAGTTCATCTTCTAAGCCCTATATTTCTTGCCGAACAATTAAACCCTTTCAGAATGACTGACAATGAATTTATTTACTTTAGTAGAGAATTATTTTCCCTACTTCCAATAGTGTATTGTGCCTCCAATGAGTCTGACATATAGCTAACTATTTAATAATAAAATAACATGTGCCTAGGATTTGGAATGATTTCATTTCAAATAACACCACATTCCACATTTGCTATATCACTGTCTTTCCTCCAGTAAAAAATAAAATAAAGATTAAGTCTTCACATTCTAGTTGTTTTTAGTTCAGTCTTCCTTACTCTTAGCAAGTCTTTGATCCAAACACACAAACTCCATAAACTCATACACCCGTATTCATGTATACTATGATGATGGAAAAAATATAAATAAAGCAATACATTTTAGCCAAAGTACTCTCTAAATTATAGTATTGGTGTACTTTGTTTTCTAAATAGGATGTTGAACTACAAAATCTGAAGCATTCACATTTATTAGATTGAACCACGTAAAATGAAAATATTGACTGTTTATTTTTTCTTTTATGTAAGCATGATGGTTGTTTTATGTGTCAGCTTGACTGGGCTGAGGGATACATAGATTAAACCTTATTTCTGGGTGTGTGTGGGTAAAAGTGTTTCCAGATGAGTCAGCATTTGAATCAGTGGACTCAATAAAGTAGATTGCTTTTCCCAATGTGGTGGGTATCATCCAATCTATTAAGGGCCTAAATAGAACAAAGAAGTAGAGGAAGAAAAATTCACTCATTTTGCTTCCTGCTTTCCTGCTTGAGCTGGAACATTGATCTTATCCTTCTCTTATACCATGAGATCCATTGGTTTTCAGGCCTTTGGACTTGGATTGGTATACACCAGATTTCCTGGGTCTCAAGCTTGCAAACAACATATGTTGGACATCTCAGTCTTCATAATCACATGGGCCAATCCCTCACAACAAATGTATTTTTATATATAAAAAGATGTAGAAATATTGTCTATCAGAGACACAGACTGAGGGACAAAAATTCCAATGCTTATCTTAATATTTGTAAAAGAACAATTCTAAAACAATCAACGTTTATTCATGATTTAAAAAGCAAGTCCTTTGGCAAAATAAAACTAGAAGAGAAATTTCTTAACCTCATAAATTACCTGCTAAAAACTCTTGCAAATGTATCACTTAAAGTGAAGCTTTAAAGATATTTTCAATAATATCAGAAACAAACCAAAAAACCCCTCACATCACTATTGTTTAACAATTGGATGCTACGGACAATGCAAGGTGTCAACAAAAGGAAAAATAGACATATATATTGAGAAGAAAAATCAAAGTTGTCTTATTCATAAAGGATATAATTTGCTAAGGAGACAAATTGTCTCACATACTGCCCTCTCAAGAAATCTAACAGAATCTATCTGTGATATTAAAATGTTAAGTGAGATTGTTGAATAGAAGTTCAGTACACAAAAATTAGTATCATTCATTTAAATAATCCATGGAAAATGTGATTTTTTAAAGGATACCATTTATAATAGAAACCAAACCTTCTAGAATTTCTTGGAATAAACTGAAAAAATGTGCAGGAATCTGACAAATACTAAAAAATATTGTCTATACATATAAAAGATAACCTAAATGTTGAGAGAGTACTAGATCCATGCAGATAAGAAAGTATAATACTAGAAATGTAATAGATTGTTACAACTATTGTAAAATCATTGTAATTTAAAGTCATCAATATTTTTCCACAGAAATCAAGAAATTATTCTAAATTACTATGAGAGTGCAGAAGAAGAGTTCTTCAAAAAAAAAAAAAAACCAAAAAGGAAGAGAAAGGCAGGCAAACTATCCCTACCATATGTTACAGTGTTTATAAAACTATATGAATTAAAATATCATGGTCACTGGTACAGAATTAGACATATAGATAAATGGAATGGAACAGAACTGAATGTCTAGAAATAGAAATAAACATTTCCAGGAAATTGATATATGATAAAAGCAGCAGTAAAAACATTAGGAAAAAGAAATTATTCAAAGATATATTATCAGAGATATTATTCAGTATGACCCTGAGCCAGTTAAGTCACCTCACAACACACACATATGTAATATACATTTGTATTAAATATCAAATATATTAAAAATAAATTTTAATGTTATGTGATTATATAGTAGAATATTCTCAGAATATGATAAAATGATTTCTTAGCATGTTGAAAAATCATTGATGAGTCTGCCTACATGCCAAATTATGAAACATACTTAAGACCAAAAATTTTAAAAGTTGTATAAACACAATCAAAAGACAAATAGTAAAGCAGAAGATACTTGTATTCATAAAAACAGAGAAAACGGTAGTAAGATTCAGAATATGGAGATAGCCTCTAGAAGTCAAGAAAAACAAGAGAGCAAACAAGTATTTCATTGAAGAGGATCTATTTGGGGCCAATACATATATGAAAATATGTTTTACTTGACTAATAGTAAAAATAATGCAGATTAAAACAAAAAGTTATTATTGCACATCCAACCAGAGAGGCAAAAATGAAATTTCTCATAGCAATTCTCTAGAAATACTAGCATAAACTGGACCTTGCAATCAGCCATTCTACTTCTAGGAAGACATTTTTATATGCACACAGGAAACATGTATGTATATGTGTTAATGTCAGAAACAATCTTAGAATATAAAACTAAATATAAATATTGATATGATTAAATACTTATATGACAGTTAAAATGATTGTACTATATTTAAAAGATTGCATTTTTATGTATCAGAGAAGATATACTTTGAATTTCAATGTTGAGTGAAAAAAAGACATTGAAGGACAATGCATTTAATTTGTTATTATTTACGTAAAGTTTTAAACTGATAATATTTTTTAAAATGTACATATACTTCTCCATAAGAAAAATGTATCAGACATAGATTAAATAGATAACTCCAGTTGATGGTAATGGTTTCTTCCAGTGAAGGAAAAGTTAATAGGATTGTACTGAAGGAAAATAAGCAGAAAGTCAGGAAAATTAGGAAAAAGCATTATCAAATGTTCTGTTTTATGTTCTTTCCTCTCCATATGCATTTGCTTTTCATTTCTTCATATTACACTTTTTGCTTTTTATATATTTTTAAAAGTTTTCTCTAGTTTCCTTATCTTATTTTACTCATATATCCCTCAACTCACTCTTCATTTGAGGATCTATAATGCATTTATGTTTCTTGTCATTTCTCTTTGATTTCATTTTAATTTTCTCTTGTCTATGAGTTTTTTCAATCTCCTTAGGTATACATAGTTAATGTTACTAATTTTCTTTTCTGTTTTCTTTTAGATTTTTTAATTTAAGTCTTTATTGAAGTTGTCTTAAAATATCAGGAGAGAAAAATAAAACCTGGGATAATTTTCAAAGTAGTCACACACCAGGGCTTACATTCATAAACTCTGAGAAAGACTGCTTATGATACATTATTTAAATTATATCTAAAGAGGCAGAGAGTTAAAAAAAAAAAGATAAAATAAGTGGCTTTTCCAATAAGAAAGGAGATATTCAATTAAACAAGGTTTACTCTTTAGCATATATGTATGTACACAATGTATATTCCTACAGATGACTTTTTCAAAATCTTCATAAATATATTAGGACATTCCTTTATATAGTGTAATAGACCAGTAGAGATATATAAAGATTTCCAAGTTATATTATAACTACTAATTTACATTTTTATTTTAAATAATCCTATGAATATATTTTCTTTTTCATAGATTTCAAACTATTTGTACATATCCTTTTCCTGAATAATTTTTGTTTTTATTAAACCCATACATTTATTTTCTTTGTGTCCAAATTTTCAAATGACATCTTATTCTTACTCACCACCTTGCAAACTGTAGTACAAAAGTAAAACTGATTTTTTTGAGATTCATAATATATTTCTTACCAATATAACTGGCTTCTAGCATATTTTCAAAGTATGGTATAATTAACACATTACCATCAGCAGAATAGAGTCACTATTTAATCTTGGATTGTGGCAAAATATCAGATTAATCAAATCACAATTTGAACCACAAGTCAAATAAGTCTTTGCTTCTATTACTAACATTAAAAAAAAAGAGAGAAACTTTTGTGAAATCACGTCTATATGCTTTCCACAGAAACTTTTGTGAAATCACATCTATATGCTTAAACATGTCACGTTCAAGCATGTGACTCAAAAATAGATTCGTTTCTTTGAATTTTTCTTTTCTTTTCTAGTCAAAAATACCATTACCCTAGATTTGAGTGACACCTATAAAATTCTATTTACCTCATTTTAAAATTTGCACTCCTTTTTATTACTCACAAGTAATATTCCTGGCGCCACTTCTTTGTTTTTTTACTACTAGAAATTATTGTATTTCTTCCATGGCGTACATTAAAGTATTTTTTGGTCTGGGTATGTTTCACTTTTCTCCTCAGATATATGTTTCCAATCACCATTATACACAATCCATATTTTCCTAGGAGCCTGCTTTTTTGATATCAGAATCTATGGAATCCAGTCTTACTTGTAATATCATCTACTACACTATTCATGCTTTTTCCTTTCAAAAAATATCAATCAAAGAAGAGATGAAAATACCACATGGGTTTCAAAATTTTCTGATGCATAAACAGGACTTCAAAGCTTGGCTCGACATTTATTCCCATACAGATCAAGAAAACTTTGGTTACGTTCAAGCATTGACATGAGCCTCCAGTTCTTCAGCCTTGTGTTTCTGATCCCTATTCTTCCCATTACCGGTACATCTGTCTTTCTGAAACAGAAGCTTGATTATGCAAGAGCTTGTAAAGACAAGCATAGGGCCACAAAGCACTCCATATACCTACTTCATTCATTTTGATCTCTTTTTAAGCTTAAAAATTTTTTCTTTACCAGTTTACCTAGACTGCAAAGTAATTTTGTAATCATAAACTGTGCTTTACCCTAATTTTTACATCCCTCATTCTCAGAATGTACTAATAACTTTTAAAATTCTGTGGTCCTTGAATGTTCAATGAATCTTTGCCACGATCTCAAGAGCTGCTTTATATTGTTTTTGGGATGTATTCCTAAATCATTTCTAAAATACAACACAAGAAATAAATTCAATACTGTTCAATTATAAGTCCTGGTCATGATCACAGTTAAATCATTCTATGCATAACAATAATTCTCTCTACAAAGAATACTAACATACTTCTATTTCTGTCAACATTTCTTCTTCTGTGACTGGAACAGTGTACTGAATGAATGAATGAATGAATGAAGTGGAATGAAGTGAATAAATGGGAAAATGTGAAGCACACGAGATGACGCTTCTTTCCTCAAAAAATCCCAATTTACTCTCTACAAGAAGATGCTCATTTATTATTCTGATTATGCAGAATTTCTTGGTTTTATCTTCTTCCTCTGTCTTTTGATCCTTCTCTTAGCAATTTTGTGACATAAAAAATGATTTAAAGGATATGACTTCAGAAATTTCATAGTTCATGTATGCAATTAAAATGTGGCATAGAACCTACAACAAGGAGTAGTAGAAGTAGAGCATTGGGGCGTTCAAGATTACTTTAGGAAGGCCAGGAAATGCTTCATAGAGAAAGAATGTTTAAGCAGTATTATGATTAATATCCTCCCAGGCAGTTCAGAAAGCACAGATTGTCCATGTATACCAAATAGTATGTGCAATGGGGCAAAACAGGGAGGCATCCAATGACTATATAAATTCTAAATTGCAGAACTAAAGATAGTAGTTGTGAAAAAAGCAAAGAATATGTTCCACAGATGATAATGGGTCAGGTCATAAAGAAACTAAAGAGGTACAACATTATTTTGGATGATGAGTAGTTATGAACACTTTCTAAACATGGAGTGACATTATTAGCTTTATGCTTTAGACAATAACTCAAGGGAAGTACACATGGTGGAATGGAGTGGGGGGAGTCTGAATGCAGACTGCTCATACTGGAGATGATAAAAGCTTGAACAAAGAGCATGAAGCCAGATGACCAAATTATGAGAACCATGTGTAAACAAACTCAAGAACACAATGAGAGGAAAGCATAAACTAGACTACAACTGTAGCAAAGCATAGGCAACTTGTAAGTTTTTCTTGATTTCTTATAAACTTTACATTGTCCTCAGATATGTTAGTAATATTATTTCTTACTATAGATAACCTACATCCACTTCACATAATTAGGAACTGACTGTTACCAGAAAATAACTTCATTTGTTTTTAGAATTAACATTTCCAGCCATTTGTTACCAAGAAATGATAAATGCCTTTGGGAATTTAAGAGCCAAAGAAGAGACACATAGAGATTGGAAAGGACCATGAAATCTGTGGGTCCTGGGATAAGGTTGGTGTCTGTGTCCTATGTGCCTGCAGCACAGCTAAAGAGTCGGCATAAGCTCATACTCTCCTAGGGCATGAACACCTGGTGTTCCAAGAGAACAGAGTCTCTGACCGGCTTATATTCAGCCTTGCTGTGATGTGAGGGGCCTCATTATTCACTTCTCTTGTCCTTCCAAATTTGATACCAAATGAAGAATAACAACCAGAGAAATGAAGATTAAAATAACATTTATCCTGGTGACAGTCCTCAGTTAACCTTGTTCTCCCAGTCTCAGATGGATATAGCAACTGCAGAGCTTTTGCTGGCCCCCAGCCTACCTCTGTAGGGTCACCACTCAGAGCACTGGGGTAGTTAGCATGGTGAGGACAAGATACTCCAAAAGAAAGAAATCAGAAGAGACTGAGTAGCACACAATCAGTACCTTCTCCAAACACTTCTTCACTAGGAGGAAATGAGTGAGATGAGGGATGGAGAGAGAAGTATTTGTCTTTGAAATTTTGAGAAGTAGAAAATAAGTGGACCCCTCTATCTCTAGAGTTTTTCAATCAAGAGTCACAACTCCATTCCTCCCTCGCCTTCAACATACATTCAAATACATGCAAGGGCAATTTACAGTTCTCTTTTGACTGGGGGATGCTACTGACATTTGTTTTCTGAAACAGGAAACGTTGAACACCCTTCCATAAAGAGTATGGACTGACAAAACAAAAACTTGTGCTGACCAAAATGCTAAGTGTACCTCCACTGAGAAACACTATTGGAACCTAACTCTTAAGGGCCTTTTGAGCTTCATTAAAAATCACAGGCACTTAATTATCTTTGCAAAATATTATGCATATAATACTAAATATTTCCCTGTATTTGGTGGCAAGTTTTAACTCTCTTCTGTGAACTAGATGTGTTACTGGAGATGTTAAAAATCTTGCAATCTATTTTCTTATAGAAGGGCTATTATTATATATTTACATTTAGGATCATTTCAGGCACATATAAGATAATTGAAAAATGTGCTTCTGAGATGTGGAAGTTTTAAACATGAACTGAATAGAACATAAAATGGAATTTAAGAAATGGAAGAGACAAACTCCCAAATTGAATATGATTATGGTAGACTTTGTACAGTCATTTAAAATACCCAGCTCATCAGTAGGGATCAGAGGAAGTAACTTGGAATTCTCTGTTATTGGTTCTACTGCACAAATGACTAAAATAAGGTTGTGTTGTGTTGTATATCCATTATTAAACCAATATCAAGCAGGGATAATTAACTGACTTGAAAATAGTAAGTTTTAAAATCCTCTTAAGATCTCCTCTAATGGGTACAGCTAAAATAGTTGGATAAGTTGAATTAAATATTCTTTTCTATTACTCCTATTCTGTTAAGCTTTCCAGTGTATTTGAGCACTTCCTTGTTTTTGTTTGTCTTTAAACTGATCCTTATTTTAAATGCTTCCTCAGATTGAAGAACAATTCTCTGCTCTCCACTCAAACTTTTAAAAACTTTCCTAATCTATGTTTCACGGTACTATTGATATTGCCTTCATAACAAGAATTTAAGACAATTTTTAGGTGATTTGAAATTAAAATGCCTGCTAACATTTAGGATTTGGACAGAGAATTAATACATGTCCTACTGTGGGAGTCAGGAATTATTTTGATTTTGGTAAGTAATAAAGACAGACAACTCTGAAATATCTCTAGCATATTACTTTAGGAGAGTAACACAGTCAAGAGAACACTTTTTTGGTTAATGAGAAAGTTCACTAGTCAATAAATGAAAGCTGCTTATCAAAAGCATCAACTATAAAAGAAGAAAAATAATGAAAAGTCACAACAATGAAAGATGTGAAAACAGGAAAATATATGAGAAGTATTTCACCTTAATTTTATTACATATCTTTAAGCTCATATTCTAAAGAATATGAAAATAGTAATAAAGTAAAATTAGGCTTACAACTATTTAATATATACATATGTATGTGTCATATCATTAAATTCATTGGGTACCAGATGGAAAATTGGTAAGTCCTAAATAATAAAGGTTTTGATAAAGTGCAGATAGGAAAAGTAATAGGAAATATAGACAGGAAATATAATGAAACTCTTATGTAGTTTCATCTATTTAAAGATTTCATTATTTACTGTTAAAAAATAAGTTACAAATTATGATGAATTAATTAGTTAAGATACATTTTACTAGCTTCAAAAACAATTCTGTGGATAAACCAAGCTCCTCATTTATATACATATTTTTAAAATATCTAAATTAGAAGTGAGGATGTGATCAAAAGTGTCCAGCAATTTAATTTTCCTAAATGTAATATTATCAAAATATTACATGCCTCCAAAAACATATTAAGATATGTACAGTTTATGCCCACCCCCTGTTAAGACTAAATTCCTCTGCTTATCTGCTAGGGGATTTTGTCCCCTGCAGGGGCGGATAAGTACCAATTTGACTATTATGCTCTAGTGTTTATATTTGATATTGCATTAAAGCATCATATTTGAGGAATGTGTACAACTCATTTTTATTTCTATCTCTATTCTGAGATCATCACTAGAAATGAGTATGGATATCTACACTTCGAAAATCATATTAATAGTTACTCATAAATTACATAGTTTTTTTACAAAAAAAGAAAAGACAAAAAGTCCCACATAAGTTTCTATGACAGGAAAATTAGAAAGAAGCAAAACTGCACCATTTTTGTAAAAATAAATCCTTTTTAGCAATTTAATCTTCTGTGATACAGCAGAAAGCCTGAGAGACTCAAGGAGCAGTAATAGCTTTGATCTACCTAGATGTTTTTGTTTTGACTTTCATAGATTGGACACCTCTGAGAGAGAAATTCCTCAGCTGAATACCATTGAAACAATTAGTAATGGCCAAAGTCTGCTGATGTGTTGGGACGACTGGCCCATTTGGATATTCTTAAACTAGTTTCTGCCAGTTTTCTCAGTGCGAATTTGTTCATTAGGTGATTTTTACTTATTTAAGAGATTTAGGATGTTCTTCACATAGTTAGATTTGGAAAATCTTCACAACTGCATATATCAAAAATAAACAAGGGAGTGCAGATGTATTTCTGATATCCTGCTGTCATTTCTTTTGGATATATATCCAGAAGTGGGACTGGCAGATAGTTCTATTTTATATTTTTTTCTATTTAAAAGTTTTAAGTTTTTATTATTTTTATTGAAATATAGTTGATTTATAATATTGCATCAGCTTCAGGTGTACAGCAAAGTGATTCAGTTTTACACACACACACACACACACACACACACACATATATTTATATGCATATAAATATATTTTTCAGATTCTTTTCCATTATATATTATTGTAAGATATTGAATACAGTTCCCTGTGTTATACATATAGGACCTTGTTGGTTATCTATTTTATATACAGTGGTGTGTATATGTTAATCCCAAACTCCTAATTTATCCCTCTTCCCCCTTTTCCCTTTGGTAACTGTAAACTTGTTTTCTATGTCTGTGAGTCTATTTGTTTAATAAATAAATTCATTTGTATCAATGTTCACAACAGCACTACTTATAATCAATCCTTTGTATTTCTGTGGTATCAGCTGTAACATCTTTTTATTTCTGATTTTATTTATATGTGTTCTCTCTTTTTTTCTTGGTATACCTAGCTAAAGGTTTGTTAACTTTTTTTTTTTCATCTTTTCAAACAATCAGCTCTTAGTTTCATTTATCTTTTTCTATTGTCTTTTTAGTCTCTATTTCATTTATTTCTGTACTAATCTTTGTAAGTTCCTTCCTTTTAACTGACTTTGGGCTCTGTTTATCTTCTTTTACTACTTTCTTGAGATGTAATGTTAGGTTGTTTATTTGAGACTTCTTGTTTCTTGTAATAGGTACTTATTGCTATGAACTTCCCTCTTAGAACAGCTTTTGCTTCAAGCCATAAATTTTGGTTAAGTTTGATCCCATTTATAAAGCTCAACATTATTACTCTCCCTTGCCCATGTTTTATATTTTTGGTGTCACAATTTACATCTTTTAATCCAATTTACATCTTTTAATCTTGTGTATCCCTTAACTAATTATTATAATCATAGTTATTTTTACTACTACTAGCTTTATAAATGATTAATCTACCACCTTGACTACATATTTACCTCAGAGATAATTATTCTTTTATATGTGTTCTTGATACTGTCAGCACCTTTTCTTATCTGCTTAACACCCCTTTAACATTTCTCTTAAGGTTGGTTCAGTCATGATGAACTTCTTTAGCTTTTGCTTGTCTGAAAAATGCTTTTCCTCTCTCACTTCTGAATGATAACTTTGTGGGGTAGAATGTTTTTGGTTAGAATGAGTTTTTTGTTTTGTTTTTACTTTTATTTAGCAATTGACTATATTTGTGCCACTCCCTTTTGGTTTACAAAGTTTTTGCTGAAAAATCTTCTGGAGGTTCCCTTGTACAAAATAAATCTTTTTTCTCTTACTGCTTTTAATATTATCTCCTTGTCTTTAACTTTTGATATTTTAATTACAATCTGTCTTGGTGTGGGTTTTTTTGGGTTACTGTTTTGTTTTGTTTTTTTTCATTAAAAGACTTTACTTTTTAGAGCAGTTTCAGGTTCATAGCAGAATTGAGCAGAAAATACAGAGAGTTCACACATAGCCCTCCCTACCCACATATATATACTCCCCTACCCTCAACACCCCTCATCAGTGTGGCATATTTGGTACAATCGATGAACCAACATGGACACATTATTATCAACCAAAGTCCATAGTTAACATTAGGGTTTACATTTGATGCTGTAAATTCTGTGGATTTTGACAAATGCATAATGACATGTAGCCACCACTACAGTATCATACAGACAATTTAATTGCCCTAAAAATTTCTGGTGCTGCCTCCCTCCCTCTCCCCAAACCCTTGGAAATCATGGGTTACTGTTATTTGGAATTCTCTGGGATTCCTGAATCCAGGTGTCTTTCCAAGTTTGGAAAGTATTCAGCCATTATTTCTTTAAATAAGACTTCTGTCCCTTTCTCTTCTCTTTTTCTGGGAGCCCTATGATGCAAATGATAGTCTGTTAGATCAATGACATAAATCACTTTTTAACTCTTTTTTTTCCTTTTTGTTGCTCTGATTGAGTTTCACTGCCTTGTCTTTGAATTGACCAAATTATTTTTTCTGTTTCTTCAAGTCTTTTGTCGAACTCCTCTAGTGAAATTTTTCAGTTCAATTATCATATTCTTCAGTTCTATGACTTCTATTTGGAACTTTTTTATATTTTCCATTCCCTGTGAAGTTCTCACTGTGTTCATCCATTCTTCTCCCTAGTTTTGTGAGCGTTTTTATGACAACTACGTTGAACTTTGTCCTTGAGAGTGTTCCCGGAGGCTCTTAGATGTGTGTGTTAAATTAGCTGACTGCCCCTCAGCCTGACACTTTAATATAAGCAAGTGAGCTTATTTCAGTTTAAGCATTGGTGGAATTAGCTACCTCTGAGCTGGGCCCTGGGGCAGGTGAGTCTGACCCACAAGACTATAGTGATCTGAGAAACCACTAGAATAAAATAAGACATTTCTCATTTTTTGTCTCTCCTAATAGACTGCTCTTCAGCACCGTGGCTCCATAAAGTCTTGTGGGTCATAGAACACCAGCCCCATTTATTTTCAAAGTGAGATGTTTTCAGGGCTTGCCTTTCAAGTATATGCCTTTAAAGCTGGGATACTCAGTGTGGGGTTAGAACATTTCACTCCTCAGGGAGAAGCTCCAGGTTTTGGGTTTCCTCCCACTGTCAGTCACCATGCTGGGCGTGGGGTTTATAGAAAGACTGAATCCCAGCTTCTTCCACCCACTTCTTTTTTCTTCTCCTTTGCCAGATGTGTAGTCATCACTCAGTCATCCTTTAGATTTTTTTAAGGGGAAGTTGTTCCATATGTGGCTGTGGACTCAGTGTGTCTGTGGGACGAGGTGAGCGCAGGATCTTCCTACATTGCCATCGTGAACTAGAACTTTCCTTACCACCTTTGATAAGGCTCAGATCCCAAGAGAATAACTGAAAACCCTTTTGGGGATGTCAGTGATTATGCACATGTTTACACTAAAATTTCTGTTCAAGAACTACATGCTATTTAGAAAGGTTCTTATGTTTAACATGTGCACATCCTTAATTATATCACATCTTAAGTTGTTGCTTTGTCATAGGACTTGACAGAAGTTTGCTAGGTTAGATAAGAGAATCTGCTGGTACTGGACTATTCGAAGACCATTTGCTGTTTACTAGTGGTCCCCACTTGAAAGTATAGAAAAAGTTATATTATTTGACATATTGTTAAACAGGCTGCAGAGCAGTGTAGGTGTTGTGAAACTTGAGTGGTGAGTTAGATGATGCGCGAGTTACAAGTCATGGCAATTACTAGTCATGTTGGCAATTAAATCAAAAATAAAATGTTGGTCTTTCCCTATAGATAGTTTGAGAAGCACTATCTTTGATGATAGCAGCTTGGTTTAGGAATGCCACATGCTAGTCTAAATATTTTAAGTCTATTTCCAAACAGAAAATTAGTAGAAAGAGTAAACAATGTGATATGAAAAGTTGGGGGGTGGTAAGCCGAATCTAAATATGATTTCTAAAATACAGATAGAAATGGTTTGCCTTAAGAGGTATTTTTGAAGAGTTGTCAAATTTTTAATGTGTTATAAATAATGTAACAATTATTAGTGAATATTTGTTGAATATCTTTACGGCTCATTCAAAATAGAGTGCAGTCCTTTTTTTCTTTTTTGTTTATATATGGAACTTACTAAAGACAAGAAGTAGATGGGACACAAATACCATTTTTTATGGATGACCTGAAGCTAAGCATGTTATTTATTTTATACACTCCTTGTCTCAATTGATCACTGTGCTAAAATCTTTCATACCATTCAATTTCAGTCTTGAGTTTATGGAAAAGATATACTCATTGCAGAGATATGATAATGTCATCAGACATGTGTGGTATTTTAATAATAACAAAGAACTTTTACCTATGTTATTCCATATGATCCTCACAAAAATCCTGCAATACTGGGAAGTGCTTTTTTCCATTTTATAGAGGAAGAAATAAGGACTAGGTGACTGGTGGGACTGAGGCACAAAAGGAAATGGTTGAATAAATCAGCCAATAAGTTGACATATATGCATCACCCCATCAGACAAACAGCAGAATACATATGTTTTTTAAGCCCTCATGGAACAGTCAGCAAGATTCAGACTATCCAGGGTCATAAGATAAACCTCAAGAAATTTAAAAGAACTGAAATCATGCAGAGTATATTCTATGAAAATAATTGAATAATTAAGATATGATTAAGCATTTCTGTTTTAATAACAGAAAGCCTATAAAAATCTTCAAAAGCTTGGAAATTAAATAAATACACTTTTTAAAAAAAATCTACAGATCAAAAGTCTCATAATTTATAATAAATTATGAAATATATGGATCTGAATGGAATGAAAATATAATTTACTAAAATGTACAAGATCCAGCTAAATTAGTACAGAGAGGAAGTTGTACAATAGTAAACATTTACTCTTTAAAAGAGACAAAGTCTCATTTTGATCATCTCATTTTTGATCATCTAAGTTACTACCTTAGAAAACTAGAAGAGAAAATAAACCTAAACCACAGAAACAAAAAAATTATAAAAGAGCAGAAATCAATTCCATTATATATCATTCCATTTATATTAACATTCTTGAAATGACTGAAAGCAATTGAGAAAAATCAATAAGGCAAAATGCTGATTCTTCCAAAATATCAATAAAATTGGTAAATCAAGAATGATAAAGACAGAGAAGATACAAACCAATATTAGGAATGAAAACAGAGGGTAGTGCCATAGATTTTTAAGCAATAAAAATTATAAGGTAATAGTACAAGTAATTCTATGCTTGCTCATATATATGACAACTTAAAAGAAAAGGACCAAGTCCTCAAAAACCACAAACTACCAAAACTCAACCAAGATGAAATAGACAACCTGAAGAGTTTTATAATCACTAGAGACATCTGGTTTGTAATTAAAATCTGAAAAACAAATATCCAAGTCCACATAATTTCACTAAATAATTCTGCCCAATATTTAAAGAAAAATTAAAACCAATTTTATGCAATCTCTTCTGAAAAATACAAGAGAGGGAATACTTCTCAACTCATTTTATGAGACTAGTTTGATACCAAAGCCAAGCAAGGACAGTAACAAAAAAAGAAAAATTACTATCTCATGAACTAAGGCAAAAAAATTGTCAACAAAACATAGCTAATCAAATCAAGGAAAGAATAAAAAGAATCATACAACATTACTAATTGGGATTTATTCTATGTATGCAAGAATGGTTCAGAATATGCAAAACCACTTAATGTAACCTAGCATAACAAGCTAAGACGAAAAGTCATGTTTTCCTATGAATTGATGAAGAAAGGGCATTTGAAATTCAACACACATTCAATATAGAGTATATCAATAAATTAGAAATAGAGGGAAACGTCATTAATTTGATAAAAAGGATTTACAAAAATCCTACAACTAACACACTTAATGGGGAAAGACTGAGTGCTTTCCATCTAAAATTGAAATCTAAATGTCCACTCTCATCCTTCCTATTCCACATAATACTGGGAGTTCTAGCCACATCAATAGGCAAAAAAATAAACAAATAAGTAAAATACATACAGCTTACAATAAATAAATTCTGTTTCCAGGTGACATGGTTGTCTATTAAAAAAAATCCCAAGAAATCTACAAAATAATTCTTAGAAATAATGAGTGAAGTAAACAAAGTAATAGTTTAAGTGTTACACTGAATGGAAACTGTAATCTCAAAATATTATACCCTGTAAGATTCCATTTAAATAACATTCTTGAAATGACAAAATTATAGAACAGAGAAGAGATAGTAGTTGCCAGGGCTTTATTCAGTAGAGAGGAGGAAGATGGCAGTGCCTATAAGTGCAGCAAGAAGGATCCTTGTAATAGAACTTTTCTGCATTTTATTGTGATGGTGATCACACAGGTCTACAAATGTGATAAAATTATGCAGAAGCAAATATAAACATGGGCAGACACACATACATATGCACATGAATGCATATAAAAATAGTTTAGTCTTAGTAAGACTGCTAGAGTATAGCAATGTCAATTCCCTAGTAAGATGTTACAGTTGGAGGATAGTTATATCTGGTTACTTTGTATTACTTCTTACAAGTGCATGTGAATCTAAAATTACATGAAAATTTAAAGTCGAAATATAAAAGAAAAGATTTTGTCAACTTTTGCAGGTTTGCCGAGGGATGAAGGAAGAAATAAAATCCACATTTAAAATCTTCTTCGCTAAGACTTGTCCCTTCACGATGGCAAGGGATTAAGATAAATGATGATATAAAATTAAGAACAATTATTACTATTATTACTAGTTATTTGCCTGAATCACTGTTATTTTTATGGATTCCTATAAATAACTGAAAAGAAAGAAATAATATTAGAAAAGTGCAACAGTTAAGGAAACAAAAGCATAGTAGAGCCATAGGAGAAAGGTGAACTAGTTAGGACCCTTCCCTGTGCATAAATATCTTAGAATAAGGAAGTATGACACTGAATGTCATGTGCAGAATTACTGTACTGCTGATACACTTGTATTCTTTCTTTTCTGGATGAAATAGAAATATAGATGTTTTTAACTACTAAGAATTATCTTTAATTTGAAAATGGGAAGAGAGAAAATTGTACATTATCTCAGTGCATTCATTTTCTATTGCTTCTGTAACTAATTACCACAAACAGTGGCTTCAACACACAAATTTATTATCTTACACTTATGGTGACCAGCAATGGATCCTACTTGCTAAAGTCAAGATATTAGCTGGGCTGTGCTGCTTCTAGAGGCTCTAGGGAAGATTCCATTCCTTGGCTTTTCTAGCCTCTACAGATTGTCTGCATTTCTGGACTCATGGCCCCTTCCAGAAACAGCATCACTCTGATCTCTGCTGCTGTCTTTACACCTCCTTCTTTGACTCCGACCCTCCTGACCCACTTTTATGAATATTTTTGTGATTACACTGGGCCCATCTGTATTATTCAGGTAGCCTTCCCATCTCAAGATTCACTATTTAATCAGATCTGTAAAGACTCTTGCCATTTACAGTAACATATTCACAGGTTTCTGGGATTAGGATGTATACATCTTTGAGGGGTAACTGTCCTGTCTACCAAATGGGTAAACTGATACTCAATATAATCTCACATTTCAAAATATAAATTCAAGGCTGGGTCATCACTGAGTCAACACTAAGAAATATTTCATAACTTAAAGGTACATCTACATAATTGTCCCGAATTTGGTATTACGACCCATTCCATGTGGGAGTCTCCATTATAAGGCATATGAATTTGAAATGACAGGCAATTTTTTCTTTAAGTTAAATAAAAGTTAAGGGGTATGATTAAATTGTATCATTATAAGTGGCTATGTTGACAAGAACTCAGAATATGTGGATAATCAGCAGGAATTTTCATAATGTGAACTATTTTCCATTAATTTTTATATTTTGAGAAAATAAAGTGCAAGACTGTGCATAATCTAGCATAAATAAACATATATGGACTAATATCCTTGCATAATAGTTTACACAGGATAATTTCTCATTTTGAATGCAACACTGCATTACATGTTTAATAACTGAATAATAAAATATTTTCAACCTGAGTGATGAATGTTGTATCTGAGGTCATTAAAATTCAAACTTTTATGAATGATTCATAATTCTAATGGTAATTACTGAATTTTACCCTCTCCCTGCTTCAAATGAAAAGAAACCATGGATATTCTTCAATGACAAATTGTTCCACCATATCCTTATACATCAAATTTCTGGAAACAACTATGATTGTTAATTCTCTTCTGATCATACAGATAAAAATTAATGATTTATAGAATACTGGATTTGCTTCTTCATTTCATTAATAATTAATAATGGGAACCAAAAAAGCAAAAAAAAAAAAAATGTCCCTGATGTGCCAACTGCAGTGGTTTTTGAGATATTTGCATAATGAAAGGACTGTTATGTATGTGAACTGTATCTGCTTGTAAGGCTTAGGCACTGCAAGCCATTTGCCATTTCACTCTAGCTCTTTAACCCCTCTTCTCAAGGATTGCAAATTATGTGGTTAATGAGGCTCATACTGTTATGAGCTTCTGTTTGTGATTCTATTTGAAGTCAGAGGATTTCCCTGAGGAAGCTGAGTTGTGATCCACATGTCCAAAAAAAAAAAAAAAAAAACGCATTTTGATAGTTCGATCATGTACTGAGTATTTTTATTAGATTAGCAGTAGTAAAGAATTTGGTCCTATTTTAGTGTTTTGAGCCACATGGAATCAAATTCATTTACAATTTTATTTAAGATGATAGGCATTTGCATAGGAAAGTACTGAATGTAAATTAAGAACCTAAAATGATTTATAGGCATTTAGATTTAATGATAATCAGAGAAACACTCAAATTATTCCTTTTGGCCTGACTTTTCTTTCCCATTTATGTCTTACATGACAGTAATAAAATTAGTTGTGAAATATTTTATGCTGAGGTTCTAGTCCTTTTGCAACTAAATAAACTTAAGGGATCTCTAACAAAAGAAATTAACTTCATCCTTGGGCCACAGAATTGAAATGTATCTTATTTCCTCAGGTCAGTCCATAATATTTAGGGTTTCATCATTTTGTATTTTCTGGAAAATTGAGAATTAAAGGGTTATTAATACAATTGGTACAAGATAATGGTTGTAGCTTTGTATTTTAGATTGTTTCTAAAAATAAATAAATCATCTTACATCCATAAATATTTTAAAGGGATGACTCCATAAACTGCACACACATAAAAAGCACTAGCTTGCTAGACTGAATGAGGAAATAGCATAGAGTGAAGCAAGCTCACTGTGAGTTAAAACAATTCACAATCTAGGACACTTACAAACATTTGCAGAAAGGATGTTCCACTTGCTGGCAAGTATGCAGCTCTCTGCAAAAGGCTACAGCACTTAGTGTGTCCACAGCTGACTTGCTACACTTTAGCATTTACTTTTGGGGGACATTTTAGTCTTTGTGAGTATTTCTAATGATTGACCGAACTGATTCTTTATGGAGAGAAGATTCAGCACTACTCAAAAAGAAAGTAAACTGTGACTCTTCTTCATACTCCTTTTAATAAACTACAGCCTGCAGCAAGGTGGTTATCATCCACTTCATTCTGGGACATTAGCTTTGGGATATTGACAAAGTGGAAAAAAATAAAGTGTAGTAAATTCAGTATAACTGAGAATGTAGTAAAGGATTTTTTAAACAAAAATGATACTTTTTTGGAGGAGTGGATGTCATCATTTTATAATGTTGTATACTCACAACATTGGCAGCTTCTGTTTCAGAGTATTGATGACATCATAACATAAATCTAATAAAAGAGGGAAGAATTTTTCTTGTAGTCTCATTACTAAAGACTGAAATGAACTTTCTCTCTAACACCAGATGTTGGCTTTCCTTCCTTCATTCCTATCCTTCCCTCCTTCCTTTTCTCCCCTCCTCTTTCTCCTCTTCCCTTTTGCCTTACTTTTCTTCTTCTTTTTTATTGAGACTTTCTCTTCCTTCTCAGTATTACCAGTATGTTTACTCCTAAATAAATTGTCCTAATTGAAACATTGCAACTATTGTCATGAATTTGATAAGCATAGGTAGGAGCATGAGCAAATGTGCTGTGTTCATTATCTAAAATTTTGATCATAAACATAATCCTATCTACTATATTTTTCAGACTTAATAGAATAAAATCTTCTGTTAGTTTTGTTCATAAAAGTTAAACAAAAGAAGAATCATTTCACATCTCTTAACCAGAAAAAAAGATTCTCAGATAAAAGACCAAATTTGAGAAAAACAAAATGCATCTGAACAATTTGCTTATAACCGTATTAGTCATTATAAGCCTATTATATAGCTCAAACCAGTTTTCTCTTTAGAAAACTAAATAGCACACTTACACATTTAAGACAAAAAAATGGGGTTGACCCACCCATTATTTATCATTGACTTTATATAGGTAATTTGGAGTCCCATGCTTCACAAAAGCACTTTTAAAAATGCTATTTAAAATCAAATGGAATTTCCTCAAATATATAAATATTGTGTTTGATATGAACACATGGCTTTGATACAAATGCATAAAAGTCACTCTTGAACAGGTGATAGATAGATGATAGGCAGATAGACTCATAAACATAATACACACATATATTAACCCTAACCCTATACCTATATATATATATATATATTATATATATTAAGATAATAACTTTGTCTTTAGGGTATTAAAAAAAGAATAATAGGATTAATTTTCCTTTGAAAAAAGAAGCTAAATTTCCTTCCTCTACATAAATTCATGTTTAATGACGATAAGACCTCTTTTCTATTTCCCCAATCTATCTTAGATAATTTTCTATAGCCACACTTACATTCATCTCAAAAATAAAAAGATTTATTGATTAAGGTTATAGTTTATTCTTAATTACTTTGATATCACTTCCAGAAGTTGATATCTAAGAATGAAAATTTGCTTCATCCAAAACCTTACAAAGAAAAAAAGAAAGTAAAAGGAGTAGAGGGAGAAGAAGGAAGAAAAAGAAAAAGGAGGAAAGGAAAAATAATTTGCATAGTAAGCCATCCTCCCTGCCTATGAAATACGACAAATCATTGTTTATAGTCTTTCCACAACTTCAGCTCCTATCACTTTACCTATAATGTAAATAATCCTCCTTCTGGAGGACAGAACACAAGGTAAAGGTGATTGTTATCACTGTCATTTTGAAGACGTTAATCAATTCTAAAATATTTTTTCTGATCTAGTTTCCAAGATGTCAGAACTCTCAGAGTATGTTCAACAATTAGGTAATTGTAAAATCAAACAAAAATGTCAGTTGCATGTTATGCTTTATTCATTTTGAGATAAAGCCCTGTAGAGAATGACAACACTGTGTTGCCTTATGGTGGGGTAGGGGGGAAGCTGTGTGATATAGGAAACAGGAGTAGTTAAAAAAAAAATTAACCTGTCTGTTCTATAACAGTATTCTATTCTATACTAAGGCCTGACTGTGACATGAGTTTACACTTTTATTTTTAATATCCTTGTGAAATAGAGTGAACTAGGTGTACTTCTTGTATTTTCAGATTGGAATGGTAGTGGGAACACATATATCCTTACTTCTAGTCCAAAGCTTGTTTTGAGAAGTCTGTATAGCACATAAGCTATATTTGGCATGACTTGTGTTCCATACTTCATGGTGCTTAGGGTGCATTTAGGACATCAGCCACCTGGGGGATTGTTTAAAGTGGATTCCATGCACCTGCTGCTGCATGTGCTGCATATGCTTCCCCACACTAATGGATCATTGAAAGAATGACTTTCATATGATTGCTTTTTAAAAAATCACTACAAAGTTTGGGTTCCTTAAAATTCTTAAATGAATCTATTAGGAGAGACAGGGAGAAAGAAGGATGAATATAGAAGAAATAACTGCTTCTCTATGAGGCTAGTAGCCTTGTTTTAAAGATAGATACTAAATAAGTTCTAAAATTATCTTAACAATAACTTTACTATTAATGTAAATGCATGGACTCTCAAAGTCCATACTTCAGAAAAAATTTGGTGGGTTTTCTTCTGTTAATTTATAAGTAGACCACTTCATTTTTTATTTATAGTCCATAATTTGGTAAATCAACCACTTCTGAGCACTCTGGGCAAGTTTCTATAATGGACATAAAGGATTATTGACATCTCTGATGAAAAGTACAATGCAAGATTAGAGAATTAGAAAAAAAAATTTTTTAAAAACTACAGTAAGCATGTTTGATTACACTGAGAATATGCAAAGGAATTATGATTTTAGGAAAATATATTATTAATATAAAAGCATGTGGTCAATTATGTATGATAGATGAGTATAATTGTACCCAACTATTGTGCATGTGTACTGCATTTGATATATTGATCGCAATTCATCATAAACATTTTATCATATCCCCTCATTTTTGAAAAGTTACATATTCTAATAATTTCATTCTAACTCTCCAAACACTATTATTTAAGCTTCAGTAATATTTTCATGAAACATAATTTCTTAAAACTGTAAATAGTAAATACCAAAATGACCTCTTAAGAGTAAAAAGATACAGCCTGTGTTTATTGGATAAGAATAAGAAATTTTAAGTGAAATGTTGCATAGTAAGTACATAATGCTGTGAGCTATAACAACCATGTAGAAAGAATATTTTGCTTTTTAGTCATCAGAAGACCTTATCAGAGTAACCTGTTAGTGAATGAAACAATCAATTTATGCTTAAAGCTGTAAACTCTCATTTATCTACCATGTTTTGTGTTTGCTCTGTGAACATCTGGAGCTAAAATGAGAAAGCATTTTCACGTAAAACAATAAACATTTGAGCAGAAATCAGAGAGCTTTTGAATAAAAACAAAATATTTCCTTAGAAATGTAGTTTCAAGCAATCCTAGCATATTCAGACACTAATGTTAACATGTCTCTTTAGATTTAGATGACATTTAACATAAATATTAATGACAATTTCATTAAAATCTGATTTCCTACACAAGTGGATCTTTCTTTTATTCATTTCTGCAATTAAAAACTGCTACTTCCTGTTGCATATGCACAGCATCATTCAAAACTGCAATGTGTGGAGTATAGTTTATTACATGCATGGAAAAACAAACATTTTTCGAATTACAGATATTTACAAGCAGGGAGAATAGAGGAGACTCACATTTGTTACTGTAAGTATCGATATGTTTAGGCAATTCTGTAAGATACTGTTCTGAGTAAAAGTGTCAGAACACACAGGAGGTCAGATAATTTCTCAGGTAAGCATATACTCATCTTTAGGAAAATAATCATCCTGATTTCCTGCTCCATTAGATTAATTAATCCACACTGATGTTCAATACCCCAAAGAAATTTCCTCACCTAGTCACATAGGAGGGGATCTAATTGTTGCAATTTTAGTGACTGTACTTCAGTCAGTTTAATAGTCTTACAGTAAGTGATCCCTTTACAGAAAACATATAAATACGATAGTTCCCAGCATTATGATGTCATAGCACCTATAAATACAAGGGGAAAAGAAATACATCCTTTTAAATTGAGAGTTTATAGTTCTCTTGTGGATATCTTCCAGCTGAAGATGAGTATCTATAATTCTTCTTTAACAGAATACATCAGAAACCCATGATTCCTATCACGTAATACAGAAAGTTCCAGATACTTTAATCCATATGGTGCACTGTTGATGAGCTATCTAACCTAATTTTTAAGCCCTGAGGAAACTTCCAAACTATTATTGGTAAATAAAAATGATACTAACAAGATAATAAGCCTGTAATCTCACTGGGTGGTTACTGCCATTCAAATATACAATGTTCTTATATTTACTCATCCACAGTTATAAATAGCAACTAAAACTGAAGTTTGTCTTCAGGATAAAGAGAGAAAATAATGGTATCTGAAAATATGGATACTAATAGATAATTTTTTTTTCCTGCTTTAGAGCCCTCACTGTTCTTTATCACACATATGTCATTTGAAGCAAATTCATGTAGTATATACAGCCATTTTCTCTACATTCTAATAGGCACCAACGTTTTTTGAGTTCCCTATCTGATAATTTACTTTTTTATGATATCCATTTCTGTTTTTAAAATGTCACATTAATAATATGATTACATCTTTAAAATGTCAAGCACCTAAATATGATTTTCCCTGTACACTACGTATCACCCTTTTGCATTTTGAGTATATGGTAGTAATTGACTCACCATATTAAAGGCCATTTCCACAGTAACCTGTTCCAGTTCATGAGTGATCTATGGACACTCTGCTATTGTAAATATGCCATTGTGTCTCTCAGTTCTGTTGGCAATTGGCTATAAAACATCTGGCTGACACAAACCACTAGCTAATCTTTTAGGCTTTACTGAAACAACTCTTGGACTAATGGTAAAAACATAGGTGCAGACTTATATTAGTTACAGAAACTTAAGGATTTAGGAAGCAATTTCTGACTTTAAAGGGTTTTATTTGACAATTACAGGATAGAGGTGGATTTGAATCCAGTTCACAAGATAAAGATGGACTTTAAATTTGATGCATGTGTGTGACACCCTGCTGCTCAATTTCTCATACATATCCATATGGTACTACTATCCTGTTTTTATTTAACTCCATTTATTTTGTTGTTGTTGCTTTTAAATGTTTTGTTACAGAAATTAACAATTTAAAAACAAGCAAGACTATTTTACAGTCTCTTGCTGCAAGGCTCTTCCCTCTGAGGAAAACATCACTTGCTGTTTATAAGTGTGGATGAGTAAATACAAGAATTTTGCATATCTGAGTGGCAGTGACCACCTAATGAGATTACTGGGTCAGGTTTATTATCTTCTTTGTATCACTTGGATTAGTCAACCTCGCCAGCCTTAAACTTAAACATCTTTAATAAAGGTGGTGTGATACAGGGATTTGGTAAAAAGAGAAAAAATACATTGGTTTGCATTTTAGAGTTTATGACCAGTGTGCTTGTGCCTTTTGTGATGATAAGCCAAAATATCAATTTCTCAAAAGACAACAGAGTTTTATTATTAATTATTTCATTTGCCTTTCACATCAACCATTGATTCTTTGTCAATCCTCTTTCCATTTCTATAGGAAAAGCAGGAATGAATGCTTGTTATTTTCCCATTAATTACTAGTTTTGAAAAAAGTTGTTCTCTCACATTTATCAATGATAGCAAATTAGAATTTTTGTCCTATTACGACCTAAGAAATGTAAATATCTGGTATGCTTCATCAATTGCATTTTTTAAAAATGCTAAAAATGTCCCATTTTTAGCCTTTGATACCTTTTCTGGTTGGCTCCTGAGTCCTTTTAACATGACCTAAGTGGACTCTGTTAGGTCTTTGCACTCTGAATTGTTCCAGGTTTATACTATGTATTTAATGTGCCAAAGTGGAATCAAACATTTCTCTAACAAGTCCTAGCTGAATTTCAGGAAATATAATGATATTTGAATGACTTCTAAATCACTATTGCTAGTCCAAGCTAGAATTAGACTCATCATTCAAAAGTATATTGATCTCATTTTCATGTAATAACTCTAACAAACGCAACAACAAATATTTACTTTTCTGTATTCTCATATTAATTGATGTTACTAATTTACACTTAGTCACTCATGCCAGAGACCTTGGGAATCGGTCTAGATAATCCTCCCTTCCTCATATTCATTCCTCAGATATAACTAGTTTCATTTTCAAAATGTTTCATTAATCTTCCCCTACCATTTCATTCATTCTGTTATATTATCAAAATGTTATCTGTGTAACTTTTATACCCACCCCTCACCCCAACTGAATGGCATATACAGAACATTGAGGAGTGTGAACATTTTTATGTAGGAAGTAGAGAGATGCTCCAGTGGGTGTCCCCCATTTTAAATTGACTTCCATATTGCACTCAGAATTTTCAGTCTAAAATACAGATAGGGCAATCACTTATCAGTCTAGACCCCTTCAATGACTCCTCATTCTGAGAATTATACCCAAGTTCCGTAGAATCACTCTCTATACCTTTTTTTTTCTAGTTCACTTTTTTTTATTTATATAAACACCTTTCTGCTAGACGAGCAACATTAGCAAAATGTATACACAGCACATCAAACAACCTCTGAAATCAAGTGTGTTCCTTGTTTTCTCACAATGCCAACTTGGTAGACACTTTTGGTTCCTCTCAGGCACAAACTGAGACTTTTTTTGGGTTTCTTCTCCAGAGATATTCCTTAGTAATAGAAGTCTCCTTAACTAGTCATCAAATAATAAGAGCAGAAGGAAGTAGAAATTTGGTCTATATCCCTGCAATCTGGAGGGACAATTTTAAGGTGCTTTCTGCACAAATCCTCAGAGGGTTCCAAGTAGAATGGAGCCCCAGTTTTCCGCTGCAGTAAAGAGCTCGACAATGGTCTTTTTGACTTTTCTTCCATTTTTATCTCTTCCTCTCCTCCTGATCCCCTCACCCAAATCAACTCTGCCCACCTCTTCACTCTGCATTGATATGTAAGTTTTGTTTTTGAGAGAACTGAAACTAAAGCAACCGTGTATCTTAATAGGCACAATGTCAGGAAGTAGGCATTTCTTCTTCCTCTACGATTATCCTGCTAAGGGAAGGTATCCACTGCTGACCAACCATTAAAATAAGGGTCTATAAGAAAATATTTATAACTGTTATTAAGGTATAGGCTTTTAGACAAGGGAAGATTGATGATTACCTATTTAAACTTAAAATTATACTTTATGAATGATAAAATGAGACAAGAAAAAGTTAAGTGATTCCTGGAAGGTTACAGAAGTATGTATGTAAGACTGGATCTGTGAGTCAACATTATTTCTCCTAATACTGAAACAGTTCTGAGAAATTAAATTAATGAATAAAATAATGAACAAATGAATAAAGAATAAATGAAAAAAACACATTTTTAAGCACTTTTTTTTCTTTTTTAACTTTTTAGGTTTGTTTGTTTATTTGTTTGTTTGTTTGTTTGTTTATTTATTTATTTTAATGGAGGTACTGGGGATTGAACCCAGGACCTCATGCATGCTAAGCACATGCTCTACCACTGAGCTATACCCTCCCCCTGAAAAAAAACATATTTCTGTCCTTCAGTTGTTCCAGTGAGTTTCTATTCTTAGTATAAAACACCCAGTCTCTACAGCGCCCTATAAGACCTTTTGCCTTACACATTCTCCATCTGTTTTTCACATCATTCTCTACTTTCCACTCCCATATTAAAATTCTTCCATTTATATGAATACAACATCCTGCTAACATCTTAGAAATATTCCTATATGTTCCTCTGCTTGAATGGTCTCATATCTTTCTTCATCTAGCTAACTTCTTCATAACTTTTAGATCTGAATTTTTATGTTCTTTCTGCGAGGGAATTTTTCCAGACTACATAGATTAGGTTATGTTGAAGTTCTTCATAGAACTCAGGTAGTTAGAAGTCATTAATAAGTATTTGCTGAGTGTTTAAGATATGCCCAGCTCTGCTTGAGGTTTTTGTATACACAGCACATCAAACAACCTCTGAAATCAAGTAGCTAATGTCCTGCTAAGTAGTTGGAAAAGGCGTGTCTTTTTGTAAGACTCTAAGCCCTAGTGAGGGAGATCATGTCTGCCTTAGTAACTGCATAAGAGGTCGCTCAAGAAAGAGTTGCTGAACTTTGTTAATGTCCACAAAATCTTTTGAAAATATGGGCAAACTTCAACAGATTTGTATTTTGGAAGCTCGTTTTCTGTTTTATGAGTTTGCATAAATGCACAAATTTAGAGATATCATATTCAAAAATACTTGAGAGACTATTGCACATGGGGGGAGAGCACGTATGGACAAAGAACCAAATTCATGAGGCTGATGTTTTCCTTGCTCAAAGGTAAGGTGCCATGCTTAACATGGTCTTGTCAAGGAGCTGTGATTCTCAGTCAGTTTAGCTGACTAGGACACCATGCTAGGAGAAGATCACTATGAGTGCACATGTGTATGTGGGAAAGGGAAGTCATGGGGGATTCTACTGCAATAATCTGCTGCCTAATACCACCCAATGACCACTCAGTACTTTTTAATAACTGCTATTCTTCCATTCAGTGTTATGGATGATTACAGTTTCTGACATGAGATAGCATCAAGTTTACGTGGGAAAAGCCATTTTTTAGATGGTAAATAGAAGATGTCACTTACAGGAATGAAAACTAGCTGAGTAGTAAATTATATTACTATGAAACAAATGCAATAGTGGAACATTTTAACATTCTTTTTTTTTTTCTTGAAGCAGAATTTTAACAAAATAATTAAGCTTGGTTTCAATAACTTATTCTGAAATTTCATCTTACTGAGTCATTATTTGGTTCAGTCATTGACTTCTTTTATTCCACATACTCTTACCAACAAAACAAACAAAACAAAACAAAACAAAACAAAAAGAAACTAAAACAAAATAAAAATGTAAAAAGATAGGACTTATGTTTGCTCCACTTTGTGTCCCGAGGCTATAAGGAAAGAAGTTAGGCTCATCAGAGTTTCACAGGCATTCTGGGAACTGGCCTATTTTGCACAACTGCATCTGTCCTCTCAAGAAGTATGCATTTAGCTGGGTGACCACATAGAAGCAGCTGCTGGGTCACCCTCCTGAGTCTTGGTAGCAACTATTAGGCTGATATTTGGTCACAAGCAATAAACTGACACATGGAGTTTTCTCACCTGTGTGCTACTTCTCCTGTGGGTGTGGACAATACTCACTGCTTTTAATAGCTCTGGGAGCCACACTGATCTCATCACTGAGGAGTCACATTCCTTCTCTGAGAGCTGGCTGCATATGCTGCTGCTGCTTCATGGTCTCTTAACTACTAAATCCTTGCACATGGATACCTTAGGAGGTTGTGTGAAATAAAATCTGTCACAGATTTAACAAACCACTCTGCCATCACACACTCCCTGAAGGGCATGTGCTTCTGAGGCACTTTATAATTGTTACATGATTGATTCAGTAGTTGTTAATGATTACAAATTATCAGTAAACTTTATTAAATAAATAACAGCAACAAGACCTGGAAGGAACAGACTTCCATCCTGATTCTGCCCTTTTTATTCTGAAAAGAGGCTTATTATTTTGATTGTATGCCACAAATTTTATTATTTGTTTTGATAAATATCTTTGACTTGGTTTTTAATGTTGTCATGCAAAAATCCTACAAGGTCACTCAGCTACTTTTCTTGTCTAACACATACAGAGAAGGTGCAATTTATTTCCACTGAATAACTTAGAGCAGCTTAATGCCTTTATTTAATGTCTTAGAAATTCCAGAAATGCAAAGATGGGTAAGACCTCAGCTTCATTTTTACATCTTCCAGATTGGATGTTCGCTGCTTCTATGAGGCTAACTTTTCTTCACTTGAAAAGATTCTATAACATAATGGAAAACACGAGGACTTCAGGGTCCCTGAGATCTGAGTTCAAATCCCATTACACATCTTCAGCTTATTAGATGTTTGAACTTGTGCATATGGTTATTTTCTCTTGGTCTCATTATTCTCTCTACAGCCTGTAGGGTTGCTTAGGATATAAACAGTATAAGAAACTACTGGCTTATTGTAAGTTCTTGATAAACAGCAGCCTTAATGATTATCACATATTTGGGAGTTCTCCGGGAAGATTTTGATAAATTGTTCTAACAAGAAGACCACAAAATCTAATGGCTGAAACAAGGCTGAAGTAAGTAACCGTAGAAAGTTAAGCATATCAGGGCTGCTCGGGCTGCTCTGGCTGCTCTGCCATTCTTGTCATCCTCTGGGTCAACTGTGCTATTTCAGTTTCCATCATCTTTCTGCAAGTGGGCGGGAGAAAGGACTAGAATAGGAAATACCTAATCATTTTATGAACAAGTCCTAGAATCGACAACCATTCTATCATACACATCAGATTGGCCAAAATTGATTGACATGCCTACACCTAGCAAGAAAAAGATAAAAGAAACTATCATTTAGCTGGGTGACCACATAGCTATCCAAACCCTATTACTAAGAAAGAAGATAATGGGTATTGGCAGGTAATTACCACTCTGACAGGCTTGGATTCTTCCTGGTTCAATTTTCTTATTTTTCCTCATTATTCTCTAAAAATAAACTCTGGTTTATGGATTTTAGTGCTCCCCAAGCTGTAGTAGTCATAGCCTTAGGATAATCATTAATGTTATGATTTCACTGCCGTGCTACATAAGGTATCTTGTTATGAATATGGACTTCAGTTACTGTATACACACTTAACATGTGTAGCCCTAACCATCCACAGAAATGTCTTACACACCTGTCAATCTGATTCCAGTCTACATTAATGACAGTGGAACTGGCACTGGTATAATAATAAGTATGTCATACTTATTAAAAATCATGATAAAAAACGTTTAATGAGTGAGCTCTATTTCCTGAATCTGCATATTCATTTCTGTTCATCTACTACTCCCCAATAATATAAAGAAAAGAAAACAACAGTCTAACCTTAGCTGCACTAATACTGCACTTAAAATAATATTTAAAGGAATGTCATCTTCATTATATGCTGGTAGCGTCAGAACACTTTTCACATTATAGGATATGTATCTTTTCTACCCAGAATTCTTTTGCATTTCCTCTAGTATTCTCCTCCCACATCATGATGTATACATCTTCATTAACACTGCAATTAGTGAGCAGTAATTTCGCTTCTAGCTCTCTAAGAAAACTATCTTATAACTTTTCTCTTTTCTCAAATTTTCCTATCTTTACCAGTTTCTGATTTCACTGCAGAGTGGAATGTTCTCATTTGTGACTTCTAAATTTTTAGTCCACTTATACCTATGTATCTCTGTCATCACTTCATTTACAATGAAATTTTTTCTTTTGATGATAATCTTTCTAGTTTTGCTCTGAATTCAACTTCATTGTGACTTAATGTTTTACTCCTTAAATTAAACTTCATGCCTCATAATCGATATCTGATTCTCTATTGGCTCATTCTCATTGACATACAAACATTTCCCTCTAGCTATTGTCTTTTTTGCATATTTTATTACTTTTTATTTTTAAACAAATACATAGCAGTAGAATTTACATATAATAAACTTCGTATCTTTAAAGTGTTCAGGTTGTATCGTATGAATATATGCATGAAATCATGACCACAATCAAGATGACAAATGTATAATATAGTTATATAACCAGCTCCTTTTTTTGACCCTCTTTCCTTGCCCAATCCCTTTCCTCAGATAAATCACTGATCCACTTTCTGTCACTACAGCTTACTTTATGGAATTTTATGTAAATTGAAACATACAATATTAATTGTTTTGTATGGCTTCTCCAACTCAGCATAATTATTTTGATATTCATCCACGTTTTTGTGTATCAACAGTCATTTCATATTTAATGCTGAATAGTATTCATTGTGTTGATATGCCAGATTTGTTGATCCATTCACCAAATGGATATCTGGATTGTTTGTAGCTTTTGGCTGTTACAATAAAGCTGTTCTGAACATTGGTGTACAAGTGTCTGCATGAACAATTGTTTTAACTTCTCTAGGTTAATACCTAGGAGTAGACTAGATGATACAAAAATAATATATATACATACATATACACATATATATATATTTTAGAAACTGCCTAACTTTTCTCATCACCAGAAATTAGTTGTAGTTCCTCTGCATCCTCACTAGTATTTGGCATGATCAGTCATTTTAACTTTATCCATACTAATAGATATATAGAGACATCTTACTGAATTTTGCATTTACCTCATGACTAATAATGTTGAATTCATTTCATAGCACTAACTTAACATCCCTATTTTCTTTGGTAAAATGTCTATTCAAAAATTTTGCCTAACTTTATTGTTTACTTTTCATTGAGTTTTGAGATTCTTTATATATAATGCATACAAGCTTTTTATGAGGCAAATGGTTTCACATATTTTCTCCCAATTTATGGCTTGTCATATTGGTCTTCACAGCATTCTTCAAGTACCAGTTCTTAATTTTGATAAAGTCCTATTGCTTTCTTTATGGATCATAGTTTTGACATCATAAATAAGAAATATTGCTTAAACCAATGTCGCCATATTTTCTTCTATGCTTACGTTTAGAATTTTTAAAGTTTTACATTTTACATTTGGTTTGAAAAACAATTTTGTATTAATTTTTGCAGGTGTGACATATGTGTCAAGGTTCATTTGCATATTTTGGAGGTATTATACATTAATTTTTAGGTATAAGTTATGAATTAAAAATTATTTTTGCATATGCATGTCAAATTTTAGCAGAACAATTTATTGAAAATACTATCATTTTTCAATTGATCTGCTTTTAGATCTTTATCCAAAATTATTTTGTTTTGATGCATAGGTTTTGATTACCTATCTTATGCCATTGATCTATTTGTCTATCTTGATGCCAGTGCCACACTCTCCTGATAACATAGCTATATAAAAAGTCTTAATGTCAGATAGGCTAAGTTATATAACTTCTTTCTTACTCAAAATGACTTGAGGATTCATAAGTCCACATGAAGTTTAGAATCATCAATTCTCTACAAAAGGGTGCTAGGACTCTGACTGAGATTACATTGAATATACAGATTAATTTGGGAGTAGAATTAACATTTTAACTATAATTATTTTTTCAGTACATAAATACAATATTGTACATAGCATAGTATTTTATATAAATGTATATATATATATAAGTTATATATAGCAAATAAATACAGATATAATATGTAAATATAATATAAATAAAATTACCATACTTTTATATACATACCATACTTTTCCATTTATTTATGTCTTTAATTCTTTTCGGCAACGTTTTATCATTGGTAGTGTTCAGGTCATGCACATCTTCAGACCTATTTAGATCTTGGTATTTCAAATTTTTGATGCTACTGTGAATATTATGGTTCTTTTTATTTCAATTTCTAATTGTTACTATAATATAGAACTAATTTTGTGCTAGAATGTAGGATTATAGTTTATTTTTGACTGTTGTTCTGGTGTCAACACAGTAATAGTAACTCTTTCGCAGATATAATCACTTTTTAAAATATGAACAGTCCTTTTTTCTGCAAGTACAAGCACTTTGATTTATTATATTCAGTTGTTCTCAGCATTATAGTACTCAGCCTTTCCTTATTAAATATAATTAAAGCCATAAGGATTTTTGTACATGCCCTTCATGAGATTTAGAAAGTCTGGTTATAATCTTAGTTTGCTGAGAAAGTCTGTACCAAGAACAGATGTTGAACTTTGTCAGTTGTCCTTTTAGTGTCTATTGATATGATAGCATAGCTATTATTTTTTAGTTTGTTGATATGATGCATAACATGACTTCATTCTCAAATACTAAATCAACACTGCACTCATCAGATAGACACTGTTTTGCCAAGTTATACTGTCCTTTTTATATATCATTGAATATAATTTGTTATAACTTTGACAAGCTTTTTTGCATCTATATTAATGAAAGATACTGTTCTGTAGATTTCTTTACTTGTGATGTCTTTGGTATGATTTCATACTAATTCTAGCTTTGTGGTAGATAGATTCTTTGAGTTTTTGATTTCTTTACTGATTTTTCTCCTTATATTTTTAGGTATTTAATTGAGGTTCTGAAATATCTGGTAATAATTATGGAATTGTCTATTTCTCCTTACAGTTTTTGCTTTGGGTGTGTTTGTTATATTATTCAAAGCATAAAGGTTTAGAATTGTTATGTCCTTCATAAACTGACTTCTTTATAATTAGGAATTGACCCTCTATATGTCTGGCAATATTTTGTCCTCTGCTTGAGATAAATAAAGCCATTCCAGCTTTTTTTTTTTTTTAGTTGCATTATCATAGGGTATCTTTATCCATCATTTTACATTTAGCCTATTTGTGTCTTTTTATTTAAAGTATTTTTTGTTTATTTGTTTGTTTAGGCAGCTGGTATATGAACACTCCAAGTATTGATTTTTTTTTTAATGATTCTAGTTCTCTGATGAAATTTTTCCATTTTGAACACATTAAGTATAGTTACTTTAATGCCCATGCTTAGTAACTCCAAAATTGGATGACCCCTCATCCTTCGGGTCTCTTTTCGTTGTCTGTTTTCTTCTTTCCCTCTTTCCCTTTCTTTCTTTCCTTCTTTCTTTATTTTCCTTGTTCCTTCCTTCTAATGCTTGCTAATTTTTAGTTAATGTTGGTCTTTTTTTTTTAAATAAAAATTACTGAGGCTTTGGATTATGATCTATTTCTTCCATAGATGATTCACAATATCCCTTTATAAGGAACCACATCAGGAGTAGATCACCTTATTACACTTAGGTTCTCAGCTAATTCCAGATTAGATATGTCATAAACTTTGTCAAGTTTGGTCTACCTTTTGGGCTCCAAAAGGGATTCTTCCTACTTGGTGGGCCTTAATTGTAATTGTCAGCACTAAGCGATTTCATTACTGTCTCTGCTGAGCTTTCTGCCTGTTTTTTGCTGACTTTATTGGCACCCTGCCTTGTACAGCTTAAGTAACTGTTAAATGTCTCAAGGGTAAAACCTAACAAAATGCCAGGCAAATTCCTCCACAGCTCTATTTATTAAGAAAACTTTGATCCTAGAGGCCTGACTTCCCTGAGAGGTCTAAAATGCATTTTCATATGAAATAAAAAAACAGGATTCTGTTAATGGCATTTGGAGATCACTTTCCCCCTAGGATATATAAGCCTTCTGAAGAGGTAGATGGGAATTTTAAAAACTCAGCAGAACTTTTGACCCTACCTGTACTGGTAGATATAATGTCTCTCCATTCTCTCCTTCTTTTTCTGAAACTCTAAATGTATGTATTTTAAATGTCTGGCTTGTATCCATTTGTCTGTACTAAATTTCTTTTATTTGTTAATCCCATTTCATCATTCTGAATGCTTTATTCTGAAATATCACGCACTTTACTAATTGTCTCTTTAACTTGTCTAATCATCTCTTAAATTTATTCTTTATTATTTAATTTAGTCACTGAAGTTTTAGTCCTAAAATTTCTATTTGTTTCTTTATGTAATATATGGCTCTTCACCACAGTTCTCATTTCAAAAAAAAATTTCCTTCAACATAATGGCTACTTTCCAAAACTGAGGAGACAGAGCAAGTCACAACTTCTAAATGCTCTACAAAATGAAAGCTGGATAAATAAACTTATATGTAAGTAAACTGTAGCTAAACTGATGAAAACTAAAGCAATAACAATATTAAAAGTAGCAACAGAAAAAAGTCATCTATCATTATGCAACATTTAGACTGGAAGCTCACTTATAAAATTTAGTTATATTTTAAAAAAGCAGGTGTTTTACTAGGAAAATGTTCACACAGACATGTTCAGCAAGATGTCCTCACATAAAGATGACACTTAAATGAGCTTAACCCTGGGAGACGTAGATTCAGTTTCAGAGCACACTCTTTGTAAATGGCAAGTTCCAGCTTCATTCCAGAAATCAGATTTTGACAGAGTGGTGGCAACTGAACATCTAAGAAGCCCCAAACGAGAAGGGCTAATAAGAACACAGCTAAGATTATATCAGTCAAATTTCACAAACTTAAAATATTTGCCTCTTCACAGAAAGTGATTTTGAGTTTCTAATAAACAAGAATTATGATCCTTAATATCATCATCTTGGCCATCAGCGAAAACATTCTATATTGTTGATGCAAGATATATATGGTATTTTGGATTAATTATATAATTAATTAATGTTAGAAAGGTTAAATTTTCAAATATGAATTCTTTAAGAGAATTCTTACTTTCACATTCCCCTTGTTCTTTTCTAAAACAATTGTATTTATCGTATCAATCTGTTTATCAAGTTTGTAAATTGTAAAACTTTTTTTTATAATTAAATGCACACTTTAGATTGTGAAATGCATAATTATAACATGAAATATGTATATACTGTGGAGTAATGTGCATGCATCATTTACTACATAGTGAAGCAGATACACTTTTAATTAAATTCTATGATGTACAATATATGACCAGAAGAATTATGCTTTGAATAGCCAATTCTGTAAGCAGTCATAAAGTGCATTATATAAGTGCCTATAAATCACTCATTGGATATCCCTTAAAGAGGAGCAAAGGACTAGATACTTGATTTTAACACCAATTTTAGGATATAATTTTCTTTTTGTTCTAAGCAGTGCAACAGTTGTGCACTCCTTTGAGGATACAGCAAACTATTGATACTAAATAACAAGGCAGGGGTGATCTGGGTCTCCATCTGCTAACTAACACACTGTTTCTGGCACTATGGGATAAAAGCATAACAGAAGGAAACACACTTCTTAGTCCTCAATTTAGGTTTTGGAAAGAACTTAATCTACACATAGTGTCAGACGTGATGTTGATGCCTTATGGACCAGCTACATAGTCATTTCCAGGTGTGATTCAAGATGATAACCGCTCAGGGGGCTGTAGATGTTTAAAGAAGCAATTCTCACATTGTAGAATGAGTAAGAGTGATGCAGATTATGTTTCAGGATGGGAAACTGTTTGTGGGACTAACAAGCCACCAGATGGCTCTGGTGTAACTGACACATTAAGTCAGGACTTAAGCCGAAGTTCAGACCTTTTTCACATGGTAGCTCAACAATGCAGGACCAGCAGGCAGAATGTGCATGGGACACAAGATGGCTTTTGCCTACTCTATCTTTCTTTCTGTTTATTCTGAACAAGGTGCTATGTTACATTTTGTTAGAGAAAAATTGAGTTTTCTATTTTACTCTATAAAAAAAATCCCCCCTGGATATGTCTCATTTAAGCCCATTCAAGAAATACAGTGATATTCAGTTATCAAGCAGTATGCTCCCAACGTTTGACAAGTCATGAAATTATGAACAGGATACCAGCTACATGGCAATGAAGTGATTTTCATGTAAGACTTTCCTGTGAGTTGATTTCTTTTCATTTCTCATCTGACTAAATCCTAGCCTGCAGCTACCTGGGAGCATAGGGCATCTGACAGATGTCCCCTTCTGAGAAGAGCTTTACTTTCTCCTTGTGTGGCTACATTGTGCATGAATACGCAAATTAAAATTTTAATTTTTTTCTAAATAGAATAAATAAATAAGAAGTAAAAAAAATATGCATTTTGAGAAAGGGATTTTTGCCTCTCATTTTAACAACAAATTTTGAAGTGGTGAATTTTTGGTAGCTCAAAAAAATCAAGATACATATCATTATACAATTTTAAAGAAAACAGCAGTGTAAAAAATCCAGCGTTGCAAGTTCTTGTTATTGATACAATAGAAAAATTTTTTTTTTTTGGACAGAAACCACAATGACATTTTCATTATTAAAAGCTTCAGGAATTACATTTTTATGATTAAAAATCAGGGCCTAATATATTAAAAAGCAAAATTATATAGCTTCCTATATGGCAGAAAGTTTGAGGGAGATAAATTTTTTCTAAAACCATTTCAAAGTTCATTATTCAAGTTTTCATAACTATAAAGTTTGATCTTGACAGAAATTGATGTATCCCCATTATTATGGAATATATTTTGGACTTTGAAGGAAGTCAAGAGATGTTTTCCTCTTTGTCCTAGATTTAGAAAAATGATAGTTTCATAAGAATAAATTCTGAATTCCTGATTTCCAGCTAATCACCCTTCTGGCACTTGGAGATGGAAAAGCCCTGACAGCCAGAACAAATTTCTTAACAGTGGTCAAGGGGAGAAAGACATCAAAAGACTAGCATTTATTTATATATAAATTAAACTTTTCTTTTTTTCTGAGATGAGAATGATCAGAACAGTTTTTTAGGGAATAGGAGTTAACTGTCAACTTGCTCTTTCAAAATACAGTCTTAATGCTTAATGAGAAACAGCATTATTTCAAAGATGAGGACTGCATCTTACTGACCTTTGAATTATCAGTACACATAATCTTTTATTTCTAGCATGTAGTTCAATGGCAGACATAAAGTGGCTGTAATTAAATGCTATGGGCGAGAGGCAGGGAACGAGAGAGAAAGGAGAAGGAGGAGTCTGAAAGGAAGGTGACGGGAATGACTAAGAACGAGAGGTGAAGAAAGTAGAAGGAAAGAGAGGGACAGAAAATAAAAATCTCTAGTAATCTGTCTGGTGGATGAATAAGGTTTAAAAACGGGCTCTCATGTCACAAATAATTGAGTTCAATGTGACAGTCATTAATTATTAGGTTTTAGGTAACTAACTTAACCCCTGTATGTCTCAATCATTTCACAGTAATTACGGGTCCACTCTCAAGGAGAGCTGGAAGGATCAAGAGAGACAATGATTGTGAAGCTACAAGTAGGGCAGTACAGTGCTGAATATCTACACAGCACTCAAGTGCCAGTAGCCTTTAATTATTTTTGTTATTTTCTAATCACGTAGACATTTGTAAAATACTATAAGGTATGAAATTAAAGTAAAAATGTAAACAAAATCACAGGTTAACTTCTGAATGTGATACAATTTTGCCTAATCACTGCAAATTCTTTAAGATTAATCTAACTGGTTATCTGTTTATATCTTTTCTTTATTCCTACCACTGTTCTATCTAATTGCTTTAGATTGGCCCTCTATGTCAACATTCTCAAGCATTCCAATGTGAAAATTAAATAAATTTTTTTAAATAAAATTTGTTATTTTTAAATTATTGTAAATTTACATACAGTTACAAGAAATAATACAGCATGATACTATTTACCCTTCGCCTACTTTCCCCCAATGACAGCATTTTCAACTCTAAAGCACAATATCAAAACCAAGATACTGACACTGGTCCAGGAAGATACAGGACATTTCCATCACCATAAGAATCCATCATGCTGCCCCTTTATAGCTATTTCCACGCTGCTTTTATCTCACCTCCTCCTTATAAACTGTCAACTCCTAATCTGTTCTCATTTCTGTAAGACTGTCATTTCAAGAATGTGTAGATGCAATCATACATCATGCAACCTTTTGGGATTAGCTTCCCCCCCCCCCCCCCTCATAATTCTCTAGAGATTTACTCAGGTTGTTTCATGTCTATCAGTAGTCCTTCCACTTTTATTGCTGAGTAGTATCTCACAATATGGGTCTGTATGTTTTGTTTAACCATTCACCCACTGAAAAGCACATGGAGTTTTTACAGTTCGGGGCTGTTATGGATAAAGCTGCTAAAACTCTTTGTTTACAGATTTTTTGTGTGACTTAGAGTCTTCATTCCTCTGAGATAAATACCCAGGAGTGCAAATTGCTGGGTCATGTAGAAGGTGCATGTTTAGATTAAAAAACTGTCCAACTGTTTTCTAGTGTGCCTGCACCATTTTATAATATATGAGTGACCTAGTTTCTCCACATCCTCCCCAGCATTTGGTATTCTTAGTAATTTTTATTTCAGCTAATCTTATAAGTGGGTAGCTATATCTCCTTATCGTTTTACTTTGCATTTCCCTAGTGGTTAATGAAGTTAAAGAGCATTTCGTGCACTTACTTACCATCTGTGTATCTTCTTCAGTGAAATATCTCTTAATGCCTTTTTTCCATTTTGTTTGTTTCTGTTAAGATTAGAGTGCATTATTGATTCTGGATATTACACCTTCTTTGGACATATGATTTATAAATATCTTCTTTTCGTCTGTAATTTGTCTTTTTATCCTCTTCCCATAATCTTTTGCAGTGCAAAAGTTGTTAATTTTGATAAAGTGCAGTTAATTAATATATACTTGTGTGATTTGTGTTTTGGTATCAAGTCTAAAAACTCTTTGATTAGTCCTAGATACTAACAATTTTCACCTGCTTTTCTTTTCTAAAAGTTTTTAGTTTTATATTTGACATTTAAGTCTCTGATCCATTTTGAGTTATTTTTGTATAAGGTGTGATACTTAGGCTGAGGTTTTCTGTTTGTTAGCTTTTCTATTTAGTCAATGGATGTACAGTCTTAAATATTTCCAGTATACAGATTTAGAATCACATTAGATAATGTCATAAGCTTTACTTCAATCATGATACATGAATTAGAAAATCCAACATGAGAAGAAAGGCTTCTTTTATTTTCTCATATTTTTGCTTATTATTTATTTTTTTCTTGATGCTGTAATAATTTTTCTTTTATTATTTCACTTCCTGTATAGATAAAATCCCTTAATCATTCTTTTAGGGTAGGTCTTCCCATGACAAATTTTTTTAGTTTTCCTTTATCTGAGAATGTCTCAATTTCTCCTTCATTCCCACAGCATAGTTTTGCCAGATACAGATTCCATAGTTGATAATTCTTTTCTTTTAGTGCTTAAAAGCATTGTGCCATTTCCTTCTGGCACAATGAATAAATTCTCAGCAAGCTATCAGCTATTAGATCTTTGCTATAGTTCCACAAGTTCAAGTTTTGTTTTGCTGTTGTTTAATATCTCTGCTATTCATATGAGAATTTCTTTTGTTCTGTCTTCCAGTTCACACTGATCCTTTACTCTGCCATGTCCATTCTGTTGTGGAGCATACTCACTGAGTTTTTTATACTGGTTAATTTATTTTTCAGTTTAAAAAATTCCATTTGATTATATCACCTATTACATTGCTGAGTTTCTACTTTTCTATTTTTCTTTGCTTTATCTTCCTATTTTGTATTATTTCTTAAATATGGTTAGCTGATTATTGCACTTTTTCATCATGGCTATTTGAAAATCCTCGTAAGTCTATTACCTTTGTCATCTCAGTGTTAGCATCTATTAATTGGCTTTTTAAATTCATTTGAGATCTTCCTGGTCTTGGAATGATGAGTGATTTTTGCTTGAAACTTAGACATTTTCATATTATAGTATGAGATACTAAATCTTATTTAAACCTTCTGATTTTGCTTGTTTTTTTCTGACACTGCTCCACCTTGGAAGTAGGTAGCTGTCGTGGTACTTTCAGATGGAGGCAGACGTCCAAGATACCCAGTCAGCATCTGGTGATTCCTGAGGGAAGCTTCTTCGTTTTCAGGCAGGGATGGGAGTTCCAGCTCCACTAGGCCACCACTGATACCATCTCAGCACAGATGAGAGGGGCATCTCATTCCTGCAGGATCCCATCTCTCAGTGCAGTCTCAACTAACATGATGGGTAGGAAGTGGGACTTCATGGCCAAACAGTGGGGATGAACATCCTGGCTTCCTGCTTGGCCTCTGCTGACATCACCTTAGCAGAGATTTCAGGTTGCCTCACTTCAGACCCACAAGGGTGGAAGTCTAGCCTCTCTGTTTAGCCTTTGCTGGAATGAGTGGGGCAACAGTTTTCTTCTGTGGTATTTGGTTAGAATTGAGCAGTTATTTTCTAAACATTTTTTGTCTTACAAGACAGGATATACCTATCTTGGTCCTTGGTTAGAGAAATCAGGCTTTTCTTGGGTTTAAAAACAAACAAACAAACAAACAAACAAACTGTCTCTGTTGGCATTTACAGTCTGCTGGCTTCTTTCAGCTCCACGTCTGGGATATATAAGGCAAAAAGAAAATCCAGGAGCTCATCACCATTTCACTCCTCATTCTCAAGTTTTCTAGCCAGTCAGCTTTTCTCTCTACACCTCTAAAGGCATCTTATGTTTATTTTCTATATAATGCCCAAAATTTTTAGTTGTATTTATAAGGCAGAGTAGAGAACAGTACATAGACTCCATTCTCCTGGAAGTGGAAGTCTAATGCAAATTCCTTTTTAGGCATACACGCAAACTTCTACAACATGAGAAAACAGAGGACAAGATAAGGCCATTAGAAATTAGGTTAAGAAATATTTTTCTGTAATCCCCAGAAATTTCAAACTAATTAGAAGAGACAGGAATTAATAGTGTTTAAGGAAAGGGTTAAGAAATTATTTTATTTGGCTGTTTATAAAATATGTCACATCTCGTACAAATTTTGACTGACTCAGCAATATAAATGATATTCAGCTAAAAAGAGATAGTAAAAGGAAAGGGAAGGAAGGAAAGAGGAAGGAGAGAAGGAAGGAAAGAGGAAGGAGAGAAGGAAGGAAGGAAGGAAGGAAGGAAAGTGTGAAAAGGGAAAAAATGGGAAAAAAGGGAGATTCTGCCTACTATAAAGACTTATCTTTTAGTCAAATGACTCCAAAATCTCCAAGTTGGCATGATATAGAGAGAATGAGACCTGTACATATTTTGAAATATTTTTTTCCTCAAATTATGCTTCTGATATTCATCTAAGGCACATATTAGTTTGACATAACTAGTTATGTTCATCAGCTGTAGCTCACAAAAGATTAGGTACATAATGCACATTTTAGTAAGTTGTTAAGCCTATTGAGCTAATAAGAAGTGACACTGGGATTCAGATTCCTCCCATCTAATTCTTAACATTTTGTTCTTATTCCACATGGTATTATGATGTAGGTCCTAAGGACTTTAGAAAGGGAAGAGAAGACTTAAGTATGGACAAGGAAGGCAGGAAGGAGAGCCAGGAAATTACAAATCAGAGACAGGCTCATTGTTTAACGGGATAAAAATGAAAAATATGTTACATTTTATTTACTGATATATTTTTATATTAAAGTATTTTAAATGCTTATAAAAATGTATGAATAATATAGGAAGCAGCCATAATCCTATCATCCACATTTAACAAGCTAATTTCAGAATAAATACTGAGAGTCCTTCTGACAGTCACTCTCTACCCTTTCCACATCCCACTGCTCTGAGTGGAATTAGAGATAAAAACACTCTTATGAGGTATCTATATATATGGCCCTTTGTTATGATTTTTCTACATGTGCCTGAATATACTAACCATATACTGTGCTGTCCCGTGAGTTCTTAAATTTTATATAATATATACTACTCTGTATATCATTCAAAATCTACTTTTTCCCTCAAATTATGTTTTTGACATTTATTTATATAAACAGAAAGATGTATAGATATAGATATAATCCACTCTCTTTAACTGTTCTGTAGTTTTCAATTACAAGAATATACCACTATTAATCCTACTAATTGATAAAGCTCAGGTTGTTCGTTTTTTCTTATTTTTATATCATAATAAATTAACACTATTGCATAGATCTTTCTTTTTAATGTGAAGGAAATTTTCTCTTGGATATACACAGGAATAGAATTACTGAGTATAGGGTACATAGATTTTCAACTATTTAAGATATTTCCAAGTTGTGTTCCAAAGTACTGTAACAATTTTAGCAACATTTGAGAATTCTTGGTGTAACAACAAAGACCACTGGTATCATCTTATTAAAAACGTATGCAAAACATTCTACTGCTGCTTTTAAAATTAATTTCTTTGACAAATACAAATTTTTAGAATGTTTTACATTTCTGTTAAATGTTTAGCATTAGCATTCTCTGCATTAAGTTCTCATGACTGGCCTATTTTCTATTAGATATTATAACTAACTTGCAAACACCATTTATTTATTACAAATATTAATCCTTATTAATTATATACATTCTAATTACCTTCTCCTAGATTGTAAATTTTTTGGGGGTATGCTTTTCGTTTCTTGTTTAAGAAATATTTTCCTAACATATTTACCAAACCCAATGCCATAAAAAGTCCTTCCCTACATTCTTTATAATATAAATTATTTTATTTTTATTTTTAAATTATATAAAACTTACAAAAATAATTCAGAGAAACTTTCATATGCCCTTAACTCAGATCTACTTCTCTCTCTTACACATACACACAAATACAAATACACACACACCACACACATATTTAAGCAAAATTCTGACCCATGTGGTAGGTTGTATGTATCATGTCACTTTATTGCCAAATTCCTCTCTAAAATCTGTGTCATTTTGCATTATGGCCAGAGAGTGCCTTTTTACTCACAGCCTCACCAATGGAACTTATCAGTGGGCTTTTCAAGTTTTACTAATCTGATAGATAAGAAATGGTATTGTCAACACAGCTTTAATCCTCATCTACTTTAGGATGAATGAAGTTGAACATCTTTTCATATTTTAAAGGTCATTCTTTATTTCTCTTTTGTAAATTTTCTGTCGATGTTTTCTATAGAACTTTCTGTAGGAGTATAGTTTCTTTTCAGTCTTCAATTTTAAAACGTTCTTTTAGTGTTAGTAATATTGGCCCTCTATTTGTTTTATATATATATATGGCAAATATTTTCTCCTTATTTATTTTTTGACTTTCTTATGTTGTTTTTCCTTTTTGTCATGCAAAAATGTTTAATATTTTAAATCAGATGTATCACTCTTTTCTTTCACTGTGTATTATTTTTAGTCCTATTTAGAGAGACTTCTTTGATAATTGAGCTTGTAGAAGACTTTACCCATATTTACTCTTAATACTTGAATTTTTTTCTTAAATTTACGTCTCTATATCAAAATGGAAATTAGTCTTGTGCATAGTGTGAGAAATGTATTTCATTTTATTTTTACTCTCATGGCTGTCCATTAATTCAGGCACCACTTATTAAAAAATCCATCTTCTCCAAGAATTTAAGATACTACCTATAAATTTGCTAGGGCTGCCAAACAAAATATCACAGACTGAGTGATTTAAATAAGATAAGTTTATTTTCTCACAATTCTGGAGGCTGGAAGTCCAAGATCAAGGTGTTGGCAGGTTTGGTTTCTTCTGAGGACTGTCACCTTGGCTTTCAGACATCCACATTCTCACTGTGTACTCAGGGTCTTTTTATGTGTCTCCTTATGTCTCTGAATTCTCCCTTCTTATAAGGACACCAATCATATTCGATTAGGGCCCACCCTGAGGGTCTCATTTTAACTTAAGCTCTTCTTTGAAGGCTCTATCTCAAACTACCACATCCTGAGGTACCAGAGTTAGGGCTTTGACATACAAATTTTAAGAGACATAATTCACCCATAATGCTGACTTTGTCATATATTCTATTTTCATATTTTATTTCTGTTTTAATTATATTTTAAGCTTTGGTAGGGCTAGTGAACCATCATAACTCTTCCTTTGCAGTAGCTACTCTTGTGTGTTTATTTTTCCCTATGAAATTTAGAAGACTCAGTTCTAGAAAGAAATCTTACTGAAAATTTACTGTGATCTTATTAAATTTATAATGTAACTTAGAGAGAACTCAGACATCCTGATCAAGAGCTGTTGTTAGGTTTCCATTTCTTCAAGTCTACTTCTGTGTTTTTAGGAGTATTTTAGTTTTTTCATAGAAGTTTCAAAAATATCTTGTTAGCTTTATTTCTAAGAATTTTTTTATGTTATATTGAATAGGGTCATCTCTTTTGTTACATCATTAAATGGTTATTATATGCATATTTTGCTTGTTAATTTTGTATCATACTAGTTGGCTGAATTATTGTTTGAATTAGTTTTATTAATCTTATATGTTTTTCCATGTATGGTATTTTGTCATCTTCAAGTAAATCATATTTTAAAAAATTATTTCTCAATTTATATACTCTTGTCTAATTTTATGGAGTAGTCAATATCTGCAGCAGAATTTTAAATATTACTGGAGATGTTGAGCATCCTTGCCTTGTGTCTGACTACAATGAGAATGCTCTCAGTATTTTTTTGTTAAATAGAATTCTAGGTTTAAAATTGCGATATATGCATATATATTTACATTTTATCATGGCAAGGAGGTATCCACCCATTCCTACGTTTCCAAGATTTCAATTAGTAATATGTGTTGTACTAGGTCGAAAAGGTTTCTGAGCTTCTATAAAGATAATATTTTTCTCCTTATATATATTAATAAATATATTATATTAAAATAATTTACAGTATTGTATTTCCTTTACATTTCTTATACAAACCCACTTGGTCATGTTGTATCACTTTTAATGTGATATCAGATTCTGTTTTCTAATATTTTATTCAGATTTTTTTCCATCAATATGTATGCATAGTACTGTTCTTTCTTGTGCTTTCTTTATCATCTTTAAGTATGAATTTTATTCTTAATAAAATCATGTAAAAGGTTTCTTTCATTTCATTCGCTCTAAAACAATTTATGTATTATTGACACTATCTTGTATCTAAAGACTTGGCTGTTTTGGTTATTAAAACCATGTGGGGCTGTGTGTGTGTGGTGGGTGTGGGTGTGGGTGTGGGTGTGTGTGCTTATCTCTACTGGGGTTAACATTGTCAACTGTACCTTCCCATGAATTAATCGACATCATATAAATTTTAAAGAGTATAAAATTATCTTTATAATTTATTTTTTAATTTATACTCTGGGCACCTCACAGTTTATTCTTTACTTCTGAGCTTTTTTCTTTTCATTTTTTGTTTATTTTTTATTGAGATACAACTGACATAAAACATTACATTAGTTTCAGGTGTACAACATAATGATTCTAATGATTCAGTATATGTACATATTGTGAAATGATAACCACAATAAGGTCTAGTTAACATCCATTACCACTCATAGTTATAATTTTTCTCTTGTGATAAACATTTTTAAGATCTACTCTGTTAGCAACTTTCAAATATGCAATGTAGCATTATTACTGTAGTCATCATGCTGTACATTACTCTCCCAGGATTAATTTATCTTAAAACTGGAAGTTTGTACCTTTTGACCCCCTACTTTCATTTCACCCATCCTCTACCCCAGAATTTCTTAGTTTGATCAGTCAGCTCTACTGTATTCCTGCTATTTCTCTTCAGAGTTTTGATTTTTTGTTGTAGAATATTTTTATAGGTCCAAATGCTTGTTTGAGTATATTGAATTAAGTTTAAAGTTATATTTTCATTTTCTTTTGCTTTATGGGTAGCTTTGGGAGGGAAATAATTTTCATTAGCTGAAATATCTTGATTGCATTTTCTCTTCTCTTTATAGTAGTTTCTTATGGAGTTTGCTTGTTTTTTTCCCTTGGCATTTCTTCAACACTGTTACATGTACAAGGGTGCCTTTTTGTCCTATGACCATAAAGGTGGAATTCTGATTGATACGTGTTGTCCAAAAGCTGTATTTACAAAAATAAAGTTATGTAGACTGTACAGTGACTTCCAACAATATTTTGATTGAAATTCATGCACTGGTTTTATTATTTTAACTATTATGTTTATTTTTAATTGTTGGAGTGTTTCTAAAATGAAAAGATAAAGAATGTTCTCAAAGTTGCTAGTTCTTTTTGCATTGTCATGAATATTATGGTCTATAATGAAGTGAAATGCAATGTGTGTGTGTGTGTGTGTGTGTGTGTGTGTGTGTGTTTAGAGAGAGAGAGAAAGAGACAGACAGAGACAGACAGATACAGGCAGAGAGAGACGGAGAGAAAGAAATAAGAGAGAGAGGAGACAATTTGATGATTCTGAGTTTTCCCATAAAAGCCTTCTGTGATCAAAACACTTTCATTGTCTTTAAATAGGCTATAAGAAGGAAAACATCCTTTTTATGACAGTGTAGGAGAGATTGTCAAGGACAGAGTGTCTCCTCAGTTTACATAAAGTCATGATGCTCCAGGTCTGCTCTGGAAGATGCTTGCTTTTCCATGAGATGACCAGAGGTCAAGAAGCTATATACTGCTGATTCATCTTTGCAAGGCCCAGTGCACTGAAGCACCCTGGCTGATATTTACTAGTCTTTCCAGACAGTTTGACATCATGGGGTTAACTCAGCTCTCTTGGTGGCAGCCCACTTGAACACTGGTCTCCTCTAATTTGCTGATAGTTTGGCATAATGAGGTTAACTCAGCTCTCCTGGTATCAACCCACTTGGACATTGTTCTCCTCTGATTTGCTCCAATACCTATGTACTTACTAGTGACTATGTAAGGGTCACAGTCAAGCCTGGATAGTCAGGTGACTAGGCCAAATTAGTAGAGCCAATGAGTGTTTGGGAATGGCAGCGGGAGCTGGTGTAAGAATGATACTGTGAATAGTAGTATATCACTGACAAATGATCTTGCTAGCCTGTGAAGTCTGACTGGTGGGAACACGTCACGCTTTTACCTCCTTTAAAAAAAGCTTAAGTTCTACAATAATGATCATATAACATTAATTTCTAATTGCTGAATGTACTTAAATATAGAATAGACAGAATAATCTTTGGACAAAAGATTTATGTTGATCAGAATTAATGACTTTCAACAAAATTATTCTTCACATGTTGGACTGTGATTTATCTTCACAGACATTTTGGGGAAAAGTCTGTTAAAATGTATATAGTCATGCTCGATATATTTCAATGGAAAAGAATTTTTAAGAAGTTAAGAGGGTAGGTTTTAGGAATGAAAGAGTTGTTGCTAAGTATAACTGAATTTTCTCTTTTATCTATAGAAAACCCACAAGGACAAATTTAGGCAAATATGTATTATCAATGAAGTCACTGTACTAATCCTCAAATGTATGTAACTTGTCATTTAAAAAAATTACTTAATATAAAGAATCTAAATATATGAATATCTCTACCACAACTTCATTCCCAGAATCATTTACTGTGAAATTATTTATTGCTGAACAAATATGTATGGTGTATCACCGAGTTGAATGGTGCCTCACTCCAGACAGTTTTAACCTAAGCTGAAAGTTCCTGAAAGGGTGCCTAGAGCCTTTCTGTGAGATTAACAATGCAAGTTTCCATTTATTTCTTACATTTTTTTTATCCCCACTTTATTAAACATGCATAGTAATGTATAACTGGCTGACATTTGTCAGAGAGTTTTGTTTCCTTTTCTACAGCAGGGGTAATCACATTTCTAGAAAGAAGAAATGGTGCTTTAAGACATCTCAACAGCATTTGTACCTAGACAAGGGCACTCAGAAATGATACACACTCACAAAAGTTTTCTCATGGCTCTGAGGAGGTTGAATTCGGTTCCTCGGTCAGGGAGGCATTAAGCACAGAGCAGCTCCATGGGCAGAGCAAAAATCACTGTTATTTGGGGGCTGTTTGACTAGCAGTAGATTGCTATCTAGGGATCTTCACTCTCTGCTAAGTTCCTTCTCACACTGTGTGGGAAATGGCAAGAAGAGATATTTTAGCTAAGATATAAAAGAAGATATAAATTTCTCACAGTTAAAGGCATACAAAATCAGTCAGTTCTTTAAAAGTCCCTTGGAAAGCTCAAAGACCACATCCACTTTCAGAATGTTCCATCAGAAGTGTCCAGACACAACTCACAATCATAACTCCCCTGAGCATCTTCTAGAACGAATGTGCTAAGAGTATACATTCCCGATCTCTACAAATTTAGAGATTTCCTTGTTCCTTGATAACGAGATAAGACTGCCTGTGTCATATGTGCCATATCTCCTCTTGTTCATGTATCTTGAATATGAAATGGTTGAATTATAATTTTATCTTAAAAAGGTGTTCGGTGAAATTTTGTTGTTACAATCAACATAATGGTTGATTGTAAAAGGGACTAATCTGACTGACAGGTGACCATATAATGTTTTTGTTCAAAGTTGGATGCTGTTAGAGAACAAATGAAGAGCTATCAGTGATTGCATTAAGGACAACAGCAGTAGACTGAGACTCTCCTGGGAAAACCAGGATATAAGGTTATCCCAATCATAAAGGAATGATTTAGGGATGTGTGGTATGTTAATCAAGAATAATTAGGCCTCAGTAGTATCTATCAACTCTGCCTAATGAATGTGTTTAGAATCAATAAAAACTCTGTAACAAATTATTGAAATTGGGTGGAACAAAGCTGAGGGTTTAACATTTAACTCTTAAAATAGGTTTCCTGGCATTTAAGCTTCAATTAAACAAGATGTTCAGTAGGCTGTAAATCTGACTGAAAAATAAGAGACTATCAACTTTTTTCTTTAGTGAAGAAAAAGCCTGAAATTAAAGCAGGAAGTTTTAGCTTCCAGTCATATTTGAACTCCTATTTATAAATTGAAAATTCAATTTTATGTACTTAAAGACATTTGTCTGAAAAATGAAGGGTTTAATATATAACCTTTAAGATTCCTTCCAGCTTTGCTACTTTGTGATTTCCACTAACTCTTTTTTTCTGGGTGAATAAGAAGATCCTTGGAGACACTGGAGCTTCCGAGACACAGGGAATTTATGGGGAAGGAACAGAAGCAAAGTGAAAAAAGAAAAGTTCAGAGTACTGTGGGACCCTTTATATTCTGCCGTTGCATCATATTCACTTTTCAGTTCAGGCATGTTGAAGTTGAAATTCTCAACACATCCCTTATTCCTGCATGCAGACTGTTTCCTGTGTCAAAAATGTTCTCTCTTCATTCCCTTCAACTTTAGCTATATCTAACTCCTGTTTGTCCTTCAAACATTGATCTTCTAATCTCAGTTTGAACCCTTTCACTGGAACCCCATAGCCCTCTGGGCATAACTCCATCATAACACTTTTCACAAACTCTGTAATAATGGTTCATTCATTTTACTTCCATGCTAATCTCTGAACTACATTTTTTTTCTACTTCTGCATCTCCAGCAACTAACCTAGTGATTCTCAGATAGACTGCATTCAATAAACCATCAATTGAATTATTAAAAAAAAAAAACCAAACAATGATTCCTCCTTCAAACAGAAAGAAATCTGAAACAACAGAAAAAAGTGAAATATTCCTGTGGATGCCTAAATAAGATATCCATCACATAAATGATCATATATGTAAATCAAGGTGAAAATAAGTTGAGAATGAACTGCATCCTATGCTTTACTTTACAGAAGTCCTTGGGATTTATACCACTGGAGCTGCTTCAAGAAAAGCACTTCATAAAGGCAACAATGTGCTTATGATGACCAAGACCCTGTGTTAGGCATAATTTAGATACTAAAGTGACATGAATGGCTTCCAAGATGGTCTTCTGTACACTAAATTTTGCTCTATAGTGTTTTCTAGAGGTTTCATAGGACAAATATATATATATATATATATATATATATATATATATATATATATACACACATATATATTTCATTTCTTGCTATGTCTTCATAGCCTCTATAAGCATTCCATTTACTTTATCATTTTTCACAAAGCTCATACTCTCCTTTCCAGCATATGTACTTGCATCTGCACACATAAGATAATTTTAAATAAGCTTAACAGAAATTCTCTTTAAACAATATTAAACACACTAAAATATTATGTGTCTCTAGTACCATTCCTCACTAACAAAATCATGGAACCAACAATCTTTTAGTAATTAAGGGTCAAAAAGTTCAATCATTTCTTTTTAACTGTAACTTCTTTCTAACTATATATCTTTAATCATTTGCTATAGTTGGTGAATTGTGAATTTATATTTCAAAAATATCCAGTGCTTTCCTACTGCTTCTGATGTTATGAATTACACATTGATTAATCAGTGTTTTCCTAACTAATATCTTGATATCAAATTTTACCCATTTAATAATTCCAAACATTACTGTCAGATTATCTTCAAATACTGCTTTTAGCATCATAAAAATATTATAAATGTACACATCAAACTATTACCTTTGAAATATAGTCCAAAAATCAACAAACTGGTTTTTTAAAGGCCTTCCAAAATCTGGCCCTAACCTATTTTTCAACTCCCCAACTTCCCCCTGTATAACAAAAGTTCTCTCTAGAGGACTCACTGACCTCAAAATGCTATTTGTTAGGGTATCTTTACCTCTGTTTTAACTCTTACCACAAACTTGGTCATTACACTTCTTCCACTCTCTACATTCCCTTCCTTCCTCTAAATTTGACATTAATGTTCTGTCACTACCTAAACTGAGAAGGTTATCATTTACCTCCAATGGTCATTCATTAACAGCACTGCCTTTTTAACTGTTTGTACTAATGAGGTAACTTCAAAAGCCATGAGGATGTGCTTCTTAAATTGAAACAACTTTATACTTTAAGCATTTGTGCATAACTGTGTTCTCTTCAGATAGTTTGATAACTGAAAAAATGTACCATAAGAAAAGAAGGTAGGGCCTTTGCTTCCATATTTAAATGGTGTTTCTCATAGGATTAAAAAACTAGCACCCTGTTCTCTAGTAAATCTCAACTTTCTTTCTTTAGTGATGACTTCAACAAGTATCCCTAAAGACAGTGAGACTGTTCTTGTTACTTACGTTTTTGGGTATATAAATCTCTTCTAGTAAATTGAGGAGCATCTGAAGAATGATGGTGTGGGGAGGGACATTTTATCATTTCTTACTGACATCATCGTAGTCTTCTCTCTCCTTTATCTTGGTCCCCAAAGTCTTTACTTCTCTCCACTGCGCAAGCCTAATATTATTAATAAAACAAAAGCAGTCATGTGGTTTAATGTTAGATTAAATGTCACAAGAGCAGTGTTTGGGTCTTATCTGTACCATAAGTTAAATTGATCCTCATATCCTCTGAGCTGAATGTTATTTTTCTCCTTATTAGGAATAATGATAAATACATCTTACTCTGACCACCTGTGAGATTGTATATTTTTCCACAACTATCTACTCCCCTTTCTCTTCAACACCCTGAAAGGACTATGTTTCCCAATTTCTTACATTTCCTTAATTTTGTGCTTGGCTAAGTAACTTGTTTCAGCCAAGGACATGTGGGAAGACAAAAACATACATGAGTTTCAAGTATCTATGGGCTTTCTTGCTCTCCTGCAATCTACCATTAGAAGGGGCTGTGACTGCTTCAAGTAGTTACTGCTTTTTGCCTTGGTCTCCAAAAGACAAACCTATGCAGCAGACCTAACCCCAGGCCTAGTCAGGTTCAGCTGAGCCAAGAAGAATCCCAGACAACCTACTGACCCAAGAGTGAAAAATAAATGTTTGTTTTAAGCTAAATAAAATTTTGGATCTGTTGTTTATATAGAATTCTTGCAGCAAAATCTAAGACATTTCTTGCAGAGCTGTAATCTTCAAATAGGTTTCAATGTGCTACAAATACGATTTATAAATGCTATGGTATAAAAATATCTTACAGCCATTATGCTGAGAAGATAAATCAAAGATTAAAAATACACTCTGTATAATTGTACTTTTATGAAGTTGTAGAATAGGCAAAACAAGTCCATGGTGATAGAAAGTAACTGTCTCAGGGGTGAGGTTGAAGGGACTTGGGCAATAATTTAGAAGTATAAGCATTAAGGAACTTTTTGGAGTAGTGGAAAATTCCTAAAATTCGTTATCGATGTTGATTACGCAGATCATAGTACAACTGTAAAAACTCAACTAACTTAAAAATTGCCCATCTTACTATATGTTAATTATAACTCAATAAATTAAAATCCATTAACTATTACTGACTTATCCCTGAACTTGACTTTTATATCCAAGTACACACTCAACACTTTCACTTGAACGTTAATAGGCAACTCACATTCAATATTCTCACAACCAAACTCCTAACTACCCACCCCTTAAGGAAACTGCTCTGGCAACCTTATGCCTTATCCAGGAAAAGAAAACAGCTTTATTTCCCTAGTTCTTCAGGCCAAAAATAAAAATCAACATTGATTCCTATCTCTCACATACTACATTCAATCATTAGCCACACTTCATTTCTTCCTCTGCAAATACCCTGGTCCAAGCCACAGTCATTTGTAACGCTCCCAACTTCTACCTTTGATACTCTGCTGCACAGACAGCTATTGTGCACATAGTAGGTTCTCAACTGATGTTTGCTAAAGTGATAAATAAATGAAAATTTCTTTTGCATCATAGGTTTTACTATTCAGTTTCATCCAGAAGCATCGTGATCTCCCAGGAGTTACTCTGGCTCAAACACCAGCTCTGCAAGCACTTACTGCTTGTTCAACCTAATTAGCATTACTTACAAAGGACATGTAGAACAGCCCAATGCAAGTGTAAAGAAAGCATTAATCAATCTGAGTGCAAAGCTTAAAAGCAAGATAGCAATAGAATCTACTTCCCCACTCCTTTAATTATTCTGGCAGCCACAAACAAAACGGAATGATGAGAGAGGATAAAGGCACTAAAGAGAGCACTGCAATGATTCTATCCCAAGGAAGTCATCCCTTCTCCCATTTTCTTCCAGGTTTCTGGCATCTTCACCCTACCCAATTCCTCCATCTCCATATGCGTCTAAATAAATAATTCTAAACCTTGACAAAGCGAATTTAATCACTCTAGAGGAGAACACGCCTGCATCCTAAAATTTACAAGCCTGGCTTATACCAGTTAAATAAAAGCAAAACCTTACTCAGTGCTTTAATACAGAGAGAAGGGAGCGGCAATGAGCCAAAAACAATATGATAATGACAACCTAAGCACCTGAACACATGTTAAGACCAATTTTCCCTCTTTAACTTCTTACCTTCTGGTTCTTCCAGTCATTAATTCACTTAATAATAGGAGAAAAGTGTAATTGTCAAAAAGAATAAATTTACGATTCACACACAAATACAAAATTAAAACTTGTAAAAGATTTTAGTCAACTCATTAATTAATGAGTGAACCAACAGACATTAAAACCAGTTCAAATGAGAGTTTAATTACAGAGATTTGTATTCTCTACAGGACAAAATTCATTTCCATCAACATGATAAAGAATCATTTGCATTGCTGTAAACATCACTATTTTCTACAAGTTAACTTCTATCTCCAGAGTTGTTCAATTGATAGTTGAAGACAGTTACACACTCCTATGGAATCCAGTAATCTCCTGTGAGTCAGTGCAAGCATGTCACTCAAAAGACAACAGAATTCTATTTTGTCCATTTTCAAGTTGTTGGCAATTTTTCCTGGCATTAAGAAAAGGAATTATATTTCTGAACTATTATAACTTTTTAAAAACAAGTTGTACTGAAATGTCTCCTAAATAGTCAAATAGTTTGGACATCTTTATTATATCAAAGAAGCAGTGTGCATGTTTTCTTCTCAACTTTTCTTTGACTCATGACTTAAAAATCTACTGTCTAGAGGACTGACTTTTGAAAAAAAAACTATTGCACTCTCTATTGCTGCAGTGAGAACATCATTTGTCTTGAGTGTGTCACTGCAAAACTGGTGAGAAAGCAACAAGAAAAAGGTTACCGAAATGCTTATTTACATTTATTGTTTTCCATTTTTCATTGTAATGTGTCTGTAGTCTGAGTGCTTCTGCTGGCAAGAGAAAGGCTCCTTACTTTTCAGCAAAAGTGAAATTATTGAACAATGTCATGTGCATTGTACAATTATAGTGTTCCTACAGTTGCACTTGGACACATAAATATAAATACCGCCATTCTCAAGAGACTGCTCTTTCAATACTTTACACACAAATTTGCCAGTAAGCATTTGGATTTTAAAGTTCTTCATGCTCTCAAATCAAGAAATAGTTAGAATTTTACATGTACTTTAAAGCTTTCTCATCCTAATGGCTTAGAGAATATCTTCATGATTTTAAATACATAAATACATACATAAATAAATGTGTATTTAGTATAAATTCTAAATTGCTTCAAAAATTTGAAATTGGTTGGCCTGTAACACCACCACCACTGCCAATAACAACCAAACAACATGAAATTTATTTTAATAAATTTGCTAGTTATATTAGTTCTAGATGATTTTTTTTATTGAATATCAAATATTGGAAAGGATTTAAAAAATCATTATTATTTGCTAAGCACACACTTGTTTTCCTGTTTCATCCTTCTAAATTCAACCACCTTCTTTCTGTTTTGTATTCTCTCAGGGAAAAATTCATATCTTCAGTTGCCCCATGGGGAACTTTCCTTTGGTTAATATGTATCTGCATGATTTTTCTTACCACAGTTGGATATAATGAAAATATATTATAGTTCATATAAACCTACCTCCAAGTCATATACACTAGCATTAAAAAACAGTTCTTTTTCATGCTAACATTAGTTTTTTAATTTTTTATAAACCTAACGTCTTACTTATTTTATTTTGCCTTTAGTTTTTCAATTGTACACTTGTTATTTAGCTGTCTTATGACAAAATTGCTATTTCAATTTAATCCTGACAGATGTTTTTGTGTAATTGAATAAGTATTGCATACATCATTTATTATTTCTTGATATGCCAAGAATCCATGATGATAATAAATATTTAAATATGCTAAGACATATTTAAAATGTCATTTATGGTTACACACACACATTCCCATGTAAGTAAAAGCAGATATCCACAGAAAGATGAGACACCTCAACTGTGAATGCCAGTGATTATGGAATCTATACTGTATTTATAATATTCTATATTAAAATCACTGTTTTTAAATATATATATGATTAAAATCTAAGATCCTATAAAAAAAATTAAAATTTTCTATTAGTAACATTAAACCTGAAAGAGTTCCCATTCTTCCCAGTACCTTATGTTGTGAGGAAAATTAAACACCAATGTGAGAGACAGCAGAGAAAGCAAAACAATCAACAAGAATAAAAATAATTGAGATATTCTGAAAGACTTGTCTTTATAAATTGTTTGCCTTTAGGAATCAAACTGTAACATTTTTGAGGGGATGGAAGACTAACCAGTTTGGAGGATGACATAATTTGTAAAAAAACTTAGACAGTCAAGATATGATCAAAAGTAATGGTTAAAAATATTTTGTGTGTGTTTGTTAGATTTGCAGAAAGCATTTCTTAGCCGACTAGCCATAGTATTAAAAATTGCCCTGTAAATGTACTGCTCATTATTTAAATGCTAATATTAGTGAGAGGGTAAAAAAAAAACTCACTTCTACTAATTGAGACATATAACTTACTCAGAGACTAGCAATCCCTTTAACTGCAAGCTTTGAGGCATTTTTCTTCAAACTTAAGTGACATCCAAGTGAAATATGGTGCAATAATTTTACTTGACTCTGTATCTATGTATTTGTATTTATGTTGATGCTATTTAAAAATAAATATAACAATAAACATGTATAAAATTTCAACAATAAAACAAATTATAAACTAAATACAAATGAATCTAAAAAATAAAATTCAGTAACACACATTTTTTAATGTGAGAAAATTTTTTTTTTCCTGAAACCAATTCACCAACTTCTAATTTGAAGTTTAAAAATAAAAATAGTAGCATCAATTTCAGGTCTAGATTTAATCTGATTCTTCATTTTGATTTTAGTTAAAAAAAAGCCAGAAAAAGCCTACTATCATAAGTCTACTGTGCAAAACATTCTCAATAACTTGAAAATACAATTGCCAACTCAAGATAATTTCAACTTATACTTAGCCAAAACTCTTCCTCTGAGCAGCTCTCAAAGGCTAATTTTAACAAGGTATCTATAAAAACTGTCTCACTCACATGAAGATTTAGTTTTCTGGCTTTACCAATTCTACATTAAATGGATATCTAATCTGTATGAATAGAATCTGGGGCATAACATTTATTCATTTTATGCTGACCAAAATACCTATTGCCAATGACTTTTCACAAGTTAGTATTAAAGAAATAGAACTGACATTACTTTTGCTAGCAATGTAAATATAGTATTGATGGTGATAGAATAGATTCCTTTAAATTTGATATACCCATTGAGGTTCAGAATACATTGCTTCCAAAATATGGTGTTTTGGCATATTAAACACTTTAAACTGAATAAATCTGACAAGCAGCAGGTGTAGGACCTTCATGTGAGAGATGACTTCTCCATATCCAGAGGAAAGTAACATTCTTATGCTCAAAAATGGACAGACATTGGACTACAAATGAACACACTTTGCTAAGTTTTCCCATTTACTACCCTTAACTCATACCCCTTTGTCCTGTCATGTTTTTCCAGCTTTCCATTTTTCATCAAACCTAGCATAAAAATCATCATTCATTTCTAGTCTTTATTTCCTTATGAAGGTTCCCAAGTCACATAAAATTTCTATTAATTAAGTAAATTTATTTGTGTTTTTCCTGTTGTTATGTTTATCAGTCTAATTTTTAGGCACAGCCAGAGATCCATCCTAAGGGAATTAAGAAATGTTTTTTTCTCCCGTACATATCTCTTTTCCTAGACATGATATGATGGTTTAATTTTTCCACTATTTTTTCTCTATTTGAAATATTGAATTAACTACAAATTTATGGAGGGTCTCTGGATTTATACATGCTGTAAAACAATGATAATCATTCACTGAATAATTCATAGAGATAATAATTCAATATTTATCCCCATAATTATAGGTATATAAATATACTTTTAATTGATAATCATTGGAATACAAATGAAAACTTTTATAAATTCTTGTAGAGAACTCATTAAGCTCTGAAAATATGCTTATGTATCCCCAGAAGACCAAAATATCCAGTTACAAAATTACTCCTATAAGAGAATCATACAGAGGGACAGATGAGTTTCATATGAGTTATCATACTGAACTGTTGCCAGTTGAGGCACAGTAAGGATGAACAGATCAACAGCACAAGACACCAGCTAGGAAATAAGATTAGTCTGAGTTCAAGGTGGAGGAAAATATGTGTCACAGAAGAATCTCTGGGAAATCAAGTGGAAATGTCAGAATCTGGGGCATGCAAAGGACTGTAGACCAAGGGAAAAAGAGACAAGGAAGTAATGGGAGAGCTAAGGGGAAACTACCATTAAACTTAGGGTAGGCTCTGGAAATTACCCAATTGCTAATTATTTGAGTGTGATTCTGAGAAAAAGCAAGGATATAAGTATTTTTTGGAGCTAATGTTTCTTTACCAAGTAGAAATTATATTTTAATTTAAAGAATCAGCAGCTCAGCTTTTACTTTCTTCCTGACAGAATCAAATCTATTTATTCTCTGCATGCCTACAACAATACTTTATAATGATGGAAATCAGCTGAATTATGTAGATTTAATTAAGTATAAGCATAATTAAATGAAAAAAAAAAAATCCCTGAAATAGCTTTTAACATCTCATTTAAAAAGGAAGACAGTATTTGGGTCAATGTTTTTGACTGAAGCTATATTAAGAAACTATTGAGCTTTAAAAGTTATTTTACCATCTGTCTTCCCTTAATCAGGTTCTAAAAGGATAGGCTGTAGGCATGGGGAATAGAAAATAAGTATAAAAGGAAGTGTTTCAGCAAGAAGAAGAAAATAATACTAAATTACAAAAGATCGTAAGTAATTTTCAGGCCCTGCATCACTTATTTGAAAAACAAAAAAGGCTATAGATTAAAGCAATAAATACACTATTTCTTTTGAGAGTTGTTTCTTCTTTTTCTTTTTTTAAATTTCAGGCTTTCATCTACATTATAAATATTAAAATTAAAATTAAAATTTTCTGTACATACTTTCTCATAAATTTGGAAGGAACCATTGGGGACATAAGATTAATTGTGTTTCTGCTACCTCCGGAAATGGAACTTTTCTGTTGTGCATGTCACACAGGAGTTCACGTTGAATTCTTCCAGGCACCAACAGCCATCTTTTCCAAACCTCTGAAGACAAATGAAGAAATTCCTAGCAGAGGATTCTGAGCGGCTGCTAGTTGTCATTCCTGATCCTCTCTTGGCCCTACTACTGAGTACCACCTATGTTGTTCTCACACAAATTATGCAGACAAATATCTGTGACTCGGTAATACTATAGCCAATATTAACATTCAAAAAGCTGGACAAACACTAGACCAAATCTGTTTATTCAAAAGTCTCTCAACTAGCTAAAGAGATGGAGTTACATATAGATTAGCACTACTTTAATAAAGTCCTCAACCAAATAGTCACAAATTTAATCTAACACTGTATAAAAAGAATTACATACCATGACCAAATGGGATTTATCCCAGGGATGCAAGGCTAGTTCATAATCCAAAAGGCAATTAATACAACCCATCGCATCAAAAAAAACAAAAATACATGATTATATCAATAAATGCAGAAGTATTTGACAAAATCCAACACCAATACATGATAAAATCTATCAGTAAACTAGGAGTGGAAGGGAACTTCCTCAATTTAATAAAGAATATCTATTAAAGAAACATTCAACTTACATCATTCTAGTAATGAGGAACTTAAAGCTTTCTGACAAAGATGTCCCCTGTCACTACTCCTTTTCAACACTGTACTTGAAACCTTAGATAATGCAATACAAACCAGACAAGGAAATAAAATAAAATGTATTGAGAAGGAAAGACTAAAACTGTCTTGGTTTTCAGATGACATGGTTGCCTAATTTGAAAATCTGGAAGAACAGAAAAGAACAAACTTAAAGAACTAATGAGCGATTATAGGAAGGTTATAGGATACAAGCTTAATACATAAAAGTAAAACACTTTTCTATATATAAGTAGTAAAAAAGTAAAATTTAAATTTTAAAACACAATAACATTTACATTAGCACCCTCCCAAAATGAAATGCTTCAATATAAATCTAACAAAATGTTTAAGACCTGTATCAGAAAAAACTACAAAACTCTGATGAAAGAAATCAAAGAACTAAACAAATGGAGAGATCTTTAATTTTTATGAATAGAAAGTCTCAATATTGTCAAGATGCTAGTTTTTCCCAACTTGATTCAATGCAACCCCAAACAAAATCCTGGCAAGTGACCTTATAGATATCGACAATTTTATTCTAAAATTTATATTTAGAAATAAGAGGCCCGTGATAGCCAATTAAAGGAGAAAAACAAAGTTGTAGCACTGATATTTCCAGATACCAAGACTTATTACAAAGCTACAATAATCAAACAGCAATGGTAAAAAGTAGATGGCTAGTTAATGGAACAGAATAGAAAGAACAGAAATAGGCGATATAAATACAGCCACCTTATTTTCGACAGTGGAGCAAATGCAATGCAATGAAACAAGGACAGTCTTTTCAACTGGACATCAACATACAAAAAAAAAAAAAAAAGAACCTAGAGAAAGACCTTACACCCTTCACCAAAGTCAACTAAAATGAATTACAGACCTAAGTGTTATATGTGAAACTATACAATTCCTAGATGGTAACATAAGGTAAAGTCTAGATGACTTTTTTAATGATGACTTTTTAGATAAAACAACAAAGGCACAATCCATGAAGAAAATAATGGGTAAGTTGAACTTTATTAAAATTAAATTATCTGCTCTTGAAAAACACTGTCAAGAATGAAAAGATAAGTCACAGACTGAGAGAAAATATTTGCAAAAGACATATCTAATAAATGGTGGTATCTAAAATATAAAAAAAAACTCTTAAAACTTAACAATAAAAAAAGCTAACCACCTTATTAAAAAACAGGTCATCCGCCTTAACAGACACTTCATCATAATGCTAAACAAATGACAAGTAAGCTTAGGAAAAGATATTCCATATTATTTTTCATCATGGAAATGTAAAGTACAATAACAATGAAATACCACTACACACCTATGAACACTACACACCTATGCCAAAATCCAAAGTACTGACAATGCCAAATGCTGTAGAGAGTGTAGAGTAACGAAGACTCTCACTCATTTCTGGTGGAAATGCAAAATAGTACAGTCATTTTGAAGATAGTTTGGTAGTTTTTTGCAAAACTAAACATACTTTTAACATATGATTCAACAATCATGTCCTTTGGTATTCACTCAAATGAAGTGAAAACTTAGGTTCACATACAAACCTGAAGCTGTTTATAGCAGCTTTATCCATAATCACCAAAACTTGGAATCAATCAAGATGCCCTTTAATAGATGAATGGATAAATATACTGAATTATATGCAGACAATGGAATAATATTCAGTGCTCAAAAGAAATGAGCTCTCAAGCCATGAAGAGACATGGAGAAAAATTAAATGTATATTACTGAATGAAAGAAGGCATTCTGAAATACCTACATACTGTATATTTATAAGTATATGACATTCTGGAAAACGCAAAACTATGTAGACAATAAAAAGATCAGTGGTTGTCAAGGGTTAGGGGAAGAGTGGGACGAATAGGCAAAGCAGGGAGGATTTTTAGCCCAGTGGTAACACTCTGTATAATACTATGATGGTGGATACATGTGGTGATACGTTTGTCCAAATTCATATAATGTATAATACCAAAAGTGAACCCTACTATAAACTTTGGACTTTGGGTGATAATAACTTGCCTATTCAGGTTCACCAATTTGTTATCAATTGCAACAAATGTACAACTCTGGAGGGGGATATTGATAATAAGACAGGCTAATGCATGTGTAGTGGGGGCAGTGGGTATATGGGAAATCTGTTTTGTTTGTCTTTCTACCTCTGTCTCTGCCTCTCTCTCGACTGTTTCCAGTGAAATCATACCAAGGAACACAGACAAATAAGTTCAATATAAGGAGAGTTCCTCTTGATGAAGCACGGTGTAGAAACTAAAAACTTTACTTATTTTTGTCAAAACCCACAACCACTACCACCCAAGCAACTCTTAAAATAATCTTGTACTATCTACTTCTTCCCAGAAATGATCCAGGAACAATTAATTTAAGAAATGCTTAATCTTTAAGTAAGAGTTGTGTGGTATTATTTATGCTATCCAATCCTCCACAGTTATAATGATTACTTTTATGAGGGCTACCAGAAGTTAGTAACTCTGATTTACACACTTTGTTCCTGTCTACTGGACTTCTCCATACCTAGCACAACACATGCATTCTCACTAAAACTACTCCTTTACCTTTTATCTTAGTTAATTCCCCCAAATCCTAAATGCTCATATTCAGCTTCTTTCTCTCTCATGCAGTCTGCTATCACATATGCCAGATATTTTCTTCAAGTATCTCTAGATTCACTCACTCTTCTTTTGCTACATTGGTTCTCTTAAGGTCCTATCTCTGTTAACCTGTAATATCTTCCTGCTTCCAGTCTTTTCTTCTTGATCTGTGCATCGCCCTCATACTGATCATTCTAAATCATATAGTGGATAATAATATCTATTCCATGGTGTTCTTTTACCTGTAAGAAAAACTCTAAATTCTTCATCAAGGCCACAGACTTTCATTAAAGTACTCCTGTATAATTTTTCAGATTATTCTCACAATTTTATCCCATATCCTACAGTACAGTTAGAATAAGTGTACATCTAGATTATGTTATTTGTTTATTAGTCTCTATGTTTATTCATAGGTTTTCTCCTCTGTTCAAATTTTCTTCTTCACGTTTTCTACCTAATAAAAGCCTAATTTTACAAAATTCACCTCAAAGTCATCTACTCTTTAAAGCCTTTCCTTACTCTTTACAGTGAGACACTCTCTGTTCAGCTCCTCAGTGGACTCCAGTAGGAGCTTCCTTTATGCTTCCGTTAGAGACATAGCCATGTACAGTATAACTATCCTCCACCACAAGAGCTTTGAGATTAGAAACCTTGTTCCATCTGTTTCCAAATATACAAACTTGAGTGTATATAATAATTCTCCAGAAAAGAGGGGTTCATTAAATATATTGGTTGTCACAAAGTACTCAATTACTCTAGTTCATCTGGTTTAAAATGTCATTCACTGGAAGAGGCACATTATTTTATATACTACTGAAACGGAAAAAAATCATTGCAATTAAACTATGACACGTCATTGAATATGAGACATCCTAATTTCAAGGTTGTTAAAATATGAAAACAAATGTGCTGAGAGGGATAAAATATAATGCCTTATTTTGAGCCCTAAATACTGTTCAGGGAAGATGATATAACCAGAAACATGTTCAGTCAGTATTAATTTGCATACAGTTTTAAAAATTGTTAGATAAAATGATAAGGGTAAACAGAGAACATAGATGTGGCATTTAATTTCAATGCTGCAACTTTACAATTGTAAGTATTTGATACAACTACAAATAAGCATTCTAAGTCAGTAGAAGCAAGTAACATTCCCTATTAAAATACAATAATCATGAATACACAACTACAAGGTACAGTAAAAAAAACAAAAATATAAACATAAAAAGTTATTGCAATGATGAGTGAATGAATTCTTCAGGTACACAAATTAAAAAAAAATACAACATTGTAAATCAACTATACATGAATAAATTAAAAATTCAAACAAAGAAAAATATATCCATATTAAACAACTTAAAAGGAAGTAAGACTATGTTTTGCAATACTACATTCATCAAAAACTATTATCAGAGATGCCAGCACAGCACCTGAATTTTTTTTAAAAATATTGTAGAGAAAAGAGATGCCTAAAAATTAGATATATAATTAAATTTTATCATATATGTAAACAACATATGTATATATTTACATGGAAAAATTAATAAATCTTTTTAAGTAGATATTTGTCTCATTTAGTTACATATCTAAAAGTTAACTGGAAAATCTGGGGTTTTCTTTATTTTGAAGTCATTTTTATTAAAATATTTTATACATGGTAATTTTGAATTTGCAATGCCAAGGACATTGCCCATCCCAAAATAACTTAAAAAACAGTGCCCTGCCTAAATATATGACCATATGATTCAGTCAATAATTTTTTCCTACTGTACTACAATAGCCTGAAAAATACATATTGGCATAATGGAGACAAACAGAAATAAAAGAGAAAATATTAAGAGGTCTGGTATAGTAACTTACAAAAAAAAATGCTTAATTTTCTTAAATAAAAGAATATTAAAATTATGGAATGCTCTATGTAACTCTGAATGTGTACCTTCAGAAAATCAAAATGAAGTAATATGTAAGGAAAGATGAGTAAGAAAGATACATTTACACGTGCAAGCACACACATACACACACATAGATATAGAGATAATATGTAGAAAGATAGATAGATAGATAGATAGATAGATAGATAGATAGATAGATAGATGGATAGGAAGGCAGATAGAGAAGAGGGATGGAAATAGCTGCTGTGTAAGTGGAGATAGAAAACCATATGACGATTCAGTGAAGGTTCTAAGACCAAGTGACAGTGTAAAAGAAAAAAGCTGCTAAATCACTGAGGTCATGGCTTGGTTAAACTAAGATATGCATACATACAACAAATCTTAATATTCTAAGATAAAACTTGTGTATGAATAATTTGGAAAACTTTTTAAAAGCCATATTTTAATGAGTAGATAATCTTATTAAAGAATATGCCTGCCCAGTGAGTAGCCAAGGCAGGTAATTATATAAAGGCAATTGTATTCTAAAACAATAAATTTTTCAGAACATAATTTTGTAAGAAAATTGTGGGCGGAGTGGGTCATATATCACAAAAGGGCTTTGGAGTGAGGGCTCCTGATTGCATACTAGATGTTGTATTAACCAGGTCTATACACTTGAGGACATAATTAAACTCTGAGCTTCAGGTTTTTTATTTGTAGATTCAAGATACTAATAGATGCTTATTGGTTTGTTGGGAGAATTAAACATACAGCTTCTTTTATCAGAGTTGTCCCCCGACACACATAAAACTTCATAGTTATTATTTCTCTTTGCATTTGAAATGATGTGAATTGCTTATAAACTGATTAAAAAAAACTTTCTAAATTGTTTCCAATCAGCTTATAAGAAAGTTTATTACATTGTGAATTCATTCAATGAAACAAGCCTGAAAGGCACAAAACATACACTAATATTTAATTCCTCAAAATGAATTCTTCATTTATACTCATTTGTCTTGTACTCTGATGAGCTACATTTATTATCCTTAAAAGCTGCTAACTCTTAACATGGGTTTCATATGAGATGACCCATTCTTAACAGTTTTAAACTAAATTTAACAAGACAACAGAAATAGACAGCAGCAGTCATCTTTCACATTATATTGTAGTTCTGATAAGGAGTACAAAACAACACTATATAAATGTGCTTAAAAATACAAAGATTTAACTTTTTTTTCCCCTGTGTTCTCAATAGAAACTCTACATAGTCTCATTTAATACTTCCTAGTTGGCAGTCACCATCAATGAATTCTGGACGTGAGCCAGGCTAGTGGCATTGTAAGCTTGCTAGTTTCAAACCTAATCTCCTGTGTTTATTCATATATATATACATACACGCACATAAGTAAGCATACATTAAACACACATTTCTTAAATGTCCCCATTTCCTAGTTAATATGCTAGGCAAAGGGATGCACAGCGACGAACAGAAAGTATCAAAAATTGTTACTTATACTATTGGTGGCAGACAGTCAGAATAAAAAAAAAAAAAAGGAAGGGTTCATAAGAGCATATTCCACTCAAATCTGTGTGTATGCGCACACAAAATGGCAAATTCCAATTCAATATTCTCTCTCCTTTTCTTGCTAACTAACAGAACTTAGTTTGAGGACAGTGTACTCAGCTTTAAACTAACCAAATCCACATTCTCACCATTATTTATAGCGAAAAATAAATACCTGACATAATAATTCTGACCAAAGAGATGTTAGATGATATTGGATAAGGTTCCCAGAAAATACTCTTATAAAAGGACAATTTTAGGTGATTAAAATCCTATTCCTTTTCCCTTGCTAGAAATACGGATATATAATAGAAGTGAAGAAGACTTCTTGGGACTTTGACGTGACAAACATGAGGATGAAGCCCATAAAATAAAGATGACAGGGTAGAAATTTAGAAGGAAACTGATGTTGTTATGAAGAGATTAGTTCAGTACTAAAATGATTGTATCTGTTTTTCCTGTTAAATGAGAAAATAATAAATTCCATATTTACTTAAGACATATGTTGGTTGGATTTTTCTGTTACTTATAAATTAATGGAATTCTTGTACGTGAGTGTTGAGTTCTGTATGTGTGTGTCTGTATGCATGTGTGTGTATTTAGAAGTAGGATAGAGAGGAAAAATATAATTTTAAAAAAAGGCTATAAACAAAACTATGAAGAAACAAACAAAAAAAAAATGAGCCAAGACCCAGAAATAGTCTTGTATATGTGTGAAGAGTTTCAGAAACTATTAAACAGTCACTCCCATTTATCTGTTGCCCTACATCATTAATATTGCAACTCTGAGAGCATTTTCTTATTCAGAAACTCTTCATGTCGTTAAGTATGAAGTTGAAGCAACACGTGTATTCCTTATGAGGAATTTAATCTCATTTCTGCCTTTAAATACTTTATAATAAGTTGTTCTCTTTGCCAAAGGAGGGATTAAAACACACAAATGTTCTCAGAAGAAACAATTTTAATATTCAGCTAAGCAACACCACTTTCCTGGAAAATATGTCCTCCTTTTTTTTTCATTGCTACTATGGAATACCATATTGTGATGTATCCATTATTTTTCTTAAATAGAGACAGAATAAGATGACCTCATGTATAACTTAGAATAGTGTTGTTGTTTTTTTTTTGTAATTGCACTGTATTAGCTCATCAGATTAAATCTCTAGTGAGTCCCAGAAGAAAACACTGAACTAATGTTTCAGGCCACTTAGACTTGAGTCCAAGGTTAACATATCTTGAATTTGAGGTGTACTTCTCAAGGTTTTCCTTCACCCAAGAGGATTAGTCATTAGCTCATTTCACTGTTAATTTGTAGGGATCTCCATCCCTCATTTTAAGTTTCCCTTAAGGGTTTACTAATGGATTGGCAGCTCCTCACTAGGCAAGTCTCTTGTATCTCTGTTGCCCAAATTATAGCCAGAGCATGAAGCTAACAGATTGACAAGAGTTTTCATATTGATTTCAACTGGAAAACAAAGACAAAAAATTTTTTAAAATGGATTTTATTTGTTTTTTCACCAATTTTTACATTCTTTGTAGTTTCATTGATTTATTTTGCCCTCATCGTTGATAGTTTTAATGTAAACACATATGGTTTAACAGACTAATTGCCAAAAACACTTTTTAAAATATGGACATATATACCTCTTTTGTAATGATTAGTCGGATTTGAAAGAGAAAAATAAAATAATATATTTTCCTAAGGTTTTATGTCAACTTTAATAGATACTGAATTACCAGATTTCTTTCAATTTTTGATTTATATGTTAGCATTATCATGCACAAATTCCATATTTTGTATGACTTTTATTCTTTTAAATGTGTTAAGACTGATCTGTGGCATAACATATGGCCTATCTTGGAGAATGTCCCATGAGAACTTCAAAATAATGTATATACTCTGCTGTTTTGGTGTTCAGTGTTCTGTAGATGTCATTTAGTTCAAGTTGGTTGATTGTTTCATACAAGTTTTCAAGATATCGCTATCTTCTAATAACAAATCACTGTTAATTTATAATTTCTAATAATAAATGATGCTATTTGTTCTATGAAGTATAGAGAATAAATTATTGAAGTCACTAACTTAATTTTAAATTATCTATTCCTGTCTTCTATTATCAATTTTAGTTTCACATATTTTGGTGTTCTGTTGTTAGATGCATACATACTTATAATTGTTATCTCTAACTTTTTATCATTATGCAATGTCCCTCATTGTCTCTAAGTAATAATTATTATCTTAATGACTATTCGTGTTTGAGATTAGCATAGTCACTTTATCTATCTTTTGGTTAATGTTCTATAAGATATACAAATATTTCTAGAAGATATACATGTATTTTCCATCTTTTCAGGAGATTCTGAATAAGAAAATGCTCTTCAAGTTGCTTTTTTTAAAATCTAAAGTATTAAATATATTTATAATATTATTTTCCAACATCTGGGCCCCCTCTAGGACAATTTCTATTGATTAATTTTTCTCTTCTTATTTAGGAGACATATTTTGCTATTCCTTTGCATGTCTTACCATTTTTGTTCAAAACTGAATATAAAAATGTCATGTGGAACCTCTGGACATCAGTTTCTTTTCCTGTCTCCAGAGACTATTGTTGTTGTTTCTATGGCTGTTTGTATTTTGAGTGACTTTCCAGAACTCTATAAAATTTGTGTATCTTGTCATATGCAACCACTGAAGCATTGGCTTAATTAGTTTATTGGTTACTACTGATTGGTCAGAAATGTCCTTTAACACCTTGCATCAATACATCTTCTGCCTTAGCCAGATGTGTGTATGTTGGGTTACACTTTTAATGCTCAGGCAGTTTATAAATGTGCCTTAACCATCACTTCCTGCTTGCACAGGGCCTAAGGTCGGCCAGAGGTGAGTAACTGGAGATGTCTCATATCTTCCCTAGACATGCACAGTGCTGCATAAGTGCACATCCTTCTAGATCCTCAGGAATATGTCGGGGCTTTTCAAAATACCCTGTGGACATCTAGTTCCCAGACCCTACTTTTAAACTTTGTCTGGGCTTTTGTTTGCTTCAACTAGTATCATAGACTTTGGCAGCTTTGGTGTTAAGTAATTGCAGCTGATTATTTATGAAAAATACCCTTGGAATTAGGCCTTTTCCATGAAGGGTGCTCCAAGTAAGAATGACAGTGCTATTTGAGTGGGTTTTTCCCAAGGGCCACAGATAGGCCAAGTAGTAACAATGCCTGGGAGCAGCGGTTTATAAGGTACTCCAAACCTGGTCTATCTCTTCCAACAGCTGCAAGGTTCCTGGTCTTCACAGTTCCCGTAAATTGTAAGTCTGTTGTTTCTCAAGACTACCACTGGGCAGGGGAGAGAAATGGGGCAGGCCAGGTTAAATTTCATAAGCCTCACTGCCCTCTTAAGGTTAAGTAATTTTTCCTTAAATAAATGTTCTTTAGATTATATGAAAGCTGGTAGAAGATATGCATCCCTGGATCAGACACAAAGGAATTTATTACTCAAAACAGTAATAGGAACCACAGTGTCAGCATTTTAACCAATTTACAATCCCCAAATTCTCATAGGGTAAAGTAAATAGATCCAGATGACACCTGTACACATAGTAGCTGTGTTCTGAGGGAGAAACCCTGAGCCTGGGAAACCTAAATGTTTCATAATGAGTAGCAAAGTGTGCCTACGCTTTTCACCAGATGTATATATTATCTTGGTTAAATGGAACAGTAAACAGGGCTGCACTTTTTTTGAAAATGACACCATCTCTATTGTCCTAACCTGTAAGCAAATCCGCCCTTTGCTCCAAGGAGATTCTGTCTCTGACTTCCAAGACTATACACTAAACAAACATCTTTGAAGTAATATTCTAAAAGAAATGGCAGTCAGTGCTCTGTTCACAGGACATGCAAAAAACCTAAGACACACATGGAGAATTAGCCCCCAATAATCTGCATGTTACCTTTTTTCCAAGCAAAGCCAAGCCTGCTCTTTCCACCTACATAATTTGCTACTTTGATGTTTGTATGTATGTATGTATTTTTTATGTATGTTTTGATCTTCAAGGGTTGAGTTAAAATACTTAATAAAGGGATATATATTTGTTAATTCCACTTGTTTAAAATTAAACAGGTCATAAAATAAGCAACAAATGACTCAAGGAAAAGTATATGAGATAAAAAATAAAGAACAGCAAACAGATAATACACAAAAATTTCAAGGTACATGTACCTGTGGAGGTGGAATGAGAAGCATAGGGCCAGGAATTTACAAAAGTCCTTTATGAGATTAGTAATATTCTAAATTAAGGTGGGCACTGAAAATATTTTTCCCTGAAAAGCTTTAGAAATTTTATTTTATATTACTTATCAATGTTTAATAAAAACAATCAAACTACTATTGAAATTTTGTTTAAAACCTTTATAGTACTACAATCTAGATGACTTTCTTTTCCTTTTTAAAGTGCTGTGTACAGGTTGAATTTATTTGCATACTGTAAGGTTAATTTTATTTGATGGTCACATACTGCACTGCCAACACTGAATTTGAGTTTTTCCAAATTCATACTATTAATCATAAAGAATATAGTAAAAGAACTGATTAATTAGTAAACCTTAGTGTATCCATGGAGTTGCTCTTGTTGTCTTTAATCTATAGCTCTGAGGAATCCTACATGAGTCAAACTGCTGCACAAATCATTATCAAATTAGAAAACCAATACCGATCATTTCCAACCAAAAACTAAGGGTAGAAGAATGTTGTAGACAAACTGGGACTAGTTTTTTATAAAGGCATAACATTAATTAGGTTAATTTTATTGGGAAGTAACTACCCTCTTAATTACCATGACTAAAAAACTATGGAAATTAAATCTAAGTGTATGCAACTGAAGCATTCCAGGATTATATGATTGTGCCTCTTAAAGACTGCATATTTTCTGAGATATAGGACAATGAATTTTAGCATACACTTTTAAAATTATAGTATTTTGTGATGCATTTTTAATTTTTTCCCAAATCTATCAAATTATCTTACTAGACTTTGCTTAAAGATCAAATTATATAAAAGTAAATTTCATAAATTTCCACTAATTTCATTATAAAAATACCAAAAATGTTACCATTTTCCTATTTTCTATTATATCAATTCCACTTCTAGTTTATGTAAAAATTCCCTCTTCAGAAAACACTATGCAGTTTAGTGATCTCCTTAAGTATCCAGAGATCCCTGGTGCATTTAAGAAATGGATTAGATTTCCGTTATAGTGCTTTATAACAAATTTCATGAGGCTCACTACATCATATTCATACTAAAATCATTCTAAAAGTAGTATAAAACTTGAAATTATAGTTAAAGTCAGTGTGTGTGTAGATTTTAGTATTTTTAAGAGGAATATGTTGAAATACCAATGTGCTCCTTTTTAAAAGCTGTGTGACTTTGAGTTAGTTATTTAAAACCTCTTTGGGTCTCAATTTCTGACTTTGAATAAAAGGACTAATAGAAGTAGGATTATAGGGGTTGTTTTGAATATTCAATTGAATGCATGTATATAAAAACCACTCGTATAGTATCTTTAAAAGTATATGTTCAGTGATTAATGGATAATATGGTTTTTTTTGTATTTCAAAAACTGCAAATAACTGAGAAAAATTAAGATTAGGGAGGATGAGACAGATCACACTCACGTGTATACGTGTCTGTGTGTAATACTAAGAGGAATGAAAACATTTTGAAGAAAAGTTTAAGAGCAATCAAATTAGGAAACAAAGTTTATACAATGACCTAGGGGGACTTGTCTTCAGATGTTTTTAATTAGAGCATATTCTGCACTTTTTAGATTCGATATTGAAAGCAAATAACATGCCTGAATGCACTGAAGGCATAAGAGATACTGATTTTGAATTCTACATCTTATTGATTAAACTTGCTACTCTCTCACATTATTATTTACCTAAAGAAATATTATTTAGGGAGAAAATCAAAATGTATAACTAATATATTGGGGTCTCTACTATGAAGCATTTAGTAATGTTTTTGACCCAAATTAGGATCTGAGGCAAGCACTGCAACAAAGTCAGTAAGAATGCAGAACTTTGCAAATTTGGTAAATGGATTTGGTTTAAATATATCTGTGTTTGAATTACATGGGCTATTAAAAATATACAAATATATTTTTTCTATTTTATTTTTTGTAATAAACTATGGTAGTGAAACACGTTACACTCATCAGAAAGGAAAAACTCAGGGAGAACAAACAATAGAAATCCATGATTTTACATTTTATTATAATTATGCATTGTTTACTCACCATATTTACCACAGTCAGCAAGAGTTTAAATTTTTAGAAAGGAAAAAAGTTATTTTTCAAATAGTCCTTGCTCAAATCTTAATGATTATGCCATTCAAGGTCCATAGATCAATTAATTAACATCACAGATCAATGAATTGCTTATAAAATTTCATTGTTGAATTGGAGTTTAGATTTAATTGCATGAAAAAAATTCAGAAACCAAAAATTTCTTAGTAAAGTAGTTTTTTGACAATGACACATGTCATCATTAATGTTAAGACTAGCCAGAGCTTAACATTGTTGGTAATATTTCCAATAATATATTTCTATTAGAATTTAATTCATAGATATTCTACTTGTGTGAAGATAAACCTACCGAGATGAAGAATCTTTACCAATCTGCTATATTCTAATATGACTCTGAATGGATAGGTTCCACACCAGAAGGCCCATGGGAAAGTGAGGAACAAACAGGCAAATTATCAGTTTAAGGCTCTATATTTTGAGAACTGAAACTAGCAAGGAAGCTTGAGGGCAGATTCTGATTCTCATAAACTGGATGGTCTTGGGTAATATAACTGAACTATTTAAGTGCTACTGACTTCATCAGTGAAATGAACATAATAGTTTTGAACTTGAAGCATATGGGGAGGATTAAAGGAGATCATGTTTTTAAAGTATTTAGAACATTAAGTAGCCATTGTAAACACTCTACATGCAAGTTAGTAAGATTCACATGCACATACAACTTTCTCAGACTTTCTTTAAATTATATGACCCTCATTTTCCCTTGACAAAAGGCACAGATTAGAACACTACTTCTAAAACTTTAATGGGAAAGCTGGATAGTTGCATGTAAATCAGTGAAGCTAGAACACTCCCTCACATCATACACAAAAATAAACTCAAAATGGCTTAAAGACTTAAACATAGGACAAGACACCATAAACCTCCTAGAATAAAACATAGGGTAAACATTCTCTGATATAAATTGTAGCAATGTTCTCCTAGAGCAGTCTACCAAAGCAACAGAAATAAAAGCAAAAGTAAACAAATAGGACCTAGTTAATCTTGTAGGCTTTTGCATAGCAGAGGAAATCATAAACAAAACAAAAACACAACTTATGGAATGGGAGAAAATATTTGGAAATGTTGCAATTGACAAAGGCTTAATTTCCAGAATATATAAATAGCTCATACAACTTTATAAAAAAAAAAACCAAACAACCCAATCTATAAATGAGCAGAAGATCTAAACAAGCAATTCTTCAGTGAAGACATAAAAATGGCCAAAAGGCACATGAAAAGATGCTCAATATCACTAATTAGGAGAGAAGTGCAAATCAAAACTACAATGAGGTATCACCTCACATCAGTCAGAATGGCCATCTTTAAAAAGTTCAAAAATGATAAATGCTGGAGAGGCTGTGGAGAAAAGGGAACCCTCCTACACTTTTGGTGGGAAGGTAGTTTGGTTCAGCCATTATGGAAAATAGTATGGAACTTCCTTAAAAAAACTGAAAATAGGCTAACCCTTTGATCTAGCAATCCCACTCTTGGGCATATGTCTGGAGGAAACTCTAATTGGAAAAAATACATGCATCCCAATGTTCAAAGCAGTACTATTTACAATAGGCAAGACATAGAACCAACCTAAATGTCCACTGACAGATGACTGGATAAAAAAATCGACACACACACACACACACACACACACACACACACACAATGGAATATTACTCAGTCATAAAAATAAAATAATGATAATGCCATTTGCAGCAATGTGAATGGAGCTGGTGATTGTCATACTAAGTGAAGTAAGCCAGAGAAAGAAAGAAAAATACCATATGGTATCACTTAAATGTGGAATATAGAAATAAAAGGACACAAATGAACTTACTCACAAAACAAAGAGACTCACAGACCAAAAACAAACTTATGGGGGGGGTAGGAAGGGATACATTGGGAGTTCAGGATTTGTAGATACTAACTACTATATATAAAATAGATAAACAGTAAGATCCTACTGTATAACACAGGGAATTATATTCAATAACTTGTAATGGTCTATAATGAAAAAGAAGATGAAAAGGAATATATATATGTATAAATGAATCACCATGCTGTACACAAGAACAGAACACTGTAAATCAACTATACTTCAATAAAAAATAATATACGCTAATTTTTAAAAATGCAGATTCTAATCCATTTTGACTGTGATGGGTCTGCATTTCTTCATTTCTAACAAGCCTCCTTGTGATGCCAATGCTTTCAGTCCTGGGACCACACTTTATGGAGCAAGGCATTCAAGATTTCCCTGTTTTAAAAAGTGCAGTAATCACAGGAAGTCCCTCAGATCATATCTGCCCCTCCTCCAAAATCATCCATTTCAAGGATGCTTAGAGATTATGGGAGGTGAAAAGAGTTGTTGAAAGCAAAGGCTCACTTGCTTTCTTCTCTGTTCCAAATGATGCCTTTTAGGATTGCTATGGGGATGATAATACAAGAGTTGCTCCCTATGGATGGATGACAGTGTGTCATTTGGCAAAATTTTTCACTACATTTCCTCCTATGCTGTGTAGGCACACCAAAATGAAGAAAACAAAAACCATTCTGAACTGACAAAGTCTGGCTTACTTATAGAAAATGTTTCAGAATATATTTTAGCTTTTCAAAACATATTTTTTAGAAAAACATCTTATCAAAAAAAAAAATCACAGCTATATCTAGGAGCTGTCAACTGTTTCACCACAGACAAAATCATTATACTAGAACAATAAAACACAGCTCTTAGCATAAGAATTCAATTATGTTTATTTACTTTGCATGTGAATAGACACAATTCCATTCTAGGTAGAAAAAGTAAAATAAAAATAAAACTTTCCTCTGCAAGGAAAGATGTTTTAACTATATTTGGTTCAAAACGTTATTTTTTAAATATTATTTCCTATGGTGTTTTTATAATCTGAAACAGAGTTAGATGTAACCAGAGGAGTTGAGTGTTCTAGCTCACCTTTCTTCTTCAAAAAAGCAGCAAAAACAGATGCACAAATGCAAAGCATCAAGAATCTTGGTGCTGCTTGGGGTTTGATCCACTATGTTCAGAGCCTGAACACTTATAACTTCAGAGGAAAAACAAAACAACAAAACAACAAAACCCAAAACATGGAAATATTCCATAAGCTTTCATTGTCAATCATAGAATTCTGCCTTCCCCCAAGCAGAGAACTCTCCACTGCAACTCTTCATGAGCAGTTGTCCCACCAACATACAAGTTTTATGTCCACTGATAAATTATTCAGAGACAACACAATGCCTAGCAACCAGTATGTTCATTCAGGGATGGGATATCAAGACGACACAGGGAGGCCCAGTAATATTTGGAATAAACAAAGGTTTAGATACTTTTATTCATAGGAAAGTCTTATGCTGATGTGAAATCATTTCTTTATAACACCCACTCACTGCTTTAAGAATTTATGAAATATCTTTCCCAAATGAGAGCCATTCAAACATTCATCACAGCTTACCATGGTGTTCTCATGGTCTGTACAGTCACAGGTTTTCTTCATTGTATGGCTTAGCTTGAAGATACAATTCTCTGTAGACATCCCGATTTTATACGGGCCTCTGCCAAAGTGTAAGTATTTCATACTATCCATGTACTCTGGCTTTTTAAAAAAATTATTTCATGTTTCCCTGTGTTACAGGTAGCTTCTACCCATAACTATGTAGAATTTTTAGTCTAAGTGGAATCTTTTACCTTGAACTTCATATAAATCACTATAGTTTTATTTTACTTGATTTTAAGACCAATGAAAAATTCATTAATATTGTGTTTATAATGGAATATATGGATTTGCCCTGCAAGTTTTATCCATACAGATTATAAATATGAATTTTATTATATTATTCAAATCATTGAGAGAAATTCTGAGCTCTCGAAGTACAGAATTGTATAACCTCATATCTGAAATTTATTCTAATAATGTTTAGGTATTCTATTAATGTACATAATTCCACTATTATAATTTCTGAATGTTCCAAATGTAGTTATAAGACTATGAGAACACCGAAAATACTGAGCTGTCATTTCCTAAAAATACTCTTATTGAACTTTTTGACAAAAAATAACCCCACAAAAACTCTGCTTTTCTATACTTTGTTATAGTGCTGACTGTACAGAATTACGTACACATTCTATGTAGATACACTTTATGTTCAATGGCGAGATTGGAGGGTCAAGACTGCAGTCCCTGACTCTAAAACCAAGAAGTGTATGTTTTACAGAGCTGACTCATATCCACAAGTGTAGCTCCATTAGTATTATGGCCTAACCAACTATAACAAATGACTATACACAATGCTTAACAGAGGTCCAGAGATAGTCATAAGATTAATAATATATTAATCATCATCAGGATGATCATCATTCTGATCAGGACTGTGATGGTTATGAGTTGGTCATTTTGTTATGACTGTAATCTTTCATCTTAATTCATAATCCTGTAACTATCTGTTCTATAAAAGACAAGGAGAAGTCGACCTCCATTGTCTTTTCTACCAGAGAATGTCTAATGACCCACATGCATTGCAGGGACATAACTGTAGAAGAATAATTCAATGTTTGACAGTTTTCATGGCAAATTTTCTGGACTTCTCATCTTGTGTGTTTTTTTTTTCCCACACTGTCCTATCATAAAAATTCCTGCATTTTATTCCATAACCTGTGCAGAACATCAGTGAAACCCAATGTGCATATTGTATCTTCTAAAAAGGATAATTTTGCAATATATTCATAATTTTGACCTTTGTGTCAGCATTGTGATTGCAATATCTGTACTGTTCAATAAGTAAAATGAATAGAGATGAGAAATCACTGTAAAGTTGAACACATCAGTGTCCAACCTTAAATACTATGCCAATTTCCAACAATCTGTATCTTTAGACAAGTTCTTATTGTCTCCATATCTCCTACTTGATGGATTTTCTTGCTTTTCTTTCCTAACCTCAATGGTCAATTATTTATTTAGTGCTACTGCTCCATTTCATGTTCATTTGTACAAACTTAGCCTTATTTATCACTCTCAAGCTTCTCATGTTCCTAGTCTATCCTGAACATTACTCTCTTAAAAAGTTCAAAAATATTTTTAACCAGAAAAATACACAGTAACATAAAAAAATACTCTTATTATTATATATTGTACTGTAAAATACAAATGAGGATTGATAAAATGTGTGTAATATTTACCTTCCCAGGTGGGGATAAGATAATTACAAATCATAATTCATTTTCATATAAATAAAGAAAATGGGTTGGAGTATTTATGAAGGATGAGAAAAACTCAAATGCAATGTCTAAAACAACCTTATGCTAGCTAAATTACAATCATTATAGAAGACGAAAGTTCAAGATTTAATATATATTTATTACATGTATTAACTAATGCCTGAGAAAAATTTCAAATTCATCTGGAAAAACATACAGGTGAAAATTGTTCATAAAACTTTTTGAAAATATGAATATCCCCCAGATACTAAAATACAGTGAAGTTAAAATAATTAAAATAATGGAAATTGAAATGAAAGTTTTCTCATAAATAATGTGATATAATTCATGGCCCAGAAATAGAATCTATAAATATGTGATATAGTAAAGATCATAACATAAATAAGTGAAGTCAAAATTATTTATAAAAGTAATAAAACAAAAGATTGTATGGAAAATATTAATTTGGATATAACACGTCATGCACCAAAACCAGCTGTATTTGCAGTCAAGATACAGATTTAAAAGATCAGGTTAAAAAAAAAAGATTAGGTAAATAAAATACAACTTACTGCCAAATAATATTTATTAATAAAATAAATTTGGAAGTCTGTCCTCAAAGGGAGTATTATTACATATTAGACAGAAAAAAACTATAAAAAGTAAAATAATTAAAGCCATTTTATTTAACCTGTAGTTTGGGAAATAATATATTTACATGCTTGAAGCTTTCCATTTATCATTTTCTGAATACTATATATATATAGTTTATATCCTTCTTTAGTAATACTATCTTCCATGTAACACAAACCTATTCCTTAAACACAGAATAGATTTAAATTTATTTAATATTTAAATTTTTAAATACTCTTTGATATATTTTGCTTGCTGCAATTTTCTTGGTTTTCCTCCATATTTCGTGTGAGAGTGATTATTCTGGTTATTTACTCATAATCCATTGAAGGATTATGGCAGAATAAATTTATGCATTGATATGTTGATAGATGTTTAGGATACTACCAACATTTTAACTTTTCAACAAATACTACATTTCTCGTTGACATTAAGGATAATAAAATATTACTATTAACAAATCTATTCTCTCAAATTTGGTAACAAAGATGAAATGGACCAATTCCTTGAAAGGCACAATCTGCCAAACACACTAGAAGAAACAGATAATCTGAATAGGTCTTTATCTATATTGTCAAAACAGAAGCACCAGTCCCAGATGGGTTGATTGGTGAACTCTACCACAATTTAAGGAGGAAATTACACAAACTCTTCTATAATCTCTTCCAGAAGACAGAACCAGGGAATATTTCTAACTCATCCTACAAGGCTAGCATTATTCTAATATGAAAGACAAAGAACTTACAAGAAAACTACCAACCAATATATCTCTTAAACATAAAAATATTAGCAAATTGAACGCAACACTGCATGAAAAGAATAATACACCATGACCAAGCAGGATGTATTCTAGGTTTGCAACACCAGTTCAACACTGGAAACATCAGTTAATAAATAAATCAGATCAACAGGCTAAAAAATAAAAATCCCAAGATCAATAGCACAGAGAAGCCATTTGACAAAATCCAATATTCATTCATGATTTAAAAAAAAAAGAGATCTTGTCGAATACTAAGAATAAAGGAAAACTTTATCACTTGGTAAAGAACATCTATAAAAAATAATTAACATACATAAGGGTGAGGGACTAGAGGCTAACCCACAAATATCAAGAAAAAAGCAAGGCTGTTCTCTCTCACCACTGCTTTTCAACATCATACTAATCCTAGGAATGCAATATGAAATAAATAAATAAATAAATAAATAAATAAATAAATAAATAAATAAATAAATAAAAGATATACCAGGTTGGCAAGGAAATAATAAAACTGTGTTTGTTTGCATATGACATAATTATCTATGTAGAATATATTAAAAAAATCAATCCCAAATACTGAAATTATTAAGGGATTATAGTTAAGTTTTCAGGATACAAAGTTAATATGCAAAAGTCAATTGCTTTCCTACATATAAGCAATGAAAAAGTGGAATTTGAAATAAAAAATGCCAAAACATATTAGCACCCCCAAAATTAAATACTTAAGTATAAATATATCAAAATGTATACAAGATCTATCTGAGAAAAATTGACCAAAAAATCAAAGAAGAATGATACAAATGAAAACATATTCCATATTCATGAGTAGAAAAACTCTATATTGTTCTCAGTTCTATAAATTCAATGTAATTCCAATCAAAATGCCAGCAGGTTATTTTATGGATATTAAAAAGATGAGTCTAAGTTTATATGGTGAGGCAAAATACCCAGAATAGAAAACTTATAATTGAAGAAGAGTAAGTTCAGAGACCTGACACTACTCAACTTTAAAACTTACTATAAAACTACAGTAATCAAGACAGTTTGGTATTGGTGAAGGAATAGACAAATAGATCAATGAAACAGACAAGAAATCTTAACTAGACCCACAGAAATATAGTCAACTGATCTTTGACAAAAGGCAATACAATGGAGCAAAGATAGTCTTTTCCACAAATGGTACCAAACCAGCTGGATGTCTACATGCAAGAAAATTAATCTAGACAAAAAGCTTATAACCTTCACAAAAATTAACTCAATATGGATTATACAGCTAAAGAAAGAAATAAAAACTATAAATCTCCTAGAAGACAGTTTAGAAGAAAATCTAGATAACTTTAAGTATGGTGATGAATTTTTTGATACATCAAAGGCATAATCCATGAAACAAATAATTCATAAATCGAACATCATTTAAATTAAAAAACTTCTGTGAAAGACAACATCAAGAGATTCAGAAGGCAGGTCACAGACTAGGATAAAATATTTGGAAAAGATATAGTATATTACTAAGCACTCTTAAAACTCAATACAAAAACAAAAACCCATTTAAAAAGTGGGCATATGACCTGAACAGTCCCTTCACCAAAGAAATATACAGATAGCCAATAAGTATAGAAAAAGATACTCAACATTGTATGTCATTAGGTAATTCCAAGTAAAACAAGGAGATACCACTGACACCTATTAGAATGGCCATAGTCTGGAACAGTGACAACATTAACTGCTGGTGGAAATGTGGAGTAACAGGATTTCTCATTTATTGCTGGTAGGAATGCAAAATTGTACACTCACACTGGAAGACACTTTGGAAGTTTACTAGAAAACTAAACATGCTCTTATCATACAATCCAGCAATTGGACTCTGTTATTTAACTAAATGAAGTAAAAACTTATGTCCACACAAATATCTGCATATTCTCTGACATAAACCATAGTAATGTTTTCCTAGGTCAGTCTACCAAAGCAATAGAAATGAAAGCAAAGATAAACAAAAAGAATCCAATTAAATCTAAAAGCTTTTGCACAGGAAAGGAAACCATAACTAAATGAAAAGACAACCTACAGACTGGGAGAATATATTTGCAAGTGATGCAGCTGACTAGGGCTTAACTTCCAGAGTATACAAATAACTCATACAACTCAGTAACAAAAAACAAATGAACAACAACAACAACAAACCAACCGAATCAAAATATGGGCAGAGGACCTAAACAGACATTTTTCCAGTGAAGTCATACAGATAGTGATGAGACATGATGGGACATGATGAGACATGATGAGATGCTCACTGTCACAAGATAATGGATCACTTCAAACCAGTCAAAATGGCTATCATCAAAAAGTCGACAAATAATAAATGCTAGAGAGGGTGAGGAGAAAAGGGAACCCTTCTACACTGTTGGTGGGAATGTAGTCTGGTGCAGCCATTATGGAAAACAGTATGGAGATTCTTTAAAAAACTAAATTAGAGCTACCACATAATCCAGCAATCCCACTCCTGGGCATATACCCAGAAAGAAATCTAATTCAAAAAGATACATGCACCCCAATGTTCGTAGCAGCACTATATGCAATAACCAAGACATAGAAACAACCCAAATGTCCAATGACAGATGATTGGACAGAAAAGATGTGGTACATATGTACAATGGAATACTACTCAGCCATAAAAAGAAATGAAATTATGCCATTTGCAGCAACATAGATGGACCTAGAGATTATCATACTAAGTGAAGTAAGTCAGATAGAGAAAGACAAATATTATATGATATCATGTATATGTGGAATCTTTAAAAATTACACAAATGAACTTATTTATGAAACACAGACAGCCTCACACATATAGAAAACAAACTTATGGTTGCCAGGGAGAAAGATGGGGTATAAATTGGAGTTTGAGATTAGCAGATAGAAACTACTATATATAAAATAGATAAACAACAAGGTCCTGCTGTATGGCACAGAGGACTATGTTCAACAGCTTGTAATAACCTATAATGAAAAATGAATCACTATGCTCCATACCAGAAACTAACACAACATTGCAAATGAACTATATATCAATTTTAAAATGCATATAAATAGGAAAGATGCTCAACATAACTAGTATTAAAGAAAATGCTAGTAAAAATGTTATATATTAACTCTTACCTATTGAACTGGTGAAAAGAATAAACAAAAAACAAAACAAACACGGAACTCTGAAATTTTATTTCTAGATGTGTTCACAGAAGAATTCTCCTAAGTATACACAAAAGATATGTGCAGGAGACCATTTATAAAAGTACCATTTGTTAGAGTAAATTAGCAGAAACAATCTAAGTGTTCTATAATAAATGAATAAATGCTTATATTTTCATACCATGGACAGTCACACAGCAGTGAAAATACTGAACAAAAACTGCATGTATCTTATATATATATGTGTGTGTGTGTATATATATATCTCCTCAAAATTGAATATCCACTAAAAGAAGTGTTATGTAGCAAGAAATGTATAATAAACTGTCATAAGTATATTATACTATAAAATATGCAAAACTTTAGTATATAAGGCTTGTGGTTCTAAGAACTTACTAAAATTAGATTAAAAGATCATGAGAATTTTCAACACAAAATTTTTGTTAATGATTCCTTGTGAGTGCAGTAGAAGACCAGAATGATGAAGTCTGCATAGGAGGCCCTAATTTAGATTTTTTTTAAAGAACACTGCTAGTACACAAAGTAGTAAACAGTTTGTAAAGCAATATGGCAGCCATGAAAATGCACCTGTCAGATCTCCTGCTGCCTCAGCTGCTGAAATCTGTAATCTGACAACTGTAAGTGAATTTGTGCTAATGTGGTGCTTCCTACAGGTTGCTCCTGACAATGACTGAGCACAGCAAAGGGTAGTAAGGCAGATCGACACTTCGGAGATGTTTCACTTCCAACATGTGACTTTGTCTCCAGGAATCCCTGTCAGATTTGACAAAACTTAAAACTGCATTGTAGTCTATGTATTTCTTCTTTCCTTCCCTCCCTTTCTCTTGCACAGTGTTCAAACTGTATCATGCTCCAGCGGCACTTCTAATTTTCCCTTGCTTGTCCCACACTTTTCCTCAACACCATTTTCTCCAATTAATCTCCTGCAAGTCTAATTCGATTTAATATCCTTCTCAGAAGATTCAGATTAACACAAGCAGATATGCCAAACTATTAAAATTCAATTAATCTCTGTACTGGTACAGTGGTAAATAAGCATTCGTTATGTGAAATATGCATAATTTTATAGTTTAATTTGAACAGTATTTTGAGTAATCTATTGTTTCCTTTCTTATAATTTTCTTTGTTTTTTCCTTAGGCATTTGTTGCTTAGTAATCTGGGAAAAAAATATTAAAAAAAAAAAAACCTTCACATGTCAAAGTGAACCAAGATAAATATGCAACAGAATCATATCTTTTTGTCCTGAGTTTCAACACTCATGTGCTCTTTCCATGTATATACTACATATCTGCTGATGATATTTAGTCCATGAATTAAAAAATTGTGTGCTACACTGGAAATTGACACAATATTATAAACTGACTATAACTCAATAAAACAAAATTAAAAAAAAAATCCGAGGCAGAATCACCTCTGTCTGCTGTCAAAAAAAAAAAAAAAAAGAAGAAAACATACTTTCAAATATGTGCACTTTTGTGCCATACAACTCTCTTATCATCAGTAAGGAAACAAATATGCACATATTGTCCTCATCTCTTATATAGACATAAACCTGTCCTTTGGCAATTTCTTTTCCTAAGCAAGCTTTACTTTGCTGTTTGTTAACCACAACTTCCCCATTTCCCTCTTTCATGGGAAAACTTGATGGCAGACTCCTGGGTAGGCCTGCCAAGTTTGTCAAGGAAAAATCTTTAGCTTTTGCCAATTCTTAAACCATAATTCACATGCAAAATCAATAGCCCAATTTCATCTTTAATTGGATCCAATGATAATCTATGTTGAACTATCTCTGTTAAGAAAGCTAGCACATATTCACTGCTATCTCTAAATATTTGCTTTTGCTATTCATACTACCTGGAATGTCCTTTTCAGACTTTTATGTCAATTTGAATTTGTAAGTGTCTTCAAAATGTATTAGATTTTCAGCTTTGAAATAGTTTTCTCAATCACATTATCATTCTACATTTTTAAAGGATTAGAACATAAATACAATCTTGAACTTTATTTGCTGCTTTATAATTGTTTTCCAGTTCTTTGATATTCCTAAGTAGTAAACATTTTTTAAAAACAAGACTACATCTCTGAAGTAATTTTTAAGCCCTATATAGTGCACAGCTAGAATTCTCAAATGCATGAATGTTTAATTAATGAGCCACAACGCTGTTACCCTGGAGAGATCTCAGAGTGAAGCATTCACCACCAGTCATTTAAAATGCCATTCACTGCTTTGGGAGTATAAATTTGAAGAGCATTATGTCAATATATATCAAAAATTTATTTGACGCTGTATTCTCTGTATTAGAGGAACACTATTCCCAGGGATTTACTTAAACAATAGTAATGTGCATGTGGGCAAGGATTTTGTTATATGGATGTTCTGCGCATCACTGTTTATAATTTGAACATTATAGTTATAAGTTCAAAAACAGGGATGTATTAAGAAAACAATTTTATAAACATAAAGTAAAACACTATGTAGTCATTAAAATAATAATTTAGAGAATATTTAAACATGTTTAAACTTGCTAATGATATAATTTTGAGAGGAAAAGCAAAAGAGGAACCATTATGTCTAGATACATGACTTCTTTTTTGATAAAATTTCAATAAAAATACATGCATAAAATATTATGAAGTGTATTTTAAAATAGTGCTAGTAGTTATTGGAAATTTTTGTAATTAGGTTATTTTCTTATATTTGCTCACTTATGTTTTCTATTTTTTTGCAATAAACTTGGCTAGTTTATCTAATTAAATAATTATACAACTGATAGGCATTTAAAAATAGTGAAGTCTCAAAATTGAACCTACTTTGAGCCCAGCCTTACCTAATACATTAACTGGATTTTTCTTTCTGGTTGGAGAATTAATGGGCAACGTCAGTATGTATGTTTGTGTACTCTTTTAACTTTTCCTTTGTTAAATTTTCTGATGAATATTTATCTATTTCGTACTTTTAAAAATACTGAACATTTAAAGGAAAATTCAACTCCTCAGCTGGTATTCCAATTATTTCTTAACCAAGTGTATGTGTGAGAAGAATAGGTGAGCCACAGTCATTTTTACACTACTTAAACACATTGGTGATAAATGCATTGATATTTTTTCTCTATATAATGCATCACAGAGAGTACCTTCATAAAATAACACTGTATATATATCAGTCATGGGGTGTGTTAAGGAAGAAAGTTCTTGATTATGAAGACTTTATTTTAATCAAACTGAGAGATTTATAGCTCTATAAGACGACTGCTGTCCAGCTGTGCAGGCCACTTTTCATTTGTACTTTTTTACACTTATATTCCTTTCTTTGCTTAGACTGGTCTCTACTGAGAACTCTTTTAGTATTGCAGATACCAGAAGAGGCCTATGCTCCTACAAACTTTTTTTCCCCCTCACAGAATAGAATGTGAATATAATCCATTAAAATTAATTACTTTGTTGAAAAGAATGACCTAGCTACAATCAATAGCTTTAGTTTATCCCATTTGATTAGTGACCTACTAAGGGTAATATCAGTGCCCTTGAGAGATGGCTACATATTCTGAGAAGCACTATACCAAAATATATCACTAATATTTAAAGCATGGCTTTTTAACTTGGCATTATTCACTTTCAGACAATTCTTTGTTGGGGATGGGGGTGGGGTGCTGTCCTGTGCATTGCAGGATGTTTAGCATAATTTTGAGCATTTACTCACTACATGCCAGGAGCATCTCCAGCTGTGACACCAAAGAATGTCTCCTGACACTGGCAATATCCTCTGGAGCCAAAAAAAAAAAAAAAAAAAAAAAAAAGCCCCAGTTGAGAACCACTGACATAAATAAGAAATCATAAAAACAAACAAACAAAAACCCTACAAATTCAAGAAGGATAAATAAAGCTGAATTTTACCCTGATTCTACTATAGTAGTTACTGAAACATACTTTCTGTTTCCCCATCTGCAATTTGGATAATATTATTCATATCTACATCACAGTCTACAACCCATCTTCAATTCTTTGTGCCTCCCAGTGTGAATATTTTCATTCTCTAGTAAGATCAGGAGTTCATTTCAGGAAAAATGTGAGAAGACAAGAGTGATGGGTGGGTGGTCTCCTGAGGCTGCATACATCTGAAGTTACTTGGAGATTTGCACACCAGAATTAAGCTGTCTTTGTTTGCCTGCAAAAATTCCAAAATGAATTTTTCTTCCTTGAACCCATGAAGTCTGCAAAGTTAATTTGATGTTTAGGATTTCCTCCAGTTCAACTGAAGCTAAAGATACATGAAAACAACACTATAACTCTCTAAATTTGCTCAGAAATAGTGGGGGTGGGGGGGTTACTTTTCACCCAACTCTATGGCAAGGAGTTGAGGCTTGTTCTATGGGAAACAGGATCCTAATTAATAATCATGACCCCTTTTCAAATATAGATAATACTTTTATTTAAAGAAAAGTAAACCTTAAACAAAAATACATTTAAACATACAGTTCAGTTTAAGTTTGTCTTTTCACACCCAAATGGACTTTGAAACACTGTACAAATTTTCAAAACTTCCAGTCTCAGGGATTTCTCCTACACTGGTCATATTTGACCATGCTATGTCCTTACAGAAAAAGATTTCTCTTTGTACCATAAGCAAAAAGTTAGCATTTACTTAAAGAAATACTTTGTTTGTACTTTGTGTGAAGAGTTCACAGTTTATATTATAGTAGCAGTCAGACAGGTTTCAATAAAATGGAGATGTTGTTGATGATGAACTGATACCCCTAACTTAAATTATTACAGTGGAAAGACGGAAATTAAGTCATTCTCAAAGAATGATAAACAAGAATTAGTGGAACAGTAGCTCTTTTTTTTTCCCCTATAGATGAAGCATAAGAGTTTGAAACCTAAGGATACAATGCAAGGCAAAGAGACAGCAGTGGTAAGTACAGAAGGGAGAGAGCACAGAAGAAGTTAGAGGACATATGCCTTTGTCATCATAGCAGAGACACAGAGAAAGCCCAAAGGACTTGCTGTCAAGAGTAATCTGCATAGGAAATTAAAAATTTGTGGAATTAAAAGGTAGGATAGAAAAAAATATATATGTATATATATATGGAATGTCTTTTCTCCTGTTCTCATAGATCTTATACATCTTTCTTTTTTAAGGGTTAAAGGAAAAGTTTATCATAGCAGAGATACTCTTATATACAAACTGGTTGGCCATGCTTGGTGTGAGATCATCCCTTTGAGTTCATTAGCTATTGAGGCTTGTGAGATTTGAATCTGGAAATGTGTTTCTTTGTGGGAAATGTAATAAAAGAAAACAACAGTTGGCTGATAAGTAACACACAACAAATGCCTCTGAACTTACTTAACAGCTGGTGTTGGTTCTAATGTTGGACATTTAGTTTTATTAGAAGGAGAAATGATATTTAGACAAACTGGATTAGAAACATTGACTAAATGAGCCATAGGCATACAAAATGTAACCTGGGGCTTGTGGCTCAATGAGACTCTCAAAACAACTTCAACCAATCATTGCTGTGGACATACCTGTATGGTACAGGATATTTTTAAATCACCTCAAACAATTCCACCTTTGAAATGATATATACAGGTAGCCCAGTCCCATGGCAAATATCCGTCTCTAGCTTTCTCATATAGTTTAGTCACAATACGCTGGTTTTTGACCTCATAAAGCTATTCAAAGCGTGTTATCCTTTTTGGTTAGTCCTAAAGCATTTTCATTCTTCCATGTTAGGTTTTTCTGTTCAGTGTTATCAATTCTCTTATTGCTTATACTGCCTTTTCAGTAGAACCAAGGAAAATCTGAACCCCCGACAAATCTGTCTATCTTCTCTGAACCAAAGCACTATCCAGAGAGAAATCTATCCACATTCACAGATGGGTGCTTAAATATACTCATGGTCTCAACAGAAATTGGTAATCCTACCATTTTCATTTTTCCCCTTTTACATAGTAGATATTTCAAAAATTTCCATTCTTATCAAAACATTTTTTCACACCATACCCATCAAACTTCATTTTTCACAGATATTTTTGCATCATATTCACAGAGAGAGTTAAGCAATGAGGTGAGTTTAACAATTTCCACCCACAACTATACAGATGAACTTACACCCACCTTACTCCTTTCCTAAGGCATAGAAAGGGTGCTCTTTCTACCCATATTCCTTTCTAATCCATTCCTCCCCATCACAGCCCTGACTCTTATCCCATCTTGCAGTCTCTCAAAGCTCACACCATTTGCTACCTCCTCTCTTTCACTTACATGTAACCACTTCTTTATCTGCATTAAAATTGAGAAGAAAATATTTATTAATATTCAAGTGCTATCCATCTATACATTCTCCCCTACTCCACATTCAGGAATTAAACTCACTTCATTTTATATCCAACATCAGGAGCCCATGGAACACAGAAGAAATGTCCTCCTGGACACAAAAAGACAAGTGACCATGGTAAAAGAAGTGAAGGGGTAAATACATGGAACATTTATGGAAGTAAAGAAAAGAAAAGCTGGAAAGAAAAATGTCCATGGGTGACAGTCAGGGCCAAAATTCAGTGTCCACATGTTACACCAGACTAAAGCCCCATAATTGTGGATTAAATGAGGACAAAGTTGTTTTACTTATTAGACTGCAATGACATTTTAGACAGTCATCATGGAGGCTATGCTAAATTTGAAATTTCAGTTTTGAGAAGATCTAAACATCTACATGGATGTTTCATGTAGAAAACAAGATTTATGTAACAATATTTTTATTTCATAGAACTTAGTTTAAAATATCTTCTTCATTTGCAAACTGATTTCCTTTTTTTAATTAAAAATACATAGCAAAGAAGTCAATGCCGGATTTGCCCAAGTTAGTTTAATAATGCCATTCTACACTTCCAATGTAGACTGAATTCCTAGAACTAATGCTATTAATTGTGGTCCTATAATCAGAAAAGCTTTAAAATTAGGAAAAGGAACACCACTACCAGAAATACATATGTTATTTATTTCATAGCCTCCTATTTCTGTTTATGGATTCAATAACCTCTCAGTTATCTGAAAATACTAATTACAATTTTGTAGAAATTCTGTTCTGTTCCTTGTTTAATCTTTTTTACTTCCTTACCATAAGATTGAATAAAAGAGATAAAGTCTTACTGATATTTCTGATTTTTTCCTTTTTTGCATTTAACAATTATTAAAGATTTGTCTCAATACTAATGAGGAAGAAGCTTCGACATCAAGTCTTAGGCAATATTCTAATCTTTTCTGTAGGTAATTATTTTCAGGGTCAAAAAATAAACTACATGTTTATAAAGAATATTATAAAGGAACAAAGAAGAGCCTATTACTGTGTTATCAGTTATTTTCTAAAATTAATAGCTGGGTTTAGATATTTTATTTGAATTTTTCTGGTTCTGACTTTTCTCTGCCATAGTTTTTATAAATTAGAAGGTGCGTGCACTTCTGTACATATGTATATATACATACATACATAAATACACACATACTCTTTCTAAAAGACTGAGTCAAGATGAACTGTTATAACATTTTCTTCAACTTAAGTTTGTTTATGTATTATTAAATAGTTAATAGTTTTCACTTTCATGTCTTATTTCAATTCAGCTAACAGTTACTGAATGCTTTATTTTAATTATTTATTGGTATTTTAACAAGAAGAATAAAGGTGAATTATAGTATATGCCTTTCTGGTAAATAAAAATACTAAAGGGAAATACACAAATAAAGAAGTAATGTGAATGAAATAATATACTACAAAACTGACTTATGCATAAAGGCTAGAAGGGGAAAGATAAATTATGTGGTGAAATCAGAAAAAGCAGATGGTCATCAAGGCTTATATTATCTAGGAAAAAACAAGAGAAGAAAAATAAATCACTGAAACATTATTACATGAGCAAAATATCAAGATATTTTGTTCCTTTTGTCTTGGAAAGTCAAAACAAAACAAATGATGATAACAAAATTCCTAAGATGGTTTTAAATTTCAAATAGGACAGCAGTAAAGAACTATGGCAGTAAAGAATTATGACTTCCACAAGATCTAGAACAAGCCCATGTGGGTCTGCCACTCATGTAAATATCATTCATCATGTACATCATAATGGAACAGCCTTTTTAGAAGCGCACATCTAGAAAATTAATAATAAAATATAAAATCTTGTTGAATTCATTTTAATCCAAAAGAGGCCACCAGTGGGGTTTTTTTGTTTTTTTTTTTGTAGCATTGCACCATATAATTAAGGAAAATAATTTGCCAAAAACCATGCCTAAATATATGTGTGCATGCAGGCACTGGCACACGCTTTTGTGTTGGAAGGGATGCAAGGAGGCATAATATGCTGACCATTAGCATGAGGAATTTGAAAACTTGATTTAGATTATTAATGAGAAAATATATTCATGGTAATAACATTGTATTGAAGGGAAAAAATTAAATATAAACACATAACTTGCACAAATTGGTCTTTCAGGAGTTTTTGCACCACCTCACTCAATGTGCAACATGTCATCTTGACATTTTAGTGAACTCCTTGACTCCACAAAGATGTATCTTTTTTTTTTTTTAACTTTGATTGGAATATACTTCCCTAACTACTTTACCAATGACCTAACCATAACCCTTTTGGTGAAAAATGCATTTTTTATAAAAATAAACATAAGCCGTGAAATAAAACTTAGGCAGACTGAATTCATCATATTACATATTAAACACAAACTTTAATGCAGCAGAAAAGGAAGTAGGAAGAGCTACCGACACAGAAAAAATGTAACTGAAGTCTTATCTGAGGTTTGTTCAAACCAGCAAAACCACTCTTAAAAAAAAATATAGACCTAAAACCCATCCATACCATTCTTATAACTCAGGCTTACCTCAGTGAGATGCTGAGTGATGTCTCACAGAGTAATAGAGCTGGACAGAAAATCAGATTTGTGTGTCTTTTGTACCTAGCATATTTTATCTTATTTAACCACTCTATCCCTTTGCCTGACTCCCTTTCCATAACAGTACAGTTCAGTATAACCTTGACTGACGCCAAATGGTTAAAAAAAAAAGAATCTGAGAAATTTAACAACAACATATGTAATAGAGTTCTGTGGGTTGGGGCAATTAACTATTCTTACTTTTATAACTAAACTCCTAGAGAAATTGCTAGAATGAACTAACATTTTTATATACCTTTTCCATCCTTAATTAAAATGTTTATTCTCTGGGAATTAAGGCAAGTGAGAGAGCTGAATTAATGAATCACTATGTTACTTAAAAGGAAAAGAAATTATAGATAGATATATAGATATGTCTATCTCCTTTTCTTTCCTTTCCAAGAATATGCTTCCTACCTGCTGTACCTGTGGAGAACACTAATTACAGCTCTTCCTTCTCTTGTCTCTTTAAGCTACGTGAGGATGATTGATTATTCTACTTTGTTCCCCTGTTCCACATTAAATCTCAGCTTGAATGGAGTAATTAAATATACAAACTGCATTGTCTGTATAATAGACATTTGTCATTCTTTTTGTCCACATGTCAGGACTGAATACTTTTTATATGTTTGAGAATTCTCCCAAAGGAAAATACAGAAATTTGCCTTTCCTGCCAGAGTACTTAGATTTGACCTAGGCTCCACAAATCAAAATCAGTGTATGAAGCTTTAATCTAGAAACTGGTCATGTGGAGCAGCAAGCAACACACAGAATTTGTTACTGCGTCATGGGTGGCTGCAACAATGTTCCACTTTCAGGGTCAGTTTGGCAGTAATTCTAGCAATTGTGCCTGGTGGCAGCATGTGCACAGCAAGCTGCAGGGTCTGTTCCTGGAACCAGCTGGGGTCAGTATGTTTCCATTGGAACAGTCTTGTAGTATCATTTGCTTGATGCTCTTGACTGTGAGTCATTACAGCCTGGTACTCAGACATTTCTTAAGATTCTGTGGCTCCATAATAGCAATTGATCAATTCATTTCCTCTAGAAACTATTTAAAGTATGTTTTTCTTGCTTCCAAACAAAAGAAACTCTGACTCATACACTCTAATACAAATTTTAAATCATATAAAATAATTAACTGTTTCAAGTTATTTGAAATAAGTGATAGAGAACTTGTACTGATAAAAACAGAGAGCAAAAGTAGCACCCCTGCCCACAAATGCAGAGAATGAGTGAATATTTTCCTTGTTATTTTGCTAGGGGAAATATATTTTTCTCATAATTCTATACTTTTGTGGGACTCTCATTTTTTACTTTGAAATTCAATATAGTTTAGGTATACAAAGGAAAAATGGTCTCCACTGGAAATATGGTTAATATATAATTGTAGGTTATGGCTTATTTTTAAAGACGTTACCTTGCTCCATACCAGCATACCTTTAATCTTTGAGGGTGATGTCTGATGAAGTTTATGAATCTATTTAATTTATATCTTATCAGAGTTTTCAATAAACTTTCCAAATGAGCTGTGAGCTTTTGCTTATAGGGTTGTTTTCCTTCTAAAAATATAATAATATGATCAGCTTTCTTTGTAAGGACTTTGTAAAGAAAACTATTTAGAAGCAATGCCCCAAGCCATTGATACTTATAGATATTATTAATAATAGTATACAGGAAGCATCTTGGTTCAGTAGAAAAAAACATTTTTAAGGTAGAAAATCTGACAGAAACATATTTCTGCTATGAAAAGGGATTAAGCTCACCCTCACCCCATGATTTAAAGAGCAATGCTGATTCTAAACTGAGAATGCAAATAATAAAAAGCAAAGACATAGTGTGCTTGAGTTAGAAGAAAGAGGGATAAAACATTAAGCAGCCAACATAGGGATTAATAAGGCAATTTTAATACTACTGTGAGACCAGTAATTACAATCGCTGAAATGGGAAGTAGACATCTTACAGCAGATGGTGTGGGTAAAGAGTGAGATGGAACATAAGCAGAGGATCTTGACCAGGAAAGCGGAGTCTGTGAGCTACAAATGCTTAAGTCTACAGTGGTCAACACCAGTTCTAAAGAGGTAACTGGAGATGGAGATTAGAAGCTAGTGTAACTATCTCTTACATATTTTCCATATATATGTGTGTGTGTGTGTGTGTGTGTGTGTGTGTGAGACTTATGTGTAGTTATCTATCTATAAAACGATCATTCTCTCTACATATGTATGTATAATTGTATTGTCATTATACCTTTTGCCAGTTCCATAAAATCCCAAGAGAAAGAGCCTTTACACACGGTTACATGTTAGCTACATGGTTCATGTAAATACCCTATGACAACTTGAATCAGGATTCTGGTGCCCTAAGAGAATATTTTTCTACATTATATGAGATCTGTTTTTCCCTGGCTAGTCTTTGAAAGAAACAGCCATAAAAACTTAAAAATATTTCCAGTAAAAAGAACAAGCATAAAAAAACATGGAAGAAGCATATTTCTCAGGAAAAAGAAGTAGAAAAATCAGAATAGTAACATCAGTAGAACATACAAAGATAAATTTCATTATTCCTTTTAGTTTGAATAAAAGCACATGTGTAAGATGTTTCACAAATGTATGTTGAGACAAAAAACAATATAACATCATCTTGAAGTGAGAGAATTCAGCAAATAATGGGATCAGTATCGCAATGCACTTTTATTGTGAGGGAAAGTATTTGCTAATTTAAACATGAAATTTTGCCTTGACTAAACACTTAGAACAAGGATCTGTCTGTTGTCTGAGCCTGAATTCCTTCTGTGAAACAGAAGATATACAAAGTCTTGGTACATTGTTATTTCTTATGGATCCAAAGAGTTTTATTTGAATATGTAATACAAAGTTGACTTGATAACTGTGAAATTAAAAAGCATAGAAGAGACAAAATCAATTGTCCTAACATAAGGAATTTTGTTTTATATAGAGTCATTAAATAACTGCATGCTGAAGCTCTAGCCCCCAATACTTCAGAATGTTACTTACTTGGAGACAGAAACTTTAAAGAGGTGATTAAATCAAAATGAAGCCTTTAGGGTGAGTCTTACTCCAATGTGACTAAAGCCCTCATAAGAAAAGAAACTTTGGGCAGACAGACAACAGGGATGTATCCACAGAGAGGAAAGGTCATAGGAAGACACAGAGAAAAGGTGACCATCTGTAAGCCAAGGAAAAAGGCCTCAGAGGAAATCAAATATGCCAACACCTTGATCTTGGACTTCTAGATTCCAGAACTGTGAGAAAAAATAAATTTCAGTTGTGTAAGCCACCCAGTCTGCAGTGTTTTGTTATGGCAGCTCTAGAAAACCAATACAGTTACGATTGGATATATTTCAGCAATGCATATTAATATATTCTGTGCATATTACATTGTATTCAATGTATTACATGAACATGATTCATTTTGGCCTATCATTGTCCATCTCTAACATATGCTAATGATCAGTACACATTAATTTTCTATAAATGTTGAAATTTTGCATGAAAACCAAAAGCCATGTCAAAAGAGCTAAAATATAAATATCATTTATACATCTCCATGTCAAAATGACTAATATCTAGTTTTCTAATTAAGGCATGTGAAATATACATTCTTGTTCAATGTTTGGTCCTAGCAAGGTACCTTTGCATGCATGGTATTTCTGTTTGAGAATTAAATTAAAATGAATAATGCAGATATTATCACGATTTTTAACATCATTCAGTATGTTTTAAACTATAAAATATTCTTTATAATGACTGAACACTCTTTATTTTGGACAGAGTGCAGCAGAATAACTGAATATTAAAACATGTCCATTTGATTAAAATAACTATTTGATGCTTACTGAAGGTTTTCTCTTATAATCTCCTTTTCTTGGCCTGATTTACCAGGTTCCATTCTCAGAAAGTACCTACAGAGGCAGTTACCCACACATAAGTAGAGGCAGGCTTATAACTGGGAATGTATCTTTGCCTGCTTTATTAGAAAAAAAGAGATTAGCAATCCTAGAAACAGCAGATCTGCTGATAAATTTTGGTAGCCACGTTCACCAACTTTGATAAAAAATGTTTTAGTAAAGAGTGATATAGTGACAACTTTTCCCAATTCTTACCCTACCCAGACACTGAACATGAAATTCTACTCCCAGGAAACTTGGGAAATTTTGACCGTTATTGCTTCATTTTTTTTTTTTTCCTGCTATAAAATCTTTCTTCCATCTTTCTGGGAATTCAACAGCATGAATGGTAGTTCTTTTGATGTTTTCACATAGATCCCTGAGGCTCTTTTTTTTTTTTTTTCCCTCAAACTTTTCTCATTGTCTTCTTTAGACTGAATACAACTTGTTGATCTATTCTCAAGTTCAGTAATTTTTTCCTCTTTCATCCCCATTCTGTTATTGAGTCCAGCCAGTAATTTTTAATTTTTTTAAAATTTCTACTTTGTTTTAGTTTTGATTTCTATACTGAGTAGGTCTATCTTTCCATTAATTTAATGTAGCATATTTGCAATAGCTACTTTAAAATATTTGCCTGATTATACTATCTAGGTTTTCTCAGGTTCAGCATATGATTGTCTTTTCCCTTAAGAACTGGTCTCATATCTCTAGCTCTTTGTATGCTAGCAATTTTGGATTGGACCCTGGATATTTTCAATGCTGTGTTGGGCAGACTCTCTTTCCTTTTAGAATCCTCAGGAGAATGATGATTTTTTTGTGTGTTTTGTTTTGTTTTGCTGGGCAGCCAACTGAGTTAGGTTCAGATAAAGTTCTGGCAGTACAATTTTCAGTTCATTTTTCAAAGCTTATGCCTCTTTGAATTTGCCCCATGCATGCATCACCCAGATGTTTATCTGAGAACTGGGCCATGCCTAAATATCTGAGAAGTTCTCAAAGACTTTGCTGTTTCTTTCTGTTCTGTTGCAAAGGTAGCTCAGGAGTGAGCCCACACCTTGTGTTGATTTCTGCATAGAATTAGAATACCTACTTTCTCTAACTCTTTCTTCTCCAGAACTCCCTCTGCAATATTCAGACTGAATAGGCCCCATTACTGTTTTTCTTCAAAAAGTAGGGTTTCTGAGTATTGTAGGCTAAATTGTGTCTCTCCCCCAAAATATGTTAAAGACCTAAACCCAGGCACTTGTGACTGAGTTTCTGCAAATGTAATAAAGATTTAAGTTAGATGATGTCCTACTGCAGTAAGATGGGCCCTTAATCTAATATGACTGGTGTCCTTGTAAGAAGAGAGGAGACACAAAGATAGACACAAACAGAGATGAGAATGCCATGTTTCTGAAGACAGAGATACACAGAGAGAAGATGGCCATCTGATAATGCAGGTAGAAACTGGTAATAAGCCAAGGAACACCAAGGATTGCTTGTAAACACCAGAAACTAAAAGAGGTGAGGAAGATTTCTTCCCTACAGATTCAGGAGAAACCTACAGACCTTGATTTTGGACTTCACGCCTCTAGAAATACGAGACATACTTCTATTATTATAAGCTTTGCAGTTTGTGGCACTTTGCTAAGGCATCCCTAGAAAACTAATACATTGCATTTTTATCTCTTGCAATGCTGTCCTGGAAGGCAGCTCTGGGACAGTGCCCACATTCTTGGCAGATCTAAGGGGAAAAAAATAACCTGGTAAAATCACCTTTGTACATGTATTTCCAAGTTTTGAAATCCATTTACAATCTGTCTGCTTCTGTTAAGAGTCTTGACACAATTCATTAGTATGCAACAGGCTTACACCAACATATGGATCAAGGACTCATCTTTAACTTTTAATTTCTGGAATTAAATCCATTATTCTAGCCTATTTATTTTAGATTTTATTCCCAAACCACAGCCGTTTCTGTCATATATTTTAATCAAAAAATTTGATAGGATTACCTTCTTTGTCTTTCTTCAATTCATTTAAAAAATATGAAAAGGGGCAAGAACAGAGACCTGTAAAATATCATTAAAAATAAATCCTTTTCCTAGTTAGATGTCAATCTTAATTAGCCTTTTGGCATCAAAGCCACAGGCAACATATGAATTGATTAACTGGTGCCTCTGCTAACCCACATCAAGGATCTCATAAAATATTTTTACCAGGGATTCTTTCTAAATTCAACACATAACATATATGGGAGTCTATTTTGCTCTACCAATAATTCTATGGAATGTACCATAAAAAGGAAATAATGCTAGTGTAGTCTAGCTTCCACTTACTATAGCAGTTCTATATTTTTGATACAATGTGATCACCATTGTTTCTGTGGTTAGGTAAATTTGGGATATTCTGGGCTAATGATAAAGAGATGATTTTTATAAATTACAGACATTCTCTGAGCCTTTTTTATGTTACTATGAAAAATATGCAAAAAATGTATACTAGGCTGAATTTTACAAACTTTTTGACTGAAGAACTCTTTCTATGAGAATATTTACTTGTTAATATTTGGAGCAAAATTAGTGTTCTTTGAAATGTTTCAGAATTACTTAATCTTGTTAACTCCTAATGGTACCTGTTTTCTTTTTTTTTTTTTTAATCTGCTTTTACATTTTTTTCCCCTTAGTGTTCACAAACATTTAAGGATGCTTATTTGAGTTTGTCAATATAGTTTCAAACGTAATGCCAGGTATTATGTAGTCTTCAAACTACTTTTTTTTTTTTTAAATTGTGGACAATTTGGCAAGATCCAGTCACATGGAACCACTGCAGTACATAATTGCAAGGATTCGAAACAAAGGATGCCTTAGTTCATTCAGTCCCCTGTGAACTGCTGATTCCTGTATGTCATTTGTATAGGTTGGAAGACATTGTCTCTTCGGAAACAATTCTGAGGTCTCATGACCTCTTCAAATATATTTGGATTTATTTCAACTCTTTTTCAGGTTGGAATTATACTTTCTACATAAGACATTCTTTTATTATTGTATCATTTTCCTCAACTAGCTAATTTGACTTTCTTTTTCTCCTAGAATCTCACTGCTCAAACTATTTTCTTTTTACTGTCTTTACCCTTATTCTTTTTATGATGTCACTTCTTAGGGTATATGCATTTATTCTTATGAACTATTTTCATACATAAGCTCTAAAAATCAGAGATAATCAATTAACTATCTGTGTAGGCCTAATGACTGCATAAATTCCAACTCACTGAGGTAATTTTTCTTTTCATTGTCAAAACTGTACTTTCAGAAGTTACCATAACTCTTTTTCTTTTTTTTTTTTCTTCAGCCGGGGGAGGTAATTAGATTTATTTATATTTTTTTAGAGGCAGTACTGGGGATTGAACCCAGGACCTCATGCTAAAGCATGTACTCTACCACCTGAGCTACACCATCCTCCCCAGAAGTTACCATAGCTCTTAAACTTCGTATCTTTTTAAAGAAAAAAATACATCTTTATTTACTGAATGTTTTAAACATAAATATTTTGTGAGTCGCATTCTTAAAAAATTGTTGTAAATATTTGGTGCATGCATTGTCTAAATCAAAATATTTTTAGCAATTATTAAAACTTCCAGACTTACCCTAGGCCTACTGAATTAAGTTCTCCAAAGGAGAGAATCTACTGTTTGAATTTTTTAAAAAAGTTTTTGGGTGCTAAGTATTTAGAAACATTAATCAAGGATTACACTACATTTTTTCAGTTAATATGACCAGTAATATTAAATTGCATGGCTTCTTCCTATTTGATTTATTTCTTTTGAAAAATAATGCAAATATTTTATTCCAGTCTTGTATGCTACCCAGTATTGCCTGTAAAACTGTTCTAAAATAGTGTTCACCTTCATTTATTAAAATGTTATTCTCGTTTGCCAATTTACCATGCATTTTCTCCTCATATAATCTCTCTTACTGCTTGGATCCCCAAAGTATTTTCTTAATTCTTATGAGCTTCACATTGTACCAAACATTTAATTGTTTATTTATGTATTATCTTCCATATCACTCTATTACACTAGGTTCAAAATTCTTTAAGGATGGGAAGCATATCTTTAAAAACTCATTTTAGAATGCCAGCAACAACCGGCAAAATATTTTGTACAAAGATGCTCAATATGTTTGATACATTGAGTTGAATTTGCCTTATTTCCTGATTTTTTTTTTTTCATTTTTAGAAGGAGGTTGCCTCACTAGGGTTGTTAACTAGGGTTTTAATATCTCATTTGCATTCATGCATTTTAGTATCTCTTCCAATCTTGCATATGTGGGAATTTTTTTTTCTCCTTGACTCTTATGATGCATGCCAGAAACTTCTCTATCATTCTTGAATCATAAACTATGTGATCCTGTTTCATGATGCAAAACTTATTATTTTACTCACTTTTTATCAAAATGATGTGTCTAAAAATATTGTCATTCATGATGTCTCAACAAATTACCTTGCTAATATAAATTTGGAAAATACTAAACTGAATAAAGTTAAAATGATGTTTTTTTACTCAACAATGCTCCAAGTTCTTCAATGTATCCATAAGTAAATATAGTGTTAGTCTTTCAAATTTATTTAACCTAGGAAAAATAAAGTAAAATAAAAAGACAATCATTTTTCAATATATACATTTCCCAGAATAGTATTACTTTAATTATCATCATTTAGTATTAGTAACTTTGTAAATCAGTATTCAGTAAATTAATAAATTGATTTTGGAGAAATGATAGGAGAACAAAAAAAAAAGTGAAACAAAACAAAAAATCATTAAAATATTTGCTTGGACAATACTATTTCTTGATTTAAAAACAAAACAAAACAAACATAAAAAAAAAAAAAACCAGAAAATAACCAAAAACTTCACAATGGATTCACAGGCACTATATTAGGGTTATAAATTCTGCAAAATACACACAGTATATATTTATGTTTTGGTTTGTGTAAAATTATTTCTATATAAAAGGTTTTCAGTATTAATGAAAAATGAATTCATTCCTTGCCAATTCTCCCCAGGATCAACAACTCACACTTGTCAATCATAGATGATTACATATTATAAGGCAAACAATCATAATTAATTGCATTTACCAGGACCAAAACTAACATTAAGTTGATCATTTTTCCCTCATCTTCGGGACTAGAAATAATATTTTAAAAAATGTTATATCCCTAAACTTCTTACATAATGCTAAATGGACACTGAACACACAGTGGGTGATCACTTGATTCTTACTCAAATAGAGTCAACAAATCACAGATCTGCCCTGGATTTAATTTTCATACACACAGAGTTTACAAACTCCCTAGTTAAACATATGCAAAATTTTATGATTTCACATTTATAGAAAAAAAATACTAGAAATTGAGAAGTTATTTAACTTCTGTTAATAGGCATTATGCCATTATTGTGTTAAATTATTCTTGAATCAATATTTTGTGGTCTTCATTTAGTCACTGAGCTGAGTGTCCTCATCCTTCTTCCCACTGAGGATCTAATCAATCTTAAACCATTCATTATTTCCCTATCTTACCTAGCTGTATCAGCTTCTTCATGGGGAAATTCCCAGTTCTACTGTAAGTCATTCATTATAACTTGTTATTGCCTCTTGACAATGTGAGTTCATAATTGGGAATCAAATTAAGGGCTGATGATGAAATTAATAAAAATGCTACAAATATAAGGCTCCCTGCTTGGGAACATTGTAAAAAAAATAAAGCTGAATCCCTTGACAAACAGGAATATTTATCATCCATTTCCAGTACTTGAAAATGTTCTAATGTTATATAAAGATGGTACCTTCCTCAACAAATCTGACCTCAAAAGAAATGCTGTTCTGAGCCCTCTTCATCACTCTGTTAAGGCTTTAATTAAAAGGAAGATTTTTGGTTATAATTTATGCCCTACATTTCATTTATAGGTAAAAATAATGTATTGTAAGCTGTCAACTAAGGTTTAGAAAGTACAATTGATTACAATGTTTTCAATTTAGGATTTCCATGAAATGTGTTTCATATAAACAGAAACCAAATAGCATTAACTCAATGTAATATTCTTCAGAATCTAGTAGAATCTGAAACCTACTTTTATCCAATTCCCCTGTAGAATATTATATCATAAAATATTTATACCTTTTCTTACAGGATGTTTTTATGTAAAAACTCAATAAGACCAGTCCTTTCAGTAGATGAAATTAAATTGATTTTTGAAATTAATTCTTTTTCCTCACTTTAAATCATATGACACCATTTTTTACATATAACCCTATCATTCATGTTAGTATGAGTTTTTATTGCACTCCTTAGATATTTACAGTTTTCATATTGGTCTGAACAATTCACTATAATGCTTGTTCAATAAACTGATTAGAATGTCTCTTTATGTGAGAAGTTAAGTGACGGTCAACCGAAATTTAAAACAATAATAGTAGTAATAATGTTACAAAATCATTTTATTAGTAAAATAGTAAAAAATAGTTGAAGTTTTAATGCATGTAGATGAAGCTTCATCAGTTGACTAAGTCGACTGAATTTCATTTTTGCTCTGCCAAGTGCTATCTTCTGATAATTGTTTTTCTTAATTCTGAGCACACCTACACTGCTCTTTATTCATGCTAGTTCTTTAATTACCTTTTATGTTGTGCCCTTAAGTAATCATAGGGCTAAGCATACAACAAAAATAATTACCATGTTTGTTTAGTAGTAGCTGTCATTAATGGTGCAGAGATTATTTAGAGAGCCTGCATAACAAGAGATGCAACAACAAACACACTTGTGTCTCCACTGAACAATGGTAGGGATTGAATACTTGAACAATGAGCATCTTTATAAAGCATGACGGGAGTACATATTCTGCCTCCTTGCAGAGAGATGGATGGGTCTGGCATTGGGTTTTTTTGGTTTTTTTGGTTTTGATTTTGTTTACATTTTAATTAGGAAGGTATCCTGTCTTTGAGTTAAACCCATAATACCAAATTTATAAATTCATCTGAAAAATTATAATAAGGTAGCCATGGTCTTGAAAATGCCAAGTATATAAAACACGTGGTTACAGATTTGTCTGAATGGAAGCTTGATGTGGTTGTTTTCATATTATGCCTATGAATTACCAAGAGTTAAATTTCAAGATCAGGAAAGAATTCTAGGCCCAAGTCCTTCTTGAAATAAAATAAAATTCTCTGGCCTTTATCCATTATATAAACAGAATCTGGATCTGGATTTTTTTAGTATTTGAAATGGTGGGGTAAACTGTCACATACATTGTGGGTTGTGAAGCCTGATAGAAACATGGGATGTGGCAAATTGAGGTAGAATGGAAAAACAATTTTAGACTGAAGAAAGCGGTAGAGCAGAGTCAAGATGATAAAAATGATTAACAAAAGCTTGATTAATAGATTTCCTATAGGCTTCTTCATTCTTTCAGAACTTGACATTCTACTAGATTTCAAGAGACCTTTTAAAAATTCAACTTCATAAAAAATAATATATCTTTTTGAAGACAGGAAATATGTTTAATATCTACTGTGAAATATTCACCATTTTCAGGCAATTCAAAAACATCCAATAAATAAATATTTGATAAAAACAGTAGATTGGGATTATACTAGAATTTTAACTTCTATTTATCTCATTGATGGATGATGGCAAAATAATATATAGGAAGGGTCATAAAGAACAATCCTAAAATATTCACTGAAAGTCGCATTTTCCAGAAGAAAGGAATTGTTGAGTCTACAGTACCAATTCTAAAGCAAGCACAGGAGTTTTAAATGCAGCAATCTGGTTCTTGTATCAAGGCATGTGGCTGATTTGCATGAAGCTATAAATTGGTTAACAATTGAGACAGAGAAAGCATGTGACATCCAAGGTAAAAATCTTTAACCAAAATACTGATGTGGTTAAAAGTTAGACACTTAAAATTTGAAGGTGAGGTTTTCAGAGTAATGTACCTGGTACTCCATCACTATTGATCCTGAGGGAGAAAAATCACAATAAGCAAAACAGCCAAAATGCAAGCACTCAGAGGAAGGAGACACAGCCAGAGACGTGAATTGTCCTTGAACTGGACTAGGGAACCAGCCACTGAATAATTGAGAATTGACTTCAGGTTGAATGTTGAATTTCCACTGTGTGCAGCAGCTCTGGAGCCCTTAGGCAATGATTTGATTTACATAGATTAAATCAATAAATAAAAGACAAACATAAGGAATAAATAAAAACTCATCTTCAGATAGAAATCATGCTCTTACGGTTTGTTTAGTTGAATTTTGGGGGCAAGACAAGCTGGCAAACTCTTCTGGCTTTCAAAATCAAGTATCTAAGCTACTTTCCTTAACACACACACAAAAATTAGCAAACAGTGCCAGCAATTCATTTATGTACTTAGAAACTCTTCTTCAAGCTCATTAGGAAGCATACCTTTTATCAATTTAATATGTTTGTTTTATTCCAGTTCAAATATTGTAGTGTTTTACTTGGAATTTTTTTATAAATTGTGTGACAGTAATAATTTATTCCTTCTACAGCTATTTATTTTAAATTTTATTGATAAAGTCAATTTAAAAACCAAATTGTTCTCTTTTAGTTATTTTATTAATTTTTTGATTCATGTTAGAATTTTTATTTTGCAGTTTCTTTCATGAAACTCATGACAGGAAAAAATGAAGTTATTTCAATAGGTTCCTATATTATGAAGTCCATTGCAGAATGAAAATTAAAGCTTTGAACTATAGGCTAAGTCTTCTGGACAATATATACGGCTCCTTTCAAGGCTCTTCCACTTACATTTTATAACTAATTAGCTACACGTTTAAGATCCACAGATGTTTTACCACAGTGAGGGAAGATCAGAATATGTGGATAAAAAAAGGTTGGAACATGTATAAAAGCACTGAGAATATTACTAGGCTCTTGTCTCTTTAAGGGGCAGCCTATGTTTCTATTCTTTTTTTTTTTTAGTTTCATAAAAGACATTTGATTTATTATATTACATCTGTATAACCTTCATTGAATGCAAGGCTTTCTTTTTTATACTATCACTGTTAATACCTGACATACATTGTTTTTCTCCTTTCCTTTCTTGTATAATTTGCTATTTCTATAAAGTTAATACACGATAATAACGTACATAATTTTGTCATTTTCATTTAATATTTTGTAATACATAAATAAAATTGTAAGGACTGCCATGCAATGTAAGGAATACGATCATATATTTTTAGAAATATAAGTGGTCTTAGAAACTCTAGTTCATCCATTTTGTCTTCTAATGAAGACAATTAGGCTCATGGATTTGTAAAATTTTCATGCCTGTCCAGGTTAATAAAAGAACCAAATTTAGAACCTAGTCCTCCCAATGTTTAAGTTAAAGACATTTATAAGGTAATATCCAATTCTTTGTGAGCTGTTCTAATAGTGAAAGTCATGGGTTTGAAGGAATAATCAGAGTAGCAGTACGCTCTCCGATCTCTTATTTATCATGGCACACCTGGGGAAATGGGTGAGACTGTTCATGGTGAGAAGAAAGGCCCATGGGTTCCAGTTACCTCACAGCCCACCCTGTTATTGCAAAGACTGTAGGAACAAATAACTCAGTAGCTCTGTACTCCACTCAGCACATGAGCATGCTATGGCACAGGAGTTGAGAAGCTCTATTACACTTATAAAAGATTATAAGATAAGGTTTTAACTCAATCTAAAAGATGCTTTAGTATTTTCATTCTCTATGAATTAGGACTATTAAACTAGAAATGAAAGTTCAACAGCCTTAAGAGTTTAAATCACTATTGAAGATTATATGAAAAGGTCCATTTGGCAAAGCATTTATTTCCTTTGTCTACCACCATTTTAAAAGGTTGTGATGTGCCAGACAAAGTTACAAAAAAGAATTAATTAGGTAAAGAGAAGAAGGAGTGTGTTACAAATGCTGCTTGAATTTTAAAGGGAGTCATGTGCATAGTTAAAGCTAGATAGAGCTTGGGTCAGAAGATCTTAGTAGACATTTCAGGAAAGAAAACATAGGAACAAAACTTTTTAAAGCAAAAAAATGACAGACAGCATCAGACATGAGTTTTAGTAAGATGATTCTGCTACTTTGCACAGAATGAATAAAAGGAAAATTAAGTGCAGTGGCTGACTGCTTGAATTCAGGGAATACCATTGGAGTGGTAGATAAGTAGAAATATTTGACAGATATTTTGGAGGTAGGTGAGATGTAGAAAAAAGGGGAGAGAAAAAAGCCAAAGGTGGATGCTATAAAATCAAATTTTTACAAGCAGGAGGAGAAGTTAGGGGACACTCGTTAATTTGGAGAGAGAAACTGATGAACTAATCGTACATAATTATTTTGAATCAATTTGGGAACTACTAACCAAACATAGTAAGTAGCCAGACGTAGACAGAGGAAAGATGTGAAGGCCTAAGCTGAAGTTTTGTAGTCACTGAAATGAGATCACTCAGGGAGAACGTTAGAAGGTAAAGATAAGTTATAAAGAAGAGTGATGAAAAAACATAATGGAATGGGTCAATAAAACAACCTACAAAGAAATCTGAGAAGGAGAAGTCACAGAGTTCATAGAAAAATCAAAAGAAAGAAAAGCTTTTAAGAAATAGAATGGGTTCTACTAATCACTCGTTAGCCTATACTGAGTCATTAGATCCCAGTTTAGACTATGAGAAAAAAGTTACAAAAACTGTGATTGCTTAACATTTACTGTGCAATTTCTAAGTGCCAGGCACTGAGCAAAATTTTTGAAACACATTATTTTAATTACCCCCCCAAAGCATAAAGAATACACACAAAAATATTACTCCCATTTTACAGTCAAGGAGACTTACAACCATAAGAATAAATAATTTACTCAAAGCCCAAAGAGTAGAAATGTCTATCCAGAGTTGTCTGATCCCAAACTCTTTGCTTCTAACTGCTTTGCAGGTATTTATCCAAGTATGAATTTTAAAAAATTTGCATCAGAATCACCTTGGTACATGCTAGTAAATTAAAAAAATAAAATAGTAAATTTCTGGGTGCCAATTGAGAACTATGGAGAATCCAAATCTCTGGGGGATGACATTTTAATAAGCAGCACAAGTGATTCTTAAAGTTTGAGAAACACTGTAAAATGCTAATAACAGTATTTCTTAAAGAGTGTTCTGCAAGTCACTGATGTCCCTGGTGATGTAATTAAATAGCCCTTTGACAATTTTGTAAATGCAGAGGAAAAATTATTAATAGAAGTTTGAATAATTTGCTTCATACATTTGAAAACAATGGCTAATTGTGATTTTAACAGAGTTCCATATTTTTATATTTGTTATATTTTTAAATTATGTGCATAAATTTTAAGAACTGTGTCAGTATCTTTCAGTAAAAACATATTTATGTCATTTGTATTTGTTTACATTTCTATCATTTGAAATGATCACTGCTTCTTTTGTTTTGAATTATGTTACTTGCAAAAGGTAGGATGAATTAATCTCTGAATATCCTGATTTTACACAAGCGATGAAAATAATATACAATAAGGAGTTGTGAAAATGGCTATCTAAAAACTGGATTTATTGTTATTTACCTCTATCACTTTTTAAAAATAATTTTCTATTATGAAACAAAATCAATACAGGTTTCTCTTCATCTTCGTTCGTAAACTGAAATTTCCTGTAAGTATTTTAATGAGGAACAGAAAATTTTGTCACTAAATGATGGGGATAGCAACTTGAAGAGAGATATTGTAAGTCTGCATGCATCACAGTCAAAAGATTTATAAGCATAGCATTACCAATAGGAGAAAATCTTGCTAGTATATGAAAAGGTTACACATGAACACTAGTTTTATTTTATTTAATTTTTTGTCAAGAGCAATTGGAGTTGAACTGTGGTAAAAATGTTTAATCAAAAAATCTGTCTTTTTCTTTTACTTGATTGCGTTACTGACACATCAAGATAAAAATGGATGAGACATTGTTATGCAATCTTATAAACCATACACAAATCCTGGAACCAAAGAGGAAGAAATATTTTCAGAGCTGACCTTGAGAACAACAACAACAACAAAAAAGATGTCAGGAATCCATTCACTGCTATCTTCCCAGAGGGAACATTCAGCTTTTCAGATTTTGCATGTAACAGTTTCATTGATTTGGCATTGACAAGTGATTGACTGATCTTTGAGAGTTGTCTTGAATGAGACGCTTTCAATATATTTCAGATCGATTTTCAGTTGGGATATCCAGGCATATCTGACAACGTGACCCAACATTACTAACCTCCTTAGAAGCCAGTGATTTTAGGCAAAAAAATTAAAAAAAAACAAAACTAATCATGTAAGGACTCTAATGTTTGGCTTATCACCACTAAAATATTACCTATCCTACTGGCATAAAGTAATCAAACTCAGGTCTGATCTAGAATGTGTTCAATGAAGATTTATAGTCAGACATATCAGAGACTGCTAATCAAATACAGTAAAGCTAAGGATTATCAAGTGTTTATAATAAAAAATGATATTTATGGCTGGGACTAAATAAACAAAGAACAGAGCACATCCCCTTGATATAAATAATTCTTTACACACAGTGCTAAAACAAGGTTCTAAATAAGTCATTCAAAATATAAAAATACAGAGATGACATCACAGCTCAAATAGTAGTACCAACCTGTAAAAGACTAGAGTTGTAATACAAGACCTATTTATCAAACAAGAAAGTAATAATATTATACATTCAATGGTCTGAAAAAAGTAGGAAAAAAAAGAACCTGGAACTCTGAAAATTATCAGGGTAAGCAAACCTTCAAGATAAACAGGGATATTGGAAAAGTTATCTAAAGTAACATCCCTGTATGGTGTATTTCATTATGGGGTCATAATTCTTACCCAAAATTTCTAAAATTCATTATTGGTGAAAACAGTAACTTCAGACATATGTTCTATTTCAAAATTTTTAAAAATTCAAATAAAAGTCTAGTAAAAAGCAAAATGTTATCTTTGAGAAGACCACACATTAAAAAACATGTTTCTTTCTTTTTTGTTGCTTGGAGTGATAGACTCATGTACAATATATAGTAGCATGTGCATCTGATAGGCATTGAAGCTCTAGGGTATATATAATGATAATATTTATATATTTACATATTAATTATATATGCTAACCATTTAGTATATAATATTACAAATAAAAGTCAAACTTCATTAGACTTTCACTATATGTTACTTATATTAGTGATTAAAGCATGTATTATATACATAAAAAGTTGAACTAATGAACCTTAGAAATAAAATAATTTTATAGTAAAAGAAGCCTTTTACACATTGGGGTCTTTTGAGGATTTTTTGCTTCTTTAAGCTGTTTCTTGGTGCATAAATGTTTTGAATGACTTAACTAAATACTTACATGTAGAATTTATCAGATTCTTTTTAAATGCTGTCTGTGAAAGTTAAAAGTGCAACTGTAAGAGGAAGACCACTGGAATTGAATTGTAAATTACAGCCAATGTGGGATTCTGGAACTGGGAATATTTTATATCCATCAGGACATCATATTTCAAGGAAAACAAATCTCTTCTGTTATCTAGGTCTTAAATCTCAACTCTCTACACATCCCCACTTGTAGGTCAGTATTTCTATAGAAAAATGACACAACAGTGTTCACTGGTCTCACTTTGAAATTCATAATCCTGACTCATATGAACACTCAGCACTGTCAGCAGCCCACATAAATATTTTCCTGGTGGGCTTTCCTGCCCAATCCCTGAGAAGGCTATTCCATACTACTTACTCCTTACCAAATTTCCAGTCCTCCATTAATTCTCTCAATTAATGAATCTGCCTTTTATTTCACTGAAAAAAATTTAGGAAATTGAAGAAAAGACCTTGTCAGCTCACAACCAAACCAGTTGACAACCTATATTTGTACCTCAGCATTTTTCCTTTGCTCCTGTGACTTTGCTCCAAGTTTCAATTTATTTGATTTCTAGATTCTATTTCTTCTAGAACACTCAATATACTGGTTATGGCAATTACATTGTTTCTTTTCTATACCATCAATTTTTAGGTCTTCAGAGTCATTCCCACCAGCATACGATGTATTTCATTTTTAGGTCTTGCCTATTTATAAGCCAACTAAAAGGATCTCTCCTGACCATATTCTTACTTTGAAAATTGTATCATCCCCTTACAAGCAAAACATCCAAAAAAGAAATCAAGCTATATACAGTCAATATCTCAACTTTCTCGTAGTCTCTAATCTTCACATTTTATCTTCTCCAAATGCTCCATTTTTGATCTGTATCTAACCCTACCTCTAAGCAGCAGAACACACAGTCGACCACTCCCTATTTTTTGAGGTATTTGTGGGTCATAGTTAGCATAACTACATACTACTCTGGTTTTCTTCCTATTGCAAAGTTCTCCTTCTCATTCTCCATTATTTTTCTTTTTTTGCATATGATCAAATTCTAAATATTGGCAGGTTTCAAGACTCTGCCCTGGAATTTCTATTTATCTCTATATCATATTCAGAAACAGAGAGAAGGACAGTGAGGTAGGATAACACATTCATCAGTCAAGCTTGAAATGATGCTTTTATAACTTTTTTTTAATTGCAGAGAAACAAGAATGATCATTTTGTATTCAAAATCTCTAATAACTTTATACTTAACCTGGGGTAAAATAGAAACCCCTCACAAACTCCACTTAAGGCTTATGGTTCATGCCTTTCCTATGTCTCCAACTTTACATCACATTATTTGTGTTTACTGTCTTTGTCAGGCATGAACCTTCTTCAGGTCTTCACAAGCCTGACCTCTTTTGAACATTCAGATACTAGCTCAGTCTCCTCTCCTTAGTAGGAATTAACAGACTACTCTATTGAAGATTCCTACTTCTTTTCACCCGCCATCATTGCCCTTTATTATATCCATCTACTCTCTCTTAGGACTTATTTCTATTGAGATGATCTTGATTATTTGCTTACCTTCTTTCATAAGCTTATCTGTCTCTGTTGCCAGTGTTTAAAAAATGACTGGTAAAGCCTCTGACACATAACAGTGATCAATATATAGCTGTTCAATAAATGATAGCTTGAAAATTCTAAAATATTAATGTTAAAACATGTTGGAAATAATGTTAAGTTTTAATAAAGTGAGCAACACTTTTAAGGGTAAGAAAATAAAAACTAATATGGCTTATACTTTTTAAAAAATTCTTAAGGGCATGATTATAATAAAATCTCTCCTCTTCACTCTTTCTCTATATAACAGAATTTTGAGGGTTCCATCCCAAAAACATTTCCTCAAGTTCATTTGCCTAAAGGGAAATTTGGGGTACTGCACATATTGTCTTGCAGGTTAGAAAACTGGTCTGTGACAGGTAACTCCACACATAGTAGAGACAGAAGATTAGGATGACTTACACTGAAAAGGGTCTTGAAAGCAAATTTGATATAAAATAATTAAGAATCATTATAGGTTTTGAACAGCAGAACAACATGAAAAGTATTAAGTGAGAATGTTACATCAAGCATAAGCTGAGAAATGAACTGGAGGGAAATCTATATGGAAAATCTCTGTATTGTGTATAAGTGCACAGAAAAGTCTATAAATACATTAAATAGGAAATTAACTAAGGACATGGAAAAAGTAGGCCAAATTTTAAAATGGACATAAAATTTTGGGACCTACTGATAAATTGAATGCAGATGAGGATGAGGACAAAGAGAATGAGAAGTTTTAGTTTTGAACCTGGGCAACTAGAGAAGAATCACACCAGTGGCTGTGAGATGGGAGAAGGGCAATATCCAGGAATAATGATATCTTATGGGAGATATGACAGACTCAGTTTTCAGTGTCAATGTTACATTTGACAGTGCATTAAAATTAAACTAACATCATGTCTGAAGCAGAAAATAAACAGTGGAGTTATAAATAAAGAAGGATGAAGCCTTTTTCCCTTTCCATATCCCTCCTGGCAAGTTCAAACTCTGGCTGCCCATTATCCTTACCTTCCTTTTGAATCACACCATTTTTTTTTTCATTATTGGACATCAGTTATGTGCTAAGTACTCTCAGATGCTCTTAAAATTTACTTAAGTCACTAAAAACACCACTCTCCCTATAATTATATTACAGCAAGCGAGAATATGGTAATGAAGTAGCTGCTGCACTCAGCCACTGCTTCCTTTCTCGTCAAACAGTTGTAGGTTTGGGGTCTATTACACTCCAAACAGCCTCGCTTTCCTTTAAAACATGATTTTATTTTTAATAGAATTTGGTAATCCCTCTCCTCCCCAACTTCTTGCCACCAAAATCTGAAGCATTCCCTAAATCAGTGTGTTTCACAGGCATGCGTATTAAATTGCCATTAAAAAAACAAAACAGGAAAATGATCTTGCTTTAGATGTTTTTTTGTTTTAAATGGTTGGGATTTGGACTCACAGTTATTTTTGTTTTAAAAAGTTAAGTAGGTATTAAATCCACCTCCATCCATATGTGGGCAAACACACACACATACACACACACATTATAACTATGGAGAAATACTTTTTTCATACAGCTACAAAGTTATTGACTTTAGAAAAGAATTGAGGAATATAAAGTGTCACACTGCAGAGTATATTTACCCTAGAGATTCTGTTGGAAATTTAGTACACAGAGCAAAAAATTGAATCATACTTGAAAATCCCTCAGAGAAGCCATGTTTGATACCCACACAGACATTTTTTTTTTCCCTTTATTGTTGTATCTAATCACCATTTTTAATTTGGCAATGCCATGTGATAGTTGTCTCACATTTAGGTATTTATCTAAAATCCATTTTAAATTATTCAACATCTCATGCATAATAAATACAAACTTATAACAACCAATAAAATAAATGCCCATCTGCACAGATGGTTTCTCTGCATGATCTGCTCTGTACCCTGTGATTCATGATTTACACGCCCTAGAGAAAAGAGCTTTTTATAAACACTGGATTAACACCATAATTACACTTAATTTGGAGAACTGCTGACATTAAGGAGGTGGAAGACAACTATGACAATGGATAAACAGGAGAACCATAGATCCCATCTCAATCACTGGAGTATAAATTCAATGAATGAAGAGTCCCATAGAGTCTATGACACTATATGCATTATTCTCTTTTTTCCTTCTCTTTTTGAAGAATAACTGGTTGAATTCACATTATCTCCCTGCTTCTAATCGTGATGTTCCTTTTCTCCAAAATCCTGCTGTGTGTATTACACAACTTGTTACAATCTATATCTTAAAAGACCAATCACAAATTAGGGGATCAAATAAGAAAAGTGCTTAGAGTTTTAATAGAATATTAGGACTAGAGAGAGAAATGGAACTGCTGAGTCAGGGAAGTTGTAAAATTGCTGATTCAAGCAATGAGGGGGTTATTTTTGTAAATCACTTCCTGTACATGACATAGTATATAGAAAGAGAAAGACACATTCAGTCCATGTTCTACTGTAAGGATGGTTATGGGACCACTATATCACTCCTGCCTTCCCTCCTCTTTCCACTTATTGACTTGTTGATCCTATGATGCTCCTTATGTTAATGTCTGAATATTACTGGATTCCTGACCTCCAGTAGTTTTCAGTCTGGTCAGGGAATACAACACTGAAAAAAAAAATGATTACACTTAAATGTGGAAAGTGAGAATTGCTCTGAGGATAAGGAAATTAGAGACCACTTGACCAACAGAGGTGACTTGTGAGATCTGACACTTGTAAAGCCAAGAGAGAGGATGATGATTTAATATCAAGGGCTGGCTAAAATTAGTGGTAAAAAATAATCATTCTAGGGATTTGGTAGTTGATATTTCCCCTGGTATCAGATTCCTCTTAGAAAGAATTATCTTTGTTTATAAAACAAAAATACTGTGTATGAAAAGATAGGTTCCAGATCAAAGACTGGAACTTCACAGGACACTGAAAACTACAAGAGGGCTTACATTCCTCTCTGATTAAACAGAACTTGTTGAGAAAGTATTTATTTTTTCTTTTTTGGTTTGTTTTTATCTGATAATATAGGAAGAAGAGAAAGAAAGTAGTGTGGCAGGTGATGGAGGAATATGAAAAGATAGGAGACCAAATTTTGTCTTTTTAAAAGTTGGGGTATGAAGCACTCAATTTTAATTTAATTGTGTTGCTGCAAGTCATAGGCTTCAAAATGGACTAACAGTGTTCTAAGTTCACAAAGGCCATAAGCAAGCATTTTGTCTTTTGTAAGCAAACAAACGTCCAGGGACAGAAGCAGCAGTTGCAGGATAATGAGATCTCCATACACTTAACTCAACCAGTGGAGGGAGGAACTCGGCCAGAGGTGACATGAGAACACAAATCTGAGAATTTACATTGTATTTTACGCAGGCTATGGTACTGAGTTTGAATTCATCTTCTCTAGATATTAAATGGTAAGAGTGACTCCCAACTTGCATCTGACGTTGTTACTTTCCTTTTGATCATGGCAAAGTCATTTAGGGTAACATCTTTAACCTTACGAAATGAAAATGTTAATGTAAGCAATCTCAATATTTGCCTCGATATTATTGTCCCCCTAACTACCTTTTCTTGTATTTCATGTCTAAACTTTGGAAGCAGGAGAATACAATGACTGCATTCACCTAGTCACTGCCTGTCTACATGTCCTGTAGATGCCAGCCTCTTTGATTGATGCTAGGAAAGCCTGAGGCATTCCCCTGGCCTGGTCTGTGTTACTTCTAGGGAACAGCCACAGACATTTCTCTCAGACCTAGAATTCTGCCTTTATTAGGGTTGAGGGAGGAGAGTCTGAGGTTTCAGGTTCACTCTTTTTAGCTAATTCAAAGCACAAGATTTGAAATCAGAACATGGGAAGAGAGCTGCCAGGTTACTCAAGCAGTCAGTTATCTGAATTACCCAGGGCTATCAGTGGGAAGGGATAGATGGGATTTCAAAATTGTAGAATAGATAAACAAGATTATACTGTATAGCACAGGGAAATATACACAAGATCTTATGGTAGCTCACAGAGAAAAAAATATGACAATGAAGATATATATGTTCATGTATAACTGAAAAATTGTGCTCTACACAGGAATTTGACACAACATTGTAAAATGATTATAAATCAATAAAAAAATGTTAAAAAAAAAAAAAAGGAAGAGGGAACTTTATGGGTTGGGAGTGGCCTGATTTCTCCTCTGGTTGTTTTGTTAGTAGCTGTCATATAGTTAGCAATACGTTTATTTGAGATGGGCATCTTTGAAATGGATGCCTCTGCAATCAAAAGCTTCAATGTCAGGCATTTACACTACACTGTCCTTAATTCTTTAGTTTCTCTTATACCATTTTAACTGTTCTCACAAAAGTAAACAATATCGTGCTAATTAACCAAATATACCAACCTATATTTCATGGCTCTGAAACCCTTCTGGATAAAGTAAAATATATACAATTTAGCCTTCATGACCTCAATAATCTGGCTGCAAACCATCTTACTTCTGATGGATCTCCTACATGAATGATCTGTTCCAGACACATTTTATGCTCACTACTGGCCAAATATATCTTTCCATTCCTTCGTTGTCTAGGCAGTTTTTTGAAATTGCTTTGCCTTCCTTTTACCAGTATTCCTGCAAATATGTTCTCTTTATTCCAAATAACCAAATGTTCTCTGATCTTTGAGGACAGATCCAAACTATATTGTCAGGAATCAAGAAATATCCCCTTCTAACAGTCTTCGGTTCTTATGACTGGACTAATGGTAAACTTGACACAGGTCAGATTAACAGGAGAAAAAGAAACAAATTTAATTCATTCATGTACACGGAAGTCCAATAGAAATGGGACCGAAAAAGTGGCCAAAACTGACAGCTTTTATACTTTGCAGACAAACAATGAATTTGTGAGGAATTTACAGAACAAAAAGCAACTTAGGTTTTGGGTGCTTAATTAGTGAATAAACAAAACAGAATGTGGGCTTCGGCTAGTAAATTAAAGCAGTAACAAGATTTGTTATGCAGGCTTCTTAGCTTTGAATTCCCGATCTCAGGCAATCAGGGTGTCTTTCTACCTCCAGATGCAGGGGGCACCTTTCACATGGCAAATTTATTTCCCGCTTTCAGGGGGAAAGAGAAGGAAGGGTCAGAGTTTCCTTCTTGCATCCGCTGCTTCTCAAACTCAATTCAAAATAATCAATACACCATTGTGGCATATTGTGAGGCTGCCTGCCCTAATCCCCAACAATATATTGTACAATATTTATATAATTATCATTTTTGAAACTGGAGCATTAAGATCCTGACTACTTGTATCCTTTCACTGCATCTATCATATAAAAATAATATTTACTATAAATATTAATTGATTTTATAAACATTTTTGATAATTTAATGTAAGTGAATTTGAGTGAATTTAGAAGTACTATATTACACAGTTTTTTAATCTCAGCAACCATCACCAAATACTTTTATGGAACATTGAACCAGACATAGAAGAGAATTTAGAATTAAAAAAAGTTATCCTCTCAAATAATAATCTATCCAAAACAAATATAAACATTCCCAACAATTACCAATGACAAAAATTTTTAAACAATGATGCATTCTGCATATGGTAATTAGGAAACATAAAGTGTTTTAGTTTTTACTCTGCAAACATTTTCTCACTAAAAAAGATTATTAAAAACGTATATTTCTATGATGTTGAATAGTTTGTTCACAAACGTATTTAGCGTCATAGCCTACTCTTTCTTATGGAGAATACTTTACTCTTTTATACTATCTTTTGACCACTTATAATTTTTCCAGTATTTTGATGCTACCACAGCATTTTGATATCTTAGAAGATCTCTAACTTGTAAAATAAATTCATATCATATTAGTAAATGTTAAGTGGAATAAAATTCAAAATGTATGACTGATGGGTATGTAAAAAGTATTCTCCTTGCAATCCTCACCTTATGGTATCTGAAAAATTAACTAATTGGGCTATAAATTAGACCATCAGTAAAGTCATGTGACATGAAAATTTTAAGCACCAAGCTTCATGTTAATCTCCTGTCATATCTGAGATAATAGGGAAATCATTACTAATAAAATCTGATCTTTCAGCAAAACTTCATTACTGATTTTCTCATTTAATATCGCTTAACCACTATTTACAATAATCATCATAGTTTCCTCTGATTAAACATCAAATCTATACCTTAAAATATCTTAAAATGTGATCTTTTAAGAAATGACTATTTTCTTTTCTGGTTCATTACTTTTTTTTAACAGTTTATAAGGAAAATGTATTTTTTTAACTTTTCCATTTTTATTGAAGTATAGGCAGTTTACAATGTTGGGTCAATTTCTAGTGTACAGCATAATATTTTATTCAACATAAACATATATATTCCTTTTCATATTCTTTTTCATAATAGGTTACTATAAGATATTGAATATAGTGCCCTGTGCTATACAGTGTAAACTTGTTATCTATTTTATATATAGTAGTTAGTATCTGCAAATCTCGAACTACAAATTTATCCCTTCCCACTCCCTTCCCCCTCTGGTAACCGTAAGCTTGTTTTCTATGTAGTGAGTCTGTTTCTGTTTTATAAATAAGTTCCTTTGTGTCTTTTTTTTTTTAGATTCCACATATGTCATATATAGTCATGTTTTGATCCTTTATATATTGAGTCCAAAGGAAATGCAGTGTTCAAAAATAAAGTTTCTATGTAATAAAGATATAACAATTACATCGATCATTGGTTTTAATTATGTTTTTCTTTAAATAGCATTTTGGAAAAGATTTTCCTCCTTAGGTAATTCTTCACTTTAACAGGTTTGTGTAGTCATTCCAATCTGATATTGGCAATGGCTGATTCAAAGAAAAGTACTGGAAGAATAAATGTATTAGTTTTACTTTACAATGATACTAGAAAAAATAATTATAATGGAGAGAAACCAACAATATAAAATATCATATATACCTAGTTATTTGCATTGTGTATTACAATGCAAGTTCATCTAATGTTTCAATAATTTTATTTTATGGAAAGTTGTATCTTTCCAGTTTAGTATTCCTATACATAAATTATGAAACATTGATTATCAATATATCCATGCATTTTAAGAGATCTCTGGTTACGCTGTTTTAAACTAATGACACAGTCTTGAAAACTGTAGCATTAATGCTAAAGATCTGTCTGTATTCTATTATATTGTCTTATTTTTTAGTACTTCACAATTTGGATTATGAAGAATGCTCTTCAGGCACAATCTAGGCAAAATAACATTAGCTTTAGGAACACATTTATTTTAAAAAAGTAAATTTAGAAGTCAATTTTTTGAGTTAATTTTTTTTGTTAATCATTTGGATTATGTAATTACAACAGGTATACATTTACTCTTGTATTACTAAATATACCTCCATCTGAAGCACAAATGGAAGTGTCACTTATTGGAGACAACAGCACAAAAGACCACTTTTGATTTTCATTTCAGTGGTTTGTGACCTTGGGCAAACCACAGCAAGATTCAGCTTGTCATGTAAGGAAAGGAAACTGTGCCCTGCTTCCTAGCCTAACTCACGACAATACTGAGTGGAATGATACAAATCTATAAAAGATGGGCTATCACTCTTCTCCTGAGAGTGTCACTAGACCTTCCACTTTGCACATCTCTTTTAGAGCTACTCTTGAAGGAGAATCTTTTGGAATACAAAAATAAAACTGAAGTATCCTATATACTCTTGTTCCCATTACTTCCTTGTCTGGAAGCTGCACTGATTCTCTCCCATCTATAGCAAGTGATTTAAAGTCCTTAAGCAACAATCTTCTAAGTGATTAGCAAAGTACCTTGCATCCTTTTATAAAGATTTGCATGTACTTCCAAGTTATAATCAGACTCGTGAGATAAAGTGGTTCATCTTTGTTCATCTCCTTCCTCTACATTAAGTTTTTATTTCTAGGCAACCAGTCCAATATTTCTTTTAATCAGCAAGTATTTACTGGGACTTATATGTTTAGACCTATGAAGGCATTAAAAAGGATACGAAGATATTTAAGAAGGGCCCTTATGCTTAAAATCTTAGTTGGTAAAATGAGATTTAAATACATAAAGCCATTATATGACAATGTAAATAAATTCTAAGCTATCATAGATATGATAAGACATGAGTTGAGCTCATAAATAAATAAAATTTGCATAAAGAGTAAGGAAGAAGAGAGCATTCTAAACATTAAGAATAGCAAAGTGTGCTCAGGGTACATGACGACAATAAAAGAGAGAGAACTTGCCTGACTGGGGCTAATACCGAGAGAATAGGCAGAATTTGATAAAGAAGACCTGAGCTCTAGTTACATATATATTTTACCTTCCTTACATATATATAAAAAATTACATATTTACTAATACAATAGTTACATATGTATTTTAAACACTGCATTGCCTCAGAATAATACAACTTTCTGATGATAATCCTACACTCTTTATTCTAAAGTTTTTGTCCTATAATCAAAATTTTTATCACACAACCCTTTAGTTCAAAATACTCCTTTGGTTTCCTGCTACATCTTTGTTTAAGCTCCTCCAAATACAATCCCTTCCTTATGAATTAGATGACCTAGCAGGCTCTCAACTGGAAATGTACCAAACTGAACTCACCCTTAACATCACTCATGATCTCTTTCCTCTTATTGCCTTCCCTATATAAAGAATTACATCACCATTCCCAATGTTACCCAAGCTAGAAATTGAGAAGTTTGCTCATTTAGGCTCTTATCTTTATTTATTCAAATTTCAATTGTTTTTCAGGTCTTTCTCATTCTATTTGCTAAATATTTTCTAGATTATCTCTATGTTTTTGTTTGTACGTTTGTTTGTTTAACCTGTTACTTTTTTTCCTGACCCTCATCAATTATTACCAGGATTCTATTTAAAAATATTCAATTATTACTTTACTGTTTTCACATTAAAACAACCAGCATAATATATAGTTCCTTTGGATCCCCTCTCAGCCCTCTTTTTCAGCTTCTCCCATAGCTTTCTTCCTCCTTAATAACCTTAAACCAGCTATTCAGAATTAATATCATGTTCTATAATGAGCCAGGCTCTTTACAGATTTGTGGATTTGCCTGAGCCACTGTTATATCTGACAGCTTAATTCCCCTCTCTTCAATTTGTAAACAACTCTGGTCCTTCAAGACGCTGCTTAAATATTTACCCTCTCAAAGCCTTTTGTGTACCTGAGTTGGGTTCATCTACCTAGATTATTAGATTATATAGTAACCTTATTATAGCAATTTCAACCTTGTGCCAAACTAAAATAATGTAGTTATTTGTTGCCCCTACATTCTTCAAGTTTGAGTTCAAGGACTCACTTTATCTTATTTTTCTGGTAGAAACATGACATCTATCTGCTACATAGTAAATGTTCAATATCTGTTCCTTAAATAAGAAAACTTTATTCAGTTTTACTAAAATTTCTACAAGAGAAAAAGAAAAAAAAAAGGAGGAAGTAGGGAGTGGGTACTCAATCAGAATGAGAAAAAAACTCTGTTTAATGCGCCAAGACTCCATGCTATTGGACAATCCACTCTATGGAAGAAGAGAATGTCTCTGAAATTAGAAACTGTATATGCTAATCCAATGAAAGGCTGATCAAAAAGAACAAGTTCATTGTATCAGAGGAGTTCAAGCAAAAGTTTACTATCTGCTAGCTTTTAGAAAGATAATTCATGCTTCATACAAGACTTCAATTTTATTTTTGAACTTCAACTCTTTTTCGAATTTCACATCTCAATCAAATTCAAGAAATATTTTTGAGTTCTATCATGTGTCAGGCACTTTGTTATTCTATGAAATGTCCAACATACCTATTAGGTTGTCAGATTCCAGACTCAATATTTTAGTTGCCAGGCTGGAAGGTCAGCATAAGTTTAAGGGAAAGAACTTCAAGGAGCAGATGTTAAGACAGTGATTTCCAAACACGAAACTCAAAATAAAGAAACATGGTAATCATTACCTTCAGGGAGGAATATCAGGATTTTTATATTGGACTCTACAAAACATGTACAGTTAGCATTTTAAAACCACTTCAGACAGTTTTATGTACATACTCTATGAAATGGATGCTTAGAAGTGAAAGAAGTGTTGGAACAGGCAGACAGCCATGCTTGTTTTATGAAAGAGGCTTTGAACACAAGGAATCAGTCAAACAAAACCTAACCATGCTTACAATAAAAAAAAAATGTTTTGCACTTTAAACAGCTACTTTGCATTTTCATCATTTGCATGAATATCCCAATTCCTTTGTCAGCCTGGGACATAGGTTGAAAGAAAGCCATCCTTCCCCCCATTCTAAAGGAGCAATTATTTTGAGGATATTTTTATTGTCTTTATTATATAAAATATTATAGTTTCCTTTAAAACTGCATAGCATGCCTCATCGGAAGATACCTATAAGGCCCCCTGCAATAAATATATCATTATAGTTTGTATCAGTAAACCTGGGGATTGCTGATTTTTCATACTCATAGAGTTAATAGCAATTGTTCTTTAAGGTAGTTAAAATGAAGTAATTAACAGTTTCTCAGTATTGACTGGCATTTGCTTGTGAGTCTAAGGTGCATAAATAGTGAGGCAATCATTAATTGATTTACCCATTTCAGAATCAAATGGTTTTCCTTTGAATTATTTATAAGAAAAACAAATTAAACAAGTGAAGTTAAAATGACAAAAAGCATAGTATACTGCATATACATTGGTAGCTGTTCCATTTTGATACTGACCTGCCAGTACCCCAAATTGATTTCTCCTTACATGTGACACCAGGAAAGACAACTTTAAATACTATCTCCACTCAAAAGTCCAAGGGAATTTTTTCTAAATAACTACTGTACAAAGTTGCACGAACAAGTTAAAGAAATACACTTATGACATAAAGGCTATATGGTTTCCTATGTATTAATTAGATAAACAGAAAACTTGTCATGGGTACACAGAGATTTCCCAGTCTAAACTAGATACTAAGAGGTACATAGGAATGTTGAATGACTTCTCCAAATTCGTAAATTCCTTAGTAAATAGAAAAAGATGATAATATACTGTTTTTGTTGTTAAGATAAGAATATCCATATACTTTCACTAATATTCATTTTTCCACATCCATAAAACTTATAATTCTCATAATAGAGCTATCCATCTTTCTTAATCCTTTACTAAGATTGACTTGACGAATTCAGCAGTGATATATGTTTTAGGTTGCTCCAATTCACTAATTTTTCCAGACAATAACTAATGAATTTTGAACTGTAAAAATGAAAGGAAATTATAGCTGCCAATAAATGAAATTATGTCATTCCATGTGGTCCCTTCAATCCCTTTATCCTTTTAATTGTGTTTTCTTCGACATGTTGACAAATTTATACAATTCAGTAATCTATAAATTGTTTCCCTAGTTATTACTAAAACAGGCAAATTTTCCTGGATTTCAAAGCTAACTTTTCAGTCACAGCATCCATCCAAATGAGTTTAAGATTTGAGCCTATAATCACCTAACAGGCATAAAAACTGCACAAGAAACTAAATTGTACCCACAAGCAACTATGAATAATTAACCACTGGAACTTGCATGCCAAGAGTACAAATTAGCAACTCAGTTGCACCTGCAACTGGTCACCTGTAGGCTCAATTAGACATGTGTAGTTTTGCCTGGACAGTACTTTTCTGTCACAAAATAAGTGACATATTTTTAGACCAGAAAAAGGTACTTAGCCTTTTGGAACTTCCCAGAAGAACACAGCTTTGGAATATTTTCTTATACCTAAACATTGTCTGTTCTCAGGCAATGTTCTCCAAACATTTATACAATGAAATATGTTATTTTTATGCTTTCTTTTCTCATATTACTTATTTAGTTTGGTAGGCCACACAGAGTTGAAATAATCTGTGATTCTGTTCCTCTGAGAATTGTTACATTTAATTACCTGTGTTTTACAGAATTATGAATGCTATCCTTCAACACAAACCCATTAGTACTTAACCAACGCTCACTCAGGTAACACTAGGGTTTTCTAAACAATCCATTTGCATGGAAAATTTATATCTTTTGTATTTCAGGGATTAGGTTAAAGGAAAACAGTGTTAATGAATCATAATATTTCTTTATTAGATTTTAATAATTAAACTAAGCAACTAAATTCATGTGTAGAACACATTTTTCTTGTTTCTAGGATGACATCACCATGTTTTAAAGGCTTAAAAAGAAAACTGATGACTCATGTTCTGGGGAAAAAATATCTAATAAAATTGTGAAATAAAAACTTTCCTTTGAAAATGTACATTACACTCAAAATTTCTAATACAACATTATAGTATATTAGATTATTGTTCACTTAAAGTTTACTTCTCCCCAATTCTGATCTTCATGAGAAGTGTATATTTTGTACCCAAAGATGCTGAACTTGGTTTTGTCATTGTGGTATATGTGAAAAAATGATAGATGCTACTTCTGAAACTAAGCATTAAGAGGTCTTGCATGATTCTGCTCACCTTCTGGGACCATCTGGCATCATCAATGAGACAAATCTACTTTAAGTAGCTTGGTGGTCTAAGAACAAGAGACATATGGAACAGACTTGAATTTGATCCATGACTAGCAACAAGACCACTCAAGCTAGATTAAATAAGCTGAAACCCAACCTACCAGCAGATACATAAGAAATAAATGGTTATTGTTTTATAGCATTAAAGATAGATAGATAGATAGATAGATAGATAGATAGATAGATAGATAGATAGATAGATAGAATTGTGAAATAATTTCTATGTGCTTTTCAAAAACTGCACTGTAAAACATAATGATATAGGCAAGATACTAGCTATATAACATCATTTCTCTCTATGCAACCAACTCAAGCAAACTACTATGAAGAATTATCAAAACTTGAAAGTAGAAAAAAGGTTCACTTCATATGCTTTATGTGATGAATCTCTAGGTGTGTCCCTTCATCTGCCTTGCTATTTTCTACTGATTAGGGTATCTCACAACTGTAAGGAATGATGTTAACTTGTGGAAAAACAACTGAAATGCAAGTAATTCTTGTCTAATTTCATTCAGTAAAGATGCAAATAATTTATAGAATAAAATAACCCCCAAATTTATACTTTTATTGCTTTGAAGGACCAGTTTTTATCTAATTTAGAAATCTTATTCAAACTTACTTCTTTCAGTGGCTATAAATACTTTCCTCTTTCTCTTCGAACAGAACTTACTACCTTATGTATTCCTTATTAGCAAGCAAATTAAGTCTGACACAATCTCAATTTGTATGTTTTAGAGTCATTTAAAAAATAATAGCTTTATTTTACAACAGTTTTAGATTTATAAAAAAAGTCGTTGAGATAAAACAATTTCCATACATCCTTCATTCACTTTCCCTTGTTAAAATCATGGTATGGTACATTTGTCACAACTAATGAGCTGTTTTTGAAACATATTATTAACTGAAGTTCATACTTTATTCAGAATGGCTTAGTTTTTCCCTAATTCTCTTTTCTGGTTCCAGGATCTCATACAGTACATGTCATTATTATGTCTTTTTAGGCTCCTCTAGACTTGACAACTTACCTTGTTTATAATGATTTTAGCAATTTTGAGGAGTCTTAGATATTTTGTACAATGTCCCTCAAACGGTATTTGTCTAATGTTCTTCTCATGATTATACTGGGGTTACAGGTTATTGAGAAGAAAACTATTGAGGTGCAGTGACACCCTCATCATACCATACCAAAGTTACATTGTCTCAGCATCATTTGCCAGTGTTGTTGCCCTTAATCACCTGGCTGAGGTAGTTTTTGTCAGGTTTCTCCCCTGAATATTTACTCCTCTCTCCCTCTTATATTGTACTCTTTGGAAGGATGTGGAGGTCCCACATAATGAGTGAGGAGTTTTGCTCCACATTTTTCAGAGGAAGTATCTACCAAAAGTATTGGGAACCCTGCACAGGAGATTTATCTATCCTTCCCCATTTTTTAATTCAATGATTTATTTATATTACTATGGACTCATGGATATTTATTTTATACCTTGGGTGATAATCCAATGATACATTATTTATTTTGTTACTTAATTTGTTCTAACTTGGTCATTGAGAGCCCTTTCAGTTTACCCCCGTGTCCCTATGACATACTCTGTGTATGTGTGTGTGTGTGTGTGCGTGTGAGCATTTCCTTATTTTCTGCCACTACAAGATGTTGCAGGCTCATCTCACATACTACCTTCCTCAAGACAAGAATCAACCATTTACTTTTACTGGAGAACGTTATTAGAAATCCAAATCTGGAAACTGAATGAAGAGTCATTTTTCACTTTTGAGAATTATACTTTCACAAAGTTAAATAAAATGGATTTTATTGAATCCATAGATTATTTATAGGCGTCAGTTTTCCAAGCCTGTTCTTTATGGGCACCCCAAACATAAGGAAGTTATCATTTTCAGCAGAAGAACAGACTGCCTAGAAGAACCTTCATAATGGAATGTGAGCAAGGTTTGATGAATCCTTTATGTTATCTATGAGTTTTATAATCAGCTAAAATGTAGGAATGGAATACATCTAGCATAGATGTAGAGGCAGACACACCCACTCAACTTTATTTGTTTCTCATTCTTTCATTCTTGTTTTGCTTTGAAATGCTACACAATTTAAAAGAAACAGGAGAGTTGACATCAGATGGTCACTTTAAGGAAATAAAATTTTATGTAACTCAATCTACACTCATTAAATAGTACATCTAATGTAATGTTGGAAGTCTTCTGTCTTGGATGGTATTCATCTGATTCTACCAATTCTAGTTAATAATCATTGTAAATCCCTTTATTTTAGAAGCTATACTTTTATTAAATTTGCTTTATCATTTGGGATAGGGCTTCATAGATCACAAATTACATTTGATATTTACTAATATTATTAATGTGCTATCACACATTTTGTTCATAAGTGTAACAAAAAGATGTCCTGCTTCTGTCATGGCATATCCAAAGTCAACACCAACAGAATTTTATCTCATCCTTGTTTACCTTGTTCAGGATGGATATGCCATAAGAGTATGAGAGCAAGTTAAAGTTCAGATGTCGGGGGTCAAATATTAATAATAATTATACATACAAGGTATAATTTCATTTGGTGGCTCCTTTTTATTTACTTCTTAATTGATATATCCAGCTCAGTTCTACTTTGAAAGTACAAAAGAGAATTTTACTTCCCATTGACAATGAGATATAATACATACTATACATATTTTTCTCATTTTTCATCACATACATTTTTGCTTCACAATGACCAGAGCAGTGCCACCTGCATACTTTCTAAACATTAAATACATAGTTAGAAGATTTGAAACAATGTGGTCTTCAGGCAAATTTCTGGTTTGTAATTCACAAATAGGAGCTTATTACCTCAAGACCACTCTAAAAATATCTCACTCCCTTTGTTTTCAGAGGTATTCAATGTCAGGTAGTAGGTAAATAGTATAAATTGTGCCATTATTTGCTATTAGCAGTAGTAAATTGTTTAACAAACTTTCCAATTTTGTTTTAAGTCTCATATGGCTCAAAGTCCATTGAAACCCCCTTTCAAAAGAAATCTAGTTTTCAACCACTTACTTTTGCCTCTAAGTGCCCTTAATGTACTTCTGGGACCCTTGTAAAGGCAAGCGTGTTACTACATCTATTCATTCCCCTCAGGGGAGAAACTTGATATGAAGCATGCATATCTTCATCAGCAATCATATAGCTCAATTCTTTTATAATGGATTAAATAAAATTAAGAGTGCCATCTTATGTACACCTCTTCACATTGTAGCTCTCCTCTTAGTACCAGATGTGTTTTCAGGAAGCTACTGGTTGTAGCAGCTCATTGCTACACCTGGGATTTGCTCTTTTATAGAAAGACAGCTAATTGTGTTAAATGCCCTTTAAAAGGAAGAAGAGAATTGATGTCTGCTTTCCTAAATGCCAACATTCCAAATCTCTTTCAAGTATATTTTGACAGTTAAAAAAAGAAAAAACAACTTTGTTTTCTATTTTGAAAGAACTTTAAGATTTTTGAAGCCTCCTATGTATAGTCACTAAAACATGTGTAAATTACTAAGGACTAGAATAAAAATCTCTTCTTATAAGCACTTTGAAAATTGAGGACATCTGTGCCTACAAGTTGAAGGTTGATTCCAGCATATATGAGGAGGTAAACAACTTTTCAGGGCTTTACCTCTTTCTATTCTTCTTGTCCTAATCTTCCAGTATTCCCAGATGCTTTTTCAGAGTAAAAAAACTAAGCTTCTGTTTATTAATGTGCAGAGCTTTTCTGATTTAATTCTTATTCATCTCTATTGGTTTTTCCAGTAAATTTTACTGAGCTTAACATTTACAACTACTACACCCAAATATATTATAACTAGTCATAGTTAAGGTCATTTAATACTGTATTTCTAGCATTCATACTCATACTTTATCATCTCCCAAGGGGAAAATAAAAAGGAGAGACTACTTACAGGTTTAGAACTAATAACATAGGATTACATGGTCCAGCATTGCTGTTACTTTATTTAGACTGCAGAGTGCACTACAAAGCTAGGCCTATGCAAATAGATTTCATCACCTTAGGGTACATTAATGTAGCCAGGACACAAATCCAGAGGGTGACTAAGATCACATTTCTTTCCTGCTTAACAACTCTCCATTCTCCCCTCTTCCCTACTTTGAAAGATAGTGGCTCAGGAGGGAATTAAAGCAATACTGTAAGAATGGAAAACCCTCCTCTTTTCTCTCAGAAGATTCCCACCAGCATGGAATCATATTTAATTCAGGCAACTAATCAACAGAAACCGTTTTAATATCAACAAAATCTTAAGAGTTCTTTTTTTGTTTGTTTGTTTAAATCCTATTTATAGACGATGATTTCAATGCTCAGGTCAGTGGAATTTCTACCTAATCAACTGGAATGCAGCCAAATGAAACTGTCAGAAGACCATACTTGAGATTAGCCCCACATTATCTGGGATTTCCTTGATAAAGCTTTTAAAGTTATTTATATTCTAAGTTCTGGTGTTATTTCACTACTGGAGCTTTTAGTGTGAGGATGTCTCTTCAATGAAGTATGGCCTCATGAAAGTCAAAAAACTGAATATACTGAATAGCTACTTTACTGAGAGTTTAATTTCTTCTTTGAAGCACTAAATGCTGCTTTTAAGGGTTAGAAAAGATGAGACACTTCAGAATTCATTTAAATTCCTTACTGTCAACCACTTAAAACACATAAAATGAAGAGATGTTGTCATATGATAGAAATGAAGTTAGTGTGTTTGATTTAAAAGTAGTATCTGTAACTCTGCAATCCCATAAGGGAGATAAATTGGAGTCCCAATGACACTGCTCTTTTGGGTCGTTCTTTTACTATTTCTTCATTTTATTTTATCTCATTTTTGGTCTTGGTCTGAATTTGCTATAGAAAGTAGTTAAAAACTTGCATTAGGCAGTAAAGTACTACATCTAGCAATCTCGGACTGTAAATAAACAGAATTTAGAATTAAGAAGGCAAAAAAAGCATGTGATTTAGCTGCCCTTACAAAAATGACTTTGACTGTAAATTACCTCATGTCTTTTTAGAAACTGTATTGTTGTCATATGAAATTATATAGTAAGTCGAGAGCAAACATGCTTCTGATACAGGATAGCGGTGGATTTGACAGAAGCATGTAGGCCTCTTACCAGAATTTCACTGTTTACCTGCATTTCAAATTCGTGTTCTTATGAAGGCTCAACTACATGTATTTCTTCTTTCTGGCAACATAGTATAGTAGCAAGAGCATGGATTTTGAATACTGACAAAATCCTGAGTCTATTATTTACTATTCTTATAAACTATAGGATACTTACTGTTCCAAATCTTTTTTTAATTTCCTCAATAAAATTTGGAAATTAAAACTTTCTTCTAAAAATGCTTTGATAAGTAAATAATATTACATTGGTGAGGTATAATGCCCACAGTAGATGCTCAAAAGTGTTGATTCCATTTCCCCCATTTCTAAAATTTGTACATTAATAATTAAAGCTTAAATATTATTTTCCTTTCTGAAGGACATTTGGTTTAAGATATCTTGACTTTAAATGCTGGCATTTCCATAGTATTTCTCTTATGAATCATACAGTGAACAGAGGATTCATAACATAATCTTTAAGATGGAATCATCCAAATTCTTTCTATTTGTGTTTTTTAAATCATTTTTCCTGAGCTATTGACTTGAAACTATTAAAGAAACTATCAATCTGTATCTGACAAAACTTTTATCTCCAAAACCAGACCTTGATAGAGTCTTACTTTGGGTTCCCCAGTGAACCATCCTCTAGTATTCATATTCCCACACTGATTTAGAACCTGGAATATGATTAACTTCTGCCAGTGAAACACTACCAAGTATGATACATGCAGACTTAATAAGCATGTGCACAATGGGGCTAGTTCTTTTGGAGCACCTGTTCTTGGAATTAATGCTAAAATAAAGTGAAAGAAGCTATTTGGAGAGGCCCACATGTAAGAAAACCAAGGCTTAACAACCACAGCTGAACTCATAAGTGGTGGCCAGCACCAACATGGATAGCTGAAAGAAAAAGGATATTTTGCACTTTTCAGTCAACTCTATAGCCAACCAACACCACATGAAGCATAATAATCACTCAATCAACTCAGAATCATGAGAAATAATGATTTTTAATGATTTGTTATTCTATAATAATAGAAAACCCAATACCACACAATGGCCATGAAATACTGGCTGTATTTAAGGATATAACCAAGTCTATGGTTTGGAAGAAATCAGAAGGAAACAGAAAACTAAAAGGTTAGTATTTGTGATAAAAGAAAAAAGAGAGCAAAGAATATAATTAATAATGAGAATTAATACGTACTAGAAAAGAAAAAGGAGCATGTCAAGGGAAGGGAATTTTTTCCCTTGTATTTTGAAATACACATTTCAAAATTCTTTTTAGAAAAGTTTTTGATGTGTTAGATATATATATATTATATATTAAATGATTTACAGACATCACGTATTAAATGATATAAATTGACTTAATATGGAAGATTATTTTAATAAAGGAGAATCTGAGTCAAATGTAAGAGAAACAAATTTTTCTTCATACAACAAAGCATTAAACTTGAGCATAAAACAAAAATTTTAAAGTAGTAAAACTGCAAGATTATATTCAACTTATAATATATACATTACTCAGACATGTATACACATATACATGTGCATGTTTTATTTCTTGATAGTTTTTGCATGTACTCTGCTATAAAGATTTATTTCTGTGCATTTGGAATAATTCTCTGTTTTATGTGGGCGCCTCTCAAACAAGTGGCAATAAAAATCTTTATAGTACCCCATACTGACATGTTTTATTTATCTCTCTTGGTTCCTTTCCATTTTCCTTCTTAAAACCACATAAATCAGCATGGAAATAATGAGGTCACTGACAAGAACTCAAAAGAACCATTTTAAGGCAAAGCATTTAACTTGGGAAAAAAATCAAGGAAATTAAGAGATGAAATAATATGCAACATTATCCTCCAGTGGAGGACTACCTGTAACTCAAAACCTATACAGGAAATTTTCCTTATATCTAGGATTTTGAAAGCATATTTCAATATCTGTATATATTCTTCGTAATAGATTGACAAAAGTTGCTCTGATAGAAAGTCTGGCAATCCTGGAAGCAAATGCATTTTGGATTAAGACCACTAGCTCACTTGGACAACTTAGGATCCACCCTCATCTCCTTTTTCTCCATATGTTTTATCAATTATACTACTTTGGCCTTTTAATGAACCCTCAGAAAAAATAAACAATAAGTCAGATTTCCTTTCATGAATCTTGCTTTATGATCTACTTCTTTTCATCACCATCCACAACTATTCACTTCTCCAGGCTGGTTAGTCTACTTCAATTCACAGAAAATTCTAGGTTCAAGTCTCGATACCTCTTTATCTCCACTGCCACCACTCTAGCTTAGGTTTTATTATTTCTTTGCTAGATATCTAATACAACATCTATATTTCATCCTAAAATATTTTAGCAGGAAAAATGTAACTAATTAAGGCTGCCACTCAGGTGTCGGCAGTTCTCCTAATCAGGAATTAACTCTCCAGTGGTGGCAAACTAGTGTGATCTCAGCAAAGCTTCACCCCAAATACAGTTATTAGGCCGCTGTAAGTGCTGTTGGCCATATCTAGGGAATAAGAAGAGGTTTTATTAATTACTATGATAAACAAACAAGTTTGTTAATTAGCACAACAGATGCTAGAAATGAGAAATAAACTTTTGGTGCTTATTATATATGGATTATGAACATATTTTAGAAAAATGTTCCTTTCTTTTTATGAACAGGATATACAAATTTAGTGAGGCCTATATCCTGAACCCTTGAAAATGCTACCTGAGTCTTGATCCTCAAGTAGAACTCACTCTATCTATCTATCTATCTATCTATCTATCTATCTAAGACAGACAGGGACAGAGGGACAGACATAGATAATTTCTTACTGTCTTTTGAAGATAATGAGGAGAAAAGAATCCTATCTCTGGAATTTTGTCTCATTGGCCTTGTAAACCTTTCGTATCAGTGGTGTTGGGAGAACCAAAAAGGAAAAAAGTGTTGAGACTTCACTGATTTTTCAGAAAAGGTTGTTTTGTGTATGGTTGCTTGTCAAAATGTGTTCAAAAAAAATCTGAAACAATTTCACTGTAACCTTCTAGCAAGTTTATGTGGAAGTTCCCAACCAATCTTATTCAACCATAAATCTGTCTCATTATCAAAAAGAACCTAAATGCTTTACATGACCAAATTGACTTAGGTGAATTCTTAACCAGATCTCTAGTATCGTAATTTTTTTTTCATCAGCTATGTTTCCTTTCAACTCTATTCTCAACATAATCTTTTGGAAAATTTTATATTACTTGCTTGCTTACATTATTTCAAAGACATCTGAATGCTCACAGAACATGATCCAAAATCCTTCCCAGCTCAGTCAGATTCTCGTCATTTCTCCACCCTGATCTCAGGCCATTCTCTCCCTCAGTCACTATGTTTTGCCCATCCCCACCTTCCTCTTTAGGATTCTTTCTATTCCTAGAACATTATTATCTATCCTCAACCATGATTTCCTTCTTTTAATTTTTATTTCTTTATAATCTCTCTAATCTATTTTCTGTCTGGGTAACTCCTTCAAAAGGTTGAGGGCTGTTCAGCCCTCAACACAAATTTATTTTTAGGAAAAACTGAATTGAATCTTTATATTAACATGGGTTCCTCTGTCAATGCACATTAAATTTTTCATATAAAGGGATCATTTTACCTAATTAATTGTTCTATTCCAAGTGTCCAGTACTTCTTAATAACGTACATAAAATAAAATATATTGAAGAAAAGATATAAGAGAAGAATGAAGGAAACAAATAAAGTATCACTAGGGACCATTTACAAGTTTCATATGCCCATTGGGATAGCTCAAGACCAACTACTCACCTCAGCTCTCCCTTTAGCTTGTCTATTGTAAGGACTAGTAAGAAAACTTGTCTCACTTGTCATTGCCAATTTAAATTACTTCAGTGCCCAGGAATCCTCCTAGTCCCATGCTTTCCTTATTTCCCACCCTTAAGTTGTCACCCAATTGTTCACAGAGAAAAATATTTTTGTATAAATAATATAAGCATTAAATGTATGTTCTTATCATTAAAGGCCAGCTGGAAAGAAGGGATGACAATTTAGGGAGAGAAAACACATCTACAGTGAGTGGTGGGGAATATAAGGACACACAGAATATGTAGAATACCAGAGTATATTGAACAGAGTGTAAAGGCTGAGGTAATAGAAAGAACAAAGTTGGGTCCTTTCTATCCCTTAGAATAAGTGCAACATTTTTCAGAATGGTTGTTCAACCAACCAACCTCAATTCTCTCTCCATTCCTTACAAAACATAGTTTACACACTTTTACAACAGGAGTCATATTTCCTATAATACAGGAAGATGATAAGTTCCATGAGCATTCTATATGAAAGAACTGAATGAGGAGCCAAAAATATAGTTACATAAATCAACATATTCAGCATTAGTTTATTGAACATGAACCCAGTCATACTAAATTGCAACCCTTGGGAGTAATACAATATTTTGAGATACATCGTAAAAATATTTGATAAATTTAAGCATGAAATAAATTACTAAAGTCGCATTACCAACAGTTCCCCAGTAAGGGGAAATGCTTTTTTTTTAACATTTTTTATTGATTTATAATCATTTTACAATGTTGTGTCAAATTCCAGTGTTCAGCACAATTTTTCAGTCATTCATGGACATATACACACTCATTGGCACATTTTTTTCTCTCTGAGTTATCATAACATTTTGTGTATATTTCCCTGTGCTATACAGTGTAATCTTGTTTATCTATTCTACAATTTTGAAATCCCAGTCTATCCCTTCCCCCCCTTCCACCCCCCTGGCAACCACAAGTCTGTATTCTCTGTCTGTGAGTCTATTTCTGTCCTGTATTTATGCTTTGTTTTTGTTTGTTTGTTTGTTTTTGTTTTTGTTTTTTAGATTCCACATATGAGCGATCTCATATGGTATTTTTCTTTCTCTTTCCGGCTTACTTCACTTAGAATGACATTCTCCAGGAGCATCCATGTTGTTGCAAATGGCATTATGTTGTCGGTTTTTATGGCTGAGTAGTATTCCATTGTATAAATATACCACCTCTTCTTTATCCAGTCACCTGTTGATGGACATTTAGGCTGTTTACATGTTTTGGCTATTGTAAATAGTGCTGCTATGAACATTGGGGTGCAGGTGTCATCCTGACATAGATTTCCTTCTGGATACAAGCCCAGGAGTGGGATTCCTGGGTCATATGGTAAGTCTATTCCTAGTCTTTTGAGGAATCTCCACACTGTTTTCCATAGTGGCTGCACCAAACTGGGAAATGCTTTTAAAATAATTACCAATAGTTTCTTTCTTCAATGACCAAGAATATCATTTTGAAAGATAAATTTTGATAATGAAACTATTCTTCTTCTTTGTTATTTTAACAAAAAGATCTCAAATATCGTTGACATTATAGCAACTCTGCAATTCTCACCCACATTATAACATTCCATGTAAGCAATTGCAGGGGATAGCTATGACTCGTCCTCATGTGCCTTATTCTGGGATCTAGGCTGAAGGAAGGTGCCCTACTTTGACTGTGCCATTCTCATGGCAGAGGAGAAGAGCAAGAGAGCTAGCAGAAACACTCAACGATTCAAAGCTTTAGTTTAAAACTATCACGTGTACTTCTTCTCATATTGCATTAGACATAGTAAGTAAAAGGCCAAGACAATGATGTGAGAATTATAACCCTTAAAAGAAAGACAAGTAAAGCCCATGGCAATGGGCAGGAATATATTAACCACTTACAGGAATGGCACGTGATTCAGTTTTGAACATAATAAAATCTACCATACCATACCAGTCACAAACAGCATTTCTGACAAACTAGGCTTATGTTACTTGGGGGTGCAAGTTGTGGCTCATGATGAAATTAATATTGTAAATCCATGAGGATGAGATATGAGAAGTCTAAAGTTAGGCATAAGTTCAGTCTTTCTATATTAGGGAAAAAAAAGTTGATTTCTTAAACTTCTAAGGATTTGAAGATGAATCTCAGTAGAACTCCAGAGAGTAATTTTCAAAGCATATTTAAAGAACATTTAAGAACAAACAGGCTAAAAAAATGTGACAATGAATATATATATGTTCATGTATAACTGAAAAATTGTGCTGTACACTGGAATTTGACACAACATTGTAAAATGATTATAAATCAATAGAAAATGTTATATTGTTAAAAAAAAAAAAAAAGAACAAACAGGCTAATCATCAGGATCCAGCACGCTTCATGAAGAACGAGTCATGCCAAATGTTGCTGATATAATATAATACATCAGAATGTAAACAGTGATCTGGCAGATTTTCTCATGATATTTTTGGACTAGAATACAATGAGATAAACTGTCATTCTTCCCCCTCCCCCCAGGTTTCCATCTTGTCCACTAAAATTTTATGAGAAAATCTGGTAGATTTCTTTTGAAATTCAGACAATTGTACTATGTCAATAAAATCTGGCTAGAGAAACAAGGCAGGAGCAAAAGCAGACTCCAAAGAGAGGTGCAAGGATGACTTTGATGTTGTGTAACCACAGTATTAGTCTAACATTTCTTAAAGCCTTCCTTTTCTCAACCTCTAAATCATACTAGAGATTTGCAGCTAAGGCTGCAGGTGGAGGAAACTGACTCCAGGGAGAAGGCGGCCATGATGACTGGGAAAACAGAATCTGAAAATCTTCAAAAATAACAACAGGCTTATTTCAATATTCTATTAACTATTCTGATCATGACACTTCAAAAATATGTTGAATTAAAAAGTAATGATACTACATATAAGTTATGAGATACAGATACAGTAGTGTCTAGAAGAAAAGGCATAGCTTTAAAATACATATCCTAGAGAAAAAAATAAAGGGTTAATCATCTATCACAATGTATTAGAAAAAAATTATTTCAAAATAACCTAAAGGCACTAGAAGCAAGAAAATAATAACCACAAGAACAATGATCTGGAAAGGCACATAATCAGAAAGATGAAAAAATGTAAAATTTGGTTCTTTCAACAGACTATCAAACAGGAAAATTCTGATGAGAATAATTAGAAAAGAAAAAGGTGGAAAGTAGGAAGACAAAGAGAAAGGGAGTAACCATAGTCAACAATGAATTAAATCTGGAAACACTGTGGACACTACATACCTTAAAAACGTAATAAGTAGACATTATGAATGACTTACGCCAATTCAAGTTTATAAAATTTTATTAAGCTATTACCTACAATAAAATTCAGTAATTTTAAGTGGCTGGTTTCATAATTAATACATGTTGGTACTGCCACTCTCAATAAACAGAACAGCTAAATTAGTTTAAAAGTTTTCTTCATGTCAATTACATCAATCCACTTCCCCCACATCCTGCCCTGAGTAACCACTGATTTGCTTTCTGTCACAGTTCTGCACCTCTAAAATTTCTTATAAATGGAAGTATACAGAAGTATTCATTTGTATTTAATTTATTTCAGTTAACACAGTTATTTTTAAATCCACCTGTGACTGCATATTATTTAATTTCTATTTATTGCTGAATAATATTCCATGTTATGAATATACTGAAATCTACCTATTCACAAATAGGGCTGATTCCAGTTTAGGACCATTCCCAAAAAATGGTTCTGCCAACCTTTGTGTACATGTATCTTTGCTGTATTGATTTCTGCTGCATCTGTCCTCAATATTAGAATTTTGCTAGAACATAGTAGGGCTCATGACTGACTACGCTGTTCAAGTGGCATAACACATAGAAAAAGAGAGAATATTGCTCTGAAAGGCAGAGAGAACTTGCTGACTCCACCAAGGACATTTTGCATTCCCTTAGGTGAGTAACTTAAAATCTCAATTTAACCTCCACTTGTCAAATGAAAAAAATAATGAATCCTTGCCTTGGAGGAATGATGTGAGGATTTATAACATAATATTGCATGTAAAAATCGCTCTGCACTTTTAGGGAAAGGAGTGCAATTTAAATACAACAAATTATTTTCATATTTTATATCAGCTTGCATCTGTTTCTGTTGCAAGTTTTAACTTAAATCAGTTTTAACTTTTGTTAAAAAAAAAGACTCTAGTGTTGTTCTAATGCCACAGAATAATTCTAATGATTCTGAAAAAAGTACATCCTGAAGCTAAGTCAATAATTGCACAGTAATATTATGTTTTACAATTGAAATACCACTACAAATCTTTGAAGAATATTTTAACAATTCATAAACCTCAGCTTCTTACTGTGACCTGGAGATCTTGCTGTACATAGAACCAAATGACTCCTACAGTTCACACTGCTTGTATATTAGTGTGTGTACAGAATGATTCCTGAGAAGCACATTAGTTAGATATATGACATAACTGCATTTAACTGAATTCACATGCTTCTCTGCAATAAAGTAGAAATGTCAAAAAACAAGTTATACACTAATTTACTTTTCTCTTAGCTACAATGATAAATTGGAATTTTATTTTAGCACCAAATAATTCTCCTCTTGCAGCCTAAAGATGGCAAATTGGAAAGGAAATGGAAAGAAAAAAATATCAGAGTTAAAAGTGATTTGGAACACAAGTAGTAGTTGAAGAACATTAGAGTTTGAACCTCTTAAAACTGCAATGGCTGAAATTCAACAGAATGTAGACACAACTTTGCATAAATGAGAGTGGAGCTAGATATAGCAAAACAGTAGTGTTAAAATACACAGAACTGATTCACAAAAGCACTGAGATCATGGGAATTTCAACAGATTGCTTAAGTACAAAGCAAAATGAACATAGCAACTGTATTCATTAAATTGTAATTAACCACATAATTGTTTAACTTAAATTTAACCAGTATGTATTCACATTGGAGGAATTCATCACATAAACTTCCTACATTAGTAATTCTCAAAACTGGCTACACACTAGAATCAATTAGAAAGCGTATATATATATATATATATATATATGTAAAATACCATTGTCCAGATACCGTCTAGGATATTAGACTACTTTGGTTGGAGGTGGGGCACAGATTTCAGTATTTATGAACAACTCCCCCAACCTAGCTGATTCTAAAATACAGCTAGAGGCAAGAACCACTGTTTTGGAGGGAATGTTTTATTTGCTTCAGTTCTTAAATTATTCTGTCTGGATAATAGATGGTTATAGTAGCTGTGTTTACTTTGCCTAATTCCTAATTGACTAAAATTGTATCATTTTCCGATTAACTGTCATGCACTGTATTACGGTTGGCTACTTGTCTGTCCCACTATTTCTTGTGAAGGTAGCTAGAAAATAAGCATACATAGCTCTTATGCCACATACAGAAACTACCATGATCAGCGACGGGGAGGGACTTGCTAGACTAGTATTGTTGCATGCAATCCAGACCAGCACAGTGACCAGACTTAATGTCCTTTCCACAGGTGGAAAAATTTGGCTATAAATGGAGATAAGGAAAAACAGTAGCTCTAGGTAAAGGAATAAATTATGTAATGAGGGAAATTTCATATTACATTAACACCTCAAAAGAGACTCAAAGCAAGGGATGACACTGTCTCTTGGCTGGATTATACCAGATGCCTGGAAAAGTGAAGGCATATATTGCTGACACCACTCATCTTTTGGAAACTGATAAGGTCAAAAGGAGGCCTGCAAACCTGAATAGCCTTGCCCTGGGAGACATTTTCATATGATGATGGACTAGACAGTTATTAACACCTGAATAGAACTCTAGTAATGCCAGGATCTTTTGACTTTTAAGATTGTTTTATTTAAACAAGGAAGACCTGTTAGAAGACCAGGGGATGGACTGTGATACTGTGATTCATAATAAGAAATATATATTTAGTCTTTGTCCTTGTTCCAGGCATAGAGTTCTTAAAATTCTTGTAAATTCCTAAGGGATAAGAGTCCTAGGAGCATTTTTTGTTCTAATGAGGTAACTCTGGGGACAGATTCTTAGATGGCTCCTGGATGAGACTGGTCACCAGAAAGACCAAAAGTCATGATTAGGTGCTTGAAGTTTTTAGCTCCATCCCCAATTCTCCACAGAGGGGAGAGAGGCTGGAAATAGAGTTAATAATTGATTAGCCTGTGTGAGGAAGACCCCGTAAAATCCAACAGTATGAGATTACGAGAGCTTCTAGATTGATGAAAACATCCATGTACTGGTAAAGTGACACACCTTCAACTACAGAAGGACAGAAGCGTCTGTGCTCAGACTTTGCCCTACATACCCCTTCATCTGGCTTTTCATCTGTTTCACTTGCCATATCCTTTAATAAACTCCTAAACTAAGTGTTTCCCTGAGTGCTGTGAGCATCTCTAGTAAATTAATCAAACCCTAGGAGGGCCATGGAAACCTCAGATTTATAAGTGACAATATGGACTTGCACTGGCCTCAGATGTGGGGTAGGAACAGTTTTGTCCCTGATGCTATCTCCGGTTAGACAGGTTGAGAATTGAGTTAAATTGCAGGACACCCAGCTGGTGTCACAGAGAACTGTTTGGTGTGAGGAAAACCGCCACATATCTGGTGTCAGAAGTGTTGTGAATGTAGTAGTAGTATGAAAGTAAAGGGAAACATGGGAGGAAAAACAGATCATTTTTTTCTTTCAATTTTTTTCAATTAGCAACAGAACAATAATAACACAATTCTGGTTAATCATAAATAATTCTCTGACTTTTCCCTACATAGATTTTCCATATTCATAACCCAGTGTACCTTACAGCATTATATTTCTTATATGCAAGCTGTTATTGATGCTTTTATCTGCAGGAGGCCCACCTTTGTTCTACACCATGGAAGGCAGGGAAAGCTATGGGAAGATAAACTCTATTTCAATCTTTAGGTTCTCTGCTCCCTTGTTCAAACCCTGGCTTCAAATTGCTACTCTTGTTCTACCTACTTGATGACTCTAGCTTGCTAAATTTGATCAACTATTCAGATGTTTATTTCTCACACTGTCCATGACCCTAAGAGTTTTAGGTTAAAAAAAGAAAATAAATTATTTTTTTTGAAGAATTCTAGCAGGAAAAAATCATTGGAAATTGGTTTTCAAGCTTTAGTAAAGAGTTGAATTTTTATTTATTTTTTTTTTTACTTTTTGTCAAACAAATGTTTTACATAGTACTCACATACACAGAGCACACACATACATCCTTAACAGTTAAAACTGAGTTATTCTCCTAGACATAGGGGTTAGGCAATGAGAAAAAAATTATTACCATTCAACATGTTTCCTACTGTTGGAAGATGGAAAAACTGAAATACATAGAAGCAGAGAATCAGAATATTTGAGATAGATAGGACTTTAGGGAAAACAAGGTTTGACATTCTCATGTGATTTATATTTCATGATTAAGTTTCATGAAACTTAAAGTGATGTCTAAAGTTATGTAGTGCAATGGCGACTCAGCCTTTAAAAAAAAAATGGAGCTCTGAGACAGCAGTTAACTTGTCTGAAGCCAAACAAATAGGAAGTGGTGAAACTAGAATAACATTCATCTTCTTTACTCCAAAATCTTTACACTTAACCCTTGGTGCTGCCTAGTCTCTACAGTATAACTTTTGATTTGTGCTTGTAATTGACTAACATAAGTCAGAGATATACTAAGAATTTCTTCTATCTATGAAATGAATTACCTTAAAATAAAAACTCTATCAAAACCAAAGACTAAATGACAAGAAATAAGTAAGCAGGATCAAGAGAGTCTCTTAGACTGTTACATTTGCAATTAGGGCAAGTCACAAAGAAGAGGCAGATAATAATGATCAAATGAATTAAAAAAAAATTTATTCTGACAAATGTATGGGGTCAACATTTTTACCATGCTATCATATATCACTTTATTACCCTCTATCATTAGAAAGTGTCACTTTGCAAAACTAGAGGCTGCAAGTGCATTTAAAAAAAAAAGAAACGTGTTTTAATCCTAAAGGTCACCTGAAAAATTTGGAAACTTCCATTTGTACCTTTTGGATATAGATGATACCATGCAGTAGTTAGATCTAGATCCCAGTTAATGATCCTGGTTCCTGGTGACAGAATCTTCCCTAAGGGAATGAGGTTTAAATAGGGAAATGTCAATGCCCCATTCAAGGAGCACTAATTTGCTGGGAGATCTGATAGCATTTTAAGTGCTCAGCATTGAGAGGACCTGCTGTGCATGCTGTTTTTTTTTCTCCTCCCACCCAAAGGGCCAAATCAATATTACAGAAAAAAAAAAAAAAAAAAAGGAGGAAGACTATAAAAGAAAACCAGTAACTGTTTGAACTAGTGAAATGGATACTTGAACAATGTATATTGAGTTTATTTTTAAAGAATACAAATGCAAGCTATAAAAGGTGTTAAGAAACCTGAATGCTATCTCCATATAATCTGTGTTTACTGGCTACTCAGACTGCATCCTTATAACTCCAGGTCTCTGCTGCTACAGCTACTGCCTCTGAAGCAAATGACAATATCCTGGGAGGCCGTGGTGGTTTGCTGCTTCCTTTCTTCCCTGGCTATACATCTACCTGCTGAGACTGCCCCTGGTAGTAGGCGGCTGTCTAAAAAGAAGGTGGGTCAACGTTTTTGCTGCATTACTTTAATACATAATATCCAAATAAGACAGTGAACAGTTGCTGATGCTTGAGAGGAAGGAACTCACAAGGTAGAGCTGCTTCACTACTTCCTGCTATCATGCTATTGAAAGACAAGGGCTTGAGATGTGGGCTCACCCACTGTTTCTGCTAACTAAAATTGGCATTTGCTATCTGCCTCTGCAAGGACTGGATCATGTTGACACTTGCCATCTAACTCTGCTTGGATTAAATCATGAGCCACTGCAGCCACTGACTTCCAACATACTCTGAAAGCAGTTCAGGATGGAGGTCAGGATTGAGGCACTCTGTGCTCTGGGAAAACTGGCTGAATGGGCCTTCAGATAGTTGGGTATTTTCAGGAGAAGATTTTATGACCCCAACTGTCGCATATCCTTATATCTAGAAAAGCACTAAAATCATTAAGGGTGACATCTGCTCCTCGTGACTAGCAGCAAGCCTCTGCCTAAACGTGTGCTTGACTGCACGTGCCCCCCTTCACTGAAATTGTATATAATACTGAGTTTTCTCCCTGCCTCTTTGGAACAGTTTCTCAGAGCTTTCCAGGATACTCTCTCCCGGGCTATAGTCCTCATTTTGCACCAAATAAAACTTAACCAACAACTCTCATGTTGTGTCATTTTATTTCCATTGATGCTTCCTACCCTGGAATGAAGCATAGTATCTAAATATAGAGCTACTTGTGCATCAAAGTCTGAATGTGTAGTTAGTAATTCACTACAGAGAGGTGTCCATGCTACCTGTGTTCTATGTGTCAGATCGAATAAGAGAAATGTATTGGAACCAAAGGAGGTGAGGGACAGGAGTCCTTTAAGTAATACAGAAAGGGAATGATAAAAAGGTAGGGGATGTAGTCTTATTCCCTGAAAGCATGCTCTCTTTAAGGAATCCTTTGGAATGACTAAAATAATATTCTAAGGGCAATGAGTCAACATAAATCAATGGTTTTCAGCAGGAAGAGCTCTCTCCTTACCTCCCCAGGACATCGGGCAATTTTCGGAGACATTTTGGTCTTCACAGCTTAAAGGGTACTAATAACATCTGGTGATTAGAGACCAGGGATGCTGCTAGGCATCGTACAATTCACAAGACAGCCCCATATAACAGAGTTATCCTGTCCAAAATGTCAATAGTGCCAAGGTTGAGGAACCCTAGTCTAAATAATTCAATATATAACCCTGGTATAAAGAAAGTTAGGCCAGAATAAAATTATTCTAAAGAATAATCATATTCAAAAGAGCTATTTAAGAAAGGTTAACATGAAAAAAAAAAACACACAAAAATACATTTTTTTCTACCAAATGAATCTCTACCATATTGAAAAAACTACCTAGATACATAACTTTAACACATTTTTGATACTGATATTTAATTTTACAAGTCTTAGGGAAAGGCAGAGATTCCATTGACCTTAATTTGCATTTTTTATTTTTAACTTTCCATTTCCATTTCCATTTCCACAGGACAAATCTTAGTCTATACCTGAAACTTGCATTAGGCCTCAACTGACATAAAGGCTATGAAGGCTGTGAACAGTTTCCTTTTAATATTAATCATAGTTTGTGATTAAATATAAATGATTATTAATTTGATAGAGAATTTAACTTTATCAAATAAAGATTATTACACAGAAAAATGATGTCACCCAATTACTTCTAACCACATTTGCATGCACTCTACATTTACAAGGTCAGTTTTCTTAATTATGGCTTTCTTCTTATATTTTCTAAATTCCCCTTAAAGGAAAGCAAATTTGGTTAAATGTCACTTTACTAGCTGTAGCCCCTTCTAAGTAATTGCCATCAATTGGGGTCATCATAGCCTGTTCTTTAAACTGCTATGTTGTGGTGTCTTTGGATTTCTAGCAATAGCATCTGCTGTGACTGTAAATGTCAAAATAGAAATATTTAAGAAAAAAGGAAGAAGTCATCTCAACAAAAATGGGTGAAGACAACACTGACATTCTCAAGTGGATAATTAGGTTAATTTTCTGGATCTTTCAAGCCCAAATTATAATTTAAATAAAACATTCAATTTAAACAACATTTATTTAGAACCTGCACCATACAAATAATGTATAACATGCTGTGAAGGATAAGAAGATAATCAAGACACAGTCTTTCCTGTTCTAACTCTAGAGAAAGAATGCCAGGTTTGAAATCCAGGTTTACATTTAAGTCTATACTACTTAACCTCTCCATACTTCAATTTTATCATTTATAAAATGTGAAGAATTATAGTACCTATGTTTTTCAGTGATGATATGGGTGTGAAATCCTTAAAATAATTCCTGGGACAGTAAGCCATCAAAAAAATCAGCTATTTTTAAGTACAATTGTACTAAGTGGAAAAGTTCTTCCAGGTTGACGGATTAGCAAAAGCAAAGTTCAGAAAAAAAAAAAATACAGGATATGCTGAAAAAGGATAAATGGTTTAGTGAACCTGTACTAATGGGGACTGATAAGAATATAGTCAATTCTGATGAGAAATACCAGGTTATGGTCAAAATACTAAGAGATTTCATTGTCATGCTGATAAGTTCAGATATGGGAGTGTGTGTTAAACTGGGAAGGCGAGGGAAGAGCATAATCAAAGGGTTGAATAGGACCTTCATTTGTATGAGTTTTATTTATTTTATTTTATTTTTTGAGAGTTATGTTTTATTTGGCGGGAGGACAAGAGCTGGGATGACAGCACCTCAGATTGCTCTGAGGGACTGCTCCGAAGAGGTAGGGGAGGAGCTAGGATATATAGGAGCTTTACAATAAAGACCAGGTAGTTGGAACAATAAAAGGTTACTTGTTATCTAAAGAAAACCAGGCATCTCAAGTTAAAGAATTTAGTGCTTTTCTATATATGGGAGGAAGCAAACATTTGGGCTCATTGAATTCATTCCTCTGACAAGCATCTAGCTATCTAGGGCCAGTATCCTGTCATTTCGTATTCTGAGTCTGCTCAGAGGGCACCATTGTGAGTGGCTGCAGAGGCTGGGGGATGGCAGCAACCACTGATGCCTTGGTTTCAGCATTCTTTGTTTACTGATAAACATGTGTATGAGTTTTAAAAAGTAACTCTCTTGGCAATGTGAAGTCTGAATTGAAGGGTAAAAAAATACACGATGGAGAACAATTTAGAGATTATTGCCACAAATCAGACAGGAGATGTTAATGAGTGACCTAAAATAATGGAATTAAGATTAAAAAGAGTAGATAATGATTTTCATCAGAAAAATAAACAAAATGTTTTGTTTGTGAGAGTAGAGTGGGAGGGAGAGCAAGCAATCTGTATTGTTCACCTTATATTCATTTGTATTGATGACTACTTTCTGCTTTAATCAGAAATAGTTAACGGTAACTCTCAAGTTTTATAGATAAGCTCTTGCTATCAGAAAGTTTTTGTAAACCCTGTCTTGATTGTTTGGAGAAAAACAATTTTTTTCCCGTTTTTCACCCTTAGGAAAATATTCTTGAAAAATCACAACTGGTCTGTCTCTTCCATCTTAAGACACAAATGAGCCTTGCCCTCTTGGCTCATGCCCTCTTGGCTCATGGCTTGTTATAAGGAAAAATTAACAATGCTTTACCAGGTTATAGATGTAGTACGTAAAAAGGCAACATTAAGGAGGGTACCCAGAAACTTATGAAATATAATTGATAATTCAGAATCCTGCATCAGCTCCAAAATGTTATACATGAAAGTTTACTTAATGACAGCTGCCTTCCTAACTAACTGGAGTTGGTTCTCTCAAGTCACTATTTTACATGAGAAACGAGTCTGTTTCAGGCATAGGAATTCTACTGTATACCATTATTAATGTCTATTAACCTAAAAGGGAAGAAATATGATCAAAGCAATTTTATGATAAATGAAGCCTAAAACACAAGCAAGCAAGACTGTTTCACTGTTCACCTGGTAACAATCAAGCTCACTAGGAAGTTTAATGTTACAAAGAATCAGCCATGGCTCATGAATATTATTGGGTTTTTCTATGGCTACTAGACTTACTGATAAAATCTTTGAAAGAATTTCAAGTTAAAATCTGCAGCACTAAAGTGGAATGTCGTGGTCTCAAATAAATCGTGGTATAAAAGTTCCTGTAAGTCAATAAGGAAAAGACCAATATTTCAACATGAAAAAGAAAAGAAGGTCATAAACATGAAAAATATTCATCTATGCTTATAAAAATCATGAAAATCCTAACTACAAGCAACAGGTTATTCTCCTATCACATAGGCAAAGAACAAAAAAATGTAATAAAATATTTTGTTAGGGAAAAGACACTCTCATGCACTACTTACAGAATAAAGGTTGACAGCAGGTTTTGTAGGGCAATTTGGTAATACTTTTCAAATTCTAAATGTACATAACTCTCTAGGGTATTTGTCCTAGAAGTACACTCCAAATAGGGCACCAGGATGTTTAGTGCATAACACCAAGTGCTTGGAAACAATTTACATGCCTATCATCTGAGGGACTGTGAAATATATCATGGTACCTCATTCAATAGCATAATAAACAGACATTAAAAATAATGAGTTGATACTGTATACACTGATATGAAATAACTTCTAAAATACATTGTTTAGTGAGAAAAACAAGGCATGGATTTCTATACATGTGTATAGAAAGCAAATACTGGTGTGAAAAATGAAAGGATAGCTTTATACGTTTGTATTTAAATAGAATATTTCTGGGTGGATTAAAAAAATTAGTGAAAAAAAAGTATGTTTCAGATGGAGAATTGAATGTTGGTTGACAGAGAGCAGGGGCCTTAGTATTCATGATATAAACTTATGTCCATTTGAATTCTGTATTATGTGCCTGACTTACTCAAAATACATATTAAATCATAATGTTCATGAAAACTTAAAGGAATAATAAATGCTAACTTTCTGGATTCCTTGTAGATGGAAGTTTTTAATTGTCCTAATATTCTCAAGGGACAGTCTGTCTCTCTTTCAAAAGTGTAATAATGATCATTTTCTGTTTTCTTCACACTCCGTGAATTTATACACCTATAACTCTTTTTGCATCTGAACAATCTGCTAAGCTTTATTTTTAAAATTTTTCTCAACCACAGCACAGTCTCTGTCAGAAGATCCTCAATGAATATTTAAGAATGCAGAATAATAGACACAGGGATTCATCTTAGAATGCAAAGGAAAAGACTCCTGATTATTACTGAGTTCCCTTCATGGTGAAAAAGACAAATGACCCCCTCCCCCAACAACAACAACAACAAAAATAGTGAGAAGGACAGCACTGAGAATTAATCAGGTCACAAGTCTAAGATATTCTAAGATTTACGGAAGAAGAGAGTTCTGTAACTTCAAATAATTATATAATATGTATATCTATTTTTCTATCCATGTATTTTCTTAGAATCCTTGTAGTTGCACAGAGAAATGGGGATCAGTAATGGGTAAACAGCAATTCAGTAAAAACTGACTGACAGTATTATTTTATTTTGTAACACCAATAATTTTGTAAATAAAATTGCTATAATGTGAAATTCAAAATATGCTTTTACAGGTGTGGATGGAACACTCAAAGTTGAGAATAATAATAAGTGATAATGCTGTAGATTTGTTTAAACGTACGCTCCTGAAAAGCCACCAAGTAATTTATTTTAAATGTATACTTAAAAAAAAAAAAAGATAAAGCCAGCAAATGGATTCACAACTTTCACTATGCACAGGTAAAATCATTAAATTTAAGTACAAATTTTCCCTGGACAATTCTATCTAAAGAATTTAGCAGCAGCCCATAGAGGCTTATACCAGTGCACCTGGAAAACATATGCTCTGCTTTCAGATTTTCCTATCATTCTTAATAAAACTTTGTTGCATATAATTCAGACTTCTAATCTGACTTTGCAAAGACATGATTACTGCTGTGATTTCGGTAATGATGTCTCTTTTCAGGCTAGCCTAAATCAGAGCAGCTCAAATGCTTCCTGGATATTTGTTTGGTGGGGGTTTTGCTTATTTGTCTATGCCTTTAAAAAAATTATACCCATAGACATACATTTATTTTTCTGATATGTGTCTCGTCTTTTAAGTCTAAAGAAAATATAATTTCCCACCAAAACTTACTTGAGAATGTTAATTCTTTAAAGCTACAACCTGACATCTATAATTTCTATGAGAACCATTGAGTTTTAATCTCAGTGTGATAAATGCACTCAAAATTCTCTCCTGTCATAAATGAGAGGTTTTTATGTTTTGTTTATCTATTTTATATATAGCAGTGTGTATTCTATTGTACTTTTGAAGAATATTGCACTGGGTATAGTTGACAGGGTTTTTGGTTTTGTTTTGGTTTTTGGTTTTTGGTTTGTTTGTTTTAACAATCAATGGTGTCACATCGTTTTCTTCTCGCTTGCACAGATTTTGTTAAGGAATCTATTTTAATTGTTATCTTTGTTTCTTTGTAGGTGATAAATGCTTTTCCATCCCAAATCTATCCATGGCTGCCTTCAATGTTTTTTTTTTTTAATTTTGGTTTTCAGCAATTTGAATATGATATACCTTGTTTTTAAAAAAAAAATTTGTTTTATATCTTCTAATCTTTTTGTATCAGTAGTTCAGTGTGTTTTACTAATTTTGGAAATTTCTTGGCCATTATTTCTTCAAATATTTATTTTGCCTTGTTCTCTCTTCTCATTCTGAAATTCCATTAAATATTGTCCCTTAACACTTGAATTCTCTATAATTTGAAAACTTTTTATTCTTTTTCGCATTTTAGTTTGGGTAATTTCCATTGACTTATCTTCAAGTTTACTGACTCTTTCTTTGGCTATATTGAGTCTACTGATGAGTGCTTTAAAGAAATTCTTCATTTATGTTACTGTGTTTGATTTCTAGGATTTCCATGTTATTCTTTTTTACATTTTCCATCTATTTGCTGATAACATCTGTCTGACCTTGTATTGTGTCTGCCGTTCTCAATACACTCTTTAACATACTAATCATAGCCATTTAAAATGCTCAGGTCGATAGTTTTCACATTTGTGTCATATCTAATTCTTGTTCTGATTATTATTTTTTTTTTGGATGATGATGATTTCTTTGTCTCACTGAATTCTCTCTCTCTCTCTTTCTCTCTTTCTTTTTCTTTTTCTTATTCTATGTCTCATAATAGTTTTGCTGAAACACAGAAATATTATATGGGATAGTAGATAGTATGGCAAACGTTATTTTTTATGTTTGGAAATAAGCAACCTTTCCTTCTGGTATGACTTCAGTGTAGGATTTTATTAACCCAGTCATGAATAGAGCTGGGTTTGAAGTTTTGGTTAAAATGAAAATCAGATTTAAAGTATTTTGTTTCTGTGAGTACCAGATACTTCAGAACCCTCTAGGAATACATTGTTTTTATTCCCTTACTTGAATTGGGTCTTTTCATTGTCCTGCTTGCCAAAGGAAGTCTACTTTTTGCTGCTATGCCAGTTGTATTATTCTGTTATTTTCACAAATGAGCAGTTACCAGTGGTGGCTTGGAAGGGTTTTCTCTGGTGTTCTGATTAAACCTCAGTCTTAAGCAGGAACTATGAACCTAGGTTTCATGCCCTTCCTTCAGAAACAGAGCTTCATTTCCCCTTCACTCCATTAATTCACATAATGAGTATCTACCAAGTTTCTCAAGTTATGAAATGGATGCTCTTTAAACTTTAGTTTAAGACTTTTATTGCTGAAGGGAGGTAGAAGAGAGGACTCAGGGTGAAGTTTCAGTGCAGAACCTCCACTCCCATCCTAGCCACAATGGGATTCCTTTAGTGCCTCAGGGATTCCTTTAGTGGCCCCTCATACTTCTCTGCAGCGAAGATAACTAAGATAGCGCTAAGGAGATTTCAGGAGTGATTGCTGTTTCCCCTGCCCTAACAAGCACTATGAGGAAATCCGTATGTGGATTCTTACCAATTTTCTATGTAAGATACTTGTGGTATTCATAGAAGCAAAAACTACAAGAGGATGGGAATGCTCCTATGTCTGTGGTACCCACAGGCCTCACACTCTCAAGCTAGCTTACACTAGGCTTTTAGCAGTTGTTAAAAGCTAATTTTGTTAGTCTAATTAAAAGCTAATTTTCCTATCACTTTATACAGCACACTGCAGCATCTACTTCAGTTACACAGCTTTTCTTTTGCTGTTTCTTCCTCAAGATACCTGTCTTTCTTCAAAATTTGTGTTAGTGTATCCTGTAACCTCCAACCACTGACTGGGTCAAGTAAGATTATTTTTATTTGTAGTTTGTTCAGATTTTTACCCTTGAAATAAAGATTGGAATAATGTTCTTTCCAGCTCCCTATATCTCTGAGCTGAAACTAATACTTACAATTTCACTTTTGTATTCCAGAAAAGTTATGGTCATACAGACTAGAGTAAGGATCTTGGATCTAATTCATTTTATTTACGGAAATTTGAGTTTGTCAACTACTTTTCTAAGCATTTTTTATCTATAATATGATGACAATATTGCCTACAGTAGAGAAAGTTTAAAATATTTTATACTGTAACAATAAACACAGATGTCATCTGGGAATCTCTGCCTCTTGAGATTTGGTTTAAGTTACTCTAAACATCTAAATTTATGGAAACACAAACTCTTGCGAATAATTATGTAAGTTCTAAGAAGTCTCTCACTTGTTTTATCTCCCTCTCAGAAGTATGCCTTTCCAGGTGTGAAAGTCAACCAAATTTCAAAAAAACTACTAAATTAGAATTCCGATTTTAATATAAAGGAGCATGTTCCTGACAAATTGATCCTCCTGAAAATAACAGCTATAAACGCTGCACAAAGTGCAAAACACAACTGTAAGTGCTCTGGAGACTGAACAAAAGCAAGCAGACTTCTGAAGGAAGTCAAAACATCAAGCAGGAGACAAAGACAAAGCAAATTCTCTGTTTTTGTTTTTGTTTGCTCTATTTCGAGCTTTAGAGCAGAAGGCAAGAAATGGCTAGAAATTTGATGTAAATCCCAACCTCTTTATAGGTAAAGGAGTTAGGGTATGTAGACCAATAAACTGGGGCTACTGCTTAGGGAGAAACATCAGAAGAGAAACTGCCAGGAGAAGAGACCCTAGATCTCAGTAAAAAGAGAACTTCCTTGATCTGATAAGGGGCATCTGTACATATATGGTGCAAGTAAAACTTATCTGGTGCCTGTGCCATAAAAAATTTTAGTGATCTCAATCGCTGCCCACTACAGACTTGAGTATATTCAATTGAAGTTCAACCAAGCTAACTGCCTGCTAATGTGAACCATAAACAATTCATGGATCAACATAAAAGAATCTAGTAGAAAATACATCATTGACAATGGCCAGAATGTAATCCAAAATTACTCAACAAACAAAAAAGCCTGAGAAATATGAGCCATCCTAAAGTGAAAAGACAATAAAGGGATGCAAGCCTTGAAATAATACTGCTGCTGAACCTATTAAACTAGGAATTTTAAACAGCTATTTTATTATGTAGTATTTATATAGTACTTGCATATTATATGATTACAATAATTCATGTTGACAATGAAGGCAAATATAAAATATATCCATGGGAAGTAAAAACCTATAAAAATAATCACATGAAAACTTCAGAAGTAAAAAAATATGTAACAGCTGAATTTTAAAAGAAATCACTGAATGTTTCTAATAGTGTTGCAGAACGTGAAATTAGCAACCAAAATTAGCAACTCTCATGTGCAAAAACAATAAACAGAGACAAAATGGTAGAGAACGCCAATTTACAAAATTAAGAAAAATGATTAAATGCTTAGGTATACATTTAATAAAAAGGGCATATTTCCTATATGAGAAAAAAATTAAAGCACATACGGCCAACTAATTTGATAAATTAGTTAAATAGACAACTACCTTGAGAGACACAAATCATCTATATTCACTCAAGAAGCAACAGATAAGCTGAGCAATGCTAAGTTTATTAAATATATTAAATTCATCATTAAAAAAACGGAATTAAAAATCTAGGTCAAAATGATCTCCTTGGCAAACTACTAAAATTTTAAGAAAAAATCCCAATTATATGCAAAATCCCTCAGAAATTAAAAAAGTATGAAAGAGGTTCTATTTCATTTTATGAGCCCAGCATTACTCTCATAAAAAACCAAAGACATTAGATAAGAAAACTACTGACAAGTAACCCTATTCATTGTACATGCAATAATCTTGTCAAAATTTTAGCAAATTTAATTCACAAATATATATCAAAGTACTAAGATATCATGATCAGTTGGGGTTTAATCACAAGATTGCAGCATTGTTGAACATTCAAAAGTCAAAGTAACTTACTATGGTAACAAAAATGTATGCTCATTTCAATAGATGCAGGAAAATCATGTGATAAAATTCAATATTCATTGATATTAAAACAAAAAAACAGGAACTAGAAATAAAAGGAAGTCTCCTTGCTTTGATAAAGGGCATCTAAAAAAACCTATAACTAAGATCATATTTCTTTATTATCAAATCAAGACGTAATGGACTAAACTATTTGTTGAATCTAAGGCATCACTGATGATATCTTATTATATTTGTATACCACTACAAATTTTTGAAAAACATTGCTAATTATAATTGCCACACATTTATTGGAAGATATATCCCAGTTTCAGTGATGAAAAACACGTGCCTTAGAATCAAGGAAATAGATGTATATTAAAACTTGTTTTAACTTACTTTTTATGCAATAAAAATATAAAAATCATTCCAAATTTGTTATTTTTTTTTATTATCAGTATTTCTGTCCCAGTCAATAATACACTTGAGATCAGTTTTTAAAGTATTACTCACTAGGTCTCCAAAAATTTCTTTTTGAAGGAAACATCTATATTGTTATTTTCCTTTAATTAACTCAAGGAAACTTTGCAATATGTAGAAGTTCTTAAACTCTCTGACCTGATATTAAAATGCTTGCAATGTATTTTAACCCACTGCTCCTACTTGGTCTATACAGTTCCATTTCTAGAGAAATTAAGAACTATTTTGTGGGGAGGGTACAGCCTAGCGGTAGACTGCCTGCCTTGTATGCACAAGGTCCTAGGTTCAATCTCCAGCACTAAAAAAAGAATAAAAATAAAAACCTAATTACCTCGTCTCCCCCAAAATTAAAAAAATAAAAACAACAACAACAACAACAACAACAACAACAACAAAGAACTGTTTTTTAATAGTTGCTTTTCTGGGAGGCATTGTCCATTATAACAAAGTGTGAAACAACCTAGAAGATTTAATTCCTGTACAGCTCCAAACAGGCCGAGAGACAGAAATTTTAAACGACTTTCTAACTATAATCCAATAACCCTTGAGATTTTTTACTCTTATTCTAGACATATGCTTAAAGTTTCCAACAGATCCCATATCCCTTCCCTTTTATCTCAGCTTGTCAATTCTCTTCTGAAATTAGTTTCTTTCCTATTAAATGAGGCCTAAAATGTCCATCCTCTCTATTTCCTTAGTTAAATTCTACTCATATTTTAGTATTTAGCCCAAAGATCATCCTTTCTGTGAAGCTTTCCTTATTTTTTCTTTATGCCACCAATTCATTATCCATTCCCCATATTATAACATTTATCACACTGTATAACCATTATTGTTTCTAAGTCAACTGTATTAGTTTCCAATCGCTGCTGTAAAAAAATTACCACAAATTACTGGCTTATAAGAACACAACTGTATTCTCTTACAATTCTGGGCATGAGAAGTCTAGAATGGGTCAACAGATTTGCATCCATTCTAGAACCTCCAGGAGAGAATCCACTCCCCTGGACTTTGCCAGTTTTGGAGGCTGCGTACATTCCTTGACTCACAGCCATGCATAACCCTGACCTTTGCTTAGACTGTCTTAGCTCATTCTCTGACTCTGATCCTTCTCCACCCCTCTTTTCTGGCCTTCGAGGTTACACCGGGTCCATGTGGATAACTAAGGATACTCCCCTTACTCAAGATCTTTAACTTAATCATATCTGCAAAGTCTCCCTTGCTATGGAAGGTTAGGTATTAATAGTTTCTGGGAATTAGGATGGACATCTTTGTGGGGCCATTATTCTGACTAACATATTAACCTTCTCATTAAGCTTTGAAATTCAGAATGTGTAATGGACCCACCTGAGAGCCATGGAGAACCGAGAGAAGAGAAAGTGTCTGCCCTTTCTCGCCCAGGTTTCCTCAACCTGTTTCCACAGAGTATTCAGAAGACCTCCATCAATCAGAAATAAAGAGGTGGAAAATTTTTCCAGCCCTATATTTTCAAAATTATTTCCATAAACCAAGAAAGATAATACCTTCCTCCAAAAATCAATCTAGTATGCAAAATGCATACTCCCACTGTGCACATCAAGTATTCTGCTCTTTGAAAATTATTTTTCTTCATGTCCTCTTTCTGACTTGCTACACTGCTCTCTAGCATACCATACTCAGTGTGGCAAGTGTGGCAGGATGGAATGGATATAATATTTTTGTTTTGTATATTCTCTTACCTGGAGATATATTTGCTAATTTTAGTTATTACATGCATTGTGGGAGTTTGGAGGATAAGGATAATATGGAAGATGTTTATGAGAATGTGAGGAGAAAAACAGATCTCATCACTGTTTCATTTGTTTTGAAACAAGCAAATAAGTGTTATTATAAGTGTTTCTGAAATGAATGAATGAATGATGAATAAATTAACTTCTAATTACCACAAAGGAATTTTATTTGGGAAACTTATACAATGGTCCCATTATGTATATACAGAAATCATATACAGAATGCAACTGTTGTAAAAAAAAATCTAGACAAACTTGACTGAATGGTATGTTTCTGACATCTTTATCTTCACTATCTTTTTGTCTTAGATCTTGCTTCTCCTATTTGAATATATTTTATTTCCATGCCCCAATTCCTCCAAACTGAATATAATAAATATGGAGTAGCCTATGTTTAAGAACACACTAGGATATTAAAATATCCTTCCAGAATAAATCAAGAAAAAAAATGCCCTTTTTCATCCTCAAAGCAAAAGCATCAACTTTAGACCTTTTGGATTAAATTTATCTCTGTATTCCTCACATTCAAGGTGGTTAACATACCTATAATTTATCATTTAGAGAATACTCAGGTTTACTTTTTATTCTCAATTGATTCTGAAAACATAATTGGGTCAATCTTCATTTTATTTATTAATGATTAGTAAATGTACATCCAGAGCTTCATGATTCTATTGTAATTCTCTACTAGATCATTTGATTCCTTCCCTACTAATTCTTACATTATGGAAATTTTAACCAACATACTCAACTTAGGTGTTATTTACCCTATTGTGAAGTACTTGTGTGAAATATGTCATGTAAAAACTAAAGTATAAAATGTGAAGAAATTCTACGTATATGGATCAGCTGAAAGTTAACATGATATTTTATTTTTTGCTTCAAAGAAATGGTTTAAAAAAAACAACAAGTACATTTCCATGAGGTATAACATAAATTGGAGTATCACTTAAAAATAACAATATACTCCTGGATCATCTGTTCAATGCTATGCATCTCTATAATTTAAATCAATCAAAGAGAATCACAGTAACCTTTCCAATTAAGGTAGCACCCCTAAATCATTTTGTCAACATACGTTACTTAAAAATATTAAAAGTAAATACCTCTACTTCACAAGGTAACTTTTTTACTTACAATTTAGAAGGATGTATGAAGCTATAATTTTGAAGAATTTCAAAGTGGTTCTACATTTTCAGCAAAGCATATATGGAGTAAATCCTGATTTAAAAAATTTAAATACAGATCTATTTTTAGAGGTTCCATTCAGTTGTTTTTTCCCCTATAACTCATAAAATTTATCAGTTCTAAATAATGGAAAACCAAACAAATTAAGCATAATACTGAATTAGATAAATTAATAGCTAAACATAAAGAGACTTCAAATATCTATAAAATATCCAAAATCAATCTGAGTTTTACCATTGGAAACAAAGTGTAGATTAAATATTATAAAACAGATCTAGATCTGGAATACATTAATCTCACCTTGACTAAGAGGGACAAATGCTGCACCCTGTTTGTTCTCCACCCTACTCTTTCTATCTAAATAAAGAACACATCCATTTTTCAGTGCAACATCTGAATGAGAAACTATTTTAAATATAGTTCTAAACTCCACAAGACAGATCAAATGCCTAGAAAACATAAACTTCTAGGATGGATTGAAAGAGCAAAGTTATTCACCCTTATAAAGAAAACAACCAAGAGTAAAAGTTAACAGGACACCAAAATGTAAAAAAATGTATTGCAATGACATCTGTGATAATGGACAGCTAGTTAGCAGTACACTGGTCTCAGGGAACAGACACTTCAGACATTAGTGCAGATTCATATGCCCAAGGTCTAAAACTACTATGCTATTAGATGGTTTAGGGTAAGTGCAAAATGCTTTTTTTGGAACAGTACGTGAATATGTAAATCACTTCTTGTGGCACCTTGAATATAATAAAGATTCAAAAAGACAATTCTTTTCCTCAAGTTCTGGATTAGAAAGCAGACCAAACTCCTAAAATAGACTGCAAATATTCACGTTCAATAAACTTTACAACTTTGGCATTCTTTCCATAGTTTTAACTTTTTCTGTATCTTAGCTATGTGACTTCTGTGCAGTGAGTATTTTGGATCTACACACACATACACACATACACATACACACACACACACCTGTAGGTCTGTTCTAGGAAGTTAATATATCCATATGACCACATGTTATATAACTCACTTGGCCTGTGGACAGTTATTTCAAACTTTAAATTCTGGTTATGGAAGGAAAATTATATTGGACTAGCTCTCCCATGGTTAAAAAAAACATTTAAACTGGAAAAATATCAAATACTGGTTGGATTAAAAAGAGAAAAAAATAGTTGTTAACAATAAGAGATGGGTAGAAACCATCCTAATCCCAGACAATTAGAGACCCTGCATGTATGGAGGAGGGGCAGAGTCACTTGTCCTCAAATCTGTGACCCAGCGACAGAAACACAGTCTAAGTTTGAAATTAAAAAAGGATAAGAGAGTACATCACCACTGGATCCACACTCAGACTAACAAACAGCAGCAAAAAATAACAGCAGTTTATTCCTCAAGGCAGGAGCAAGTGCCCAGAGAGAGATTCTCTTTGAGTCCAGAAATCACCAGAATAACCCACATCTGAGAGAACAGAAACAGTGAGCAAACATCTCCATCCATCCAGTCCCCCCAAATAAAGACGGGCAACACCTGAGCAATTTGAAGCCAGCAGGGTAGTGATTCTAATAATAGCAACAATAAAACACAAACATAGCTTGATTCATGACTATATTGACCAAAAAAAAATTTACATTAAAGTTCTAGCAAAGGAAACAAGCTCATAATAAGTTCTGGTGACTTAATATACAGTGTAGTGACTATAGTTAATAATAATGTATTATATACTTGAAGTTTGCTGCGAGAGTAGATCTTAAGTGTTCTCACCACATGTATACACAGAAGGTAAATATGTGAGGTGATGGATAGCTTAATTAGCTTGATTGGGGAAATCGCTTCACAATGTACACATATATCAAAACATGATGCTGTACCCCTCTAGCATATAATGTTTATTTGTCAATCATAACTTAATAAAGCTGGGATGAAATGCCCATTTTGAGGCATAAACATTAGCTTTGCCTCTTAATCTACAGGTGATCTAGAGCTTTTATCCAAAAATTATGCAACAAAGGAAGTAAGATACAGCATACAAAACAAAATAGATAAAGCAATCAACAGAAGCAAGCTCAGATATGACCTAGATATTGTAACTCCCAGATAGGAAATTTAAAAATACATGACTAATATCTCAAGGGCTAGAGTGGAAAGGGTGGACAACATGCAAAAACAGATGGGGAACGTCATCAAAGAAGTGGAAACTATAAATAGCAATCAAAATAGCATGCTAGAAAGTTTTTAAAAGTAGTGGTAACACAGATGTAGAATTTCTTCAATGGCATTGTCAGCAGACTTGACATTCAACATTAAGAGAACTTGAAGATAAGTAAATAGAAACTTGAATAGAACACAAAGTAGAAGAAATGTGAAAGTAAAAATCAAGGAAGATAATAGCATCAAGATCTTTGGGAAAATATCAAAGAGTAACACACATTTAATAGGAATCTTAGACTGAGAAGAGAGAGATAACAGGGATGAATACATATTTGAAGAGATATCAGTTAAGAGTTTTCTTAAAAAAAATAATGAAATGCATTAAGCCACAGATCTAAGATGCTCAGAACTCAAATGAAAGTTAAATACAAATAAACAACAACTCACAGAGATCTATATTGAACCTGCTAGAGACCAATGTTAAAGAGAAAATCTTGAAAGATAATGGAGAAAAAAGACACAAAACATACTGAGAAATATAGGTAAAAATTAGAGCAGATTTCTTGTCAGAAACCATGGAAGCAAAAGGACAACAGAGTACTACCATTCAAGTACTGGAAAAAAGGATAGCCTAGAATTCTATACACAAGTTAAAAGTAAACAGAGTATATATATGAAAACCAGCAACCTCAGCACAAACAAAATCAAAGCAACAAGTGGTTCTACTTTCCCACAAATAAGTCTAATTCCAAAGCAGTCTGGTTATGCTTAATATTTTTAAAATAAATACAACTTGCAAATATTTAAGAAACTTTAATGCAATGCTATGAAAGGTGAAATAAGGCAAATGCTATGAGTAAATATATATGAAATATAAATTTAAAGTTTTATTTATAATGGATATGGTTACAAGGAGACTTAGATAAGCTTAGTTCAATAGGCATAAATGACTATTCAATTTTAATTTTCCCCCAAATCAACTCAGCTAATATGTTTGCAGCATTTCACTCTAGTTCTGCATCCACAAGTTTATTTCATCTATCAACTTCTTTTTGGTGGATACAAGCATGCACTGATTCATCTGTTTCTCAGCAGTTGTTAATGAGAAGTCTTTACAGAGGCCATGAGTAGTTATGGACTTTATTATTAGTAGAATCAAATAAATACTAAATATTTTTCTATCTGCCACTGATCAAGAATAAAAAATCAGGGAACAGAAATATCACGATATAATTTCAGAGAGAATATTAAATATTTGGAAAAAGTTTTAAAAAGAGAGCTTTCATGTTTTAGGAGAGAATCACAAATTGTACATGTATGTGAAATGGATTGAACTACTGGCAGGTGGCTATTAAATAAGAGCTCAAATTTTTATATCCATAAGTCAGTATACATCAACATTTTCAACTGCCTATAAAGAAACAATACTCATATAATAGAACTCATCAATATTTGGTGGTAGATGTGTTGTTATTTGTTTCATGTTAAGTCTTTCAGGTTTCAGATGAAGTTATTGAAAGCAGTTCCCAATATTAACCTTGTTCACACATAATTTATTTTTCCTCCCATGGATTACAAGCTTAAAATAACCTCTCCTCAACAAAAATAAAGAGATCAAATTTTATTAACAGTGAGCTAATTTTCCATTCTCTATAGTAGTTATAAAGTCCTTCTCTAAATTAAGAAGAATTCAAAGTTCCTAATAAAAATATATATTGTACATTATATATAAGAATTACTTTCAAGTAAAAGGGTTTTTATTTCAAGTAGGAAGAAGAATTAATTGATCTGTTATGGAAACAAATTACCTAAGTAAAATCTACTGTTAACTAAGCAAAACAAAAAATGTTTCTAATCCTATGTTCAGTTTCCTTTGCATTGACATTAATTGAGAGGAATATTTATTTTTCACATACTAAGGAAAAAGCTTCTATCTGTTATTGATAATTGTGAAAATTACCTTAAGTACTATTGGATGAATAAAGAAACAAAGTTTCATTTTCAATTTATTCCTTTAATTTAGAAAGTTCACACTGAAGAATAGTTATGCTCATTATAGCTGTTTCACTGTTTCATAACTTAGGAATTTAAAGTTCTAACTTAAGTTGCAAACTTCTCTGTTTAATTCAAGGATTTTAAAAATTCATCTTTCTTTTCTGGCTTTGATGTCTCTGACCACTAGCTTTGACTTTTTGCCTGTATGTTTCTCACTGCACACCCAGAATGGCAGATATCTTGAAGTATTAGGAATAAGTAAATGCTGTTAAAAGGATTACTCTGGCTTAGAAATTCCTCCTTAGCAGCAATTTATTCCATCATAATTTGTGCAAATCTGTGAAATAAGTAGTGGCAGTGAGGTTGAACTTTAGACAAACTTCACTCTTTCCCTTACCGGAAATTAGATTTTGAAAATGGAGTATTCTTAACAGGCTTATAGAATTTGTTACTTCTCTGTGGTCATGCAAATATCATAGGCAACATACATATACTCTCTCCTCTTTTTATTAGTTTTTTTTTTAAATAAAAAATTCTATTTAGAAGGGAAATTTTGGTCTAGTCTTCTACAGGAAATCTTAGGGGCAAGAAGTAAAGAAATTGATGATTGAAGTAAAAAAAAAAAAAATCAAATGCCCTCAATTTTAAAATAGAGCTTGGATAAAGCCAGTTGGTGACAGGCTATCATTTTCACCCACTGAATATTTCATTGAAAGGTGATTATTCTGCAAACCTATAGGTTTGTTTGTTAACTATTAGAAAAGCTTCATGTTAGCTCCTGAATTTTCATTCTGTCATAATTTTGACTTTTCTACTAGGTCTGCTCTAACCTGTTCTTCTCACTAACTCTTCACTAACCCAGTCAGATTCTAGTCATTAATGGAGGAATTCTTAAATCATTCATCAAAATCTCTTAAAAAAAAAAACCTTCACCCATTTATTACTGTTATATTTTAAAGCAATTCATAATTTAACATTTATATTTCCTCACAAAAGCTAAAATACTAGATAGATAGATAGATAGATAGATAGATAGATAGATAGATAGATAGACAGATAGATACATACATACATACATACATACATACATACATACATACATACATAGATACATAGATGCATAAATACATAGACAGACAGACAAGTTCAGAAAAGTTTTGAACTATAGAAAAATTATTCTAAAACCTTATGTTCTTAGAAGTAAATTAGGTATTTGTGTAAGGTTTAGAACTCTAAATAGCATTCAGTATATAAGAGGAATGTCTAATACAGATGAAGGTAAAATGAATATGGTATCCTTTATAGCTTTGTAAGTCTAGTGAAAAAGGGATCAAGAGAAAAGGAAGGGAAGTTGTCACCATTTTGAATTTTATTATTAAACGTAACAATGGGGTAGGTTTGAAACAGTGTTTTCATTCATGGTGACAGTTCTAGGGGCAGCCTGCTCTTGATAACTTGAATTAAATTATTTTTATTTCTTTCACATCCCATCTAGAAAAAAAGTCTATTTTACTAAACCATTATTAATCACTTAATTATCATTATGCATGACTTAGTTCAATCATACTTATACAAGTAAAACGATGTATTCATGTTTGAAAACTGTGCAAAATGAAAGGAAGGAATAGGGTGCTGGAGACAATTTGGAATCAGATAAGGAGGTGAGAAGGGAAGGGTAAGAGGATAAATAAGTGAGATTTCTGCTGGAAAGTATACGAAGAGCTCCAATGTTCCCAAATTATAATAGTTGAACCATTAAATGGAAGTTATCTGTCTATAATAATCATTGTAGAGGTAGTACATGTGCTGGCTAATTTATAGAATTTATAGCATTTTCTTTTAATTTATAGTATCTAATTAGATTGAGATATCCATTCTTCTTTCAATGGACTCTCAACATTTTCTTAAACATGACACCTGGTTCTGACTAATGTGCTATATTGAATCTTTTCCAAGACACTTAATTTTACTTTTCTCTTTTGTAATTTTGTTTTACTATATTCCTTTTTTTAATTTGGTAATTGAAACACATTTTTGTTGGTAATTCCACATGCAGAAAATAAAGTCAAATTTATTGTAATAAATACTTAATGGTGCTTTCCATTTCTTCTCTTTTTCTAGGATAGGATTTTTTGGTTGGTATTATGTCCCTATGATAGCTGTTTATAGAAAATGTAGCCCCCATGAAATGTTTCAGATGGATGACTTTGCACTGTAAGATATCTCTCTATCCAAAGAAACCATATATAATTTGTGGAATGATTTCCATAATATGAATAGTCCTCTGATTATAATTTAAATAAACTGATGGAAAGTAATTGTTTAAGGCTATAGCAATACAAAGTTTATTATCTGGTGGGCTTAATTTTCAAAATATCATTGATTTTTAGCAGACTGGGCTTTCTAATTATGAGTCTTCCAAACAATTTACTTAGTTATGCATTGTTGTACTGGCAATCTAGTTTCAAAGAGAGGTATTCTATAATCAGTTACTTCCTTGATATGGCAAAACTATTTCATTTGGATAAACAAGAGAAAACAAAGAGTCAGCAAAAAGGGTGATTTTTGACAATTAAGTATTATCTTTCATTTTCAATTAAAATATCACTGCTACCTTCATTTTACTAACTTGCATACTGTCTTATAGTTAACTTTAATTTTCTTCATATAGCCAAATAAAAATCAAATCAAATTTGGGTTTTTTTTGTATTATTTAACCTCTTCTTTAAAATCAATTTAACTTTACAATTTATGCAATAACATTTCTTATAATGTCTTTAAAATATCCAGCATATGTATATATTGGCTAGAGTCATGGAATTATATTTTTTAATGATTTCAATAGTTGTATATGGGATATTTTAAATTATTTTTTTAAAAAGAAAAAAAGGGGGGGGGATTATTTAGTCCTACCCAGTCAGCAACAAAAGCAATCAAATCATTTTTTTATCCAGTGAAAGATTAGACATTCATTACAAACTTAATGCATAGTCTAAGAATAGAACAGTAAGATCACTTATATGTAAAACTGAATTGCTTCATAAGCTTCCATTTTTAATATGTGCCTTTATATACTAAAATTCCAATATCCACAAGAGATTGGATTGAATACTTCAGAATTTTTCATAAGAATACAAGAAATTGAAAACTTCTAATTCTACTCTAGCGGGGAAAAAAGTATTGCAACACTGAAAATTAGTTTGTATAACTTTTATCTTTAGCTCAGTCTAAAAGATCACTATTTTATATGAAACATTATAATTTGTAAAATATTTTGCAAATATATAAAAAGTAGTTAGAATTCAGGAGAATCCTAAATCTGAGCGTTTGTTGGTTGATTCCAGCTGCATTATGCTTACATATTTCCAAGAAATATCAGAATACTGACTGTAGTACAATTATGATATGCCCTCAAAATTCAACACTAAAATATATCCAACAAAAGTCAAGATCCCACAATGACTGCATACATTGGGGGCATATGATTATGCCTGCCACACTGCAAGTGTTCCTTTTTTCAGGAATGGTCCCCCAAAACGTATTTCTCCAATATAAGAGATTATAAATGGAAAGAATAGAGGTATTAGTTCACTAGAAACAAAAGGCCATTTGAGCACATCAAATATTCAAATAAATATTTTTGAACAAAAATGATAGCACTGAAGAAATAGATAGCTAACTGATTTGGTTAAATATTCCATCAGGTGGACCTAGGTTTAATTTGCAAAACTACTGTCATCATCTGTGTGAACCAGAGTACCTTTTTCCTTTTTCTTTTATTTAATTTTTTGCCATTACATCAACTTTAAGTCAACATAGAACTTTTAGATCTCATATTATGGAGGTCCAGTAAAATGATTTATACTAGGAAACTTTTAAGTTCAGTTAGTCAGCTTTTTAAAAGAACAAAAAACAATCCTAAAAGAAAAAATTTGAATATTTGATTCTGCCTTTATGGGAAAGGAGAGGGTCATAAAGTTATTTGTGATAATTTTCAGTAAATCCTCTCTTATCTACAAAAATAATGACCCAAAATGAGGTCATTGATAGGAAAGTTACAGATAGGATACTTATTTTTTTGGTCTGGTGCTTTGGCTTTTATTTTCATTTAAATACAAATATCTTAAGGAGGGGGCTCACTGTTCTACTCACTCATTTATACTTTCCTGTAAACAGTGAGTATAAATCAATATTTCTTCATTCACACTGTCAGATGATGTATTAAGAGAAAGCAGGATTGATTTTCGGGGGGAAGAGAAAAATTAAGAAGCTATTCACAATAAGGCATATAATGTTGGGGAAAAATGTAAAATTGGGGAAAGAACTCATTAAAGATTTATTTATTTCACAATTTTGCTGATGAAAAGAAAAGGCTATCTGGAGTATGATGCATTTCCATGAATATTTTTATTTCTGTTACATGTATTCTGACGTACATCTCGTAGTTTAGATTTAACTGTATTATAATAAAGTTAAAGTACAGATAGAGTAATAATACAAGAAAAATATCAGATTTTATTTAATTATTCCCCAGATCTGCTGGTTTAGGAGCCATCTGAGAAAGACAAAACAAAAAGAAATGGAATTTGGTGTTTAGAGTTAAATAATGAAACATACTTTTTTAATCTACCTTCTTTTGAGAAAACATATATATTTGCTTGTTTAGAAACCCAGAGCTAAAATGATGTTCCATTCAGTCAGCTTTATGGCTGTAGGCTCTTACTCCATGAGATCCTCTAAGTTAGTATCCAGCTGTCTATATAGTACTGCAAATACAAAACTCTTGAATAATTTTATATTAAACAGGAAAAAAATCATGATAAAATATTACTTAGGTTTAATGCATTACTTTCAGCCATTTACTTGACAAATATTATTTATCTTGTATTATGTGATAGGAATATGATAAGAACATATTACTGTTTTCTGAGTATAAGATAAGCTTCCCCCAAGTATTACTTTCTCTTTACAGCCTTCAACATTAGTGTTGATACTGGTTATTATGGGAGAATAAATTAAATGTGTTTAGTTATACAAATATTTCTTAATATACAGTTCAATTTGCTAGCCAATGGGCAAAAATATGTAAGATGTTTGGAACTGTGTCATCTTTTCTTCATCTATATGTAATCAATTTCATTCCTATTATTCATTGTTCTGGTCTATACAGAAGGCATCCAAACCCCTAAAAATTAAATTTCCCAGACTCCTCTGTCAGTTGAACTTTAGTTAGTATCAGCTACTAAGAAGAACTAATAGGAGTTATTTATTTTTATTTTGAAATAATTTTATTTTCACAGTAATTTGAGAAAGAACAGAGATGCAGTATACAGTTTCCCCCAATTGTTACACTTTATGTTATTTTAGTAGAATACCAAAACCAGTCACTGAAATTTCTAAAATGTACATATAGTTCTATTTCATTTTAGCACATGTATGGTTATGTAACCACCACTACAATCAAGATACAAAACTATTTCATCACCACAAAAAACTCACTATTTTTATTCTTTCATAGTCACTCCCATTCCTCCCCTTCTCCCCTTCACCTTCCCTAACTCCTGAGAAGCACTATGTTTTCCATATCTATCATTTTGTCCTTTCAAGAATGTTATCAGAATGAAATCATACAGTATATGACCTTTTGAGACTTGTAAACTTTACTAAGCATAATGCCCTAGAGATCACTGCTTGGATGTTAGGAGGAAGGGTGGGCAGCAGACCAGTGAGTGGTGACTGACTTCACTGCCTTTGGTATTCCAGCAGCAGCAGCAGTGGGTGACTGCCAGCAGTCACTGGGGCCACAGGCTACAGAGGCTTTCAGCAGCACTGAAGGCAAAAGCAGTGAGTACCTGCAGGTCTCAGCAGCCTTTGGAGGGTCTGGTGTTGGCAGTTTCCAGCAGAGTCAAGGGTACATGTGTATCTGGGCTCTGGAAAATCTACCTCCCTTCCTTTGATTTTTCTAGCACTTGGGTATGGGAAATGTTTCCTAAAATTATCAATCTCTACTTACTTATCTCCCTTTTGCTCCTTCCACCCTACTAAAACCTTTGTAACTAGCTCCCAGTATTTAATATCTTCTGTATGAACTACCTATCATAATTTATGTTTTCCTAACTGGGACCTGACAGGCATCATCAAATAGCATGGATGTTAAAAAGCGAGCCATGTAGAGTACTGCAAAAACATACTGATAACATCAGTTTTATTAACAATATTAATAATAAAAGAGCTACTATTTACTGGGAATCTATTTTGTGCTAGGCATTTTGCATAATAGCTTCCTTTCAAAGAGTGTACACACGTAAGAGGCAAAAGAGTTGAGTAAGAAGAGGAAAGCTACACCAGCTTTGAACACAGTCTTTTTTCAATTGTATCAAAGCATTTTCTAAGTGTATTTGATAAATTAAAAATTAACATCAATGCTCAGAGTCAACTGTCTTGAAGTTAATCTATTTCCCATCACAGCTCACTTAGGAGTCCAATGGCCATGCAACTATCAGGTAGTTAAGTTTATGTTTAAAAACGGAACCAGAATATTTCCAGTGAAGTGTTCTGGGGCTGTAACCCACATTGCAAAATGCTGCCCTATCAAGTATTTCAGATACCAAGCCCAATTCGGTATCCTTTAACTTGTGAAATACTTTTGGCATTTCATTGTGTTTGCTGAAAAGTCGTCTCCCTCCAAGTGCACAGTTTAGTATTGCCAGTAGAGGCCTTGTGCAGCTGGCAACTTATCATTGTTTCCTGTACGCTTAGAATGACATCAGTGGCCTAGTTTAATAATTGATTACTTATTTGAAAGAAGATTTTTATTTGTTTTGATTGGCTACATTTTTTTAAAAGCTTTCTCTCAAAAAAAAAAAACTACATAAAAATGCCTAAAAAAAGCAAGGTTTTTGTTCCTCAAGTTCCTTTGGGAAAAAAACGTAACTTGTACCTTAAACATTTAGTTACCTAAATCTTTTTAATCAGTGACAGTGTTAGTTACTTATTAATTTCTCCATGAATTTTAAGTGATAACTCTAGTCTAAACTGAATTCTTCCTAATAACACATTATGTTTTATATTAATTATATATATTTGTGTTACATTTTACTATTTTTACAAAAAATTGTTTTTGAAATTGGTCAATCCTTAATAATGTTGAGTATGTATATTTTACATGCCTGTCATATGTACAAACTTAAGAAATATTATGAATATATCAATATTTGTATATACAAGCTCTTGCACTAATAAAATACTCAACAAATTTGTTTCTATATGCATTTTAATGTTTACAACTACTAACTTAATAGTGAATTGTTAAAGCATCCCCTCTTAAAATTGAGAACTATGCCACATCAGAACATACATATCCCTTTGATTATGAATTTTATATGGTTTGTGTGCCCTCTGCCTTGTTGACTACTGATTAAACTGGATATTTCATCAACAACCATTGTCTCAGTGCTAATCCCCAAGTGGAAACAAAGCACTGTATGTGACAAGCAAAGCCCATACTCTTATAAAACTTTTATTTAAGAAACATAAAGAAGAAAAAATATTAAATAAGAAAATAGTTCCTCACAATAATAATGTTATAAAGAGTGAAATCACAGAAATATCTCTGGAAGAATGATTGTAAAAAAGTCAAGAAAAAAATCCTCTTAAAAGACATGATAATTCAAGCTGAGAATGGAATTTTGTCAACAATGTCTTCAGATAATCAGAAGAAAGATTTTAGTCCATGACTAGCATGCAATCCAGAGGTGGAAATAAGCTTAACTTATTTGAAAGGGATTTTTTTTCTTCAAATTTGAGTAAATAGTTTAAGTTTTATACCAAGAACACTAGGAAATAAATTTTTGGTTTTGAATTATGATATGAATGTTATGATGATGAATCTGAGTGCTGCTGTAACAAATGAAGTGGCAAAACATAAGCACTCCTTAGTTCCGGGTGAGAGGTAACAGTTGTTTAGGATGGTTTCAGTGGCTATAAAGAGGAACAGGCTTACTTACAATGAGTTCTGTTGGCCAAATTAAAAATGTTTGCTGATGAATCAGATGTGAGAGGTGTGGGACAGAAAAAATTGGGTGTACCAATGAAAATTTTAGGGAAACCTTTTCAAAAATGTTAAGAAAACTTATATTTGTCACACTTTACCACTTATAATCACCCAAATCTTATGTAATGCAATCCCTTCAATTATTATATGAGATAATTATTCTTATTGTACTATGAAGATGAGTTCACTGAATGTCAGGAAGATTAAGTCAATGTCTCAAGGTCACAGACCTTTCTTTAAGGCAAAGTTAATAATATAAAATAAAACTGCAGAATCCATGTTTAAAATTTATGATAGAAATACCAACAGAAACATATTTTGGGTCTAGAGTTTTTCCAACTGGAAGCCACTGAATGGCAAGTGGGGACATGTAATTAATTGTTTTTAACATATAAATTCCTCTAACTATGTGCCTCTCAAATATTTATACCCTAATGTATAAGTTAGCAAAGTTTTAACTAAAATAGTTTTTACCAAATCATCTGATATGGATTTCTCACATTAAAAACATAGTTCATGAAAAATGACAATAAAATTTTTTTCACTACAATACAATTTAATGATATGAATTTTTTATTTAAATCAGAAGTCCTAGGGATTAATTCAGAAAATTAAGCTTGAGTATTCATATAAGATGACTATATTTATTATTAATAAAAAAATTTCTAGATTGAAGAAAAACAGTGTTTTCCTTGATTTCTGAGTGGTTTTCAAACAGTCTATTATCTAAGATTATTAATGAAGACAGACTAATTTTATCCCTAAAGGATATGCTCTATTAACATCAATTATTTAAGTCCATGTAACATATACACATACGGTATAAAAACTGTAAGGTAAAGATAACCCAAGTGTTTGAATGATGAACTATTTAATCATTATTTATTAGTTATATCAAAGTTTAATATGTATTTTAGGAAAAATAATAATAATGTAATTAATAGTAATATATCTTTCAATAAAAGGCTTCTCAGGTATCAGTAAGGTAGAAGTCATGACAAAGAATACAATTTATTCTTTAACCTCTAGGAAAACTGTGGTATAAAATGATTCCATCACTTGCTCCAGTCAACAAAGCAAATGAATATTGTGAATTTAAGCCAAATTGAGTTATTCTGATTTCCACAGTTATTTTACCACCAATTAAAAAATCAGCAATTTTGAATTTATTAACTATACATAGTAACCCTATTATTTGCATCCTCATGTTCAAATAATATGACTGATTAATTAACACAGAAGAAATAAAAGATAGTTTAATAGACTGTCCACATGATATCTGTCTACTACAAACCCTACTAACCTTTATCATTTTAGTGTACCCCTCTTGTGCCTGGCTTCCACATTCACATTTGAACTTGATTTTAGATTGATAATTATTTTAAAAAACAGTGTCTTCCTCTGCCCTTGCTGTCATACATTCTTAATAATAAGACTTTAATTAAAAGACTTTATGTTAGTACTCAAATATATTTTGTTCTTCACGGTGGAGATCATTTAATATCAGTGTCAGAAATCTAACTGTCTTTTATTTAGCAACTAATTCATGAGATACATCAGTATTAATCAGGAAGATACTGAAGTTTAATGAACATTCAGAAAAAAAAGTCAACAAAAAATAGAAAGTAACAACTCAAGTAATTTGACTATTCTTTGGTTTTGTAAAGATCTACTTTTTGTTCTAATGTCTTTACTTGGTCAAAGAAGAACAAAGTCCCATGTCCCTTGCCTTGCTCTATTAGCCATGCTGATGATAAACAGAACATTTAGAGAAGTGGTTGCATGCTGTGGTTGCTGTTGAGAAGCTCAAAGCTGGAAGACTGATTGCAAAGAAAAAGATAATCATCAAACTATTGTCTGTCTCCAGTGTCTATTGTATCAGGAAAGGAAATTAAAGGCAAATGAGCTTATAAGGTAAACTCTCTACAAAGGAAGTTTTTCGGTAGGGATAGGCCATTTTACTTATCAAATCAATTATTTGATTTTAATGAAATAATGCAAATTCTCCACAATTATATATTTTTCAATAAACATTTCTTAGATTTACAGGTAAAAAGGGTGAAGACAGTAATACTTAAGTTCCCCTGTTATTAACGTCTTACTTTAGTATGGTACTTTGCTACAATTAATGAACTGATCCTGATTAATCATGAATAAGTAATGTGCATATTTTATTAAGGTATCTTGAGTTTTTATAGTATTTTCTTTTTATCTGCCTCAGAGTCCCGTCCAGGATATGACATTGCACTTAGTTGTTATGTCCCCTTAGTTGTTGACCATAACAATTTCTCAGACTTCTTATTTTTGATAATCCTCACAGTTTTTGAGGAGTGCTGTCCCTTAACTGGGATTTGTCTGATAGTTCTCTTATTAGATTCGGATTGTGTGTTTTGAGGAAGTAGAGCACAAAGGGACAGTGCTGTTTTCATCATATCATATCAGGGGTATATGCTACCAATATGACATCACTGTTGATGTTGACATTGATCATGTGTTTAGCAGACTTCTCTACTGTAAAGTTACTCTTTTTTCCCTCCCTCCATCTTTTACCCTTTGGAAGGAAATTACTATACACAAACCATATTTAAGGAGTGGGGAGTTATGTTCCACCTCCTTGAGGATAGAGTATCTATATAAATTATTTGAAATTTTTGGGCATAGATTAGTATTTTACCCATATATTTATTCAGTCATTTATTTACATCAATATGGACACATCTTTACTTTGTACTTTGACTTATAATCCAATATTACTATATCTATTTTACCCTTCAAATTGTTTAAGATTTGGCCATTGGGAACTCTTACAGTTGACTACTGTTTACTGTATCTCTTTGATGTATTCACATCACAGTGCTTTGTTTTGTTTTAAACCTCTCTACTTTCTGGCACTGAAAGGTACTCAAGGCTAATACTGTGGATTTGTCTCTCAGTCCCAAAATCAGCCATTTCTTCAAGAGCTATAGTTTCTTTAACTGAAAATCATATTATAAACCAAGATCCAGGTACCAGGTGTGCTCATTGTTACTGAGGCGTCATTTCTAGTCCCTCTCAAATGACAAAGCAAGGAATTATATGTGTAAATATGTGTTGATGTACATATCTCTAAAATTTCTGCATGTAATAATCTATATCTATATTAAGCTAAATATGAGTGAAAACAGATGTCTCTAACTCTCTCCAACTCTAAAACATTATAATGGATCATTCTATCTTCTTCCTGTGAACTTCCACTTCAACAACAAGAAACCTGGTCCCCATCATCCACCATCTATTTATTTGATAGTTCAATTCCAGTATACATATATATTGGTATCAGAATTGTTGACCTGTGCACTCTGTGGGAAATAACTTTATCAAAAAGGGTACAGTACTTATGCACAATTACTTCTACTCTAGTCTTACAGACTCTGCTCATTTCCAAAATTACTTTAGGTCAGCACCATTTTTCCTCATGCCCCTCAGTAAGGATGTTTCATAAGTTTGTAATACAGTTAGATTATTTTGTTGTCACATTCTGCATTCCATCCAGAGATCTCATGACCTCCTAAATAATTTTTAAAAATTTATATACATTAAAGTTCAATTTTTGTGCTGTAAATTTAAATGGGTTTTGAGAAAGGCACTGCATTATATTACAGTATCAAAGTTTCAAAGCTCTAAAAATTCCCCTTTGCTTCACCTATCCAGCTCTTTCTCCAGCCTCCAGGAACCCCTCGCAATGTATTTTTTTACCTTTTCCAGATTGTCAAATAGTTGAAATCATACAGTATGGAGCCTTTTCAGTCTAACTTTTTTCACTTAGCAATACATATTTAAGATTCATTCATGTCTTTTCATGGCTTTACAGCTCATTTATCTTTTTCACTGAATGACAGTCCAGTGTATGGACGTGTAACAGTCCATAACAGTCCATTCACCTATTGAAGGAAATCTTTCTTGTTTCCAGTTTTTGGCAATTATGAATAAAATCACTATAAACATCTATGCGCAAGTTTTTGTATAGACATAATTTTCAATTCAATTGGTTAAATATCAAGGAGAGTGATTTCTGTACTTTATATTAATACCATGCTTACTCTGCAAAAAACTGCCTTACTGTCTCCCAAAGTAATTATTCCAGTTTTCATTCCCATTAGCATTAAATGAAAGTTCACGTTGTCCCACAATCTCACAGGTAATTAAACTGTCAGAATTTTGAATTTTAGCCATGTTACAGGTGTTGTAGTGGTATCTCACTGTTCTTTTAATTTGTAATTCCCTAATGACAAATTATGTAGAGCTTATTTTCAGTTCATATTTTTCATTTGTATTTTTCTTGGGTGAAATGTCTGTTTAGATATTTTCACTGTTTTTTAAATTTTTTATTATATAGTTTAAAATGTTCTTTTTATATTTTGAGTATAAGCCTTGTACCAGACATGTGATTTGCAAATATTTTCTCCCAGTTTGTGGCTTGTGTTTTGTTTTTATTTTGAACAATTCCTTCAAATGTATTTTTTGTATATATATTTTTAATTGAGGTATAAACAGTTTAGAAAGTTGTGTCAGTTTCTGGTGTACAGCATAATGCTTCAGTCATATATGAACATACATGTATTTGTTTTCATATTCTTCTTCACCATATGTTACTACAAGATATTGAATACAGTTCCCTGTGTGATACAATATGAACTTGTTGTTTATCTATTTTACATCTATTAATTAGAATCTACAAATCTTGAACTCCCAATTTATCCTTTCCCACCCCTTCCACAACTGGTAACCATAGGTTTGTTTTCTATGTCTATGAGTCTATCTATGTTTTGTAAATAAGTTTGTTTGTCTTTTTTTTTAGACTCCACATATGAGTGATATCATACAATATTTTTCTTTCTCTTTCTTGCTTACTTCACTAAGAATGACAATCTCCAGGTCCATCCATGTTGCTGCAAATGGTATTATTTTATTCTTTTTTATGACAGGGTATTATTCCATTGTATAAATGTACCACAACTTATTTATCCAGTCATCTGTCGATGGACATTTAGATTGATTCCATGTCTTGGCTACTGTAAATAGTGCTGCTATGAATATCGGCGTGAATGAATCTTTTTGACTTAAGTTTCCCTCTGGATATATGCCCAGGAGTAGGATTGCTGGATCATATGGTAAGTCTATTTTTAGCTTTTGTAAGGAATCTCCATACTGTTTTCCATAATGGCTGCACCAAACTACACTCTCACCAGCACTGTAGGAGGGTTCCCTTTTCTCCACAGCCTCTCCAGTATTTATCATTTGTGGACTTTTTAATCATGGCCATTCTTACTGGTATGAGGAGATACCTCATTGTAGTTTGGATTTGCATTTCTCTGATAATTAGCAATATTGAGCATTTTTTCATGTGCCTATTGACCATTTGTATGTCTTCATTGGAGAATTGCTTGTTTAGGTTTCTGCCCATTTTTGGATTGGGTTGTTCATTTTTTTATTGTCAAGCTGTATGAGCTGATTCTATATTCTGGAAATTAAGTCCTTCTCAGTCACATCTTTTGCAAATATTTTCCCCCATTCTGTAGGTTGTCATTTTGTTTTACTTATGGTTTCCTTTGCTGTGCAGAAGCTTATAAAATACTTGGGAATAAATCTGACCAATTAAGTGAAAGACTGCACAGAACTACAATACATTAAGTAAGGAAATTAAAGATGACTTAAAGAAATGGGAAGATATCCCATGTTCTTGGAATGGAAGAATCAGTATTGTTAAAATGGCCACACTCCCCAAAGCAATCTACAGATTCAGTGCAATCCCTATCAAATTACCCAAGACAGTTTCCACAGAACTAAAACAAATAATCCTAAAATTTATATGGAATCACAAAAGACCCAGAATTGCCAAAGCAATACTGAAGAAAAGAACAAAGCTGGAGGAATAACCCTCCCAGACTTCAGACAATACTACAGAGCTACAGTAATCAAAACAGAATGGTATTGGTACAAAAACAGACATATGGATCAATGGAACAGAACAGAGAGCCCAGAAATTGACTTTTGGTCAATTAATGTTTGACAAAGGAGGCAAGAACATACAATGGAGTAATGACAGTCTCTTCAGCAAATGGAGGTGGGATAACTGGACAGCTGCATGTAAATTAATGAAATTAGACCACTCCCTCACACTATACACAAAAATAAACTCAAAATGGCTTAAAGCCTTAAACATAAGACAAGACATTATAAACCTCTTAGAAGAAAACATAGGCAAAACATTATCTGATATGAATCTTAGCAATTTTCTCCTAAGGTAGCCTACCCAGGCAATAGAAATAAAAGCAAAAATAAACAAATGTGACTTGTTATTGATTCTATTTACAGAGTCCTTCACAGGCAAACTTTTTTTTTTAACTTTAATAAAGCCCAAAATGTCTTTATGTCTTTCATTACCACCGTTTTGGGGTTTTATCTAAAAACTCATCACCAAACCCAGTGTCTCCTAGACTTTTCTCCTAAGTTTTCTTCTGTAAGTTTTAAATTTTGTTCTATGATTCATTTTGAATTAATTTTTACAGCAGGTATAAATTCTGTGTTTCAGCTCTTCACATACAGTTGTTAAATTTTTCCAACATCATAGGTTTAAAATATCATTCTTTTTCCATTGAATTACCTTTGTTCCTTTGTCAAAATGAGTTGATGACATCATATAGGCCTATTTCTGGACTTTCTATTAAGTTCTATTCATCTATATGTCTTTTTCTTCCCACTAGTATACAGTCTTGCTTATTGTAGATTTACAGTGGGTCTTGAAATTGGGTAGCATTAGTCCTCCAAATTTGTTCTTCTTCAGTACCAGTATTCTAGATCTTTTGTTTTCCCTCATAAATTTTAGAATCTATTTATCATTATCAAGAATACAACACACTAGGATTTTGATTGAGCTCTCACTGAATATATTAAGTTCGGTAAGAATTGGCATCTCAACAATCTTTGATTGATTCTTCCAATCCATGAACAGTTCTTCTGTATACCCTGTACATATTTTACTAAATCAATAGCTAAGTATTTAATTTTTAGTGCTATTTTAATTTTCTTTTTTAAAAAATTTCAGATTGCAATTGTTCATTGATTCTAAATAGGAAAGCAACTGACTTTTCTATATTAACCATGTTTGCTGTGAACTTTTATACTTACTTTTTAGTTTCAAGTGATTTTCTGATTCTTTGGGATTTTATTCATAGAGAATCATGTCATCTGCCAACAGTAACAGTTTCATTTCTTCCTTCCCAATGTGTCTACTTTCTTATTTCCTTTGCTTGTCTTACTGCATTAGCTAGGGTTTCCATTACTATGTTGACTGGGAGTAGTAACAGAGGACACACTTCGTTCCCAATTTTAGTGGAAAATTCTCCAGCTTCTCACCATTAAGTATGCTATTAACTGTACAGTTTTTGTAGATGTTCTTTGTAAGCTGAGGGAGTTCTATTCTATTCCTTATTATCTGAGAGCTCTTATCATAAATGAGTGTTACATTTTTGTCAAATGGTTTTATTTGTATCTATTGATGTAATCCTATGATATTTTTCTTCTTTGGCCTATTATGGGGGTTACACTGATTAACTTTCTTCTTTCCACACTTTTTACCATAGAGAGTAGGTCTTTGCAATGAAGAATTTCCTGTGTGTACTTCTTCCCCTCCTTCTGACATAAGGGATAAATAGATCTTTCTTAGCTCTTCGTCTAAGACCCTAATGTGATTCCTTAAAACTCATGAACAGTGTAGGACCAATGCCTCCCGCTGCAAAGACAGTCATCTTCAGGAGTTTCTCATTCTCATTCCAGCAACTCATTAAAATAACCACTGAAGTACTTCTATCATTTCATAGCATCAGCAGCTTCTGCTACAGGAGGTAAATCTTAGTTGTGACAACCATGAGTTGCTTGTCTCTCAAAATTTCAAAGTAGCTGTTTGCCCTATGATCTCTGGATTTTGTTAGGTCCAGAAAGAGTCATTAGTATTGTTGATTCAAATTTTCCTTGATGTAAGAATGGGAATGAAGTCTTCTAAGCTCTTTACATGTTGGAGCTAAAACTGGAAGTCCAGGACTATATTTTTATGAATTTTTGTCTTGATTTTAGAATTGGACATTGTTTTTAATTTTTTTTCTTATCTGCATATTTAGAGTGGAAGCTGACATTTAAAAAATTCCATAAAATAGATTATAATTGTTTTATCTCTCTTTCTGTAAAAGTAGCTGGAGTTTCACACAAATTAACTTACCAGAATGCCTTATTCATAATTTTTATACTAAAATAATTGGAAGCAAGTAAAAAAATAAGCACAACATGGAGAGAAAAAGAGTAGTAACTATGACTGGATCTCTTTTGTTTTAATTTTTTCAATAGTTGTTTTTAAATAATGTATTCTATAACTTTTAAAACATCTATTTAAAAAACTGCAACAAAGAAAATCTAGTCTTTGTATCCCAGAGACTTTACATGGTTTCTGTAGACTTTGTTCCAGGGCAAAAATTAAGGGAATTTAATGAATAGGAACACACATTTATAGTTTCATTTAACTCAAGTGTGAATATAGGTATAAATCAACAGTAATAAATGAAGCAGCTGTGACTTTGGAATTTGTAGCAATAAACATCACAGATATTTTCATATTACCCATAAGCACTGCAAACTTTTAAAATACTCTGTTTATCAGTACACTGAAATTACAATAGATCTTAGCCTCACCATCTAGACCTTTTTATTTAATTAATATTAATAAATAACCACAAATATGTTTGCATCACAAATGTGATATTTTAAAATAGTTTGGTGTTTTACTAAATTATTATCTTTTGTAACTCAATATATTTTATACATTTAAAAATACTACATTTGAGAAGAAGAATACAGGCTTAACTAGACTACGGAAATGTACTTGACACACATTAAGGAAACTCAACACACTGACAGCCAGGCAAGAAAACATACACTCATACACACACACACACACACACACACACACAACTGAATGACTAGGCATTTTATACAGAGATACTTGATTATCCCTATGGATTCTTGTCATGATGGGAATTTTAAAATTGTTATTACTGGAGTATTACTACAAAAAAATCACAGATATTTGCCATTTATTTACTAGCACTAGAAAATAAAACAAAACAAAGAAACAAAACAACCTCAGTTCCATCTTTAGACACAGGGTGTCATTTTTCTGCATTTACCATTTTTGCCAATACAGATGACCAAGGAATCTGCCTTAAATTCTGCCGCATAGATGCACCACACAGCCATTTCTTCTATGGAGCTCATGACAATTCCAAAAATGCCTTCTAGGACGGGGATCCATGTCCTTTCTGCTTTTGGATCTCCCAGCTTTGCTGAATATTTGGAATTGTAAACAACCCCTCTACTTCAAAGATATGCAAAAATATACTCAAAGATAAGAGTATGAGCAGAGCACATAAAATTCTCTCCAAAACCCACATCATCTATGTTTTCCTCGCCTCCTATGATACTCACATTCTCCCCTGAAGAAGAAATTCTGATTATTTGTTTGGAGATATTTGCTGGAGTTTCCTTGATTCCAATAAGTTAAAGACTTTTTAAAAATCAAAATTTAGGAGAATCCCCCTGCCTCCTCCCTCCACCCAGCAATTTCTGTATTTATCTTTTCTCTGAGACAGAGAATAATGAGTGTTTAGCTGATTAAATATTGAAAAGGGTATTTTTAAAATAATATTTTAAGTTGTTCTGTTGATTAATATTTCAAAACATCATGTTTTAGTCATTTCTTTTGCTTTTCTCATTTTTCCTGATTATAAAAAAATGTGCTTTTCAATTATCTTGTAAATTGTATCAATCATTTCTTTTATTTTCTGCATTTTATGATGTTTTGATATCTGGGCACTTCCTGATCCAGGAGAGACTGCCCCAGGCATGGCCAATTCCTAGAGACAGTAAAGGACTCTCATGCAAGTGCACCTTCCATAATGCAAACCAATGAATCCAAAGCCCATCCCCCAACCATCTCCTAGATTGAGCATTTACACTTTGGACACTACTCATTTACCCTCATCATCCCAGACTAGATACAAGAAAAGGAGGGCAGCCCATAAGTGCCAGAGCCTGCTGAAATTATTCAAACCAGCCAATCTTAAGCCTAAAATTGTACCCTGTCTTGCATTTCCACAGAAATCACAATAAAGTCCCTTGCCCTTTTTTCCCCTCATTTCCTCTATTTTTTGGCCCCAGCCCTGTGCTTTCTCTTGTGACTGTTCCATGGTGTGGTGAGTCCCCCTCTTAAGGACTGTGACAATCTATTATTTCAAATGGCAGTTGTCTCCTGATTGTTGGTCTCACCATGCCTGAATAATAATAAAACCTAATTTTAAAACATAAAGATAGTTCTGTATCTATCAAATAATGTATCTGATCATTTTATTAGGCCAAGTTATTAAAAATTTAAATACTTTGTAAAAGTATATATATTTTAAGATGTTTGATATCAATTGCCTAAAAACCCTGAAAAACGGAAACAATTTACACTCTCTCCTATACTGATTGAGAGTATTTATTTGCTCACATTCCTGACAGTATCTTGTAAAATAATTCATTATAAAATTTGCCAATATGGCAATATAATGCATGCCAATATGCAAATATTTTGCTTCCCTCAGGTCAGCTGTGCTCTGGTAAAACCCCAGCAAGTTAGGTTCTGGTTCATTAGTTTCTCCTGAAGGCAGACTTTGTTAAGAATAGGATGCTCTGTCATTTTTTCCTCCTCCTGCTAGAAGCATGAGGAGTGTTTCTCCAGTGTTCACTGTGAACCTAGTAGAGCTTCAGGATATAAATGCACAGAAGTTTGAGGATATCAGATAACTGGGTCCTCTTGTAGTACTTACTCATCACTGAGCTTTGAGCAATTAGTCAATTATATTTCAGGTTTTCCTACCCTGGCACTGGTTCAAATGGAGAGTTTTGCTCTGCTCAGGTAAACTATTATGTCTTGTATATTCCTGTCTATCTCTCCAACCTGGGGACAGCAGTTTGCCCTGTAACTTCATTTCTCTAATGGATCTAAAAAGAGATGTTGTATTTTTCAGTCTATTCAGCTTTTTACTTGTTGGGATGGCAGTGACTTCCAAGTTTCTTATATGCTGGCCCTTGTATACTATCCAGCATGACTTTTTAAGCATGGTCAATACCTCTGGGTCTCAGCCATCCTCCATCCAGCCCATGGCTGATGATGTTCATCCCATAACTTACTACAGAACATCTCATCCTTAACCAGAGTGGCTCTTTGCTGTCTCACTCTCTCTTTTTAGTAACTTTTCTAATTCACCCCATAGTGGTACACAGAAACTGGGAGTCAGCCTAAAGAAGAGAGTTGCTGAGGAATGGAGGAGATGGGTGGCTTAGAAACACTTGACTAGGTATTTCCCTCCATCCATTTTTAAACTACCACCTGAGAGGCAAAAATCTTGCTCTAGTCCCGTGATAAATGTAGGGATCTTTCTAAGGAGATTTCAGCTTTCCTAGGGCCTCATTAGCTGAATCTATACTTCACAGAAAAATGTGCAAAATACCTCCACTCCAATTCATTTCTGGGATTACAATGGTGAAAAGTCTGTATGAAATACATATTCTGTGGAGGAAGAAATGTAAAACTTACTAGTTTCATGTATTTCAAAACATACTCACTACATTGTTTTTCTATTTGACTTGGCCTCTGTTCTAGATAACCATTGTATCCATGTATTGTCAAATTTATTGGTTATTTTGCTAGCCAATTTGAAGGAAATTAACTTTTTTTTGATTTAACTGAGATTTTATTCTTGGTTTAGGAGTTTTCCTACCAAGAGCTTTTTATGCTATGACAGAAAGAAATTTATTCAGGGGCAATACCTGTTGCTTACAGGTGATATTGCCATGCCTCCACATATTTTTTCCTCTATTTTTATAAAGAATGTTGGCTTTTGAGGATAAAATCTCTCCTAGGGTAAGAGTACCTGTTCTTTCTATGTTATGAATAACACTCTAAACCTCATTTTACTAGGCTAGGATATTTCTGTTTTGATTTAGAAATAAACTTATGCTGGAGTTATTTCAAACCTCTACTCCTCTACTGGGAAGCCAGTAAGAGTAAAAATCAGCTGCCTGTGGACTTTTCCATTTGTTGTAACTTCATACCTGCTGCAGTCTCAGAATGATGTCTTTCACTCAGCAAAAGTGGCTCTTACTGAAGGATGCAGAAATGCCCATAAAATACTGAATTGCTCATGGCATTCCCACTAAAATATTTACCTCTAAATTTTAGAGATACTAAGATTTTCTTCATCTATTTCACAAAACAAATTTTTTTGTTGAAATGGGAGGTATGTGTTGGCAGCGGAAAAAGCTTCAACGTGATACCATCTTCACTATGTCTGGGAGAAATTCTTCTATTTAGCACTTGGTTTATACCATGCTCTGATTTCAGTGTTAAAAAAGGTTCCCCACTAGTTTGTTCCCCCTTTTGCAAATTCAATTAGTCATGGACTAGGGATTTTTAAATGCTATTATTTTTTATGTCATCTTTTCTGGAAGTACTTGAGCTTGGTTTGGAGGACTAAGTAGGGATTAAACAGATGAGGAGAAGCTAAATGATCTTGCAGGCAAAGAATACAGTAATAATAAACACATCCAAAGTATCCACAGTAAACCTTCTCTTTAGATAACTGTTCTTTGGCATGTTCCCAGAAATAAAATGAAAGATTTCACTAACAACTGTATGTAGAACTTAAGAACTGATAATAATTAGTTATTCTCTATATAATCAGAATCTGCAATATTAGATGATAGTATACATTTTTTCTCTAGATTTATTGTTTATAAAGTCATACAATGAAAATTTTGCTAGCTTTAAAATTTACATTGGTAGGTGGGAAACAATCTCTTCAAACTCAGTTGTAATTACATTAAAATTCTAAGTGTATTATTTCCTTGTCTAATAATAATAAACTATAGAGTCAATTATGAACACGCTAGCCAAGTAAACAAAAAAATTCTATAAATTTGTAAGTTACTAAGTTAGGGCTAACACAATGGAAAGGGTGTGATTTAATAATGCCTAATATTTGAAAGCATCTTTTGACATTCTTGGCAGTTTGCCATAAAAAGAATGTAACAGTTGTCTGACTCCCCCCCAATGCAACCCCATATAAGAATACAAAGTTCAATTTACAGACCACAGGAAATGATGCATCTCCTTCAAAGTAACTGAATTTTTAAATACTGTTATTAAATTATAGGGGAGGGTTATGTTTTTTTTTTAAAGCTATGGCCACTGGTTTGGGACAACTCTCTTAAAAATTTTTCAAAAATGTTATTATTCATAGTCTTTTACATAAGAATTAATCAAAGGTTATTTCAATTCCTCAACCTTCTCCATTCATCAGCCTCCTCTCTTCACTGGTTTCTGTCATTAGGCTCACAGTGAGGTGAAATAATAAAAGGATATCATTCTTCCATGAGCACTGCATAGAACACCACTTCATACGGCTTTAGAACTCACACTGTTTTCTTCACAAGCTAATGTATTTTACATACATTTCTAACAGGTGTTGAAAAACTCCACTCCCTGCTTACAGAAAGGCCATATTTCTCAGCTAGAACTGGGATGTAAATGGAGGGTTATATTTCACTGGAACAAATACGTGTTTAAGCTAGTAATTACCATTAGGTAGTGCTGTCCTTAAATGCCTCATAGCACCTTAGCTTCCCTGCACCATTCATGCTAATTCTCAAACAAGAATTTTCAAATGAAAACAAACCTTATAAATCTTTCAAAGTGATCATGAAGATACTCTTTGTGAAACTGAAAAACCATTAAATCATCAATGATAATGAGTACATGGACAGATCTTAAACCCATGGATCTGTATCATTTGGCAGCAGGAATTCAATATGCTACATAAGTAACAAGCACTGTGCAGTTATCCCCATTATCAAGAGGGAGAGACAAAGCGCTAGGAAAGTTAAGCAGCTGCCAGAGGCCATACAAAAAGAACTTGTATATTTGCCAAAGAATTGTCTGTTTGCTGCAAAAAAGATACTGATAAAAGGAAGTACTAATTATTGTGTGCCTTCTAGGTACTGACTGTGTCACCAAATTCTTTATCTTTGGCATCTTGATTTTATTCTTAAAGCCAGTCATATTTTATTGTACTGTAATGCCATAAGTACATCTTATTACCTTTAAACCTCAGTTTTAGTGTATATCTTATGATTAAAAATGGTTATATTCCACTAACACTTATAATACAAGAAAATTCTTTCCAGTTCCTCCATTCTCCTGTATCATACTTTCTTGATAATTTATATAGATGAAATTCTCATAATGACTTGGTTCGTTCAATAATGTTTAGAACATTTTCATATAACAAGGATGGCTCATAGTTATCTAGTTCCTTAAATTTATGGGGCTCAGATCCCTTATAAACTGAAGATATTTAATTGTGTATTGCTAAGACCCAGTCCAGTCTAATGTTCAATACTGTTTAATTGTATTGTTCCATTCATTACCTCCTTCTGTATGAGAAAGCAGCAATCACGCACCTTCCCAGTCAAAAGAGGAAAATCAATATTACTGTTTTATACAGTTTGATTCTTCCTTGAACCTTTCAGAAAAGGGCTAAATTTCTACTCAACTTACAAGACTAATTTTATTTGACAATATAATATGTTGAATCAAAAATTTCCAGTGACACAGGCTTACCTCTGAAATACAGTCAGTCCCAACCAACTCACTTGAACCAAGAATGGGAAAAGAAATGATGGTTTCTTAAGTGATGCTAGGCAAGACAAAAGCATATAATACTCATTCTACTTTGATCAATGAAACAGAGAAATGGCGGTTGTATTTTATTGACTGTCAACAGTTACAATCTAGTATCATTACTATACTACAGGGACTATTTCCTATGGAAAGAGTTGTTCTGAACTCCCAAGTGTACACAGTAGATAGTACTTGCCCTAAAATAATCCAAATCCATGATTACAGCAAAGTGCTTCCTAATGGAATTTTATTTTGATAATAATTTTAAATTTCACACATAAAGCATGAAAGAAATAACAGAACAGTCCTTTAAAGGCATCAAGTTCTAGTGAATAAATCAAAAAGCTTGAGATATCTTAGAAAATATTATTTCTTTGTCCAGTTTCACCATGCCTTTTTTTGCAACACAACTTGCATTTCTCTCTGTGAAACATAGACATTTTCAAAGAACATTTCAGAAGAGTCCTATCATGCATTCCTCCCAAGTACCTTGAGCATTCTGTAAATATTATTTCATCTTGGGCCTCTCTTTTTCCCCTTTAAATACTGAAGCTTAGTTGTATCAATAAGTAAGCAAAAACCCTTCACAAAATTTTTGCCAGAATATCTGGCTTCAGGGAATGGTTTTATAGTTTACTGATAGTCTAACAATTTAGCCTGTGTTATAGCTCCAAAATGGTTTAACCTGTAGTCATTTATGATAAAGAGTGTATGCTGCCTGCTCTTGAATTTATCAGTGACAAATTACAAGATGTGCCTCCTAAAAGGATATGCCTATTGTTCAGTACTCATTCAATAAATAGAGAAGGAAATAAATTATACTTATATTCCAATTTCACCTTGGAGGTTGTTATATAAATGGGCCAAAGGTGGCCCCTCTGCATTAGCCTAAATGGCTGCGTGTTGTTTACTTCTTCACAGAAGCCAAGACTGTTAGCCCAAAGTTTGCTGGTGCCAAACTCAAATTCTTACATGTTAAGTTGTTTCAAATATAGTCCATATAAACATATTTTTAGCCACTTAGAGTCTATCTACTTTGTATATGCTTCAAAACTATGCTTACCATCTGATAACCATAGAAAATACAAACCCTGTGGTTTAGACCCCATACCACAGATGTTCTTTACAACTCTGACTTGGAAACTCCCAGCCTTACTACTGAGTGACATCACTCAGACACATTTGCCCCCTCTCTGATTTTCCCTTCTCTGGGGAAGTCCAGTCTCTTGCTTTATTCCCCTTCGGAGTGGTTCCTCCTACCAAACTTCCCCTCATGCAGACTTGCCCAGGCACTGATCCCAGATATTGCCACGTATCACTGCCTCTCACGGTCCTATCTCTTCCTTGCTCAGTTCCAAAATCTTCAAGCTCACTACACAGGTAATATACTCATTTCAAATTATACAGTTTCTAGATCTTGACTCAACTTTCAGAAACTAAGATGAGGAAGGAAATATAATTAATTTAATTAAAGTACTACCTATGAGCTTCTAAGTGGAAAAAATGTAATGACAGCCATTTAAGAAATATTTCAAGGCAAAAAAATAAATAAATAAAAGGACACTATGAACTCACCTACAAAACAGAAAAAGACTTTCAGACTTAGTAAACAATCTTATGGTTACTGTGGAAAGTGGGTGGGAGAGGATAAATTTGGGAGTTTGATATTTACAAATGTTAGCCACTATATATAAAAATAGATTTTAAAAGAAGTTTCTTTTGTATAGCACAAGGAACTCTGCTGAATATCTTGTAATAACTTTTAATGGAAAAAATATGAAAATGAATGTATGTATGTATATGCAAGACTGGGACATTGTGCTGTACACCAGAAATTGATACATTGTCATTGACTGTAATTCAGTAAAAGATTAAAAAAAAAGAAATATTTCAAGGCAACAATATTTTATACTTGTCTATTGTCTGGTGATTTGCTGAAGGAAAAAGGCCAAGAGTAAATATATTGCTAGGGAATTTTTTGTAAATATTTGAAATTATAAAACAGAATACAAAATGGACCTCATAAATTTAAGAAAGAAAAATGAGGTGAAGGAAGCTGAGAAGAAAGAAAAGGAAAAGCAGACACTCACCTTACATGTAAATATAAAACCAGTGAAACTGAAGGAGTTATTAAAGACAATAGTGACCTAAATCATGGCCCTGAAAAATAAAAATAAACATACTATCTTAATTTTCCTTTAGTAATTAAAGCAATTATTCTATCTAAAAGTATTACAGAAAAGAGATTGTTCTAGCCTAAAATTTCAAAAAATATTTGAAGGTCCATCTAACTAATATTTTCGTTGTTCATACCTATCAGCCCAATTACTTTCCTCTCAGAGAGAAAAGAAAGCTATAGGGAGAAATGTTTAGTGATTAATGTTGGAGTTTTCAGAGACCATTAGATGATATACTTTTCTGGCATCTTTTTGGAACCAACAGGAAAATAAAGTATCAACTTTAAAATTGCTCAATTTGGAATAGAAGACTAGATTTTCCTATCTGTGAACAGATGAGTCAAAAAAAGAGTTTAAAGGGTCTGCATAAATTATGCTTGTCTCTGCCCAAACAAGCCACCTGTGAGGGGTAGCAGAGAGGAGCCTAGAGGCTTCCCTTCAGGGAAGTCTTCTTATGCAAACATTAGGCAAAGGCTTAAGGTTATCCCCAATAATTAAAAGCAAGAGATTTTATATCAAAAAGAAAAATATTCAAATGATAGCTTCATTGCTTGTGACCTATGTGAACTTGAGAACACTTATTAATATGTCTATGCATCTGTTACCTCCTTATTTAGTATGGGGAAAAATCAAAACCTGTTCCAGAAAGTGCTGAGAGGGATTGTAATTCTTCTAAAAGTGATGTAGACAAGAAACTATCTTGTCAAAAGAATTTTTGTGTTCCTATTTTGGTTTATTCTATTCAAGAAAGTATAACATTAGTCTTCGGCATTATTGGCATTTGATGAATAAAAAAATCCAATACTGTTTTAATTTTATTGTCCTTGATTATTAGTGACTTTGAGTATCATTTTATAGGTGCATTGGGCCTTTGCATTTATACTTTGGTAAGTTGCTAATTGTCATCCATTATCCATTTTTATATTTAGTTGTCTTGTTTTTAGTAAGTCAATATATACATATATAAATATAATTTCTATGAATTATGTTATAAACCTTTCTTCCAATCAGGTTCTTATATTTAACTTTTTATATATTATTGTTATTATTTTGCCTCTGAATATCTGGCAAATTAGGTAAGTGATAATATGCACAGGAGTATGGGATGGTTTATAGGGGAAGAATAAAACTACTGAATGACAATAAATGGAAATTTTTACAAAACTAAATCCTTCTCATCCTATTCTACCCCCACTTACTAGAGTTAGGCATCTTTTGTTTTTAGTTACTCATTGATTACCAAGAGAATTCTAAACAATTAAGTATATATTCATTTCTTAAATTACCACCATTGTATGGTTTCCACTAATAAATTTCCATAGTTAAAATGCTTTCAACTGCATGCATGTAACTCAGTCTGGCTTAAAATATAGTATACTGTTATTTTATTTCATACAACTTCACTATTTCATATTTTCACAGACTTCAGAGTTAATTATTTTAGAAGCTCAATTTTATTATCAAGAACCTAGGTTCTTTCTGGTCCATTCTGCCATCTGCAGAATTTATTTCATATTTAGAGGTAGCAAATTGATTACTCAGGTTCCAGACATCAAGTAATTCACATAAAATCCAGAGGAGGAAGAAAAGACACCTTGTCATATGGTCTCTTTTAGAAGTGAAACTATTCTCACAAGACTCTCAACAGTCTTCATGCTCATTGCTTCTGTGGAATTTTAAATAAGATACGCTAACTTTTGTTCACCATTTTATGGACCTCAGACTGTCTCTCGATTTCTCACTATGTAAGAATAAGAAATTAATGCCTTTATTCTAGCACCTGATTTTCCACTTTAAGAGGCTCCTCTACTACCAGCTTCTGTCTATCTGTTCTATTACTTTTACATTCACATGGTTTATAAGATGCAGCACTTCACTTGTAACTGTCTTTTGTATTTTTCTTTTTGTCACAGATGTTAGACGGGCAATTTTAATTATAAAATGTGTAACAATTTCAACTGTAGTTCTGAATTTCTTGGCCAATATTTACTCTAGTTATGAGTTATTTCTTGAAGGAAAAAATTGTGATATTGTACTAGTTAGAAAGTTCACTCCATTAAGCTTTCAAAATTCATGACTAACAAAGTTGTTAATTGGGACCTTTTGAACCAGATGTCTGTACTCTTCCTCCAACACTGAACTTACTTGGTTTTTTTGGTACAATAACTCTCTTTTTTGCCTCTATTTGCTAAATTTTCAGGTGCTACATTTTATATACATGATTTAGAAGTGGTTTTCCTTGATATTCAGTTGAGATTTCTCTTGTTTTCTCCCATGTATTTCTCCTTAAGTCATTTTATCCAATCTCAAAGATTCATACATCATCCTACTGTTGATTCCAAAATTATATTCACTAGACTTATCCTTTGAGCCCCATCTTGTACATATTCATTACTTTACATTAAGTCTACCATATTCAAAACTAAACTCTTGACTGACTAAATAAAAATGGTTGTATCCTCTTCTATCAGTCATCTCTATTCTAATAAATTGTTTCCTTCTGAATTATCTCACATATCCAGTTAAGCACAAATCAACAATTTCTGTCAATTTTGCCTGCAAACTTATACTAACTCCCTCAGTTTTGCTGATTTTCCCAGTCATATGCCTAGTTCAAGCCAGAATTATCTCCTCTTCTGCCCATGTCCATTTCATCGTAAAGTAATGGCATCCCAGTGGTCATCCTACATAAACACCTGCCTCTTCTCAGTTCTTTCACTACTATGTGAATCTTAGTGATTTGCTTAAAATATACATCAGAGTCTGACTGTTGGAATACAATTCTCCATGGGTTTCTTGCATGTCTGCATGTCTTGTGAGCAGAGACACTGATCTCCCTTTGTTCTAGATTATCTTTTCAAGGATGTTGTATGACAAAGATACAGAAAGACTCTCCTACTAAGCAAAGAGTAGGCATGCTTACTGTCCAAGATAGTAAGAATCATGTATTTTACGGGAAAAGGGGGACAAGTTTTTTCTTTACAAAAGATTCATGTTCCATAAGCTCAGGGTCCCTCTCCTGCAACACAATCCATGCCTGTTCCAGCACCTCTGTGGCCCATTTGTGTTGCTGCTGTGGGAATCAGAGGCAAGGGGAACTGGCACAAATATGTTGATCCTCATGGTACTTGCTGTATTACAAACAATAATGTCTTTGGTTTCTGGCTCAAAAGTATGAAGTCTTCTACCAGTAGTCTTCCACTTTGACTCTGACAGGCTAACTTATAAGTTTGCAAATAAGGTAACAGTTCCAGCAACGGCTAGCTGTCCTTGTCCACAGGCTCGGCATCCACGGAGTCAACCAACTGTGGATTATATTGGCTGAATGTAAGGGACTTGAGCATCTGTGAATTTTGGTATTCTCAGGGAATCCTGGAAACAACGCCCCATGGACACTCAGGGACAACTATATTCACTACCTTGATACTGTCACTTTCTTGTATCAATTTTTACCAAAAGAGGAAATCTAGTCTCTTTATTATGACTGAGATGCCCCGCACAGCCTGTACCAATCTATCTCATTTGGTATAGTGCTACTTTACCATTTACTTACTGCATGTTCACCATTCGAAACTTCTTCTAGTTTTTCAAATATATCAAGCTTTTTCTTGCTTCAGGGATCCTAATCTCCTCCTTATCCTGACATGACTTTCCTTCTTAACCTTTGAATATACCTCCTCATTTCTTCAAAGGGAAGTCTACCTTAATTAACTTATTACTCCTTCATTCTTACTGCCTCATCATTACTCACTGTCAGATACTTGGTTCTCTCCTCTTAGCTCTTACCACAACGTGCTATTTTATTTGACTGGTTATTTGTTTTTGTCTGTTTCCCCCACTAGATTGTAACCCTAGATCTTAGTACAAAGTTGGAATACAGTAGGTTTTCACTTTGTATGCCAACTGTGGTTATGACATGCATGATTTTCTATGTAAAACTTATTTTAATCAAAAAAAAGGAAAACCTTGATTGATGGCCCCAAACAATTCTTACATGTACATTAATCATGTTTACAGAATAAAAAGGAGAAATGCATGTTATAAAAAAACATTTGTTTGATTCTGCAAATAGGTTTTATAATGTATGAAAAAATATAAACTTTCAGTAATATAATTAATAACTTTCTATTAGCAATTAGAAAAAGAATATAGTGACCTAAAATCCACATGTAAATCAATACATTTATCTTAACTCTATATTAACATAGTAGTTATTCTAGGTTAAACATGAAATGATCGATATATATTATTTTTTACTTTTTATTTTGTTGTGGTAAGAATATGTAACAAGATGTCTACCGTTTTAAAAGTTTTTAAGTGTACATTGTTGCTGACTACAGGCACAGTGCTGTACAGCATTTCACACCTTGGCTATTGTAGATGGTGCTGTAATGAATACTGAAGCACTAATATCTCTTCAAGATTCTGGTTTCAATTCTTTTGGATAAATACGGAGAAGTCAGATTGCTGGATCACATGGTACTTCTGATTTTTAATTTTTGAAGAATTGATGTACTATTTTCATAGCAGCTATACCATTTTGCATTTCCACCAGCTATATCAAACTAAATGCTTCTGCACAGCAAAGGTAACAATCAACAGAGTGAAAAGACAGTCTACAGGATGGGAGAAAATGTCTGTAAATCAAGTATCAGATGAAAGTATAATCTCCAAAATATATAAGGAATTCCTCCAACTCAATAACAAAAAACTAATAACCTGACTTAAAACTTGGCTAAGGACTTGAGTAGATACTTCTCCAAAGAAGAAATACAAATGGCCAGCAGGTATATGACAAATGCTCAATGTCACTAATCATCAGGAAAATACAAATTAAAAACACAATGAAATATTTGTTTTAATTGATTGAACGCTACATGAGCACTTCATTAGAGACAAAGTGGAGAACAGAGTAGAGTTTTTCAAAAATACTGAATATTTTTGGAACTCTAGAAAATCATCCCCTTGATGTCACTGGCTTTATTTAACTGTACTTGTTCGTCTATGTGATTTTATTTCAAAGTAACTTAAAATACTTAGGTCTGGTAAATTTTCAGTTTTCAGTTTCAAACTGAAAACTTAAATGATTGAGTTAAAAGCTATGCTGAAAACAATAAAACAATAGTTGAAACTCCCGAGTTAGTCACAGATACAATGTATTGTTCAGTTGGTGGTGGGAGGCATGGTGGTGGGGTATTCTAAGGATGGTCATATAAGACTGAGAGTATAAAATGCAATCTCAGAGCAGGCATCTTAAACTACCTCAGTGACAACAGCTCCCAAGCTGCCAGTAAGAGGGAAGAAACACAAGTTACTTACAAAAAGGGTAAAGGGGCTTCTTTTGTTTGGAGAAATACAGTTTTTGAAGTTAAACTGATTGATGCAAAGAATTTTGAGAGTTATGTGAACATCAGTATTTCTGGAGGAGTGACAACTGCTTTAAAACCTCCATTATCTCTGCCACACCTTACATCCAGAACTTACCTCAGTTTTCTCTGGGGTCCATTCACCCAACAGATGGGGAGCCTGCACTGGGAGTTACAGGGTTGTGGAATTCTCTGAGGCTCTGAGTTTTGAGAGGCACTGGCCCTGGGGTATACATCAAAAAAAAAAAAAAAAAAAGCAATATATATCAGAAAAAAAAACTTAATCTTACTTTGTTGTTTGTTGTTATTATTGTTGTTTTAACTTAAAGGGAACCAAAAATCATGAACAGTTTTCAGGACTTTTGTAGGCTCTGATTTTATAGTTTCTTGAAGAGAGAAATCTCAATGGCAGAATGCCAAGACGGGAAAAATTTTACTAATAGATGAGAAAGATATAGAGTTACTGGAATGATTTCTCAAATCTGAGTTCAATCAAAATTACTTAGGAATGAAATCAAAGTGTATTTCTTTCTTTTCAAATCCATTAAAATTTATTTTAAAAATCTTGAGTTATCTGTTTCAGTCTCTTTCACAACAGGAATCAATGCTATTGTACACTATTCAGGTATAAGAATGTATGTGTGTGTGGTTTGCAACATGTGTGTGTGTCTGCCTGTGTGAATGAGTAGGAGAGATGAAAAAACTGAGTTTTGATAGAATATGAGTTGACTCAGTCATTCTCTATGATATATGTCTATAAAAATCAGAATGTCAAACATATTGGGTAATTGGACTTGAAGGAAAGGAGAAACTGGGAAAACTCTAAAGTGTACAGTTAAATACATCTTCCTACTTTGATTCTAGTTATAATCCTTATAGCAAATTTTCAAATATATATATGTATGTATATGTATATGTACATTATGTATGTATATATGTATATATGTGTTTATATATTCTATCTTCTATGTTTACATATATAAAATATATTCTATCTTCCATGTTAGCTTCTTTAAAGCAGCAGCACAATTCTTCCACAAAAAGAAAACTGTGTTTCAGTGGCACTTTTTTGAAGATATTAGAAATTAAGCTTTTGAAGACAAATTGTAAATCTGTTGTAGATAAATTTCACAGATCTGTATCTGCTGAATTTATTCATATATAGTTTTGCTATATTTCTTCATTTAGTTTACACTAATCAGCTTCAACTTTCTGAAGAACTTAAAAATCTACTGATTTTGGTTCTTTTTATTGCTTTTCTCACAAAAGCCAAAAATAATTACTAGAGACTGACTAGCTAAATATTTTATCACTTGTCCAGTTTTATTTATTTCTAAAAATCAGTTGATTAATAAATTTCCACTGCTTTCAAGATAAGGTTCTATCATACTCATTTTTTAAAGAACTGTTATGATTGACAAGTAGAAGGCAACTGCCTTCAACAATTTTTTGAGAAGCACCCCAAAATAAGCTTTGCTCACTACACTTCCAATCCCATTCTTATGCTAAACCAGAAATAATAGTATTAATTGGCTACAAGCATATCTAAAATGCAAAATATTTTTAATAAAATTTCTTGATGTTCCTTCTTAAAGAAAAACACAGAATTAAACCCTTGATATGTTTTATGATCTGTCTGAATCACAGGGAGAGCACAAGATGAGTAGTATAGGTACTAACAGCCTAATCTATTAGGTGACTTAAATTACCTACTTCATTTAATAACCCACATTCTGATTTATACTAGACTAGAATACATGTCACAAAAAACAATATTCGATAGGTCTCTAAGAAAATATGGCACAGATAAATAAGTTTGAGAAGTTAGAGGTAAAAAGGTACACATACGGAGTACTTGGAGATAGTCAGGAGACCTGAGTAGGGCTGCCAAATAAAATAGGGAATGCTAAGTTGAATTTTAGTTTAAGATAAACAGTAAGTAAATTTTAGTACAATAAGTACATCTTAATTATTGCCTGAGATACAATTATACTTGAAAATATACATGTTGTTTATCTAAAATTTAAATTTAACTGGGATTCTTGTTTTATTTGCAATCCTTGCATCTCCAAGTTCATGCACCAAGGGCCAGCATGGGACCATTAATTGCTACAATGGGAGAGAAGGAAATAAGCTTAAAAGTGAGGGATGATATATATACAATTGAATATTTTTAAAATTTGAATATTATTTGCTGACAAAGATATTATTAGTTAGGTACATTCCTAATTAGGGATTTTACCTCAATGACTCTATAATAAGTTTTAGGAAATTTATAGTTCTATTTAGCTCTCTGTAAGTACTCATATCCATCTAGCTAATATAAGCATAGAAAGATTTCCTTTATGTTAAACTATAGATTTTTTAATAGATTGAGTTATTTGAGCAACACTTTCCAATTTGGTTAGTTTTCATTTAGATATTTTTACAAATTATTAGATAGTAAAGGATGTGTTAAGAAATTACATCCTATTTCTTTATCATTTTCTTTTCACTTAATTTATGATATCTTATTTGTTTATTGTTTTCTTCTTATTTTGAAAGATGGTATTATTTGGTTCTGTTGAGTGTTATTTACTCATTCTATAATTTGCTCATTACACAATTATTCCATTCTGATTATAAACCTTAATCTCTTTCATGGTTAGACTTCAAGAACAGCAACAAATTCAGATTTATCATATAAATTCTCTGGTATAAACAAATTTCCAAAGATTTATTTTGACAAATGTAGTATTTAGAATATAAGATGGGGGGAGGGTATAGCTCAGTCATAAAGTGAGTGCTTAGCATGCATGAGTTCATGCTCCTAGGTTCGGTCCCTAGTACCTCCATTAAAAAAAAAAAAAGATAAATGGGCAAATTTAAAAGACAGATTTGTTAATTTATAAATCAACCAGTGAATAAATTAACACTCTTTTTTTAAGTCACTGGTCATATGGAGTATTTACTACTTATAAATAAGAATAATTTTAATTATTTTTAAATCTACCATGTGCCAGTAACTCTTTCAGGCCCTGAAGACACAACAGTGAAGGAAACAGAGAATAATAGGCCTCTGTGGAATTTATTCTTAAAATGAGTGCCACAGTATGAATAATATAAATGGATAAAATGAGCAAAATATATAGTATATTAGATGTGAGAAGTGCTATAGGGAAAACATAAATCAAGGAAAGAAGAAGATAAGGAATGCAGGGACAAGTGAGTTTTCAGTTTTAAATTAGAAAGGGAAAGACTCAATAAGAAGATGACAAACTAAGACTTTTAGAGGATGGGCAACAAGCTATGTGAATGTGTGCAGGAGAGTATTCAGGCAGAAAGAATAGCATGTCCAAATCTCTAAGGTGCAAGCATGCCTGGTATGTCCTAGGAACAAAAAGGAGGCTGGAGGGGCTAAAATGGAGGACAGTAGTTCAAGAAAGTCACTGGAAGAGAGAAAGCTATGGTTCTGACTGTACAGCATTAGTTGGAACACTGAGGTAACCAAGAAAGATGCTAGTACTAATGGAGAAAGATAGCTAAATGCATAAAGAATCTAGGAATACCAAGAAGTGCTTAAGAATTGTTAGATAATTTCATGAAAGAAGACTGTGATTTGATAGTATAATACTCATTTTCAGGACCAGTGATATGCAAAGTATGGGTAAAATAAAACAACTACTTATGCAGGCTAGATTGGATTATTTTTCCTTGGAGAAAGGATGAGGGGAACTTTCAAAAAAGAAATAAATAATTTAGGAGATTTTTATAGGTCCTGGAAGCAGCATAGAAACGTTCAAAGAGTTCAAGAGGAGTGACAGAACAGAAAAGACAACGTGGAGAGACATGAGATTCCAGGTGTGAAGAAAGGCCTGGGAGTCTTGTGCGTGAAAAGCAGTTGGTCCAAAACAGAGGCAGAGCACACGATAATTTTTGTGCTGAAAGAACCAAGGCAGATAATAGTTACGAAGCTGTGAATGTTGAGGGAGTACTGGGAACTTTCCAGAATCTGGTAGAGTTTAAGGCTCCTCCTGGATTTGCACCATGGAAGATACGAAGGCCAACATATGCGTGGGCTCTGAGACTGCCAACTGATCCCTGCAAGGCAAGTCAGACCCAGTAACAGGGGCTCCAATGTCATATACCAGGTTATTCTTTAATGCTTATTCAAGAAACTGAAAATTACATTTCTCTTCTTTATCCCTATCTTTTCACCTTGAGAGTTTCGGATATATTAACTATTAATATCATATCATTAAAAAAATGAACATATAGCTCAATATATTCATCCTGGAATAGTCTAACAAAGTAAGAGTTTATAATTTTAATTAACCAGAGGAAAGTAAGATGTAATATTTCTGTATGTCTCTGTGTGTCTATATACAAATATATACTAATGTCATTTTTACATGTGGTCATATTTATAACCATGTGATATATAGGAAGATATTTTAAGGGAAAATAGATGCTAGAAAGCCATGCAGAAAAAAAAAGTGTTCATCAAAAAGTTAGAAGACTGCCTTAATCATTCAGAATAAAAATAATTTTCAAAGAGAAATTCTGGAGATTTAACTGCTACTGTTCCCTTCTATTATAATGGCTACACACACATTAACTGTATTTTATGTTTTTTCCTTGTTTGAACAAACTTATTTGGAGAAGTCATTAGTCAGCCTGATACAGGATACTGAACTGTAACATCAAGGATTTTATGCAGAAATTATTATATTTGCATAATGGATTTTCTTTAAATTGGATGCAGAAACATTTATTACCTACAGCTTCTATAAGAGTAAAGTATAATGTAGCACACTGAAAACATTGATCCCCATCTGGTTTAAAGATTGCCAAATTGTATAATGATATGTGTGCTCTAGAAGGTTTAGAAAGGATATTGCGTGGCTTGCAAGACACTTAGCTTTACAGGTTTTCAGCAGGAACATGATTGCTAGAACTCACTTATGGGGTCCTAATCTTTTTTATATCGATTACTTGCTGGGAACTACGTTTTTCTTAACCTTTATGCTTCAAAAGAAATATCTACATGTTGCCCTAGTGGCCTTTAAGACCAGCTAGGGATTTCCCTGTTAGGAGCTTACAAAAAGAAAGAACATTGTAATTATGCTGCATGTCTTATTTCGTGGGCTTACTGTGTGACCCCAGGCAACAGAGTAAATATTATTATTCAAAGGAAAGTCATGTGTATAGAAGATTTTAAAAAGTCATTGACAAATGTAACTGGTAAAGCTAAAGAATAAATAAGTTGCCTATAAGTAAGCATAGTGCATGCAAACACATGAGTCAGTAATTTTGGTTACATATCAATGATTCACAAGAAGCTCCTTACTCCAGCCAACTGAAACTAATTTTTATCCAACTAATGACTAAGTCAAAAAAGACTCTGATTTCTTTTCTTTATTAGAAAAAAATAGGACCCTGACCTTCATTTTTCTCATTTCACATTTAATGTTTTCTTCTTCACCTAACCTATCAAACCTCTCTGAGAGAAACAGATGTCTCCTCATCTCATCCCTCCTCCCTTTTCCACACTCTTCTTCATCTTTGACTTGCACACATATAGTACCCAGCCATTCAGAGTATGGCTTCTCACACTTCAGTAATCTCTTCTGCGTGTGCAAAGGTCTAGTAATCATTTACATTTGCATACCTTGATAGATCATCAAAACTGACTTTGCACAAAAGATCCTTCATCTTCCCTGCTCCCTTTGTCAACTGGGCAAAACTAAATTATTCTTCTCATTAACCATTTATGATCTTATCTGAATATTATTTTTCCAGGGAGGTATACCTTTAACCTTAGAGCAGTCTTTGGCCCTTCACACTGTTCTATATTCAATTAGTTATCAATTTAATTCATGATTACTATTTTTTCCATCACATGATCACAGACCCACCATCACTGCATCGCATTAAATTCTCATGATTTTATGAGCATTTGGTTTTAGTATATTGTAATTTCCTAACTGGTAGAACTAATCTCACACTCTTCAAGTTTCTAAATGTCTTTTACCACATATCTAGCTGCTTTAAGTGTCTTCATAACTATTTCACTTATCTGCTTATTTCTTACTGTTTCTTTTCTCCAGCCTGTATTATCTCTTGTCTGGCAATAAGGCCTTTCCATAACCTTATCTCTCAATCCATTTTTTCTAGTTTTATCTAACAATATTCCTTTATTTATATTCAACATTTAAATTAAACCATGCTTAGATGTCAAGTGTTCTTTTCTGTATATTTCCTTTTGTCTTACTGACTCTTTAACTGAATAACTTAAACACCTACACATTCTATAAAGCCCAAATTAAAGATTACTTCCTAAACAATCATTTTTTTTTTACTTTTTTTTTTAATTGACGTATAGTCAGTTTACAATGTTGTGTCAAATTCTGGTGAACAGCACAATGCTTTAGTCATACATGAATATACATACTCGTTTTCATATTCTTTTTCACCGTAAGCTATTACAAGATATAGAATATATTTCCCGGTGCTATACAGTATAAACTTGTTTATCTGTTTTATATATACCAGTCAGTATCTGCAAATCTGTAGACTGCCTTGGGCAGTATGGCCATTTTAACAATATTGATTCTTCCAATCCAAGAGCATGGGATTATCTTTCCATTCCTTTAAGTCTTCTTTCTAAACAGTTATTCTTGAACAACCTAGTTTGTTTGTTTTGTTTTTTTCTATCTTTTCCATCACTCACCTCTTCTTGTAGTTTTTATCACATACTATAAAAGATGTACTACGACTTATCTCTTATATGTTCTAGGCCTTATGATACTCCCTGAGAATGCACAGATAATTTTAAAAGATTATTTGTTTGAAGTAGCGAACATATATTCCTTATTTTTAGGTTTCTGGGAGAAGAAATGCAGAATTCTAGTTATAAAATGAATGAATAATAAAAACTGTGTGTCTTTCATTAAGTCCATACTTTAAAAAGTAGTGAAATAATCCTTTATCTCTTTGTATGCTGTCTTGATTTAATAATAAGTTAGGAAGCTGAATTATAAAATAATCCACATAAAATCGGACACTAAATAATACCACTGTGCATGAACTATGAACTACTTTTTTCATTGAGGGGAGGGAAATAAAACTTTGTCAAAGAGAGTAAGGCATCTATTTCTATTTTCTCTACTGTTTATTTTTTAAAATGAAAATTATTTACTTTTAATTTTATAATAATGGCAGTTGGATAATAAAATTCTATGATTTCACTATAAAAAGTAAAAATGTATTAATTTGGAGAGAGAGAATAAGATTATAATTTTTTTAAATTAGAATAAAATATAATTTCTTTCAGTAACAAAATTTAACCAAGGTAGAATTTAACTAATAGTGAGCAAGTATCCCCAATTACATTTTATTCTGCACTGACACTTGAACCATTCTTTGCCTCAGACTTTATTTTTTTAAACATGTTTTTTTCACCGCCACAAAAAAGAATCTCTCATGAACCCTTCTCGGGTTATTTGCTTTAAGACAAATGGAATCTTGCAAAGTCCTTGCACACAGGACCAATTTTAAGGATGTACACTAATACTCAAATGAAATATACATTTTAAGTAGCAATATTATTAATTTTTGGATGGCTGACATTTTATTTCCATTTTCATGGCAGCAACGAAATAGTATTTAAAGACCTATTATATCTCATTAAGATATATGATGAATATATGCATTCATTTTCATATATATTTCATTCAGGTTTAGGCCTTCAGGCATCCACATCTCAATACAAATGAATAGCTTGTAGTAGACCAATGTTTTCATAGAAAATGCTTTAAAAAGCCAGCTAAAATCTTTAAAAAAAACACTAAAATTAAACTTGAAATGATTGGAGAATTATCAAGCCAAAATAACATGAGGAAGAAAATAATCAATGGATAAATATAAACATACTAATATACAAGGAAATAGTCATCAACTGTTTTCTCTTATAGGTCATTCGCCTAAAATTCTGTGTCAAGAAAGATTCTGAAAATACTTTTCAAAAGGACTAAAGGCCTCTACTAAGAGACAGAGAAAACAACAGAGATATTAATAATCCTGAGGGAAAAAAGAAGAGTTTTCAGTTTTCCAAAAATAGAGCTATAAACTGTAGAGAAAAGAGTGCTATAAACTGTTTGATGCCCCTTTCTCCAGATATTGTTCAGCTGTGAAACTGCACAAAGCATGAAGCCAATAAGTCAATCAGAATGTTTAAAAATGTCAGAGTAAGTATTTTGACAGTCTGCAGTTCTGGGAAGATAGTAGTTAAAAATAATTATTAGAGTTCAAGACCTGTGTGTAGGTGAGTGAGTAGCTTCATAAAATACCCCTAAAGATCTAAATATGAACTATCTTACAACGCACCTTAATTAATGTAATCAACCCATATTCCTTACTTTTTCCTTTAACAATAAAGTGTGAACACTCTCTGCAGGAAGAGAACATCCATATACTTTATAATTTTTCAAGCACAATGTAAGGATTTAAGGAAGAATTGCCAGGCCCAGAAAAAGGCAGAATGTTGGGGAAAAAAAAAAAAAGAAGAAGAAGAAGAAAGAAAATAAATAAACTACATGATAATTTGAAGATGATACAATGAAATGGAAAGATACCTCATGCTCTTGGATTGAAGACTTAGTACTGTTAAAATTACCATACTACTCAAAGCAATCTACAGATTTAATGCAATCCCTATCAAAATACCCACGACATTTTTCATAAAATTAGAACAAATAATCTTAAAATTCATATGGAACCACAAAAGACCCAGAATTTCCAAAGCAATCTTGAGAAAAAATAACAAAGCTTGAGGTATTACCCTCCTAGACTTCAGACTACAGTACAAAGCTACAATAATCAAAACACTGCCATGGTACTGGCACAAAAGAAAGACACACAGATGAATGGAACAGAACAGAGAGACCAGAAATAAAGCCAGATGACTATGGTCAATTAATCTATGAAAAGTAGGGAAGAACATACAATTTTTAAAAAGACAGTCTTTAATAAGTGATGCTGGGAAAACTGGACAGCTACATGTAAAACAATGAGATTAGCACATTCTTTCACATCATATACAAAAATAAAGTCAAAATGGATTAAAGATCTAAATGTAAGACATGAAACCATAAAACTCCTGGAAGAGAACATAGGCAGAACACTCTTTGACATAAACTGCAGCAACATTTTTCTGGATAAGTCTCCTAAGGCAAAGGAAATAAAAGCAAAAATAAACAAATGGGATCTAATTAAACTTAAAAGCTTTAGCATAGCAAAGGAAACCATCAACAAAATGAAAAGACAATCTATAGTATGGGGGAAAATATTTGCAAATGACATGACTAACAAGGGGTTAATATCCAAAATATATAAAAGGCTCATACAACTCAATGTCAAAAAAAAAAAAAAAAAAACAATCAAAAAATGAACAGAAGACCAGAGTAGACACTTTTCCAAAGAAGACACACTGATGGCCAACAGGCACATGGAAGGATGCTCACCATCATAAATTATTAGATACATGAAAATCAAAACAGTAATGAGATAACACCTCACACCTGTCACAATGACTATCAATAAAAGTCAAAAAATAACAAATGTTTCAAAGAGTGTTGTGAAAAGAGAACCCTGGTACACTGGTGGTGGGAATGTAAACTGGAAAGGCACTATAAAGAACTGTATGGAGGTTCTTCAAAAAACTAAAAATAGAACTATCATATGACCCAGCAATTATACTCCTGGCTATATATCCAGAAAAAAAAAAAAAACCCACTATTTTGAAAAGATACATGCACCACAATGTTCACCATAGCACTGTTTACAATAGCTAAGATAAGGAAGCAACCCAAGTGTCCATCAACAGACAAATGGATAAGAAGTGGTATATATATACCCAGAAGGTGGGCCCTGTGCCTACTCTGCAGTGGTGGTGGGTGAGGAGGAGGGTGGGCAGGGATACATAAAACACAGCATTAAAGGTAACTTCTACCCTCTTAAAAAAACCAAGAAATATATATAGGAATATTGCTCAGCCATAAAAAAGAAGGCATTCTGCCATTTGTAGAACATACATGGACCTAGGGAATATTATGCTTAGTGAAATAAGTCTCATATAGAAAGACAAAAACAATACATCATTTATATGTGGAATATAAAAAAGTGAACTTATACAGCAAAACAGAAACATTCTCACAGATACAGAAAACAAACTAGTGGTTACCACAGAGGAGCAAGAAAGAGGGAGGGGCACATTAGGGGTATGGGCTCAAGAGATACAAACTACTATGTATAAAATAGATAAACAACAAGGATATATTGTATAGCACAGGGAATTATAGCCATTATCTTATAATAACTTTTAATGGAAGATAAGCTGTAAAAAAAAAAAAGTAAAGTATATGTGATGGAGATAATAAATAGTAGACTATAGAGGAAAATACGCAGAAAGAGAAGAAAGAATAAAAATTTTACCAGATTTTGAAATCTACATTAATAATAAAATGGAAATTTTAGAAGTAAGAAATTAAACAACTGAAATTAAGAAATAAACAGATAAATTTAACAGGACATTAGACTCAGGGCAGAAAAAAAGTTAATGAACTATGAGGTTAACACAAAATATCCTAGCTGGAGATCAGAAAAAAATTTAAAAATGAAAAAAAAATGCACAATCATTAAAGACCTAAGTTTTAAGGGCTCATATTATTAGATCAAGCTCACTCAGATCTTCTATCATAAGGTCACTTGATCTGGGACTTTAAATAAAGATTACACTCCAGAATGTGGGCCTCATCCAATCAGCTGAAAGTCTTAAGAAGAAAGACTGAGATGTCCTAAAGAAAACACAGTCTGTCTCAACTGCAACATAAAAATCCTGCCTGAGTTTCCAGCTTACTGGACTTTCCTGTAGTTTTTGGACTCAAGACTGCAGCATCAACTGTTACCTATATTTCTAGCCCACACCTTGCCCCACAAATTGCAGACATATGAGCCCCCATGACTGCAAGAGACAACTTGTCATTCCTTACAAATAAATAAATAGATAAATATAAATATAGATATATAGAGAGATATTTGGAAAGATAGCCCACTGGTTCTGTTTATCTGGAGAACTTCAGCTAATACAAAAGCCAACAGTTATCAGTAACATAGCATTTTAGAAGATTTAAATAAAATAGAATTTTCTAAGTACAAAGCTGAAACAAAAAGTAAAAACAAACCAACAACAACAACAAAAACTGCAATTGTCCTATATCTATACTTAAAAAAAAAATTACCCACTACAGGAAATCTTCAAATCCATATAACGTTACTGGTAACTTCTTCCAAACCTTTAGGTATGAAATAATGTCAATCTTACCCAAATCTCTAAGAAAATAGAAAAAAAATAAGAATGAACAATCAAAATTTCAGGTGATATAATCAGCATTTCCTCAATTGTGTAAGTTAAAAAAAAAAATCTTTACCAAAAAAAAAAAAAAAAAAAGAGCACAGGACAATTTCCTTCATGAATATTGATGTAAAAATCTTAAACAACATTTTACCAAATCAAATCTAGAAGCAAATAGGAATTACAATATGTGAGAAATATTTTGCATTTATTCTAGAAATGCAACATTAGTTTAATCTTTGAAAACTAATCAGTGTAAGTCACAACGTTAATTACGCTTTATGTAAAAGTAAAAAAATCACATGGTCATCTCAATAAATGTGGGAGAAAAAAACTACTTAATATAATTTGGGGTAGGGAGAATTATAAGATGATTCCCAAGATTTCCAGCCTCTGGTATTATTCATTCAAACATTAATCTAGGTGTTGTCGTGGAAGGATTTTGTAAAATTAATTAAGGTCCAACAGGAAGACAACTGGGTGAGCCTGATTTAACGACACCAGGCCCTTTAAATCTAGTTCTAGAGTTCAGAGATAGGAGAAATTAGAGATTCAAAGCATGAGAAGGATTCAGTGAGCCTCTGTTGGCCAAGATACGGGGTCCATATAGTAAAAACTTCAAGCAGCCTCTGGAGGTGAGAATAGTTTGTGGCTGACAGCAGGCAAGCAAGGAAGCAGGGACCTCAGTTCTATAACTTAGAACAATTGAATTATGCCAACAACTTGAATAAGCTTGGTGGCAGATATTTCCCCAAAGCTTCTAGACTAGAACTCAGCCCAGCCAAAACTTTGTTTTCAGCCTTATGACATCATGAGGAAAGAACCCAAACATTCCGTGCTAGATTTCTTACACACAGGATTGTGAGCTAATGAATGGTGGTTGTTTGAATCCTCTAAGTTTGTGTTATCACACTATGCAGCAATAGAAAACTAATATATAATTCAAAACGACAAATTTTTAGGAAAGTAGAAAGAGGACATTAAAATAAAGATTTTCTGCAAAAAAAAAATAGCAAGCATCAAGCTTAATGCAGAGACAGTCATATAATTTTCCCCCACTATAACAGGACCAGGATAAAAATGTGATCACCACTTCTACTCAACACTGATTGGAATTCTTAGCCACAGTGATAAGGTAAGCAATGTAAATGAATTGAAGAGGGAGAAATAAAAGTATCATTATATAAAGATAATAATGATATATGTGGAACATTCAGAAAACTCTACAAACTATTAGAATAAAAATGTAATTCTTTTTCTGGAAATTATTTTTGTAAATACCAGAAACAAACCAAAAAAATGAAATAAAAATACTGCTTACACAAACCTAAAACATTCTAATATCTAAGGATAAATTTAATAGAGGTAAATTTTCTATTCTGAAAGTTATTAAAAATCATTGGGAGAAATTAAAGACAAACCAAGTACAAAGAATATGCCATCCTTGTGAAGTGGAACACAATATTCTAAACCTGTCAATTCTATCCAAAGTGATCTATAGAAAAATACAAATAATAATAATAATAATAATAATAATAATAATAATAATAATAATAATACGAGCAGGGGTTTTGAAGCAGATAGACTCTAAAATTTCCATCCAAATATAATGTTTATGAATAACCAGGCATTCTTGAAGAAGAACAAAGCAGAAAGACATGCATTAACAGATAGCAAGGCTTTTATAAAACTATATTAACATGGTTGGTATAAATGCAAGGATAAAAAAATAAATAAATACTAACTAATGGGTCAGAATTGTTTCCAGAAACAAATCCAAACATATTTTGCCACTTGATTTATAAATAATAGGGCAGTGCTATAGGGAAAACATGATCTTTTCAATAAGTACCACTGAGTCAATCAGATATTGACATTGCAAAAAATAAATTACATCTTACTTCATATGACACACAAAAAATCAACTTTAGTTGCATTGTAGAAATGTAAATGCAAAACAATAAAAGATTTTTTTATCAAGACAAAAAAGATAGCCATAATATTGTAAATTGCACTACATTAAAATTAAGAATTATACCACTGAGAGTCAAAAGTGAAGCCACAAATTCCAGAAGATATTTTCAATGAACATATTTGATAAAAATCTTTTATCTGGAACCCATAAATAACTTCTACAATCAATAAGAAAATTACTGACTGTTCAATAGATAATATGGGCAAATGATTTGAATTTACACATTATACAAAATGATATAAAAATGGTCAATACACTTATGAAAATATGTTCAAAATCATTACTCATGAGGAAAATGCAATTTAAAATTACAAGGCAATACAACTGCACATCCAAAAGAATGACTAGAATGAAAAACAGACAAAATTAAATGTTAGAAAAGATACAGTAAAAATGAAAATCCCATTTACTTTTGGTGTCAATTTAAATAGAATCACCCAACCAATTGCTTTGCGCTATCTTCTAGTGCTAAACATATACACATCATATAACTCAGCAACTCCACTCCTAGGTATTTACCTAAGATAAATGTGTATATTATTCACCAAAGATATGGGTAAAGGAGGAAAGGTGTATTTATCATCCCTTTACATGATAAACCCAATTATAAACAAAAACAAACAGAAAAATGCCCATCAAATTTAGTATACTGTGATACATTCATGCAATGTAATGCTATATCACCTTGAGTACAAATGAACTTGTTGTATGTAACATCATGGATAAATATCAGAAACAAAGCCACAAAATAATTCATACTGTATGATTCCATTGTTAGAAAGTTTTAGGGCATACACATACTATTAAAAATGAGGATATGAATTAACTTATGAAAATAACACTGAGTAGGAAAAAATGTAGGGCCTTTGGAGTTACAGTAATACACTTTTTTGTGCTGATTACATGAGGTAAGTTTGTGAAAACTGTTGATATATATTTAGGATATGTGCATTTACTGATATGCAGCTTCTTAAATAAATATGTGAACTCTAAAATTATTTTTCACTTTTAAGTTTATTTCATGCTTTCATAATATGAGTATTTTGAAAAACATTTTGCTTATTTAACAAAATATACCAAAGAGCGTGGCTTAGGATGTGAAAAACAAACCAACATGAAATGCAACAATTAAGAGGATCTTATATAACTGGCAGTTAATTAAACCTAAAATACTGTTTAAAATTTAAGAATTACAGTACTTATAAAATGAGGGCAAGGGAGCAGTTTCTGGGGTGATGGAAATCTTTTATAACTTGATAGTAATTAGGGTTACATGATTATAATTTATTAAAAACTCAAGTCATCCACTTTAAGATTTATGCATTTGCATTTTCTACATGTAAATTTTACCTTGAAACTAACTGTAAACAAATATTGAAATCCAGTCAGCAGGTTTGCTTTTCTTGGTGCTACTAGTAATTCTGCATATATTGTAATTACATTAAAGACTTGAGTCAATTAATGAATGCATTGATGATCTGGGAGCCAGGTTTCTCATTTTGGGAAAACTAAGTCGAAAAAAAATGAAAGGGAGAAGAACAGAGAGCACTTTGTGATTTTTCATTATATCAGGAGGAAGGAGGGTTAAGAAAAAGAGAGGAAAAAGGAGGAGGGTTAAGAAAAAGAGAGGAAAAAGGAGAAGGGAGAGAAAATGAACTCCAAATACAAGTAATAACAATCTACAATATCTGTATTTCTTAGCTGTGTCCAAAGAGAGTACCCTGAAGCAATGATACTCCAATGGCAAAGACTTCTAGCGCTCAGATCTTCATATCAAAATCTCATTTCCCACTTAAGGAATCAATACTCCTTAGAGTAAAGGCTAAATCCAATACTGAGGCAAGGAAAGTACAAGATGATCCTGGAATATTTTAATCTAATTGTGCCTAAAAATGCTCAAAGAATGCTCAAAGAATGACAGGGACTTATCTAAAGGAAATAGTTGCTGACATGAAAGAGTTCTTACAGGTGGAATTTGGAAAAATTTGAGTATCAAAATTAAGGTACTAAGGGATTATAACACATGAAATAACAAAGGACAATATGAATCCATACTAGTATTAATAAATTAAGGAATAAATAAATAAATGAACTAGAAGGGAAAATCCTTCTTTACCTTTGAATGGCAACTTAAAATATAGATGAAATGAAGTTAGAAAATCATCCAGTGATACTAAAATTAATGATAATTTAATGAAAAAAAGATTTTACATGATTTCAACGAATTTCACCCCCAAATAGTTATCAGTTACAAGAGGAAAAATAGAAAATTTGCATTGGAGAAACCTGAGGGACACTATCTTAACAAAGTGATCTCATTTGACATCAACAACACTGAGAATAATACAATAGCATGTCCATGATATTCCTCCTTAAAGTTCAAAATTTGAATCAAATCCTGAGAAAACATCCAACAAACATAAAACGTAGGACATCCTACTTCTCAAAAACATCCAGGTTATTAAATATCAAGATTACTAAAAAAAAAAAAAGACTGAGAAACTCTGCCAAACTTTAAGTACTAAAGAAATATAGCAACTAAACACAACGAGTAATCCTCTACTGGATCCTGGATCAGGGAAAGAACAAAAGCTTTAAAAAAATTAGGTACAAACTGTGGATAACATTTGATCAATATCAAATTTTTGACTTTGATAATTGCACTGTGGTTTTTTAAAACAATGCCCTTGTCCTTAGTTTTAAGGGAGTGCACACTATAGTACTTAGGTGCAGGAGGCATGCTGTAGTCAAGATAGTCTCCAATGTAAGATTTTTTTTCACACCTGATTGTGTCCATTCTTTGTGATTAACCTTTGGGAATCAGCTGAATTTCCTGGATTAAACCCCGAGAGCCTATAAAGAACATTTTCTTACAAATGAATGAGCTACTGGTCATAGTTATGAATTTGATCCAGTGTGTGAAATGATTCTAGCCTTTAATGGAGCCCTACTGCATTGGATCTAAAACACATTGGTTAGTTCAACTGTGCATTGTAACCTTAAATCTGCAAAGAAAATTTGTACCTATAAACTCACCTCGAAATATGCTGTTTGTAGGCAGTTCATACTGAACCTATATTTATGTGTTTATATCCATATTCTTGACATATTATTTATGTTAGAGCCTGCCACCTGAGTGCTGTATTGACTACACACTGAGGTTTAAAACAGTATATAGCCATTTAAAAAACAACCCATCTGGGTAAGAGAAGGCAATTACCATTATTGCCTGCCACTTATGTAAGTTAAATCCCACATGTAAATATATTCTCAAGAGAAGGTGATAGATTGCCTCTTTGTTAAATTAAGAAGGTTCAAGGAGTGACACTTCATAAAAAACTGCCCTGCTGTTTCTACACAGGCTCTACTACTCATATATGCAATCAAACTCAAGTACACAATTGGACAGAACTTGCAGGGATTCATAGCCCTGCTTCATATCTAGAATTTTTCCTTTGATGAATGTCACGTTGCCAGCAAGCTCATCTGGTAGCATGTGGAGATAGAGTAAAAAACATTAAAACAGTCACATAAGTTACAAATCAATGACTAAAGCATCTTTTTAGTGACACAATCAGAATACTGAAACACTGCTAGGAAATAAAGATTATTGGTAATATTTTTGCCTATTTTAAAAATTTTAGCTACTATGAAACAGTAATGTGATTGGTATGTGTGGGGAAGTATAACAATATTGTGTCTCACATACTATCCTATGTGGGCATGTATATATAACCATTGAAACTAGGACTCAATAAAACAACTTTAAAGACAATGGAGATCATCTTGTCTATATTATTATTATCATTGACAAATAACAAGGGCAACAGCAATTTGCTATATATTGTATTTAACACTTGAATCTGGACATTTCAGGGAACACTAAAAAAGGTATTCAAATATTTAATGACTTTCAATTTGATCTGACTCAACTGATCAACAGAATTGGCACTTATCTTCCAACACTCAGTACACATGTAACAGGGCGTCAGTTTGTGTTTGCTTCAGTAAATCTTCCATTTGGTGAGACAGATACTGAATCAGTGATGGTCCTTGACACATAGGATTTTCCTCAAATATTTGTTAAATGAATTTTTTTGTGAAGTAGATTAGAGAGGAAATGAGGAAGAAAAATAAAACTATCGGAGCTGGTCAAAGATGGACGATGCTAGTGTAAGAGTCACCACTTTTCTAATGGAAAATATTCAAACACAGACCCATTAAATGATGGAAAAGAGAAACATGAAGTTAATTGGGGTTTTACCTAGAATCAGTGTTTTTCCAAGTATTTTTTAGCCTCTGAACCAGTGGTGTAATTGAAATCACATGAGGGAGGTTTATTCATAAGGATTTTTAAAAAATCGATACATAATAGAAACATTTTAAAACAGCTAAATAAGGGGATGTGTGAAATGTGTTGGTTCATGTATGTAAAACAATTAAAGATGACTTTAGCCTTTGTCAATAGAGTCAGAGCTATGTTATCAGTAGTTGGTGTCTCCATCCTAGATTTTTTTTTTGACTGAATTCTCTCTTTACTGGGATTTTTTTTTTTTTTTAAGTTGACAGGCAGCATTTGATGGTAAGTGACAATATTATTTTCTAATTTGCTCATAAACTCAAACTCAACTTTTTTTCTTTGTATCTTGTTTTTTTAAATTGAGGTATAGTCAGTCTACAATGTTGTGTCAATTTCTGGTGGACAGCACAATGCTTCAGCCATACATGAATATACATATATTCGTTTTCATATTATTTTTCACCATAAGCTACTACAAGATATTGAATATAGTTCCCTATGCTATACAGTATAAACTTGCTTATCTATTTTATCTATACCAGTCAGTATCTGCAAATCTCGAACTCCCAGTTTATCCCTTCCCACCCCCTTTCCCGCTGGTAACCATAAATTTGCTTCCAATGTCTGTGAGTCTGTTTCTGTTTTGTAAATAAGTTTGTTTGTCTTCTTTTTTTAGATTCCACATATGAGTGATATCATAAGGTATTTTTCTTTCTCTTTCTATCTTACTTCACAAAACTTCATGGCTCTTTGATTATTATCACTAAATCAGACATTTTCCTACCCAATTTTCTTGATTGTGTATTCATATGTATACGTGTGTGACCATCATTAATTGACCAGCTTTGACTGTTTCTAATATATGTCAGGCTTCATATGGTACCTAGTTAAACATTAAGCAACCTAGTTAGGTCCATAATATTATCCCTGTTTTAAATGGGCAGAACAAGTACATCAGAGAGTTAAAGTAAGTTACCACAAATACATAGCTACTTAGTTAAAGAGGTTAAAACCTGTGTCTAAACTCATATTTGTATACCATTTGGTGTCTACATCATGGTCAGTGTATGCAATTTGGTTAACTGAATTAAAAAATGGAAAATAAAAGCTTCTGTAGATTCTTGACTCTTCACAGCAACTACGTGTACATCTTTCTAAATGGCAAAAGCATCTGAAGGAAGACTTGTATTTTCTTGTCAATTCGCTTAGGCAATTTTAAAGGTACATAGGAATCATCACCTTTCTAAAGTAGTTTTTTTCCTTTTGAGTCATATTTCCTTGTTACTATGCTTTATATGTTTGAGTATAATACTTGATTTAGAAATCAGAGAGACAAAGTAAACAATTCTCTCTTCCTTAGTGTTGAAAGTTTAAGCAGTTGAAGTAAATTAGCTTGCTAGTACTACTTTTGGTTAGAAACCATAAGTGTAATTTAATATGCACTCTAGAAATGTCCTTTCCCAAAGAACAATTTTTTTTTAAATTTAGTATCATATCTACTTTCTCTTTGGCAAATATTTTTGACAGGTGGCAAATAAGCAAGTAATTGTTTCCACCAAAGCCAACCAATCAACCAACCAAATATACACACTCACTGCACTGACCAAAAATAGGTACCCTACAAATAGCGTTGAGCTTCAAGTGACTTGCTAAGCAGAAAAATAACTGAAAAGAAAGCAATAGGAAACAGACTTTCAATATTGCTGAAGATTCCACATTGCTGTCTATTCCACATTGTCTTTATGCTTGAACTCTATTGGAATTCTGATCTAGAATCCTCTAGATTTTGGCTTCTCTAGAATAAGAATTCTGGCTTCTTCTTTCTCCAAATCTCATCATCATTATGATCATTGATAGTGTTTTTACAGTGTATTCATTAAATAATCATTTATTATAGATATTTTTCTTAGAGTTTAATATGCATCACCTCAATTAAAATTTACAACAATCTGTGGCCCAGATACCTTTATTTTATCCACTTGGCACTATCCACTTAAGATTCATTTAATATATACAATATGTTAGAATATGTAAATAGGGGAAGAGAAGATCTCACAATTCTTACTTAACATGAAGATGGCATATGCTATGTGACTCAGCCATTCACTTTTGCTTTAGTCTTTCAAAAGTTTGGAAATTTGTATTATAGACAAATGATCTTCAAACTGAAGGGCAGTGTTGTCATTTTCAGGTTATCTGAGAGCTATGGTTCAAAATCCGTATATTAGTTAGAAATAACAATATCTCATATAAAGGGTAAGAATATGTTAGTAAAACAGTTTAGCTAAGTCTTTGGAACCTCAAAGAAAATGTAAAGAGGAAACAAAGTAAACTATGCTGTCTTTGACAAAATTGCCAATGAGAAATACGCAAAAAATTTTAGAATAACTAAGAATTTACATTTATCCTAACCTTCTAGTTGTCACTGCAACAAATCTTAGTTATCTTCTAATCAATCATTCCTCTTTGAAACAAGGAAAACATGATTATTGTCTCATGATACTGTCTTAGGTACTTTATTATACTGTGCCTTCAATGGTTGGTAATAATTTCTTAGTTATTTGCTAGATATATTTATGTGCATGATGTTGGAGATTTTAGACCAGAGGCAGGGATATTTTGGAAAGAGGGTCTGTATCTGAGCTACAACCAATATTATCTAATCATATAATGTCTCACCTGCCCATGAGAACAGCATGTAAAATAAATCTAAAAATCAAAGTTATTTTCATAAATGTGATCTGGCTTTAAATTTGTAAATTTCTCCAACATGCAAAGACTACACACTTTCAGTTATTAAATAGGAGCTTTTATATTGCAGTTAGTTTCCTTCTATTCATAATTTGTTAAATGTTTTTATCATGAAAGGTTTGGATTTTTTATATGCTTTTTCCATATTGAAATGATCATGTGCTTTTTTCCCACATGCATTCTGTTGATGTGGCATAATATATTAATCAATTTTGATATGTTGAACCATCCTTGCATTCCAGGAATAAATCTCACTTGATCACGATGTGTAATCCTTATAATATGTGACTGAATTGTTTGATAGTATCTTATTGAGGACTTTTACATCAATGTTCATAAGATATATTGGTCTGTAATTTTCTTTTCTTTGTCTGGCATTGGTATCAGAGTAATGCTGGCCTCACAGAATAAGTTTAGAAGTATCCCTTCCTCTTCAGTTTTTTGGATATGTTTGAGAAGTATTAGAATTAGTTCTTTAAATTTGGTAGAATTCAATAATGAAGACATCAAGTCAGCAGTTTTTCTGTAATTTTTGATTACTGATCCAATGTCTTTACTAGTTGTAACTCTATTTAAATATTCTACTTATTCATGATTTAGCCTTGGCAGGTTTCATACTTCTAGGCACTGCCCATTTCACCTTTGTTACCTAATTTGTTGGTGTACAGTTATCTATAGTGTTGTTTTATATTCCTTTGTATATTTGTATTATCAGTAGTAATGTCCCACTTTTGTTTTAGATTTTAGTAAATTGAATCTTCTTTATTTTTATAGTTTTCCATCTAGCTAAAGGTTTGTCAGCTTTTTTTGTTGATCTTTTAGAAGGACAGACTTTTGGTTTCATTGATTTGCTCTATTTTTCTATTTTTAAATTTCATTTGTCTCTGTTCTAATTTCTATGATTTCCTTCCATCTGCTGGGTTTGGGTTTAGTTTGTTCTCCTTTCTCTAGTTCCTTAAGCTATAAAGTTAGGTTGTTGATTTGAAATCTCCCTTGTTTTTAATGTAAGCATTTATACTTATAAGTTTCCTGCTTAGCACTACTTTGGCTGCATCCTGTAAGTTTTTGTGTGGTATGTTTTCATTTACCTCAAATTATTTTCAAATTTCTCTTGTAATTTCTTCTTTGATCCACTGGTAGTTTAAAAGTGTGCTACTTAATTTCCACAATTTTGTAATTTTTCTACTTTTCTTTTTGTTCAATTTGTAGTTTTATCCCATTGTATCAGAGAAGATACTAAGTATGATATCTGGCTTTTAAATTATACTGTGACTTAATGCATGGCCTCTGGTCTACCCCAGAAATCATCCCATGTACAATTGAAAAGAATATGTATTCTGTTGTTGCTGGGTAGAATGTTTTCTATGTGTCTATTATACTTAGTTGGTTTATTGTGTTAAGTCCTTGATTTCCTTACTTATTTTCTGTCTGGTTGTTCTATCCAGTATTGTGAGTGGGACAGTGAAGTCTCCAACTATTACTGTAGAACTATCTATTTCTCCCTTCAATTCTCTCAAAATTTGCTTCCTGTATTTTGGTGGTCTCTCATTAAGTGTGTAAGTATCTATAATTGCTATACCCTCTTGCTCTATTGAAAATTTTATTAATATATGATGTCTTCCATGTTTCTTGTAAACTTTCTGATTTAAAGTCCATTTTGTCTGATATTAATATAGCCACACTTATTCTCTTTTGGCTACTATTTTCACAGAATATATTTTCCATCCTTTCACTTTCAACCTATTTGCATCTTTGGATTTCAAATGAGTCTCTTGTAGACAGTATATAGTTAAATCATGTGTTTTTATCTATTCTGCCAATCTCTGGGTTTTAATTGAAGAGTTTAATCCATTTACTGATAAGGAGGGACTTACTGCTGTCATTGTGCTATTTTATTATATAAAACATTTTTTTCTAAAAAAGCCTTATAGCTTTTTTTGTCTCTCATACTCTGCAGTACTGTCCTCCTTTGGGCTTAGCTCAATTATTGTAGTGAAATATTTTAATTCCTTTCTCTTTTCCTTTTGTGTATATTTTATTGCTATTTTCTTTGTGGTTACCATGGACATTACATTCAACATTATAGAATTATTTTAATTTGAATTTATACCATCTTAAAGATACAAAAACTCTGCTCCTTAACAGCTCTTTACCTATTCCTTTTGGTTGTTGATGTCACAAAACTGCATCTTGTTATACCATTTGCTAAAAAACATAAACTAATTTTTAACTGTATTAGTCATTAAATTATAGAAAACCAGATTTTGAGTTATGAACCAAAGTTACAGTAACACCAAATTTTACACTAATTATTTTTTTCTTTAAATAAACTAGTCTTTTAAATTATGTAGAAACAAAAAGTACAGTTACAAGCCACTGTTACAATAACATTAGCTTTTATAATTGTTCCTGTATTTATCTTTATTGGTATCTGTATTTCTCCATACAGTTTTTAATTACTGTCTTGTATCCTTGCATTTCACCTTGCAGGACTCCCTTAAGCATTTCTTGCAGGCTGGTCTAGTGGTCACAGACTCCCTCAGCTTGTGTTTATCTGGATATATCTTAATTTTTCCTATACTCATAAAAGACAGTTTCTCAAGTTATAGGATTCTTGGTTGATAGCTTTTTCTTTTAGCACTTTGAATATATCAGCCCAGTCTTCTGACCTCCAAAGTGTCTGATGAAAAATATGCTGATAATCTTATTGAGCATATTTGAGTTCATCTTACTTGGAGTTCACAGAGCTATTTGGATGTTCATATTAATGTCTTTCCTCAAATGTTAGAGGGTTTTAGCCATTATTTCCTCAAATATTCTCTCTGCTCATTCTCCCTCTGTTCTTCTTCTGGGGTTCCCATAATACATATGTTGATCCATTTTATCATATCCTAACAAGCTCCTTACAATCTTTCTGTCATTCTGTTTCTCAGACATAATAATTTTCCTATCCTCAAGTTTGCTGAGTTTTTCTCCTACCTACTCAAGTCTGTCTTTAAAACCCCCTAGCAAAATGCTTCATTATTATGGTATTTTTAGCTTCAGAAATTTCATTTGGTCTCTTTTTAGGTTTTCTATTTCTTTACTGATACTCTCATTTTGTTCACATATCCTTTTCTTGACTTTCTCCATGTCTCTCTTTAGTTCTTTGAGTATTTTTAAGATTTTTTTTTAAACCTTTGTCTAGTGTTTTTGCCATTAGATTTTTTTCAAGGATCATTTCTGTTGACTTTTTCTTTTTTTCCCTTTGAATATGCCATACTTTCCTGTTTCTCTGTATGCCTTGTGATTTTTTTTTTGAACAATGAACATATAAATCTAATAATGTAGTAACCCTAGAAATCAGGTTCTCCTTTTTCCCCATGGTTTTTGAGGGTGTTGCTGCTGTTGTTGTTGTTTTATTGTTTTGTTTTTGCTTTTGTTTTGTTTTTAATTGTAGACTGTCTGTGCTGAGAATCATACTTAGGTATAAACTTAAGGTCTTCTCAGGCCTTTTCTGAGCTTTTCCCATGGCATGTATACTTTCTAACTTTCATTATATACACAGTTGCTTTTGAATTACCTAGTCTTTAATGTCTAGTTGCTAAAAGCGTAAAAAGCAAAAAAGTAAAGGGGGGTGGGGAGGGACCCATCCCCTTAAATTTTTGGAAAGTCACTTCAGCCAAGGGGGTAGGGACTGCAACAATGGGAGAAGGTGCACAACAATGGCTGCCCATCTCTTTGTCTGCACTTCTGTGATCAGAAACTACAAAAAACAATCAGAACAGAGATCCTTAATATTTAGAGAACAGGGTCTATTTTGCCTACCCTCACTCACACGAACTGTGTGAAAACTGCTTCAGGAATACGTGCATAGCTGCCTGCCATGTGGCTAGGGTTAGTGAAGGAGTAATTGCTGTTGTGCTAAAAGCTGAAGTTGACTGAAATGAACCACAACTAATTGTCTAAGTCTTCCCCTGAAGTAATAAGCCTTCAACAGACTCCAGAGTTTGAAAACAGTTACATCAGAAAGACTCTGCCAGTGCAATTACTGGCTAGGTAAAAAGACAAATTCCTGATGGTACCTACTCCATCTTCCCAGAATCTGCTGGACAATCTCTGATATATATTTTTAAAAACTCTCAATTGAATTTTGTACAAATTTTATCTTTAGCACCAATTTTTAACTCCAAAATTAAAAAAAAAACTAATACTCTGATTTGTTTTAATATTTACACTATATTCCTTTTTGTAAAATATGCATTAACTTATTCAATCTCCACGCCTACTCAGCAGTGCTATCATTATTCTCACAATACTATGTACCAATGTGAAAACTGATAAACAGAGAAGTTGTGTAATTTCCCAAAGATCCTACAACCAATAAATGTCAAAATTTTGATTTGTACGAAAGAAATGTGGCTCCCAGATTTATACTCCCAACCCCTACAATTTATTTCAGAGTACTCATGTGACCAATTAGGAAAAGTTATGCTCACTACCAAAGTTCTTTGTGCATTTATTAACACAAAATAGTAAATGTATTAATAGTTATTCATACAGTTAAAAGCCCTGGTACTAATAATGCAACCAAAAGTTAACAGAATATATTATAATGTCTCTTTAAGTTCACAACAGCAGGAAAAAAATAAAATAATACAGCTTTTCTTTACCAGCACAATCTGGAAACCCAGGTTCTTCCAAACCTATTCCTCTGGCTAAGAAAAGTTCAAAAGGAAACAGCTAGTATGTGAGTGATTACAACTTTAGACATGAAGCCTTGTGGATTCAGTATAACAGTAAAAATATTATTTTGAGTAGCTCTGCCTCTTAATTATTCAGTTTATCATATCTAATAATATCTGCCAAAATCTACTTTTGGTTCTAAGTTTTTTCTAATTGTGCATTTTCTTTTCAGGATCTAATTTCATCCTGAGGAGGCACTGATGGTTGACTCATTTTATGTTCTTACCACTTTTCAGTGTGCTGACTGAAATGCTCACCAACTAAACATTTCCCTTATCTCTACTGCTTAGTGTTATTTAGCCCCAGTCATTTTTGGAATCTATCCCTAATAATGAATTAAACCTCAAATGAGATAGACAAATCAATGTAGTCTGAACTTCCTCAATGTAGGAATAAAAAAGCTGGTCCAGGTAGAACAATCAAACTATCCAAAGGTGTGTAATATTTTTATATTTGTTTACATATACCCTGTGGTGAACTAGAAAAGATTTAGAGCAGTCTATAGTGATATTTAAAACACAACAAGAGAGTTTAATGAAAACGAAATGAAAAAAAAAAATAGGTAAACAATATGAACATTAATAGAAAAGAGATAGAAGTATGTCTAAAATAGAAATAAACACAGTAAAATCATACATTTTCTAGATATGGGACATTAATTTGAAATGTTAGAAGCAATCCAAATAAGAAGACCAGAAAACAGCAAAATAGTGTGTTTAATGATAAAAATCACACAAATTACTCAAGGAAAGAATAGCTATTAATGATACTATAACAGAAATATATTTCTCCAAATACCCTCATAATGAAGAATTTACAGTAATTCTTAAATCACATTTCTTATAGTAGAAAATGTGTCTTAATATAAAATAATGTTGTCTTACAGGAGCACAAATAAGTAAATATATATGTATTAAGACTAATAAGAAAACCTGTAATTAGCCAAGATTTTTCTGGCTTTGTTACTAGAGGATAATTTTATATTCTTTGATATAGGTAAATGTTATAAATTTCAGCAATTCTCCATAATTAACTGTCTTTCAGCTGAACATTCTATACTTTTAAATAGCATTCCATTAAAAATTGTGTTGCCTGGTAAATAAACTGAACTGGTTTTGGAATTAGCCTTTTTTTCCTATTATGATATATTATAAATTTATTTCTTCCTATCTCTTGCCATGAGTCACTGATTGTGCCACTGATCTGATCCCAAGCCCAGCCAAACTTTCAAACCTGAGTGAAATATGTATAGTTATAAGCTCCTAAGATATGGGGACTGCTTGCTGTTTGATATTATCAGAGTAATACTTAATAGAGGTAGCAAGTACAGAAACTTATGCTCAATTATATACATTATCAGGGGGAAGACTGACATCATACTTTTTAAATGTAGAACAAGATCATCAAAGCTTAATAAAAGCCATCCAGATCTGATTCAGATTTGAGGTGAGGAAAAACAGTAAGAAACAACTAGTTTCACAATGACTCCTAGCTATTCCAGCCTAAATTTCATTTCAAGATGCTGCCCTTTCTGCCACAATTGAATATAATCAGGGAAGCTAAGATGGACCTCTCTTGGAGTTAGCTATCTACGTCAAAACAAACTGTCTTGTCTGGGAACGTCCTTTATAGTGATAGGTAGGATCCCAATCATCACAGCTCTGCATTTTTGTCCTACCTAGCTGATTCTTTAGGAATATATACTTGACCTAGACTGGGCCAAAATTTTTAATTTGTAATAAAAGCTAGGGAACGAGCAGTAGGTGAAATTGCATATGGTTGGTTGTCAAGCCTCTCTTTTATGTCAATTAATCAAGACTCATCATATTTCTAAATTTCTACATCCTTTACCCTTTTTTACTTTTTTAAATCTTGTTGGGGAAAGCTGACACTATATGATCGCAAGTAATACAGCAGGTTTTGTCAAAAGTTTATTTTTTCTGACAAGTGCAATTGGGAATAACTCCTTACAGATTAGTTCCTTACACTGAATGTGTTCTGAGTGACTATGGTCTCATGTCACTTATAAGCCCTATTGCTTTTTACATTGCAAAAACCCTGCATGTCCAGGGAAATTAATTCTTGATTATGAAATACTCTAAATTTTATTTTATATAATATCCCTTAAAAGGAGAACATGAAATAAAAACTATCACATATATCTTTGTTATTAATACCAAAGAATCAAAACCCAGGTTGGTTGTTTCAATATTATTTGGCCATAATAAAAAAATTTTGTATTTTCATTTTTCAGTGGCAAAGAACGTTGTTGCTCCTCATGCCAACAATATACATTCACACAGGCAGTTAAACTATCACCAGTCTTCTGTTTGGCTCCAGGTAAGGGAAATAACAGCTTGTGGAAAAGCTAATTAGATCCAGTTATTACTCACCTGAACTAATTTGACCTCCGATGTCTGGGAAGACGTCATCTGAATTAACTGAATAGAGATTTAGCTACTATATGCACATGAGTTACTGTGGATAATTTATTCCGAATGAAACGCATTTGGAGAAGAGGAATGTACTGATTGAGACAAAATAATTTTAAAAAGGAGGGAGATGATCTAATTAAAAACTCCTAAAGGAATATGATTGTGCAACATAACTTGTACTGATTCATTAATCATTTGCGTATTTTCTCAGAACAGTCTCTTGCTGTAAGTAAAACAAAAGTCCTTAATTTTACTTTTAAAGTCTGAGCCTAAATTTGTTCATGTGATAAGGTGATGACTTATACTGATCAAATAAATCCTTCCCTCTATGGAATTTCTCTCCCCCCCAATATATCATTTATTTAAAATGGTAACTAGATGCAAGAAACCCTTCTTGATTTTGTAGTTTCTAGATAGTTAATAAAATCCACACTAACTCACATAGATGGTTTCTGGGGTATGACAACACCACAATATTTTAATATCTGCTAAGTGCAGAGCAGAGTGCTCTAGGCAACATAAGATATTCAACGGGTTATAACTTCCCCCCAGGTAGCCAAAGCATGAGGAAGCCCTCACATTGGCATAGGCTTATAATGAGAGTTTTTCAGGAGAAAGTTGATGGACAGATAGAAGACGATCCACAAATATCTATTCCCATTTACTGAATCATTTTTATTCACTGGTAGGAAAACACATATTCTGAACCAAGAAAGCTTTATCAAATCGTGCTGAGAAATGACTAAGAGTGAAAGTGAATTAAAATATGGAAAATAATAAACAACAGCTCTCAAAGTAATTATTACATAATAGGATGATAAAAGGGGATTGAAAAGGAGATGGGTACATAATTATAAATTTCCACTCAGGTCTGTGAAAGAGTTAGCAAAGCACATCACTATAAAAGGAGAAAGAAAAAACTCTCTTTATACCTTTTCCTTTATTCTTTATGACACTTAGCCTGCTATGCACTTTGTAGCAAAGGAACAGCTTCTAATCTATTTACACAAACCTAAATAACTAGTGGGTACTGACCAAATGGTAGTTCAGACAGGGGCAGGCAGTATTCAGGCAGGGGAGGCAGAGGAGTCCTATACCTTGAAGAATTTGTGACATCCTATAACAGACACATGACTCCATCTTCTCAACTGTATCTTTGAATTTTACACTTTATACTCTCTTAAAAAGCCAATAGCCTTGTGACATATTTAAATCACCATCAATCATATCTAACTTAGAATAATTTAAAGTTCTGAGAGTAGGCTTCAAGGCAAGATGAAAAGGACAGCATTAGATAACATAGAGATGTGTAAGGGAGTAACACTAATGTGACAAATAGAAATTACAGAGAAGAGAGTATGAGGACTTAACACTGTTTCCTAGCCAATAACAACTATTTCTGATGAGCCCAGTAGCTCAGATGTCACTGGATCCATTTATTTGCATTAAGAAAGTCATGAGTATATGCCACTATTTCTTCACCCAACTTCTTCAAACAGATCACATAAAGCCAGATGGGGCAAAATCAGGTCTAATGTATTTTTCCCTAACATTAGTAAACAGTGTTTTTGCACTTATGTGAATTGATCTTGGGTATGTGCCTAAAATGCCATGAAGCATTTATTAGGACATAAATACATAACATTTAGTGCAAAATTTCTATTAGCCACATTTTAAAGAAGAAGACACTGTGGCACAGAGAAGCTAAATATATTTCATAAGGACAGAAGCACACCTATAAGTGATATAAATCCAGCCTGTCTGTCCATGGTCTTACACTATGACTTTGCTATGCTGTCTCACTGAAAAGACCAAAAAAAAAAAAAAAATTAATGGTATTAGAATATGAAAAAAGTTACCCAGTAGTACATAAATGAGTACACTTCAAAACTTTTAGAAAGTAAACACATTTTTGACAAAACAATCAGTTGAAAATTATATATAATTTAAGAGAGCCTCCTAACATAATACATTTATTTTCTTTCATACAACAGCAGATTTCCTTCTGCCTTCATATTAGATGGATGGAAATTTTCAGCAACCTAATTTTGGCTCTGAGTCACAGTCAGAAAACTGACCAGCAGTTTCCTTGATATGATCAACTCAGCAGGCCAGCACAGATGGGCCTCCATCACCTCCTATCATTGAGTGCATTAGTGTTGTCATCCCCCAGATCCAATTACATGAATGCTGCTTGGCCAAACAACACAGGGCCTTCCTTGTCTCCAGTGTCTCCTTTTAGAAGTGTATACAATATCACTTTGCCTCCTGGTGCTGGAGGTGGCCTCCTGGCTAATTTGATAAAGAGAACAAAAAAATAATGTGACCCAACCCAATGCTGGCAACTGCCTTGGTGTTAATACTATTTCTTTAACACTTGTAATTCAATCTCTTAATAAATAAAGCACAATTTTTTCCCTTAGCAACTGAGATTCAAATGCTTTGCGATAATATTTCCAAATTAGAATCAGCAGCACAGTATATGTATCTTCCTTCTGTCGACAAGACTTACAAGTTTTATTGTGAATTTAATTATTCCCTGTCTGACCTCAACATATTATCCTACCACCAAGATAGGATTAAGGGATTCCTGTGATATAATTTCAGTTTCAATTTTTAAAAATAACTTTGTTTTTGATTTCTACAAAGTAAGGGCTACCATTAACAGAAAAGCTTCAGGATTAAAAAAATAATAGGTGTTTTGAGGACTTTCGTTTGTTTGTTTGTTTTAATTCGTTTAGAATGTCTACAAGCCATATATCACCACCTAAAACAATATTTCTGTTTTCATAATATAGGAATACAATAACTCAATAATTAGGGAAATCCAGAAATACATGACAGGTGATGCTCACTGCTGATCATCCTTTGACATATGCTTTACTTTTCAGATTCTTCACTTCAGAAATATAACACAATCATGATAGCAGCAGGAGTAAGTTAGGCTATGACTGTCATTCCAATTTCCTTTATTGATCTCTATCTCTCACCTATCTATCTTCCTTTCACACTGAAGGTAACTGCAGAGAAAAATCAAGAACCACAAATGGCAGGTAAGTACTGTAGGTCTGAGTATGTGTCTCAATATTTTGTCATATAGCACATGTAGAGTAATGGCAGTGGATTTGAAAGGAGACTTTTTTTTAGTTTTTTAGTTGCTAAAGGATCACCAAAGTCAGCTCAAACAATTTGTGAATTTATACAAGTTCTCTATTCTTCAGGGAGGAAGAACCATATCCTGGGATATGGCATGAGCAAATTACTCAAAGAAGAATTCAGAGCAGTTCTAGCAGTGTTTTTGAACACTTCCAGTTAGTGTGCCACTGAAAGGTGGCTAACTTCCCTCACTGCAAAACTTTGAAAGTTTAATTAACAAAAATATCCTCTCAAATACAAAATCAGAGTTCCCAAATTATTGGGTTATTTGTTATTGTTTCCTTAAAACAACACAGCAATGGATGGAAGTGTTTCTAATCAGAGATAAATTTAAAGCACGATTCAGATAGATAGGATAGTAACAACAGAAGCCTGGGGAGTAGGATGAACCAGTATGCCCAAAATGGTAACATGTGTGTGTGTACCAGAAAGAGCATTCAAAGCCATATTAAGAAATGAAAGAATGAGTAAATGGCAGCATCAGGCAACTGTAAAGCCTATTTGTAGACTTTAAACTCAATTTTAGAGATAATGAAAAATTGTAGAAGATGCAGAAGACAGAAGAAATATAAGAAATTACTGATATAAGAAATAACTCTTTTACCATTACTGAAAGAGTTCAAATAAGAGAATCAAGATTTTTTAGGATGCAGTAACGACAATAATATTTAGCTTTTACCAAAAGAATTTTAATGTAAATTTAATTAAACATTGCATATGAGATAAGCTTTTTGGCTAAAATAGTTTTAAAAAGAGTAAATGCTAAAATAGTGCTGTTTTGGGGTTAGGGAGTGGGAGGTACAGACTGCTGGGTGTAAGATAGGCTCAAGAATGTATTGTACAACCTATCTTTAAAAATTATATACAAATTTTAAAAACACACAAAAAACAAACCAAACAAGGCAAAACAAAAAACTCAGGGTATCTTATATGAAAAAAATAGTTCTGTTTACTTTGAAGTTAAATTTGCTGAAGTACTATAGTCCTAAGTGTATATATAAAATCAGAGGCAAAATTTAATGTCAGAGAATATAGAAATCCTTATGAATTCAAAGGATATATTGACAGTTAAATCTAGGATACCTCATTTTTGAACTGAATTATCTCAGAGTTTACCAGAACACAGAAATAAGAAGAAAGTGAGATACAGAGAGAATAAGTGACTTGTCCAAAGTCATAAAGCTTGTAATTGGAAAAAAAATAGAATAAAACTGTGTGTCTTTATTTTTCTTATAAAATATTTCAAACATATATACAATGTATAGAAAAATAAAATAGTCATATCCCCACTATGTATTTTTAAAAACCCTAGTATTTTGGCCATATTTGATTCAATTTTAAAAGGAATGCAATATTACATATATCATTAAAGCCCTAGTGTGAAGCTCTATTTGTCGCTGCTGGAAACAGACCTCTTAAATGTGGTGTTTATTATTTTAAGACATATTACTTCTAAAAATAATTCATATCCTTTGAATTCAGGAAGACATCTTGGGGTTTTCCTAATAAAATGCAAGTATTAAACTCATTTGGAACTGGTCTGAAAAGATGTTCCCAGCTGAATTTAAGTAACAGTTTTAAAGAAGTCATATCTGAATGCATACAGTCCTTCCACAGAAGTAAATTATTGTCACTTTAAAAAAAAAGAAAATGAAAACAGAACGTCCTGGACAAGCAGTCAAAGACAGCTGTATCCTACTTCCTGTTTTCATTATTACCTTCTATGACCTTAGGCAAATTACTTAATAAATCTGATTCTTCTTATCATGGAAATATTATACAAAGTATTACTGAGGTGTTTGTCTTTCCTATGAGCAAGATGTATAAATGTGTTGTTTAAAAGGACATTGCAGCATACAAATAAATTCATAGATCCTAGAAAACTTGACGGAAACTTGAAGATTTTAAAGGGATTTGTAAGATTTTAAGTGTTAAAAAAATGATCCTCACATAGATCAATGGAACAGGCTAGAGAGCCCCAAAATAAACATACACTTACCATCAATTAATCTATGACAACGGAGGCAAGGATACACAATGGAGAAAAGACAGTCTCTTTAATAAGTGATGCTGGGAAAACTGGACAGCTACATGTAAAAGAATGAAATTAGAACAGTCTCCAACACCACATACAAAAATAAACTCAAAATGGACTAAAGACCTAAATGTAAGACCAGATACTCTAAAACTCCTAGAGGAAAACATAGGCAGAACACTCTGATATAAACTGCAGCAACATTTTTGTGAATCTGTTTCCCAAAGTAAAGGAAATAAAAGTAAAAATAAATAAATGGGACCTAATTGAACCTTTTACACAGCAAAGGAAACATGAACAAAACCAAAAAACAACCTACTGAATGGGAGAAAATATTTGCAAATGATATAGCTGATAAGGGATTAATATCCAACATATGTAAACCGCTTATACAACTCATCAGAAAAACAAACAACCCAATTTAATAGACATTTTTCCAAAGAGGATATGCAGATGGCCAACAGTCATATAAGAAGATGCTCAACAATGCTACTCATCAGGGAAATACAAGTCAAAACCACAATGAGGTATCACCTCACACCTGTCAGAATGGCTATCATCAAAAAGAATGCAAATAGCAAGTGTTGGCAAGGATGTGGAGAAAATGGAACCCTTGTACACTGTTGGTAGAAATGTAAATTGGTGTAGCCACTGTGGAAAACAGTATGGAGGTTTCTCAAAAAATTTTTTAAAAAAACTACATATGACTCAGCAATTCCATTCCTCCACATATATTTAAAAAAACTCAGAAACGCTAATTAGAAAAGATATATGCACCTCACCATGTTCATTGCAAACAACTGTATTTTAATCAAAGGATTTTATATCCTTATCTACAATTACAGTAAGAAGCAGTGAGTAATATACTATTTCTGAATTTCTCTGGGGGGGTGGTATTTTGTTTTCAACATTTAGAATTAATTTAGAGACAAATCTTTAATAAAACACCTTTTCTTAGCTAAGTATCTTGGAAAACAAATTCAGACACAAAACTTTAGTTGAGTGTAGTTTATGTGGAACATCATCCAAGGAAGTGCAAATGAGGGAGTTGGAAAAGAAGAAAAAACAATCAAGGGTGTCTTAATGGAAAGGTCACCATTTTGACCATCTGAGAGTTTATCTCACTGGATACTCTCAGAGGAACAGTGTAGAATACATTTCAGACTTGTTTCCTTGAAGATAAATTCCTTAGATAACTTAGGTACTAAGGCGAAGGGTTGTCTGTGGGAATGTTAAATTCCGGCACTGGACTGCTATCTTCTTTATCGGCTGAATGAGCCTCTATGGCTCAGAAGAAAGCTCCCAGGAGGAGAAGCAGAGAGATACAGGCTCCCTTTGAGGAGAGAAGCCTTCAGCATAGACAGGAAATTTCCACGGCAGCAGCAGGGAAACTTCCAGATAGAAGGAATTTGGATAGGGCTGGGAAATCACAGCATGTTATACAAGCAAAGGGAGTGCTACTTTTACTCTCTAACACCAAAAGTTAATGCAAGTATTATAAATCATGACAACTAAAACTGTAACTAATGAAAATCAAGAGGTGCAACAAAGAAAAAATGACTTACAATAGTGAAAACAACCTTTTAAGAACTAAAATGTGTAACAACAAGGTTGGGAGTTGGGTAGGTGAGAGAAAAGGTAGGAGGTAACATAGTGCACCCCATTCTGTGCTTTTTCAGTCTGTACTATAGATACTCACTTCCACAGTTGGTGCACTCATAAACAGAGCTATAAAGGCATTAGCATTACTTCACCTTATAATGGTAGTATCCATTAGAAAAATTAAACTTGGAAATATTAACCATGATTTCCTCTGGGGAGTTAGAATGGGCTTGGGAATTATTAACACAGAAAATAATTCTTTGCCATTTTATAATTATTTTCTAAATTCATCCGAGCTCATCAGTTAATTTTTGATTTTCACAGAAGTTAACTGAGGGACATGGAGAAGTGGAGAGCGTAAGGTTGCATTATATGATGATGACATAGACTGGGTTTGAATAAAGTCTGATGATTTACAAACTCAAACCTTGTTTATTCTGTATAAGTCACTCACCTAATTTTTATATAAAAAGGATTAAAAATTATTCTTAAATTGAGATTTATTTTACAGGACATATTTGATATTAAATGGTAATCCTAATTTGATTCCTAAGCTTTTGGTTTTCTTCTCTTGTTTATATTAATCATTTCAGATGGAAAGTATTACTTTTTAAAATATTTAAAAAATAAATTTTGGTTTCAAACCACAGAAGCATCTATGATAGTGTAATTGAGGCAGCAAACCACTTGACTGTAAGCTATTTACTTGGGTGACCCTAGCACAACTAATAAAACTGAAGGCAGTTTTCCTGATGATGACTTTTGATCAAAATTTCTGTACAGTTTCCCAAAAGGGCACATTTTTTGATTGTAGAATCTATACTGAAAGAAAAATAAAGAGACTAGGAACAAGGCAAAATTATTTTTGAAGTTTTTACTAACCACTTCCTAGGAAATTGTACACAGTAGAACATTTCTGCTTCTCTTACTCATGCAACGTTATCGTCTTTCTCTTGTACAGTGTGTTCCTTAAAGAGCTATTGGGTAACTCTTTGTCCTAGAAATGAAATGTATGGTAGTAGTTGAAGGCACATAGGAATACTTTGATATTGAAAGTGATATTGGAAAACAGAGTAACTGTAAAATAGGGGGGAAAGAGCAATTTTTATCATATTGACATGAAATGTTATATTTTCTCTTTTTTTACATGTTACTTATAGGAAATATAGGTTTAATTTATTGATGGTTTGACATTTGAAACAAGTTGAGTAACAATGTTATATTTTCAAGCCTGGAAATATTGCTTGATAATGTCCCTCTTTTTTAATGAAAACAATGCAAGAAATATGGAATGGAAACTTATCCTTTCTCCCTCTCTCATTGTCTCTATGATGTTCTTAAGTCAGGGGTTACATTGTTTTTAATTTTACAATTATTATGTTATAAATATAACACAAGAATTAAGAATTCAGTTTTCAAAAAATTCAGCGTTTCAGAAGAGCAAAAAAAAAAAAGAATTGTAAAGGTAGCCAATTTCACCACTAACCACCTGACCTCTGATACTGAGTCCTAATCCACAAGTTAAACATTTTTAACCTTTTCTGGTTTGGGGTTTTCAAATGGCTACTCCCTTTATTGATTTATTGTTTTTATACATTATTTATTATCTCTCCTAATTGAAGCTTGAAGATTTACTATTGATCTCATACCTCACATTTATTTTTCATTCTCCTTCCAATTTTTTAATAATACCTAGTTTCCAGATCTTGTGTCTTTATAATTCTAAGATACATATTATAGCTCCACTTTCTTATCTCTCAATTTTAAACACATCATATATATTAAACCTTAATTATCCAAAATAGGACAAACATCACTCTTGCCACTCTTTCACTCAGTTTTCTCTGCTCCTGAATTTCATCTGTTGTCCATTACATTATTCTCATAGCTGAGATATTCACATGCACATGCATAATCGGTTTGTATATGCAAACCCCCTATGCTTTAACTATAATTTCATTGCAAAAATCAGAAACAATTTCATTCATTTTTTTAGATCAGAAATAAGTAAATGTGTAAGGAAATCCTTAAACCACTATGTTAAGGAGACTATTCCAAGAATCAAAGTTAGTACACTTCTTACGCACAATTCAACAGTTGTTCTAAATTTAGCTTCTTTGCATTTGGCCCTTTATGATTTTTAATTACTTTATCTTGTTCTTTTTCAGAGATAATGGATATGCTTTTACCCAATCATTGTAGGAATCATATGCCTTAGTCATATAATTTCCTTGCCTTTATTTTTTCACTATTTTATTTATTTTTTAAAATTTTAGCAATTATATTTTTATTGCTAAAATTCTCTTATTACATGGTGTCTCACTCATATTATACTTTTCTTATATTTCAAATGACTTACCTTTTTTCATATTCTAGTAATATAATTTTTTTTAAATGATCTTCTCTTCCTTTATTTCTATTTCATTATTCTGGAATCTATTACATGTTTTCATCTTGAATTGTCTTCTTGTTGATTTTCCTCAAATGTTCAGGGATACTTGGCAATCCAATTATAGCTGTAAATAGAAGTCTAAACTAGGTAGAAAAATATAGGCCAGGATTCCTCTGTTATTGTATAAATCTGTTCCCAAATAGGTCCTTCCATCAGGAATGGAGCTCTGTAAGCATAATGAGGTCATACAAGTTGGCAACACAAGCTACAGAAAGGGAGCAGAAAAATTAATTGTGTACCAAAATACAGTCCTTGAATTAACTACTCTTAATTGTTCTCCATAATTTTTTGACCTGCAAACTAGGGGCAAGATGATTAATCAGGGTTTAAAAAGAGTACTAGACTAATACTTTAATTTTAATTCAATTTAATTTTAATATCATTAAAAATATCTTTATTTTGCACATATATATATAATTAAATATCTGTGTGTATATATTTTTTTCAAAAAGCACATAATTAAAAACCAATAGTGTTGAATAATACGTTTTTAGAAAGTCACTGCTATACTCATTCATGTGCATACTCTTTATTTTGAGCTAAGAAGGTTTTTTTCTAATGAAGAATACTATTCTAATGATTTTTATTAGCATTATTGCTATTTTTTTGTTCTTTCTCATAGGTTCTCCACATAGTTATGGATTCATTCTTTTTTTAACAGATGCACTATTTATTCAGTGAGAATTGTAGATAAATGATTTATAAATATGTTTACTTTGTCCAGCACTAGTATCAGAAGCCTCAAAAATCTTTTCAAGGAGATGTTAGATTCAATTTTTGTTAAGCCTTAAGAACTTAAGTCTTTAGTAAAATATGGAATATAAGGCAGAGAGATGCAGGATTTGAGGAGAAGAGGCAAGGAAGGACCAGTTCCAGAAAGACTTTGAATATTGAGGTTGCTTCTTTCATGGGTATTTGGTATTATACCTAACAGAAAGAAAGCAAAATGCAGTCCAACTATCCTTTTAAACCTCTTCAAATGAGCTACAAAATGCATAGTCCATTGTTTTGTTTATGTAGTCTTACACAGTAACATGTAGGTAAAAGTGTGCAATGAATACAGACATAGGATGATATAATTCCATGGAAGGCTGTATTGAAATTAAATCCTTCAAGTATTTTATCCTTTGGAATATTTCTTCAAATTACTGAAGATTCCAACTGGCTTTCTTCTTCTGTTTTGCACTTATTTTTGTTTTATTCAGGCAGATGTATTCTTCCAAGTTTTCAAAAGTCTTTATATTTACTTTTTTTCTTTCAGTATAAATTCTACTGTCAAAAATGTGCCCATTTGGGAAACTGTACATAAATTTTGATCATAACTCATCATCAGGAAAACTGCTTTCAGTTTTATTAGTTGTGCCATGGTTACCCAAGTAAATAGCTTACAGAAAGTTGGTTTCCTGCCTCAATTGCACTAGCATAGATGCTTCTGTGTTTTGAAACCAAAATTTATTATTTAAATATTTGAAAAACTAAAAGTTTGGCAGTCATCTCATGCTTAGTTAACTAGCCTCTACTGTAGCCTTTCTGAAGTCCCCTAACTAATCCATGGTGGAAAAATAGTCTTTTAAAAGTAGATGTAAATATACTGTTCCTAAATATAAGAATATAATAAGTATTCATGTTATGTAAGATCAAAATATACTTTAAAAAATGAATGTCCAACTTCCAGTTTCCACTCCAGCATTTAAGGAGCTGGGAAGTCATCACTCCATTCTAATAACAAGTAAAAAGCTGAACAAACTGAAAAATCAAAAGCTTCTTAGATCTGTTAGAGAAATGAAGTCACAGGGCAAACCACTGCTCCCAAAATTGGAGGGGCAGCCACGTGGATACAGAGAAATACAATTTACTGGAGTAGAAACCTCCAGAGAATCAATACTGGGCTAGGAAAACCTGAACTGTAACTGATGAATTGCTGGAGGCTCAGTGTGGACAAATCTGAGATTTTAAACTCTTGGGGGCTCCAGTAATAGAAAGAACTCACAATTTCTTCAGTTTCACCTCCAGGAACCCAATCAGATTCTCATATGGAAGACCAGAGAAAAATCCCAATCCCTCAGCTTCCAGCAGAGGGAGAGAAAAGTAACCACTTTGAAATATAGCAGAACATTCTTTCTTCTTAACTAGGTCTGCCCTCAAGAGAAACGATTTTATCAGAGCCTTAACCTACTGGAGTTTTATCAGACCCTAACTGAAATAACGGAAGGGAAATAACTCCAGCTCCCTCTAACTTTCCATGTGAAGGAAGAGAAAAGCATACACTACACCCTTCTAGCCATCTGGTCTCACCTAAGGTGGGGAGGTTTTGGGACTCACTTGTGAAGTTAACAGACGAGGGGCACAGAATCACTAAAAGACTGACACCTAATCATAGGACTACACAACACTTCCTCTTCCCTGCATCTTACCACCACATTACTAATGTGGCCTATTTATGACACTTCCTTTTATCTGGTAAATCATGTCTAGCTATCAAGAAAACATTACAAATCACACTAAACATCAAAAAAACACAGTTTGAAGAAACTGAGTGAACATTAGAACCAGATTCAGATTATAGAAAGAATTTTGACTCATCAGATCAGGAAATTTTTAAAACTATGATTAATATGCTAGGAGATTTCCTGGAAAAGGGCGAGAATGTGCAGGAATAGATTTGTAAAATAAGCAAAGAGGTGGAAATTTTAAGAAAAAAATCAAAAAGAAATGCTAGAGATTAAAAACACTGTAACAGAAATGAAGAAGACCTTTGATGGGCTCATTAGTAGACTGGACAAGACTTAAAAAAGTGACTCTCTCTGAGCTTGATGTTATGACAAAAGACACAACCAGAACTAAAAACAAACAAACAAACAAAACCAAGAGATAAAAGGAAAAAAAGAGAAGAAAACCAAGAATGGTGAGAGAACTACAAAAGGCACAATATAAACAAAATGTGAATACCAGAAGGGGAATAAATGAAGAAGAAACTGAAGAAGTATCTGAAGCAATTCTGAAAATTAATGTCAAACAACAAACCACAGATCCAGGAAACTCAGAGAACACTAAGCAGGATAAATGACTAAAAACTAAGCCTAGGTATATCATAGCTAACTACAGAAAATCAAAGATAAAGAAAAAATCTTGAAAGAAGCCAGAGAGGGAAACCCTGGTTCCGCAGAAACCCTGGAAGCAAGGAGAGAATGGAGTGAAATATTTAAAGTATTAAAAAGAAAAAACCTGCAAACCTAGAATTCTGCAACCTGCAAAATTATTCTTCTAAATGAAGAGAATAAATACTTACTCAGACAACAAAATGAAGGTAATGTGTTGTCAGTAGACCTGCCAGGCAAGAAATATTAAAAGAAGTTATTCAGAGAGCAGTAAAATGATATAGATCAGAAAGCCAGATCTACATAAAGAATAAAACAGCATTGGATAAATGAGGTAAAATTAAAACTTTTATTTTTATTTGTCTTATTATTAATTGATCTAAGAGACAACAGTTTGTTCAGAATAATAATAGCAGCAGTGTCTATGAATATACATATTTATATATTTACATTTTATATATTATATATATATACAAATACACATACATGCTTGTATATACTTATATATAAATGAAGTGAATGACAGCAATGATACAAAAAACAAGACATAGGAAGAATCAGGAATGTCGTTATTATAAGTATGTGTATTACCTGTGAAGCAGTATAGTGTTATTTGAAAGCAGATTTGTATTAGTTGTAAATGTATACTGCAAACCCTAGGGAAACCATTAATAAAAGTTTAAAAAGTATAATTGTATAACTGATATTCTAAGAAGGAGATAAAATATAATCATATAAAATGCTTAATTAAGACTATAAAAGGCAGAAAAAGAGTGTAAGACAAAATAGGAACTAAGAACAAAGGCAATGAATGAAAAACACAGTAACAAGTGTGGTAGACATTTACTCAACAATATCAATAATCACATTAAATGTCAATGGTCTAAATATATCAATTCAAACACAGAGATTATTAAAGTGGATAAAAAAAAAGACCCAATCATATGTTGTCTACAAGAAATCTACTTTAAACCAAAAAGACATGTAGATGAAATGTAATTGGACAGAAAAAGACACACCATCCAAACACTAATCAAAAGAAAGCAAGAGTAACTATACTAAAGTAAATCTTACTAAAGATTTCAAAAAAGAGGAATGTTACCAGGAATAAAGAGACAGGAGCTTTATATAATGATAAAGAGATTAATTCTCTAAGAAGACTTAACAATCCTTAATGTGTATGTACCTAAACACAGAATGTCAAAACATATCATACAAAAACTGAAAAAACTGCAAGGAGAAATAGATGAATCCACCATCTATTTGGAGACTTCAATACCTTTCCATCAGAAATAAACCCAACAAGCAGAAAATCAGTAAGAACACAGTTAAACTGAACAACACCATCAATCAACTGGATATAGCTGATATTTTTAGATATACTTCAAGCAACAATAGCAGAATACACATTCTTCTCAAGAACACATGCAGTATTCACTAAGAGAGACCATATTCTGGACCATTAAAAAAAAAACTGAACAAATTTAAAAGTACAGAAATCATAGTGTCTGGTTCTAGCCCACAATGTAACTGAATTAGACATCAGTAATAGGAAATTAACTACAAAATCCCCAAATACTTGGAGATTAAGTAACACTCTTCTAAATAACGCATGAGTAAAAAAGAAATTTGAAGAGAAATTTTAAAATATTTTGAACTAAATGAAAGTGAAATCATAAATTTCCAAAATTTGTGGGACACAAAAAATTTAGTGCTTAGATAAAAATTTATAGCATTTGGATGCATATATTAGGAAAGAAGAAACCTCCAAAATCAATCATCTAAGTTTCTATTTTAGGAAACTTGGAAAAAAAAGAAAAGAAAATTAAATCCAAACCAAGCAGAAAATTAAATAATAAAAATTAGAACAGCAACTATATATAAAAATAGACTTAAAAAGCCAACTTTCTTCTGTATAGCACAGGGAATGATTTTTAATATTTTGTAATAACCTTTAATGAAAAAGAATATGAAAATGAACATATGTATGCATATGCATGACTGGAACATTGTTCTGTACACCAGAAATTGACACATTGTAACTGACTGTATGTCAATTAAAAAATATATATATACACATACACAAAAAGAAATCAAAAAAATTGAAAGCAGGAAATTAATAGAGAAAATCAATGAAACCAAAACCTGATTCTTTGAAAAGATCAATAAAATCATTAAGTGTCTAGTGTGACAAACTAAGAAAAAAGAGGATACAAATTACTAAAATCAGAAATGAAAAAGAAGGATCATTATAAATTTCATGGACATTAAAGTATAATAAAGGAATACAATGAACAAGTCTATGTTCCCAAAATTTAATAACATAGATGAAATGAATCAATTCCTTGAAAGACACATCTGCCAAAGCTCACACAAGGAGAAATAGACCATTCAAACTGACATATATCTTATGAAGAAATTGAACCAGTAATTAATAATCTCTGAAAACAAAGTACCAGACCCAGATGGGTTCACTGGTGAATTCTATTCAACATTTAAGGGAGAAATTATACCAATTCTCTATTATCATTGTCAGAAGACAAAAGCATAGAGAATACTTCCTAACTAATTTGAGAAGGCAGAATTTCCCTAATACCAAAACTGAATAAGACACTGCAAAAAAAGAAAGTTACAAACCAATGTATACTTTAATAAGATGAATGTAGAATAAAAACATAAGAAGAGTATAAAGTCAGTTGATAATTCTCTCTGGTGCAGAAACAAGGTAATTATCTGTTACTATATAAAAATTCAGAAGGCATATTTCCTGAAGCTAGACTTCATTCAATCTTTCAAAAATACATATTATGCAAATAGAACAGGTTTAGCACTTTTCTGAGATGGAGGGCACCAGACAGTGAAGCATACAAATGAAGCCTTTATCTTCACTGGTCTTACATTCTAGTAGAGAAGAATAACCTGGTAATCACACACATGATAGTTTAACTTGACATGCGGTGATAACTGCTATGAAGGAAACAAAGCTAAGCAATGGAGATAAAAAAAATGAAAGGAATACAACTTATACAGGATGGATGGTATAGACATTCTGATAATCTGATATTTAAGCAGAGGCCTGATGAAATAAAGACAAAAACCATAAAGATATTTAAGGAATATGCCTTCTAGAAAAAAAAAGTATTAAGTGCAAAGTAAGAAGCATGTGACTGCTTGGTGAATCTGAAGAACAACAAAGATGTTAATGCCACTGAAACAAAGAAAGTGAAGAAAATGAGATAGTGAGGGAATTATGTCTAGCACCTACAGGGCCTCATGACTCATTTTAAGAACTTTAGCTCTTACTTTCAGTGAGATGGGGAGTTTTGGGGGGATTTGAAAAGACGTGATCAAGCTTCCCTACAGTTGTGTCAGAATGGACAAATCTGTCAGAATGGACAAAAGGAACACAACTGAAAGCAGAACAAAAACTCATTAAGCTATTGCAATAACCTTGGTGAGAGAAGATGGTATTTTGACCATTATGGTAGTCACAGTGGTGGTGTGAAGTAGTTTGAGTCCAGATATATTTTGTAGGTAAAGCTGAATGACTGAATAATGAGTGTCACAGGAAGAGAGAAGTCAAAGAGGACTCCAAGGTTTATTGATCAAGCAACTGTGAAATACATGTGTTATTTGTAGAAATGAAAAAGGTTAAGTGGAGAAGGATTCTGGGTAGAAATCAGGAATTCAGCAACAAATGTTAATTTTGAGAAGCCTGTTAGATATCCAAGTACATGTGTTCACCGGGTATGTGATATATGCCCATATTTTCATAAAGAGTTCTTGTCTGAAGATACTGAAGTGAATGAGATCATTTAAAATGTTAGGAGAGATTTGAAAAAAAAAATAGAATAGGCCAGAGTACTAAATCCAGAATCACACAAAAATTTAGAGGTTTGGTAAAGAAAGAAATCAGCAAATGAGGCTAGACTGGGTGAAGTAGTTACAAAACCAAGAGAGTGATATCTCAGAATCCAAATGAAGAAAGTCTTCCAAGAAGAAATCACTAACTGACTGTGTAAAATATCACTGGGTGTCTAATATAATGCAACTGAAATTTACCCACTGAGTTAAATAAGAAGACTTTTGGTGACTTAACGGTATTATCAGCAGGATGGTCATGACAAAAGCTTCACTGGTTCAACCTTAAAAGAAAGGAACAGGAGAGAAAATGAAGACAACTACTTTGGGAGTTATGCTGCAAAATAAAGCAGAAAAATAGTTTGGTAGATGAAAGCAGTTAAAGGAGGCATTTAAGAGGCTTTTTTTTTAATGTGAGGTATTAGATGTTTATGCTGATGAAAATTAGGATCAAGGGAAATGCTGGTGATGCTGAAGATGATAACCTAGAATAAAAAGAGTGAATAGGTTCCAGTACAAAAGTGAAGGAGTCAGTCTTACATCAGTGTATGTAATTACCAAAAATAATGCAAAGCTGGAAGGCAGGATATATTAGAGTATATAGGGGCTGAGAGATGTGTTGGGAGAAACAAGCAGACCTTTTTTTCCAATTGTTCCTATTTTCTTAATAGAAAGCAAGGTCATCAGGTGAGAGTGAAGAGGAGAGAAAATGTTTGGAGGTTTGAGTTAATTTAAAGTACTGAGCTGCTCTGACTCCCATTCCATGAGTTTATCTCTGAATGCACAAATAATACTGTTTTGTGTCATCTAAAATGTCTACATGGATCTTTTCAGCAAGATTTAAAAGATATGAATATTATTTCTTAAACTATTAAAAATATTTATAACTAGCTATTTCAATTTTTAAGTTGGATCATCATGGCTCAAAATTTCATATCTGCTAATAAAACTGAAATATTTTTAGAAAATGACTAGAGATACTGGTGCTAGGACCACAGGAACCAGTTTTGTACCCTCTTTTTTATTTGATACGAAAAGAGGTCATTTTCTCCATTGCAAAGTGAAAAATAAGAGCAGAATGGAACTCAGAATGGCTTGTTTCCTGCTCTAAAACAAGAGAAGACACAACACTCCCTTCCTTAACAATACAATGTAAGGTGATAACAGTTGAACTTAAATAGAAATAAATATTTCAGTTGTTGTAATTGAGTGAATTTAAAGTGAATACATTTAAACAAATAAATATTTATTTAAAAGAAATCTTGTTCCTTTCTCACTCAAAACCATTTTTTGTTTGTTTTTGATTGTTTTGTTTGTGGTCATTATTGCTGTTCATCTGGGTCAAAGTAAAATAAAAAGAACAACGGGTCTACGATAAGCAGAGCTGAAGTCAGACTATCTGAGTTCTGGTCTCAGCCTGTAGGATACGAATTATTTTAATATGATTTAATGCCATTTTGCCAGGCCTTATCAGTATTTGAAAAACAAGATGGGTACACTGTGTTCTTTAAATTTGATTTCAGTTGGCAGCTCTGCTGTGCCCATCTAACTAGAGAACTACTTAGCCGTATAAATCTCAATAACGTCACTGGTAGACACACCCACTTCCATTAGTTCGCTGCTTGATGGATGGGGAGCAATAGTTAGTGAGGATCATATGTATGATTCATAAACTAGGAAGAGCTTAAAATAACTATGATTCTATACCACATGGGCTTCCACACATTAGATAAAGAGGCAAAAGTAACACCCTGGTGAGAGGTGTCACATTTCTGAAGAAGACCATTGGAGATGGTGACAAACATCCAATTATCTGTGTATCCCCAGCAAATCTGTTCTGTCAGAATAAAAGGAAGCTTACTAACCTGTGACTCTTAGAAATGTAGTCAGACTTTTCTTAATAAGTCATTGAAGGAAAGTTAGAATATAACTACAAAAAATTAAATAAATATGGCTGAAAATAACTGAAGGAAAGAAGAGAAAAAGCAACAAATTCTCCTGATTCAACCTAATGTTTTAATTTTCTTCTCCCTCGTAATTGTAAGATTATGACATAATAAACTCTTACTCCGCATTCTGCCCCCCTGTACAGTAGGCTTAAAGCACCATGGAGAAGCAATTAAGACAAGCTCATATGGCTGGGGCCACAGCCACATAAAACAACAACCATAACATTCATTTGTGTCTTTATACATTTCTACATACACACAAACACACACACACACATAAACACACGCGATACTACATGGGGTGTGTATGTATATATGTAACTTTTTCTCTTTAGTTTTCTGTCTTCAAGAGTAATGTATCATCCTCTCATCAAAGCAATGCATCAGTATAAAAGAAGAACAGAATTGAAACTTCAACAGATTATGAGAGTAATAATAAAAAAGAAAAAAATTAAAGTAAGAAGAGGGAAAATGGTAATTACATAGAAGAACAAACTTAAGTAAAATTATATTTTAAAATTATAATATTTTAAAGAAGAAAATTATAATTTAACTCTAGTATTGCAGAATCATGGACCCTCAATAAAATTTCCATGTATTTTAGAAAGAACTGTGCCATTATTCTAGATAGAAAACAGTAAAATATTTATTTTTTAAAAAGTGAAATAAAGAGAAAGAGCCTTGAGGTTAAGCTGAAAAAAAATATTCCCACATCATGAATAATTGAAAGTAATAATTAAGTTGAATAGGCTACAAAAGGTGTGAGTTTTCAAATTCACATGAACAATACTCTGATTTAAAATAACTTGGCTTTATTATTTTTTTTTCTAATTGGTATTTGAGAACTCAAAGAACTCATAATTCTAATAAAACTTTAAAATTTAAAAAATAAGTTGCTAACAGTGGCTTACAAAACTTTGAAAATCACTCTTTTGTAACATATCTTTGAGCAATGCACTATTTGACTAAATTTTTAAAATATACTGTATTCCAATAGCAGGCATCTCAGCTGTGGCTATCCATTCAAAGAGACAACACTCTAATAAGAATTGTTTACTTAAGAAAATGATTCAAGTTTCTACACACTTCTAACCACAGATACCTACTTTTCTGCTCAGAAAATTTTAATTGTAACAAACCTCCTTAGGTAACTACAGTTTACCAAATGCTCCGCCACTTCTCTTAAATATCTGATCTAGTTATATTGTGCTACTCCTATCCTTTCGATTTTGTATTGATATATGTGAGAATCTAATCAGTGTAATTGTCTGATTTATCTTATTTGATGAGAAAACTTTCCACAGTTCAAAGTAATCCCTCTCATGGCTTCCTACATTAGCAATTTTACAATCATTCTTAACTCCTTTTTTTCTTTCCCTACGTTTAAACTGATAGTAGCAAAGTCATCTATATTTTTGCTTCTGAATTCTCCATGTTTTGGTTTTATGTTTATTTAAGGGAAGAGCCATAATGAAAAATAATTTTAAAAATTCCAAAATAATATTCCAAATCAAAAATATTTTTTAAAAATACAAATACATCATTCAGCATTTTTTTCTTTTCTCTTCTTGGATGTCATTTAAAAAATACAAAAAAAGAGAAAGAAAAAGAATCAAACCCCCTTTTAAAAAATTACTTCTAGAAAATAAGTATAATCTTCAGACTCTACAATGCATATGAAGGTTGCCAAAATTGATGTCTTTAAGGACCCTCATTGGCAAAAGTTAAGCAAAGGAGACAAATAGAAGAGAGGGTAGTGGTAACAAAGTTTAGAAAACATGAGCAAAATTCAGGGACAGGAGAATGTTTAATTTTGAAGTGCAAAACATCATTTTTTGCAGCAATATTTGCTAGAACTCAGCATAGGGCAGAGAGGGGTTATGCTGAGAAGCACTATCTCTGAAGTGTTAGGAAAAAAGGATACTCTGGGTTCTGAAGTAGGAAGAATACAGTGCATGCATTCCAGGGATCTCTCACAAATACCTGCTTCAGTGTGGCAGAGACTGCCCAGGGTCCAGACAAGAAAGGACCCAATTCAAGCACAGTTAAGTTTAACAGTCCTCAATCAATGTCCCAGTAAGGGGGTGCTATAAGGATCTGGCTATCTGTCTCTCACCGGTTGGCCCACCACACAGCTACACACACACATACACAGAACAGAACTCCTCTAACAGGTGATCTTTGTTCCAGAGCACCTTGATGGACAATCAGAGTCAAGAGGGCAGTGGGATCTGAATGTTCTCCTGACCAATCATGTTATCTCCCCTCTCCTCTCCCAGATGTTATGCTCCCCAAAACCTTTTTACTTCCAACCCTTCCTAAGTTTCCCTATAAAAATTCACTGGCTAGAAGAAGGTACAAATTATTAAATGATTAATAATAAAAAAGGGACACATGCAATACTGATATGAAGTTACTGTTAAAAAAATACGGGAAATAAGCCCAGTGCTTACAGTTAAATGTCACCATTAAAAAAATATGCTGCCTCCAGGGAGCAGAGTAAAATAGTGACTGAATATTTTGTAATGATGTAAAAACCAAAAAATATGGCAAATGTGCCTTTGTAAAGTAAAACCACAAAGAAGAAATGCAAGATCTCAAAAAAAGATAGTAAGACAAATAAAAAAAAAAGAAAGGATAAAGTGAAACTTGAGTCATCTAAATTTGTGTGAGAAGAAAAACCACGCACACACAAAAAAACAGAAACAAATACAAATGACAAACATGAAAAACTCAAGACAATGGCATTATAGACATCAGAAAAAATGAATAAATGAAGTGGAAATTGAAAACAAATATTGAGAAAATAATAGAGAAAGCAGGCAAAGGATTTCCAATATCCATAAAAAGTGGCCCCTGGAAAATAAAAGCTTAGTCAATCAAACTAATAAAATATTCGAAATATTATTAAGAAAAATATTATTTTGATAAATACAAACTTGAATTTACATACCAAAAGAGTACACCAAGAGCCAAGGAGAAAAACGATTGAAGCAATTCAAGAATAAACTTCAGGTAAACAAATTTTATTAAGGAAATCAGGGCAAAATTACTAGTAATGAACTCTAATGAATGAAAGAACTGATTGTACAAAATGGGGGAATTATATTTGTATAATAGGATATGACCATCATAATGGTTCATCTAATATGAACTGGGAGGTAAAGCAAAAGGTAGTGGTAGGTAGGGTAATTTTCCTGATCACATTGCAATAGTTCAGTGTTAAACTATAACATTAAATGGGAACAAAAGCAGTAGAAGAACAAGCATATTTAGCAGTACAACATTTATCACAAAAAGATCACATTCTTGGCTAGTGATATGTCAGGGAAAAAGAGAAGGGGGTGAGAGAGGAAGCCACTGATTTTTCACAGGGAATTAAGAAAATACAGGACTAAAAATTCATAATTATAAGCACAATCACCACAACAAAAATGGATACTCTTCCAAATTTAGGAACAACACATATCCCAACAGCAAAGAAATGAGACTTTTAAAAAAGTATAAAAAGATAAAACAAATATTGTGACAACTAAAACCAAATATAGGTCATTTAAAATGTAAATGGACCTAACCCCTACTAAAACAAAATGATTTTCATTTCATTTTAAATCAGAAAGCAAAATTCAACTGTAGTTTGCATAGAGGTAAATCTCATACAAAGGGATACAAAAAGTGTGAAATTAAAGACAAAAGCAAAATTTATACAACAGATTTATATTAGCAAAGTAGAAGTCAAACCAAAGGCAGTGAATAAAGCAAAGAAGGGCATTTCATAATGCTAAAGGGTTTAATTCATAAAATGAAGATATAACAGTTGTGAATATTCATGTACAAATTATCCTTGCAGCAACAATCATAAAACAGAAATTGAATGAGATAAAAGAAAAAATCAAAACATATTATAGAGACTAATTTATTTTTCCCAGGTTATGACTAATCCAATGGTAAAACAAACAAAACCCTAACATTACATAAGATATAAATGGCATCCTTAATAAGGTAAACATTATTGCTATATATAAACCATCCATTTTATTTATACATTACCCATTATACTTCTGGGTTAAATAAATACCTGCCATCATAAAAGGTTTAAATTTTATATTCTACTTATTTTATTTAACTATTTTTATTCTTTTTCTCTTGATTTTATTATTTTTTCTTTTTCAATGTTTTTCTTTTTTTCCTTGAATCAAATTCCTCCTTTAAATCCTTCCACCTTAATTTATATGTAATTGAGTTATATTCAGGCTTTGGTTACGACTACCAAGTGATCATCCGGCAGGGTAATCACACAAGGTAATGCCAGAATGATCTTGCCAATGTGTAATTCTTTGATAGCCTCTTCCTGTAATTATCTTCGAGATTTCCTTATTTCTAGGTAAATTAAGTACAGATTTTTCCACATGTCTTTCAAGTTTCTCCAAAATGTATGATGCAACCCCATTTTTATCTTTATTATATTCTCTTGTATTCACTTTATCCTTGTCTGGATTATGGGTGCTTTCTGAATGTTTCACTCACTTTCTGGTCTTCTTGCCTCCTCTTATGGTTTTGTTTATTTAAACTTCCTTCCTTTCTCTTTCCTGGCTAATCTACCTAGTGTTACACATTTGTTTCACACTTACTGCAAATCTGGAGGTTCTTGAGAAGACCATATATGTGTTCTTTAAGCCTGTGTAATAGGATATAATGCATTTCTAAATTAAGTAGAGAGGAGTGAGAGTAATATCTCTGGAAGAATAGAACTCTTTCCAGACTATTTCCATCTCATACCTTATACTTCCACATTATTACTGTCATCTTCTACTGCTGAACTGCAGTCAGAGTCTGAATCTCCTGTTCTTATCTTCTCTTGTTTTACTTTTTAAAGAAACTTTTATACTAAGTCAGGAAGATATTGCTCATACTTCAGGAGACAGAACATTTTAGATTGTATTAAGTTTCTGTTAATGTGGAAGCAGTGGAGAAAAGTAAATAGATTTGGAAGACATTTAGGATTTAACATTGACATACATTTGCTGTAGATGAGATCTGATAGTTTTTCAATCCTTAATTATTCTTCAGCCATTGTCTAATTTCTCTGCTGTGCTTCATACACAATCTTGTTTAGAGAGATAGTTACCATAAATCTCCATTTTTCTTATTTCCTCTTACTTTACAATGCATTTTATCTCTTACTAATATCACCAATTACCACATAGTAAAATTCAAGGAAAATAGTTAGAAACTTTTGGTTACACCATCATTCTAGAAACATCTGTGGTAAGTATGAATACCAATTCAAAAATCTTTATGTGCAATTATATAACTTTATTTTCTATTTATGGCAACTTTAACTTGACTTCTGGACCTCATCTCAGCATACTGGTGGCCAATGTAACCACCGTTATCCTTTATGAGGTTTTCCACTCACTTGAATTGTGACACAGTTTTGTGATCTTACACGTTGGCAGGGTATTTGGATCATGGAACATTTGGTGCCCCAACTATTCCTTAATAACAATACATGTGGATTGTTTCTATGATGGTCTTATTTAGTCCATGTCCATAGGGCTCTCCCAAGTCTGATGTCTCTGATTTTTCTATCTCATTGCAGTGCTGTGTAAGTTCTCATATGACTAGTTGCAACATGTATCTGGGATATTATTACCTCTCTTTTGATACTACTAAGAAGTACTTTGGGAACTCTCAGTTATTTCTATTTCTACTCTTTCTTTATTCCTCTTACAAGCCCCTGATCAGGGAGGAAACTTGAAGAGTAATGGAAAATATTTCTCCCTTTATATTTTTTCAAGGAATTTAGTCTATGCTCACAGATCCCCAGCTTTGACCACCTTTTGGTACCTGCCCCCACTTTCACCCTTCCCTTCAACCCCAAAAAGTGCTTTGGTATTTAAAAGATAAAAAACAATAATATGCTATGTATTTCTGGTTTCCACATCTCTCATGCCTCCTTGTGTCTATGAGTACAGTATTAAACGTATGTTTGAGTTGAGGGAAGAGGAAAAGGAAGGACGAGAGATACAGATAAAATTAAAAGAAAAAAAATGACTATCATCCCACCACATTTTTCTCCTAGTTATTTTGTGTTTCCAGGACTTTTTTTTTTAATGTGACTATTTGTTTCCTTCAGGTGCACAGAATCATTTTGACCATACTTTGCAGGTTAAGGCAAACTTTTATTAGCATACCACGTTCTACCCTTTATTTTCTTTCAACCTTCCTTCATCAACTATAAATACACATTATTATGTATCTAATGTATGCCTTCCAAATTGTCTTTGAGCACACACACATTATATATGTGTGCATACAAGAAAACCACATGATATTTCAATACTCTTTAAAATATATGTAACAATTTAAACTCCCAGCAGAAACATTTTGTAGGTTCGTACTATGATACATTATCATTAGCCTTTACTTCTTAATTTTTGCTCATATTATGGATATAAGGTGTTTTGGTTGGCAGCATTATAAAGATGCTCCCTTCCCAAGTTTCCCAAGTTATTCAATACAACACTAATCTAGGTATTGCTGTGAAATGACTTTGTATATGAAATTAAGGTTGTTAAACAGGTGACCTTAAAGCAGGGAAGTTATCCTGGATAGGGACTGGCAGGCCCAGTGTAATCACATGCACCCTTAATAGCAGAAGAAGAAGGTAAAGTCTGAGACCAAAAGACAGGAGTCATAGCAAAGATGAGGTGGAAGAGACATTAGAGAGATTCATTCTCCCATCATTGCAGGCACTGAAGATGGAAGAATGGGATCAGGAGCCAAGGATTATATGCGGTCTCTTGAAGTTGAAAGTAGTCCCCTGGTTGTCAGCCAGCAAGGAAAGTTCTTTTTCTGTATATTTATTTTTTGTATGCAATTAACTTCTCTTGCTTTGTGGCTTGCATTTTCACCCTTCTAGAAAAGTCTTGTGATATTTAGTTTTTCTTACCCTTAAAATAATCTAATAACTTACTTTCCTTTTATTAATACTAAGTGTCCTAGTCAACAAATCTTTGCCTACCCTGTGTTCAAAAGGATGTTCTGTGATATTCTCTAATGCAGCTTCTAGGGCTTTTGCTTTATTGAGTGTTGAATTTGGAGTTTGTAGCTATTCACGCACTGTATTTCATTAGCACCAAAATTGTAGTGAATTAATATAGAGATTTTCTCATACTATTTTTGTATGTCTGTGACAAATACTATTTCATGTGATATGTTGTCATTTTTGACATGCAGGTGAACTCACTTAACATATTTTATTTAGGATTTTTGCATTTATGTCCATATTTTAAATTATACAGAAATTAAATCATAATTTAATTTTATTGTACTACACTTTTCAGGTTTTATCATCAAGTTTGTATTTCATATAATTTGTTCAGCAGTTTTCTTTCTAATTTCCAGAAAGGGTAAAATAGTCATCTATTCTTAAATGTTTGGTAGAATTTGACTATAAAAGTTTCTGGACTCAGAATTATTGTAAACAGTTAACAAATTGTTATTTCAATTTTTTTCTATTTATATTTATATTTTATCTTGGACCAATATTGTAATATTATATTTTCCACTTTATCAGAATGATTTAAGTTTTTAAACATATTAGCATAGTATTTTTAAATAATTTTAATGCTTTAATTTCTTCTCTTTTCTATATTTTGTTGCATTATGCCCATTCATTTTTTTTCTGGTTAGTCTCTCTATAAACCCAGAAAATATGTAAGTTTATCTTAGCTTTTTAGCAACTAATTAGAACAGTTTTTTTTTCTTCTTCTTTTCTCTACTTCATTGATTTCTGATCTTATGTTATTATTCCATTTGTTTCTTGTCGTTTGGGGCTCAATGGTTACTTTATTTTTCTGGATCTCAGTCAATTCAGTAGGGTATTAAATTTTGCAAATACTTTTTTCTGCATACATAGAGACGATCCTAAGACTCTTCTCCTTTTTTCTGTTAATGTGTTGAATTCTACTGGTTGATTTTCAAATGTTAAACCAACATGATGTTTTGCTCTGCTTCAAAAATCTCTAACCCAAACAAAAAAGGTATACAAAACAAAACATATTTTTGTTCATGTTATTATTTTTTTTCATATTCACGAAAACCAATCCAGGTAGACAATATTATCTGCTTAAAGTATCAGTCATCCTCGTTCACAATAAGCCTGATTCATCTTCACTAGGCTAACAATTAAATTGTTAATGATGTCAGGGATTTAAATTATGCTTCTGTTCCATCTTGACAGCAGCAGCAAATAAGCACAAGTTATTTTTCTGGTTCCATACCCTAGAGCGCCAGACAACACCTTGGTGGTCAAGTTATTTAAACTGACAGGCTCACATTATGAGTAGGACCTTGATTTATTACCAGTGGAACAAACACACTTTGAATTTGGGTAAAATTTTTAATTCAAATCTATAGACATATTTTATTAACCTTTCAATTCATTGTTATTGTTTTTCATTGGCTTTCAATTAATTAATTTTTTCCTCAAAAAGTCAAAGATGTTATCACTTCCCACTTGCTTGAGACTCTGAACAATGCACTCTTCTTTCTAGTCAATATTTTGGATATCTTTAATCAAGTCAATAAAGTTGTTTCCTCCTGCACTGACTATTTCAAGTTTGATTAATCTCTCTATTGCTACAGGCATAAAATCATTGAAATGGACCGACACAACTATTTTAAGTTCTCCTTCCTGTCTTGCCATCTTTCTATGTATTTTGGCAGAAAAAAATATTGTTAAATTTGATTCATATAAATGCAAGTATAATGCAAATGCAATGTGACATATATTTAAAGACTCTAGATGTTATTAATATAGCATATCTTGGAAACCATGTTAATAATCTTAACATCATATATTTAAAAGCTGCCTCCATATTTGCACAAATGAAAACTCTGAGAAGATGATCTAAATTCAACTTCAAGCTTGTCTTACAGAATATAATTTGAGAAAGTATATCAAGTTTAAATAAGAAACATTTTCTTACAGCTATTTACTATAATAGATTATTATATGTAATAAATGTATACCTTATCATCTTTATAATATTAAAGTACAAATTTAATATATTGTTCAAAATATCTGATTTATTTGATTGAACAAATTTCAAAATGTATTCTCAAACTGTATTCTTGACAGGTCAATTTAAAATGGAAACAGTTTAGATCATTTTTTTCTCAACAAAATAAATAATTATATTTCCTTGTAGGTGGTTTTGCAATTGCATTGGGGCAGTCAATGTAACATATGGCTCACAGAACACCTGCCAGCAAGAATATATTTATAGAAACAGTAAACTAATTAATACCTTAAAGAGCCCCATAACTTTTGACACATTGTGCTATCCTGTCAAATGAGACTTGTATCACCTTCCTTGGGAAAACATTTTGTCAGCAGCATATAATCAGTGATTTAACCTGGAAAGATGATCTTACTACTTTAAAAAGTACAAAATAATGTTCTGCGAAACAACAGGTAATCACAGTGAAATGATCCCCCTCCACCATGCTATTATGCATAGTATTTCCAAACTGTTGACTATAAACCCGGAAAATATATATTCAGAAGTCTACATTTCTCTTTAAGTTGTCTTTTATTGTCAATATATCCCTCTAGCTCAGTGTCTGTGTTTTATACCATATAAGTATTCGTGAAGTTGACAAGAAATATGTTTAACTTTAAAATCACTGACTGTATCCTTCGTAATTCAGATTTCTCCATCTGTTTGGATTAGCATACCCTCAGTTTCTGCTTCATTCAAATACCCTGAAGCAATAATAATATTTTCACAGAATTTGTATCTCTCCCAAAGTTGCATGTACCCCTATCACTACTGGTGAACAGTTTGTTTGATAAATCAGACGTCTAGTTAGTCTTCTTCCCAATTCTTTTATAGACTACTTTATCTTTTTTTCCATTAAAAAATAATTTATTTTCTTTGGCATCTGAGCAAAAACATTTTAGAAGAAGAAACTCAGATAATAAGTGGACTGCTTTTTTCAAGTCTTAAAATTCACTGCTGTTTTTGGATTTGCACATAACTGCATTTATTTTTATAGCCAGATCATTTGCAAAATTATCAATATTTTATGAAAAGAAGTTCTACCACTTATTAAATTCAATAATATTCAAGGATGATGAGCAGATGCTGCTTCCACATAGTTTAATAGTACATTGCAGTCTCATATCATCATCACGTATGTTCGCAAAACAACTGTACAAAATAGGAGATAGCAAAGCAAGTGTGACATTTTTATCAGGGTATTGGGAATAAAAACCGTCATTAAAATACATTGCCTAGGTTCATTACAGTAATTCTTCAAACTGTATGCAGTAAGAGCAATACCCTATCACATCCCAGATAACTATGGTGAATGGAATATTCTAAAAGAGTTTGCCTCAGCATAAATGGTATGCAGGTTAATTGATCACTTTTTCCCTATAAGACAGCATTAAAAAAAATTTAAAACATAGTTATTATAATAATTTAAATTATAGCTAATTCAAGGAAAATGGTTGAACGCATTAAATATTTTTCAATACATCCATATTTAGTGCTTTAGGGAAATTTTTCTAAACACAATTGTGTTCAAAGATGTCAAATATTCACTTAAAAGTATGCCAATCATTTAAAATTTAATATCAAATATACTGTAAACTACAGGGATAGCCTCCAAATATGTCTGATGTGTTTTATTCAGAAAGGCCTCAAAAACAGATTTTTTAAAACTATTTCTCCTGTGAATCAGAGGTAACTTTTGTTTCTTATTTCATTTACTGGGTCTTGCTAAAGCAAACTGCATGCTGTACAAATTAGAAATTTAGTCAGAAATAAATCTTCATCCTTTGTGAATTCAAATCAGCTGAAATAATTCTTCAATTTATTTCAGTTTTCTTTAGGGACTAGGTATTCTGGATTTTTTTTTTTTTTTTTTTTTTACTTCTAAAAAATATAATCTCAGAAAAAATACTGCAGAATCAAGTATAGAAAAGTACTATGCTCAATTTTTCTTGAAGAGATGAAACTTTACAAAGTTTCAACTATGAATTGGTCTATTATTTGCTTACCTGTTATTTTTTTATTGGCTTAAAAAAACTTTATTATTTTTATAATTCTGGAAGTCCAAAGTGTGTCCCACTGGGCTAAATTCAAGGTGTTAGTAGAGCTGCATTTTTTTCTGGAGACTCTAGGAAAGAATCTGTTTGCCTTTTCTAGCTTCTATGAGCTGCGTTCATTCTTTGACTCATGGCTATGTGTCATTTTACGCGTTAGGAAGAACTGTGCTTTGGTTTGGTGGGCAGAATAATACCCGCACCCCCTAAAATGCCCATGTCCTAATTCCTGGAACCTGTGAATAGGTTACTTTATATGGAAAATAGGACTTTTCAGGTATGATTAAAGTTAATTGCCTAAATGTAAAATTATCTAGAATATTCTGGTAGACCTAATCGAACCATATAGATCCTCAAAAGTGGAGAACTTTTGCTGGCTGTAGTCAGAAAAACAGATAAAGAATGAAAAAGGGTCACAGAGAATGCATGTGGCCCCTGGGAAAAGCAAGGAAATGGGTTCACTCATGGAACCTCCAGAAAGAAAGGCAGCCCTGCCGACACTAATTTTAGTCCATTGAGATCCATTTTGAAAGGCTTCCAACAACCAGAACTGTAAGAATAAATTTGTGCTGCTTTAAGCCACTAAGTATATGGTAACTAGTTACAACTGCAACAGGAAACTAGTGAAAAAATATATAAAGGGCCTAAAAAGGACATTCTTTTTAATCCACTAACCACTTCTGAGTCTGGCTTCTTTCACTTAGCATGATGCTTTGGAGATGTATCCCTGTGGTTGAGGGTACCAGTACTTCATTCCATTTATTGCTGAGTAGAATTCCATTCTGTGTGTGTATCCATTCAGCAGTCAAAGAATTTTTTGAAAATTGGCAATTATGAAGGAAGCTAGTATTAAAATTTGCATGCAATTTCCAAGGGCTGTTTCCTAAAAAGGCTGCTCCGTCTCACATTCCCAAAAGCAAAATATGAGAGTTTTCAGTATCTCTGCATCCTTGTCAATACTTGCTACTGTCAGAATTTTTTATTTTTATTTTAGCCATTCTAATAAGTACAAGTATACCTCAGAGATATTATGGGTTCAGTTCCAGACCACTACAATAAAGCAAGTCACAGGAATTTTTTGGTTTCTCAGTGCATATAAAAGTTATGTTTACACTATACTATAGTCCCTTAAGTGCACAATAGCATTATGTCTAAAAAAATGTACATACCTAAAATGCTAACCACCTTTTGAGACTTCAGCAGCTGTAGTAGTAACGTAAGAGATCACTGATCACAGATCAATATAACAAATATAATATTAATGAAAAAGTTTGAAATATTACAAGAACTTGACACCAAGTGAGCAAATACTGTTGGAAAAATGGTGCTGATATCCTTGATTGAAACAGAGTTGCCATAAAACTTCAATTTGTAAAGAACACAATATCTGCAAAGCACAATAAAGCAAACTGAAGTAAAACAATGTATGCTTGTATGCTATGATGTTTCATTTTTACTTTAATTTGAATTTATTTTGTTACAAGTGATATTGAATAAATTTTCAAGCACTTGATTGCCACATGCAGCTTGAAAAAGTCTTTTCAAATATTTAACTTTTTTTGTTGTGATTTTTTTTGTGACATTTTGAGAGTTCTTCTGTATTCTGGATACAGTCTCTTCATTAGATATGTTTTACAGTCTTTTCTTCCAGTATGTGTTTTGTCTTTGTATTACCTTAGTGTCTTTAAAAATGCAAACATTTTTAGTTTTGATAAACTCCAATTTATCATTTTTATAAATCGTGTTTTGTATTATCTAAGAAATCTTTGCCTAACTCATGATCACAAAAAAGTTTTCCAATGTTTGCTTTCTAGTGTTATTACATGTTTAGGTTTTATATTTGGCTATGCAATCCATTTTGAATTAACATTTATATATGTTCCAAGTCATGAGTTACAGTTGAATATTTTTTAATACTGATATCTAATTTTTCCAGCACCATTTGTTAAAAAGATTATTCTTCATTGAATTACTATTCTACCATGGTCAAAAATCAATTGGTTATGTAAATGAAGATCAATTTCTAGACTTCCTACTCTTTTTTATTTAAATTTTCACCAATACCACTCTGTCTTGATTACTGTAGCTTTAAAAAAGATATTGAAATGAGGTACTATGAGTCCTCCAAATAGATTATTTTTCAAAATGAGATTGTTCATGCCAGTCCATGATTTTTACATTAAAATTTTAGAATCAGCTTGTCAATTTCTTAAAAAGAAAGAAGTTTCTGCCAGAATTGTGATTGTTATTCCATTGTGTGTATAGCTCAACTTTGGGAAAACCTCATCTTTACAATACTGAGTCTTCCAATATACGGACAAGTGTGTATCTCAATTTATTTAGGACTTCTTCTATTTATTTAATAAATGTTTGAGAATTTCCATCCTACACATCTTGCATTTATTTTGTTAGGTTTGTAACTAAGTACTCTATATTTTGGATTGCTATTGGAAAAGATACTTTTAAAATTTTCAGTTAGCAATTCTTAACTGTTAGTAAATAGAAATAACACTTGAGTTTGTATATTCACTTTGTATCTTATGCTTTTGATAAGTACACTTATTTGTTCTGGTTCCTTTTTCTGTAGATTCTTTAGTATGTTCCATTAAGACAATAATGCCTCTACTAAGAGAGACAATTTCAATTCTTGCTTTCCAGTTTATATGTCTTTTATTACTAATTTTTGTGTTGCATTTTGCCCTAAGATATTTAGTACCCTTAGCTTCTAAATTTTAGGGAAAAGTATTCAGTCTATCATCAATTATGCTATTAATTGTTGGGATTTTGTAGATGTTTTTTATTATACTGAGGAAATTTCCTTCTATTCTTACTTCATTGAGAATTTAATTTTCTCAAATGCTTTTCAATGTCTGTTGAGATAATTATATGTTTTTTTTCCCTTAGTATGCTGATATAATGAATTACATCAGTTGTTTTTTGAATGCTAAATCAAAGTGCATTCCCAGGGAAACCCAGCTAGTATACAATGTATGCCTTTTATATATATATATATAAAGCTGTATTAAATTTGCTAATATTTTGTTGAGAATTTTGCATCTATTACCATAAGCAATATTGTTCTTGAAGTATGTCTGTTCAGTTTTGATTTTACAGTGATATGGGTCTCAAAAAGAGTTAGAAGTGTTTTCTTATCTTCTATTTTTCTGGAATACTGTGTGAGAGTTAATTTTTCCATGAAATTATTAGTTAATCCACTGGTAAAGCCACTTAGGACTTTTTTTTCCTGTTGGAGATTTTTGAGTATGAATTAAATTTCCTTAATAGTCATAAAACTATTCTGATTATTTATGAACTTCGATAGTTTGGTTTTTTCATGTGTGTGTTTAAAGATTTGTCAATTTTTTCTAAGAGATAATACTCTTAGAAGAAAATATAGGTCAAAAATCTTCATGACATTTGATTTGGCAATGATTTCTTGGATATGGCACCAAAGGCACAGACAACAAAATTAAAAATAGACAGAGTGATGTCAGTAACATGGTGGAGTGAAAAGCTACATTTGTCTCCCCTTCACTCTAAAACCAGTAGAACCTCCACAATGCTTCAAAGGTGCCTCTGCCCAACACACTGGGATGACTGGGAATTCCACATATCTGTATATCTGGTGGGTAGAGGAGATGGAAATGAGAGAAGAAAGGAGGAAGCCACCAATCCCTGGCCCTCCAGCTACAGTAGCTGACCCTATATCCCCAGAGAAACTGGCATTATCAGTAGAGTTGGAGCACACAAATTCAGCCTCATAGCCATAGCAGCACCTGAGGACACAGGTAACTGGACAGCAGTGGTAGTGAGATCTGGGACCCTATCCCTTCAGCAGCTAAGGAGCCCATGTTTCAGGACACTGCCTGCAGCATTGGAGCCCGTGAACTTTACAACACCAGACATAGCAGTGGTGCTGTGCAATGCCAGCTCCCTCCTCAGCCAGCAACCAACACTTGCAGCAGTGGAGGCTGCAACTCAGGGGATCCCAGGTGTGAGAGAAGAGCCCACCATCCCAGTGCACCAGGCAGAGATGCCAAGACACTGGCAGAAGCAAGGCACCAAGGACCCCAGACACATAAGAAGCCTTAATGAGGGCACAGGATCATATCTCTGACAGATATGGTGGAGGGCATGTGCATGCTCTCAAATATAACCAGAGGCATCTTAGGTAACAGAACACTAAAATTTGTGCTATATTGCCACCTACTGGGAAACAAAAGAAGCACCTCCAATTTCTAGTCTGCTGAATCCTTGGAATAGATCAAAAAGATGTTCACTAACTCAAATGCACCGGCAGAGGAACAATTCATTAAGCACCATGAAGAATCACAGAAGCACTACAGCACAAAAAGAAGATAATAATTCTGCAGAAACCAAACTTACAGTCATGAAATATTATGATATAACTGATAGAGAATTCAAAAGACCTTTCATGAAGAAAATAAACAAGCTACAAGAAAACTCTGAAAGGCAATTTGATGAACTCAGGAATAAAATTAACAAACAGAAGGAACACTTTACCAAAGGAAAAAAAAAACCAAAAAGACCAAACAGAAATTCTGAGCAAAGAACTCAATAAACAAGATAAAGATTGCAGTAGAGCATTAGAAAGGAAATAAAACAGACCATATAGAAGAGAGAATAAGCAAGTTCAAAGATAGGAATCTAGAAATAATACAAGTAAAGAGAAAAGAGAAATATTTTTTAAATGAGGAAATTCTACAAGTTATCCGACCATTTTAGGAAGGGCAACATTAGGGTAATGGATACCCCAGAAAGAGAAGAGAGGGAAAAGGGAACAGAGAGTTTATTTAAAGAAATAATAGACGCAAACTTTCCAAACTAGGGAAGGAACTAGATATACACGTCCATGAAGCTAAGAGAACACCTAATTACCTCAATACAAAAAGACCTTCTCCAATATACATTATATTAAAATTGTCAGAATGTGGGATTTTAAATCCAACCTTGTTTAAGCCAGTTGATTATGGATTTTTCATTATATCTGAAAAAAAAAAGGTCTAACCAATACAGTGACTGAAAAATTAACAATATTGGAAATAAATATTTCACAATTAAAATAAAAAGTTACTGACCTCTTTCAAGGATAGTATGTCAAATGTCTATAACAATTTATTATATTCATTGAATAACTATAGTTTTTAGATAATTTGCCCTGACTGATTAACTGAAAGCTCCCAGAGTATAAGTTATCACAACATAATTTAGGAATGTGGACATTACACAATGATTCTAACTTATTTATTACTCTAGCATTTGGAATTATCCTTCTCTAAATAATTACTAGATCTTCACAAATAAGTGAATTAGAGTATAATAATGAATCCTACGTGCATTAGTCTGAGCTTTCAAAAGAAACAGAACAAATAGAATAATATATATATTATATAGTTATAAAATTGTCTGTTGACTCTAAGGAGTCCCAGATCTGTAACAGACAAGCTGAAGATACATACATCTCCAGCTGGAGATGTACATAATACATCTTATGATACTTGATAGGGAAGAGTTCCACTCTGAGTCAAGTCCAAAGGCAGGAGAAGACCAATGTCCCAAACTGAGACAGTCAGGCAGAGAAGAGGTAAATTCCCTGAGTGATGTTCACTCTCCTCTTTGATATCCTGTAACCTAAATACTATGATGTAAAATTAACAATATTTTAACATTATGATATAAAGAGAAGGATAGCAGAATATGCCATCCCAAAGTATGCCTTTTTGGTATAAGGACTGATTTGAGCTGACTGTTTCTGAGAACTGCAGACACAGGAGAATCTACGAAAACAGAGTATAAGTTGCCCTTTTGTGAGGGAAATTTATAAAGGAAATCTCCATTTGTACAAGTGTCTAATTCTCCGTACTAGGAAGAAAAGGATGACTCTAATACACAGGCAACTTTTATCAATGAAGAAGGCACAGGCTTAAACCTGCATAACAATCTTACCCTTGTTTACTGTGCTTTTACTGATAACCTTTCATAATTGCTCCACTAACCCCAACATCTTTCTTTTGTCTTAACTAAGGATGGTATTTTAAGTGGTGGCTTGAGCCATTTCAGAAAGTTTCACTCAGTTTTTTTTGGTTTCTCCCATGAATATATAAGTTATATCTGTCATTAAATGTCTGTTTTATTTTCTCTTTTAATCTATCTTTTATTATAGGGGGGTATCAGCCATAAGAACCTAGAAAGGTAGAGGAAAAATTATTTTTCCTCCCCTATAAAAGTACAGACATCTTATGATACATATTAAGGAAATAAGAGAGGAAAGAAACAAAGATATTTGTGTAAAACACACGCATACACACACATACATATCTACAGCAAAATAAAGAGCAAATACTCATGACAACTACAGTCCTCCTTTTTGTAACTGGCCATGTGATACAATAGCTGATCTTTATAACCACCTTCCTCCACTACCCAGTCTGTTTTTCCTTTGCTTTCAGCAAGCAGCTTAACTGGTTATGGTTCTTTACTTGGAAGAGAGATCAAGAACTTTATTACTGAAGTGTCTGGTCTTGTCTGGACTGTGTTGTTGTCATTTTCTATTGACCTTATTCACAGGGCATGGTAATACTGAGATACCCTAAGAGAGCTCCTGTATTTCAGATATACTTTTCCTTACCCTCACTGAGGAGTAACAGTCAAACTTCCTCTTGGTAGTCAGGATCAATTAGCTTAGCCAGCACAGCAACCCTTTCTGTGCCTGTTTATTCAGAGATGTGAAGCGTCCAAAGTAGCCAGCAGTGGTCTTATCTTCCAGTTCAGTGGAATCATAGTTATGTCTTCTGGCAGAAATATTCCTTCCTCCAGAACTGAGATCTCTAGGCCAGCAAAGCATAAGGCCAGGGAACAAGAAGCAAACATTTTTCTAGTAGATTGTGACAGATAATAGTGAGTGATGCCACTCTCATTTCCATCCTTGGCCTATGAATCCTGGCTATAGGAGAAACAGCACCATATATTAGACACTGATTCAGAGCATACACAGCCTTCTGGAGAACCCTTCCCAGGTCTGCAAGATATAGCCACCTGGCTGGGGCTGTAACTCAGTCTTCAAAAGGCCTTCCATTGCTCTATCAAAACTGTAGCCACAGAATAGTGGGGAGCATGGTAAGCCCAGTGAATTCCACAAGCATAGGATCACTGCCACAATTATTTTTTACTGTGAAATAACTTCCTTGATCAGAAGTAATGCTGTGTAAAATGACATATCAGTAAATAAAGCATTTTGTAAGTCTGTGGATGATTATTTTGGCAGAAGCATTATATGCAGGGAAGGCAAATTCACATAGAGAGCAACTATCTAGTTCAGTAAGAATAAAATGTTGCCCTTCCCATAATGAACGCTATCCAATGTAATTAACTTGTCAGCTAATAGCTAGCTGATCACCCTGGGGAATGGTGCCATATCCAACCAACATGGTTCAATATTGGTCTCTGCTGCTGGCAGACTCAGCATTCAGCAGGGACCATAGGCAAATCAGCCTTAGTGAGTGGGAGTCCATGCTGAGCCTATGCATAACCTCCATCTCTGACACCTTGGTCATTTTGTTCATGAGCTCTGTGCTGGGGAAAGAGGCTAACTAGTATTCATGAAACGCATTATCTTATCTCCTGATTTTTAAAATCCTCCTCTGCTAAGGTCATTCTTTGATGAACATTCATATGGTACACAAAAAATCTTGATATTTTATTTGCTCATTTAGGCCTATACACATACCTCTTCACCAAATTTTCCTGTCACTTATTTTCCAATCATGATCATCTAAGTCTTTAACCACCTATCCAAACCAATGGCCACAGCTCATGAATCAGTACAAAATTTCATGACTGACCATTTCTCCTTCCAAGCAAAGTGAACAACCACGCTTGAAGTTCTGCCCAATGGGAGATACCCCTTCACCACTGTCCCTCAAGGATACACAAAAAGGGGCTGTAGTGTTACAGCTGTCCACAGTCTACTGGTGCCTGCACATCATGCAGAACTATGTGTTAACCAGCCCATGTCTTCTTTCCTCTATCAACTAATTGTAAAGAACTCTCTATGAGGTCATAGGTGCCAACATCAACAAATCTGGTGTATGGTTAGGGGGCACATCTTGGCTAGTATTTCAACATATGAATTTGGAGAGAGTGCAAACATTCAATTCATAGTAGATACAATGTACTTCTCAGGCTATAGCTACTTCACTTATCCATTTATCATCAAACTTTAGGCAGTAATACAAGATTCCCCAGTGGATATTCTGGGTTCAAAGTATGTACCCTGAGAATGTAACAGCAACTCTACCTCCTTCAGAAGATCAGGATAAATTATCCTGGTAAAATGACAACTCCATTCCTTACTTGCTGATCTAATTCCTTCAATGATGGAATTGCACTGATGTTCAGTGGTGTCACTCTTATTTCCATCTCTTAGTTTCCAGTCTTGTCATTTATTATTAAGGATACAGCACCATATCAATGGCCATTGATTTAGGTTTTACTACATTTTGAAGGATGACACCCCATCTTCTCAGGGTATCATCTCAAGGCTTTTGCTTCAGTTTAACCTTCTATAAGCCATTCCAGTGCTCTAACAGTTTGGTATTAGATAGAACCAGTAGGTACATGCCATAGTCATGTGACTACTACTGCAAATCCTTTGCTATAAAGTCAAATGCTTGAATTGATGAAATGTTATGGTGGTTCCTGAACTCGTGGATCAAACATTTTGGAAGCCTCAAATAGTAGAGTTGTCTGAGGCTATATGGGCAGGATAGGCAAATTCACACCAAGAATACAGGCATATTTCAGTTAAGATGCATCTCTGCCTTTTCCAGACATGCAGGGGTACAAAGTAATCGAATCTTGGCCATATATGGTTGATATCCTATAGAGATGGTACCATATCAAGAGTTTGATGTCAGTCTGTTGATGACAAATTGGACATGCACCAACAGCAGGAACTAGAGCAGTAACCAGTGAGTGGAAGCCCACTGGTTCAAGAACAGTTACCATTCCTGCCACTACGACTAATGCACTCATGTGTCCATTATGTCAGTACTGAGGAGGCTGATGGCAGAGCTGACTGATATCAACTAGCTGAGTCATTTGTCTACTTGGTTGTTAGTGCCTCTTCTGGGGAGAATGGGATCTGGTGGGCTTTGATGTGCTACATCAAGTTCTTCTGACTTAATGCCAACTGCTGAGGTTTTTTACCTCTTCTAATGCTGGCATTTTTAATTCACATAACAGGGACGATTATCTTCTCTGTTTCCAAGAGTCATCCTAACAGTATGTTAGTACCATGTCCTGGAGTCCTTTGCATTTTGGTAAATAGTATATCCCAAGACCGTGCTCTTTGTAAAGCAACTACATAACCATCTTTAGAGAAATGCAGCAGTAGATGTTAGCAGTGAGGAATGGGCTACTTGCTCAAGCACAGAAGATTAAAGGAAAGTGACTGTTCAAGATTTTCAAGGGTAATGACCTATACTATGTCTCAGTATCCAATTCCTTCCTGGTCTACATAGACTTTTGGGCCTGATAATTTAACCAACTCTGGAGATCTGCTACTGTTATGATAAAGTCTTTGACTTAGTACTCTACTTTTCTGCCCTCTAGTTGGAAGAAGTGAGATTCCCTTTTTATATTGCCAAGGAGGTCTTCTGACTTTCATACTTAGCCTTTAATTGCTAAATAATCACCCTCAGCCTTTTATCACATTTTTTTTACTAAAACATCTATTGCCCCTATCAATAACCAACCAATTCTACAGTCCTCAAAATAACTTTTCCCCATAATTCTGGAGACATATATTTCACCTCCAAGGCACATTCACTTTCCCTAGTATATCATCTACACTTAACACCTTTAAAACTCCCAACAATTGCATTTCTACAGAAGTAGGCAATCAGGAGGCAATTCATCCCCCAAAACCCATTTTGCAGTGTGTTTCCTGGAACCACTTCTGGCACCAACTGTTGTTAAGTCTGGTTTCCTGGGAAACAGACTGAGAGGGAGATTTGTGTCCATGAAGTTTAATGGGGAAGACACTTAGAAACTGCAATGAAAAGAGGGAAGCAGAAGAGGCAAGGAAGAGTTGCATTAAAGAACTCATTTGATCCCACAGAGATTTCTGAGGATGAGAGGGCCCTTCAAAATTGCCTAACTGAGGTAAACAGGATGAATCTTTATACTCTTGCATGGATCACTCATTAGGTATGGGCTGACTCCCGAAGACGGTGCATCCTTCAAAGAAGCAGATTCTTTGGGCAGGGTTCTAGGAAGAGACCTAGTCATGGACTACCGAGAGGCAACACTGCTGTAGGCTGGGGAGGTAAGTGCCTCCTTCCTGAGGGGCAATCTGGTAGTGCTCTTCAACGTCCATTACAGAGGTTTGGACTCCAGTGTGTGCTCCAATATATGCTTCACTGTTATTTAGACTACAAATTACCCACTTTAAGTAATATATATATATATACACACACACAAATGAATCACTATGCTGTACACCAGAAATAACATAACACTGTAAATCGACTATACTTCAATTTAAAAAAGAAAAAACATTACTGCTAATTTCCACATGATACACTTGTGAAAAGTAAGCTCTTTATCCCTGGTTGGAAGCTGCTTTTTAAGTTAGGGATATTTCATGGGTGTTACTGATTCTTAAATGAGAGTAGACTTATTCAGGTCTGCAATCTATTGCTAAAGAATAAAGTGAAAATTTCTTTGGTCTTTCTTCCCTGTTTACCTATTTATTGTTAAAATCTTCCTCTCACATCTTTGACTAGAAGGCTCTATTTTATGCATATCCCCTAGCCAAGTTTCTTATGTTTTTGTTTTAAATCACTTAGCTCCTGGGAATGTGATGACTTAAGCAGATACTTACTTTCCATTTGCATGATATTATAAGGCCTGTAATTTGAAGGAGCTTGTGTCTGGCATTTCAATATATTAGAGAATAAATGGAGGGCAAAACATGTCCCTCTGATAAAGTAATGGCTCTTTGAGGGTTAGTACTTTACTTTTGCTAACTTCCCCCAATGTGCAACTTCACTCATTCTTCACTTCAGTAATTGCCTAGGCAACAATTCTAAGATTTACACTTACATGTTTGTTGTAGAAGAGAGGTAATAATGATATATAATAGAGGGTGAAAAAGCCCTAATTATCTGGGAAACTAATTGTGAACATTAGTGAAGAGCCTCACCTCCTTTCAGTTGGGGAAAGTACTTTGATATAATGATGATATGTGAAAGTAGGAAGATTTACAATTTTCTACAGAATGTTGCTTGGGCTCCATCACTTTTCTGCCTGAGTCCACAGTTTCAACCTCACTGAATAAAATTTTCTCATGGTTTCTGGCATATAATTGACCAATATAACTATATTCCTGGGCAGTTAAATCTCTTGAATCTATGTTTATGTTTTCATGAGTATTTTAACAAGACGGCATGAGATATCAGAAATCAGGCATCATATATTGGAAGTTTTGATATCCTTTTAAAAACATTAAAAAAACACAAATAGAAAATGATATAATGATAACTTAACTTGTAAGAAGTAGAAAAACACAGACAGCTTACTTTTTTAAGAAGACTCACTGGTAAATTGCAGGCCCCAAATCTGGCTCCTGCTTCACCTCCTAAATTTGCTGCAATGTATGTTATTCCAGCGGTCTTGCACAGGCTAACTATATTCCTATTTCCCCTAAGCAGTGGGAAAAAAACCACTTTCTGATAACCTGAAAATGATAAAATATAAAAATACTATACATTTTGAGGAAGATAGAAATACTCCAAAATTAACAGGATTATAATTCTGCCCAATATAAAGCAAAATTATTGTAAAAAGCCATAGAATCTCACAATTTTAGGGACAGAGGAAAGCAGCAAGTTGTTAAAGTTTAATAAGGAGAGCATGATTTCAGAAATGGGAAAAATATAATGAAGAAATCATACCTGAGTCAAGCTACTTGAACATCTCCATGTAACTTAAAAATAAAATTGGAAATATTTGTCCTGGTGTGTAGAGGTAATAACCTCCTCAGTAGCCCTACTTACTGAATTCTGGCCCTCCTATGCTCTTGAAAATGAAATGGAAAGGCAAATTCTGTTCTACATTGTATGTTTTTCATTGTCAAGACATAAACAAACACTAAACACTAAGTATTTCCAATTTTCAGTGTAATCATTCAGTTATTCATTGGCAATAATATTTGTATATTTATATAGCATGACTAAAGTTAACTATATCAAAAAGTATTTAATGTAAAAAAAGAAGGGAAAATAGAGTTGCTTTACTCAAAAAAAATAGTATCTTTTGAATGAGCTCTAACTGACTGGAAATTTTGACAACTAAAAATTTCAGTTAAAATTGCAAGTGTTGACAATATTCTAACCATTTACCTCCAAATGAAGACACAGAAAATTAACTTAGAGTAAAATTACAGCATTAAGTGTCTTCAAAATCAATCATCTGATATAGATGTTAAGACCTTTCCTCTGTGGTACAAGTTATCAGGATGTTTTGCATCTGGGTTGGGATTCTTTGTATTGCTGTAATTATAGAGATGCATACTATGGATATTTATACATATAATACATATATATATTAACTCTCTGTTTAAGAGTAAGAGGACTTTTTCCAATGGATACAAAGCATACATTTTTTTCAGGATATTTCATCTACCTAAATTCACTTGCTTTAAAAGAGAACTTATGTTATTTTATTTGCATTTGACTATGGGTAAAAAGTACTTCATTTTAGGAAATGATAATAATAATCATTATTATTATTAAATAATAAATATAATAATTGATGTAACTATTAACACTTCAATAGGGCTTATATGTGCCCGGCACCATTCTAAATGCTTTATATATATTAACTATATATTATACATATTAACTTATCCAAACCTCACAATTGCTCTTTGACATAAGTACTAATATTAACCCTACATTAAAAATGATAAAAGATGCTGATGAAATAAATTGAAGAAGACACAAACAGATGGAAAGATAAATGTCATGTTCTTTTGATTGGAAGAATCAATATTATTAAAATGACCATACTATCCAAGGCAATCCACAGATTCAATACAATCCCTATCAAATTATCAATGGCATTTTTCACAGAACTAGAACAAATAGTTTTAAAATTTATATGGAAACACAGAAGACCCCAAATAGACAAAACAATCTTGAGAAACAGGAATGGAGTTGGAGGAATCATGCTCCCTGACTTCAGATTATACTGCAAAGCTACAGTAATCAAAACAGTATGGTACTATCTGATCCAGCAATCCCATTTCTGGGTATATATTCAGAGCGAACTTTAATTTGAAAAGATACATGCATCCCAATGTTCATAGCAGCACTACCCACAATAGCCAAGACATGGAAGCAACCTAAAGATTCCTCAACAGATGACTGGATAAAGAAGTTACAGTATATTTGTACAATGGAATATTACTCAGCCTTTAAAAAGTATAAAATAATGCCATTTGCAGCAATGTGAATGGACCCAAAGATCATCATTCTAAGTGAAGTAAGCCAGAAAGAGAAAGAAAAATACCGTATGATATCACTCACATATGGAATCTTATAAAAAAAAAAAAGGACACTATGAATTCATCCACAAAACAGAAACAGACTCACAGACATAGTAAACAATTTTATGGTTACCAGGGAAAGTGGGTGGGAAGGGATAAATCTGGTAGTTTGATATTTACGAATTGCATGACTGGGACATGGTGCTGTACACCAGAAACTGACACATTGTAATCGACTGTACTTCAATTAAAAAAAAAAAGTATAGTATTCGTACCACAATTGACACATAGATCAATGGAACAGGAAAGAAAGCCCAGAAATAAACCCACACACTCATGGTCAATTAATCTATGACAAAGGAAGCAAAAATATACAATGTAGAAAAGACGAAAAGACAGTCTCTTCAATAAATTGTGCTAGGAAAACTGGAAACTACATGTAAAATATGAAGTTAGAACATTCTCTGACACTACATATAAAAAACTCAAAATGGATTAAAGACCTAAATGTAAGACCAGATATTATAAAACTTCTGGAGGAAAACACAGGCAGAAAACTCTTTGACATAAATTGCAGCAATATTTGTGTGGATCTCCTAGAGTAATGTAAATAAAAGCAAAAATAAACAATTAGGACCTAATTAAACATAAAAGCTTTTGTATAGTAAAGGAATCCTAAACAAAAAGAAAAGATGATCTACAGAATGAGAGAAAATATTTGCAAACAGTGCAACCAACAAGGGAGCAATTTCCAAAATATACAAACAGCTCATACTGCTCAATATCAAAAAAAATAAATAAATAAAAATAACTCAATCAAAAAATGGGCAGAACACCTAAACAGACATTTCTCCAAAGTAGACATACAGATGGCCAATAGGCACAAGAAAAGATGTTAAACATCACTAATTATTAGAGAAATGCAAATCAAAACTACAATGAGGTATCACCTCACACCAGTCACAATGGCTACTATCAAAAAGTCTACAAATAATAAATATAGGAGAGAGTGTGGAGAAAAGGGAACCCTTCCACACTGTTGGTAGGAATATAAATTGTGCAGCCACTATAGAGGTTCCTTAAAAAACTAAAAATAGAGTTACCATATGAGCCAGCAATCCCACTTCTGGGTATGTATCCATAGAAAACTCTAATTTGAAAAAATACATGTGTCCTGATGTTCATAGCAGCATTATTTACAGTAGCCAAGACATGGAAGCAACTTAAATGCCCATCAACAGATTAATGGATAAAGAAGTTATGGTATATATATACAATGGATTACTCAGTCATAAAAAAGAATTAAATAATGCCATTTGCAGCAACATGGATGGACATACAGATTATCATACTAAGTGAAGTAAGTCAGACAGAGAAAGACAAATGTCATGTGATGTCACTTATATGTGGAATCTAAAAAGTGATACAAATGAACTTATTTACAAAACAGAAACAGACTAACAGGCATAGAAAACAAACTTATGGTTACCAAAGGGGAAGGAGGAGGGAGGTATAAATTAGGAGCTTGGGATTAATAGATACACACCACTACATATAAAATAAATAAACAACAAGGACCTACTGTACAACACAGGGAATTATATTCAATATCTTGTAATAGCCTATAATAGAAAAAATCTGAAAAGAATATATATTTTATATGTATAAAACCAAATCACTTTGTGTACACCTCAAACTAACACAATATTGTAAATCAGCTATACTACAACTTAAAAAAATGATGAAGCTCAGGAACAAAGGTTAAATTACAATCCGAATTTAGCAAAGCTAGTAAATATTTATTGTACAACATCCTGTATACACATAAAAAAATTGGATGAGCTTTGTCCCTTATTTCTGGGAGAAAGACACTAAACCCCTTAGAATTTCCAGGATGATAGGAGTTCCTCTGTTATTCACAGTGGACCCCTGGAACATACTGGATAGTTTATGCTAAAGAGCTACCTATGATTGTTCCCTAAATACTTTATCCTAATAAGATAACTTAGGATGAGTTAGATTCATCTCAGGCCATGTATCTATTTATTGGATAAGGAACAATGTATAAAGTCCACAGAATCTGTTTCTGTGTTTAAAAAAAAAACAAACTCATAATCTTTCTGTTTTTGAAGAAAATTGACAAATTTTTATATTCTAGGTATATACTCCCAAATAGACAAGTGCTACTATAGATTTCATGCTTACTCGGTATACACCCTTATCTTTAAGGGTATCAGAAGAACACAACTGAAAAGGGGGAATAATAGTGTAGTTGACATAGATTCACTACTTTTCATGGTTACTGCTGGAAATTTGAGAAACACCAATCTTCATCTGGAAATATGTCACATGCATAAGAAGAGTCTCCTGCCCTCTCCCATTACATGGGAAAAAGAAAAAGTAATAAATCAAAACCAAAACAAACAAAAATTAAAATCAACCTCCCCCCCAAAATAACTGACGGATATTATTATCTTTTAAGTACTCTTTTGCACTTAGATTCTAAGTGGGAAATACCAGATCTAAAAAGTTGCTAAGTCTCATTTGTATAATCAAAAGATTTAATAGCTCATCTAAGATTTTTTAATAAAATATATTAAACTGTTTATAGTGTCTTTACCTAATTTAGTGAAGAGAATTATGTCGCACTGTAATTCTCTCTCTTTTTTTATAAAGGGTTTACTATTTTACCATAATATAGCTGTTACTATGGATATAATATGCTTCTTCTTGTCATCCTAATCCCAGTAAGATTGCAATAGTTAAAAAAAACCCTACTCATCCTTAAGCAATATTAATATAGGGCATGTCCTTATTATTCTCTTTACTGAGTTTTTGCTAGGTTCATTCAAATGTCTATAGAAAAACTAAAATAAAGAAGGATGTACAGCAAACAAGAAGAAAAGGTGACAAGAAAGAATGCATGCAAAATACTTCTATCATTAAAGTAGGTATTATAGCCATGCAAGGGACTACTAAAGCTATAGCAAATACAAAAAAAAAAAAAAAAAATTCAGTCAACTTACAAAGATTTGAGAGGAGTTTTTATCCTAATAACACTGTTTTACTTTTAGCAAAATTAATTCAGGATAAAAATCCACATGAATCAATAGTAGGTACCCAACCTTAAATGAAGTGATTGCTTTAAATGATTTCCAATACATCATATCTTATTATATTAGGATATGACAGGTTATGCTGTGCTTCATTGGGTTACATAATATCATTTTGAATATAACTCCAAGTCTATCTAATATAAGATGATGAATCAGGAAATAAAATGACAAGGACTCATTTACTTCTAGGTCTTAAATTAGATTTTTCTGTCTACACAAAGAGAAGCAAGAAAGCCAAAATGGCTTCCAGGAGGGCTGTTTCAATTCATGTCAATGAGCAATCACCAACTACTGTCCCTCATTCATTTAGGGCTGGAATGTCTGTCATCTCTGTAAGAACTGGTGTAAATGAGACAGCTTTTAGGAAATAATGTATATGTGGCTTTCTACTGGTTTTGTGTGGCTGTGATACTGTCAGAAGCATTCTGTCAAACTTGGGGAATCAGAATATTGCATTCAAAAATTATTCTATAATCTAAGAACACCATGGAAACCTGCTGTGATCTCATTATTATATATACTAAATGAGGAAATAAACTTAATAGGCATGTATAAGAAGAATCTAGTAATCACAACAAAACCGAATAGAATGTGGTTTGGTATGTATTCTTCAATATAAACACAGGAAATAGAAAACTGAAAAAAAATTCCTTTAATTAAGAAGAGAAGAACATATTTTATCTAGTTTAAAACTCACTCTGCTTTCATGGATAATAAATATTAAACTATACTCCAATGTGGTAGGAGTCAAAATCTCATCACTAGAAAAATGTTAATTTTTATTGCCTAGGTAGGGAGGTGGGTAATCCTAAAGGGCATGTGTCCAAAGATGTTATAGATAACTTGGTATAAAAAATGTGTCATTGGGTTACTAGTGTGAAATATTAAAAACCTTAATAAGTGAAAGAAAAATGTTATAAATGCAGATAAAAAGAGACTGGAGTCAACATATTTGAATTCAGTTAATCTATATCTTAGATACGCCTTCCCATGTTACACACTCATTATATAGCAAGGTTCTAGCAATCTACAAATGTAAGGAAATGGATGTTATCTCATTAAGACTTCAACAAAAAGTTACTTAGACAGACAGTAGATCACAACGACAGAAATTTCATCATTGTATTAGTCTCTGGTTGGTTTATCTATAAGGTAGAAATAACCCTGAATGTTCAATGACCAAATTTTCATTTGTTGTCACAAGTTCAAAAAGACCAAAAAAAAAAAAAATTACTTGTCATAGTCTCTATGCTATAAAACTTGAATATATACCTTTAACAACTTTGCTACTGGATCAGAAAAAATCATAACACATTGTTTTATGTCCTTCTCATCAGAGAAAATACTTATGGGTTGCAATCACTAAAATGTGCCTTAAGAATATTTAGGTGCAATTGAAGACCAACAGATACAAGTGTGCCACATGTGATAAAGAGTAATATATCTGCTTTTCTCTTCTACTTGAAATATGCTAGTTTGGCTGATAATTAATGAGTTAGCAAATATTTAATTATGCCCTTCTAGCCAGATAAATCAACACTATTTCGGTATACAGAATAATTTAGCTTCAGTGTTCTGTCTACATTCCAAGACATTCTATCCTATAAAAGTCTGGTTATGGTTTCAAACCAATAATTTAGACAAGTTAGTTTTCAATGCACTGAAATGTAATTAGCAAAGAACTTCACATTGTTCAACTGAAAGATAAGTTCACTTGAGGGGTGATTAAGTCACATATCCTGTCATCTGCAAAGCACCATGTGATTCTTTTACATGGAGACACTGGGAAATATAATGGCTTATTATAAATATCTTAAGAAAACTAATAGTTTGTTGTAATGCACAATTAGGGGCTTGAAAAAAGCAAGAAAATGCTTCTAAAATACATTATCGTATGAAATTTACTTTTCCTTTTCAATCATTTTGTCTTGTCTCAAAGGTGTACTAAGCTGTTAAATTACCAGGAGTTAGCTCCTCTTGCATTTTTAAGTTGCATTTAGATTTGAAATGGATGGGTGCATCTGTTTTGCTGATTCAAGTGATATCATCCATCACCCATGTAAAGGCATCAGGGATACATAACTGGTTTTCAAAAGACATATACGACATATACTACATGTGGAAAATCTTAGACATCACATCTAGACACACTGCCTACTTTTACTCTTATGCCATCTGCACAGAAACAGAAAAATAGTTATTTTCTACATCAGTTTAGCAAGAAGTTTTCCATGAAAAAGAAAATCTGCTTGCTATTATGTCTTGAATTTTGATAGCTTCTGAGCTTTTACTGATAATTTAGTTTGGTTTTATTTACTAACCATATGGGAAAATTTCATTTTTCTCCTGTTCTTTCTCATGCATGTTCATTTTCTTACTTACTACCTAATATCTATGTATCTCCCTTTCTCTTTCTCCACTCTGCCTCTCTCTCACCCTCCCTCTTTTTCCCCCACCCTTCCCTTAACTCTGTCTCTCTTTCTCTCCTGACCTTCATGTCTGTTAACTGCACCTAACCAAAGAGCTCTTCATTAGTTATTTACCTAGTTAGTTTACGAATTTATAATATTAAGGAGACTGGGATCTCAACAAGTTTGATGAGCTTATACGTAAGGCACCAAAACAAATCTTTTTAGTTGTTTTCCAGAGGTTGTTTGTTTGGGCCTTCATAAACAGACCCATAGACTATCTATCAAATTGTGACTAGAAAAATAAACTAAACTAGTAATTGTGAATCAAAATGAGCACAAGTTTCATTGCTAAACTAATCAAAGTTCTTCATTTTTAAAATGAGAACAATATTTACAAAGAATTAATGTGAACCAAAAGTTAAAAATGTTACACAACTATGGATGCAGAATAATTTCTCTAACTGAAAACAAAGTTTTTCTATGAACACTTGCTAAAGAAAATTCTATTCAATTTGACAGAATTATTCATTGAATATTCCTACTCAATAAAATGGTTTTGTTTGTAAGTTCTGTCATATTGGAAATGTTTCACTGTGCCAAACGCATGTATTTTTATTTAATAGATATGCCATTTTGTTATGTATACATATATGTAGCATATAATATTCATTATATAGATTGATTGATAGATACATAGATAGATCGATCAATCAGTACCTATGTAAAATAATTCAATGAAAAGTTGTGAACCAAGATGTAACAATAGGAACAAATAGTAGTTTACAGAGTAATTATGTAACATGGGGATAAATAATAAACAACACAGGATATTCTTTTTTCAGCAAGCATCACAAGTTCTTTGCAAATGTATTATTCGAAAATGTGGTAGTAAATACAAAGCAGTAATTTGAAGGTTTTTTTAAGAAAAAGAAATTTTAAATCTTTTTATATTAACAAGGAAGCTGTCAAATCAATGAAACTTTCCTTTTTCACAGTAATGTTTTACTGGAGCATGAGGCTTCGTGAAACAGTAAGGTCTCTCACTCAAAATGTTCGAATTCAAATATCATGAGTTTTTGTTTTGATCATAGATAAAACAGATGGAAAAGAACAAGATCTACATAGATATTACTGTTAGTATAGAAAGGTTATTCCTGTCCAATTCACAGAATAAATAGAAACAAGCCTTTAAACAGAGGGCAGCTAGGTATCATGACAAAGAAAATATGACTTGATATTAAAATGTAGATTTTTCCTATAAATATACCATTTTAAAGGCAACTGTGCTCTCTAATTTAGGTGTTTCTCCACTAAAATATATGAATAAAATCAAATGATCCATGCAATTAATAATTTTTATTATCACTTTTACTCTATGCTGAATAAATCCCAAAGTAGTCCTGAAATATGAGCAGATACCTCTAGAAAAATCAGAAACATCATGGTCTATATTCATCCTCTGTTACTTCAGCTAGGTAAAATTTATTATCCTAATGATCATTCAGTTGTACATCTATACAGGATCCATACACAATGATATGCTATAGAATTTTGTGTATACCATAATTAATGGGCATGGGATGGGTATGTAAATAGTGATAATCAACCACAGATGATATTAAATTTCTGTACATTAGAAGATTGTTGTGTGGAAAAGGAAATGTCGGAAACAGGACTACACTGTCTCTCTTTACCTGTGGGGATGCTGCAGAAAAGGAAAAAGAATGATGACCTGGTCCAATCCCTTTACAAACATGCTAATGAGAGTCCTTCTGGTAAACACATATATCTGGTATTTGGTAGTAAAAGAATCCTTATATTTGAGATGCACTGCAAGATGTACTGTTCAGAAGTTTGTGGAAAATAAACATGGTATTTTGGGACCCTTGAAAATGTAATACAAACTATGTAATTATCAAGGTATAACATGTAGATGTTTCATAAACAAATTACCTCACTTTTGTGTGACTTACATGCATCATTTAGGGATGAAGGATGTTAAAATCAAACCAGAGTACATCCTAATACAGCAAGAAACAACCTGGGAAGCTGTGCAGAGTCCTGCACTACTCCATGCTTCTTCACCTATGTCTCACATTTACTGTTATTTCTGAAATGTTGAAATTATTAGTAAATTTTGACATTAGCTAAGAGCTCCCATTTTGGTGGAATTTTAACGATCCCAGGTTGTGAGTTATCTCAGGGTGTCAATCTGGTTTGAAGGAGGGAATTGTAAGATTTGTTTTGAACCTACACAAGCAAAGCAATTACTCCGTATTTATCTAGATTGTATATTTGGGGGGATTGTAATGGAAGGATTAATACAGATTATGGACTTAATACTCCAAGCCATCCACTTTTTGGCACTATCACTGTAGTGTAAACAGTGTAAATATCTAAGAGATAAGTAAACCTTATTTGTAAATAGGTACGTATCAATTACTTGGGAGGAAGAGATGAGATTAGTCACTTTTCATTTCCTGTGCCATTTTTATTACTATACTAGGTCACTAGGTGGGCCTATGAAGATATTCAGTAAATAAATGGCATACATGAATTTATATTTTAGGTAAATATATCCTGTCCTTGATGTAGAGAATAATTTGGAGAAGAGCATACACTGAGGTAAAGAGAATAGCTGGCAGGGTTGGGTGTTGGGGACTGTATTTATTGAGGGGGAAATTGATGCAGGATTTACATATGGTAGGAATGAGAGGTGCAGAGATACTTTGAAAGGAATGGCAATCTATTGCATGTCAGGAATTATAGATAAGGATACAATTTAGGATGAATGTAATTATGTGTTTTCTATAAGTAGTATTTGTACACTAGAGAGAAAAGAATTATAAGAAGAATTCTAGAATACCACAGCTTGTCTTCCCCCCCCCCCCACATAGTTCATTGGTATAGAGAACCGTGAGGAGGGTATTAGATCTGCCCTCAATCCAATGGAATTAGTCTATGTGAATGTCTCCTAAACATCATATGACATGACCCGTTCACATCAAGCTTTTCTTTGGCTGCAAAGTAGATACTACCAGCAACCAAACAGAATGTGAGCTATTTTAAACTACATCAATCACTTATGTTGGCAAGTGCCTAAAAAATAAACATATATGAGAAACCAAAGCATAAGGAGAAGGCACATCATCTTAAAGAGTCAGAGGAAATTCATTTCAAGAATATAATATCAAAAAACAGGGAGCTTTAGTATAAACAAAGGTCCTGGGGAACAGAGAGGACCCAAGAGGCTTCTACAATTTAACACTCTGAAAGCACAGACAGTAGTAGCAAAAGTGTACCCCATCTCTGCTCTGCCCACTGGACAGAGAGGTGCACACTGCAGATAGCTGGGGAATGACCAGTCATATGCTGGGGACGGGGAAGACGCTAACTCTGGCACAGGCAGAGGAAAGGGTCAATGGTTGTGCCTGTGAGTGGGGACAAGATGAGGCCCCATTGTTGCTGCATATCCCCTTGTCTCTGTGGGAGCCAGTATGGGAATCTTCTGCCCACTCTCCAAATCTGTGCAGGGTGGAGACCCTAGCAGTTCATGGACCATGGTTAATCTTGTTAATGAGTTAATCAGTGAGGTCAGTGGGGAGGATTAGGCAAGGGGTGGGGGTCCCCGACATTCATGCCTTCACATCACAATGCCTTGAGGACTTACCTGGTTGGGAGACGTCCCCTACCACATACTTGCTGGGTGACCTGGCCAACTTCCTTCTCCTGCCGAGGCCTCGTCTCATCTGTGGAGGCCTTGCTCGGCTGGCCCAGCTGCAGATGAGGGCCTCCCAGCGGGCTGTGGCCATGCAGTCCTCCAGGAAGAGAGCTGGGGCTGCCCCTGGGCCATCTTACTGCCCGCCAGGGTACTAGCACCAGCACCTCAGGGATACACTGGTGCAGCGCTGTGCGCAGCGCTTGGGCTGGGGCCACTGGGCCTCAGAGGACCCGGCCTCTCGGCTTGTCCTCACTGTCCCTGCTCCCAAAGCCGCCCTGACTGGTGTGGCTCCGGCAGAGGGTGAATAAGAACTGCAGCTCAGCCTCTGTGTCTGTGCTGTCCACGGGGTGCGGGGCTGTTCGAGCAGGAGTAGGAGCAGAACTCGCTGTGGGCCAGGGCGGGAGTTACCCTGCAGGCGCCGCTGCTCCAGGGCTATGAGCGCGCAGGTGCGCGCGTCGGAGAGAATAAGGCGCATGCGCAGAGGCCTGCGTGCCCTGCCGCCAGGCGCTGACGGAACCCGGCTTGGCTGAGGGGAGAAGGCGGTCGGCCTCTTGTCAGCAGCTTCGGGGCCCTCCTCTGCCTCTCTCCTCCACTTGCTCACTGCTGGCTGCCGCCGACCACTCAGCCCCGGTGAAGCAGAGGTCCAAGGCCACAGCTTTGACCCAGGACCCGTGACTGTGGCGTAAGGCACTACTCGGCCTTCAGTGAAGGACCACACGGTGACCAGGTAATCTTTGCCATCCGTCAGCACATAGCGGCAGTCAAGGTTCCAGAACAAGCAGAGCAGGTCCCTCAAGTAACTCTTTATGAGCCCAGCGGGAATGGAGTGTAAGTGGGGACAAGCCTGCAGCCGCTTTGGCTGACACAGGCTAGGCGCAAGCAGTGGGCTGAGAAGGCCGACTTGTGCAGTGGGTCACGGGACCCTTGCTCTTGGCAGTGTAAACAGGGAAGCCCTGACCCTGCGTCAGCAGGTACTGGGGCTGGCGCAGGTGCATAGGTGCTTTCCTGATGTCTATATCACCTTGGTCTTGTCAATTAGCCATTAATCATTGAGTGCTGTGCTGGTGTCCTTCTTGATGAGATTCAAGTATTGCATTTGGCCAGTGGAGAACCCCACCAGGAGGGAGATGATCCTTGTGACATCAGTAAACTGGCCGAAGTCTTGGCAGGTGGGCTGGTGCCCTTATAGATGATATAAATAATGCAAAAAGATACTGATGACTTTCCTTAAAATAAGAACAGATACCCATAAGGAGAAATACTAGAATGAATGAATGACTCTCAAAGAGACTGATAATTGAGATAATTTTCTTCAGAGATTAAAAAAGAAGATATAAAGAAAACTCAGGGAAATAAAAAGGCATTATAAGAAAACTCAAATTTCATAAGCAATATGGCCATGCTAAAGTTAAGAAAATTCTTAGTAACAGCATGTAAGATTAAAAATTTTGCTCATACTGGAGAGAAGGAAGTGAAAATGAAAATTATGAAAGAGATAATAAATACAAAAGCTATCCCATCTATAGTAGTAATTACTCAGACAGCAGAGCGTTGTCAATAATATTTTAAAAGTTTATAACTCAAAATGTAAAAATAACTCATCCTTTTGGAAATGTTAAAAAATTATTTTTTGTAAAATAAAACATTATTTAAAGTAGTACTCCATCTCACCCTTAGACTAAATTATAAACTCAAAAATGAAATAGTGTGACCAAAAAATAATACCTTCACTAAACAGTGAAATGGCATAAATCAAGAAAAATCTAAAAGAAGTTATACATAAAAAGATAAATTTAATTTAATTCCTAAAAACAGTATACAGTAAAAATGCTGTGAAATGATGACCCAAAGAACTTACATGAACAAAAACTAATTGAGCAGTCTAATGATTAACTAAAATCAAATTAACCTAAAGTCGTTCCTATGCAGGGAGAAATTAGAATACAATAATTAAAGAAATATAAGTAAAAGCAGAGTTTTCAAATACAGAGAGAGTGAATTAAGAGCAGAAGGTATACTTCTCAAATGTATCCAATAGTAAAGAAAGCAAACTGATGACCATGCAGAAGAAAATAGAAAACCAAGCAGAATAAAATAGAAAATAAAGCAACAGCAAAATTACATAAACATGAAAATCATAAACATAAAGGCATTAGTACATTATTAACATACACATAAATACGTAAAATTTTATCACTATTAATCTTTTTCAGATTGTATAGTTTTATATTTGCATAGTACTAAAAATTCTGGAGCAAAGTAAGTGCTCAATACTTAATAGAGATGATGATGACAATGGTGATTGTTCTATGATGCTTTTAAAAAGTACACGTAGCACGGGGAAATATATACAAGATCTTGTAGTAGCTCACAGTGAAAAAGAATATGAAAAAGAATATATGTATATTCGTGTATGACTGAAAAATTGTGCTGTGCACTAGAAATTGACACAACATTGTAAACTGACTATAACTCAATTAAAAAATAAAATTAAATAAAAAATTAAAAGAACACCTAATATATATACGCTAATATGTATCATATATGAAAAATAAAATGGAAACAATTATAAACTAAGGCAAAACACAGATGTGTAATGAATAAGAGAGCATGATGTTTTACATTAATTGATGCTTCAGTTTTGAGGATTTTTTTTTCTGAGTTTCTAATTTCTGTTTGGCATGTCTACTATTCAGAGAAAAGACTAATGGAAAACAGGTGGATAGAAAAGTCAGTTATTTAATCTGTCTTTCAAAAGCCAAAGCCCTTAGTGTACCAGAAAGGTTTTTAGGACATAAGCAATAAATTATTAAAAAAAAAAAATTCTAATGAGCCAGAGCTTCTCTAACTCAAGAATATGTAGAGGTTTCTTATTCTGGAGAGGAGAAACTGGGGTCCCTGAGGTATAGAACATACTAATGAGAGAAGTGGTAGAACTCTCATGATTTTCTGGGATTTAAGAGTGAGGAACATCTCTGCAGCACTTTCTGGGCTGGACTGGTAGCTGTATCAACATTCAATGGAAGAAACAGTTCTCTAATGTAAAAGGCCCTCAAGTTCACTGAATTTTCTAACTCTCAGTGCTGTGTAACGACTGATGATTTCAGTATGCCCAATATGCCTTAAGAACCAAAATGCCTTCTAGATCTATAGAAATTGCTACAGGGAACCAAGATGATTCAGTAGCAATATGCATGGTACAGTGACACAAACTCAAATGGTCAGTGGCTTTCTAAGTGATGTCAATGTAGAAAAACACCTAGCAAGAATGAAAAATCCAGTGTTTCTCACTCTATATCTTAATAAAGTCTTGACATTATATAAGTTATCTTGGAGAAGTGTTGAAGGCACCCATATTGATGGAGCCCAATGCTGATTTGGATTAAGTTTTGATATCTGGGAAAGATGAGGACTCAGAATAGAAATTGAGTTGAGTTTCCAAAAATTCAAAAGCAGAAAGTTCTCATTCTGTATATTTGAATCTCTGAAATGAAATGTTGTATCAACAGCAATTATATAAAGATATATGAATATTTGTATGCTTAATCATGTTATACCAAATTAATAAATGTGAATTATTAAATGTATCAAAGATATAATTATTTACCCATAAAACCCAAGGCAATCAGCAAAAAAATGAATAAAATTGATGAACTTATAAATAAAAAATTTAAACACTTTCTAATTTACCAATAACAAGATAAAAAAATATGAACATTTAAAGTTGCCTCAGGAAAACAGTTTTGAAGTACTTAGAAATAATTTTAATGAGAATATCATATGATTTAAAGAATATTTGAATAAACAAAAAGATAGAATATATGTCATAAGTATAAAGACATAATTACTTCACAGATTAAAGTATAAATATTACTGTAAAAGTAAAAAGCCAAAGGGAATAAATTAAGAAAGTCATAAACTTAATAAAGTACTTTATAAGGTTTGTCAAATACAAAATAAAAACTGTAAAATCAGTATAATTCATATGTAGAAAAGTAACCAGGTAGAAGTTATAATTTTTAAAAATCCAATTTAATAATAGAATAAAGCAAGATGTCTAGAAAACAAGAGTAATAATTTTGATTTCAGAGAGAAAGAATTATGAAAACGATGATGATAAATTAGATTGCAAAAAGAAGATTCCTATTTTCTTCCATTGAATGTATGAATGAAAGATAAAATCATGCTCTCAAATTTCCAGTCATAAGTAGGATGGGGAATCTTGGGGCAGACCAACCAACATTACGTCTGAGAACAACTAGAAAATATGAATAAATTACAGAAATTATTTAGGTTAATAGGCACCAATCTAGAATTATATCCTTCTCCCAAAAATATATTTCCCCCTCCCCCCCAAAAAAAGAAAAGATGCCCCTCAACAATGGGAAAGGTAAATAGTGAGTAAATATAAATGAATATTGAGTATCTAAAATAATTATTTTAATATCTTGTCCTTTAAAATGTATGCAAACAAACATCATAAAACAAAAAGAGAAGAGGTAAATATGTTTAAAGGATCTAAAGTTCTGACAATATTAAGGGGTGGTAAAGTGAAATAATTTATTATATAGCAATAAGTTATATAGTAATAATTCAAGTCATATTTTAAATTAATCACTAAAAGTAAGAAAAGTAATAATTTATTAAAGGAAAAGCACAGAAATATATGATTAATTTAAATTAAACTGAGGAAGTAAAAGAAACAGTAATGTGATGAACCAACCATAGTAGCTGTAGCAGTGCTCGTTAAGTAGAATATTAGTCCCAGGTTTCTGGGCAGGAAAGAGAGAGAGCTAGAGAGAGAGAAAGACAAAGTGAACCTTGCTACATGGCCCCAGTCATGCCATTGAAACCTCTAGGATTTATGAGTAATAAACCTTGTCTCTTTCAAGACAAGGTGGTTATTGCTGACAGTGTCTTGCAATCATAATAAGTACTGCAAGTACTAGTCCAGCTCACAACATTGGTCATTGGTTTCAAAAGGGGAATGCGGGCTCAGGTGAGTGCCCCCAGGCATATTATCTCTATCCATAGGATGAAGACATTTCCACACTGTGGGGAAAGGAGAAGGAACCCAGGTAGATCCTAACCAACCCCCCTCAATAGATGTCAAAGAGCTAAGTGTCCAGGGATGTCCAGGCAGCTAGATGGCTAGACTTCACAGGGCAGAGAACCAGAGAAGAGAGAACTGCTTACAGAAGAAAGTCTGGAGCTCTGCCAAGGATCCTTGTGGAGGATTCAGCAGCATACTAGTGCATACATTACAGGGGAACTTCCTGAATTGAGGAAAAGAACCATCCAAAAAGGTTAGGGAGACCTGTATTTGAAACTTTCAAGAGCCTCAGGATAGTGCCTGTTCCTGCCCATGCAACCTCATAATGCACAAGACATTGGGTAGAGCATTCAGAAGTGTCCTGCCTGCATGATGGAGATGATCATCACTGACGAAGTGGTGCTCTGGTTTGGTGACGATGCAAATAATTGGATATCTTATACCTTGCTGATGTTAGCAAATTATATCCACGTTGGAAAACTCTTTGGAATATCAACTAAGCTGAATATGTGCTTACTCTATGACTTAGCAATTTCATGTTTAGATTAATATCCAGAAGAAATGTGTACAAATGTTTACCACACAACATATATAAGAATTTTCATACCAGTGCTATTCATATTAACTGAAAACTGGAAATTACACAAACAAAAGAATGGATTTTTGTATTCATACACTGTATAATACTGAAATGAATAAATTAAAACTACCTACACCACATGGATGAATTTTACAAGTATATTATTGAGTGAAAGAAGCAATAGATTGCAAAATGTTTGTTATCATTTACATAAAGTTCCAACAGGCAAAATTATTTTATGATGTTTGAAGTCAAGGAAATCACTTTTTGACTTTTATCTCAATAAGTGTTCTGCTACCTCTTTTAGTGCTAGTTATATATGTGTGTGTGTGTATGTATACAGGAAGTCCCAGTAGCATCCTATAGAATCCTAGCTAATAATCACAATGTTGAAGAACTTAAAATGGCTCACAGAAGCCACACCTGATTCCCTTTCCTAGATAGGATCTTTGTATTTTTTTCTTTTTGATAAAACTCATCTTTCTCCAAATCACTGCATTAGAATTTATCACATCTTCAACTGCCTTCTGGACAGAAACATCTGTATATCAAAAATCACATGTAACTCAAGAAATTCCAGAAATTAACTCATACATGTATCTGCCAACAAGTTATCCCACTCATGTTCTATTCCAGCTACCATAAGATTTGAGAAACTTAAACTATAGAAAGAAGATTCTGTAAGATTTAAGTTGAAGGAAGAGACAAAGCTACATGCTAAGGAACTGGTGTTAATTGTAGCAATTCCTAGATCAGCCCTAAGAAGTTTTAAAATCAGTCAACAGTTCCCCTTTCTTTCTCCAAGGAGATCCAGCATCAACAATGATCTGTGTTCTCAGGCTAATTGCAAAAAACAATTCACTAAGGAAAATAAATACCTGTCCTGCTGGGTCATGAGTGGGAAGCAGAGCAAAATGTGAAGCAAGTCTCAAAGGCGGTAAAGAAAAATTAAAAAGGCAGTCCTTTCAAGTAGGAAAATATTTTAAACTACTTTATTTTCAGAGTAACGTATTTTCTCTTTAATTTTACAAATATTGATTCATCCAACTTACCTTTCTATAAAACTTCAGCTAGTTGATAACGCTTGACTTCTTTTCATGGAATCATCCTTGAGGCTCTTATTCAAAGATTTTGAGAGATGCAGATGAAATCATGAAGACTACCTATTATAGTAGAGTACTTCATTTATCTGTGAAGAAAGCAGGAGGATAGAGAGAACCAAGATAGGGGTAACCAAACAAATGATTTCAGAGGAAACTGATCTAATTCTCCAAGCAGATGAGATATTAAAAGCAAATTGTGTCATTGGTAGAGATTTGAGAGATGTATAGTGCTTCCAAAACCAAAAATGGTCTACAGAAAAAATGAACAATCTGAGAACAACAAACGAAATGAAATACATCATGGTTCAGTTTTTTTGTTATATGAATGTATGCATGAATAAATTAACAAGGGAGTGAATAATCTTAGCTTTATATCGACAGAAAGGATAAATCTATGTGAGTTGCTGAACTACCTGTCTGAAAGAGATTGTTTTCCTTCTTGTGATTCACTGATATTTGTATTCCTTTATCTGGAAAAGTGAACATAACCTTGAGTTCCACTTCTGTGTTTAGCTTTTCATCTTCCTTTTTATGTTCTATGCCTTGGAAGTGACCAGCAATTTTCATTTCAATGAAGTCCTTTTCAAATAACCTCCAATATTATTTTTCCTGGTGGTGGCCTTTCTGGTTACTGTGTAACTTTGCTTTCACTATCTTTCTTACATAGTGCATATTGTCTAACTATGAGAAAAATGTTCTTAAATTCCCTCTGATTCTGTAAGAAAAAAAGACAGCAATTATGCTCACTTTCCTTACTTCCAGGGCCTGGCCTAGCTCAATAAATTTCTCCATGGGTATTTTTCAACCAAGTCTTCTCAATTCCCACCATGCAGTCTTATAATGCAGTCTTACCAGAGCCTTATTTCACAGTTGAACAGATAGTGGCCTTGTTCATGTGACATGTCTATAAAAACAAAGAGATTTTATTGTATAATTAGAACTTACAACTCAGATTTGGTTTGTAAGTCAGGGCTGATTTTTTTTCCCTCACACTAGGCAGTTCATGTTCTTAATAGTCAGATGAGAAAACAACTCAAGGAAGATAAGTTGGTTTGCTAAAATGTGTGCAACTGTAGTGGACCCTTAAATAACATGGGCTTTGGAGGGCTAACCCTCTGCTCAGTCGAAAATCCATGTATAACTTATAGTCAGCCCTCTGCATCCTTGGTTCCACATTCTTAGATGAAATCACCCTTGGATCCTGTAGTATGGTATTTACTATTGAAAAAAATCCATGTGTAATTGGACCCATATAGTTCAAGCCCATGGTGTTCAAGGGTCAGCTGTAGTTTATGCTCAGTAAGGGGATAGGGCCTATTGAGAACACTCTAGATCATAAATGATCTATCCTATAAAATTAATAACCATCTACATCATCATTTCCAGTCTCCTTTTCACCCCATCACTCAAGTTCCATAAAGGTCAAAATAATTCATCTGGGAAGAGTAATGCTCAGGAAAATGTTGACCTTACATGCTTAAAACAAACAAACAAAAAACTGAAACAACTTGTAATAGTATCATTTTGTTAATCTCTTGCTATGCCAAATGGGTGAATTAATTATTTGGATTTTAAAAACATACCACTTATGCTTCCCCCAAAAAAGCACTAGTTAAATTTTTTTATTATATATTTATATTTTATTATTGACTTATCCTTTACACATTTAATATGTGACAGACACTATTTTAAGGATTATACATATATTAATTTATTTAATTCTCATAACCATCTTGTGATATAGGTTTTATTATTATCCTCAGTGTACAAAAAGGAAACTGATACATGGACAAGTTAAGTAATCTCCATAGCTTACATTACCACTAAGTAAAAGAGCCAGGATTTGGAGCCAAGCTGTTTAGCTTCAAAATCCCTATTTTTAATAACTATGCTATGTTGCCTTTCAACTATGAATATCAAATATTTAAATGTAAAAAAAAAGGTGTTTCCAGGCTTTTAGCTTTCTTCACATATCTCTTGACATGATGAAATGCAAATAAGGAGTATATTCTGATCTCAATATCACCCTCCATACAATATTTTTTAACATTTTTTATTGATTTATAATCATTTTACAATGTTGTGTCAAATTCCAGTGTAGAGCACAATTTTTCAGTTATACATGAACATATATATATTCATTGTCACATTTTTTTCTCTGTGAGCTACCATAAGATCTTGTGTATATTTCCCTGTGCTATACAGTATAATCTTGTTTATCTATTCTACAATTTTGAAATTCCATCTATCCCTTCCCACCCTCCGCCCCCTTGGCAACCACAAGTTTGTATTCTATGTTTATGAGTCTATTTCTGTTTTGTATTTATGCTTTGTTTGTCTTTTTTGTTTTGTTTTGTTTTGCTTTTTAGATTCCACAAATGAGCAATCTCATATGGTATTTTTCTTTCTCTTTCTGGCTTACTTCACTTAGAATGACATTCTCGAGGAACATCCATGTTGCTGCAAATGGCATTATGTTGTCGGTTTTTATGGCTGAATAGTATTCCATTGTATAAATATACCACCTCTTCTTTATCCAGTCATCCGTTGATGGACATTTAGACTGTTTCCATGTCTTGGCTATTGTAAATAGTGCTGCTATGAACATTGGGGTGCAGGTGTCATTTTGAAGTAGGGTTCCTTCTGGATATATGCCCAGGAGCGGGATTCCTGGGTCACATGGTAAGTCTATTCCTAGTCTTTTGAGAAATCTCCATACCGTTTTCCACAGTGACTGCACCAAACTGCATTCCCACTAGCAGTGTAGGAGAGTTCCCTTTTCTCTACAGCCTCTCCAGCATTTGTCATTTGTGGATTTTTGAATGATGGCCATTCTGACTGGCATGAGGTGATACCTCATTGTAGTTTTGATCTGCATTTCTCTGATAATTAGTGATACTGAGCATTTTTTCATGTGCCTATTGATCATTTGTATGTCTTCCTTGGATAATTGCTTGTTTAGGTCTTTTGCCCATTTTTGGATTGGGTTGTTTGTTTTTTTCTGATTAAGTCATATGAGCTGCTTATATATTCTGGAGAACAGGCCTTTGTCGGTTTCATTTGCAAAAATTGTCTCCCATTCCATAGGTTGTCTTTTTGTTTTACTTATGGTTTCTTTTGCTGTGCAGAAGCTTGTAAGTTTCTTTAGGGCCCATTAGTTTATTCTTGCTTTTGTTTCTATTGCTTGAGTAGACTGTTCTAGGAGAACATTTTTGAGATGTATGTCAGATAATGTTTTGCTTATATTTTCTTCTAGGAGGTTTATTGTATCTTGTCTTATGTTTAAGTCTTTGATCCATTTTGAGTTGATTTTTGTGTATGGTGTAAGGGAGTGTTCTAGCTTCATTGCTTTACATGCTGCTGTCCAGTTTTCCCAACACCATTTGCTGATGAGACTGTCTTTATTCCATTGTATGTTCTTGCCTCCTTTGTCGAAGATTAGTTGACCAAAGGTTTGTGGGTTCATTTCTGGGCTCTCTATTCTGTTCCATTGGTCCATATGTCTGTTTTTGTACCAATACCATGCTGTTTTGATTACTGTAGCTCTATAGAATTGTCTGAAGTCTGGGAGAGTTATTCCTCCAGCCTCTTTCTCTTCAGTAATGCTTTGGCAATTCTAGGTCTTTGATGGTTCCAAATAAGTTTTATTATGATTTGTTCTAGTTCTGTGAAATATGTCCTGAGTAATTTGATAGGGATTGCATTAAATCTGTAGATTGCCTTGGGCAGTGTGACCATTTTAACAATATTGATTCTTCCAATCCAAGAGCATGGGATAGCTTTCCATTTTTTAAAGTCTTCTTTAATTTCCTTCATCAATGGTTTATAGTTTTCTGTGTATAATTCTTTCACCTCCTTGGTTAGATGTATTCCTAGGTATTTTATTACTTTGGGTGCTATTTTAAAGGGGATTGTTTCTTTACTTTCTTCTTCTGTTGATTCATCGTTAGTGTAAAGAAATGCAACTGATTTTTGAACGTTAATCTTGTAACCTGCTACCTTGCTGAATTCTTCGATCAGCTCTAGTAATTTTTGTGTGGACCTTTTAGGGTTTTCTATATATAGTAACATGTCATCAACATATAGTGACACTTTTACCTCTTCTTTTCGAATTTGGATCCCTTTTATTCCTCTCTCTTGCCTGATTGCTGTGGCTAGGACTTCCAAGACTATGTTGAATAGGAGTGTGACAGTGGGCATCCTTGTCTTGTCCCAGATTTTAGAGGGAAGCTTTTGAGTTTTTCACCATTGAGTACTATGCTGGCTATAGGTTTGTCATATATAGCTTTTCTTATGTTGAGATATGTTCCGTCTATATCCACTTTGGGGGGAGTTTTTATCATAAATGGGTATTGAATTTTATCAAATGCTTTTTCTGCATCTATTGAGATGATCGTGTGGTTTTTGTCCTTTTTCTTGTTGATGTGATGTATTACATTGATTGATTTGCGTATATTGAACCACCCTTGTGTCCCTGGGATGAACCCTACTTGGTCATGATGTATAATGTTTTTTATGTGCTGTTGGATTCTATTTGCTAATATTTTGGTGAGGACTTTTACATCTATGTTCATCAGTGATATTGGCCTATAATTCTCTTTTTTGGTAGTGTCTTTGCCTGGTTTTGGTATCAGGATGATGGTAGCTTCATAGAATGAGTTTGGGAGTATTCCCTCCTTTTCAATCATCTGGAAGAGTTTAAGAAGGACTAGTATGAGTTCTTCTTTATATGCTTGGTAGAATTCCCTGGTGAAGCCATCTGGTCCTGGACTTTTATTTGTAGGAAGGTTTTTTATTGCTAATTCAATTTCATTTTTAATGTTTGTTCAAGTGGTCAGTTTCTTCTTGATTCAGTCTTGGTGGACTGCCTCCATACAATATTATAATGAAGATACAATTTGAAAAATTTAAAAAGAGCCCAATGCAATATAAATTATTGGGAATAAAATGGGAATTTTTTTTTCTATTATCAGTTCCATATCCTACTTCTAGAGAATGGAAAATAACTATCCACTGAATTAAAACCTTGAATTGGTATCTTCTGCATAAACATATTATGCTTAATACCTTCCTTGAGTAAAGGAGAGATGATGGATTTAACATTTTCTTGAGATATGTTTAACATTTTGGGGTGTCTCTAGACTAGAAAGGAGGATGTTTTTAGTTCTAAGATAGACAAGATGAAGTTTAAAAATACATAATATAAGCTTATATGTGGATGCAAAGACAGTTTTAAAAGGCAGGTGTACTCACCAGTTAGTAATCAAGAAATTCTTGCTGCTTGGCTGAAGGCACATTCCTAGCCCACTAGGACTTTACAGTTTGTTTGGAGAATCAAGGCTAATATATGTGAAAGGGTGGACATAATACTGAAGTACTTCTTTGTAGTGCTAGCAACTAGTGCAACAGGAGTCAAACGTATACACTTACACTCTTTTCATTCTTGTAAGTGAAGAATGGCACTTGGTCTTAAATGATGACTGGGATTAGAGCTTGTCAAATAGTGGAGAGAACCACAAATTTCTAGAAAGAACAATAAAGAAGGTATAGAGACATGCCTGTTAGGTAAAGAGCCAGAAAAAAAAAAAATCCTTTAGATTTATAGGCTACATATAGCCTCTGTCATATATTTTCCTTCTTTTCTTCTCTCAACCATATAAAAAATGTGGAAAAAAATGTTCTTTGCTGGAGGACTGTACATAAATAGTCAATAGATCAGATTTGGCCAGTGGACCGCAGTGTGCCAATCCCCAGTTTAGAATGACCATGTAGAATTCTGCCTAACTAGATTGAAATTTTAATATAGGACAATGACGAGAATAAAGAAAAGAAAGAAAAGATAAAGCTATATTATTAAGAATACCAAAAGCCAGAATAAAGGATTGGATTTGAATTCAACTTTATTCCCTAAGTATAAGGTGAAAGTACTTATATGCCAATTAATTTCACATATCTTTAGCATTAAACCAAATGTTCTTTGTATTTGATCCCAGGAAATCAAATGGAGCATGTTTAATTAAAAAGGAACATTAAGCCAGGTTTTGTTTCATCCCTTATGGGGTGGAGTCAGAACATTCTCTTTTTTAAATTTGTACTGCTTCTGAAGGTACACCTTTTAATGAAGTCCAATAATTGCTGATGTTGATGTGTTGACCTTGGATGTTCTGATGCACAAATTAAATGAAGACCATATGTGGTGGTTTTCTTTGGAGAAGATGTGTATTTTTGTACTTGTGAAATCAAAGGAACTGTTATTGAAACTCAAATCCTAAGTTTTATATTTGCTCACAGCTGGGGTTTCCCTCAGCCCTGGTAAATACACAGCACATGCTTAGTTATCAGAGTACCTTGGGAAAATTTCAGAGGTTTTAAACAGTTCCTGAATCTTCTCAGCATCTTTACTGTCCATACTTGTGAAATCCCAAAACAGTGGCTTGGGATCTAAACCATACTAGGAAGTATGACATATGAGCAAGAATATGTATAATGCATAATCTATATATTACACACGTGAAATGCTTTGTTATCATCTGGATGTTTCGTTGTGATAAATCAATTTCTTATAATGTATGTTGAAATAGTATGGAAATATACAGTGATGTAGAAAAGAGAAATATCTAAGAAGAAAATATTGATAATGAAACTTTTACAGGGGTGAGAACATGATTTTGATAATGAAGACATGAGAAAAATATAACAGTGCAAACAGGATTGCCTAAAAATTAAGTGAAATGGAGTGATTGAAGATGTGTAGATGTTTCATAAACAAACAAAAATATATTTATGTACATATACATATATAACACACATATAAATTTGTATTTTTCAGTTGCATTCTGATTTGCTGTGGCTTCCATCATCAATCAAAATTTCAGGCTTTTGATTATTCAGCATACACATTTATTATGTTCACTTCTATCTGATGGAAAATTGAGAGAGTAAAGGGAAAGATCCCTATAGATCCCATTTTCAATTTTTCATTGTTGTGCAACTTATTTGTATTAATATAGGTGTACAATTAAAAAGTGAAAGACTTTTTGACAATATAGGAAAACAATTATTTTATTATTATTATTTCTTTTAGAACTCCAGTGAAAATTAACTAGTTGAATCAGCAACCCCTCTTCCATACCCATCAGGTACAAACATAAATCCAGTAAATATTAGAAAACAAAATAAAAACTAAACATAAATTTTGAAAAGGTAGAATCTGTGAATAAGTTTGACTCAACTTACCTGATATATAATATGTGTATATTTTATTCAAGATGCTTTTTAATTTAAAAAAAGTTATAAATTCATTATCTGTACAGTTCTCCATAATGTTTTTTATCTTCTACAAAAATCACTATGTTTTGACCAGTGGTTTGAGTTTATTACTTCTGATGGGAAAAATTGCCTTTCTAGAACAATTCTAGCAAACTCACCTAAAGAGTTATGTCCTGATCTCTTCTTAATAGCATGAAGTTTATGTCATGTCATAGTAGTTAACATCATGAGATTTCATTTACCTCATATAGGTGTATGTATGAGCTTTAGAGGTGAATGGGCATGTTTAGCCATAGGGACGTTAAAATACAGTTAGCAAAGACTGACCAGGAAGTGAAAAGCAAGGTTATATTTGAAAGAATTTTTGTAGTGTTGTTCTTATTTTGAAGGTCTACTTATAATTATCTTTTGGTTTTTCTCTTGTTTCTAATTGTTGAAATATAAAAAAAAACAAGACATTTTCAAAATTTTGTTGCTATGGTGATTAATACATAGGGCTTTTGAAGAAATAAAACCCAGTCTACAAAAGAGAAATAAAAGATGAGAGGATTATAAAATTAAAAAAAAGAAAACACAAAAGAAAACAAACATTGTAATATTAAGAAGAAATTTAACCGAAGATTGGTGTTGTGGCATTTTGGGGATGAGGAAAACTTCTTCCCTTTAACTACCTGCCATTTTAGTGAGATGCTTGCTTTATCAACTGTTATACTTTCGATGAATATATTTTCAAATTGAAACCAAAATGCAATTTTGAACTTTTCAGAGCAAGACCTGCATATCACAGCAGGAGAGAGAGGAAAAGCTTAAGGTCAAAGGGGAAATTCCTTATGCTAGAACTTGTTTTTGCAAGTTACGCCAATATCCACAAAATCACCGTTGCTGACCCTAATGAAGAGGACACAATGAAATAAAAAATTTGGAACAGAACTTGACAGCTATCCATAATCTCATGTACAAACTACTATACAAAAAAAAGAAAAAAAAATTCTCCCCATTACACCATACACATATTATTATCTTAATGAAAAATAATATTTCTTAAAGTAATAATTACAAACTGGAATATATTTCCTTTATTAAATATTCAATGTCATTTAATTTTTTTTTACTGTTAATACACTTTGAAATAATTATCAGCAAAGCCACACATTAGAGTGTTATTTTAAAAAGGAAAGAAAAATCTATTAAAATTTAAGTATATGGCATGGATACAGAAATTGGTATGTTTAACAGAGAGTACCAGGAAAGATCAAATACAGATATGTTTCATTGAATTTGAATAGAGTCAGTATTCAGTTTCATATACTACTCTATTTAAAGTAGTATTCGCACAATACAAATCATAATTGTCTTTAATAAGAGAAAGAACTCCGGAGTTTGTCACAGATGACTATAAATATTTCTTCCTAATCTTTCAAATTTTCAGGCCTGAGAGGAAAGAGAACTGTTGTAAAATGGAAACTAACTGCCTAAAGGAATTTGGATGAAAGACTGTTCCAGGAAGGGAGTTATCATCATAAATAACTATAGTATAAAATGAATAGTTGGAGTTGACAGGGAGGAACCTAGCAAAGTCTGTTTATTAAAATTCTTCTCTGTGTCCTATTGTTCCTTTATGGCCCGGCAAACATTAATTTACCAAACAGTTGCTCATTTTCATCTTCCTGTGAATTGCTTTCCTTCCCTTTGAAGTCCTAAACCTCATCCTCTTCTTTTTCTCTCAGATGGCATATGAGCTTCAATTGCCTAACTTGTCTTTGGGCCATATATTCTTACAACCCTCACCACATACATACATAATTAAACTTGATTTTCTCCTGCTAATCTGTCTCATGCCATTCTCCCACAGTTGGTGTAGTTGGCAGAATTAACTTCCTGGGTTGAACTGTGCTACCTCTGAGTCTGCTTGCAGCTGAAAGATCCTGGGACATCTGATAAGACCCACAAAAGGTAGGAATTCTTACCATGTTAGTCTTCCAGATCTCTGCCTTCAGTGTCTTTTGGAAGCAAGAATGGTAAGAGAACCCTTTTTCGCTTTTCTAAATTTATATTATCAGGAGAAAATACTTCTAGAGCTAATTTCTTGGGCTTATTAGCAACTCTGGCAAATTTGGTAGAGTACTCTTGGCTTTATTGATCCATTCTATTCCAGAGATGGTCATAGTTTTTCTTTGTCTCTGTTGTGCTATTTGTCTTGTTCTATGTCCTGAGAGCTTGGCTTTATGATCAGTGAGAATATTCTATCTGCTGTCCACAATCCAGAAAGTGCACTTACCAGTGTGCATTTGACCATCAGTTGAATAGGCTAGGATTCCAAGCAACTCTCGCCAGCTTGTCAGAAGCACAGTTAGCATAACCTGGGCTTGTGACTGGTATCTCTTTGTCCAGCCATGCCAGCTATCAGGGAAGTTTGTCATAAGGGTTTTCAGCCCATAAGGTGCCTTTTTCGTCTCAAACTTTTTTGCTTTGTTAATGACATCATTCTTACTGCCTGTGCAATGAACTTCTTTGCTCTCATAGGCTGTTTTGGAGACTGAAACTTCATCTTATGAGAGCTATATCTTTTTGCACTCTCTTTTGGAGATGCCTCTTGCATCCATGATTAAGCTATGAAAGGCTTATTGGTTTCAGTCACTATTAAGATCCTACTTAGCAATGGCCAGACAATGGATCCTTTGTATTAGAGAAACTTCTATATTGGTAAAGTTTTAGACAGCTCTCATTATAAACAGCTGTCTTATTGGTACCTATGGGAAAGAAGAAATTAAAAGGTGGATACAAAGAAATATAACAGCTAGCTTTAAGAACTCCCTTAAAAATAAAAACCTGTTTGGGAAACCTTATCAAATTTGTGGTCTCAGCTTCCTTTCATGGTTCTTAGAGATGCTAGTAAAAAACATTAGGTTAAATTAACAAGAGAATGGGAACAGGCTGAGAATCAAGGGACTCTTCCCAACAGGTGAAAATTTTTGAAGGATTATTAAGAAATAAGGTAAATAAAGCAAATATTGAAAGAGGTAGAATAAGAGAAATTGGAAAAGAAGAGTTGCAGGACTTCTCCCAGAGTGATTTAAATCTTTAGATGATTAGTAAGAAATGGAATTAGGAAGTAGTTTGGCCTGGAGGGTCACCCGGTTTCTCTGCAGCATCGGGGAAACAATGAGGGCCCCTGAGGGTATGCCTCCTATAGTCCAGTGCACCTGGCCTAGGACCCACTTACTCCCAGAAGGCACACTTCTGGGCCAGACAGAGGACACCACCAGCTCTGGGCATTTAAAATTAAAAAAGAAAAGAAAAGAAATGAATAAAACAAACATGATGGAGTTAAAACAAAGGTTCTGAATATAGCACTACCTATATATAGCTAGCTGGGCCAAAGTGTCCCCCGCTAGTCATTCTCCAACATTAAAGGGCCCCAAACCAGTCTGCTCTATTTATCCCATTTAGAGAATATTTTTTTTAAATCAAGAAGGTAAAAATTATGTGCAGTAAAATTCATATTTTATGATATGATAAGAAAAATTTAAACATAAAAAATTTTCTGTGCCTTTTGGCCTCCTCTTTCCCCACTTCTGTGCATTGTGTATCTGCATTTACCCATGGACCAAACCTCCCCTATTGGCAGAAATACCTGCTCAACCGTAACCAGCAACATTCTCCAGTGTCAACAAGACAACTCCTTAAAAGATCACATTCCTTCTTGATCTTGCAAGGGATCACAATGATGCTTAGATATGAATTGTGTAAACTGTCAATAAAAATATGTCATTTAATATACAGCCCACTGTCTCAAAACTTACATAACTGTGCCTTGACTACTAACAAACAAAACAGTTCTCAGAGCATTCTGAGATGCTCTTCCAGGGTTATGATCCTCAAATTTGGCTCAAATAAAGTTTTTCATTTCTTTCTTGGGTAGACTGATTAATTTTTCATCAACAATTACAATGAGAAACCTGACTAGTAATTGCTTGGGGCAACAATTAGGGCAGTTAATCGAGTTAAAAATTGACAGAAGGGCCTGGGCCCCTTGATTTAACCCCTCTGGGGACCCAAGGTCTTTTGCACAAGAATGGGTAAAATGACCCTCCGAAGGGAGTGTGGAGAGGAGTAGTTTCCAGGACTTCTTGATGTGAGAGCCTGAGCTTGGTACCAAAATCCATCGGTGAGGTACTGATGGACTAGATTGAAAAAAAAATGTAAAAGTATAAGGATTGATAGGATGTTTGAGCAGGTATTATGTGAAGAGGTTATGTCAGTGTTGCTCGAGTGTTTAATAGGAATGGATGTTATGTCTGGGAGTGCTTCCTCACCCAGAATTGTAAGACCAAGACATGTTGATGGGGTCCTAGTGAAGGCTATGGTTTGAGATATGAGTTGATGGAATGAGCTGAAAGTTTGTAGGAAAGTTGGTATATTTGAATGGGCTTTATGAAAAACTGTTTTTGTCTTGCAAATCTCTACAAAACCAAGAATGTAGCTCTAGAAGCAAAATAAAAGCTTACCTATCTTTACCATCCAAAACTTTTCCTACTATTCTCAAAATGCGTGTAGATATTGGGATGTGAGAACTGTACCTTTGTGATGTAGGTTGTCTACCTCCATCTTCTCTAGGACCTAAGAGACCTTCTTTGAAACGCAAAATTTAAGATGTTTCTCATCAGAGGAAGAAAGTGGGGTGGAATATTCAGAAATTGGACAAATGAGAAACCTTAAAAATCTTACCTACAAATATTAGTAAAAACTCGTTAGCCATCTGGAGAGATAATCTTAACTTTTCCAACTGCCAGAACTAAGCTTGGATCCAATGTTATTTTATAAACTAGTGAGTTTTGTACTACTGTACCCATCTTATGACTAAAAATTTTTTGGACAAAAGCTATAAGATCTCTATGTCTGTCTGTATGTTTGTGAGTCTGCATATGTATGGTGTGGATATGTAATTTTTTTCTTAACTTCTAGGTGGTATCATTAAAATTAATTTGTAAAAGAGCTCTATTTAATTGACTTAAACAAGTACTTATATAAAATTTCTCAAAGACAAAATAAACTAACCCTTTTTTTTTCAAGTTAGCAAAATATACACTATCTGTTAAATAAAAAATTGTTTAAGTGTGTTGGTTTAATTAAACTAGTTATGCTTTCAGAGTTATTGGTGGCAGATATTAATGCAGATATGCAGTTTTTATTCCACATGGGTTATTAATCAAATAAGTTCATGTTATCTCTGTTATAAAATTTGTCAGCAAATAAATAAATAAATAAAAGTAAAAAACCTGGAGATGATGGTTGACTTTGTCTAATGTCTCAAAAAGTTTTCATAGGTATTCTAAACATAATTGTTAAAAAAAAAAAAAAGTAAATCGATGTAAATGAGATACAAGTTTCTAGGTAAACATGTTAAGTAGCCCCCCCAAATCTTTTTGCAAACCTGAAACCTTGCAGTTTTGATAAGTTTAATTAAATGATAGAAACTGAATGTATAGATCATTTCCAAATAAGATAAAATGCTGAAACATTAATTGCTGAATATAGGCTTATTTACTTTTGGTTTCTGATTACAGAGGAACTAAGGAAAAATTTGGGTCTATTTTTTTTTTTTAATAGACTTTATTCTTTCAGAGAAGTTTCAGGTTCACAACAGAATTGAGCAGAAAATACAGAGTTCCCACATAGCCCTCCCCACCCACACATATATACTCCCCTACCCTCAACATCCCTCATCAGCATGGGATATTTGGTACAATCGATGAACCAACATGGGCCCATTATTATCAACAAAAGTCCGTAGTTTACATTAGGGTTCACTCTTGATGTTGTACATTCTGTGATTTCAACAAATGCATAACAACATGTAGCCACCACTATAGTATCATACAGAATAATTTCATTGCCCTAAAAGTCCCTTGTGCTCCATCTATTCATTCCCCCCTCTCTCCCTCTCCCCAAACCCCTGGAAACCACAATCTTTTTATTGTTTCTGTAGCTGTGCCTTTTCCAGAATGTCATTGGGTTGGGATAATACTGTTTGTAGCCTTTTCAGACTTGCTTCTTTCATTTAGTAATATGTCTTTTAAGTTTCTTCCATGTCTTTCATGGCTTGATAGATCTTTTTTCTTCTTTTTCTTTTTTTTTTTCATTGCACATATACCTTTTAATTTACATATATGTACTGTTCATTGTTTCTAAGAACATTTTTAGCTTTTTAAACTTACATAGTTATCAAAGGAATAAAGCCAACCACAAAATAAGAATTAACTCAAAAAGATACACCCTGCTATTAACAGGGTCTACTAATAGACATATCTTTTGCTTTATTGAAAGATTGTACTGTGAAGTAGTGTATGTCTCTAAAAATTATAAAATGCATTTATAAATTTGCCAAGCCACAAAATACTGATGTAAGGCTGTTCGATTGTTTACTCCTTAGTTAAGGTTTCTAAGGATTAAGAATTCTAACTGATATATGTAATTAAAGCTACTAGAAATAATAAGGAAAACATCTTTGTCTGCAAGGAAAGTAAGATGTATTTTGGGGTAAGAAAGAAATGAGGAATGAGGATGCACTTTTCTTGAGGAAAGTGAAAGTGATTTCATCTTAAAATAAAGCTGATTATTTCAAGAATGGAATGGAATGAATGAATGAACGAATAAATAAACGAATACACTAATTTATTTCAAGATGAAGCATAAAAAGGGACAAACTAAAATTGGTGTAGAAAGCTGTAGAATGTTTTTTGAAAAAGAATCTTGAGAAAAAAATTTGTGTGTGAACAAACTGTATTTGCCTTTAACATCTTCTATTGTCACTTTGGTCATATAGATAGCTACATATTGTTTCACAGTGATTTACAATACTATTTGTTTTAAAACCTTTTTATATTTATCACAAACTTCCTAAAAATTAAATTCTAAGTTAAGTCTTTCTGACCTGAAAATAACTTTGAGAATTTTCCAGTGGATCCCTGGAAAAACCCTCAAATTATTTGTTCTCTCTCCTTATAGAAGATATATATTAAATTAATTAGGTTTGTTTTGTATGTTAAATTACATGGGAAGCATTGTCAAATGAAAAAGAATATGAAAATGAATATATATGTTCATGTATTATGCTATACACCAGATTGACACAAAATTATAAACTGACTATACTTCAATAAAAATATATATATACAAAAAAGTGATGCTAAGCTTTCTTTATATTTATGTGGATACATGTTATTAATGTGTGTTTCATAAATTGTATGGAAGTATTAAAACTCTAAGTCCTTCTGTGTTAAAACTTGGAATTCTATTTTATTTTCAAATGCCATGTTACTGAAATAACCAAATTTCCTTGCCAATAGCATTATAATAAACTCTTACCAAACCTTTAACCATGACCTTTTTAAGTCTTTTTTCATTTATAAACAGATATGTCTTACTGTGATGCTTTTGCAAATATATTTCATCATCAGAGAGATTCATGGAAAGAACTCTGAAAATTACTCTAGAATATAGTTTTCTAATTAACTTTCATATCATTCCACTTAACTGGCTAAGAATTTATAGAACTCTAATGAAGAAACTGATTACTTCATAAAATTTCTAACAAAAGATCAAGATCAACAAGAATTAATTACAAGGAGCTGAATGAACTGATGAGGATGATTATTTTATAACTTTTGTTTTATTGCTATTTCTCTATTTTGCTTTTTCAGATTTTAGGAAATATTTTTCTCTTTTCTCTTAACCTACTAACAATTTGGTAAGATATACCATTGTGAACAAAGAGTAAACATGTACTTTTTATTCCTATCTGATTCCTCTAGAACTCGAAAACTTCCAGTAAGTATTCTTACATTTTCATGGCAATATATTTATTTGCTTAAGTTCAGCAAAAAATCTGTTATCCTTATAACAGGGAAAAATTAGAAATATTAGTTATATCACCAAGATATTTGACTGGAATATCATATTTGGAAAGAGCCATGCATAGACTCAGATATGACCAGACAGCTTTAAGAAACTAAGGTTGGCTTCTTGGAGCCAATAAAATCCCTTGGAAGAAACAGCCTTGCATCTTGCTTATAGGGTTCTCAGAGGCCTTACCAGGTGAGTAAGGAAGGTCACTTCCTGGTAGGTACAGGAACTTCAATATATTTTGGGAACCTCAAGAAAAAAGGAGTTTACCCAAATAAGTATTACTGGTGAATCTGATGGCAAGTTCTTGGCCTGGCTTCCTGGCCATAAGGGACATTTGAGTGTTCAGTCGAGATTCTTGATGAAAAGTTCCAGCACAGCAGGTTTAAAAGAGGCTAATTTATGGTCAATCTCTATTTTTTGCTGTACTCATGTAAATAATTGGAACAAGTTCAATGAAACTAAATTCATTTTGCAAACAAATTAGTCTTCAGTTGGTTATCTTTAGTAGAAATGAAGGTAGTTGTAGACAGAAAAATTGTTTCAGTAGCACACTTTTGTGGATATTAGATTTCAGTGCTGTTTTTTGTCTTTTAAGGTTTTGTTTTCTACCTGTAAAGTGTACTTCATCCTGAATTCTCCTACTTTCCTCCAGTATTTGGCTACAACTCTCTAAACTACTGTTTTTATTTTTTTCTCCCACGCTTTTGACTTGGATTCATTAAGAACTAAAACTGCCCTGTTTCCAAAGCTTTTATGCAAGCTAAAATTTTACAACTTTATATAAACTTCAGAAAAATCACCCCATAGCTCATTTATAAACAATCCTTATGACTGTTACTGTGTAGGCCACTTAGAATGATTACTAGGTACATTCAAACTGCAAACCAGGAATATCTGTCAGTCTGCCACCATCTGCCCTCACTCCATCTGATGATGCTTCAAGCCAGACATCTAAAAATCTTCTCTACTGGCTGCCCTCAGAACTCAGAAACTGGGATTATGTTTTGCTTTAATCACTAAACATTGCTCTTATTTTGTTTCTGATGTGGTGTGGGTGTGTGTGTATGTTCTAACCTCTAAATGATATTACTAAAATTAATTTGTAAAAGTACTACCAGAACAGGATGAGAAGAAATTATCTGATGTAGACAGCTGACCCAAAAATCCAGATTTGGCCTGTATGCCAATTACTTTGATAATTGCTCACTTTGCTCAGGAACTAAATGTATTTCACAATGTTAAAGTAAATTCAATTGCTAGGTTTGTGATCAGTTACCTGTATCTAGTACTTCTGGATTACCTTGGTGGATTTCTCCACTCCAAGGATCCTGTTGGTTGACCCTTAGGAAATTTATTCTAGAAGAAAGAAATTATAGTCCTTTTCAGGCCACTAGTGATTTTATTTGGTGGGATGCCCTCACCTGGACAATTAATAATACCTGCTCTGACCCTGCCCATAAATGTTAATTTTTTTCTAAAGTTATTCAAGCTCAATCAGAGCAGCAAGCAAAATTTCAGCCAAAGAATATAATTTCCCACAATTATGGGATGAATTTATGTGGTTAACATCAGACTGTGGTCATTTAAGTTTAAAGGATCCCTTATGCTGGGAAAAATTAAATCATACTAAGAATAACCAGACTAATACTAGGAAATTGGGCTGGGTACCTTACAGATAATGCCAATATATAATTTTTATTAAAGACAAGGATTGGTACAGAATTGGTACACAGCTGCACCTAATGGAAGTTCTTAACTTAAATTCATACTTATGACCTTACTATACTGCTAATTATATTATTTGCATATTGTGTTTTACAAAATTATTGTTTCTTGCATTACCAAATGTGTGACTGAGCTTCTGATAAAATGATGATGTGGCAACTTGAAGCAGTTAACCAGATATATAGTTATATAGGAAATTTGTAATTATAATAGTGTAATTCTAGATATGAGAAGAAGCAATAAGAGGGAATATTTCCCTGGATCATAACAGATGAGTAAAATAGGTGGTCCAGAGAATTTTGGCTACTATTAGTAAGTCTAGCAATAGGACATTGAGTGGCCTTAACAACGAAATCCTCACCTGACCTAGGAATGAGCATTCCTAGCACCATAGAAAAAAATGGTCATAAAATGCCTCCCAAGCTATTGTGGAATCTATCATCATGAGGGAGCCCTGACAACTAAAACTGGTGCTTGCCATCTGCTTCTACAAGGATTAAGTCACAAGCCACTGCAATTACTGTCCTTCAGCACACCCTAAAAGGAGTTCAGGGTGGAGGTCAGGAATGAGGTAGTCAGTTCTCTAAGATAAACTGGCAGAACAGACCTTCAGATAGTTAGATGTTTTCAGGAGAAGATTTTATGAGCCCAAATTCTTGAATTTCCTCATATCTAGAAACACACTAAAATCATTAGTGGTGACATCTTCTTTGGCCATTAAGGAGAGAGATGCATTTGAAAGCCAAAATGGAATAATTGTAGTTCAGACATCCAAGGTAAAACTAGGCAGCCATTGTAGACATAATTCCAGGCAAGTTTCTGTATTGCTGTGAACTTGAGTTTTCTGAGCTGTGTCAGACTTGGAACACCACCAGCCATTTTCAAAGCAGTGTCTGCTGGCAACTGGTAGCTGCAACCTTATGGTTTCAAGGTCTCCTCTTATAATTAAGTTTTTAGACAATGAAGTTGCTTTAGATCAGATATTAACAGAAAAGAGAGACTTATGTGTAGTGGTCAATAGTTCCTATTATGTATATCTAAATGTCACATCAGAAGTTAAAATTAGACACCTGGCTACCTGGCTACAAGCCTCCCCAAAGTGCCGGGTCCAGATTGGGTTTCAGGTTTATTATCCTGACTCCCTCAAAGAATGAGATCTATTTTGTCAAGGTTTGGGTTGTTACTCCTACATCTAACTGGGTCTGTTGAACGAAAATGGCATACCAAGTGATTGATTCTTAATCATACTAGGCTCAGATCAAGGACTTGAAACTGGAATCTTTTCAACTTGATGTCCATTTCCCAAACTGTGGCAGGACTATGCCCTGTTTTAGCAGGAAGTAGCCAGAGTGGTCATCACCCCATTCCCTGAAAGATTTAGGAAAGGATCAAAATGTGAATGAAAAATACTACAAACTATATCAGTAAACAAATAATGCTGAAGCCATCAGGTCATCAGCCGCTGCCCCACCACCACCACCACCTGTGAGGACAAGCCTGCAGCCCAGCCTCCGCAGCCACTCACAATGGTGCCCTCTGAGGGGACTCAGAATAAGAAAGGACAAGATACTGGCCCTAGATGGCTAGATGCTTGTTAAAGGAATGAATTCAGTGAGCCATTTGCTTCCTCCCATGCATAGTAAAGCACTAAATTCTGTAACTTGCAATGCCTGGTTTTGTTTAGATAACAAGTAATCTTTTATTGTTCCAACTACCTGGTCTTTGTAGTAAAGCTCCTATATATCCTAGCTCCTCCCCTACCTCTTCGGAGCAGTCCCTCAGAGCAATCTGAGTGGCTGTCATCCCGGCTCGAGTCCTCCCGCCAGATAAAACATAACTCTTTAACTTTTAGGCTGTGCATTTATTTCAGCCGACAAAAATAAAGGAGGGATTGAAACAGAGTCCCTCTAAAACTGGCTTTCTCTGCTGAGTTTATGACCAACCCCCCTCTATCCAAAATTTTATTCCTTTTCTTGTTCAACAGCTGCTCTTCTCAACATTGAGGAGTATCAAAAGAAAAGGGGGGAAATGATACCAAGCAGGACCCTGTGGTGTCCTCCCTGGCACAAATCTTTCCATGTTCACATTTTTTTGTTTGTAGGAAATAGGCTTCCTTTAGCCTCCTTGACCTTCCATGAGCTCCAGAGGGGAGATTCAAACAGCTGTTAATCTGGAAAGGGAGGGAATGCAGAGGTGGGGGAGGAACAGTCAAGAAACAATAGTGCAGCCTTAAGGCACAGTCCTGGTTCCTCCTTAAGGAATATACATAACAATGTCTCTAAGTTATTTTGAAGATACTAATGTGCCCTCAACCCCTGCCCATTGTTTGTGACTGAGCAGAATCTTCAGAGATTGGGGGTGGGGGGCGGGTGGCTCTTGGTCCACCAGATTGCTGGCATTCTGACTAAAAGCAACTTTCCTTTTTGTTACCAAGGATGTTGCCTCCAGGCAACATGCCCCTGCCCCTCCCTTGACTATAAACCAATTATTCTTATCTAAGTCTCAGGAGGTAATTGCAACCAGAAGAAATAAGAGATTAGAACAATGGAGCCCAAGATAGTGGAGGATTTGATTTCCAGTGAAACTTGAGCCTCATTATACACTCATTATAAAGTATTAGCATGCTAAATGACACACCCGTCAGCACCTTGACAGTTGACAGTTTCCATGACAACAATGAGAAAAGCCCATACGAGGTCTGAGAAGCCCATACGAGGACCCACTGGCTCTAGCACACTGGAATGAGGACATGATGTGAGAGCTTTTCTTCCCTTCTCCCTGCTCAAGCTCTTTCCTTCCTTTTCCTCTTTTGAGAAATAAAGCAGCTTTCACTCTGTTCCTCTGACTCAGCTATGAATTCTTTCTAGCTGGCAGGCAAGAACCCACCTTTTGTGAGATCCTCGTTCTAAGGGGGCATCTTCCATTCACTAACATTTCCATAGAAATGCCTCTTATCAAATACCTGATTGCTTGTACATTATGGACCTAACTTTGGCAGCCCACCTGCTTCACCACCATCTGAAAGGAGTTTCACTGAACTGACCTATTATCAGGACTAAGAGACTGGCTCAATGAGATATAAAGCAACCTATCAACTCAACTTCTGGACTGTGAAACTTCTTGGAGAAGTTTTAAAGATGGCACTGCAGTGAAGCAAAATTTGCCACCCTTAAAGTGTAATCTCTTAGTCATGGAGATTATTTCAATCTGAAAATAATCAAAGCTTGAAAGATTCAGGAAAAATCTGCCTTAAGGAATTTAGATAGCATGAAACTGTTCCAGGTAGGGAGCTATCACTATAGTATAATATGAACTAGATATGGTCACAAGGAGGAACTTAGCAAAGTCTCTTTGTTAAAATTCCTCACTATGTCCCATTGTTTCTTTATGGCCCTTCAAACATTTGTTTACCAGACATTTTCTCACAGGAAGGAAAAATCATTCTTCTACTCTTCTAGGTTCTTCTGAGTGGTCTAAGAATTAGACAAATTAACAGGAGAAAAACAAGCAAAAGTTTAATCACATGGATATCTTCTATGTACATGGCAGAGACTCAGGAAAACTTAGTATTTCTCCAAAATGGCTAAAGCCCTTACCTTAAATACCATTTTTAAAATTTTGGAAATAATAGTTTGGAACTTGAAAGGGGATTAAGATAATTCACATGGAGATGGAAAGGCAAATGTTTGGTAAACAAGGGTTTGTTGTCCCAAGGAGAGACAACAGGACACAGGACTTTGGACTCCAGGCCCTGCTGAGTTCCCCTACCACACCTGGCCCATACTCTTTGTCAGTATCTCTGTTGGTAGTGCTCTTCCTGGACCAGGCTCTATATCTAAATTCTTTAGATAGCTGACAGAGAGGTAAAAAGAAAGTCTTCCTAAGTCTTTGGTTTCTTGAAAATAATCAGCTTAAAATAATCCTCATGCCAAAGAGACACATTTTGGGGTCGTTGCTGAGTCCAAACTCATTCTGCTCGCCACATGATAGGGCAATAAATTGGGAGACAAGGTGTTAGGGAAGGAATAGTGACTTTATTCAGAAAGCTAGCAGACCAAGAGGATGGCAGACTAATGTCTTGGAGAACCATCCTGCTATAATCAGAATACAGGCTCCTTTTATGCAAAAAATAAGGGAGGTTGTGTGGTTGATTGCTGTAATGCTACAGGCATTCTTTGTTCTTGCAGCCATCCCCGTGGGCTAGGTCATGGTGTCCCTGTAAACTTCCAACAAAACAAAGGATATTCTCTACTTCAGGGTGACAAATTTTGCTTTCCTACAATTTCCTTGATTAAACTAATTGGTTCAGATATTTTTTATATAATCCTTTTTATATACATAACACAATTTTAATGTACTTGATTACATAGGGGTTAGTCTTTGGCAATCCATTCTGAACTATGATAAAATTTTATGCCAGACAAGTGATACATTTTATAGTTAGCAATTATTTGCTAAACATAATGGATCATTGGTATCTCTCACCAAGTAATACATATATATTTTTAATTATTGTCATTGGCATGGCCAGTGAAGTTTTCTTACCCAAAGTGAAAAATAGAAATCTTCATTCTATTTTATTCTCTTATGGGTTTGAGAAAAAGATGATTAATATACTGTTTAATTTCCAAATTATTTCTTGCTTAGTTACTTATATATTTCCTGACATTCCTTGTTAAATATGAAAAACATAAAGTAGGAATACATTTGTATTGACTGCAATATATCTTACAGCTTGGGTGGTACAAAAAATTTTTCGCCAATACTCAACAATTACTTATACTTGCCTCTTATCTCAATATGGAATATTTTAAAATCATAAATATTTCACAGTACCATTTCAGACATTTATCTATTTAATGTTTTGAATTGAATGCAGATAGATTTTTAATGTATTTTTCACAAGTGACTTGAATATTCTTTTTTAAATTAGTTGCTATATGTGGTTAAAACATTTAACTTACTGTAAATAAAAGGGCAAAAATTTTGTTTTGACATATATCTGTAATTTGGTCTTCAATAAAAAGTAATCTGTGAAAATTCAATAGGGCAGTTTTTATCACTTGGGGAGGCAAATGAGTAGAAAAATCATAGTTTAATGTCAGACAAATATGGATATTTCCTTTAATTTTGCTTATGGAAACCTGAGAGATCCCAGAACATGTTACTTAATATTTCTAATTCCTGAATCCTCACCTGTAGAATAGAAGTGATGGCACCTAGTCCACAGATTGTTTGACTATTAAATGATGTTGTTACTGAACTCTGATTTGGCTGTCACTGCTTAAAAGTCAGTAGTTCAAGAGGTGTCTTGACCGAAATAAATGCACAACCTAAAAGTTGAGAGTTGTTTTACTTGGCAGGAGGACTCGAGCCGGGATGACAGCCACTCAGATTGCTCTGAGGGACTGCTCCGAAGAGGTAGGGGAGGAGCTAGGATATATAGGAGCTTTACTACAAAGACCGGGATGACAGCCACTCAGATTGCTCTGAGGGACTGCTCCGAAGAGGTAGGGGAGGAGCTAGGATATATAGGAGCTTTACTACAAAGACCGGGATGACAGCCACTCAGATTGCTCTGAGGGACTGCTCCGAAGAGGTAGGGGAGGAGCTAGGATATATAGGAGCTTTACTACAAAGACCAGCTTTACTACAAAGACCTTGTAGCTTTACTACAAAGACCAACTATTGTTCCAGTAGTTGGAACAATAAAAGATTACTTGTTATCTAAACAAAACCAGGCATTGCAAGTTACAGAATTTAGTGCTTTACTATGCATGGGAGGAAGCAAATGGCTCACTGAATTCATTCCTTTAACAAGCATCTAGCCATCTAGGGCCAGTATCTTGTCCTTTCTTATTCTGAGTCCCCTCAGAGGGCACCATTGTGAGTGGCTGCGGAGGCTGGGCTGCAGGCTTGTCTTCACTGGGGGGTAGTGGCTGATGACTTGATGGCTTCAGCATTATTTGTTTACTGATATGATTTGCAGTATTTTTCATTCACAGGTGTCATTAGAAAGCAAAGGTGCTTTAATCAGTAAAGCTGATAATCTGGGGAAATGGTAGACTCATGTCCAGAGATTATCTCCAAAGATTCTACTCAGCCATGCCATGAGAGTTTTTAAAGGGAAAAATGGGGGAGAGGAGAATCTGAGTGAATCATCGAGGTAAGAGTTGTGTTCTGCATCATTCTCCATTGTGTGCAGACTGGCTGACCCTCTTTTCAGATGTTATCTTGCCCCTGTGATCTGCCTGCAGGATTGCTAAGAGGGTTGTCGAGGGTAGAGACCAAATCATTCTTTAGCTGCTTAATTCTTTATTCTTACTTCTTTTTTATCTAGGAGAAGAATCAACAGGTTAAAGAAGGCATGGTGTGCATTTAAGAGAGTGTAAGTCAGGAGTTAATTTAAATTGCTTAATGATCTCATTCCAATAATTAGCGTCTTTTAAAGTTAGAGGGAAAACAGAAGTGGGTGAACAGGAAAGGGGCAAAAGAGCTGCTTTCAATTCCCCACTATCAAACATCATTCCATTTCTAAGGGATTAGGGGCAAAAATCCATCACCTGTACTCTCTTCATACTGACATAGGGTACCATATTCTCAGAGTGGAAGATGTTCACATGGGTCTGTAGCATCTCTCTGATGACAATTTTAGTTCCCCAGTTACATATACAGGCAGAGTAAGCTATAATTATTTTGATGTCCACTAAGATATAGATTATTATGAGCAATCCCATTCTTTAGAGGCCAGTTCTTGAAATTGTGCTAGCCATAGATTCAGTACTGCTCATGTTACAGTCTGGTCATGATATAGTTAGCTTTCTCCTCCAGGAGCCATTATAGTATCTGTCAAATAACTCAGGAATGTCTATCAGACACGGAGTCTGTGACTCTATTGTCCTAATCATTAGCTGCTCAGTTTTATACTGGGGACAGGGCTGGGGCCACAGGGTTCTGCTTGGTTCCAATGTTACTTGTAAAGCAATTACCAGAGTTCTACAGTGTTAGTAAACACTAAATAGATAACAAATATTTATTTTAATTAGTTGGGTGTGTTTCTTAGATGGAGTTCAGCGATTGTGTGGTTTGTGAGATAGCATGTCTAGCACCATTAGATTAAAGAGAATATGTTCCTACTTTGTACTAACTTACTGAAAATCATTTTGGCTTAATTTTACTACAATAGCACTTTGTCACCAATTTACTTTGAAGTATACTCTATATTACCATTAATCATTGCAGTTTTTATCTTGTAGAAAGTACCCTTTTACTCGTATGTGCATTTATAACTCTTTGGTTTGTGCCTGGTATAAACATTTATTGAGGGAATGTATATGTGAGTCAGTGTGAGTTTGAGCCCTGAGTAGTGGACCACCAACTAAGCAGAAACTGAGAAGAGGTGGTATCTGGGATAAAACAGCAACTCATTTGGAAATAAGGAACTCATTTGGGATTGCTGTGTTTTGGGAAAAGGCAAGAGGGTAGTGCATAAAATAATGTAACCAAATTTATGTATGAAGCACCATTAAGTGACTGGAGCAAAAGAATAATGCCATTATTAAAGCAACAATAATTAAAGAAATGGAAGTAAATTATATTTCAGAAGCATTGTGTTCTTTAAGGAGAGCAAGGAGAGACAAAGGAATAGCTTTATGGAATCATACACTAAGGTGTGGGTAGAGAAAGGGAGTGAAAGACAAAGTAAGACACTAGATTGATTGGAAAGAGAAAAAGAAGGAAATGCAGTGTCTCACAAGGCAAAAGAACTTATCAAAGAGAGACTGGTCAGCTCTCTGATATCAGACTTATAATTTCAGTAAGATAAGAAGTTAAGAGACAAGAAGAATTGGCAAGTAAAAAGTCATTGCTGACTATTGAGTCAATTCAGTGGAGTAATCCTGAGGGTGGAGGAAAACTGGGAAATAAGGAAAGGAGTAATACCCATTTTACCCATTAAAAGTACCCATTTAAAGTATGGTGGTGAATGCAAGGAGAAACTTCTCTAAGAGAGAATATGCATATTGATATACCAAGGGAGAAGGCAGATTTACTTATTTAAGTTAACTAGCATAGCATGGCTATAATGTAGAAAGAAGTTAGAGTACTTCTTGTGAATTTAATATTGAAAAGTCGCAAGGGCATGGCTTTGATAGGAGTTTTATATAAGGGAAGAATAATGAGTAGTAATATTATTATATGCTGAATTAAGAGTAAATTATTCAGGTAATTCATAACAGAAAGATTTATAGTCTTTAAAACATTTGAAAGTGAAGAGAATCAGCATGGGATTTGGGTAATGAAAATGTGTATATTAAGAACTATATAAGGATTGAAATATGAAGTAATTTGGAGTTGAATTTCAGGGTTTACAGGACATATTGAGAAATCTAGATGAAAATAGTAAAATCCTGGAAAAATTTCTGAATCTCTTATTTATAAAATATAAATAATAAACTTTACTATGTGAAATTATTGCCAGGATTTTATAAAATATGTTTGAGGTATCTATATTGATTTAATGATGCAGATTAAATAAACTAGACATGAGGGGAAGAAAATGTTTTGTTTCTTTGACACCAAGTGTGTGATACCTGTTTGTGATAATTCACTGGGAAATCTAGAATAAATAAATCAGAAGGAAAAGGGTAAAAAAATGGAGGAAAAATAAGGTGTCATTGGGATATTGGATGTGGAATTAGTGCAAGTGAGAAAAATTTAAAAAAAGAAAAGAATTAGCAAGATTAGTGGCTGTTGTCATGAAGGGAAAGTCTAAACAAGATAATTTTTAGAAGAGAAAGTGTCTGATAATAAGACATCATATGGCTCTAATGAATAGTAAAGGTTGTTGTTACTGGACTGTCCAGATCCTAAAAGATACATGTTTGTGTGTGTGTGTGTGTGTGTGTGTATACACGTACATATATATATATACACACACACACACATCTGATCTGAAACAGTGTATACCAAAATGTTAATGGTGCTACAAGACTTGGTGGAGACAATATCTTTATAGTTGTTTTAAACCTGTAACTTTTTTTACTACTAACAGTAAGTTCTATTATAATAATTTCTAAAATTTTTCTTTATAAGACCAAATACCAGGATTTCTGATGTTGCTTTAGTGTGTCCTAACCTATCTGTGAATCTGCAAATATTTTACTTTAAGACAACAAAATTTGTTGAATTCTATCTCATGCAATGCAGAGGGAGGCACAAAGATTGATATTGTAGATATAGCACTTAAACAAATTACGTTCTAATAAGGAGAGGAACATGAAAATAACTATACCATAAACCAAAATGGAATTAGTGAAGCATATGAAAGAAAAAAGCCATTGTGCTGTGGTAATTGAGAAAGAACTACTTATTGTGACTTAGAGAAAGCTTCCTGCAGGAAGTAAAAGCACTGTGCCTTACATTTTCATCATTTATTATTTCTGTCTTCTCTTTGCCCTCTTTTGGGATCCTCTCTCCATTTTAATTTCTCCCTTTGGAGTACAATCCTAAAAATATATCTTGTTGTCATTGGAAGAATGTTTTTACATGTGACTTAGGGAGATTTCACTACCCTTTCCTATTTTCATCAGCCTTCAATTATGATTATGAGCAGGAAAAGCTAGTAGACTACAGTGGAACAAAATTTGCCACCCCAAAATGTGTCTCTTTGGCATGGGGATTATTTCCAGCTGAAAACAATCAAGGCCCAAAAGACTCAGGAAGGGCATTTGAATTTCCCCTTAACTGCCTCAAAGAAATTAGATAAAGGACCTATTCCAGGATAGTTATGTATCACCAGAGATAACTTTGGTATGATATAAACTAAGTGTGGTAGTCAGGGAAGAACCTAGTAAAGTCTGTTTTTTAAAACTCCTCTCTGTGCCCCATTGTTTCTCTAAGGTGCAGCAAACATTTGTTTACCAAACACTTGCATTTTCATCTCCATGTGAATTGTCTACTTCCCCTTTGAAGTCCTAAACCACTATGCCAAACATCATCTTGTGTCTTTAGCTGAAGATGATATTTAAGGTGAGGGCTTCAGTCATTTTTGTTACTCAGTTCTCCTGGGTCTCTCCCATGTATTTATATTATTAAAGTTTTGTTCAGTCTTCTTTTTTAATCTGTTTCATATCAGTTTAATTCTTAGGCCAGCCAGAAGAACCTAGAAGGGTAGAGAAAATTTTTTCCTTTCTGACAAGGCAATTCTACCCCACATTCCTTTTCCCTTTCTCAAATGTACTGTGTGTATTCTAATGATCAAGAACATTTCTGGGACTTGAAAAAATCAAGATGTGAAGACATTTAAAAGAGGAAGTTATGAAAAATCCATGAGAAGAGAAAGTGAGAAGTTTTAGTCATTGCCCTTTAATTTAAAGCCCTGAATTGAGTTTTATATGAGTTAGGAAAGAGATGAATCATCTATGAAAGAATTGCTAGAAACATAGTTTCAAAGGAGCCATTTAGCATGCTTAAAATCAGGACTCAGAGATGGACTAGAGCAATGTCCCCACTACATTCTTCCTCAACCAAAGGCCAAAGCACTCAACTATTGTAACAAGCTTACATACAAATTATCAACTGCTTACTTGCTTCTAGAGCATCATTGCCCTATAATTTGATTTAAGATATATATATAAAATCCCTGTAAAGAAAACTACTCAAAGAAAAGTGAATGTTCTAAATACTTAATCACATAGAGTCTTGGACTAGATGTAAGTTTTTAAAAGCAAGACAACAGACCCAATATGGAGTTAGTTACACTAAGCCTAGCACCACCAAAACAAGACTTACTGTTTGGCTCTTCCAAAAATGGAATCTTAAACCAGTCAATCAGGAGTCACCTGATCAGCAGTAGGTGGATAATCTGTCTAATAGACCACTGCCATTCCCTGAGGGAAAGTAATTTTGCAATAACCAACCCACTATTTTGCCTAGTATAACTTCCTTGTTTCTACTCCCTTCTGCCTATAAAATTTGTTTCATTTTGTATAGCTCCTCAGAGCTCCTTTCTATCTGCTAGACTGGCTGCTAACCAATTTGAATTAATTTTTGCTCAAATAAACTCTTAAAAATTTTAATATGCTTCATTTTATCTTCTAACAAGTCAATGAGGCATGGAAGGAATTTTTTTCCAGGAATCTTTACTGTGCTTATATTGGTTTGTGTCTGTGCTGTGGTACAAATTTCTAATTCCTCTGAATGAAGAATACAAGACAGAAAAAAATAATTCCTGAGTGAAGAAGCAAAAGCAACAATAAAAGGAGAACATACCCTCTGAGAAGATTGTATCTGCTTATTACCTATAATAAGCATAGATAGAAAGACAAGTAGATCACCCATTAAAATATTCAGTACTATGTCATCAATGATATTCTCAATTAATTTTCCTCTTTTTCTTAATTAATAATATAATATGAGAGATAGGACTTTTATAGATGAAATCATTTTTGTGTTTTGTATATTTGATGGATAGGAGAATATGCCACCTTAAAATATGTCTCTTTGGCATAAGGACTATTTTAAGATGATTATTTTGAAAAGCAGCAGACTCAGGAGAAGCTCAGAAAACAGAGTAGCAGTTATCCTTTTGCAATATATATATATTTATGCTATATATATATATAATATATATATATATTATATATATATATTTATTTATAAATGAAAACTCCGTTTGTAGTGATGTCTCCCTTTCTGTACCAGAAAGAGACAGATGCTCCACCAGGAACTCTTATCATAGTGGAGAAAGCACAGCCCTAAATCTGCCTTAAAGATCTTACCCTTATTTTCCTTGTTTTATATGGTAACATCACATAACTGCACCCCGAACACACACATCTTCCTTTTGTCTTTAGCCAAAGATGATATTTAAGGTAGTGGCTTCAGACATCTGGGAAAGTTATTCATTTTCCCTGGGTATCTTCCGTGTATAGATATAGTATACACATTAATAAACTTCTGTTTGTTTTTTCCTTGTTAACCTGTCTTTTATTAGAGGGTCATAACCAAGAACGCAAAGGATAGGGGGGAAATTATTTTTTCTCTCCTCTGTATTTTACTACTGCTTTACTTTCTAATTCTGTAGGAGATGGGAAATTGGTTTGTAACAAAGCACTTTTTCAATAATTCTAAAATTACAGGATTATACTTCTAGTATATTCAACTTGTATATTGTTATTTTAACCTCAATGTAATGTTTTATATTATCAAAATTAGAAATCTTTTTTATATTCTTTCTTGTGTAGAGATTTAAAAATGAACAAATAGAAATGATTGACATTTTTGTCCTGCTTATGTATACTTTGGTTGGAGTTGTCATTGACTTACCAAGATTTAAGGAACATGGAAGAATGAATATTAAACCTGTTTCAAGCTTGAATTTTTTTCTATCAGTGGCTTTTTAATGATCTCATCCATGTGGTTTAAAATATTGAAATGATCTAACTCAGAAGGTAATTGCATACCAATTCATTTATTTCAAGAATAGCTTTTTAAATTGATCTTGGCACTAATAATTTAACCATAACAAGAGATTTCTCTGGTAAAATGAAGAGACTGTATGATCTCGGAGGTGGCTACATTAATATATACTTCAACAATTTTCTCTGGAAATATCTTTTTTTTTTTTTCCTCAATAAAGGGGCTTCAAAAAAATCAATGAAGAAGCAACTCTCTTAAAAGAGACTGATCTCTTTAGAACTAATATCAATAAAGCCTTGAGACAAGTATTACTAGAAAGATTGACTTGTTGTTTGCTGGTTCTTTTGGAAGTAATACTTTGATCTAGATTAAAAGATTTGCTGTGATTTTGATATAGTTGTAGATGCTACATCACAAAATGGAACCTTAGCTATATAGTATTAAGCTTTAACTCATATTTTATATTAACCAATTTCCAATAATAAATACTACAAATAAATATTGGATCTCTGATATAGTTTAATTATTCTTCTGGCCACAATGCAGTAACCAATAAGGAGCTGTCACTCTCACAGTAAATTAGAGAGACAGATAAAATATATGAGGCGCCCAGTGTTCGTACATTGTACAATTGTCAGCACAAAGCTATGATCTCTTTTAGCAGAAAAATGTGTAAAATTAATAAACAGAAATTTCAATTAAATGTAGTCAGAAGACCAGAAGGGGAAGCTCTTAGGCCCTGTGATGACGGCAGAGCCCAGCAGGAAGAAGAAAGACTCCTCTTCTTTCCTAGCAAGGATTCTCCTAATAAAAAGCCATGGACTCTGTTTACTAAAGCCCTCAACTTCCTTTTCCCACTTGTAAAAGTATTTTCTTTCCCTTGCCATGCAGAGACTTGCAAATGGCTTGCCATATTTGCTGACCCCAAGTTGCAATTCTCTTCTGATCCCAAATAAACCCATCTTTTGTGGGTAAATACCTGTCAGTCTGTTGTTTCTGGACAACACATGCAAGATGAGATTTAGGCTTACCCTGGCTTCTGCCTGGAATTCCAATTAGAATGAGGTGTGAGGAAGTTGACTCCAAGTAGAACATAGAAATCTCATAAGCAGAAGATGCAGGAACTAGAGTGTGGGCCTGCTGTGGCAGTAGGAATTCAAAAGACAGAGTATCAAAGAGAAGGAAGCTCACGAAGAAGAAATACCCAAATGTAATACTGTCACATTAAATCTTTGGACAAATATTAAGCTGTGCTTGTACTGGCCAAGATTCTACAGGCCTGGCAGGACACAGTAGCTGTTGATCTCTGAGTTGGATGGAGGCATCATATATGTGTGAAAGACGGAGGACTTGTATGTAGCTAGATAAAAGAAGTCTCATTGCACATCCAGGACCATCAGTTTACGTGCTAGAAAGTCATCCTTTATGCAAAGTGCTAGTCCAGCTTTATATATTTTATATCTGCCTTGTGATAGCTTAAAAAAATCTTTTTGTAAAGATAAATCTGATACATGAGTTAAGGAACTTGCTGTGAGCAAAAACACAACATATTTTGAGAAGACTCAAATGTCCACAATATCCAGCATACAATTAAAAATTAGTTAAAAAAAAATTCTGGGTTCACATGTAAGGAGCTTGGAGGTCACCACTCCCTCCTAACAAGTGAAAAACTTAACAGACTGAAAAAACAGTGACTCTTTCTGTGTCCTTAGGAGAGGAGAATACACAGGGCAAACTGCTGGCACCAATACTTGAGAGACAGATGGACAGGTGAAAACTGGGAGTCACAGTTCACTGAAGCAGAGACACATGAGTGGAAACCTCTGCAGGAACCAACACCAGGGTAAGGAATCCAGAATGCTAGTTGACAAATAACTAGAGGCTTAACGTGGAAAAGTCTGAGTTAATTCTGCTGAGGTATTATTAGAGCCTAAATGACCTGGGAGAAGATAAATATTCAACTCACGATATATTTTTTTAAAAAATACACTTCAGCATATCATTTTCAAATTACAGAAAATCAAAAATAAAATAAAATAAAATAAAAATCACGGAAGAAGCCATAGTAAAAAACACCTCACTTCTAGAAGAACAAATAAAATACACTTGACTTTTCCTCAGAAACTATGCAAGCAAGAAGAGAGTAGAGTGAAATATTTAAAGTACTGAGGGAGAAAAACCACCAACCAAGATTTCTGTACCTTGAAAATATCCTTTAAAAATGAAGGAGAAATACTTTCTCAGACAAAAACTGAGGGCATTTATTGCCAGTAGACCAACTTTTCAAAAATATTAAAAGGAGTTCTTTAGAAATAAGGAAATTAATATAGGTCAGAAACTCACGTCCACACACACACACACACACATAAAAAAGCATTAGAAAGAAATAAGTGAAGGTAAAATCAAAACTTTTATTTTTCTTACTCTTAATTGATTTAACAGATGATAGTTCAAAGTAGTAATGGCAACAATGTATTCAAATGTGTACACTTAGATATGTGTCACATATATGTGCATATATATGTTCATATATATGTAGAAACATACAGAATATGCTTAATATGAGTGAAATGAATGACCACAATGATAATAGGAACAAGAGGGAGGAATTTTCACTAAAAAAAGAAAAGAGAGAACATTAATGAACTCATTTACAAAACGGAAACAGACTCGCAGACATAGTAAATAATCTTATGATTACCAAGGGGAAGGAAAATGGAAAGGGAAGGGAGAAATTTGGGAGTTTGAGATTTGCAAATGTTAACCGCTATATATAAAAATAGATAGAAAGTAAATGTCTTCTATATAGCACAGGGAACTATATTTAAAAACTTATAATAACCCTTAATGGAAAAGAATATGAATATATATAAATATATATGCATGACTGGGACATTATGCTACACACCAGAAATTGACACATTATAACTGACTATACTTCAATTTAAAAAAATTAAAAAAAATTCCCCAATAAAATTTGTATTTGTGTGTTCAGCAAAACCAGTGCTTAGAAGGATATTTATAGTTTTGAGTGAATATACTAAAAAGAAGAAAGATCTATAACCAATCATGTAAGTTTCCACCTTAAGAAACTAGAAAAAGAAGAGCAAATTAAATACAAAGTAAGCAGAAGAGAATAAGTAATAATAGAGCATAAATTGATGGAATTGAAAACAAAAAAATAAGAAGGTTTCAGGACACAAGGTTAATATGCAAATATCAATTGTTATCCTATATATCAACAATGAACAAGTTGATTTTGAAATTAAAAACACAATACTATTTACATTAGTAACCCCCAAAATGAAATACTTAGGTATAAATCTAATAAATATATATAAGAAATCTATGAGGAAAACTTCAAAACTCTGATGAATGAACTCAAAGAACTAACTAAATGGAAAGATGTTTCATGCTCATGGATAGGAAGACTCAGTAATGTCAAAATATCAATTTTTCCCAGCTTGATCTGTAGCAACCCCAATCAAAATCCCAGCAAGTTGTTTTATGAATATTGACAAAAGAATCTAGACATAATCTTACACAATTCACAAAAAATTAATTCAAAATGAATCACAGATCTAAATGTAAATGCAAAACTGTAAAACTCTTAGAAGATAACATAGGTGAAAAATCTCGATGACTTTGAGTATCATGATGCCTTTTTAGATAAAACACTGAAGGCATGATCCATGAAATAAATAATTGATAAGCTGGACTTAATTAAAATTAAAAACTTCTGCTCTGCAAAAGACAATGTCAAAAGAATGAAAAGATAAGCCACAGATTGGAGAAAATATTTGCAAATGACAAATAAAGAACTGTTATCCAAATTATACAAAGAACTCTTAAAACTCTACAATAAGGAAACAGATGACTCCACTGAAATAGGGGTCAAAGTCCTCAACAGATACCTCACCAAAGAAGATATACAAATGGCAAATAGCCACATGAAATGTTGCTCTACATCATATTTCATCAAGGAATTGCAGATTAGAATAACAATTAGATACTACTACACACCTAACAGAATGACCAAAATCCAGAATATTGAAAACACCAAATCCTGGTGAGGATATGGAGCAAAAGAATTCATTCATTGCTGGTGGGAGTAAAAGTTAGAGATACTTTGGAAGACATTTAGTGTTTTTGTTTTGTTTTGTTTTAAATCAAACACACTCTTACCATATGATACAGCAGTCATCCTCCTTGATGTTTACCCAAAAGAGCTGAAAACTTATGTTCACACTAAAGCCTATGTAAAATGTTTATAGCAGCTTTATTCATAAATGCCAAAACATGGAAGTAACTGACATGTACTTCAGTATGTAAATGGGTGAATAAACTGGGTTAAAAAAAAAAAAAGTCAATTAAAAGACATGGAGAAATCTTCAATCTAAGTGGAAGGAGCCAACACGAAAAGGTTACATACTGTATGATTCCAACTACATGACATTCCTAAAAAGGCAAAACTAAGGAAATAGTAAAAAGATTATTGATTCCCAGTGGTTGGATGGAAGAAGGATGAATTGACGGAACACAGAGGAATTTTAGGCCAGTGAAAATACTCTGTATGATAGTATAATGCTGGAAATATGTCATTAAACCTATGTTCCAGCCCTTAGTATGTACAACTTCAAGAGTAAACTCTAAACCATGGACTTTGGGTGATTATGATGTGTCATTGTAGGTTCATCAGTTGTAACAAGTATACCAATCTGGTGGGGGTTGTTGATAAAGGAGGAATGTGGTGCATGTGTGGTGGCAGGGGGCATATGCAAAATCTCTGTGCCTTTCTCTTAATTGTGCTGTGAATACTTAACTGCCCTAAAAAAGTAAAGTATTTTTAAAAATAGTAGATGTGATAAGTGGAAATTAAGACTTATAAGAAGGGAAATAGAGTCAAAAGAAACAACACTGAGGTAAAGCAGAATTTGGAATTGAGATAAGTAGGTAAGACCCTTAAAGAAATTATTTTACATATACTCAATGGCTTAATAAACAAATTAAGTGTATGAAATGGAAACTGTAGCAAGGTTAAAGACTAGAAAACTCAATATTGTTAATATATCAGTTCTCACCAAATTAATTTATGGAACCAAGGCAATCCCAATATAATTCCAATATGCTTTTTAAAAACATGTAAATTGCAAAATAGACTTAAACTGTAGATGATAATGCAAAAAAATCTAGAGTAGTAAAAACAATCTTGAATAGGGAGAACAAAGTTGAAGGATTGTATAATTAACTTCAAAACACTCTACAACCCTACAGAAATCTAGACAGTGTGGAGTTGGTAATAAATAAAACCATTTTTGTATAATCATTTAGTTTTGAATACAGTGCCAAAGAGAGTCAATAGGGAAAGAAAATTATCAGTTAATAATAGCCAGTTGTTAATTTTAAAAAATTAACAAATGTTAAATTTAGCCATTTAACAAAAGGTGTTAGAAAACTCAGATATCCTTATGTAAAAAATGAACTTTAACTCCTACCTCACACTCATAAAAATCAATTTAAATTTGGCCCTATACCTAAAAGTAGTATCTAAAACAATAAAACAGCAAACATTAGAAATATTCTTCATGATCTGGGAGTGGCAAATATATCTTAGAACACAGAAAAAAATATCCTATTAAAAGATGGTAAGTTAGACTTTGTCAAAATTGTAATAATTTACTTGTCAATCGACACTATTTACAAATGAAAATCTAAAGCATGGATTGGCTGAGATGATATTGCAAACCATAAATTTGGTAAAGGAGTTATCTCCAGAATAATATTAGAATAATTTTAAATGATATTAAAAATCATGACTCTATTTTGATGTGAATAAATAAATGAAATAAAATGTTAAAGAAGTGGCTAATAAATTTAGGACTGACTGAGTTAGAAAATTATCACCAGTTGCTAAAACTTTTCCACTTAGTACTTTTTTATTACAAACGCAAAAATAGTAAATTTATAATACAGAAACCTTGGGATATCAGCATACCCAAGTGATTAGATGAGACTTCATCAATACTGAGACAAATACTGATTTGTCTCAATTGTGTGTCTCTTTATGACACTGAGAATGATACATCTTTTTAGCAAACATCATCCAAACAACGAGAGACATTCTTCAAAATAACTGGCCTAAAAATTTTAATCTTAAGAAGCAAAGAAAAGCTCAAGATCTCTTTCAGATGAAAGGAAGCTGAAAGTACACGGCAACTAAATGTAATGTGTGATCTTGGATTAGATCTTCGATCGAATGTGGAAAACAAATAGCTATAAAGTATATCTCTGACAATTGAGGAAATTAAAATATGGACAGTGGATTAGATAATATATTATATGAAGGTTAAATTTCCTGATTTTGATAACTATACTGTTGCTATGTAACAGAATACCCATGTTCTGTAAAAAGGAATAGTCTCCAAATTAGTCTCAAATGTTTCAGAAAAAAAAAAGCGTATAAATGTATGCAGGCAAACACATACATGAGAGGGAGAAACAGAGCAAGAGAATGAGAGAAAGAGTGAATGAGAGAGAAAAAGAGAGACAGAGAGATATTAGAGTAAATAATGCAAGATGTAAATAAGAGGTAGATCTAGATAATGATATTCAAGTGTTTCTTGTACTATTCTTGCAGCTTTTCTGTAAATTTTATACTAAATCATATTATATATTATTTTATATTAAATTTAAATATATCAAGATTAAAATTGCCAAACTATCAGGTAAACAAAATCATTGAAAATGAGAATTAATGAAACACTGACAAAAAAGAAAATGGGAAAAATTTGCATCATCACTTGTCAAAGTAAATTTCAGAGACTTAGAGTTAATAGGGATCCCATACTAATCCTCTAGTTTCTAGCATAGGGAACTGAGGGATTAAATAAGTAATTCAGAGTACAAAGCTAGGTAGTTGCACAGCAAGGCTTATGTTCCAGATCTTTTTACACTCAGCCCATTATCCTTTCCCCATTAAACATATTGTTTCTCCTCACAAATTAAGGCATATGCAGTAATCAGTTGTCTCTTCACATGCAAATGGAGAGGCATGCTGTGAAATGCAGAGCAGCCAACAGTCATCTGCAATTTTATCATATTTTTCATAGTGACAGGTGAAAATACGAAATTCAGAGAGGAGCACTGGTGAGAGATTATTTTTAATGTTATTATATTGATCTCCATTAATTTTACATGATCTCCTAAAAGAGGTTTATTCTTTCTAAAATAAAGCTTATTTTGGTATAACAGAATTATCTGTTCTTTGACACTACATGGCAAAATTTCACTTTTCTTAGATATACATGAATATTTCCTCAATATTAGAACTAAGCAAAGGCTTAAAATATACATTAAAATAAGGGAGATATTAGGTATAGAAAATGTCTTTGTTCACTTTTACACAAATCACATAATGCATTTTGTGGACTATAACACAATACAAATAGTCATGTTTCCCACTTTGTTTTACTCCTGCATTTTATTTTAATTGAATAACATCTAAAAAATGGTTCTGAAGTTTAGACCTTTAATAAACTTACAATAGTCTCTCTACTTTGTGCAATTGAGTGGACTGAAGATTTAAAGCTTAAACTTGAATGAAAATGAAAACACAAACTCTACATATTGCATTACATGCTGGTATTTTATAGTATGTATACTTGTTTATTAAAAGAATAAAATAGTCACTCTCCCAAGTGCAGAAAGTAGAAAAAAATTATAATTCAATTTAAAAGTTGTTATTTTTTATTTTAGTTGAGGTTTTAAAATCCACTAAATAAAATATTACTAGGAATATTACTCAATTTTAATGTGAGTATAAAAATTATGGAATATAAATAATAAAGACTAAAACTGTGTTGAATTACTACCTTTTTAAAATGTTATATATATTTTCATAATCTGTATCTTCCTAATTGTCCCTTTTCAAAATTCTTATTATTTTCTACCAAGAATCGTCTTAATATTTTATATCCCCTTTGGTCTGGGTTTCTGTTGCTAATATTCATTTGTATTTTCTTTTTGTCTTGATAAGCCTTGCAAAATCATGTCTATATTAATCTTTCTGTAGTTTTTTTTTTATTAAGGAGCTTTTTGTTCTTCGGTTCTATTAATTCTTCAATTTATGATTGTTAATTCTTTCCTAACATTTATTTTATGTTTTTTTAAAACTTAATACATCATTTTCTTAATTTGAAAATAATTTTGTTTTCTTAATTATAATTATGGTTATTACAAAAAGCTACCTATGAGTATCATTTGACTTCTGAAAAGTTTGGGTTATAATTTTTCATTGCTTATTTCAAAATAATCTGTTATTTCAGCTTCAATGTTCTTTTTTGCTTAAGTTCTTTTTATATACGTGATTCAAAAAAAACTTCAAAGTTAAAAAATAACAAAAAGAAAAACAAAATACTGCTCATTTAAAATTTTTAACTTCCAATTTAATTACAAAATATTCAGAAAATATTGCCTATACACAGTTTCTTATTTGGGGAAATTTTTTTGTATTTCTCTTCCTAAATTCACAATCTTTTTAAGTAAATATTTCAGAAATACTTGAAGATCAAATACTTCTGCTTTTTTTTAAATAAAAGCAATGATCACTTTTATTAATTATCCTCTATAAATATCTTGTTGCTTTATTTAATCTTTATATAGATAATATAATGAGCACTACAGACAGGTATTGTGTCCTGAAAATAATTGCAAGTTTGTCAGTTCTCTCAGTTTTGCTTAATTTTCTCACTACATAAAATTCATTAATGTTTTATTTTCTTTGTGGATTGTAATTTTTATGAATACAAAATATCTCCCCTTTTCACATTTCATAAACTTTACTCTAAGTTTATATTTTTCCAAATTTCATTAATGTTACCAAGCTATCTTTCTTTCTAAACATCTTGGTAATGTCTGTATTTTCAGCCACGTACTATTTGTTGTTGATGCTTCCTTTGTAAATTCATAGCTTCATATTTTAATACAAACTGAGAAAATCTGTGTCTTTTCTTAGAGAAATATTTCTCATTCCACTTATTGTAAGGATTGATTTTTTTGTTAACCTTATTTCGGACATAGTGTTTCATGTAGGGAAAGGTGAAACGTAGTTAATTTTTATAAATTACTTCTTTATTTAGCTCTTTCTTAATTGACAACAGACATATCTACTTTCTCTTTAGTAGTGTGAAAACTGTATATTTGTCATTATTCAAATGGTTATGTCAAAATATTTTTGTAATATATTTAATTCATATTATATATCTATAGTTATATATCAGATATATTTATATTAATTTATACTTTTATTTATATATTCACTAAGACATATATGTAAGTGTGTGTGTGTGTGTGTGTGTGTGTGTGTATATATATATATATATATATGTGTATATATATATATATATAAAGTTCCCACACCTTAGCCCATTAATTAATATCCCTAAGATGCTTTTATGGTAGTTACTTTCCCTGATCACCTCCAAAATTTTGTTGAAATGACCTGCAATTTTAATCACAGTTGATAAAACTGTTTTATTTTATTGCTCTATGTTTGGGGGAAATAATTCTTGCCATTTATTTTAAACTTTACAGTTATATTATCCATTATGTTTAAACTTAAAGTTTTAAGTAATAATAGTTTCTCACTCAAAATGTTTATCTAACCAACTTGATGTTCTGAATTAAATTCATTTGTCAGTTTGTTTGCTTGATTATCTTGTTTGTTTATTTTTCTTCAAGAAATTATTCCTTAGTAGTTTTATGATGATTGAATTACTATGAGTCTATGACTGATCTTCACAAGTCTAAAAATATGATTGGTAGGGATTGTTAGGTTTAAAATAATTTATTTTATTTTATTTTTTAAATATTTAATTTATTACTGTATTTTTTTGTTTGTTTGTGGGGAGGAGGTAATTGGGTTTATTTATTTTTTTAGAGGAGGTGCTGGGGATTGAACCCGTGGCCTTGTGCATGCTAAGCATGCACTCTACCACTTAAGGTATATCCTCCCCCCTAAAATAATTTATTTTAAAAATAATCATACCCTTATGTTTTGTTATGGTTGATTTGTGTCATAAAGCATTGAATTCAACTTTAATAGGCTTATAACAATGTTCTCTACCTAGACATTTGATTCCTCCTTTGCTCAGACTAAGTAGATCAAATTCAAAGATCTGAGCTCTAAGGATGGGATAATTTAGAGATAAACCTAAAGAAATACATTCAGTGACAGAATCAAATTATTATGGTGATAGGAAGACAATGATGCAGTGATAGTGAGCATCCATCATAGTATTGTGCAGATATTCTAACTACTATTATGACTTGGGAAGATCTCTCCCAACAAGTTAATAATCTCTCCCCATTGCCCCATGATTCCATCTATATATTTTATCAGATATGGGACTTGAGCAACAGAAGGTAAATTAAAAAAAAAAAAAATCTAGGGCAAAGTTTGTGTTACCATATTGCTTATGACATTCCATTTCTTGGGATTACACTATTCTACATCTTTTCACATGCCCTTTTTCAGGTCAACACATCTACAGAACATTGCCTGAAGTGACAGTGATAAATTGAATGGTATTGCTGTTAGTGTGAAATTGACTGTCTATAATGTAATAAATGAACATCTTAGAAACATTAACCAATTCACTGTTGATAGATATGAAGATAAAGATGTGAATTAAAGCATATCTCCTCATGTATAAGCGATCAATGGTATTTAACAGAAAACTGTCTACTGGAACCAACTAATGTGAAATGCTTTAGCCTCAGTAGAAAGTCCAAAAGAAAGATGAGTCAGGTAAAGATGAAATACTTCCCTTTTTTTCAGTTAGTCTATCTATAGACTGACGGCTAATAAGGAACTTCTGTTTCTTTCAGTAGTTTTAAAAAAATGTAGTTTCCCAACTCTAATGTCAACTACTAAGCTGTGGTAAATCACATATGTGATTTATTTTTTCACAAATGATGTTCTTTCTTCGTCATGTAGCTTGTTCCTTAAGCTTCTCATTTAACTGTGAAGTAAACTGTTGATGTTGGGTTTTTTTATTTATTTAAAAAAATACTACACCTATTTGCACTATTTATGCATTAGTCCTGAGCTATAATTTTAATTGTTAATTTTAACTGTTATTGCCATTAATGGAATTTGCATAATTACTGCAATTAACATGTTCATCAAATAATAACCAAATAATATATATGCATATACATTTAAGTACTTTATTCAAATAGTATTTTCTTATGCAACCTCAGAGACCTTTGGAAAAATGATTGTAAATGAATTAAATGACTAAATTTAACTATACAGTCCCCCTCGAACTCTGACAAGCACAGGCAACCTAGGTGATGTGTAAGTTCACTGTGGACACAACACGAATTAGAAGAAAAGTGACACAGATGATTAGAATCACAAGATTTGAAACATGAGACAAGAAAGAGACTGTGATGCTTGTTGATTTGTAGGTGGCACTTGAATAAAATAATTCTTAATGAATTCAATTGTATGTCTCCTAAAAGAGCCTATAAAAATGGAGAAGAGGTTATGTAATAAATTATTACAGAAAATGAATAAAAAATTTGAATTCTTTAGAGCCTCAACCAGATGTGCACATGAAATTGAAAGCTGAATCGAACAAGATCTGTCTTTGGTCCATACGTTCACTTTGTGACCTGTGAATGAATAATGTTTATTCAAATTATTTCATCATCACACACAAAGCCAGTAACCAGACCCACACTATGGGTTCCAGGGTCAAAACTTTGTTGAAAATAAATAATTATACCCACAGAAACATACACAAGAGCCATGAAGCACCAACCAGCCATAAAATTTTTAAGTCCAGTTGGTGATGAAGGTGACAAAAATAATCTTGACTGTTAACAACAAGAAAAGTGAAAACCAGGTTATAGATGCAGGCTTTGTTTTAGATTCATTAAGTCTTTCCACATTCTTTCACTTTTTGTGTGTGAGTTTCTTGAATGGATCATAAAATTAAAAATCAAAACCGGCCGCAACTGTTTTTTTTATCATTATCTGCCAATAAACCTCAGATATTCATATTTTCTTCTGTTCTCTGTAATATTTTTATATTGCCACAGATTTTTCTAGTAGATATATTTCCCAAATTATAGTACATGTGTTTTCTAATGACATAAAATGTAGATATAATATTGAATATTCCACTCCTGAAATTTTGGTAGAAGGAGATAGGGTTGTAACGAACCAATATAGCTAGCAGAAAATGTTTGGGCAGCATATAGTTTTGTTGAAAGAATAGCCTGATAGATCAATCTTCTTATCTATTCTCTCAGATTTAATCTTATATGCTTCCTATATACATAACCTAAAATACAATGTAGAATTTGGATATAGCTAGAAGCAGAAGGTACTAAACAAAGCCCTAGGGGCTCTTTTCTGTGGATAGAATGGAGGATAAAGATCTGATATTAACAATTCATTTTTCTTCTCATACATTAGGCTAGGACAAATTTGACGCAGATAATTAAGAGAGAAAAATAGCCCGTTAGTCATCTTATCAATATTAATTCTACCTCTCTTTCTCCTGGTGCTTTTCTATCACATCTTTGTCACTTTTCTCCTCTCCTTCAACTCCTATTCTCTTATTTTTTCCATCCATCTTCTTATTATAACCTTGGTTCTTGCAGAATGCAACATAATTATAGTGAAAGAGTGAAGAAAATCCATTAAACTGACTTGTTTTCTCAACTTAAGCTGACGTTGAATTTCTATTACCAGATTTAATGACAAAATATGGTCTTATGGGTGAACACTTGTGTAAAATAAAACAAACAAGCAATGTGGGCATTGCCAGATTCTATGTTTACCCATGGGAGTAAAGAGATAAATATTTTCTGTGGAGGTCTTTCTTGCCTGTCTCTGCTTAATTGGTCCACAATTTTCTTAGTAATGTTAACTTTATTTAATAAGGTGATTGATAATAACTTATTACTTAGCAATGAATGATGAGTTCTCTAAAAGATTTTTGTAAACTTAGGAAAACAAGAGGCAGATTTATGTCATGTGAGTTTAAGAATAAACCTGTCAGTTTGAACAAATGACTGTTCTTTACCTACATTGATAATGTAGGTTGTTTCCATGAGAAAAAAGTACAAAGTCTCATTTTCAAACATTACAATAGAATACACTCACTGTATCATCTTAGTTTTGTTTTGCTCTTTACTTCTTAAAACCTACAGCTTTTTTCAATAAAACTGTTGAACCCAGGTCTGAAAAATAATTTATACATAGAAAAAGAGTGACATGTGTTATAAAGGGTTTTTTATGATTTCAGTGCATATTAGACACATATTAAAGAGCCTTCTAAGATAATATTAATCACTACTAATATACTATTAGTGTCTATGTGAGAATGAAAGAGAAGATAGAGAAGTGGTGATTTGTGACATTGGAAATTCTGTACATTGAAGTTGATAGAGATATGACTAAACTGCCAAATTCAGTGCTGTTGATGATACAAACACTCTGACCTATTAGAGATGAATTTATTGTTTTGAGTTCCAAGAGCTATGACCCAAATACAACAGGGGCTAAACTTACACAATCTGTCTTATCATTAGCTCTCCTTTAAAAGAGTAATTTTTGAAGCAGAGGAAGGGCAAATTTATGAATTATTAAAATATTTGAATTCATACTGGGACTTTTGATTGTCCGTTTATCACTGAAAGCAAAATATGCTACCTGTTTGGAATAATTTTTTTAAGGCTAATGAACTGTTAGCCATATTTTTTAAATCATTAAGAAAAATCTTGGTTCATTTTCTGGAGATAAGTATTATTGTACCTGCAACTAATTCTTCCTTTCTGACATTGACTACTGAGGTAGATTGAATTATGACTTTACCCTTAGCATGGTCTTAGCATAGGTGTGGTACCCTTCTCAGCTTCTTGATTTAGGCTTGCTATATGTGGCTTGCTTTGACTAATGGCACGTAGTGATCACTGACAGTGTGCCATTTCTGAATATAAGTCTTCAGAAGCCTCACATGGTTCTGTGTGTTATTCTATGCTCTTGCTATTGCTATGAAAAGAGCATGCTCTGGCTGGTCTGCTGATCCAAGGTGGATGAGATACATAGGAAGCAGACCAGAACCTGCAGATCTGCAGTGTGGAGCAGAACTGCCCATCTAAAGTAGAAGACCCCCAGTTGACCCTCAGGTTCATAAGGGAACATAGTCAAAATCAAGTGAGCTGCAAAGTTGAGTCCTGCCTTGGTCAGCCACCCATAGTTAACCCTTAAGTGCATGAGAAAAGCTCTCATTCTTGAGTTAGTTTGATATGAAGACTTATTTTTTTATTTGTTTATTTGTTTGTTCATTTTGTTTTGGCAGTAGCTAATTAATAGAGCTACTTTTTCAATAGATATTCCCATGTGTTTCTTCTGCTGCCCTATTTCTGAAATAAGTAACTGCTTGTGAATTTGCTACAGTGTAAGGAAATCACAGTGTGTATTCTATGAACAGTAGACTAACAGGTTACAAATGAATATTTAGGTTCAGTTTATTGCAGATATTCACAAGGGTGATGCCCTGTGAGTTTTATTATGTGTCCTTTAGAGCTACCTATCTCTCTTTAGTTTGATCATTGAAAACTTTTTTTCTTTTTCATTTTTTTTGTTGTAGGTATAAATGCTTCGCAATAGCTCAAAAGCATGCTGTACAAAGCCACTTAAATTTAAATCTTTAAGTTCTATTCTCCCTTAATATGTACTTAAAATATCTTAGTCACTCTCCGTACTTAAAATATCTTAGTCACTCTCCGTGGACATGATCTATCTATCTGGAAAATTCCTCCTAAATGCTGCTCATTGTCTCAAGGCATCTATAACTGGTCAGCATTATCCTCTTAAAGGTGAGGATGCTACTGAGCCATCTTCAGTATGATAGGGAAGTGAATTTTCACTGACATTCCCATAAAGTTTCCCCTTGTCTTACAGTACTATGGCAAACACTTATGAGATTGTTGACTGGGGTTAATAGTTCAATGTGTATCCAGAGTATAAATAACTCACAAAGATCAGATCTGTATTCTTTCACCAGGATAGCAGTTCTGCCTAGGATCTCAGCAGTCACCTGATTGAGACAGAATCAGTATCTCAGTGGCAGAATAAATCAAATTACTTAAATCAGCAAAATAAACAGTGTCAAGGTTGGAAAAAATGAGATTTGCAAATATCTTTTGAACATCTAGTGAGGTAAAATACCAAAGACAAACTTGGGTATAAAACCAATGTAAAACTGGTTTCACTATCCTACACAAGAATTTATTTAATCATGCTGCATAAGAAGAAAAATTGCTTGCAGTTCTACTATGCACAACTGTCATTACTATTGATTAGAATAACTAGATTTAGATGAGTTGCTGAAGGGATAAACTTAAAATAATCAAGTTTTAATAGCATTTCTATTTCTAGAAGGAACCTGTAAAAGATATAATCAAGAATATCACTTTTGAGTAGCTAAGAATTCATGAATCCCTGCAAAAAATTTCATTTCCTAACAGAAAAGAAAGTTTAAAAAGAGTGAGTATAATGAAGAAGATATGTGTCCAATATAATAAAACTCTATATGTGTGTGTATAACAACACATCATTCTTGCCATCCACCTATAGGTCGTGGAAAAGCTAAAATTATTATGTGTAGTAGGATTTGCATTATAATTGCTGGAAACCTAATTCCAGTTATTGGGTTGGAATGCCCTGTTCAGATGTAATTGAGTAACTTTGTCTGCCAAGTGTCTTCCAAGGGACTGCTAGTATGTTGGTTATACCAACCAAGTCATACAGTTTGTGCCAATCAGAGACATATCAGCATGAAACCTATCATATGCAACTTTAATTTTAATTTTTATTTCATATGAAGACTCAACAGCAAAAAATGGAGCTTATAAAGTGAAGTGTCAAAACCATTTAAGCTATAAATTAATTATGCTAAAGGAAACAATTATGGACATTTTATAATATAGACCCCAAATAAGGAGAATAAAGAGGTTTTTGAAGATGATAAATTTTAAATACTTTTTTAAGAAGTAAAAACATATCTAGACTAACTTTATCTGGTTTTTGTTGAAAACCATTGCTCTTCAAGAAAACTGAGGTTTCAAGAAGGTCTAGAAGTCCAGAGTAAGTGTTCAGGAAAGGCACAGGCCTAGGTTATTGGCTCCTGTGCTCAATTTTACCAAGGGGATTTTAGCACATGAACTTACTGGCTACCTCATTACCAAAAAGCGGCTGGCCTAATGCAATAGCTTACTGATGACTCAAGCATGGCATTAGTTGGGAGAAAATATATTGAAAGTATGGGGATCTCCCTTATAGCATGCATTTTATGCTTTGAATCAGAGACCATTGTATGATACTTTCAGTCCATAGTCAGAATTCAGTAATCAGAAAATTAAAGAGTAATCAAGAAAGTGTCTTTTCTCACTATTATTCCTAATAAATTACTCAACGACTTTTTGCTTTTCTCTGGTAACTTTGAGCTCTATTTGTAAAATAGACTTAATTCTCAAGGGGAGAATGCTTCCTTTATGAGAGTGCAACACTGGTACTATTGAATTGGAAAACAAGCTTGCCACCTGCAATTTTGGGCTCCATGTCCACTGAACTAATAGACAGAAAAAGGTTACTCTAATGGCTGAAGTGATTGATACTGATTACCCGTAGATACAGGTTTTGCTTCTACACCGTAGGAACACAGAGGACTTTTAAGAGTACAGACTCTTAACACTTTTGTGTGAAATAGTAAAGGTAATTGGAAAATCAGAGCAACCAAAGAAAGAACTATTGAAGACTTAAATCCTACAGAAACGAGGGGTTTGAGTTGTCACACCTGGTAAAGAACACTAATTGATATTCTGGCTGAAAGCAAATGAAATATTGACTAAGTAGCAGAAGAATGATTTGCAAATATCAAATATAGCCTCATAATCAATTATAGAAGTTAGGACTTCAACTTTGCATATATATTTTTTTGTTTATTATGTGTATATATATTTTTTTCTATACACATATTACCTGTTTTTAATCTCTTTTCTCTTACTGTTTTATCTACAAATTATTGGAGGTTAAACTTATACTTTTTCTTTAGACAACAAATGGTCAGTTAAATAGTGACTTGATTTGAGCAGTAGCTAATACAGCTAGTTGTGGGATATAACGACAATTAGGACTCTGTGACCCCTCATTTTGGGGGAGGGTAAGAACTTCATACTTTGTACAAAGAATAACTATATCTTGTTAGGTGGAAATATGAAGTTGTTCCTACTGTCTTAAAGGAGTTCAAATGTTTGTATAAAGGTGTGTATGGAATGTGAATAACCATCGTTGTAGAGTGCAACAGTTAACAATTTATTGACTGTCAGCAGCACGTCAATCCTTTCTTCTCCTGCATTGTTATATTAGATCTGGATGTTACTCTTTGGACAATTGATTTTGATGTATGGTTTTATCAAGAGAGGGTACTAGAGAGAGATTACAAAACCTGGGCAGGATGAAGGGGTTGAGCAGTTTTTGGCCTGACAGGTAGTGGTTTGGAATGTGGAGGCTTGGTAGTGTTAACCTCAGAGACCCTCATAAACTAGCTGAAGCCCAAACACGCTGATGGGTTTCTCTGCCACCCAGCCAGTGGGCTGCTGCTGTGGACCAGCCATAGCTCACACAGTTGTACAAGTTCTTTGCCACCAGGAGGGTTGCTCCACATCCTTCAGCAAGTTTACTTGCCACAAGAGTCTGAGTGTCTCTTTTGCGTACTTTATCCAAAGAGGTCTAAATCCCAGCTTTGAGTCCGCCCCTATCATAAGTTTTTAAGTTCCTTTCTTACACACTTTCCCTCAGTCCTAGAGGTAGGAACAACTTTATACATCTGCTACTTCTGTACTCCTTAAAGTCTTCTTTATCCTATTTAGTAAGCACCTTTTATTAGTTAGCAATTCCTAATATTAAATTCTCCCTGTTCATATCATTGATATAGTTTCTGTCTTCTGACTTGACTCTGACATAACAACCATATTTTTATTGCACCTCTATTTTCTATTTTTCCTGACATTTCTTTTGCTTTTCTCCTTTTTACTTTTATTATCCCAATCCAATTATTGTCTTTAATATGACATTTTAAAACTTGGACTGTAATAATATTTATTGAGTATGTGTTTTTATTTTTTAAGCAAGATAGATTAAGGCTTTTTTATTTCTCTAGGGAAAAGTTGTTTTTTTAAAAATGTTAGCTATATTTATTTTCTTGTTCAAATAAAGCCTTTGGCTATTAAAATTCTCGAGCCAGTATCCAAGTGTAAGCTTTAAGTATTGGCATGCCCTTTATATCTAACCACCATCTCTCCAAGTACAAATGAATTTCATTAGATATCTCCCATACATATATATGTAAATGAATGAGCATCAGAGTATGAAACTATTAATTCATATGCTTTGAAAAAATGAAATTTAGCTCAGTGTGATAAATTATTTATTGTTATGATTATTTATAAGGAACAAGAAATATTAAGCTATAAATACAATTTAGAATGGGAGGTACAGTAGGAAAACATCACTGGCTACATGAGTCTTAGGATTATTCCGTGTTCAGCAAATAGAAGAGGTCCAAATAATAACCCTAACCCTTAAATGCAGTCAAAAATTAAAGCCAGAAAGACAAAACTGTCATTGAGTAATAACTAGCTCTTTCATATTCATTGTCTATATATGTAATTTTTGTTTTGCTTCATAGTCTGTTCTCTATTTATTACAGTCAGCCAAAAAAGTTTAGTCTATCTAAAAATGTTAGAATTTCACAATGGAATGATCAAGGCAGGAAAATATCCTAGATTATAGGAAAGAATCTCTGTACATATCTGAAAGGGAATTTTACTTTCACTGTTGTTTCCATTGAAGAGACACAGTAGAGGATTAAGCAAAAATACACAGATTTATCAAGTGGAGAGTATATTGCTAATATTGGCCCTAGCCAATGATGCTGGCTTTGATTTGGAATAGTAGTCAGGCTTTACATTATGATGGAATAAGTAGGAAGCATTTTAAAATTAATTTGATAAGTAACAGCCTTTATTATTTTTTAATCACAGTAAATGTGATACATTTCTTTTTTGCTTTATCAAACTAATTCATTTTTAGAATACTCCTTTAGATCTCAAGATGAACATATTTTACTTTCTTTAGATGCAACCAGATGAAAACCTGTAGAACAGATGGAGGGCACAACCTGGGATGGAGCCTTATAGAGACAGATTTGTCATCAGATCTCTACAAATCACATTGTACCACTTCATGTGGTGTACACCTGTGGCTGCTTGATAATGTACTTTGCTGCCACACAAGAGACACTGTAGCCCTGTAAATGCCTATTTTATTGTGTCTATAATGTGCCTTAAAACAATAATGAAATAAAGGGACTGGTGTGTCGTAGGGAGATAATGTTCACAGGAGGTGCATAAGACACTTTAACAAGACTTCTTTCTGCCAAAATTTGTATGTTAAAACATTCTAGCCCCATGTTCTGGGGTGAAAATGGGAGTTTGCCATTAAAGATTGATTTTCTCAGTTTCTTATGATTATAAACACACCTGTTCAAAATAACTTTGTGACGATAGACTGAAGAAATTTTGTGCTAAGTGTTTCTTCTCATATGCCTGTATTTGTCTTGAACAGGAGTTGGTCTTTTGAAAACAGATTCTCAAAACAGTAAGTTGTTCAAGGGGTGAAATTTGTAATATTTGATAAACGTGCAGTCTCAATTTACTTATTTTAACATTAAATCTTTTAAAGATCCCACCCATGCCTAGGTGCTTTTGTGTTTTAAGGACAATCTGAACTCTGAATATTAAATGTTACATTATACTTAAGCATACCTTTATGTTACTCACTGTATCTTATAAATGTAAATAACAGGACTCTAGGTCTACTTTTACTGTATGTTAGGTCAGTGCAACTGTAAATCCTCAAATCATTATCCATAGGAATAAAAATTGTGACAATATTTAACAAACTAGGTCCATAGTCTTTGTGAAGTTTCCTCAGTATTAAAATGAAACTGAGTAAAAACTTTACATTTCTAAAAAATAACAATAGAAAATTTTAAGAAATATAACAGATTTTGAAGTTTGAAGCATGTAAAAATGCCTAAAAATGCAAGATATATAAGTAACCATGCAAGTCTCAAATTTCAAACAAAATTTTGAAATAAAATGTATTAAGATAACTGGTAGTTTAGTATCAAAAAGTAATTTGAATAAACTTTCAGTTCATAGAAGAGATCAGTTGAAACAGGTAGAAATGTGCAAACATATCTTGAAGAATAGAAAACTCAGTCTGTCTCTCTTTGTGGTTTAAAGATATCTAATACCTGCTGACTTCTGTCCTCTAGCCCTCTGTATATTGTCTTATTTTTGTTCTTCTACAGACAAACTCTTGGTTCTACTTGCACATGGTTTAATTTGGTCCCCATAACCCCCTACCCCATGCCAAATGGCAGCCAGAGCACTTGGTTCTACAGTGATTTTAAATTTTCTCAATTAACTGACAGTTTCTTTTTATCTAAATTGTGAATCACCAGAAAACAGAATTTCACTGGCCAGGTTTGACTGGGGAAATAAGATGGTAGTTTTCACATGTCTCTCTCGGATCATAATGCCATAGCATATTTTTTAAAGCGAAAAAGTATTTTAAAGTAAAATAAAGTATTGACATTTGGTAAGAATTGGGTAAATTACAGGGTAGATTTATGACAACTAAATTTTGTTTACTAGAATATAAAAAACAACTTTTGTGTTTACTCCCATAAACAAGCCCTTTATTCACTGCTGTCAGGCCAATATCTTTTCATACAATACATACAGAATTCTGTTTCCAATACAATTTATCATTCTTCATTTCTTACTTTTTTCAGGAAGCTTCTCTGATGAATTTATCAAATGTCAGTATGTCTGTAACACATAATCAGCATTTTAATATACCATTGAATTTTCTAATTATGTTATACATATTTACTATTTATCATATATTCATGTGCTATATTCATGTGTGCACCTGGTGACACCTACACAATTATAGAATTCTTAAAGTTATACTAATACCACATCTACATTATCTACAGTGAAATTCTGTAATTAGAGCCTGATGCTAGCCTCTTGTGGCCAGAGATCACACACTATTCCTCTTTGAAATCCCAGAGAGAGCTTAGGACTAGAACTATAGCTTTGGTTCAATAAAAATGTGTGGTCAAATTACAGGAAGATACTACATAAGGTAGTCCTAGAATGGTTTAGGAGTATTTAATTACCTTTGCTGATAAAACATGTAAAAGATCAGAACCAAAAGGACTTACAATTTATTGAGGACTCACTGATAAAAAATTGATAAAGGGTAAAAAGCTAATTCAGCCTTAAATATTACTTACCTGAATAGAATGACCTTAGTTTCTGATATGCAAAAATGTAAATTAATCTGAGGTTAAGCTCTTTACTATTTTTCAAGAAGAAATAGAGTAATCAGAAATCTTCTGACTTATAATCATTAGACCTCACAGTATTTAGACATGAGTTGGAAAGAAAATAACTTAAGGAAAAAACATGGAAGAGCATTTTTATTATAGCTTGTATAATTGTATAAAATAATTAGAGAGGATGTGAATGATTTGAAAGTAAATAGACTTTCCTGAATAAAGAATGGACTAACAAATATTTAACTATTATCTTGTGATATAATTCAGAAATGAATATAATAATAAAAATTTGAAGAATTTGGAAGTAAAACTCAGATTTGATCCATTTTATTAGGTTATAATTCTTCAAATGGGAAGTAAATACACAAAGCAATAAATATTGTTATTTTTTCACACTGCTCTTCTAATAAAGAATTTTAGCATTCATTAAAATACAATATCTATTTCATAAATGTAATTGTATGCAGTGCTACTCAGTGTGGGGTCAATAGACCAGCTGCCAGATCACAGACTATATGTTACTCAACTATGATTTTTTTTAAATGCACTTTCTTCTTTGAGAATGTCTCACTATGAAAAAAAGGAATATCATCAAACAACCTTAATAATATAGGTGATTTACTTTTGGCACAAACTTCTTTATCAAGTTGTAAATCAGCTCTTTGTACTTATTCATTCTGCTGATGATAAATAACTATACACAAATAAACACCTAAACTATATCCTTTTTTTTGTACAATTTGTGATAAGACAGGTATAAAAAGATAACACAGCTCTGCTTGTTTATTCAAAATCTCTTTCTGTAGTTTTGTCTTGTGAGTCAAAAGTTCAGTCAGCCCACATTCCCTGGGTTTTGCCTCCAAAGATTCAGCCAATCAAGGATTCAACCAACTGTGAACTGAAACTGATTCCCAGATGGTTGAATCATAGTATGCAAAACCCACTGATATAGATGAATGATTGTATTTGTTGTACATCACCATTTTATATAAGGGACTTGAGCATCTGCAGATTTTGGTATCCACGAAGGCTCCTGGAACCAATTTTCTGAAGATAGTGAGGGCCAACTGTACTAATAACTATTCCTTTTCTTTTCTTTTTTTTTTTTTATAAGTGAGTATATGTTGCCTTTATTTTGAAGGACAGTTTAACTGGTTATAGAATTCTTAACTGACTTTTTTTTTTCCTTTCAGTATTTTGTCATTTCACTGCTGATTGTCCTTTTTATTCTGATGAAAAGGCAGTGGTAAATCATATTATTTCTGTTCTATAAGAGATGAATCATCTTTCTCTTACTGCTTTAATATTTTTCTCTTTTACTTTCAGCAGTTGTTATTGATGGCCTAGATAGAAACCTCCTTTTTTTTGTTCTGTCTGAAGTTAAATGAAATCAAATTTGGAAATTCTTCAATATTTTTGTATATTCTTTCTCCTCTCCCTAGGGATCCCATTATACATCCATCAGTATACTTTTTGTTATCCCACATATCTCTGTACATTTTATTTTAATTTTTTTTTGCATCAGTTCTTTATATTGGATGATTTCTATTGATCTATTCAAATTAACTGCTTTTGCCATTTCTGTTCTGTTTTTGAATCCATCTAGTTGATTTTTTATTTTGGTTATTGCATGCTTGAATTCTAGAATTTTAAAATATATTTTTTGTTTCTCCATTGAAGCCCCTATTTGACAAATCACTGTTATATTTTCCTTTAGCTCTTTAAACATAGTTGTTTGCAGTCTTTTAACATATCTATAAAAGCATCTTTGAATTATTTTCTAAATCCAACATATGTACTCATTCAAAGACAGTTTCCACTGACTGCTTTCTTCTTGAGCATGAGCCACACTTTTCTGTGTCTTTGTATGCCTTGTAACTTTTTCTTGTTTTGAGAATTGGATATGTTAGATAACATAAGTGTAACAATTCCAATTTTTTAAAATTTCCTAAAGGTGTTTGTTTGTTTGCTTGCTTGTTTTTTAATCTGCATTTATTTAATCTTTTCCTTCGTGGTGTGCAGGTATTAATGTCCCTGATCTTTTAAATTTTTCTTATTTTTATTTTTTAATTTGTTAGTTAGAAGTTGCTCCAGTATCTGAATAGATCTGTGATCAGCCAATAGCTGAGTAGTTGTTTTCCTTAAATGTCTTGAGATTGTAAGGCTTCCACGTTCTGCCAATAAGTCTGTGTGTGGATTAGAGAGTGTGTTCTTCTAATAGGTTAATTTTTAAGTCTGTCTCAGCTTTTACTTTCCACTGTGCTTTCTTGGGTTTTCTCTGTTCATGTGCAGAGTTCCCAGATTAGTGAGAGATGTATGAAAAGCTTACCCAGGCTTCTTTGGCTTTTTATTTTCACTATGTCTTCATTACATTTCTGGGGCTTTTTTGTTTTGCTTTTTGCCACTGAGGATATAGGGATTTATGCCTTAACATGTGCCACTTACTGAGATTGAAATATGGAAAACAGATTGCTTATTAAACTTTTAACAATCTTTTTGATAGCATAAAAAGCATACTTATATCTCAGTGTTTTAGGTCATTAATAATCTCATTTTACTCTCATAATTCAAGGACATTTGAAAAAACAAAAAGGCATGATTAGATTGGAATAGCCTAAGCCTTGATTTAGAGAGCTAGATTTGAATCTTGGCTGCTCAACTTACTTGATATATAAAAACAGTCCCCTGGTCCCAGTTTCTTTTTGCATATGTCAGTGATTTACAAAGTCTGGCTATTAGGGCATAAATGAAATTTAAATTAAATGATTTAAGTAAAACAGTTATCAGATTTCTAAGGAAAAATGCTACCCAACCCCTATTTGACACATCATCATGAATAAGCATATGAGATTAATAGATTTCAATTTAGAGTACAAACTTACTGAATTACATGCATGAATTACATGAAATTTTTATCAGCATGGTAGAGCTACAGGTAACTTTCTGGTTTACCCCTCCCCAGTATTGTTTTCTACATGTCCCTTTACATCAACAACCAAGGTTCTTGAATCTTCCATGATTTACATTCCAGAATTCCCATATTAATGAGACTAGGGAAACACTTCCCATGTTTCTTCCACTTAAGAATCACCTAGAGATTTGTTAATGTCGTACAACATCATCTCCAACTCCTCTGGGGTCGTCTTAGTCTGATCAGTCTCTTCCAAGGCCAATGAAGGACACATCTCCTAAAAGATTATTAGCTTCTTACTGCCCCTTTTCATGAAACAAACTGAGCTTTACTTATTTTTCCTTTAAGGTGAAGCCATAAAATCATTTGCATAATATCTGCTTTTTTCTGTAGGTGTTAAAGACAGTTTTGCCTGAGAGATAGAGATATAATTCCCTCCATTGGTTGGGTTGACTTTTTCATTGTCAGGGTCTTTATATTCACCACTTTATTAAATCCTCAGAACAATCTTATAAGGTATATAGCCCTGTTTTTTGAACATGGACAGTAAGATTTAGACAGACTAAGTAATCTTCCTTAAAGTAACAGAGTTCAGTATTTAAATAAAGGCAGTCTAACTCCAGAGTCTAGACTATTAAACTGGAAGTAATACTATCTCCATACAGTGGGCTGATATTTCTGAGTTAGTATATTTTTTAAATAATAATGATATACTTGTTATTATGTATATTCCCAAATTATCTTTTGGAGCAAAAGCTATGAAGGAATTTTTGCTGGAACTTTTCCAATTGCAAATATTCCAGAAATTATTTGGATCCCTGTTGGTCTTGTTTCGATATTCGACATGACAAAATCACAACGTTCCAGCCATGTGGAAAGATATTGGGGTAGAAATCTGCAGATTTGAATCTGATCCTTGCCTCTCGTTAACTTTTCCAGAAACTTGGATAAATATTTTCAACGTACTGAATTTTAAATCAGGATGGTATCTTCTATTTCATACCAACTTCACAGACATGTTGCAAGTTAAATTATTTATCCTAAAGTTTTAAGAAGACACTGTCAGACAAATTCATTGTCTTTCAACAGTATGACTGAAATGGAGACACTACTCTCTTAAAAAAATTAGTATTTTGATCCATATGTTTAACTCTTGAGGCTGGAATCCTAGTCTTAGAATTTATTTTTAGTCAACATATTTTTCTTAATACCAAACTTATCCATGGATCAGTTACCATTTATTAATTTTGAAGAGCTTAAGAAAAATGAAAATCTAAATTAAAAATTATTGTTAAATGTGGGTTGAGCACTTTATATATATCACATCCGTGAAAAATAATTTATATCAATTTCCTCATCTAGAGATAAAACTTAATAAGAACTCAGTTAAAGAGGTTCCTCAACTTGTCCAAAGTCACATATTTAGCATATCTTAGAAATAGAGTTTGAATTACAATCTCTTTTAATGCAGAATTCAGGAATTAACCAAGGGCAATGTTACTTCTTGAATGAAAAATTAGTTGAAAATCAATTCTAACAAAAGTAAAAGTGGCAAAAGTTCAGCAGACAAGGACAGTTTGGTATTCAAGAAGTCAAAATTCCCATTTTGGCTTTTACTTTTGGTTCATGCTGTTTTCTTATTGTTCTTACACCTGAGGAGTTGACAGGGCTTGTACCTTCTTTCGTTTAAGAAGTCACTGGTATGTAGTTTTGCTTTGTGTAAGATACAGTTTTCCCAATGGTATGTTGGTCTTTGTTAACTCCCAGTTGGAAAACTAGTACATATGACTCTTTTACTGAAAAACCTCCAGTCATTTCAACTGTGCAAAATACAGCAGCTTAACTCCTAAGCATAATGCACAACTTTGACATTTTGCAGTGCTGGGACATTATGCTCTACACTGGCAATCTAGCTCCAATATAATTTACAATGATTTTTCTCAATTCTTTCCAATGGGAGAGCTATACTTTTGTTGCACTAAGCTTTTTATTACCTTTGTTTTTCTTGTGTCCTTTTTACCTACCATATCTTACATGTATAGACTAGTGAGTAGTATGGAATGAAGGTTAAGGATTTGATCTCAGGCATTGGATCACCAGTATTCAAATTTCAGTTCCATCTCATTTTGTACCCTATGTCTCTGTCTCTGTCTGTCCCTGTCTCTCTCTTTCTCTCCTCTCTTTGTGTGTCTGTTTCTCTCTCTCATTTTTACTGTGTTTTATTCCTAAGGGTTATCATATGTTAAAATTCAATTAATTTTCTATAAATTCTAAGTCTTGTAAACTGTTCAGAATTTACAAGAAGGCCCAGATCAATTCTGGCCTCCTCAGTAAAAGTGTTCTGCTTTCCTTAATGCAGTTATAGTTTTTCTCCTTTGGCCACTTATTCTCTGTACCACACATTGAGCACACAACTATACTGTCTCAGATTTTAATTTGTAATGAGTAGAAGTGTCATTACTTGAATGTTTTCAGTCAGTAAACACATCAAATCACACAGTAGATATATTCTTCTATTTTTAGGCACTTCCAATGATTAGAAATTCATTTTTATAATTAAAAATTGAGATTTTATTTTAATTTGAACTTTGCATATTTGGAATCTAAACTGAATAAATTCTAATGCATTTTTATGAAACATGACTGCAAGTTATCATCTTTTTTTTATCTTTTCATGTTAAACCTTTCAATTTCTTTAACCAATGTGGGTAGGTCATAGAGCAAATAATGATCAATAGGCTTAGAAAAGTTTATGTAGTTTCAAAAAGTTCCAGGTTTGCTCCCATTAAATATAATAAAATAAGCTTTAAATATTACAACAGATGCCATAAGTTTAATTTAATATAAAAAATCTAGAATTATCTTCTTTAATGAATTGTCCAGGTGTTGTGGTTTGCATAACTTCCATTTCAAAAGGAGAAGAGATATGTTTTTCATTGGAAACTGGGTTGTTCATTATTATTAATAGTAGTAGTATTATTAGTATTATTATTATTAACCCATTTGTTATACAAAAAAGAGAAAACCATGAATTGTTCTTTTCATGCCTCTTCTCATTATGCATGTTTTTCTTTGTTACCGTCTGTAACAGCTTATATTTAAGAATTTGGCCTAAAAATTATCACAAGTGTATTTACATATCTTGCTATATACATATTCTTTCTTCCACTTAAGATATCATTCCATTGAGGAAACTTGCTATGAAGTAACAGTTTGCCAAGTTTTGCTACAAAGATACACAACTGCTGTCAAATAGCTTGTAATTTAGTTGAAAGAAAAATTATTTTGAAAAATTAGAAAAAACAAGTTCTAAATTATATGACATAGTAATAGGTAAAACTGAAGTTTATAAAAGACAAATTCCAAAGCAGACAGAAAGAAGGCCAGATTTTGAAAGAAAATGATTCTTAAATAAGTTTAAGAATCAAAAATGGATGTTATTCTAGATGGCAGAAGAATAGAGTAAGTCATGAGTAGAATATCTGTAATATGTGTAGAGGTGCAGTTGGCATAAAAAGAGGAGATAGGGTTTGAGCTGGTGAAGAAAGAACAACTTACAGAATATTTTTGAAATTCAAGGAACATTTACACTTGACACAGTAGGTCATAGGGTGCTATTGTAAGTTATTGAGAGATTAGTGCCATCATACTATTTCCTTATCATTACTATATCTGCCATTGGTGCTATTTTGTCGGATTGGTCTGGCAAATGTATAAAGTAAGAAATGGCAAGAAAGGCAAACAAATCTGGGCAAAGAGACTGACTAAAGACCCGCTGCAGATATCAAATGGTGAGAGTCTAGAGTAAGGTGAAGTGTTTACAAAAATCTCAATTGAATGAATGAACACATTTCTATATTTGAAAGAAGGTGTTAGATTTCTAATTCCTTTTTTTTTTTTTTGAAGGTTTTGGTTTTGAAGCATTACATTTTAAAGCATAGATTTACCATATATGTCTAATAAAACAGATTACTTTTTTCTCATTCTTAATCTGGCATTCCCTAAAATAAATAGAAAGGCATTACCAATTAAGGACATTCAGATTTGCTTTTCTCTTGTAATTTTTAGCCCTTAGCTCTTGTTTACTTCAGGTCATCATGATTTCAACTCATTAAACTGCATTTCGTATTATCAACATTCTTGCTAGTAAATTTGAACTGGTTATTTATATAGTTGAGGTCAACTTTTAGCTAAGATATTTTAAGACTATGTATTTTTATTATCTGATTACTCTCAACATGCTCCATGAAGAATGCTTCCTTTGTTATAGTGAGAGGAATAAAGCATAGCTATTATACATGAGGATTATACTTTGAGGAAAAGAGAAGCAATAAAAACTTTTTAGTATAGTTATTTGCAGTATCTGAAAATAAAGTCTCCCCTAAGAAATTTTGAGTTCCCCAACTCTAGCAATATTTATTCAGTTATAAAGACTTGATTGAAATCCTTTTATGAAGGATAGATAATTAGAATTTAGGATTAAACTAGATGCCCACTGAGATAAAAACCAAACAATGAATATGCTTTGACATGAGCAGAGAGGGTAAGTTAGTCAGAGATAAATTCCCAAAGCTTCCTACAACTTGCTTCTCTGCATTTCAAGAGTCTCTTCTGTAATTAGATCTGTGATTTATTTAATACACAAAAGTGGTGCTTTATTTTCCTCATTAACTATTTTAAGATTAGATTCACTATTTTAAGATTAAGATTACAGAAACTTGTACCTAGATGGGATGGATATGCACTTGGTTTAATGCTTTAATGTTACTGTCTTAAAATTCTTAAGAGTTTTTGAATAAGAAGTCTTATACTTTTAATTTTCACTGGACCCTCTAAATAATGTAATCCCCTGGTGCTCTGAAGAAGACCAAACAGAATAACAGAGTGATAGGCTGAGGTGAAATTTGGCTATTTTAGATAGTGAGGGTGGGGAAAATCTCTCTGAAGAAGTTTTATTCTAATTCAAGCCTCAACAAGGTATCCATGTGAGCAGAACATTCCAGACAGAGAAAACAAGAAATGTAAAAGCACCGAGAGTGCTATGAGTTTGCTGTTGTCAAGTCTGAGAAAGCAAGTTTGTATGACTGGATGGTGAGGTAGATGACAAATGATAGGAGATGGGGTGAGACAGGTGGTGGGGACTAGGGTATGTATAATAATTTGGTATAAAAAGGAGTTTGATTTCTCTTATGTGTGCAATAGGCATTCACCAGAATGATAAAAGAAGAAGACAAACACAATACTAATTTGGGCTTTATGTTTGATGGTTCTATTATGAGAAAAGGTACATACTGTTATTACAAATATTGTTTCCAGGTAAACATAATGGACTCATTTGTTGAAAGTTGGAAAGAAGACATTCCAGAGTTAGGTGACAGAAATAAAACATCTAATCCCATTCTGTTTTCTTCATTTTCTTATTTACTGTTTGTCAACAATTTCTGAATCTTTTGTGTGGGCTGCCCACATTCTTGAGTACTTCATCTCAAGTCCACTTCTGGACAAAATAGGAGTCTAAAACATACAATCAGTTGACAGGAGGAAAATATGTACCTGTTTATTCTCTGAGTAACGAATGTTGTACATCCTAGTACAAGATCAGGATTTTTGTACCATGCCATTTTTTTCCCCTGGAATGATTCTTCAGCATAACTTACAACTAAGGATGAATGAAAACAGAGCAGTTTATATTGATTAGGTATGGGAGACCTTCGTTTAATTAGATTCTCTAAATGTATTCTAAAACATCATCACCTTTTAAAACTCTAGTCATCATATTACTTAGCGTGACCACATTACTCATTTTGACCATCATAGGTGTCATATTCCCCTTGAATTTGAAAAATATTGCTTCTAGTCCCAGTATAAAAAAGACAATGTACAAAATGATATATAAAAGCTACAATTTATGCTTTAAAACACCACTTTTAGGCTTTGTAACTTTTTAAAAATATGTGTTTGAATATAGAGAAAAAGATTATCCTAAATACTCCTTTTATTTCTTTAGATTCATTCATCTCTAGTAATAGCTTGAGCAAAGGACATATACAGCATGTACTTACATGAAAAGTAAAGTGCCCTTACATTTTATCATAGTACTTTAACAATCTCAATAAATGGGAGGTCAAGTTTAGAATGCATCATGGTATTTTTGAAAATTTGTTAACTACGATGGAAACCCACAATTTAGCTAGGAGAAATAGATACTTCCCTTTCTTGATCATATTTTACTCTTGATAATTCTTATAATTCAAGATGAGTATTATGTGGTTCTATAATTATATTTTATGTTCTTGACATAAACAGGAATTTTATGATTCCCTAATTTGGCAGAAAAGAACAGCTCCTATATTATAAATTCAATGTTAATGTTAACCTTATCTCGGAAGGAAAGAAATGAGAGCTACAATTATGAATTTGTATTTATGCAGTCTAATGTCTTTCACATTGTATTTTTATTATTTATCTGTAGGAATAAAAATCATTACTGTACCATCAGATTAAAGCCAAATCTTAACTTATATTATTTTTGTATTTGTATCATTTTTCTTTTGCCCATGAGAAATATATTCCATAGAAAAAAGTCATCATTTTTGAGTGTTAATATACTATCGGATATTCTGAACACTCTTTAATATAGCTGTGGTCAGCAAAATTCACAGGAAATACAAGTGGTCACATAGAGCCTTACTCTTGGACTCCAAATTTTCCTGGCTGTTCCTTTTACTGTAAACTTTCAGGCACACTCGAACTTCTAAATGTTGCCCAAGGATGATGTAGAAATCAGAGACAGAGAATTGACAGAGAATTGGACGTAAGCCCCTCATGCTTGAAACATTGCAACAGAAAGTACATGGATGATACAGTCACACAGACTTCTGGCTTTAGGAATTAAAGACTGAGTGACAATTACTTCAACTCTCTGAGGCTGTTCCCTAGATAGAATGGAAGCATACTCTCCTGTAAAAGGGAAATAATGGACCCTCAAAGATGCTTATGTTTTAATCTTGAGAAGCTATGAATATGTTACCTTACACAGCAAAGGGACTTAAAAGACATGATTGCTAAAAATTTTGAAATGGAGAGATTATTCTGCATTTTTTGTTGGGTAAAATGTAATCACAGGGGTTTTCGTAAGTTAAATAGGGAGGCAAGAGAGGCAGAGTCAGAGAAGAAAATATGACAACAGAAGAAGAGGTTGGAGTGATTTGACCCACATTTGCAAGCTTTAAAGGTGGAAAAGGACCAAAGAATGTAGGTGGCCTCTAAAAGCTGGAGAAGTCAAGAAACTGATTCTTCCTTAGAGTCTCCGAGATTGCAGTCTTGCCAACACCTTGATTTTAGCCAGTAAGATCCATTTCATACTCATGAGCTCCAGAACTGTAAGACAATATTTTATAAGCCATAAGATTTGTGGTAATTTGTTATAGCAGCAATAGGAAATTAATGCACTCCCCATTATAAGATTTTGTAAAGATTAAATTTTTTCAGCCCAGACGTGGGCCTCAGGAAATATTGTATTACACGAGGTGTAAAGGGAACTTCCGCAGAGATTTGCTGAAAACTAAATGTGTGGATATTCTTTCTTTCAACTTCTCTTATCCAAGCAAAAATGATTATAATTAACTTGGGGAGATAAAAGGACTTGGGCCCAGAAAGAGTATGTTTGTTTTTTCTTAGCATAAGCAGTTTCAGCAGGCTGAACAGTAATGCTCCATGGCCTTAAAAGTATGGTTAAAGTTTTCCCATGTGGTGCACATCTCAGCTGAATACTGAATCGCTGGAGTTCACTTGCCCTGTGTTTTCCCTCTGTCACCACCACATTATCCACTGTATCTTTTTCCCTTTGCCCCATGGAGTTCAATCATAGGTTAGAAGTTTCAATTGTTTTATTGCTTCAAGGCACATTTAGATGATTTTGAGCTGACCGAGAAATCTAACCTGACATGATAAAAAACAAACAACTCTGCCTCTCGGAATGTGTATGATTATGTGTTAGCGGTTAGAAATGTACTCCTGGTTTTGGAGTAAGAAACTGCCATGAAGGTCACAGCTTCTTGTACAGCTCCAAAACATTCCAGATGACAAATGTTTTCAGTTGCCATAAATAAACATTCACATATCCCAATTTATGTACATTTTCTTAACCAGAGTATGGGTCTTAAACCATCCCCTTACTCCAAAGTGTGAATGGCCTCAGCCAGAAAATGAAACAGATTTTATTTAACAGACTAGAAGGAGCTATATGGAAATTTTACACCGTGTTTTATCTACTATCCTGTGACATGTGCTTTTAATTATTTTATACATATTTAAATATAACAAATGTTTCTCAGAGACCTAAGATATAAGATAACATTATAGTTATAATTTTTATTCATTCCTGGATGATCTTACAGCTTAGAGGTAGGTATGACACTTGAGGCCTTAGAATGTAAAACAAAAGTAGATGTTTAATTAGAAAATAAATTAACTGTGCATTTATATTTTTAATGTATTACATGAATCATTTACTACAATTTCATCTGGAGATGTACATATTTTCATTGCCTTTTAGAATAGTAATCACCTTTCTTTTACTCTCTGGCACCAAAATATAATTTGAATGACTTTTTTTTTTTTTTAATCCAAGAGCTATGTAGAGCCATCATATTTTCTTAGATTCTGTTAAATCCATTAATGATATTAAAATGATTAAAGTCAGCTACACCAGATTTGACCTGCCCCATTATCAGGATATTTAATTTAACAGGGCATTTATGTAGAAGGGCTTTCTTAATAGTAATGTTACTTGAAGTTGTGGGGGTGTGAGCCTTTCATGGAGAGAAACAGCCACTAGCAGCTGGAGGACAATCTGTGAGGGAGGTTATTGATGGGGAAGCAACTTAAATGATATATTGTTGATATTGTATAATCATCTTCCTGTAGAAATAAAAATAAAGCCAGGAAAGACTAAATAAATTAATTATACATAAAGGAAAAGAGAAAAATGAAAAGAAAAGGATAATATATTATATTTTTGCCCAACAATTGTGTTTCAAACAGAATTTGGAAAAAGGATTATGCAAATATATTTAGGTGGGAAATTAACATGTCAGTTACTAGATCCCAGGTATCCTTTTTGCATTCCCATTCACCTCGCTATTCTTCTTCTCTTGCATACCACCTCCTCAGCTCCTGCAGGAAGGCTAAGTCTAAATGTAAGAATTACAGACTCAGAAGAAAATTCAGTCTCAGTGGCTTTTAAAACCCTCAGAATTTATTTCTCCCTGGGGTTAAGTGGGAGTAAGGAGAAGAATAGCCCTATTTACGACAATAAACATTAGCAAAAAGATATAAGCATGTTTTGAAAAATGAAAAATATAAGTAATGTAGACAACAAAATTATATTCCAAAATTTGATATAGATTGGAAATATAAAGACTTTCTTACTATATATAAATGTTTACTACAATATAATTATAATTTATATTATATTATACAGTTTACTACCATGTATTATATGTAAACAATTTATAATATAATTTGCTACTATATATAAATTATTTGTGACCTTATTTGGAAGAAAAGTTAAGAGACTCAACAAATAGATGATTTTACTATATGTAAACATGTAACATATTAGAAAGAGAACACTGAAGCATAAGAACTATTCAATAAATAATGCTAGGGCAAATTAAACACATTTATGAAAAACAAAGTTGAGTTTTAAAGAGTTAAAATATCAAAGTTTAAATGCCTGAATAATGTTTATGAAATTTCTATGCTGTAGGGAAATATTCTAACAACAAAAAGAAAAATTCAAAATTAAAGTTTTGGTAAAATCTATAATATAACTTTGAAATTGAAGTCATTAGAATGTACCCACTTGGGAAATCATTGCAAGGAAAAAAATAGACGAGGGGTTGACAACCTTAATGTGTTTAAAAACCTGGTACACTTCAGTAGGAAAAAAACTAAAATATAAAACAATAAACAGGCAAAGAAAGCAGATAATTAACAAAAGAAGAAAGATACATAGCTCTAATAACAAATATGGAATAACAATGTCATTTATATACAAATAAGTGGGAATTAAAACAAAACTGATGTACCATTTTGGTCCATCAAATTTCCTTTTGTTTAGTTACTCCAAAAGGTAACATTCTTGTCATACCTGAAAGATAAGTTTACAGTCAGGGGATGGTGCGTTGTGTAGTGGAGATTTTAAAGATTTATTTAGAAAAGAAAAAGTACACCTCCAAGGAGGCGGGCTGATCTAAGGGAGGAAAGTGTAGGTTACTGTCTCCCTTTCTCTTATACCCTCTCTTAGAGGTGGTCTTTTGATTGATTGATGGCTCTTGTCCCTGGAATGCTTAGTCATGTCTGGCCCCTTTTGCTCATGTCCTTACCCATGGTGTACACAGAAAAACCCATGGGGGGTTGGGGGGCAGTGTTAACCAAAATGTTAATTATAATACAGTGAACATTGGGTCTTATCCCGTTGTCCTTTCTGCTACCATGCAGTAGTGGCTGTCAGGTTTTAACCAGTTTCTTGTTGGCACTCATTTAGATGAAGTAAAGTCCCTTTATGCTGGAGGTGGGCATAACACCATCATCCTCCCTCTTTTCCACCTATCTGCCCCGTGACCCTACCTATCAAACTACCTAACAGATTAGTAAGAATAATTATTGGTATCATAAGCACAATGAAAAGAGGTATAAAATAATGCAAAACACTCATTATCACTGACTCTAATGCTCCTGTTAAAGATGGGCTGAGACAAAATCAACTCACCTTCACCTTGAACTCCAACCTTATTTAGCAATCCTTCTTCCTCAGAGCTTCTTTACCAACTAGATTCTAGAGTCTTATTTTCCTATGAAGTCATATATTCTAAATAACTAAAGAGGTGTGAATTCAAGGCTTTTCTAGAATGTTGCAGAATCTATCAGCTTTGGCATGGTCATATCTGAAGAGCAGCTACAGAGCTGAAACTTCCCAGAGCAATACATAATGAATGTCTTCTTCAGGATGGCTAATTTAGAAGCTATACATGTAATAAAGGGTATATTTACCTGCCTTTTATCTCCTCTGCCCCGATTAAGCTGAATTATTCCATGATTCAAGATTCAAGAATCAGAGGTTAGAGTATAAAATACAACTAAGTATTCCACCACCTGTTTTCTTTTATTTATATACCTGGTTGAGGAAATGCTGTATAATGAACATTTCAAAGCTAAGAAGGTAAAAATATGTTTTTGCATCCAAGTGATTTAATGGCAATAATTGAAGAAGTTTTTTGTTAACTCTTATTACAAGTTAATGACTAAGGAATAGGAGCAGTCCTCTTCAATAATAGTAAATATTTGGGTAGTATGAAGAAATGCATTCATTTCAAAAGGTAAAAGATAAAGGAAGAAAGTAAAGAAGAGACAAGCAGAGATGTAGGAAAGGACTGATTCTTAAGACTATTAACACATTCTCCGTTTTTCTATTAAGTACACATGACACTGAGTTCAAAAGTCTCCCTTGTCTTTCCATTTGTAGTCAAGCTGATTATCAACAATATTTTAGAGAGACACACATTATAAGCAAATCAATATAGCTTATGTTATTTAAAGAGAAATTGGAGTTTATTTTTCCATATTCATATTCTCCAGAGATCCACCAATTGAAAATGCATATTATAACTGGAAATAAAGCAATGAAAATAATCTTTGAATTTTATACTTTCTAGTACCATTTCTTATTTTATTCATAGATATAAGTGTAACTTGAAAAACATTTACTTTTTACCATCTAAGAAGCTTCAAGAACAACCTCCAGTTTTCAGATCCTCCTTCAGAATGTTATATATTTAACTGTTAACAAAATAGTTAAATTTCAAAAAAAAAATTGCAGCTGAGAATTTAACCAACAAATCAATGTCCAAAGTATGTTCTGGAACCAATAAAGATTTATTACAGCTTCTAATTTTTTCTGTTGCTATCATATTGTACTATGAGATAGATGAGTCTACACTGCTAAAATATAACAAAATTATTTGAAAGATAACTGATTCTACTACTATTTGCTTTGGAATTATTCTGCCCTCACAATTGTTTCAGTTCATTGTCATCCTCTGCATCATTCACTACAAATATTTTCTGCATTTTTATTCATCCTTTTCTGACCCCAGCTTTTCATCATACTTATAATTGGCATTATTTTTTAAATTCCTGAGATCGAAGCCATTTAACACAAAGCTCCACATTTACTTTTGTCACCTCATACATATTCTGTATTATTATTATTTTTTTTTTATCAATTTGTCATTCTTCTTTACTGCATCATAAGAGAACAACTCTATTCTTTACAGAGCTGCTGGCTTAGATTTAACTGATTCTAAATTTCACACACACCTGTTTCATCAGTTACAACACTCCTTTTTGTCTTCTATTTTATTCCTTTCCTCTTCATTGTATCTGTTCTCTCACTTGCACGTTTTATTCCCCCAAATCTGGCCATAAAATGCTCCAACTTCTCTTATTAAAAAAAAAAGAAAGCCAGAAAAAAGCCAGAAAAAATAAACCCAAAAACATTCAGAAGTCCTATCAGTCACTCCATTTAAGGAGGGAGAGATTTACTGAAAGCATAACAACTATGCATTGTAACATATATAATACTTCAAATTTTATTGATGAGTTAATTAAGAGGGTTAAGGGTTAATTAGAGGATTAAGGGTTAATTTGCCCAATGTCACAGGTAAATGGTAGAATTGAGATTAGCTATGTTCTGCCTGTCTCCATGTGACACTGTCACATTTATTATTTTTATAGTAGCAAGATTATTCCCTATACTACCTTTATACAATATATGGTACACAATATTTTCTATCTGACTTCTGTTACCACATTTCTTTTTAAACTCCTTTCTTGAAGATAAGAAAGGATATGTTTTTCAGTAAACACTACAGTTTCTTCCAGCATCTTATATTCTTTAAAAATTCTGGGAATTATTACTCAGCTTTTCCTTGTTCTTATAATTATCTGTATTTTTGGCTTTCATGAACCTTATTCCCCTAGTTCATTTTCATTCTTTATGGCTGACCTTTTTCTTTTCTTTTGCCTTTTCTTCTTCTTCTTCTTTTTTTTTTTTTTTTTTTTTATCCTGAAAGTTTTGTCATTTGCTTCTATATTGATAGTCTCTCACTTGGACTCATTTTACTATATCCCAACTGAGCTATTACAATGGCTGAGCAATTGATAATTTTCTCTCTTTTTAATTTTTGAAAGGCCAAGACCGAATCTCTCTGTAGAATAAGTTCTGTTTAGTCAGTTAGAAATGAAAGACTGAAAATGAAAGATACCTAATTATTAAAAAATTTTTAAAGGAAACATACCAACTATTATTTATATCTAAAAAATGTAAATTAACACAGAGTGATAAATGATATTCCAAATACAAATCACCATAGATAACTTAGCAAAGAAAAAATAATTTATTGAAATAGTAGTAGGTAGCTCATAGAACTATTGGAATAAGTGACCTGACTTAGAATGTGGGCATAAAGGGATGCTGGTTAGCCAGAACAACAGCCCAGTCAAGCACAGAAGCAGGGCAGTAGGGACCTCTGTCATAGCCCTGGGTCAATAGATCACAGCTTCATCCACCACTGCTCCTGGCACTGGACCTAGGATCCCATTGGTATATCATACGATGATGAATGATGATCGAAAAAAAATGGAAATAAAAAGTTTTTAAAATGTACTGCTAGAGAGTGGTGAATGGAAATGAGGGATAGGATAAAAGAGCTATGGGAATGAGTTCATCCTCATATTAAAAGTTTCATCTTATTTCTAGATTGGATAAATCATAAAATAACAGCATAAACAAAATATCTGGGAGACTGAAGGAACTCCATACAAAAAGTGAAAAGAATCTTGAAAAAGTTATAACTGGAGACTGAGACTGAGCAGGTAGAGGTTATAGCCAGGAAATTTTTATTTTTGTTATGAAACTTTTTAGATATGTACAAGTATTTCTTAAATTAAAAAAAGCAAAGCAAAACAAAACAATAACTTACAAATTTCTCCATAGTTAACTTTTATTTTTTACAGATTTATTTCCTCTAATTGCCATATTTGCTTTTTCTTACAATTGTAAAAGATACCCATTGGATTGATCTCCTCATTCCATATTAATATGAAAAAAGACACTTCCCAACAGTATTTCATAGTTTTTTTGCCAATAAATTCTGTTTATATATATATATATACTTTAAAATTATTGTAGCTTTTTTTTTTACATTTTTAACCTGTCAAATATAATTCTGTCCTGTCTCTTTCAAAAGATTTTTTTTTAACATATACAATCTGCAAGGTATGAAACTGCAATCTCATAGGATTCTAAGGGGCAACATGTTGATGAAAATGCTGCTGTCTCTTCATCAAATGGGAATTCCATTCAAGGGAAAGACACCTTTTTGCCACTGGATTGGAGTGATCATATGATTTGTATATGTATGAGAGCCTCTAGACTAAATTCTGGAAAACTCATCAACACAGTAAATCAACTCTCACATCTATAGAAAAGTTGTAGTTATATGTTTACAAAATCAATAAACTCACATACTTATCTCTATTCATGTTAGTAAATTATTATTGAGAAGGCATTACATTCAGATTCTGTCATTCAGAGTTCCATATCATTCCATGTGAATGCACATAAGTTTTTCCTAAACGGGCAGCATTGAGTTCAAGGTCAAATTAGATAGCTGTTACCAAAACATTTGACCTACAAAGTATATTGGGATATTTAGTCAGTAGTCAAGAAAGTATTTGACTAAAATGTAAAATTGACTTCAACTTTTGCACAATGAATTTCTTGAAGAGGATAGAATGTCTATGACATGGAAGTAGTGGTTCACTTGAAAGATGCTTGGAAACATCCACACAGTGTAGATTGCATTATCCAAACTGAAGAAACTTTTGAGATGAAGAGTGTGACATTACAGACACACTGTATGTTTTCACTATTCTCTGTATTTTCTCTTGCTGTTTTCTCTGCCCAGGTGGCTCTTCATCCTGTCTGGCCAGCTCCCACTCCTTCTTCAAAACAATTTGAATATCATTTTATCTGTGAAACCTGCTTCTGACAGAATGAGTTTTACCTACTCTGTTTCCTTAGCCCTTTAACTCATATTCTCTTCTGAATTTTCACATTTTAATAGTTAGATAGATAGATGATTAATATATAGATAGATGTTGAGAGAGATGTATGTGTGTGTGTGTCTGTGTGTGAACAAACTGGACCAGGCTACTTGAAGGGCACAAATTGTGCCTTATTCATTTATATATTTTTAGTTTTTGACAGAACATTTTACATAACAGGTTTAATAATAATGTATTGAATTAAATTAAAAGTAATTTAATTATGCAGATATTAAGGTTCCATCAGGAAATCATTTAAAGACATAATGTAGTTAATATTAAATATATGTTAATCTTAGTACATGTAGCAAGTTATGAAAGTATTTTGAAATGACAGGGTGTCATGATAAACAACACAGATATTTTATCGTTTTGACAGATTTTTCTCTGTAGCATACACATGAGTTGGGTCTGATTTATAACCATTTTCACATTAATCTTGAAAATACTTTTGTAAATCTTGATCTGTTTCAAAGCATTTGGGTATCTCTTATCTTATTTGATTGAATTGGTTCGATATCCTTAACAAGATTGTGTGATAATTTGAGCAAACACTGTTTCCTCAATATATAAATCTAAAATCAAATAATTTTCCTAAAGTTGCAGAACAAACTAGTGGCAAAGTTGGATCTAATTCCCAGTCTCTGCTCTCTGTACCTTACTATTTTGCCTTTTTCTGATTTGTAATTTGCCAAACTAACACTTGATCCAAAGACAGTTTCTCAAAAAGTTTTCCCCGTTTTTCAAACACTTCTATAGGAATAGTCCTTGGAAAAGAGGCAGAGTGCAGCTAATAATAATATTCAATCCATTAGGCAATTATAAATCCTTTTTAAACCATAAAGTCCTTTCAAAATACTTGCATTTCTTGATTACAAGGAGCAGTCTTGCATTTGTTTCCTTATTACTAAGTGTGGTGCTTGGTTTATATTGGTAATTGTTATATGTCTTTTTAGTAAATTAATAAGAATTTTGAATACTTCCAAAACTCAGGCCTTACTTTGTTCAGAATCTGATTTGTTTTTAAAACTTCTCAAGTGATTTTAACATGTAGTAAGAGCTGCATACCATTCATTTGGTGCAGAATATGATAGATTAGTGGTTCTTAACTTTGGTTACAAGTTGGAATTACCTCAGGGACTTCCAAAAAAAATCCCCAAGGACAGACTCCAACCAAGATCATTTAGATTAAAATCCCTGGGGTGTGACCTAGGCATCTGTAGTTTTTATATTTCCCCCGTGAATACAACGTAAAGCTAAGTTTGAGAACCAATGTTATCGAGGAGATTACCCTTATTGCTTTAGTTGATTTACCATTATTTGAGGATCTTATATCCTTAAACCATTTTCTGGATAGCAAAATAGCTATAAATATGACATGGGCAGATCCCTTTATATTTGCTGTTTTCTTAAGAAAACTCCAATTATCTTTTTGCCTATTGAGCTACAGTCAGTATGCCATCCATTGTCTAGATGTATGCTTCCTTCAAGAACTAGCTCTTTCTGTCTCCCCATCTCCATAGCACTCTGCTGAGACATGGCTAATGCAGAAGTGCAGTCTAATTAATTAGCTCAGTTGGACCCATGACACTACAAGCTGCAACTCCACTTACCATTTGCATTGCTCATCCACGCTGAGCAGTCGTTCTAAGTACAGTGTGTCATAAGAAATGCTGTAGCTAATGGTGTCCACATCGAGCCCTCACCAAGCTAAATTATGCTGCCATTCTACACTATCATTCCTCTGCTTTGTGAAGAGACCCATTTATTAAAATAGATCCTTATGTGGCACACACCAATTATTTTTACAAAAAGCAAAATGGAAACAGGTCCCATAATTGCATGCTAGTCAACCAGTCAAGTCTATAAACAAAATCACTCACTCCCTTATTACCTCTTTTACTTTTATCTGTAATTCTGTCTGTTGACTGGACATTTTTCTTATGCTTGATTTTCTTTTTAGTTCATGATTAGCAGTACACTTTCGGTCCAAATGTCCTAAAACCTTAGAAATTGTTTAGGATGTTTCCATATCTTATGCCTGCTTGCATATACTAAGAGTTAATGCAGGAAAGCTATTACTGGGACAATGAACATCAGGCCCCGAATTATGTTGCTAATTAGCAGATTCAGATGCTGCTAAGAAAGTCAGTTTTTTTCTTTACTACTGCAATGATGGGAGGGAATTAGAGCAGTTATTCCCAGCAGAACCACATCTTTCTTTTACTACTTTCCCTTGCTATCAGTCTGTCTCCATTGGTTCTCTATGTTCTTATTTTATGTATAGCTGGTTAATTTTATCTGATACATACAGACTCTGCAAGTTAAAGTTACAACTTTTAAATAAACTGTGGTGACTTGTTTTGTTTCATTTTCTGATTTCCCTCCTGACATTGTCCTGTGGTCATTCATTGTATATGCTCTGTATTTTAGAATGTGCACCTTGATTTTGAACTGTGTTCATTCCACCTGCCTCATCCCCTCCCTGCCCCTTATCCAAGTTCTATTTGTTACACATTCTGAGACTTTCAAAACTCATTCACTGTAAGTCAAACCATAACAGATACGGCTTTTCTGCTCAAAGTGTGAAGTCTCCCCCAAGTCTTGCAACTGTAGGGACAAAGGCTAATTATTGGATCTCTCTGGAGAGCTCTCTTTTTTCTTAACCAAAAAACATAACAAAATACAAAACGACTCATTTAAGGCTCTTCTTGTTCCTCCCTACTCTATACATCCTGTTGGAAAAATCTGATCAATGGACCATGCTGAGGACTGTTCTAAGTCCAAACACAGGAAACTGTTCCCTACTTTACCAGATTCTTAGAATGGTATTTTCTGGGCCTCAAAAGTGGCTATTGAGGGGATGGAGAAACCTCTGATTACGATTCATGACTTTTTTACACCATCTTGGGATGAAGAGACAATAAATTATGGCACAATGTTTGAATACTAGAAGTCAGCTCTGGGAGGGACAATACATGTTTGAAAACCATCCCTTCCTCAGAAGTCAAATTTCATCATCATTATTCCTTATTGAGTTAATATTTTTCAGGCACTTTAAAATTCACATAAAATATTTATAAACCTTTTTCTGCAGTATAAATTTCCATTATTCTGACATTTAAATGTTTTAATATTTTATATTCAATTGTATTTCTTATTATAATTGGTCATCAGCCAAGCCAAAGTATTCTTAGTGATATCTATGTATTTCAATGATTATTGTCTGCAGTTTATTAAAAATATCCTGCAACCTTTAAAGAACCAGATTAACTAAAACAGGTCTACTCACCATGTCCCCTATAGTGGGTTGAATGGTGACCTTAAAACAATGTGTTCATGTCCTAACCCTCCAGAACCTGTGAATGTCACCTTAATTAGAAAAAGAATCTCTGCAAATGTAGTTAAGAGTATTGATAGGAAATTATTTGGGGTTATACAAGTGGGCCCTAATTCCAACAATAAGTGTCCTTATAAGACACACAGAAAAGAGAAGCATAAGGAGAAAGACATATGAAGATGGAGGCAGAAATTAGTTAAGTAGTTGCAACCAAGGAACACTGGAAACCACTAAAGGCTGGAAGAGGAAAGGCACGATTCTCCCCTAGAGTCTCCAGAGATAATGCGGTCCTGCTGACACCTGGATTTCAGTCTTCTGGCCTCCAGAACTCTGAGAGAATGCATTTCTGTGGCTTTAAGTATCAAGTTTATGGTAGTTTGTTATGGCAGCCCTAGGAAATTAATACATCTCTGTATTTCTTGATAATTCTATATAGCCAATTCTAGTTATATATTACACATTTATAATTATATAATTCTGTGTAGTCAATAACTATGGCTAAATATTAACAAAGTCATAGAGAGTGGGGAGATAGCTTCCTGAATTAAGAACAGCCATCTCATCTTAGAGAACAGGATCAGTTTCAGACTGCGTGATGCTTTCATCAGGAACAGCAGGAGCAAAGGCATGAAGGCAAGAAAAAGAATAACGTTAGGGATGTGCAGGCAATTTGACACAACTGGAAAGTGAAATGGGAGATGAAAAATGTCAGGATATGAGGCCAGGAAGGTGATTGTGTGACAGATGTGAGGCTTTAATGCTATGTCGATATGAGTGACTCTGTAATGGTGTTCCTGCTTTTCAAACAAGGTGTGTGGAAAACCTTGGGGGAAAGATGTAGGACACATAATAAAGATGTTTTTTCTCCCTGGAATATTGTGTTTACTTAAGCATTTGGAGGAATTGAAATAGTGTATTTGGTAAGTGAGTTGGAAGACATTTATCAATGCAAGAATATATATATAATGATATAGGAGATACAATTAACATAATTTGTAAACGATATAACATGAGACTTCATAAGTGGCATGACTGTGAATGAATGGAAGTAAGGAGAGGAGATTTGAGTTAGGCTCCAGATTCATGTAGAAAAAAATCACTTTCTTTTCCCATTAGCAGAAACTCTTTAGAAGATAACATTAAGAGGCATGAGCTAATTAGAGGTCAATCAACAATATTGAAAACAACGATAGATACTAATTACTCATCACTTACCTTGTGCCAAATCCTATTCTGAATGCTAAAATGATATTTCTGTTTACAAAGAGCTCATGAAATAGGTAATATAATGACTGATATTAAAGGAAGTTAATGATTAGAGAGATAAAAACTATTTGAAGGGACCAGAATTTGGTCCCAGATGTAAGACTGACTTTGATGTCCCTCTCTTAATCAATATGTTATATTACAAAGACACCCAAAAACTTCATTTTATAACTTAATGCTCTAATTCTACATTGACTTGGAAAATGATGTACTAGATATGCCAGAAATTGAAATTTATTACTAGTAAACTCCTGTTTTAAATAGTACTTTATTTTTCTCTTATGATAGGACATAATCATTCAACAAGTTAATATTTATTTTATAGATAAAGAGATTGAGAGAAATTAGTATTTTGAAACAAATGTATAAGTGCCGAATTTTTCTGTGTGGTTTTCATGTCAGTGTAACAGAATGAGACTATAGCTTTGTGGTAAAGGAAAATAGACATTTGTTTTATTCTAGAAATGAATCAAATGTGTGTGTGTGTGTGTGTGTGTGTGTATTTGTGTGTGTGTTTCTTCTTCTTTAGGCAGACTTAGAAAAGAGACCCTGAAATTTGGATGAGGGATACCTTTTTCCATCTTTGGGCCTGTAATAAGTTTGTCCCTGTGGGATTCCAAGAGGTGGAAAGACCTGAAACATTTTCTGGGGGAAATGTGTGGGATGAAGGGAGCTATCTGAATTTTAGGGTTTCTGGGAGCCAAGATGTGAAAGACCAGACTCTTGGAAAGAATATAAGTCACATGGAGCAATTATAACTATTTACCGTTTCATACTTCCCTTTTGTTAGTAAAGACCTGTTAACTGTTAACCCCTATGCATGTGTCTTATGGGAATTATGGAAGGCCCGTACGCACCCTTGAGGAGAAATTATTCAGTGGGAGCAATTTCAAAAAGCAGTTACCTTCTCATTCATTGTTAAAATGTCACCTTTACCCTGGGACAGATTGTGTTAATTTTTTTTAAAGCACTGCTACATAGCAAATTACCGACAGTTATTGTCATCAGAGAAAAGATCGGCAAATATAGAAATGCATAATTCATCACATATTCAATAACTCCTTTAAAAACTTTGCCACAAGATCATTAACTCACCAGTGTGTGATACAAACAGTTTATCAGTATTGCCCTTCTTTTATTTCAAAATGTTGTGATGAGTACATTATGTTTCAAGGTCTTATTTTATAAAATTAACTATGTTATAAACTCATACCACTTTCTGCACACCTGATCCTTGATCTCACTTTCCCTTCCACGTACCCCCTTATTTATTTTTTCCTTCTTTTTATAGAACAGATTCTTGAAAGTATTGTATACTTTACTGTTTCAAAACTTTCTTCCTTTGAATTTTCTTGAGCCCACTCAGGTTTTTGAATCCACCACATCACTGAAACTGCTTTTCTCAACTCCTTGATGACCTTGAAATGATTAAACCGTATGGTCATTTCTTAGTACCCATTTTACCTGACTCATCCATAGCATCATACACAATCAGTTAACCTCTCCTTGACATACTTTATCCTTTTGTTTCCAGGAAACCACACGTTCTATGCCTTCTCAGTTTCTTTCACTGGTACATTTTTACCTCTCAAACCTCTAAATATTGGAATGCTCTAGTGCTATGTTTTCATCCTTCTTTCTTCTGTTTACACTCCCTCTCTTGGTAAACCTATCCAGGTGCATGGCTTTAAATACTATTTATGTCTCTGAATGATTAATATATAACTTCAGCCCAGAACTTGCTCCTGAAATCAAGATACATATGTGGTTAAATAGATATTTAGATATAGATATAGAGATAGATATATACACAATTGTCTCTTTGATACCTTCACTTCAGTGTACAATAGAAACCTCCAAGTTAACATGTTCAACCTGAACTTCTGCTTTCCCCTTACCAGTACCAAACCAGTACCTTCGTAGGTCTTACACATTTCAGTTTATAACAACCAGATTCCTCCAGTTACTTAGACCAAAATCTATGTCATCTTAGACTCTTCTTTTTCTTCTTTTCTTCAACCTCCACCCCTGCTCATTCCAACAAATGTTGTCATCTCTGCCATCAAAAATATATCCAAGTTGTTGTTTACTGGGTATAGAGTTTCAATTTTGCAACATGAAAAGAACTCTGGAAATTGGCTGCACAGCTGTATGAATGCAACACTACCAAACTGTATACTTAAAAATGGTAAATTTTATGTTATGTGTATTTTACTACAATTAAAAATACCCAGCAAGTACCAAAAAAAAAAAAAAAAAAAAAGTCCTGAATTTAACCACTCCAAACTGCTCTCATTCTCATCTCATTCTCAATACCTTAGCCTAGATCACCATCATCTGTTGCTAGATTCCTACAAAAGTCCTCTAATGGGTCTCTCTGATTCTGCCCCTATTCCCTTACTAGTCTCTTTACCAACAGTGAAAGCGACCCTATTAAAATGTAAGTCAAATCATGACTTTCCCTTCTCATTTAGGGTAAAAACGAAAGTATTTGGCATGACCTATAAAAGTCCACGTGATCTGGCCTTATTACTTCCTTTATCTCATATTCTGTGACTCACCTTTTTACTCCTTCTGCTTCAGTCACAGTGTCTTTGCAGTTTACCTGACACTCCCACTTGAGGTCTTTGTGCTTGCTTTTCCTACTACCTGATAACTATAAGGCTAATTCCCTCACTTCCTTAAGATCTTTAAAATTTATCTGCTCAGTGAGTTAAGTTTTAATATAAACATGTGCAAGTAGCTGATATTTTATTTCTCCTTCTCTCCTTTATATAGTATCCTTAGCTCTTGTGGAAATCCAAATAGACCAACTGTTGTAATTAAAACAAAACAAAACACCCAGAGAGTTGCAGTGGCTTAACTCTCACGCATATCAGAGACCAATGTGAGTCAGTAGAGTGGGATCCTTCCAATTTTGTTCTCATCTGTAGTCACCTAAGTAATAAGGAAAGAGAATGGGCAGATATTATTTTCAAAAAATATGCACACCAATTTCTCCCATTCTGTATGCTCTTCCTGCAAAGTGATATTGATCCTTTTTCAATCAAGAGGTGGATCTATGTTCCCTTCCTTTGAATTTGGTTGTGCTCATGAGTATGGAAAAAGTGACACAATGTGACTTACAAAGTTAGGTCTGGTTCACTTGGGATTCTCCAGCATCTGTGCTGTGAAGATGCCAAGCATACATAAAGAGATAATGTTTTGGTCTTTTGTTACAAAGCTTCAGATGAATTTCCAAATTACAGCCAATATGACAGACAGGTGAGTGAAGTAGTCTCCACATTATGAAGTCCCAGGGATAGAATCATCTCCAGCCATCTAGAATTGCCAACTAAAGACACAGACAAGCAGAGACAAGCCATCCTTGATATTCCTTGTCCATATTTCTAATCGATAGACTCCATGAGCATAGTGAAATTGTTTCATACCATTAAATTTGGAGGTGATTTGTTGTGCAGCTTCAGATAAACAGAACAGAGCAAGAGCCTAAAGAAAGCACATCTGCTTTTAACCATTTTGGCTGAGACCACATGATTTCTACTTTTATTCCTTTGATCAAAATCTAGTCATTTGGCTCCACTTAACGGCAAGGCTCCAGCCACAATGGAAGTCTGGAAAATGTCATCTCATGGTGTTGCTGAGAATGTTGTTATACATTATCAGCCTTGCTATAGCCCTACACTATTTACTATACTGTATGTCATTTAATTTTTTTCTGACTTCAAAACTAAAAGATAAGCTGCATGGAGATGAGATGGTTTTCTGATTTGCTCACTTTTTCCTGGCACATAGTGGGATATAGTAAGTACTCAACAGAAAATTATTGAATAAATAAGGAATTGAGTAGATTGTGAGAAGAAGCTTACCTTAAGAGAAAAAAGTAAAGGCTATAAGCTTAGAACCAAAGCAAGGGATTTTCGGTTAAAAGAAATTTGACATTAGAGAATGCACAGAAGCGCATCACTCAGAGTTTCATTAGATACGCTTCCCTCTCACTTCCTCTCATCCACTATTTTTTTGAGGAAAACAGGTATCACTTGAATTAACAAGAAAAAGTAAGGTTATTAGAGTCTCTGTATGATACAAAGAACAGAGGACAGCATTATTTTATGGACAATGTAATCTTCTGTATCATTCACTAAGTGGTTAAATGACTGCTAAGAGGAAAGGTTGAACAATAGAAATAGCTGAGTCATAAAGGATCACAAAAAAGAGTACACAAAACAAAAGTCAGGGACCAGAGCAGCCAAAACCCGAGCATATGGAGGCATTGCAAGTTTGAATGGAAAAATCGATGGTCAAGGAAGTTCTATGTCTAATGGCTTTTAAAAATAAAAACGCTGGGAGAGAATTGGGATGGTCTGGTTGCTGGTGCTGAGTTTATAAAGAAACTCAGCCTACAATAACAAATTGTTATCATGAATCTATTGTGCGCCCCTTCCCACCCTTCCGGCTGTTGAAGCCTGGGGATACAGCTAGAAAGATAAATAACAGGCCCTACAAGTGACCTTCTCTAGTCAACCTCTAAGCATGACTTAAAGCCTCCTGTGCCTTTCAGACAATAATCCTTTTGTTTTATTAGAACAGAACTTGGAAAGAGGGTATTTTTCATTGGGGGTTATGTCCTTCACAGAGCAAGAGCTACTTACCATATATATACGCAATTCATGATTTTGAGGCTTGATCGATCTATTTATTTATGTCTCTCTCTCTTTCTATCTATCTGTATTTGTTCATACATAACTTCATCTAACTTTTCCTTAATACAATTCTTACAATACCATTGTTTGCCTTCTTTCTCCTATGAATATGCACAGAAACTGAATACTTTTTAATTAAGAAACACCATTTTTTCCCTTTTTGCTTTATTATCGCATTCAGTATAATTTCTGCTTACTATATGCTTCCAGCTGCAGATAGCTACATGAGTAGACTTATTCTTTACTTTCATTAATACTTTTGGTTTTGCTATTTTTTCTGATTTTCTATTATTGCATTGCTATTGCATAGGGTAAATTTTTCTTATCCCTGCAGTAAAGGCACCTGCTTGTAGGTCCAAAATTTTTCATGTTAAAGCAATGGCAATTTTTGTTATAGAGTATATGGTTATACTTCACATAAAATAAATAAATTACAGATATATTAAGAGATGTTCCATTAAAAACAAGGAAGTTCATGTGGTACCAACAAAGTGCTAAAAGTAGAGCATAAGACTAAATGTAAACTTGGACTTAGGGAACATTAAATGATGAAAAACACCCACAAAATGAAAATTTGTTTTCTTGAGGGTATAATTTTTAAAGGACAATTCCAAACTCTTAACCTATTTGGAGGCAATTTTTACTTTTAATTCTTAAAAGGAATTGTGTTTGGGGCTTAGATATATATTTATATGTTTCACTACTCTAAAGGAAAATGAAGTTATGTTATTATACAAAAAAGGAAAGAAAAATTAGTAATAGTGCAAATTGTTACTCTGACTGGTAAGTCTTGTGGTCACTTCTATGTCCTTGAAATTTGTGACACTTCTGACTGTCACTATCCTCCCCTACCCCCTGCCTTCCACTGTAGTTGTAAATATATTTCCATGCTTCTAAAGGCCATTTGTTTACTGGTAGTAAACTACCTGCTTGTAAATCCTACACATGTAAGGAAGCTGGATAAAGTGAAGAGCAAGTTAATCTACCCAGAGGTGTAATTACAAGAGGATAAAGCAAATTTGAAAATGTTTATTTCATATGGTGCATTTGACAGAATCACAATTCATCTGGGCTTTGTATTATTTATTACTTCCTGATAGCACAGTAGAAATCATGGCATTTATCACCACTAAGAACATGATTTGTAGGAGGTGTTGATGACCTATAATGTATGCAGAATGCCAAAATCCAAATTTCTAATTTATTGGGTTGCACAATAAAGCACTTAATTGAAAAGGGCCCTGACTGTCTGGGCAAAATGGAACTGTCCTCTGCTCTCTAATTAGAAACCTGGGGCAAATTCACTAAAATGTTCCCTAAATGCAAAGATCAGACATTTCTAGAGACACTTCTTATTTAGAGGTTACCTCTACTGAATATGTCTATGTCAGATAATCTGAGTTTTAGATCTCTGTAACATGAGTGTCAGCCAATAGGGTGGTTGCTTCTATTCATTCTGGGGTCAGGCTGCTTGTGTTCAAATGCTGCTTTACCACTCTATGATATTCTGAGCATCACTTTATCTCACTATGCTGATTTCCTCAAATGTTAAATTGAGGTAATAATAAAACTCATTTTATAGAGAAAGACTAACAAATAATACATGTAAAATGCTTTGGTCAGTGCTTTGTATAGAGTGTATGTTCAATAAGTGTTAGTTAATCATAAACTCAACACAACCAAATTCATTACATTATATCCTGATATGGACCCAAGGTTTTTCTTTTCTTCCCCTTTCCCTTCAAGTTTTTAAGACTGCCAACTCTGTTAATGCCCAAGCATACTTTTTTCATGAAATCTGCCTTGTACCACCTCTAGTACACCAAAATTGTTCTATATTTCACTGCGAGAATTTAAAAGGTGTCATGCAGTAATGGACAGAGCAAGGGTTTTGAAATCATACTGGCTGAAATTTTAAACTCATTTCTGGTAGTTATGTGTGACCCTGTAGAGTTGCTTAATTGTTTTGAGCCTCAGTTTCTACATCTGTATGATGGACTTCATTTGGATTAAATGAAAAGATAACTGGGAGAGTGACTGATACATATTAGATACTCAGTAAATAGTTTTCTTTCTAGCTTAACTTTTAGCCCTAAAGTCAAAGACTGTTCAATCTTCACTGAAATCTTTATCCACTACATCATCATTCCAACATTTAAAGAACTCTTTACATTCTCCTTAAAGATCTCAATATCTTTCTTTGCATAATATGGACCTTGATTTCCCCAAGAAGTATTGAACATTTCTTCCATGGCTCCCTTCTACTTCTTTAACTTTGATGTTAAACTTTTCTTTCACATTCTATATCAAGCCCACAAATAATTCTCTAATACCCTTCTTATAGATTTCATCTTCTGCTATGACATAAGAATCTACAACTTTTTAGATCATTCCATAATCTAGACCATTAATCTAGACACTTTATAAAGATTCTAATATCCAGAGGTAGCTTTGCTATCATAATTTAGACCATGTATATTTCCTAACTATCCTGTGTTAATTAAATCAAATACTTTGAATTTTTTAAGATTTTGTGTTATGTTTTATACTTTGTTTTACAATATCTCCCCTATGATCTGTGTTTCTCTTTATCCTGTAAGTGTTTGGTATTAATAGTCTAATTTTAGTTGACTCAAAAATTGTAAAGGGTCAAATTACTCATCCTGATATTATTAAAAAGCAAAAACAAAAAACATACATTTACTCTTCTAATATCAATCACCCTTTCCATATAGCCCTAAAAACTTGACTTGGCTATTTTCTAACACTGTTGCTATGGTCGCTTTAGGTTTACTCCCTGCTCTCAATATTCAGGACACCTTTCTATGTAATAAACATAAAGATGTACTTGTTTCCATCTATGAAACAACATTCCTCTCTCCCTCTTTCTCCCTGCCACTTGAGGACAGATATCATTAATTTCTTTTCATTTCTTTTTTTTTTTTTAACCCTTCCCACCCCCTTCCCCCACTTTTTTGCTTTTTGTAATTCTTTTTTTTTCCAATTAAGTGGATATGTCATAATTTATTTTACTGTTTCTCTCCTGCATTGTTTCCAGTTTGAAAATATGATACAAAATTCTTTGACAAGTGTCTGTGTTCATAATGCATCTGCATTTATAATTATATCCTTAAGGGAGATCCAGAGAGGAATTCCTAAATCAGTGGCTATGAATGGGTCGAAGGTTCTACTGAGTCACAGGGTGGGAAGGCTTATTAGGATGTAAGGCCAGAATGACACAGCTGGACAATACTTTCATTTGTCCCTGGGCAGCTTCTTCTCCCATCCCCCACAGCAATGACCCTTACTACTCTCAAGCATCACATGGTCTTGGTCCCCATCCCTTCACATCTTCTGAATGGATAATTTTGCTTCCTTCTTCAGAGAAGATTAAAGTTACTGAGAGTGAACTCTCTCAGCCCAACAACAAGATTTCTTGACTAGACTTAAATTTCCTTGAAGATATGGTCTTAGCTATTTTTTTAATTATTATATGTTATAGAGAAAACACTGCATTGGAATCAAACAGAACTAATCCCAATCTCTGCCCTATTATTTTCAAGTCTTAAAAGTTAAAGTTACTTTACCTTTGGAAGATTAGTTTTTCACCTATGAAACAGAGGTTTTTCTACATCAGAGTACAAGGGCATATGGAAAGTGATGAATAATAGATGTTTTCCTGTTCCTTACCGCCTTTCCATCCACTATTAAAACCCATAAATTGTTTGGCAATGTGCTTTAAATGTAGTAAGCATTAGGGAAGTTTTCAGAGTAGAAATAAATTAAAAATATACCATAAATATTATGCGTGTTATCTTAAATATAATACAACCTTAATATTTATTATTATTTTAATATTTTAAATATATAGCATTCATTCAGGTAATTCAGAAAATCTCATGATAATTTCATAGGATTTTTACAATTTCCTTTCAAAATTAACCAATATTTCTGCTGATATTTTAATTCTTAATATGTAAGTACAGGTATTCCTGAAATTACATTAAAATACAAGAAGGATTAACTTAGAAAAACATTCAAGTGGATATTTTTCTTGAGGTTCTCTATATGCTCCATTTTTAGAATTCTTAGTTACTTTCTGAAAATTATCATTTTTAGCTGAAATAGTAATACTTTGAAAACATCTATCTAGCCTGTTCATTTTTGTACCAGCTGCTATGAAAAAGCCTGCATATAGCAAATTAGTAAAAATTTACCTTTATCTTTTATTCAAGTAGATGATAATTTTTCTCAGGTATTAGAATGATTTCCTGGAAATACATCCATTACAAAAAATGATATTATAGAAGATAAAAAATCTTAGTAATCCAATCAGTTTCCCAGATGAAATGCAAATCTTTCTCTCTTTCTCACACAAACACACACTCTAGTTTCTCAAAAAGCTCCCTACCTGGTTAGTATATGAACAATTTATATCAAATTTTCAGGAAACAAATAATTTCCGGATGCAATGTGCCTATCAGGGTATAATATATAGTAGGGATTTCTTCCTGAGAACAATATCCCATCACTGTAATATGAGGAAAGTCAAATTTGAAGAGCTCCTGTCTTCTCTAGGGAAAAAGAAATGAAAGCTCAACCACCAATATGTTATGAATCAGTGATAATTTGACTAGCTGCATCAACTTCTATGGAATAAGTATAGTATAGAATGGTTCAACATTGTATTTAGCCCAATAAATTAAGAATGCTTGAATACTGCCCTGCTTTATCAAATAGGATTGTTGTTATAAACAACATTAACTGACACCATTTCATTAAGTAGAAGACAATAATCAATTTCTTGAAAGGATAAAGGTAGCTAAAATAATAAAAGGAAGAGCCTAACAGGCAGATACAGGAAGGATAAACAGAAGGCAACAATGGTAATCTTAGCAGCAGGAACTCATTAATGTATCTCTAGTACTAGGGCATTGCCATCAGGATGATTTATCTTCTTGCATTCTTGAGTGACTTCATTTAAAATTCAAATTCCCATGAAAAGATAGAATGAGATTCATCTTGTTTAGATCATGTCTGCTTCCCCAGATTGGGTTCTATCTTTTGCTTTTACTCACTTCTCTTGCCTTGAATGCACAAAATGCTTGCCATCTGGTAATTATGTACTAAAAGAGTTTATGAAGGAGGAAGCAGCTTAACTTAGGCCATGTTCCTGGTTACGTTCCTCACCCAGTGGATTTGAGAGCACTATTCTAAGATTATGGAAAATTGATAGCAGTAAAGAGTATTTTTGTTTTCCAATTATCATTTCCTCTTAGCTTATGATTTCTTAAGGAAAACTATGGAAAACATGAGTGGTTTAAGAATGAAACCCTAGGATGAAGGGAAATTATAAGAGAGAGAAGAATGGAACTATTAGAAGCTATTAAAATCACTCATGGAGGGAGTAACATGTGCAAATATAAAAGAACATTATGAAGAGCACCAATAACTGTGTCACATGAGCTTTATTATATCTATAGAAGTAAACTGTATAAAAATAGCTCAAAGAGCAAAAGTGGGTTAATAGTATTAAAAGTATTGTAGGTTTTGTGTTTCTGTAGTGTGGCAAAAATACTAACTTAAAGAGGACAGAAAAATAAGCCGTAGTATATTCATACAAGGGAATAATATTTAGCAATAAAAATGATGAAATATTGATACAAATTATAACATAGTTATATCTCAATGAGGTTTTGTTATGGAAAATTTTTTAAACTTCAGATTCCAAAGAGTACATACCATTACGAGCTTCCATTTATATGAAGTTAAATAGCAGTAAAAACAAATCTGTGAGGATGGAAATCAGAAAAGTGCTTATCTCTGAGATTTAGAAGCAGAAAGAAAAGGTGGACAAAGTAGATGAAAGGATGACGATTGCCAACAGAATATGGCAATCTACAAAAAGATATAAAATAAACATTTTAAGTGAAAAATAAATTATTTAAAATTTTAAAATTCAGTAAATGTGAAAATTACTATTGCAGATAATAAAAAGTGATTAATCTAAAAAGTGAAAACAAAAACAAAGGAATGTAAATGGATGGGCCAATGAGAAAATAAATGGCAATGTGATATATATGAAAAATTAACTTTATAAGTAATTATAATTAATATAATTGGACTGTATAAATCTAGGTAAAATATACAACTTTCAAATGGTTAAAAATAAAAATATTCTCTTATGCTAATCTCACTATGAAATTGCACTAAATATATATAGAACATAGGACATAATGTTTGATGGAATTCACATTCTTTTAAAATACACATGTACTATTCATAATAGGAAATACATAATTTTTCCCAACCTTAATGAGATATAATTGACATACAACACTGTGTAAATTCAAGCCGTACAATGTGATGATTTGAAATACACATATAATAATGTGGAATAATTAACACATTAAGGTTAATTAACACATCTATCACCTCACATAGTTACCGTTTTTGTGTGTGTTTATTGTGAGAACTATTAAGATCTACTATTTTAGCAAGTTTCAATTATACTGTACAGTATTGTTAACTGTAGTTGCTTAGTACATTTGATCCACAGAACCTATGCATCTTATGACTGGAAGTTTGTACCTTTTTGGGGTTCCCTGAAGCCTGTTTATATAAGTTGGTGAATTTGTCAATAAATGTTATGTGTCTTCTGACTACTCCCTCATCTGCGGTTTCCCCATCTCTCTCCCTCTCCTCAGTCCTCCCTATTTCCTGAGACACAACAATACTGAAATTATGTCAGTTAATAACCTTTCACTGGCCTAAGTGTTCATCTCTCACTTTTAAAGCAAAAGCTAGAAATGATTAAGCTTAGTGAGAAAGTCATTTGAAAAACCTCGATAGGCCAAGAGCTCTCAGACCAAACAGCCATTTGGGAATGCAAAGGAAAAGTTCTTAAAGGAAGTTAAAGTGCTACTCCTGGGAACACACAAATGATAAGAAAACAAAATAGCCTTATTGCTGATAACACAGAAAATTTTAGTGGTCTGGATGGAAGATCAAACCAGCCATGATGTTCCCTTAACCCAAAGCTTAATCCAGAGCAAAGCCTTAACTTTTTTCAATTCTATGATGGGTGAGAGAGGTAAGGAAGCTTCAGAAGAAAAGTTTGAAGCTAGCAGAGGTTGGTTCATGAGTTTTAAGGAAAGAAGCCATCTCTACAATGTAATAGTACACAGTGAAGCAGCAAGTGCTTAGAAACTGCAGCAAATTATCAGAAGATCTAGCTAAGGTAATTAATGAAGGTGACATGGTGACACTAAACAACAGTCTTTTTTTAATATAGATTAAACAGCCTTGTATAGCAATAAGATGCCATCTAGAACTTTCCTATTTAGAGAGAAGTCAACATCTAGGTTCAAAGCTTCAAAGGACACACAGACTTTCTTTGTGGGGGCTAATGTAGCTGTTAAATTTAAGTTGAAGCTAATATGCAATCTTTATGAAAATCCTAAGGGCTTTAATAATTGGAACTGTCATGAGGTCACTGGGTCAGAATTCAACAGAAGCCAAATAGCAGGGTATGATCAATGAAGTGGATGCTGATGGCAATGGCACCATTGACTTCCCAGAGTTTTTGACTATGATGGCTAGAAAAATGAAAGATACAGACAGTGAAGAAGAAATCTGTGAGGCATTCTGAGTCTTTGACAAGGATGGCAGTGGTTACATCAGTGCTGCAAAACGACGTCACATCATGACAAACTTAGGAGAAAAACTAACAGATAAGGAAGTAGATGAAATGAACAGAGAAACAGAGATTGATGGAGATGGACAAGTCGACTACAAAAAATTTGTGCAGATGATGACCGCAAAGTGAAGAGCTACTTTCAACTCTTTCCCCATCCCCAGAAGAAGTGAATCTTTTAATTACCTCTTACCAAAAAAAGTTTATTTTCTCATTCTTTTTCTATATAGCAAAACTGAATGTCAAAAGTACCTTCTGTCCACACACACAAATAAATCTGCATGTATTGGTTGATGATCCTATCCCCTAAAGATCAAGCTACACATCAGTTTTCTGATATAAATACTTGTCCTACCTTAATGATAAGGAAGCACTTAGTGGACTCCTTGCAGGTCCATTTTGCCCATGATTAATACACTGTTTGGGCTGGCCCAAATTAGTATGCTAAATCTACTCAACCTATGCTCTATAAATGGAACAACAAAGCCTGGATGACAGCACATCTGTTTACAAACATGGTTTACTAAACATTTTAAGCCCACTGTTGAGACCTACTCTTCAGATAAAAAAATTTCTTTCAAAATATGACTGCTTGTTGACAATGCATCTGGTCACCCAAGAGCTCTGATGGAGATATGCAATAATATGTATATTGTTTTCATACCTGCTAACACAGTATCCATTCTGCAGCCTATGGACCAAGGAGTAATTTTGACTGTCAAGTTGTATTATTTAAGAAGTACAATTTGTAAGTCTGTAGTTACAATAGATAGTGGTTCCTCTTATGGATGTGGGCAAAGTAAATTGAACACCTTCTGGAAAAGATTCACCATTCTTGATGCTATTAATAACATTTGTAATTCATGGGATGAGGTCAAAATATAAACCTTAACAGGAGTTTGGGAGAAGTTGATTCCAATTTTTATGGATAACTGTAAGAGTTTCAACACTTCAGTGAAGGAAATGACTGTGGATGTGGTGGAAACAGCAAAAGAACTAGAATTAGAAGTGAAGCCTAAAGATGTGACTAACTTGCTATAATCTCATGATAATACTTGGATGGATTAAGAGTTGCTTCCTATGGATGAGCAAAGAAAATGGTTTCTTGGGATTGAATCTATCCTGGTGAAGATGCTGTGAGGATTGTTGAAATGACAACAAGGGATTTAGAATGTGACATAAACTTAGTTGATAAAGCAGTGGCCAGGTTGGAGAGGACTGACTCCAATATTGAGAGAATTTCTACCATGGGCAAAATGCTGTCAAACAGCATTGCCTGCTGTAGAAAAATTGTTCCTGAAAGAGTCAATTGACATGGCAAACTTCATTGTTGTCTCCTTTTAAGAAATTGTCACAGCCACCCAACCTTTAGCAATCCCCAGCCCTGATCAATCAGTAGCCACTGACATCAAGCAATATTCTCTAGAACCAGCAAAAAAGATTATAACTTGTTGCAAGCTCAGATGATGGTTAGCATTTTTTTAGCAATAAAATATTTTAAATTATGTACATTGTTTTCTAGACATAATGCTATTGCATACTTAATAGACTAAAGTATAATGTAAGCATAACTTTTATATGTACTGGGAAACAAACAAATAAAAAATTGTGTGACTCTCTTTTTCACAATGTTTACTTTATTGTGGTAGTCTGGAACCAAACTGGCAATATCTCTAAGGTATACCTGTACACAGACACATACATACACACTCCAGTTGTTTATTAATAATGTATGTAAAATACAAAATGTTAATGAGAATATAAAACAACCTGAATATTAATAGAATTTTATTGAGAATGTAAATTGATACAAGTACTTTGTAAGGCAGTTGAATATACAGCGAATTTATGTCTGTACAACTACATTCCTAGGTGCATTCCAGCAAAAAGGCATTCATTTGTTCAACAAAAGTCATGCATTAAATTGTTCTAAGCTATAGAATTCATTGTATTTCTAAACTTAAATCTACTAAAATTTTTATTGCTAATAAGGTAGACAATATGCTACATTCATACAACAAAATAGTTTACAACCATGAGAATGAATAGTATAAATAAACACAATGAAAAGAATGAATTTCATAAATATAATATTGAGCGAAAGAAGCCAGAAACAGTTTTATGTGTTAACTTATCTAAGGTATTGTCTTCAGTATTCAATCAAACACTAATCTAGGTGTTGCTGTGAAGCTATTTTGTAGATGTGATAAAAGTCACTTATCAGTTGACTTTAAGAGAAATTATCCTAGGTAATCTGAACGGGCCTAATCCAATCAGTGGAAAGTCCTTAAGAACAGAACTGAGGCTTCCCTGAAGAAGAAATTTTGCCTTTGGTCTGAAGCTTTAGCCCATGCCTGGGAGCTCCAGGTTTCCCTTCCTGAAGGCCTTGCTTAAGGACTTTAGACTTGCCTAGCCAGCCCCCAAAATCATACAAGGCAATTTCTTGTAATAAACTTCTTTACATAAATCCCACTGATTTTGTTTCTCTGCTTGAACCCTGACTGATACAAAGATTATATTTATACACAAAGTACACCAAAAGGCAAAACTAATTTATGTTGTTAAAAATCAAGATAGTGATTACTCTTAGTGAAATGTAGTAATAGGGAGGGAAAATAGGTATCTTCCAGGTGGCCAGTAATGTTCTGTCTCTTGATCTCAATGTTGGTTACATGGGTGTTCATTTTTATTAAAATTCAGCTAAACTCCAAGTTTATTTACTAGGTATACTATGCCACTTTTCTGTATGTTAGACTTCAATAAAAAATAGGAAAAACAGAAGTTTGGGATTGTGAGAATCTGGGAGTTCACAGGATGGGTGAGCATGGCTTAGCTTTCTCAATAGGAGATTGCCCACATGCTGATACAACCACTTAATTGTTGCAAAAGGCCATTTCTTTGATTGTTGAAAGTTTCTAGAGGCCAGAATCAACTGCCACTACTGAGGCAACATGAATGGAAAGAGTAAGCCAATAGTTGGAAGAGATTTCCTTGTTCATTCTTACTACCTTCCAACATTCCTTTGGTATTTCCTATTTTTACAACCTAATATGAAGCTGCTAGCAAAACAATCTGGGCATGAGTTTGCAAAGTTCCAGTCTCAGGATCACAGAGGAGAGAAAGATTGACTTAGAACTGAGAAGCAATAGCCGAAAAGCAAACAAACAAACAAACCAAAATAAACAATCTAGTATAGTTGTTGTGAGAATAAAACGAGATAATAAATTTGAGATTCTTAGCAATGTTTGGAACACTTTTACATATCAGAAAAAAAAGATTCATAGTTATTCATAACATTATAAACAGAACCTAAGAAACATCAGATGTTTCTTAGGCTAAGACATTTGGGCAAGTTAAACACATTGATTTCACAGTATAGATATATTTATTTATTCTTCCTGTATCTAACAAATAGCAGTGGCAAGACAAGTCAGAAATAAGAAATTCATCTGCCAAGTCATTTAGGAATATTGTAAGGAGAAAAAAAATGAGGCAAAAGGTCTATTAGTTTCTTTAATAAGGGACTCTAACGTACTACACCCCCTACTCTATCAGGAGTAACACTTGACCTCATGAATCATCAATCCAATATTTTAGAAATGATAGTCTGTTAGAATCAATCTAGCTTTGATCATTGAATTTTGCAATATTTATGTCCCTTGAAAATAAAAGGATGTTGAAAGATTCTGATGGTTTTCAGAATTGTAACAAATATAAAAAAGAATTTTGTCTACAGAGAAGGCTTGAATTCAGAATTATAACAAATGTAAAAAGAATTTTGCATACAGAGAAGGCTACTGTGTCAGTCAATTTAAGGCTTACTGCAGTAACAAACAGCTTCCTAATCTTAGTGCCTTCTGATAAACATTGTTAAATGTCTTGCTCATATCACATGTCTCTCTTAGGTCAAATACAGTTTGGCTATAAATCTTCTTTAACTAATATCCAGGATAAAGGCTGAGCCCATATCTGAGATGTCCTGGTAATGTAGTAGACACAAAGAAAACTAGACTCTTAAAGCTTTGTCCAAAAAGTAAAACAAGTTACTTTTGCTCATATTTACAGGTCAAAGCAAGTCACACAGATAAGTTTGACATGAGTTGAGCAGGAAATTATAATTTTTGAGTAAGGAGCTGCAGTGGATATTTTGAACAGTTTTGAAAATGATCACATTCTTGACAGAATAGCACTCAGACCATCTATAGTTATAGTACCAAACTATGACCTCAAGTTTGTTGAGTCAATTCAGTAAGAGTTTGATGAGAAGACTATGTATATATTATAGATTCAAACATAATTGTTTTACAGGATGAGCCAGAAGGTCAAAGCATTCCTCACAAAGGTGTCCTGAAAATGATGCAATAGGGCAAGGAACTCAAAGAAAAATGAATATGGAGGTTAAAAAAAAGGTAAACATAGATTGAATGGGATGAAAATTTAAGAAGAAAATAAAGTAATTGATAGTTTAAAAATAAAACCAAATTGATACTAAAGCCAAAAATAAAGATCATAAACTAAGAAAAGAAAACCTAGTGGGAATTAAAAGACTATAAAATTTGGATAAAGTTAGGAAATAGAGGAAGATATACAAATGCATCATTCCCAGTGTCTTCAGTTCCAAATTTTAAAAGAGCTGATGTGGCACTGAAGAAAATTTCAGAGGATAACAATAAAAATTGACAGTAAAAATTAGCAGGATTGAAATTCATTCCCTGGTTGCTGAAGTTGATAGTTAGGTAGAAGTTGGAACTCCTGGGAACTCAACAAGAACAACAGGAAGATTGAGTTCACATAATTCAGTTTTAATGATAGATTCAGGATAATGTTGAACACTGAAACTTTTTACTGTGCATGAACATTACCTACAGAAGAGAGGAAACAAAAATATCAGCTGTGGCTGGGGGGTATGCTGATGGATTGCATTCCTGGGTTCCTGCTTGTTTTGGAGCTTTACTTTATGGAAGGGAATTTATAATCGCAAAATATTTTGTAGGACTTATTCTCAAAAGAGACCATAATGATCCTAGTGTTCTTTGGTATTTCACACATTCATGAAATAGCAAATTGTAACATAAATACCTATAGTAATAACAATGGAGATGATTGCTTTGGGGCTATTGAAGCAGAAAATTGCAAGTAAAATTTGAACTTTGACAAACTGAGCCAGGAAATTGAGAATTATTTTGAATGATGATGTTATTCCTTATGGGAAGGAATGAGACCAAAGTGCAGCAGCATAGGATCAAGAAGTGGAAGAAGCTAACTGAAGGATAATGCAAAGGAGAAAGGAGAAAGAATCAGAATTAAATCCTCAAGTAAATCTGAAAACACATTTCCAGAAATACATTCGTCATAAACAGTTAACATGGTAACTGTATTATAATTACACATAATTGTGATTTTCCTTTTAAATGATACCCTTTCCTCTTTATCTGCCTAATTTTTCCTGGAGTAAACAAGTCTCTAAAGCTTGAGGTCTCTCCTACAGGAACTTTGGCCATTCTTTTGTGAATATGTGCAAATTCATAAATTAACAGGGGATACTTTTTTGTATATTAACCTGTAATTTAATACTTCATGATGGATATGATAGACATCCTCTGCCAATTGCTGCTAAAATACCTTATAGAAAAAAGCATTTATTTCAGGAATGAAAGATAATTCAACATCAAGTAATATACTAATATAATGTATTATATCAACAAAAAGGCCAGAAGGTTTTTACATTCATAATATATGCTAGAAAACAAATCACCTGCTAAAATACAGTCCTTATTAAATTGGTATAGATGTAACTCATTCTTTTTTGTTTATAACTGCATACAATTTTATATTGTAAATGTACTACATTTATTTATAATAAATATTTAAGTAAAATAAATTTGAAGCAAATAATACAAATATGGCTGAAAACTTAGTAAGAGCCTATTTACAAAGGTAAATAATCCTAAAAGTACTACATTACATTTTAGGAACAAGAGAGGATACTTACCACTATTATGTTTCAACATTGCTTGGCTGTTTCTAGGTAATAAAATTAGAAAGGAAAATGAAATAATTGACAAATCATAAAAAAGGAGTTATAATTATCCATATCTGGAAATAGTATAATTATCAGCATACTAACACATTCTATTATTAAGTTAATTTGTTAAGATAACAGTAATAAGAATTTTTTCCACATTAGACATTATCAGTTAGAAAAGAAAATTTTAAAAATTATTCTATTCACAATAGTGTCAAAAACTACAAAACACTTAGAAGTCATTTAGTAAGAAAGGAAAGGAATAAGACTTACATAAGAAAAAAGTATAAAATAGTATTATAGGGTATAAAATAAGATCTAAAGCAATGGAAAGAGTTAACATAGTTCTCTGTAACAAGAATTGTTAGGTAAGTTCCAGCAAATTTATAATACACTATCAAGCTCTTGAAATCAATGAGTTATATTTTTATAACAATTGTCCTGGAGTTATGTTTCTTTCAGTGTGTATGTTGACCCCTTGTATCTATCCTTAATTCTTGAAGATGCTGTCCTTCATTGTAACTGTTAGATAAAGATAAATTTTGTTTTAAATTTTTATACAATTTTAAAGGTTACACACCATTTACAGTTATTACACAATATTGACTATATTCCCAGTGTTGTATGATACATCGCTGAGCCTATCTTACATCATTGGCTGTACCTCACACTCTCCTACCCTTATGTTGCCCCCTTCACTGGTAACCAATAGCTTATTCTCTATGTCTGTGAGTCTGCTGCTTTTTTTTTGCTGTTGTTATAGTCACTAGTTTGTTGTATGTTTTAGATTTTGCATATAAAATAATATACAGTATTTGTCTTCCTCTGTCTGACTTATTTAGCTTAGCATGATGCCCTCCAAATCCATCCATGGTGCTGCAAATGGCAAAATTTTGTTCTTTTTGAAATAACTGAGTAGTATTTCAAAGTGTGTGCATGTGTGTGTGTGTGTGTATGTGATTCTTTATCCATTCATCTTCATTCTGTGGTCACTTAGGTTGCTTCCATATCTTGACAATTGTAAATAATGCTGCTGTGAACATTGAGGGGCATGTATCTTTTCAAATTAGTATTTTTGTTTCTTTCGGATATATACCCAGAAATGGAATTGCTGTGCCATATGGTAGTTCTATTATTAGTTTTGTGAGAAATCTCCGTGCTGTTTTCCACAATAGTTGCACCAATATACATATCCATCAACAGTGTACAAGGGTTCCTTTTTCTCTACATCCTCACCACTAGGCTCATCAGAAGAACAAATAAAGCAATTTAGATTCATATGAATAGTAAGTTAATTTCACAGACTATGATATTGCCAGCAAGAAATATATCAGGTCTTCAATAAGTTCTTGAAGTCACAGGCACGGATGTCTTCTGTATAACTGTAAGGACCAACAGAATGCACCTTTCAGACTCTCAAATGGTTTCTTTGTGCAATTTTACATAGTGCAGTGATTTTCAGCAACCTGTCTATTGTGTTATATTGGAGCTGATGGTACTGAGATTGAAATCCAAGGCCTGTAATACCCTCCTTGATTTGATCATGCCCCTCTGTGACTACTTTTCCTACACCTGACTTTGTCCACGTCTTATTGGTCCTCATAAGGGTCTTCTATCTTTTCCTCAAAGCTGTCAAACACTTTAAGTCTTCTGAACAAGTTATTAGTGCTATCTGAAGTACTATTTCCTAAGATATTGGAATAGCTGCCTCCTTTGTTATCCAAATTTTATACAAAGTATCACCTAATTTGAGAGACCTTAATTGACTAAACATTTTAGAGTAGTTCCTCATTTTCTTACTATACGCACATACTTTACAATGACACTTGATCTTTTTTCCATCAAGATTTGGGGTCCCTGTCCCCACCTTATGAGTCTGAGCTGACCTTGCTTTGACCAATAGAATATCAAGGAAATGAGAGAGTACCAGTTTTGAACACAGTCCACAAGAAGCCATGCTTTCTTGAAACCAGGGAAATAAGCCCAGGGATTATAAATCTGCTGGATTATAAGAGACACATGGCCTAATTGTGCCTGTCATGCCAGCTGATAGCAGACCACATCTACTGTGACCATCCTAGATTCATCACTTCTAGTCAACTTACCATTGTCAGTTAGGAAGCCCAACTGATACCATCTGAGCCTGGCTCACATCAGCAGAGTGGTCCAAATGAATCACAGACTCATGAGTAACAATAAATGCTTACTTTAAGCTGCTAAGTTTGGAAGGGATTTATTATTCAGGAATAGTTAAATGATATAAACAACTGTTTTATTTTCTATTTGAATTAGTTATTTGTTAATTAATTTTATCACTGACTTAAATGAAGTCCATGAGAGGAGCACCTTGTCTTTTTCACTGCTGTATCCCCAGAGTATAGACATACACCTACACCTGTATCTCTATTTATACCAATAACTGTATTTTTTTCTATTTATCTTTTATGAGAGAGTGATTTCAAAGAATGGTCACCAAAATATTATCATGATTTGCCTCACTTTGAAGATTTATGCTTCTGGCACATTTTATTTACTTATTTTCTTCTTTCATGTAAGATATTTTTTTAAATGAGCATTCATTTTATTTTAAAACATACATTTATTCTCAAAAATGAATTATTGCTGAAGTCAAATACAAATCTCCATTTTAATAATGTAAATGGGTTAAATTCTTCTATTAAAAGAACTATGAACTACAAAAGTTTTTGACTGTATAAAATATATAAAAAAAGAGAGCTAAAAACAAAATTTGGAAAGGGAAATACTAGAATTATGCCAAAGATATTTCAGGCAACTGTAAATAAATAAGGTAAAGTCAAAAGTTGACATTGGAAAGTAGAAATTAAAGGAAAAGAAGTTAAAGGAGACAAAATGGATTACTGAATTTTGAAGGGTAGTGTAAAGTACTATAAATATGTATTATCTGTAAACATTTTGGGGCAAATTCCATGGAATTGCAATTTAGAAAGACATATTTTATAGAGATATAAAGAGAAAAATGCCCTAAATAAGAGTCAATAATATAATATTCCCTTAAAAATATGACAAGGATAAATCATGGCAATAATAATAAAGTAATAGACTTAACATACATGAGTGTTTAAAATGTGATTAATTTCCTAAAGAAGAAATCATAGAGTTCATAGCTTTCATTCTGTTAAGACAACAAAATAGTAGGAAATAAAAATTAAAAATTAAGCACAAAAAATGAAAACAATGAAAATAGACTGTTAAAAAAATAAAGAAGAAAAAGAAAATAAATCATGAGTCAAAAATGAATTCAAATAATAGGAAAAAACAATAATACTATAGCAAACAAAGTAATGGGCTGTAGCAAACATATGTATGTTAAGAAAAAAACTTATAATCCTAAATGTTCTAAATATAAAACAAAAAAGAATAAATTCTTCAAAACCAATATAGTAAAAAATAACAAAAATAAAGTAGAATAATTACAACAGCAAAAATACATGGGCAATTTAGAACAAAATAGCACAAATGGAAAATCCAGAAGATGGGTCCTCAAAAGATTGAAAATATTAGATATATTTCTTACAAATAAAATCATGGATAAATAAGGAAAATCACAAACACATAGCAATACCAATGAATAATATGATATAGCTATATAGATTAGATGCATTTCAAAAGAAGATTATATCAGTTTGCTAATTAATTTAAAAATCATAATAAACTGTAGAATATCCTAAGAAAATATAATGATCGAAGAGGAATCAGTTAAAGAGAAAATTTAAATCTATCATAACTGGATCCAAATATCAACCAATACAACAGCAAATTATATTTCAATATCTTTGTTTTATGTGAGATTTCCATAACATTTTTAGGCAACAGTTTAAGCCTACATTCTTAAAATTGCTTGAACACACAGAACAGTTAAAATTATTTCTCATTGCTTTTTTGAACTCAACATATACCTTATTAGCTTTCAAAGGGAAACATTTTTAAAAACACAGACAAAACTCTGTATAATATACTTGTGAATTAAATTAAGTATCATTTAAAAATCAAATATACCAGCATCAACTTGTGTTTATCCCTAAAATTCAAGGATGATCCAATTAGGAAATTCATTAGCTACAAATTTAATTAAAATAAGCTAAAAATAGATTTGATCAAATTCAACATCCACTCTTAGCAAAACAACAAAACCAGAACAGGCTACTCTACTAGTGTAATAAAATAAGCATTATATCAAACTAAAAGCAGTAATCATGGTGAATGTTTAAATATTACACTGACAAAAGCATTTCTATAAAAAATCAAGAACAAGACTTAGGATGCTCACTCTCACCCTAAATTAATGATACAAGAAAGTAAAATAGTAAAATAAATACTGAAAAACAATACAAAACACTTTAATATAAATTTGATTACCTATCTGAACAGTTCAGAAAAGGGAATTAAAAAATATTAGCCTGTTTCAAAATACTTTAAGTACAACTTTCCCAAATGAAAGAAATAATCAGCTATATAAGATGATAATAAATCATAGCAAAATTTGCCCCAAACAAATAATAAACTTAATGATAACTGTAAATGTGCTATATAAAGGGAATAGGAATTTAACTGATGGACAAAATAATTTAAATAAATGTAATGAAATAGCAAGTCCCTTGATGAGAATGCTCAATATTATCAAAGATGTATCAGAGTCATAACCCCCTCTGCCCTTCCCAGACCCTAAACTACTTAGCATACCTGCAACCAATCAGAGACTTGTGCACAAGCCGATCATGCACCTTGTGACCCTACCTTATAAACAGCTCGAACAGTTGACGCTCAGTGCTCACACAGGCACCTCTCGTCTGTGTGGCCCACTGTTGTCTATGGCAACATAACCTAATAAACTCCTTTTCTAGTCTCAAAAAAAAAAAAGTGTTGCTTCTCATATTAGCCTATGAATCTAATTATTCATTTTAATGAACATTTCCATTATATTTTAAAACTGGAAAATACTGTTTGTTACATTCATTTTGAGATACAATATAGAGATTCATGTAAGAAAAGGTGATTTATCATATAATAAAATAGATTATAACTTTACAATTCAACCAATGGTAACAATTATTATGAAATTACATAGCATACAATAAATACATTGAATTTTAATCCAGAAATATGTTCAAGCATAAGATATACAAGGGGCATTTCTTTTCAGTGCATAAAGGACAAATATTTATCTCATATTCAGTGCCAAAGCAAAACTCAGATATGTTAAACATTTAATATGAAAAAGTCTATATAGGTAAATAATTAAATATTATTCAGGTGAGAAAGAATGTGTAAAGCAAAGAAATCATTTTGCTATATAAAATGCAAAAAGCAAATCCACATGATGAAAAACCACAATTATTAAAAGGGGGACAAACATTAGGAAGACCATTTGCAACAAATATAATAAACATGGACTTAATACCATAAATATATAAAAATATTCCCAAAATATGAAAAATTCACTCCAATTTTTTAATTCACTAAGTGTTTACTGTGATAACAAATTGAAACACAAATACATATATTCATGAAAGCCTATCTCACTATGTTGATGTTAATTAAAATATTAAATATATTATTTTCTGACTACATATCAATAAATTTATGGTAAATAGCAAAGGAAATCTAAGAGCAAACTGAACTTAAATAAGATAGGATGCACTTAAATTTGCTTACATTTAAAGTAACATTACAAATTTAACTGAGATACTATGCATTTTATAGTGAAAGTAAGTTTTTAACTTAATACCTATGTAAAAAAAAGTTAAAAATTTGAACTTTTGTAAATTTATGTACAACTTAGTTTTAGAGAACTCTGTAAGGATGTATATATATGATATATTATTCATATATAATACATTAAAATATAATAATAGTTATCATTGCTTGGTAAAACAGCAGTTATCTCTGGCTGGTGGAGGTATTATATATTCTCATTCTTATTATGTCTTTTCTACATTGTTTAAAGTAATAAGTTACTTTCATATTTTTAAAATGAGGTTCTTGTCATCCAAGTATGCAGGCTAATGTGTACAACTATTGAAGCAGGATGCCTAGACAGAGCCTTGTGTGCATGTTACAAATATCTACAGAGACTTTATATCACAAAGCTATAGTCAAATAACTAGGACTTAAATCCTCTCACTCATTCTAAGTCTTAGCCTCATGCTCTTTCCATTATATTTGTATACACATACAAGTTGCACACCCAGTAATGTGTGGTCCTGCCTTGGTAGCAATGATGCCAGCCTGAGAGTGGAGGAAGGGACCTACCTCTGTCAAGTCAGTATCTGGGGACTTCATGCCTGGAAGAGGAAAAATATCTCAAAGAAGAAGACTATTGAAAGGAGCAGCAAAACATTTTGAAGATGCAGGTGCTGATTTCACAAATGTTCTTATGATTCACTATGTGCCCCAACTAAAGTGATGATGAGAGTTTGCTTAGGTTTCAAAATAAAGGGAATTAATAGATTCAGATGAGTGGAGGTAACATTACCACTGCTGTCATTGATGTGAGGTTAGAAATTAGCATACAATAATGTACTAAGAGGGTCCACTCCTCTGTGCACCGAGTATTACCCCTCTGGTAGGAATTAACTTTTCCATGATGTGTGGGCATTCGTTAGGATAGAGATTGACATTCAACAATCAGCAACATTAATCACAATACTTTTTTTTCCCCTACATATAGGACCTCATAAATTTTAATGATAGATAAACTTTATTCAAAATGTGATTTGCAAAAAAGAAGAGAAAACAGTAATTACCTGGAATTGATTTGTAAGAAATCTACATTTATTGCACAATATGGCATTTAAACAAGTTCATGGGAAACCATACAAATCTTAATGTGAGGTGCTAACATGAATGTTTTTGACTGTGTTACTAAAAAAAAAAAATCTATCAGTTCTTGACTTTAAAACTTGTGTGCAAGTAATATTAATATTAGAATATGATTATTGGGGCATGAATTTAGAAGGTAAGAGTAATAAATTTTTTCTTAATAACAATTTAAATTTTTTCTGCTTATAGAAAAGATATACCCAATATAGAAAATTTGGGGTGCCCAACAACATAGTAAGACTCACTTTTGATCAGAACTGCTGTAAAAGTATAACAGTAGTTCTCCTTTCAGTTGCTTCCAGAAATCTCCTTCATTCCTCCCTCTCTCCCTTTCTTCTTTCTGTTCTTATTTCTTTCTCTCTTTTTCTCTCTTTTATCTTCATTCTTTTTTATGTCCCAAACAATCGGTCATCAATTTAGCTTCCTATCTTCAACCTATTTATGGTTAGGATCATATAATTTATGTAGCATTCGGTTTTGCTTGCCTGTTTAAAAATAATTGCTTCATATTATGACCATTTTTCAACATACTTAAATGTCTATTATCAACATAATCTTAAATGGCTATATGGTATTTCACAGTAAGAAGTGCTTCCTTAAATTGTACCATTAACATCGGCCTAAAATCCTTCTTACACAGATGGTTTTAAATGGCTTCTTGTCCTTGTTTCTATAGAGCAATGCTAGAACTTTTGTCCTCCAAATGATTTATAAACATTGCACACATCTGTAAGAGGGTATTTAGAATTTAGATTAGCTTTCTGAATATACACAGAAATATTACTCAACGCATTTAGTGTGTGTTTAGTTGGCATGCGTTTGTGTATTTAGAAAATTCAGATATTCTAAAAGAGGTATCTCTTTCATGGAAAGATCATGAATTCATTGATTATACATATAAGAAATTATGAAGATCAATATAACACATACATGATTTCATTTTTTCAGCTATTTTTTCCTAAAATTCTTCCATATTTGAATGTGCCTACCTGACTTCAATCCGAAACATTTAAAAAAATGGATTGATTTATATGAACCCAGAAGAATTATTGTGAAATGAAACAGCTAATATAAACTACATGTTTTTCTTATATGCTTATTTGCTGAGTGAAAGTTGCTATGCTATCAGAAACAAAATCATCTATGGGGTATTAGGCAGCAAAAGAAATACCATAGCCATGGGTTATTTCCAATTCAATACTGAAATAAAGGGTTTAAGACAGAAAATTGGTATTCCAATGTAACCTATCTGAAAATGAAGGCTGTTGAACCACCACTCAGAACCATAATAGTCATCATGTCTGGGGAATTCTAGACATTCTGTAGCTGTTTTCTGGAGTTCAGCGTAATCAATCCAAGCAATCTCACTTGTTTTGCCTACTGTACAATGGTTGTGCTTTAATTTTTTTCCTTTATTTTTCCATCTATGACTCAAGATTAAAAAGTACCAGACCGTGAAAGAACACTACAGTGTTAGAGTTCATATTGCTGTAATTTCTCTTTGCTTTGTGTTGTGAATTCTCTTGCCTTTTGTTCTTGCTTTCTTTTTTTTTTTTCCTTTTTATAAATGAAGTCTGAATCAGTTATTTGCTGCATAAAGAGTAGGCCACTGATATGAACATCAAGAAAATTGTGATTTAGTGAAATAATAATGCATTGAACTTGGGTGGCACTTTTCCTCACAACTTTTCTTGAACATTAATCATCTTCACACTTCCCCCCATCAGGCAGATCAGCTCTCCCTGTTTCACAGCAGGGAAATTTGACAAAGAGGCAAAATGATATGCTGAGAATTGTCAAACTTATTAAGAACCAAAATGAAAACAGAACCCAGAGTTTCTCAATAATAAAACCAGTTTTGTATTGGTTGCTCCCTCTCTGATTTTTCTTAGACGATCCCAGCTAAGCAGAGAGCTTGCTTATTAACAGTTTCATGAGCGGGGAACAAAAAGTCAGGAAGGTCATATAATACAAATCCTTGTGCTTCCACATAAATATCTGTAAAGAGGTGCAAGAGATTTTTTTCTGAGGTCAGTATTCTCTGAATTAATTTACATTTATTTCTTTTTTAATGGGATGTAGAGCTGCTGTGTGTTTAAAAAGAACCTCCTCCTCCCTACCAAAGCAGTATTGACTTGGTACAATATCTGAGAAAAGAAATTTTGACATGATAGAATTGAATTTCAGAGACACACTTGGAAGTGTATCTGGGCTTAGAGCTTTTAGTGAAACACAGCAAAAATTTTAAATATTTTAAGTATCCTTCTTGTGACTCATTTTGAGCGGTTCTTATCAATTGTTTTGTGCATCTCTTCTCACTCTCTCTTTTTTCAATGTCCTTTAACCTAAAGTTAAACTAGAAACAGACCTGTATTTGAACAAGTTTGAGATACTTCTCGTTTTGGGAAAGGAGAATGGACACCATGGAGAACTGTGGGGCGTCTCACTAAGTGGGTGTTAGAAAAGATTCAGTCTATCTCAGCTTTGTTTAAGTGATTTTGGGGAGGATTCAAGAAAGGGCTTATTCTGGATGCGGTGCTGCCATGAAGTAGGGACAATTCTGTGACTGGATCTCTTCATCAGTTTTGTCTAGACAGACGAGAGCAAGTCTAACACTGATTGTAAAGAAGGAACAGTCCCCCTAATAGCCAGGTTAGGGGAGTGTTTACTCATTTTTCTGATTTGGACAACATTCATGTTTTTCCTTAGTATACACATTATTATTAAATGGTTTTTGTCTTGCTGCCAGACCTGAAGAAGATATGCTGGAACATCAGTCAGGCACTAGATGAGCAATAAGGAAAGGCAAAAGAAAGCAAGTAACTTCAATTACACTCTAGTATAGAGTAAAAAAGGCAACAGGCCTCACAAATAGCCAGCCAGTTTCACCAAAGGAAGGGGCTATGTATGTGTTTGGGATAAAAGTCTGCTGTGGTCATAGGTAGCATTCATTTGACTTTCAGAGAAATGAAGAGACAGACAGAGGAAGAGGGACAAGGACAGGAAGAGAATTTATCTAGGAACCTGGGTCTGAGCAGGATTCAGAGAATCTGATTCTGGTCGTATAATGACCAGATTTTTCCACAGAAATTAAGAAGACCTGTGTAATCCTCATCTATACATATATCTAATCACAAAGCAAAAATATATGTGTTTTATTGGTGAAGCATTGAATGTCAATTCAATATTCAGATATGACACTTTTTGTATATGTTTAATTATATGTATTTATTCATTCCACCATACATTCATATGTTAATTCATTCCACAAAAAAATTACCAAGGACACGTGAGATACTAAGTGGAGTGGATATGGAATGACACAGTTAAATATGATTCCTGCCTTTTCAGAGCTTACATTGAATGTGAAAGACACATCTTTTATTTTTATTTTTATTTTCTTTTATTAAAGTATAATTGGTATACAATGTTGTGTTAATTTCTGATATACAGCATAGACTTTCAGTTTTATATATATATAAAATATATATATATGTATGTTTCTTTTCATATTTTTTCATTATAGGTTATTATAAGATATTGAATATAGTTCCCTGTGCTACACAGTAGAACCTTGTTGTTTATCTATTTTATATATAGTAGTTAGTATCTGCAAATTCAGAGCTCCCAATTTGTCCTTTCATTCCCCCTCCCCACTGTTAACCATAAGTTTGTTTTCTATGTCTGTGAGTCTGTTTCTGTTTTGCAAATAAGTTCATTTCTGCCATATTTTTAGATTTCACATATAAGTGATAACAAATGGTATTTTCTTTCTCTTTCTGGCTTGCTTCACTTAGAATGACCGTCTCCAGGTCCATCCATGTTGCAGCAAATGGCATTATTTGATTCTTTTTTAATGGTTGAGTAGTATTCCATTATATAAATATACTACAACTTCTTTATCCAGTCATCTGTTCATGGGCATTTAGGTTGTTTCCATGTCTTGGCTCTTGTAAATAGTACTGCTATGAACATGTATCTTTTCAAATTAGAGTTTATTCCAGATATATGCCCAGGAGTGGGATTGCTGGATCATGTGGTAAGTCTATTTTTAGTTTTTTAAGGAATCTCCATACTGTTTTCCATCACAGCTGTACCAAACTACATTCCCACCAGCAACGTAGGAGGGTTCCCTTTTCTCCACACCCTCTCCAGCATTTATTATTTGTGGACTTTTTAATGATAGCCATTCTGACTGGTGGAGGTGATACCTCACTGTAGTTTTGATTTGCATTTCTTTGATAATGAGCGATATTGAGCATTTTTTCATGTGCCTGTTGGCCATTTGTATGTCTTCCTTGGAGAATTGCTTGTTTAGGTCTTTTGCCCATTTTTGGATTGGGTTGTTTGTTTTCTTGTTATTGAGCTGTATAAGCTGTTCATATATTCTGGAAATTAAGCCCTTGTCAGTCGCATCATTTGCAAATATTTTCTCCCATTCTATAGATTGTCTTTTTGTTTTGTTTATAGTTTCCTTTGCTGTGCAAAAGCTTATAAGTTTAATGAGGTCCCATTTGTTTATTTTTGTTTTTATTTCTAATTGCCTAGGCAGACTGCCCTTGGAGAGAATATTGCTAAGATTTATGTCAGAGAATATTTTGCCTGTCTTTTCTTCTAGGAGGTTTATAGTGTCTTTTCTTAAGTCTTTAAGCCATTTTGTGTTTATTTTTGTGTATGATGTGAGGGAGTGTTCAATGAGAGGCAGATATTTTAAAAGGAATTTGAGAAATCTTAAAGAAAAGATTACTTGCGAGAATGGGCTGCTGTTTCCTTCCTACATTTCAGTCATGAAGAAGTCAGAAAAATGAGAGAGATGTGAATGGGTTTAGGGAAAATAAAAAACCCATATTAACTGTGAAAAACTCCTGAGGCTCTCAAAATTTATTTGTGACTTGTTGAGGGAAGAAAACTGCAGACCAATGTAGGGGACAGAATGACACAGTTAGGGAAATGGTTTCCTTATGACCATATGTTTGGCCTCTTTCCTTGTGCTGCCATGGTCAGCAGGGCAACACCAGGAAAGATGAGTAGATGATAATGGATGATGCTAGCTACCTTCCTATTCCTTACACATTCACACCTACACACCAAGGCTAAAGGATCATGGTAAAAAGACAAAAGCTCTTGGAAAAGAGCAGTAACTAGAGTGAAATTTCAAGGAGTTACCATGAAGAAGTGGTAAAATTAAAGCCAGGGAGTGCACCAATAGAGGTGGCTCTGCTCTGTGCAACCAACATAAAAACACCCCCAACACACACACACATTTATACTCACCAAGAGAGGCAAAAGTTAGGCCCAAAGTGTTGACACCTCCCTCCAGTATATACATATTTCCAGTCAAAGTATTTGACAGCCCCATAGAAATAGAAGTTGACAGGCAAAAAATTACTTATTATGAAATGAATAAACAAATAAATAGTTAGTCAACTTGTACAAGTACAATGAGAATTAATAGAAGAAACAGAAAAAATATCAAATATTCAACATAAATGCAATAGAAATCTCAGAGAAACAGAAATTACAAAGAAACATTGAGCATGAACACATAGCTATAAAATGAATAAAGAATAGCTACAGATAAGAAATAATTTAATGAACTGAAATATCAAGATTAAATATCTACAGTGCAAATAAATACATAAACGTATCAGAAAGGTAAAGTAGAATAAAAAATGAACAATAAATTAAATAAAATAAGAGATAAAAAAACATAGAAACTGACATGTTAACATCTATGTAACTAGAATCCCAAAGAAAAGAAAATAACAAATGTAGGAGGAAGAATATTTGAAAAAAATAATCATTGCAAATTTCCAAAAATTTATAATAATAGATCTCAGATTGAAAAAGTACATGGAGAGTTAACCAGATACATGAAGAAAACCTACATCTAGACACTTCACAATGGAAATTAATAAAATCAAGGTATAATTAAATTTTAATATAAATATTCCATAAAGAAAGATTACCCACAAAAGAACAATAAATATATTGACATCATATTTGAAAAATATAAATTATAATAAAAAAAGCAGTAATATTTTAAAAGTCCTAAAGAGAAATAATTTGAAACATAATTTTTTTTACTTTAAGATAAACAATTATTAAATGTGAGGACACAATGAAACTATTCTGAGAATTATAAAACTGCCAAAATTTAGCTATACAACAAATTATTTTTGAAATATTCTTAAAGGGAATATTCTAATTAGAAGAGAAGTAAATCCACAAGAAAACATGATATAAGGGTAGTAACAGCAAACAAATTCATAGTTGATTTTCCAAAATATCCAGTACAAAATAAAAACATATTTTAAATTAAATTGCCTTCACAATTTTAATTTTAAAAAGCCAAAATAGTAATAGGATTAAAGTAAACACATCATTATTCTACAGTATTTTTAGAATGTAGAATTTGCTAGAAATACGTTCACATAAATATTGCAGAGGTTATTTTTCTTTTCATTTTTGTTTTAATTTCAAAACATCTTATTCCACTCTGCTTTGTATATGTATTTATATTTACTTTTACTTTGTTATGTGAGAGAATCCTGGTGACTGATAAAAAAATAATGCTGATGCCAGTGAGCCATCACATACTTCAAACTCAATGAGTCTTTGATCAGAATTCTTTTATTTATTCTTGTCTCTCTTAAAGTTGTGTCCAAATTTTAAAATAAAGATTTTTATCAATTTTAATGTGTTTTATTTATATTTGGTTCTGGATACTATGCTCTCACAAAACTCAGAGATTACTTCTTAAGGAGATTACCTGATACAGAAGTTATTAATTCTTGGAGAATTTTGGAGTATATCAAAATAGTTTTGAAAGAAAAACAGGAAATTCTCTGCATTAAAAACAACTGCATGTTTCATGAAGGACTTAGAGACACTCTCTCTTACTTACAATCCTCAGGTAGGTACAAAAAGAATATTTATCCTATCTAATTCACAAGTTCAGCACCCCATAAGGGCTACATGAATATGTATTAATTAGTTTGTTTGGAAAAAGAGAGAGGGAAAGAAGAACAGACCCAATTAGGAGTTCAAAGACTTGTTTTTAAGCAAATTTGTTAAGTTTTGGTTTTTACCATTTTTCAACATTGGAAATCAATATATTGAACAACTATATATTTAAAATAGGAAGTGTGTCCTTAAAAGTGCTTATATTTCCTGAGACATCCAGTAAAGTTTAAGAACTTACTTGAATTCTATTGTGGGGTTTTGGCTTTAATACATTTCCACTGTGAGGTTAATACAAGTCCAAAATTTCAGTCAAGCTCTTTCCAGTACTTTGTAACTTCTCTTAATCTTTTTTCATACAGCTATTGCTATTTATGATCATAAGAGAGAATTCAGGAAATTTTTAAGTAGTAACTTTCCACCTATTGCAAACTAGTCACAATGTTCCATGCAGAACAGAGGTGGCCCAGAGCCAGAAAATTCTGACATTTAAAAGGTCCTGACACTATTCAGAGATTTGTACCCAGTTACAAAACAAGGGTAGTTCACTCTCACAAAGGGGCTTTTATGTAACTGTGTCGCACAGCTCTGTTTCAGATTATTTCCTCTTTGACAGCATGGCTCAAAAGGTCAAGAGTTTGCCATTAGATTTTCACCCTACACTTTGAAATGGCTCTTTTCAGACATTTATTATGATTATTTCTTAGGAAATTCTCTATATTATTAGAAAGACATGTCTCTTAATTAAAAATAGGAATTGATTATTATATAATGTGTCTACTAACAGTGTCACATTTTAAATTTACTGTTAAAATCTGTACATCTGTCATCATATACATATGGTTTCCATCTTGAATTGGAGTACTAGAAATGTACCTCTGCATCTTCTCATCTGGTCATCATTACATGTATCATTAGAAGAATAGCATTTATTTGTTACATTTATCAGTTATAGTGTATCTGTTTATAATTGTTAATGTGATACTGTGTGACAAGTATTGGGTTCAAATAATTTATCTAACTGGAACAATTCAACTGTGAAAACTGCAAATAAGAGAAATGTACCTGGACTAGCCAGGGCCCAAAGGCAATGAATAATCAGGGTGCAGAGCCACCCTGGAGGATCTCAGGACAAAGATCCTGGACCTTAGGACTGAATTAGGCTATAATCTCGCATGATTACTTCTATGATCTCCGTGATTTCCAATGCAGTTATTAAATACTGCAATTTGGACTCAGGCTCTGGTTTTGTGAGTCATAGTCCAGCACTCATGCCAGCATAAAATTAGGATTAATCTGAAAACACTCACAAACTTCATGGATGTTGTATATAACTGAAATATATATCTCCTGAATAACCCATTCAATTTTTCCTTTTGAATTAAGCTCTTAAGCAAAGATACACGCTCATATCAAGAAACCCAAAAAGATAATGGTGGATTTAATGTCATTAAATATTAATTACAATGAACACTTGTAGACTTTTCCTGAATGCATTTATGCCTACTGGTACAAGGGCACTGAAATAATAAGGTAGCTATGACTATCATAATTCCTAATATGAGTCTTATGAGAAACAATAAATGTTCCTCTAAAAGGAGAGCAAACATTATTCACATACATAGCCACACTCTTATAAGGCTCTGGTGGCCAGTGTGTGGCATTGTTTCAAGGAGAGACAAAGTGCTGAATAACCCACGCTGCAGAAGAATGACTAAATAATCATTTGTTTAGCAGAGCTCCTCAACATTAGACAAGCAGATTTTTTTGTTTTTTGAGCACCTAACTATAACTAGTTCCTGTTCTACAACAACATGTGATGAGTTGGAAGTTAACTATGTAGTGAATATGTTGCAGAGCTGTTTTTGAATAAAAACATATCTAGTTGACAAAATCCCATTCCAATAAATTATAATGAATGAAATTTGTGTTTAACATTGCAAATGATGTATTTGCTTTATCTTTCTATGGTAAGTCCTAATTGTGGAAGTATGAAAGATGTGCCACTGAAGATAGGGGCAGAAAAAAAACAGATTACGAGTCTTAGTGAAATTTTGGAAAATTGGGTGTTATTTTCACCTATTCCTACATGCTAGAAAAAAATTCATAGCAGAGAAAGAGAGAAATAATACTTTCCCCTAATTTCACCAGGTAAGAGTAAATACTCTTATCTCCTGTAGTAAGGTATTCTCTATGGCACTTTTTATTTGTTATCTTATGTTATAGACTTTAGAACATTATTTTAACTCACTTCTCTCATCAAATCTAAATCTGTAAGGTCAAAGAGAGGCTTAATTTTCTTTGAAACTGCTACAGTACCTGACTCACTCTGGGGGTTCAGTGAACTGTGCCATTGGAGACATCATGGGTTATCATGCACAGACCCAAACAGATCTGCTGTTCCAACAAAGGAAACTACAGGAGAGCAGAGCTTGATGGCAGAATCAAGGTCACTGAATTCACAGATTACAGAATGGTGCCTCCCTGTATGCAGTAAAATATTGGTGGAGCAAAAATTGTGTAGACCTGGAGGGACAAAGGGACATGCTTCAAAAACATTTCTGTTCTGGGAGCAAGGAATTATATTTTGAAAATTAAAATAAAAAGAAAAGTATAGTGTCTGCTATTTTCCGCCTTTTTAGAAAACATGTGGTGATTAGTAAACTTGAAAATAATAGAATCTCCATGTCATTCAAGAAATATTTCATACGTGATTCTATAAATGCCTTAACATAGGGGTTAAAACATGCCTGGAAATCCCTAAGATAAAATTGTAAACAATGAGCAGTCAGTAGGCTTTGCCAATATGTGAGAAGGTAGAATACAGTTGGGGAAAAATAAAAAGGAACAGAGACCAAAGATTTCTAAATGAATTTTGAGAAGATATCACATGCAGTGTATTTACATATTTCTTAGAAAATAATACAAATAGCCTAGTTAGCTCAGTCTGGCTGAGCTTACAGGCTGTCTAATGTATACTTGCTTTTTTGCCTGAAAGTCAATTTTCTCCTCGTTTAGAAAGCAGGTTGGCTAAAGGAACAAAGAATTGCAGATACACAGGATGTATTGAAAACGGGTTTATTAACTTCACATTTTCTCAGTAGAAAGCCTTTCTACTGTTCTGAAAAGAATAAAATCCAATACATAACTTTGGAAGACTTTTTTACAAGCTTACGCGATGAGCCCTTCATTTGTCTTGGAGAGAAATTGAGTTTTGTATTGGAAGATGTTACCAGAATGCATTCAGTTTCAACATTGCCTATGCTTTAATCTGGAAATGTAAGACAGCATAATGTACTAAATCTAATAGTAGATCATATACATATGATTTAAAATTTGAAGCCGTTTTATATCATAATCACATGTATGTGAATCATAGAAATCAAACCATAGATAAAGGAAAACACAGAAAATGGTTCAACTGAAAGAATATTCATCTAATTAAAAATAGTTGTAATACTTTCAGTATTACAAAAAATACCTGTGCTTTACAAGTAAATGAGAAACACTGACTGAAACACTAAACCTGTTCTTTGATGTTTGAACCCTATTTCCTACAGAACATAGTTTTTCTATATGCAGTGCACACAGTGCTTTTAGGGGATAATTAACAGTTGTGGTTTTTTTTTTAAGTTAAAAACATAAAAGTAACATTAAGGACCACTGACTTCATAGACATGTTACTCAAAAAAGATGCTAAATTTATTGAAGCAATATTTAAAGAAATTTATTTTTTATCTGTCTTAGCTATTCTTTTATTCCTTCTTCTTGCCTTTTTTGAGATAATCAAGTTTTTTGTTGTTGTTGTTGTTCTACATTATCTCTTGTATTGGATTTTTAAGCTATACCTCTTTGAATTACTTTTTTAGAATTTGGGGATTAGAATTTATCATAGTCAGCATTAGTAAATATTTCATCAGTTTGCTAATTAAGACTTTACAACTGATTAATTCCATTTATTCCTTTATAACTCTATGTGCTATTGGGCATATTTTATAACTCACACTATACATTGCTATTAAATTTCCCTTAAGCATTCAATAGTATTTTAATAGTAATTTGTATATATCCACATATTTACTGTTTCCATTGGTCTTCCTTTTTACAGACCCAGGCTTCCATCTGAGATTATTGCCTTTCAAAATATGAAATTTCTTTTGTATTTTTGTAGTACAATAAATTTTCTAAGCTTATGTTTGCTTGAAATGTCTTTATTTCACCTTCAATTTCAAGAAGATGCTGGGTATAGTAAACTAGTTTGTTTTATTTTCTCTTAGCACTTTAAAAATGTGCTATGAGAAAATAATGACAATTTACCTTGTCTTCTGACTGCATTGTATCTGACATGAGGGAAGCCATTATGCTTATTTTTTTTTTCTTCTGAATGCATTGTATATATTTTTCCTGACTGCTTAAAATTTTTTATTTTGGTTGGGGAGGGTATAGCTCAAGTGGTGGAGTGCATGCTTAGCATGCATGAGGTCCTAGGTTCAAACCTCTATTAAATGAAGGTCTATTTTTTTCATATGCTGGAAACATTTACTTAGTGAAATATTAGCATCCTCTCAGTAGACATGTTCAAGCTGACATGAAGAGAAAATTTGAAAAAAGTGGCTATTAAGGGCTTAAGGTCCCTTCTGGTAAATAAATATTCTGTGATGAATCTGAGGTAAAGTTTTTGTACCTATTGTCCCTGATACCTATGCTAACCTAATTTTCATATATCACTATATAGAAGACAAACATTAAGCAGAGGTCGGAAGAATTGTTCTAAGAACCTTCCCTTGCATTTACAGGATTTTCTATTTCCACTTCTTGTTCAATATCTTACCCTCAGTATGGTTTACCCCCAGCAGATGATATAAAGTATGCCTATTACCCACATTTTTTGAGTTTGCATATGAATTAACAAATAAGCAATCACCTCACAGGTACCACAGACTTCCCCTCTATCCAGTAATTATGACTCCTTTGGGTTCACCAGGATCAGATTATGAAGATATCAGATCAGCCTGTACTAACCTCAAACTTTATCCTAAGGTCACCTCAGTAGGAAGACACAAAGAAGCAGATATTACAAAACAAAACAAAAAAGGTTTGATAGGCTGAATAATGGTATCTCAAGAGATATTCATGTTCTATCCTCTGTTAATGTTAATTTATATGGTAAAAGGGATTTGTAAATGTAAGTAACTTAAGGATTTTGAGTGGGGGAAAGTTCATCCTGAATCAGGATGATGGGCCCTAAATATAATCACAGTCATCCTTATAAAAGAAAGAGGCAAGAAGATCAAAGGAGGAAGAAGGAGAAATAACATTAGAAACAAGAAATTGTAGTGGTGAATGGGAAGGACCTTCTTGACCCAAGGAATGAAAACTATCTAAAACCTGAAAAAGGCAAGGAAAGGGATTCTTTCCTCAGAGCCTTACAGGGAAGTAGGCCTATGGACACTCTAATGATCACCCTGTATGACTCATTTTGTACTTCAAACTTCCAGAGCTCTGAGACAGTAAAATTTTTAAGCCACTAAATTTTTGGTAATTTGTTACAATCACAATAGTAAAGCAATACTATTAGTAAAGACTTTCCCCACATTTTAACACTTTCACCGCTTCTCTCCAAACCAACCCAAATATTATAAGAAGTTGGGTGATATCATTACTGAAATATTTAAGAAGGTACTAGCCTGCAAATGTGAAACACATCAAGTTTGAAGATATTTGTTTTCAGGAATCTTAACATGAAATAGTTTAAATTCAAACGATATACCAAAGTTTATATTTGAAACCCTCATCATAAAAAGGGCTCTCAGAACTTCCTGATTCTAAAATAATATTCAAATCCACTAGTGGTCTCTCTAATATCCATGATAAATATATATAATATACATATAAACTGTATAGCATATCTGAGTAAATGAAAGAAGACTAATTCAAACCCTTGTCTAATCTCAAAAGGAGACTTTTAAAACACCTACTGTAAAATGGAACACAAGTTTTTCTGTGTGTACATACCATATTAGATAAAGAAATGCAAGATACAGAAGATGAAAAAGTAACAACACTACTTGTGGAATATAATGTGGTTCAACTATGTTGGAGAATAATTCAGCATAACCTATTAATGCTGAGGAAGGCCATAATATATATATTATATACAATTTTTTTAAACTCTTACAATGGTATCTATATAAATAATCATGACTCTACTGTTAGTAATAATAACTACAAAAACAAACTAACTAAAAAACTATAGGAGCTATTAAAAAAACACAAAACTAAACCAAATAATAACTACAACAAGAAGAATGGAAACAACCTGTTTCCATAAAAAGGAGATGGTTATGGATAAAGAAGATGTGGTATACACACACACACACACACACACAAAGGAATACTACTCAGCCATAATAAAGAATAAAATAATGCCATTTGCAGCAACATGGATGGACCTGGAAATTGTGATTCCAAGTGAAGTAAGCCAGAAAGAGAAAGAAAAATGCCATATGATATCACTTATATGTAGAACCTAAAAAAAAAAGGACGCAACTAACTTGTCTACAAAACAGAAAGACTCACAGACACAGAGAACAAACTTATGGTTACTGGGGGTAAAGGGGCTGGGAAAGGATAAATTGGGAATTTGAATATTGCTCCTCTTTGGGATTGATGGAAATGTTATCTGTCTTGATTGTGGTAGTGGTTTCAGTGGTGTATACATCTATCAAAATTCATCAAATTGTACATTTGAAATATGTGTAGTTTGCTGTACAGGAACCATACCACAATAAAGGTGTTAAAAAAAAAAAGAAAAGAAAAATAGAATTACCAGGAAAAACTTACAAATGGACAATCATAGGAAGAGATAACATATTTTTCTTAGAAATGGATTAGTCAGATAAAATGAGAAGGATGTTGAAGATCTGAACAATAATATATTTCTTCTAATAAATCTATGATCAACAACAACAACAAAAAGAATGGTTAAATTTGGTATTTATATACTGTTGACTTCCTGAAAGCAGATAAAAAAATGAAATACAGCCATGTATCAATAAGAATGTATCTCAACCATATATTAAACAACATAAACCAACTGCAGAATACATGGAATATAACCCAATGTATACAAGATTCAGAAACACGAAAAAAAATTAAACACTATGTTGTCCCAGAATGATAATATATATAAATATAGTATACATATCAAATAAAGCAAGAAAATGATAAGCAAAGAACTCAGAATAGCAGTTACTTCTGGGGAAGAATGAGAGAATTTAACCTGGGGACAGGGAGGTGCGTGGGAAGTGGAATAGAAGGATTTAAAGTAGCACTGGTAATATTTTAAATTTAAGATGTTTATTTCCTTAATATTCTTTAAGCCAACTCTTTTCTGCTTGGGATCTGCTTGGGATCTTTAAAGCAACTTTCAGAGCAACCAAAGAAGAGTTATAAATCAAAACCCTTTTTAGATAAAGTATTTAAGAAAGTAACCTCTCTAGCATGGTTTCAAGTCACTATGATAAATTCTGCATTACTTACATGCTCAAAGGATACAACTGTTCATTTCACTTTATGCAAAACTGTCTAGAACTGGTTTATGTTTATTATAGCTTTAGTCCAGTTTTTTTCTCCTTTACTTCCTGGTCTTTGAAACATTTCCTTACTTGTCTCACTTTCTTTGAACTAGACTTTTTTTTAATGGGGTAAGTAAAAGCTTTTGAATCTCAGCTTCCCTGATATTTTTTCATTGTTGTTAACAATTATTTGAAGTCTCTGAGCCACAATTTAATTATCATTAAAATGATAATAACGTACACCTCAATAGAATTTTTTGCATGTAAAAATAGCATAAAACTTTCTAGCATAACACCTAGAAATTAGGAGATATTAATAGAATTTAGCTCTTCTTGCTTCTTTTTCTTATTTCAGTTTCAGTTCTACCCTTTTGGTACTGGGTACTCTGACTAGTTGCTTGTCCATTTTTTTCCTGTGCACTTCATCTATGGCTTAGTATCCCTGATCTGTAGCTCCACTTTCTGGAATATTTTTGCTTCCTTTTATTTTTAATCTACTCATTCTTTTAATAGCAATCTATCTTTCTTTCTCTCTACATTTTTTTTTCAAACTTGTTTTACTCTGAACCTGCCCACCTGACCAACAGGTCAGAGTTTCATCATTCCTGCTGCTATGTTGAGAGGTACTCTCATGAGTCACAAACAAGATTAATATGTAAAGAAACCCTCATTTATCCTTTTCTCTAAATTATTGCAGTTATTCTCCCATCACCATTGCCAGTTTGAACACACAAAAGTCCACCCTGTAGGTACAAAATAATTTTATATAGTTTTTTTAGGCAAAACTTTAAATTTTATTCATTGAAAAATCTATCATAAGAAATTCTAGGATCAGTGTACTGCCTACGCAGAAAACGGAGATCCTACTTCAGTATTACTTGTTGTTTCATCTTTAAACTCATTGGATTATGCCTCCCCTCCACAAAAAACATACTCAAATTACCAAAACAGATTAATCTTTCTGAGGGCATAGAAACAGTCAAGATTTCCCTCCATGTTTAAAATTGAGGAGGGACACCTTCAGAGCCTTACACATAGTTTAAAATTAGCCAGCAGTACATTTTTGTATATAGTAGTCTCACATACCAGTATCATAAACATACATAAAATAGGTTCTGTTGGTATTTAATTACTTCTGTTCATAACAGATATCCGATGTCCATTATGGATAGTTTATATTACTGATACATCATTATCTTGACACATACTGAGGCAGTTACTTGTGTTTGAAGTCTTCTTAGGCTTATTCATATTTAATGAATCATGAGCAGCAGAAGAAATGCAGTATTTTTGAAGCTCTTAGACATTGAACATAAAAAATACATTCATTTTAGTCCATAAAGCTCCCCAAAATTCTGTTATATAGGAAGGTAGAAAATTACAATGGCAAGAAAGACAAAGAACAAGTTAGGTAGCTGTGGTATGGCACCCTGCCAAATAGTTATGATAAGTCTGGCACTGTTTACTGTGCAACAAATGAAATAGCATTCTACATAGTACAGAGGCAATTAGGGAGTGGTTCCCTAGGCTACTTTAGTTAACACTATTATGAAGAGGCAAAATAATATCTAGGATCACGCTCATTAAAGGAACCCCAAAGCCTGTGGGATGTATTACTAATTTTATATATGCAGAGTTTTTTTTACTTGAAGAAAATTGTATTTTCTTTTTTACTTGAAATGATCAGAAAGGAGTATGGCTCAGAAGGCAGACACCATGAAGAGATCATATGAAAACAAATGAAATAAAGGTATTAAACATTTAATTGATATTCAAAATACTCAGTGTTCAATTTTGGTTTTATATGTGAATTCCAACCAGGAAGCATGTTTCAGAATCAAAAATGTGAAAACTAATATTGGTATTAGCTTGTCTTTTATTACATTAAATTTCTGTCATTTTATTCTTTACTTTTATATTTCTATGTGACCAAAAATATTTATATAATACAAGTGACATGGCTGGGTTTCTTTTACATTGGTTTATTTCATTCAATCATAAAATGGAATCCTGTTATGGGAAAGAGTTAATCAGAATTTATAAACAACTCATAGCTAAGCACAACAGATAAACAAAGAATAACATAATGTGGTTTCTACTCCATGGAGATTCATGTTCCTTTAAGGAAATGGGGAAAAAAAAACAGGCAGAAAAAACAAAACAAAAGAAAACTGGAGAACAATATTGGCAGGATACAAAATTGATACACAGAAATCTGTTGCTTTTCTATACACTAACAACAAACTATCAGAAAGAAAAATTAAGAACACAATTCCTTTTATAGTTGCATCAAAAAGAATAAAATACCTAGGAATAAATCGAACCAAAGAGGTAAAAGACTTGTACTCAGAAAATTATATGATGCTGATGAAGGAAATTTAAGACAAAACGAATAGAAAAGATATACCATAATCATGGATCAGAAGAATTAATAGTGTTAAAATGACCATACTCCCCAAAATAATCTACAGATTCAATGTAATCCTTATCAAAATACCAATGGATTTTTTTCAAAGAATTAGAGCAAATAATTCTAAAATTTGTACGGAAACACAAAAGACTCTAAATAGCCAAAGCAATCTTGAGAGAGAAGAAAAAGCTGGAGGTAGAATGCTTTTTGATTTCAACCTATACAAAGCTATAGTAATCAAAACAATATGATTCTGTCACAAAAACAGACACCTAGAACAATGGAACAGAATAGAGAGCCCAGAAATAAACCCAAATTTATATGATTAATTAAGTCAAGAATATACAATGGGGACAAGCCTCTTCAATAAATGGTGTTGGGAAAACTAGATAGTACATGCAAAATAATCAGACTGAATGACTTTCTCACACCATAAGCAAAAATAAACTGAGATGGATTAAAAACTTAAATGTAAGAGCTGAAGCTGTAACATTTCTAGAAGAAAATATAGGGAGCATACTCTTTGATACTGGAATTAGCAATATATTTTAGATATGTCTCTTCAGGCAAAGGAAACAAAGCAAAAATAAACAAATGGTACTAAATCAAACTAAAAGCTTCTGCACAGCAAAGGAAACTATCAATAAAATGAAAAGGCAGCCTACTGAGTGCGAGGAGATATTCGCAAATGATATACCCAAAAGAAGTTAATATCCAAAATATACAAAGAACTCATACAACTCAACATCAAGACAACAAACAACCTGATTCATAAAATGGGCAGAAGACCTGAATAGACATATATCCGAAGAAGTTATACAGCTGATCAACAGACACATGAAAAGACGCTCAACATTGCTAATCATCAGGGAAATGCAAATCAAAACCATGAGATACCACCTTACACCTATCAGAATGGCTCTTATAGAAGACAACAAGTAACAAGTGTTGGAGAGATTGTGGAGAAAAGGGAACCCTCCTACACTCTTGGTGGAATTGTAAATTGTTGCAGCCACTATGGAAAACATTATGAAGGTTCCTCATAAAAGTAAAAATAAAATTACCATGTGATCCAGCAAATTCACTTCTGGGTATTTACCCAAAGAGAACAAAAACACTAACTCAAAAAAATGTATGCACTTTAATGTTCATTGCAGCATTATTTACAATAGACAAGATATGAAAATAATATGTGTCCATTGACACATGAATAGATAAAGAAAATATTATATACACACTATATATATAAAACTCAGCCATAAAAAAAGAATCTTGACATTTGTGATAACATGGGTAGATCCAGAGGGTATTATTCTAAGTGAAATAAGTCAGAGAGGAAAAGACAAATACTACATGATCTCTCTTACATGTGGAATCCAAAAAACAAACAAACAAAAAACCTCAGTAAACTAAAGAAAGACTCATATATACAGAGAATAATTGGTGGTTGCCAGAGGGATGGGGGTCGGGGGTGGGTGAAATAGATGTAAGGGATCAAGAGGTGCAAATTATATAATAAATAAATTGGAAGTATAATATACAGCATGAGGATTATGGTCAATAATATAACTTTGTATGCGAACAGATAGTTACCTGATTTATCATGGTAGTCTTTTCGTTAATGTATGCACATGTCAAAACATTATGTAGTATATACTTGAAACCAATATAATATTGCACATTAACTGTATTTACATTTTAACCATGTTTTAGGCTGAAATAATGTGATCAACGATAATCATTTTACTTTAATGATAACTTAGGTTACCGTGTACTTAACCACTTTTAACATGATTCACCTAAAGAATATTAAAAGTAACAAACATAAATTCCTATAGCTAATCTAATCATGGACCCATTCTCAGTCCACTATGATGTTCCCTTATTGAAAGCAAACGCTTCATAAATTATAAATAACTCTTTCACTGTTGTTGTTGTTGTTGTTCTCTGTTTTTTTTGAGTGGAAGTTGTTTCAATGGGTACTAGACTTTTACTTAGTTCATTTCTTTCCTCCAATAGACCTCAAGGACATTTTGCTAATTTGAGCATCTCTATCAACCATCTTGAGACTCTCCGTTTCATTAACAAATGAGTATTTCAGACCACCCCAAGGTCTTTCAATAATTGTGAAATTCCTCTCTCTATAGTCAGTTGTTCTATTATATCTCTGTGAGTAAACAAGCTGTTAGAATGAACACATACACGTCAATCTTTTATGCCTTTCCATTTCATAGGGTCACCTGTGTTTAACACTGGTTCCACTGTAAACACTTCAATGACAAAAAACATGCTTTTAAAGGAGGAGTACTTTTGATTAAAGAAAGGAAAATAAAGGTTCTAAACATCAGTATCATATTCACATTCTCATAATGAATTATATTACTCTTTATTTCCTGAAGAACTATATATTTATGCATGAAAAATAAGCTTTCAATCTATAAGAATGTGTTATTTAACACTTACAGGGTTTTTGTAAGTAGTATAAACTGCATAATTGTTGACTATCACTTTTAGCATTTATATTTCTTCCTTTATTTCTTCACTGCTGTTCTTTGTCCTCTGGAAATGTTAAATATTTACCAATAAAAAGATTGACATTCCTAGACTTCAGTTCTCTAAAAAATAAACATTTGATTTAAATTGCCTTAAAAATGTTAAGGAATTTATAGACCATCTTCTTTCCAACTACAAAATATCAATGGAATGAACACTAAGAAACATATTATATATCCAAATTGAAACGTACGTGAAGTCTGATAAGGAGTTTCTCAATAGGAAAATTTCTTACTTTATTTCTGGCTGCATTGTGAAATGTTTTTTACAACATCTGGTCTGTGGATCATGGAGGTTAAAACTATTTTCATAACAACACTTAGGTGTTTCTTGCCATTTTCACATCTGACACCTGCACTGATGGTGCAAAAGAATTAATGGGTGAAAGTGACTGTATAAATCAGGGCAATGGCTAAATTTTAATAGTAGTCATTTGCAGTGAAAATAAAATGCCAATTTCATTTAAGATAAGCTAGTAATATTTATTCATTTGATTAAACAAAGTTAAATACATCTTTTAAAAAATACATTTTTTAAAGAAAATATTCCTTACAACAAAAGGGGAGTCAAATTGTGGTTATTTAGACTTCAGCATTTGGCAGACATTTTCTTAAAAATGAACAAAAGGAGCACACCACTTTAAGGAAAACAAATGACAGTGTTTATATTAAATGATAAAATTTAAGATTTTGAAAGAATATTAAAATTTTGGAAGACTTGTATCTGTCACTATGAGCTTGGCAGCCTCCCAATTCTTAAAGACTTTTCTAATTAGATCAGCAGTGACATTAACAAAGATATAATTTTCTTTTGTTATTTTTAAGTGACAAGTGATAACTTTTGGACCTACATAATCAGTGAACCAATATTTTCCAAATGACCAGTCCATGATGTTCGAAATTGCTTGTGGGTAAAATATTCCTTCAAAGTGCAAACTACATAAATGGATTTTAATATGAGAGTGCTAAAGCTTAATGATAAGCTTTCAAATTCCACATTGCATTTTGCTTTGAAGAAATTACCACATGTTGAATTTGGCTTAGTGTCACAAAAGAATATCCACTATTATCTAAAAAAAATTAAAATACTTCTCCTTTTCTAAGTACATATTTGTGGGAATCCTGCTTTTCCTCATATGTTTCAGTCAAAAGAACAAATTGAAATTGTTATCTTCCACTCAGCCAGCAGTTAAAGATATATACATAAACGTAAATCTATATTACCTCACTAGCTTTTTATTGTTTTGGAAATACAGTCATTTTTCATTTTTAAAAGATACCAGTTTTTATAAAAATATAATAAGTTTTATATTGTGATTATCAACTGAGTTAATCATTATTTAATATTTTTATTGCTTTTATTATTTCAATAGAGGTATTAATTGGTATACCCACTTGAAGAAAAGCTCATTGATAATCTCGATAATATTTGAGGGAGGGCAAATATTTATTGAAAGGGTCAAGTTTTTTTATTTCTTGACCTAAGTATTTGTTACACAGAAGTTTACTTTGAGGTAAACAGTTGAGCTGTACATTTTTTGCTTTGTCCTCTTTTGTATACCTGCAAGCTATGTTACACAGTTTGAAAAGCTTTAATAATAGAAAGTTTACTAGAGTCTTTTGAGAAAGACTTATGAAACTTCTTCTCCTATGGGAATGACTGAAAAAGCAGATAGCCTGGATTGCCATTGATAGTCACCTTATAATCAGCCTTGGAATAATTCTGAGTCTCCCCAAATTGAGAACTTACTAATTCTAATAATGTACTGTACTTCTTTTGGATATTAAATGCAGAATTTTATGAAATTATGGGTATAATAATATTTCTTCCTTTCTGATGCTTATACTTTATTTACTTAATATTATTTCATTGGCTCAAAATATAGTACATTATTGAATAAAAGTAACAAATGCAATCATTCTTGTTTTTTTCTAGATCTCCAAAAAAGCAGTTTTAAAACTTTACTCTCAACTAATGATGTTTGGTGAATTTTTTAAATTAAATAATTTTTATTATATTGAGAAGCCACAATTTAAAAAAAAAACTTGAGTTTTTTAAAAACTGTTAACAAATGTTGAACTTTATTAAATGACTTTCTCATAATTACTGAAATGACTATATGGGTTACATCCTTTATACTTTTATTTTGTCACTATGGTAGATTGTATGACTGATTTTTAATGTTAAACCAATTTTGCTCTCCTTGTTTAATTTTTATAACCAATTTGATAATAAGATATAACTACTGAAAATATATTTCTGACTTTACTTTGCAATTTTGTTTTAAGTGTTTTTCAAGTATGTTCATGAATGATGACCTACAGCTTATCCTTTCTTGTGATTGCCTTGTCAAGTTTTACTCTTGAAGTTAACCTGTACTCATAAGATAGATTGGGAAGTGTTCTTTTTTATGTTTATGGCAAGAGTTTGTGTAAGTTTTATAAAAAATAAACTTACTATTTTGAGATAATTGTAAAATTACATGGGGTTGTAAGAAATCATACAGAGCGATCCTATGTACACTTTATGCATTTGCCACAATGGTAATGTTTTGTGAAACTATACAATATCACAGTCAAGATATTGACATTGAAACAATAAAAACAGAACAGTTCATTCAACAAAATAATATATTGTATTGTCTTTTTATACTCACCCCACATCCCTCCTAACCTGTACCCCCATCCCTGAACTCTAGATACCACTAATCTGTTATATAAATGGAGTCATATAAAATATTATACAAACGGAATCATAAATTAATAGTTGGCTTTTTTCAGTCAGCATAATTCTCTGGAGATTCATTTAGGCTACTGTTTCTATCAATGGTTATTCCTTTTTATTGCTGAGTAGTGTCCCATGGTATAGATATACCACAGCTTGTTTAGCCTGTCACCCATTGAACAACATTGGATAGTTTTAGTTTGGGGTTATTGTGACTAAAGCTGATATGAACATTTGTGTATAAGATATTGTGTGAACATAAGATTTTCCTTTCTCTGGGGTTAAATGCCTAGGAGTACAATTTCTGGGTTATACAGTAGTCACGTGTTTAATTTTACCTACTTTTTTGCTTTTGTTTTTCTTTTTTATTGAGATGAAATTTATACAGCATAAAATTAACCATGTTAAAATGTACAGTTCAGTAGTACTAGTGCATTCACAGAGCTGTGCAGTTATTACTGTATCTAATTCTAAAACATTTCCTCACCCCCAAAGAAGACCTCATGCCCATTGAACAATAACTCCCCACCTCTCTTTACCACCAGCCCTGACAACCACTAATCTGCTTTCTGACTCTGTGGATTTAACTATCTTTGGTATTTTACATAAATGGAATCATGTAGTATGTGACCTTTTGCATCTGGCTTTCTTCACTTGGCATAATGTTTTTGAGCTTCATTCATACTACAGTATCTATCAGGCTTTATTCATTTTGTGGACTGAATAACATCCCGCTGTATGGATGTACTACATTTTGTTTACATGTCCATTAGATGACAGATGTTTGTCTACATCTTGGCTATTGTGATTAATGCTGCTATCAATATTTGTGTACAAATATTTGTTTGAATACCTTTTCTCAGTTCTTGTGCATATCCAAGAGTGGAATTACTGGGTCATATAGAAGTTCTGTGTTTAACTTGTTGAGGAACCATCAAATTGAGATAGTGTTTGTGAGGGTCTGTGGTGTAAGAAAATTCATATTTACTTCTAAGGCACACCTTCAATATATCTTAATCCAATATAGAGATTTTTAATGGAGTTTGTCTATAATTTACAAGTACATAGATTTCAATATCTGATGCTTGTAGCCTCATGAAGCTTTCGAAGTGTTGATTACTGTCTCCAATTCTATTAATTGGTTAATAATTCAGCTGATTCTTACTGAATTGGTAAAAGTCCAGGAAAACAGTAGCTCCTATGACCTGGATATTCTACTAAGTCTCCAACCTCCTCTAGATCCTAGCCCAATAATTTTTCACTGGTCTATTAATTAAAAATGACTTGAAGCAGAATTTTAAAACAATTTTTTCTGATTTGGGGCCTTTTAAAGTAAGTTCTGTGCAAATAATTAGTCTGCCATTAATAAAGGAATTTACAGATACATTATTATTTCATTATTTAATTGCTGTAAGCACTAGAGATTCATTCTAAATGAATGCATACATCAATTATCCACTGCCTGCTCTGAAAGGCAACTTTTCCCTTTCCATTATACTGTTTCAACACATTCCCTTGTGTGAAATAAATCATTCATCCCTTCCTTTGAGGTTTGTACTTTGCCAGTAACACTTTCTAAACAGTTTCTATCTGCCTCTCTCAGATATCATTTAGCCAATGTTCTTATATTTCCTCATGATCAATTCCAAAGATGTCTTTCTTGTTCTTTTGGGAAGTCTTAAATTTTTTCCCAACAATTTTGAACGCTTGATTCTCAGAAGTGAAATAATGTTTTCTGAATTCAATAACAATGCCTATATGAAGTTGATTACAAAGGGATGTGAGAAAAATTTTTACAGTGACAGAAATATTCAATATCTTGGCTGTGTAGATGTTTACACAATTGTATGCCTTTATCAAAGCTCACAGATTCTTATACAAAAGCAGATGAATTTTACTGTACATGAAATTTTAAAAGTGAATCAAAATATAATTTGGGGAGCAAAAGAAGCTTATGGAATTCTCTCCTTGAAAAAAATAGATTGGCACCCATACTAATTATAATCATAGCTAACTCATAACAACGGTCAAAGAATATGTTTAATAGCACATGTGTTATCCTGGCATTACTTAATGACCCCTAAGACAGTTGTCATGACTTTCTAGATCTGATCTGCATTGTCCAATATGGTAATCAACAGCTACATGTGGCTGTGTATATTTAAATTTATTAAAATTAAATAAATTAAAATTTTAGTTTCTCAATCACACTAGCCACATTTCAAGTGTTTAGGCAAAATACCTTAGAGGCTACCATATTGGACATCACAGATATAGAATATTGCCTTTATCACAGAGGAGTCTAGTAGACAGCTCTATTCTAGATAGTTACCTAATTATTCTTAAGAGATACTTAAAGAATTGTATTTTCCAGCCTTTCAGCTATTGAAAATATTTGATTTAAAATACATATGCTGTACCAAATATCTTACAAAATTTATATTAAATATGTGGTTACTGTGAGCAATGTTTTATATATTATCATCTAGATGTCAATTATAAAATAATTCAATAGATTAGTTTGTTCCTTAAAAAGTGTAAAATAATATAATAACAATTAGGTATATGCAAATATATATGCATAACTCAAGGTAGTTCTCAATATAAAATATATTATTAAGCGTGACACAGTTTAGTACCATAAGAATACAGAAGGATGGGTTTTGTCATTTTAAGAATGCAGATGAATCAGTTTTTAAGTCATGAAGGTAGGGACATTATGGAAGAACTTGGAGCTGTAAGGAATGTGTTAAATTTCCTAAGTAGATAAAATAGAATCCATAAAAATTCATGAAATGTCATAGAGTAAGAAATTCTGAGTGGAAAGGAGACAGAAGAGATGAAGACATAGAGAGCTGTGTGCTTTCCAAATTGATTAATCAAATCTAAATACATAGAATCCATTTTAGGGAAAAAGTAAAAGATAATGCTAGAAAGACAGAAAAAATTATGTTTGTGAGTTTTTGATAAGAAATAAACTCTTTTAACAAATATAAATCATTTACAATGGTAATAGACAGTTTTGAGCAAGACTGATTCAGTTATGGTGTGTTAAGAGTATGAATACAACAGCCTGATTATGATATGCTAGGGTCCAGTCTGAAAATAGAGTGAACAGTTAGAAAATTGAGACTATGTGGATGAGGCACAAAAATAATGGCTTGATAATAAGCATCGACAGATATAAATGTATGGGAGAAACAGCAACACAATTTCATATGTTATCTACCATCACCAACCTGACCATCGTTTTCAAAGGACTCAAAGAGAAAGGATGTGTTTATTAGTATATGAGTATTCTTCTTAAAGAGACCAATGATCAAATGAGAAAAAAATATTGTTATAAATAATATCAATCTTTGGGATTTACTGCACCTGAGTTTTTTGTCTATAACGTAAAAATTTTAAAACTCTCAACTAAAAGTAGCTGTAAATTACATTTTACAAAATAATAACTAATATTTATACATCACTAATAACTTGAGGTATAAACTTTTTACACCTATGTTTTTAGTTCATTGTTACAGCAACACTTTTAAGTAAGATCTATTGCTATTGATATTTTTAAGGATAAAGGCATTTAGATTAAGATAGGACAGATAATTTTTTTAAAAAAAGCAACCAAGTGTCAGAGTTTATTGAAAATATGTTTGATGTCTAATCTGAAGTTCTATACTGTTACATTTTATGCTTCTCCTGGTTTCTTTAGATTCTTTGGATTATTCTGACCTCATGAAGCCTTCTATATTTTGACTGCAGAAAACATTATTTCACTTCTGATAATTGTATGTTCAAAAATATGTTTGAAAAAATTTAAAAGTTTATAAGAGGAAACATTAAAATATTATTTATTTACAAAAATTGTGTATGGTTTTGTAAGTTGGAATAAGGGATTTTAAAAAATATTAAATGTAATGAGGGAACTAATGCAGTCTGTTATTTGTGAGAGAAAATCTGACATACACTTTCTAATGAGGACAAGGTGTGCTCTGTAGAGTATGGATTTAGTGGAGTAGTAGTGCCATTAAGGTGAACAATTGTAAAACTATTGTAGAGACAAAAGGAGATCTGTTTTTAAAGTAGGAAGTGTTTTAAAGAGGGAATATTAGAAATAGCAAAAATGGATTGTTATTAATGGTTTGGAAGAGGCCAGACTTGAGAGTACTTGCTGAAAGATAAGAAGTAGGGGTAAAAAAAGTGAAATAAAGGTAATTGAATACCTTTAATTGAAAAAAATAGATATATCTTTATATATTTTAATGCTATATATTTATAATTATATGTCATATTATAAATAAAATGTTAAAATATTTTCATAAAATTATTATAAAGTAATATGTTTACTACACTATTCATCATCTAATATTGAGCTCTTTCCAATTGTGTCACTAAAGTATCACTGAAATGTTTTAGTTAACTGTACCTGCAGATATTATAGTTTTATATACAGAAAAATGCTTTTTTCCAGAAATTCCAACTTATTAATAAAATACTAAATACTTCTTTAGGATTGACTAGAATGAAATTCTCTCATTAAGTCTCTCATTTGCATTTATCATTTCACATGGTTTAGAAACTTTCAACAGAGTTTTAGTCCTTCCTTCTAATTCTTCAGTTTAAACAGTGTAAATCAACTCAAAATATTTTAAATATATTTTATAATTTAAAAATAATTTTTAATAAAATTTTAAATATTTATACACCTTGATTTTCAATTGTCTTATTAGCTGAGGAAACTAACAACATTGATTTTATTCTTATGGTTTTCCTAGGTTATTTATGTTAACTTCAAATTTTTTATAAATATTAAAATTCATGACATCTTAAAAATTTTGTCTATCTGCAGTGATTCATTTATGTTTAAATAGCTCAAAGTTTTAAGCAGGTATATCAAAAGTAATTTTAGATGTAATAAAATATTTTGGATGGATATATTTGTCCTGTGTTTGAAACTATATACTAGTCCTTTCAAAGAGATTCCGTGATATAATACATTCAGCCAATATTCAAAGAGCTATTTGTGAAACTACCTTTTCATTAGAATATTCGTGCATTAAATAATCATTAAAATATAATTTCACATTTTCTTTTATCTCAAAAATCTGTTTTGCTTATATAGACAAGCCTGGATTAAATTACTCTAAATATGCACAAATATTCACAGCTTTCCTATCTGTCCTTTTGGATAAGGGGTATGAAAGCTTATTTGCTAAACTGCAAAGTGCTATTAAAATATATGACCTTATTATAAAAATGTCATTTTATAAGTGACAAGGAAAATTGCTTCCTGTATATGGTGAAATAAATATCACAGTTTTCCTTATTCCTTTTCAGATCCTCATATTAAACCAGATCATCATCAGTTTTTCCACTTAAATACAAGGGGTTCACTGGGTAAGTTAATAATTTTTGTGTTACTATAGCATATTGTCATGTGACCTAGGTTATTTAAATGCATTTGGCTCTCTCCTATCCTGGATTTAAATATTTGATTAATGCTTTCTAAAGTCTATTAGTATTTTCTACTTATTTTCTCTACTTCCTCTTTTCATGAAGAAGCTAAAACTGACAAAGTGAAAAAGTATTGATTTCTGTTCCCCTCTCTTTCTTCTTTGGTATTTCTTGAAGTTTTTCACTGGAGACATTTTAATAATCACTCAAGCAAATGAGTGCCTCATTATCATCATTTGGTCTTATAGCCAGATGATCAGTTTAGGTTTCTTGAGACAGATGCAAATAAGTAGAAATAATACATACAAATGAGAGTTAATATGGCATTTTCAAAGTATTATGTAGAAAATTAATTAAATATCTAAAATCTATATATTTTATAAATATCTGTAAGTAAATACTAATATTGACATGTATATTATAATGATATAAATACATATTAAGTTAAACTATTACAGGTCTTCAGAACACATTAATCCACAACTATTCACTGAACTTCTATGTTCTAAGCACTGCTCTTTTTAGTGGGGAAAGGAGAGGAAAGGTCTAATGCCTGCCTCCAAGAAGTTCACACACTGAGGAGGACTCAGACATATAACAAACAGACATATATTCATGCTGTAGAAGAACATAGAATGAGCACCTCACCAGGTCTTCGTGGATGAAGTCTCTTCCTAGAGAAAGGAGTGCTAAATTGATGGCTGAAGTCTGAACAGAGCTTAGCAGAAGAATTAGCAGAGAATTCCAGCCAGGAGGAAGAGTGCCTTCCAAAACTATAGATCAGAGGCCAATGGATGGTGAGAAAACATGAGTTTTACAAGTGTTACAAGAGGAAAGAACCATGTGGTAAGGCTTTAGAGGTTATCAGAGGCTAGGTTAAGTGGCCCATGTTAGATGTTTGGATTTGACCCTAGGGCAATGGGCAGGGGCTGGAGATCTTTATAAGAGGTGTACACATGCTCAGATTTGCATTAATGTGAACAAGGTAATTCTAGGTTTATGAACTGGGGATCAAGATTAGGTGTTAAGCAGCTTTAGTGAAATAAGATATGATGGCCTTGACTTGAGTAATGATGGGAAGGATGAAACAATCTGGATAGAGAGGTGAAGAGCAACACAGATAAGACTAGAAAAAGACTTCTTTGATTGAGAAGTGAGTGACATTTTAATAAATATAACTGCCAGAAAGTTTTCCAAGGAGAATTTCCCTTTTAACATTTTGAGTTATGCGGTCATATAAATACATACAGTATTCAATGCACAAAGAAATAAAGTAAGACTTTTTCATTATGTAAAAGTTCATATTTACAGAATTTACTTATGTAAACTATCTCCACCACCCTAAGGAAATTTGTTTATTATTCATCACAAAATAATCTTTACCATTATCTGTTAGCTGCTGTGTAAATTTTTTAAAAAAAGGAAGTATTTAAAAAATTATGAACATTCTAATTTTGTGTACGTATTTGGCCTTATCTTAATGATATAATCTTGCTAGAAAAGAATGTTTCATAGACCTCTTTGAAATCATTTCCTAAAGTCTACCTTTACCACATAATCACATCCCTCTTTTTATAATGGCTTTTATTGGTATAAATAGACAAGCAGAGACTGAGTTCCAGTCAGTTATAATAAGCTAACCGTACATAGTTTAGCTAATTTTTGTTACTAAGCAAAATGAATGAGATATTGTTTTATTTTTGCTTAAGACTGAAAGCTTTTATATTACTTGTGTACATTAGTGAACCATTATACCATGAGAAATTATTAAATTATTGGCTATCTTTTTCAAAATCTTTGACTACATTTTATTAAGTGTCTTCTTAAGAAATGCATTATGAGTCACTAGTTCCATTTTTAACAGAATTATTTTCTTTTTACTCTGTTCTTAAAAACAATGTCTAAGTGAAAAACAAGTCTAAAGTTTATTGGAGTAGCCTATCACTTTCCTTTACAGAATGCAACATAACTCCTACAGGATCATTCAACGTTCATGCAGATCACTATTTATTAGCAGGGGAAAGCAGCTACATTAAATGAGAAAGGAATTCCCCTCCCCACCAAGCTATCCTCTGTACCTGACCCTCTATATTCTTTCGTGTGGCATTTTAATCTAATGATTCCTCTGTAAAGATGTTTTACATGCTTATGAGATAAGAGTTCCCTTTATATTTAGAAAGCTTCTTGCCTAAAAATGATAATATCAAACAATCCAAAGACAAACTTACAGCTTCAAGATATTTTTGAAAACATAGGGGAGAATGTTTTTCTATTGTTTCTTAACCATGCATTATGTATATCCCCAAAGCAGGTGAGTGATATAAGGAGTTGGTGTTCAGAATCATTAAGTAATAAGAATCATGTAGATTTTAGTTGTTATAAGGTGATATATATTAAAATTTTAAATAAGAATAAAATTATCTCTATATAAAATTATTCTTTTTGAGTGACTTGGCACATGCTTCTTGATAAATGTGACTGCTTCAGTCCTTGACTTCCCATGCATCACTATGAGAGCATTGAACTCAGTTGTGTATGTTTAAATTTGTATTGTTTATTAACAAATACTTCTGTGAAAGACCTGGCCTCTAAGCTTATGAAATTTCTCTAACAAGGAAGGAAGTCTGGTAAGTAAATATACTGTCCATTGAAAATTCATTAAATAGTCATACCTTCTTGTGTAGTGCCACATTCTTGAAGCATGATGAAGACGATTAGAGGGAAAAGATTTGGCAGGTTTGGGCAGCTGGTCACTAAGACTATTTTCAATCCCAGCACAGAAGCTCTTCTAACCATTATCACTTCCTTCACTGTCTTCAACTACATAATTTACTCTTACGATATGCTCAATATACTATCCCGACTGAGACTAGGAAGCTTGTAATCAGTGGGAAGCCTGTCCCTGTTTTCCAGGACTAAGATTTCACTAGCCTGAAGAGTAGTAGAGTGCTAAGTATGATATGGAGTTCATTGGTGTGGAATAAAAGTGTCATTATCAGTTTCTATTTTCCTGATGTTTTCCTGTTTGTGATAGGAGTGAGCCATGAAAGTATCTTATCTCTTTCCAGATTGTCAGCAGTGTTTCCCACACTAATAATTGCTTGTTTCTTTTAGACAAGAATATCCAAGACAACTTCAGTATCATGACCATAGTGTATGTATGACTACCATCCAAAAGAAAGTAGATGGCCATTCTGACAGACTGTGATTTGATGATTCTGCTATCTAGAACATTATTTCTGCATTCTAAGACACTGCCAAGTCTAGGCAAATGAGAAATTCACTGACATGGCCTTCTGTGTACCAAAGCCAGACATATCTTTCAAAGATCTGTTTTACAGTCTCAAAAAGTTGCTAAAGAACTTTCATGTCAGTAGGGTGGAGAAGCAAACATTGGATGAGCTATTGAGGGATAGGCTGGGTTGCACTGAGATGACGTGGTCCTCCAGAAATCCACTATTTCTGGAGTTAGAATCATGTTGGCTACAGCAATAGTTGGTGTAAATCTCACTGTCTACATTGTCAGTCCCAAAAAGAGTTTAAAGGAAAAGTGGCACTCAGATGCCATGGAGACAGTGTTCTGACTCTTTTTTCCATGACATTGAGGATTTTTCATCTTCCACTCATTCCACCCCAGATCCAATTAAGTGAAAGAAAGGTGATCAGGATCCTTTCCCTCATATGTTAAATATGTCAGAGCCACTAACAACACTGTTTCTATTAGGGGAAATATATGTGCATGTGCAAACACACATACATATACATATACACAGAAAATACATATAACCATGAAATATTTAGAATCATTTCAAAGGTAAAATATAGAAAGATTGGAAAGAAGAAGAAGAATTGTATGGAAGATGTTCTATGGATATTCTCTCTAGGAAGAAATATTTAATTTGACCCCAAAAAGTTGAGTCAGGTGAGGTATTAAGACACACACACACACACAAAAACACACAGGTGGCTAAAAAGTTGGTAGGTATAGTTAATAAAAGACCACTTCGCAATGTATTGAGAAGAAACAATGAGATAAAGACTTAAAATGGAGTTAGAGAAAAGAGGGAGTTCTTTATCAAGGCATTGTAGGCCATGATAAAGAATTGTTAGAATTATTATTTCATCCTAAGTCAATGTAGAGCCATTGCATAGTTTGATCCAAATTGCATACACACACACACATATATATATGTATTTGTATGTATGTGTAAATGCTTATATAAAACATCAACCATTATGCAGAGGCTATATTGGAGACAGATGAAATCGGAGGTATTAAGTTGGCTAGAGCTGCCATAATGAAATAACACTGACTGGGTGGCTTAAAAACAAAAATTTACTTTCTCACAGTTCTTCAGCCTGAGAGTCTAAAATCAAGGGAGTCCAAAACAACTGCTGCAGGGCTGGTTTCTCGTGAGGCCTCTCTCTTTAGCTTGCAGAGAGCTGCTTTCGCCTTCAGTCCTCCCGTATCCTTTTCCTCTGTGTTTGCGCATTCTTGGTGTCTTACTTTTCTCATAAGAACACTAAGTGCTGTTGGATTAGGGCCCCACCGTTATGACCCCATTTGATTTTAAATGCCTCCTTAATAGCCCTATTTTCAGTCACATTGGGAATTAGAGCTTCCTCATATTAAGTGAGGGGGAATAATTCAGTCCCTCACAGAAGGGAAGGAGCAGCCAATCACAAGCTTTTAGAGAATTCCAGATAGCATTGGAATTAGATGTTGTCAACAAAAAGGAAAGAAGGAAGTAAATCTAAACTATATTTTGGAGATGGATTGGATAGGCTAATGGTAGATGATGCCTCCGTCTTCCTTACTCTGATTTGAGCAATAGTTAGATGAAGGCAACAATTACTGTTATTAATTTGAGTAGAAAAGAAACATTCTGAGACTGAGGAAGGAAGGAGATATAGATTCATTAGGGACATATTAAGTGTGTGTTACTATGATTATGAAATACTTGAGGAAGATCTTTTGGAAAAGGATATACCTAAACAGACTTCCATATACTGAGTGAAATTTAACTTGGTAAGGGATTAGAAGGAGTGAGAGCTAGGGATACATTTCATGAATTAAGAATAGCATTTGTAATGGCTGGTAGATGACAAGAACTTATTTTGAAGTAGATTTTAGGGGCTGGTGAGTTAGGGACAAGTTTTCATAGGTCTAATTCACCTTGTGAGAGAATTTGACTTTATTTTAAATTCAGGAATAAATGTTCATGGGAAATTTTATGATAAGATTTGTAAACTATAAGAAGAAATACAGGAAAAATAGTCAACTTGGTACTTCTCCAAAAAGCCACCTATTTTTACATAAAGTACTTTCATTTGGATAGGACTAAAAAAGGAAAAAAAAAAAGCTACTTAAATAATTGTCTTACATGTAATCCAGACATTAAATATTATACAATAAAACTTAATAGCAATGAATTTCTGGGCATCGGGTGAAATTTTTCCATTGAATTTATTCTCTGTACAAACTCACAGAGCTGGAAAATGTGTAATACTAATATTAATACTAATATTGTGTATACCTGATTCAGTCAGAGTACCTTCAGTATTTCAGACTCTGTATCAAAGATTAATTACTGGGATCATTATCAAAGACCAAATGATACCTTACACATTTATAACAAATCAGTACTAAGTTATAACCAGAAATGAAGCTGCATTATTAAATAAAATATTTTCATTTATATTGACCTAGTCCTCCTGTATTCACTTTTAAATGTATGGTAAACAGCTTTGGAAGTTAAATCAGTTAGGCCTTCTTATGCAAGCATGGTTGAATTAGATGCTAACTATAGTAAGCTTCATCAGAGTAGCATTTTGGAGGCACAAGGCAAATCTCAGTTGTAGCTAGAAACAAAAGGAAAACCCTAACAGTGAGTATCCTTACAGGTAACTGAATTTCGTCATTCTAGTTAGCAACAATAATATGTTTAAAAATTAAACTGGTCTTAAAAATCTCAACCATGAATTATATTATTCTTGACAGTATAATAATGTTTTGCTTTTTTACTAAATACACCTTCTGTAAAAAACAGAAGTTAGTGAGCTGTTGAATTTGAAATGATAAAAAACAAAGGGTGAAGTCTAGGCCATTATACTTTTAGTAGAAGCTGCATAACAGTGCATCACTTTTCTTCAGAAAGGTTTTACAAAAAAGGATTAGTTTTGGAAATGTTGATTAGGTTTGGTCATGGTCCTCCATTTCCATCTGCTGGTTTTCTTCATATTTTTGCCTTTTCTCTCTGTTATTTTGAATAAGAGTAAGCTTAATTCTTTTCCTGCAAGGGATTTGGCCTTGTCAAATAACTGAAATAACATGAATAGCCTCATAGAGAAAAATAATTTGATCCAACTAAATGTGAATTTGCTTATCATGTATTTTTGCTCAATTTAGCACAGTTTAATAATTATGAGCACCAAATGTCAATCACAGTAAAACCATTCAAGTTTAGATGTTATTTGATAGGTCTCCAAGAGTTGCTCTGTGAATACTAAAATAAAATAACTATTAAAAATAACCAAGCTTTGTGCATCAAAATAAATAATCAGATAATTCTGTCTGATTAATAAGGTATCAAAGGTTTATTGAATTTTGAAATGAAAGTAAATTCTTGCAAAGACAACAAATCATCTTTGGGAGAAGAACATTTTTATATCAGAAGTTATATACACTAAGGGAAAGACCTCTAATAGCAATAGACAGCTAACTGAACAGGAGTGTTCACATCAGTAGTCACATATCTTCCTTTACTTACCTACACTTAAAAAAAAAGAGGTCTCAACTAATATCATATAATCATATGATGTTAGATCTGGAGGTTCCTTACATTAGATGTCAGTGGTCTCCACTTCCTTCCAAAGTTAGGGTTCATCTTCTTTAATTCATGTTAGATATTCCTTAATCATTGTTAATAAGAAAAATATCTCAAATCTGAGAGGACGCTAGAGTGGAATCTCCAACATGAATTATTTTCCTCTCAAATTATATGTGTTTGCTGAATTAGTCTTAGTAGTAACAGTAAGCATGATCCTGGTAAGCTCATCTACTGTAGTTAAAGGAATTCATGAACAATTATATGTCCAAACTGTGGACAGTTACACATAAAGTGATATATGTTAGAAATATATACATCCCCAACTTCTACTGACAGATATACACTGATCATGAGAATGAGACTTAGAATGAAGTAGATATGGAGGACCAAATTTTTTTTTTTTTAAAGCAGAGTTGTGAAAAACAAAGTTGGATCCTTGAAGACATAAGTGAGTGACACATCTTACCCAATCTTGAAACCCAATTTACCTCTAGCTGTTCTGTTATGTGAATGAATACATTTGATTATGGTTTAAGACAACTTGAGTTGAATTATTTGTTTCAGTAATTGCAGCTGAAAAATGCCAAGTGATAAGGCCACTCTCCTCCATATTGGTGGCCCTTCTTTATATGCTGTCAGAGTGTTGATTTTCCTCTGAATAGTGGCACCTATAACTGTTTACAATACATAAGAAGGGGTCAAATTATTCCAGAGTATGGGATTGTTTTTGTCACTTGATTGGGGAACCAGATATGAAGTGGGATAGACATAGAAAGGTGACATCCAGATGCCCATCCTGAAAGGACTTGCTACCCACCTGCAGGGAGTGTGGTTAGCAGACAGCCTCCAGGGGTCAGTTTCTTTATTATATGTTTCAGCAGTGGAGAGCCACTTCACCCAGTGCCATACCCTTCCCAAGATGACCTGAACCAGCTGTGCAAAGTGGAGCTAAAAAAGGCTTGTCATTTCAGTCTAATACAGAAGAAGTCTGATAGGCAATTTTGGTTTAGTGTGCCACACTGGATTGGCTGAAACTAATCCTAGTTATATTTCTATCTCAGGCCGATCCTGTTTTTTCTACCTTACTTTCATAGTTGTTGATTCCTTGTATACCTTGTATTCCTTGTATCTTGTAACCCAACTCTTACTTCTGTGTCTGTTTCTGTAAAACCCAACTTGCAATATTAACTTAGCCATTTTTAGCATACGTTTTCAACCTTAATGGTACATCTTAAGGATTTTAGGGAGTAAAATTTCTCAAGTATTTTACACAAAATGTAATCAAGACATATACCAATCTTATGTATCTCATCACCATAACATTTTCTGAATTTTCTACTATTTTCTATTTATTTCCTCAACTCTCCATTAGGATCTAAGCAACATGTACACAAGGATATTTCCTTTCTTTCTGTGCACTTGATGATTGTGATGGTTAATTTCTTATGTCAACTTATCTGGGCCACAAGTGTCCAGGTATTTGGCCAAACATTATTCTAGGTATTTCTGTGAGAGTGTTTTGGGATGAGATTAATATTTAAATCACTGAACTTTGAGAAAGCAAACTGACTTCCATAATGTGAGTGGGCCTCATCCAATCAGTTGAAGGCCTGAATAGAACAGGAAGACTGGCCTCTTCTGAGCAAGAGAGAATTCAGCAGATTTTTTACTTCATTTGCATCATTGGCTCTTTCTGGTTCTACACCAGATGGCCTTCAGACTCAAACTGAAACACTGGCTCTCCTAAGTCTCCAGCTTGCCAGTCTTCAGACTAGACCTGAAGGCTTGGCTTTCTAGTATCTCCAGCCAGCCAGTCCACCCTGAAAATTTTGGACATGCAACCTTCCATAATGGCATGAGTCAACTCATTATTTTATATATATATAAAATAAATATATCATACATACAATACAATAATTATAAGATATATGTATATGTGTGTATATATATGTATATATATACATATATATACATACATATATGTATATATGTATATGTGTTCTGTTTCTCTGGAGAATACTGACTCATACAGTGCCTGATTGTAATTGATGCTTAACAAATATTTAATTTTGAAAGCAATTAAAAAGTTATGATAAAAGATAAATTCCTAGAGAAAATGGCTGGCACAGTAGATTCTCAATACATGTCAACTGTACAAATCAATTAATTATTGCATTAGATGAAAATGCTGATAAAATTGAAAGTTAGATATAGCAGGAAATTTTCCCATTTAATTGAAGGAGTGTATCTTCTAATTAAGCATGGATATTTAAAAAGAAAATATGACAAGAAATTTAAAAAGGCTATTCAGAACTAATGCCATTAGGTAATGCCATTAGCTAAAAATTTTCTAAAACTGATGAAAGAATTAAATTTTCTAAAAAATAATAAAGTATATAAAGTAGAATTAATAAAAAAAAATTGCAACTAGATAGGTTATGGTGACACTTCAAACATTTCAGTTGACCTTTCAGCTAAATTATTATTTAAAGCTAAGAAATAAAAATATATTTTTCTAATAAATTTTTAAAAATCCTAAATAAACTGCTACTGATGATCTTCAAAAATGAACTTCAAATTTATATACTTCAGTAGGAAGAAAGGCTAGGATGCATGATCAAAGAAATGAGTATAATTGTGAGTAAATATAAACTCTTAATTGCTGTATCAAGGAATAATGTCTGATCTACAGGTTAAAAGTAATAATTCAAAATAGAGCTACAAAAAATGTCAATAGTAGTGTGAAGTGCAAATAATGAGCAAAGTGATTAGAAATAGAGTTATCTAGTGTCTTTGTATTTCTCAGATAAATGATAGCAGCATGATTAGTGTGGGACATTCTTATGGTAAGTATGCATGATAAATTGTAAGAAATCCTCTAAAATAATAGTATAGTACTAAAATATGTTCCCTTCAAACCAGCAAAGGAAAGAAATTGGGAGGGGAAAAAATCAATTCAGGGATAATTCCTTTATGCAAGGAATAAAGGAAAAAAATGAAAAAATACAAAGTAGAGAATCCTATGTTAAAATTAAGTCAAAATATTGCAATAATTAAAATAAATTTAGATAGAATGAATTTTCTAGTTGACAGAGTTTGTCAGTTTGGATTAAAAATGCATCTATATACTCTTTTTTAGAAAAACTATGTAAAATAAAATATCTGATATAGAGATATCTAAATATATCTAAAATAAAATATATATTTAGGAAAAAATCTTAAAAGTAACTAAAATAAAAATATATAAAATAAATATTTTAAATGTCTATAAAATAAAATATTTTATACAAGACAGTATATAAAAGATGAAAAAAATGCAGGCAAATGCCAAGCAAAAGAAACATAAGGTAGCTATATTGCTATCATATAAAAAAATGAGTCTCATCAGTAATAAACAACAGTTTTAAACTTGATGCATCTTATAAATTGGTTTCAAAATGAGTAAAATTCATCTACATCACCCTAGAGGGGTTAAATAGAACACTCATTATGAAAAATTGTAGAAATAATACATGAGATTTCAACAATATAGTGACCAATTAGTAGACAAATGCATAAATACATATACTTCTCAAGTACACATAGATCTTATATAAAAATTGAACATTCACAAGATCCTAGAACAATTTAAATTTCACAGAATTGGATGGAAACTATTATTTCCATCTAAGTAGTAAGAAAATAGTAGAATCATCTCAAAAAATTGCTAAGAACAGAAATAAATGGTACAAAAAGCCAAAAAACAATGCTCTGAAGATGGCTGCCCAGATATATTGAGACAGTAACCATTTAACTGCTGAACCAATTCTAGAACTGCCCTGGTTTTGACCTTCTTGATATATTAGATCATAAATGCCTTTATTATGTAACAACATTTGTAGGTAATTATTATATTTGCAGCTCTAAGCAATCTAACTACTTTGTTTACCTATAAAATATTGATGGATACTACCTAAGACCAGATATTGGCAATGTTGAGGAAAAAGAGAATTTTTTTTCATGCTGACAGTCCCAAACATTTGCATAATCATTCAGAGAAACAAGCTAGATAATTAAAATATGAAGCTAAATATCTTTGTATACACTTAGTAATTTATAATGCTTCTAAAATTGTCTATAAATTATATAAATTGCTTTCTTTAAATTGCTATTTATTGTTATTCTTTACTCCTGATTGCCAGGAAGGAAAAATTTTCCCTAAATTCTTTTCTCCTCTCTCTATACCTCATTCTACTTGAGGAAAAAGGAATGAACACACAAGATTGGTATGTTTGGGAGGAAAAACTGGGCACATGAAGCTTACCATTTTTCTTTCCTCCTCTCTTGGGTACCACCCTGTCTGTGGACTCTTCTACTTCTCTGTGCATCAGACTGGGAATGGCAGATGTATTAAAGTTTTAGATGAAAAGTTGAATTTAAATAAGTGGAGAAAAAACATTCAAGGAAAATAAAAGTTATGGAATTTGGAGCAGTGAATTTCAAGCAGCGACTGAAACATTTGGCATGGCTACAGTGGATGGATTTATGTTCCGAAGGTGTTTTTAAAATAAGCATCAATCAACTTCTTGAATTTGGTGACTTGCAGTGTCCTCTTTTGTATAGCAGGACTGGTTTCACAGTTAGCTGTTGGCTTTTAATGACTGAGACCTGGGCAATGTTGATAGACAATTCTCCACATATCTCTTGCATTTCTGCACATCTCTTGATGGCATTTGTTCCAGACAATTTGTTCAAAGATGATTATATAACAAATAGCCTTGGAATATAAAGATAGTTTCTTCCTTTAGGACAAGGCAAATTTATTTTCTCATTGGAATACTAATGACAATGTTTCCCTCTGGAGCAAAGATGAAGTACAATTGCTTCTAGTCTTCTAAGGTTGAAGGTGTTGCAAGCTTGGATTCCTCAGCTGTGAGACAAATTTACTGTGTGTGCAGCACCAATCAGGACCATTTCTCATTTCTCATCCTCTTGTAGGGGAGAAAGCAGTGCAAACAGGGAGCTTATACTGCGTGTGCTGTAAGTAACAAAGTCACAAAGTCCTTTGTCTCTGACTCAGGACACTTGTTTCTTCTGCCAGCATCCATGAAACTATGGCAGATTAGTTTGTTACCTTGCAGATAGGTTAACATCTCAGACACTTCCTAATTCTTGAAGAAAAAGATACTAAGTCTTAAGTCATGTGATATTTTGATATGATGATTGCTTTTGACATTTTGGTGTCTATATTTACAGACAAATATTGTTTTTAAATTTTAATGGGAAGCCACAGTTTAACAAAAAAGCCCTATGGACTTTAGCAAGAGAAAAAGTATTTTAAAAAGTTCTTTAAAAAGGTATTAAAGATGAATTAAAGTAGTGGAAAGATATCCCATGTTCTCGGATTGGAAGAATTAATACTGTTAAAATGGCCAAAGCAATTTACAGATTTAATGCAATCCCTATCAAATTACCCAGGACATTTTTCACAGAACTAGAACAAATAATCCTAAAATGTTCTCCTAAGGCAGTTTACCCAGATAATATAAATAAAAGCAAAAATAAACAAATGTGACCTCATTAAATTTATAAGCTTTTGCATAACAAAGGAAACCATAAGCAAAACAAGAAGACAACCTATGGAATGGGAGAAAATATATACAAAAGATGAGACTGACAAGGGTTAATTTTCAGAATATATAAACAGCTCATACAACTTTATAATAAAAAAAAACAACCCAATCCAAAAAATGGGCAGAAGATCTAAACAAGCAATTCGCCAGTGAAGACATACAAATGGCCAATAGGCACATGAAAAAATGCTCAGTATCGCTAATTATCAGAGAAATGCAAATCAAAACTACAATGAAGTATCATCTCACACCAGTCAGAATGACCATCATTCAAAAGTCCACAAATGATAAATGCTGGAGAGGCTATGGAGAAAAGGGAATTCTCTACACTGTTGGTGAGAATGTAGTTTGGTGCAACCATTATGGAAAACAATATGGAGATTCCTCAAAAGACTAAAAATAGGCTTATGATATGATCCAGCAATCCCACTCCTGGGCATATATCCAGAGGGAACCTTAATTCAAAAAGATACATGCACCCCAATATTCATAGCAGCACTATATACAATAGCCAAGACATGGAAACAACCTAAATATTCATCAACAGATGACTGGATAAAGAAGCTGTGGTCTATTTATACAATGGAATACTGCTCAGCCATAAAAAAAGAATAAAATAATGCCATTTGCAGCAACACGGATGGACCTGGAGACTGTCATTCTAAGTAAGCCAGAAAGAGAAAGAAAAATACTGTTTGATACCACTTACATGTGGAATCGAAAAAAAAAAAAAAAAAAAAAGACAAACTTACTTACAAAACAGAAACAAACTCACAGACAGAAAACAAACTTACGGTTACCGGCAGGGAAGGCAGTGGGAAGGGATAAACTGGGAGTTCGAGATTTGCAGACAGTATTATACATAAAATAGATAAACAAGGTCATACTGTATAGCACAGGGAACTATGTTCAATATCTTGTAGTAACTTATGTTGAAAAAGAATATGAAAACAAATATATGTATGTTCATGTATGACTGAAGCATTATGATATACACCAGAAATTGACACAACATTGTAAACTGACTATACTTCAATAAAAATATATAAAAAGTGAAATAAGAAATTGAAGAAAAGATTAATGTAACAATTTTAGATTATTATGAGAATATTATTTTGGGATTAAATTCCTATGGACATTACTTTGCAAGGATAATTAATAATTGAACTTGAAGTTATCCTTTGGAAATTAATAAAGTGAAGGATTTATATTCAAATTTGGAAAATCTCCATTGACTTTGGGTTCTCTAATAATCTTAATATTATTATCTAGTCACAGAGAAGACCCTTTGAAAATTTATATTTATAGCTATCATGCAATAAATATTTCTTCATTGAATCACTTCTTTTATTTTACCTTTGATTTTTGTTAATCGAATTTATTTTGCCAAGATTAATATTGCTTGATCTTGAATTTCTATAAATAGAAAATACAACAGATATTCTTCTGGATTCAGATTTCTAAACTAAGCATAATATTTTAACGATCTACTTATCCTTCTGAATATATTAGTAATTCATATATATTGATGAGTAAAATTACTTTGTAGGGATGTACTACACTATGTTTATCATTCTCCTATTAAGGAAGGAGAACGTGCTATTTCCATTTTAAGTTTGTTGTGAATAAAGCTACTAGTAGCATTTATGTTCACAGTGTTTTTGATCAAATATTTCTATTTATCTTGAATAAATACCTAAAAAGTAGAATTGCTATTTCATAAACTATCAAAACTACTTCCCAAGTTGTACCATTTTGCTTTGAGATTAATTTGACTATCACTCAAATTTGCTTATTTATTCATTTGAGTTTTTGAATCAGCCTGTTAACTTTTACAAAGGAGAAATCTGGTAAGACTTTTATTGAATTGTATTAATTTTTGTAAACAATTTGCAGAGAACTGCCATCTTAAACAATTTTGAGTTTTTCATTCCATAAATATAGTGTGCATCTACATTTATTTGTGTTTTCTATATCTCTTAAGATGATTTTCAGTTGTCATTATATATAGGTTTTGCATATTTTATGCCTCCTGTTTTCCAATGGATGAAAATATTATTTCATATATTTTTTCCAGTTTTATAATAGCCTATATAAGAGGGCTTGTCTGGTACCAGTGATTATATCATGTCTGGAATCAATGTCCCTTTACATTTTCCTTTGTTTCATTTATATCTGTATTTATTTTACATCCGTCAGACACCAACTTACCTTCTATATATTACTTAATGTAGTGAACCTTGTTCACTTCTCAGTTTCTCTATAGCATACCCTATGTAAAATTAGTACCCACCTCTAAGACAATGCCATTGATAATTTGCTAATACACTTATCAAGCTCCCAGAACTAGCAGAAGTTTGATTCAAAGCCCAGAGACTTGCATGGCCTTCATATCCTATATGCCACACTCAAACCTCATAATAAAATTACATACCATGGGACTTATGATCTGACCCCATAGAACTTACAACTCCTTGATGTAACTAATTTCCATTTCTTGACTTTCTATATCTTTTTATTTTTCCAAAGTCAGGGACATATATTAAAATTGATTCACACTTAATCCACAGAGTATTTAATATGTATTTGTTGAATTAATTAATACATGATTTTTCAATATAAACTATTGATTGGACAAAAAACCTCTTACATTTCCCAAATTCCTTCTAATATTTTAATTCAAAATCACTAGATATATACTCTAGTTTTCTTCTCATTTTAACATTATTTTTTGTAAATCATCTAAAGGAACTAGCAATCAGTAAGTTTCAACAAGTATTGACATGTTTTTCTTCCATTTCAAGAAGACAAAATACTTGGAAACTATCTGTATTAGTTGCCCATATGGAGCTCTTTTTTCTCCTCAGCAACAGAGCTCACTACTGACAAGGGATAGATAGATTTGTGCACAATTTGCTTTGTCTTGATCAGTTTTCTAGATCAACTAATTCTACGTACAGCAATCTAAACAGCAAATCATATACTATGTTTATGACCTCTTCCTCTGAGCATAACTCTGAAGTTACCATAGCAACAGTTTCTTAGATCTGAAAGTGTACAGTAGGATTGAGATAAGAGTCTGAAAAATTGAGGCAAACTTCATTTGTCAGATCCCTTCCCCCCATTTCTTGAAATCTTGCTCAGGTATAGCTGTGCTAAATTTTAACTTTATATCTGCTTATATCAATTGGAATAAATTATTTAAACAACTAAAATGATGGTTTCTTATTTGGCAAAATATAATATTATACTTCTAGGGATATTATTCATAATGGTCAAAAGTTGAAAATACAAGTCTTTTATATGAATACTGAACAACAATGAAAGTAGTGAGCAGTACAAATGAAAGTTATCTTACAGAATTTATTAAGAATTTATTCATGATAAATTCGTGAACATAAATACTAGCAGAGAGAAAAAGTAAAAGAAATTTGGGGGTATTTTGCAGCAAAATAAGAGATATTAAGTTGAAAAACCCTATTTAAAAAAAGCATGTTAAAAAGAATTACTAATAGAACAAATTTTAAGGACTAGATATACTTGGGTGATGGGGGACTTTCAGGAATTATGTTGTCTCATCTTGGTCAAGGGATAAACATTTAAGGTGGGATTATAGACAGTAGAAATTAAAGTCTCCATTATCTTGATTTATTTGGTGCCATTAGAAAAATTTACAGGGAAATATGGGATCTTGAAGAATTAAACAGGGGAGAATGCACATTAAATTTTTAATCTTTAAAAAATTTAAGTAAATGGAAAAAAAATGCATCCTCTCACTCCTCGTTCTTCTTCTCTTCCTCCTTCTTCTCCCTCTTCTTCTCTGTCTTCTCTTTCTTGTTTGATATGCCCGCTATTGCTTTCATTCTCTTGCTCTCTTTTTCTGTATTTCTAATTCTTGACAAATTAGCCAAGCTGTCATAAAAAATTTATCCTTATACTAGTGTCCTTTAACTTTGGATGGATAATAGTAAGTCTATAGTCATTTGAATTCAGTTTTGCTATCTATTCTATGATTGTCTCTTTGTATCAAGTGTACTATATTTGAAAATCTACTTGTTTTTTATATTTATGCCTAGGTCTTGGCAATAATTCCTTTACACTGGAGCATATTTATAGAAGCATACTGCAATGAAAAACTTGGAGTATATTTTTGCTTGTTAATTGTTATTTTATTATTATTTTATCCTAGAAATTGTCACCATTATATTTGGCTGGTGCTATTCTGGAAGAGTAATGAAAGATTTCTAGACTAGGGAGATAGAGTGCCCATAAAAAACTCCCTTTTTGTGTTTGATAAATAAAGCCATTAGCAGAGTTTCTTAACTTTGTATGTATAGATGACTAAGGTGTCCATGGGAGGTCTTTACTACCAATGAACCCTTTGAAATTTAAGGTATTATTTTCTGAAGAAAAGCATTTTTTAAATCAGATTGCAAAGGCCTATTAAAAATATCTAAGAACCACTACTCTCATCTCATCTTTCACCATGTATTCTGAATCAAATTAGTTACCAACACTTTATAAATAACTTTAAATTACTCTTGTTATAGCAAAAATGGCTAAATATTGCAAAATACTGCTGTGAATTTTTCAGTCTCTACTTATGATAATATGTTTCACTCTCTAAGCTAAAAACAAAAATTGTGTCCATCTGACCAAGTTACATGTCAGCTAAAACTTGGAGCATATTTAAATCTCTGCCATAGTCAAGAATACAGGTGAGCAGAGACAAAGAGTAGAATCCACAGATGGCTAAATCTAGATTCATAGAAGGATTTAAAAACCAAGAAACTAAATCTGAAGCTTATCCAAATATGAATTTAATTGTAAATACAGAAGGTGGGTAACTGAAACTACAGAGTTTGATGGAAGAGCATCAATTATAGAATATAATGTGTCTGTGTAACTGAGGAATCCAATTAACAAAGAGTGATTAAATAAACTGTGAGGGGCAGAAAAATAAGGAAGTGAGAGATTGAGAATACATCTGGAGATAGTCCTCACTACAGACTTAAAAAAAAAAATCTTGTTCTTATAACTTAGTATATAGCCTTATCAAAAGCATTTAAATGGCAGGTGGAAGCTACTCTTTAGACATAGTTGGAATACAATATAATAATAGGATATACAATAGAGAAAGGTGAAATTGGAAGGCAAAGTGAGCAAAAAAACCATAAATATATCTAGAGGAAAGGACCCTGAGGAAAATTGGCAGTGGCTCTCTGGCTAGCACAGAAAAAATTATTTTTAAAAAGTGAGAGCAAGAAAGTTGTGAATTCTTGGGGGAAATATACATTCCCTTCACTTGGCAGGATGAGAAGGATTATTTGATGTAGAGCCACAAGTTGAGAGCTGTCTAAGTAGCCTATGATGACTTCATGGCCCATAAATTCTCAGATCTGCAACTATAGCAGATCATAGTACAAGCACCAGGCCAACAGGTGGGTGTTGATAAGGAGATAGCTGCTCTTCCAGGATGTCATGAAGAGGATTTTGAGCCCATTTCTAAGATCCATTACCTCTGTGTGCACAGGAGAGGAAGAGGGAGTACACGCTGATGGAAAATTGTCCAGTACCTGCCTTAAAGAAGCCCATAGTCAGTTTAGTTACTGGAATACTGAATAGATATGGGGTTGTTAAATCTGAATCAAAAGCATCACACACCCAAAGTTCCACAGGTGAGTGAGAGAATTCAGCATTGCAAAGGCTGTGCTCACCCAGTAAGGTGCTGTATCTTTTTGTACAGGCACAGTTAGTGTCTACTTTTGGTGAAAAATGTGTTTTACAGCTCATTAAAGTTCTTAATAAAAAATGTGCGCTACCTTGTTATCCTGCATTTCAGATATTCCAAAGTTCCCATGCAGAAACCTTCCATTTGAATCTCATGGAGAAATTCATGAAAGATAGTTGAAAGTTTTAGAGAGTTGTCCTTTTTAGTGTATAGTTTAAATAGTCACTCAGTTGGAAATTGAGGCTTATAGGAATGACCCCTTAATATTCCATTTTGCTCTGCAATTTTGTGGAAAGCTAAGATTTAAGTTTCTGTACTGAGAACAAAGAAAGACCAGGTGTAGTTTGAAGCATTGCAAAGTGAGAGGGAATATCCGTAACTGTATTCTAGGTATAGTACTGCTAAGTGTAGGAGCAACTAAATCTGAAAGCTTATCTGTATATGAACTTAATCATAAGTACAAAAGATGTGTAACTGAAACCACAGAACTTGATGGAAGAGTATCAGTTGTAGAGCATGAGGTGATTGTGTAACTGAATTTGACAGGTATAGATGGACATAGAAAGCTGGAGGTCAGAATTTCAAAATTGCAGAGCAATATGTCTTGTTTTACTTTCTGCCACACATCTAAACTAGAGTTGAAGTTTCCTGAAAGCTTTCATTCTAGAGAAATCAATCTGGTATTCTAACTTCTAAATAAAGAACTACAACTGATTTACAAACTGAGTTTCTCAATGTCAGGACCATTGGCATTTTGGTCAGAATTATTCTTTGTTGTGAGTTCTGCCCTGTGCATTGTAGGATGCTTAGCAGCATTACTGACTAGATGCTAATAGCACCCCTTTCCCCAGTTGCTAGAAAGTTTCCCTGCAAAACAAAATTGCTCTCCATTGACAATGACTGCTTTCAACAAGAGACATTTGATAATGTCTAGAGACATTTTTGGTTGTCACAGTTTTGGGGGGTGGGAGTGGGTGCTGTAAAGCATCTAGTTCATGTAAGACCAGGATGCTGCTAAACATCCTACTATGCACAAGACAGCCCCCTACACAAAGGATTATCCAGTTCAAAATGCCAATTGTGCCAAGGTTAAAATTAACATCCTTCCCTTTAAGAGTAGATGTCTATGAGCAAACAAACACATTTTTAAAACATATAAAACAAACAAGCATAATTTAAGGTATAGAGGACTGAAAGGCTAAAGAATCAAAATTGGATCCTAAAATTATCATCACACCAGAAGCAAACACTGAGAACATCAAACATAAAAAACAAATGTTAGAAGATCAAAATATCTGAAATAACACCGAGTTTTTCTGAGGTCTCATCTTAATTAAACAAGACACAAAACTTTTCAATATGATGGATGCATAAGGAAAAGATCTGATTAGATTTCCCAAGTATAAAGCAACCAGGATGCAATCAATATTAGCTTCCATCTTCTTAGTGAACAGTTATTGGAAATGCAGAGGGAGAAAATTTGAAAATGCAAATTCTTTAAAAGGCTTGGAATGGAAGGGTACAGCTTCCTCTTCATCAGTCTGAGTGGCTCCAGAGGATGTCTCTGGTCCACCGTTCAATGTTATCAAAGGACATTAAAGAGGATGAGTTTCCAGAAATAGAAATTCTACTGAACAGTTAATGATCATTTTCCTTCCAACATAGGATACTCTGTGAAACCTCTGGTTCTTGCACAAGTTGCTTTAAAATTCCAGCCATGCTGGAATACCAGACATGACCAGTTTTTCCAACCCAATGCAGGGACCCCCTGTCACCTGTGCTCTGTAGTTGAAACACATTGCACAATATCTGTCCTTTCATTCCTAGCTATACTCACAATTGGCAAAAAAGTGCCTCTTAAAATAGTTATTTTATAGTACAATGCCCTTGTCCTAAAACTGTTAACTCATCAAGAAATTTTCTCCACATGTAATAGCTATACAGAGCATTTTAACCAAATGGTCAGACTGGGGCTCAATGAGTCAAAGAATTCTAAACATTTGGCAAAAAGTTTCACACTACTATGTAAACCATAAGTACAAGGCACTAAAAAAGTGCTGAAATCAAAGGGAATACAAATAAACAACCTTTGATTCAGAAGCTTTGGTCTGTGACCTTTTTAAATACAGTTGTGAGATCATTTGTGAAGAAATCAGATGCCTTTTCAACCCAGCTCTCAAGATATCCAGTACCTGCATGTCTTAAGCATGTTAGTTACCTTGTCTGAATCTCAGTTCTCATGCCTATAAACTAATGATATCACGTGTCCAGCCTACTCACAGCTATGTTTAGTGAAATTGGTTAATGTAAACACCGTTTAGAAATTACTAAGTCGAGTCAAATATCTGAGGCATGTATTCACTTTTAAGTTAGGAACAAGATACAAGTATCTTCCTTCTCCATTGCTATGCAACATCACACTGATATTTTAAATTAATACATATAAAACCAAAATTTAGTAGACAAATTCTGAGCTTTCCTGACATCTCATCTTAATGCATGATGTTTTTAACAAATAATGCATAGAGAGAAGATCAAATTTGAATTTCCAAAAACAAATATAACATAACAAAGATGCAATCAATATAAGTATCCACTCTTATTGAAAAGTGAGAAACAAGGGAGAAGATAAAGCTCAGTAATAGAGTACATGCCTAGCATGCATGACATCATGGGTTCAAACCCCAATACCACCATTAAAAATAAGTAAATAAATCTAATTACCTCACCCCCCCAAAAAAAAACACCTGAAAAGTGAGAAACAAAATATCATTACTTTTATGGTGTGCATTTGTTGACATAAACCTACAAGACCATAGATGAAATTGTTAAAACACTGTCAAAGTTGCTGGATATAAGATTACTCAGACACACAAAGCAACTGCTTACTGCTCTAATAGAAACAATAGGTTAGAAATTATACTGAAAACTGATTCTATTAACTATAACAAAAAAATGTTTAAAAGAAAGAGATTTAAAATGTTAGGGATAAATTTTTAGAAAAATTTAGCCTAAATTATTTATCTAATTAAATGTATGAATGGGGTAACAACAGGGGTGTTCCTGGATATAACATATTTGAAATATCAATTTACATGCTCCCTTTTTTAATTAAAATTTTGCAGGTGTTTTTTGCTTGAAGAAAATATTTCACCCTTGCTTAACCACTCTCTGGTTTGCTGGTATCTGCCAGTTGTGGGATGGTTTCTCCTGCATTTTTACTATAGTGCAAGATTAATCTTTATTTTTGTTTATCTTCATGTGGTATTCAAAATAGAATTACTTATACAGAATTATAGAATTACTTATAAAATAATCTTACCATGTTTTTTATGTCTAAATATAAATATCTAAAGCTGATATTCTCTAGCTTTCATATATAGAACCCATTGGAAGGGATTATGAGTTATATTTTGTCTAAATCAGATTTCATTTGCATCTCTACTTTTCAAACCAATTCTTTGTTATCTTCACTTTACCTATCATCTTTGCATATATTGTTTTGTATCTAAAAACAGTAAATATTGATGGATTTATTTCATAATCCTATGAAAACAGTTTACTTATGTGCTGAATTTATGATAAGGTGTTAATATAATCCTAAAGTTATCCTTACAGAGAAAAACTGCCCACTGACTACTGGAAGATAATTCAAACAACCTAGTCCTAAATGAATAGTGTGGGTGGATTAAAGCTAATGTTATTACTAACTTAGTGATTATAACGTTATTGGTCAGGGATTACTGCAAGGTCTTGAAGGATCTCAAAGTCTCAAATCACTATATAGGTCCTATATTCTAGGAGCTTAAGGGATGAAAAGTTGTTAAGTGGAATATATATGACTTTACAAAAAAAATCCAAGAATCCAACTGCATAACTGTCACCAGTCTCCCTTCCTAGTCTCTGAGTTTATTTCTTTTCCTTAAAAACTTATTTATACAAATAGATGCAAAACATAAAAGAGCTTAAAATACCATGAAGGCCAAATAATTCATCCCTTTATTTCAAATGAGACGCAGCTAGTTCCAAATAAGGGTTAAACATTTTCTTCTAACTTTGTCTATTTTTTTCTAGTCTATCATCCTGCTTCCCTTGTCTTATGTGACAATATGTTAATTGATCCCTTTTTAAAAAGTTTATAACTGAAAACTATTTTAAGAAGAGAGTTTAATTGGTAGTACCACAGATAAGTTCAAGGGTAATGTTTTATGAAATTGCAGCCATTATTATTTGTGACCTGAACTGCTGCAGACATCTTACCCCTTTCCCAAATCCATGGTTTCTCCTCACACTCAATGTCTACTTATTACTTAAAGCAGATTTTATAGAAAACCATGTTGGTTGTTGCAGATTCCTTTTCTTCTTTCTGACTTCAATGTGCCTATTTTACACTATGCAATCTAGTGCCACTTGCAATTATGAAAAGAAAATAAAAATAAAAGAATGTGAACTTCCCTGGAGAGCTAGAGAAATTCTTTGTAGAAAAACAGCTTGCTTTCTTATGAGTAAGATTGGGAAGAAATGGGGTTGGATAGAGTAAAGTTCATATTAAATGAGGTAGAGGTAATGATCCTCAGGCGTGACTAAACAAGAGGGCAAAGTAAAAAAGAGGAACTTGTCACTAAGACAAATTAGTTGCAAAACCCCAAGATTTCTGCTTTATGTATGATAGGCTAAAGGACTGAAACTAGATAATAGCCAGGCATTTTGATACACATCTTATAAAAAGCAAGGAAATTTTAAAAGGGAGAATCCCTGGCTAAGTAGAGCAGCTTGACAGACTATACTGTGAAAAACATCACGTGATTGAAATTTTTGGTTAATATGAAGTAAAATAAAGCCTAAGAATATTTGGGGAGGAGTGGTGAGTTCATACTTTAAAAAAAAATCACAGAATCTACATTATAATCCTTTGTATCAAAACTATTTGCCATGAAATGAAGAAGGGCAGTGGCAATGGGAAAAAGCAACAGTTTGTCTAATGGTTGTAATTTCTATTTGGAGAATGTGTGCCAAGGGTCTCAAAACATAACCTGGCAAATAATATTTTTGGCAGAAACTTAAAATATTTGAAAATTGGGGAAACTTACTTGTTTGTTTAGATTTTCTTTCCTAAGAAGAGAGAAATAAAGGAAGAAGTTACTCGTAGTTTAGTTTGGGGATCTGAGATTGTTATCATCATGTTTTGTAGTGGACAGATTTTAAGGAGGTCCCTATAATTCTCTCCTCTCTTTTAGAGTGGGTGGTATCTGTGAACTGCTTTTAATCAACAAAACTTGGTAAAGGTGATGGATCATAAATCCTAATATTATACTTCATAAAATTTCATCTTGGAAGACTCACTCACTTTCTTTCTGTCTGTCTTTGAAGAGGCCATGCTGTGAGAAACGTGTGTAGAGGAGAGGTCCACATGGTAAGGAAATAATGGTGGTCTCTAGAAACTGACCTGATGAAAGGCCTGTTTGATGATGAAGGCCTGAGAATGGCCTGATAGCCAGCAAGAAGCCAGGCCTTGAGTCACACAGGCACAAGAAAATGAATTCTGTCAGTCATCTCAGTGAACATGAGTTGAACAAGAGTCATTGCCAGTTGAATTTCCAGATAAGAACTGAGCCCTTTCCAATGTCTTAATTCTAACCTTGCATAGGATCCAATTAAGCAATGCCAAGATTCCTGACTCAGCCAAACTCTGAGATAATAAATATATGTTGTTTTAAGATGCTAAACTTATAGTAACTTGTCACTTAATAATAATAATAAAAAAAACCTCATTGTTTAAAAAAAGTGGGAAAAAAATGGGCAATAGTTTGTGTATCTGCAAAATGAGAATTATTATACACTGGACTGCATTAAGTAAGTTTATTCTTATCATCTAATTCTGCAAAATAATCTTGTAAGTTTTTTTTTATTAACTTACATAACTTACCTAACATATACAAGGAACTGCCAAATTATATTTATTCCAACTGTGTCATGTCCTGGTTCTCCCTCAACATGAACCTTATGACTAGAATGCCCTTCCTCCTCTTCTGTACTGAAAGAACAGAACATTTGTTTATTCTCAAAGCTCAGTTCAAGTATCATCTGCAGCAGGAAACTATCTCCTGATCCCTTAGTGTGGATTAAGGACATCTATTTATTTCATATTTATTTATTTATCATGCATTCATTATTTTAACCAGTGTCCATTAATCATTAATTACCTGCCTCATAACTTTAGTATTGATTATTGTAGTGAATACAGTATACCAGGTTCTTGATTTTCATGAAGCTTACATTCTAATGTGAGATATAGGTAATATACAAATAAGATAAGTTAACCTTTAAGAACCACGCAAGCTATGCAAAAATTTGAAATAAGAAGTAATTGGTAGAAATTAACTGCTTGGCTATTTTGCTTTAAGGAGGTAGAAGAGATGTAAATAAGATGACCTTTAATTTTGAGCTACACGACAAAAACGATTCACCTATGTGAATTTCAGAGGAAAGAGAAGTCCACACAGAAGAAACCGTCTATGCAAAGGCCCTTTGCTGAGGTACTGAAGAAGTTTAAAGAAGGCCAGAGTTGCCGGATTAGAGGTTAAGCAGAAAGGTGGTCATAGATGAAACTGTAGAGTAAGATGGGGACAAGACCCTAAAGTACTTTAAACCAATTCTCACATACCTGAATGCTGTGAAGAGGTCACTCACATAAAGAGGGCCGTGGAGGAGATTGTTAAACTTGACAAAAGAACACTCTGGAGTAATAAAAATAAAGGACAATTTGAATGGACTAAGGAATGATAATGATGTGAGCATGTATAGAATATTACTGAAGACAATTCTTTCATTACGTTTCCTTTGAAAGAAGAAAGATACAGCAGAGAGTAAGTGGATTAAGATCACATATGTATACTGATGGAAGAAAAAGTTACTTTTAGAACTATCACAAATAAATTATTTTAAATTTGAGTCAGAGTTTTACTATTCATGAGTAGCAAGCAATGGTGGAGGGGGGATAGAAAGAAAAAAAGACATATGCCACATTATGTTATGTTATCTAAATTTTTAAAGTCTATTAGTAAAAAAAATCTTTATAGGATAAAGTTGCCTTTTCTATGACTTCCTTAAACTCAACATCATGCTTTCATATAACTTATGTTACTTGTTCTTCATTACACACTTAAGGAGCATATGTAATATTTATTACCTATTGCTATACGGATGCAATTTCAAAGTTCTAGGTACTTTTAAGTGACTTCCAAATTCCCCAAACTGGTAAATTGCTGAACCAGATTTTCTGTTATTGAAGTTAGTTCTATTCCTATGACCTCGTGATCTAATTTGTGTTTGTGTGTCTATATATCTTGTTTATTTCTTTTTATGTAGGTAGAATAAAGAGGGAGTCAAATGACAGGTGTTTAATGTTATAGATAATAAATCTTAGTTACCATAAAACATACATTATGGCTACAGTCTTTTTCAATCAATTTACTCTGAAGGTCAGTATGTTTACAATGTATTTTTTTATTTAATTTTTATAGGTTAGAATGGTATCCAGAAAATATTTAGAAAATTCTCAGCAACTGTGAGGTGTGTTGAATTCAACTCTTTAGCTTACTGTCAGTTTCTTTAATCCTCTGTTCTTATATATCTTTATATGGTAAGGCAATCACATTCAAACAATGAAGAAAACATTTTAAATTAAATATTAGTAAAAGTTTTGAGGGGTTTTAATAAGTGAGTTTTTCCATTTTTTAAAGAAAATATGTTCACCTCTGTCTAGCAATTCCCCTCACCCTGAGTTTCCCAACATCTTCTTTATTAATAGATTTCATACTTTATTAAGAAAGTAGAATCCACATGATAGGAACATTTTTTCACCTTACATTAATAAATTATAAGCTAAATAAGTCTAACCATATTTCTTTTCCACCCTATTACATTTGATGCTGTGTTTCTCCTAATATCAAAATCCAAATCCTTGGACCATGAATGAGTATCTGCTATTATCTAGACCTTAATATATAAAAATCTATGAAACTGAAAAAATATATGAAATGACTGTTTTTGGATGCTGGGTAATGTAGACTGTGCGGGACTGTGATCACCAAAAGAAGGAAAAAACACAAAAGGAATCTAAGATTGTTCCAGATTTCTGTTCAAGATCGCATCTGGATGACAGCATGGGGATATAGAGTCTAACCAGAGTATAGATGTACTGGGCAGGCAGTGATGAAAGGTCTGATGCAGCTAAAATTTAAGGACGAAGGAAGCTAGGAAGAGAAGAAGTTCCAGAAGTTTGCACGGACTCCTTGTGAGTCTGTGGCTGACAGTAAAGTTGACTTCATAAAGCCTGACAGAAAAAGGTACAGGAAAACTCTGATAAGAACAGAGATTCCAGAGGTTGCATAGATGATATAGGATGACTAATTAGGCAAAAGGTAGAGACTTCATTAAACACCACGGGAATTCAGCTGACACACCAGAAAAGAGTTAAGAGTAGCGATAACCTAGTTATAAAGTACATGCAACTCTAGACCTGCCCTAATAATGCTTAAAATATGCCTCAAGAGAGTCAATCTGAGCCAACCTTAAAAACTTCCTGCCAAGGAAACAAAACTGACTGATGAAAACTTTCTGAATCATGCTAATTGACTCAGTGCTTCTTCCTGAGTGGATGATTTCTAAGGTGGTCGTCAGAAACCACAGAGTTTATCTCCCACCTTCTGGAGAGGATGTGCTTCCAAGACTTCCAGTGCACTTGCCACCTCTTCCTAATTTTTTCTTATTAACTTGAGACCATTGATATAGTGGACCCCTGTGGTATTATCTGGATGTCCAGATCATCCAGATTTCTTTGAATTTGAATTATACTATATGGGGGCACAGACAGGTGTACATAGCCCTGGGGCAAGACTGTAGGAATACAGTCTTGTCTAGTCTATGTGAATGTGAACTTTTTTTTTTTTTTTTAAAGTTGCAAGCACCTACATACTAAGGGATGGCTGAGGAAAATTAATGCCCAGAAGGCTAAATAATAGTAACAATAATGATAACAGCTAATACTTAAGTAGCACCTACTGTGTGCCAGTCACTGATCTAAGCACTTTATTAATTTTTTCAAATTTATGCTGATAATTTTCCTGCAAATGAATCACTTCCACCCAAGACTGTAATGTCTCACATCAGTGGCCACTTTGCTGGTGTATCCTGTAGAGCCAATCATAGTTTGCAACTATTTATGCAAAAAAATAGCAATCAGAAATTGAAATTTATATAAATTATACTGGAAGAAATAAACTTGGGTCTGAACTGTCCTGTCGAAAAAGACTTTTTTCCCTCTATTATAAAAGTAAAAATATTTCTTATATATTATTCACAGAAATATGTATATGTCCCACTACTTCACTACTCATATGTTACTTTGATTACTTTGTTGTGCATAAACTTTCTTTTATTTTTACCCTTTGACTCTCTTTACCCGTTTCTTGACCCCCACAACCAAAACTCCCTACCTCTGGCAACCACCAATCTGTTCTCTGTATGTATGAGCTTGTTTTGTTTTGCTGAGATTCCATGTACAAGAGAACTCATATGGTATTTGTCTTTCTTTAACTTATTTCATTTAGCGAAATACCCTTGAGGTCCATCCGTGTTGTCGCAAATGGCAGAATTTCCTTCTTTCTCATTGCTGAATAATATTACATAGATACATATATATATATATATATATATATATATATATATCTTCTTTATCCATTCATTTATTGATGGGCACTTAGGTTGCTCCCAAATCTTGACTATTGTAAATAATGCTTCAGTGAACATGGAGTTGCATATATCTTTTCAAATTCATATTTTTACTTTCTTCGGTGTGTGAACTATTTTGATTCTCTTTTTTGATATGATTTATTAATTAGACAATGACCATAAACCACATATCTGAGACTCTGGTAATGTGCATTAGTAAAGATACAGCTATTAGATCAGGAGCTACAATTGGAACTTTTGATTGAATTTACATTAGTTAACTGTTATTCTCCAGCAATTGTTTTTCCTACGGGTGCCTTGGATGAATTAAACTGTGATATGATGTGATATGATGAGAACCACCATCCCTGCATCCTTTAGTGGAGACACTGATCTCTCCCATTCCCTCAGGAATGCATGCTCATTTTACTCTTTTGGCTAGGACATGAGGAAGGGGGCAGTTTCAGAGGCCTTTACTTGGCCTTTACCAATAAAATTGCTCTTATCTAACAAGCCAAGATAGTGCCAGTCACTCATGTTTCTATTCCAGTTATACACTGAGGAACAAGAGGCATACCCATCACAGAATCTCTCCACCAGGTGACTCACTCTGAGCTGGCCCTATTCCAGGAATCAGTTTATTACCTGGTTCCTATATGCTACCACTCTTAACATGAGTACAGTGATTATCCTTTAAATCCTGTATGTCAGTCATCAGTTCTTGCCTCTATAGTTCTCTCAACATCCAGATATTCACACCAGTAACAATTACTAAACAGCTATACATTCCTTTAAGAAAGCATTGAGAGATTCCTTACCTTATACACCTGCTATAATGCTGCAGAATCCTTTCTCCTAGGTACCTGCCTTTCCTTCAATGAATTCCATGTCTGAATAGTTAAATTTTGGAAACTGGGCAAGAGATCATGCTTTTCTATAGCAGCAAGCGTCATCAACTTCCTGAATAAACATTCTTGATTTTGGGGGGCTGAATATTTTAAGAAATACCTTTGTTGGCTGCCTTTCAGTCTTGCCTTAGGGACGTCATGTTTCATTAAGGATTCTCTTACCTCTCTGCAAGGCAAATCCTCCTTGCTGGCACTCAAGTATTCTCATTTATTGTGACTATTGTACCCATCTTGCTTCTGATGGTTAAGTACCACCCCTTAGACTTTAGCAGTTGAGGTTCCTAGGATCCCCATTGCTAGTGGAAAGCTCAAATCTGTCACAACATCTCCTACATCAGCCTTGTGTTAGAGAGGATAGCTGTGAATAAGCTCTTGTTTGCACTAGACCATTCCTACTACTATACATTTGATGTCTTCCAAGTCCTCTGGTGGAACATGATCATCTAGTGGGTTTTCTGGCCTTACATATTACATCCACTCTCCAGAATGGCTAAAACTCCACACCTTTTGATCCCTTCTTATATCATCTTCTGTGAAAGTTCTGGCATTTCTACTTTATTTTGCATGGGCTTCTATTTTCTCCAAGTTTCTAAGAGTCATCTCAGCAGCATGTTGAATTTTGGAGGGGAGTTCTTGGTAGAGTATTAATGTATAACTAAAAAAGTGTTCCCATATTTATATATCTATATATGTTCATTATCAAACTTTACATTCTGTCGCCTTCAATTTAGCATCTTCTGTCTCCCACCTACAGACACTCTCAGCTCCTCCTGGTACCAGTCCAGCATTTATAGCCTCTATTCTCCATCGGAAAGATTTTTCCAATGGGTTAGGTAGTAACTTAATTCTGGTTATTGGCTTAGCGGTCAGGGGAAAGTTGAGGATGACTCTGGTGGATTGGGTTGTTTTCTTGCAGGGCAGAGACCTTTGCATCATCTTCCAAAAAGGAATGTTTGTTAGCCCTTAAGAGGGAGGATTGTACTACCACTTCTACAAATTTGAAAATTCAGGGGAATCTGAGTGTTTAATGCATTAATCCAGATGTTCCCTTTCAGTGACTTTGGTTGCATTTTCCTTCATTCAGAGCTCTGATCGTGGCACAGCAGACCTGCCCAGTTGAAAATTTAACTTCCATTGAAGTTCTGCTGCACAAAAACTTAAATCTGGATCTGATCCTTGTCTTTCTCTGCCCTCTAACTGCAGAAGACTACAGTACCTTTATATGCTGCCAAGGAGGCTTTCTGGCTTTCACATTTAGCCTTTAATTACTGATTAATTACCTTCAGCCTTTCATTATCTTTATTCACAAAGTTCATGAAAGTGCCCCCAGCAAAAGCCATCCAAATTCAAAAACCATCAATCTAATTCCTTATATTTCTCAAACGAATGATACATTATGCCTGCTAGTGTATTTCCTTTTATGGATTATTCTATCCCAGTTCCCCATAGGTAAAAGTCTTAACAATTGCGCTGCTATCTTATGCCAGGCTATCTGTGTTCCATTACTACCCTATGAGGTTGTCTTCCACAACTCTAAAATCCCAACTTGATGTCCACTTTCTCTGCTCACTACCATCATCAACTAGTACAGGTCAGTTACCTAGAATGCAGTCACCGAGATAGAAACTGACATGCAGGAAATTAATTGCAGAAGGTATACCTTTGAGGGAAGGGAAGAAATTAAGACTGGAATGAAAAAGAATTTAGTCTGAGTGCTAAAATTTTAGCTTGGGTGCACAACAAGGGATTGCGAAACTGAAATGACCCTTCTGATCTCTAGTTGAAGAAAAATTTCAGGAATGTATATGTAACCAAGTAGCTAAATCATTGGGTTTAGGCTTACTCAGGAAGAATGTGTGATTTTGTCAGCCATATCTTAAAAAGGCTGACAGCTGAGAGCTGTCAATCAGCAACACTTTCAGAAGCTGGAGTGAGGATTTGGGTGATTGAGTGAAGTATCCATTACCTTAAGGTTATCTCTTTTTTGTCTCACTTTACATGAATTTTCAGCAGCATTTTTACTGTAACTCATGATTTCTATGAAATGATACTATTTGGTTTCCATCCTTCTTCTATAGACACTCTTTATCTTTACATATAACTTCTTTTTTCCTCCTCCATAAACTTTCTTCTTAGATTATTTTATCTACTCCTGGACTTAAATATCATCTATATATTTAGGACTCCATAATTTATGTCTCTAGTCCATATCTTTCCTCTGAGCTCCAGAGTCACATATCCCTCAGCTTGTTGGACAAATCTACCTCAAAGACTAAAAGGTAATTTGAAATTAAATTTCAAAAGTAAAAAGAACAATTTTTGATTGTGTTAGTTTTCCTAATCTAAACCTGTTTGTCTACCAGTTTTCCTAATTGTCAGAAAATGTCATTACTATCCAAATATCATTACTACCCAGTGATCATACCAGAAATCTTAGAGTAATTATGGATACATCCCTAGGTCCCCACCTTGTATGCAACTCATAATCAAAGGTTATCAGTTGTCTCTACTGTCATTACCTCATTTTTAGCCACCATATTTCTATTGTAGATGATGATAATACTTTCCTTACTAGGCTTTTGATTCTACCCTTGCCTCCTCATCTGTTTCTCCACTTAGCAGTAAGAATAAACTTTGTAAAGCATACATAAGACGTCACTCTCATCTGTAAAATAATATGATGGCTTTTCATAACATTATGTGTAAATTACCAACTCCTTCTTGTGGTCCACTAAACCCATCTTGATATGCCTTCTTCCTTATCTGGTCTTTCTCATACTACTGCTCTGTTTTTTCATTCTACCTGCCTTTTTTCATTCCCCTAAACACATCAAATTCTTTCACATATCAGTCTTTGCACATAATTTTTATTTGTTTCATACTTTCTCCAACTCTTGGTTTGAGTGATCTCTACTCTTTTTAAAGAATTTAGCTTGTCTCATTCTTAGAGTGATCATTCATATAATTTATCACAGCTTATCATTCTATACTTTTTAGTTCTGATTGTCTCTTTAATAGACTTTGAGCTTCCTCTAAGCTTAGATTACATCAGCTTTGTTTGTGTTGTCAGTATTTACCTGGAACACAGTAGACATATATTTTAGAAGTATTTCTTAAATATCACTTTAATACATGTTAATAGTTTTTAAAAGTAAATCATAGAAAGTTTGTGCCCTCATGGAAAATTCTACATTAAGCATACTATCCTGAGGACAGGCACATTGGATTTTTCAGATAAGTCATTTTTAGACATATGAAAAGGACCCTTCCAGTGAATGTTTTTATAGTCTTATTTTGAGTACAGATGTAGAGTGTAGCCATACAAAATAACATCAAAGTTTAATAAAAATCAGCATTTCTTATGTCTCACTAATGATTCTAACAATTGAAACTTTGCTGTTTCTCTTACAATAAAACTTCTCACAGACTTAAGAAAATTTATAATATTTAGGATTTTCAGAAAAGAATTTTACTCATGCTGCTGCAAAGGAGAAGCAAATGAATTTATTTATATAATATTTTACTCTATAATTTTCTGAAATTTAAATATTTTATAATCACAATTCATAATATTTTAGAAATTAGTCATCCAGTTATTAATGCTCTATCACATTTTATATATTATTATTGCTTGGAGGCCATATATTTTCTTGAATGTCATTGATCGGTGTATCTGCATTTTCAGCCATTTTTCTCCATCCTTATAGTCAAGGGCAATCACATGTAACTATGTAAAAGTGCCACAGCTTAAAAATATCCAAGTGTTATTTTTTACATCAACACTGGTCTCATTCCATTTAGTCTCTTAATGTGGATGAGCACATCTTCTCCCAAGATCATTTTAAAGATGTCTTAAGAGTTCCCACTCATGTTCTCTGCAGACTTGGATTAACCACTATTTCCTACGTGAACCAATTCTTATGGAATATCTATTATATATTAACAGACTCATAGACATAGAATACAAGCTTGTGGTTGACAAGGGGGAGGAGGGTGGGAAGGGATAGACTGGGAATTCAGAATTTGTAGATACTGACAGGCATATGTAGAATAGATAAACAAGATTATACTGTATAGCACAGGGAAATATATACAAGATCTTGTGGCAGCTCACAGTGAAAAAAATATGACAATGAATATATTAACCATTGTTTTAAGCACTGAGGTTACTTCAGGTAAAGATAACAAATAAAAATTCCACCTCTAAGAAGTAAGCATTTTATTTAGGGGAGATAGACCCTAAAACATAATAAATGAGGCAAAACTGCTATTTTTTTTTTTAAAAAAAAGAAAGAAAATGTCAAGTAAGAGGAATTGAGAGTGTCACGGAAGCCAAGGAAGAGAATGTTACTATTTAAAATAGTTAATATCTTATTTTGTCGTTGGCTTTCTTCCTTTGATAATTTTGTAAGTTTAAAAAGCTAAAGCTCTAAACAGTTCTTAGAAATAATGATCAGTACACATGTACACCAAAAAAATGTGCAGTATATTATATATATATATATATTTACATGCAATATATTGTGTATGTGCAGTCAAATTGTAACAATTCTACCTAATGAAACTGAAAAATGAAAAAAAATTGTTAATATTTACCTATTTTTCATGAGAGTAAGGCTCCTGGAAAAGATACAGAATATACTTGAAATTAGTGATTGAAGGAGTTACATGGATACATGGAGGAAGAGAATTCCAATCAGAGAAACAGGTAGTAGAAAGGCTCTAAGGAGCATACCTGGCATTTCTAGAAATAACATGAAAAATCAATGTGGAAAGGGTTAAGGAGAGAAGGAGAAGACATCAGAAAATATATGGTAAGAGTGGGGCTAGAAGTGGGAACAGGGAAGATCTTGAAGCTATAATAAGAACTTTCATTTTTAGTCTATGTAAAATTGGGAAACATTGGAGGGTTCTGGGTAAAGTTATGATGTGATCTGATTTTTTTTAAGGCCACTTTGGCTGCTGGATAAGGTACTATTTTAAGAACCTGGGTAAGGGAAGACAGTAGCTTTGACCAGGAGTAAAGTGATGAAAATGAGTTAGATTCTGCATTTATTTTGAATCTAGAGCCAAAAAGATTTACTTTAGGAAGTGATGTCAGTCAGTGAATAAAGGATATTTTATCTTTTTTATACTAAAATATATTTCAGGTTCTTTTAATCCACATTTACAGTATGCCTAACCACAGGAGCATTCAGTACTTTACAAAACAACTAAAGATAAAAAAATAGATAATAACCATTATGTCACAAAGTGACAGAACTTTGTATGATTCTATTGCCAAAGGCAATATTTTCATAGGAAACGTAAATAAATGTATATAGTTGTTTATTACCTATCTTGCAACAGTAGACTGAAAATTGTTAGCTGGGTTAGAGTTTATAAGTGATTTGGGTATCTGTAGACAAAAAACACACATATTTTATAGATATACATTAATCTGCAAATAAAGACATTGAAGAAATATATAGTACTCAGGTCTGTTGCAGCAGAAGAGGAAAAAAACATACATTAAATTTGTGCTGTGAGGTATGCAGCAGTAATAACTCATCTGCTCCCTGTGGTAATACTAGTTGTCTTCACTCAAGATTTTTGAAAAATAGTATTTGTTGGAAATAAATTGTTTGACTACTAATTACACCTAACCTTCAAATAAGTAGTATTTTTCTTCCAGTTCAATTATCTCATTAGATATTCCTGCTAGTTAAGAGGAGAAGTGGCTGCTGGTATTACCCAAGTTGTGAAAACCAATAACCAAAATATTGTTTAAAAAGGTATAGTTTGAATATGTTCATAGTTTTGACATAAAATAATAAATTTATGTATCTCCAGAAAATAGATAAAAATGTCCTCAATACATGTAAGTAGTTAACTTGATTAGAGTAATTACCTTTAGTGCCCAGAAACACACAAATGCATGCATATCTGAGTATCTTCCATTTATCATTTAAGTTCTAATATGTTATTTATAGACATCTAGGACATTTATTTCCTTTACTTTTATTTTATCTTTTCTCTCTCTTTGTCACTCTCTCCCTTTCTCTCCCTCTCTCTTCTGCTACCTGTTGATTTTTGTTTGTTTGGGTTGTCCACTTTTTTAAAACTTTGAGGTGAATTAGAAATTATCTAAAAAGTAAAAGTGAGCCAGAAAGTTAGACCAATGTATGGCTGATACCATGCAGTAATTTTCATGAAGATCACTAAAATAGATGAATCTTGATTGTTTTTAGACTAATAGTCATTCTTAACAATGGAACCAAAATATCTATGCACAATTCATAGTTTAGTCTCTTTACAAGTTAAAAATACAGGAAAGCAAGTCATACTTGTATAAGTGTACAATCCTAGATAGTTATCAAAATAATATATAAGAATTTAGAAAAATTTTAGGCATGTTTATCATTACAAAATATAAATTTAATATGTGGAGTATTATTTTCCTATATTATTTAATTACATTTTAAAGTACAGCTAAATTTTTAGTCTTCATGCAAAGAGAAAGATTAAACATAATAAGTGAAAAGCAAACTTATTGACAGTACCAATACCTCATCTAATAGACGGAATTATTGCTTTTAGTTCTTCATCCTTTCCTGTAGCTACAATGTTTTCCATGTGACATTGCAGTTTGTCCCACAGGGGCAGAGTACACTTCCTTCCACCTTGATTTTGAATTTAGCTTTGTGATTTGCTTTGCTGAATGGGGTGTTAATGGATGTGCTTGGCCATTTGGACTTTTCCTTTTGTATTTCCATGTATGCCACAAGAAGGGCTTCCTTCAGATTTAGCTGTGTCTTCAGCCTGGGCATAAGAATGGGCTCCTGTGCAGCATAGTCAGCCTAACTGAACCATTGACGAGCAGCATGGACCACAGCCACCTCTACTATGATGGCCTGACACAGAGCTTTCCTGACAACCACATGGTAGGAACACAAAATAAGAGCTTTTTGTCTATTTAGGGCTGCATTGAATCCTCTAAAAATATGTTGAAGTCCTAACTCCCAGTACCTGTAAATTTGACCTTAGTTGGATATAGGATCTATGCAGATAGTCAAGTCAAGATGAGGTGCTATTTTAGAGCTATATCTCATCTCTAAAATAGTACCATCTTAGTTGAGGCCGTGAGAGTATGTCCTAATCCAGTATGACTGTGTCCCTGTAAAAGGGAAAATTTGGACAGAGATCAGTACAGGGAGAATGCCGTGTGATGATGAAAACAAAGATCAGGGTGATACCTGTGCAGGCCAAGATCTGCCAAAGACTGCCAGCAAACCACCAGAAGCTAGTGGAAAGGCATGGAGCACATTCTCCCTCCCAGCCCTCAGAAGGAACTGCCCTGTATTGATCTCAGACTTTTAGCCTCCAAAACTGTGAGATGGTACATTGCTGTTGTTTAAGCTACCCAACTGTGGCACTTTGTTACACCAGCCACAGCAAACAAATATATTGTAATGCCACTGAGACTTTGCAGTGGTTTGTACCACAACGATAATTGATTTCTACACCTTATTTCTGATTAGACCAGCAGCAGGAAAATTAGAAAATTAGAAAAATATAAAGAAGAATGAAAAAAATATTCTGTAGTGTTTCAAGATAGAGCCTGTTTTCCAGCCTGTTTTTGGTCAACATATTAGATTAAATCATGCATGTCTGTCTGTCTGTCTATTTATCTATCTTTCTAACTACTTATATAGTAGATATTTTCTTATGTCTTTATTAATTATATGTCTTATCCATTTTTTGTCTTACGTTAGAACATATAAATTTTATATGGTATTTAGAAAGTCTTCATAAATGACATTTTAACAATTTCCAGTACTTTGTTGAGAACTATTCTAATCATCATCAATACCAAACTTTTTATAATCAAAATTTCTGATAATACATCCTTTAGCAGTGATAGTCAAAATTCAGGCAACAGAGAAACAAAGAGCTAAAAGTTGAACAAACTGAAACTCTTTCCATAAGTGTCATAACAGATACTTGATAAATAGATAAGGACATCTTCAATAATTGAATTATCATTATTGCTCCTATATATTCAGTCTGGAAAATTAAAACAGGCTCTCTTTGCACCAGAACAGTGAGACTTCCTAGAAGCCATTTTGAAATTAATGATAGAGCACCAGTACTCCAAGAGCCCAGAGTCAGGTACCACTACTTAATTTCTGTGTTAACGTAACTGGATTAAGATTGTTGTCATATGCAAGTAACAGAGAACTTAATAAAGTAGTTAGAGGTTTATTTTTCCTGATTTTTTCCCCATAAATAGAAGTCTGGAGATAGTTGACTTCAGTCAGGCATTGATTTATTGCTGGCATCTTTGCAAATCCCTTGACATTTCTTTCATGCTCCATATTTTATAAGATAGTCTGTAGCTTCAAATGTCTGATGAAGATAATAATAAGATAGAATAGATGGCAAGTATCTCATTTGTCAGTTTTATTCCCAAAAAGAAAAAGCTTTCCCCCAAATACTTAACAGATACAAGCTTGTACTTTATATGCTGAATTATATCACATGGTAAATTCTAAAAATAGAGACTGAGTTAGAATTTAGCTTATAGGAAAAGGAATTTGTCATATAAACAGAATTTATTACACTGAATAGATATCCAAGAATGTAAGTGTAGCTTGCCAAATTTTTTGAAAGAGGAGATTGTAGGATTTGAAGAAACTGGATATTCATTGAGAATGTAATGCAAGTGTTGTAATAACATTAAGACAGAAAATAAATATAGTAGCAGTGAGGTTAGTATTTGCACCTTTTGTGGCAATAGTAACAGAAGCTAAAAAAGTAGCCACAGAATAAAGATGAGACTTCTGGTGGCAGCACAGGAGATTTTCATGTCTGGCGAAGACACATGAACCAACAGGATGTGTCAAGGAAAGAAGAGCAACCTCGTGGGTTTAGGATACCAGGACTATACTAATCAAAACTCAGAATTAATGATTACTGAATTTGATAACCACACCTTAGATATTGTTTCATGCCCTTTTATTTCTGTGATCATTTCCAGTCTTGCAAACAATCTCTACCACATCAACAAGGCTATTGTGTTCACAAATCAAACCATATCCATTGACTTGAAACAAATGTAAGACAAGGCCATCTACTTCTTTTTCTGTGGTTGGCAGACTGTCAACCCTTTCCAAGTTAACCCTCTTCAGGCATAAGTATATTTCCTTCTTTGATTTTATCCATGATGAGTTTTGTAATACCAGCATTATTTGATAAAAGAAAAGTTATTTTCTTACAATCTCTTTAAACATTATGTTTAAGAATTAGTATTTTTTTAGTGTATAATAATCACTGGAAATAAATTTTGTGTTTTACTACCAAGCCCAATATATTTATCAGACAAGTTCATCCACAATTTTAACATACTGGTTCTGCTAACCAAGTTTAAAGTTCCTATCAGTTTGGTTATTGAAAATAAGAATACACCTATTTGTTATAAAAATCATTCAAGCATAGTGTGGTAAACAATCTGATTTCTCTTAAGAATTATTTTCTCCCTATCAACCCACATTCTATCATACTTTCCCATGCAAAATAATAATAGCTACCATTTATTTAGTAGCTGCTATGTAAGAGGCACCATTTTGCATATTCAGTATATTTAGATGAAGTATAATATGAAATTCTAAAAACACAATTTCCAATAACATCTCCCAAAATGAAACACATAGGCATAAACCTAACAAAATATATACTGGAATTGCATACAGAAAACTATAACACATAAAAAAACAAAGAAGATATATATGCATTATATAAATATATATATTTATATATGCTTTTCATGAATTGGACCCAATATTGTTAAGATGTCAGTGTTTTCCCATATGATTATAGATTCAAAGCAATCTTAACCCAAATCCAAGCAAGCTATTTTATAGATATTGTCAAACAGATTCTAAAGTTTATATGAAAAGGGAAAGGGTCTAGAATAGCCAACAAAATACTGGGGGAGAAGGAGGAAGAGAAAGAAGGAAAAAAGGGGAAGGGGGAAGAGAAGATGACAATTGGATGATTCACACTATCTGATATTACAGCTTATTCTATGGCTATAGTTATCAAGAGAGCATGCTATTAGAGAAAAAAGAAACACAAAGATAAATGGAACAGAATAAAAAGCTCACAAATAGACCCACATGAATATAGCCAACTGATCTTTGACAAAGAGCAAAAGGATAGTCTTTTCAAACAGTGTCAGAGTAATTAGAAATGTTTCATGCAAAAGAAAAAATACCTAGACATAGACCATATGCCTTTGACAATTATTAGCTAGAAATGGAACATAGACTTACTATGAGATGCAAAAGTATAGCACATCCTGCAGAAAACATAGGAGAAAATCTTTACAACTTTGGTTTTGGTGATGAATGTTTAAGTGCATGATCCACAAAAGAAAAAAAAAGGTCAGGTGAACTTACCTCCTAAGAGATTAACAGACACATCACCAAGATATACATATGGCAGTATTCAGAATAAAATATATAGCTCTAGACATCTACATTAAAAAAAGAAAAATCTCAAATCAATAACTTACTTTACAGAAAAAGAAAGGAAAGCTAAGCTCAAAGCTACCAGACTAAAAGGAATAATAATGATGAAAGTGGAAATAAATAAAATGGGAAATAGAAAAACAACAAATAAAACAACAAAAAAAGTTTTACTTGAAAAGATCAATAAAAATGGCAAACTGATTTTGTTAGGTATATTGACCAAAAGCAAGGGAGATACATACTACTAAAATCAGAAATGCAATTAGAGATACTACTACCTACCTTAGAGAAGTAAAAAGAATTTTAAGAGAGTATTGTGAACACTTTTACACCAACAAATTTGGAAAACAAAACAGACTAAGGAAAAAACAGAAAATCTGAATAGAACTATGCAAAATAAAGAAATTGAATCAGTTATTTAAAAAATAATAATAAATGCCAGAATAAAAAGATTTCACTGATGAATTCTGCCAAACATTTAAAGAAGGACTAAATCCAGTTCATCTGAAACCCTTCCAAAAAATAGACGAGGAAGGAAGCCTTTCTAACTCATTCTATGAAGCCAGTATTACAAGGATATCAAGGTCAGATACTTGTTTTCAACACTTCAATTCAAAATGGTACTAGAAGTTTTGGCCAGAGCATGACAATAAAAATAAGCGGCATCCAAATACAACAGAAGTAAAACTATCTCTATTTTTAGATAACATGATTTTATATATAGAAAATATTATAATTAGCACAAAGAAACTGTTAGCTCTAATAAATGAATTCAACAGAATTGTGAAATACAAGGTCAACACTCAAAAATCGGTTGTAATTCTATACACTTGCAGTGAACAAACCAAAAAGGAAATTAAGAAAGCAATTCCATCTACAATAGCATAAAAATAATTAAATACCAGGAATTAGATTAACCAAAGTGATGCAACAACTCTACATTGAAAACTACAAAACATTGCTGAAAGAAATTAAAGAAGACATAAACAAATCTAGAAATATTCCATGTTCATGGGTTGAAAGACAATATTTTTAAGATAAAAGCAATGTTCAAATTATATACATATGGCCAACAAGCATAATAAAAGATGTACAATATTTGGTCATTAGAAAAGTGCAAATCAAAACCACTGTAAGGTACCACTTCACAGCCACTATTATTGGTTATAATAAAGAAAAAGAAAATGTGTTGGCAAAGAAGTAGAAAATGTGGAACCTTCATTCATTGCTGGTGGGAAAATAAAATGGTTCAGCTGCTGTGGGAAACAACCATAAGTTCTTCAACAAATTAAAGATAGAATTATCATGAACTCACCAAATACTCTCCTAGATATATACCCAAAAGGATGGAAAGGAAGTGTTCAAATCAAACTTGTACACAAATGTGCGTAGTACCACTATTCAAATAGCCAAAAGGTGGAAACAACCCAAATGCCCATCAGTGGATTAATGGATAAACAAAATGTGGTATATCCATGTGGAGGAATACTACTACTCACTTATAAAATGGAATGAAATACTACTGCATAATACAACATGGACAGACCAAGAAAACATTATGCTAAACTAAAGAATCCAGTCACAAAAGCTACTTATCTTGTTGACTAGATTTATAAGAAATATCCCAAATCGTTAAATCTATTGAGTCAGAAAACAGTACTGTTTGTGAGGGACTGTGGGAAGGGCAAATATAGAGTGGCTGCTTATGGGTAGAAAGCTTCTGTTTAGGGTGATGAAAATGTCCTGGAACTAGATAGTAGTGATAGTTACACAGCATTGTGAATATAGTTAATACCACTGAATTGTACACTTTAACGTGATTAAAATAGAAAAATTTATGTTGTGTATATTTTACCAAAATTAAAACAAATCAAGTCTGTTTTCAGTATAGTTTATAGTGCTCTATGATGGTTGGGAAGAGGGAGAGGAGAAAACTGACTTCAGAATAATTGCAAGCTTATAAAAATATTAGATAAATTCTACCCTATTATTTTCTAAAGTGATGTAGGATATGGGATTTGCTGAGAAATTTAGACTACATTTATATGTAACCAAGACTTCCACTCCTAATGTAGGCAAACTTAAAGTGTCTTTCACCTTCTTTCTCATTATACCTTTTCCCTGGCATTACTTTGCCTTATGCTAAGCCTCTGGATTGTTACAGGCACCTACTGAATCCTGTGTTTGCTGAAACACCTCATTCAAGAGATTTTTTTATCCTTCCTCATCAAAACTCCTTTGTTACATCATATTCTCTCAGGGCACTGCCCTTTGGAGATAACTTTATAAGCCAACTAATGGAAATATATTAGTGACTGAAGAATCCAATTGACAATTCAATTAAATAAGCACATTGTGTAGCTTTTCTGGTCAAGCAAAAGTTCAAGTTTGGTTTGGAACATAAATTAAGTATAATACAGATACTATAATAAAAAAAAACAATGATTTAACAGGATGGGAAAGACATATTATACCACGCAGAATAAAAACATGCCCCTAAATAATAATAATAATAATAATAATAATAATAATAATAATAATAATAATAATAATAATAATAATGTATGTTTATTGAGTATTTACTTTGTTCCAAGAATGTTGCTTAACACTTTCATCCATTATCTCATTATATTTTCAAAATTACCTAATGAATTATATCCTGATAATAACTTTATTTCTACAAATGAGGAAATTTAAAAGTAAAGTTTACATGATTTACCTGAAGTCACTTATTTAGTAAGTGGGAGAATGGAATTTGAACCCATACATATCTAATCTTAAAGCTTACTCTTCATTGAACCCATCATATTGTCTTACTCTTTCTAATTCATTAGAAGTGCATATAGAAAATACAGATTTACCATGTAATTTCTTTTTTTTTTTGTATTTTCATCCAAACTCCATTTTAAACCTCCATTCTACAAGTTAGGGAGTAGTCCCAGCCAACTGAAAATGTTTTCTTCAGATTGTTTCTGAATTCAAATTGTTTCCAGAAGTATGTGAGTGTGAAGCAAATTATCTTAGGCATTCAATCAGAGTCTTCCTTTCTTCATTGTGTCATTGAATTTGATGTCATTATTCTATTCTGAATTTTAATTTATGATCTGTACAGGTCCCTGCTGTGTTGTCTCTTTATCCTTTTCTGAAGTTTCCTTGGATCCACCTCACCTTTGTCAAAGAATGGAGGCTTTGGGCCATAGAAATCTCACATAGATGTTTAGCATTATTCTTTACTTAATATTAAAAAAATAGAATTTTACCAGATAATAAATATATACATTTTTATCTCTTCAAGAATCTTGTACTTTTTGCATCTCTTCAGCATTCCCATTAAGGAACAGAGTAAGTAATTTTACATCCATTTTACAGATGAGAAAATTGTGGCTTTCCATATCAAGTAACTTTCTGAATGCTATATGACTAAAATCTAGTAGAATGGGGAAAATAGCCAAATTTTTTGTATTACCAGTTTAGAACTTTGAAAGTAAAATAAAAGCACTGTGGATATTCATCAAAGGAAGAGATATGCATGGTCAGGATTGTGAAGTAGGTAGAGAATGGAGTCTTTAAAATAAGAGCAGAAGAGGCTTTATGAAAAAAGTACTAATTGAAGTAGATAGTGAAAAAAAATAGGAGGAGAAAATTTTAACATCAGAAGGACTGGAATGAGTAAGAGGGTGGAGGGGAAGAGATGGTTGTTAAAAAAGAATTGAAAATTGGGGTTCATGTATCTTTTTGAATTAAGATTCACTCTGGATATATGCTCAGGAGTGGGATTGCTGGATTATACAGTAAATCTATTTAGTCTTTTGAGGAATCTCCAGACTGTTTTCCATAATGGCTGCACATAAGTACATTTCTACCAACAGTGTAAGAGGGTTCCCTTTTCTCCACAGCTTCTCCAGCATTTATCATTTGTAGCTTTTGAATGATGGCCATTCTGACTGGTGTAAGGTGATACCTCATTGTAGTTTTGATTTGCATTTCTCTGATAATTAGTGATACTGAGCATTTTTTCATGTGCCTATCAGCCATTTGTATGTCTTCATTGGAGAATTGCTTGTTTAGGTCTTCTGCCCATTTTTGGATTGGGTTGGTGTTTTTTTCTTGTTAAGTTGCATGAGCTGTTTGTATATTCTGAAAATTAAGCCCTTGTCAGTCTCATCTTTTTCAAATATTTTCTCCCATTCCATAGGTTGTCTTTTTGTTTTGCTTATAGTTTCCTTTGCTGTGCAAAAGCTTACAAATTTAAAGAGGTCCTATTTGTTTATTTTTACTTTTATTTCTATTGCCTGGGTAGACTGCCCTAGGAGAACATTACTAAGATTTATGTCAGCAAATGTTTTGCCTATGTTTTCTTCACCCCAATGTTCATAGCAGCATTATTTATAATATCCAAGACATGGAAACACCCTAAATGTCCATCAACAGATGACTGGATAAAGAAGCTATGGTATATTTATACAATGGTATACTACTTAGCCATAAAAAGTAATAAAATAATCCCATTTTCAGCAACATGGATGGATCTGGAGATTGTCATTCTAAGTGAAGTAAGTCAGAAAGAGAAAGAAAAATACTATATGATATCACTTATATGTGGAATCTAAAAAAAAAAAAAAAAAGACGAACTTATTTACAAAACAGAAACAGACTCACAGACATAGAAAACAAACTTACGGTTACCAGAGGGGAAAGGGTGCAGGAAGGGATAAATTGGGAGTTCCAGATTTGCAGATACTAACTAATACATATAAAATAGATGAACAAGTTCATACTGTTTTGCACAGGGAACTATATTCAATGTCTTGTAGTAACATATGGTGAAAAAGAATATGAAAATGAATATATGTACGTTCATGTATGACTGAAGCATTATGCTGTATACCAGAAATTGGCACAACATTGTAAACTGACTATACTTCAATAAAAATATATATACAAAAAATAAATTAAAAAATTTTAAAAAAGAATAGGAAAGAATGATACACATACTTTCCTAGGTCTTTTGCATTTAACATGGATTTGTATTAGAGCACCTACTCTGTGTGTAAGTATTTTAATAAACAAAAAGAATCATGAACTCTGCTCCCTGTCTCCAACTAGTTTATACTCTATTTCATCAAAATTAATGTTTTGTTTATGCTCCATAATACATATTTTTTTTACAGGACCCTTCTATGTTTAACTTAAAAAAAACAATTTATGGCAATACTCTATCATATTTAGAAGTAAAAGGAATATTTAGATCCAGGGGAGCTTTCTGAAATACCTAAATTGACATCCTGCAGACTACCATTGCAAGAAGAGACAATGTTATACATATTCCATGGTAATAAGGCATCAATGATAAAGTAAATTAAGGAACTGATAATTTTTACAGAAAATTTAGTGGACCTTGTGTTAGGCACCCATTATATTAGAGCTACGTTACGTAAGTTGATTAATTTGATCTGCATAACCCTACTAGTTAGACATTGTTTTCCTTACTTTAGCAATAGGGAAAATATGGTTCAAATTTAAGAGTCTGTTAATAAATTAAGTTGATTGGGAATTGAATGCAAGTCTTCTAGAATCCAAAGCCCTATGGCTCTCATTTATTATAGCATATTTTCAAACATAGGAAAAAAATTGAAAGAATGGAACTTTGAGCACACATATAAACAACAATTTCAAGATTTATTAACATATTACCCTATTTATTATGTCTATTTAGAGAGGTAATTTACATTAAACGTTCACCTTTTTGGAATTCAGAATTTAATGAGTTTTAACAAATCTATTTACTAATGTAAACATTATTATAATCAAGATTCAGAATATTTCCATCACTCTGAAAATTTGCTATTGGTCCCTTTGTCCCTTTGCCCTTTAGCTGTCCATCCTTTTGTCTTATCTTGGTCCCCAGCAAATTCTTATCTATTTTCTTTCTGTCTAGTTTCACCATTTCTTGAATGTCATATAAATAAATTCAGATTATATTTGGACTTTTGCATCTGGTTTCTTTTACTTAACATGTTTTTGATTATCAATCATTTTGTAGCACACATCAGTAGTTCATTCCATTTTATTACTCAGTAGTATTCCATTGTTATGTACTAAAATCTTTCTTACCTATTCTCAAATTAATCAACATTTGGGATTTTTCCATTATTTAGCTATTATGAATAAAACTATTATAAATATGTGTGTACAAGTCTTTGTGGAGCCATATATTTTTATTTCTCCTGAATCTAGGAGAAATGTCACAGGATCATATGATAATTATATATAATTATATATATATATAACTTTACAAGTAACTTCCAAACTGTTTTCTAAAATATCTACCATTTTCAGCTCTCAATTGCAATGTATGAGAGTTCCATTTTATCCACATCATCACCTAGACTTGAAACTCTGTCTTTTTAATTTTAGCCATTCTAGTGAATATATATATAGATATTGCATTGTGGTTTTAATTTACATTTTCCTGGTGTATAAAGATGGTGAACATCTTTCCATGTGCTTATTTGCCACTGGTATATCTTTGTTGATATTTTGTATTTGAATGTTTTTCTTCTATTGTTCAGTTGTAAGAGCACTTTAAAAAATATTCTGGACACAGTTCTGTTGCCAAATTTATGTTATTCAGATATTTTTCCACAAAAATGTCTAGTTGGAATTTGAAATTTTATTGATGTAATAGACCAGTTTTGGAAGACCTGGCATCCTAAGATTATTGAGTCATCTGTCCCATAAATATGGCATATGTTTCTGTTTACTTAGGTATTTCTTAATTTCTCTGAACAATATTTTGTAATTTTTAAGGTACAAGTCTTGTTCACTTTAGGTTAAAATTATGTCTAATTATTTCTTTTTATTTTTTAACCCTATTATACAAATAAATTTTCAATTCAGTTCCAAATTTTTTTGTTGCTAGTATATAGAAATTTGACTTTGGTATAAATATGCTGACTTTGGTGTATATATTTTTAACCTTTAGGAATGATCTTGATAACATATTTATAAATTGTAGTTGATTATCTGTACATAGAGTAGGATCTTCTATGGGTATTTTGTTTGCTGCAAGTAATGCTTTTAATAGTTTCTTACTACTTACATGACTTTTATTATACTTACTGTCCTCATTGCATCCGGTATAGGGTTGGACAGAAGAGGTAAGACTATATATCCTTAATTCATTCCCAATCCTCATAGAGAAATATTCAGTTTTTACCATTAATTACATCAGTTGTTCATTTCTCTTAGATGTGTTTCATCAGATTGGGGAAGATCTTCTATTTCCTGTTCTCTGAAAGTCTTTTTTTTTTTTTTTCGTGAATTGAATCAATTTTTATAATTTTGTATCTAAGTTGGTAATGTTGTTTTATTTGTTTTATTTTGTCTTTTACTGATACGCTGAATTCTACTGAACCAGTCTTGAATTCCTGCCATAACCCTTTTCCATCCCATCTTGTCTTCTTCATGATGTATTATCATTTTTCTATATTGCTAATCTCAATTTGCTAAAATTTTGTTAAGAATTTGTGTCTGTGTGTACTATTATGAAGTATATTGAGTTACAGTTCTCTTTTATTACAATTACTTTGTCTGGTATTGGTATTAGGATAATGTGAGCCTCTTAAAGTGACTTGGAATGTATCTTTTCCTTTTTTATTTTCTGGAACAAAGTGTCAAATTGGTATTTGTCTATTTAATGCATGGTAGGATTTACCAGTGAATTGGTACCAGGAGTTTTCTTTGTGGAAAGATGTTAATTACAAAATCAAGATACATACTTTTCAGTTATCTATTTATTCCTTAGTAAGCTTTGTGTATTTAAAGGCATTTTCCATTTCATATTTTTTAGAGATATATTGGTATAGAAGTATTTATATTATTTTCATATTGTCTATTTAAACTCTGTAGAATTTGTAATAATGTTCCCTTTTTCATTTCAGATGTTGATAATTTGAGACGTCTATTCCTTGATAAAGGCTGGAGAGAAATTTATCACTTGTAGTAATTACTTTGAAAAATGTATTTTGCTTTTTTTTACTCTATTATTGCCCTGTTTTCTATTTCATTAATTTTTTACTTTCACTTCATTTTTGCCCTCCTTTCCCTGACTTTGTGTTTTCTTTGATCATCTTTTTCTAGTTTCTCAAGTTGAAAGTTTAAATTACTGATTTGAGACCTTTCTATTTTCTGAAATAAATATACAAACTACATACTTCTCTCTAACCATTGAATTAGAGCAATCTACAAATCTTTATATGTTGTGCTTTTATTTTTATTCTGTAAAAAAATATTTTTTATTTCCTCTATGATTTCATCCCTGTGATGAATATAATTTATTTTCAAGTGAGGTCTCTAGTTTCCAAATATATCAGCATTTTCCATATATCTACTATTGATTTTATTTTAATTCTACTATGGTCAAAATACTTGACATAGCATTTTGATTCTTTTAAATTTACTGAAGTGTTAGCATCAGACCTTTAGTGAGTGTTCTATTCGATTTGAAAATAATGTGTTTCCTGTTGTTGATTGGAACATTCTATAAATATCAATTATTAAGTCAGAGTGGCTAGCAATGTTATTCCAGTCTTCTACATCTTAAGTGATTTTCGTCTTCTTGTCTTATCAAAAAGACAACAGTGCCAAAATCTCAAACTATAATTGTAGATTTGCCAATTTCTTTTTTAAGTTCTATTAGTTGTTGGGTTTTTTTTTCTTTCAGCTTAAAGCTATTCTTGAGTGCATACTCATTAGGATTGTTTTATCTTCTTGATTAGTTAATCCATGATCTTTCTCTAATGGCTCTCCTTATCTCTAGTAAAATTTCCTCTGAAGCCTCCTTTGTGTGACATTAGTATAACATCCAGTTTTCTCTTGATTAGTGTTAACATGCTATAACTTTCCCCATCATTTTATGGCTTTCATTTCTTTACAGCTGAAGTGGGTTTCTTATGGATACTATACTGTTAGGGCTTACTTTTTTTTTTTAAATCAAGTCTTATATCTGCCTTTAAATGGAGCATTTATATCATCAGACATTTAATGTAATGATTAATATAGTTGTGTTTTAAATCTATAACCTTTTTGGTTTTTTTCTCCCATTGGTTTTTATTTATTCTCCTGTTGTCTAGGAATCTTTTAGATTGGTCAAACCTTTTTTTTATGCTTCTATTTTATCACCATTATTGACTAGTTAGCTATACGTTCTAATACTATTTTAAAGTTAATTACAATATACATCTGTAACTTCTCACAAAGTACCTTTAATTATTATTATACCTCTTCATACATAATGTAAGAAGTCTGCAGGAATGCCCTTTTATTTCTTCTCTCCCTTACATTGTACTATTTTCATCAAATATTTTATTCCATGTATATTTCAAGAGAAAACTAGGATGTTATATTAATGTCACACAAAGGAGACTTCAGAAGAAGGAATTTTACTAGAGGTAAAGAGAGTCATTATGCAAAGATAATGAGTTAACTAATTAAGAAGACACAACAACCCGAAATGAGCATCACTTAATAATAGAGCTTTAAATAATGATAAAGAAAAAAAAAATAGAACTTAAAGAAGAAACTGGCAAATCCACAATTATAGATTGAGATTTTGGAACTTCTCTCTTTGTAACTGATAGGACAAGTAGACAAAAATCACTTAAGATGTAGAAGACTGGAATAACACTACTAGCCAACCTGACCTAATTGGTATTTATAGAGCATTCCAATCAACAACAGAAAACACATTCTTTTCAAATCAAATAGAATGCTCCCTAAACTTATGTATATTTTAAATAGTAAAAATTATTTTTGTATTTTACTTAGTTATCATTTAAGGAGATTAAAAATAAAGAAAATTCAGTTTATACTTATCCAAATTTTTACCATTTTCCATGCTCATTTTTCTATAAATTCAAATTTCCATCACCATTCAACTATTTCTACCTAAAGAACTCCCCTTAATATTTGTTTTAGTGTGAGTGCTCGCAATGAATTTTATTCCTCTTTTTTAATATCTTCATTTTGCTTTCATTTGTGAAAGATAGTTTTATAGGCTATAAGAATTCTAAAATATTTTTTTCTAAAGTATTTTTTTCCTTTTAGTACTTTAAAGACATCTCTCCATTGACATCTGACATAGTTTTTGGCAAGAATTTCAATTTACTGTCTGAGTAAATTTTTTTCTTTGACTTCATTCAAGATTTTTTCTTTATGTTTGGTTTTCTGCAGCCAGAAAATTATGTGGCCATTTTTTGTGTGTTTGTTTCATTATTTTAATTTTTATTACTTTTCCTACTTGGGGTTTTCTGAGCTTCTTTGATCTATACTTGTTAAAATCTTTCATTAATGTTGTAAAATTCTTATACATTGTCTCTTTCAGTATTTCTTATTACTTCTTTAATCTCTTCAGGGCAACAATTACAGATGTTTTAGACTGTTTAATATTGTCTTAATACTCTCTAATTTTGTGTTCTTTTTTTTCCCACTTTTTGGTGTATATTTCTGTTTAGATTATTCAAGATAACTGATTTTTTTCTCTGCTATGTAGAGTATAAAAATAACTGGTAAAAATAGTCTTTTCACTAGGTTTTTAAATGCATTAATAAAATATATTTATTACAGTATTTTAAAGCCCCTTCCTAATAGTTCTACTGTGTCATTTCTAAATGTAATTGTTTTGACAGTTTTTTCTCTTGATAATGCATAAATGTTTCATGTGTGTTCCATAATTTTTAATTAATTGCCAAACATTATTTATAAAAAAAAAAATGTAGTGGCCTAGGCAAGTAAACATTATATCCAGAAATGGACTCATCTCGCCTTCTGTTAGGCCATTGGAGTGGTGAGTTCAATCAATATACTCTGGGTAGGATTTGTTTTGTAGTTGCCATGGTTACCTTAAGTGTCTGCGAGGCCTCAATCCTTTCAGTGTGGACTGCTGCTGTTTCCTCATACTTAGTGGGAGGGCTGCAGTGACCAAGGGTTTTCATCAGGCGGTGAACACCTGAGAAACAGAGAGAAAACGTTTTTCTAACTTCTTCTAAGTTCATTTGACAGCTTGGATTCAAGCAAGGCCAAGAATATGAATGGGGTTGTCTAGAAACTGGCAACCTAGTTTCAAATGGTGGCATTCCTGAATGCTTGTGATATTAAAAGGGGGTCTAACAAATCTGTCACATCTCTAATATTTCTATTAGGCTCCTGATAGAAGCTTGGTGAAAAGAAATTGTCTTTATATTAGGTATCCCTTTTTGTCTGGGTCTCCCAAAGGACTTTATCCTATCATAGTAGCCCATGCTTGGCTTTTAAGAATTTGTTAAAATTTCATGGGTGTTTTTTTTCCCCACCATTTTTATGGTTTCCACTTCTTTCTCATATTATCTGCCAAAGTTGAGATGTTTTATGTGTCCCCATCTCTCCTCAGAGGGGTCTGATACTCTCAAGAATTCATCTGTTACCTCTCAGCCTTAGCTCTCAGATAGGCTCAAAGTATGTCATTTTGTAGATTATTCAGGTTTTTGGTTTTTTAGTGTATGACACTCACTTGTGGCTTTCTCCTTTTTTAAGGAGAAATTTAAAAATGCAGCCTGACAAATTACTGTTTCAAGTTCCTTTCAGTGTTGACATTTGAATCCACATACAGAAGAATAATCATATAGATCAAAGCTTTGACAGTGTTCTATGGCCTCACTGTGTGACTAAAACATGTTTTCTTCTTAAGTAATAATGACACAATTTTTTGAAAAACTAGAAAAGGTGAGCACAGGGCTAATTGGTTTTTATCCATTATTCTCATTTAATTATTAACCTAACCCCTTGAGGAAGTTGTATTATGATCTCCATTTATTTAAAAAAATTGTGAAATGCCTACAGATACACAGCTAAACTGTGGAATGAAAGGGATCCAGGTTATTTGATTCAGACCTGTACCCTTAATCACAAAGTAGTAAGAAGTCCCCAATTAATAATCCATTCTTTTACTGTGGAAAAGTTACACATTTCTGCTTCTTTTTGTAAGTCCTGACAGAACTCTGAAGTATGTAATCACGCTAGATCTTTCAACCAAGCCTCCATAAATATGTGAACCCAGTCTCAATTTTCAGTTATGAAAACAATGCTTGTTCATGTTTTTGTATTCCTTCTTTTAATGGGACTCCTGCCACAAGTTTCAGGTTTGTGCCAGATGGTTATAAATTGAAAAACAAATAAACAGAGAAATAAAATACCCTTATTCTTCTGCTCCCTAGCCACAAGTATCCAATAAAAACAATAGAGAGCAGATTAGTTCTGATAATTAATAGACTATTTTACCAGCTAGAATGTTTGCTTAAGAAAAATCTAGCAAAAAAGCTTTATGCAGGACTAGAGAATGAGTGTCTTTTTTATGAAGTAAGGGAAAATACCTTCCAAACAAAGGTGAAACTTAAAAAATATGTTTGTAGAAATGAAATAGTTTATGTCAGTTAAGTTCTAAGCAACTCATTGATACTGGAGGTTGGTTGGAGATGGTGATAGTGGAAGAGGAATTTTACTGAACCATAAAAAATATGTCAAATGATTGAACTCTCTTTTGACCTGTTCTTCAGCATTGTCAGCCTACTTTTTTCATTACATTTAAGAATTTAACAGAGAAAAGACAGAATCAATCTTCAAAAATGCCAGAAGAAAATGGATGTGTCTTCATTCCTTTTGCAAATATTCTCCCTTGTTATGAGGAAGGAAAGCCATTCTGACAGAAGAAGTGAAGATTGTGCTCCCTGTATCTCTTTTCTTTATTCAGTCCCATCTCTCATCCTCTGTCTGCCTTGTCAAATTTCATAGTCATTCCTTTACCTTTTCTCATTAAGCTTTTTACCATTTTTCAGATCATTCCCATTCTTCTTAACAATCTCTTTTCTTCATTCTGTTCACAAAATGCACTATATTTCATTTTTACACAGTATATATTTTCTTTTTTTCTTCACTATGACACTAATTCCTTACTTCTAAATTGAGTAATAGGAAATTGAATCACTACCTATTTCCTTCTGGTCTAAGTGAAATAGCCAAAAATCAATAACTGGAGACAGGTCAACCAAAGGCCTTGTAGGAGAATATTGATCAGGGAAGCAGCTAGTCTGTGTGTATGTGTGTGTGTCTGTGTGTCTGTGTGTCTGTGTGTCTGTGTGTATGTCTATGTGTGGTGTAGATTGGTAATTGTGTGCCTGTGTATATATGATGTTTGTGTATGCATGTGTCTGTGGTGAGTGTTTGATAGTAAAATACTTAATGTCTAGGTAACTCATGTCAGGCCTTTCAAAAAATGGTAACTGACTTGGTCTTGAGTAGATTTTAAGATTTGTCTTAAATTTAACCACAGCAGAAAATATTTTTAAAAATAGCCTTGCAAAAGTAATTAATAAAGGAAGTGAGTAAATTAATTATTTTGTTTGCATATTACAATTAATAATGTAATTTTACTAGTGAGACAATTTAATAACCCCATTTCTCCTTTTTATTCATTGCATATAGAAAAAGGCAGTCTCCATTTAAAAAAAGAAGTTGTTTCAGTTTCATGCTTTTCCATATTGTGGTCGTTATGAGATCAATGAAGCTTCTATATGTCCAATCCAATTAAGCGTTAAAATAGTTATGACAAAAAAATCTGATGATTATAATGATCTTACTGGATTGACTATGGGGAAATTCCATTGTTGGCATCTGAAAAGTTATTATAATCAGGACTGGAATACTCGCCTGGATACTAGATTCAATCAGGCATATATACATGGCCATGGCTTTAGTGCATTCTCTTAAATATATGCTTTTTTTTTTGAAGTATAGTTGATTTGCGTTGTTGTGTTATTTTCAGATGTAAAGCAAAATGATTCAGTTATTCATATATATATATATTATTTTTCAGATTTTTTTCCATTATAGGTTATTACAAAATATTGCATATATTTCCCTGTGCTATAGAGTAGGGCCTTGTTTATCTATTTTATATATAATAGTGTGTATCTGTTAATTCTACACTCCTAATTTCTCTCTCCCCCTTCCCTTTTTCCCCATTTGTTCTCTATGTCTGTGGTCTATTTCTGTTTTGTAAGTAAGTTTATTTGTATCATTTATTTTTAGATTCCACATGTAAGTGATACCATATGATATTTGTCTTTGATTTACTTCACTTAGTATGATAATCTCTAGATCCATCTGTGTTGCTGCAAATGGCATTATTTCATTATTTTTAATGGCTGAGAAATATTCCATTGTGTATATACACTGCACTTTCTTTATCCATCCACTTGTTGATGGATGTTTAGGTTGCTGGCTATTGTAAATAGTGCTGCTATGAACACTGGGATGCGTGTATTCTTTCAAATTAGAATTTTCATCTTTTCTGGATATATGCCCAGGAATGGGATTGCTGGTTATCACATGGTAACTCTATTTTTAAGGAACATTCATACTGTTCTCCATAGTGGCTGCACCAATTTACATTTCCATCAACAGTGTAGGAGGGTTCCCTTTTCTCCACACCCTGTCTAGTATTTATTATTTGTAGGCTTTTTGATGATGGGCCATTCTGATCAGCATGAGGTGATATACCTCATTGTAGTTTTGATTTGCATTTCTCTAATAATTAGTGATATTGAACATCTTTTCATGTTCCTGTTGGCCATCTTCATATCTTCTCTGGATAAATGCCTATTTAGGTGTTTGGCCCATGGTTTGATTGGGTTTTTTTTTTTGTTTTTTTTTTTTGATATTGAGCTGTTTGTGAATTTTGGAATTAGTCCCTTGTTGGTTGCATCATTTGTAGATATTTTCTCCCATTCAGTAGGTTGTCTTTTCATTTTCTTTATGGTTTCCTTTGCTGAGTAAAAACTTTTAAGTTTAATTAGATGCTACTTATTTATTTTTGCTTTTGTTTCCATTACTCTAGGAGACAGATCTAAAAAACTAATGGCTGCAATTTATGTCAAAAAGTTCTGCCTGTGTTTGCCTCTAGGAGTTTTATGGTATCCAATCCTACATTTAGGTCTTTAATCCATTTTGAGTTTATTTTTGTATATGGTGTTAGAGAATGTTCTTATTTCATTATTTTACTTGTAGCTGTCCAGTTTACCCAGCACCACTCATTGAAGAGACTGACTTTTCTCTATTGTATATTTTTCCCTCCTTTGTCTAGATTAATTGACTATAAGTGCATGAGTTTACTTTTGGGTTTCCTATCCTGTTCCATTGATCTATGTGTCTATTTTTGTGCCAGAACCATACTGTTTTGGTTACTATGGCTTTGTAGTATACTCTGAAATCAGGTAGTGTGATTCCTCCAACTCTGTTCTTCTTTCTCAAGATTGTTTTGCCTATTCAGACTCTTTTGTGTTTATATACAAATTTAAATTTTTCTTTTCTAGTTCTGTGAAAAATGCCTTTGGTAATTTGATAGGGATTGCATTGAATCTGTAGATTGCCTTGAGTAGTATGGCCATTTTAACAATACTGATTTTTCCAATCCAAGAACATGGTATATCTTTCCATCTCTTTATGTTGTCTTCCAATTTAAAATATGTTTTAAATGTCACTTCTACAGTCTATTGATTTGTGAGCAACAATTTTTAAAACTTCCATTTTCTAGGCTAATGCTAAAAAGGTAAAAATGCTCATTTCAATAAATATTGCAATAAAATTAATAAATGGTATTTTCTTTGGAAGCTGAAAGTAGATATCAAACAACTTGTGTCTCTCAATATAAAATCCTTGGTTGGTGTTTCTAGTCTTCTAGCCTTACTTTAAAACATACTTTTTGGACCAGATGCTCTTTCTAAAAGGTAGTCTCACAAGTTTGCCTATCTCAGAAAAAGCAAGCGTGAGAGAGGTAAGATGAACAGGTCGTGGTGTTTTCTGATATTTTTCTTGGCAGAAATTATGAAGAACCTAATGTTGAGGTAGGTAAGCCCTTTGGAACTTAAAGGAAGTCACATTCCTTATTTGATTCCACACAAATATTTCTACTCTATTGATCAATGCATGATCTAAGAAATTGTTCTGGCTCCATCCTCAAAATACCCATCACCTTCTCTTATTTTTTCTCTTGTGTAGCTATCTTGGAAACTGGCATCAAAATTACATATAAATCGTTAACATTGGAGACATCATTGAAGGCAATAAATTTGGAATCAGAAATTAGGAGATTTTTGAAATATTCAGTGGAAAGGAACAGTAATTCTGAAAGTATTTTGAATGTAGAATCAGCATGACTTGGTCAATAACTGAATGTGAGAAAGTAAGGGATAGTTGAATCAAGTGGCTTATCTCTTAGTTCACTGGGGTTGAGCATAATTTAAATCAAAATTATTTGGAAATGGTGTGCAGCTTATAACAATGTTGAAGTACACATAATGATACTTTAGAATAAATTCCCAGAAATAATATTGAAGGGTATGCTTTTTAAAAAAATATTTATTCTTATTTTTAAATTTACAGCCTTTCAAAATGAATAAAATTAAAGATAGAATTATAGATTTTCTTTTAGACAGTATATCAGAAATCTGGCAATGGCTATGTCCTCTCTATGGTGTTTGCCTCTGATTGTTAGTTTTATGTAGATAATTGTATTTAGAGTTGAAAGAGGTTATTAATAGTGTAAGATTATTATCCATTGTTGTAATACTTGACTTCTTCAAATCTCCCCATCTAGTTTCAACCAGTTTATATGTGAACATATTCAGTGATATAAAATGTACTACCCCAATATGCCATTCCAGCATGGGAATTCTCTCACCACAGTCTTCCTTACATATACATACATACATACATACATACATACATACATACATATATATATATGTATATATACATAAATATATATATAAATATATATATATTTACACACACACACACACATACATATAGATATATATCCTTTGTCTGGTCCTTGCTTATTGCTTTAGGGACCAACCAATCAAGTTTAATATGTTTTCTGCATGAGAGATAAAATGTATTTAATGGTTGTTTGGTTTCTCCTATTTTTCTTCTTCTTCTTTTTTTTTTTTTTTTTTTTTTTGTTTTGCTTTGTTTTGCTTTGTTTTGCTTTACCTATCTTCATATAATATGATTTAAAATCCTACCAGAGTTTGGTCACTTTTCTTTTTAAATATGCTACCTATAAATTAAAATAATACTTTGTGTATAAATTTGCATTCCATTTATTTGTGTAAACATCCAATTGTTGAATCATAGTAAGGTTTACTACATTAAATCAGTTCCTTTTTAACATGATTTTTTTTAATCTATATATTTCTAATTGTATTCTGTGCTTGTTTGACCTCTGTCTTTTTGTTTCTCTTTCTCTCTCTTTTCTCCTCTGTTTTACTTTGCAATGTGGATTATAAAGTCAGGAAATAGGAATATAAGAGTGGATAATTCAGTACAAGATAACCCAGTATTTTTTTTAATGTTAATTTTTCTTGACTACTTTGTAAGATATGGGACCACCCTTTCAGTACTGTTTCCCATAAATTGGACAAGCTGTTACGTGTGCAAATTTTGTAAAGAAATATTAAATGATGTAATAGCCTAACTAATCATACGATTTTTAATATAGTAACAAATTGCTTATGTAGAATGAAGATTTTATCTGTAAATTCACCCGGACATTTTTCTCCCTGTGGAAAATCCCTGACTGACAATATTTCATGCTACCTCATCTCTATTCTGAGATTCAAAACTTTTCCATTTCATTTATTCATTCAATAATATTTACATCAGTAAACAAGTTTGTGACAGGCAGTTTTCTAGGTACTGGGAATAAATTGATAAACAAAATGACTCAATATCCCTATGCTGCTGGAGCTTGAACCTAGGAGGGAGAAAAAGACAATAAACAAACAATTGAAATCTATAGTCTGTCGTATGGTGATAAAGACTAGGGAATAACTTGAGCAGGAAGGAGCATTAGAAAATGCAAAGGCTGGGGTACAATTGTTAATAAGATGTGCAGACAAGACCTCGTTGTCAAGGGGTCATTTGTGTAAAAACCTGAAGGAGAGACAGGAAAATGAGCCATTCATAGATCTGGCTAAAGAGCATTTGAGGCTTAGGAAAGAGCCAGTGCAGACTCCATAAGGTGGATGCTTGCCTGGCAGGGAAGCCAGTATGATTTGGGAGAGAATGGCAAGTGTGGTTAGAAATGAGTGAATACTCATCCCTGAAGGTGACTTCCTGTAGGGTCTTTGGCTTTTACTCTCAGTGAGATGGGAATCTATTGGGAGTTTGAGAAGTAAAATTTCATTAATTAGTCTTAAATGAAGATACAGTCATCTTTTTTTTAGCTTTATTGATATGTAATTCACACATAAAGTTGTAAGATACTTAAAGATTTGATATATGCATATATTGGAAAAGGGTTTTCCCATCAAGTTAATTAACTGTCCATCACCTCCCTTTTCTTTCTGGGTTTGTTTGTTTGTTTGTTTTTGGTAGGAAGTCTTATATTCTTAAAGGATTGCTCTGGCACTATTCTCTTGGAAATAGGCTCTAGGAGGGCAAGGGAAGGGTAAAAGCTGACACAGTGACAAAGTCTGATGTTATATTTTTGCAGCATTTCTATGCTTGGAATTTTATCTTGCCAAGCATTGCCTTATGTTGCTACTTATTTATGGCTGCATAAAATCCTTTTCCACAATTACGTCACGTGGTGTTCTGTGGTTTTCTTTGACATTACAACTGATAAAAGGCATGGTCCCCTTGAGGAGAGCTAAAACACAAAGGTGAGTAACAAGTTAATTACAGAAGCTCCTGCTATGTTTTATAAGCTTTAATTAAGCCCTGCTATATCCTTCTGTAATGCACAATTAACTATTAAACCTATTTTGCAGAGGGTGAAAATGAGGCAAGCTGAAAGCTAACCAATTAAAAAAGTTCCAAGATCAGAATTATTTTTCTCCGTAAAAAAAGGGACCATACTTCTCCAAAGATGAAAAACTATTTTTATCTGCATCATTTATTTCATACTATTTTCCTGATGTTCCGTTTTTGGATTATAGACTTTCTCCTCTAGGAGAGAATGAGGACGTAGTGTCATGTGAGGTGCTGAATTGAGCTCTGAAGTTCATACATGGTAGGTGAACTGTTGGAGATTAATTGCTTACTGACACTGTCACTGCTGAGCACTCAGATGTTTTAGCTTTGCTGGTTTCAGGTTTAATGAAACCTCACTATCAAAGCATTTGGGCTAGTGGAAAATTATCCATGCAGCTGAAGAGGAGGGTAGGGATGTGAGGAAACAAATTTAGTAGCAAAACCCGGGGATTATAAGGCATTTACCTGTGAGAGGTAGTCTAAATGATATAAAAGTTGTTTGGAAATCACTGAATATTAGATATTTTGAGATCTTTGATTCATTTTGTCAAAAGTATTTTGAGACTAACCTTTTTTTTGAGATCCGTGCTCTATACATGGGAGATAAGAAGAAAGTAACGTAAGGTCATAGTTTAGAACATAGGCACGGAAGTCAGACAAATCTTGTGTTTAAATGTAGCCTCTGCCATTCAATAGATGTATTCTCTTGTAAACATTACTAAACTTCTCCATGTCTCATTTATTTAGCTACAAAATGGGAATAATAATTATAACATCTACTTCACTGAGTTTTGTAAGACCTGAAATAGAAAATATGTGTTAAGTAGAACATAATAAATGCTCAATGTTGTATGATTGCTATTGTTATTTTTACTATCACTGTTATTATTATCTTTACATAAGACATGTTCCTGCCTCAAGGAGTCCTGAATTTTATTTTATTTTATTTATTTATTTTAAACATTTTTATTGAGTTATAGTCACTTTACAATGTTGTGTCAAATTCCACTGTAGAGCACAATTTTTCAGTTATACATGAACATAATATATTCATTGTCACTTTTTTTTTTTTTTTGCTGTGAGCTACCACAAGATCTTGTATATATTTCCCCGTGCTGTACAGTATAATCTTGTTTATCTATTCTACATGTACCTGTCAGTATTTACAAATTTTGAACTCCCAGTCTATCCCTTCCCACCCGCCTCCACCTTGGCAACCACAAGTTTGTATTCTATATCTATGAGTCTGTTTCTGTTTTGTATTTATGTTCTTTTTTAGATTCAACATATGAGCGATCTCATATGGTATTTTTCTTTCTCTTTCTGGCTTACTTCACTTAGAATGACATTCTCCAGGAACATCCATGTTGCTGCATATGGCATAATGTTGTCGGTATTTTATGGCTGAATAGTATTCCATTGTATAAATATACCACTTCTTCTTTATCCAGTCATCTGTTGATGGACATTTAGGCTGTTTCCATGTCTTGGCTATTGTAAACAGTGCTGCTATGAACATTGGGGTGCAGGTGTCATTTTGAAGTAGGGTTCCTTCTGGATATATGCCCAGGAGCAGGATTCCTGGGTCATATGGTAAGTCTATTCCTAGTCTTTTGAGGAATCCCCATACTGTATTCCACAGTGGCTGTACCAAACTGCATTCCCACCAGCAGTGTAGGAGGGTTCCCTTTTCTCCACAGCCTCTCCAGGATTTGTCATTTGTGGACTTGTGAATGATGGCCATTCTGACTGGTCTGAGGTGATACCTCATTGTAGTTTTGATCTGCATTTCTCTGATAACTAGTGATATTGAGCATTTTTCATGTGCCTATTTATCATTTGTATTTCTTCCTTGGAGAATTGCTTGTTTAGGTCTTCTGCCCATTTTTGGATTGGGTTGTTTGTTTTTTTCTGATTAAGTCATATGAGCTGCTTATATATTCTGGAGATGAAGCCTTTGTAGGTTTCATTTGCAAAAATTTTCTCTCATTCCGTAGGTTGTCGTTTTGTTTTACTTATGGTTTCCTTTGCTGTGCAGAAGCTTGTAAGTTTAATTAGGTCCCATTTGTTTATTATTGCTTTTATTTCTATTGCCTGGGTAGACTGTTCTAGGAGAACATTTTTGAGATATATGTCAGATAATGTTTTGCCTATATTTTCTTCAATGAGGTTTATTGTATCTTGTCTTATGTTTAAGTCTTTGATCCATTTTGAGTTGATTTTTGTGTATGGTGTAAGGGAGTATTCTAGCTTCAATGCTTCACATGCTGCTGTCCAGTTTTCCCAACACCATTTGCTGACAAGACTGTCTTTATTCCATTGTATGTTCTTGCCTCCTTTGTCGAAGATTAGTTGACCAAAAGTTTGTGGGTTCATTTCTGGGCTCTCTATTCTGTTCCATTGGTCTATATGTCTGTTTTTGTACCAACACCATGCTGTTTTGATTACTGTAGCTCTATAGTATTGTCTGAAGTCTGGGAGAGTTATTCCTCCAGCCTCTTTCTTTCTCTTCAGTAATGCTTTGGCAATTCTAGGTCTTTGATGGTTCCACATAAATTTTATTATGATTTGTTCTAGTTCTGTGAAATATGTCCTGGGTAATTTGATAGGGATTGCATTAAATCTGTAGATTGCCTTGGGCAGTGTGACCATTTTAACAATATTGATTCTTCCAATCCAAGAGCATGGGATGTCTTTCCATTTTTTAAAGTCTTCTTTAATTTCCTTCATCAATGGTTTATAATTTTCTGTGTATAATTCTTTCACCTCCTTGGTTAGATGTATTCCTAGGTATTTTATTACTTTGGGTGCTATTTTAAAGGGGATTGTTTCTTTACTTTCTTCTTCTGTTGATTCATCGTTAGTGTAAAGAAATGCAACTGATTTTTGAACGTTAATCTTGTATCCTGCTACCTTGCTGAATTCTTCAATCAGCTCTAGTAGTTTTTATGTGGGCCTTTTAGGGTTTTCTATGTATTGTAACATGTTGTCAGCATATAGTGACACTTTTACCTCTTCTTTTCCAATTTGGGTCCCTTTTATTTCTCTCTCTTGCCTGATTGCTGTGGCTAGGACTTCCAAGACTATGTTGAATAGGAGTGGTGATAGTGGGCATCCTTGTCTTGTCCCAGATTTTAGAGGGAAGCTTTTGAGTTTTTCATTTTTAAGTACTATGCTGGCGATAGGTTTGTCATATATAGCTTTTATTATGTTGAGATATGTTCCCTCTGTACCCACTTTGGTGAGAATTTTTATCATAAATGGGTGTTGAATTTTATCAAATGCTTTTTCTGCATCTATTGAGATGATCACATGGTTTTCGTCCTTTCTCTTGTTGATGTGATGTATTACATTGATTGATTTGTGTATGTTAAAACACCCTTGTGTGCCTGGGATGAACCCCACTTGGTCATGATGTATAATGTTTTTTATGTGCTGTTGGATTCTATTTGCTAATATTTTGGTGAGGACTTTTACATCTATGTTCATCAGTGATACTGGCCTATAATTCTCTTTTTTGGTAGTGTCTTTGCCTGGTTTTGGTATCAGGGTGATGGCAGCTTCATAGAATGAGTTTGGGAGTATTCCCTCCTTTTCAATCTTCTGGAAGAGTTTGAGAAGGACTGGTATGAGTTCTTCTTTGTATGTTTGGTAGAATTCCCTGGTGAAGCCATCCAATCCTGGACTTTTATTTGTAGGAAGGTTTTTTATTGCTAATTAGATTTCATTTCTAGTGATTGGTTTGTTCAAGTGGTCAGTTTCTCCTTGGTTCAGTCTTGGTGGACTGTATGTTTCCAGAAACTTGTCCATCTCCTCTAGGTTATCCATTTTGGGTCCATATAGTTTTTCATAATATTCTCATATGATATTCTGTATTTCTATGTTATTTGTTGCAATTTCTCCAGTTTCCTTTCTTATTAGGCTAACTTGTGCTCTCTGTTTTTTCTTCTTTGTGAGTTTGGCCAGAGGTTTGTTGATTTTATTTACTCTTTCAAAAAACCAGCTTTTGGTTTGATTGATTTTTTTCTATTTTTTTAAATCTCTATTTTATTTATTTCCTCCCTGATCTTTATTATTTCCTTCCTTCTGCTGACTTTTGAGATTTTTGCTCTTCTTTTTCTAATTCTTTTAGCTGATGGGTTAGATTGTTTATTTGAGATTGTTCTTCTTTTTTAAGGAAGGCCTGTATCGCTATAAACTTCCCTCTTAGCCCTGCCTTTCCTGTGTCCCATACATTTTGTGTGGTTGTGTTTTCATTTTCGTTTGTCTTAAGGTATTTTTTAATTTCAACTTTGATTTCATCATTGACCCATTGTTTTTTTTGATATCATATTGTTTAATCTCCATGCTTTCCATTTTTTCTCCTTTGTTTCTCTGTACTTGATTTCCAGTTTCGTGGCATTGTGATCAGTAAAGATGCTTGAGATAATTTCTATCTTCTTAAAATTGTTGAGGCTTCTTTTGTGCCCAAGTATATGATCAATCCTAGAAAATGTTCCATGTGCACTTGAAAAGAATGTATATCCTATTTTGGGGGGATGTAATGCTCTGAAAATATCCACCAACTCTAATTTTTCTATTGTATCATTTAATTTCTCTGTTGCCTTATTTATTTTCTGTCTGGAAGATTTGTCTAGTGATGTTAATGCAGTGTTAAACTCTCCGACAATGATTGTATTCCCATCAATTTCCCTGTTTATCTCTATTAGTAATTGTTTTATGTACTTAGGTGCTCCTTTATTGGATGCATATATATTAACGAGTGTAATATCCTCATCTTGTATTACTCCTTCAATCATCATAAAATGTCCTTCTTTATCTTTCTTTATGGCGTTTTCTTATAAAGTCTATTTTGTCTGAAATCAGTAATGATACACCTGCATTTCTGGCTTTTCCATTTGCATGGAATATCCTTTTCTATCCTTTCACTCTTAATCTATATGTGTCCTTTTCCCTAAAATGGGTCCCTTGTATGCAGCATATTGAAGGTTCTTGTTTTATTATCCAGTCTGCCACTCTAAGTCTTTTGACTGGAGCATTTAGTCCATTAACTTTTACAGTAATTAATGATAGATGAGTGTTTATTGCCATTTTGAACTTATTTTTGCGGTTGCTTTGGTGTGTCCTCTTTGTTCCTTTCTTCTTCCTTTTGTGGTTTGGTAATTTTCCTTTGTATTATCTTGGATTTTATTTAGTTTTTGTGACTCACCTGTAAGTTTTTGGCTTGTGGTTATCCTTTTTTGTAAGTCTATTAACCCATTACTATAACTGTTTGTATTAAAGATACAGTAATATAAGCTCAAACCCATCCTACTGAGAACAAAATATTTAAAAAAGAAAAATACTCTATTTTTTCTTGCTTCCCTCTCCCACTCTTAATGATTTAGATGTCTTCTTTTATAGTTTTGTGTTTATCCTATTTGTAATTCATGATAGTTATCACCTTTCCAGTTATGAGTTTCTCATTTCTGTAGCATCCTGCTTCTTTTCTATTTAGAGTAGACCTGTCAATATTTCTTTTAGCATGGGTTTAGTGTTGCTAAACTCTCTCAGTTTTTGCTTGTCTGTGAAGTTCTTTATCTCTCCTTCAATTCTAAAGAATAGCCTTGCTGGATAGAGTATCCTAGACTGCACCTTTTTTTCATTCAGGACTTTGACTATATCTTGCCACTCCCTTCTGGCCTGTAGTGTTTGTGTAGAGAAGTCAGCTGAGAGCCTTATGGGGGTTCCCTTGTAACTCACTCTTTACTTTTGTCTTGCTGCCTTTAGGATTATTTCTTTATCCTTGACTCTGGCCATCTTGATTATGATATGTCTTGGTGTGGGTCTGTTCGGGTTCTTCCTGTTTGGGACCCTCTGAGCCTCCTGTACTTGGATATCTGATTCCTTCTTTAGGTTTGGGAATTTTTCAGTCATCATTTATTCCCCTTTGTTATTTCTTCCCCTTCTGGAACCCTTATTATGAGTAGATTGGCATGCTTTATATTTTCCCTTATAGGCCCCTTATATGGTTTTCATTGTTTTTTATTTGTTTTTCTCTCAGCTGTTCTGATTGGGTGCTTTCTGTTGTCCTGTCTTCTAGGTCACTTATTTGTTCCTCTGCATTATCTAGCCTGCTTTGTACAGCCTTTAGATCAGCTCTCATTTCAGCCAATGAGTTTACCAGTTATACTTGGCTCTTCTTTATAGCTTCAGTTCCATTTTTGACATATTTTATAACTCTGAACACTATCTCTTTTAGTTCCTTCAGTACTTTGATCACTCCTTTTTTGAAATCTTGATCTAATAGGCCATCAACGTCTATTTCATTGATCATTCTTTCAGGGGATTTCTCTTACTCTTAATTGGGAGTGGTTCCTCTGCTTCTGCATATTGCTCATATCTCTCTGGCACTGTGGCTTATGGAGTATCAGTTATCTATTGTGGTCCTTAAGGAATTTATTTATCTATCTAAAGCCTATGTTGGAATAAAACTTAAAAAAGAGAGAGAGAGAATTTTAAAAGGAGAAAAAATAGGTTTGGAAACAGTGTATAATCAATAAGAGGAGATCAAAACCAAGAGAAATAAAAACGTAATGAGGTGGATTTTTAAAAATAATAATAATAAAAATATTTTAAAAGAAAATTTTAAAGGTATTAAAACTGGAGACATATATAATTGTTTAAAAAGTAAAATTTTAAAAGGTAATAGAAAGTAGAACAGATTTTTTAAAAAAGATAAAACAAGAGAATTTAAAAGAAGGGAAAAAAGATTTGAAAACAGTATATAATCAATAATAGAAGAGCAAGTTGATGCAGAATAGCAATCGAGTTGAGACGTCTTTAAAAACCTTAAGAAAAGGAGAAAAAAATAAAAAAAAATTTGAAACCTGTGTATAATCAATAATAGTAGATCAAAACTAAAAGAAATAAAAATGTGAGGTGGATTTTTTAAAATAATAATAAAAATATTTTAAAAGAAAAATTTTAAAGGGATTAAAACTGTAGACATATACAGTTGTTTAAAAAGTAAAATTTTAAAAGTTAATAGAAAATAGAACAGATAAATAAAGATTTAAAAAAAAAATGAGATGTGTTCTCCTGGAGACTGTGCACTCTTAATGATTTTATCGAGAAGTCTGTCTTCGCCCTGTTTTGCGAACTCAGCTTGCTGCTTCCAGAGGTCCTCTGTTGGCGCCCCACATCTGTGCTGTTCCCAGTGCCAGTTGGCAGGCAGATCGCGCCCACTCCCAACACTGGGTCAGGTGTTGGGCTCTTTCATCGTGGGCAGCTGGGTCACTCCCCCTCTCCCGGTGCCACCAGCCCTTTCCCAGTGCCAGTTGCTCCACTCCTCTGTGCAGCTGCCCACTCTGCCTCGGGTCCGTGCTCCATAGGTGGGCTCAGGGAAGACCACGGAACAGCCTGCTCCACGCCAAAACTCAGCTCCTTATTTGTCTTGGAGGCGCGAGTTCTCTGAGGTACCAGGGTAGAAAGCTCTTATCTGCCTCAGGCTGTAGACAAATCTCAGTCCTGCCTAGCAGCTTGCGGAGCCCCCAAGAGTGGATTCAGGTCTCGGCCCTGCCCTTGCCCAGGTGCTGCGCACTGGAGGATAGGGTGGCTGTGGCTGCCCCCTGCCTCTCTTCTCCTGAAAGGCACCATTAGCCTCGGGTCTGAGGAGACAAAGGCTACGGCGCCCCTCACGCCAGGGCACACCGTCAGTGTTGCTTTGCTTTTTTTTCCCCTTAATTTATGGTGGCCCAGGTTGTTCTACTCTGTATCCCCTCCCAGCCACTGCATGCAGCACCCTGCAGTCCCCTGGGGCTGTGTCAGTGCCCCTGCCCCAGTCCTCTGCCCGGCTTGGGCCACTTTTTCCGTCCCCCAGCTGCTGGCTCGCATCTTGGGCTGGGTGTCACAGGGACCCTTTGTGCATGTTCAGCTTGGTTCTGTCAGTCAAGGAGTGCTCCGGGCAGGTCTGAGCCTCGGAGGCTTCCCCTCCGTCCCGCTGGCCTCTCCGTTGGAGAAGGGGAGGTTCAACGAACGAGCACTTGTCCTCCTTTGTGCTCCCTCCCTCCAGGAGCGGTCCTGCACTGTTTTGCTTTTTCTTCTTTCTTTTTTCCTTTTCTTCTACCAGATTCGTGGCATCTTTGTCTTTTGAAGAGGGCAGTGTTCTGTTGGGGTTCAGCAGGTGCTCTGGTTGGCTGGGTGGGTCTGTGGATGTGAGTTTTGGTGTATTTGTGGGAGAGGATAAGCTACCAGCATCCTTCTACTCTGCCATCTTGGCCCCTTCCAATGAATCCTGAATTTTAAAATGAAGAGCTTTAAAGGTAGTGGCATATGTGGTAGTCATTGGTTCTGTAGAAGTTCAGAATAGGAAAGGAAAAGTAATGGGGTACAGTGATTAGAGAAGGTTATAGAAAACTTTGAATGTGAATTAAGTCTTGATGAATGAATTGTATTAGAACTGAAGTAGAAAAGATGCAGTTCAGGGAAGACGGCAACTTAGAAGTTAGAAGAAATGTGTGTAAAGTTGGGAAAACTTCCATAAACTTGCACATTTTAAGAGAGGGAGAAAATACAATCATTTGTTAGAGTGTGATTAGACTATGAAGAACCCCAAAGACCACATGGATAACTTCAAACATGATAGAAAAAATAAAGGAGACATTGGAGGTTTTTGAGTAGAAAATTCCCTTAGTGAAAGAAGTAGGATAATATGGTATCAGAGTGTCAAAAAGATGAGTAATTACCATTTGAGTAAGCAGCTCTGAAGCTGATATAATTTTGTTTAAAAATTGCCAGGTTTGAGTACCTAAAACTACAATGAAGGCAGATGTACCAAAGATTAAAAATACTTCCCCAAACTTCTTTACAGCCATAATGACTGATCAGAATTAGAGGACAGAAACCAAAAACAAACAAACAAAGAAACCGGAACATGGGCATGGCTCTAAAACTGTGAACAAAGATGCCCTGGAAAATGTTGATAGAGACTGGGAAAATATAAGAAGTTACTAGAAGGAACAGAGTGGGGAGATATGTTGGTGAGTTCAAATTTGGAAATAGCAAGTTCACTATGACATTGGAGATTCAAGTAGAAAATGTCATCCATTGGACTGGAATTCAGGAAGAGTGATACAGATATGAAATATAGTAAAGGCATATGGTTCCTGGGATTTATTCAAACCAAGTATTTCAACATATTTCCAGATAGTTCTTATAACATTCAGAAGAGTATGGAAACCCAGTTAAGTATAATAAAAACCTATGAACATTGTGAAATTGTTTGCATTGTCATATTAAGTAAATCATTTTTTAAATAATAGGTACTTTAAAAAATAACATAAACCCATTTTTCTTCTTTCTCTAATGTCTGTGTATAAACTAACTCACCACCATATATTCCTTCATAGCAAAATTTCTATTCTCAAAGATAACTTCTAGAATGTTTAGTCCTTTATATCTAACTCAAATATCCCAATTAAAAATGTCTCATTGGCACCTCAAACTCAGTATTTCTTGAAGTTTACTCGTTTATATCCTCTTGTTCCTAGCTCCATATTCCTTATAGCATGAATGATACCATCAAATCAGAAATTTGAGAATCTTCTCCAATTCTTCCCTCTTTCTCTCATCTCACATCCAATTCATCATCTAGTCCAACTGACATTATTTATCATACATATGAGCCTATCTTTTATGCTTATTCTGATTTTTTTTAACTGGTCTCACTAATTTCCCATTAGCTCCCCTTAATTCATTTTTCATGTTGCAATGTATGTTGATCTTTATATATCACGAAAGTGAATTACATAATATCCTTCCTGAAAACTCTTCAGTAATTTGCCCTACCCTATCAGGTTGCAATTTCTGGTTACCTTACCTGTATTTGTCTCTAGAGAGTAAAATCACAATACTAGGCCATACCTATCTGTCTTATTTCTAATATTTTCCCAAAATTAACTTAGACTATAACACATATTTAATACTCAATAAATATATACTAAATAAGTGATTGAAGAAATAATAAATGAAAAATTATTCAAATAAAAATAACTGAGTTAAAAAATAAAATATAAGCTGAAATCAGTGTAACTGTAAGAAAAGTATTAGACACAAAGTCCCAATATATTCTGACTGAACCAATGATATTTGTAATACATGAAGGAAAAGTATCAAACAATCTTCTTAAAAATATATATAATGTTTCCTGTTTATTAAAACCAATTTTTCTTTTGTCTTTTAAAAATCTAAATAGAAAAATTTTATCAAGTAGTTTGGACTGAAAAAATAAAATATTAATGAATCCATTTGGAGAATTGACACAGACAACTGTCATTTCACACTGATCATTTCATTATATTCCTTGGTTGGTATCTCCACAGAAGATTGGCATAAATATTTTTTCTAAAAACCTTCAAATGGAAGGTTTAGGTACATGGAACAGATATAGTGCTTTACACTATATAGAGACTCTTACACTTTTCAAGTTCTTGAACTCGCTTTTTACAGTCCCTTAAAATGGTTATATCTGCTCAGGGAAGGTAATGCCGATAATCAAGTTTATTAGATGTCTATATAATTAAAGTTAATAGTCCTTGAGTGAGGTCTTGAGGGCCCTTCAATGAAGAAAGGGCATGAAATTTTAAAGCTTAGACTTCATAAAATTTCTTTTGGTTACTCAGGCAAGTTTTGTAACTTTCTTTTAGTTTTGGGGTAAATTTAAGGGTTCTCTTAATAAAAAAGAATGTCACTGTAAATATATGATACATATCTCATGAAAATTTCCCTTAAAATTCTCAGATTATATCTAATGTGTATAGAAAATATGAAAGACTTTTAATATTTAAATTAATACCTAATACATGAAGAATGTTAAATTGAATATTGAGTAATATTATGAATCCAAATACCTAAAATTTAAAAGTATAGTTTAGGACATGCCTTGAGTATTTAAAATTTTACTAAAATATATTTTAGTCCCATTTTGTAAAGTTAAGAATGAATGAATTCTGACTATTTTATGCTGATTTAAAGTAGGTAGTATTGTCTGAAGTCTGAAAGGGTTATTCCTCCAGCTTCATTCTTTTTCTTCAATAATAGATCTTGTGTGATTCCATATAAATTTTAGGATTATTTGTTCCAGTTCTGTGAAAAATGTTATAGCTAATTTGATAGGGATTGCATTAAATCTGTAGATTGTTTGGGGCAGTATGGCCACTTTAACAATATTGATTCTTCCAACCCAAGAGCATGGGGTATCTTTCCATTTTTTAAGTCATCTTTAATTTCCTTTATCAATGGTTTATAGTTCTCCATATATAAAGCTTTCACCTCATTGATCAGATTTATTCCAAAATATTTTATTGTTTTGGATGCAATTTTAAAAGAGTTTTTTTTTTTTTTACTTTCTTTTCCTGTTATTTCATTGTTAGTGTAAAGAAATACAATTGATTTCTGTACGTTAATCTTGTATCCTGTGACCTTGCTGAATTCTTTTATCAGCTCTAGTAGTTTTTGTGTGGAGCTTTTAGAGTTTTCTATATGTAGTATCATGTCATCCTCATATAGTGACAATTTTACTTCTTCTCTTCTAATTTGGATCCCTTTTATCTCTTTTTCTTGCCTGATTGCTGTGACTAGGACTTCCAAGACTATGGTGAATAGAACTGGTGAGAGTGGGCATCCTTTTCTTGTTCCAGATTTTAGTGGAAAGGCTTTCAGTTTTTCACCATTGAGTATTATGCTGGCTGTGAGTTTGTCATAAATAGCTTTTTTTATGTTGAAATATGTTCCCTCTATATCCACTTCAGTAAGAATTTTTATCATAAATGGGTGTTGAGTTTTATCAAATGCTTTTTCTGCATCTATTGAGATGATCATGTGATTTTTGTCCTTTCTTTGGTTGATGTGGTGTATCACATTGCTTGATTTGCGTATATTGAATGATCCTTGTGTCTCCGGAATGAATCTAACTTTATCATGGTGTATGATCTTTTTTCATGTGCTGTTGGATTCTGTTTGCTAATATTTTGTTGAGGATTTTTGCATCTATGTTTATCAATGATATTGGCTTGTAATTTTCTTTTTTGGTAGTGTCTTTGTCTGGTTTTGATATGAGACAATACTACGGAACTACAGTAAGCAAAATAGAGCAGTATTGGCATAAAAACAGACATATGGATCAATGGAATAGAATAGAGCACCCAGAATTAAACCCACAAACTTCTGGTCAATTAATCTTTGACAAAGGAGGCAAGAATACACAATGGAGTAAAGACAGTCTCTTCAGCAAATGGCATTGGGAAAACTGGACAGCTGCATGTAAATCAGTGAAGTTAGAATACACCCTCACACCATACACAAAAATAAACTCAAAATAGCTTAAAGACTTAAACATAAGACAAGACACTGTAAGCCTCTTAGAAGAAAACATAGGCAAACACTATCTGACATAAATCTTAACAATGTTCTCCTAGGGCAGTCTACCCAGGCAATAGAAATAAAAGCAAAAATAAACAAATGGGTCCTAATTAAACTTATAAGCTTTTGTGCAGTAAAGGAAACCATAAGCAAAACAAAAAGACAACTTATGAAATAGGAGAAAATATTTGTGAAAGATGAGACTGACAAGGGCTTAACATCCAGAATATATAAATAGCTCATACAACTTAATAATAAAAAAAAATGAACAACCCAATCCAAAAATGGGCAGAAGACTTAAACAAGCAATTCTCCAATGAAGACATACAAATGGCCTGTAAGCACATGAAAAAATGCTCAATATTGTTAATTATCAGAGAAATTCAAATCAAAACTACAATGAGGTTGTCACCTCACACTAGTCAGAATGGCCATCATTAAAAAGTCTGCAAATGATAAATACTGGAGAGGCTGTGGAGAAAAGGGAACCCTTCAACACTGTTGGTGGGAATGTAGTTTGGTGCAGCCATTATTGAAATCAGTATGGCGATTCCTCAAAAGACTGAAAATGGACTTACCATATGATCCAGCAATCCCACTCCTGGGGCTATATCCAGAGGGAACTCTTATTCGAAAATATGCATGCACCCCAATGTTCATAGCAGCACTATATACAATAGCCAAGACATGGAAACAACCTAAATATTCATTGACAGATGACTGGATAAAGAATTTGTGGTCTATTTATACAATGGAATACTACTCAGCCATAAAAAAGAATAAAATAATGCCATTTCAGCAACATAGATGGACCTAGAGATTGTCATTCTAAGTGGAGTAAGCCAGAAAGAGAAAGAAAAATACCATATGATATCACTCATATGTGGAATCTAAAAAAAAGAAAAGAGAGGACACTAATGAACTCATCTATGAAACAGAAACAGACTCGCAGACATAGTAAACAGTCATATGGTTACCAGGGGAAAAGGGGTAGGAAGGGATAAATTTGGGAGTTTGAGATTTGCAAATGTTAGCCACTATATATAAAAATAGATTTAAAAGAACTAAATTTCTTCTGTATAGCACAGGGAACTATATTCAATATCTTGTAATAACCTTTAATGAAAAAGAATATGAAAATGAATATATGTATGTATATGCATGACTGGGACATTGTGCTGTACACCAGAAATTGACACATTGTAACTGACTATACTTCAATTAAAAAAAAAAAAAGGTTCAACCTGACCAAAAAAAAAAAAAAAAAAAAAAAAAAAGTAGGTAGGATTTCTCATTCAAGTGTTGTTTCTCACTTCACTTGTGATTCACTTGTGAAATTCACTTGTGAAATTTCAAGCCCTATCCTCTGAGTTTTCCAGGAAGCATTAACTTCAGACTTTTCAGCACCACTTCACACACATATCTTCCTCAGGAATGTGGCTAAATAACTATTACTCAATTAAAAAATGTAAAGAAAAATAAATTAATTTTTTAAAAAAAGAATGTGGCTAGATTCTGGGAGATGCATGTAGTACCAATTAATTACTTGAAGGAGTCTAAGTTATTATACTATCAGGATATGTCAATATAACATAGTACTGCCGTACTCCTGGGCCATGTTTGAGCCAGTGAATAATACACACCATAATCTGAAGACCATAGACATCTCTACTTCATTCCTACCCTTGTTATGGGAAATTCTATGAGGCTGTCTATGGTAATATCTGTCTAAATGCATTACATTTGACTACCAGAAAATTCTACATGAGGCAAGAATTACAGGTAATCCTACACCATCTCTCACGCAGCATTCTCTCAGTTTCAGCAAGAGCTTACAAAATCGAAAGTCACAGAAATCAAACTTCTCTGTACTTTTTGCCATACAATATACCTTCCTCTTGGCAAGAACACAGCACCCAGTCCTAATTATCTGCCTGTATTGGAATAGGAAAAGGGGGTACCCTAGGTGGGGACTATGGATCATGGATGTCATATGTTGAGAGTATGGAGGAGCAGAATGAGTTGATATTCAGAAATGTTTTATCAAAATAAATCTGGGCTTATGTATAGTTTTAGATCAAGCATGTTCTTTCTGATTCAACACAATCCTCCAGACTCCTAATTTCTTAAACATAATTGTCCATCTATTTACTTGTTTGTCCTTGTAGTCCTTGTATTTTTGTAGACATTTGGGTCTGAAATGTTTGTTGTGACCTATCAGTAGAGAAAATAATATGTAAGGAACTCATACACGTAAGAGTTATTATGATCATATGTGGCTTCATCTATTTAGAAGCAGAATCTCTAAATCAGTGATTCTTAGCCATGGAGTTTTACCCCGTCATAGCATATGAGAATCTCCAGAATTCATGTTTAGAAAGACATGCAGTAATAAAACATTGCTGGGCTTAATGGGAATACCTCTACCATCACAATATCACATTTTATTTCCTTAAACTTTCTTTGGAGAATTTCATAGGCTCAAAAAGTAATAGAAATGGTCTCTATGTACCTACCTACCTACCTGCCTACTTACCTACCTACCAACCTATCTGTCTGTCTTTACATGGGAAGCATTAGATGACCTGAGATAATATGTAGGTGTGATAGGTAGAAGGTTACTGAACAACAGCTGTGTACTAAAATGATTCTAGAAGATTTGAGTAGCTGAAATGAGTGGTCTGATTGTGGTGGAAAGAGTGATACTAACAAAAACTTCAGGCCTAAATATAAAAAATCCTGCTTACTCTTACACGTTTTTCTTTTAAATTACTTTCTGAAACTACAGGAAATAACGCCAGCTATGATACCTTACTCATTAGCAATACAGCCAAGTTGGCTTCTGACTGAAACTCAAAAATAAACTTTTCCTAGGCCAACTTCCCTGCACACACATCAAATATTACAGATTAATATTAATGAGGACAAGGGTTCTTTATGTGTTTGTTAATCCAGGGTGCCAAATGTGCCAAGTGTCTAGCACATAGTATGCAATCAATAAATATTTGTTGAATGAATGTATATGTGTATTTTGTTGTGAACATATGGAATACTGTGAAATTGTAGGTAGGAATGCAGTTGTATAAAAAATTGTAGTTACGTTTGTGTGCACATTTGTGCATGTGTGTCTATGAAGGAGCACACAGTTTTTATGTTTTAATTATATAAGTAAACTATGAAAGCATTTTTCTTTTATAAACATTGAAACATTATACGGTATATAAATTTGACTCTCATTCCTTGTGAGTAGTACCCACTGATATCACTTTGGTGTCATTACCTGTAGCCTTTCTACATACATTTAGAAACTTTGATATGTTCAAATACAATATTTATTGTAGATAGCATATCATAATACACTTTTGTAGGAGTTCAAGAAGTATTTGCTTTACATTAAATATAGCATAACATTTTTATTGACCTTCAACTTCCTTTTGCTCCCAACCATCTGTCCTAGAGATCTATCAGTGATGGTACATATATCTACTTTATTTAAAAAAAAATCCCATGGCATGCATATGCCATGTGTCGTCTTTAACTTTGTGTAGTCTTTCACTAACACAGATGCACATTGATGCCATGTCTAATATTATGTCCTTGCAAAAGGTCAGAATAATTATTTAACTTTTACACAACATATGAATAAACTGATCTAGGAAAAGTTCTGAAATTTATTATTCTTACAGTCTGTGCATTTTCATTTTTGATTCTGCAAATTGTCCTCCAAAGAGGTTGCACCACTTTACTTTCCTACTATGTAAAATTAACAGTTTCTTCACTCTTGCTAATTACTATTTTAATCAAAATTTAAATTAAATTTGTGCCAACGTAAGAAGTTACCTTATTTCAATTCCTTAATTACCAGTAAGGTTAAACATTTGTTTAAATTATTTAAAATGCATATCAACTATTTTAAATGATCTGTTAATAATCTATGTTCAATATTCTTTTTTTTTCTTGTGGATTTGTAGTTTCTTTTTAATAAAATATTCCTCTAACCATTATACCTGTGTTAGATCTGTTAAAAGCATGTTCACCTAGTCTTTTTCTTTTAAGCTTATTTGTAGTCAGTTAGAAGTAATACATTTTAACTTAAAGTTCATAAAAATTTTGTTTGTATCTTTTTTAATCTTATCGAATATGAACTTTCTTATTCTAAAAACATAGTCTCTACATTATTATGTTAGTGTATATGTTATATGTACATAATATCTATAATATGCATACACATATATACACACATAATTGAGGATTAAATCCAAGAGAAATATTTCAATTATTTGTTGTTTTATTATTTTGTCCTGTTTGATGTATTTGATTTGATAATATTGTATTTGTGGTTTTTGCATTTATGTTTGTAAGTGCAAAGGACTCTTTGTTTTTTACAACTGTCCTTATCTAATTTGGGTACTGAAAACACAGTAGCCTTGGACAATAAATCACCTTCACTAATTCTTGTAGCAAATTGTATAATATGCAATTGATCTGCCCCGGTGGTTTGGTGAAATTTGACTTTAAAACTATTCCTCTGTATTTTATTTGTTTAATTTATAAATGTTTGGCTGGGGACAATTTTTAAATATTGATTTAATTTCTTTAAATAATTTTATTCTCTTAAATTTTTATTTATTGTGGTAATTTGAAGACTTCTGCAATTTAGTGAGTTTTCATATTTGTTGTTATAAAATGTTCATAGACTTCCAATTGTGATTTTTAAATTAATAGTGTATCTACAGTTATATTCCTTTTTAAAAATCTTAATATCCCATACTCTGCTTTGTTGTGAACATTAAACAATATTCCTGAAAGTTTACATTATACAGCTTTTCAAAGAGCCATCTCAGTTTTGTTCATCATAACTATTTTTTTCTATTTTAAAATTTCTGCTAAATATTTTAAATAAAATACATGAATGATAATTGTGCAATATAATTAATATGAAGGTAAATATGTCAATATTGTCATTTGGTCTGATTTTGCTTGCTATAGTAGGAAGTATACTGCTAACTGAATATTTCTAAATTAAAAATATACCAGTTTATTACAATTTTTTCCTTTCTCATTAAATTTGAAATCTTTGAAAGTAGGAATTAAATAAATGCCTAGTGCTTAGCACAGTACCTGAACGTATTAAATTCTCAATAAATTTCTTGAATGAAATGGATGAATAACTTTAGTAAAGAAATTGTATACATTTTACATAAAAAGCCCTTTCTTTGAAGTTTTCAACAAATTGGATTGTATCTCCATCTTATATAGGGTGAGTCATCCAAAATCTTACTTCGAACATCTGTTAAGTTATCAACAGCTTATATTAGCAGGGTCAATTGTAGCTTTGGATTTTTTTTTACTGATTAAATATCACTATTCATATTTCAGTCCCTCTATTGTCTTTGGCATAAAGCCAATAAAGCAGTGTTATGCAGCTTCTTTTTTGATTTTCTAATCCCCACCACAATAATTCACACAATTCATTTATGTTTGCAGCAGATTTTACTGAAAATTTAGAGGTAATACAAGGCTTTACATGCAGCAACATTAACAGCTTTAAATAAATTAAAAGATAAACAAAGATAGTGAAATCCAACCCATATGACCTCTATTATGCATCCGCCTAAGCAATTCATATATTTTAGCTCATTTGATTCTTACAACAAACCCAGGAGGTAGATATGATTCCTTTTTTTTTTTTTTTTTTTTTTGCATGTAGAAACTGAAGCACACAAAGTTAAGGCAAAGGTCAACAGCTAACAATTGTGGTCCTGGAATATAAAATATGCTTTTCATTAAAAGCTCTTTGAATATGCCCTTTGATTTTATACCACATAGAATTTTTCACTGGTTGACTTTCCTCAAAGTGGCAGCCTCCTGCTATGTTTTGTTACCCACTCTCTGTTACTCTCCAACCACCTGTCTAGTCTTTTCTCTCATCTTTGTACATTTCTGTTGATTAATTAGAGAACTTAGATATCTCTTTTTTTTCCTATCTCCTTCCAAACGTCAGAGATTAAGTCTACACTCAACAGTAATTTTAAATTTATTTTCTATACAAAATGGCCCTGCACATGAGGAATTCAAGCATTAGCTGTGAAAATAATATTTTTCCTTCACCTACAAGATATGGATGTAACTCACATTGCTTTATTTGGGATCTGGTTAGATATATTGCTTTACTTTAGCACAATGTAGCTTCCTGAAAAACTTTTTTTTTTCCTTTAACTTCCTAAGAACTTGGGAGATATGGCTGGTTACACAGTAAGTCTGGTCTTTTGTTTCTTAGATGTTCCATACATACATAAAGCACTGAAATTAGTTAAAGTAATATCTGAGTCCTTTCATATTGACATTGCCCTAATGAATATAAGGATTCTTTGCATTTCAGCTGAATAGCCTTACAGTTTTTATCCATAATTCCTAAGACATATATAGTGTTAACAATTTCCAATAAAATGAAGAAAGAAAAATACCTCTAAGTGGAAATAAAGAAATATGAGTTTATGATATTGACACAAATTTGTAGTTTATTGACCTGTATGGAAGAAATTTTTATCTCTGCAAATGGATATATAGTTAGGTTGTATGAAGGATATTAATGAGATTCTACACTGAGGCAAAAAAAAAAAGGAATGAAGTTTGTTTACAGGATATTTCAGAGTAAATAGCCCCTAAACCATATGTGCTTGCTTCTAGATGCAAAGAAGAAAGTATCTTTATTTGATTAAAAAATGAAAAATCAATGAAGAAACCAAAATGGGTGATCAGAAACCAGACCAGAATATGAAACTGAGCAAAGTCTGGAGTTATACTTAATATTTCACACTGATTTTTTGATGTGCAATCCACATAAATGTTGATATTCTCAAAATGACTGTATGGGAGTGTGACTCCTAATCACCTGAGTGGTATCACTCCCAATTCCCCCAGAAAACTCAAGTTAATAACTTAGTGGGTATTCTTTTTTTTTTTTTGCCCCAGGTTCATTTTATATATATATACAGTCATATATATAATGTATGTATATTAATATATACACGTGTATTTATAATACATATATTATATATATGAATAATATAGATCTATGATACAGATAATATGACTATGGAGGTTTTTGTCACAATTTGCTCTTTTCAAAATGGTGTTATTTTGTACACACTTTTCTGCATTTTATATTTCTTTTTTTAATTTTAAATTTTAATCTATTGTTACTGAAGTATAACTGACATCACATTGTATTAGTTTCAGTTGTATAACATAATGATTTAATATTTGTATATATTGCAAAATTATCTCCACAATAAGTCTGGTTAACATCCATCACCATACATAGTTACAATTTTTTTTTACTTTTGATAAAGACTTTTAAAATTTACTCTCTTGGCAGCTTTCAAATATGAAATGCAATATTATTAACTATAGTCATTATGCTATACATTATATCCCCATGACTTAATAATAACTGGACGTTTGTAGTTTTTGACCTCTTTCACCCATTTCTCCCAACCCTACCTCCTGCCTCTAACAAAACCAGTATCTTTTCTGTATCTTTGTGCTCATTTTTGTTTTGTTTTGTTTTTGCTATTTGTTTTTGTTTTGCAGTTTTTTAATTTCGCATGTGGAGTCGTACGGCATTTGCCTTTCTCTCTGACTTATATCACTTTACATAATGCCCTCAAGATCCAAGGTCCACCCATACTGTCACAAATGGCAAGATTTCATTCTCTTTATGGCTGAAAAGTATTCCATTGCAAATATATAATATAACTTCTTTACCCATTCCTCCATTGATGGACAATAAGGTTGCTTCCATATCCTGGCTATCATGAATAATGTTGCAGTGAACATGGGGGTGCATATATCTTTTTAGATAAGTGATTTCATTTTCTTTGGATAAATACCCAGAAGTGAAATTGCTGGATCATATTATAGTTTTAATTTTTTGAGGAACTTCCATACTGTTTTCCATAGTGGTATACCAAATTACTTTTCCGCCAACAGTGCACAAGGGTTCCACTTCCTCTACATCCTCACCAACATTTATTTCTTCTTTTTTTGATAATGGCCATTCTAACGGGTATGAGGTGAAATTTCATTGTGGTTTTGATTTGGATTTCCCTGATGATTAGCAAAATTCAGCATCTTTTCATGTACCTGTTGGCCATCTGTATGTCTTTAGAAAAATGTCAGTTCAGTTCCTCTGCCCATTTTTTTCACTGGATTATTTTCTTTGGTTTTTGTTTGTTTGTTTGTTTTAGGTTATTGAGTTTTATGAGTTCTTCATATATTTTGCATATTAATCCCTTATTAGATATACAATATGCAAATATTTTCTCCCATTCTGTAGATTGCATTTTAATTTTGTTGATGAACATTTTACTTTCCTTTGTAAGATCTTATACAATCTGACATATCCCCACCATCAGCCTGCCAACTTGTAGAGTCCTAATTCACTCTTGTTGATAGGTATATAATATTCATGGTGAGCATATAACACAATTTATTTAAACATTTCTCTGTTACTGATCATTAGTTTTATCAAAGTTTTGTTCTTCCATAGTAGATGTCCTTGAACACATAATCTTTTCAACTGGTATATTTATTTCAAAAGGATAGATTTCCAGGAGTAGACTCTTCCTTTGAAGGCATAAGCATTGTTTTTCTTAAAGGATGTTGCAAGAATGCTTTCCTAATAGAATGTAAAAATTTAGTTTCTATCATGTATATATGTATAAGTATACCTTCCCCTCCATAAACAACTGCATATATTTTAAACTTTTTCTGATCTAAAAGGTACAAAGAAACAACTCATTATTTCAATTGCATTTCCCTTAATTCTAGTGAGTTTATTCATCTTTTTATGTAACTTGACCATTTTCTCTTCTGTGATTTGCATGCCTTGCCCAATTTCACATTGGCTTATGTGTCTGTTTATAGATTGTAAATTCTCATTTTTCACTATAAATGTCATACATTTATCTGTCTTTCATTGCACATTTTTCTACAAATCTATCATTTTTGTTGACTTTGTATAGTATATTTTACCACACAGAAGCTTTTCATGTTTACACGGTCAAATATCTTTTTTTTTTTAGTGGCTTTTGTGTTTTTAGCATTATCTATCTATAGTATGCATCACTGATTTTTCTTTTCTGTTTTAATTCATGTGGAACTGATTTTGTAAATGGTTTAAATAGTGCTCCAATTTTACAGTCTTCTGAATGGATGGCTTATATCATTTTATTTCTAAATAAACTATCATTTTCCCACTGAACTGAAAGATCACATTCCTCATATATTAGAATGTCATTTTGGAGAATCTACTTCTGGATTTTGTAGTCAATTCCACAGGTCACTGGCTTTAGAGCAATGTTCTGATAACTGAAAAGGACACTAACCATTCATCATTCTATTTCTTCACATATTTCTTAACTCTTCACCAGCATTTATCCTTTGACATCACTTTTAAGAAGAATGAATTCTGTTTAAGATAAAGGATATTTTAATTAGAATTGTTTTAAATGTGTAAAATATATAAAATGTAGTTGAATCACTGTACAATAATATTATTTTCACATCTAAGAAAATGGTAAACATAGTATGCACTATTCACCTATGAAGAATAGTGTTTTACAGGTCCTAGGCTCTGATTAAGTTTAATCTTTAAAGATTATAATTTTTCAACATTATGAAAGCAATGTTTCCCATTTTATTTTTCAGTGTTCAATTTAGTATAAAATTTTTATTTTTATTTTCTTCCAGATTTACTGAAATATAATTGACATTTAATATTGTGTAAGTTTAAGTTGTATGAAATGATGATTTGATCACCAAAAAATCTTCACCACCTCATATAATTTCCATTTTATTTTTGTTATGAGAACATTTAAGATCTACTCTCACAGCAACTTTCAAGTACACCGTATGATATTGTTAGCTATATTCACCATACTTTACATTAGATCCCCAGAACTTACTCATCTTTAACTGGAAGTTTATACCCTCTGACCAACATCTCTCTATTCCTTGCCCCCTCAGCCACTGGCAACCACCATTCTACTCTCTGTTTCCATGAGTTTAATGTTTTCAGATTCTATATATAAGTGAGATCATTCCATATTTGGCCTTCTCTGTCAGATTTATTTCACATAGTATAAGGTCCTTAAGGTCCATCTCTATCCATGTTATCACAAATTGCAAATGCTGGGATTTCCATCTTTCTCAGACCAAAGACCAAACAAAATTTATATATTATGTATATGTATGTATAATATATATAGCTTAAATGTATCACATTGTATTTGTCCATTCATCTGTAGATGGACACTTAGGTTGTTTCCATATTTTGACTATTGTGAATGATGCTGCAACTAGCATGGGAGTACAAATATCTCTTCAATGTCCTGTTTTCATTTCCTTTGGATATATACCAAAGGATTGCTGGATCATATGATAATTCTGTTTTTAATTTTTTGAGGAATTTCCATACTGTTTTACATAGTGGCTGCACAGATTTTTATTCCCATCAACAGTACACAATGTTCCCTTTTCTCCACACTCTCATCAGCGTTTGTTTTCTCTTGTCTTTTTGATAATAGGCATTCTAACAGGTGTAATGTGATAGCTCATTGTGGTTTTGATTTGCATTTCCCTGATGATTTGTAATGTTCAGCATCATTTTATGTACCTGTTGGCCATCTGCATGTCTTCTTTGGGGAAAATATCTATTCATGTCTTTTGTCCATTTTAAAATCAGAGTGTTTATTTTGCTATTAGTTGTATGAGTTTCTTGTATATTTTTGAAGATAACACCTTATCAGACAGATGATTTGCCAATATTTTCTCCCATTCCATTGGTTGTCTTTTCAGTTTGTTGATTGTTTCCTTTACTGTTGCAGAAGCTTTTTAGCTTGATAGAGCCCCACTTGTTTATTTTTTATTTTGTTGCTTGTATTTTTGGGGTCATATACAAAAAAATTGTTGCCAAGACCTACGTAAAGAGGTTTTTCCCAATATTTTCTCTAGGAATTTTGTGGTTTCATGTCTTATGTTTAAATTTTTAATACACTGCAAGTTCATTCTTGTGAGTAGTATAATATAGAATTCCAATTTTATTATTTTGTATATGAAAATCCAGTTTTCCCAATACCATTCATTGAAGAGACTATCCTTTCCCCATTGAGAATTCTTGGCTTTCTTGTCAAATATTAGTTGACTGTATAAACATGAGTTTCAGTCTTGGCTCTCAATTCTGTTCTTTTTGGTCTGTCTGTGTGCCTGTTTTTATGCCAGCACCATATTGCTTTGATTGCTATAGCTTTGTAATATAGTTTGAAATCAGGAATTGTGATGCCTCCAGTTGTATTCTTCTTTCTCACAATTGATTTGGTTATTAAGGGTCTTTTTTGGTGTCATACAAATTTTAGAACTGTTTTTTCTATTTCTGTAACAAATGTCATTGCAAGTTTGATAATGATTGCGTTGAATCATTGGCTTTGGGTAGTATGGACGTTTTAACAATGTTAATTCAACTGATCTATGAACACAGAGTGTCCTTCTGTTTATTTGTGTGTTCTTCAGCTTCTTTCATCAATGTCTTACGATTTTCATTGCCTTGGTTAAATTTATTCCTAAGTATTTTATTGTTTTAGATGCTACTGTGAATTGGATTGTTTTCTTTATTTCTTTTTCAGATATTTCATTGTTAGTGTATAAAAATGCAACCAATTTCTGTATGTTGATGTTATATCCTGCAAATTTTTAAAATTTATTTTTACTTCTAACAGCCGTTTTGTGGAGTATTTAGGATTTTCTCTATATAAGATCATATCATTTGCAAAAAGAGACAATTTTATTTCTTCCTTTATGATTTTTCTTTCATTTGTTTTACTTGCCTAATTACTTTGGCTAGGGCTTCCAGCACCATATTGAACAAAAACGATGAGACTGGTACTAATGTCTTCTTTCTGATCATGAAGCAAAAGATTTTAAACATTCATCATTGACTATGATGTTAGTTGTGGGTTGGTCATATATGGTCTTTATTATGTTGAGGTACTTTTCTTTTATATCCAGTTTGTTGAGAGTTTTCTTTTTATCATGAAAGGAGTTTGAATTTTGTCAAATGCTTTTTCTGCATCTATTGAGATAATCATATGATTTTTGTCTTTCATTCCATTAATGTGGTAAAACACATTTATTGATTTTCATATGTTGAATTATCCTTGCCTCTTGATCATGGTGTATGATGCTTTTAATATGCTATTGAATATGGTTTGCTAAACTTTGTTAAGAATTTTTGCATCTATGTATATACTTTTTAATTTTTTTATTGAAGTGTAGTTGATCTACAATGTTAGTTTCAGGTGTAAGGCAAAATGATTCAGATATACATATACATACTTTTTTTTTCGGATTCTTTTCCATATATGTTATTGCAAGAAATTGAATAGAACCGTAGGTTGCATCTATATTTATAAAGAATATTGGCCTGCAGTTTTCTTTTCTTGTGCTGTCCTTATCTGGTGTTGGTATCAGGATAATGCTGGCCTCATAAAATCAGTTTGGGAGTTTTCCTTCTTTAATTTGTAGAAAACTGTGAGAAGAATTGGTATTAATTCTTATTTAAATTTTTGGTACAATTCATCAGTGAAACCATCTGGAACTGGGCTTTTTTATTAGATAGTTTTTTTTATTACTGATTCAATCTTTTTATTCACTAATAGTCTGTTCAGATATTTTATTTCTTCATGATTCAGTCTCAGTAGGTTGTGTACTTCTAGGAATTTATCCATTTCTTATAGTTTATTCAACTTGTTGGCATATAAATTTTCATAGTAGTCTCTTATTTTCTTTTGTATTTCTGTGGTATCAATTTTAATCTCCCCACTTTCTGATTTTATTTACTTGAGTCTTCTCTCTTTTTACCTCAGTATAGCTAAAGCTTTGTCAATTTTGTTTATTATGCATTCAAAAAAATCAGCTCTTAGTTTTGTTGGCTTTTTTCATTGTTTCTCTGGTCTCTTTCATTATTTCTTCTCTGATTCCTTTTATGTCCTTCATTTTGCTAACTTTGAGTTTAGTCTGTTCTTTTTTCTAGTTACTTGAGGTTAAAGTTAAGTTGCTTATCTTAGATCTTTCTCTTTTCTTTAATGTAGGCATTAATAACTTTAAATTCCCATGTTAAAGTTACTTTTGTTTTGTCTTATAAGTTTTGGTATGCTGTGTTTTCATTTTTGTTTGTTTCAAGATATATATATATATATAATTTTTAACTTCCCTTTTGATTTCTTCTTTGGTCCATTGGCTGTTAAGGAGACAGTTCTAAATTTTTCTATGTTCACTTGTATGCACTTCTTTCTTAAAATTTTCTAATTGAGTCAATCTATTGGGGCTCTTTTTTGAACTAGAATATTTTCTTTTGATTTTCTAATTTAAAATGGCTATCTAGCTGAATAGCTCACATTTATTAAAAAGCAAAATTTTGTACTTATGTAAGATACTCAACTTGATTATTTAATAAATTTTTTTTTTTTGAGTGAAAGTAGATTTATTCAGAGAGATACACTGAATGGCAAGAGAAAGGCCACAAGGTGTGGGGGTTGGGTGCTCAGATTAAAAGTAGGTACACTTTCCATAGACAGAATGTGGGCCATCTCCAAAGAGGGGGAGAGAGAGAGAGGCGGCCGATTATTTAATAAATTTCTAAAATGACTTGAATCTATTTGTAGGCACACAATTCTGTTTCTCTGGTTTGTCTCTTCATGCAGCAAAACTATACTATTTTAATTATAGAGATTTTATTATATAATATCTGTCAGGACTAACTCTCCTACATTGTACTTCTTTCAGGAGTTTTTACAGAGATCATGATGAATTTGTAAATTAAATTAAAAGAATTGACACATTTGCATTGTTGAATCTGACTACAAACATACTAAGTTTTATCATTTGTTCAATTTTACATTTTTTTCTTTCTAAAGTTTTATAAAAAGTATTCCTTAAAATAGGTTATATACATTCTTAGGTTTACGACTCTCTATCTCAAAAAATATTGCTAGTTTATTTGGGACACTGATATTGATAATTATTATATTCCATTGGGAATTATAACCTTTAGTATTATAATGATTTATTTGTCATATTTAATATTTCTGTTCCATTTAATGCTCTTTTATCTTGTTTGATATTGTTTTCTCTAGAAGGAGAACCTATAGGAAAGGGTTCCTCTGCAGGGAGTAGGAATGGGCCAGAGTAGCTTTTTCAACTTTCCAGAATTATATTTTCTTCAGGTTGTTACAGTGAAGAGGTCAAAACATGAAATCTTTCTGTGACCTTTCCTTTGTCTCACGGCTAAGTCAGATTCATAACTGTGTTTCCCAGCCTCCAGATCTGTGTTTCCTAGAGTCATTCAGGACTTATTTTCCAAACCAATTCTCCCATTTTTGGATGTTTTATTTTACTGTCATAGTTTTTTTCTGGGCTTTTGCTCTCTTTAGCTCCTCATACCTTAAAATCTGAACTTTCTCTCTACTACTTACTGTGTTTTTGCTCTCCTCAACTTGCTTCCTCTTTCAATTTCCCCTCCAAATTAAGCTCAGTCCCCAAGAGAGGTAGTTTGTTTGTTTATATTTTTTTTTATATTTCTGAAAAACAGCACTATTTGATCTTCATATGTTAAACAGTTAAGACTTTTTAAATTTATTTTTCCTTACTTGCAACTTAGTGCTCATGAGAAAGCAGCACAGGTTTGTCTGATGCCCTGGATTCACTCAACTAGGTTTCTACTTGAAGTTAATTTTTTCTCCATTTGGGGTTTTATTTTATTTTATTTTATTTTATTTTATTTTAGTCTCTTTGGCAGTTTTAGAAGTCCAAGGCGAGAGAGCAAATCAGCTCCTCTTTCATTCCTGCTACTCCTGCTGACAAACTGCTCTTTTCTTCCCCTTTTTTGTGCTGGTCTTGCTGTTGGTGGTTTGGCTGTATACCCCCTTTCTCTCCACATCCTGAGTTCATGGAGATACTTTGTTTCATAATTTTCACTGAAGATATTATTTGTGAAATTTTTCTTCTGCTAGTCAAGTTGAACCCTCGTTTTTAAGGACGAGTTTGGGGGAGATGCCACTGTGATCCTGCCAACCATGATAAAAATGTTTTTTTGTTTTTGAAACTATTTGAGCCTTAGAGTTGCAAAAAATGAGATCATGTTTTCCACACAATAAAGTTTCTGAGTTCTGTTTCATGCAATAATTTGTAAACTACATCTCTCTTCCTCTGTCTTAAGTTGCCCAGTATCATTAGAAGGAGCCATAGTCCTTACATATGACTTTTATATTATTCCAAGTTCAGAGTTTCAGCCCTTAATACTAGTTGTTTACTTACTCTCTTTATCTCTAAACAAGTGGAAGTTCCCTCCAATCCCTGATGGCCTGTTGTCATAACCATACTGGTATCAATTTTCGAATCAGTGAAGTTTCTTCATTTAAAAGCAAATGAAATCAACTCAGTTGCAAGCAAGATTTGGTTTGTTAAAATGATAGTGATAAAGCCAGTTAATTTCTTAAAAGACTAGAAAACCAGGCTTGGAAGCTGTGCCACCAGGAGCTATGCCCAAAATCATGCAGATTTGTTCAGTGAAGATCTTTCTGCCAGTGCACCTGGGGAGAGTTACTATAACTTGCCTTGCTGATATCACTCACATTAGCACTAGAAGCTGCCCCTAGAAACAATGTCACTGGTGCCTCTGAAATTGATTGTATATGGAAGCCCTGCTGCTACCCATTGCCTAAATGGATCTTCATGATCTTGGATTTCAGTTCCTGGGGTGGGCCATCTGATTGAGAAGCCTACAATATACACTCATTTTCTACCTGCAAGAATAAAGAAAAAAATTAAATCTTATATTTTCAGCTTCCATAATGGGAGATAATTACTGTCTCTTATTAGGGATTCTCTCAGCAATCACAGTATATTCACTTTTTGAGCAGAGAAGAATTAAGAATGCCACTACACCTACTATAGTAATTTGCCTCCCCATAATCTTATTTGTTAAAAAAAAAATGGACTCTACATGGTCATTATATGTAGGGTGGCCTTGAAAGGAGACCATGTGTGTCTGTATGTGTGTGTGTGTGTGTGTGTGAGTATACATATCTACGTTATTTTATGTGTAAAGAATATTAAAAGCAATATAATAAGATTATAAGTTGACAAATTTTAAATTATTTTGGAATACAAAAAAATCATACCATACTTTTAAAAAAGTTAAATACATAAGATTTTTCTGTAACCTAAATAAAGTTATTCATATTTTAATTTTGCATATAGTTAGCACTACAAATAATTGAAAGGAAACCTCCAAATATAAAATATTATGCCTGTGAAATGCAAAAAAAGTTAGGAGACAGGATAGTTATAAAATTTAATACCAGCATGCTGTAAACACACTCATTTTAAAGCATAAAGTAGATATTTTCACAGTCAATTTATTCCTAGAAATTTTCTTTTTAAATAGAATAACACATTTTCTATTTTGAAAGGCTTGTTTTTTTAATTAGTGAAATATAATTATATTTCAAAACATGTCATAAATGTAATAAACTTGGGCTCAAAATAAAATGGGGCAGCATTTATTGTGTTTGTGAGTTGTTTGGCCAATATTTGATTTCAGTAGCACAATTTTTCCATAAACTCTCTTCACTGACATTATGCTTAATTATGTACACCAAGATACAAGATATCACCTTAACAAAAGTCATAGCTGACTCATTTTGCCATTGTCCCAATGCCTCATCTTCACTCTCCTGCTAAATCAGTAGATGGAGAAAAGTGCTCATCAGAGCTGCCACTTAGCCCTACAGTAGTGTCATAAAATGCTTATTAGTAAGTGCTATTCCTTCATTCATTTTTTTCATCTTGTTTCTCTAGCGGTAGAGATTATGAAACAAATTGCCCTCAGATAAGAACCAGGTAAAGAGGAATAGAATGGGTCAGTGACTTAAAGAAACTTGCAAAAATCCAATTGTTTTTTATTATATATGAAGAGATAGTTTATTCTCTGTAAACAAAATGAAAACAAATGACAGTTTAGCGTTTATCAGATTTGGTATGCACATGAGTGACCGTATGTGTATATAAATAAGATGCCAAATTTCAAATTACATTGTTAGATAATGGTATTTTTAATTCACATTTTAACTCCCAGCCATAAATTGTCTATTTATATTATGCAACTCCCAATAGATCTCGGGAATAGATCACAATAAATCTTAACATATTCAATATGGAGGAAATTTATCTGCAATATGTATTACACTTTATTGTGCTTTGCAGTACATTTCTGACATTGAGGTGGAATCATTATCTGTTCCAGTAATTAAATAAGATATGCAGCCTAAAACTATGATAAAATATATTTATTAATTGTTATTTTATACACATATATTTCCAGTTATAGATGCATCTACTTAAAGTCAAATACATACAAATTTATGAATGAATTTTATGACTTCACAAGTCATTAACCTTTAAATACAACTTATATAAAATGATTTCTATAAGCACTCCTTTAAATTCAAAAATTATTAGTAACTAAATATCAACTTCTTACTTACTAAAATCTAAGAAACTTTCTCATTGTGAGATGATACATATCATCAAAATTGATGCCAAACAGCATTTCAATTGTATGTTTATTATTAAATGATTTCACTTTTTGTAAATTTCATGGTCATTCCTAAATCTTAAAACCAACAGGGCATATCAACTTGTATATTTTAATGTCCTATAATGAAATATGTATCTGAAATATCCCTAAGTATACATATGTAGATACATAAATATGTAATCACATATCATCAGGTCAGGAAATCGGTTCTCTGTCTCCTTAATGGCTATGAGGAAATCTTGGTTCCAGGTCAGTATGAAAAGCAATATTTCACTGTTATGATATAATCAGATGGTTATACTGAATTATGGAAAATATAGACATATGTAATATTTTTTACTTGTAGAAAAAATTCAAAAGCTTCATTTTTCAATAATATTTTACTCATTAGTATTGCTACTGACAGATATGTGAAGGATATTTGAAATCCCCTTTGGCATCTCAATTTTATTCCTTAACATAGGTTAGCATGTTATACTTTACTCCTTTTCAAATGAAAGAATAATAAAGTAAAAATAAACACTTCAGTTATTCTTAGATCTCTATTTCCAGTGAAGCCCTACAAAAAAGTATAATAGAAGGCAGCTGTGGGTTTTTCATTTTTTCTTTATAGTTTTCATTTTTACTGCATGCCATATACAGCTAAAAGATTGCCAGAAAACCATTCTGTCATGATATATGCTCTTTGGGCCCCAGAGACACCTAAACATTTTTATGAAATTAATGCATCAGGCAATAAAAGTATACTAACAGGAACTAAAGGCTGAGCAAGAGCGAATCTAACTTCAGGGCTAGCTTTATGGACGGGCGCTAGAAGGGCTTTACATTTGGTCAGTGCTCTGCTGCTGCCATCTTGAAATTCTTAACTTTTTAACAAGTGGTCACCATGTTCATATTTCACTTACCCACGCAGATTATACATCCAGTCCTGCCAACATCTGTAGAAAGTCAGCAGCCTTTACAGAGAGCCCTTGGTTGGTAGGTTTTTTCTAAGAGCCACTTGATGGGAGTGCCAGTTGTTATGTTCTTAATCTTCATTTTCCCCTTGAGATTTCCTTCATCTCAAAGCCTCTCCTTTAGGTTGGAACATAGGAAAGAAAATACGTTTTAGTTATCTTTATAAACCCAATGCCTACCACATATATATTAAAGATTCATTAAATGCTTGCTTAAGTGAATTTAATTGACTTGCTGTAACATTTAGAGGACATTTATTAGAAATGATAATTGTTCTTTTATAGATTTACTTTTAGCACCTTGAAATTATAATAACAATGTTTATATAAAATATGCACATTTAAATGAATAGATAGCAATTCCACTACCATCAAATTTTTTAAAGAATGTACATGATAAAATATCATTTGTTTTTTGAAAGTATTTGAACTAAATGGAGGCAAAGGAATAAGTAAAATAAAATTTAAAAATGAACGACTATTACTTATCCTATGTGGAGACTAAGAATACATACGCATACCTACAAAAAATGTAGAACTCAGAATTTGAGGAAATGATGCCTGCTCAAAATTGTTGGATTGTTTCCCATGAGTTTAAACAAGCAGAGCAAATATTCATATTCCTTACGAAAGTGTCATTGCAACTGTCTGCTTTCCTGTATTCCTTGAGTAAAAAATCTTCAAGAGCTTCCTTGAACACATTTCTTCATAAACAAGTACCTTAATAGTCACATAAAAACTAAACAATTTTTGAAGCAACTTTATATTTAATTTTGCTTATCCCTTTGGTTTTTATATATTTCAGAAAAGTTAATCAACTCACTTGAAGACTGACTTATCCAAGCCAACGGAAAATTTTCTTAAAGTGGGCTGATCAATAGTATTTTCTTTTTTTCTTCAGCTAAATTGAGATATAACAGACACATGAAATATTTAGGTGTTTCAATTGTACATGTGATGAGTTGATATATGTATATATTGTAGAAAGATTCCTTCCGTCTAGGTAATTAACACATCCATCCCCTCACATATTTACCTTTTTTTTGTGAGAACACTCATAACAAATTTCAGTTATACAATACAGTGTTATCGACTACAGTGATCATGTTATACATTAGATCCTAAGATCTTATTGATCTTATACCTGAAATTTTATACCTTTTTACCAATTCCTCCTTATTTCACCTATTCCTTGCCCCTGGCAACCACTTTTCTAGTCTCTGTTTCTATTAGTTTGACCTTTTTTTTTTTTTTAAGATTCCACATATGATACTGTACAGTACTTGTCTTTATCTGGCTTATTTCATTTCTTAGCATAATACCATCAAGTTTTACTCATGTTGTTGCACTTGGCAGGAGTTCCTTCTTTCCCATGGCTGAATGATAGTCCATTACATATGTATACCACATACTTATCCATTCACCCATGATAGACCGTTAGGTTGTTCCCATATCTTGGCTACTGTGAATAATGCAGCAGTGATCATGGGAATGTAGATATCTTTCTGAGTCCTGATTTCATTACCTTTGGATATATACCCAGAAGCAGAGTTGCTGGATGATATGATAGTTCTATTGTTTAACTTTTTTTGAGGGAACTATACTGTTTTCCATAGTGGCTGTGCAAGTTTACATTCCCACCAACAGTATACAAGGGTTCCTATTTTTACACATTCTCTTCAGCATTTGTTATTACTTGTTCTTTTTGGTAATAGCCATCCTAACAGGTATGAAATAACATCTCTTTGTGGTTTTGATTTGCATTTCCATGATGATTAGGGATGGTGAGCATTTTTCACATACCTGTTGGCCCTTTGTATGTCTTCTTTGAGAAATTTCTATTCAGGTGTTCTGCCCATTTTTGAATCAGTTTTTTGTTGTTGTTGTTTGTTTTTTTGTTTGTTTGTTTGTTTGTTTTTTGCTATTGAGTATTGTGAGTTGTTTAAATATTTTGGATATTAACTCCTTATCAGATTTTATCAGAAAATATTTTCTCCCTTTGCAGAGTTTGCCTTTTCATTTTGTCAATGGTTTCCTTTGTTGTGTAGAAGCTTCTGAGTTTGATATAATCATACTTGTTTATTTTTGATATGTTGCCTTTGCTTTTGATGTCAAAAAAAAAAAAAAAAAAAAAAACCATTGCCAAGATCCACATCAAGAAGTTTTTTTCCCAATATTTTTCTCTAGTATTTTTGTTTCAAGTCTAATGCATAAGGCCATTATTTTTTTCTGGCAATTATATTTCATTTAATTCAAAGTGAAAATACTACATATTAATGGGATTTAGAATAAATCTCAGAATAAATGGAACATATCTTCATGGAGCTTCCTAATTATCACTTTTATAGTTGGAGTTTTAATAAAATAAAGAGCAGGAGGAGGAGGAAGAGGAGAGAAGAAAGGAAAAATGAAGGAAGGAAGGAAGGAAGGAGGAAAGAAAGGGGAAGAAAAGACCAAAATCTCTACCAATTGTTATATACAAGAATCAGAATGTCATTAAAATGTTTTTTATCATTTACATGTTAATTTTTAATTTTCACTTACTCTTAAGTGCATTCTTCTAAAACTGGCCATTATTAGCTAAGGTTATAAAATATGCTGCCTGAATGTTTCTTTATGTGAACTGATTTATAGGGAATTATGCTTTTCAGACAAATCATATTCTTTAATCATAACTTGTTGAATTAAAAAAAGTTTCATTATAATCATTAATTTTAATATGAAATACACACACATATATATGAGTTTATGATTTGCATACTTCTATAAAAACCATTCATCTCTAAGAATTTTCATAGATCACTTTGCTTAAATCAGATAGAAGCTTAAACTGATCTTGGACATGACCATGTTTGTCTGAGTCATATAGAACCATTCTAGTTAGGAGCCATTCTAGTTAGTCAAAGTATCCACTTACATCTTCTCTCATCCCAGATGACTCTTTCATCTAAGTTAAGTCACAGGATATTCTCTGGATTCTGGATTTCTAGAGAGACCAGTCTGGTTCTTGTGAAAACAGCTAAATCACTGTTGATAGGCAGTAAATCTTCCTCCATCCATGAAGAAAGAAAGAAAGGTAATGGGAAAGGAAGATGATCATAGATTCACCTTAATCCATACCACCATCATAGAAAAAAAAATGCAGATGAATTCAGAAGAACACAGGTTATACACATGAATTCCTGCACTTCCGAGAACAATTAGCTGCCAAAAGTCTTAGTTTTAAGAGCTCTATATAGAATTTAGACTCCCAAATATATTTATCACTGTAATTCATGAGTGAAATATTAGGGAAACTTAACCTCTTTATCAAACTCCCCTAACACTCAGATTGTTAAACAAACTAGATTGTTATTTCCCTTAATTACAAGAAATGAAACTTTCTAATCTGTGCTACCACTGGAACTCAGTGTGAGTAACTTTCTTATTTATTCTGCCTGAATCACAAAGACACACTACAGAAAAAGCAATATCTGTGTTTGTGTGTGTGTATATATATATATATACACACACACACACATATATTATATATATATACATAAATATATATACACACACACATGCTTTTACTTACATATGTGCATGCATAGTTGGATAGAGATATGCAATTTTGTCATTTCAGATGAAAGAGTACTCATCCTTTTCCTATCCAAATCCTAGCTCAATTTCTCCCTCAACACTGTTAAAAAAAAAAAAAAACTCATTGTTGATTAAGTATTTGTATAGCAACTAGAGTATTTTATATATTTACCCTAGAGATCAAAAACTTTGATTAGAGATGCACACGTGCCTTCATTCACATCCTACATCTTTTCTTTCCACTTCCGTTCTGACTTTGGTCTTTAATACCTCGTCCTTGGTGGCTTTATTTTTTTAAACTGTCAGAAAAGGAATAGAGATTAGTACATTATTAAAAATACCAATAAAATAATATCAGACAAAAGAACATTCAATGTACTATTAAGAAAAAAACAATAAAGCAACACACACATTCCAACACTTTTATCCAAGAAACTAGACGAATTTTCAAGAATCTTACCACAGGAAATTATAATAATGTCTGGATGGTCAATGGCAGGAATTGCAGCAAAGGAAGGGATTTAAGTCCTATATATGGCTTATAACATGTTCTCCAAAGTTCTATTTACAATCAGTAGCAAAACATGATTATCAATAACATAACCGATAGGGAGCTTTTACTTAGAAATAGGTGTTTGTTTCAGAGGAAGAGGTTGTATTCTGGACGACATTAAAGATAATTAAAATATGACTCCTATATATGCAACTGGATGTTCCCATGTATATTCATGAAGGAATCATACTAATCCAAAAGAACATGTTATTAATACTTGTAAAGATGATCAATTAATTAACAGCTAGACCTATCATCTGAATATTTATCCATTTATATATACCTTTTGATTACAGATTTCTCCCAAAGAAAACTAATTAACTAGCTAAGAATTGAATAAAATAAAATAAAATAAAATTCAATTCTAAGTATTGAATAAAGTTGCAATTTGAAGACAGTGAAAAATATGGGAAAATATACTCCTTGATTGATGAGGTTAAGATATGTTTTAGTCATCTGTCACAGTTGCCTTCTGCCCTTGCCTTTGTGCAAGATTAGACATTTACAACACCTTTATTTTCTCTTCATTTATCCACTTTATATGTGATAGGAGGAAGAGGGCAGATAGAAAATGCAAAAACTTTACCTAAAGTTCACAGTACCTTCAAGGTTCTACATGTACATATATAAATGATCTGAATGGTTTTCTAAGGTATGGAGTAGTGTGCAGTTAATGGAATAGACTTAGGCCATATCAAATTCAAAACAGAATAGAAGGAGCATCTCTCAGTGTCTAGTCTGTAGTTGCACTCTCACATTGGGTCATATATCTTCCCTGAAATAAAGTTCAAAAACAGGTTTGTCCAACCACTCTTTTTATCACAAAGGACTCATACTAGAAAGCCCACTGGACAAATGATAAGTTAAAAATAAAAGATTCAGTTAAATAAGAAACTATTATTGGCACTATTCTTTATCCCCAGTACTACATTTGGAACTGTGGACACCCCTCACACCCGCCCCCCCCCCAAAAAAATTAAAGTCACCATTTCTACATTCAAGAAGCTTAATCTGGATGGGCCAAGTAAAATAAATGTAATAAACTTAAATAAATTAGGGGCTTAACTAATTTAGAAAATAATTTCAGAGGAGTGAATTACTATCAGTACTAAGCACTGAGTTTGTCCTTCATCATTTAAGATAATTTTCTTTTTTGTTTGTTTGTTTGTGGGTTTTTTTCTGGGGGGGAGGTATTATCTATTTATTTATTTTTACTGGAGGTTCTGAGGATTAAACCCAGGACTTTGTGCATACTAAGCACACACTCCACCACTGAGCTCTACCCTCCCCCCGAGGATAATTTTCTTTCTTCATGACAGGACGTCAAATACGTCCAAGAAATATGACGTATGACAAACCTTAGTATGCGGTTTACCTAGGCTACATTTGTGAGGGGGTCTGCTTTTCTTTACATGTTTTAAGCATCCTTGTGCCTTAATAAATATTAATTAATAATGAGGGAGATAAGAAAGCTATTGCTTTCAGTACCCACCTAATAAAATTAATACTAATATTAATTTATTCAACAAATTTCAATTCAGTGCTTACCATAAGCTTATATTAAAGTTGGCACTGGAGAGATAATAATAAATATGACAGGCACAGTCCCTGTTTTATGAGTCACACAGACTAGCTTCTTTTCAAGGACAGTGTTTATAAAAAGGCAATAAGTAGATAAATTTATATATTTATTGAAAATAATCATTTGTGTTTTGGAATTTAACTATGAGGTACCATAAAGATACACCTAAGACTATGGAAATAAAGGGATTAAGACTGCCCTCTGAACTAAATGTTTAATTCAGTATATTCCAGATCAGCAAAATCATCTTAAAAATAATGGCTCCCAAACCTTCAAGATAAACTGTAATTGGATTGAACATATTAATATATCAAGTAAATAATATATTAGAAGGTGATTGTCAGTCTTGGAAGCACGGAAAAGAGAGACAACCGGAAAAGCGTTGTCACTCCCTATCCACTCTTCTGACCCAGAAGAGAGTGTGTTCTTAAACAATGAATGCTTTTTCAAAACCAGAGTTAGGCATAAATGGTATTAAAGGCCTGTGACTTAATGCTGCACACATCAAACAAATTTCTGAATGTAATTTGCTTCCTAATAGGATCTGCTTTCAGAAACAGATATGGTTACACTGGTAAAAGTATTATAATCTGTGTGATGGTTTGAATTCTCATTGTAAAATAAGACATTGGCTTTCTGACTTTATACATCAGTCTCTGTGACTTTATTGAATGTGAGGCTAACCCTGAAAGCAACCCATGCTCAATATGCTAAAGCAATCAGGATTCTAAATCTGAAAACCTGAGAGCAGGATAATGACAAATTCATTAAGGTTATACATGTACTCTATCAAAACACATCCATTGACTTTCCTAGGCCACACTCCAATTTAATGGTAAACTGCTGACCATACATGCCATTTTACTCTAGGTTTCTACATTCCCTAATGTTTTAGGTTTCTAGGTAAGAAACAGAACTGTATCTATAAGCATCAGGGAGCTATTTTGTAATGTATACATCTAACTTAAACCCCATGTGTATATCACACATCTTATCTTAGACTGTAGACATTGATAGTTTGACAGTCGCTTTAGCATGGTGGATAATATTTTATAAGCAGCAACATATTGGTAGAAATGAACATGGGCAGAACATTGTGGGAAAATGATTTCAGAAAAGGGACTTTGAAAACAAATATGCTTGTATAATATTAGTATACCTTAGGATCTAATGAAACAGAATGGTTCTAGTAAACCATATCGAACAGTTGTTTTTAATAACAAATACTTGAGTTAGAAACTAAATGTAGGCTTTTCTCATCCCAGCTGAAGCCTTCTAAAAAGCTTACGTTTTATAAATATATTTCTTATTTAATTCTTTACTTCTAGAACCTCTCATGTGAACTTTGACTATTGCTCTCAAAATTAGGTGGTAGAAAGGAAAGAATACATCTTAAAAATACATGTATCAGAAATAATAATAATAAGCCTTCTCTGTGGGGGTCATTTTCTTTTTTAGGTACTTCTTTCAAACATCTGTTTTTCCATTCTTTAAATTTTTTTTTCAAGTAATTTTGATTTACTTTGTCTCCCTCATTTCTTTTCTTCTTCCTGATGACATTCCATCAGTCACATTATTGTGGCAAGAGTTTGTCCTCACAATCTCTAATTGAAAATTCTGGGAGGAAGCTGTTATTGTCATTGTTCATTGTACTGCTGTTTTAGTCACAACTGCACTAGCAGAATGCTCACTGAGCCAGAAATACCAAGCAGCTCTGTCCACAGATCAGCTCCTCCGTCGGGGGAGGGCTGGGGAGAAGGAAGACTAAAAAGGAACAGAAGCTCTAATTAAGTACAGATCCACTGGCTTTCTCCCAGTGATTACCTGGGGGATTTTAGGGGCAGAAGGTTGACGTTATATTCTTGATGTACACTAGTAGAAGTGGCATTACTAGTAGCACTAACAAATTGTGTGTTGATTAAGAGTGCAAAAAATGTTTTCTCATGCATTTTTATCAATGAATATATACAGACCATAAAACTTAGTTAATTTGGTGGGACGTGCTGGAAAGCAAGGATAAGAGGGGAAAAGGACATATCTCTGTGTTCTTAGGTACTCTTTCTGACCATTCAACTATTAGTTATTGAACAGTCTTTCAATGTGTATCCTTAATGGGCATGAAGAATATCGGTTTCAAAAATGCTAAAAAATTGAGTGAGTTGCTGGGTAGAGCCATCATTCCTGCCACGTGATAAGACATTTCTAGAAGAGAGTAAGGGGGTCAGGACAGCCTGCCTGAGGCTGTTCTGGCTTCTTCTACCAAATGAGATGCTGACTAGTATCTCCAGTCTTGTCAGTCAACTAGTCCAAGTTAAAATAAACCCTGAGACATTTATCTTTTATTCAGATTAATTAGCTACTGAGCAGCACAATGAAAATTAATTAGGAAAACACTGTATAAGATAACGCACAATGCTATCACTGAGAACTGCAAAGTCTTCCCAGTAAAGCAGAACCTGTTGCCACATGTTCAGGATAAGCCTGTGTTTGTGCTCTGGAGTTATTTGCCAGAGGCATTACATCAAAATCACTGACTCAGTCCTGGTGATCTCTCATTTCCTGTGAATAATTGTGAATATGTCTTGTAAACAGTCCCCAGGAACTTCACATAAGATACTAAGTTTTTTGTTTGCTGTTTTTAGGTAGTACTTTACTAAAAAAAAAAAAAAAAAAAAAGAATTAAATCCACTAATTCCCAATTTAGTGCTTAATGACAATAAATATATAGGAGTTGGGGTTATAATCACTAAAAATGTTACCCTGTCACATTAATTTTTATGAAAAATAAAATAACATTTCTCCATAACCATTTTTATAAAACATCATACCATAAAATTTTCTTTATATATCCCTCACTATTATAATGAAGAGTGCAATGATATATTTGGTTTGTACTTACTCATTTTCAATACCTGAAAATTATCTCTGGAAATCTCAATTAGATCTAAAGCTCTCACCTAATTCTGTTTGAACATAGCTCTGTTTAACAGATTTATTAAGTTTCCAGGATAATTACGGTTCCTAAAATATAACTACACACAGTAAAAGCCGCTGTACATGGAGCAGCAGATCTAAGCCTGACTCCCAGCAGTGTGTCTGAAAGAGCTTCCAATGTTATCTTCCACAATAAGGCCCACTAGTTGGCAGAACCCCTGGAAGCTATGCAAACAGCAACACATCTGTTCCCTAAGAGGCAAAATGCTGCGTCTCAGTTGAGATGTTTATTCCCTTCACCAGCAACATTGAGAAATAGCAAATCCTGGAGCTGTCTAGAAGGAATTTTCCTTGATAAGCTTGCATTTCCTTATAGAAAGAGAAAATTCTGGCAATGCCAAAGACAGTGAATCCTTGTACTTCCATTCATGATACTTAGCGAGTAGCCTCCTTTTCATATTGGCAGAATCAAAGTATATTCAACATTTTGTGTATATGAAGTCTGAAGCCTGAATAAAGCTGAAGTCCTCAGCAGAAAAGGAAAATTTTAACGTCCATTAGTTAGCTTGTTTAAACTATTATTTCCAGAGCTAATTATTTGTTTAACTAAGAGATTAAGTCTTGATTTTTAGTGCTCGTGAGTAAATGAAATGTTTTTGCGTTTCATAAGCATACTTGAATTTCAAGTCTTGTTTTTAGCCAAGGAACAAAGTTCAGCTAAGACTTTCCTGTCATTACACCTCTTCTGAGCTATGACTTAACCTGAAGGAATAAAAAAAATTAGCCTTTATAATAAAAATGGAAGCTCCCTTAGAAATTCCATCATTTCATTTTATAAATATCACCTCAATACTCAAACTTTCAAATTTGCATTTACAACCTAAATATACTCCTGAGCTCCAAAACTCCATTTCTAACTGCTTCCTGAATATTTAGATATTTTCCCAACTACTCAAAAGACAACAGTTTAAAATTCAAAATGCTTTGCTTTACATCCCACAATAACTTTTCCCTTCTTCCTTTTGTCTGCATTCCTTCCTGTTGTTGTTTTAAAACAATACATGCTATTTTAACAGCACTGCTACTCATAGTCATCCCCAAAAATCACTGCCTTACATCTCCCCATCTAGTCAATCCTAATCATCTACATTACTACCTGCCTTCTCCAAAGCTTCATTTCTTATCTTCTAAATACACAGAAATATCTTCTATATTGCTTTTCTCAGCCAGTATCTGCCCCTTCAATCAGCTATGAACGACACAGCTAGGTTCCTAAGTCCCTGCTTAAAGTCTCTACTACTTACCACGCAAATCACAGACTTTACCTCTGCCATCAGGGTCAGCCCCTACAAAGGATCAGCACCAGTTGTTGAACAAACATGAATGTGAAGCAATTTATCCCACAACCTAGTAGGTTCCAGGGACTGCACTGTGTGCTGGGACATAATGTGAGCTAAACTGAAGGTACTTTCTCCTGATAAGGACCATACGGTAGTCACCCCTCATCCAAGGGGCTTACCTTCCAAGACCCTTAGTGGAGCCTGAAACCACAAACAGAACTGAACCCTAATATACTATTTTTTCTATACATATATACCTAAGATAAAGTTTAATTTATAAATTAGGCACATAAGAGAATATCTGAATTGCCAGCATCACTGCTCTTATGCACTTGGGCCATTACTAAGTAAAGTACGGGTACTGTGAACACGAGCACCGCCATGCAGCCACAGCTGATCTGATTACTGAGCCGGTTACGTAGTGACCTGCAGGCGGGATCTGCTGGACACAAGTTCCATGTTCTGGGTGGGAAAGAGCAGGACTGCAAGATTTCATCATGATACTCAGAACCGTGCAATTTAAAACTTTTAAACTGTTTATTTTTTGGAAATTTTAATTTTTATATTTTCAGACTGTGGATGACTGCAGATAACTGAAACTTTGGAAAGCAAAACTGTGTATAAAGGCGGACTACTGTATTTTGTTGGAAAGCTAATCTGTGTTAATATTCTTGCTCCCCTCATTCCTAGCTGGGAGTGGAAAGAGTGATTTACCTACTCTGTGCCTCAGTTGCTCACCTATAAAATGGTGACTAAAGTGTAGGGAAGGGAAGTACTTAGCTTATTGGGTTGATGTAGGGGTTAAGTGAAGAAATCTATGCTATGCTGTTGGTTTAGGATATTTATTTTGAGATTCTTCATTGATGGCAAGAACTTCTTTCCAGTCTCTCTAATTAGCAATGTACTGGATTAGGCAATGTATTCAACTGTGACAGCTCATGTCAATTGCTGCCTCAAGGCAAGATTCCCCCTCGTACCTCTAGTTTCACGTTCCATGATTTCTAAATCTTTATTTATCATGAGCTTTACCTTATTATTATAATTAATTTTATTAGTCATTATTATTGTATCATATTTATTAACACTCTTTCCATCATAATCACTATTGTCACTTATTTGATTTGATTATGACCTAGGCCTTACATGTATTTAATCCTCACTAAAAAAGGTATAATATTATTCCCACTTCACAGACAAGAAAACTAAAGTTTGGGGATAAATGGGAAGATATTAAGTAGCTTAACAGTTCATACAGCATCATTTAGCTAGTAAGTTGTGAAGTCAGGATTCAAATCCCCATCTGTTTCACTGCAGAACGCACACTCTTAGCTTCCGTGTTAAGGATCTGTCACAGGCTACTATCCTGTTGTTAGCCTGTCTTAGCCAGGCTAAGTTTGTAAAATCTTAAATGTGCATTAAGACATTTGTTAATGTATTACATTTATCAATATATTTATTAAAAGCATAAATTATGTTTTCATATATCATCTCTGTAATATCTCCTCACCTGGGGCCTTGCATTTGATAAGTGTTGAAATACATATTTATTGCATAAATAAATGTGAGAATGAAGGAATGAAGTTAAGTCTGTAGAACAGAAAAATCTGGGTGATTATGAAGGGAAAGGGGATTTATCAGGTTTTCTGCGTGCATCATCCTCTCTAAGCAGCATAGTCAAAAGTGAAATGGAGGGAAAAAAGAGCTACAGACCATGATGAAGATGATTAAAGAGAGTACAGAGCAGCTGTCAAAGCAAATATCAAGCAACATTAATAACGTTATAGCTCACCATGAGGCTGTCTCAAATATTTCCAAGAAAATAGGATCCTTGCTGTTGCACAGAGTAAGTGAGACTAATAATCAAGTGCAGATTCAAAGAAATTTTTTTGTCAGATACCTTGAGCTGCAGACATTTTTAGAAAATAAAAAAATAAAAAGACACTTAAACCAACAGAAAAATACATGACTCAGAGGAAAATATTATTGCTTTCCTGGTATTTTACTTTGGGGCAGAGTTGATAAGAACAAGATCTGAGATGTTCACCACCTATTATCTAAGTTGTTTGAATAGTCAGATAATATCCCCCAAATTTCTGATGCTGATCCAAAAATAACCATATTGTGAGACTTGCCAGTGAAAAGCCTCAGCACTCCCAAGAATTCATTTTACATGTATTTCAACCTGTCCAGTGGGTTTGAAAGATGATCTACATGGATAAAAGTGAAAATTTGAGATCAGGTGCTAATTTCTGTTCTAAATATGAAATTATTTATTTTAAATAATTTATATTTTTCAAATGTCAAAGACTCTACGTATAAGTTTCTTGTGTATTAGTAACACATTATCTGCATAATTTCTTGACTATAGTGTCTAGTAAATCTATTTATTTGCTCATTTACACAATTTTCACTGTAATAAGCTTTTGTGGATTTTGTGTTGTGACAACTGTGCATCCCTTAGGTGTATAATGTGGGCTGCAAAGGAAGCAGGAGGTTTATCTCTGGTCTCATTTAGCTGACAGTTAGTTTATGGGCATTAGGAATTAAAAAAAAAAAACTTTTACTTATATACTGATTTGGCAGTGTGAAAAAAAAATATTATCATTGTTCCTCTCAACTTCCACTGCCCAGTTTGATTTTGGATAGAAAAGTTAAGACAATAGTAAATAATAGGGAAAAAACAAAAATAGCTAAGGCAACTTGGAGTAAAATAAAAGGTCCATGGTATAAAGACAACTACAGTGGTACTTGACAGTGGGTCCTGTGATTCTATAAATGGTAGATCACATTGCGGTAGGTGTGCTTTTAATCTTGGACTGAAATAATCTTATTTACCTGGCTATTTCTTACATTTCAGACTTCAACTGAAATGTTGTCCTTTTATGGCTACTGGCCCTAACTAAACTTTGTTAAGGAATCCACTTACAACCATCCAAACAAAGCTACCATCACACAATTAATAATTGATCTCAGTCTTTCCCACTAAAATATTTGTCTCATGAAGCTTCTAACCTTGCCTACTGTGTTCTTCTGTGTAACTTTTAGGCCTTGCACATGGTAAGTACTTAGTAAGTTTTTGTTGAATGAGTAAATGAATGAATGAATGAATTAGCATTCTAGTTATTATTTTCCAAAAGATTATGTCTATAGATAACATGGCTAGGTCTCAGACATTGTGAAACATATACTTACGTGTTAGGACGTGATATTTATTTAAAACAGTTGCATTTCTAAGGGCCCAGATCCCTTGGGACAGATCTGCATCTCTGCATCACTGTGAGGAAGGGCTGTAGTGTTGTTATCTAATCTCTCTACATGGCAAGTTTCTGTATCACTAGCAGAACTGTCATAAACTTGACAGTAACTTGGCCTTAAGTATACCAAGTGGAATCCTTTTGTGAATCCAGCCCATAGGTCTTGCTTTTATAATGCTAAAGTTTACAAAGGGAAAAAAAATCGTAAGTTTATAGAAGGTAGACTAACAGTATGCTCAGAGAGAAAGACCTAGATTAGGTAAGAGAATTCTAGCCCAGAAGTGAACTCTGAATCAAAGTAGAACTGAAATCAGTCATCACTTTAATAACTGATAAAGCAAATTTTACTTTTTATTTCTTAATTTCTGAAAAAAAGGAGTAGTAAAAGACTGATGCTTTTACTCAAAGAGTTTCTGGTTGTTAAGCTTGGTGTTCCAAACATTCTGTAGGAAAATAAAACACTCAAGGTCTTTTGTCTACTAGTTAGGATGAAAAGTTAAAGTAAACTGTAGCTTGATCTCACTTTTCTGATCTTTAAGAAAGTGTATTTAAACTAAATGGTAAACTAAACATCCTAACATAGGTAAAGAATTTTTCTTATCTTCATGACGTTTCTTTCAAATTACATTTTTCTTTTTTGTAAAGAATGTGATAGGAAATAGTTAATTAAATGGTTAGTCAATGATCTAACCTTGGGTTTATAATGAAATGTTAAAATGCTAATCCCTGGATTCCTAATCTTTCTGAAGTCAGAGGCATGCTGGCAACAGGTCTCCTGTTTACTACTTTTTTTAGAACTGTATAATTCAAATATTTGATATGCCCACTATGGTCTCTAAAGCAAGAATGCAGGGAAAATGCTCACTTGGTTAGAGAACAAAGAGATTAAGAAAGTGTCTGGTACTTACTAAAAGTATAAATAAACAAATGAAAATACATTAATTGCTCTTTATATTTTGGGGAGGAAAAGAAATATTTTACATTTTATCAGTTAGTTTCAGAATAAAGTAAAGAAAAAGTACCGATCAGAAAGATGTAGTTTACATGCTTAGAATGGTTTATCTATGAATATACTGCTATCTAACTCATACATTTATGGTGTACTTTAGGTAAAATGCATTAATTGCAAGAAATAAACTGATCTGGAAACAGTATCTTATATCTTCGAGCTTCAATAAGATTATCCTAAAAAGAGTGTTTTATTCATGGACTTGAAATGTAATGATGTCTTATTTTTTGTCTCCATTAGAGAGAATTATGCCAGTTCAAAATGGCCAGAATACCTTTCTTCAGTTTCAGAATAAAATAAGAATTTGAGGAATATCCAAACTGGTATTGGGAAAAACAAAACAAAACACAAAAACCTTTCCTTTTACAGTATCTCTGATGTAAACCAGAACTTTCTTGCTGTTGACCTTAGTAGTCATAGGTACTGATGTTCGCCTTTCCTTTCTATGTCTTCCTCTTAAAAATAGCAAAAGACACAACATTAAATTCTGTGGCTCATATTTGATTTACCTCTTTCCAGATACAAAAAAATTGGGGGGATTTATTTTGTAAATCAATTAGAGCTGCATGAATATCCTATTCCTTCTGTTCACGTGGAGAGGGATGCCTAAAGCCACCGGATGGGGGGTTATTAGACGTGCTTTTCTAAGGGGGAAATAGTAAGACAAAAATGGCCTGCCTGAAGTTACAGTTTATAGATTGGAAAAAGGCACAGACAATTAAAAGATGGAACTACTTAGGGCAAATTACTTGCAATCAAGCTGCAGCTAAATGAACTTCTTGATGAGGAAGCCAAATTTATGTTGTTTCAAACCAGGGAGAAAATTTAAAGAAGTTGAAAGGTGAGCAAAATGTTAGTACTATTGGACCCAGATAGGTTGATAAGAGAAGTTATGTAGGCAATTAAAACAATGCCTTCTGAAACATACACACACACACTCACACACACAGAAACATATACAAAACACTTCAAAACAGAAAACTGTATGATTACACACATTTTCAGCCTTCATTTCCATTGTATGTAGATGCCCCTTCTCATCACAAAAGCCCTGTGGCTTTAGAAACTCAATCACAGAACATAATCATTTTCTCCCTTAATCTGCAATTTACTATAGACATTTTATTTGAAAATGATGTATTGTTTAAACTCTAAACAACTGTGTTTTCATTTTGTTTCTCCCCTCCCTAAATTATCCTTTGGCAGCTCTTTGAGTCGATTTTGAAAGAATGTATTTGATAATGAATTCAGAACTTACACAAAGCACAAAAGCCATGTGAAAGCTTCAAATGTGAAATACCATATTTCTTTCTTTGTTGCTCTCTCTATATGTTTGCATTCAGGGCTGCATGCATCAGTTTCACTAAAAGCAGGATATTGTTTACATATGTCTGTCTGAATGGAATGACTTTCAGGATTTTATAATTTTGAAAAGGCATCAAGCTAGGCTATCCTTCATCCCACTTCTGTTGCATTGGAATGTTAGGTGTAGCAAGATAGACAAAAGAAATGTGCACTACAGATCCTTACTGGCAGTCAGCGAGTACAAGGAAACGTGGAAAGAAATCATTTTCTGCTGACAGTTACCCTTATCTTGATTTCTTTATTCTTTCATGCATTAAGTTTTGCATGAACAGAATCTGAAAAAAATTAGCCCTTGTCTGAAATAGACAAAAAAAACTTTCTCCTTCAAATGATCCCCTTTAGGAAGTAAGAACTCTCCAGTATTCAAGAATTGAAAATGACAGTAAAGAAAATGTCCATACTTACAGCAACAAATAAGAATGTGATTCTGCTGCTAACGTATTTTTTTTTTAATAGTTAAAATGGAACATTGTCAGCACTTCCCTGGCCAGGTCTCCCATTGAAAAACAGTGGAAAATACCCAAATGCTCACAGTGGTAGTTAAGAGGTCTTTTCTCCATTCGACGTTGTCCAGCTACATCTCCCATATAACAAAATGTAAAGACGCTGAATAGAAAATACTCTACAGAACACTGAGAGAAAGTTTGGCCTTGAAAATATATTTGTATCTTTTTTGTTTCTTCCAGTGAATTATAAATTTTTAAAGACATTTCAAGCACTTTGGGAAGGTGTCTCATTACATAGAACATTGCCTAAAGGAGCATTTGGCAACTGAAGTCATACCACCTGGAAGTGATGAGATTTCCAAATTCCACGTAAGTCAGCCAGGTAAGGAGGGCTTAAAGGAAATGGGAACATCAATATACAGGATAAAGTTCATTGTTAACTGTCCCAGTAACCGTTAACTGAGCGACCAAAAATGGGCATAAAAGTGATTTTTACATTAATGACATCCTTAGATGCAAACCTAATGAGGCAAGTCTACTTTAAAGAGTAGTGAGAACTACCTGACCAAGTGCCCCTCAAGTCTGAGGCAGGTGAATAGCCAACAGAAGCAAATCTTAGTAAAAATGTAGAAACAAAATTCAGCTGACCTGGATTCTCTGCTGCCATCATTATCTAGCTTGAAAACTCGGTGCAGATCGATCAGTCTACCTTCTGAAAGATGCTTCTTCATCTACAAAATGAAAGAATTGAACTAAGTAATCACTGAGATTCTTAGAACTCCGTGACTTCAAAAATACTTCTATACCCCTATGTTGTTCCAGGCTTCTTAAAAATGTTTTGGTTAGAGGGGGAAAAAACTTCTAGAAAGGGAAATATTTGCTTCTTTATGCCAAACTGGGGACTATAAATACTTTAGGGGTAGTTGGCCCAGTGGACAGTCCCTGGGGTGCTTGGTTAAATGCTACAGTCAGGATAATCTCATAAGCAGTTTGATAAATTACTTCTATCTTCTATTCTTAAAGTCCTTTGGTGTTATGGTAAATTACCTATTTCACCCTGGTTTGTATTATAGTATGTCTAAACATATCTATCAGTGCTGCTATAGCATGCTTTTTTAGGGGAATGACCATGCCTTTTAACTTACATGTCTCGTAATACCTAATAAAACTTCCACCATAATGTCACTGTCCTTATTTCTTACTGCTGTCTTCCGCGGTTCCTGGTGTCCAGTAATGTACACCTCTTTTCACTTCTTTTAGTTTCTCACATTTGTGACTTCTACTCCAGATTATATTATTTGTTCTTCTTTGAATGATTTGCTACCCTTTCAACCTACCCCCTCACCAACATACACATGCTTCACCTTGCAAATTCTTACTCATCCTTTAGAACTCAACTTCCATCTCTTAGTTCATCTTGAACAAAACTTTCTTAATAATTCTCCTTTGTAACAAATAACCCAATTTTAATTATTTAATAGATTATGTATATCACTTACCTACTCCTTTGTAGCAATCTCTCCCAGATTCAATGGCTTCAAAATAAACAGGAACAAAAAAATATATTATTGCTCACATTTTATAGGTTGGTCAGCTGTTTTATCTGCTGATCTACCCCAGGCTCACTCAACTAGACAAACTGACTTTATTCACTTGTCTGGAAGTTGGTGCTGACTGATGGCCTCTCATTCTCCAGTATGGTTTTCTTATATCTCCTGGTTTTCTTAGATCATGAGAGTCTTAGGACAGCATTCTAAGAAAGCAAGAACAGAAACTGTAAGGCATCTCAAGACTGAGGATCCAGAATTCACACACTAAACTTCTGTTTCATTCTGTTAGCCAACAAAGTATGTTACAAAGCCAGCCTAGATTTAAAGGGGTGGAGGGACAGAATTCACCTTTTGTTGGCAGGAGCAGAAATATCACAATGCACAGGGCATGGACTCAAGAAGGCATAAGTCATTGTGGGCCATTTTATAACTCTGCACCACATTATGTAAAATTATTCATTTAATTTCTACATTTCCCAGTAGAATGTCAGTATACGTGGACAGGAACTATGCAATTTTTGAATCTCTGCCATATTGCCAGCATTTAATGTAGTCTTTTGCATGTTCTAGGCATCTGTGCACATTTGTTGAATAAATAATTAAATTAATGAGTTAAAGAATGCATGGACAAATAAATCAAAAAAGTTAGAAACAGATTTCACAAACTTCTGCCTAACAGGATGAAGTTTCATCTATAGAAAAAGATAACTGTTTCTCTCCTTGACCCCACAGAAAACTAGAAACTCCACAACCAGGGGTTATCTGAGTTTACTTAAATTTTGTTGAGTATCCAGTTATCACAGTAGTTTTCTATTGTTGCTGTAACACAGGGCCACAGACTTAACAAATTAATGTTAAGCAACATAAATTTATGAGCTCACAGTTACATCAGTCAGATGTATGGAATAACTCAGCTGGGTTCTCTGCTCAGGTTTTCACAAGGCAAAAATCAAAGTACTATCTGGCTAGGCTCTTATCTGCAGGATCTGGTAGGAATCAACTTCCAGGATCAATGAAGTTGGATAGAATCCAGTTCTTTGTGCTGTAGTACTAAGGTCCTTTTTCCTTGCTGGTTGGTGGCCAGGAGTCATCCTCAGCTCTTCCAGGCTGCCCACATTCCCTCTCACACACCCTCCTCCTTTAAGCCTGTGACATTCACAGAGTACTTCTCATGCTCAAATCTCTTACTTCCTCTTCTGTCCTCAGCTGAGACAGAATGCTTTGCTTTTAAAAATCCAAGTAATTACATTTGGCCTACCTGGATAATCCAGGCTAATCTTCCCATCTTAAAGTCAATTGATTATTAACCTTAATTACATTTGCAAAGTCATTTTCGCCATATATCATAATATATTCACAGGGGTGGCACCACGGCAAAGGTCAGGGGTCCAAAATTCTGTCTATCACAGATACTAACCAGCAATAAACTTTATGAGGCAGGATGATTTGGGAGATGAATTCAGGAAAAGGTAATTTCAGAACTCCAAGTTGGCCATGTCTGCTCTCCTTCCCATAATCCCCTGAGACCAACTACCATTTCATTTGTCCCCTGCAGTCTAACATACTTACTGATTATATGATCTCTGAAAATATTTATCACGCTGAATGAAATTATCCTAGGGAGTTATCTCTGACAAGGATATTTGCATTCTGGAATGCACAGAACAAACTATGATGTGACAAGAAAAAAGCAGATGCAATGTTTATAAAATTTGGATTATAGAGTGTTATGGGCTAACATGTGTCCTTCCAAATTTGTATGTTGAAACCATAAACTTTGGTACCTCAGAATGTCACTATATTTGTAGCAAGAGCCTTTAAAGAGGTGATTCAGTTAAAATGAGGCCTTTAGGGTTAGGCTTTATTCAGTATGACTGCTATCTTTATAAGAAGAAAAAAAATTGAATACACAGAGACACCAGGCATCTGCACACACAGAGGAAAGACCATGTGAAGACACAGTGAAAAGGTGGCTAGGTCTGCGAGCCAAGGAGAGAGGCCTCAAAAGCTACCAAGTCTGCTGATACTTTGTCTTGGTCTTCCAGTTGTCAGAGCTGTGAGAAAATAAATTTTTGTTCAAGCCACCTAGCCTGTGGTATTTTGTTTTGGCAGTCCTAGCAAGCTAACATACAGACAAAGGAACATTAAAAATAAATACCTTATGAATGGTAGTTGTAAAAATGTATCATAAAATTATCTACACTTAGACCTTTGTGAAAAAAAAATTAAAGATTAGGAAGAAAATTCAGGTTGGTTAGTCCTCACTTAATCATTATTTTAACTTTAAGAACAAGGAAAGCTGGATGTTTCAACATTTATGAACTATAATAATTACAATGGCTGAGAAAAATGAAAAACCAATGTTGCTTGCTTCTTCACATAAAATTGCTCAAACATTTGGGGCTTCTGTTAAAACTATAGAGAAATGCTATTATTGTTAAATTGCATGCGGTTTGCTGCATGTGATTTTAGTTGTCTATGTGTTTAGAGCAATGTACTTTTGAGTAAGCCTCTAATTGGAAATGTGTTTGTGCTTAGGATTCACTCATTCATTCAACTAATATGTATTAAGTACCTGCTATGCACCAGGCACATGTTTGGGCAGTATTATTAAATAATGTAGATTAAGGTCTTGATGCATTCATGTTTAGGAAGATGGAAATCAGCAAACAACATGCACTCTAACAGTGTTAGTAAAGATGTAGATAAAACAATTTAGAGAGAAAATGAGAGTGCTATTTTATATACGGTGGTCAAGGAGGGACTCTGGGTGGGGTTAATACCTGAGCGCAGATTAAATAAAGTAAAAAAGCAAGTCATTCAGTGTTTGGAGAGAAAACTTCCAGGCAAAGGACCAGCAAATACCAGGGCCTTAAGCCAGAAATATTCTGGTCTTGCGTTTAAGAAATAGCAAAAGATAGTGGTTGCTTGAGGAGGTGGGAAGGAAAGTAGTAGAATAAAATTAGAGACATAATTTCAAGGACCATTTCATGTAGGGCCATGCAGGCTGTGGCAGGGGACTTTGGATTTTCTGTTCATTATCACAGAAGACCATTGGAAGTTTACAAGTGGACGAGTTCCACAATCTGACTTCTGTTTTAAAAGGACTTTTCTGGACACTAATAGACAATATATTGGAAAGAAAAAAGATGTTTAGAATAAGTTAGTAACAGTGGTTGGACTTGGGATATACTTTAAGTTAGAGCTATACTTAATGAAATGAACAAGTCTCTTGCATGTGAGAAAAGGTAGAAGTCAAGGCTGATATTAATATATTTGGCCTGAGCAAGTAGGTGACTGTGATGCCATTTCATGAAGCAGGGATCAAAGAAAGAAGATAAATTTAGAGAGAAAAATTAAGAGTTTGGTTTTGGTCATATTAAAGTTTGAGAAGCCTGTGAGACATTTAAGTATTGATGAATCAGCAGTTGGAAATAGAGTCTGGAGGCCCGGGAAATGGTTTGGAGCCAAAGATAGAAACCTGACAGGTTGCTGGTATAGATAAGGTACTTATAGCCATGAGAGGTAAAGTGATCGCCTAGGAGATGAGTAAAGATGAAGAATGAAGGTTAAGGATAAAATCCTCAGGAATACTAAATTTGAAAGATGAGAAGAATGGGAGGAGCCAGAAAAGACAAAGAAAGAGAGATCAAGGATGTAGACAGAATGTTAGAAGAATTTGGAGTCTTGGCAGCTAAGTGAAGAAAAAAACAAAAAACAAAAACAGGAAACATATTTCAAAAAGAGAAAGTGACTGACAAACTGGGTCAAAGGCTATTTAGAGATTGAATAAGCTGAAGACCAAAACTTTTCATAGAGAGTATTTAATGTACTTTCAAATACTTAAAGATAAAAAATTATTTTACTACAGGGGATGTAATAGAGCAACATGTTTCTCAGCTGTGTAGTGGCTTTATCAGATGCTCAAGCAATACCCAATAAACTGAAAAATGTATAGGTGCATCTGAGCACTCAAGTCAATTTTGGCCTATAAAAGGCAGAGGACACTGGTCCTGGAAATGCTCAGTGAAGATTCTGTAATTAAGGTACAGTGTTTTCACCAAGTCTTTTCACCCCACAGTTTTATTCTGTGACTGAATTATCTAAGAAAATTATTTTTTCAAGTCAGCAAAAATTTTGTTATTAAATCAGTTAACTAGAATATGTTGAAAGAATGCTTTTAGTTTGCATCATACAGACTTAATTGGGAATTTGAGGAGGAAATCTCAGTTTTTTTGGACTTCTCTCATCGTTTTGGACTTCTGATTTACACAGTCAGAATAATCAACGACTTGGTAAATTTTCAAAGTTTGTCATTTACACTTGCACAGAATGAATACACTTTTCTTTTAATTGCTTGCTGTTTTGTTAGTATTACTGTTAGGTGTCATCTGTACTGAAGTAAGAAAACAGAAAAGACAAATTCAACAACTATGCAGGAGTGTAAGTGGAAAGTTTTCTATTAACTTATCAGGTCTATATAATACATATTTAAATTTTTCAAAAAGAAAAGTATTTGGGACATTTGCCTGAATCATAGGATGCTGTGTAAGAGTTGACCAATCCACCAGATAATCTTGTGACAATATCTGCTCTAAGTGTTCCAGTGTACCTACCCAGTCTTCAACATTGTGGAGCCATTTGAGATTCTTGAAAGGCCTAATCCATATAGGTATCAGAACAAACATTTACTTAGTAGAGCGAATATGCCTTTTTATGTAGAGCATTTACAATTATGCTGAATTTTTTATTATAATCCATGTTCTTGTTGGTGGTGGTATTTCTCAAGTGAACAACTTACACATCATTCTGTAACAAAACATATTGTCATCTTCCATTTATTTAAGCCATTCTTGCACCCTCAAGGATACAGTTTTTACCTAAGCCAAGTGAAGTGGATTTGAGGGAGACCATGAAATTTCTGTGGGCATTATTTTAAAGAGAAGTATTCACAGCTTTCTTCAGTGGTCTCATAAACTTAAAGACCATGGTAACTTTGTCCATGAAAGAAATAAAATGATGTAATACAATGTCATCAAGTCTCTAAAATGTATTCAACAAGAGTGTATGATCATTAAGAGTAGATTGCACACACCACTGCTCATTCCTAGTATATTTAACTATGATATAATTCAATAGGTATCTCATTCAAACAGAAAAATGGTGTATTTTTTATTTTGAGGGAAAACAAGAATAAGAATTTGAGAAAAGTAATTTTAATATTTAAATACATTTTTTTCTTGATTTGATTCATTGCATATTGATTCTATTTTACAAGAAAACAAACACATATTTTTCTTCCTTAATGGAAGTTATGTAATTCCTGAGAAAGCTGTTATGGATTGAAAATGAAAGAGAAGTGCAAAAACAGAGTGTAAAATATATTTTGAAAAGAAACAGCAGAAGTTGGAAAATTAAAAAAGGGGTTGCTTAAGATATCTTATTGCTAGAAAATACTTCTACAGTAATATAAAAAATATAGCAAAGCAGCCAGTGCATTAGCATTTAGGTAAAAAATGAGAAAATGCATTTTAAAAAGTGGTCTTTCTCAACATGAAGGTGGAAGCTGAATGTTTATATGCATTATGTTCTTACTATTTATTTTATTGTACCTAGCTCTGTAAAGAGAAGGTTGAAGTCACCTTTTTGAGGTTGCTTTCCAACGCATTCATTGATTTCCTAAGTGCAATTTTATAACTTAATTTCACTTACTCCAAGTTGAAATTTTTGGGAAGAAGGGAATAAACCCATTAATTATGTTTAATAAGTTACTTTAGACATGAACAAAGTTTCATAGTCCATAATAATTAAGTGTTGCCAGTAAATGTATTTGTGCTTCAACTATAAGATGTAAATTTACTTCAAGCGCTTCCCTCAACCCCAATGAATTTAGATATTTACAGAATGATCTAAGTTTTATAGCCATTATGTTAAAAGTAGGCTGAGGACTTATTTTATGTCTTCAGAGTGGACACCACATCTCATCACTTTGGAGGTAAGTGCTTTTCTTTAGTCAGAAGAGTCCCTTTGCATTTGATTTGTTTTTAATTTGCCTAAAGCAGATATTTCTGAATTATGAATTAAAACCAACTCTGTTTCAAATCTAATTCAGAACACATTCTAACTTTCTAAACCTAAAATCAACAGAATACATAATTTGGTTATTATTTCTTATAATTTTATTTCATCAAACCAACAGAAGGAGAAGGAAGCTTCTTATCTATCAACAAATAAGGTTTATTACGATGTAATACTATAAAAGTCATGGCAGAAAGTTGTAAAATAAAAGCTATTTTTTCAATCCTAAAATGAAGTTAGAAATGTATGGAGGTTCCATTTTATTTATTTTTAAAAATAAAGTCCAAGTATATTTAATACCTGTCACAACATCATATATATTTTGAATTTTAGAGTATATTTCCAACAATATCAATGACCAAGCTTCTGTTAAAAAGATAGGCTTAGTTTGTGGACTCAAAGCATGGCTGCCATATTGGAGGCTGCCAGTCAGTGGCAATGCAATTTATAAAGACATTAAGAGAATGAAAGTGGTGTGAAGGACATCTCTAAAAGAAATGCAGTTTGTTCTTGGTCAGAGAACTAAGGCAAAATGCAATTTTTTGTTAGAAGGGAAATCTTTTGTTACATTCTAGAACTGTTTTTCCCCTGGAACAGACTAAAATTTGTGAGTAGATGGAGAAAACATTCTGAAAAGTATATGAATTTGCCAACTCAGAAATTTTTAATGAAAACCTTCAATTAAATAAAATAAATTGGCTCAATTTATTTTTCTAATTGAATTGATAAGTCCAGTTAGACTTTACATAGACTCAACCAATGGCTAGCACTGTATCCCTCTTTAAATTATATTTATACTAAACTCTCACCTACAAAGAAGTAATCAAATTATTGTAATGGGAACAGAGCACAGGAACCCAGACACAAAGTATCAGAGAAGCCAAAATATGTATTACATGTTCAAGCAAACAAAAAAGAACAATAACAAATGCTCATGAACTGACACATTTCCTGCCCCATCCCCAACACACGCACACATACACAAACGCACACAGAGACAAACTTTGGACTTTCACTATCAAATTTAGTTTTCTAAACTCCAAGCAAATTAGAAAAAAACACAAAAGAAAAATAAAGAAATTATTGAAGATATGTCCACTATTAGCAATATGGTGATGACTAACAGGGAAGAGATTAAAAGACTTTTTAAAAATGCATACACACATAAATACATAAACAAATTGACAATATTCTTGTTAACCTTGGGTAATTAAGTGTGATATAAAATAGTGCTATGTACTTCAGGGGTTTCTCTTGATACTATTATATTAAAACTATATTGAAGCATAGCTAATGTCTATAACAATGACAGGGAATACATATAAGCAGTGTAACAGTTTAGAAAAAATATAGAAATTTGTCATGAGTTTGAAAAAAAAATTAAAATGATTGAAATAGAATTTTGAAAGCTAATTAGGAAAAGATTAAGTTTTAGTATATAGTTAGCAGAATGCTAAATGCCTTATATAAAAATGTCATCACTGAAACAAGCCCATCCTGTATGTCATTTTTAATCTTCATTTTATGAATGAGAAGTATAGGCTCATAGAATTTAAGAAACATGTCAGTGTTGGTACAGCTATTAAAGTGACAGAATTAGATTTCAAACCCAGACCTGACTCTCATGATGCTGCTTCTACTATGATGACCCATTTTAGGGATTTGAATAATTGACTTATATGGATTGGCACAAACTCTAAAATGAAGCACTAATGTACTTGGTCAGATCAGAGTTTTATTATCAAGTTGACAAAAGCGTATTTAAATACGCAGGAAAAAGATCTATTATTTGTCTAAATGCTACGCTATACTTTGTTCAAAAGTTATGTGGAAGCCATTTGTTCCCATATTAAGTAACCTCAAAATATTTTTGCTCTGAACTCTCTTTTTTTTTTTAATTTAATAATTTTATTTGTTGATTTTTAAATTTCCTGCCAGGTTTTGCATGCTACTTTTTTCTCTTGTTCCACTGTGACTACCTCTATCAAACTCTTGCTTTTCTATCTAAATTCTACCTAGCTTACTATACTGTAAGCAACCAAATGGCCTGTCAAGCTCATTGGAATGTTATGTTTTATGAAAAGATGGAATTTCTGATTAAATATTTATGTGGTTTACTGTAAATGAAGTATACGAATTCTTGTCCCTGGATTTTAAAAAATTTCCTTTTTTCTTTCTTCTGAATTCTTAACTGTTTCAAACACTTGAGTATCCTTCAAAATGAGGATTTCTATGTACTTTTATAATGTAAAATATTTCTAATGTCTTGCAATAATTTCTCAAATGGAATTCACAATTTAAAAACTACTAATATTAGATGCATTTTTACCTCAGCTTTAGGTTTTAGGGTTAAACAGAATTTTAATGGAAACAGTTTGGGGAATCAGTTAAAATTACACAGAATAACCAGTTAAAACACTCCATACTAGTAAATAATTGTGGAAAGTTCTAATATTGATTATTTTATGGGCTCTATACATAGTATTCTGTTTTTCATGTGTAACTGAAGGTACATATAGTATCAACCTTGTAGAAATAGTAAATTAGGAGTAGTATGGGTATTTTTTAAATTTGTGAATTAACAACAATAATTTGTGCATATGTGGTACTTTCTCCAAGTTAATTTGGAAAACATCCTCTCCTAAATCCCTATCAATATCCCTTTTAGGAAGATGACAGATACCATTATATCAATAGGAAACAAGATGAATAGAAGATACAAAAAAAAAAGTAAGAGTTAGAAAAGTTATTTCTAAATTGGTGGTATGCCAATTAAAAATCCAACTAAATACCTACATCACAAATGTCCCATAAGATCATTGGAATAAAATAAACAACTCCTATGGAAACAAGCTATATGTAAACCATGGATACTCAATGCTTACATTGTGTTTTATCCCCTTAAATGTGAAAGCCAACAACTTCCCAACTCTCTTGCTTTGACAGGCTAGTTGTTAATTAAGCAATGCATGCTATTTATGATTTAGTACGTTTGTTTTTGCTAGAATAAATAACCACATTGACTTCTTGCAATAACATAATCTGTCATTTAGAAGTTGTGGTAATGCTTTTAAACATTGTTCCCCAACTCTAGCTCTAAAAATCATTTGCTATTGTTCCTATTGTTTAGTAAATTAGATCAAACTTACAACGTTAAGTCATACTCTTCATTTCTACCACTGTTTTTTCTTACCTTAGAGAACTATAATTTTTCCAAAACAGACTTACTTAGAACAGGCAGGAAACAAGATCTTAGATCCTAGACTCTCTCTCCTTTTGGTATTAGTCCTATGACCTTGGCCGAATCATTTAACCTTTCTGAACCTCACATTTCTAGTCTGGAAAATGAAGGGGTGGGAATAAATGATCTCTAAGGCCTCTCCAGTTCTACATCACTCTGATTCTTTGTATAGGATTTCAAAGTGGGTCACCATTTTTAGAATTCCAGGACTTTCTTTTTTAATTTGCCCTAAGAACAAGAATTGGTAACATGTAGCTTCACAAGAGTAAATCAGTAGACCTTTGTTTGAGTGAACTTCTTGGAATTTTTTTAAAAAATTGTTATTCAAAAAATCTGTCTTTCATCTACAATAGATTCCAAATAGTTAAGGATATGAAATAATTCTCTTTGTACTGCCAATTTTGTTATCAAGAAAAATAATAATAATTTTACAACTTAAATACTCAGATACAGACACATGGTTCGTGTGAATATTGTATCTTCTCATTCTTTACATTTTCTTCCCTCCTATAAGTTTTCTTTCTACTGCTTTGATAGATTATCTACTCCACCCAAGCAAGTAATAAGAATTTTGTTAATCTGCTAAATCCTATAACTCTCACCTCCAATTTTCTATGTGTATGGAAAATAAGAAATTATTTCAAGCTGACATCTCTTTCCTTAAAAAAGCAGTCTACCTAAATAAAAATAGTACCTTCCATTTGTATGCTATGGTCTTTGGAAGGTACATGTTTCATATTTACAAACAGTGATACTTGTCAAGTTAGAGAGACGAACTATTATTGATAATGCTTTGTCTTCTACCTTTCTTGATTATCTATGTTACTTCAACAAAAGATGTATATCACATGTAGTATACCAGGAGAAAGAGTGACCTGTGTGAATCTACATGACCTTGGTTTCCGTACCAGTTCTTAGTGTGTAGTATCTATGTGTACTTGATCTAGTCATTTGAGATTTCATGTGTAAAATGAAGGTCTAACTTATCTTTAAGGTTTTTGCCAGTTCTTATTTTCTCTATATAATGAAAATATTACTCATCCATCCTTCTTATTTGTCACAATCTATATGATAAATCTTCCTGTTGTAACAAAGGTGAAGAGAAAAGGTAAATCACAGAAAGACTCAGAGAGGTGTCATAGTTTTCTCACCTGGTATCTCATTTAGTCCCTTAAATTGGCTCTTTAAGGACAATTTACTCATTTACTTTGGCTTCAAAAACAAGTCCAACCAAAAATGTACACCAGCAAGCTTTTTATCTTAGTTAAATTTGAATAGAAATCATTAAGCATTTAGAAAAACATATTCACTTAGCAATCAGAATAATTGTATTGTATATTAAAAAAACAAACAAACAAAAATTTTAAAAAGCAAAACTGGAGAAAATGATTGAGCAGTTGGACTGTGAAGGTTGCCAGCTTCTGATAGAAAGTATATTCTATAAAGTTTGCACAGGAATCAGCAACTTTAGAGTTCCAGCAAACATGGAAATGTACCCTATAAGACAATGATGTTTAAGAATGAATTCCTCTTTTGTCCCCAAAGCATTCATGTTAAATTTCACAGGATGTTAAATGCTTTGTAATTAATCTCAGTGTATTTTTAAAATAAACTAGTAGCCTAAACTCAGAGAAGACAACATAAATAAACACAAGGAAAATTGATTAGAATCCAGCACATTCCTTATTCTATTAAACAAGAAGAAAAAAATCTACCATAATAAAAAGAGTCAGAAGAAAGCTTACGTATTGAACCCATGATCATATACCATAGGAGCTAAAACAAGAGAGATAAGAGAGAGAAAACAAGATAAAACAAGAGAGATAAAATGAATCAGCCAGAAGCCATTTTGACATGATTAGTTCCTTCTCTAATTAGAGAAATAAGTAAATGGAAGGGGATGTGTGTATTGGGGTGTGGGGATGGGATAGGAGTGAAGATTTGTGACAACAAGACAACAAAAGAATTTCAGCTTTGAGTTTATATCGAATTGAGATTTTTATATCAGGGTTTTATTTTTTAACCTTATTATTTAAAAATATGGAGTTCTTTCTCTTGTTTGTTTTTACTTATTAGATATCTTAAGTTTGCAGAGCCAAAGCAAATCAGAAGTTTGAGGTAGTGTAATTGGTGAATCAATTAATTTAGCAGTCAACATGTTGGCAATGAGAAATCTATAGATTCAGAGTAGCTGGATTCTTAATTATTAATGACTTAGGAAAATTATTTGGTTTCTTTGACCCTATTCTCCTCATCTGTTCTTTTCAAAGTTCCTGCCTCCACCACAGGTTTGAAAAAAGGCACAAAAATGATAGTTATGTGAAATATATCGTATAACAGAAAGCACTAGATATATACAAAGTAATCGTAGTATCAGAGTGTGCAATGATCTGTTGCAGAATCTGAATTATCCAGATAATGATTATGGAAGACTCACCTGTCATTGGATATGCAGATGTTTAAAATATAGTTAATGATTTGTAAGATGTGGTGCTGATTAAACCTCTAATTAGATGTTTTCTAATTTTAGTCTAATGATGACTCTTCTAGCCCTTAGGTCTTTTTGCTTTCTGTTTTTGGTTTCACCAATTTCAGAACTGACTTAAAATTAACTGCATGAAAATCAGTGAAATCTTTTTAGTTTATGTATCCTTTTAGTTTATGTTCATAGAGTGTTCAATAAATATCTCCTTCATCATTAACAGTTACAGTTAATAAGTATACTTTTGTACATTTGAAGTACAGAAAACACTGAGAAAGGAGGATTTTTTTTTTTACTTTAAATCTAGAAATTACCATTTGCCTTAATCTGGCCTTTTTTAAGTGAAACTAGTGAATTGCCAGATGTCTTACACTGCTTCTTATCATGTCCACAAACAGGAAATGTGTCCCAACTAATTATGTTAGACATTTTTAAATGAAAAAGAAAATAACGCTTTGAGTTTGCCTGGTTCTATTTCTAGAATGACACAGACAACCACTGATGGAGAAATGATTTGGCTTTATAAACTTCTAAAAACACTATTTAAAATGTCAAATTTTCCAAGAGTAATAAGAAAAGCTTACTTAGAGCACACCAAGAACCTGCATGCTCCTGTTCTGTAAGAGCCCAGCTTGATCCTGGTGATAATACCTCTAAAATTTACAAAGTCATTCATCCAAATGTTAAGTGAAGTGGGCAGTATGATATTTTTATTTTGATTGGGTAAATATTTAGTTTTCATACAGGTCTTGATTTGTAATGCAGATCCCAGAGCCATGAAAAAATAAATCCTAATTATCTTACACAGTTAAATTAATTTCAACTCATATACCTTTTACCTAATTTCTACATCAGGATAGTAGCTTTTAAAAATGTATTTTGCAATATTAATTACAGAAGCAGTAAAAGATGCCACAGCTTTTTCAATGTATATATACTATGCTTACACATTTATATCCATTATGTGTAAAGGTATTTTAAAACTGAACAATGATTTGAGTTCCAAAAAATATAAATTAAGATTATTTATAGGTAGTGAAGTTTTTTTTCCATCTAAATTTAGATAATACATATTTTTATATTTATATTATTGAAAAGTTATTCATAGTCACAATTCTACTATATGCAATGAGAAAAATAAAATAAATGGCAAACCTACTGACCAGTCAAGTGACAGTCTCATTCTAAATGTAGAGATATTTTAAAATTTACCTCCAGTATTAAATGATATTTTTGTGTGTGCAAGGTGTTAGAAATGTAGATGAACTGACATACTTGAAATGAGTTATTCTAGACTTAGTAGATATTATTAATATACCTTGAAAAGGGAAGCCATGTTTATTAAGGAACTACTGGTATGCCTCATTAATCTTACCTCATATCCCCTTAGTAAGTCTTTATATAATACTTCAGGCTTTTATAGGATATAGTCTATGGAAAAAGATAACCACCACTTATTGAAGATGTGACCACCAATGTCATCAGTATCCCCACAGAGTATCTCTTATTTTGGCTAACTTTTGGCCCCACTTAATAAGAGGGAAGTATTTCCAGATCATTTCCCCCACAAAGAAGAAGATCTCTGCTTTAATGTTAGCATTGCCAGGGCTTCCGCATAATTTCTCTCATGCTGTGATAATTCTTCCTTATTCCTAGTTCAAGGGAGAGACACTATTTGCAGACAAATGCAGGAGAAAGGGACAGCATGATCTGCTCAAGCTGTGGCTTACCAGGGCATTGCTAAGCCCTAATGTAGTGGCCAAGAGTGTAGTTTCTGTGCCATTCTCACAAACTTATTCTTCCACTCCTGTCTATGCAGGAGTAGATATTCTAAGCTGAGAAATGCATCATCTTTGGCTAAGGAAACCATGTATAATCTTCCATAATCATAAGGCCCATAAAAGACATAGAACCTCAAATTCAACAAATAGTTAAAAGGGGAAATGATTATACCAAAGAGAATAAAAAATGAAATTCATGGAATTCACATTATAAAAAAACTGAGAAAATATGATAAAACATGAGAAGAGACTTGTGATTTACAACAAAGCAAAGAAAATATGAAAAAAAAAAAACCCTACATCATAAAGATGAGATGAGAGAGTAGCTGAAGTAAAAATTCAGCTCTTTGAGAGGGTCCCTCTGTCTTTTCCTGCCTTTCATCAGGTATATTCTAATTCTATCAAAAAATCTAAAATCTACTATGTAATAACTTGCAAAGACTGTTTCTATAAACCATATACTGCCTATTAAAACCCAGTATGTTTTGAAGCTGGTTGATAAAATTATGGTCATTCTTTTATGCTATGCTTTTGCTTATTTTCAATAGAAAATGGAAATACCAATAAGGTCACTGACAGATTCCATGAAAATTGTTAAATGTGAGGCAATAGTATGCTGTGATAAGAACACTCAATTTACTAGTTTAGTGAAAGAATCCCCTTCCAAATGGCTGTGATTAAATTACCTGTTTTCCAGGGCATAGAAACCTAAAGATAACACAGAACATGAAGTCATTACTTCTCTAGCTCTGTTTGTCTTTCTTCAGGAACTCCAGTCTCCTTCAAATTCTCCTGAAATGTCAGGGAGCTCTCATGATGTCACCTTTCTGCTAAACTATGGCATTGGACATATGCTACTTCCTTGATTTTGGTGTCATGTGATGATATCCCCTTTTGCTACTGTTACTACTAGAGAAAAAACATAGCTGCCAAAACCCATTGAATTAAATTTATGCAAACTCAACTCAAGAAGCTAACTTAAGTAATTTTCCTACATATCATAACCTATGAGCTAGAATAAAGGTATATGGCTAATGGCTGCAATGAGTTTAAGGTTTATCAAAAAAAGCAATCTTAAATAATTTTGTGAGAAGCATTAGGAAAATGCAAGAACAGTACACAAAGAGGATTAACCTAATCTGGGAGGCAGGAGAGGCCTCTCAAAAAGAGAGATTTAACCTAAAATAAGAAGAATAAGTAATCACAGATTTCTATTCCAGATATGAAAAAGGTGAATATTTTTAATGGGTCCCCTTTGAAGTGCAAAAACATCATAGATATGGTATCAAAATAATTGCATTTAGGATATAATTGGGCTTGCAAGAAAGTTAGAAAGAATTTACATTTAGATGATGCCAGAAAACCGTAGTGTTTTCTTAGAGCCAATTACCAACACTTATGCTGAGATGTGAAAACAAAAACCAGTCAAACTTTTAAAATATAAACAAATAGAATTGTCAAGAAGTATATAATTAATGAAATTGCAAACCCCATGCCTTAAACAGAAGATTAAGCAAATTTGTGTTCTATTATTAAGGAATTATATGTTCCATCTAAAAATAAAAAGTTATTCAAACTGCAGCAGAGAAGGATAAGAATATCAATAAATAAAATGTGTGTTTGTGTGTGTGTACATGTATGTTTTAGGATAAGAAAAAGCATAACATATGTATAATAAGAACCTTGTAAGAAGATGACAGAGACAATGGAGAAAAGATACCATTCAAGCTAGTTAAAAACATACCAAAGCCAATGAAGGATATGAAGCCATAGATGCAAAGCAGGTAAATACCAAAAGTGACAATCAGAGGAAACTACTATTACAGAAATAGAGGATACCAAAATCTAAATGGCCTAAGTGTCCAAAATAAGATGTGAGAGAAAGTATAAAGAAATACATTCAAAGTGATAAATGGAAGTCAAGGATAAAGAAAGAACAAGACATGCTCTACAGCTCTCAAGACTTGTTATGAAGTTTGAAGATCTTAGCAACAAACATAAGTATGAAAGAATTATTTGTAAAAATTTATAACAATTCTTAAATTAATGCATAGAATATGAGTAACTCCAAAGAAAACAAAAAAGCCTTTCACAGAAGAAAAATGTGATAGGAAAAGTTGTTCAATTTCATTAGCATGCAGAGACATGTAAATTAACATGTAATGAGATATAATTTTATACCCATCAGATTGGCAAAAATTAAGAAGTCTGCAAATATTAAGTGTTGGTGTGGATGTGGAGAAGGAGAGAGGTTTAGACACAGCTAGTGGGATTTTAATTGGTATAATCACTTTGAAAAACAATTTGGCATCATCTAGTAAGACTGATTATGCCCATATTCTCTTAAGTCAGAAATTCCTCACCTAATACAGTGTAAGGATGAAGTCTCACACGTACATCTGGAAACATAGAAATGAATGTCAAGGCAGCATTATTTTATAATAACAATTATAAACAGGGGAAATTTTAAAAAATATTTATCAACAGGTTAAGGTGAAATCATTTGTTGTGATTTAACTCATAGAATATTATATATCAACAAGCATACATAAATTAAAGGCACAAGTCACAACATGCATAGACTTTAGAAAATAAAGCAAGATGCAGTACAATCTTAGGCATAAACAAAATTAAATAGTATATTTTTTAATTACACCTACACATGTGAAAAACTACTTTAAAAAATCAAGAAACTGTTAAACTCAAATTTCAGAATAGTTATTTATGCTAAGGAAGGAAGTAATGGGATACAGGAATAATATTACACTCTGTGGGTACTATCCAATGTTGGGTGATAGGCTAAGGAATGTGTTTTATTATTATATTTTATTTTTATTTTATTATTCTTCCTTACATATTTCTTTTTCTGGTTCAATTATTGCATAATAAAAATTATTTAGAATTATGCACATAAGAAGAGAAAAGATTTTATAGTAAGCCAAAGAGCATTGTAAAAACTTGATGGCTGGAAATTCAAGGCCAATATGAGGAAATCGTTGATGGTGCCAATGACATTGCTACCTATCAGAGGAAATTCTGCTTCTGAATTCTGCGCAAACCTTTCTAATGTCAAGGGCAAATACATCTGAATGAAAAGCTCTGACCCCTTCCACTGCCACTGCCAATGTTGATCACATGCCTACGGTTGCCGGATAAAATTCAGAATGCCCAGCTCAATTTGAATTTCAGATGAACAACAATTTTATTAGTATAAATATGTTCCAAATATGAGACTTAACTTCTACTAAGAAACAAATGCTGCTTATCTGAAATTCAAATTTAGCAGGACACTCATATTTTTATTTGCTAATTCTAGCAATTCTAGACATGCCCCTTTCTTTCATAGCTAAAGGTACTCTCTCTTATTGCTGAAGAACATCCTACCTGAAGACGACTGATGCTTTACCCTCTCAACATCTACGCTCTTTTAGTCTTTACCATGTTGTCACAGCCTTTTTGTTTTATGATTCAGTCATTAATCAAACAGCACAACCTAGAGAACGACATCGAGCACATTGTACATCACCTGACCCTTCTTCTAACTTCTGTGAACCAAAAGCATGTGGCAGGCTCTTCTCCCAGGGTAAGCGCTTTCCCTGGAAGCTCCTGGAGCGCCCATGTAAACAGAACCACTGAATGACTTGCTATATAGCGTTCTGCCAGACAAACCCACACATGTCTGCATTCTTGAATAAACGAAGCATGAATTCAATGTAAGGCCCAAGTGAAACTGAATATTCAATGAATAATGAGCTGCAATTATCAACAGCAGTTTCAGTGAGCAGGTTCATCTGTAAGACTTTCAAGAAGTTGTTCTTTGACAAGATTTAAATTGCTTTTTTGAGTTTCTAGTCATTTTCTTTAGTTTGTCCTTTATACACAGTGAATTAGATAAACACAACAATAAAAATTGCATCACTTACAGTTAAGAACACTATCTTATTTTAGTGTGATTTTCTCTAGATATAGGTGAAGTTTGCTATCCTATCATTTGCAATTCTTTCCTAAGTATTTTGAAATCAAGATTTAAAAACAACAAACAACATCAAACTCTGCTAAATTGACACCAGGTAATAATCCAGAAAATACTGAATAAAAAGACAAGATATTCTTCAATGGAGTTCTGCTTTCAGCTTTACTATGTCAATTTTGTGATTCTGCACCTATTCAGACTTCAATATACTGATTTCTTAAGTCCTTTACCTATTTTTGTTTATGTATTTCTGCAAATAATCAATACAAATAGGTAAAAATTTATCAAGCCAAATAAAATAGCCCACATGCCTAGATGATGAAAGAGGCATTTTGATGGACCTGAGATTAGAAAATGTAGTCAATTTTTTGTATAGTTTAAAATGCACTTGCAAACCTGTTTATAGTCTTAAGTTTCCATTCTTAAAAATTAGAATATTGAATAATCTCATTAGATGTTATGATTGCTATATCTTTATGGAAAATTTATTGCTATGATTTCAGAAATACATATTTATAACAGGATGACAAATAAATTTTTATTGGACTTGTGAGTTTTGGCTCAGGAAGGAGGGAAAGAAAAAAATCAAAAATATTACACCTTTCTCATAGAACTTGAAGAACAACTAATCAAGGAGGCTTAACCATGTGTTTGCTTTTATAACCTAGGAAACAGGGGCATAGTGTTACCATATGAACTGCTAAGAAATACAAAATTCACCTACATCAAACCTGAATGGGAATGTTCAGATTCTATGTGCCTGATTTGTCTACCCTGTTCAGAAAGCCTATAAAATGTAATTTGAAAGAATTACTAGACTTGTTGATAAGGGAAATGCATTAGACATACTTGCATTTGACAAGATGCTTTCATGAGATTAAAGCTCAAGTAGGGTTAGATGATACTTCAGTTAGGTGTTTTGCAAACTGATTGAATGGTGGTGTTCAAAGAATACCGGGAAGGGAATGACTGTCGGTCTGTAATAAAATTTTACAGAGTTCTGCCCTTGAATATGTTCTGTTCACTATCAAGAACATAAATGGAGTCTGGCATCAATCAATAAAAGAATGACTGAATATATAATATGATAAAATCAGTTTTTTAAAGTATTTTGGTAACTAATAATTGTGAGCCAAAATTTGCAAGATTAAGTGCAATACATACTCATTTCTAAAAAGTACTGTAGAATAGTACACAGTATATAAAAGTAAAGGAATTCAATATAAGCTTCAATTTCAAAAAAGGCTAATGTAATAATATATTACATAACATTATAATACTGTGATCTCTTGATTGATGGAAGAGATGGACATTCTTCTCTTATTTGCTCAAACACCTTACAGATTGATGTGTTCAGTTTTAGTAGAAACATATAAAATACCTACCTAGGCAACCAGAAATATACTGTAAAGGATTTGACAAAGATTGTAAAATTATACCAAAAAGTCTACCTGAGGAAGAGTCAATTAGAGAAACTCAGAATATCTAGTTAGGATTAAGAATTTTCAAATTGGAGAACAAAAGATAAAACACCTGTTCTCAAATGTTTGAATCACTGTGATACAAAAGAACTAATTTCTTTTTTTTTTTTTAATTTATGATGTTACTGAGTAGAACTAGAGCCAAAATGTAAATCTGCATTGAGACAAATTTTTACTCGAGGAAAAGAATAAAATCTAATTGGCTAATCTGTATTCAGTTATTCATGTTTAAATAATTATTTGTTTGGGCTATTGTAGAGATTTCAGATATGGAATGATAAAATGAGCTAGATGACACTTAAAATCACTCTGAGGCCTGACTTAATAATGCTGGAGTCATTATTTGACTAGGTTTCAAATTCATCTTTATCTTAATCTTATCTTTCTGCACTATGCTATGAGGATTTTGTATTTTTGAACTTTCACTGTGGCATTATCAATATTCCAAGGAATTTCCAACTCTTCCCATGGATATCAGATCCTTAGCTGCACGTGCTTCTGCTCTAATTAGTATGTTGACAAAGGGAAACATAACTTTTTGTCACCAAAATGGTATTTTTCTTGAAAGCTACGCCATATGTATGTATCATAAATGATGAGAGAATATCCCAGGAAACAATAGACCAAGACTGAGAACAGAAGACCTGAAGGAAATGGCCATGGAAATGGCTATGAAAGCAAAGTAAAAAGACTACCAATGAAACTGAAAGAGTGGTAAGAGTAAAAAAACACACACAAATTTCATCAACCACAAATGAGTGCCATAAAAGGAAACACTATCAAAGAGGAGGAGGGAATTAACAGTGAGAAAGGAAAAAAGCAATCAAAAGGGAGAAAATATGGCACAAAAGGTAAATGCTGGCCACATCAAGTGACTGGATTGTGTCCAAAAACAACTGGAAATGGGAGAGCAATGAAAGACAATATGTTACATTGGAATTTGCATTAAAATTAAGCTAGTCACCATAAAAGGAAGAATTTTAACAGGGAAAAGTAGCCCAAACAAAGGAAAGAAACAGACAACAGATGCTCCAAAGACATGTGATACAGATAATGTGTCCAAAAAAAAAAAAAAAAAAAGGCAAGCTGCACAATACATGAAAAGGAAAGGCCAGTGCAAGGCAAACAGGAGGAAATTCAGGGTTGGGTACAAAAAGGGCAATGTGAGAACAGTGATAATAAAGAAAAGGGGAGGAAGATTAAGTTGGAAAGAGATTGAGAGAATTGATGTGTTAGAAAGTGTTTATCAAGAATACAAAGAAAAATACCTGAGTGAATGAGTCTCACTCTTCCTTCTGTATCTCACACACACACACACTTGAACCATTTAACATTCCGCTTAAACTGCATTCTGAATTCTGAATTATCACCAGATACCTAGCAAGGGTAGACAAATAAAACCCCCTTCTCACTATAGTCAAATTCTGTTGTGGTACCTTAAACTTGGGGAATGATTCTAACTTCCCAAGCAAGTTTGATGCTATAAATGAATGAAATCTACTTGTCAATTATGAGAATAAGTCTACAATTGCTATTCTGTTTTTGTTAGCATGGGCTTCTACACAAGTATTGAAACACAAAGTGAATGTGTGAGGGAAAAAGGTTTTATGTCTTTATAGTATAGAATTAATCCCTGTTTCTGCTTATAACTCTGTCACAGTGTTCTAGACAGTCTAAATGAACATTTATACTTTAGTCCTTAAGCCCTCTATTAGATAGCATATATGTGTGTGTGTGTATATATATATAAAATCAACAGAATTATAATGTACCATAGTCATGAGCTTAATAGTATTGGTAAGAGGGTGAGGGAAATAGGCGTTTGCACGCTCTGCTGGCAGGAAAATAACTGCTACAAATATTCTGGATGACAATTTAGTAATATGAATTAGAAAATTAGAAAAGCTTAAATTGTTCAACACATCAATCTCCCTTTCAGGAATTTATGCATAAAATAATCAATTAAATGTACAGAGACACGTGCAAGTGATAATCATTATAGGGCAGCTTATATTAACAGTATAATGGAAATAATCTAAATATCAAAGAAAAGGAGATAAGTTTAAAAATCATGATATATTTATAAATGGAATAGTATACAGCCTTTCAAAGTGATGGCACTGAAGCAAAGTAATTGCCATGGAGCGATGTCTGTGATAACATATTGGGAGAAAAATGCATCCCATGAAAGAGTTTTATAAAATATTAATTTTTTCTATGTGATTAAAGAGATTACATTTTATATATAAAGGAAATGTCTAGAAGACAATGTAACCATACTAACAGTAAACTTTTAAATATTTCCTGAACTCTTAAAAATGTTTGTCATACTTTTGATTAAAGAAAAAATATTTTTGCCAAATATATTTTATAAAATATGAAAATGTCATCATAGCTTGGTTTGTTTTGACAGAGAAAGTAAATAATTTGAAGAGGGATATGGGATATTTTAGATCAATCCTAAAATGGAAATCTAGGACTAACGTGTTTCTAACTTTATATGAGGGATGCAAGTCGGAGTTAGAGTAGAACAAATTCTGAAAGCAATAATGAGACCATATCCACAGTGGTTACACAAAGCCATGTTTTATAGAAAGTAGCAAGGATGAACAAGGTACACATGGATACTATTTTAACTGTGTTTCAATAAGTACTTAGAAATAAAGCTGGGAAAACTGTGTCAGAACCTATTAGTGGTTTCACCGATGCAAATATTGAAAACTTATTCCAGATGTTAGGACAGGTTAAATATATTATCAGATCTCCTTACCCAAATTGTTGAGATATTTACCTTTGGATTCTAATGTTCATCATCTTAAATTAGCCCATGCTTCATGCTCTAACTCCTATTATCACTATTAACTTTTCAAATTCTAATTCATTTTTAAAATCAAATAATCACAATTATAGCATTTGGTTATAGCATGTACATATGTGTGTGTGTGTGTGTACATGGATGTAACTTTCATCCAGTGAATTTGTAATCTGTAATTGATCCCTGAGATCATGACTGTCATATTCTTTCTTACTCAAACTTTAGAATAGACTATCTTCACTTAGTTGAAGTTACAGGCAAAGTAAAAGAAATGTCCTCGAGTACTTATGAAACATTTATTTTGAATTTGACTAAAATGAACCCTGTTAAATTATCAAATGATTTTCTCCTTTACTGAGAGTGCCCTATAAGTTTGTATTTCAATTTTCAAAAATGGGGACTTTTACCCCAATTATATGAAATGAGGGGCTGATTATTTTTGTGTACACAGTAGCACACAATGGAAGCATTTATGGCTTTCTTGCTTTTTATAAAGTCTCACTTTTCTTATATGTAAAAGTGGGAGAAATACTATATTTCTTTTAAGTGGATAAAATAAATATTGTATGTGTAAGCACCAAGGGTAATTGATCCCAGGTTATATAATCCTTGGAAAATGGGATCTACAGGGGAGTGAAAATATTAGAGACTGAGTAATACATTAGCAGAAGAGTGAAATGTCAGAAGTAGGCACAAAAAGACAAATTATTAAGACAAATGAGATAGATCGGAGGAACAAGAAATAATATGTGTGTAAGAGTTCCTAATTCTAATTGAACAGAATTAAAGAAGACTTTCTGGATTCCATTCATAAGAACTAGACACCTAAGGCCAAATCCATTCTCAGTTAATATTTTTCCCCTTTGGTCTCTTTAAATAGGACCAACCAGTATAAATGAGTTTTCTTTCTTTGATCATTAGCCTTTGACATTTTCTTTACTTAACATGGAGAATCTATGTGGTTTTAGTCTTCATCTCATCTTGGAGAGGGAGAACACAAACAACATCCTTGATACCAAGATATCAAGTTACACGTAGCTTCTTCAGCTTTCTCAGTGTTGACTTGTGGGACACCGGGCGTATGAGAAACTGAGTGTTCTAGACACGATACAGGTCAAGGCCTCAAGGTCTGAACTGAGGGCTAGGCCATACTCTGTGTGCATATGTGTGTTTATAGGTGTGCATGAGTGTTTGTGTGGGTGTGGTTTTCTGTGATTTGAGTTGCCATGTGTGAAAGAGTTTGTCGCCGGGAAAGAATTGCAATATGCTGACATGATAAATGGCTTTTTCTTCCCTTGTGACATTATTATTCTTATTTAAAATATCCTTTGACTCAGGTTTGAATTGCTCACAGTTTTGCTCCATAATACCAGCATTAATTAATATAAACAAAGTGTCATACAATTCTGCCTCTGTCATCCCTACATCATGCTAGATCCCCACATACCACAGTTGCTAAAAAGAAAGGCCCTGGTATTGCTAGAATGCCATTTAAACTGTATAACTACCCTGAGGGGAGGTATTGTCATCTATGCTTGTCTTTAAGGGAAATGAGGATTAAAGGGATCAAGGTTTTTCCTGAAGTAACACTCATCTGGTAAGTGGCAGAACCAGGATGAGTGATAACAAAAATGGTGGCAGTTTGTGAGTGTTCTCCTTAGCAATGAAGCAAATCAGAATATAGTACCCTGTGTAGCCCTGTAGCCAATGTGAATAGAGAGCCTACGGTCTAGATTCCTTAATTCAAATTAAATCAGAATCATAGAGAATTAGGAATACAGGGTCATTAGGGATCATCAGCTCAAGCCCCCTTTTCTTTTACTGATGAAGCTGCAGTCCAGAGTCTTCAGTCATTCCTTAAGAGGTGGTTCCCATGGCCAGAAAGGGGCACAGTTAAGAGTTTGTCAGACTCTGTGCTTTTAGGTTGCTGTCCACTTCATGATGCCAGTCTGCTTTTCTAAGCCAAGGCAATGTAATTCTTAGTCATCCAGCAGGTGGAGTTAGGTCACTTAATCTTCACAAGTCACAAAGAAAATGCTGAGAGGATACAGATCAAGTGTGTAACAGCCAGCTGGCCTACTCAGCTAGAAATGTCAGTGTTTCTATAAGGGGAAAGTTTAAATCATTCTGTTTCTTCTTTCATATATTGATTGGAAATCTATGATAACTTTGACCATTAGCACTACAATATATTTTTTGAAGGCTCTCTAAATCAGTACATACCTGGTTACTCTTCTAGAGAACAGAGAAAGAGGAAGATTTCTTGTCTCTGATAATTCCTGAGTTCTTCCTTCTTTTACTTTTTCTTTCTTTCTTCCCCCCGAGAATCCACTATGTATCCACTTAGAATATATGTCGCCATAGCCATAGAACTAGGGATATATGAATATAAATGGAATTATACTGATTCATAAGACAGGAGCAAACCCAAACCTAGCATTCATTCTTGTCACCAGTCAATACATATCTTCCACATGGAGCCCAAAGCAGCCTAGAGCTTTGAAAGGCAATCAACACAAATGCCATTGATGAAAGAGGTGTGTGCCAGGGTGGGATCAAGGAATGTACACGAGGTGATGTTGGTGGCTGGGAGTGGGGGTCTTTGAAGACAAAGAAGTTGCTTTGTCTTTATTATGGAGTAAATGCCTTGAAGGTTCCTGATAAGAGTCATGGGTCAAATTCTATTAGCAGTTCTTAGATAAAAATATCTCCCAAATTTTTCTTAAAAAGTAAATAACAAAACCCCCTTGGGCTAAAGATTTCTAATGACTGTCTCTGTTCATCTTGAGGCTACTATACAGGATGATGTATAAAATTTACTCATGGGACCTAAGGAGTCATCTGGCACAGGCCTGGAGAGAAAAAAAAAAGAAAGAAAAGGGATTTAATTTTAGAAGATGGAAAATCTCTGCCATAATGCCTCTAGCTGCTTTCTTAGCTACTTTCTACATAATAATGGTTTATCCTTTTTTCCCTACTGGGGAGAGGGGAATAAAGTTAATGTATCATCCTCCCATCAGGCACATTAAATCAAATCCTTTCATCCTGAACTTTTATTCCTTGAATATGTTAGATGTAGAATAGAGAGGCAGTGAGGAGGGAGAGAATATGTATGCATTACAAAAAAAAATGTTTTTTCACATACATATATTTCTGTATATGTAAGATATGTAATGTATGCTTGTCCAAAAATCTTTTTTTCCAGTATCATTCATTCTTCAGTCTAAAGCATTTCATTTACCCAGTGGGGATCCAGATATTCCCCAAGTTGGTTACACTAGGAGTTGGGCTTTTCAACATGATCCTCATGAAGAAACTCAGGGATATGGACAAGCATAGCTGACAGGACCATAACATCATCTGGGAGAAAGCTAAACTGCAGACAGCCTCAGTAATGTGGGCTTTCATCCAGAAAAATCATAGAAGATCTAAAACCTAGAGCCTTTGGCAGGGTGTGGGAGGAGAGGACAAAGTTCAAATACTCATACTTTAAAAGATATAGGAGATGATTTGATTGTGTTCTTTCATTTGTTAATCTTTATACATAGTGTACCTTTATACATAGAAGTTTACTATTGACAGCAATTTAAATAAAGAAAAAAACCAAAAATGAACATAAAGAGCAGAAATAGGAGAGGCACTGTGGGTCAATAGTTTAAATAGAATTTAAGCCAGAGTTACCCGTGTATGTTCTTATCAGCAGACTCTTCTGAAACCTCCTGGCACAGATCTTCCCCTTTCTCTTCCTGCTCCCTTCTATGAGGTAGCTTCTTTTTTTCTTTCTTTCTTTCTTTTTTTTTTTTTTTTTTTACAACTATTCCCTAGAGCCTTTTCTTTCTTCCATTGCACATTTGATGGTGAGAATTTTTTTCTCAAGAGACTCCCTTGAAGACTTATTTAATTCACCTTCTAGGCACACATAACTCCCACCTTTAGCAGACTTTCATAATACTTTCAGCTGTGGAAAGCCATATTCAATAAACTATACCTAGGAAGTAAATAGATTAACTAAATGTCCTGCAAAGGACACTAAAGGACATTAAAGGCATTCTTCAGCAACACTAGGATAAACATGAAAAGTGAATCTTTCCATTTCAGGCAAGAGTATGATCTTCATCAAATGAAATTTGGTACATTCTGTATCCAGTGGAAGACTCCAGGATTTAGAACTGCATACTTAGTGTTAGCCTTCATTTAATGAAAATCAGCTCATGTGGAAAGTGGGAAGTAGGCATGGCATTTTACTCAATTTCATCTGTTGTGTTAGAGGGCAGCGTTTTCAGTCACCAGGTGTGGTCTTCTTGGTCTGTTCTTACAAGAGCTTCTGGCTGCCATCCAGGTTACTCATAAGCTGCACCTGTCAGACACCAAAGCCTTCCATCTACCTCTCAGAGAGAAAGGAAGAATGTTTTGATTCTTTGATTCTTTTATGAGTTTCAGTTTAGAATGTTTGTTTTATCCACACAGAGGCCCAGACTTCTTTCAGAGAACAAACTCGTTACCAGTCTTGGAACTCGCAAAACCTGCTGTTGGATCTGGAACACACACAAGCTTACCTATCAGCTTCCATCCCCTCCCTACACCCACCCACTTTCAACCTGTTTCCATCGTATACCCAGCCCTCTCCGAGAGATCTGGCAGAAACTGGCCTTATATATTGCTGTAGTTCAAATGGAGCAGAACAACAGACAGAGAGCCTCTTTTCTCCTCACATAACCATCAGTGAGGAAAATCATTCCCTTAATAGACACACCCCAAAACCATAGGGAAAGAGGGTGGAATAAGGCCAGCAGATTACTGCTCAAGAGCCATACTCCCTATCACACTGAAACTTTCCCTTCTCTTGCTGAGTACCTTCTGTTCTTACTGAAAACTTTTCTTCTGTTGGTTCATTTTCCCAAGGCATTCCAAAGAAGCTGTGATCAGGCATTGAAGAAGAGATGCTATTAAGTGTAAAGAATAAAGGGGACAATTAAAACTGCACTTCTATGAGTAAGAACCCTTAATTCTGCTTTTAATGATGATCTCAAAGAAACCATCCAGAGTTTCACAGAGAACAGATGGCCAACACATTTTGTAGTTTATTTTCCAATCCCAAACTAATCAATAGGAGTGGGATTTATTCTTATAGCCCTTGGACAGAGTTTATTAGTACCTTCACTTTTCCTTCTGGTGATCCCATCATATAAAAATTCTCTAACTTCTGACAAGTGTTCTGAATTCAACTGGACAGCAGCTTCAGGCAAATTCATCTGTCACAGACACTGAGAGACATTTTGGACCTTGTCTTTGGACCTGCTGTGTTGATGGCACCGTGTCAAGTTTCCTGGCTTTTACCCTCAAGTCTCTACCTTTGGTCATACTCTAACTTGAGTAGGTAGATTATTTAGCAAGATTTAGACTCACCGTTTTCTTGTTTTGAGTCGGACAGGCAACAAGTGATGCAATTATGTACTTAGTAGACAAACTCAGTAATTATAACCAAGCACTCTAAAGATTTATTTAGGTAACACCTTTCATCTAGAGGAGGAAAAGTCCCAAGAATTTTTTAGATGTTGTCAGATCTTGCATTTACATATCATATTAAATGAGTGGAAGGTTGTAATTAGTGTTATTGCTGGTCATGAAATTGATCCATGTCACCTAGTCTCACTTTGAAATCACCCTACACAAATGACCTTTATGTTAGAGATTTAAATACAGTGTATTCTTCGAATTAGAAACAAGGCTTTCATTGAATTCCAGGCACAGAAAGATTTTCTATGCATTGTTTGGGCATTTTAAGTTCATAAAGTCATTTTAGACAATAGCAGGTCTTTTATGAACAGAAATAGTTTTGTAGAAGTAAAGTGACACACATCAGAAAGAAAAGGTAGTGGTCTGTATCTTTGAAAATGTCAAAGAAAATCTAGTTAATTATTTCTTCTGATCAGTTCAAGAGAGGGATGATCACATCAAGGTCATTAAGAAATGCTTTCTAGAAATTAAAATATACCTATTTAAAGAATTATTCTATACTAACTATTAATGACAAAGTTAAACTGAGTGCATTTTTATAATAAAAGTTAATAATCAGGCTGGAGAAACATGGAGGTATGGGAAAGTTGAGGGCTCTGGAGAGAAAAAGTAAGACTGGGAGAGGTGAATGGAGAAAGAAGTTAATAAGAACATGCACAATAATACCTGTTATATACTCCACCACAGTTATAAAGTTAGAATCAGAAACTTTTTTGTATTTTTAATGCACTTATTTTAAAAGCATGGCTTAATTTTTCCATAGTTCTCTACTTATCAACAAGAAAATAGTACAGTTCTGATCACATGTCATCTGTGTCTATTACTTTACTCTGCTTCAAATAATAAATTAACAACCAAATGATAATTTTATCATGGTTTAAAAATATTGATTATACACAGTATTTTCCTTTTCATAAGCATGAAAAGCTTTCATCTGTTTTTCCAAATGTGTAAAAATATAACATCAGATAACAAGGGTCTTTCATGAATTAAAAAAAAAAAACCTCAGCACAATGGATTATAATTGTAATTGCCTAGTACCACCTCTCTTCTCATATCTGAGCCTATCAGATCGTGCTCATTTGTGTAGCTGAATTTATAATGCATAGCCTCTTCCCATCCAATGCTTTTGTCTGGCTCAGGAAGTCCTTACTTCCCTAGTGGCTCAATAAAATCCTATTTGTCTCATCTAATGAAAGGATGTCAAGCCAAACCCTCAAGCCACAAAAAGAGAAGTTCTTTCTGAACTCTGGATACTTCAGTATAGTAATTCCTTTGGCAAGGACAGAAAAGAAAAAGGAGGCTCTTTTCCCTATTTTTGTTTTTGCTTTGCTGATGATCAGACAGGAAGCTGTGAGCCTAGGAATGCCTTGGTAGACTGGACTGATGAATCTTCACTATTGTCTTTGGTTATAAGAATTTTGAGCTCAGTGTCTATAGAAGCAACATCACCATCATAATATTTTACATGCTAACAGTGCATACATACATAATAAACAATATAATACATGATGATATTTTACATGTTGAAGTTTCTGATTGAATTTATGTAAAAGTGCTAGATGGCAAATTCATCAGCTTATCAATAAACAGTTCATCTCTTATGTCCTAGTAGTTTACTTTAAGACAGAATAACACTATAAACAGAAAGAAAGGCAGGGAAAAGGAAAAGGATATTTCTTCTTTGAACTAATTGTAATCCTCCTGGATTACTTGTCATCTATAAAATATATATAAAAATATATTTATTACTAGTTGGGGCCCTGAGATACATACACTTGACTTTTACGTTCTCTTGTCCCCTCGGAGCCATGGGTTTACTTCACACTAGAAGTCCCTGCTGAGTTTACCACTGGGAATTTTGGCCAAGGTATGCTGCATGATGATACTACAAGTTAGAAGGCCAAATATCAAAAATGACAGAATGCTACCCGTTTCTCTCCAAGAGAGTGAAAAAAAAAAAAAGGAAAAGTGCCGACCTGTGATAATCTCTTAATGTCATCTGTTTATTCTCTGTGAATTTCCTTCATTCCAAGTTATAAATCTCTTTAAAGTGGGAAGCACTTTCAGGGAGAGAAGAGAGGGAACAGATATGTTTTTTTGTCCCACACGTGCATTCTTACAAGATAAAACCTGTTGCCTTTTCACAGAAGGGAAGTCCTGGAAACATCTCCTGCCACACAGCCTGGTCACTCCCAGCCCTCTCAGTAGTCTTGTCGCTGCGCTGGACGCCATCAGGCCTGCTCTTCCCTTCTTTCACTACCATATACTCATAATGACCATGGCAGTGAGCATTTGGACAAAATAAGAGTCATTAACTTGGCAAGTTAATGGGTTTTTCAATTATTTCAATAAATTAAAAAAAAATTATATTAGTATTCCATTAGGTTAGGATTAATACATAAATAGTACTTTGAATTTCGATAGATAGATAGATAGATAGATAGATAGAGAGATAGATAGATAGAGAGATAGAGAGATAGATAGATGATCTTGCATTATGGTACACAATTAACTCAGTCATCAAACTGCTAAATGCTGGAGATACAAGAGTAAACGACAGTGAAGACTGCATCTTTAAGAACTTCAAGTCAACTCAATGAATGATATCTCTGAACGCTTTAGGAAACTGTAATTGTGTCATTGGCAATGCAGATATTTCTTCAAACATTCAGATCATAGGAGAGCAGAAGTCAAATCAAATTTTATGTCAAATTCCTTTGCTTTTAATTTTCTGTAGAAAAAGTCTTTCAGTAAAGCTTTCCTTTGATAATTTGGCAAAGTTCTGGCATCTATAAACATTGAAACAGCAATTCTCTGGCAAAAATGTTGAATCATACAACTGGCTTTGTTTGCTCTCTCTTCATTCAATTCCTCTCTCTCTATCTTTTACTTGTTCCTACTGCTATCTTCTTGAATACCAGATCCCCACTTTGTTTTAAACTTTCATAGTTAGTCCCCTCACCCTCATTTATCCTTTGCAATCCTGTGACAAAAAACTGTATCTTTGGCCTGTTCTAAGATAAAGTGTAAAAGAAGTAAAAAATTTCTGATTAAATTAATTAATAAGGAAGCTGGAGTCATTTGTCTATTTCCTTACCTGTAGAGATAATTACAATTAATAAAATAATTTACCTTGGAAAGAGGACTTCTAATATCTCAATTTTGCTCCATCTGCCAAATAAGCTTATTAATTGTCTAATAAAAATTGAAGGAAATAAAGAAGAAATAATAAGAAGAAAGCATTAGCAACCCATAATTTTTTTTCTTTTGCTATTTCTGTTCTGGTGTTTTAGAATGCTGTATTTATGTATAGGTGAATAGCAAACAGATGAAAGATCATTACATTTGGGTAATTCTATTAATTGGCCACCTTTTGAAAATAGTGCTGGCTGTCCTTCTGGTAAATTCTAGGTTGCTCACCTGGACTTGGAGAAAAAAGTGACAGAGGAAACTATGAATTTACTCTGAAATTTAAAATCTAATATTCAAAGCAATGTGGTAGCTTGAAACAAGATGAGTGTATTTGATCCTTAACTAGGGAAAGCAGGAAATCAAAAGGTGTGTTAAGTTTACTATGACAGAAGTGACCACAATAATTATCCATGAGAAAGAGAGCCAGTTAAGCCAAATACAGAAACAAAATTTAGAAGGGAGGGGCTCAGAACTTCAGGAGAATCTATACAAGCTAGTTTTTATTTTGTCTCTCTCTTTGTCTAATCTTTGAAACGTTACCTTTCTTAATCTCTAGATTAATCAAGAGGAATCTAAGAATACTAGCTATTCACCATTAAAGTACCTGCTGGTAGTTGTGTTTTGACCATGTATCTTATATCTTAGAGCTGAGTTTTCACTGTTAACCAATTTTGTTAAAACTATGGGCTTTGATGTTAGACAAGCATCTTAGAGACTTACTTCTCCATATACTGTGCAAGCTGGGCAATTTAGTTGACCTTTTGAAATCTTGGTTTCATCCTCTGTGATATAGAGATAATAACAATAGTACCTTCCTCACAGAACCATTATAAGGAAAATATCTGATAATCACCCATTCTACAGTCAATAAATATTTATTGAATGCCAAAGTTATACAAGGCATTGCACTAAACACTATGAGTGCAGTGAGCAAAAGAAGATCTTTACCTTTTTAGTATTTACATTTTAGTAGGTGAAAGAGAAAATAAAACAGTAAATATAAAGAGATATGCCAGGAGTGTGAACATCAGAGGTGGTTTATTTTCCTGTCTGCCTTACCCTTAATCTGTTCATGGATACTTATTTACTAATGATTTTTTTCCTTAAGAGTTATGAGATAGAAAAATAAACTGTTTGCTCTTCATTTACTAAATGACTGTAAATTCACGTTTTTCATCAAAATAAAATTCCATTATTTTAATGTTTAAAAAAAATCAAATCATAAGAGACAAAGAGTTGAATGCAAGTAGTGCATTTAGAAGAAGGCACTATCAGGAAATACTCTTAAGCAAGTAGGAAAATGAGACTGCAAAGGAAAATCAGCCAATAAATTTTATGTTGTCAAGTAAGTTATCACCGTGGATAATTAGACCTTAATCCCTCTAGGAAACTGAGTGTCAGTGAGGAACATTACATCTCAAGAGCACTCCCACATAGGGCTCTAGAGAGCTGGAGTATTTTTACCTCAACTCCATCAGTCATTGTTTGGGGATGCTGAGGGTGGGGTCGAGGGTGAGTTAATATTACCTGCTATGCCCATGGGTGGTACAAATAGAGAAAGAAAATCAAGAGAAATGGAGGATGCTATACATGTAGAAGGTGCTATTTTTGGATAAGCAGAGAAGGAAAGGACTATATGGGGAACTGTCATTTGAGCAGTGGCCTGAATAAAGTAAGGAGGTGACTCAGGTAAAGATCTTGGGGGGATCTAAACCAAGAAAACAGAGAATTCTAAGGTCTTGGGGTGAGACCATGTTTTATATATTTGTGACACAGTAATAATGCCAAAGTGGCTAGACCATAGCTATTGGTAAAGAGAAGATTGAGAAGGTAATAGGAAATTGGACACAGAACATTATAGGTCATGATGATGGCTGTAAGATTCATTCTAACTCACAGAAAGTTTCTGAAAGATTTTTAAATAGAGTGATATGATCTGACTAATATATTTTAAAGATCGCTCTGGTTAATAATTTATGAAGGCAGACCATCAGGGAATTAGAATAAAAACATCAAGACCAATTAAAAGATTCTTGTTTATATTAGGACAGGGGCTATTGAACTTTTAAAAATTTGTCTTAAAAATTATTTAAAGTCTCAGAGTGTTTGTGTATGTGGGTTTTATATTTCTACCATATTAAAAATCCAGACTGAAAAAATTTTTTAACCTTTGTTGAAAAATAAAACCTTTATTAAGATTTAATTCATTTACCACAAAAACATACCCATTTAAAGTATACAGTTAAGTGGTTTTTGAATATTCAGAGTTGTGCGATCATTACACCCAATTTAAAAATATTTTCATCATTCTCAAAATAAACTTGTATCCATTATCAGTCACTCCTCATCCCTCCCACCCAACTGTAGGCAACCATTAACCTACTTTTTATCTTTATAAATCTGATTATTCTGTGTATCTGGATATTTATATAAATTGAATCATATAATGTGTGATCTGTGATTGACTTCTTCCACTTAAAATGTTTCAAGGTTCATCCATATTATAGCATGTATCAATAGTTTATTCTTTTTTATTGCTAAATAATAACCCATTGTATGGATTATTGTATATACATACAATGGATTAGTGCATCCATTCAACAGTTGATGGACATTTGGGTTGTTTCCACTTTTGACTGTGATGGGTATTGCTACTATGAACATTTTTGTGTGTACATGTTTTTGTATTTACATATGTTTTCATTACTCTTGGATATGAAACTAGGAGTACAATTTCTGTGTCTTATGATAACTCTGTTTTTGACCTTTGAGGAAATGTCTGACTCTTTCCTATTTATCATTCAAAACTGAGAGATTTTTAAAACATGATAATACACAAGCACATAGTCCATTAACTGTAAAAGCAATATCATTATATTTTCCACATAGCCTCTGGAAAACTCCACTATAAAACTGTGAAAGAAAAAGTATGATTAAGAAAAATAGCATCTTAGTACAATTGTGAAAACAATGTGAAAAGGATATAGTGATTTCATTATATATGGAATACTGGGATTGAAATATGATTGGAGTCAGTTTAGAGGCAGAAGTATTACATTTGTGTTACATATTTATAATTAAGAGAAATGGTGTGAAGAGCCTAAGATTTCTGAGATGTTAAGAAGGCAGATGGATTGTAGGATAGGGAGGGACCTTGATATGTAAATTTGGAATCCCTTAGAAAATACATGGTATTTAAGTCATGAGAGTGACTATAGATTGAGAAGGCAAAGTCCAAGGACAGCTTTGGAATGTTGCAAGATTTGGGGAAATGATGAGGCTCTATATTCAGAGACTTGAGGAAAATTAGGTGAAGGTGGAGTCTTAGAAGTTAGCTGAACAAAGAGCTTCGAAGAGTTACTGACTCTATTAAATGTAATTGAAAAGTTGAGAAAGATAATTGATGATGAGCTTTTTTTGCCACATAGAGATCATGAGTGAACTTGGGTGGCTTCAACAAAGTGGTGGTGAAATCTTAACTGATGTGGCTTAAAGCAAATTGGGGCTAAGTAGTGATTAGACATGCCTTCCATAAGGTTTGCTCCAAAGGGAAGCAGAGAAATGGAGTAAAAGGTAGAAGGGAAGTGGTTAAGAGAGTTTTTTTTTATTTGTTTGTATAATTAAAGAGATTACTTCATGGTTTTATAATGAAGAAAATGATAGAATATAGAAGCAATACGTGAATGAATTAAAGCAAGGGATAATAACTGGAGCAAGTCCTTGGACAACAGAAGGAGATGGGATCCAGGGCACAAATACAGAGGTTAATGTTAGATTGGAGCAGAGACAGACAAGTCCCTGTCATCAATAATAAACATCGGGAATAGCGTGTAGGCGTAAATGCATGGGAGTCTGTAGATCTGATGGTGGAAGTAAGTGGAATTTTACTTTTGATTGCTTCCATTTTCTCATTAATACAAGAAAAAAGATCTTCAGTTATGAGTCAGAGGGAAAAGGCTATGTTAAAAGTCTGAGGCATGGGGTTATGTGAAATGCTCAGGGAATGAGAGAATGAATGTACTCAGGAGGAAATGCAGCAGGTTTGCAATGAACCAAAGTAAATGATTAAGCTCCATGCTTGGTACACTACAAGAACTCAATATTTGTGAGCAGTTTATTATTACCTAAGTCCACATTTTTTGCAGCCACTTCTGGTATATACCTCCCATTTGTATTAAATCTCTAAACAACCACGTGTTTTGTGGCTTGGCTTAGACATGTCTTCAAAGTTGAATGGCCTTTTCTCCTTTTCATTCACCTGCTGAACCCTCACACTTTCTTCAAGTTGCAACTCAAAATCCCTCCAGAGTGAAATTCTCTGTTCCCTCTTAGCAACAATTAATTTTTATTTTCTTTACATTCTTCATTGCAGGCAAAGTAAAATTCCCTAACATAAATCGTTTCATAGCAATAGTTTGCTTAAAATCCAAAAGCTCTCCATAGATTGTAAAACTGATTCTAAGTTTCTGTCACTAACTACAAAGGTCCCACGTGTTCCCTTTCTCTTCGATCTTTCTCCGCCTTCTTCACTGGTTACTTTTCTGTCCTCCGGACAGGCAGAACTCCTTCCTGCCTTAGGAATTGTGTACTTGATATTCCCTGTACCTGGAACATCCTCTTCCCAGGTCTTTGTGTCTATGACACCTTCTTATTATTCAGGCTTTGTTTCAAATGTCTCTTTTTAACTTTTTTTTAAGAATCATTCTCCATGACTATTATAACAGAAGTTGCTATGTAAGTTACTTGCTATGAAGTTATTCCTATTTTCCTATAATTATTTGTTTATGGTCTATCTACCCTACTAGTGTTTACTCTTCATAAAGGTAGATACCATATATACTTTGTCCACAGCCATACACAAAGGGCACAGAACAGTGCCTGGGTCAGAAGAGGTTCTCAGTAAATACTTGTTTAAAAAATAACAATTTGATGAACAAGTGTTTAATTTACTTTATATACCAACATATGATGAGCAAGTTTTTGCTAGTGGTAATGGGTTCTACTAAGCATAGTAAATCTTTACTCCTCTACAAGAGGTGAACATTAGCACAGCCTCCAGCAGGCCAGCAGGGACCTCTAGACTAAAGTTCTTTTGCAGATAACAGTGAAATTTGGACTGCAAGAGAGAAATTCCACAGTAAGGTTTTCTAAAGACAACTTAGTTTTCAATTTTACCTCAATGTGATGCTAGTACGGTAGTCATTCTAGGAAAGAGCCTCAAATGTCTCAGCAATTCAAACTTTTTGACATAAAGAAACCCTATGGTTGGGGGACAACCTCCAGGGATCTGAGCTCCCAAACTGATTCTCCATTGTCTGAATCAGGAAACTTAAAGCATCTACTGGCTTTTTCCATCCATCGCCTTCCAGGATCAGTGCCCACAGTTTTCTCTTAGGAATTCCCAGGACAAGATTTAGAAACTGCTTCTGGTCTGACTATCTCTCCTGCATACTGTCAACACAATAATCTTAATGGGTATAAACACAGTCACACCTGGAAGCCAACAGTCTGTCTCAAATCTCTTTCTGGCTCCAGGCCCAAAGAGCTCACAGTGCTGACCTCAAACTCAGCATGTCACCTGATTTCACCTTTTCTTCTTTGATTGCCTAAGAAAAAGTCTATTTATCTCTAAACATATTTCATTTTCCTAGCCTCATCATTTGGAACACCTGGTTGACTATTACAAAATCCACAGTGTGAGTTACAAGGGGTTATTTGGCTGCAAGATGTCAGTTTTTTTTTTTTTTTCTCTCTCCTTCCCCTTCCTTCCTTTCTCACATATTTATCCAGCACCTACTACGTACCAGGAATAGCAGAAAACATTTAGGGTAGAGAGGTGATTATGTGAAGGTCTCGCTTCTCAGAGAAGAGAAATATAAACAGACAATACTAAACAGTATTATATTTTCTCTTACAGCAACACGAATAGGAGCTTAGGACTAACTGCCTGAAAAAAGGCTTCAGAGAGAAGGCTGCATTTGAGTCGGCGTGAGCATGATATGCCTTTGTCTTTCTTTTCTAATTGATCAGCAGGGTCACGGAGCTGCTCTGAAGGATCCTCAAACTTCAGCTGCATCTCAGATAAACAAATTTCTTTGTAAAACTGAGTACCTGACACCTCTTTGTAGGGAAATTAATAGGAATTTGTTTACCAGAAATATGACCAGTCTTTATACAAATGATCAGAATTCTGAGGTGACGCCTTATGTGGCTTGAGCATAGTCCCTTCCTGTTATGCATGACTTTGAAATAATTAGTACCCAGATTGTGAGATTCCTTATATGCCATGGTGAGCAATTTGGAATTTCTCCTTCAAAAATATAAAACCAACAAAGATTAATTAGGTTTTTTTAGCTGTTCCTTTGGTAATGAATGGCAAATGTCTAAACTTGTTTTGTCACTAATTGGTAATATAAGTAGATGTTTGGCACATAGTAGGAACTCAATATACAAATATTTGTTGAATTAATAAACAATCACATAAAATTTATGTACCACTTCTTATTAGCGAAACATTTGTTTTGGGCTTTGTCTTTTATTTCATATAAATTTGCTTTGTTCATTTCTCTAAGTCAAAATTTCTAAAATTCATTTCTTTTAATATCCCTCAACATGATAAGTAATGTGAACCTCATTTCTCAAACTTAATAAACATTATTCAATACTACTATTACTAATAAATATCTTAAATGTATATTGTACAATATACAATATATAAAATATTCAAAATATTTTTTAGCCTTGATATCATTTCATCCTTGCAATTATCTTATGGAATTACTATTCCTATTTGACCAGGGAGGAATCTGAGGTTAATTGGTTAAGACATAAAGCAAGTCATACAGCTAGTCAGTGACGAAGACAGGCTAGAATCAAAGTCTCAACTCATAAAATCTGTTGATTAACTTGACTTTATACTTTATCCAGAATCATTACCTTTTTAAGAGAATGAATGTGTTGGAAAAAAATGTTTATTTTGAAGCAAAGATCCCTTGGCCTTCAGAGAGGATCTCAAAGTGGTAGAGGCACAACAGAGGATAGAGAGATTTGGGACAGAGTCATTGAAATAACTTGGAACTATTCTAGCCCCACCCAAAGGAAAATCTCTGGATGGGCCCCAGTGTCTACGTTTGTACATCTTCTGGGTGATTCTGATGATCAGACATGTCAGAATCCCTGGGCTTGTGGATGTCTGTAATTATTTACTTCACCAAAATTCTTCCAGTTTCTATTCTCTTCAGGAGTGGTGATTTTTCTTAATTGATCTCACAACCCTTCCATAAATTCTCTGTTGGCTCTCATTCAGTCCCACAGTCTGTGAAATAAGTGGAGAGTCATATGACTTTTTCTGGGCCAAAAGCAGGTATTGTCAAGTTCCACAGACATTCACTCTAGCAGTCAGGCCCTAAAAAGTAGAAAGGGGAAATATTCATGGTGATTAATCTAAAATATTTGAATGTGAGTCAGTTACCCCTACAATCTGACGTGGTATCATATGAACAAAGGGGTATTCCACTAGCGTAAGAAGGTAGGACTGAAACACTTGCTTTAGTTGCAGGGACAATAGGGGCGAACAGATTATTTTTGCCAGCCATACCTGAGTCAACTCCCTCCTTCTGACTTGGCCCATGCTAGACTGTTATGCCGCCAAGCACCCTCTCATCCCATAGGACAGATGGAATTTACAGCACGGAGAGGCTGCAGCTGGATCAGCAGATTGATCAAATATTTCACAGGTGGTCAGCATATCTGGCAAAGGTTGGAAGTTACCTCAAAGCCAAACACAAAAGCTGGCTCTGAGTCAGGTGCATTTTCTGTGACTCCAACACCTGGATATTTATTCCTGACTGCAAGGGAACAACAACTGAACCAACTTACATTCTAAGTCAAGTATCTGTGATAGTAAGGAAATAAATGGAAATTTTTCAACTTGATTCCTAAACTAAAACTACTTTCCTTCCCACAGAGAGCCATTGATAAGAGAATATCGTTGAAAATAAAACACTGATTATGTGCAATAGTTAAACTTATCAGAAATAACTTTTTTTTTTTTCCCCTGAGAAATCCATTCCATCAAGTGTGAACAGACATATGAAAGAATCAGATGGGAGTTGGGTTTAGAGCAGGAATTCTCAAAGTGATGTCTCTGGACAGCATCACTCGGAAACTGATTAGAAATGCAAATTAAGTTACAGCCCCACCCAGTGTTTCTCCAACAGTCACATCCTTCACAATAACCTAGATGGTTTGATAAAAGACGATTGCAGGCCCTATCCCCTGACTTTCTGATTTAGTAGGTCTAGGATGAGACCCTAGAATTTGCACTTCGAACAAGTTCCCAGGTGATGTTGAGGTTGCAGAGAACACTTTGAGAACCAGTGTTTCAGAACAGTGGATTTCAACCTTGGCTAAACATGAGATTTATTAGCAGAGCTTTTTATAATTCCTCATGCCTAGGTTGCACCCCAGAGCAATTGCGACAAATTGACTGGATCATGGAGTGCCCAGTTTAAACTTTACTTATGGATATGTCTTTGAGGGTGTTTCTGGATGAAATGAGCATTTAAATAGTTGGACTCAGTAAAATAGTTTGCCCTCCCCAATGTGGATGGGCAACATCCAACCCACTGAGGGCTTGAAAAGATTAAAGAGCAGAGGAAGGGAGAATTTTTTCTTTTCCTGCCTGGAGGAGACTGAGCTGGGACAACAGTCTTTTATTGCCCCTGGATTGATATTTATATCCTTGGCTTCCCTGGTTTTCAGGCCTTCACACTCAGATTGGAATTACACTACTGGGTTTCCAGTCTGCAGATAGCAGATCATGTCTCAGTCTCTGTAATCATGTGAGCCAGTTCCTCATAATGAATCCACACACAAACACACACATATTCTATTGCTTCTGTTTCTCTGGAGAACCCTGACAATACACCAATTAAATAAACTTTTCACAATGGCAAGTGTTAGACCCAAGAGTCAGTAATTTTTAAATCTTCCCAGATGATTCCAAAGTGTAGTCATATTTGAGAACACTGAAGTATAGAAAAAACACAATCATGAAGAGGGCAAAGAATATCAGATCTGGTAAAGAGGAAGAAAATCCAGTTTTGACTGAGCCAGACAATATTTGACATATATTTTTTCTGTAAATGTAATTTTTGTCTTTTAGTTATATGTAGCTTCAAATTTTATAGCTATTAAATAAAACTCGCATTCCCCCCAGGAAGATATATCCATATGTTCACGCACACACACACACACACAAACTCAACCTAAAGAAAGGAAGCATCAGTAAGTAAATACCCACGTTACAAAGTGGTTTGATGCTAAAGCTGATTAAGTTTTAATCAAAGGAGATAGAGATCATTAAATGTATGCCAGTAGCATGTGCATTCTATTTTTGTTCACTGTTGTGAAGACCTCAGAACAGGATATGGTGCACAGCAATCTTTCAATAAATATTTTTTAAATCAATGAATGAATAAATCTATCTGAGATGCACTAAATCTTTAGTAGATGCTTCCAGACCTTTTGTATGATGATTTAATGTTTTAAAGTGAGCCTTTGCTGGCTGTGTGCTCTCCTACCTTCAACTTAGGACATCAACAATGCCAGGAATGGTTCTTTTGTTATTTTATTGCCTTTTGGAAATATCTTTGCTTATATGGAACAAAAATGCCAAAAAGTTTCATGTTTCTCTTTCCTCTTTTTTTCATCCTGGGAACTCAATTTTTGGTTTGTTTTTTAGGCCACTATCTGTGAAAACAAATCAAACATTTATCATCTGCCATCTAACTCAAAGACATGAAACCTAAATTGCTAAAAGGGGCTCTTTTTGTTACATTTTCCCTTTTGCAACAAAAACCACCCCACTCTAAGCCTTAAACACAATGCTAACCTAACATGGCTATTTGAAAACTAAACGGATCGACTACAATACAGGAACATACTGTTACCATCAGGTTCTCCCTTGAGTTAGGAATGCACAATTAGAAAAATAATTCTCTAAAAGCAGCTAGTCTTTCTCCCCACAATTTCCAGAAACTGCTTTTATTATGGCACTTGCTGCCTGTTTGGTAATTTCAGTGGAGCCTCACGTTGCCACTAATATAAAAGATTTGTCAGATTTTCCATTGTGAACTTCATTGTGTTGAGTGTTTAAACATTTCCAACTGTGTCAGCCTAAAATTCTTCCTTGCAAGTTTCCACCTGGAATGTATTTTTCAAAATATCAAAAATAGTCAACAACACAGTTTAGCATATTTCCCTTTGAAGTTCAAGAAACAACTAAAGAATATAAACCTGGGCAATTGTCTTATGTCCATCAAGGCATACAAACTCATGCATGCATGTGCCACACAAACACTTTTCACCTAAATCCAAGAGAAAGGAAAAGTGAAAGATTTTTCCTGGTAAAGAGGAAAACATTGCTTAAATTTTTCAGGGAGCTCAGTCTTCTCTCAGATCATGCTCAGTGACAATAATATTTTTACTGAGAACACAAATCATGAAAAACATGATGAACTCTACTACTGTAAATGTCTATTAATGATTTGCTCTCTAATATAATTTATCTTTTAATTGTTTGGTGTTCCATCAGAGACCCTCATGTCAAGGGGTCTGACAGAGCTATGTTCCTTTAAAATGAACACAGCCCTTCCTTAGAATGTTACCTAATCCCAGTTTCCCCAAATCCTAAACTTCATTTAGCCCCTCTTCAGTTAATGTTGAGGTTCCTACCCATATACAAACTTCAACTAAAATATAATAAATTGAAGTACTCTGTTGTTGTGATACACTGAAATATATTATAAAAGGCAGAGGAGAAAGGAGACATTATTTTCCCTTGGACCACTGACAGATCCCTTTCTATCCCTTGAGTATATGAATAATAGCAACTTAATTTTATTTTCATGTGCCATAGCTTAAATTCAGCACTGAATTAATTACTCTTTTGACATGGTATATTAAACCTGTCATTTTATACCATTGTTTTGTCACTTAGGGTCCTTATTGCCTCTGGGGGACACTGCAAGTCCCAGGGCAAGCTAATTCCTAGACATAGGAAAAGACTTGCCTGCATGTGTGCCTTTCATGCACAAACCAACCAATCAGATCCCATGCCCCAGTTACTTCTTTATTAAATACAGGGCTCCCACACTCAGGGCCACTATCCCCCTGCCCTACTCACCTTAGGACCAAGCATCAGATAACTAGGGACAGTCTTTATGTCTCAGAGCCTGCCAGAATTATTCAAGGTAGCCAATTCTTTACCTCCTTAACTTGCCTTGCCTTACCTTCTTGAGAAAACCACAATACAGGCTCTTGCTCATGATTTTCATCCACTCCTTCAGCCTCCTGACTGACCCTGTTGCTTCCCCATGTGGCTCCCTCATTTTGGGAACTGTGAGGAACAGACCATCTTTTCAATAGCCATTGTCTCCTGATCTGTTGTCCTCACCATACCTGAATAGTTATATAACCTACATTTTAAAACACATGGTATGAAAAAAGAAGTATGGTTTAGGGTCAGAAACATAACTAATTTTTCAGTCAAGTAATCCTGGACATCCTTTATTCAGCAGCCTTTTTATGCCAAGATGTTCCCACTGGGGATAAAATGGTAAATATAATCCGAGTGTTTGAAACATTTTCACTCAATTGAGATACACAGATGAATAATGAGACAATTATAGTGTAGTGCTTACCATAAGATTCAGTGTTAAAGGAAGTATTTCTTACAAAAGTTATATTTGAGCCCCAAAGATAAAGTACAGGAATCGAATACCACCAATATTCCCTGAATATCACCTCTTTAGAGATAGTCCCTGAACATCAGTTAACCCCTGAACATCAGCCTCCTCATTTGTAAGACTGGAATAAAAATACCTTCTGTAGGACTACTGGAAGAATTGCTGAGATATTGTATTTAAAGTCCATGGAATGTGATAGCCATCTATGGTTGCACCCACCAAGCCTAGGTTCGTCTCTTACTGACTTTTTTCTTATCCTTCACTTCTCTATAAGTCTTGCCTTTTACACCAATCTAGCCAATACAGAACCAACTTCCCCCTGCGCTTTTCACTGAGAATTTAATAAAGCTAATGCTATAGCTACAGACTGGATACCCTTGGGTTGAAGAACATGTGTTAAGTATTCTTTTAGCAGTCTGCCAAATCAATTCAACTACATGTTTTGGAACACTAGATTTCTATTTACCTAAAGTGAAGCAGATCAGCAAATCATCTCTAATCAACTTGATATGTGTGTAGCAAATACACTTAGAAACTTAACTAGATGACCAAAAGTGACAGCCAGCATTTATGATCAAACACAACCATTAGGGAAATTGGTGAGTAACATGTTTAGCTCACACAGCATACTCTCTGTATTCACTCTGTACACCCAGACAAACATATTTTGCTAGACTTTAGGAGTCCCATTCTGCTGGAAAAAGGGGCATTTTTACAGGTTGGATAAACAATCCTCAAGGCAAGACTTCTTGAAAAAAAAACTACCAAGATAGTAACCCACAAGTCTTTTAAATACACCTTGCTTATATGAAAAAAATTATTAATAACAGTACCTTACAAACTTGATTAATTAGAAAATTGCATTGAATGTAAGGAGCCAAGGACTGTGCTAGATGCCAGAGACTCAGTGGTAAAAGAGATCATAACTGTCCTTAGTGCCAGAGAACTAACAATTAGTGGGAAAGATAACAAATAATCATGGAAATGTGAAATTGCCATCATTATAAGGATAGTTAATAGGTTATAAGAGCTAATCAGAGAGGTCTGGAAAGATTTCCTTAGGATAGAACAATGGAACAGAAATATTAAGAATGATTAGAAGTTACCTGGGAAAAGAAGAATCTATGATCTGACACTTGCAAAAGGTGTGGCAGAAAGGCCACGGTGTGTGTAAGGAACCTAAAGAAAGACAGTACAGCATGAGTAGACTGAGTGAAAGAGACTGTCTCACAGCACATTGTGAGATGAGGCTCGAGGGGTAGGGCCAGACCACCACAGCCTGGTAAGCCTGGCTGAATAATGTGTTCTCTCTCTTACAAACAATGGAAAAACATTGACCAGACTTAAGCAAGCATGGGATTTAATCAGATTTACATTTTTAAAAGATCACTCTGGCTTCTGCATGTAGATTTGATTTTTAAAAAGAGAGCAAAAATAGATGAAGCTATTCTGGTTGGGAGGCTGTTGTGAAGGCCCAGAATTTATAAGCCTGGACTAAGGTAGTGGTGGGAAGGTTAGAGAGAATGAACACAGTTGAGAGATCTTTAGGAAGTTAAATGGGTCAAGTTTCTTTCAGTTTGGATAAAGATGGTAAGAAAGAGAGAAGCTCATGGATGACTACAGAATTTCAGGCATGGAGCTGCACGGGTTCACTGAAGTGGAAATTGTATTACCTGAAATTGGCAATGTTATAGATGACTCTGTTTGAAGGGTGAGACAGACTATGATTTCATTTTGAACATGTTGACTTGGGGGAGATTTTGACTCATTCCGGGGAAGATATCTACGGGACATTTAGATCTGATGCTCAGAGAAGGCTTCCGGGCTGGAGATGCAAATTTGTGAGTCATCTGTGCATAGGAAGTAACTGAAAAGAAAATGTCAATATAAATATTTATGGGAGTACAGAGTAAGAAGTAAAGTAGGACTAGGACCAGACCTTGAAGAACTCCAAGATTAGATGGCTAGGTGGAGAAGGATAAAGAGAAAAAAAATGCTCAAAGAGGAAGAAAAATCATTAGGGCAATGCTGCTTAGAAAACGAAGGATGAGATGCCATTTCTTCTTAGGAGAGAGTGCTCCAGGTGTTGGATGCTGCTGAGTTCATGACAAGCCCACTGGTAGGTCCTGTGACACTGATGAATCCTCACTGAGGCACCTTTCACATGCTGACTGACTATGAGTACTGGAAGATGTATGAAAACTGTAGCTAGGGAGGGCAGCCAGGTTACAATAAGAAAACTTTTTTTTAAATTGAGTTTATTTTTTAGAGAAGTTTTAGGTTCACAGCAAAATTAAGCAGAAGGTACAAAGATCTCTCATATACTCCCTGCCCTCAACATTTTTCTAGTGAAATAATTTCATTAAATTTTCTTTAAAAATTACCAGAAACAAAAAAGAATCTGAATCTCCAAAGGCCCAGTACATTGTTGACATTTCTTTTCTAAGTAAGTAATCATATATTATCCAATTTCATATTTGTTATTTTGTTTTTTTTTTAGAAAGGGTTCCCCTCTTCCAAATTATGTCAGCTTCATGCCAAAACCTGACTTGAGAGAACAAACCCTACACCAGCCTCTTCAAAGTTCCTAATATTTGGCCATGGACACAAGGCTACACAATTCGTGCTCTTTGATGGTTACAATATAAATAGCAACTTCATCGTAATAGCAAATAAATTTCTACAAAGAACCCCATCACTCTTTGCTGCCTTGGTCCTACCCTCCTACCCAGGGGTAGAGGCATGTAGATAGACATATCAGAGTGGGGATAAAGCCTGAAGACTTTGTATCGCATGTTAAGTCCAACCAGAAACCATCCACCATAGAAGAGGAACCGAAGAAGCAAGTAGACAGATGCTCTCAGCCGGCTGATGTAAACTAGACTTTGTCAAAACTAGCACAGGAGGCACATGAACAAAGTGGCCCAATAGCAGAGATGGAGATTATGCACGGGTTCAATAGCATGTACTCCCACTTACCAAGGCTAATGTAGCTCCAGCTCCTTCTGAGTATACAGCACATCAGAACAGAGACCGATGTGGAGCCTCCGGGATGGCACTATCCCTTGAGAAGATTATTTAGTGGTAAGTTGACAGTATCCGGTCATTTTTACAGTCCAGTTGTCCAGCTGTTGTCCTTAAAGGGATAGATACCTGTTTTGTATGTGTGTTGTGTCAGCCAGCACCAGGCATCCAAAACTTACAGAATACCTGATCCACAAAGATGAAGTGCTACACAACACAGCATCGATCAGGGGACCCACTTGGTAGCAAAGGAGTTGTGGAATTAAGCTCAAGACAATGCAGTCCACAAGTTACATCACATACTATGTCATCTAATGGCAGCCCACTTCAGGAAAGCAGGATTAGCTTTCTAAAGGTGTGGCTGAAAGGCCAGCTCAGAAGAAGCACTCTGGAATGACTGGGTACCATGTGTCAGGATGCAATAAATTTATTAAATCAGAGACCTCCGTATTGTGCTGTGCCCACAAAAGGAAAAACACGTAGGTCTAGAATCCAAGATACAGAAGCCGAAACGTCTCCATTTACTAACACTTGCAGTGACTCACTGGGGGAGATACTGTGATTCTCCTCCACAGTTCTGATTTCTACAGAGTTGTAGGTCCTGAAGCCCAAAGGGGCAAACTCTTGCCAAGAGACACAGAGTGTTAGTTAACTATAAGCTAAGTTACTTTGTGCCCAAGGGCAGCAGGCAAAAACAGGAATCACCATGTTGTCAAGGGTAATTGACCCCAATCAGCAGGAGGTAAGGCTATTTTTATACAATGGGAGCTAGGAGGAATTATTTATGTAACACGGGTGAGCCACTTGGATACCTGCTGATATTCTTTTGTCCCATTGTAACTGTAAACAAACATGTGAAGCAATCCCAAGCTGAGAAGGGCGTTACTACTGAGTGTTCTCTCTGGGAAGCTTTGGGCCACAAGCCATCAAGACCAGAGTTGGTGATAGCTGAGAGCACAAGGAATTAAGAACGGACAGTGGGGGAGGGAGTTGAGTGCCATGATCAACTGCCACAATTGGGGTTGTAGTTAATTCTACTTACTTTTCTCAATGTTTATTTTAGAAAGAAAGGCTCACAGCGACGATGGAGTAGCTGCTCTCAAAACTGTGTGGGAAAACTGAGAATGAGCAGGGGCAGGCTCAGGGAGACCATCAGACAGTGATCTAAATTTGATATAAAGTAAAGGAGGACATGTGAGAAGTTTAGATGGATTGTCAGGCAGTCTAAGGAAGACTTGGCAAAGTTTTGGGGAATCTTTGAACCAAAGTTGTCTATCAGAGCAGACTTGTATCTCCTAAGAATGGGTTTGCCTTAGTATTCCTGTGACACCAAATCATTGGCTGAGAGCAGCCCTGGGAGGTGTTGCCTCAGAAGTAATAGATTTCAAAGCACAGTGGCTGAGGTTGTCATTTAAGTTTGTTCCCCATAGTTGAGTATCTGCAAGCACATTCTCCCAGATGTCACAGTCATTATTTATTTAAATCATAATGGTCATTTGAAGCATAGTATCTGCCTGACTACAGTTTGAGAATTCCTAGGTAAAATAGTTCAGATTGTCATCTCTAATAGTCTAAGCAGAAATCTCATATATCATCTTTACATATCATCTTTTAGATTCATTCAAACATCAATTCTGTCTGATTGTGGGCTGCAAAATACTCTTGACCTCTTACCCTGCTTTCATCAGTTCTTGACTGAACTTCATTTTCAACCTTCCAACTTATAGTATAAGTTCCTTAAAAGCTGGTTTCAGGTGAAATGGGAAACAACAGTCCTCATGTACAGCTCTTTCATGATTAAATGGTGTAATGCCTAGAGAGACTGGCAAATGGTAGATATCATTACTAGTGGCTAAAAATATTGAGTACATACTCAATACCAGGCACTGTTCTAAATATTATCTCAATTAAAATTCTAGAGGCTTTACTATATTTCAAAGGTGAGAACCTGAAGCAGAAAGAGATTAAATAACTTGCTCACATCACATTTATTAAGTTTTGGTGTCAGGATTCTAACTTAAGCAGTCTGACTGAACAGCACGTGCTCCTCCACTAAACTGTTGGCTACTCAATATATGTTACCTTTCCTTCATTTCCCAACTTTCTTTGTTCCCCAATTATATTGTTTTGTTTGTTTATTTTGTTTTGTTTGTTTATTTTGTTTTGTTTTAAAGGCAAAAAGTGAGTCTGGTTTGTATGGCTCATTTCTATATTCCCAGCAGCTAACACAATGACTGAAATAGAGCAAGTACTAGATACATGGGAATTAAATGAATGTGCATGTGGGAATATATTGTTTAAGGAAAGCCAGTCTTAGCTGTTACATGTGCAGACGAACTTAGTGGGGATCTGCTATAGACTGAATTGTGTCCTACTAAAATGCATGTGTGGAAGCCATCAACGTCAATGTGATGGTATTTGGAGATGGGGCCTTTGGCAGGCAGTTAGGATTAGACAATATCTTGAAGGTGGGGCCCTTCAAGTTGGGATTATAAGAAGAGTAAGAGACAGAGAGAGAGAGAGCGAGATTTCTCTCTTTCTATCATCAGAGAACACAACAACAAGGTGGCCATCTGTAAGCTAGGAAGAGAACTCTCATCAGGAACTGAATTAGCCAGCACCTCGGACTTAGACTCTTCCAGCCTCAAGAAATGTGAGAAATAAATATCTGTTGTTTAAAGCACACAGCCTGTAGTAACTTGTTTTAGCAGTCTGAGTTGACTAATATGGGCTATAAGCCCAAGACACAAATGCACAGGATTGATTTGTGTCAAGTCATGCTTTTGGAAAAGTGTTAGTGAAATGTGATTAGACAAGTAGAGATGAGGTTCAGCCAAGATCATGGGCATAGCTGATATAAAAATTTATCAGCAAACAGGTACATGGCAGACTGAGATAAAGTTAGGAATAAGGTCAAGGCCACATCAAGAGAATAGACAGGTTAATGTTTAGTAAATGAATGAAGTCAAGATCAGGGCTGCAAACTAGGACAGCTATGGAACCAGGGTCAAGACAGCAGTGGAAATAGCTCCTAAGGGCCCTTGTGCTCTGACTGGTACTTTCTCTAAAGACAGAATGCTCCTTAATTTGTGACTCAATGTGTTTCTCTACTTTGGGAAGAGGAAAAAAGGGAAAGAGGAAATTGAGGGCTAGGATTTGGGTTACCTCTGATGTCATATGTCAGGCTAAGAAAAATGTGGTCTCAAATAGAGACTAGCTACTGTATGACCCCATGGGAAAATTTGGGGAGACAAATAGCACCAACCACAGAGTTAGTATCAATTTTAAGCAAAACTACTATCTATGTCATGCAGTCTTGAACTGAAGGCTACCTTAGCATGAAGATGGGGGGAGTATAATTTCCTGGGCCGGAGAGCTTTTTGTTTAGAGCAATATTCAGAGAAGAAGGGCAACTTTGAGCAAAGCAGCCAACACTCTGAAGCTGAAGGATGGGTGTTCTGACTGGCAAAGAGAACAGTCATGTCCTCTCAATAGGGAGTGGGCGAGAGAGGGACAGTCACTAGAGTGTCTACCACATCTCACATGAGAAGAGGCACAGTCACTTACTGTCTTCCTTTAGGCTCCCAAACCCTTATCATGCCACATCAGTAGTTGTTTGTTCATTTATTCAATTATACTTCTTTAGTTATTTGAATCCCCCTTTTGTCTTAATAACCAGTTTCACAAGCTTTGGCCCTGAACCTATCTATCATATTCCATTGCAATACAAATACTGTTGACAGAATATTATTCTAAAATACAAGGAATATTTTTGTGCCAGTGACTTCATGTATTTCCCATAAATTTCAGGATAATACCTTTTGCAATCTATGCACACCCTTAATCATTTGACATAATTTTTAGCTATTCCATTTTTTATGTTCCGCCTCACCCTGCCTTGTACCTTATATCCCAGCAATACCCAGCTATCCATGATTCTCCAACTATGACTTCTCTCCTGCCTTTTGTCTATGCCTGGAGTTCTCCCTGTCCATCTGTGCTTCTAACAAACTCTTCCTTAAATGTCCTCTCATATCAAAGCTTATCTAATCTGTGTAGCCTTCTTTGATGCCCTCAGGCAAATTTAGGAACTTATTCTTCTGTGAACCCTTTGCATTTCTTTTTCAGAGCGATTTATAGCATTTAGCACTCAATGTTATAATTTTGTTGGCTGTGCTATGGGCTACATATTGGCACCTCCCCTGCACTTACCAAAATTCAAATGTGAAACCCTAATCCTCCATGTGATGGTATTTGGAGATGGTGCCTTTTTGGGGTAAGCAGGTCATGAGGGTGGAGCCCTCATGATGGGATTAGTGCCCTTAAAAGTAGAGATCCAAGAGAGTTTGGGAAGACAGCCCAATACAAGCCATCTCCCTCACCCAGATCTGCTGGTACCTTGATCTTGGACTTCCCAGCCTCCAGAATTGTGAGAAACAAGTGTTTGTTGTTTAAGTTACAGAGTCTGTGGTATTGTTATTACAGCAGTTCAAAATGACTAATACCAACGGTAAGGATCTTAATGGCAAGAACAGTCTTCTTGTCTCTGAATAAGCAATATTAGACACAGTCCCTGTCACACAGTAAACTCCTCAAAAACATGCCTTTAGTGAAACAATGCATGCAAAAATATTGGTTTATAGACTTTTCCTTGTCATTCATTACTCTATCAGTCATTCACCCTTTTTTTGATGTTATCATTGTTAGCTTAGCATTTTCCCAAACCTACACTTCTCTCCTCATCAGATGAATTTTGTCTAACAAGGAAAGGGAGTATAGTGTATACAATTGAGAAAGTGACTTACACACTGCCGATGGATACTAGAGGGAAAATGCTCTGAAAAAGAAGATAGAATATCCTTCAAGTCATGCTAAGTAGAGATTTCTCTGCTATTTCCACATGGGTCTTTCTTAGTGGGGCATCGATCACATGAAGCATTGTTTATGAAGCATTCCAGCTCCTGTGAAGTGGATAACATTCTTAGGCCACTAGGGGGCTACAGGTACTCCATTTGGGGGACTTTATTTTCCTAGCTACTGTTGTATGTACTAAAAACACAGGAAGAAGGCACCAAATGTGTTTGAGGAGAAGTTAAACAAATTCTGGATATCCTTATAAATAACATTTTTTTAGCTTGAGATCAGAAGCCAACACTATTTTGGCTTAATTCTGTCTTTGGACAGCAATAACAAAAGCTTTGGAGTAACAGAGATCCAGATTTCAGATCCGCTTCTGACACGTAAGAGGAGAGTGACCTTTGGAAACAGCCTATTGTATTTCTGAACCTCAGTTTACTTGCTGATTTGTAAATCCAGATCCTCTTGACACTAAATGACAAACAGACTTCAAGTGTCAAGTGAATGGAATATGTAACAAGTTCTCCATAAACATTAGCAATCGTGATTATTACTGTTTCTGTAACTGAAGAGTTTAGAGCTACAGTCCAGGGACTGAAATAGTAAAAATATCCTAGGATTGTAAAATGTATTCTCAATGTGTTGTTTTCTTTCCCCCGTCAGTAAGTTTCTAAAGGGGCTTAAGTGATTGGGACTTGTGTCTATTTTACACAGATAGCAAGGAAAGAAGACAGAAGAATAGCATCCATTCCACAGCCAGTCACATGGAGACAGAATCCACAAGGGAGCAAATAGATAGTGAGGACAGGAAAGTAGAGAGAACAGGTTGAAACCTGAGGCTTGCTGCAAAGAAGGGAAAGATACTGTGGGAAATTTTGCAGTTCTTATGCATATGCAGTGTATTACAAGGTCTCACTGCTTCCCTCCCTCTTACGGTGGATCTTGGAGAATTCTCTTTGGAAATTCAATCCCAGAATGATTCATACCTTAACCACTTCCCTTACTCATTTTTTTTTTCATTCATTCAGTTAAAAGATAGTAATTGAACAATTATTTGTGTCCCATATACTGACCCAAGAAAGGGGTCAAGATCTTTTTAATAAACATTTGATTTGATTCCTTCATGCAATACATGGCTAACATATTCCATAATCTGATACTATATTAGGGGTTAGGGACACAAGAGCAAAAAAGATAAAAATGATCCCCACACATATGAAGATTATAGTCTTTAAATAGAGACAAATAATAAATAGAAAAATCAAACAAATAATCACTTATTTATCCTAAAAAGATCCTAAAAGGGTCATAGGAGTTAAATGGGAGGACATGAGAACTAATCATGAAAGAGGGAAAGTGACTCAGGTACACTTAACCTGTTTCACAATTTTGCCAAAAGCCAACCTTTGGCAACTCTAATATAAGCCTGTGATTTATTCTTGGTACAAATTTTCCAATATGTTCCTATGATAAACTTAGGGAAAAGACACGGTTCCAGGAGTGTGTTCCATTAACAAAGTCTTCTGACACTGTCTGGAATGAGCAGTTTTTACATAAACATGAAATAAGGAGTCTTTGGGGACTTGCTCCTCCAGAGAGCGGAGATATTTTTAGTTGCAGGAGTTCTGGGATGTGCGGGGAGGATTCAGCCCTTTCAGGCAAGTATAACCAGCTTGCCTTTATGCTCCTGGTCCCAAAAGCACAACCGTTCTTACCTGATATACGTTTGAACTATCTTAAAGTTTGTGGTTTATAAAAATATTACTTGAAGAGACTGCACAGTGAAGTGATTAGGAGTGTAGGCTCTGTTGGTGTGCTGCCTGGGCTTGACCTTGACTCTGCCATTTACTTGCTGTGCAATCTAGGGCGAGTCACTCAGCATTCCTTTGCCTCATTTTCTGTGTGCAATAGGAATAAACAGAATCAACCTCCTGGGATTGTTATGAGGGTTAAATGAGATAATACTTATAAAATACAAAGATATCCTCATGCACATAGAAAATGGCTGGTAAACATTAGGTATTTTGTTATGTGTGCATATGTGATGTTTGCATTAAGTGTATATAACACTTGTATTACTTATAATATGCACTATAATACGCATTTTTTATTATACAGGAATACTGTACTAGATAAGTGTTCTTATACAGTACAAGTAGGCTGTCTACCCCTTCCCAACAATAAAGGCAATGATTTTCAAAAATAACATTTATCTGAAATATATGACATTGGTTTCAAAATTTCAGGATGCAATTATAAATGTTGCATAAAGATATGAAAAAAATGTTTACTAATAAGGCATTTTAAAGGGGCAGTTCATATAGGAGAAAAAGAAGAAAAAAATATTAGGTCCATTGAATTTCATTAGTTTCTGAAAACCATGGCATTGTCTACATTTCAGCAAAGGACATTTCTAACATGGCTGTCACCAAAGCCTTTCTTTCTAACTCAGAAATAAGTCATGTAGAGTATACCTTTTTTGACAGAAGAGCAGGTAATTGAGTCAGCTGCCTGAATTGTCTCAATAGTCTTTATATACTGCATATTGAATATTCAAGAACGGATTAAGTATTTTTAAGATAATCATTGCTCTTTCCTCCTCCCTCAAATGAACTTATAAAGCTTAACATTTATTAAAAAACAAAACAAAACAAAAAACCACTGAACTAAACACATTGATCTTCCATATCCTAGCTTTATTTTATAATCTCTTGCATCTTTGAAATTCATTTTTTGTTTGTTTGTTTGTTTGTTTTTGAAAAGCTTAACATTTATGATCTGTTTATTTTCACATGACCCTGTGAGATGGACAGGTCAGATCTTAATATCCCCATTTTACAGATCAGAAACCTGAGGTTTTAAAACTTTTCCAAATTAATAAAACCAGTGAGTTGCTTCATCACAAATAGAATTCAGATCTTCTCATACCAGCCCATCTTTTCATTTTATATCACTCTATTTTATATTTTGATATTCAGTTATATACCTAGCCCTGTCATTATTCCTCCGAGAGAGATTATATTAGATATTTGAAAACAAAAAATCTTATTAACCATAAAATATAACTCTGATTAAAATCTTACTCAATGTCAACCATTAACATCTTAGTTAAATGCCAAGATACAGAAAGAATATTTGGAAAATATTCCTAATTAATCAGTGTCATTCAATACAATATGTTTCCATAAAATGTCTTTTCTTAACTTCTTTTTTTATTTTTATGTTTTAAAAAAAATTTTGTGGAGTGGATAATTAGATTTTTTTTTTAAATGGAGGTACTGGGGATTGAATCCAGGACCCTGTGCATGCTAAGCATGCACTCTACCACTGAGCTACGCCCTCCCTACTCCCTTCTTACATTTTTTAAAATTGGTGCATTTCTTTCTATATAGAGTGAACTAAAATACTGGTTCTCTGATTTTTACTCAAGAATATGGACTTTGATCATTCATACAGAACGGAAGTATTTTCTCTTTCTATTGCACTCAAGCAGGACATAAGTTTCTCTTCATTTTATATTAAGGAATCACACGTTGAAATTGAGGGGGGAAGTTAGCTTTATTCTGCTCTGTGTTTAATAATATTCATTAATGGGTTCATAAGCACGGGAGGTAGCAGGCAGTTAATATTCCAGCTGTGAGTCTGGCCTCTAGATTTGCTAAATTGTACAGGCGTCTCCCACAGGGCCTTGTGTTTGCACATCAAATCTGAGAACTGATGATGTACATCTTTGGCAAACACTGTTCTCTACTTCTACGATTATAACCTGGATGGGATTGGAATAGGTTAAGGCACGACAAAAGTGTATCCTTGCACTTTGTAAGATTTGGAAGCACTAAACAAAATAACCATGGGAGGCTGGAGACTTAAGAGTTATGGGGAAAAAAAGAAAAAACCTGAGAATAAACATAAATACAGAAATCTCCTTTCTCTGATCCTATTTGTTGGTCTTTTCTTCAAATAAATTACTTGTTATCTTGCTCCAAACCCTAAATCACAGTAGTTCCCTCAGTCCGTGTTCTCTCATAATTTCTTATCTTCCTGATAATTTCAGAATCCTTTAAGTGTGGTTTCTCTGCCTTTAGTCAAACAAGCTGCCCACTAGGAAGTTCATAAAGACCACCCAGAGTATTTCAGCAGAAATACCCAACAGTGAGCTGATGTTCATAACTGCCAATCCCCATTTGCCTGGCTTCAGGGAAGCCTTGTATTAAAAAGTGCTGCCACATATTTTTAATTTCCCCAGTGAGTCCGCTCCTCTCCATGCTGCCCTATCAAAGAACTGGATAATATCGAAATGTGAAAGAAGGCATACTGTTCTGGAATTTACGTTGTTCTTTTTGTATCAAGAACAAATTTGTGAACATGGGGTATTGTGTCATATGAGCAAACGAATTAGATTAACAAAGAATTAAGAACACAATATTATATTCACAGTTAGACCACTTTCATGTAGACTGAATTGTACATAACTATTCTAATGTGGTTGTATTGGAAAGATTCAAGCACTGAGGCTAAATCTTTATAATCCTTTTTGTTCTTGTTAAAGCAATTACTTTGTATATTTGAATATTGTCTTTTTCTCACCTACTTGATCCAAATTTATTCGAAGTCAATGGGATTTTCTACTTCTAGGAAGACACTTTGGTGTGTAAGGTTTTTTTGGGGTTTTTTTTAGGAAAAATTTAAAATCAATCAGTACGGTAAACTAAGAATAAAATAGGTTAACCATAGATACTAACACTGGAGAAAAATTAATTAGATGAATCAATGTTTTTAATACATTTACACTAGAGTCAGATCAACTTCATGATGAATCCCTTCATTTGAACATCAGGAAGCAGTTTGTAAAATAGCCAGTTTATTAAAGAAGCAGAGTATAATAGTGCCATTCAGCCTCTCCTTGGACTTCACTACGTAGCACTTAGATCTGCCTTCTCCAGCTCTGCTGTAATTGAGCTATTGATATCTTAACTAGCAAAATCTGCTCTGACCCAGTTTTCAAGCCAACTTAATGTTAAATCAGAATGAGTATATTCAATTTCATTTGCCTGCATTAGCATCAATTCCCTTTTTCCTACACTACCACTAAAACGTGCACAACCAGGAGGGCTTAGAATCTCTGGGCGTTAATTCAGTTTGATCTCAGATACAACTCAACTCTGCTGAGGCTCTTAATGATTGAGTTTCCAATCAGGTTTTTCTCAGTTTTTATGTATCCTGAGTTATTCAAATGGACTAATCATTTGAGTTCTTTTTCTGAGTTCTTGTTTTAGAGATTCACCTAGCTCCCAAATTTCCCTGCAGCTGGGGTTCTTCCTTTCTTTGCCAGTCATTTTCCTGCTTAACTGAAATCCTGTTTCTGATCTCTAGTCCATGTCTAATGGTCTTGACAAGGACAAGCCAACCAGAGGCTCTGCCCGCTGCTGTCTAGACTCTGCCCAATAGAGACTCTACATTGGCAGTCTGGATTGGACTACTGGTTTCTAAAGTTCTTAGCCATCTCATCTAAATTGCATATTTTTTCTGACAGACTAAGATTCTACACATTTTCAAAGATACTGTCACACATTAGTATTTTAGAAATAGCTTTACAAATTCACAGTACTGAAAATTTTAAGCAGAATGTCACTCAGAAGACTAGCATGTCTTCATGTATTTTCCTCTTTTTATTAAAGTATAGTTGATGTACAATATTATATTAGTTTCAGGTGTTAAACAGTGATTCATTGTTTTCACAGTTTATGATGTATTAAAAGTTACTACAAGAAAATGGCTATAATTTCCTGTGCTATATGATATATCCTTATTGCTTATCTATTTTATATGTAGTCCTTTGTATTTCTTAATCCCGTATCTCTAATGTGCCCTTCCCTTCTTCCCTCTCTCCACTGGTAACTGCTAGCTTGTTTTCTATATCTGTGAGTCTGTTTCTGTTTTACTATATACATTCCTTTGTATTATTTTTTAGATTCCATATATAAGTGATACCATACAGTATTTGTCTTTGACTTATTTCACTAAGCATAACATTCTCTTGGTCCATTCATATTGCGCAGATGACAGAATCTCATTTTTTATGGCTGAGTAATACTTCACTATATATATATATATATCACATCACATCTTCTTTATCCACTCATCTGTTAATTGCTTTGGTTGCTTCCATATTTCAGCTATTGTAAATAGTGCTGGATGAACATTGGTGTGGGAGCAAGTATCTTTTTGAATGAGTGTTTTGGTTTTTTCAGATATATACCCGGGAGTGGAATTGCTGGGTGATACGGTAGCTCTATTTTTAGTTTTTGAGGAAACTCCCTACTGTGTTTCATAGTGCTTGCATCTATTTACATTCCCACCAACCATGTACAAAGGTTCCTTTTTCTCCACATGCTCACCAAAATTTTTTTCTTGTAGACTTTTTGATGACAGCCATTCTGACAGGGGTGAGGTGATACCTCATTGTGACTGTTTTTTGATTTGTATTTCTCTAGTAATCAGTGATGTTGAGTATCTTTTTATATGCCTGTTAGCCAGCTGCATGTCTTCTTTGAAGAAATGTCTATTCAGGTCTTATGCCCATTTATGATTGGTTTGTTTGATTTTTCTGATATTGAGTTATATGAGCTTCTTAATGTATTTTCTTTACTTTGTCTAAAGATGGGAGAAATATTATATGCTAAATACACTATGATAAATAAATAATAAAGATAAGGAAATAAGGAAGTTCTAGCACACCCAGAGAATTATCAAAAGAGATTTTTTTAAACATGATGGATGCAAACAAAAATAGTATAAAAATAAGAAAACAATTCAACTTGATAATTGTCTATGTTTTTTCATTTTCTTTTGTTTTAAAATTATTTGGCATATTAATATATGTCTGTAATTGGTGAGAGAAACTTAAGATATTAAATAAACAAAAAATGGTAGAAGTAAAAGTTTCATTCAAATAAAGTTATTTTAAGGATTTTAAAAACAAATTACAAAAATATATTTACTTAGGTCAAAGTTATTACTTTTTAAAAATGATTAGTATCAAATGAGAAAAGTAAGCTGGCAGTTCTATTGCCACACACTAAAATTTAGTAAAAAGTTTCTGTTTTCAAAAGAATATTGTATTAATACAGGGAATATCCAAACCAATCAATAAAATAGTAAAACAAGACATTTCAAAAATAGATCTGCATGTATGTGAGATCTTAAAAAATGACAAAGCTGTTATTTCAAGTCAATGGAAAAAGGATGGTTAATTTAATACATTGTTCTAGAAATGGATTAAGCCCATAATGATTCTCCCTCTGTGGCTGTAAAGTTTACCTGCTTCCCCTGAAATATTTGGCTTTGTGAAAGAAGGTGGATACCTGATCCAAATCATCTCCAGCAATACCAAAAAAAGGATAGGGATGGTGTAGACATCTGATAGGAAAAAATTTGTATTCAGACCAAACTGACTCCATCACTAAGCTGTGTGATTTTAGCAAGTTTTATAATCCTTCTTAGAAAATTAACAATTTCAGCTGGACTTTCAAAATTGTTGATATAAATTTCATTATAGTATTCTTTTATAATTTAATGTCCTCTATTTATGTTTATTACCTGGTTCTCATCCTTTATAAGTTTTCTTCATGCTTCCCTAATTCTTTCATTTTCTTTACACTTCAAGATGATATTGTCTTAATAGATCTTTGCAAAGAATGAGCTATTTGTTTTATCATTCAGATCTAGAATTTTGATATGTAATTTACTACTTTCTTCTTTTTACACTTATAATTTTCTTTTAATATAATATTTATATTTGTTTCTATAGCTTTGTGAGATGGAATCTGATGTTTTGCCCTTGTATTAACTTCCTCCATGGGAGTTTAGTCATCCTGGCATTGTTTTTTGTGTGTATGTGTTCATTTTTCTTTTTCTCTTTTTCCTTTTTTGCCTCTTATGCAGATAGATTTCTTTAACTATTTAGGATTTGAGTTTGTGTATATATATTGATGGTATTGGCAGCCTACGCACCTTTCACTGCTTCCACATGTTCATGTAGCATCTGATTAACTCACAGCAACAGCAGCTTTGATGGCTTTGTCCATGGTGTGTGGTTAGAGACAGAAGAGTTTACACATTCACTTCAGGTTGGCAGTGTGTTTTCCCACATGGGAATTTATTTTCCTCTTCTTTCTGTGAAGCTTAATTACTTGGAACACATTCCCAATTCCCCGGAACACTGACCATTTCCAATGTCAGAGCTACTTCATCTGTCTGTTTGTGGTTCTTCATCTGAAATGGCACTGATTAGCTCTTCCTCAAACTTTAAGTAATAATTGGATCAACTTCCCATTAGCTCCACTATTATCTCTGTTTCCAATATGAGTCTTGGTGTTTAGATTCTACAGTTCTTTGGAAAAAAACCTAACTTGTTTAAGTTTCACACTTTCAGTTATGCAAGGTAAGTAATTTCTCATAGCTATTGGATTTTGGCATCATTTTGATTCTATCTACATTTTCTTTTCAAGAAATTGTTCACAGATATGATCAGTCGATAACTTCCCAGGCTATTGATTTTGCGGAGGATTTATTTACTTGTTCTGTTTGTTTGTTTGTTTTTGTTCTTAAATATTTATTGTCGAGTTGGTGGAATTTTTGAGAGAGAAGTCAGCCATTTTGCATTTTATACCTCCTGTTCCTGTCTACTATAGAACCAAACCTCATCTGAGGGTAGTGGTTCTCAAACTTCAGCCTGTCTCACAATCACCTCAGTGTCTGATGTAACATGTAGGAGGCGAGGCCTGAGAATCTGTACTTCTAGCAAGTTTCCAGGTGATGCCATTTCTACTGGTCAGGGAGCCACATTTTGAGCATCACTCTTTGAGTATCCATGCCTTCAAGTAGGTCTAGACATTAATATACATCCTCAGCTAAAACTTCTGAAAACATGGCATGAGCTTTAAGATTTATTTGTTTGAAACATTTATTTTCAGTTGAGGAAAGTTAGAATCAGTGAAACTAAGGGATTTGAACAAAGCTGGTTGACTGGTCATCTCAGGAAAACCCAAGTATCATATTTGGAGCAGGACATACATTAAGTGACCTTATCTTCTTTTTTTAGATATAGAATTTCATTATAAATAAGTGTTTGGACTTTCAATTTAGGAAGACAATCTTGAATTTTAGCAGTAAATTATTGGGAATTTGATATCAATGGCTGCTGTTCTGTCTGTTGGTGCACTTTTTTTTCCATTTGTGTCTCAAATCACCTCTGTGAACATCTAGTGTTAGCACAGTTAAACACTGTGCTTAACATGTGCCAACAAACACCTCCTCCCTCTTCCCCTTTTGATCCTTTGGCTTCTTTCCTTCTCCATTTAAGAAAAAAAGTCCTTATAATATCTGTCCAGGTCACAGACTTTGTCCTTTCTCACTGCTGTCACTTAATTGACAGTTTAAAGTAGATTATATTTAAATATTACACATACTACTTACCATTAAGTTATAATTGCAGTGAAATTTAAGCTAGAATCAATATTAAGTGCTCACCCAAACCACTGTATTCAACTTGATTAATGATTGCAATTGATTGATGTGAATTAAAAATGGCAGAGCATTTAAAAGCATTACAATGATCAGCTACATTTAATTTTCACAGCAATACCCTTGTAGACTATTTCACACGTTAATGGTCCTAGAGTTCAGAATTCTATATCAGGTTCTAGAAACAGTAATCAGAGATTTAGGGCAATATTCTTCTCTCTGTTGCTTAAAATATCCAAATATAAGAAAACTAAATTTCCTTATTTAATATGAATATTTTAGCTGAATTACATAAATATTTACTAGTATCTACAAATTTCCACCTAAAGTTGTTGAATAATAATGCTTCATAAGAATACACCTAAGAAGAAGAAAGGAGTAGACACAGGGTATGTTAAAACTACATATTTCAAACATTCAGGGGAAAAGTTCATGTTTTACTAAACTTTTCCATAAATAAAATCAAAAGACAGTAATTTATAGCCAGGCTTTCAAATTTGGGCTTTACTTAACATGTCTAATAAATAAAGGCCAAGGAGGAGTGCAAGCATATTGTGCTTCAAGTCTTGAAACTGGCATCCCAAAGTGATATACTGCTCTGGGTATGCATGACATTTGGAATTACATTTGGTCTTCCTTTCTCAAATACCAATAGAAAGATTGCTTACTTGGTAAGTGTAGGTAAGTTAAATAGATTTTTATTTTTATAGTATATCTAACAGCTTTTCAAGGGAAAAAAAAAACCAAAGATAATCCAATTTCTACCTTAAAATGAAGTTAGATTGGAGGATCGATACAGTGAACATATAGCCAAAATTTCCTCCTAAAGTTTTTCTTAAAAAAAAAAAAAAAAAAAAAACTTTATCAGAGCTGAAAAGAATTCTGGTTTTTTAACTAACTCTTATTTTGGCTCTCATTATATCAAAAATGGAAAATAGCCAGTTGTGGAGAAAATGTTAATGGTTTTGCAAGGTACAGGAATGTAGTTTAAAACTTAGATATGTATAGAGTCAGCCTTTTTTACTGCCAAAATGAATAAACCTCTCAGTGAACCTCAGAAGTTCACCTTGAAGTTCATGGTGAAGTCAACAGAACATTTAAGCACAAAAGGAGAACAAAGTGGAAGTAAACATATTTCCACCAATTACAAGATACGGTGGAACATTATTAATTCTAACTCACTGAATTAAGACCTTGTAATGTCAGTGCAAGTGTGTTTTAGGGGTAGGAGTGGAGGAGTGAGATATGTTTGCTAGCTGAAAATACTGTCTGGACATTTAAAAAATGTCTATACAGCACACTTTTTGGCTTAGATTATTGAAGAAGTCAAACTATTTTCAAACACTTAATACAACATCAGTCTGTATTTGAGAAATGAGGTAGTCCCATATCATTTTTGTTTTTATCAATTTAAAACAGTCTAAGATGGTTTTTGATAGATGATTTCATCAAAGTTCTATACATTCAAAGCTTAAAAAAGGTTTTAAAATTCTATTATAATTATCTAATCTGTTTTTACACACTTTTTTCAAAAATATATTAAATTTAATAATATTTAAGAAACATTTCTGAAAAAGTACATATTTTGAAGCAGTATGTTATTTTTTCTCATTGGCTTATGTTATAAAATTTTTAATTTATTTATATCTGACAAGGAATATTGAAATTTGAAATGTGTTTCATAATGGCAAGAAGCATTAAAATATCTTACTGATTCTGTTATAGTGCTCCTTTTGAACATCTATAGTTTTAGGTTGTAGAATTTTAGGATAGAGTTATCTTATAGTAATTTGATCCTGATAAAGGACTTTTGTTTATATGTGCTTATTTCTGCCTGATTAGTGTTACTTCAACACAAATCTTACTAATATGAGAATGAGATCTTACATTAAAAACTTGAAACAGGTTGCAGTATAAATCCACTTCTAAAGACACTGGGTTATTCATTAATTATAAAAATAAGTTCAAAGAGGAAAATATAAAGATGAGAAAAATTTTCCAAATCTATCCAAAAGAAATAATTATTTTTAACATGGAAGTTATTTATTACTCTTAAAAAGATGTATACACTTCAATAGACTCTGTGCTTAAAATGGCAGTTTTCAAATATGTATTATGATATATTCACTTAATAAAATGTTGAGAAAACAAAAAATAAAATAAACTTAGACCTGTACTTACTACAACAGACCAGAAAACTTGTAAGAAAATTAAATGCTTCAATTTAAAATTGAAAACTGCGATAGACAGACACATTTGTACTTCACATTTGTTTTTGCCAATCACAGTATTTACCAGAAGCAATCTAAAAAGATATAGTACCTGAATCCCTTTCTCTTCCCCAGAGCTTCAAGAAATGGAAGACATTTAGATATAAACACAATGTAGAACAAAATATGCAGAAGCAAAGAGCTTTTGTGTTTGCAAAATAATAAAGCAGAGGACCCAGGGATTGAAGGATATCCTCAACTTTGTGCTTCTTAGTGTTGGGCAGTCCGAGGCAGAAAAGCTGAACCAGAGGAAGCCGGCCTCAGAGCCACCGCATGAGGCTTGGAGCGCTGTGTGAGGCTGCCAGTGCCTAGCAGTATCGGATCCCAGCAGAAGTTCCCCATAGGGCACCAAATACTAGATCTTTCAAATGTATTGTTTCCTAATATAAGAGCCAAATTAAGTTCTCAAAAATGGAGTCATTTGCAATTCTCACAGTATGCACGTACACAGTGTATGAAAATTTGCTTTATTCAGTAATGTTATTAATTTGGTAAAAGTATCTAAACATACTTGGGCTAATAATTATGACCAAAACCATGTTTACATTTGGTGATATACATATGTTAAACCCAATTTGGGTAACATTATGTACAATAACCTATTCTTTTACTAATTTACTATAAATAAGTATTTTAGGAATTATTTGCTATCACTTGTTATACTTGCACTCTCCATGGCAAGCATAGAGATGTGCTTTGCATATAATCATGATGAAATCTTTTTTTTGTAGACCAGAATATTGACTATTTGTAGGTACACCAGCATTAATTTTTTTTTCACAATTACTATCATTAAAACCATTTCCCTTCTTCACTCATGGGTCACAAATTACTCTTGTTCATATAAAAGAAAATTGCTTTCTAGGAGAGATTAATATCTCAATGTCACTATGGCAGGATATCTAATGGTCTTGTATGAATAACAAGATGATGTCCTTTCCTGAGCTTAAATAACATACACTTTTAGATTGTAATATGTTTAGTGGCTCTTTTGTTTATCTAGTAACATGTCTTCCTTTTGCATTATTTGGTTTCTTTAGTAGTACTTTGCTGATTTAACTTTCATTTATAACATAACATTTAAACCCTAAGAATTAGAGAGGGTTGAAAATTAATTTTCTTTGTCATAAATCTTAAAAGGATTAGAAAAATCTTTCTATTCCATAGAGCAAGGAGACAATTTTCCATTTCCACTAATATTATGGGACTTAGAAATTTTCAATCAAAAATTGAGTTTAGTTATGATTGGCTATATGTTAATTCTAAGTAAATTCAAATGTACTGGGATGGTAGTCTAATGACATAATGTTATTTATTTTACTTTGCACTTCTATGTTCATTTTAGCTGCAAAGGACAATCAATAACTGAGAAGTCTTTAGTGTTGGTTTTTTTTTTTCCTAAAGTTGGTTGAATTCTTAAAGCATTTTTTTCCTGTAAGGCAGAAGCATTTTCTAGAATAGTTTTTGTATCACTCAAAAGGGGCATGAAAATGGAATAAATGGAAATCAAGGTGTGTACTGTTAATACATGAGAGAAAGTACAAAGAACTATGTAACAAATTTTACTTCCCTTGTTTTCAGCTACAAAAACTAGAAAGAACAGACTAAATAACACAGAGGTAAAAGTTGGGTGAAGAAAGGATGAGAACACATGTAACTGTCTAAATGAGATAAGGACACTAAATGCAGAAAACTTATCCTACAGTATCAAATGAATTCATAGGTGTAATTTCAGAACACCTGTCAGTAATCCTAACAAACTCATAATAAAAGGAAAATATGCCATAAGACTAATGATGGGCAAATGCTTTCAAACTGAAGGGAAGACTAGAAACCAGAAATGACAGGTAGATTCTGAGAAAATTCTAGAACAGATTATATGTTTATGAAAGTCTCATTAGCATAACTTAAGAGCTGCAACTTCAGAGGAAGGAAAAATATGAGAGATATTCAAGATTCAATGGGATGTCATTAAAATGAATATAGAATTGTTGCCTAAAGCTAAAGAAATGCAGACTCCACTGAGAAATCAGTGAAGTTTGCTAAATCTGAATAGGTGTGAAGATTTTCATCTAATCATATCAGATTAAAGAATATCAATTGAGTAGTAGGGAGACTTGGACACCCTTGTTGTCTATAAAAATGTGGTGGGTAGAATGTCTATATGGGGCTAGAGAAAACTTAAGAAGATACGTATTGCCCCTAGATCTCTTGCCTGTCTCCAGTTTGGATAAACAACGTCAACTCTTTGAGATGGTCAGTCTTAACATTCACGAATTATCATTCTAATACCCTCAATTTGCCTGAGTTGCTAACATTTCTCCTAGAGTTAGCAGATTTTCTTCTCAACCCCCACAATATTTTAAAATTAAGTTTAAAAATAAAGTAAATTAAACTCAAAAGACTAACTCAGTAGTTTAGAGATTTTTAATTGTCAGAATTAATCAGACTAGGTAATCTGTCAGATTTTAATTTGAACTAAAATATGCACTTACTGGACTTTTGATTATGTCAGCCAAATAATACGATATTCGATAAAGTTTGTAAATGGAACTGGGATGTTTAAGAGATCTGGATTGACAATATACATTATTTTAATTTGTGAGATTAACATTAGATATTTAAGCATTTGGAAGGATTTTCTTGTTAGCATTATATGTTATCCCAGCTCAGCACTCCAAATTACTATTACAAAATTAGATATAGTAAAGTTTAAATACATTAAAAAAGTTCATGGATGTTTGATAAACTAAGTAAATACATGAGACTGAAAAAAACCATAAAGAAAATCTGAAGGGAGTGCTTCAGAAAGAAGAAAAATGATACCAGAGAGAAGGTTGAATCTACACAAAGAAATAAATAATCTTAGAGATGGAAAATGTGTGAGTAAATGAAAAAACTTTTTTTTATTTTTAATCATTTATAAATAATTCACTGTTTAAATAAATAATAACAATGAGGAGCTTATAACATGTATAGAACTAATTATAGGATAACCATGGAACAAATGAAGGGAATGATGAAATTATCATATTTTAGGTACTTATGCCATATATAAAGCAATAAAATATTATTTTAAGGTAGAGAATAAGTTAAAATGTATGTTGTAATTTATAGATCAACATCAAAAATTAATAACACAAATATGATTAATAGGCTAATAGTGGACATAAATGAAATCATAATAATGGTTCAGCTAATCCAAAATAACTAAAAAACATTGAAAAAATATTAAGGAATAAATGGGACAAATAAAAAATAATAACAAGATATCTATAATTGGAGATACTGTCAGATTGGATAAAAAAGCAAGGGCCATATATATATATATATGTTGTATATATGATGCAGAAGAGTACTCAAAATATTGGTGAATGGGTTCAGTGATTCAGTTTGTTCACAAGAGATGTTTTATGGAGTCATTTTTGGGTCCCGTCATGTTGAAATTTTATTTCAGTGATTTGAGTGAAGACATAAAAAAACAAAACAATGTCAAGCTGCTTAGCTAATGCCACATATAATAAAATCAAGATTAAAAATAACATATAGAAACAGTGGACATAAACCAAAGTAAAATGTAAAAATGAAAGTGAAACCTTGAAATAGGTGCAGAGCAGTTAACAACTGGCTTATCAACTGGATATCATAAAAGATCTTGGGATCTGTATTAAAAAAAATTAACACTTGCTGAATGTAACATGGTGTCCTGAACTAACTCTTGGAACAGGAAAAAGATTTTAGTGGAAAATGGTGACATATGAATAAAGTCTGTAGTTTAGCTAACAGTGTTATACGAATGTTAATTTCTTTTATATAAGATGTCAGCATTAGAAAAACTGTAATGTAGGGCATATGAGAACTGTACTGTAACTCTTCTGTAAATCTAAAATTTTTTCAAAATAAAAGTTAAGAAAATGAATATGTTTCAATAAAATACACTGGCATGTAAAATATTTAGAAGAATAGTTATTTCACAATACAGAAGTAAATTTTCCTTGGTAAAGGAGCAAGTAAATGGAGGAATTTGTGAAGATAATTGAGTACTTCCTATGTACCAGGGCTTTACATGGATTATTACATTTTATTTTCGTAATAACCATTATAGTTGACATACTACTCTCATCATTTTACAGGTGAAGTTAAGTCAATTGCTCGGAGCCAGTAAGTTGCAAATCTGGGATATAAAACTAAGTTTATATAACTATAAAGGCCAAGATTTTCCCACGATGCCATAGTAGCCTCTAGTGTTACAGTTTAACTGTCTTCTGCACTAACCTTAAATTTTATTTTCATTTTATGTTAATTTTAGGATGGATGTTAAAAAGTAGAGTGTATTAGAAGAATAATTAGAATTAAAAGGGGGTCAAGAAACAGAGGTTTAGCCCAAAATTTAAAAAGGGGAAAATTAGATATCTGAATATATGATCATTATAATCAATAAGCAAGGCTTTTGTCTCTTCAGAAGTGATCCATATAGATTTATGAGAGGGGTGCATATTTCATCTTAAAGGAAAATATGCTTTAGCATTAGGTTGTTTAATAATAAAATGAGCTGTCTTTGAAATCTTGCTAGCAGTGTTATCTAAGTAGAGGCAGGAAGTTTTCTCCAGTAGAGGTCTATCATTTTAAGAAGAAATAATTCATGCAAAGACATAGTGGTATGAAAAGCATTTAATATTTAGGAAATAGAAAATACTAATGGATAGCAGGATCATAGATTCTGGTACCAATGGGAATTGCTTGGGGATTTTTCCATCACAGTGAAAGACTGAGAAATATATTCTAACTAAATCCTACTGTTATGACTTGGAGTGCCATTATAGATCCATTAAGTAGTCACCTGAAATAATTTTAGGTAGCAAGAAAATTTGGTGATAGTTTTGTAAAGTCAGATTAAGAACTAGTATCAGCTAATTCCCTTGCAAAAGAAGGAAGGATGAAAACAATTAAATTAATTTGTTATTTAATTAACAACAATTAAATACAATACAGTTAAAACAAGCTAAACACTTATTACATATTAAATATTATGCTTGATATATTTTATTTAATTATGTACTCTATTTAAAAATAATAAAAATCAAATTCTTAAATCGAGGAAAACCATATTAACTTACTAAAACAATTTTACCTCACAATTCTATTTCACTTCTGGCACAAAGTCATACTGGGCTTCATTGGTGAGCTAAAATGGGTACAAAATATAAATATTTTCCTTGGAAAAACACCAAAACCACAGAGAACCAAGACTGTTTAGTTCTTTTAGTTTAAGATTATCATCTCTCATACCATCAAGAGATGCAACCCTTGAATCTTTGTTGTAAATGCCCTTTCAATATAAATGAAGGCTCTGAAGGCAAGTTTTGATAAAGGAGCCTGGAACAAAATTGATGCTGCTAGATGGCTGAATTGGAGGTTAAAGTGGGAATCCACAGGTAGGAGGATGGACATGCACAGAAGAGGAGACCTAGGGAGATGCATGCAAATTGCCTTAAATATTTGCCTTGAATACCTCTATTCATTATTTTTCAACTATCTTTATCATATCCTATAAAATTACAACCATGTATTTTGAGTTAAGGAAAATATGAGTACTGTCATCCCTAAATTTTCCCTAACTTGAATATGAAATATGAATAGGGTAAACTGGATATGTGATTATAAAGATACGCATATCATACACACTTTCCTAGGAAAGATAAATCCAGTAGCTAGAAGTTGTATCCTTTTTAGGAGGTGCTTTTTAAATAAAAGTTAATTCTTGACTAGTTTTCTTTTTATGCAGAAGAATTTCAGAATTTCCTTTTAAAATAAATATACATATTCAAGTAATCTCAATAGTTGATTGTGATTAATTAATAGAGATCTAGCTGTGGCCTTTATTATACCTGTGATGGTTATTTGTATGTCTCAGATTGACTAGGCTATGGTGCTTAGACGTTTGGTCAAATATCAGTCTAGAATTTGCTGTAAAGGTATTTTTTAGATGTGATAAACTTTTAAAACAGTACACTTTGAGTAAAGCAGATTACCTCCCATTATGTGGGTGGGCCTCATGCATTCAGTTGTAGAACTTAAGAAACAAAAACTGAAGTTCCCCCAGGAAGAAGGAACTCTGCGACCAGGATGCTTTTAACCTGATACTGCAACATCAACCCCTCCCTGAATCTTCATTCTGCCAACCTGCCCTGTGGATTTCAGACTTGCCAGTCCCCACAATTACACAAGCCAATTCCTTAAAATTTCTATCTCAATAGATTATATATAATATAGATAGATAGGTAGGTAGGTAGGTAGGTAGGTAGGTAGGTATGTAGATAGATAGATAGATTGATTGATATATATAGATCAATCTGGAGAGACCTAATACCAATACCTCTACTAGAAAATGTGTCATTGCTTTTGTTTGCCTGCCCCTTTGGCCAGCTGCATGCATATTATCACTGTACAAACCTCAGGGGCACAGAGAATCTGAAATAAGTGCTGAGTGATCACAGAACACATTCTCTGGGCAAGTGCATCCTTTTCATTATGTGACAACCACAGCCTTCGTTTGTGTTGTTGTTCTTGTTCTAGTTTTTGTCCTTATGGAAATGCTTAGTTCCATTCTGCATGATATAATTCTGTGTGTTTTTTGTTCTGATTTTTAATTTTCACCCCTAGGCACTAAAGCCTGAGAAAACCATTGTTTTAGGTTTATTTCTAATACCAGTCTTCACAGAAGAATTGAAACAATTTGTAATCATAGACTCTATATCTTTCATTCAACAGACAAAAAGAACTCTTTTCAGAGTTTTTGATTCTCAAATACAAATAAATCAAAGAGAAAAATCAAACGCACCCCACTCTTGTCAAGATATAAAAGCACACACGCACACACAGTTTTAGAGTGATACACATCTCAGTGTGTCTTATGCAAATAGGAAACTTTTATTGTATGTATTATTTTAAAAGTACTTATTTATATAAAGATAAATCAAGCATATAATAAAAAATATAAATTTTTACATAAAGGCTTAAAAGCAAATACAAAGTCCCCGTCACCATCAAACCATTTCCTGAGTACTATTCCCTGCAGAAGTTCTGATTAGAAAATTTTAGTATATTGTTCGAAGAAAATGTATGCATATATACCAGCATATGAAAGCATACTACTCTATATGTTACTTTGCATCTTGACTTTTAATTTAATGAAAAGCTCATGCTAAATCATAAAATCCTCACAACAGCACTATGAAGTGAATATTCTTATTCACTTTACTTGGCAAATGAAGAAACTAAATTATTTGGCACCAAGATGTTAAGTAACTTGCCCGAGATCACACAGCTTGTAAGTGGCAGAACCAGGGTTCAAGAACTGACATTCTGAACTTCAGATTCTATGCTTTTAGCTCTTCATTATAATGTCTTAAGAATCTTTCTTCATCAAAAGATGTATATTTACAATATTGTTTTGAAAGACCATATGGCTTCAGAGATATTTTTTAAAATAAACATTCCTTTATTGAAAGAGTACATAGCATTGTTTTCAGCATCCCTGTGGTAGAGCTATAGGAATGAGATACCAGCCTAGAAGCTTATCAAGTTAGCCTTTGTAACTTAGTTAAACTTAATTAACTTCTTTAACTAAGTTAAAATCATTCTAACTTAGTCAATCTAACTTTTAACTTAGTGGAGGTAAGCACTCTCCATACACTTTGTTGAAATACTAAGCTGGACAAAGTTTGTAGAATAGTAGCAAGATCTGCCTTAAGTCTCTCAAGGTGTACTTAGGATAGGGGAATGCTGTGCCCATACTGTTGGTTGGTGTTTTTTCCTGTCATTATTGCGGCTACCGCAGTCACGGTTCCTAGTCAGTATGAGGCTATTTCTTATTAATCCCCTTGGCAGACTATTCTCTGCCTCCAGATGAGATCTTCAGACTAAACTCCTTACTGGGTAGTGAGAAACTGTGGATAAAGCTATCTCAGGCATCAGGATTTTTCTCTACTTGAAGGCTGTACATGCTATTTTATCTTATTTATTTATGTTTTAATCATGTTTTTACTGAAGTATAGTTGATTAACAATGTTGTGTTAGTTTCTGGTGTACAGCATAGTGATTGAGTCATATATATATATACATGTATATATATATATATATATATACACACACATATATATATATATACACACACACACACACACACACACACATATACACATACATATTCTTTTTCATTATTGGTTATTATAAGGTATTGAATATAGTTCCCTGTATTATTAAAACACTCTATCACAAATTTTCAGAAATAAGTTCCCAAATTATTTCCTTCAACTCTAAAGATACCTACCTTGCCAATTATCTTTGTTCAGATAATAAAATAGAGTTTAAGTTCCTTTTCATTGCAAAAAATGAGAGCAAGCCAAAATTCACTTACAGTAAAGAAAGTAAGACTTTATGCAAAATATGATGGTTATAAGAATTCAGATTGCTAAGGTTCACACAGTTCTCAGAAAGCCAGAGTCCCCAGCCTGTCCTCTCCTAGACGGAGAGGTGTGTAGGCATCTTCCTAAGCTTCTGAGGAGACAGAACATTTTGCCAATTATCACCTTCCATGTTTCATTTAATTACTATCATATTTAATAAAAGAATGCAAGCTAGTCTTCAAAGTGAAAATTTTAAAACTAATTTTACCTTATGTTAAAATCCCTGGTAAGTTGAACATTAAATGTATTATCCTTTCTCTGCATTCTCCAATGTTTTCCTCCCTGTATGTACATTATTTTTCTAATTGGAAACATGCACCACCTCTCAAATATTTTAAAGTATTTCCTTAAGTTGTATGTCCCATGGTTAACAAATAGTTCTTAGAATGTCTATTTTTGCCAAGTAAACAGTCATAGAATTTCTAATAAATGCAAGCATATTTTGATTGTGATATTAAATTCAGTACAAATGGTAAGTATAGTTCAAAGCTAAAGAAAAATGCTAATTTTGTTTTTATTTTTCAAATGTTCAGATAACAGAGGCTATTACTCTGTAATAATTGTTCTACTGCAGCTGTGTATAAACTTACCTCTTTTTGGCTGATAAATATTACATGAGAAAAAAAGGAGTGTTTAAAACATTTCTTACAAGTTAAGAAAAATTTTTATCTAATTCTTATATGTGTTCTTGAACTTTCTAAATGCTATACATTGCTGCGTGAAATTTAGGATAACATATAAAATACATACTAATAGGAAATTTTCCCTTTCAAAAGACTTCATTTCTAAAAAGAGAATATAAGACTTTCAAAGAAGTGACATTTTTACCAAAAATCTTGATCTATCGTGACATGTTATCTAACTCTCACCTTGGGTGTAATTTACAAAATTGGTTTGAAGGCATTTGAGGAAGGTATGGGAGCCATGGTCTGCATTACTGATAAATTTATCCAAGTACTTGATAGTCCATTAGGTGAATGATTCATCTGAAAGCAAGCAGACCGATATCCACACAGCGTTCCAAACACACAACCAATTTGAGAAGCAACCAGACAGCGGTTACCTACTTAGGGTCTGCCTGTGACCACATAAGTAATGCCTCACGTTCCCACTTCTAACAAGATTATATTTGCTGCTTTCAAAAATTGCTGTTTTTTTCTTGAATAGATGAATGTCACATATGCTGTAATTAGAAGGCAACTAAAGACTATCCAATTCAGTGAAAAAGGGTATGGAGGGGGAGAGAAAGAGCTGTAATACAGACAGAAATATTTGAACTAATGAGTCAACATTGCCTGAGAAGTCTTAGGTACTGTCATTAATGTATCTTAAATTACAGTATCTGAAATCTCTGGGCCTGAATTCTTCCCTGCTCCCTACTCTCTGATTTCCCTGGTGATTTCACACAGAGACTCAAAGTTTCATTTTATAAATTTCCCATGATAGCAACTCCACGCTCAGTAGTCCTACAAATATACTTAGGCATATTTGTGATTTATTTTGTGTTAAGTGCTAAAATATTTATTTGGGCTCAGTGGTGACTAAATCCTGAGAAAACAATGTAAATACCTTCAAATTTTATTTTTAGTTTTGGAATTACCATTTTCAAAAGAATTTATAATTATCTATTTTTTGATCATAATGTTCTAATTAGCCTCTTTTTTTTTTTTTTGCAAATTAATAATCCCTAGGTCTGTATCTTGTAGACTTTATACTACAGATATTTACAGGCCTAATTCACATAATCCTTCCAAATGGCTTATCTGCTTACTATTGACAGAACCCTGGGCTGCTGTGTTGCACAATTCCAGCAGGTGCATTCATATAATCTATGTGAACAGTGCTTCTGGAGTTTTGCAAGGTGCAATCTATTCACATAAACTATAATGGGAAAATGCCTTCTGGAGTTATGTACCACAGTAGGATGGCTAGGCCCATCATGTTTTTTTTTTTTATTATCTGCTCCTTTGCTCTCATTATACGTTCTGTGCTAGTAATCCCACCACCAAACTCCAGACTACCTAAATGAGGTTAAACCTTATATTTCAATGCCTAATTTAAAGGTTGCCATGTCAGTGAGCCTACCTAATGAATGAAGTTGCTATGTCCTCCCCTGTGCTCCAAAAGCCATTTGTTCTTATAAGAGGTCAGCAGTCCCTCTGTTGCTTTATGTGTGTGTATTGCCTTTCCTGCTTGAGAATGAAATGTTTAAGGACAAGAATCATGATTTGCTGATCTTTGAGTAAGTATGTCATATTGCTTGCTTCATGGTTGGGCTAGAAATAATTTGCCAAATTGATTTCAATGAAATGAGAATTCTCATGTAACTCAAGAAAGTACTTCAAAATACCTATTGGCCCTTAAGGTAAAAAATAATACCCAAACCACTTACCTAAAATTTCATTCTTAAAAATCACTCTCATTTTAGGAACATATTCTGTTTCATATGTTTTGTTGATGTGGCTCTGTGCACAATACAAAATACAGAATCACCAGACTCAAACACAGGTTCCTTGGAGCAATGTCTTCCTATTTCCCTGCTTGATTATTCCTCCAATGGTCACAGGAATGCTAAACTAAACCCACAAAACTTACATAATTCTTTTTTTAGTAATGCTTCCAAAGCCTAAGCCTGCTCCTTATAATACAAATTAAAATCTGTACATCAGAAATTCAGAATATTATCTTAAAGATCAAAAAAGGGTCATCTTCCATAAATGCAGACACTGATCCCTGTTTCAAGCAATTTTCTTTGATCTACTGTAAGTTATGTGGGTGCCAGTTTCCTACTGTGTGCAGAAATTTCACCAGGTAAGGGCAAACCGATCAGGTAACTGTCCGTTTTTTAAATAAATCATAACACAATATAAGACAGTGTGATGCTAAGAAAAAATATGACAATACAAATAGCTAATTGATCTTTAATTATTAGACATCCCATAAGATTTTAGAAGGTCTAATTGGTACCCTTTAGGTAAACAGCTGCAGAAAGCTGATATATGGAGAAATGTATACAATAAGGAGAAAGCCAGTTCTGAGATTTAGACAAGTTGGATTTAACAGGTATTTATTGAGAACCTATTATACTCCTGGCTCTAATACAGAACTATGGTTAAAAGTAAAGAAAACATAAAAATTTCTTCCTTCAGTATAGTAGGAAGAGAAATTAATGCTGAAGAAATAGGTTGGGGCTTGATTGTTAGATGGGCTTTAAATTACATGTAATTATGTTTCTTCTAAACCAACCTAATCCCATCATTTGTAACAAATCTTGGCATTTATCTGTCTTATTCTAAGGGGCTGTCAACCAGGAATAGCAAAGGTGCTTCCTGGCTCATCAACACTACATCTGAGTATGCAGTTCCAACTGCAGCTTTAGTTTATGCCTCATCATGTGACACATTGTGATGGAAGTGCCAATAGACCCCAATAGATTGTGTTGGCTCTGAAAGCCAGTTTGAACATTTAGAAGCTGATCTGGCAGAAGACACTTCCCTAAAGACCTTTTCTAACATCTGAACATGCAGTTTTCTATGCCTGCACCTTTTCACACTATAAACACAAGCTTTCTGTCAAACACTGGTGTTAAATAATCAGCATCCTTCCCCAGCCAGCATTTACTTGTATAGCAGAGCATGCCAATGAATCTCCCAGCGCTGACTACCAGCCAAACCATTTCCAAAGAAAACAGAGCTATTAACCCTTAGAATTCTTTAATTGTCTCTTGTTATTTTTCAGTAATTTTCTCTTATGCTGCGTAAATACTAAAGATGATGGAGGAAACGGATTACCTTGGGATTCAGATGTAAAGACACCATCATTAAGGTACAAAAATCACTTGGATTACAATTTCACTTAAAAAAAATCTAATAACTTTCTTAACAACAACCATAGTGAAATTGCTTCTGTGTCTTGTTTCTGCCTATGCAAAACCAAAGAGAAGAAAAGATTTGTTTTCAAAAGAGTGTGAGCTAAATTGATTTAATTGTTTCTAAGGACATTGAAAGATTCACTGATACAAGATACAGTAAATAAAAGTGATGACAAAGCACTGAAGACTTGGATACTGTTCCAGAAGTTCATATGACTGCTTAAACTTGCTATGTCTCAACATCTCTTGTTACCCACTTTTGGAACATAGTTAAGACTAGAAATGTAATTATCTTGATCTGACTAGACTTTTTTTTTTTTTCTCTTATTAGATTTTAATCTCTTAAAGCAATACTGTCTGTTAGAAATATAATGCAAGCCAGAAATGCATTTTTCGTTTGTTTGTTTGCTTTGAAGTTTTTTTTTGATTTATAATCATTTTACAATGTTGTGTCAAATTCCAGTGTAGAGCACAATTTTTCAGTTATACATGAACATATATATATTCATTGTCACATTTTTTTCTCTGTGAGCTACCATAAGATCTTGTGTATATTTCCCTGTGCTATACAGTATAATCTTGTTTATCTATTGAAATGCATTTTTAAATATTCTAGTAGTTACAATAAAAAGTAACAGGTAAATTAAAAATGTATTTTGTTTAACTCAGTTTATCCAAAATGTTATCATTTCAACAAGTGTTCATTATAAAAAATTAATTTATGATTTTTTTGAGACTGCCTTTTCAAGTTCCAAATTAGATGTGTTATACTAACACATCTAAATTCAGACTAGCCACATTTTAAGTGCTCAATAGCCACATGTGACTACCATATTGCATAGCATAGTCTTACGAGGTGACACTATATATCTGTGTCAGTGGTTGGTACCATGTTCTGGACAAGTGTATGTGTTTATCAGGGCCTAAAAATAGTACATTATTATGATGAGTGATGTTTGTAAACTAATTTGTCATTTAGAAGTATGTCATGTGGTAATTTATGACATCATCCCACAATGTTTGAAAGTATTGATTCACATTCCAACAGCGAGGAATTGACTCCTTACTTACTGATTAAGGAAGCCTATAATTCATTAACACTAAGAGTTGTTTAGGAAAAAAGACATTTTAAAACATCAATACTTCTCAATTTCCTTTTTTTCTTTTATGTAACTTAAAAACAGCTGAGGCAACACATATCAAAGATTTAGAACATCAATCATCATTAAGAACTAAAACTGAAATAAAATAACAAAAGACTAGTCAACATTTTCAGAATTATTATCACTTAAGGCAGATGTGTCAAGTTCTGGGACCCCCCCTCCCTAAAATTCAAGATTTATCTTTTCCGAAAACTTCTCTCTGGAAAAATTCTCATTGCTTTCTCTTATATGCGATTCAAATGCTCAGCCTCCTCATTGTGTGGCTCTAAAGGATTAATCGTAAGTGGATTTCCTGGCTAGTGCTCATACTTGCTCATGCTAGAGTTTTGGATTCCTACAAATTCTCCTTTAAATGTTTTTTCTCAAGTCACGGGATGTGTCTCATTGCTGCTCAGAAACAGCATGCAGCCTTTGCCATACCCTTCCACAATCCAGCTTCCCTCTTGGGTGTCTTGCTTTTCCCAGTAGACTGTTTGAAGGTGAGCCCATCTATAGGATGTATTTAGCAGTTTAATTTAGAGACATGGTTAGCAGTATAATTGCTGTATCCTCCAGCTGTCAACTAGGCAAGCTGTCCAGGTAACATTTGTTACCAAAACTATTTATTAGCAATTTGGAGAAAACAGTCCTCTCCCTGGTGCTGTGGTATCCTTTTAACCAGGCCCCAAGGTGATGCTTAATATGCTTTGTATCTGATACTGCCCCTATCAAAATAGCCACTTTAAACTTCTGCTTACAGCTTCTCTATAGTGGGTCAGATCAGGTCCCCAGGGCTAAACCAGTTTTCACAGACTATCCTGTCTTGTTTCCCAGTAACCACTGCCTTCATCCTACCATGAGCTTCTTGCTTTATCAGTGCCAACAAAGCGTAGGCACTTAATATTTTGAATGAAAAATTCTTTTATCTAATTCCATTTTCATATTCTCTATATAATAATATTTATTTAAAATTTAAGAATTATTTAAAGTGTTTAAAAATATTAATTGCAAATTGATTGTGAAATTTTGTTTTTTAAAAACAGAAACAACTTCCTCATTTATTCTGTTTATAAAAGTAATAGTCATTGTAAAACATAAATCAAACTTTGAGGATTTCTATAAAATTTCTTATAATCCCTAACAGTGAAATTTTCTAAATGGTTTGTTTCAACTCTTTAAAAATGCTTTGTGCATTCTCTTTCTCACAAAGGTCATATGGATGTACATGTTGTATAACATACTTTTTCATGTTTTTATATATAGGAGATATAGTATCTACCTTGGAATTTTTATTAGATGCATAATATTCCATTACATTTATGTACCATGAATAATTAACCAACTCTTATTGGTGAATAATTTATTTCATATTGTTTTTCATTAAAACCTCAGTGTAAGAGATACGTTTTACATATGAGTTGGAGTTGCTGCTAATTGTATCTTCTTGAGAATTCCTCCAATGTGAAACCCTTGTGTAAGTTTACTCAGACATAGGAACAGTCTTTAGGGAGAAAGTTTTAGGCATACTGATTTCTGTTGCCCATGGGAGATTCAGGTAGAGATGTCCAGTAGGTAATTTTTAAACTCTTACGAGTTTAGGAGTCAAGTCTAGGATAAATATGGAATAGATAGCTTCCAGCCTATCCTGAGGGTTAGGAGCCATGAGAATGGAAGCAAGAAGGGTGGTTTGGGTTGTGAAGAAATACAGTTCTGTGGAGTTCTAGGGAATATTTAGGGGTCAGAGAAAGATGGAGGATGAACATTCAAACGGTAAAGAATTAAAGAGAGAATGGCTTCATTGAAACAGGAAGACTTTCAAAAGATGAGATGTTTTCAACAGTGTTTGATCAGATAAGAAGCAATATTTTTCTATAAATTGTGTCAAATAGAAAATTGTTGGTGATCTTACCAAGAGTCATTTTAAAGAAGTAATAGGAGATGCTTTCAATTTGTGTAAATGTGAATTAAGAAATTAAATTACTTTTTCAAGAAATCAAGCTATAAAATGACAGAGTGATAGGTAGATGAGTGGGACAGTAGTCAGGGAGGATTTTTTGTTGATTTTATAGACAAAGATGTCTTGAAAAAATTTAGAGAGAGAGGAACTACTAAAAAAATGGTAATTTGAAGTTAGGTGATAGGTGATAGTTTGTAAAGTACAAAGAAGGCTGAGGATAAAACTGGAATTATAATATTTCATTGTTTAAAGATTGCTTACAAACTGTTATCTTTGGTTTAAAGATGGGAAAATAGAGATATGGACCAAGAAACCCTAACTAAAGAGCACTGCAAAAAAGAGAAAAACAGAAACCAAATATGAAATAAGCCATCAAGCTTTTCTTTTTAACTGTACAATGTGGCTTCAATAAAAAGATAGGATTTTGTGAGTCAAGATTCCTATACTGCTGTATTTACAACCTACAAATCCCACTGCCAATGTAAAAGCTCATGTTAGTGAAGACTATTTTGTTCAAGCCATACTTAAAGGAAAATCAATTGTTTCCTTCCTCTTTTCTTTTTGGAGCTCTTTAAATTTTCAATGCAGTATATCCCCTCAAATTCACTTCTTTGATATTTAAACAATTTAATTGAGTTTACATCTATGTACTCAAAAATGTAGATTTTAAAATGATCACTATTTATTTTAGTTTATTTTGGAATAAAGATATTTGCATTGCACTACAGTCATTCATCCAACAGCAACAACAAGGAGCTGCAAATCATACCACGCTGGTGGGTGGAGGGGACGTGAGAGTGTAATACAAACACCCGCTCCTCAAACGGTTTGCAAACTACTTTGAAAAAAAATTATACTCACCATTTGTAGGACATTCTTTTCATCCCATTTTGCTTGCAAACAAGTTTATCTGGGGGACTTATTCATTGCCAGGTGTAAGCATGGCTGATGGATTTGCATTGATTTATTTAAAGTGCTTTCCTTGTGATCAGATGCAGATACTTGCAAGAAGGCCAGCAGAGATGAAAACTCTGTTTGTGGCCAAGGAACAAAGTGAGAGAAGCCCGCATTCATGACTTTGACCTTATTAGTATGGTGTTTCAAACAACTCCACTAACCAGACATGGAGGATTTGTTGATAAATATGCACATATATAAAGGCAGAGTACTTAATGCAGCGTGTCTTACTCATACACTCAGATGCTCCTGTGAAGCAATTTGCATTTCCTAAAATACATGAATCTATTCATATTTTTCGGAATTGGTAAGAAGGGATTTTGAAAGCACCCTTCTTAACTTTCTACCTAATTAATTACAGAGCCAATGAAATATAAGCAGCAGAGATTTGAAGTACAATAATCTATGTTCTTTGTTTAGATAAAATTTTATCTATCTCATAAAATACAAACACCAGATACCTAATGAATTATTTAGATCAACTGATCACTACTACAGTCAGAGTTTCAGATTCTGCCAAGCCAGAACACCAGAAGAATACAGCACGGTTGAGAAGCAGAATGATTTGCTTCCTCCCTGGGCTCATATGTCACTTGGTTCACATGTATGCTAGCAAAATTTCCATGTTGTGTTGTATCTGCTTACTTTTCAATTCACCAAGGCATGAGACCCTAAAAGCAGTGTCATAGCTTTGTCTTCTTGATATTTCTGTTATTAAGCAATATTCCTACACATAGTGCACTCACAATATTTATTTTATAAAGCAGTGTATTAAGTTTTTGTACTTTTCTATTCTAATCATCCCCATCTTCAGTGAGCATATATAGGTATTATAATATAATTTAGATTTACAGAGATTATTATAAAAGCATATATCCTCATATAAAGGATATATTTATGATTTGAGTTTCAGTTATAATAAACTTGTCTAATTTAGAAACTAATAATTCTTTTTAGCTGTTGCTCCAGTCTATTATTTTATGTTAAGATATCCAAGAACAAGTAGTTTGTTCAATTGTGCCAGTTCTGATATAGTTGTTTATTGTTGATTGCTGTTCCAGCAAACTGATAATTGAATAATAATCCAGATCTCTGTTTTCCCTCCCACTGAAGGATTACGACGTCTTACTAAGCATCCAATATTAAAATTTCTATAATTGTCTTTTTTGTCTCCTTTTGGGTTTGGTTTTGTGTGTGTGTGTGTGTGTTTTGGCCTGAAAATGATGCAGTAATGTTGATCAAACACAGAAATACGTAAGTATTGACATTCACCTGTTTAGGGTAGGGAAAATAGTATGTTTTTTTCTCTTACTCCAGTGATTAGTGACACTGAAACAAGAACAAAGTTTATTTAATTTGATTTTGGTTAGGCTATTGGAACTACTTTCTCCTAAAGACCATAAAATCAACTATCATAATAAGATCCTCACGTTGCCCTAAAACATGTCAGAATAATTCTCTATGCCACAAATGACAACAGATGTCTTAGATTTATTTTCATTATTTTATGCACATAAGATCCCTATACTTTTAGCACACACAAGACAAAAAAATGAGTCATGAAACTGAAGACAGATTTATAAAAATAAGTCAGAACAATTATTTGCATCTCCGTGAAATCCCAGCATTGCCTGGTCTTACAGGGTCCCTGTAATGAACAAAGGAATTAAAGTAATTCTCTAAATAAGCACATTTGTCAAAGAAATCGATGTATTCAGCCCCCAGCGCAATTATCTAGCTTTGGCTTCGGAGAGCTGACGATCAGCTAATTAAATTGCCTTTGAAAGATCAACAGGAAAACAGATTCTACCACATTTACTCACTTCTTTTTCAGCAACAGTAATGCTTTATGACTTAATTCTCAACATCATTGAACTAATGGAAAGATCAGAGAAAATCCCTAAAAAATGCTCCACTCCAAGTTCATTGCTACAAATCATTTTCTTTGCCTCTGAAGTAAAGATAACAATCATTTGTTCAGGCCCACAAAGTGACCGTGGGGCCAAAAAGAGACTCTCTGTTACATAAGGTCTTCCTTATGGAAAGAGAGGAGTCATTCTATTTACGGTCCAATTTTGACCTGTGAGGTGGGCAATGATAAAACACTGCTCACATTTCCTCATTTTAGAAATCAGTGCGATAGGGAAAATAGAACATTTTTTTTTCCTTCTACATAGATACTGATAGAGCACTAATCATGATTTGCCCCTTCTACCTGTATCAAGGGGACACGTGACTAGGGATCTGTGATCCTTAATACTATAATCCTTTACTTTTGGTTGACTTCTGTTTGTTTTTTTACGTCTCATCATTATAATTATCATCATCATCAGTCCAAAATATAGTAGTTATTGAACACGTATGTGTCAATCTATGCTGATACTTATTATGTGCCAATCTATCCTAAATGATTCAAATGTACTATCTGACTTAGTTCTTAATTTACCATTGTTTCCTCCATTTTAAACCTGAAGAAACTGAGACGTTTGGAGAATAAGTCATGGGCCTGCAAAGTAGTAGAATACTGTCTTGAACTCAGATGTGTCCAAGATCCTACTCTTAACCACTTCGCTATAAAATAGTGTAATTTGCTAGGCTGTCTCATGAGCAGAGAAAGGAAATTGCAGTTACATAGCTAGAAGTACAATGTCTGCATACATAAGAATTTATCAGTAAGGAAAGGCATAGTGACCAAAATCCATCCTGTCTGTTTTAGCCTATGTAATGGTGCTATGCATCTGTCACTTTTGGCCAATTCTAATGAGAAGTTAAGATGATCTGCAACAGCAAGAAGTCACTTGTTAACACAGATATCTTTTAACTACAGAAAATAAAACTTTCTAATACTTTACACTATTATAATGTGTATCCATATGTTATTCTAAAGAGCTTTAAAGGATAAAAACTGATCTGCTAGGGAAAAGTATATAAAGATTGCCAAATAGGACACATGTGCCTTGACTCTAGAAGAAAGCATTTCCCAAGATATGTTTCTACTTTTTGTCTAAGTGTCAAATATTCTTTGTATATTCCTCCCAAAGAGGGAGATTTAAGGCAAAAATTAATGCCTATTCCAGATCACACAGTGTGGTCTATGGCTCCCAGGTGATGGCTAGAAAGTGCAAAATTTATTTCTGCATACCAAGAATACACTGAAAATACACTGATGACTGCAAACTTGTTTAGGAGGTAGAATGCAGCTAGTCGTTTAAAGCAGGGATGGGAAGTAGAGGAATATCTGGGATGATCCTCTCAGGGAAAAAAGTTTTGTTCTTTCTAGATCGGAGCCAGGGTGATTGTCAATAACAACTAAGAAACCTACTGGAAATTATTAAATCAACAGAGAAAGCATTCTGCAAACCAGTGTTCATGTACAGTTTTGTTCAGTTGCATTTATAATTGTAGTTTAATTTTAATTATTTATAATGCTTTCTTCATAACATAGTGACATAAAGCCATAGAGCATTATGTGAATCAAATGAACTCTCAAAACTAGGAGCAACTTACTTAATAACTGTGTCTGGAATTGAGTAAGCATCTGCTAGCAGACAAACACTGCTCTTCATGTGCATTTCACTTGCATTATTTGGCAAAAGCCTTCACAAACGCACACACACACTCTCAAACACACTTGCACTTGTACCCACCTGTACATACCTTAAGGTAAGAAATGTACATATAATTTCCATTTTCCAGGTTAAGACATTAAAACAAAGAAAAGGAAACAGACTGCCTCCAAGTAACAAAGTTAGTTCTAAGACCTCAGTTATCCCCTGTTCTTTGATCTACATGATTAAACGACATGTCTTCTTTTTTCTTGGCTTCAACTATTGCATCTTTTTAAAAGGCAAGAGTAAATGTATATGTTTAGTTGACAGTGGTGCTATTTTATTTAGAAGAGTGAAAGCAGAGAGGTTTTATAATACAGAAAAAGACAAATTTAGAACTTGGGAGGAGATTAGTGAAGAACTCTGTTTCAGATAAATTTATACTAAAAGAACATTCAGAAAATGATTCAGAATCTTCCTCACGATGTGTAGGATATTTTCATTTTTGTTATTTCAATCTTTAACAATTCATGTTTCTAAGATCTCAAATGTAGCAAGTGAGATTTTCAGTTACATAATGTAGATCTCAAGGAAAAGAATATCACTTAAAATAAGAAAAGATGACAGTGTATGTATAATCATAAATAAGATACAGTAAACTAAATATTTCTTAATCTAATAACATCCTTACTCTATAATAATTCTCCCTAATTTTCCTTTTTCCAATGGTGTATATAGTATTAACTGAGTTATAGAGAGCCATTTTCTTCATTTTATTCTCTTCCAAGAAGTCCAAGGGCATAATTAGGCATCTATAATCAGAAACATTGTAGCCTTGCTTACAAATCTTAGCAAATTCTCATTATTCCTATAGTCACCAGAAAAAAATTAAAACTTAAGGGAAAGGAAGACTGAAATGAATATAAATATATATATATATATATGTTCATGCATGACTAAAGCATTATGCTATACACTAGAAATTGATACATTATAAACAGACTATACATTAATAAATATGTATGTGTGCGTATAATATATATACATATATATATTATACGCACACATACACACACACACAAAAAGAGAGAGAAAGGAAGGCTGGCTATTGGCCTAAATATCTGCCAAATTCTGACCTTCAAGAAATACCCAAGAAAGGGGGTGGAAGGGGATAAATTTGGGACTTTGAAATTTACAAATGTTAGTCACTATATATATAACAATAGATTTTCAAAAAAAAGTTTCTTTTGTATAGCACAAGGAATTATGTCCAATATCTTGTAATAACCCTTAATAAAAAATATGAAAATGAATATATGTATGTATATGCATGACTAGAACATTGTGCTGTACACCAGAAATTGACACATTTTAATTGACTATATTTAAACAAAAAAAATCCATAGGAAAAAAAATACTGAAACTTCCTATAAAAGAGCTGAATTTTTAGTCCATGGAAAATGCAGGAATCCAAGCTGAATATGCAGTCCAGCAGAGGATGGAGTCTGCTCTGACAGGATGTACACCCACAAGCACTGGTGAACACCCAAGGTAAGTCTTGGCTCTGAGTACTTCTTTTCAGAATTGAGTTCCTAGCAATGCTAGAAAATAATAGTTTTCTACCCTAACAAAGGTTCAGACCAAAATCAAGACACCAAATTAGAATTCACACATACACTTATACACCCACGTACACATCAAAGACCTTGGTACATTATACCATTAATTATTTAGAATTTATTATTCCTTATTCATAAATCAGACTTACAGAATACCCAGCCCAAAAAGATCATCAAATAAATCATCTCTCTTTTTTTTCCACTTACTGTCATTTCCCACTTACCTTTAAAAAATACATTACCCAAGTATCCCTTTTCATCCTTTCCAGTTCTCACTGATTAATTCCAAATTATCTTTCATTCAAAAAAATTTTTTCTTAAATTTATTCTAAAAATGTCATGGGGAGAATGTATAGTGCTGTCCTCTCACAGGGAGAGTGACCTTGAGGCACATGAGTAGGGGGACCTACTATGCTGTACACCAGAAACTGATACAACATTGAAAATAAACTATATTTCAGTAAAAAAAAAAAATGAGAGAGAAAAAGAGGAGGTAGCTTACTTTTATTCCTCTGGAAAACTAATATTGAACTTTAAAGAAATTTTCAAAAAAAAAAAAAAAAAACAAACAGTAAAACCTCATTGCCAGTTTCTGCTATCCTGAAGAACATATAATCTTTCAGGAGATGGATCAAATGATTACAATCAAAATTAATACTTAGAATAAGCTCAAATAGAATCACCAAAAATAAATATTCTGGTTTTCAATTAAGAAAAAATTTAAACTGCAGCAAATATTACACACCTAAAAATAAAGGAAAGTACAGATTAACCTGTTGCCTACAGAATAAGCTATACATTACCATAAACATTTTCATTATGCTTTAAATTTGAGGGCTTTCTATACAGTAATTATATTTGAGGACTGTCATATATCATGCATTTTTCAAACATCCAGCAGCATAGCAAAATTTAATGTTGTATAAATGAACGGGAATATATTTTAGTATTATTGTGAACTGTGACACTATGGTGACACTATCTTACTCATGTATCTTCAAATGAATTTTTTCTCTTTTTTTTAATAAACAACAAATTTTATTTTAGTCAATAGGTTTACATGTAAAGCACACAAATTCAGAATGTTCCAGTGACCTTTTATTTTTTTAAATGCTGGCCTCATAAGAGTGAAATATGACAATTATTAGAGAGAACACACACAACATTTTCTAGTACATTCTTAAAATTTTTATAGAGGATTACCTAAATAAAAGACACAAAATTTATTTAAAGCTAGTTGGTATTAAAGTACCTCAGTAGAATTGGATAGTTGTAGAAGCCTAATTTCAAATGATCAAAATTATATACATATGTTTATAATCTGCACATATTTGATATCTAGGTAACTATTTAAAAGTATGTAAGAGAGATGCTCAAAATACATATTTAAGTCATAAAAACATGTTACAAAAGGCCCTGTGCAGATGGTCATCCTCAAATTAAAATATTTAAAATATATAAAGACTAAATACAAGGATAATATTTTGAAATACTTTTTAAAGTGATGTTCTTCACTATCTAATTCAACCCCACACCTTTTCCCTACCAGCAACGAAACTAGAAGTTGATGATGAGATCTTGCAGAGAAAGGATGATAAAGATATGAAGTGCCAGTGTGAGAAAAGCTAATTCAGGACATTTACATTATAGGTCATCTTTGACTTTTATTAGTTATTGTTGAGATTAAAAATTGTGCTGCGAAAACTTGAATTTTTTTTTAAAATTTAAACTCTTAAGCCTTAAAACGTTGCAAAGTAAACCGTAGAGCCTAAATGAAGTGGTAGTATATGCTACCACATCAAGAGTTTTTGAAAATCTGAGTGTGGGAGAGGAAAAAGAATAAACTGAGAGTCCTTGCCCTCTGTCCCCGTTCCACAGCCCCAACCCTCCACAGACATCAATCACTGCTGGAGAGACTGTACAACAGGTAGATATGTTTGAATATCTAAGCAAAGATAGGATGTGCATCTTGCTTCCTTGGGGAAGTCTATGGAATAACAGTATCGAGAATAGCCTTCCCTAAAAAGAGTACTCCACAATCTAGTTCAAGGAGTATGGTAGACATAGTGGCATAGGGTGCCTACATAATTAGGTCAAAAGACTCTTTCACATTTTTTAGGGTCCTAGAGTAACATGGGCCAGAATCGAATTATTTCCAAGAATAAGTGGAAAACTCAAGACAGAAATGAATCCCTGACATGGAAAAATAATGAAAGCTAGAGTTGCTGTCTTCTTTAGCTTGTAACATAAGAAATGTATGTTCTTTGTGTATAGTGTGTGTGTGTGTATTATTAGAAACCCAAAAGGTCTACTGGTAGGCAAACATTAAAATATCAACAGTGGCATTCTCTAGATAGGTGATCATTAGCTCTTTGTTTTCTGCTTGTTTATATATCTGTAGTTTATCTATTTCCCTTGTAATAATTATAAATTGATATGAAACTAAAGGGATAGCTGCAGAGATTGCCTGCTTTGTGCTCCTTGTTATTATGTATTTCTTTTTTGATAAATATGAATTAACAATTAAAATTAAGAAGAAAAGCCGCAATTGATATCAAGAATTATAGGAGAATGGAAGGAATAGGCTCCTTTTCTTGTGATAACTTACCAGAGCTCAGAAAAGTTTATTCCTTCTTATCATGTTGGGGAAAAAAGAAAAAAAATTGAGTAACTTTCTGCAATGAGTCACTAGTTAAGAGTTAAGCAGGAAAAAAAATGGGGGAAATCCACCCAATGAAATAACCTATTCTTTGGAACAGTGTTTGGAAAGTTGTCAAAGAATAGAAAGTAAAGTTTAGATAATAATAAATAATATCAATATTTTAAGGATAAGGACCTAAACAAGTTTATAAATTGATGCAGGTAAAAAAATAAATGTTTAAACAAGCATTACCTTTAGTCTGATAGTAGAAACATAACTATGTTCCTGGTTTTTTTCATGGTATTATGCAACTTTCTACATCAATAATGTTCAGGCTTTACCTAGTCAGTAAATACACACACAGGCATTATCAATATATTTTTACATATTTTTAAAAGATGAGACATACCTTATTTTTTTATTCCCTGCTTGATATTCCTGCTTGATTATACCCTCATATATCCTTTATATACAAAATAGAAAATCATCCTTCCTGTCTAAATGTATCATATTAAATTCTTTATGGTATCTATTATTCTCTTTTAAGCTTAAATATCTTTTTCAGTAATTCCTGAGAAGTTCATGCTTTCCCTTAATAAAGAGGCTAATGTTTATCTGCATTAAAGTAGGAAACATCAGAAAATCATAGGAAACACATGGTTTATATAAGGCCATTGTTGATCAAAAGTAAAAGCACTAAAAATGCAGAGCTCTTATATTTAACCTTTGTACCTTTCTAAGTAGTTAAGATATAAATTGAGTGTTTACACACTTTTGGTGGAAATAGTTCAAATCAACTTGTAAAGATAAACATGGACATAATAAATAGAGCAAATAGGAAAAGTATAGAATTTAAGGCTTTTCACTTTGTGAAAATAATTTAATTTCTCTTTCTCAGATGTAATGTAAATCATAGAAATGTTTGTGGCTTTAAAGATCTCCTTAGGTTTAATACACAGCAATAAACATGGAAAACATAAATAGAAACACACAGATTATTTCCACTAAATGTTCTCCATTCTAAAATGCATAAACCAAATATGCTGAAATACTGAATGAAACCCATTGAGAGCCATAATAGTAATCATCATTAGTCTTCTTTTATTTTTATCAAACCACTATGCACTTGTTCTTTGCAGAAGAGAAACAGAAAGCTGTCCTTAGAATATCCAAAAGTCACTAGGGAAAAAGAACCAGAAATCCCACCAGAATGTCTATTTTATGAGAAGCTCTGGGGCCCAGTTTTTCTCACTTGGCAGCTTTGTTGAATATAAGCTTTAATTAGGTTATTCAGCATTTTATTTGGCTGAACTGAACTTAACCTAGTCTGTAGATTGCTATGTCCTACGTGTAGTTTGTTTATCTAGTAGACAAACTTTAAACAGAATATAGAAAGAAAAATATCAATTAAGAAGCTGACCAGAATTATTTATCTCAAGGCAGAATGTATCCCATATGGCTACTTCATTCTGAGCTAATATATTAGGATGGAACCTTTGTCTGATAAAACAGGAAGTCAAGGGAGGCTTGTGAAGAATCGTACAGTGGAGTGGAGGAAAGAAGAGTGACAGTCTAAATCACACTTGTTTACTTTCAAGAATAATGGGAGAAGCCCAACCTGAGATTCGGAAACAAATCAATGTAGTGATTTTAATGTCATTCCTTGAGAGCACCTACTCATATTTGAAAATTCCTTCCATCCCATGCAAATCACCATCTGCATCCAAACTATATATGTAGTTTGAATATAGAAACATATGCAATGGGAGGTCAGTCTAGGACATAGGATGAAGTCCTTTACAAGATTAAGGTCATTCACCAGACATCATAGAGAAATTGATAACATGATTGGGTATATCTACTGACAGTGAATAAATGGTTATCCTCACTAGAGTCACCATAGACATAATGGTGGTTTACACAAATCTTATTTCACAGACTGTGGCTATCAAACTTTAGGAAATTTAGAGATAAATTCTCTAAATCTGTCAGAGCATACCTATACACATTTCCAAAATGAAAAACTAAATAGAATAGCTATTCAGGCAGCTGACTACTCTCATGGAAGAGCCCCAATTGCTTAAGTTGTATGTAAGTGAAATACGCTGTTTTACCCTGCTAAACCTTGTAAACTAATATGGTCCTAGGACAGTAACCCAGTGGGACTACAGTTCTCTCTCTGCCAATTTTGTAAGCAAAATACCATCCCCCTGGTAATTTAAATACATACTTAAACACATAAAATACTGAACTCCTCATGTTCTACTCAAACCTGCAGGTGATGGTTAATTTTTTGTGTCACCTAGCCAGGCCATGGAGTATCCAGATTAAACATTGTTTCTGGGTGGGTCTGTGATGGTATTTCTGGATGAGACTGGCATTTAAATTGGTGGACTCAGAAGATTGCCCTTTCCAGTGGGAGAGGGCGTCATCCAACCTGTTGGGGACCAAATAGGACAAAAGGTGGAGAAAGGAGGAATTTGCCCCTTTTTACTGCCTCACTAGTTGAGCTGATTTGTCTCACAATATCTTATCTTCTTCTCTTGACCAAAATTTATACCCTCAGCTCCTCTGGTTCTCAAGCTTTCACATTATATATATTTATCTTTTATTGGTTCTGTTTCTCAGGAGAACACTGACTCATACATTCTTTCTCCCACATCCTTCCACCTTCTGTTGATCATTGCATCCTTTCGGTTGCCCAGGTCAAAAAACCTGGGAGCCATTCTGACAGCATTTTGTCTCAAGCCCTCCATCTAATCTCTCAAGCAATCCTCTTGTCTCTACTTCTCCACACAGCTGGACTATTTAAAAATGCAAAACCTATAATTCCTCCATTCAAGACTTTTCAATCACTCCACATTTCATTTGGAGTGAGTGTAAAGCTTTTAACATGAACTATAAGGCCCACATGAATTTCGTTTCCTGTTATATGTGCACACTGTTCCAACAATATCGATCTCTTTGGTTCCAGTCCCTGTATTTACATGCATTTTTTGTTTTATGTCCATGACACCCACAGTCACATCCTCAGTCATGGCTTCACCCCGAGCTCCAGACTCTATACTTCATATTTTTTTTTCCTGCAACTATAATAGGTATCTTCAAACCAAATATCCAAAACAGTTTTGATGTACTATCTTTCTAATTTACTTCTACTCTTAGGTTTCCCTGTCTCAGAAAACAGCACCATCATCTCCCAGGTTTCTCAAGACACGACACTGGGAGTCATCTTTGGTTGCTCTTTGCTTCTCACTCACATTGGTCCAGTCCTCTCAGTGTATCCATCATCTGTGCTCCTTTCTCTGCTTGCACCGTTGTCACACTCGTCTGAGCCACCTTTTCATCTCTTCACAGCCAGTGTGATGTGGTCAAAACACGGATCAGATTATATTACTCTCTTCTACTTAACAATCTCAAATGGCTTCTTGTTTCCCTGAAAATAAAATCTGAGCCCATCTGTTGTGTATAGGCTTTACAGGTCCTGGTCCTCCTGACCACTCCAATCTCATCTCTGGTCATACCAGCTGCTTTTTTTTTTTTTTTTTAATCTCAGATTAGCCTCACTCACTCTCACCTCAAGGATAGTACAAGCCCATGTTATCTGCATGAAATATATGTTCCCAGATAACCATATGCCTAGTTTCTTTCCATTTGTATCTAACTCAGATCATTCCTGCCATCCAGGAAAAGATTCTTTAACCACATATTATGTAGCATTCCTTCCTTCATTTTTTCTTACTTCATTCTTCCTTTTTTGTAGCATTAATTGTATTTGTATTTATTTCTTTGTTCTTTTTATTATTTTACCCCTCTCTTCACTGCTAGCCCCAAGAGAATAGGGTCTGTGTCTTTCTTGCTTACTATTGTGTCCCCAACACTTTAGATTTGTACCTAGCACATAGCAGGTCTTAGGAAACATTTCTGGCATAAAAAGGAAACCTTAGCATTTTGTTTAAATGCCATAATGTTACACAGGTCTCATTTTAAGGCTATAAACATTAAGCCAGTAGCAACCATTTGCAAATTTATTGATTCTGATCACCTAGTTTTATAAGAATTATTTCAATCCTTTGGTGAGAAAGGGATTTGTAGTAGGTCTGCTTTATAACTACAGGGTTAATACTCCATCATGTCATTCAGTTTAGGTTGAGAGTAGCTGATCTTCATGAATACTGGATGGAACTGCATAAGCATACTTCCTACCGTGTATATTTTACTTCTGAAAGCCTGGGGAAGAGTGCTTTGTAATTAATGATTATTTTGTCCTTCCAATTATACCATCTGTTGTAATTGGTAATATGGTACATAAGTGTAATACTGTGCAGAACACTCTGTTGGTCTGGGCAGTGGTTCCTACTCAAGTGAAGAATATTTTCTCTCTCTCAGCTTTTCCCAACAGCCCCTGTTCCTTACATCACTCTTCTATGGCTTCAGTAACAGGGGGAAAAGCAGCTTGTAATATTAGCTGCCTCCAATTTACCTATTTATTTTAAAAAAGTAATCATTAAAACACGAAACCCTCTTCAACTACATTTACATCTCACTTCAGTAGATCTTGCTTAAGACAACTGGCAAATGCCAACTTTTATAACAATCTGATAATGTCAGGGAGTCTTTATTTTGCAATGAAAAGATACATACAGGAAATAAAATATCTATTACAGATAGGTGGCTGAATTGATATCATCTATAAATTGGCAAGAGTTAGTAGAAAAATGCTTAGCACTAATTTTTATTCCTATAATATACCATTCTGCAGTTCCTCAGCTTTGCAACTATTCACATGACCCTATTCTAGTAACATGCTGGAAAAGTAGCTTTTTTAAGAATAGCTTTAAAAATTAGTGTATTTTTCACAAATGTTCATATCCATAAATAGCCAACTACATTTAAAGTGTGATCTTTTGATTTTATTATTTATTAACCTCAAATAAGACTCTCAAAAGGAGGCAGTAAGTTTATATATTTGAGTGAAATCCATTTCAATACTAAGATCCACTAAATTCACAGTCTGTTAACCCAGGCTCAGTGTTTTACACTGCATATCAGTATGTCATAATGACGATGATCATCATTACCATCTTTTTATTTAAAGACCCCAATTCTTCAAATTGGCATGCAGTCGTAGGCTACTGAGAATACAGCAGTACAGTGTTGCCTTACTCATTCAGAACTGGTACCCTTTTGCTTGAAATTTGTCCAGGAATAAGGGCTTGGAGTAACATTTTTTAAAAAAGATGAATGACATTTGGCTTTCCGATTGTTACCGAACCAAACTGGAGTCTGCTCACCCACGCACAGTAAAGCCAATCTACTGACACCAGGTTGTTGTGAAGGAGAATACAGCTTTTTTGGTAAGAAACAAAATGTGGGGCCAAGCAAGGAGAATGGGCGGCTTCTATTTAAAAGATCTGAACTCTGATGACTTTCAGGGAAGGGTTTTTAAAAACAAAGTGAGGGAGGCAGAGGGTCGCAGGGTATGTGATCAGCTCATGCACAATTCTCTGACTGGTAGTGAGGTAATCACATGAGTCACAGGAGTGAGCATTATCAGTCCTCAGGCTCCAGCTGACCTCTGGGCTGCGTGTTTATGGTCATCATGCAGTTAGCTTCATCTGCCTGGGGTGGGGTGTGGTTTGGCATCTGCAAAACAACACAAGGATATGGCTCAGGATACTGTCTCTAGCCCTTGAGGAAGAACTAAAGGTCCTTGACTTTGTTTGATGACTTAACTACTATTATTTTGTCTTGCTTGACTATTTCCCCTTATTTCTGCATTTTCTTACGTCTCTGATTAAATTTGCTCTTTGGAACTCTGGAAAGGCCTAGGAGGCTGTTTGTCTGTCTGTTTGTTTGTTTTTAAACAAAGAAGAGAAGGCCATGGGGCAGGGAGTAGTTGGTGGGGGGAGGGTTCTGCCCAGGGAAGGCCTCCACAGTGTCCTGCTCAGTTTCAAGATCAGCTCTTCAAAGCCAGGGAAAGAAGTTCTAATTCGGAGTACCAGGCTTTGTTTCTTTATAGGCTCCTTTTGTAGGATCTGCAATTCCACATTTGTTTCCCTTTCAGGAGTATTTGTACAAGAATGCTCAGAGCCCCCAGACCTTAAAATACAATGGAAATAACTTTAACTGGTAGTAATTAACCTATCAGAAATGGATACATCTGCATTTGCTTGGAAAGACATTTGCCCTGTGTTGTTAGACCAAAAATAAAAACAAAGCACAAAACTGTTTGGAGAATATGAGCTTTTATGTTTTAGGAATAATATGTATGAATATGTATATGAGTAACATGTTAATAATGGTTATTTCTGAGTAGTGAGATTGTAGCTTTTGGAAATAGATTCAGGTATAGACAGAGATATTCATAAGCATATCACAGTTTTTCTAAAATGCGTATATATGTGTGTGCATAATTTTAAAACAGAAATTAAAGGAAAGAAACCACTGTAAAGACAGAGAGCTAATTCCCGTTTTCTAGCCTTATCATGTCACTAAGAAACAGACTGTCTTCAGTGTAATGCTGAAGGACGTCATTCACTGTAATGATTTTTAAAATTTGATTAGCTCCTTCCATCAGTCACCAGAATCAAGCAGAAGGGACTATAGCCTAACATCATGACTGAAAGATGACACCGTTGCAAGTGCAGTGTTCACTCCTCCTGCTTTTAGGAAGCTTCTGCTGTGTCAGCATAAGAGTGGCACAGAGGACTGAAAACATAGGGGACCTGATTCACTGGTAAGATCTCATATTCTACACAACCCTTACCCCTATAAAATTGCTTTTATCATTGAACCTTAACTACATTGCAAACAGAAAATATAGTGAAATCGTTGCATACACTACAGTAGCTCGAATAATCTTTCCTTTTCTTAAAGAAACACATGCCTGCCTTCAAGCATAGAGAAAGAACATTTGTGATTTGGGTTTACTCAGTTTGTGTGAATTGGTTTTCATTGTTTCAGCTTTAACATTTATATTCTCAGTGAAAACATTTTTAATTTTTAGGAAAAACTATTTATAGATCCTCTACATTAAATCATTTTTGTAACTGTGCTGCTAACGGTTGAATTTGGAGCATCTGGTTTATAAATGTCTCTTGAAATGACCCTTGATAGAATATGTATCAGCACTGAAATTCTTAGACTTTCTGGAACCATAGTTTCAGTTCCTGGCAAGACTGATACAGCTCCCTAATTTTCTGAGCGATAAGGTACATTCCTTGTAGTTCAGCTTATTTGGATTTTGGGGGGAAAATTTTTTTTTTCTGTTCCCAAAGGTCTGTGTTAACAACCATCTACTTAATGAAGAATTCCAAATAAGATTTTTTTCTTAAGAATTGTCTTTTCTAAAATCTAAATCTCATTAGGGCTCAGTGATTAAAAATCTTTTTTTGAAATATTTTAAATGCACAGAAAAGACAGTAGGATATCTTTATGCACCAACCACTACCAATAAACTGATGTTAATGTTTTGCTGTATTGGCTTCAGTTCCCTTTTTTATTATTTTTCAAAGGCATACAATATTTGAGATATAGCTTAAATCTCATATCCCTTTAAGCCCTACTGAATCCAGTGCATATCATTTCCAAATATGGTTTTAAACTTTGCCTCATATTTCCCTAAACTGTACGAATAAAAATGAAGTGAGGTTTCTCTTTTATTTTTTGTTTCTATTTATAAACAATTATTTTGCACAGTTTTAAATTTATGTGAATGGAGTCAACACTGGATGAACCCTTTTGATACTTTGAAAAAATTCAACAGTATGTTTTTAAAATGTGTTTATATTGATACTTACTATGTTATTTATGTCCTATAAACTATTCCATTTGTATTAACTATTTTTTAGTATATAGTGAGATTATCTTATATTTAGTCTATCAGCCATTATGTCAGAAAGTGAACATTATATTAAATAATATTTCATGACACTATAAAATTATCAATTTGTATTTTTTAACTTTATTTTTTATTTAAATGTAGTTGATATACAATGTTTGTTTCCGGTGTACAGCAAAGTGATTCAGTTATACATTTATGTACTTTTTTTTTCTCAGATTCTTTTCCATTATATGTTATTACAAAAAATTGAATGTAGTTCCCTGTGCTATACAGTAGATCCTTGTTGTTTATCTATTTCATATATAATAATGTGTATCTATTTAACCCCAAATTAACTTTTATTTATATACTACTTGGTACAGTTATTGAATATGAAAATTCACTCTATTTTATTATTTCAGTCTTTCATTTATTCACCTCCCCAGTCTTTATTTCTAATTATTTCTCTTCACTACATTACTTCCACTCTCTCTGTTCCCTTATTGTGGAAAGCTTACTGGAGATCTGTTAGACCATCCTCTTTTATTCCTCATGCCTCTCAACCTCACCTCTTTACTTATCATTGTCCCTCTGTGCTGTGTTCGGGGTAATTCTCTCCACAGCTGTATCTATTTTGCCTTTCGACCCATCTTTGTGTTTTCAGCATATATATATATATATATATATATATATACACACTTGTATAATAATGTACTGGTTTTATATATATGATATCAGTACTTCATTATATATTTATATATATCTATATTTAATGAAATGATTTTTTTTACTTTTTTCTTTGCCTATCTTTTTTATATTTTAATGGTTTTGATTTATTTTTATGCTTTTATGGATTTTAAACAAACATTTTATTATCTCTAGCTCCTTGAATTCCCATTGGTGCTTGTTTCATTCTTTGCTTCTCCATCATTGGAGTTATAAGAATAATGATAATGATAATATTAACAAGAGTGGTACCTACTTATTTTTATTGAGCACCTACTCTATGCTAGGTATCATTCTAGGTGCTTTCTATGTACATTCAACCTTTACAGCTCTATGTGGTGGCTTCTATATCCAACTTTACAGATAAATGAACTGAAGTTAAGGAGACTGCACAACTAATAAGCAGATGTGAATTTATCTTCAAAGTTCAAAATCTTTACTCTTAATTAGCATGCTATAGTCTCTCTTAATAAATGCATATAGGCAGATTTAATTTAATAGACCTATCATGGCTTTAATGATTGGTCCATTAATCAAAAAACATTTAGCCAAACCAGATAAAAGCACTCTGTTTGTGTGTGTGTGTGCATCTAAAGGATATTATATAAATATAAAGTTATATTTCTGTGTACAGAAATTATTATATGACATATCATGAAAACATTGTATTCCACCCCTTAGACTTTGAGTAGTCTAGATCTAGAGGAAACATTGTGTACACCAAACACCAAGGTCCAATTACATGGCATTTCTATCTAAGTCACTTTCTAAAATTATATGTAAACATCAGATAGATACCAGATTTAGAAACATAGTTTGCATTACACTCCTGCTGAAAATATTTGTGCATCTGTGAAAGTTTCTGGATTCTTAGACAAAATGTTTGGAATGATCTTAATATCATCAGATATCAGCCATATATAAAATCATTGTTTTGGTTACAACGTACTTTCTGCTAATGATGATTTTGGTCAGACTTTAATTGTAACACAAACCATTCATGAAAATTGATCCACAAAATTATGTCAGAGTCAAAGAAAAAATCCTCATAATCTTAAATTCATTTGTTAGTAAGATTCCCTTTCTTCCCTCAGTGAATACAATGTAAATATAAAAATAAATAAAATATATCTTGACAAAGAAGAAACCAGGATAGTATCCTGGATGGTCTGAAATTCATTCTTGAATAAAATCATGGTTTATGATTTATTTACAAAAAGAATTAGAAGCTGTAAATATTTAGACCATTCATTTTATAAGAAATATATATGTGTGTATATATATATATGTGTATATATCTATGCATATGACTCACTTGCCTACCTTTTCATTACTAAAAGAAAATCCTTTGGCTGAGGTAGGCTCATAGTTTGAAGGTTAGATGACTCCAGAGAAGTTTTACTTTATATGCGGTGTAGAAGGCATATGACTTGCAATCTCTCAGAGAGCAGTCTGTGAAATGAATGCAAGCGTGGTCCTGTGTATGCAAGAGTACAGAGGCAGTCCAACCTCTTAATAACTCACCATCCCGTGTGACTGAATCTGTACATCACTCATAGAAACTCAACTGAAGGCAGCTCCTAAAGTCACAGGGATAATTTGAGGACTAGGTGAAAAAATTGGATAGTGCCTTCATGCTCACGCCATTCATCCAAAGGGGAAGTTGGGAAGTTGAGGCCATCTGCTAGGAACATAACACATTATCACATTTCCACTTCACACAGACAGGCTAAGGATGTTGACGCTGTCACCATTTGGCACATAAATTTACTGTGGCTCGTTATATAGATAGGAAATATGAGAGCAGAGGTCCAAACACTGATCTCTCTAAGTGCTTTCAGGCCCACTGGTAGACACCGATGGATGCCTGACCCACCTCTATCCCTAACTTCTTGCTGACCGAGGCCAATTGTATACAGATGATTCTCTCCCAGCCCCTAAGCCAGTTTCAGTAATTCTGTTTTCCCCTTGTGTTTTATGTGGGAATGTTCATGTGACTAAATCACAGCCAGTGGAACCAAAACTAAGTCTGCTAGAGGCTTCTAGGAAAAGGTTTTCTCCCTAGTAGAAAGACCCTCACCCCATCCTCATCAAAAATAAAATAGTTTTCTTTGTAACTGTATATTATAAGTTCTGAATAAACTGCCTTGAGTAGTCAAAGTCATCTTGCAACCACGTGCAGAGATATTAAAAACCACTTCCTTGATCCTGGATCATATCACTATGACACACAAAATATTCATTTAAGGACTCACCTATCTCTGGATATGTGAAATATTCAATCCATTATGGTTAAAGTTAAATTTCTACTCAATGTAGTGATACAACAGTCTAAGACAAGCGTCAGAAGCTGTTTTCTATGAATGGCCATACAGGAAGTATTTTAGGATTTGTGGGCCACTGAGTCCCTGTCACAAGTGCTGCACTGTAGTGTTGTAACACAGATGCAGCTGCAGACAGCACGCAAATGGATGAGCATGGCACCGCTTCAATGAAACTTCATTTCCAAAAAGTACGAGGCCAGCATATCTGGCCTGGGAGCTTTAGTTTGTTGAATCGTGAATGTGCTAAACATCACACACAATTTGAAAATACCACCAAATATCTTCGTTTTCCAAAGGAATAAGCCGAGTTGACGTTTAAATGACTTGTTCTCAGTTACAAGCACACCTATTAATGGTGTAGACGTTATCTCTTAGAATGAAATTAATTGAGGTTACCTGGGCATGTGCACAAGAAAGGATTTGTATCCAACAGCCTTATGAAAAGTCAAAAAGACCATGAACTTTCTCACTAAATGTAAACTTTTGTTATTCTCCTATTAAGATGATTAATGGATACACAGGTATATTAAGACTGTGTATGCTTCTCTTTCCCGAAGCTGATAAAAATGTCTTCACTGAACTTAATGGAGAAAAGTATGAAAATATCATATCTTCTTTGGTTACTGAAGGAAAAGGACAGTTTTCACTGACACCATCCACTTTGGTTCAAAAGAAGTAAGTGGAGCTCTGAACTGCTGTTTTGCCACAAGCATTTTACAGCTCTTTCTCCCATTATAAAAATGGCAAAGTGTTCTGAAAATGAAAATTTTTCCTCAGGGACAAATTCATAGAGATTTATTATCTTGCCTCCAAGGGATAGGACTGAGCCATTTTTACAGCCAAAAGTTACTTGTATTTTCAGCACTGGAAGTATTTCTCTGCAGACTTGCAATGTGTAAAAAGATCATTATTGCTAAGCACTTCTGCCACTGATACAGCCACCAACAGGCCATCAGTGATATTAGTCAAGTGCTTTGATAGCATTCCTGTGACTCCCAGCCAGAAACATGCATTTGAAATTTATGTGAAACATTTAAAAATGCAGAGTCCTGGGCCTTACTCTAGTGGCTACACTTGCCAGAGACGGCCTCTGGATAGCTGTCTATTTTACACCGGCCCCCAGTGACTCCTGAGCACAGCCAGCATGGAGAGCCACTGCTAATGGAGAAGAAAGCAGTTTTCTTCTTAACATCCAATTTTAAAAAGTCAATGTCTAAACAATGGTTGTTTATCAGCTTATAAATAATGCCCGTGTGCCTCAAAAATAAGCAAAAATAGACACTTTTTATAACATTGATCCAAACCATCAAAGTCTGCATCTGAAACTGATGGCAATGGTCCTGTCAGACCTTCCAGGAGATCTGCCCTAGAGTCATTCCTTGGGGTTATTCTAACCCAGTGCTGATTTCAGATTTCATCTCATTCTGGGAAGAATCCAGTCAGAACAGTCTTCTGTTTCCTATGCTAAGTCAGTTAGGGCTACTCTTAGGAAGGGGAAATTTGAGAAGTTCCAGAAAGTACCTTCACCACACAAGCAGACACTAGCCACAATAAATAAAATGCCTGGTCAACTGCCTATCACATCTACATTATCATTAGAATATTTTTTGAATGCTGGAGATTATTTGGGCTGTAGGGATATCTTCTTAGAAGGTCAGCATGTACATAATATAACTCTTTTAAACTCAAGAAATACCAAACAGAAGGTGCCTAAATGTAGTGTGGAAATCACATGAGATTTACCAAAGGACATGTTATAGATTAGCAGATACACATAAAGTAATAGGTTTTGTTTAGCTGTATCATCTATCTTGTTTCACAGACAATATAAGGAAACTGCATGAACTGGTAGGCTTCAAGTGTTTAACCAATTGCTTGTTGCCATGGCTATATGCCTGAGAGCTGCGGAATCTCATTCTAACAAATTTAGATAAAATTGTAATTGAAATTGAAGCTGAAAGTAATCATATTAATTCAACTAAAACTATGTCATGCACTTAGGAAATGATGAGAGATTATCATTGAACGAAGTGAATGACTCCCCATTACTAACTCCATTGAGTAGTGACCAGTCCTTGTATTATTTGGCCTTTCAGTGCATCATTAGACACTGAAAATTGCTTAAACACTCTCTGACTTTAGCTTCATAGAACCACATACTCCTGGCTTTCTTGTTTATCTTTTTTCACTTCTTCTTGACCTCCTTTAAAGAAAACTACTCCTCCAAACAACACTTAAACACTAAACCTCCTCTATGCACTAAGCAAGGCATTCTGCTCTTTTCACTGTAAACCCAGAGAAACTGACCATTTTGTAATTTTTTCAATTTTCATCAAAATACTGATAATCGCTAAATCCATACAGAAATTACACATTGGTTGATCTCCAGACTACTATAGCCAACTTCCTACTTCTATCTTTACTTCTATGTCATGTAAACACCTCAAACCCATTTCATAAAGTGAACCTATTGCCTCTCCCTCAAAACTGCTCCTCCCCCAACATCTCTACACTAAAAAAGTGCCACCACAGTCCATGTCCACCCTCCCACTTCAGCCAGAATCCTAGGAGTGGCCCTCACTGGCTCCCTCTTTTCATCTTCAATAATCTATTCATATCTCTTCTGCCTTCTACTGCTTCCATCAATATTGTGCTACCATAGTTCAAACCACCACCTTTCCTTCTTGGACTATGGCAATAACCTCCTAACTCTTCTGTGGCCATCACCACTTCAAATCTTTCAGTGGACTCCCATTCTCAAAGTATTTGCCATAGTTATAAAGAAAAGGCATTGCTTGGTTCCTCCCTTCCTCTGAAGCTGCGTTCTCCTGTGGCTGCCTAGGCTGCAGCTCCCCTGTGTTCTTTTAGCACCTCCTCCATTGACCGCACAAGCTGTTTTTCCTGCTTGGAGCACTCTCCCTTCAACATTTTCCTCTCAAAGGACTTTCTTATTGTTAAATTTTCAATTTCAGTCCCATATTTTTCAGGGAAATACTCTGTGTCTTCCCCAAGAATCTTAGATGCCTCGTGTTTCTTCTCTCCCAGAGCATCGCTTCCTTCCCTTTTTGTTACACTACACATGTAATTACAGGTGTTCATTCCAGTTTTATAAAAGTAGTGGGCTCTGTGAGTGTAGGGAGCGTGTTTGTCCTGTTCTTTGCATTATTTCTAGAGTCTACCATTATCCATAGCCCAAATTAATATTTTTGACTGAATAACTGATGTTTGCATAGCGCTGGTTCATGTTCACTAGGCGAGTATTTATGGCTTTTTGCTTTTCATTGTCAGGAAGAAAGAAACACGTGGTCCTTATAGCTGTGAATTTATTATCATATTGACACATACTGGACAGCACTGACAGTAACCTTTACAGTAACCTTTATACCTTAGGAGGGATTATTTATATCTTTGGAAGGTATGGTGAAGAAGGAAGAGCTGAGAAGTACTGAAGGAGAAAATGGGGGAGGATAATAGATGAATAACCTGCCACATGATTATCACTGAAGACCAGTTACTCTCTTCTGCCCAGTTGATGTTTCGGAACATACACTCTGTGTGTGTGTGCGTGTGCGTGTGAAATCTGCATCAGACACAACATCGGGCTCACATCAGTTACACTCTTTCTAAACCCATTTATCATTTTTGGACTGAGGTATAATGGCATTCCCTAGTCTGTAGGTTTGCTTGATCAAGTGAAATGATCCACATAAACAGCATAACACGAAGCATGGAAATTGTAAGCATTCAATAGTTACTGTTCTCAAAATTAGAATAATGTTAAAAACAAGACAAGAGGCTCCAAATAATTCACAAATTTTACCCAATGATTGTATATTCAAGAATAAACTGTTTTGGAAAATATTCAAATGAGGCTGTCTTTATAGTGCTTCTAATAGATAATGTAACTGGGAGTCAGAATTTTCCACATAAATCAGTGGATAGTGAACATTGTTTAGTCTACCACATTTTTGTGGTCTCCACCAAAATTTATCAATGATACCCACTGAATTTATTTCCATTCCCTTTTGCTACTCCATGGAGAATGAATACAATAATATGACTTTAATAAACAAAGAACTTATTTTACCAAAGAAAGCTTTTTTAAAAAGATGATAAAGAATGTACTATCTAAGCGTTATATGTGCATTAACAAAATTGCATAGACAGCCACCCTGTTTATCCTCATCAAATTAATTTTAAATCTCTGGTTATACCAAATTCTGGATTTTTCAGAATGATAAATTCAAACCTCAGACAAAGCAAAATTAGAGTAAGTATCCCACAAACATATTCTCATTTGGACCTAAAATGTGATTCTTAGTAATGCAAATCTATTTGGAGAATTATTTTGTGAAAACTCACAAAGTCCTTTGCCCTTATTTTTACCCCTAAAACTTTGGATAAAAGGCTCAAAGTTTTTTTAGATCTGTTTTTGAAAGGGATGGATTAGGGATTTTTCTATTACCAAATTTATTCATATTCAGACATAAGGATTTTAAATATGTCTCTTTATACTACAACTTCTTGTCATCAAAGGACATGGGCTGTCATCACTCTGCTGACTATCAGAACCTTGCTGTGGAAGCCTTATGTGATGCTTCTTCACTTGAGCTAAATAAAAAGATGGGGTAGATGCTTTTTTGGGCTCCATGTGTTAATTGCGTCCTAATAAAACCATCTAGTTAAACTGTCTGCTTTGTAGTGAAGTGCAGTTGAGAAGAAATTTCTAAAGGAAGCCTGCTAAGTCGATTGTGCTCCTAGATAATTAATTGAAATAGGAAAAAAAAGCAAAAAAATGAAAATTCTGTAACGCTGCCTTTTCAACTCTTTTACATAACAAAGTTTCTAAGATTCCTTGCAGCGGATAGAGTATTCTCCTTCAGCGAACTGTGTGCTGTTATACTCAAATTAGCAACTATTGCCATTGTATTTGACCAATTCCTTCCAACCTTCAAAAATGGGAGATAAGGTTAAAAGCTATCAAAACACCCTGAAAATATAACTAGTTGACTTTCACTAATTGATAACATAACTATAAAAATTTGATTGTTACCAAGGTTGTTTGTGGTTTATTGTCTCCTTTCTGTGATCGCTGTGTTTCATTTTAGTTGTCGGAGTCCCATTTATAACTATCTTCCAGATGTAATTTAGCTTTGTATTTATTTTTTGAAAGCAGGATGATCAATGTGCTATTTTTTAATCTGTGTTAATATGTCATTAGTGTTCTATGCCTTAAATTCTAAAATTCCAATATTAATTTTATTTTTTTATTCTGATAGTAGTTACAAATTAAAATCACATTTCCCCTTGCCTAAGATGTTTTAAATGATTCGTTGTATCAGCAATTGATTGCACCCAAGGGCCAGGTCTTTCTTCAGTCCTATCATGGCTTTAACTTGTTTTGCTTTGACATGCTATAGAAGCAAGCTTTTCTTATATAACACATAGTATTGAATATCATAGCCTGCTCGTAATAACAACTTGCCATACACCCATCCTAATCATACTCATACAGATAGCAGCCTCAAGTCTCACCATTTACCTTTACCTGTTTTACAATTTATAATCCAGCCCAGGTAGAAAAGTCCCATGGGTTGAATTGTGTCCCTCCAAAATTTATTTGTTGAAGCCATACACCTCAGTGTCATGGTGTTTGGAGATAGTTAAGTTTAGATTAGGTCATGAGAATGGGCCTTTACTATGGGATTAGAGCCCTTATAAGAGGAGACACCAGACGGCTCACCTGCTCACACAATCTCTGTCTCTCTCAATCTCTCTGTCTCTCTCTTTCTCTCTCTGCCACATGAGGACACAAGGAGAAGGCAGTCCTTTGCAAACCAGGAAGAGAAATCTTACCAGAACCCAATCATGCTGACATCCTGAACTTGAACTTTCGGCCTCCAGAACTATGGAAAAGTAAGTTTCTGTTGTTTAAGCCACTCAGTCTATGGTATTGTTACAGCAGCCCAAGCTGACTAATATGAAAAGCATTACCCTCAGGAGGATTATTCAAACAATGAAAAAGAAAACTTGCAAGGAAATGATACATGAATTTCTCTCTTAATTTGCTTCTCCCTTACATCCACCATCCCAATTAGATGATAAGTAGATAGACAGATACATACACACACATATAGATGCATAGAGGACAGAGAGATTAAAATGTGACATAAAATGCTTTCAGATCTAAGTATGCATTTAACAATCCAGGCTTAGTTGGCTATCATTCAATGGTGGTTGGTCACTCACCATTTTTCGCAACAAATTTTACTATTTCCTTTTAATGAAATTTTCTCTATAATCTTGTATATAGTACTATTTTAATAAATTTCAGTATACACTTCAATTGTTGTCATCTTGATTTATTACCTTAGTCCACATTAAGCAAGCCTTGGATTATTATTTTCAATAATGTCTCTCTAAAAGCATTGCTGATGTAAAATATAGCCCAAAGCTATTAGATGTACATAAAATAACTTTATCAGAAGCCTAAGTTAACAAATTTCCAGGTAGGATGCTTGTTGAAGAAGCTAGACTTCCCATTCAAAATGTGAATATTGGAAAGCACTTACCTTTTTGCATACTGTTTCCATGTCTGCAAAATGCACATGGGTTTACTTCCTTCTCTACCTATCATCCTTCTAGAAGATCACAGTTGACTCTGCACACAAATCAATCTTGAGAAATCCTTTGATAGTTCGCTAGCTATAGTCCCATTAAGATGGAAGAGTCTGTGTTTTCTTTTTTGTATCCCCAGTCTGCCCCATAACTGGTACTCAATTCATACGTTAGTAAATACAGCCAGTTCACAATTATCTAAAATAGCCTAATATGTAGTTACAAAAAGCTAAATAGGAGCTATTCAATTATGTCTGGCTTCTCCTACCGTCCTTTACCTAACTTTTAGAAAACAGGGTCATTCATGATGATGGTTCTCTGAAGAGCTTATTGCTTTGTCCCTATTATCTATTTTAGGCCCAGGAAAATAAAGCAGTGGCACTCCAGTTTCTAATCTGAAGATGAGGGACTTGGACCTACAATAGAGCAAAGATATTTGTACAGTTACATAGTCAGTGAGCAGGGATGAGATGACTTGCGCTTTGCTTTAGCACCAAATGTCATTGCTTTTCCACTGGTGATAGTATCGCTCTTGGTTTCAATACTTCTATCCCAGTTTTTAAGATGTAAACATTAGGGGGAGTTTGGTAAATGGTGCATGAAAATCCTGTGAACTACTTTTGCAAGTCTTTTGTGAACCTAAACTTATTTCAAAATACAAAGGTAAAAAATAATAAAATGATCATAGTAAACATTTAGAGAACATTTAACAGGTCTTAAAGTTACTTTTCAAGTGCTATATCTGTATTAGCTAATCATACAGAGATAAGTCTGAGATTCAGATTTCTAAGTCTAAGGTGACTCATTTAAGATTTCACCATTACTGAAATATAAAATTGTGCTTTTTAAACACCCTGATACATAAAGATAATATTTGTGGTCAATTTGTACCAAAGTAGATGAAATTCCTATATCTATATATACGTATATAAAGAGAGAGTTATTTACATATATAAAGTCCCTTATATATGAAGAAAGTTGTTTTTACGTATAAAAATTTTACACATAAATATACTTCTAAGTTACAAAATTTGAAAAGCTACCCATAAAGTATAATGAGAGAATTATGGGATTGATAGTTGTATAAGGAAAAGATTAAATATCAAAACCACCAGCGTACACATGACAATGAAATCCAATTTTTCCCTTCTCAGGGATATAAAAGGAGCTTCAGGAAACTGATTAGGGAAACGAGTATATTAAATTTAAGAGATGCTTCACCTCTTTAGCATTGTCCTTGACTGACACTTCTTTGAATGTGGACCTCCTCCCCTTCTCCCAATCTTTTTACCTTCACAAACTCATGAATATATAGGGAAAGCCTATTCAAAATTTAAAGTGCCATATATAGCTATTTCCAAGACTGGTCAAACAATTAATAGATTGATTTGGTCTGTCACTCATATGAAACTTATGCAGTTATAGTTGCACATAGACAATAGGACACTTTGAAGCATGACTCAGTTTGAAAGCATTTATTTCTCAATGTTCTTTCTACTTTGAGAAGATTGGATTATTGAAAGGGAAGCTGGCTCAATACTGAAGCCCAAGTCAGCATCTGAAGGTAATGACCACTTAATTGCCTGAAGCACAGTAAGGACTTATTTCACTGAAACAACAAAAGCACTGTGATCAGAAATTAATTCTTTGAGCAACTCATTTGGTGTATCATGCACCCAATTATGCACAGAATTTTTGAATCTTATTCAATAAAGTCAGGTATATGAGAAACAATTATTTCTTTTCAGTAACCCATTTTACATCTGACCACACAATCCATAGGACTGCAATCATAGTCATTCTTGATCTTTCTTTCCCTTTCTTGGGACTTACCAGAGATTTAGAATCCTAAGCAGTACCAAGGCAGAGAAAGGCATAGGTCAAAGGTGGGGTTGGGGCTCTCTGAGTGTTCATGCTAAATTCTTCCACACATCCTATGTCACTTCTGTCTTCTCAATCAGCCATAAAATTTTTACTAAGAGCTTAGATTTTGAGGATGGCATGTGTTTTATGTATAGGAGAGTAGTAACAATTTCAGGGTTTTAACCAATACTTTTGGACTTGCTTCTTGTATTCTCAAGACCCTGTCACATATCTTTCCTGAGGGGGAAAATGTCAAAATATAGAGAGAATAAAAGCATGCAAGTTTATATTTTAAAATATTATCCAGCCACATATTTTTAAACACTTTGAACAATGACATCCACTTCTGGGCATTTACCAAATACAAGATCTCTATTTGAAACAAACTATGCTTAAAGAAGAGAGCACATTAGTACTCGTATGGAAGGTGTGAACCAAATACACCAGGGCTGAGGCGCTTTTTTATTGTTAAAATACATTGCATATGCAGATACCTGAGGAAACTCATACAGTAATATTAATAAACCTTTCTTGCTTGGGGGTACAACTAAGTTGGCATAGACATCATTATGTTCTGTTGCTGTGAGCTACTTCAGAGAATTTGCAGGCAGCCTTTGCTTTCTATTCATCTCTTAGTTCTGCATTTTCAAATCATTCAATATGCAATGGCCAGCCCTCTTCCCTCTCTCTAAAGTAATGTCATGAAAATAATGCTATCAACTGTCCTGCTGCAGAAATTACCTACGCCTTTCCTCTCTCCCTACAATATGCAATTTTATGATCCCTTTGGAACAAAAACCTAAAGGCTTACAAGCTTGGAGATTTGAAATGTTCAGAATAGAATGTAAAGTGCAGATACAGTTGTTTATGTTTGTGAGGATTTCAGGGCTATTTGTTCAGTAAAATAGTTTATGAGCCAATGGTTATGATTTTGAAAAGCTTGATGGTTAAGTTTATCTCCCCAAAACAACATGGCTCCCAAGACTCTGGAAACAAAGTTGGGTACAATTAGATTGCTATCACAAAATATCTAGTTTTAAATTGAGATAGAAGCTTCAAGATTTGTGACTTTGAAATAAGAGTAATAGTTAATATCCTGAAGGAAGTTTATTGATGTCTCTAGCTTAGAAGAGAGAGAGAGACAGAAACAGAGAGTCCTTCCATCCTAGTACTCTCTTTTTGTAAGAATGGTGTAGAATTCAAAAATAAATGTTTCTTTGACACTAATTTTCACGTTATTCTTTTAACATAAGAAGTTATACGTAATAAAGGTGAAACAGTTTTTGAATATGAATTATAATTAGAGTCATGGTTCAATTCCATCAGTTTTAAAAATTAATTAAGTAGATAAGTTTTACTTCTAGGCCACCAAGAGAATCCAAAAACAACCCTCCCTCCACGTTGTATTACTGTGAAATAAAATCAGTTACTCTTCGGAACTCGTTTCATGAAGTAGTAACTTCAACAAACTGGAAAAATGCTGTTCTTGACAGATTGTTAGCTAGTGAGATGACAGTATATGGAGAAATGCCAGGACAAAAAGAGAGATCCTCAGTAAATAAAAAATATTGTGAAATAAGGAAAGAATTGATTGTTTGGGTCACTTAGCAGAAAGCAAAAGAAATAGAAAAATCTCTGGAGGGGTTAAGACTCATGTCTGTCTTAGAAAATATTAGGTGAAGGATTGCTAGCTACAAGGGTTCATCTGTGTCAGATCAAATAGTAATTTTCACTTAGAACAAGATAATAAATGCTCTGGAAAAGAAAAAAGTACATGGCATTTTCTAATTGAGAATTGTGTTATAATAATAGATGTTTGAAGACCAAGTGAGAAGAAATCATCATAAATCAATAATTAATTAAGGTAAGTATTCGTGGATTTTATACCAAAGTAGGAGAAATTTAGGTAGAAATTCAGTGTAAGACCATTTAAATAGCCTTCTAAATTTAATCACTTAGTTCTTTCATTTCTTTTTTTTTTTTTTTGCCAATAGAGTCTGTTATAACTAAATGATGGAGAGTGCTTTATGTGTTCAATACTTATTAAAATATTAGGTGTACACGTGTGTCCATTTCTAGGCATATATCATGCAGCAACTTTTTTGACATTTTTTAAAATTAAAAAAAAAAAGGACACAGAAATATGCAGTCACCTCATTGTGAGATTAACTTCACAACCTAATAAATTAGTACAATAAAGAGAGACAATAATGATAAACACAGATTTTAAAGAGTTAGATTAAATTTCACTTTCAGTTTAGGATATAGAAATCGTTGCCAAGAGTGTTAATTCCAACTTAACAAAGTCAGATAAAATAGAAACATATAATTTTATTAAAATCCAACAGGAAGTTGAGGAAAAAGAAACCTGAATGAACTAAAATTCAAAATGTTATAATTCCCCCGCTAGAAAAGACCTGCTCACCTTCATCCGTGGTGAAGCAATGAGAGGAAGAGAAAATTATCATAAATGAGGGTAAGAAAAAATGAGAATTTCTAAAGGCCATGTGATGTTTTAAAATTCCAAGAAACTTCATCAGCAAAGACAGTCTACACCCACCATTCCAACTCTTTCCCGTGAGCTATTACTAAGTTTTCTTGCAGCAGCGTGAGAGCAGAGCAGGACAGAGAGATGCTGTGAACGGAGGCTGGGATGTTAAGGACTAAGGGTGGGGCAAGGATCTGATTTTAACCATCTGAAGCTTTATAGGCTCTCACTGAGTACTAGTGGATAGATCACTTAGAGAGAGCCCCTTGAGGCATCAGTGTATCAAACTTGAAGAGATCTGTGTGCAGAGCAAGAGACCATAGAAAAAGCTCTCTGAGGCATCCGAGGCCCTTGCTTTAGCCTATCTCCACTCCAAGTCTGAGGAAAGGGCAGCAGAGGTGAAGAGATCTTCCGAGAGACGGACCATCGTGGCGGATCCAGAGAGCACAGAGAACTCCTCACCGGCCTCCAGCCCCCAAAACTGGCAGCCAGACTGGAAGGCAGAGTAGGAACTCCCACGATCCTGAATGCTTGTAGCTGGGCTATAAAGTATAAAGCATAAAGAGATTTTTATATGTCTTCCCAGACTCAACTCCCAAGTCCTAAGATCTTAATCCAATGGTAAAATGACTTGAATACAGTAGTGAGTGATTCGTGTTAAATAAATAACAAAAGCCAGACCTGGCTAATTACAGAATAAGATTCTCTTCCTCACCCTAGAGGCCTGAGAGAAAGAGAGAAAGATGTACCCTTTTCTAGGAGAAAATATAACTTATTTCAATCTATTTGTCTTTTTACACTTAATATTTAAAATACAATCAAATGTTATAGGACACATGGAAAAGAAACGTGACTCAAGAAAGCAAACCATCAAAAAAACTAAACTAGGAGATGGGCCAGATGTACAAAGAGCCAGAAGGGACTTGGAAAATGACTATGATGAAGGACTTGGAGGGCACTTTGCTAAGTGAAATAAGTCGGACAGAGAAAGATAAGTACCGTACAATGTCACTTACATGTGGAATCTAAAATATACAACAAATTAGTGAATATAACAAAAAAGTAGATTCACAGATACAGAGAACAAACTAGTGGTTACCTGTGGGGACAGGGAAGTGGGGAGTGAGAAATACAAACTATTAAGTATAAAATAAGCTACAAGGATATATTGGGAAACACATGGAATATAGCCAATATATTATAATAACTATAAATAGAGTATAATCTTTAAAAATTGTGAACTTATGTAATATTGTAACATATAATATTGTACAGCAACTATACTTCAATTTAAAAAAAGAAAATAACTGTGATGACAGTGGAGGAAAAATGGAAAATATCTGAGAATAGATGGGAATTTTCAATGGCAAGAACAAATCTATTAAAAAGACTCAAATTATAGCATGCTATAAATTAAAAATGCAATATAAGAAATTAAGAATTTATTTTATGGATTAGCTGACTAGACATGGATGACAAACTAATGTGTGAACTGAGGATGGCCCAACAGAAATGATCCAAACTGAAAAATATAAAACAAAAAAGTGTGAAAAAAACGAAATAGAGTATTCAAGATCTGTGGGACAATATCAAACGATAGAACATATGTGTAATTTTAGTCATAAAAGGAGAGAGGAAAGAGAATAAAACAGAGGAAAAACTTGAAGAGATAATTTTCTAAAATTGGTGGAAGACATCAACCCACACTTCTAAGAACTTTAGTGAACCCTATGCAGAATAAAATTGCATTTAAGAATAGGAAGAAAATCACATCTATGCATACCATTGTTAACGTGCTGAAAATCAAGCATAAAGAAACAATCTAAAAGCTGATGATGGGACTGAGGTGAATTAATAACATATGAGTCTGTAGCACTAAGAATAATGGCTGACTTTTCATAAACAATAAAGGTTAGAAAACATATGGAATACTTTTAAATATATTCATATTTTAAGTTATTTATTGGATATTATTTTATTTAAGCTGTTTTAAAGTTTATTGACTATTTAAAATAAAATTAATAAAAATAATAATAGCATACTGTGGGTTTATTGAACATGTAGAAGCATAATACATGACAGTAATCAGAGATAGATAGATATATTTTTAACATTCTGTCATTCTTTGTTAGATTTGGACAATTTTTGAAGCAGATTGTCATAAATTAAAATGTATTCTGTAATCTCTAGAGAAACTATCAGAAGGAAGCACAAATAAAAAGATAATAGAAGTGATAAAATAATTCTTCAATTGCAAATTTTTAAAAGGAGCAGAAAAGGATAAACAAAGGAGTAAAGGATAGATTGGACAATGAAAAACAATCCAGTATATCAATAGTTACATTAAATGTAAATAGTCAAAAAAAAAAATAATAAGGAAGATGATCTACTCCTGCTGGGATCCAACCTCAAGTTTACTTTGTAAAGGGTATTTCTTAAAGATCCAGCTATTTGTATGGAAATACCATCTGGTTGGCCAAGCCATTTTTTTAAATGTATTTTCAAATGGTCACCAATATAATTACCTTGATTAAATGTGTCATCTTTTGGGAAAAAAAAGTAAATGCTCTAAACCACTAGTTAATGGACAGCTGATAAAAAACAAAATATAACTATATGGTGTTTCTAAGAGCATAATAACTATATGTCTTTAAACATAAGACAGGTAAATAGTAAAAGGCAATACAAATATTATAAAAACACCAAACTTGAATATGCTTGTGTGGCTATTTTATTTATTTATTTATTTATTTATTTATTTATTTATTTATTTATTGTGTGTGGATTTTTTAATATACAACAAAATAGACTTAGAGATAAAGAAAAAGAAGCACATTGGTTTATATGTTCTCAGCCCCACATTACCCATCTTCTAAGTGCTTAGTTACCAACTTTAAATTTTCTTAAAAAAATAAATATATAAAACTTCCTTACTCCCAGTTGGGTATTTTAAAATCCCAAACTTTAAGTAAATGACTTATATCTTTACATATTACAAGCCATAAGTCACCAGTTAATAATCAATCAAAATTAAGAATATATTGTATAGGTCATTACACTATTCAGATAGAATACTTTTTTAATAGAATATAGTCAGTTTACAATGTTGTGTCAGTTTCTGGTGTACAGCATAATGTTCCAGTCATACGTATACATACATATATTCTTTTTCATATTCTTTTTTATTATAGGTTACTATAAGATATTGAATATAGTTCCCTGTGCTATACATAAGAAACTTGTTGTTTATCTATTTTATATGTAGAATTACTTGTCTTTCTTTTAAAGGGATCCATTCAATTCTGTTGATATTAATCTTCTGTTTTTCAACATGTAGACAGTGGATTCTTCTAGCACCAATATTCTACGGCCTTAAGATTTATGACAAATACAGTGGCCACCCAAAAATGAAATATAAAACAAGTAACAAATTTTCTTACAATTTAAATTCATAGGAGAGGCACACATATAATACAAATTCTCTGAACTATTATAACACAAAAAATAAAAATGTTTTTAGTATTGATTAATTACATTCCATATAGGATACCTAGATTTCTTTTCTTGATGAAGACTTATAGAATTTTGTGACGCATATAGAAGTGGTGGTGGTGTAGGGGTATGTGCATGTTTCTAAGTGATTTTAAGCAGTTTCAGCTGGAGAGAGTTTCTAGAACTCTCTACTGTTCTTTACAAACACTAATTCTTGCTCCTATATTAAGGTATCCTGCTGCTTTATTTTCCATTTCCATTTGTATAAGACATAATGATTATGTGATTGCAGAATATATTATATATAGGCATGTTAGTAAATATCTAACAATATGGTAGTAAAGTGGAAATCACAGCAGGATCACATTGAAAACAAGTTGAAATGTAGGGGAAATTTATCTCTTCTTCAAGTTTAGAATATTCTCCAATATTCCACAAATCTCAGACTTCCACTGTGGTTTCAGAAAAATATCTAGTCATATATTCACTGGCAAACTAAGACATATAAATTTAGCAGATCTTCCCCGACAGGCAAAGGCTTGGTGAGGTCTGTCAGGATACTTGATGTACACCTGTTTACTCCAATCTTCTGTCACTTCCACTGCAGGGACCTACTATTACAGACTGAAGGAACAGTCAGCGTAGCATCCTGCAGTTTTTTCCTCACCTGGAGGCATGACTTCGTCAGGCCCAGGACAACTGATACCTTTTAAAGGAGCACTTTTTTGTAAATTCAGAGGTAAAATAGAATTGCCATTGTCCACATTATAAATGAACTTGAGTTAATCGTAGAAAGTTCTGAAGCAACCATTCCTCTTATTTACACAGGAATTCCTAACTAATTGGTTTTTATTTATAATTCTTCAATATAACATTGAACTTTCTTGATGAATGAATCACCTTTGTTATTTATACAATTATTGGCTGGTTATATATGCCCTATTGCTACAAGTGGCCAAGTTACATTAATTTTTAATTTCTCATTGAGCCACTAAACTTTAGCACTGATGCTCCTTTGATCATATATTTTTTTTTTAATTTACAAAGGTTAATTGTGGTGAAAATGACTAATGTCCCCACAGGAATTCTTGTTCTCGTCTCCTTCCAGGCACTTGCTCTTTGAGTTATATCCTGCCACTAATTTTGAGCAATGATATGTAAGCAGAGGTCATATGTGCTACTTCTAGGAGGAAAAGTTACAGAACCAGTACACAATTCTCCATGGTTCTCCCAGGTCACAGGGAACAGAGTGGTGTGTTTATGTGGAGTAATATCTAAGCATCCTGGAAGCCTGAGCCAATCACCTGGAGGAGGGCAATCTGGGGGTGGGACAGGGAATGGAGGAACACATGCATGTGTTTTATTTATTCAACACAAGTTTATTGAGATGCTACTGTGTGCCATCATTTTAGGTACAATAGTGAATAAGGCCTTATCCTTGGGAAATAAACATTTCCTGTTTTAAGCCACTGAAATTTTAAGATTATTTGTTATCTTAGTGTAAACTAAACTAATATAACTAACACCATACTGAAAGTTTAACCAGTGAATTTTGAGTTACTGTGATTCAATAGCGACTCTAGTTTTTCAGGTTTAGATGGACCAAATAGGTGATCAGTTTAGGAAAAAATGTAATGTTATACTTTTAAGACAAAAACAATGCAAGAACAGTATAGAAAAAACAGAAATAAAGAGTAACACAAAGAAAAGAATCACCTATAATCTTATTATCAGAAATAACCACTCAAGTTGTTCTTGTATATCCTTCAAATACAAGTATATCTGAAAATTTATTTTGAAATGACCATAAACTCATTGAATTTCTCTTTCCTGGAAGTTGCTCCATCAGCTGAACATTTTACAAAATTTATTAAAAAAAAATTTATATCTGCCACTGGGCAGGACATACCTTTCCCAAAACTTGATGTCAAGTATTTCCTAGGTACCAAGTAACCCTACATAGATTTTGACATGTTATATTAGTAAACCAACATCCATCGTTCTGTCTTGAAACAAATCTCTCTGAATTGAAACATAACTGTCCCCACAACATAAACCCTATTAGAATTTCTGTTCACCTATTTATTTTGTCAGCATTACACTTCTCTTACTTTTTCACTAATTAAAAACATCACCTCTATTTTATTTGTATTCCTATAAAATCAGGATGGTCTTTGAACAATATATTTAATCAAAATAATCAAAATTTAAAGGGGAAGGGAAAGTGTTTCTCTAAGCTTATCAATCTAATTTACCAATAAATTGAATTATGTCAAGCAAACATTGAAAAGTCTGATAAAGCTCAGGCCATGTTTCTCTGCCCATCAAAATGTGCACAGCACTGTTCTCATTAGCAAAAACTCAATTTTAAAACTGCTTCCAATCTTAAGAATTCTGTTATCAAGCCTCCTATAAAACATTAGCAAACTTCTACAAATATCCATACATGGCATTAAGCACTCTTTTGTTCTCCAAAGAATAAATCATTTAAGGTCACTGTGACCCGCACTGAAGATAAAATAGAGACTTCTTTTTTTAAAAGAAAATACTTTGTTTTAAAGGTTGAATAAAAAGATAGTTGAAAAAAATCCACTTAGCTAAAATTAAATTTCCACTTAAAAGGATCACGCAGAGTATGCTTTGTTTTAGCATCTTCACAATGTTAGTTGATGAGAAAAAGTTACCTTTCCATTTCCTTTAAACTCTGGTTCAACATTTTCTACTTCTGCAATTGGCAGACAATCATCAGTTGTTTTTTTATAGTTGTTTGAAAATAGGGTTCTTTATATTAACTATAATTTTAATAATGTTGTTGCTTATGAAAATGTCTCAACATTCTCTGTTACATCTTCAGGAGAGACTGTCTTTCTCACAATTTTTCCATTTGGATTATTGGACCTTCTTTCCCTGTCTTGCACTCTTTAAATTTCTCTTCTAATCCGCACAGAGATAGACTGCTTATCCCTGTCTCACGAGTTGGGTTGCTGCCTAGAAACAAATTCTGTGATTCCATGCTCAGGCGCTCTGCTCCTGAGGAGAAGGCCATTAGTCCCTCACACTTTACTGAATGTTATCCATGTGTTTTCCTCTGAGAACGCTGAGCAGTTTGGGTTTCTATTTTTTCTAGCAGACTTACCTGCTTTCATTTTCTTGATGCTGACTTTGGTACTCTGCTTTTCTCTGCATCTTTTCTAAGTCTTCTGCTCAACTCAGCTCCATACGCTTTTCTCTGCCTCTGGACTGGTTCTTCACATCCTGGATTCCAAACTTGTCTCTCAATCACTTGTTAAGCCAAGTAAATATGCTGTTTTGAAGCCATTTGGAAAAAAAAAAAAACCACTGTCCTGCTTGGAATTTATTAATAGTTGTTTAAAAAAAAAAAGGTACAACAAGTTCAGAATGTTTGTCAACCTCGGGTCCAATAAGGTAAAAATCTGCTTTGGAAAGAATGGTTTCTAGAACTCAGTTTGTATACTATATACAGTAATATACATGCTTGAATCAGTCCTTGATTTTAGCTCTGTGCATCAGTAATTTCTCTGGTCACCATGTCATTACAGTAAACTTTATTTTGGGATCCTGCTTATCAAACCATCCTTTTCTGATGTTCGCTCATGTCGTGCCTCCCCCTCCCTTCTCATACTTTCTATCATCTTTCTGCTTTAGCTTCTACTGTCCTGCTGAGTAATCAAACAAATCTCTAGACACTGTGGTCTTGCTGCTCATCTCAGTAAAGGAAGAAAACAAACAACAGCTGCTGAAATTGTGAACCTTCCTTCCTGGCTGTCAAATTTAGTGAAAACAGATGCTTCAAGGAACCATTTGTAATTCAAGCAGGCACAGAGGAGAAAAAGAAAGCTCTTATTTGCTAAAACTAGAGAAGTTTTGCTAGGTCAACTTAGCTTCCGTCTTACAGTATGAAAGAAATAGCACATCCTTAAGTTCTTGCAACTGCCTGGTACTACGTTTCTACAGTAAGGTCATCACTTATACTGACAATACATAAAAAGATGCCCAGGAAAGGTATTTGACCTGGAAGAAAAATGATTTAAACTGATTCTAATGAAATGAATTAAATGTTTTAAAATGTTAAGCATTCCTCCAGTGAGGTAAAGTACTTCTATTTCTATAAGCCTGGGCAAGAGCCTGCATACCTGAGCCACACGAAAGAATACTGAACCAACTATTGAAAGATGTCAGAACTGGTTAAGGAAACTTCCTCAAGTCATTTACATCTCTGACCCGTATTTTTCCTCAACGGTGATGACACATAAAGAACCTTACATCACTAAGGTTCTATAATTCAGTGAATTGAATGCCTCTGTTAATATCTTACTGGCAAATTTTGCCAAAATAGCACAGTCATTCTAATCAGATCAAAACTTGACAATATGTATTCATAGAAAATGTTTTTCAATTTATCAGAAGATTGCCTGTGCCCGGTTTTTAGTAACAAGACTGTAGCATAAAGCTGACTACGTCTGTGGTTATTCTGATGGCTAACTTAGTCTGTCAACCTCTTAGTACAAGTTAGAAAATCCGCAAACAAAAACTAAAGACATCTACTCCCTAATTGGTCCTTTAAGAAGAGGAACCAGAATTCTAAGTGTATTTGTACCTATTAGAGAATTATAAAGAAGCTATATGAGGTTAGCATTTGGGGAAATGGGGGAACAGAGGGGGATGGCTGTGAGTCTGTTGGGCCTTCAGGACGGAGAAAAGTACTGAGAAATGAAGCAATCTGAGGCTGAGTGAACCCTGATAGAACACCAGATCTGGACCAGGGAAGGGGTGTGGAGGGACTTCAAATGATAGAAAGTGAGAGAAGAGAACAGGGCTAACCCTGAACTACAGGTAAACAGTATTAATAAGTTTTCCTTGATTCATACACATTTGTTGGACACTGGAGAAGTTAGTCACCTCTAGACTAGCCATCATCCTGAATCCCCGTTTCAGGCCCCGAGAGTTAGTGAGACTGATATGGAGAATCATCATCAAGGACATTTACTGAATTAAACTGAAGCTTAAGTGTCAGCTAAAACCTCATGCTTCCACAGAGATGTGCTCTGACATTTTTTCATGGGATCCAGTCTTTTGAAATTTTGGACTTTAGGGTCAATATTCTAGAAGTTCTAGCTCCTTAGTGGTTTGATGCAATCAGATGGGGTCTTGGATCTTTATCATTTCAACAAAAAAATCTTCCTCCGTCCCACTTCCCATGAAACCCTAACATAACTTGATAAGAATCTGGGTGGGCAACAGGATAAATACATTTACATGGACTTCTATTGCCTTAGGAAGAAACTCAATTTGCATCAGTTTTTCCTTTGTATGCTTTTCCTAGTATTACCTACTGTCACCATTTACATTAAACCAATTACAGAATGTCAAAGAGGCTGCTTTCCTTACATTTGAAAAATAGTTTACTTAGCACAAGGCAAGTATTTTGCTTATACCTCCAAGCTTCCTCCCTAGATCATCAAGAGATTCTATTGAAGATGGAGTCAAAAAACAAACAAACAAATAAACAGAAATGAAGTAGCATTCTTATCATAATAAACAGATTTTATTTTTCCTAAAGTATCACATTTACATATTTCCCTCAAAAACCTGCGGTAGTAATAGATAACTATTTGAAAACTGCAATCGGGGACACGAAATGACAGCAAGATATCATCCCTTTATCATAATAGCTTTGAAAGGAAATAAACAAATATTTCTCACTGTAGCCTCTCCCTTACCTTACTTAAAATTTATCTAAAACTCTAAAGATAGGAAGGCAGGCCAAACTTTTAAAAGTGCAACCCTACTGCAATCAGACTCTTGCCTACAAAACTCCATTGAAGCTGCTTTGTTGAGATCACTTATGACTCCAGTTTTCTAAATCTACTGGTCAATTCTCAGTTCTCATGTTACATACCCCAACTGCAGTGGCAGAATTGATCACTTTCTACTCCTGGAAACTCATTTTTCATTTGAATTCCAGGAAACCACAACTGCTTGGTTTCCCTCTTACGTTAACCTCACTGATAAGCCTTCCTGTCTCGTTTGCTGGTTTTTACTTTCCTTTCAACCTCTTAACACTAACATGCCCTATGGCTCAGTCCTCAGATCTCTTCTCTATTTATACTCACTCCTTTGATGATATTATTTAAAACTTATAATGCCCTAATTCATATCTGTATCCCAGATCACTACCCAAAACCCCAGGCTTGTTTATTCCACTGCTAACTCAATATCATCATTGGGTATTTAATTTACATCTCAAATTGAATCTCAGATTTAGTATCTCCAAAACTGAACCCTTATCAACTCTAGTCTTCCTGCTCCTTAGGCAAAACAAAACAAAACAAAAAACACCTAAGAGTCATCACTGATTCAACTTATTCTCACATATGACATCCAATCTGTCAAGAAATCTTGTGGGTTTCATATTCAGAATATATTCTGATCCCTTGTCAGTACTTCACTGCTGTAACTTTGGACCAAACCACATTATCTCTTCCCTGGATTACTGCAATAGTCTTTTAAATTGTTTCTCTGTTTCTGTCCTTTCCTCCATCTGGAATCTATTTTTAACCCAGCAATGAAACTAATCTTTTTAAAACATTTATTATATCATGCTCTCCTCTGCTCATAATCCTACAATGTTTTATCTCACTGAAAATAAATGGCAAAGTCCTTACAATGGCCTATAAGATTCTACACTATTTACTCTCTTAGTATTTTTCTGACCTTATCTCATTCTACCTAATTTCTTTTTTTAAATTGAAATATAGTTGACATATAACATTATGTTAGTTTCAGGTGTACTACATAATGAATTGACATTTGCATACATTATGAAATGATCACCTCAATAAGTCTAGCAACCATCTGTTCTCATACAAAGTCATTACAAGATTATTGACCATATTCCTTATGCTGTATATTACATCCTCGTAGTTTATTTATTTTATAACTACAGGTTTGTACCTTTTAATGCTCTACATTTATTTTGCCCACTCTGACGCTGTCCTCCTGGCAACCACCCATTTGTTCCCTGTATCTATGAGTTTGTTTTTGTTTTGTTGTATATGTTGTTTTGTTTTTTAGATTCCAGACATAAGAGAAGTCATGCTGTATTTGTCTTCTCTGTCTGATTTATTTCACTTAACATAATACCCTCTAGATCCATCCATGTTGTCAAAAATGGCAAGATTTTGTATGGCTGAGTAATAGTCCATTGAATATGTATACCGTATCTTTATTAGCTGTTTGTCTGTCAATGGACACTTACATTGCTTCCATAACTTGGCTATTGTAAATAATATTACAATGAACATTAAAGCACATGTATTTTTTCAAATAAGTGTTTTTGTTCTCTTCAGGTAAAAACCAGAAGTAAAATTCCAGGATCATATGGCAGTCCTACTTTTAATTTTTTGAAAAAACTCCATACTGTTTTCCATAGTAGCTGCATCAATTTATAATCCCACCAGCAGTGCACAAGTGTTTCCTATTCTCCACATTCTAGACAACACTGTTACTTGTTGTCTTTTGATGATAGCCATTCTGATAGATGTGAGGTGGTATCTCATTGTGGTTTTGATTTGCATTTCCTTGATGATTAGTAATGCTGAGCATCTTTTCATGGGCCTGTTGGTCATCTGTATGTCTTCTTTGGAAAATGTGTATGCACAGCCTCTGCTCATTTTTTAATAGGTTTCTTTTTTTAATGTTAATTCTATGAGCTTTGTGTGTATTTTGAATATAAACCCTTTATTGGATATATCATTTGCAAATATTTTCTCCCACTCAGTAGACTGGTTTTTGTTTTGTTGATGGTTTCTTTTGCTGTGAAAAAGATTTTTAGTTCAATGTAGTTCATTTATTTTATTTTTGCTTCTGTTTCCTTTGTTTAAAGAGCCATACCCCCAAAAATGTTGCTAAGACCAATGTTAAAAAGTGTACTGTCTGTGTTTTCTTCTAGTAGTTTTTATGGTTTTTGATTTTAGAGCCCAGTCCTGGGGTCCTCTACCTATTTTCTTAATCTCTCTTTCTGGAATCCTTTTCTATATATCTGCATGACTAACTCCTACAAGTACTTAAGAAAATTGTTTACCCCCTTAGTGAGGTGGTTCTTGACTAAACTATTTATAGCTTAAGCTCCTTTGATACATCCTTGGTTTATTCTTCTCCAAAGACCAAATCAAATCACTTTCCAACATGCATAAAAGCTTCATATATTGATTATGTTTATTGACTGACACCCCTTAATGAGGTCAAGATTATTATCTCTTTTAAGGCTACAATACACAACATAAAATAGATATTTAAAATATTTACAGAGTAAATGAACACATAAAATAAGTGAAGACTATGCAGATGGACTAATCAAATACCCTATATAACAACATTGACCTGAGAAGGAGACAGAGAGTAATTCTAATGGGAGTGGCCCATGAAAATCCTAATTTGCCTCATCAAATTCAAATAGTAGTAGGAATTAATAGAACTATTTTTCACTAACTATTACCTTGTTTCCTTGGGTTCCGTCTGCTTTCCGTCATTCACGCATTCATTTAATCGTTTATTCTCTTCCTTGGTAAAAATTTTGCCTAACATCTATTTCCCCTGCATTCCGGTCTATTCGGACTCCTGCTCTATTATTTCTCTTAGCGCAGTTGCCTCACTTAAACTTTCTTTGTCCAGTCTGCCTCAGTCTCTGCTTGGTATTTACTCCCTGACTACTTTATTTACTTTTGGTCATTTTCAAGCCAAAGGACTTCCTTAACTTTCTATGGTTCCATTTAGTATGTCTATACACTGAAACCTCTATAATCTATTGATCAAGCTGTGGAACTGAGGAAAAAAATAAAATAAACCCTGATTATTAAAATAACATCTACACTATGGGTTGAATAATAGTATCACCATTTTCCAGATGAAAAAACTGAGATCCGGTTTTTAATTGACTTTCCTAACCTCAATTAGCCTGTATATGGTGTGTGTGCTTTCAAAATCATTGCTCATTGTATAATGTTACATTGCCTCTTTAATCCAGATATCCTAACTCACAGCCCCCAGTTTTTCACATTTCATATGCAAGCTTCCCTCACGTTTTAGGAATATACCGTTTTTTGCCTCTTCATCCTTAGGCATTTAATAATCAATTATTCCTCACACTTCACTTCAAAATCTATTTTATATACAATGCATTCTTAGGCATATTGAAGTGGGAAAACATTCAACTATCTGCCAATAAAAATATGTGAATATTTGCTAGTGTTAAAAACAGCTACTCTTTTTTCTCATGGAAAAAAAGACACCTTTTAAAATTAATATTAAGATTACCAAACAGTCCAAACATAATACCACTAAACAACTTTAGATTTTTTTCATCTATTTTTTTTAATCTTTTAAAAATTAAATTAACAATCCAGTTGTCAGTAAATATAACACAGATACTTAAATCAAGGTAATATTTGAGTCTTCCATATTTAGATTATTCCTAAATGGGAAGACATTTATTTTCTTCTTTTGGCTTCAAAAGAGAAGAAAGAAAGACCATAGCGCAGGGTATTCATACTGTTCTTATAGAAAGTGGTATAATTCTGAATAAGGACCAAAGTCATATTTTCCTTTTCATCTAAAATAAGGGAGAGACTCTCTCGATGCCTTTTAATCTTGTCTCTGGAAAGAGTGTAGTCAATTGTCAGTTTGAATTTTTGTGATAACTAATTGCTCCTTCCTTGGAGTGTCTGATTCTATAAGAAGGTAAAATGGAGAAGGCATGAAAACCTAACTTTTTATACATATTTTTCCACTCCATCACCATAAGATGACTCTAAACCTAAAATGATTTGCTTATAGTGAAGTTCCAGAACTTTCTGAAGTCCTAAAAAGTTTGCAGTTTCTCTAAGGTTTTCTTCCAAAGCCAAACCATATCTGCAAGTTTTGACTTTTAAATTAGAAATTATATTATCCCGATTGTTCTCATGACAGCTTAACTAACGAATGCAGTGATTTTTAAAATGTAATCAATAAATATATTTTGTTGTCAAACAAATTATGTGTTTAGTTTTTACTTGACTCTAAAAGGAAACTAAAATAAACACTCTCTGTTCACAAAGAAAAGCAAGCAAGATGGAGCACAGGGATGGAGTAGTTAGAAATGATCCTACTAAAGAAATAGACATCAGTAGCTTAATAAGGAAAATTTACATTAGGAATGAAAAAAAGCAAAAACTAATTGAAACAAGAATAAGCATAGATTAATTTTATTGTTTTAGTCAAATATGTAACATAAAAGTGGTGTTTGAGGAAGATTAGTTAATTATATGATCAAGAGAAGGAATAAAATTTGCTGAATCAGAAGGAATTTGTGTAGAATGAAAAATTCAAAGTTGGAGTTATGGTAATGGGAATGAAATTTAATTTGAAGGAAACAAATCTATAGAATATGAAAATAAACTTGATGAGAAGTATCAAGAATGCATATGAATCAGAGATCCTGTTAAACTTTTCCTCAAGGAAGCCTGTGGGTCTGGACCTGGGAGAGCAGTCCACAAGTGCAAGGCCAGAGCACAGAGTGGGATACACAGTAAAACTGAAGCATCTGTCAAAAGGAATTCAGGCTTTAGATTTATGTCATTCTTCTAAAACTTGATTATGATTGTGATTCTCATTTTAAAACATTTTGTTTGTGCCTAAAAATGATCATCTTAGCATACAAATCAGTAAGTTAAAGAACAGAAAATTAAAATGAAAGTAGAACAAAAAAAAAAAAAACAAAAGGAGAAATTCATAAAATGTAAAACAAATATAATAGAGAATATAAAAAACAAATTTATTTTTTATCTGATCAAGATAAAAAGGAACAAGATTCTAAGATCAAGAGTGAAAAATGGACATTTCTATAGATTGTATGAGCATTGCATAGATAACATAAGGATATTATAAAAAACTTGATAATAAATTTCAAAAATTAGATAAAATGAATTTTTTTGAAAAAGCACAAGAAAAAGTAGAAAATCTGAACAATTATATACCTATTAAACAAATTATACTTATTAAAAAGAACTTATTGGTTAGTCTTTTAAAAATCATAAAAGAATATCACTAATCTGTACAAAATATTCTAGGAATAGAAAAGGAAGAAACAGCTTCCCAACACATTCTATGAAGCCAGCACATATTAATACCCAAACTTAACAAATTATACTCAGGAAAGATTATTACTATGTTTTGAAGATGAAAAAAATTCCAAGTATCTTATCAAATTAAATCCATCAGGATACAAAGAGAATAATAAATCTCAAATGAGGTGTGTCTATTCTAGGAATGTCAATTTGGCTTACTAGTAAAAAAAAAGTCTATATAATTCACCATACAATGTTTAAAAAAAAAAGAGGAAATGTAGTATGATTATGTCATTAGGGAAATATTACGCACTTGAGGAAATTGAAGCAGAATGCTAAAATGATTCTCACTCTTCTATAATCTCTTCCTCCAGAATGTGAACTGAACCTGTGAATATAAGTCACTCCCATGATTTTGGAACTTTAGGTGGGAAAGGGATTTTGCAGATGCAATCAATGCCACAAATCAGTTGAGCCTAAAATGCGGAAGTTATCTGTGTTAGCCTTACCAAATCACATGAACCCTTAAATCTGGATTGAGAGGTCAGCAACTAGGAAAGGTAGAAATTCAAAGTACAAAGATTTGGCATGCTATCCGGATGCTGGCTGAAAGATGGAGGGGACAATATGGCAAGGAATGCAGGTGGCCTCCAGGAGCTGAGAGCTGCCCCCAGCTAACAGACAGGAAGGACTAGATTCTGACAACACAAGAATAAGTTTCAGAGCAGATTTTTTTTTTCCTTCTAGAGCCTCCAGATGAAAGTTCGCTTGGCTGACACCTTGATTTCAACCTTGTGATAACCTGAGCAGAAAACCCAATAACTCCTGACCTACAGAACTGTGAGTTAATAAATAGGTGTTATTTTAAGCTATTACATTTCTGCGAATTTGTTATGTATCAAGAGGAAACTAACACAAATATCCAGAAATAGGCAAATGGTATCTATAACAAATCCACTGCCAACATCTTCCTTAATGATGATTAATCAAGTGTTTGCCCTGAAATCAGAAATGAGACAGGGATGATGTTGCCGCTGCTCTTCAACATTGCCCTGGAGTCCTGTCCAGGGTAATAGGCAAGAAAAGCAATTGATATGTACAAGGCATGGAAAGAAGGAATTAAACTGTCATTTTTGCAGATGACATAATAGTGCTTGTAGAATATCTAAAATAACTTACAGAAAAATTACTAGGGTTCATAAGTGAATTTGAATAGCAGCTGTATGCCAGGTCAACACCTGCAACTCCATATAAAAGCAACAAATTAGCAAATAAAAATTTTAACATAAAATTCTTTCTCAGAGCATAAAAAAACAAGCCACCTAGGAAGGGGTGCAAGAGTCCCTTTGTCTATCATCGTGCTAATCTTAGCCCATCTTAATACAGTTAGTTTAAACTTCTACCTTGGTAAATCCTCCCACTTTTTTCCTTTTCAGGATTCTCCTAGATATCTGTATCCCTGTGGATGTGTGTGTGGATGTATTTTAGATTCAGCTCATCAATTTCCACCAAAAAAAAAAAAAATAACAGCTATTGAATTTTTTATTGTGATTGATCAATTTGGAGGTTATCTTAAAAATACTGAGTCCTCCAGTGATCCTTGAACATGTCTCCAGGAACAAACCCAGGCATATATAGACTTAATTTATGAATAAGCCAGCACTGACAGCAAAGTGGTTTAAAAAATGCTTATCAATAAATGGTGTTGGTTTATCCATCGGGAAGAAAAGTGATACCTTACACCATTCACCAAAAGCAATTACAGATGACCTTAAATCAGTAGGTTGAACTATATCCCCTCAAACTTAATGTGCTGAAGTCTAACTTGCAATACCTCACATTTTGACCTTATTTGGACATAGAGTCATTGCAGATGTAATTAGTTAAGAGGAGGTCATGGGGGAGTAGGGTAGGCCCTAATCTAATATGATGGAGGTCATTTTGAAAAGAAGTTTAGATGCTGACCTGCACACAGAGGAAACACCATGTGAAGATGAAGGCAGAGATCAGAGACATGGTTCTACATGCCCAGGAATGCCAAAAATTGCCAGAAAACCACCAGAAGCTCTAGCGAGGCATTGAACAGATTCCTCCTCACTGTCCTCAAAAGGAACCAACCCTGTCCACCTCTTGAGCTCAAACTTCTAGCCCCCAGAACACTGAGAAAATAAATTTCTGTGTTTAAGTGATTTAATTAACATAAAATCTAAATATAAAACAGACTAGTAAAGTCTTTGATATCTAATAAAAGATAACAGAAGAAAATCATGACTTTTGTTTTAGAGAAAAAAACTCTTAAACAGAGCACAGATATCACAAGCCACAAAGGAAAAGACTGATAAATTAAATAATATTAATATTAAGAATTTTCTGTAATAGTTAAGAGAAATGCCAGGCTACAGTGAGGAGGAAGATATTTATAATACATAAAAATGAAAAGGAGTATATAAAGACAGAAATCAGTTAGAAACAGATAAACAGCATAATGGAAAAATAAAGAAGTTTAAACTAAACTAAAAGAGATTTAAGTAAGTACCTCAAAAAAAAAAAAAAGGGTTTCCAAATGATCAAGAAATGTTTTTAAAAGTGTTCCAGCTCATTGAATCATCACAGAAATTTAAAAAATAAAAAAAAAAGAGAGATATCAATGCGTAGTAACCAAAATGATTTAAATGAAAAGGAATAAAAATATGGTTTTGGTCAATATTTGCAGCAACTGCATCTCTCATATACTACTCATAGGGTATAATTTCACAGAAACATTATCTACTAATTAAACGTACACATTCTCTGTGATCCAGTAATTCTACCTCTAGAAATACATACGTATGTGCTCCAAGAAAATAGGTACAAGGATGTTAATAGCTGCATAGTACGTAATACCCAAAATCTGGAATTAAATGCCCACCAATAGTATTATGAATAAATGAATTATTATATATTCATGAAAATGCTATGCAGCAATGAAAATTAATAAACTACAACTATATTTAACAATATGGGTGAATCTCAGACCAAAATTTTGAGCAAAGGAAACCAGATACTAAATAAACATACTATTTGACCTCACTTGTGTGCATTTCTGCAGAAGAATAAAACTAACATGACTAATACATAGAGAAGTAATTCAGAAGAATGTAGTGGTTGAGATGAGTTATAAGAAGATTCTGGATGCTGGTAATGCTCCCTCCCTGGTGATTACACATGTATGTTCACTTTGGAAAATTAATTACCATTCACACAATCAATGAGTGCAATTTTCTGTATCTTTAGTATACTTTAATATAAAAGATTACTTGAAAAGAGACTCTAGAAAATACTAGTTTTTAATAAGAGTGATGAATAATTAAATTAGATAAGTAGAGTTATAACCAAATAATTGTTAATATTCATTAAAATACATATCTTAAAGTAATTATTGATATTGTTAAAAATTTCAAACCTTACTGCTTACAAATCTGATTTGAATGAGTATAGAAGAATCAAATTCCATATTCTGAAAAATTTCCTAATGATTGCTCATATTCAGCAACAATGTGTTAGCTCTAAGGTATTGTAGTGTATTACCAGGATAATTCTTCATTTGAACTCTGAAAGTATCATTAGGAGGACTTTCTTAACTAAAGGCTGAAATTGAAAATGTCACAGCCAAAATGTCCATTGTAACCCTGGCAAAATTCACTGTTTCTTAAAAGTGTCATAATTGGAACTTGGGTGGTTCACAGCTGGCTTAAAAGTGTCAGAGAAAATGCTAGTGAGCTGATTTTGTATATAATACAGATTTAATATTTGACTATATAATGTTTATTTTAAATGTATGCGTATCTATATACATATGTGTATGTGTATAAGATTTGAAATGCAAAATAAATTATATGTTTCAAAGAAATTCTGATAAAGTGTTAGAATTTAAAAGATTCTTAAAGATAATACATTATCTACAAAAAGTATGGGAAATTGTTATGCTTCCTATAAGAAATCCATACTGATTGAAAAAAAAAAAACCCAAAATCTGAAGTAGCTATATTCAAATCAAGCACAAAATTTTTACGCAAAAAATTTTATCAATAATGAAAAGGGTCATTTCATAATGATAAAGGGGTAGATTCATCAAGAAGACAAAAATTATAACTATATACTTCATAACAAAGACTCAAAATATATGAAGCAAAAACTAAAAGAACTTTAGTAAGAAATGGACAAAACCATAATTATAGCGGGTGACTTCAACACCCCTCCTGCAGTGATTAGCTGAATAGGTAGGCAAAAATAAGAAAAAATATAGAATACTTGTACCATATTGTTATAGAATGCATTGTATCCCCCCCAAATTCACATGTTAAAGTTTGAACTCTCCCCCGCCCGATCCTCAGAATGTGATTGTATTTGGAAATAGGGTCATTAAGGAGGTTATTCAATTAAAATGAGGAATTAGAGTGGGTCCTAATCTAATATGACTGATGCTTTTGTAAGAAGAGACTAGGACACAGACATGCACAGATGATCATGTGAAGCAACAGGAAGGAGACAACCATTTATAAGCCAGAAGAAGCCAACCCTGCTGACATCTTGTCCGGAATAGTAAGAAAACAAATTTTTAGTTGTTTAAGCCCCTATCTGTGCTACTTTCTTATGGCAGCTCTAGAAAACTGATACTCATACTATCAACCTATTAACTGACAGTTGTAGGAATACTCCACTAAACAGAATATACACTATTTTCAAACTGTACAGGGATCACTCATGCAGACAAACCATATTCAGGGCCTAAAATAAATCTTGATAATTTAAAAAGGATTCAAGTTATTCAAGTTATACAAAGTATGTTCTCTGACCCCAAATTAAATTTAAATTTAATAATAGAAAAAAAATTTGGAAAATCCCCAAATAATCTGAAAACAAATGTAGTTCTAAATCACCCATGAGTCAAAGAAGAAATCAGAATGGAAATTAGAAATTATTTTGAACTGAATGAAAATAACAAACCATATCAGAATTGGAGGGTACCGATAAAGCAGTATGTAGAGGGGAATTTATGCCATCAAATGCCTGTAGTGGAAAAGAAGACATGTATCCAATCAGTGATTTCAGCTTCCACCTTGAGAAACAAAAAATAGAAGATCAAATAAAATAAGGAGAAGAAAGAAATGTATAAATAGTGCAGGAGCCAATGATAGAGAAAACAGAAAAACAATAGAACTGTTATATTCACTTGGGGTTGATTTGTGGATTTTCTATTTTGTTCCATTGGCCTTCTGTTCATTATGTGCCAAAACACCCCATATAGAGACTTTATGATAATTTTTAATAACTGGTAGTACAAATCCTGCATTATTTGTGTATTTTTCAGGGGTTTCTTGGCTACTCCTGTTTATTTTTTCACATGGATTTTAAATCAAACTTAACTTCTGGATTTCTTTAATTGGTATAATAACTTAGAAAGAACAGATAGATATCTTTACAATCGGTGTTCCAAGCCACTAACAGCTCTTTTCATTTTGCAATTTTGTGTTTTTCTATGGTTTTTAAAAGTTTTACTCTTACAGTCTTGCTAATTTCTTGCTAAGTTTATATTCAGACATTTTTTCTTTTTTACTGTTACTTTAATGACGGCTTATCATTTATCTATCTATCTATCTATCTATTTATCTATCTATCTATCTATCTATCCTGGGGATTTAACCCAGGACCTTGTGCATGCTAAGCATGTGCTCTACCACCAAACTATACCCACCCATCCAAGTCTAATCTTTTATTATATTTTGTAACTGTTTATGATATATATAATAACAGTAATAGTATCCAGTATTGATTTCATATTTTGCAGTCTTTTTGTTCATATGGTTTTAAGATTTTTCTTTTTTCATTATTTTTATAACATATCAACACATAGTTTTCTTTCTGTTTATCTTCTTTAGCTTCAGAGCCTTTTGCGAGTTTGCCAATGACTTGAAGGGAAAATGGCTCATGGAGTTGCTCTCATTTGGTGTTTCCTTTCTCTCTTACACTTCCACCCCTTAGCCCTGGTTGCTGCAGCATTTCTTTGATGCTTAAAATTATTCTTTGTATTTTATTCTTTTTATTTTATTTAGGTTTTTCCTAGTTATTTTCATTTGGAAGCCAGACTGTTCCAAATTACTCCATCTGACTTGGAGGCAGAAGTCTCCTGAAATCATCATTTGGTCCAACATCTAGACACGCAGGACATTTTCAGCTTTCATTTTGTTGTTGATTTCTAATCTCATTGTTTTGTGGTCAAAAATACTCTTTATAATTTTTTTTTGCTTCAGAATTGATAGAAGCTTCATTTTAAGACTAGTATATGGTTGATTTTTGATAATACAAAAAATGTTATTAAATGTAAAATTCTAAATATAGCTATTTAAATGTACTATTTATGTAATTCAGAACTTCTATAGATACCTCTATTTTTGACCATTTTATCAGTAGTATATATTAAAATTTAAAAATCCTGTTTCCCCATAGTTTTGAGAATTGCAGCTTTATAAGACAGTGCTGAGAAGTATGTGTTAACAGTGTTTTATATTTTAAATCTCTTATTTATTAACCAATATTTAATGACCCTTTGTCTCATTATATTCTTTACTTTAAATTCTTTGAAAGAGCTATCCAAGCTTTCTCTTGGTTCATATTTATGTGTTAAACATCCATTTGTTGTCTATCTTTCAGTTGTTTTCTGTTTTGAATATATCTATTAAATATATCATTATGTAGCATTTTGTTCTGTATTTTTGCTGAGTGAGCTTAACCCATTATATTTACAGTATAAACTGTTAAATTAAGGTTTATTTCTATCATTTTATTTCTTTTTGTTTTGTTTCCTTCTCTGAAACTTTCTTTTGGATAATTTTACCTCTTTTGATTTTAATATACATTAAAGTTCATACTTATCCTTAATTTATTATTGACTACTCATAGCTTATTTTGCCTTAAGAATATCTAAAGCTTATAAATATTTGAAAAGCTAATTGCACTCTTACATCCTTCTGGTCATCCCTTTTCTAATAGACCTTTGTGTCGATTTATTTTGGGTTTTAATTCTGAATTATTAGTGACTGCTCATCTAACAATCATCACTCCACTTCACGCTTACCTTGCATGTCTCATTTCTCCCTCCTGGTTTCATCTGGCTTCTTGCTAGAGTGTATCCTCTGTATCTTTATCAAAGAAAATCTACCTGGGATACTCTCTGAAACCTGATATGCTTGGAAATATTTCATCTCATCCTTCAGTTTTAATAAGTTATTTGGATATAAAGTTCTAGCTTTATAGTTATTTTCTTAAGTATTTTGGAAATACTATGCCATTGTTTTCCCACATCCAACAATACTATTTATAAGACCAGTAGCAGTACGATTGTTGCTCTTTTGTAACAGATTTGATTTTTTTTTCTATCTTGAAGTTTTTAAATATTTCTCTAATTTTGACATCTTTAAGTTATTGCTACATTGGGTCTAGGTATGAGTCATTTTCTTATATGTCCTGTACAGAATTCTGTGTGTCCTTTGAATCTAAGATCTTGTATACTTTTTTCTGACAAAAATCTTGTTTGATATATTTTATTTTTTCAAATACATTCTTTTCCCTGATTTTTCTTTTCTTTCCTCTTGAGATTCATGATGGTTGATATTGAAAATTCTACTCTTATTTTCCATATTCCTTAACAATTTCAATATTCTGTCTTATTTCCCTTCCTAATATTTCTTAACCCAATTTGTAGTTCATTCTTTTCTATGTTCTTTATTTTTGTTTATTTATTTTTGTTTTTGTTATATTTTGTTTATATTTGTTATTCAGTTCATCCAGTGAGTTATTTCAACAGTTACATCTTGGTGTTGCTATTTTCATTTTATTCCTCTTCATTATTTCTTGTTCATACTTTATGTTTCCAATGTCCTTTATCTTTCTAATATTTTTTAGTAAAATGCATTTTATAAAATAGCAATCTTTTTCTTTCATTTTCAGTTGTATTTGTAGATTCCTTCCTTCCTCATTTCATTTTTTTCTCTTCCCTTTTTTTTTTTTTTTTTTCTCTTTTTTAACCTATGCTCCAAGATGGGTAGAGTTACCTTATTAGATCATCATACACATTTGTGCTGTTAGATTACTTGTTTATTAATGTCTATGATAAAGGATGTTGATGGAAGTCTAGGTGTTAGTTTGTGTCCTTACGGATGAGGAAAGGTTTAGTGCTGCTAGTTTTATTCCTGTTCCCTGCACTCCATCAAGTGCCCCCTGCTGGCTCTCTCAGCTTGCAGATACTAACAGGAGGACATTCTCTCTGTGGTATTTGCTCAGCGTATGAAGTGGGAGTGGTTCCGGGACTAAGGAGTAGGACTGTAACTGTACCTACTGTTGCCATTGCTCTTCACTTAGAACAGCTTCCAGGGCCACCTGGGTATGACTTTATCCCGAGGCCACCTTAGATTGGTACTGCTCTTATCTTGATAATCAGGAAAAGAGCTGATAATGATCTCTGCAAGATCAATGGGGATTTTTTTTTTTTTTTTTAATTACAAAAGACCTCCCTTTGTCCATCCCCTGTGTTGGGCCCTGGGCATTTTCTGCTCTGGGCATCTAGGTATATCTCTCAGTCCACAAAGTTCTCACCATGACACATCTGGCCACCCTGTGTCTCCACATGAGTTTCTCACAAATTTTAGGTGTTACTAATTACGGCTTTAAAATTCACCAAAATTCATGGCATCTCCAGGTTTATATTATAATGTTTACTGAACTAGAATTTCCTAGGATATCTTTATTGTTTTATATTTATAACTTTCAAAAGTAATTTTCAAATATTTGTCTCCCCACTAGACTGTGAAACTCAGAAGTGAAATTTAATTATTTTGCATGGCCTACATCTAGCATTATGCTTAGGCCTCTTTAGGAATTTAATAAATATTTTTGAATGCATAATTTATCCATGTTTATATGGGAAAATGTTGCTAAAAGTGAAAAAGAATAAATTAAGGAAACAGTGTTTATAGGTTATTAATTGACATTTCTTAAGACTGTTCTACAACAAGAATATCTTTACACGAAGAAGGCAGATCCATACCCACTTCAAGTACTTGGTCTTCCCTAAACATTTCTCACATTACTAACATACCCTACAGAAATCTCTAAAATTATTCAGAAAATTTATAGTTTATGTTTTCTCTTTTTAAACAAACCAGATGTAGACTCCTCTGTAGCTTCAGAGTTAGCTTAACAGCAAATAATAGCATTTAACAAGAATTTCTGGAAACTTGTGCAAATTATAGGAACGATTAAATTTATAAAAATATGTGGGTAATTTAATTCATGGGGAAAGGTAATAGAAATTGCTATAATATAAATAAAGCAAGGGAATGGGGGGTTCAGTATACTCCTTACCCATACACATTAAAAAAAATTAAGAACATATAGGTATATGAGTACTTTTGAAAATCTCCTAGATGTATTATTAGGTTTAAAAAAAAGAAAAAAGAAAACTCAAATAAATAATGTTTATGGTATAATATCGATAACTTTCCATTTTTCTACATTTTTGTACATGTGTGTTCGTATGTATTGAAAAAGTCTAGAAAAAAATATCGTAAACATTTATCAACACGTGCCTGGAAGGAATGGGACTGTGAAAGAAAAGATGTGAGGACAGAGCTTTAAATAGGTATTTTCTATGTTTTCTTGTTTGGTTAAACATGTGGCAATGTATGCGTATTACTTAAAATTACATAAAAATGTCTAGTTATATAGAGTCACAGAAAATGAAGAGGCAAAGATAAGGAAGTATTTAGTGCATGGAATTAGTAATGCTTGCCACGTCCATCTTCCCTCACCTCTGTTTGTTGCCTGGAGTTGCAAACCTATGCCAGGTAGCGTTTTGGAGAAGAAACGGCTATTATTTCACAGTCACAGTAAAATCGTCACACCAACATTGCCTCATTCTTTGTGGAATTGAAAAAGGTCCCTTATTTTTCTCTGCCAGGGAATGGGATCTTTGCTATATTTAGAAGTGTTTGAAAATAAGGGTAGAAAGAAGGAAGAAGGTGGCAGGTTGGCAGGGTTTCTTCTTCTACTAAAAAAAAAAGGAGAAAAGCTCATGACTTAGGAACTAAAGGGAATCCTGCCCTTGCTTCTTTCCCAGGCTCTGCCTCCTCTGGGAAAATGGTTCTTTGGGAGAAACCCGAAGTGGCAGCTACCCAAGCTCACTGCTCTGTAGACGAAAGGGATGGGCAAAGTGCCCTGGTAGAACTGCCCAGAGAACAAGATGGTTTAGAGAAAGAACTGTCCCCACCCCCATTCAGCAAAAGCACAAGCCCTCAGGGAAATATTCCTCTTGGGAGAAATGCCAGGACTGAAAACTAGAAACCCCTGCTTAAGATTCCACTGAAAGTAATGTTCCATTCAAATATGTAAAAAATGGAAACGGCAAGTTTATTGGAATGTGAAGAAAGGAGAGAAAAACACTGAGGCAGGCAGATACAGAGTGACAGACAAGATCCATTAAGACTAGGTTTATAAAAACTTCCTGCAATGACTAACAGTATTGTAAGGAGCTACAGGCAACAAGAGAATTGTGATTCTTTAAAGAGAAAGAAAGATTCATGTTTTATGTTAGTGATGGTATTTCCTGGATATCTGAGTTTTTTTCCTTCTTTCACATTCCAACAAGAGATTTTCTGTTTCAATTTGTTTTCCATTTTGAGTCAGCTGTATTTGGAAACTAGCTACACTCTGATACATTATTGATTTATGTGATAGACCCATGAGACACCACTTATTATCATGGATTAGTAATTTTCTGAAAATTCTAATTTTCTAGAATGATAATTGAATGACCTATGTAGTCCATGCTCCCCCATCTCCTGCCAAACACACACTCACAAACACATCCCACTCCACTCCTCTCTGTGGCCAAGTCACAGCTCTTTAAGGAAAAGGGGCATTCAGCTAGGATAGCATGAAATATTTAGTGGCTTGCTGATGGAAAATTTATTGGAGGGGGAGTTCTCGAAAAAAGAATCTAAAGTTCTATTTCTTTGGAACGGCAAATGTTTATTTGAGTCCCCTTTTCTGCCCTAATAATGCCCAGTTTACTTTCAGCTATCATAGCTTTATTGCAAAATATCCTAAAAGCGAAAGAGAGAAGCAAGTGAGAGAGATGCAGTTGGAGTGAATGCCTAATTCCTGGTGGGAGCTTATATCATCAAGAAAATCTGCCTGGCCTCTTCACTCAAAAGATAATGGAAAACATATACTGCATTTGAACTCTCTCGAGTCTGATACTAGGTTACGTCCTCTGACTTCAAAGAATTAGTTCACTCCTTTTATCTGACCACACATGAAGTGTCTGAGCCAGATGAGAAATCATTTTACGAGCAAAAGGCACTTTCCCAGGTGTTTACTCTGCAAAGCATATGAGAATAAAGTGCACAATTGTGGGGAAGTTAAGGTGCTTAGAACTTGCTGCTTATTTTTCTTCTCAGAATCTCAAGTTATTTCTCAAGCCTTAATAAGATTGTGGTGTTGCACCTGCCTAAAGAGCACAGAAAAAGAATAAATGACAGACTCAGATAAATAATAAATTGATGGCAGAAGTCGTGTATGATCCAGGAAGTGTTAGGCACCAGGCCACTGCACAAATCCAGAATCTGTCTTTTATTATTATACTCCAGTGACCACATACGGAAATGCTTAGGTCTGTGTGTAAGGCTCTGTAGTAACACTGGAAGTCCTTATCTTATTTAATTACCTTATCCAGCTTTGCACTCTGATATCTTCTGCTCAACTGAGCTTTTGTTTTTTGGGTTGCTGTGGGTTTTTTCTCTCTTTTTTTTTTTTTTTGGTTTGTTTGTTTTTTGTTTTAGTTTGGAGGGTTTTGTTTGTTTGTTTGTTTGTTTTTCAGAATCTGCTTGGGATTTACAGCCATAGCAAGAAATGGTACACGGAGAACAGTACTTAGAGTGATAAGAGTTTAAAGGGCAGTAGTTATAATTAGCAATGAGGTAATGACGTTGGGGAAAAAAAAAATCAGAGAACCATATGAGCATGAATTTACCAGAATACGCTGTGCCCAAATGTTCTTTCAAATAATCACCAAAACTATAGCTCTGGAACTTTGCTTCTGAGATTCAAATCATTTGCAATTATGCAAAACTAACTCACTGGAAAAAGACATTTACAGGGCAGAAAGATTGTTTGTGTTAGCATCATGCTAAGTGTGGAAAGGTCTGCAAAAGAGCTCCAGGGCCCACAATACCTCCTATTACCCATGGCTGTTGTTTGCCAACTGTCATAAGCTCTATTTCAGCCTTGAAATATAAATACCATGGAATCTGTCATGGCTCCAGAATTTCTCCATAAAAGGGGCTTAAGAGCTACGAATAGCTTGGAATGGGGATTGCATGTGGTGATGAAAGATGTGGCTTGAAAGCGCACTAGCATCTCTTGATTTGTATGACATAAATCAGCAAATACAATATTAGTAAGAATAGGAAATACAAAAATAACTTTTAAAATACTATAGAAAGTGTTTTTCTGATTGACTAGCTGATGAAATAAACAAGCTCTAGTGACAAATTAAGTAATTTCTCCTTTGTCCACATTAAGCTGTAGAATCAATTAGTCTAAGGCCCTTACACAGTTTGGCAGTTGGTAAGTCAATTATTATTATTGTTATTATTCCCATTATTTTGAGATGCCTTGGGTCCTTCCACTGCATGCAAAGATATTTCCTGTAGCTGCAAATTTTGTAAATTTGATTGTTAACAAAAGGGCCATTTCTGAACTCAGGATGCCTAATAAAATAGAATGTTCGTCATTCTGGTGGCCTCACAGTAATCATCACTCTCTTCCAAAACAAAAACTGAGACATACATTACAGTTACAGATAAACACAGTGGTGGCGGGAATCAGAGGACAGGCTCAGAGGGGAACATAGATCTTCCTGCCCCATCTTATTATTTTACAGATAAGGAAAATAAAGAATAGATTAAGTAGATAGCATAATTTTTAAAGCAAGTTAACAGCAGAGCTCAGATTGGAAGCCTGATCTGAGTCCTAATCCAGTGCTGGTCCTACCACACGACCCTAACATCCTGCTATTTCAAGAAGGCAAAGACTTTTAGGAATTTCTCCCATATCCTGGTCTTATATTTAGCTTTAGAGATAGTACAGGGTGTACTTTGGCCTTCTTTTCTTTTTCTTTCTTTCTTTTTTTTTTTTGTAAAAGTAGAAAAGGTTTGCATTGATGTGCAAAATAGCCATTATTCTCACATATGTGAGATGATATCAAACTCAGATCTCTGTTTTATTCATGGCTGAGATCAAAAGAATAAAGTTCTTACAAAACCTCTTCACAAGAGGTAGTGCTTGTCCGAAAAACGATCACTTCTGCTCACTGACTGATCAGGTGGAGCGTCTCTGAGTGTGTGCTTCGGGGAGGTGTATTTTCTTCCTGTTCTGAAACAAACGCTCTGGATTTGGCAGCTGTGTGGAATTTCAGGGGTTTTCCCAGTCGCAAAGTGAATAGTGCCTTTCTTGGTAGACAGTGAGGAATTGCAGGTATTTTTGTGAATTTTCCCCCAATTTACTTAGTATTTTTCATGAGAAGATCTAAAAGAAAAACTGAGGTGCCACAGAAATTGCCGTTGGCAATCACTTAATCAGTGTGCTTTGGTAGCACAGAAACACATAAACATTATAGAAAATATATATTTTAAATGCTCTATGTTCTTCCTGAGGGAAGAAATTTGGCAATTTAACTTAATTGATGCCCTGAGAGCAGAGCTGGAATGCAAAACGAAAGCCAAGGACCCCCCACCAACAAATCAACTCAGAAATGCATCTTATAAAAAAAACCTTTGAAATGGAAACAAAAAAATAATAATCTATAGAGACAGGTTATGCTATATACTTAGGAAGTAGGTAAAATTAGGCATAAAGAGGTATTTTTAACTTGTGACTTGGTGCTGAGCTGAGGTTTACTGAGTGGGTGCTCAGTAAACATTTGTTAAACTAAATGAATTTGCTGCAACAATGAGAATCTATGTAGATAGAAAAATAGGAAACTAGGTAGATGTCCACATGTGTCTTGAGTGCTCATTACTGTGTAAAAGGTTTTAATGCACTATCTCATTGAAAATCCATTAGGCAAGTACTAATTATTAAACTAATTTTACAGCTGAAGAAATGAAGTTTCCAAGAAAATAAGTAACTTGCCAAAATTTCCCCAGATAGGGTGTGTTAAAACTGAAAAGCAACTCTAGGCCAGGTCTTTTAACTCTGACAACCAAAGATTTAATACCTAAACTGTACTGACTTCCTTTATTCTCAATATTTAGGTAAACAATTTCAAATTCATGGTTTTGAGTTAGGAGTATCAAAGGAAAGAATGCTTGCTATTTCTATTTTAATAGCGTATGCAGACAATTTTTCTTTGTTTTTATAAGCATATCTTCCAGGCATCTCACATTCAGATTTACCAGGGTTAAGGAATGAAAAAAAAATAATAATCTAAGGAAGAGAAAGTTGTGCACAGTCAAACCAGTCTATGGTTCCTCAAATACATAAAACTGTGTAATTCATTATGTCTGACTACCCCATTATTAGGCATATTAAAAAGATGGATAGTCCAAGTTAAGTGTCTGCTCCAGGGTATGTTGTCTCTTGTTCAGTCTCAAGCTAGCATGTCTACGGTGCACCAGTGATTCATAATATAGACCTTTAGAGAAGCTGAATGCAACTAAAACATGAAATTGGTTTGGCATATTAAACTCTTCAGCTTCGGTAAATGCCCTTTCTGCAGGTGCCCTCCTGACGCCTTCACTCTCTGCCGGACTTCTATCACGTAGTTTTATCTTCAGCTTTTGCAGGGATCATTTCCTTCTTAGAATAATGCGCTCTACAGTTTTGTAAATCATAGTAAGGTACTCTCTGGGTTATCTAGTGACTCTTACTGTTGCCTGGATTTAAACACAATTGTTTCTTTAGTGCATTAATACATGTTGACAAAATTTAAAGAACAAATACCAAAAAAGAAAAAAAACAAACCCAAAACAGGGTTTTGACTATCTGTATTATAAGAAAATATGTAAAGTTTCTTTGGTCTTGAGAAACTTCTGGGAATTTGCAAAAATTCTATCTAAGACTTACTGATTTCCAACTATGTGCAAAGCACTAAGGTGGACTCGAAACGTGTTTTGTTCTGCTTACAACTTTGATTTGTTTCTTTTCTCCCTTAGATATCAGAATTTAAAATAATTTATTATTAAAATATTTGAAATATATAGTAACACCTAGGGAAATCATTTTTAAATAATCTATTATCTCATAGCTTAGAAATAATATTTATCATTTGATTGATATTCTCCCAGTTTTTTTAACACACACGTTTATGTGTGGGCATGGTTGTATTTATGCCTAAACGTGGATTATGCTTTATCTTGTTATTACTTAAATCATGTTTCTTCACTCACCTATATAGCGAGATCCATTTTTGCACATTTATTAGTTGTCTACTGCTGCATATGGAATTACTCCAGAATTTAGCAGCTTTAGACAACCCACATTTATTATCTCATGGTGTCTGTGGATCAGAAATCCGGGTAGGGCTAGCTGAATCCCATTCAAGGCTGATCAAGGGCCATAGTCATATCAAGGTTCAATCAGAGTAGGATTCAATTTCAAGCTCTTTCAGTGGTTGTTGGCAGGACTCCATTCCTCATGAGTTGCCATACTTAAGGCTTCAGTTTCTTGCTGCCGATTGATTGAAAGCCACCTTCAGTTCCTTAGCATGTGGGTCTCTTCCTAGGGCAGCTCAAAGCCTGCTAGCTTGTCATCCAAGCCATACAGTGAGAAGAGTCAGAGAAAGTGTGAGCAAGATAGCGGTCACAGTTTTCCAGCACCTGATTTCATGCCATCACTTTTGCAATATTCTACTCATTAGAAGCAAGTCACTATATCCAGCCCACACTCAAGCGGAATGGTTCAGAGGGGAGTGAATACAAACAGGTGGGGATCATTAGGGCTGTTTTAATGCTTGGGTGTAATAAAATTATATTTTTCTGTTTATCTATCTACTTAGGCATCCATTATTATTTCTTTTTGATAGATTCTAACAAGGAGGATCATTTGCTGAAAAGGAGTACAAATTTTAAGACTTTGAAACATTCTTCCAAATATCACAGCAGAATTATTTTGCTATAATACAATCCCATTAGCAATATATGAGAAAAAAAGCCCCATGTTCTCAAAGTCTCACACACTTACTATCATAGTTTTCGTTACTTAAGTATTTTGTTAAAAAACAAGATCTCATGTTTTAATTTTCACCTCTGATAACTTGTGAAACTTAGTGCTTTTTGATTTAAAGGTTTATCAGACCTTTAAGTTTCTTCCATTGTGAATTGCTTATATTCTTTATATATTTTCCTATTGGATCACTGCTTATTGATTGAAAATAATTTATATTAAAATATTATACATCCTTGTATTTTATGCAGCATTAATACTGATACAAGATTTCTCATTTGCACTTTAAATAAGTCTTCTTTTCTTTACTTAACATAGATACATTTTTTTCTCACTGAACCCCACTAGCATTCCAATGATACTGTTTCTTGTAACTACAACAAAACAAACAAAAAGCACATTTAGAACTGGAAGCATTCAGCACTTTTCAAGGCCCCTTTTAAGCAGAGAGGGTTAGAGAATTTTGCACTTAGAAGGCAGAATAGCCTGAAGGTGAGGAATTTATGGAAAGAGAGAGAAGAGTGGTTTGTACAAGTGCCATGTGATATGAAATGTTAGAAAGAGAGGAGAAGAAAGAGCAGTGATAATGCAGTCATTATTGTCACTCAAAATAAAACCTATAGTAGCAAGTCTACATTATTTAGTAAAGATTTTAGTGTGAGATCTGAATTTCTTTTTGATTCAGTAATGAATATGGAATGGCCAGAATAAATCTAATGCTTTTTCAGTTTAAAGGGAGATTTTCAATACCACCAATTTGTCTATCATATTTGTTACAAATATTGACTCAATTAAACTAGACATTGTTGAAGGATACTATTTATTCTTACAATTAGAGTTCTAATTAACCAATTTGGTTCTCGAATTGAACTTCATTAATGGAATGTATTAGTAATTAACCAAACTGATCAACTCTTTCCTTTAAATATAGTAAACACATTAGTAAATACATGTCATTCTTCTCATTACTCCCACCGTGTGTGGAGAGCCTCTGCTCCTTCACACATGTCAGTTAGGCACAATTTAAGCACAGACAGACTGATACAATTCTCCCTGTTCTTATACTCCTAGGTCAGAAAAATCCCTGAGTTAAATCATTTATTTTTTACTCCACTCTTTAATTCAGATTAGGTTTATTGCCATTTTAAATTATGTTAGTACTGTTTAAAATGATCTTTACTTAGGAATAAAACTATATGTCCAAACTTGTCTCCAAGGATATCCAATACACTTTGGCAGCTACTAAAGCAAAGAATTACAACCTAAGCTGAAGTCAATATGACATATTCAGAAAAGGGGGCAGACTGAGCACACATTTCTATCTTTACTCCCTTCTGAACTGTAGGAGTGACTTCTGGTATAACTACACGATGGAGTGCTAAACATCTTTCAAAAAGGAAGAAGGCTATTTTTTATAAACTACTATGGAATAATTTCTCGTATATAAAATTAGTGATTAAAAAGCAGAGGAAAAAGAAATGTGAATAGTATGACACAAGATAGGAGGGACTAAAAGTGCATACACATTTATTTTATTTAAAAAATAGAAAAATAAAACAAAACTAACAAAAATGACTAGCAGAAAGGATGGAGAAAACAGAATGGACAAATAAGTTAAATTCTTGATATATGTACCTAATTTGTAGGGTTGACTTTGGAATCACATATTTTATATAAATATAAAAAGCATTAAATTAAAAAAAATCCTTAAAACAAAATGAAATAAAAACACTGAGTAGCAAATTGGTGGCATAACAACACAGAGATATATGTGTGTGTATATAAATTTATATGTGATTTTTATATATGAATACTTATATAGGAATTTAGCTATATATGAATGTATATTTATATATAATTTAAATATGAATATATGATTGAATATATATCACTGAATTTATATATGTATATGATTGAATAAATATAGTATATAGGAGTTAATGTTGATAGGAGCCAAAATTTTCAGTTTAAGAGAACAGAGATACAAAGAAGAAAAATTGCTTTTAAATTAAGTAGAAGTTCAGGAATTCTAAATTTGAATTGGATGTCAGTAGGAACTCAAGGAGTACCAACTGACTCCCAGCGCAGATATGGATAGGTCTTCCAACTAAAAAAACTTAATAGCTGGCTTACAACTCACTTCCAAGAACTTATTTTACCTGTTCAGGTATAAAAGCATCTATTTTTCAAGATTATTCATGATGGTATTATTTGTAACAGCAAAAGTTAAGAGAATAACAATTGTCCAATAACAGGGGTACTGTTGAAATCAACAATGGCCACAACAACAAAAGCATGGTAATCTACATGAGTGCTTCTTAACAAGGGGTGATTTTACCCCTTAGGGGATATTTTGCAATGTTAGGGGACTTTTTTGGATGTCACAACACAGGGTGAAGTGTTGCTGCTGGCCTCTAGTCAGTACAGGCCAGGCTGCTAAACTCTTACATTGCACAGCAATCCCCTCATAATAAGTAATGATGTTTTACAAAATAACAATAATGCTGAAGATGGAAACTCTGACATACATGGAGTACTGTGCATCCATAATAAAGAATGAAAAGTGATCTCCTTGTATTAATATTGTGAGATCTACAGATTACAGTAAAAAGAAAAATTAAGGTATAGAACATTACATATAAAAACTAATGTTAAGTAGAATGTGGGATAATAAGAATCCTTTCTTGAAATATCTACACATACAGAAACACAAACATATTTTTTCCCCAAGAAGTAACAGTGGAATGAAAATGTTGACTGCATATGGGGTGGGCGGAGGAGAACAGGGTGGAAAAGGCAGGATGGAGGAAAGAACTATCGGTGTGTATCATTTCACTTCCTGAGGAGTTTAGACTTCTGAATAAGGCAAATGCAATATATGGTCAAAATTATTTAAATTTCAAAAAGGAAATCAAAGACAATGTAGAATAAGATAGTCAAAATGAAATATTATTAGAGTAATTAAAAGATAAAGTCAAGAAAATCAAGTAGTTGAACTGAAAATATGAACAATAGTATGGAAAGAGCAAGAAACTTATAGGATCATTCTATCTTTTTAATAAGAGTTCCATAAAAAAATGAAGTAGAAAGAAATTTTAAAAATACATTCCTAAATATTTCCTTGAACTAAAGGGTTGAAGCTCTAAACAGAAAGGGCTTTCTGATTTTCTGTTACAATGAATGACAAAAGCTCACACCAAAGCCCATTGTTGCAAAATCCTTAACACCAGTGATAAAAATAAGAAGCATGGGCTTTGGGAGATTTATGGAAAAAGCAAAACAAAGAGTGCAGCCCTGTTGAAAGGATTAACTATCCAAAAAGGCTTGGGGCTGTAAAGAGCAATACCAGCTGCTAAATGTCATTAGACATTTAAAACAAAGTATGAATATCGATACCCAGCCAAATTGTCAACCAAGTAAGAAAACGATACTTCCAACTAACAAGGTCCCAATAAATGTGTCACTAAATACACTCTTTCCTTGGTATCAGCTGAGGAAAGTATTCCATCAAAATGAAAACAAATAAAGAGATGGTTTGGCAGAGACAATAGAAGGTGTACCCCGAAACAGACTCATTTTTGTTCTGAACGTACAGAAGGGCATTTTTGAGCCTCTGGGGTACAGTTTGCTGAGGCCATGGGACCACGTCCTGGCCCATGGGTGTAGGCAGAAGTGGTACGTGCCACTCCAGGTCTAGCCCTCACTCCTCTTGCGGTTTCTCCACACTTACTCTCTCTTTTGGATTATCAGGCAGAAGATGCTGTGGAGGAATCTAGATGTCTGCAGAGCCACACAATGGAGTGAAGGGTTTCAGCAGGACTCTGGAGCTGAGCCCTCACACCTGCCCAAGTCACACAAGAAGTGAGTGTGAAACAGACATTTTACTATGTGAAGCTACTGAAAAAACATTGAGTGGTTTATTTTAGTAATTAGCATATCCTGGTTGATACACATTAGGTTTCAGACAACACGATCCTACACCTGGGAGAGGTGGAGGGAAGTCCAAGAATGAAAGTAGCTCAAAAGGCCAAAAAAGCAAACAATCCACCTAAACAATCCAGGAGGGGAGGTCTCTGGAGGGGAAGCAGTTAATGACAGGTTTACGTGGAAATTTGTTTTGAAAGGTTGTTGGAGAGAATGGGAAGAAAATTCAGAATTCTTTTCTTTTAATGAGGAAATATTAACTTAAGGAAAAACATACAGAAGAGGAAAGAATCAGTCTATCACTGGGATCAGCAATGACTAACATGAATATAGTCATAAATTTGTGCCTGTGAATAGAAAGCCCATGGCTGATTTTTAAACCAGATAAATTTTTAAAAATTACATGTTCATCAGAAAAGCATACATAAATATCAAAAGAAACAGTCAAAATAATTCAGAGTGGCTGCCTGTAGGGAGCAGGTCTGTATGGTGAGGAGGTGATAGTCAGAGAGGTGTTGTTTAGAGCGTGTGTATATGTAAGTGTACATGTATATGCGTCTATATGAATGTATGTATAAATATACATGCAATTTTTATTAATTATTACATTTATATTATGTAAATAAAATTACTTTTGGAAAGACAGAATCAGGTTTGAAGCGATACTTCTTTGACACTGTGAATTAAGAGCAGCCACTCTGTACTCACAATCCTGCCTAATTTATCGTTCAATCTTTCAACTGTGCACATCTGGATGCTATCTTTTATTGTCCTGTGAATATATTTTGCTTCGTTGCCCCTTTATTCACATCAATAACTTTTCTTGGAATGCCCTCTTTTTCCTCTACTCTATTAAATTATATTTGTTTTCAAAATACAACTACGTTTCCAATTCCTACAAAAAAATTTCCCTAAGTCTTAAAAGCTGATATGCTTACTGTGATTTCCTATACATTTTTCCCATACATTTTGGCACTTTCTCATACAATTTTTGGAAATAATTTTATCATAAAATATTTATTACCCAATAAGAGTTTAAGTTCCATGAGAGAAGAGACCATTATTGTCTCCCAGTAGACACTCAGTGAATGCTGGTTAAAATTATGTTAAATCAAATAGTGTATTTGTGTCCCACTCAGCATTTTGGCACAAACTTCATTAAAATATTAGAAATTAAACTTGAACTCAAATGAACTAGGAGCAGTGTGTACAGGGACAAAGATGAACAACTCTTAGAAATCTGAAAATCTCTCTCGGTCAGGTTTGGATACAGGTGACAAATATTATCACTGATAACACTCATGATCACATCCGGTGATCTCTTTCCTATTTGTCTACTATTTTCAAAGAGGTTAAAAATTTAAGTAAATTGCAAAGGAAAAAAGTCAATGTGGGTTAAAATAAAATGAGGTAGCATTTAGAGATGAAAGTATTTTTGTCTTTGGCAAAATTCTCCTAATAAAAAACAACTACAAACATAAGAAGAGTTACTACTTTTAATTTATATTTGGACGTTTTGTTTCTCAAGATGTTAACTCTCCCAGAAGTACCTTAGAACGGGGGCCTCTGTCACTAGTGCAAAATGTATCCAACTCTGAGGACCAAACAATATGTTTTCTCTCATTGACATTTATGTTCTTTAGTTTAACTAATTTCAAACAAATTTAGTTCTCTAAAATTAGTGCCACAAAACTCGCACTTTACCCACTACCAGTAGAAAAAAATGAGCTGTCAACATCAATTTCAGTTTTAAAGTAAGAAGCATGGTCTGTGTTTGAATGCAGATGTTGAAACTCCAAACACACAAATACTTTCTCTTAGCGGAGGCTTTATTTTTCCTAAGAAGGACAACTGTTTAGCAGCTTGTTTGAAAAAAAAAAACAAAAAACACGAATGTAGAAACACGTAACAGCATGGGGGCTAAGTCTGACAGCATGAGCGCTACATAAAGGAACAATTACAAAATTGAATAGATGTTGCCACATCTTGCATAAGAAGTGGAAGTCATTTCCCAGGTTCTCTTCAGTTACAGCATCCTGATGCTATCAACACAGGTATGAAGAGACTGCAAGTATCTTAGCATTGCAGTAAACCCACTGGGGGAAGACCAAAGCCTGATTTAATAGGCAATTCCTGTCACTCACAAGAAGTTAGCAGAAAAAAAATTAAAATGCTTTTATTTAATGATCACAGGCTGAAAAAAAAATGTAAGTATGAGTTTTATGTCCTTACCCTGAGGTTGAACTCAGCCTGCTATGCTAATTGGAAATTATTGCATCATTTAGAACCCCAAATTACAAAATCAAGATGAGATCAGAATTGGTCACTAGGGTGCAGGCACATTTTTATTGATTATCCATTATGTATCCTGATCTATGCTTGGTGCCCTGCATAAGTTATGACTGCCTTGTGATTAATTTCCAACAAATTTCAAATGTCAACAAAGTCAACATGTTGAAACAATGAGGCCAGCAATTCTTTGCTGTGTAACCACGAGAGTAACCTAAAGAATAAAATAGTGGGGAATAAAGGAATAAAATAGGAATTCCAGCAGTCTAAGCCTGTGCCCACACAACGAGAGAGGGGCCTGGTAGGGGAGCACTTCTATCCTTGGAAAATTATGAGAAAATAGCATTGTAAGTGGAAATGTGGGTTGTGACTATTACAAGTGTCCTTAGAGTGTTGCTAATCAATCATTTTACTTCCACTTAGGGACTTCGAGATTGTTCAATTAAACGGTGCAAGACATCACCTATTACAGCCCTGCTAGGCGTTCAGCTCCCTTTTAGACAGCTAAGGGAGTTGTTTGCACAGCTCACCCTTCCTCAATAGTTGACACCGGACAGACTCACAGAAACACCCTAGTTACAAGGGCATCTGCTGTTTGTACTGCTCAGCTAGAGGTAACATGGAGCCTGGGTATCCGGGGGCTCTCAGCATCCACCTGAGGATCCACTGAGCTGAGCCACGACATAGGGGTGAGAGGTTCATGCCTGAGTGAAGCTGGGAGACTCCACTCCCATGGAGGACATTCCAGGACATTCAAGTAAGTTCTCTCACAGCGCTCCTTCTCTAGGTCAAAACACCCAACCCTTGCTGGGAAATAAAATGAGTTCCCAGACCTCTAAAGCACCTTTGTTTGTTCTCCTCTGCCTGAGTCTCCCTGTAGTTGCTCTCACAAAAATTTGTTATTTTTTCATAGCTCACTCTTCCTCAATGTCCAACAAATACCCTGTATCTTATTTTCTTCAAACAGTAGTTCTCTTTTTCATTTTCAAATTAAACATGACAGCCCAGTAAAACAAGAGCACAGAGGAAATTAGTCAAGTGTTCCCAGGTGATAAAATGAAGTATTTATGTTTCATCTTTCAAGCACACCTTAGAACACAAAGGGGATCTGAATAGTTGTTTTCCTGTTAAAATAGGTTATCCGTTTATAACCTTTCACATGAATAACAATGGCTTCAGTAAGTTGTAGGTTTTCGGATATATTATCTCTAATCCTGGTCATACTGGGGAAGCTGCACGGTGGATATTATGAGATACAGTCCAGAGATTAGGAAACCGAGGCTCAGTAGAGTTAGTCCAAGTCTCAGAGGAAAAACAGCAACCAGCCTGACACAGTCAGTAGGTTCTGAATCTCATGTTCTCTTTTGGGGGGGATGGGGGAAGGTAATTAGGTTTATTGTTTATTTTTGGAGGAGGTACTGGGGATTGAACCCAGGACCTCATGCATGAGAAGTATGCCAACCACTAGAGCTATCCCTTCCCCACTGAATCTCATGTTCTTTACACTAAACTTACCTCTGTTAGAGTACAAGAGAGAACAGGAAGGCGCTCAAGCCATACAGCTTCAAAAATACAAAGATTTTAATGGCAGAAATAGAAGAAGCCTAACAGCAAGAACGGAAGTGATCTTTCTGGAGTAATGATAGCAAAAGCATGTATGAGTCTCAGCAAATACTGAGAAAATGTGGTGATATGCAAAATGCCTCCAAGAAACCTGTGAGAACTGCAGAAGAAGCCAAACTCAATCAGAGCCTCATCAGAGCTGGAGAGTTTCTAATAGCTTTTATGCAAAAATTGATGGTTCGAAGAGACATACTTACACATATGCAAATATTGTTTCATCCAGCTGTGAGGATTTACTCAGTTACTTTCAATATTCTGTGTCTTCCTAAACATAGTTAATAGTTTTTCTCAGGTTAAAGATTATAAAGGATTGTAAACCTGAATATGATATAGCCATAAGAGCATTAACCCATTGAACCAGGCAGAGTATGAGTATTAAGTTGACCGTGGGTGTGATGCTGTTAACACTATTAGCTCGTGAGTTGGAATGATTACTCAAGTGGCATGAAACTCGGATCATTCAGCTCTCCAGAAAGAATAATCTGCACCAGATCAGTAATGTCGGAAGCAAGTGTCCTTAAGCAGAGACAGCCTCTGATTTGGGGGACTCAATGGAATAATACATATTTAAAATTTAAACGTAAATACTCAAGTCCACTTCTCACCTCATTGTTATTCCTTAAAATAAACATGAGATTGGACACCATTTTTTTGATTTAATTGGTCATTTTCAGAGGGACAAGAATAGTCTTTATCAAATAAGAATTAATATGATGCCTGATGAGATTATCTCCACAGTGACCTCAAGAAGATTGTTTCCTAAATCAGTCATTAAAATTAACATGTGCATCACTCCAAAGATGCAAAACAATTTCTTGCAGATGAAAACTTTACATATTAAAAGAGTGATTTGATGAATAATTTGAACACTGGAGTGCTAGTCTCACTATCATCTAATATTTAATTGAGAATATTTGGTTAAAAAGCCAAAGCAACACTTTGCTGAGAAGTTCACATATAGTCTCAATTTTCTCAGAAGACCTTTATAAAAGCAAGCGATGGACAATGATAGAATTATTATTTGTTCACACGGCAGTCGTCTGAGTGTCTCCTATGCTTCTGAAATATGTAAGAATGACTCAGAAAGAAATTTATAGTTGTTAACTGTCTATTTCCCCCATTCAACCAAGTTATTATTATTACTTTTTAAAACTCATATTGCTCTCATTCCATCAGTACTCGGAGAGACATGTCTTACAGCAAGATACACTTTGGTAGCATTCCAGTGACCAGGGAGAGTAATCAGTCACCATTATTAATCTTTGACTATGGGAAGGTTGTTAAATAAAAGGGAATGTGTTATCCTAAAAAAAGAAAACAAGATTGTATCCATTATGTTATTCAATAGATAAGTGCTATTAATACATATGTTTAAAGAAGTCCAGTTGATATATATGTATATCTCTCTCTCACAAACACACACACACACACACACACACACACACAGAGAGAGAGACAAATGTGTATTCAAAGTGGAAAAACAAAAAGTCATGGTATCAGAGTAGAATAATAGTCTCTGGGGAAAAAAATTATAAGGCAAAAAGATTTTTGACAATTTTTTCCTTGGGAGAACACATATGTAATATTTAAGCCATTATTTATGTTCTTTCTCTTCAAAAAAATTACCAATGCACATTGTTTCCAGGACGGAGGCTCATTTTATCTTCACTATATTGCTTATTATAATTAAGAGCTTGGAAGCTTAAGATGGGATGAAATATTACATTAACCTAAGCAAAAATGGTATCTCCAAATTACAGCTATTAATGAACACCATACTCCTTCTGAGAGTTATTAAACTAAAGTGTAAAACAATCATATATTTTAAATTCAGTTATAAAACCTGATACAGCATCAGGAAATGTGCTATTGGTCAGCAACATATGAGCATCGACTACCCATACGGCGGACTTACACCTTTATTTGGGGGAGGTATTTGAGACTCCCAAGCAACTCTGGCATTCTCTGCTTATTGGAAACTGTTCTAGTTTCTGTTTACATGTTATCTTTTTCACTCGTTAATCTGGCATTACCTATCACTAAGGATTCAGATATGTGAAATAGAAAAATCACTTTGAGTTCAGAGCAATAGTTGAACTTTGTTATAGAAGTCCTAGTTTATTTCAAACGATTTACATACATACATGGAGAGGACATCACTGATAGCTAGTTCTGTAGGTATTGACCCAGATTTCCAGTCTTTGCTTCTGAACTGTATGAAGACTATTTCCTATTTTCATTAGATAGGCGAGCCCTCCCTGTGAAAAGATTTGAAGTTTAGTGTGTTCCCTTTTAAAAAAGACAAAGGCAGTTTCCAGTTACTTTTTTTTTTTTTTGGTAGGAATTGGGGGAGAAACACTCAGTAATCTGGTATAAGGACCATGTTGGTGTTGTAGGCAAAAACGTGCCCTCCCCCCAAAAAAAGGATATACAAGTCAAATCCCTAGGACTAGTTACCTTAATTGGGGAAAAAAAAAAGGGTCTTTTTAGATGGAATTAAGTTAAGGGTTTTAGAGATGAGGTCATCCTGGGTTACCAAGATGGGCTTAAATTTAAGGACAAGTGTCTTTACAAGAGACACAGGGGAGGTCTGGCAGACAGAAGAGAAGGAGACTGTGTGACTAGGAAAGCAGAGGTTGGAGTCCTGCTGCCGACAGACAACAAAAGCTGGAAGGACAGAATCCAGACTAGAGGCTCTGGAGGGAGCAGGGCCCTGCGGGCAGACACCTCGAGGTCAGGTTCCTGGCCTCAGGAACTGGCAGAGAATACAGTTCTGTTTTAAGTTATCCAGTTTGTGGTAATCTGTCACATCAGCCCCAGTAAACTGATAGAGTTGGCAAACATGTTTATAACTGAAGTCTTGAAATCAAGAAGATTAATAAAATTACGAAAATTTATAGAATGGGAGAGCACGAAATCATATCATATGTGAGGGAAACAGGCATAATCAATTACTAGGCTGTGTTGTGAGGGAGTACAGAAATGAATGTTGGATGAATAAGGAGATGTGTGTATGTGTGAGAAAATTCCACTTAGAAGAGTCATCCAAGCATTGGGGGACACTGGGGGTTGGTTGGGGCAGGAGTCTTAAAAGATACATTTACTAGGACATGAAAGGGGGAAGGGTATAGATCAAGTGGTAAAGCACATGCTTAGCATGCAGGAGATCTTGGGTTCAATCCCCAGGACCTCTTCTAAAATAAATAAATAAATAAATAAGCCTAATTACATGCTCCCCCCCCCCCAAAGAATATATACATTAGGAGGTGAAACAGGATGTATACATATTATGTGTGAAGATGAGCTTCTCTATGTGGGATGGTACTGGTTGAAAACCACGAGTTCTTGAATTCAGCCATTTTATTTTTCAGAATTTTATTTTTCTATGTATTAGTCTCAACAATACCCAGGGACCAAGGACAATTACTTCCAGGACCTGACAAGTTTCATTAACCAAACCAAAATTTTACTTTCTATTCACCAATTAACATTTTCAACAGGGGTCAATATATGATAGACTAGTGCTCTCCCAGTCCTCATCATCCTTTAAGGGCGCTCTTGTCCCATCAGGTGGAAGGGGGGATTATACCTTAGCTGTCCAGATTCAGAAGCCAATGGCATAAAGCAGTCAATTTACTGTGTACCACTAGCTTTAAGTGTCCAAGACCAAGTAATAGACTGGAAAATCAGGAGCTATGGTCTGTGCTGTAAATGCTCCAAGTATCTTTTCACCTTATAAAATAGGGTGATGGAGGATCGTTATCATTAAAACAAACAAAAAAGAAATTCACCAAAATAATTTGATTCCATTTTACCAATTCTAAAATAAGCTAGAAATATATACAATATACTCAAACTGCATTGACAGATCATTTTACTGTGAAATGAGTAGTACCCAAGGGACCAAAATTCAAAAAGAAACATTAAAGTTTCAAATACAGGCATTACCCTTTTCAGATACCCAACTCACACAGGGACAATGACAGCTACTGTCTCTCCCAACAGCCAGATTTCAGAGCAGCTTTTGTGTCTGCCTCAGTTAAAGGAAGAGGAAATTGAGAGCAAATGTTAAAAGTTATATGATTAAAGGTCATTTTATACAAGGTTTTGGAAGGAGGATTTGTCCTCATGACATAGGATTTGGTTGACTTCAAAATTGGACAGTAATTTTGTATTGAATCCCTGTGGATGAATTCAATTTCATCTAATAGTATATGCATACTGGGTACTAATTTATGCATATTAGTGTTCAGTATACATGCTGTGAAAAAGGCCCATAGTCCCATCACAGACCTGGGGTTGTTACTAGTATTTAACAGGCTATAGATACCAACATATTCAATAAAGAAATAAGAGCCAACTTTGGAAACTGGCCAGAAAAAAAAGAAAGATGGGATTCTGCCTCATTTTTATTGAAAAGCTGAGGTTTGTTTTAAAATGCTGAATAGAAAGATAGTCTACAATTTTTAAAAGTTATTTAAGTGTCCAAATCTTTTTATTCAGCCGAATTATAGGAAATTTGGAATTGAAAGGTATTTCCTCATATTTGGTAAGGAAAAAAAGTTTCTTCATAATGAAGGCTTTCTGGATGAAAATGTTTCATGACACAGAATGAATGAAAAAATCAAAATGTATCACACCTTCTTGGGTGGCCAGAGGAACAGAGATGTATGCTTTAATTGGAATGTGGCAAGTGTTCTAAGGTGCACAGTGTGATAGTAATTTATTGTGTGATGCATTAAAATAGTGTTTGGCAAGTTAAACATGCTACAGTAAAAAGTTGCATGTGAGGGTACCAGGGGGATGGAAAAACAGAAATGAACTATATTTCCAGATCTCTGTTAAAAAACAGAATAGAAAACAAAAACCAGAAAACTTTTCACATAGTTATAAAGATGCTATTTGAGAAACCAAAAACTTGTACTGAGGAGAACTTAAATTTTAATATAGCAGACACTTTGCTCTGAAAAAAATTTTTTACTTGTTTAAATACTAACACATGTTTAGTCCATAAAATTTTATTTAAAGGGGTGTACCCCTAGTTAGTCTTAAGAGTTATCTTAGAACATTTTTATGAACATTTCAGATGTATATGTTAGTGTCATGATTGACTAAGAACTAGTCATTATATGAAATTTCTCTGTTTTCACCAAAATAAAATGTCCTTAACTACTTTAAAATATACGAAATAACTAAATGCGTATACCTTTAACCATAAGCCCTGAAATCTCATGGCCATGATTAGCATTTAGTCATTTACTAATGTACCAACATATCTGCATACTCCATGGAAATATAGATTGTTAAAAAAATGCATAAAGTATATTTGAAAAAAATCCTTTATGAAGTGAAAACTGAATCTGACAGGGTAAGCTAGAATTGAAAGGGAGTGTCTTGGGTCAAAGGTGGTTATTTTTCTAGGTTCAGGACACAGATCCATTTAATTTCACTCATATTTAGCATTTCCTATAACCCCTTCCCCAATCCCACACACAGACACCCTACTTACTTTGAGAAAAATGGGAGTTCCAGAGTTCAGCAGAAGATAATAAAGCACAGCAATCAAGATCAACAGTGTCTGAAGGCATCTGAGGTCACAGATAAGTCACTGCCACCCTCTGTGATGCCTCAGTGAACCCTAAAACCTTAACCATACTTGGAGTAATTAATAACAGCAATTATGTGCTGGAGCCGCCCACGCTGAGGGGGTCCCACAGAAACAGAACAGCCGGCATGCTGCAGACGGTGGCTGAGAAAAGAAAAACAACAAGGACTAGGAAATGATCGCTTTCGTAGGGCTTTTGGACAAAGAAGTGAATGTGGCCTTTCCTAGAACAGACAAGATGGTGTGGTCGAAGTAGACTCACGTTTTACATGCCCTGAATTTGTTGTAGAAGTCTGATTTGTTATTATTCCTTTATCTGCTAACAGTCTATCCCATTTTTTTGAAATTATATTGAAACCAAATCAATGAAAACCTAAATGAGGACCATTTGAATTTATAGACCAAGTACGTGATTCCTAAGTATGTTCTTAGCGTACGTACTTGCATAAGTTATACACAGATCACAGCCCTAAGTGCTGCGAGAAATTTAAAGACAGCAAATGAAAAACAATACTTATTAAACATCTATTTTGTGCCAGGTCCTCTCTCTCTCTCTCTTTCTCTCTCAGTCCCCTTGGTTTTGGTTTCTGTTTTTCGGTAGTGGTGTTGGTGACAGGGTACACGAGTAAGTGAAGACAGAGAAATAGAGAAAAGCACTCAAGCTCGGGGATGCGGATTTCTGGTTATTGCTCTGATACACTAAGCTTTTTTTTTGACTAGTTACCACATATATGCGTATCAAAAATACACCACTAATCCCTTTCATAAAGAAAAGCATATCTTAACCTGTAAACATAGGGATAAATATACAATAACTGATTTACTTAAAGCATGTTTTAATATCCTGTGTAGAAGTAAATATTCTAGCAATGGTAACGGAATATGCTGGATTCACACCTACAGCGCAGACAGGAAAGAGTGTGCATAGACTATAGGCACAGGCCAGGGGGAAAGGAGTTAAAAGGTGCTGGGGTTTGGTAGACTCGGTCATAAATACGGAACCTCAGTCCACTTGAACAGCGCTAATTACCCAATTTTACTACTCTCTTGTCTTTGATATATAACATATATGTATGACATGAAAATTAATCACAATGAAAATAAATCTTTCAAGCTATGTTTTGATTTTCAATTGTGGTGGTGTAAATTACCACAAACTTACAACACCACCTATTCATTGCCTCACAAGCCTGTACGTCATTTTAAGTGAGTTCAGCTGGGCCAGGCAGGGCTCTTATTTAGAAGTTCTGGAAAGAATCTGTTTCCAAGTCAATTCAAGTATTTGACAGACTCAAGTTCCTTGCAGTGTTGGCCTGAGATCACTGACCCTGGCTGGTTGTCAGGGGCCTCTCTCTCCTCCTCAAGGCCACTTGCACTTCTCCTATGATCCCCACCTCTAACAAGCACAGGTATGTTGAGTCCTCAGACATCGTCTCTCTCTGACATTTCCTTCTGTTCCCAGCCAAGAAAGTTCTCTGTTTTCAAAGGCTGATGTGACTACATAGGGCTCACATAGATAATCCAGGACAGTCTCCTTACTTTAAGGTACATCATGCCATTTAACAACAATCATGAACATGATGTCATATTTTAGGTTCTAGGGATTAGAGCTGGATATCTTTGGAGGAACATTTAAAAATGTCGGCTTAACACAGCTATAAAATTGCATTCCAAAAGTACAAAGCACAATGGCCAAACAGTACTGATTTATTCTTCCCTACCCCATCCCCTTCCCCCTAAAAAAGGACTTCAATCATGGTAGTAGAATCTGGAGGCTATCCATCCAACAGTTGCTTTCTCCAGATATGAAGAAGGAAGATGTAATCATGGTTGTCTGACACTGAAACGTCTTATGGCCTCTTCCCTGGAAACATTACTAAGATCAATGACTCCTTCCTCCATGTCTTCCACATTTAGATGCATAATCCTTTTAAATTACCAAGATTTCTAATATGTTGCTTGGGTACATGAACTGAAACTTACATATTTAATGGGTTTAGGAGATCAATATGGTAATGTTTTGTGCTCAAGATGGGCTTTTTTCACCCTGTAATTATAGTTCTTGACTGAAACTTAGATGCTTTTGCAACTGAACTCATTAATTCTCAGCCCAGTCCCTATGCCTTGACCTTTCCAAATGTGGTCTTCACACTCCTAGAAAAAAAACTTTTAAAAGGGATAAATATGACAATATAAACTCTTATTTTTAAAAGAGAAAGTCGGCTGAATGGTCTTTAAAAACATGTTTTCAAACATTCTTCAAGCACTTCAATCTACTACTTAGAAAAAATTTCTTGGAGAAGACATAAAACACAAAATTTATCTCTTCTACTTTATAAATCATTCATCTAACTTATGCTCAAAGGAACAACACAGAACTTCTAGTATTCAGCATTTCAGGTTGTTTAATAGAAATATATGCAGCACACATAAACACAAAATTGTGTGTTTGTGTGTGTGTATATTGTAGTTATCACATTCTCTAAATCACAATTGTATATTCACATAAATATCTGAAAAGCATTCACTCAGAAATATGTAGGCAACCAATTATGGGTTAAAACACTTAAATTTTTTCAGACTATGTATATTTTAAAAATTCTTTGCGTCCCTGGGATGAATGGTATACCATATGATATCACTCATATGTGGAATCTAAAACAAGCAAACAAACAAGCAAACTTATTTACAAAACAGAAACAGACTCACAGACATAGAAAACAAACTTATGGTTACCAGCGGGAAAGGGGGTAGGAAGGGATAAATTGGGAGTTTGAGATTTGCAGATACTGACTGGTATATATAAAATAGATAAACAAGTTTATACTGTATAGCACAGGGAACTATATTCGGTATCTTGTAGTAGCTTGTGGTGAAAAAGAATATGAAAACAGATATATGTATATTCAGGTATGACTGAAGCACTGTGCTGTACACCAGAAATTGACACAACACTATAAACTGATTACACTTCAATTCTTTGTGTTTGAAAACAGGTGACAATAGATGTGGCAAATGACACATGCCTATTTAAGATAGATTATTAATCAAAACGATGTATTGTTGAAAAAATTACATGTCATTAAAATAATTTTCTAAAAATAAAAATATTCTCTATAACTCCACTTCCACAACAATTTTTTCACTTTATGTTTAATCTGTGTGTACTTGCATACTTATTGATAAATTCAATTCTTTTCAAATATTATTCAAATAACATATCAATAAACATTACTCATGTTCCTTCGTAATTTCCATGATGACATGGTTTTCATTAGTTCACTAAGTCATGCCTTTTTCATTAGACATTTAAGTAATTTCCACTTTGGGTGCTTTTTTTGTGTGCTTTTCTGGTTCATCTCAATTATTATATCATAAGCAAATCAAAAGAATTTCCTGTGGGTAGTATTGCAAAGTAACTGCTTGAAATAAATATTTTCTGTATTTCATACTTTTCTTTTCTATCTTTTTGGTCCTTTTCCTGCTTCTCTCTACTTGATCATGGGCCAAGCTGATTCCAACAAAGGCTTCTCACTTCTAGAACACAGAGCACACATGATTACTTGCACAGTGTTTTCTCAAAATGCGGTCTATGCACCATCTGATCAGCATACCCAGATGCTTGCTGAAATAGAGGAAACCCTGGCCCCACCCTGGCCCCACCCTGGATTTATCCCATCAGAATCTCTGTGCTGGGGGTGAGGGTTACAAATCCTTGGGATATTTATTTCAAAATTTTTTTTCAAGTTTCCTTCCCTTGGAAAAGTATTTTTATTTTCCCATTGTGCTTCTTTTATACATTCTAATTTACTGAGACAGTTTCTTTAGGAACTGTTCACTTAAAAAAACCAATCGAATCAAAGGTCATTATCTATTGTTCACTGCAGACTATATTTTCTAAAATGATCTGTAAAATCTCCATTTATATTTAGAACTATTATTTATAAAATCATTACAGTAAAACCAGTCTACATATTCCCTCTAATGCTGAGTTTGCTTGATACTTTTCTTTGTTTCTAAGTGCAAAACTGACTCCCAAGGGGGCTTTTCTCAATGTTTCAGCATCTGCTCTAGCTGAATCTGGAATAACATTTGAGATTCATTTGGTTTCAGATTTATTGTATTGTTCTATTTTCTACAACAGTGCATACAATCCAGTTTTTTTTTGTTTGTTTCAAAAAACCTACTTCTAAAAAATACAAGACACACGTTTGTCTTAAAGGGTCTACACCTACCAAACAATTGCCCTAACCCAGACTCCCACTCAACATACATCATAGCTGTGGGAGCTAACGCCGTACAGCGTGTGCGTTCAGGATGCTCCCAGAATCTTACCGGAGAACTCAAAGTTACTTCTTGGTATACTCTACCATCACAATTATATCAGTAAAAAATAATAGTAATACAATACACATTTTGCCAATCACTATTCTAATTATTTTAAAAATATTAACTCATAAGACTCAAAACAATCTTATGATAAATACTATTAGTCTCATCATTCCCATTATACAGATGATGACGGTGAAGCAAAGACAGATGAAGTAACTTGCTCACCACAGCTAGTAAGTGGCATGGCCAGGATTTAATTTCTGCAGAATCCATAAGATTCTAATCAATACCCTTAACCATTAAGACATGCACCAAACTCCTGCACCAACTGGGCTGTGTTGATGATTCTAACCTTTCCTTAACTAATATTTTTCCCTAAGTATACTATAGATTTTCTCTTAAATGTTATAAATTCTTTGTTATTTATTCCACCTCATTCTAAAAGCTAGTTGAGTGTTGAATTTTTAATGGGTAACAAACAATTGTATTCTGCTAACTTTGTCATTTGTAGCCAATAACTAAAAAGAGATGTTTAATTTATATTTTTTGAAGTTCATACATTATTGTGTAATCCTGAAGAATAAGGACTATGAGTTATAGTGTTTTAATCTCTTGCACAGTGGCAAGGCCAATGTTTTGTGCATAGTAAACATTAAGAAAATAATGTGACTCAGGTAACAGTAACTAATTTTACTGAAATTCAGAAATTTAAAGAAAAGAACTTGAAAGTACATTTTGTAATGCCAGTCAAATCACTTAAAATTATATTTTTTATGAACAATTTTTATTTGAATTGAATATGTCAAAGAAACCTGTACATGGTTACCACAAAGAAACCATTTGTACTATTGTTAATGTCACAGTAAAACATTTACCACATAAATTCAATTATGAAAGTATTATCTTTGTACAGAAAAAGGAATCCATGTTTACTATAAAAATTTGTATAAACAAAAGTATAAACAAATAAAGGAGAATTTATCCATAAAACAGCTATTTTTTAATTTTTTAAATTTTTTACCTAAACAGCTATTTAAATTTAAACATCTTCAAAATATTGGCATATTCATTTAAATAAATAGTCTAGAAGTCTGGACTATTTATTTTTTATACTTCTGTGGATAATCTAAAATTTTACTTCATTCTTCTGAAGAAATATGCCTGCAAAATTTTGTTTTCCAGACTTCTCTGAGATTTTTAAAATATTTTTAGTCTTTTGTCACTGTGTACCAATTATTCTTGGGTTTATAAAGGGTATGTATGCTCTGGTGAGAGCAGCAAAGCTAAATAGAAATATGCTAATTATTCATTTATGTTATGTTATTTGAACTACTTAAAAAAGAAAAGATAAAAAACCCTATTCTATTCATAATAGTAACCAAAACATAGACTATTTATATCTACACCTAATAAGAATGAATATAGCTAAATGTAACTTATAATCTATAGTAAATATAACATTTATTGTGTGTTTGTGGTATATACCTGTCCAATATAGTTAATATATAACTTATGGTAGGTATAATATATATAATATCTATTACGATATAACCAAATTTTACTAAAAGTGAAATTTTGAATAAATGAGAAGACTAAAAATACCAAGTGTCATTTGTCTTCAAACTAATTGATATTATTTACATAATCTCAGTGTTTCATTTGTTTGTTTTGTCTTAATTTGACAGAATCATTCCAAAATACCTCTGGGGATATAAGAAGGTTAATAATTGCAAAGAAAATTCTGAAATGAAGAAGAGTAATTGAGAACTGGAAGTAAAACTTATTATACAGGTATAACAGTTAAACTACATTATTCCAAAAAGAATAGAAAATATGTCAAAAGATGATCATGTAATATCAAGAAACAGATTCCAGTCTGTAAAAGAATTTATTCTGTGAATAAAAGATGACCTTAAAAATCAGTATTTTATTTTCAAGCCACCTTTTCTGAAATATATACAGAAATAATTTTATGTTCCCTTTTTTATATTTTTCAACTTCTAGCTATGTTCCTTTTCTTTTACCTTTTTTCTCCCAGAAATTAATTACATTTTCTCTATTCCTACTATATAATCATTATTGTAATGGCTTCATTGTAAAACAAATGAATATTTTCAGTTATTTTAACATCCATTTTGTCCTTTATTTTGATGTTTGAATTTCTGATCTGGTAAGGCTAAGAGCATTTCAGTAAAATCTCAAATACCTGTTTATGTATCTCGGTGCCATGCTGTTCAGCACAAAATTTTTTATAAATTCAGGTCTTTGTTTTGAACCATGTTTGCAACAACGCAAATCCGAGTCCCGTGCAGGTTGCTTTTGGTTTTGCTTGTTTGATTATTTTTATTTGAATACGAAGTTTAAGTGACTTTGTCTGATACACGGTCACAGGCATTTAGGGAAATATGAAACAAGAGTCCAGACGTTGAGTAAATTTTGTCAGTTTTGTACAAAAGCGGGAGATACGCACTCTATCCACCTGCGGACACAGCCAGCCCCTCTCGGTCTCTGGCACAGAGGGGCAGCCTGGCTGAGGGCAGGGTAGCTTGTCGTGTTTCTCCTACTCAGACTACAACTTAAATAATTTATCCAAGATCTCTGAAGGTCATTTTATTTTAGATCTTCTTTGCACATTTTTGCTTAGAGTTGAAGCATGCTTTTGGTATGGGAGAAAATATATTTTTGAATGTTGACTAAGTAGCGACTTTAGCTATGAGATTTTTATTCTCCAGTTGAGTTGATTCTCTTTGGGGTTTAAGTAGAAATTCTGATGTGTCCATGGAGTTCATTTCGTTCTGTCCCACAGAAGGAACGAATTATATCCGTCGTTATAATGGAGATGTTTGAGCATGTGTTTGTTACAGTGTTCTGATTTCTGCTCTGTATAGGTCCCTGTCATTTCTTTTGCTGATTATGGTAAACATGTTGCATTAAGTGATAAATTGGGAAAGTCTATATCAGAATTTGATACCCAGATGATATTTTGAAATGAAATATAATAATTATATTTATTATAATTAATATTAATTTAATTGATAACTAATTAATATTATTTTGCTCTAATTACCAAAATTAAAATGAAATTGATTGCCTTTACCATTATATATGAAATATAATTAGTTATAGTTATATATTTCAGTATAAGAAAATGTTGTAATTTACTTTCTTCCATCTTTTTCATACTGCTATAATAATAAAGAATTTAATTTAGAAAATTAAACCAAATGCTTATCATTATTATAATTTCAAATTTATACATCTGCCTCAATATTTTTGATTTGTGTTGTTACCTCTGTGTTTAATTAGTTTCATGGCTCATCACGAGTCCTCCTAGTTTCTTCCCCAATCTTGAGAGAGACATACACTATGAGTAAGGATGTCTGTCAGACAGATACAGATTGACATTGTATGTTCTCTAATTACTAGTTGTGTGACCTTCGGTCTCTGAGATTAAATTCCTTTATGTATAAAATGAGATTAAAAACAACTGCCTCTTAGGGATGTTTTTATATTATATAAACTAATGTATCTGAAACATTCATCATATGCCTGGCACATCATAAATAACACTTAACAAATGGCAGCTATTATAATTACTCTCTATTTATATTCATCTTTCTGTGATTGGATTAAGCACTTTGTCCTGTGGTTTTTGCAGTAGTTTCTAAGACAAAGAATGTCCAAAAATGTTTTCACTGTCCCCTTTGTTGATGAGTGATAACTTCTTGATAAAGTTACTGATTTTCTATTGCTGCATCGTAAATTGTCACAGATTTAAGGGTTTCGAACAATTCACATTTATTGACTTACATTTCTGTAGGTTAGAAGTCTGATGCAGGTCTCAGGAGGCTAACATCGAAGTGTTTACCACGTTTGTTTCTGGAGTCTGTAAGAAAGAATACTTTTTTTGCATTCTCCCATTTCTAGAGGTTGCTGCATTCCATGTTTTGGAGCCCTTTTCCCCATCATTAATGTTAGCCGTGGCCCTCCTTCTGTTTAACATCTCTGACCATAGCCTAGAAAAGTTCTCTGCTGTTGAAAACCCATGTGATTATACTGGGCCACAATAATCTCCCCATCTTAAATCCATAATCTTAATCACATCTGTAAAGTTCTTTTTTTCATGTAAAGTAACATATTCATAGACTACAGGGTTTAAAATATAGACGTCTTGGGCCACTATTTTTTGTTTGTTTGTTTCCAAAAATAATTACTTGTAATTTATTTACTTACAATATCTTCTCTTCATAATTCCACAACAGTATCTTTCATTTCATACCTATTTGCATAGAGGAGATGACTGAATCTAGTCAGATTTGGGGGTATTTGCAGTTAAGTTGTTGTTGATGATAATAAAGGTGATTCCGTGAGTTTGTGTGTAAATGACTGGTTCTCCTAGACATTTAGAACATTTCTTAAAATGATTGCATATGCTTTATTTGCATTCTTTCATTTCTGATTCTTAATACATAAATCGAATTCCCTGCATCTGTGAAACTGCCCCCTCCTTTCCGTAAATATTTTTATTTTTGCATCCTTTTCCTGTAATCCCCATTAACTTGAATAATTCACCTTTGTTTTTCTCCATCACTAACATAATATTTTTGGGAAAACACAGCTGGTGAAGGGAATGCATATGTCCTAGAAATTTACTCAGAGCTCTTTGAGCAAAAATGTCAGACGAAACCTGGAGCGTAGTTTGAAGGCTCAGGCTTTGAGTGAAGGCGTTCTCTCAGCTCCACAAAGTCCACATTACATGGGAGGGGCTGACCAGAGGTGGGACAGTGTGGGCCCCCCTACAATGTGATACCTACCATAAAGGAACACTGCTTCCCAGGTCTGAGCGAGGAGGTGGGGTTTTCATGCGATGAGAGTATAAATGATGTTTGGAGCCAGTAGAATACAGAGATAACTGAATACTTGACACAACTGGTTGGTTTTCCCTTTCACCGGATACTCTGTCTTCAGTATGAGGAACAAATCAACTGTCTGTCGTCATGGGAATAGGTTTGCTTATGTTGAATAACTGATGTCCTCAATCTGATTGTTCCCTTAGACTGCCTGCTACTCCCAAGTTTCTTAAGGTACATAATTTATATCCCTAGGTTCATGAAATATAGAAGACTACTCCACCTGATCAATGGGGAGCAGGATAAATGGGGACGCAAGACACTGATCAATTGCATCCTCTTTACCAGCTGACTAGGTAGCTGTCGAACAGTGATAATGTTCTGTTTAAGCCAGATATTCATGCCCACTTGGTCTGCCCTGAAGTTTATGCACAATCATCTGTCTGATGTTATTCCTTCTCTGTAAGTTTCATCTGGGAGCATGCATATTTATGGGTTACTCATGGCAAAGTACCTCTGAATAGTATTCAGTTCTAAGTATTGAAAAGTAATCAGAGTCTAAGACATGATTCAAATCCCACCAGCTTGGTAAGGCATGAAGTTTTGACCAGCTGAGCTCATTTAATGGGCCATGCTCCTCTAAAAATACCAAAAATTGTGTTTAGTTCCTGCTGCCACAGGCATAAATCCACATACACTATATCCGCTTACCAGCCTTTCCCCTGATGGAGTTATTTATTTCAAATATTTTTTCTTATGCCTGGTGGGCAGACTATTAAATATTCCACTTTGGGCAACATATAACCCTAATGTGCCTCTCCCAGGCAGTAAATGAAAAGTAGAGAGGGGCATTGGTATACTTAGAACACTCAAAAGTTCGATGGCACAACAGGCCCTAGGTTGCTCATCTTTGTTTAGCAATTATTTTGGCCAATAATGAAGACTAACAGCTCTGGGGGGATTAATTACCCAGGGGTAAATCCCATTTGCAACAAGACTATGTTGTTGACTTGATCAATCGCAGCAATGCCAAAATAAAATTGCTTACTATCATGTTGGTCTAAGGGAACTCTAGAAGTTATAGCTGACTTCTGACTTCAAAATTTAGTGATTCACATAATACCTGAAGTCAGAAGTGAAAACCTCAGAAGAAAAATTATTTTTAAAGAGTGTATCAAATTGTGTTTTCAATGACATCATATTTTCAACATGTAGTGGATCAGTTTATTTGCTGTCTACAATGTGCCAAATCAATTTCTGAAACACAAACACACTTATTCTTAATAAGGCAGCTGGCTTTGTATCAGCACCCGCCTTACTGTCAGCCATAGTAATCAATACTATGTAGTACTTACAGTGCAGAGCAGAGAAAATTCCTTGCTGAGAAGGACCTTTCCCACCTGGTGCCAGTGTGACTGCAAGTCTACCACTCTAGGCTAATCTTGTAGCATAGAGCAGTGCCCTCTCTTGTCATACTCCTTCAAATGAAACAGTCCCTCACTGGCAAACACTCGGGGTCATTGACACTTTAGTGTCACATATTTCTCTCTTCTAGTCCCATGTTGGTGGCAGGGAACCCAGCATCATCAGAATCCTGAGCAAGGACGATCGGGAAAGGAAAGTGAGAGGTAAGTGTCAGAGAGCAGGCTGGGAGCATTCTAAGGAGACTGAATAATCCTGTGAATACATGTAAACGCAGATCCTCCACAGCCATGAATGGCGCTGTGCTCCCCTAATCTCTCTTGTCAAAGTGTGGGTCACAACTCTACCGAGAATTTCCAATAACCCCATTGATAGTAAGCTGTAACACTTACCAAAATTTTACTTACTGCTCTCACTTTATAGAATGAAGTTGAAACATAGAGACTAACTTCATAATTCTGATGGTCAGATACGCCGTATTCTCAAGAGTCTGGGAGCACAGCTCATCTTTCTGAATCTTGAAATCTTGAGTGTGTTCATATTCTGAAAGTTATAAACACTTAATAATCTTCTTTTTCTATATGAATGCCACTAACCGTACAGTAAATGGGTAGAAGAATCTTGGGTGACAGGATTTAGCTGCCGTGTCATGCCAGGACAGTATGTGTTAGGAAGCAGTATCAAGACAATGTCCTGTATCTTATATCTCTCTGTGCAGCAAAACCGAATTGAAAAATTAAAGATAGTTACATCTGATATGAACACAAAAATGCACTCAGAAGTGAGGCAAATGTTACAGAGGTCAGTAAAGGAGACAAAAGTAACTCTGGAATGATGAGTACTGTTTGCTATTCTTGATAGTGTAGTTTAATAATGGATTTCTAAAATGAAAAACATACTTCTCTAAAGTTACTATAATTTTCATCCACCCAGAGCACAGATCTTTGGGTGTGTGGAGACCAATGAAGCGAGGCTTCTGTAGCATCTACAATACACCGATCCTTGGAAGTTTCCAATTTCCAGTCTGGTCTCAATTCTTTAAAAAATGAGTAAGTAAAACAAACAACTAAATAAATATTTAAATAAAGTTTCCCTGCATTGGTTCTATTTGGATTCTGTTTATTAAACTTTTGAAATCATTGCTTTTCTTCTTTCTTCTCTTAGCTTCTGATGACATTTCTCAGGGCTTTCCAATGAGAGGAAATATCAGCTTTTAAAGAATGAAACATTCAGTGGGATGTTTACAATGCCCTAGGGCTTTCCCTTTCCTTCAGTGTTTGACTGAAGCGGGAAGAAATGAGTGAAATCCTTCATTCTGGATTCAGGGATCCCAGCTCTGTCTGCTGCTCTCTTGCTGTTGAGGACAAGCCCTTATTGCTCAGTTAGCCAAAAGTAATGCACTAACGTCTCCTTTGTTATAAGTTCATTCCTTCCAACATCTAATCCCTAAGTTAATGGCCAAAATAAAGCCTGTATGTATGGAATCCTTCTTATTTCTTGCTACTTCCCCTTACCTGCATGTTTGCTGCTCCCATAGCTTGATATAAAAAGACAGATGCCACATAAATGGCTTCTATTATCATGAACTCCTCCAACATGAAGCCACCACTGATTAAAGTCATATCCCAGGTCAGAGACTTTAATATCAGCCTCCATAGTACAGCTGGGCACGTGAACTTTGGGGTCAGATACTATACCTAAATCAGGTTACCCCAATTGTTTTTCATCTTAGTAAACTACTTTTTTCTGTCCTTATTTTACCATCTCTCTCAGCCCTACTGAATTTATTATTTTTTTATTGACGTATAGTCAGTTTATAGTGTTGTATCCATTTCTGGTGTACAGCATAATGTATCAGTCATGTATATACATACGTATATTTATTCCTTTTTATATTCTTTTTCATTATAGATTACTAAAAGATAATGAATATAGTTCCCTGTGCCATACGATATAAACTTGTTGTTTATTTTATATATGCATTTTCCTAATAGGACATTGTCAAGTTTGTTGCAAGTATGACATTTCTAGCATTAATAAAGTATAAACTATGATATGCTAGGCTCTATATTTCCAAATGGAAAGATACAGAAAGTAAGTTTATGTAATGCATAAAATAATTATTAGATGTGAAGAAGAGGAGAGAGAGAGAGAGAGATAAAGCAAGAAAGAAAGAAAGAAAAAGGAAGGAAGAGAGGGAGGGAGGAAGGAAGGGAGGGAAGTTGGGAGGAAGAGACCACTATGCCATAGAGAGTTGGCTCCAGAGAATTATGAAAAACTGAAGCAAATGTATTTCTAATAAAATTTAATCCAACTCTTACACCTTGGTTAAATAAATAAACAAACAAAAAACAAACTTGAGGATTTGGGGGTTTGATAGAAAACATTCTAAAAAATAGTTTGTTGCTTCTTTTTGGAAGGATTGATGACTTAATCCAACATTTTTCCCTCATGTTTGACCTTGGACTCTCAGTAATGACACCTTTCACTACATTCCATAACTGACCATATTGAAGTTTGACAAAGAGAAAAGAAAGATTGGAAAAAAATAGCAGGTAATGGAAAATATCAGGAGGTCTATAAAGTGAGAAAGACATAGAACTTAGAACCACTGTGCAGGTATTTAAATCTCAGGTGCCCTAGTTACTGGTTGTATAATCATTAATTAGAAAGACATTTGCTTTGATGAGTCTTAATGTCTATCTGTAAAATTAGTATAATAATAAGGCACATATCCATTCTTCCATAAATATTTTTGAATGTTTACCCTGTGTTAGGCTCAGTGTGTAGTCTCTGGGATACAATGATAGGCACAAATGGTCAATTTCTCAGTACTCAAGGAATTTACAATGGAGTAAGGGAGTAAACAGTCACAATATTCTAATATTATAATGGAGAGGTACATTGTGCTACAAATTTAAAGTAGGGTAATCACTTAAGAAAATCAGGGCAGAGCTAGATCAAGGTGACATTTGAAACAGAATAGGAATTAACTATTCATATTTATATGGTTTGAGATATCATGCACTCCTAACAGAGGGAACATTGATTTAAAGACTGGAAAGGGCATATGTTTTCAAGAAATGGAAAATTATGAGCATGTTAAAAAAGGATGGAAGAGGATAATGAGAGCTGGATTATCAATGGCCATTCACTGTGTATGTGCATCATTGCTATGATGCCTGAGATAATGTTTGTCTAAGTGTTGAAAACATACAGTTCTATATAAACGTTTGGTGTTTTTACAGTGTTGATCCAGGATGTTTAGCTTCACTCCAGCAACAATAAGACTGCAATATAAGAACACAGAAATTAATTTGGAATTGATTACCTTTTGAGCCTGTAGATTGGGATACTGTTCACTGTGATATGTCTTTGGTAAACTCAAACCAAATTTCATGGTCACATGAAAAAGTAGACTTTGCCCATTGAAGAATTACATAAATGATGCTCTGACCTGAGTTGGTACATTATGTTTGATAGGCCTGAGAAGGGAAAAAATAAACTCTGAAAAGTATATGCAACAATAACAATGACTATATGACTAATATCAGACTTGCAGACATAGTAAACAATCTTATGGTTACCGGAGGAAAAGGGGTGGGAAGGGATACATTTGGGAGTTTGAGATTTGCAAATGTTAGCCATTATATGTATAAATAGATTTTAAAAAAGAAGTTTCTTCTATATAGCTCAGGGAACTCTATTCAATATCTTATAATAACCTTTAATGAAAAATAATATGAAAATAAATGTATGTCTATATATGCATGACTGGGGCACTATGCTGCATACCAGAAATTGACACACTGTAACTGACTATACTCCAACAAAAAAAATTTAAAATTTAAATATCCTTAATTTACAAAGATACTTACAAGTCATTTTTTTCAAAGGCAGAGTTTCTTATAAAAAAAATAAGAATATGTATAGGTTATTATCCCAGGAAGAAATCTGAGTGGCAGATAAGTATAGAAAAGATTTCCATCTCACCAATTTTCATAGATAAGAAAATTAAAAGAACATATAAAAATTAATTTATAACATATTTATTATAAAATATAATTATATACTTTATATATTAAATATATTGCATATATATTTTATATTTTAAAGTATATATCAAAGTTAGAGTATATTATGCTTTATGTATATAACATATAATAAGATATGATATATCAATAATAATAGTAAATCTAGGTTCTATATCACTATATATAATTGTTATATTATTGTTAAATATATATTATTTTAATTTTTTTACCTATGAGAGTTGTTGAGATGGAAATCTTTTCCATACCTATTTGCTATTCAGATTTCTTTTGGGGGTAATAACTTGTACATGTTCTTATAAAGTACATATTAAATAATATATTATAATATATAAAGTATGTATAATTAAATATAAAGTGATATATAAAATATATTACATTATAAATTAATAAATATGTATTGCTTAAATTAGCAAATTACATAAAGTTATGAAAACTGTAGAGAAATAGAATAGGAAGAGGTGATGGGTATTTGAGGGGCTGATCACATACTCCTAGTTGAAGTAAAAATTGCAATAGTATTTCCTGAAGGCAGTTTTGCAATATATTAAAACAATACATGCCCTTTGTCCCAGAAATATCACTTTTAGGAATTTATATTAATGAAATTACAGAAAAGTAAGGAAAGATACATACAGACACAGCACACACAAACACACATACATTCACGTTAAAATGTCTAATGTACATGTAGAGATATGCAAAATACCAAAACCTTGGAAATAAGCTAAATATCCCGCAATAAAAGATTAGCTAAATACATTACTGAACATTTGTACATGAGAAAACATTCGCTCACCAAAGTCGATGATGGGAGTATTCTCTGTGCCGTATACCAGTGGATTCTTCGTGGGTGATATGGGACATCTCTTATGTAACTTTGTTAAATTCTCCACCCTGTCTCCTTGAAGATTCACAACACACGTTATCGCATCAATAGCTCCAAGTCTCACTTGTTTAATACTATTTAATACAGACTTTAATTGAAGATTTCTCATAGAACCTCTTTTTCTTCATAGCATCCGCAGAACACAAATAAATGTCTGAGATGCACCTGTCTGTTGCCATCTGCCTTGCTTTCTCTTTTAACCAAAATAACTTTAAAAATAGAATCTTTAGTCTTTAAGAAGTTTTTAGGAAGAATATAAGAAAACTGTATAGAGAAGTATATTTTGGCTGTGTATGATTCATGGGGATATGGGAACACAGTAAATATTTAAGTATTGGAACAGAATACATATGGGGAATACTAGCTCTTTTCTTTATCCTAACACTAAACCAGAGAAAAACAGGTAATCTGTTAAGCCATGATAAAAACCAGTATTTTGAAGGTGTCCCTGAGAGTTAGATGAGACAGTCCAATAAGTGAACCACCAAGTGAACCCTGGCGTGGGACAGACTCTTAAATATGAGTTGCCTCCTCCTTAACTGACCCTACACCACACAAGAATCTTGCACTCTCTATCTTTGACCCATGAGTAGTGCCTTTTTTGGCTTCTTCAAACAAGTCATTAAACATTCTTTTTGCTTTTTTAAGTTCCTCCCTTGTTTAAATAAACACTTCCAGGGTCACACTGTCTAATGGAAAGAAATCAGTCAACGCTTTATGGCCCGTGGGTGAATGGTTGTTATTTCAAGGCACAGGAGACTAGAAGGTGGGCAACTCTGTACCAGCACAGTGACAATTTTCTTGTCCTATTTTTGGTTTAAAGGGGATGTTTATTTCTCGTGTATCCTCACAGTTTCAGAAAAGAGCAAAGTTTTGGTGGAAAGAGCCTTAAAAATTGTCAGATGAATAATAACATGAGTTGAAGATATTTTTCACATAAACATGGTTGGAGAATGATTTAACTGGTTTAAATACCTTGTCTTATTAAAGACACCTGGACTACAAGATAGAAAGAATTTGGGTAACTTCAAGTGATGGAGAGATCCTAAGTAAAGGAGAATTTAAATTTTAAAATTTACATTTTAAATACCTTTTTAAAAAAAGTTCTTCTGTGAGGGCAAGAAGTCCCTTGAAGAGAAATGAATTTTCAGTTTAGTAGAAAAGACTTGGAGAAAGATATTCACAGGAAAATATTGACCATGGCCTTTAGAGATAAAGGAAAGCATATAGATGTTCTGATAACAGCTGATAAAGAAAAAACAGAGAGCCCAATATAATGTGGAAATACTTTTAAAAGAATGACCTATTGCTTGCGCACTCAGGTCTTGATTCTGTCTGATATCTTTCTGCCTGACATGTGGCCAAACACCAAGAACAAATCATTTCAGCACCTAGTTCCAATCAAGTCTATGCTTGTTTTCCATTTTAAAAATCCCAGTCAACCCTCAAGCCTCACAATTCCAGTCCAATGGGTTGGAGCTTCCAGTCTGGATGCCTGTCAATAAGATCACATATTCAGCACAGTGGGTTTTGTTTTGTCTTGTTTTTGTTTTTGTTTTTTGCCTCAGTGTCCTCTGTGTTCAAAATCCTTCAATGGCTCACCTTTGCCTACAGGATAAACACAAATTAGTTAATGATCCAAAACCCTTCTCAGTGGAGATATTATCTTCCTTTTATATGCTGTAAAGAAGAAAATTTCAACTAATTTTGAAGAGAAGAATGAGTGCAAGAAAATATAAAACCATTGGAAGGTTTCAAAGTGATTGCCTCAGTGCCTTGTGAGTAGTATATATTTGATAAAATGTTTGCTAATTAAATTTAATTGAGCATCCTTATTTCTTCCTGCATAAATATTCTTCAGCTACATACATTTCAGGGTACTTTTCTTGCACATAGCCTTTGCTGTGAAACAGGCATACTCTGCACTGTTGTTCCTCAACCCCACCCACCACTCCAGCTGTGAAACCATCTGTGGAAATTTTATCCAGAGGGGCCTCTGTATACTTTTCTTGGAAGCCTAGCCACTGATCCTCTAAAAAAAAAAAAAAAAAAAAAAAAAAAAAGAGGCTGAAAGGGATAAGAATAGGGGAGAACAGTGACAGTTGACTTAAGGGAGAAAGAAGATGAAACAAGAGTACTGCAGGCAGTGGCTGACTCTTTGTAGGATCTTTAAAATCATATCAAACGCATCTGTTACTGAGATAGATTAATTTCCTTCTAAAAAATCATTCCTATAACTCTAAATATAAGAAATTGTATATCCTCTTATTGGCCTAACTTTGATCAGAGTTCTTTTTTTCCTTTTTACTATTTTTGAAGCATTTTTAGGTTTATAACAAAATAAAGAGTAATGTACAGAGATTTCCCATGGATCTCATGTCCCCAGACCTGCATAGCCTCGCCCAATATCAACATTAATCACAAGAATGGGTACATTTTTTAAAAGGATGAACCTTCACTGACTTCACAATCACACAACGTGCCTAGTTCACATACAGCTCTCTTGGTGTATGTTCTGTGGGTTTAGACAACTGTATAATGTACATCCATCATTATAATATCATACAGAGTATTTTCACTGCCCTAAACATCCTTTGTCTTCTGCCCACGTACCCCAACTCCTCCTCCGTTTTCACAAAGATTTTTCTATTGTCTCCACAGTTTTGTCTTTTCCAGAAAATCGTGTCGCTGGGATCATATAGTATGTAGCCCTCTTGGATTCTTTTACTTAATAATATGCATATAAATTTCCTCCATGATTTTTCATGGCTTGATAGTTCATTTATTTTTAGTACTGAATAATATTCCATTATCTGGATTTACCACAGTTTATTTATTCATTCACCTACATCTTGGTTATTTCTAGGATTCAGCAATTATGAAAAAAGCTGCTATAAACACCCATGTGCAGGTTTTTATGTGGACATGAGTTTTCAATTCCTTTGGATAAATACAAAGGAGCACAATTTCTGGATCATATGGTAACAGTATGCTTAGTTTTGTAGGAAACTGTCAAACTGTCTTCCAAAGTAGCTAGACTGTTTTGCTTTCCTACCAGCAACGTATGAGAGGTCCTGTTACTCCACATGCTCGCCAGCATTTGGTGTTGTCAGAGTTCCAAATGTTGGCTGTTCTATTAGGTGTGCATTGTATCTCACTGTTCTTTTAATTTGCATTTCTTTGATGACATATGACGGGGAACATTTTTTCATGTGCCCATTTGCCATTTGTTTATTGTTGACCTGAAACTATTAAATAGACTGCTAGATACCCCTCCAGCAGAGATCAATTTACTTGAGATTAGCAGCGAATTGAAATTCAGGGTCTGCAGCCGTGGCAAGCCACACGCAAGTCCCTTCACAGCAAGAAAAAGAGAACGCTGTTATAGGCAGGAAGTTGGGAGGACTATAGTGAACAGAGTCCATGGCTTTTCATTGGCTGAGTCATTGTCAGGAAAGACGAGAACTCTTCCTCCTTCTCTGCTCTGCTATCACTGCAAGGCTTAAGAGCCTCCCCCTCTGGTCTTCTGACTCTAACTGAGGCTTCAGTTTATTAATTTCATACAATATCTTCTTTGGTGAGGTGTCTTTGACCCATTTTTTTCTTATTAGTTTTCTTATTGTTGAACCTTGTTAAGAATAACAGAATGCTCTGGGTAATTTCAAAAAGAGGCCTTTTCCCATCCCCCTGCTGGAAGCACATGGGGATTGTTCTCCGGTATTTACCGTGGGAATCTGGTCGAGTTCCTGGAGGTAAATCTCACAATATTGTGGGGATCTCCCTATGACTGGGTGTCTCTGGAGTTTTTAACCTTCAAGAGTTGTCCACACTGAGTCTCCAGCAATTCATCAATTAACGTTCAGGTATTCCACCCACGTACTGTTCCCACAGTGGTTTCCGTTCCTGAGTCTCTGGTCTGATAAACTGCTACTCCCTGTATCTGCGTGTCTGTCTCTAAAATCTTGCGGACAAAGGTATGCCCTGTATCCTCCTCTCCCTTTATGGATCCAAGATGAAATGCTTCAACATTTAACTTGTTGTTAGAACCGAGTGGCAACTTCTATGCACCTTATATGCAGAACAGGAACGTGGAATTCTTCATTATAATCCTTAAGAACTTTACTGTTGTTATTCTAACAAAATTTGTGTCCTCTTTCTTAGTTAAATTATACATCACACACATACACGCACATAGAAATTCTGAATTTACTTGAGCATGAAGAATTATGCCTATATTATTCATCAAGAATCTGCCGTCTGGATGGGGTGTTTCATTTCACCCCACACAGGTATGCATGAGGTACTGTAAGGTGGGGACTGAGCTGGCCCTCATCATAGTGACAGGGAAGAACAGAAAGAAAGAAAGAGCAGTTTGATAAAAATCCACTGAAAGCAGAGGAGACCTCTTCTGTCTACATGATCCCAGAGATAGAGAAAGCTGGCATCTTGGGTGCTGAAGACCTGCAGACGTCAGTTTTCCTTTTCTTTTTCTATTTTTAATTGGTCTTTACTCCTTGCATCCATAGACCTCTAACAAGATTGTTCTTTCATTCCCCCACAAATACTCAATATGCATCCTCAACTCTATTCATCTGTTAGTGCCTTTTCTTGGTCTGAGGTTTCATTTTCCCTTCTGTCCAGCTATTCATTCAAAGATGAAGTATCACTTATTCTGGGAAGCCTTCCCCAACATCTGAAACCCTAAGTGGCCAATCTCCCACTAAACTCTTGTGACACTTCCATATGTACCATTCTTTTAGCACTGTATTTATTTACTTTTTTAAATGGCAGTACTGGGGATTGAACCCAGGACCTTGTGCATGCTAAGCATGCGCTCTACCCCTGAGCTAGTCCCACCCACCTAGCACTTTATTTCTGCTGCTTCCATTTACACAGTTTTGTCTGTGAACATCCGCCCACTCAGACCTAGTTGTAACCTCTCAGTAGCGTCCTCCAGCTATTAGGCATGTTTCTAGATCCAGTGCCAACTGCTGGGCTCTCAAATTTCTTGATGCTTCACAAGACTTAGTCGCTTATGACAATACTAAGGAGCAATAAAAGACTAAGGAAAAGTCATAGGCATCTTAAATAACTTTGTGGCAATGTTTCTCAAAATGAGATTTGCAGAGGACCTGAATTAGTAGTTCCTGGATACATATGAAAATGCAGATATCGTGGCTATTCCATAAACCTTTTAAAACAGACTATCTGGAGGAGCAGCGTGAAGTCTACATTTTTAACAAGCATTTTTATGTGATTCGCATTACCCATTGCTTCATTGACTGACCAGTTTGTCATGGAATTCTACAACTGGAAAAAACCCTAAAGTATTATCTAACTGAACCTCCCACAAAAAACAAAATAAAAATGGTGAGCACGCATTATTAATGAGGTACAGGAGAACTAAAATGTCACTTGGGCTTCCAGATACCTCACATCAAGCTGTGTTAATATTTCATTTCACCTCCATTAAAAACTCAAAACAGCATATATCATACCAAAAATTCAATGACACAACTTACAATGGTGAACCTACTAGTTTCAAGCAACTTTCTAGAAGAATTTTGGACAAAGAGAAATATATTGATTTTCAATATCACACTGTTTTGCTTACAAGGGTGTTTTCAGACTTATTTCAAATGTTGGAAACACATGAGATGAACACAGTATTTTTTTTTTTTTTTTTAGGGAGTGTAAGGCTTCAAAGAAACAAGAAATTTCCGATTAGACGCTTTACCAGACACAGCTGACAGAGCCACAGTTTTCACCTCAGATACCCCATTTTAATTATTTTGCCCATTATTAGGTGTTCTCACTCACCTGCTACAGATGAATCAATTTCTACAATTAGAGATGGTGCTGTACATCAACTGACAAGGAACAAAGAAAGAATAAAACAAGCCCACCAGCCAGAGGAAGTGGCGGTGATGGGTGCATAGAGAAGCCGGTTACACCTGGCCGCTAAGTTGCACAATTAACCTGTACCACTTAAATTTCCCATTTGCACATGCACCCGAGAAAACATGCACTGATCTCTCTCTGAATTGTCAAGGCAGATGTTGGTATAAAGCCAGCTTGACAGGTATAAAAATATGCTGAATTATCCATCACCTAATTGCAGAAGTTGGCTGGGGCAGAGGTCAGCTCTGAGTTGCCAACCAGACACCCACACGGTCTGTCATTCTCAAGAAGAAAACAAAGAACCATCTTCTCAGCTGATTTAAAGGAAAAGTCCACCGTGGTGCATATGAAAGCTAAATAAATGATAAACGTGGATAAAAGCAAAATTCAGAGATTTAGTTTCCCACACCCATTTAATTCACTAATGTCCCTACTGAAACCATTAGCAGGGTGGCATTTGCTGTTACTGTAATTTTTTTTCCTACGTGTGCTTAATTTGCAGGAAGTTTAGCATCTGTGAAGCTGCTCGTCTGACAGCCCCAGAGACGAAAGTCTGTTTATTGGCAGAGGAGAGAGGCCAAGGCAGCCTAAAAGTCTAAGCTAATATTATCACCTTTGCCATGCATGTTTTTCCTCAATCTGGAGACTAGTGAGCTGAAAAAAAGGAATCTGTGAAAACCATTAGGTGACGACTGTCCCCATCTCGAAAAGTATGTTTCCTGGGCTGGGCCTAATAAAACAAATCAAAATCCATGTTTGTTCCAAGACAAGATATTTTCTCCCAAAAAAGTCTTTTTAAAGACACAATACCCAGAAATCAAGGGTTTGATATTTATTACTTGAAAATGTTGAATTAGCTCCCTGGATCTCAAGACAAAAGTTTCATGATTTTCCGGCCAAAGCTTGCTTTTGCTAGAGAGGAGATAAAGAGGGCTCTGCTCAAAGCCTGGCTGTCATCAGTCCTCAGGGTAGAAACCTGCTTCTGACACTGACCGTGGTTTTGCCAGGTTCTTTCACCTTTCTGTGCCTTACCTCCTTTTTCTCTAAACTAGGGAATAATAACTAGTGTCTACATGAGACGATTTTGTGAGGATTAAATGAGTTAATACATACACAGCACTTAACGCCTGGCGCAGGGAGGAAGACCTCCCCACATTAGCTATTACTGCACTCTCATGCAACGAAACCAATTGTTATCCTGAGAGTTACTTTATCTTAAAGTGAGCTTTTTTGTGATGACACAACTATGTCATTTTTCCATGATCACTGTTGAATATTTATGGGGAAGTGAGGCCATTCTTACTCTCTCTCTCTCTTTGTCTCTCCCTTTCTCATTTAAATCTCAACTAAGTGAACATGGAATTCTCAAGTTTGGAGTCCCTTTGGCCAGCTGCCTTCGTCTCGGCAGGCGTCATGAAGAGGGAGCAACTCCTTTACAGCACCTTGTGAATTTGTGGAGTGAGGAAACATCTGTGAGTGGGGATGGTCCTATGTGCTTACTAATGAGTTTTTTGGCTGTTTTGCATCTATTGGTGCTCTGTAGATTTTTCATCCCTCACTGATGCTGGCATTTGCATTGCATTGATTCCTTAATCTTCACTTTGCCTTGCTTAAAAAGGTGTCTGAATAATTGATTTTGGACAAGACCAGCTACATAATTTGTGGGTCCCTTGTTAAAAACGTTAAGAATTTTAGTACAGTGACAGCAGAGAATTAAACCAAGTATAGTTTCTTCTGACTGCAAGGCCAGATCACATGGCTATGAAGTCAGCCTTGACTTGAGGTTTTTGTTTTTTTTTTTTTTTTCAACTCAGAATCTGAACTAATCATGGTCATCTGTAGAACTTACATTAGGGTCATACTAATGAAAATTATTTTTTTTCTGGCTTGTGAACATAGGCTGTTACTTACAGGTATTTTCATAAACTTCAAATTCTTATTTTTTATAAGCTGTGAATTTCTCTGACTTTTCAGGAGCTTCCCTGAATAGTTTAGAAAAACAAAATGCAAAAAAAGGGAGCATAGACTTCATACTTAAACTTCAGGCCTTGATCTCGTCTCTGAAAAGGAACTACTGGTTGGCTGGTTGAGAGAAAGAGAATTAGCAGCAAAAAAAAAAAAAAAAGAAAGAAAGAAAGAAAGAAAAAGTGATGTGTCTGAGGACCTACAGATTCTCCTCTTGTTTAGCCACTGTTTATATCATAGTAACATTTTTGTTGATTGATCTAATGCTTTTATTACCTAACCTCATTTACTAATTTTGATTCTGATGACAGAAAGATCAAAATATATTTTTGTGCATATCCTTAATTTTCTGCTATTTTTTCTACTCCTTTATTTCTACTGGGGGACTTTTACATAAAAACAGATTTTAAAAAGATAACATCATTAGCTGTTCATCATTTCAAGTTATAATTCTCTGCTTGAAACATTATAATCATTTCCAAGAAAATCAATTGAAATGCTGCAAATCAGAACATTATGATGTAAAGTAAGAAAATTCTAATGATAACCAAAAAATAATATCAATGGTCTTAGATCTCTACCTACCAATTCACAGAGCATTAGGAAAAGAAGGCGGGCAGCTATGGTTTTATACAAAGAAGTAAATGCGGCATTTCAGCTTCAACCTTTGTTGCTCAATGGTATCACAGTAGCTAATTTATGTTTGTATCACCTTAAGATTTGTAAAGGACTTTATATACATTTTATATACATAATCAGAAGAGTCCTGTGATGGTATCATCATTATGTTCCACTTAGAAGATGAAGCTTGGCGTTCAGTGATACTGTCCAATGTCATACAGTTAATAGCAGAATGTCTTGTAAGATCTTGTGGGAGAGGGAATTAGACTCAATGAGCAGAAGTGACATCACTGCAGCCATTTACAGAAAGTTACTTAGAGAGTTGGAGAAAATGCATGATTGATTCACAAAGCATAAAAGAAAACTGCTTATTCGTTGATTAATTCAGTTTGCACCCATTCATACATTTATTCAAACATTCTTTCCTTTAATAAATGCACACTGATGAAACCCACAACCAACGCAGATGGCTGTCTCAGTCAACTGAAAGTTCTGACTTGAATACATTCTTGACTTTTCTTGACAGTTTCATCATTGTGAGGCTCGGAAGAGACGAGAAAACTGCTGCCCTGGATGGAATTCTGCCAAGAAGGGAGAACATTTGCTGAAGTGGAAGCTGTGGGAAGCTTACGAAGAAGGGAGCAGTGGGTACCAGGCTTTATAGTAAAGGGCAGATCTGAAAATCTTTAAAATAATTTTTTTCTGCCTTAGCTGCCAATGAGAATAATCTGAGACAATTGAAAAAAAAAAAAAAAAAAAAAAAGAGGATTCATGGACCCCTTCTCCAGAAGTTCCAATTTAGCTAGTCTTGGGTGAGGCTCAGGTGAGTGTGTGTGTGTGTGTGTGGTCACCTGCACCCTCCGGTTTGCAAAAAGAAATTCATGAAGGATAAACCAGAAACTGCTGAAAATGTTCCATCAATGGGGAAAGTGGAAAAAGGGGAGAACGAATAGGTCTGGGAATGAGGGCACTAAGAAAACACTTAGAGTTTTGACTTTTAAAAACATGTAAATATTTTATATACGTTACAAATAAAATAGAATTTAAAGTGGGAAAAATGCACATACGAAGAGAAAAAGTAAACAGAAACTAGTGAGAACTGAATCCAAACTGCACACTTAGGGGTTACAGTCTAAGAACAAAAAGGAGTGAAAAGATATCACAACCCAATGTAACATATGACCCTTGATTATCTCATGGATAGAAAATTAAAAAAAAAAAATTTTAAGCATAAAGAAAATTTGTGGGATAAATAAAGTAATTGGAATATAAACTAAATATCGTTTATATTGCTTTATCATTGTTCAACTCTTGGCTACAATAATGGTATTATATGTAAAAGAATATCCTTGTTCTTAGTTATATACTGAAATATTTAGAATTGAAAATACTAAAAACTTCAGTATGTGTATATGTGTGTGTGTATGTGTGTTGAGAGGCACGGGAAGACGGAAAGATGGAGAATAAATGTAGCAAATGTTTAAAATTGAAGAGTCTAGGTGAAAGATGTTTAAGTGTTCCTTGTACTGTTTTTTCAGTTTTTCTATAAGTATAAAATATTCAGAAGTGTTTGGAAAACTGATTTATGAAACCGGTAGAAGAAAGAAAATATGTAATCAAAGAGAAAATATTGATATATTTTACTACACTAAAATTTAAATCATCACACATAAAATTAAAAAAAAAAAAAAAAAAGAAAAACAAAGGGCATACCAAAGACAACTTAAAGATATTTAAAGCCCTTACTAATCAATCTGAAAAGATAAACATCCGGAAAGAAAACTAGCCTATGGAAATGAATAGAAATTTAATTTGAAAATCAATATTATTTCTCATTTAATATAGAAAAATTCAATTTCACCAGTAATAAAAAACAAAGCAGCAGTTAATGCCATTATAATACCCACTATTAAAGAGATTCAGTGAAATTGTTACACCCATAAAATCTTTCTGGAAGAAAACATGGCAAATCCTTGTATAAGGTTTTAGTACTGCACCTTTTTTTCAGTTTACACATGAGCGTGGAAGTTCCATCTAAAGAATTAATTGCAAGGAATTACGAATACCTTAAGAGGCAAGCACAAAGAAATTCATGGTAGCATTGTTTATAATTATGACAAGTTAAAAATAGCCTAAGTGGCAAAAGTAAAGACTTGGTTAATGGAATTATGGTGCCTCCAGGAAAATATCATGTGGCCATTAAAATATATGTAGTGTAATTATATTTAATGTGTGAAAAACGTTGCAATATAAAAGAAGAATTAAAAAGGTTACAAATCAGTACAAGCTCCTTTCTATTTTAAAAAGAAAACCTGTGTATAATATATACATATGATGCATATAACATATGTGTATAAACAGATGGAAGAAAATTTGCTAATGTATTGTGTCGCTATCTTTGGTGAGATTGAGGTATTTTTTTCATATGGTACCATATTTTTTCTCAAAAAACAAATGCATATTATCTGTTTGAAAAATATGAGAAAAGTTTATAAAAGAGAAGTTTATAAAAAAAGATTGAGATGGCTACAAAGGCAGCTCTAAAAATAACTCAGATTTTAAAGATTTTATTCAATGAAATAAAGGAATATTTTCAAAAGTATCTCTAGGTACTTTTCAACACGTAATGACTCTTCAACTTTAAACACTTGCTACATTTATTCTCCATCTTTCTGTCTTGCTGTGCCTCTCAACACACATACATACACACATATACACATACTGAAATCTTTAGCATTTTCAATTCTAAATATTTCAGCATATGTCTAAGAACAAGGACATTCTTTTACTTAACATAAACTACAGCTAAAAACCCTAAATTCATTAATCGAGTGAGACCAGACATAGATATGCATTAGAATGTCTTTGAAAATTGATACCTGATTTCCATATCATTCAGTGTTAAGGGCAGTGTCAGAGAATCAAGGTCATCACGAGCTTAGACTAATACAAAATAAGAACAGTGAGAGGGGTTATGTTCTTCTGTTCAGAGCAGGAAGGGAGAGGAGGAAGAAGAGACAGAGAAGGAGAAGAAAAGGAAGAAGAGAAAAGTGGAGAATAAGAACCCCTTATTGTAGTTTACTGTCAGAAAAGTGATCTTTAGATTTTTTTAAGGGCAGAAACTAACTTTGCCAAGAGAGAATCAATGCCCCAATACGTGTTAAAACACACACACACGCATGCACACGCATGCACACGCATGCACGCACGCACACAAGACTGTAAGAAAGCATACAGACTCTCTAATCATGTTTGTTACTTGTCCCAAGAAAATTATTTCTCAAGGAACTAAAAAGAAAAGGGAAAAAAACCTTCCAGAATTGTATACATAAGAAAAGATTGATAGTAATTAGAGACCTGTGGTGAATAGAAAAGTTGTTGAAAACTGAGTCAGGTAAATACACTCTTCAATAAAAAAAGGACTACTGTGATTCTTTAGCATGGAAATTTTCAAAGTATTTCTCAATTTGCCACTTTACGAAAGTCAGTTCACCAAAAGCTAGATGTGCAGAATGGTCAGCTTATGAAAATCTGCTGCAGCTGAATGACCATCAGAAGCCCAGGCAGACAGGGGCTGGGGAAGGGTGGGCTGAAAAGGAAGGAGCAGGAGTTTAGAGAGAGAGAGAGACGCAAGACAAGGGTAGAGATAGTACTGGCAGAGACAAGGGAGAGGAAACTGGCGGGACAGAAACAGTTTCACAAAAATGAAGACAGGAGATGCCTTGCAGGAAAAGCCCACCATTGATGAGTAGATGGGAATTCCAGGTGCACGAGAGCCTTGAGATGTTAAATCCAGCTGTTCTGCAAAGGAGCTGCCTTAAACATCTGCAAGGCAGCTAAACCCTTAAATTAAATCTTCAGAAAGGCTCTTTACAGTTCAACAAGCTAGTCTTGTAATGAACTTATTTTCTATTAATTTGGCCTGCTTCCTTTCAGGTCTTCAATGAAAGATCATTTAGTAAAATAAGAATGATCTCCAAATAAATCACAACTCTCATTTTAATGTCGTTACCAATATATTGTGAATTGTAAAACAGAATATTACAGGTAATATAAAATGTATAGTACCTTGAGATTATTCACAGTGAGTATTTATCGAGTGCTTGTTTTATAACAGATGCTCGGGAGGTGTGCTTTATTTACATTGAATTCTCACAGCCACACTGTGAAGTGCAGTTATGTTCTCCATCTTACAGATAAAAAACCCTAAATTCATTCATTGAGCAAGACCAGACATAGATAGGCATCAAAATGTCTTTGAAAATTGATACCTGATTTCCATATCATTTAGAAGTTTGTGTAGTGTGTTTTCTTTTGGGTTTCCTTTTTAATTGAGATATAATTGATGTAGAACATGATATTCATTTTAGGTGTACACTATAATGATTCAATATTTGTATATATAGATCTTCCTTGACTTGTGATGGGGTTATGTCGTGAAAAACCCATTGCAAATTGAAAATATAAGTCGAAAATACATTTAATAATATACTTAACCTACCAAACACCACAGCTTACCCTAGCCTAACTTAAACATGCTTAGCACACCTACACTAGCCTACAGTTGGGCAAACTCATCTAACACAAAGCCTATTTTATAATAAAGTATTGAGCACCCCATGTAATTTATTGACTACTGTACTGAAAGTGAAACACTGAACGGTTGTCTGGGTACAGAACGATTATAAGTACATTGGTTGTTTACTCTCATGATTAATCATGTGACTACCGGGGGCTGCAGCTCGCTCACTAGCCTGAGAAAAGATCAAAATTCCAAATTCATTGTGTGGTTGCTACTGCATGTGTATTGCTTTCTTTACCATCTTAAAGTCAAAAAATTTTAAGTCGAACCATTGGAAGCCAGAAGTCATCTGTATTTGAGAAATGATCTTCACAATAAGTATCCTTAAATGTCCGTCACCACTCATAGTTCGTAACACTGTATTGCATATTTGAAAGCTGTTAGAAGGTTGGTTTTACAGCATAAACTTTCATACTTTTTAATTCTGAGATATTGGACATTTATGAGAATGGCTTACGTTCTATCAGACACAATTGTGAAATGCTTTTGACATCACACTCTGTAACAGAGACATAAGCATTGTCTGTATGTTTGGAAGAATTATTTAAACTGTAGGAGAGAGTTCCACATCATTGAAGACAACAGAGAAAGAAGTACTGCGAGGCTTCTTCTCCCAGTTCTGTGTTTGTGCCCTACACCCCCCTTGCGGAGGGTAAACCATGGCAAGGAGCAATAAAGAGCTCCCTGGCTCAACTCTGTGATCTCCACCTCCAGCAGCCTTGCCGGGAATTCAGGTTGAGTTTTGGTCTCTGAAGGTGATAACGAGGCATCTTCTTCATCTCTCCATTTTGTTAACCAGCCTCAAACTTTTAGGACAAAAATTGTTTTTCTCTTATTAGCAAATCCATCTCTACTCTGGACTGGATTTCACCTCCTGAATCTTAACCCAGAGGCAGAGATCCACTAGCAGCCTCGAGACTTCACAGATGCAGATTCCAATTCTCACTGACTATATTTTAAACTGTTGTCTGCTCCACATCACTCAATACTGCTCTTTGCTCCTTGGTCTGACGTTCCAACACCACAAGAAGTGTTTTATTGTTGATCTTATTATTGCAAGTAAGCAACCTTATATAGATTCCCAATGACATGCTAGCTACTGAGATGGTTTTAAGAGACAATATAAAAATGATATGCTCCCAGCCCTGAACTGACTTTTAACCTACAGTAGCTTGTCCCAGACAGTCTCAAGCTCAGGATTATATTCTGCATATTTAGAGTATATTTACTCACTTTCCCTACTACACAGAACATTTGACTTTCTATGAATACAGCACATGACGTATCAGCTTTTAAAAAATAAGACTCTTAGCTTTTAGCTAAAAACAAGTATTGAACAATAATATTTTCCAGAAGTCATCTAATTTAAGAGGTCCCAAAGTAAAATGGAGGAATGTAAGGATTTGACCACACAGGGATACAACAGTTACAGGTAAATGTCAATTAGTTTGAAATGAATTTTCCTTCCTAAAATTTTACATATGGGGAAATACAGATAAATTATTTTTTCACTGGTGGTTTCAATGCATTAATAAAGAATTCAGACTTATCTTTACATATGATTAGAAAGAGCTCACCACACTCATTCTAGGAAGATTATTATGCCATTGTTTTGAGGGTCAGAATCCAATGCCTCACACCTTTTTTTAGAGTAGTTCAAAGCTACAGAAACAGAGGAACTTCCACTGTATTTCCAGAATCCTGGAACTCAGTTCATTGGCTAAGAACAGCGGGTTCTTCTTTATAATGGGCTCTTATTTGTTCTCAGATATTCAAAAGTCTTCCCTGGGTTCCCTCAGAGACCCATTTAATGTGGGGAATTATTCATAGGATTTTCGAGATCCTCAACCCATCATTTAGAAACCAGTAACAAAAGCAAGGTGAAATCCTGTCCTGAAGCAAAATCAGCCAAACAAACAATAAACAGAAACCAAAAGGTAATCAAATCCATAGCCTGTGTCACACTGTATTTTGCCAAAGGAGATTTTAATCATTTGTGAGACCCATTACATAAACTTCTCTTTCCCACATGCCATCATCTCAGATAATGGAGAGAATAACGTATTTAAATCTCTTGACTATTAAAACTTCATACCCTCCTATCTTCCTCTAGCAGTTCACTGTCTCTGGTGCATGGTGTAAGATGATTTAGCTTGGGCAGTTGCCAAATGTTTTATTTCTGTTTGCTTAGTTTCTTTTTTCTTTGCTTTGCTTTCCTTTGCCTTCCTTTCCTTTCCTTTTTATCTTTTTGGTAGGAGGTCTACTCAAACTCTACTCTGTAACATAATTTGATGCTTTATTTGATTTATTTTAACTTACAAAAAATGTGGGGTGACTCTGTGAAATGAAACAAAGGTTCTTGGGGAGAAATGTGAGTTGGTGTCAGACCCCCTGGGTATCAGTCTACTCCCAGTTCTGCAAATGACTTTCTTTAGTACATCTGGTTCAAGCTGACAATACATTTTTGGTGCCCTCTGTACATCTGGATCCTCTGTAGAAAAACATTTTATATTATTACTTGGCACTGCTGCAAAATCAAATTGATTATAAACTAGTAAACATGCTGATATGCAGGCTACATGATTAATTTTTAAGTGGTGTAGATTCTCTCATAAGACAGTCTGTCAGTCAATAGCAATAATTAGGTCTCTTCTTAACAATAAAAATATACAGTGAACCATTACTCTTGACTGTGGGGTGAGTAGGCAAAAGAGGAAGTATGTCTTTCAACAAACTGTTGTGACCTATTAGCTCAAATTACTAAATCATATATTAGCCATTCAGTATCCTTGTTAAATTAGGGGGAAAACCCCACATTTGGACATTCTCTATACTACCTTTATTCATACATGATGTTTACAATCTTGACAGCTGACTTACAGGAAGTAAGGTTTGTTTGATTTGATCTTTTTTAAGTGTCAGATCCTCCTTCCTATTTCAGCCTCAGGTGTGTTTACTGCAACCTAACACTTTCCCATTTAGAGCCAGAAAAAAGTGAATACTGTCCTGCAGTGTGGACTAGGGGGAAAAGTGAGGTGAAGGGAATGAAAAAGTGCTCAAAGTATTACCACAAGAGAAATCTTGACAAGGAGAAAATCCTACTTCAGAACCTTTTAGCTTAAAACTCTTGGTGAGGAGCCAGTGGGCACCCTTGGAGAATCCTCCAAACTCCAGGGAATTCTGCTCTTCTTATCTGTTCAATGCAATGCTTCACAGTGGGTTGATTCTAGGAGACGTTTGTACAGCATTTGGAATAATTACAAGAAGAGTGATGGGTTTGGACAAAAGAATGCATCCTCCAAAATATTGAATAATGGATGCTCTGAGTAACTTCCCAGTTTAAGCTATCTTCCACCCAGTGTCAGAATGATTGCTTTCTTTGTGGTACGTAAACTGCACAAGAGCAACTATCCATTTACTTGCAGTGGCATTAAATCCTGTCTCCTGCACACCATAAAAGCTCCATTTTCCCAGCTTGCCAACTTTTATCCTATCCACTAACTATGCAATCAGAAATAGTAAAAAAATGTGAGGCCAACAAATCGCTGAACTATTCTATCAAACGATGTGTCAAGGTCTAGGTCTTTACCGCCTTTTAAGAAAAGTTACTACTTTTCTGGTGAGTGCTGATAATCTACAGTTCATACACTTGGCAGTTATACCACTCCCTCTGCCCTCTATTCACCACTGCCTTACAAGACACACTGATATTTATGAACACATAAAATCACACGTGATCTATGAACCTAACTAGATAAATTCCATTATAACATCAACTCAATGATCAGCCATGAATTTTTTTTCTGAAAAGTTGCCAGAATATAAGCATTCTCTGACAGACCTGCCCAGGGTAGGTAAGTAGTTGAAATTACCCAAATATATTCAAGTTTGACAGGGGAGTTATAGTGTATTAAAATAAAAATTAAACTGGGATCAGAATGTTGAAAATGTTTTCCTTTACAGGGAACTGGAAAAAGATCGAAAACTGTGAATTATTTACTTTTTGCTACCTTATCATTTCACCTTATATTTTTCTGATAGAGAAAAAAGGTATGATTTCATACCTTTTTTATATACTTCAGTATATATGAACTTATATATATGCTTCTATACAGTCTTTTTTTTACACAAATTATGCCTGCAATACTCAATATTCAAAATGGTAATACTATTAATAACAGCTACAGTATGACTCAGAATAGTTGGATTTCCACAGTCATTTTCCCTTTAGGAAAAAAAATTCTGATAAAACAATAATTGTAATAATAACGGTAGCTAACATTTACTGAAGGCTTATTTAGGTACCAGGCATAGTTCTAAGGGGCTCTAGGTATTAGCTAATTAATTATTGCAATGTTGCTATGAAGCAGGTACTACATTATCTCCATGTAATAGGTAAATACTCTATGATGCAGAAAAGATTTAAAAAATTGATAAAGTAATTCCTCAAATTGAGCTGTTCTATAAATACTTTATTGGCCATATTATTACCCCTTCCAAGATATTAGACTGTCTTAGTAAGTTAATGCTCAGGGCATTAAGTAATATAAATGATTTCAGCTTATGAGCATAGTATATTTCTGGAATATGTTTCAAATCAGACTATCCTAAGATTAAACCCTGAATATGCATCGTCTGATGTATTTGTCTTGTGACTTGGCCCTTAAGTTGTTCAACAATTGAATATACATTTGATAAAAAGTCCACCACAGGTTTTTATTATAATAAATGAAGCAGAGAAAATCAAGTTCTGAAAAAGTGACCTGAAAAATGTTTCTCCAAATGATCAAACATATTTAGGAAGTTAGAAAAAAAAATCCCCCTATATAACAGGTAAAATATCTGTGACTGGAAGATTATTAAGTTACAAGCAAATATAGGAAGCTCTAGAGCTGGCTGCCCTGGCCCACATGGTGGTCACTGCCTACGGGTGGCTCCAAGGGATCTGAGATGTGGCCAGACCAAATAGCTGTGTGTAGTTAAGTGTAAAGGCCACAACTGATTTCCCAGACTTAGTATAAAAAAAGTCAAAATCAATAATAATCATTTATCTTGATTATTTGTTGAAATAATATTTTTGATCTATTATATATAATAGATCAAACAATATAAAATTATGACTATTACAATTTACTTCTTTTAACATGATCATCAAAAAATTCTAAATTACGTATACGGGCTTTCATGCTCTAAAATATGGGGATGGTGCAAATTCTCACTCTTGTTTTTCTATACTATCATATGTTCATCTCTACAGATAGAGTGCTATAAAAATTCGTATGTAAAAGTCCCGATAGGAAACCTTTAGAAGAGCGTATGCGTAATATACTGCTGTATCGGGAACATAAAAAATGGAAATTTGAAGCCTAAAATATAGACAAACATTTGTTTTTTCAAAGGTTAAAATATGGAAAACTTTTTGTAAAAAGTAAATAAATGTTCATTCAACGGAAAAAAAAGAAAGGAAGAATGATACATGTTAATAGAACACAGAAAAAAGTCATTATATGAGAAAATACCAAGTGCCAAAGAGGAGCCAGTTGCTTAATGGACTTGTCATGGCACCAAAAAAAAAAAAAAAAAACCCCGAAAATTGTAACAACATATAGGAAGGCAGTGCCTAATGGTGATGAGGGGCGTGGTTTCTGCCTTTAGCCTTCACTGATTCTAGATTTGCACAGAAGCCTTGTGTCCTTGGACTAGTTACTTAGTGTCTTGGCTCTACTCAGAGTAGAGTCTGAGGCCACGGGTTACTTTGCCTAGTTGTCAGATCTGAGGGAAAAGGCATGCAGGACAGTGGGAGGAAAAGGGAATGGAAAAAAGCCAGTTCAAAAATGTCTTCTTAAATTGAATGCTGACTTTAGGATCTTATGAGGAATCTTACAAAATGCGCCTCAGAACTACCTGCAACAGGGGAAAAGTTGGGATCAGGGGCATACTTCCCATTGTCTCCTGGCCTGTGGGTCAGGAATAGATGCACCGGCACTAATACCACCAGACTTCATTGGTCCACGCCCTGGTTACGTGGGTCTGGGTAGTGCTTGCACAGAGCAGAGCTGGGTTTGCCCCATACAGTGGAGCAGGAGAAGCCTGGAGGCAAGATGTGAGACGTACACTTGGAATTGGTTTCTGCCACAGTGGCTAGAAGAGGAACTGATACAAAAGGATTTTGGAATGATGCAAGCAAGGTGTGAAAATATTAAATACCTGTAAGTCCTAGTTTCCTCACACTGAAATGGGGATGAGAGTAGGGCCTTCCACGCACCATTGTTATGAAATCAAGATAGTGATTGTAAAGTACTTGTCACACTGCCTGGTACAATGCCCTTGCCCAGTACATCTTAGCTCTTTGATTATTCAGAATCAGCTACATTATGCTGTGTAACAAATAGTCACAAATTTGAATGGCTTAAAAAAAAGAAATTATATATATTTTGTCCATTGTGGGTTGGCAGAAGGGACCTGATGGCTGTAGTCACCCAGGAATTGAGGTTGATGAAGGATAAGATTGATCTTATCATGAGTATAAGATTGATAAAGGAAAGGAAAGATGAAGAAATAGAAAACAAATTTCAGAACAGAAAGTGAACTTCAATAATTTTATCTATGCAAGAAGCAGCTCGGAGAAAGAAATGATACCTGCTTTCCTATTATCTTCTATGTTTGTGTCCAAAGGATCCTGAATTTCAGTCTTGTCAAGGACATTAAAGACTGTGTATCCATATTATATTGAATAGAATTGTATTAAAACCAAGATCTACCATCAGGAAGAACAGGAATAAATTATATATTCCACAGACAATTTGGGGTGGTTTATGAACACTCCAGAGGTCAAACCAATGAAAGGTCAGAAAAAAGGGAAGGGGTTACATGGGAAAGAACAGAAGTACAGAGTTAGAAGGAGTACACAGCTGGGTCCTTTTTCTGTTATTCAAAAAAGATGTCAGCAAGCCCCTGGCTTCTGCTGGCATCTTGTTTTCCAGAGCCCCCTCCTGCTGCGCTAATGAGGTGAAAAGTGACCTGCCTGCTCATTTTCTGGCTCCTTAGTACTGGTGTGACATGCTGAAAAGCTGACTGCGTGCGCTGTGTTAGAGATTAGATCATGCGATACCTAACAGATGCTCTTAGAGTCTTTGAAATAGCAACTCTGAAGTTTCAAAACTGCGTGGGTTTTTCATCTAAAACACTGGAGGAGTAACACTGCTCCTGTTAATTCCACATACTTCTACATATGGTTCCTTCATTACAATGTGTCACAGGCTAGCTGCCTACAAATTACTCCATTTGCCATTCCAATCGATAATTATGAGCTACGAAGAGCCCTCGAGGGCCCAATTTCATCTGATGATATATCTTGCACTCTGATCCTTCTATAAGAAAGTATCTTTCTTTTGATGGCATTAATGTCACCTTTTAAGTGTAGGCTTGCAAATTCAGGCCTCAAGAAGCTTTTTCTTTCTTTTTGTCACCAGATGAAGGAAGTCCCTGTGGTTATGGCATTGAGGTCAGCACAGACAGAACAGATGTGTGTTTCTGAGTCTGCTTTTGCAATTGGGGGGCCGGGGAAGAGGGAGAGGAGTTTATTTGGAAGTGAGAACAGCATACTATTTTGATGAATTGCACTTAAAAATAATACAGTGCAATAGGTAAGGTTAACACAAAACAAGTGCAAAGTTTTCCTAATCAAACAGTAATAGGGCAACAGGAAGATGCCCTTAACAAGCTGTCTGTCCTTGGTCACTAGTGAAAGAGTTAACAGGTTTCTGCATCACAATGGCAATGTCTTAACTAGGACCGCTGGTGTAAAGACTGGATCACTGTCTTCTAAAAAAAAAAGAAAAGATTATTTTTTATTGTAAAAGGAGTAGTAACAAGGAGAGTACCACTAAGATCCCTTCAGATAAGAGAACTTCATAAATAGGCCTGAACAGAGTAGAGGCCAGAAAAGTAATGTACCACTAACTAGTGAGAGATCAGAGCAGCATTCTAGCCTTTAAATAGAAGAAAATTCCTAAAGAGATAGCATACATTTAAATTCAGAGAGCAAGAGATCTGGTCTCTGAGTGTAGAAAGATGAAAAACCGTCAAATTTCTTAAATGAGAATTTTTCCCCCTTCCTTTCTGTTTTTGTTTGTTTGTTCGTTTGTTTTTGCTGTATTACAAGTATTCAGGTTGGAAGTTCTTCTCGTCATCTAGGGAAGAGTTATGAAATTTCTAAAGGAATAAGATTATTTGGTTGTTTAGAGCCTGGATCTAATGAGCCATCAAGTATTTCATGAAAGAAGAGAGTGTAGAGCATTTTACAGAGGAGGTAAAAGTGTTAGAGCAGGCAGATAGCTTGATATGAGCAGAGAAAGGGGGACTCAGGCCAAATGGCAGGAACTGGGCGAAGAAGGAGAGGGGCATGGGCCAAATGCAGGAATCTATACATCATGGAAACACCAGGGGTCCCTAAGCAGAGGAAGAAAAGGAGGAAGGTCTGGGCTAAGAAATCACACATTTTGGAGTGACAACTGTCCTGGAGGCTGACAAAAAAAAGGTGGGAAAAGATAGCAATCTCCAGTGTCTGAATGTAACCTCTTACTCATTATGCCTTCATTACAATAAAATTAGCCTTGCAGATTAGAAGTACCCATCATGCACCAACACCATGACACTTCTGATCCAGACTAAATAAGGGCAAAAATCCCTCCTCCCTTTCAGAAGGTGGAGGTGGGATGAAAATCAGGGAACACGACCCCAAACCCTTCCTTCCCCAATGAATATTCCACCCATTCATTTTACACCATTTGTAACCAACTTACCAAAGAAATTCAACACAGCTGTTCACCTGAGCCTGCCTGCTCTCCCCTTGAGAGTGTACTATCACTTAATAAACCCTTACTTTACCTTCTTTACCTCTGTGTCTCATCTCTGAATTCTTTCTTCGACAAGATAAGAACCTAATCATCGGCCACAAAAGGAAGGGTATATATGGGGTTAGAAAACTTAAGCGCTCAGAAAGGAGGTCATTCCCCTTGACCATAAAGATATAGCAAGAATGTGAAGAAAGAAGAAAGAAGACAAGATGAGAGTAGAGTAGAGGGGAACAAAGGAAATAGATTATCTGCAACTTATCAATGTATTCTTCCTAAACACCATAAATTTTTTAAAAAGAAAAGAGAAAGAAGGTGGTTATATTGGAAAACCATAGTTCTTGCTACTGGAAGGTCTTCAAAATAAAATTCAGTGTTAACACAAAAACTTATTATACTGTGGGTCCATAACATGGAGCAATTATTTCAGGGTTCTTGGTCCTGAGAAGTGCCCTCCTTCCCAACTCTTTAATCACCCACTGGTCTCAGGTGCTTTTATCCCTTTAAACAACTTTTTTCATTATAACAATCTTCTCTTTGATGCCTCGGGCTTCCATGGAGAAGACACAGTGAAGGGAAGTGCACTAGAAAATGTTCTGAGCTAGGCATCAACCCGTGTGTGTGGATCAAAAGGAGAGGAGAGGAACTGGGAAAGGTGTCCTACTTCCCGAAACCAGTACTCATGGAGGGAAAAAAAGGCTCACTGTGCCTCAAGTCACACAACCAAGCTTTGCATTAAAGTAGCAGTGGATGGACCTATTGCTGAGGTTCATTGCTGACGTGCTTTGGAACTCGCAGGTGGCTGAGCCCATCCCCACAGGCTAGCTGATCTCTTGAGTCCCACCCACTGCCTGGACCATAGCAGACTAGCTTTACCTGATCAACAGCCAGATTCTTTCAGTTTGTCATTTTGCAAAGGGAATGGCTGGAGCGCCTGGTTCCCAGCTAACTTAGCCCATTTAGATACACTCTTTGCAGCACTTTCTTAGAACGCCCAAGAAAAAAATTTTTAAATTTTCTGTACATCTATTTTAGGAATGAGGAGGGAACTAATATGTCTTGAGGTCCCTTGAGCTGGTAATATGGATAATAAAACTTTTATCTATAAACGTATGAAAAACTAGTATTGATATGAAAATAACAATTAATTCACTCACTACATGTGACTGTTAAGGGCACCTGAGATGAGCCCTTGGATGTCACATGGAGGACAGGTGGACAGGTGTTTGCTGGGGAATAAGCATGCAAAGATGGCTCCTCTTAGGGAAGGATCTGTTTGTTACTGACAGGATGCAATCATTAGGTAGCTAAGCAGTTTTAGCCAAGAATACCAAGGTAACCTGATGAAGGTAAGTGTAAATAGGTCATAATTTAGTTAATGGATTTCAGGGATTTTCTTAGGCAGTAGGAGTATGTGAACATTTTCACAACTTTTTTGAATTAAAGTATAGGTTATTATATTTTTTCCAAGTCTGAAATTGGGCAAACTACAAAAAGAATGGTCAAACCAACATTAAGGACATGGTTGAAAAGACAAATAAAATTTTAAAGCAAACAATATTCACAGAGTCTAAGATGGCCTCTATAAAAAAGTACAAAAACTAGCAGAAATACCTAAGAATATATCACCATCTAGCCAACTAAATCTGAATTTCCATCCAGAATAATATTTCAGAAATACTCAGAAATATTCTACAGTCTAAGGAAATGATATTTCTACAATAGGATTATATACAGACAATGCATGCGCGCGCACACACACACACACACACAGCTAAAATCTCATCTTAGGTTCATTGTCTGAGACTTTCCAATATAATCTTCCTAGTCACCATAAACCTTAAAAAGGGGGGTGGGGCTATTAGAAAATCAAAGTTCTTGTTATTGAAATTATTGAACTTACTTGTACAAAATCAAGATGGAATTGGATCTTGTCCCAGAAACTGACCAAACTGTGGTTCCATAAGAAGGAAACAATAATTTCAAAGCTCTTGATTCTGAGATGTGGTCAACTTCCGATCTCTTAGATCACTCACTTGTCTCAGGTACTTTGCCCCCCCCCCCACACACACACACAGACACAAACACTTGGTAATGTGATAAACAGCTTTTTCCATTATAACAGAGTCTTCACTTTGATGTTATAGGGTTCAGGACATGCTACCACAAAATAAGGCATCTAGGCATATTGAATATCTTAAGCTAAAGGAATTAGAGAAAATGACAGAAGCAGGAAGTCACTCAGACTTCCCCTATCCCCACCCTTCTTCCCTGAAACAGGCCATAAAACTCAAGGAAGAGGTACCCTCCCTATACTCAGAGGAAAGGAACGTCCTTATCTCTGAAGACAAAGTGATGCTGAGAAGACTCCTAACAAACAGGCCTTGTTGAGTTTCCCCTACTTTACCATAATTACCTCATACTTCTTAATCTACCATATTTCTCCATAACTGTGTACTCTCCATCAAACCTCACATAAAACCCTGAGGTCTAGCTGTTTCTCTTCATTTCCCTATGACGGCTCCGTGTCACTTAAAACTTAGATTAAATAAATCAGTGTGCTTTTTCCCTGTTAATCTTTGTCAGTTTAATTTTCAGAACCAGGCAGGGACCTTAAGAGGGTTGAGGGAAGATTCTTCCTTTCCTATAGATTTTATCTTCCAAAGAGAATATGATAAAGGGAAATATACAGGAAAATGTTGTTCTCTAAGCATCAGTTAGTCTGTGCAAAGCAAAAGGATTAGACAAAGTAAAGGCCAATATTTCTTATAGATTTAATATTCTGACTCATTTTCTTAACTTTGTATTTAACAGTTTAGTAAACACATCTCTCTAAAATGGGAATTCTCATCCTTTGGGGAAAGTTTTTTGCCTAAAGGTCATGTTCTTCAGTTTACAATATCACAACAGGTGTATGATCTTTTTTATGTGTTGTTGATTCTATTCGCTAATATTTTGTTGAGGATTTTTGCATCTATGTTCATTAATGATATTGGTTGACTATACACCATGATCAAGTTAGGTTCATCCCAGGGACACGAGGATGACACAACATATGCAAATCAATCAACATGATCGACCACATCAACAAGAGAAAGGACAAAAATCACATGATTGTCTCAACAGGTGCAAAAAAGCTGTTGATAAAATTCAACACCCATTTATGATAAAAACTCCAACCAAAGTGGGTATGGAGGGAATATATCTCAACATAATAAAAGCTATTTATGACAAACCTACAGCCAGCATAATACTCAATGGTGAAAAGTTGAAAGCCTTCCCACTAAAATCTGGAACAAGACAAGGATGCCTACTCTTATCACTTCTATTCAATATAGTATTGGAATTCTTAGCTATAACAATTAGATAAGAAAAAGAAATAAAAAGGATCCAAATTGGAAGAGAAGAGGTAACTCTCATTATTTGTGGATGACCTGATACTATATATAGAAAACCCTAAAGGCTCCAACCAAAACTACTGGAGCTGATAAAAGAATTCAGTAAGTTAGCAGGATACAAGATTAACACACAGAAATCAGTTGTATTTCTTTATGCTAACAATGAAATATCAGAAAAGGAGAGTAAAGAAACAATTTCTTTTAAAATTGCATCCAAAACAATAAAATACTTAAGAATAAATCTGACCAAGGAAGTAAAAGACTTATATGTGGAGAACTACAAAACATTGACTAAGGAAATTAAAGATGACTTAAACAAATGGAAAGATATCCCATGTTCTTGGATTGAAAGAATTAATATTGTTAAAATGGCCAGACAACCCAAAGCAATCTAAAGATTTAATGCAATCCCTATCAAATTACCCAGGACATTTTTCACAGAACTAGAACAAATAATCCTAAAATTTATATGGAATCACAAAAGACCCAGAATTGTCAAAGCATTACTGAAGAAAAAGAATGAAGCTGGAGGATTAACCCTCCCAGATTTCAGACAATACTACAGAGCTACAGTAAACAAAACAGCATGATATTGGTACAAAAACAGACATATGGATCAATGGAACAGAATAGAGAGCCCAGAAATAAAATCAAATATTTTTGGTCAATTAATCTTTGACAAAGCAGACAAGAACATACAATGGAGTAAAGACAGTCTCTTCAGCAAATGGTGTTGGGATAACTGGACAGCTGCTTGTAAATCAATGAAGTTAGAATATACCCTCACATCATACACAAAAATAAACTCAAAATGGCTTAAAGACTTAAACATAAGACAAGACACTATAAACCTATTAGAGGAAAACATAGGCAAAACATTATCTAACATAAATCTTAGCAATGTTCTCCTAGAGCAGTCTACCCAGGCAATAGAAATAAAAGCAAAGATAAACAAATGGTACCTCACTAAACTTATAAGCTTTTGCACAGTAGAGGAAACCATAAGCAAAACAAAAAGACAACCTATGGAATGGGAGAAAATATTTGCAAAAGACTAAACTGACAAAGGCTTAATTTCCAGAATATATAAACAGCTCATACAACTTAATAAGAAAAAAAACAAGCAACCCAATCCAAAAATGGGCAGAAGACCTAAACAAACAATTCTACGATGAAGACATATAAATGTTCAGTAGGCACATGATAAATGCTCTATATCACTAATTATCTGAGAAATGAAAATCAAAACTACAATGAGGTATCACCTCACACCAGTCCAAATGTCCATCATTCAAAAGTCCACAAACGATAAATGCTGAAGAAGGTGCAGAGAAAAGGGAGCCCTCCTACACTGTTGGTGGGAATATAGTTTGGTGCAGCCATTATGGAAAACAGTATGGAGATTCCTCAAAAGACTAAAAATAGGCTTACCATATGATCCAGGAATCCTACTCCTGGGCATATATCCAGAGGAAGCTCTAATTTGAAAAGATACATGCATCCCAGTATTCATAGCAGTACTTTGCAATAGCCAAGACATGGAAACAACCTAAACATCCATTGACAGATAACTTGATAAAGAAGCTGTGGTATATTTATACAATGGAATGTTACTTAGCCATAAAAAAAGAATAAAATAATGCCATTTGCAGCCACATGGATGGACCTGGAGATGATCATTCTAAGTGAAGTAAGCCAGAAAGAGAAAGAAAAATACTGTATGACATCACCTATATGTGGAATCCAAAAAAAAAAAAAAAAAGGACAAACGAACTTATTTACAGAGGGTGAGTGGCTAACTAACAATAGGTTTGGCTGAAGTCATTCAACCAGACCTGATACTCTGGAAATTTTTTATCCATTGATACCTAAGTTGAACTCACAAAGTGTGTTTCCTCAAAACATGAATTTGCTTATGTAAATGAATATTCTATATGCAAAATGCAGGCAGATATTTCCATTTAGGCATGAAATTACCTTTTTTATGGGCATAGGAATATTTTGTGAGCACAGACATGGGATCTAAAGTTTGAACATCTGAAAGTAGTAAAAAGTTCACCAACTAACAAACTGATAGAAAAAAATGTGCAACAACTTTCTGCTCATATTCTGAGATAGTTTCAGATTGGTCTTGATTTTGGTTTTAAATTATAAAATCAAGGTCTAAATCTCTCTTGAATTTCCTGAATCCCCCATCTAAATAGACTCCTGTGTACACCAGGTCTGATGCTAGGGCAGAACAGGCTTTCCAATCTAGTCTCTTTTTCATTCTTTTATGTAATGACACATAATTATTTTATTCCTTCCTTTGGTTTATCTGCAAATCACATGTGGTATGTTTTGAGGGGAATTTAAACCATAATGGAACATATTATTAGGTTTTTCCTTCTTCTCAGCCCTAGTCAATTTGATTTTGGCAACTGAACTAATCTTTTCCAATGGTTTTTATTATCTCTTTTGTTAGCGGCTGCTCCATCAATAACTTCCGGTGTACCAGTCTATTGCTGGTACATTATGATCTTCCTTATTCAGGGCATTTCTTTTTAGAATAATATCCTTTATCCTAATAAACATATTGTGCTTCTCAAATGTCTCAAATGTTGGAAAGAATGTTTTGCTGAAAAGGAACAAGTTCTACTTTCGGTTGCATCTTATTATAACTATACATTCATTGTCTACACATTGCCTAACATATATTAGACACTCAATAAATATCTAGTATTTTACAGGTTACATTGCCTTTGTGAAAATTACATTAAAAATATATACTGCAAAATTTGGACAAAGAAGCCATAGATCTTACTGTTGTTGAAGCCATGCTCCATATCTAAGCTAGATCATTATTTATTCATTTTACTCTGTCTTAGCTAAAGCTAAAACTAAAATACCCACATGAAAGTTATACTGAAATCTGCTATCAAAGAAACAATCAAAAGTAGAAGAGAGCAAGTATAAAAAATATCAGATACGGAAGTGGAAAAAAAACCATATTTTATTTTATTTTTAATTTCCACTGCCAAGAATTTCCAGACCACATAGCTGCTTATGAGGACGGGCAATAAATCTGCATATAAAATATGTGGATATAATACCTTGAACAAGAAAGCCTGTAATCTTAAAAGTTGCTGAAAATGTGTCCTACATCATAGTTATGGTGGACAGTTTAGTGATTGCCAGAGGCAGTGGGGTGGGGTTGGGCAAAACTGAGTGTAGGGGGTCAAAATGCATAAACTCCCAGTGATAAGATAAATAAGTCATGGGGATGTAGTGTACAACATGATGACAATAGTTAATACTACTGTACTGTATATTTGAAAGCTGCTAAGAGAGTTGATCTTAAAAGTTCTTATGATAATGAAAAAAAATTCTAACTGTATGGTGATGGATGTTAACTAGATTTATTGTGGTGATGATTTCATAATATACACAAATATCAAAACATTACATTGTACACCTGAAACTAATCTAATGTTATGTGTCAATTATACCTAAATTTTAAAAAAAGTTTCCTATAAACTTTGTCACATCAAAAGCATATTTTACTTGAAGCAAATTTCTGTTAGAATCACAAAGAAATATCATTCTTTCTCAATTTAAAATAATTATGGAAAATCTTTTAATAAATATATATTTGATAATGCATCACCCCTGAATTTACATATAATTATTCTTTTAATTGAGCTATTAGTATACATGATTCTGTGATAATATTACTGATCTTTTTATACAGTAATAAATGACTAATGCTCAAATGCAAAAGACTGGTAATTTACCCCAGCAAGTTACCCATTATATATACATTTCAAGACATCACAATTTAACTCAAAGAAATACATTTTGATAAGCTTTTAGTTGTGTTCTCCTAATTAGAGGGCCCCTAACTCAGTACAAGTTAACCCTCCCATTCTGAATGCTGGTAGATATATCATAGGATTTGCCACCAGCAGATGACACTGCAAACCTTCTTCATTAACATGCAGCCATGTGGAGGAAACAAAAAAAGCCTGTGAATGAAGTGGAGGGGCTCCTATTTCTGCATACTGATGGCCCAGGAGGACACTGTGAGCCCCAGCTAGCCTGGGAGCAGATCAGACAAGCATGACCTTCTGAGGCTTGTCCTTTATCACTGGACAACATGATTAATTCTCATTTCTTTTTTATGGCTGAGTTGTATTCCATTACATATATATATATATATATATATATATATATGTATATGCTGCATCTTTATTATCTATTCAACTGTTGAAGTGCACTTAGGATGCTTCCATAGCTTGGCAATTATAAATAATGTTGCTGTTAATAGCAGGGTGTATGTATCTTTTTTGAATTAATTCTTATTTTGTGGTTGGCTTTATTCCTTTGATAACTATGTAAGTTTAAAAAGCTAAAGCTCTAAACATTCTTGGAAACAATGAACAGTACGTATATGTAAATTAAAAAATACATGTGCAGTAAAAAAAATGATCTATCAAACCATGAAAGACATGGAAGAAACTTTAAAGACATATTACTAAATGAAAGAAGCCAGTGTAAAAAGGCTATAAACTGTATGATTCCAACCAAATGACATTCTGGAAAAGGCACAGCTACAGAAACAATACAAAGATCATGGTTTCCAGGGGTTTGGGAGAGGGAGGGAGAGAGGGGGGAATGAATAGATGGAGCACAAGGGACTTTTAGGGCAATGAAATTATTCTGTATGATACTATAGTGGCTACATGTCATTATGGATTTGTCAAAGCCCACAGAATTTACAACATCAAGAGTGAACCCTAATGTAAACTATGGACTTCAGTTGATAATAATGTGTCCATGTTGATTCCTCGATTGTACCAAATATGCCTCACTGATGATGGATGTTGAGGGTAGGGTAGTATATATGTGTGGATGGGGAGAGAAAAAAAAATTTTTCCACTGGAAAAATTGACACAATTTTCCCTAACTTGTGATTCATCTAATGCTTCACAATTATTTTGCCCACCTGAAAGAATAATTACAATAAGGTTGACTTTTGTCCAAAAACTTTGTGTGAGGAAAAAAAAGGTAACAGAAAGATGGGGGAAGTGGGCTTTAGCTGTGATGGGTTGGAGGTTTTGTAAGGAAGCATGACAAATGTTTAGTTGTACGTGTATTAAAATGCAAACAACTTTCCTGCTTTTTCCTTACTTTTAAAATTTCTACATGCATTTCTCTGTAAACTTAAGTCAACAAACTTGTGAAATCTTAGCTCTTTTCTTCCATTGCTGACTAACTAAGCATTCTGTTTAATAAAAGGCAAAGTCAGCTAGAAGCGTTTAGATGAGATTGCTGTTAGAAACTTAAGATCCTCATTAGACAGAAAAATGGAAAACATTAGGAGGAAAGGTGAGGGCTTTATTTTTTTTTTACAATAAGAAAACAATTTTCTGCAGGTAATATTTTTTAAAGGCTTTACAAAACAACCAGAGCTGCAGTCTATAAGCATATTTCCTTAACTTTAACCCAGATGATAGTGGTGACATTCTCCTTGCTCTGCTCAAGTTGCAGGAAACCTCAGAATAGTTCAGCATGAAACACAGGGGACTGCCAAATTTCAGATCTGCAGCCCCAACAACACGCAAACTTATTTAAATATTTTACACACAAGTAGCATGGGTACCCCTGCTTTTCATAGCCATTTTTAAAGCTTTATACAGGATTGATTATCTTGGATGAAGTCCTGCTCTTACACAGTTGAACATTTCTGCTTCTTAAGAGAAGTCATATTCAGAGAAGTGTTACTTTATACTTTGGAATTAAACTTGAGAAGGAATAGGGTTTATGCTTGACTAACACAATTCACCGCATCCTCTGGCATCTGAGCCCACTACAGAGTAAGAAAGAGAGACAGTAAAGCAACTTTTTGCTCTACTTTTGATTCAGCTCCTAGTTATCCCCACATGAGTAATCCAGAATGCCTCTTTTCTCACCTTTAATCCATCTCACTGCTCATTAGAATGGTAATAATTGAAAGACAAACATCATTTTCTTCAACAAATGTTCTCTGAGTGCTCTGTGAGTAAATGCCATTATCCGAAAGCATTGTTGTAGGGAATCTATGTTCTGTGAAAATTAAATTGCTTCTGCTGGAAAAAGAGCAGAGTGGTTGGGAATAAAGTGAAGGCAGTAGTAACAGGAGACAATCGACCGCTATTGAGTTTTCTTGTTTTTGTTTTTGCTTTTTTAAATTGAAGTATAGTCAGTTTACAGTGTTGTGTCAATTTCTGGTGTACAGCATAATGTTTCAGTCATACATATACATATATGTATTTATTTTCATATTCTTTTTAACTATAGGCAATTACAAGATATTGAATATAGTTCCCTGTGCTATACAGTATGAACTTGTCATTTATTTGTTTTATATATATACTAGTTAGTGTCTGCAAATCCTAAATTCCCAATGTATTCCTCCCTATCCTCTCTGCCTCCTGTAACTGTAAGCTTGTTTTCTATATCTGTGAGTCTGATTCTGCTTTGAACATAAGTTCATTTATGTCTTTTCTTGATTCCACATATGAGTGATATATGATACTTTTCTTTCTCTTTCTGGCTTACTACACTTCTATTGCTAACTGTGCTTTTGATCCTTTTCCTAAAGCCATTCCTTCTTCTCTTCCCCCCACTTCCCTTCCCTTCCTCTACCTCTTACTTCTTCTCTTCTATCACCGACTACCAGTTCGGAAAAGAATCAATTTCCTATGCATTAGAAAACTCTGGCTCAGTTGAGTACCATGGGATCCTTCCATTCAGGTGAAATTTTCTCTTACCAGTTACACTTTAAATTTTGGTTAGAGAACTAAAACATTTTTAAAAATCACAAATCTAAAATTTCTGTTCATGGGCACTTAGGTTGTCTCCATGTCTTGGCAGTTGTAAATAATGTTGCTATGAACATTGGGGTTCATGTATCTTTTCAAATTAGTTTTTGTGGGTTTTTTTTTTTGTATATATACCCAAGAGTGGAATTGCTAGGTCATGTGGTAGTTCTGTTTTTAGTTTTTTGAGAAACCTCCTACTGCTTTTCATAATGGCTGCACCAATTTACATTCCCACCAACAGTGTGCAAGGGTTTTCTTTTCTCCACATTCCTGCCAAAATTTGTTATTTGTGTTCTTTTTGATGACAGCCATTCTGATAGGTGTGAGGAAATATCTCACTGTGGTTTTGATTTGCATTTCTTTGATGATTAACAAAGTTGAGCATCACAGTGAGCATCTTTATATGTGCCTGTTGGCCATCTGCATTTTCTCTTTGGAAAAATGTCTATTCAGCTCTTCTGTCCATTGTTTTATTGGGTTGTTTTATTGATGTTGACGTGTGTGAGCTGTTTATATATGTTGGATAGCAATCCCTTATCAGTCATATAATTTGCAAATATTTTCTCCCATTCAGTAGGTTGTCTTTTCTTTTTGTTGATGGTTTCTTTTAGTGTCCATCAACAGATGAATGGATAAAGAAGATGTGATACACACACACACACACACAAAATGGAATACTTTACTTCTCAGCCATAAAAAGGAACAAAATTTTGCCATTTGCAGCAACATGGGTGGACTTGGAGGGCAGTATGCTAAGTGAAATAAGTCAGACAGAAAAAGACAGATACTGTATGGCATCACTTATATACAGAATCTAAAAAATACAACTGGTGACCATAACAAAAAAGAAGCAGACTCACAGATACAGAGAATAAACTAGTGGTTACCAGTTGGGAGAAGGGGGTTTGGGAGGTACAAACTATTGGGTGTAAGATAGGCTCAAGGATGTATTATACAATACAAGGAAAATAGCCAATATTTTGAAATAACTATAAGTGGAAAGTAACTTTTCAAAATTGTATAAAAATAAAATTTAAAAATAGTAAAAAAATTCAAACCCAAAAAATAATAAAATAAAATAAAATTTCTGAAGTATATGGGTTGCTTAAATTTCATAATTCCATTTTCCCCCAGTTCTCTTCATTGAACAACACTGATTCTTCCAATGCAGAGCTATTCTCATTAGCTTCCTCCTATGTTCTGTTAGTCAAGGGGGTCACACACATGCCTGCCCATAATACTGTTTCTAGATGTCTCTCATAATTCTTTATCATACAACTCCCTTTAGAAGTCATACCAATTATTTCTAATACTCTCTTCTACTTTTCTCTACCTACCAATTTTTAAGCTCATTCCTACTTAATTCAACCATTTAACACTTGTTTTCTGCATTTTTCTTTCTCCTATTCTGTAATATCAATTTCAGGAGCTTCAATATGCCAGCAAATTTTACAATTTCTTAATATGCTTTGTGCCAATTAATTCCAGCTCCACTCTTTCCATTTTGAGTCATAGTATGTCTTTTATCCTGTGTATTGGTCTAGGGTTTTTCAGTCAACTTAATAAATTCAACTCAAATTTTATTTAAAGAAAATATTGGCTCATGGATTTTTGAAGTTGTTATAGTGGAATCCTTGATCAGCCAAAGACATCAGGAATCTATTGTTTGCTTTGTTTTTCCCAATTTCTTGATTATGTTTAGCTCTGTGCTATTTTTAGACACACACTCTCTGTATGATGACAGAGATGATCTCTTTTGATTTGAGTTTTATGGGTCCTTTTTAGTAGATACCCAAATAGAGATCTATCACATGTCAATTATGTCTTCCAGTATTCATATCAACCAGTGGGACTATTGTTCTTGTTTGAATCACCAAGAAGAGAAATAATTTATGGTTAGCTGGCCTGAAATAATTTCTCTGAAAAGGAGGGCCAAGTATGTTGATAAGTATATTCGTTTCATAGTTACTACCTCAAATACCACTCTCTTAAGAGTTTAAAATAATATAAAATTATTCTCCTAAGTTCTGGAGAACAGAAGCCTGAAATCGTACTACTGGACTCAAATCAACATGTTAAAGAGTCCAGCATTTCTCTTAGAGGCTATAAAGGAGAATCTATTTCCGTCCCTTTTCCAATGCCTGCTTGCTTTCTTTGGCTCCTGGCCCCTTCTTTTACTTCGAAGCCAAAATCATAGCATCCATCATCTCCTTCTCTGGCTGCCTCTATTGCCTCCCTCTTATAAAGAGTCTTATGACTTCACTGGGTCAGCCCCTTTAGTCCAAGATAATCTCCCCATCTCAAGATCATTAACTTAATCACACGTGCAATGGATATCTTTTTTATTATGTAATGCAACATATTTTTAGTCTCCAGGGATAAGAACATGGGTATTTTTTAGGGAACGTTTTCCTGCCTACCACCGTTGGCAAGCCTGGAAAGACCTTTCCCCTTATGGTTGTAGAACTATGCTCTTTGCACATGATCTTAGCCAAAAGGCCAAGAAGCGATAGAACTATGCTCTTTGAATGGTAACCCTACAAATGAGGATATGTTTGTGTCTCCCTAAAATGTATTCATTGAAACTCTAACCCCAGATGAAAAGGATTAAAACATGGCCTTTGAGAGGTAATTAGGGTTAGATGAAGTCATAATGGTGGAGCCCCTACGATGGGATTATTGTCTTCATAAGAAGAGGGACTAGAGCTCTCTGTTCTCTGCCATGTGAGGACACGGCAAGAAGACAGCCACCTGCTAACCAGGAAGTGAATTATCACCAGGACTTGACTATGCTGATCTTGGACTTTCCATTCTCCAGACCTGTGAGAAATAATTTCTGCTGTGCAAGCCACATCTATTTATTATAGCAGTCTGAACTGACAGGATGGGACACTTTCCTAAAAGAACACGGATTTCCAGAAGAAACTCAGATGGCCTCATACAGCTGTCTTCTAATATTACAACTGGTCTTTAATTAACCGATATGATCTGGCATTCTCAGTAGATAATCTGTAAGGTCTCAATATAATCCATAAACTCTCACTCTCAATAGATGACATTTCTAATCTCAAAAGTAGATGTTACCAATTAGAATTTTATCAACATCACCATAGTGTGATTCATTCACCATTATTTTTCACCACCATCTATATTCATTTCTATTGTATCAACTGATACTAACCAGTGATTAGTAAATGACTAATAACTGATTTCCAGATCTTTATCTCTTTCCCAGATCCCTCAGCTATGCTTTATTTTCAATTCCTGCTGGGCATTTTTGCCTGAATATCTCACTGGAATCCTTAAACCTATCTTTTCAAAGTCAAGCTCATTGTCTTTCTTCTGAACTCTTCTCTCATGATTTTTTCCTTCTGTTAATGATACCATTCTCATCAAAGTTGGAACTCTGGAGTCATCTTTGTTTTCTCCTTTTTTTTCCCCCCATTTCTAACCAGTTGCTAAAATTCAACACAAGTTGTCTCTTAACTGCCTATCGCTGTGTTTTAATTCTCCTTGTCTCTCCCTGGAACCACTGCAATAGACTTGTTGCTTTCATGTTATCTCCCTGTAACTTTGCCCAGTAAATATTTCTAAAATGAGATTATGATTATATTTTTTAGCATCTCAAAATTCTTCAGTGCTCCCCAATGCATTGAGAATTAAGTAATAATCCTTTACAGTTGCATAATAATGTTTTACAATTAACAAAGCACTTTGCATTCATTATCATATTTTTTTAGTCACAGAAATAGGCTTGTAAAATATTCTAGTTTTTATTATGAATGAGGAAACTGAGATGCAGAGAGGTAGATATTTTAAATAAGCTTATATGGTAAGTGGCAGAGATTTACACCATATCTACTATACTCAAATTCACTCTTCTTTGAGACAGAGGAACTTTTCTCATTCAGTGTCTTCTGCTGGGAGGGCCTCTCTTGTATATATTATCAGCACCACCTTAATTAAATTTACTACCTAAACTTCTGCGTTTTGAATCATTGTAAAGTTATTCTTTGTGAAATCCACTCCATCTGTCCCTTTTATTACCCTATTAATTCCTCCAGTTCTTCATGAAATCTACCACTAGTGATTCAATGTGACTGCTCCCTTGTGCTTTTATTCTTGTTTTGTGTGTACATTATTTTCTTATTTTGCCCATAAGCTTTTAAAGTTTTATATATATATTATATATATATAAAATATATATATTATATATATATTCCTAAGTGATTAGTACAAATAGGGCCTTTCATATGTGAGCCACTCAAGACACAAGTGTAAATTTAATCTTATTCCTATCTACACCATGTTTAAAAGATCATGAGAATTCCTATGCTGGATTTGACCCCAGCATTCTGTCTTTAGCAGAAGAAAGAATAGACAGGTATTAAAGAAAAAAATGTATTCTGACACTTGTTAAAACAGTAAGAAAAACTTTATCAGGACTGTCACAATAGGTGTCAAGATTATCACAATAGGGAAGGGAGATCAGGTCAGGCCCCACTCCAAGTACAGCAGACAGCTGGGGATTTTCCGTCAGCCAGAAGAGCAAGGGGGTCAGGGGATGGAAAATTCTAAGAGGAGAGAGACATCAAGGGTAGAGAGTTTCTTGCTAAACTGACCTAACAGGATTGTTGCTGAAGGCAGGCCAGGGTCATCAGATGTCAGTGGGTGGGCGGGATGCTCGCTAAACTGACTTAGCAGGCTTTCTGTTGTAACTATACTAGGCAGGCCAAAGGCCGGGCCCAAGGATGAAACCCGGTTGAAAAGAGAGTTCAGAGGAGCCTGCCTAAAGTTTGGTCAAAGAGAGGGGAGGTAGGATAGGAGAGAAATAATGATTTTCTTCCCCTCAACAGCCACATTTCTCCCAGTTAGCCATCATGGATAAATGACTAATGATTTTTTCTAAACTTCTTTCAATCCATCTGTAGTTTTATGTCACCCTACTCTTAGAAAATGTTATCTGTTTTGTGAGGGACAAGTTAACCTCTCACAAGCAACAAAGGGTGTCCACTTGTAAATTATGCTAGGCTTGGATAAGTGGCCACACTTTTTTGGATAGTAACCGCACACCTTCTCCCAGAGTTTGCCCTGCACGACTGAAAAATCCTCACGCAACATCTCACCCTATTCTCTTTTTCTGCATTGTTTTTGCAACCTTTCTTAGACTTTTTCTGTTTCAATTTTAGCTATCTCACGCTGTGACAATTAAAGCTGTAAACATTTTTCCAGATGGCAAAGCATCAAAATAGTTTCAAAGTTTGAGATAATATCTTATATGTTCTTTTTAATATGACATATGCTAATGTTTGATATTTTAGTTGTATTCTTGATCAAGTCAGATTTTAAGCCTTTATCTTTAAGACTGAGATTTTAAGTGATAGCTTGAGTTGATAATCACAATACAAATTATTTCCTCATTTTCTCTACTTCCTCACACAAAAAGAGATCTGCTACTTACATAAACGCTCAAAATTTTGTGAAGACTATTATCTAGCCTACTGCAGTAAATCGACACTAATTTTATTCACCCTTATTTTCAGGTCACATTTCCCAATTACTTTAGTTATCTGAAAGAGTTTTGTCTTCTTGAAATTTTAGGATGGTAGAATGAGAAATTGCCTTTGCACTTCTCCATTTAACACATTATTTTAATGTAATTTATATTTGATGAATTCAAATACATTCAGAAGCATAGAGACCAACGTCCATAATATTTATCCAACATTACTATCTTTTAAATCTTAAAATTTTCATATTCATTTTTTAAGGAGTAAAACAGTAAAGAGTCAGTTTATATCTCTTTGTATCCCTCCTAAGACCTATTCTCCTCAACTCTTATTCCAAAAAAAACCACTTTGTTAAAATTGTTTTTATAGAAAGATACTCTTGGGAAGTTAACAGTACACAGTTTCTCTGGGCCAGGTGACCTGCCCTGTAGAGCAGACTTCTATGTTCTTGTCTCTCTCAGACGTCCCCATGGCTTTCCAGAATCACAAGTGAGACTTTGAGATTGTGGGCACATAATAGTGTTTGATTTTCATGTCACATGATCTCACCTCTTGCTTCAGCTTTCACATTATAATTAACCAGCCATCTCCAGGGTGTGCACATCTTAAGAAAACGAAATGTCATTCTAGTTCAGCCTATGTGACAGCAAAAACTTACCTCTAAATTATAATCAAGAGCAGGGCACATGCAGAGAGAATGACAGAAGAACAAAAGCTGTGAGTATATTAGATTGTCACCAGATTTATCCTTTTCAAGCTAAATTAACTTCAACAACAATCATTTAAAATATCAAAAATATCTTTTTTAGAATGTAATTTCAGCAATCGGTGTGACCCCCAGGAAGAGTTACGAGTATAGTAATAATGATTCATGGTTTTAAAAAAACATATTTGAAGTTAAAAGGAAAGAAAATAATATGTTTTAATTTTTATTGATAGAAAAGATGAAACCCTCAAGTAAAAATAATACTTTTGAATCTTTAGAAATATAAGAATTAAGTTACTCAATGTTTATTATCTTTTATTTCCTCTACATTCCTTCCAACAAGAGTGAGCAGTGGGAATGAGAAATGCCACGGGAAGGCTAGAGCCAGCCATTCCCCCTGTCTAGGCGCAGATACCCACAGCAGGACAGTAATCTCATCAGCCACTGCAGCTACTCAGGGAACTGTTAAAACACGGGAGGTAATGCAACAGAGGCCATCAAAATGTCAGTGCCACGTACTTACTCACTACTACTTAACAATGATTGCTAACAAATAATAATATTATTCATACATAAACGCTCAAAAAAGTATTCCCACCAAAGCCTATCAGGAGTTACTCCACTATCAACATCAACAAAAACAAATGTAACCTGTGAAAGGCGAGATGCACATGTGACACTGAGGAATCCATAACTAATTCTGGTTTTTATAAGTTATTTCATTTCACAAACAAATTTTTTTTAATGAAACCTTGTTTTTATAAGAATGTACGTACTGCAAAAGGAAAAATACAATTTTTAAATTGTCAGGATGACTCCTATACTACATAAATGAATCTACAAAGAAAAAACCTTCCCCACTCTGCCTAACAGCTTGTTTGTCAATGTCTCTATTGGCTTCACCTGGGTGATATGTAAAGTGTCTAAATCACTGAGCTGGGGCCAACGGGTGATACCTAGGTGAGCTTTTGGGTGACAAAGCAGTACCTGATCTGGACATTTTTCAATGTACAAATCACTGAGCTAGCTGCTAGGGACAGAAGAATGAATGAGAGTTACGCTGCTCAAAAGTTAGAAGAGAAGAAAGCTATTTAAAATGATCAATAACATTCCGGTGTGGCAAAGGGCTTTACCTGAGGAATGTACTAAGTGCAATGGAAACAAAGAACCCTGGTGCTATCAGAGAAGCCTCAGGTCCATTCCAGTTTTAATTAATAGATGTGTGGACCTGGGAATACAAAAGAAGGCTTTTCCAATAATAGATTAAAGAAGTTTAATGATCTCTGTATCAAACAGTGTTATTCATTTCAAGAGAACTATGCTTTTGATTACATAATCTTTCTGTAATCTTCTCAACAGCTCTATTAAAGAGTGACATACGTCAGATCATTTTGTGACAACCACCCACCTGAACTCTGAAACATGGATTATTTTATATAATCTAGCTGAGATTCCACAAACTTGTACCTCTACTTTCTTTATTCTTAGTAATAACTTTCATTGTATAAACTATCAGCATAAAGTGAACTAATTTCAAATAGGTTGACAAGTTACTTTTGTACAGTTACTTTTCTAAATGGTGAAAAACATTCTTACTCTATTCACTGTTCATAAAATTTTGAAAGTCTTTCCTATATAAATCCTTAGGCAACAGGAGATATTAATACAGTACACTTCACAGGCAGTCCAATGTGGGACTGAGGCTGAGTGGTTTTCGTAAGTTGATGTGAGATTAAGAAAGAGGAGTACTAAAAAATAGAAGAATTCTTTATCATCTTAAACATTTGTGTTTCTCCACAGTTTCATAGGCCTATATTTTTATTCCCAAGTTACTTTCCATTCATCATTTATGTGAGTTTTATAGTTTTAAATTAAAAGGCATTATTATTCGTTTGCATTTAAGCAACATCACACTGTCACTTACATTATTTTTCATCTTTGATCTATTGTTTGCCAATTCAACAGACAGTCAGAAACATAAATTAAAAGCACTAAATAAAGGAAAAAGAAAAACACCAAAGAAATTTAAATCAGGGAAGCAGGAACATGGGACTATCATGGGGGCAAAGACAGAGGGCAGAGGGCAGTTATACATTCATTAACAGCAAATAGAAAAACCTCACTTATTAAAAGTAAAGATTATAATTTGCAAAATTGCGGTTACTTAAAAATATTTGTAAACCTTGAAACATATTTCTAAGGATGTATTCTGAATAGGATATATATCTAACATGATATGTGTATAAATATACATGAAAAGGATGGTCAAAGTAAAATGCTTTTATTACTGAAATAGTGACACAATCTGAATATCCGAGGATAGGGTACAGTTTTTTAAAGTATGTTTCAATTTTATAAGGGGACAAAGGCAATATTTGAAAAAGAAGAATATTCAGGATACAATTCTCAGGGAGAAAAGCAAATTACAAAACAGTATGAAGACTAGTCCCCTCCTCGTTTCATAAAATAATTTATATACATTTGTGTTGCATGTCTAGAAGAACATAAAATTTTTAACAGTGTTATCTCTTGTTCATATATTTATCTAAAGTTTTCCATCTTTCTTTTTGCTTATATGAATTTTCTATTTACTTTTTGCAGTGAACATGGGTTGATTACATAAGAGAATTCTTAAATCTCTTCCTGATAGCACAGCTGCTGGGAAGAAAATGCCTCAATGTGGCACTAGGTCATTTAAGATTTAAATTGAGTTACAGATGTAAAAATGTTGATGCGTCAACTGAATGCAGATCTATTAGATATGCGCCAAGTTGATCTAAAAGTGTAAATCAAGTGAGGAACAGTGTTAAAAATCTTAATTTCTTCAAATGTGAAATAAATAAAATTACTGTTTCCATCTGCAAACACCAGGATCACACAACTGTTATCTCTATGAAACATTTGGGGAGTGATTCCACTTACACAAGGAGGTTCCAGAGAGGATAAGGACTGAAGATCCACTAATAGGCAGGTTCTCTCTGTCACTCTTTATGAGCCAACAGCAACTTTCCAGACTCTGTACAACCACAATACCCATTGGTACAACCACAATATCCATTGGGTATATTTTTAAAGCAATGCCACCTAGTAAAATGAAAAAAAAAAAAATATATATATATATATATACTGATCTGAGTAAGTTGTTTATTCAGAGGGAGCATCCAATATATTTCAAAACTTTCCTCACACATCATGAAATGAACAGTGCTGCAGGGGTCAGGGATAGTCCACTGTGGTATAAAAATTATTTTGTGCTAAAGGCATTTGAGAATAGATTTTTTTTTTTCTGAACTCCCTTATCTTCCTTAAAAGCAGAGCCTCTATCCCCAAAAAACTCAATTGTCATAAACCCCCTTTCCTGGGGTTTGGCAGCCAGGGGAGATTGATTCTTACCACTGGCAGGAAGATGTCAGCCCCACACGTAAACAGACATTGCCCCCAAACTCTCAAGTTCTCTTTCTATTATCTTAAAGGCCCATTTATCTTTCCTGAAAGTTAGTTGCTTTCCCCTAAGTTTCTCTGCTTCCTCACCTCTTCCCATGTTAAAACATCTTTCACTTTCCCAGAAGTGTCTTTTTCCCCCTTTACTTCCCCTATTAAGAAGGTATATAAGCCCCAGTGTCTAATCAGTTCCTGGAATCACATTTGTCTGTGACCTTCCCTATGTATGTTAATAAAAGGACTTGATGAAAATTTGGCTTTTCTTTTATTTATCTGTCTTTTGTCAGTTTAATTTTCAGGACTCCAAATATTGAACCTAAGAGGGCAGAGGAAAGTGTTTTCCTCCTTGGCAGTGCCCTTGCTGACACAGACAGAAGTAGCCACGTGGAGAGGTACCAGTAGATTTTGTCAAAATTTGCAGAGAAAAGATAAAAATGCACTATACTTTCTTATCCCTTTTCTAGTGGATATATTTCATAAGTGAGACAAATTGTTGTGCTTGAATTTTAGTGACAACTTGTCTCTACTTACAATCTAATGAGTAACATTTTTAAAGGAAAGAAGTGGAGTATAACCTGATCCATTCTAGCGAATTCTGCCAACTTTGTCATGTGTTTCGAATCAGATGACAAAAGTCAATACCTCTTCTATGAACCTATAATAAGTATGTGACAAGATGTTGCTGGAGAAGAGGTTCTTGCCTTGCATAGGAAAGAATTCAAGAGGAAGGCATAGCAAAGTGAAAGCAAGTTTATTTAGAGACATCTACACACTTCCTAGACAGAGTGGGGGCCATCTCACTCAGAAGGGAGAGCGGCTTAAGTGATATCTACTCCATGGCAGAATTTGAGCCATCTCAGAATGCAAGAGGGAGACTGAGAGGTGTGGAGGTGTTTAGTTTAAAGTAAAAATAGATACACATGCCATAGACAGAGTGCATGATGTCTCAGAATGCAAGAGAGAAAGCGATCACGAGGTGCTGAGTTGTTAGTTTTTATAGGCTCAGTAATTTCATATGCTAATAAGTAGAAGGATTATTCTAGCTACTTTGGGGAAGGGGCAGGGATTTCCAGGAATTGGCCCTTTGCCCACTTTTGGAACTTTTATGGTCAGCTAGGAACTGTCATGGTGCCTGTGGGTGCACCATGAGGCTCAAGGTCTACTGGAAGTCGAATATTCCGCCAGCTTGGTTGTAACCAGTTTGTCCTGTCCTCGATGGCTGTGTCATTCCTTCAGTGGTTGTGCCCTGCCCCCTTCCCTCAGTCTCAATTATAACATTAATAAAGAATAAGTATACAGAATTCTGAAATATATAGAAAAATATAAAAAAGAAAATACCAATCACCCATAATATTTACACTTGAAGATGATGACCATGGTGATGAGGACGATGATGATGATGACTGACAATGACAACCACAATGGTAACTCTGATAATAATGATGGCAGCAACTAGCATACACTGTGCACTGACACTATGTTGGCACTCTGCTTAGGGTTTTATGTACATCACCTTATCAACAATGTACAGCTACTGATTTTGCAAGTGAGAAAACTCAAGTCTAGAGTGCTGATTTTTGAATCAGAAGAGGGTAGAAGCATTGAAGTAGAGGACTAGAGACCTGGCCCAACTCTTTATTTTAACAGATGTAGGTTCAGAATGCCAGAGTTTGACTAAGTTTGGCCCATTAGTTACCTGCAAAGGTAAGATTATACTCTTGCTTTTTGACTCTTAATTATGAACTATATTGACTGCCAATTTATATTTATATGTACAATATTTTAAAAGAAAGATGTGATCTAAATTCCTATTATAATCTCAAAATTATTTTATTATTGTAATTTTTAAATCCACAGCCGTGATAATAAGAATTTGAATGAAACTATCTATATTCTGCGAAGATATCCCACTTCACTATCAAGACTGCTATCATTGTATTTAGAAGCTATTTTCCCACACCTGCCTCTAACCTCCCAAAAAGAAAATGATTTTAAATGCTTGAATAATAAAATCTCTAGGCTTTTTTTATATTTAGTATTCCCTTTCCTAAAAGTTTGAAACAATTTGGTTAAACAATATCACATCATTAGAAATAATATCCAAGAAAATAAAAAGTAATGTGTGTTCCAAAAGTTGTGCTGCTTGTAAAGATCTTGTTCCTGAAGTGCGAGAGAGGGTGAGGCACAGCGCCAGTCATGGTCAGGGTCAAGTTAATAAATTCTTTTTTATTTTTCAATGGCGTATGCCACGTAGTTAAATTGTTCCGCAGTGCCCTATTGTCCTAACACCCCCATCTATTCTGAACCCTTTTGTTTAAATGAAAGCCCATGTTTAACTCTGTAATACAAAACACAGCTGAATCATTGACACTTCAATCAGACTTTATTATGCTGAAATCACAGTAGGGTATCCCCTTCTCCCCAGAATGTACTGACACTAAAGTAGAATTGACTTCAGTCTAAAAATGAAAGACAAAACACATCAAGATATGCGTGCATCTGCATAATAATCCAATGTAATTTCATTAAAACTGTGTTCACCCAACAGCAGAACTCACCATGAGACAGACCTGAATTGGGTTGCACCTATTTATAGTTTGAGAAAGAAAAAAATTAAAACTAGGTGGACAACTTTATTTATAAAGAAGTTTAATAATTCCTATGCTACAAAAGTATGCAGTGAGAAGAATGTCTTAAATTTGTCAGGCACTTGGTTTTCTCTAACCTTTGTGGTCACAAATATTGGAAAGTTTACTGAAGGCTGCTCTGACTTGTCAGACAGGCACAGACTTTAACTGATGGCACAGTGGGACAGTTCATCAGATACAGCTTGATCAGCTTCCCAGAGTTACTTGGGAGTTAAAAAGAGATTCCAAACCTAGGGCTCTCCTTTGGCCAGTAAAATAGATGTATGGAAAAATAAATGAGATATATATATATTATATAAAGACCCTGAAGATAGGGTCAAATTTAGAGTTATGTTTTAGTGTGGTTAAGCAAAGAAAATGTGAAAGAAATAAATTGCCATAATTAATTAATTGCCTGTTATCGGGAATCAACACTCTGCTTTTCTAAAATATCGAGGAAAAAAACTATTTACTCTACTTGGCTGGTCTAGTAATCAAAATAACACAGGAAGAATTAACAGGGGAAAAACTAATTAAATTTTGTACATATGGAGGATTCATAAGACTATGAGACCCACACGCAATCGGACAACTGAGGCTTATATGCCATCCTGAGCTAAGGAGAAGTGATAAGGGTCTGAGACTTCACCAACAGGGAGACAGACAGTTCACAAGAAGATGGGAAGAACAAACATTTGAGAAATGAATGTTTACCATGCCAGGCAAAGACAATGGGGCACAGAGAGGAATCTGACCTCTGGGCCCAGCCGAGCTCCCCCCAGTTTACCACACAGCCTGGAGTCTTTGTAGTTATCTCTGATGCTAGTTCTCTTCCTAGACCAAGCCTTCTGTCTAAATTCTTTTAGGCAGGTTAAGAAGAGGTAAAAGATTTTCATGAGTCTGCTGGGTCTTAATTACTTTCAATTAAAAATCGCCCACATGCCCAAGTGGCACATTTTCGGGACACTTGTTTTGAAACCCTTCAGAGGGAAAGAGTAGGAAATTGAGCAGCTTCCCAGAGCGTTTAAGTCCTGCACTATGGCTCTTAAGTGAACCAGATTTGATGTTTTTAAAGTGTACCCAGAGTTCTATTTGCTTAAACTGAATGCTGCGTAAAATGCCAAACAAGTCTATGAAGTGTGAGAAATGAGTTGGCTTTTGTCCACTAATAAAGTTGAAACAAATCATGTTGTTGCCTAAACTGTTTCCTGGGCCAGATGAAAACTGGGACTCCTACATAATGCATATGTTCAATTAATTACAGAGGAAAAAAAAACACCTTGTAGTTTAGAGAGAGCACAGTACTCAGAGTATAAAAATGCCAGCATGCGCAAAAAAGTAAATAAAAAGAGACTTACAAATGAGTACATTTACATGCAGGAAAAAGAAGAGAATTTAAATAACCAAAGCAGGTGAGCTGTTTTAACAAAGAGATCAGTGTGTTATTTAACAAAAAGCATTACATCTAATTCCACAGTTAAATCCATCTTGCAAGGTGAAGTGAAATCAGAGAAGCAACCTAAATTGTCTATAACGGAAAGTACTTCCTGTGCAGAGACCTCAGATAGTCTAAAACTTGAATCCGTAACTCAGTTAAACACAAGGAGTCTTACTTTGAGGATATGGAGCTTGAAAAGTCAATGAAAAATCCATCCAGAGTTTATGAAATTAGCTCAGATTTGTTAACTGTATGTGGTGATGAGGGGTAAGAAGGCTGAATTGATTGATAATTCTCGCCGAGGCTCACTTTCATCTATAAGACAGCAGATGAACCAGCAGTGTGTACATATTTAGCATAATTTAGCACATACAGAGTTTTGGCATTCAGCAATAACTGATCAGAAAATTATATGAAATACATGTTATGAAACATGATGTAAACTGACTAATGAAGATATAAAACAAAGATCATTTTCATTAGCAATAAATAACTTATTTTTTTGAAGTAAATATATATTATTCAGAAACTGTAGGCTTCAGTCTGCTAATTAAAAGCCATTGGCTTCCCAGCTATTTACATGGCTCTCAGCTCTCCAAAGCCAGTGACCTAGTCAAATTAATGTTGGCCTCCACTTAAAAGTCATCTGTATAAATAATTCACAGCCTCTGTATACTAATTGCATTAGAAGTTTCAGTGCAGAATTCTGCTGGTATTATGAAAAACTTCAGTAGAGTTAAAACTGAGAATGCAAATAAAATATATTTTAGACAATAGTCTAAATCAGAGCATGAAATTATAAAATCAAAGCCATATCATAATAGAGTTACAACTATACACAAAGACTTCTCCTGGTTATATTGTCAGCCTCAGACTAGATGATTAAAATATATGGATATGTAAATATGTATTTTCTAATCCAATAACAGCATCTAAATGGCAAACTGGTTTGGATAGTAGGATATTAAGGAAAAAATTGCAGAATCCTGGTGGAAAATAAAACCATAGTTTGAAACAGAAATTAATGCCATATTTTGTTTTCTTTGTTTTGCATCTTCAGGCCTATGTTAGAAAATGTACTAATCATTCTAAAATGGAAAAATTAAAGTCATATAGATAATTTAAACATTTGCATATGTGTATTTTATATAGTCTAAACATATTAATCATTACAACAAGCTGAGTTTCCTGGAGAAACATTAGCTGACCATGACGTAGTTTTTTTGTTTTGTTTTGTTTTAACATTTTTTTCTGGCTAATTGTATTTTAATTCTCAGGGGGACAGACTTTTAAAGCTGGTTAAGGTCAAGCATGTATTTAGCTTGACTCCTATAAAAAAAGAAAACTCCACACCAACTTCACAATGTATACTATTGAAGGAGAATTAATAAAAAGGCTGCATTTAGCCTAACAGATTGCTTATTCTTATGCTTGCTCTTAAACTGGCCAACTAACCTGACTGACCGGTTGCTGTTCACAGCTCCAGGCCCATTGTTAAAATAAAGCTATTAATTTTACTGTCTCTGCTTTATTCCAGTAATCGAAAGCAATAATCAGACTTGGTCTCTGAGTCGTTCTCCAGGGAGAAGGTCACGGACTGTAACCTTACAAAATAGCCTGAATTACGAAGAAGACCACACTTTGGGCGCTTACAAGATAAAGAGATCGAAAGAGTGACAACCATTAGCTTCTATAGAACTGGTACCTGGAGATGCCATGACACCTCTCTGAGACTTACGAGAAGAATTATTTTGTAATAATTTTGTTCATTATTATCGATGCTTAATGTTTAAGCTATGGCTATATAATTACCCTACCCAATCCCCAAGATGGGTGCAGTTCTGAGGGCACCAGCCTGCTATGAGTCACCTTTGCCCGGCAAAGTAATAAAGATGTCTCTCTTTCTTCAGTCCTAAGGCCCCATCTATGAGTTTCAATTCGGCTCATCAGGGACAGAGGCCGATCTTTCGGCAGAACTATGTTGTTCGTTATGAAGAGACTATAATTCTTAATCTACTAATATGAAGAGATTCTTAATTGATTTATCACTTGTTTATCAAACTCTCTAAGATACATATGTGTGCGTATATACACATATATATGCTATAGTATTTACAGATTGATACATAATTTGTCATAGATAGCAACATAATTTCTGAGGAATATTCTGTTTGCTTAATATTAACCATAACTAACAAAATAATAATTAAAATACTTACCAAATATTATTTTAAAAATTAAAAATACGAAGAGTTTTTTGTATATGTGTATATAGATGTGTGTGTGTTTAAGGAAGTATCATAATTGGAAAAACTTCAGCAATTCCAAGAAGTTAAAATGAATAATTATTTAATCAATAATTAAAGCAAATGTAAATCATCTCTGTAAACATCATAAAATGAGGAAAAAACCCACACATTTATCAGTTATAAAAGGACATCATTTAAACATTTCTACTGATTTTAATTTGCAAGAAGTAATAGAAGATTAGCAGTATTAACAAATTTGTGGCAAGAAAATTAAAATATAAACAAAATTCTACTTTTAAAATATTTCAGAAAGTAGGGAGTAAAATTTTTTTTTTTTTGATGATCTGCACATGGGGTAGAATTTGTTGCAGGCTTTCCACAACTCCTAAATTTTATTGAAAATATAGGTTTTGTGTAAACATTGGCTATCTATTTGTTTCCTGACATTAAATTTGCAGCATTTGATTGACTGTATGGAATCTTGGTCTGTGTGCCACAGCAGGATTGGTTAACGTGTGCTGTCTCATTGACTATTTGATTTGGGTCACTGGGTGCTATTTATGAGATTAAAATTAGCTGCTGCTAGGAAGCTTTGTCACTTGGTAATTGGTGTTAGGTTCTACCTCCCTCTGTGTCGTATGATCAAGTTCAAGGTCTGTTGGTCAGGTACTTACTGAGAAACTCTAGGCTACACATCATTGTACAAGTTCTTGAAGGGAAGAAAATTAAAATGAGATGTGATCTTTCTCTTCAACAATTTGCAGACAGGATGATAATATAGCACTAATATTTAGAGACATAATTATATGACTTTAAAAACTTTGAAAGCAATAATAAGTGGAGAAGTATGAGAGCTTATTTTATGTGTCAATTTGAAAGGACCGTAGGATACCCAGACATCTGGTGAAATATTATTCTGGGTGTGTCATGAGGGCATTTCTGAGTGTGTTGAACTTTTGAATCAGCAGAACAAGTAGAGTAGCTTGCTCTCCCTATTTGGGGGGGCCTCATCCAGTAAATTGTAAACCTGAATAGAACAAAAAGTCTAAGTAAAAGAACTCCTCCTGACTGAAAAGTTGATGTGGGATATTGATTTTTTCTGGCCCTTAAGACTTTAGACTAAAACATCAGCTCTTGGGTTTGAGCCTGATGATTTTGAAACAGGAATTTACACTATCAGTTCTCCCCATGTTTAGGTCTTCAGACTTGGGTTATTATATACATCGGGTCTCCTAGGTCTCCAGCTTGCTAACAACAGATCTTGTGACTTATCAGCCTCCATATCATGTAAGCCAATTCCTTTAAATCAATCAGTTAATCCTATTGGCTCTGTTTCTCTGGAAAACCCTGACTAATGCAAGAGGTTAGCCGCAGGGATTGTGTAGGAAGATGAAACACTTCCCCCTAAAATGACGAAGGTTGTTCATTTATTTTTATGTTCTCTTCTTTTGCCACCTCTCTACCCCTTTCCTCCTCCCTTTGCAGGATCAGGAAACCCTTCATTGTTAGAGTAGAATAAACAGATGCACTTTTTTGAGAGAAATGCAGGAGAAACCTGCTCCAAGTAGAAGATCATGATTATAAGAGAAGATATTCAGAAGTAGTGTTTGAAAAATAATGAATGGTTCAGTTTGGATGGAGATACTGGTATATCAATCCTTTAACAATGGTTTGTGATATTATTGTGGAAGGCCTCAAATGCCTATCTAAGAGTTTTATAAGATTTATATTATAACACAATGCTGGGTTATAATGAAGACTTCAATATAAGAAGCACTGATGGACTAGGAATAATGAGTTAATATTTCAGTATGTAGCATAACATTCTTCTAAGTACTTTATTTAACTCATGTAATCCTCCTATTAATTCTATTAAAATATTTCTATAATTTTTGAAGTTTTACATGTAAGAAAACTGCAGCACAAATAAGTTGAGCAACTTGCCCAAGATTATATAATTCATCATTGGCAAAGCCAGGATTCAAGTAAAGAATGGGGAAACACTAAATTCAGAAAATATTAGTCAGAGTCTATTGAATGATTCAGATGAATTATGAGATTTGAAATAGGATACTAATTGTATGAGTGAAACAAAAAAGAATGTTAGGTGAAAAATTACATTGTCAGATTATGTAGCATGTGGCAATACAATGGATATGAAAACCAACAAAATACAAAGAATGAAAAAGGATCAGAGAAAATCGTTATGCCACTAGACAAAATGGACGAGCCGGAAAACAGGAAATAGAAGGCGGCAAATTTTATTTTGGACACTTTATATTTGAAAGGAGACACAATCTTTTGTTTTTTCAAAAATGAGATAAGTTATCCTGAATCACTGTGTTGGCCATTGCTCAATGTGCCTGAGGCTATTATTACAGACCAAATACGCTGTCTTGTTCTAAATTCTCCAGTGGCATGAACCCTGGTTGGACTATGTGACTAACTCTTAAACCAATGGACGTCAGTAAGAATGAAGCAGTTCAGAGCAGGTGATCCCTGTCCTTGTTCTCTTATTCCCATGGGAAACAAGGATATCTTGATGGCACTGTTTTAGGATGGAAGAGGTTTGGATCACTAACACAAACTTTGGAGGAGAGCCCTGATGAGAGGCACCCTCCTCACACTAATCTGTGAAATGGATGAAAAATAAAAATTGAATGTGATAATTCATTGGGATTTGGGAGTTTGTTTATTACTGAAGCATAGCTTATGAGGTTATTACCTAGGCACTGGAGGTAACTTATCTTCACAAATATATACAACAATAAAAATGTCTAGGTTCTGGGTGTTAGCTCTAATACTATCTTTGAGGTCTCTGACATCTTTAATTTCTCTGTAAGAATTGAGGATAAAATAATCTATTCCTAATGTGGTTAAGATTTAGTCAACTAATAGGTAGGAAGGCACTTTATAAGTTAAAACCACTATGTAAATAAAAATAATTCATATTATGTTAATAGAATACCAATCAGATGTTTTTGTAAGTAACAAAAATATTAGGGCTATCACAGTTTTTTAAAAAGGAATTTATGAGAAGTATGTTGAGACCTCAAAAATTCTTTAGGGTCTAGGAGAACTGTCTTGAAAATAAATAGAATTCAAGGTATCTCTAGAGGTTCAACAGTCCAATATGCAGGCTAATAGCCATATGTGGCTATTGAACAATTAAATGTGGGTAGTTTGAACTGGGATGCATTGTAAGTGTAAAATACACACTTGATTTTGAAGAATTAGTATAAAAATGTAAAGTAACCCATTAATAACTATTATACTGATTATCTGTTGAAATGAAGATATTTTGTATATATTGGGTTAAAGAAAGCAGGTTATTAAAATTAATGTCACCTGTTTCTTTTTACTTGTTTACATGTTGGTACTAGAAAACCTAAAATTGCGTAAGTAGCTCACACTTGTGGCTTCCATTATCTTTCCACTGGAGAGCATTGACCTAGAGCTTTCAGCCTTCTGGTGTGAGCTGGGGTCTATCTGACACCAAACAGGGGAATCTCCCAATGGGAGATTCTTTGTGAATAACATCCAACTGAAGAATAGCCTTGAGGTAGATGGTAAGAAACGAAGGAAGAATGGTTGTCTCCATTCTGAAAGTTGTTAAGGGTTAATTTTTTTTTTTAAGAATAAAATCTTGACCATTATACAAATGCAGAAAAAACACGTGTCAAAGATTTTATCCAACTCATCAATTAATGTGGGAACAGTAATATGTTGCAAGCAATTCAGAGGAGAATTCTAAGAACCACACATTAAAAAGAGAGAATAATGAATTCTGAAATGAAATTGCAAGTAGATGCAAAATGGGTCTATCCACAGGGCAATAATCACTTGCGTTTCACTGGACACAACCAATTTACATTTCTATATACGAGAATGATTTGCATGATGATCAGTGTCCCACAATCTACAAACTCAGAGTCAAAGATACAGGTGAACCAGACAGGACACACATTAATTTTTTTTTTCCCCATTTCAGACTCTTTCAAAAATTTTCCTGACAGGATGAAAAATTAAGAAATAAAACAGTCTTAAATTATTTTTTCAACATAAGGGCAATTGATGGGAACTGTTATCTAAATCATGATCTCTGATTTGTAATATGTCATGCCACAGTTGTACTTTTTATCTTGTTTTAGAAAGTTTCCTAAGTGTTTTATGAATGACAAAAACTATGCCCTTAAAATGTATTTAGAATTACGTGTTTTTCCTGAAGCTCTACTCCGGTAGGTATACTGTGTCGCACCCCTGCCACCCCCCAACCCACTCCCCAAAAAAACTCCTCGTCCTAATTCCTGGAACCAATGAATATGTTATCTTACCTGATAAGAAAAAGGAGTGACCTTGCAGATGTGACTGAGATTACAGACTTTAAAATAGGGAGATTAGCTGAGATTATCCAAGTGGGCCCCCTCTATGACACGAGCACTTTTTTAAAAGCAGCAAAGTTTCTCCAGCTAGAGGCAGAGCAGACACAGCAGCAGAAGTCAGGAACCCTCACACCTGCTAACTCTGGAGGAAAACCCAGGCAGCTCCTCTGTGAACTGCTGATGGGGGCGGCCTCTAGAAGTTGACCGTGATCCTGAGTTGGCAGCCAGCAAGAAAACAGGGACCTTTAGCCCAACAACCACAAGGACTGAATCCTACCAACAACCAACGGGCTTGAAAAAGGCCCCCAGGCCTCACAGGAGGATGGCAGCCCCAGCCAGCAGTTTGATTTCAGCCTGTGAGATGTGACCAGAGGAACCAACTAATTAACACCCAGACTCCTGACCCATGGAAACTGTGAGATAATAAATTTGTCTTGTTAAAAGTCACAAAATTTGTGGTAATTCGTTACAGCAGCAACAAAAACTGTATGATTTTCATGCCAAACTTCTTTATCGATCTTAAATTTTTTGTATTGTTTAGAGTGCAGTTTTTTTTATATCTGTGAGTCATATGCCATCACTCATGAAATACACTGAAAGTCTTGTCTATCTTACTAATCCAAACACCTGAATTCTCTAAAGTACCTGAAGAGGCCAGCCTCTAACATGACAGCCGCCTGTTTACTTTTAGCTTACTCAGTGCAAGGTCCTGGGTTGGCAGAGCTTCGTTGTTCATTTTGAAAAAGGAAACCAACAAACGTTTTGCAGGTTAGAGTGATACAGCTACTTAGGGGAAGCACTGAAGTGCTTGGTGATCACAAATGGCAGGATCACGTTACTTGATAACAACCTTCTACCAGCTCTCTACTGCTATGGACAGTTCCGGTTCCCGAGTCCTGGAAAGATGCTGTCAAATAGGAGGATAACCAGGAAGTATTCAATGATTAAGAATCTGGATGGATACAAGGTAAGATTAAAAGTGTTAAATGTAAACAGAGTGATCAACTACAATAGGAAATGGGATTCAAAGTGCATGATACACAACATTGTAAAATGACTACAACTCAATAAAAAAATGTAAAAAAAAGTGCATGATAAATATCTGAAGGCTATTATTTGACACGACATTGTAAAATGACTATAAGTCAATAAAAATGTTAAAAAAAAATCTGAAGTCTATTGAACAGCAAATTCAAAAGGTAACTGGGAAAAATACCACAGCTCAGTTTTCAGTTAGAACATAGCAGGATTAAGCACTAGATCAAAGAGAATATATTAGGCCAGAGAAACAGATACAACAAACAACGTTCAAATCTCAGAAGCTTAATGCTTGCATCCTAGCCCCCTGTGGGCTGAAGAAAGAAATGAGAAGGGTGCTTCTCCATAGAGTCATGTAGTTCCTCCACCATCTTCCTGAGAAGGAGTCAGGAGGCTAGGACCTGTGGAACAGTATTGGACTCAAACCTGTGTCCATATGGCATGTGGGCAAAGAGTGGTTTCTGTATTTTTAACAACTACAAAAAATAATATGACATGGAAATAATTGACTGTCCAGCCTCTTCAAAAAAACAAAATGCCGACCACAGATATAGAGACTTGGTGCTCTCGACTAGATCTCTACCTCCAGCTGGCAGACAAGGGAAATGAAGGGCCGTGGAGGATTGTGCCAGAGGTTCTGGGGACCAGGCTTGGAAATGACACACATGACTTCTGCTCACATACTAAAGGCCAGAACTATTTAATGGAGCCCCACCTCTACACAAAGCACTATTGCAAGTACAGTCTGTCTGTAGGCACAGCTGGAAAGGAATAAAAATTAAAGAATTGTTGGAGATGCTTTATTGACAGGAAAAGACTTTAAAAATGTGCTATGATCCCAACTACTGGCTAACAAAATCTAAAACAGAAACATTTGAAAAATATTTAACAGAAAATAACTCAATGTTGATTTGCAGAAAAAAAAAGTAACAGGAAGGCACAAGATTGTCCAGGTTACAAACTGGACCCCATGCAATTGTGGTTAGTGGTATATTTTTCCTCAAATGTAAATATAATCCAGTAATAAATTAGCCCAACTCTCGAACACAAAATTTCTGGAAATATAATGCATGTTGGTTGGCCTGTCAAAATGGAAATTAGATTTTTTCAGACACCAAGAAGTGGAATTGAGATTATCTTCCCCCAAAATATGTTGAATAAAATTGTCAGTTAGATTCTTTTTGTTCAGGTAACTCTCATCTTATTGTGTAATCATTACTCACTTTCAAATCACAATTTTATAAAAATAATTTTAAGTTTAGTTCTAAATAATTAAACACACTCAGAAATGAGCAGTGTTTTATAACCATTGAAGATAAGCCTAAATATGTAAAAAAATATAAAAAATATACACATCACTATAGTGTAATTCTTATTAACTACAAATCACTCTTCCTTGGGCTTCAGTGAAAACCATTAGTCATGACTGAGAAAAATCTCAATTCTTACCCTACCAAGATGTTTATTCTCCTTTTATTGTCATGATTGTGTTTTATCTGCTTTTATATACATCGATTCATGCTAGACAATAGCAGACTGCTCACTTTCTTTATTCAGAGCCAAAATATTAATTAAAGAAAATTATCTTTCTTTCTGTCTGAAACTGCTTAATGATCAGTCTTTAAAGCAGGAGAAACAGTTGATTAAACAGATTTCATCAATCATTTCTCTTCTTCTAGCTCTATTACAATTCCTATTTCTTATACTTGTGAAATAGGAAACGTAGGGAAAGAAAATCAGTTAATGTCTTTTCAGAAGCTCTTTTCAGTGGGATGCATTCCCCGAAGTGTTTGCTGCAAACTGCCTTCTTTAGCTGTGGTGGGAATGGTTTTATTCATCTCCTTCATTCTTCAATATCATCAAAAATTTATTGGGAACATATCATCTTAGATGCTAAATGTTACTTGCAACAGTCATCTATCTTTTTCATCCTCTCTTCCTTTTATAGTTGCTTCCTCCTTCAGTAATCAGGAAACCCCAACTTTGTTCCACTAAAGCACTTGCTTGGCTTCGCCTTATTTGCTTGGGGTCTTCCAGGAGCTTATCGTTAAACTGTTTAATGCTCACTTGCATGCAGAGAAATGCACACCCTTTCTCTCACAGCCAGACTGTATCATCTGGTTGTTACCATAGAGACTCCACATCTGGCACTTAGTAAAAGCAGTGAGGTGAAAAACCCAGGGAAAATATCTTACCAGGATTTTTGGAGGTAAACTACCCTTTAAATCTGCCAATCTGGTTCTTTCAACCATGTCTCAGCAATGACTGTGGAAACACTCATTATAGTTTCTTTACTGTGAAGGAAGGAAAAAAAAAAATGATTCTGCATCTTAAAGCCCTTGGCTTCCCTCCTAAATCTTGCAAAGGAGAGATTCTCCTTTGGCTGCCATCCTCTCCTGTGGATTGCAATTTGCCACATTGCAAAAGTACTTTGTGACTTTTTGAAAGGCTTGTGCTTTCCCATGCTGTCCTGTGAATGGATTCTCAACTATCAGCCCTGTGTGTGTGGAGGGGACGTCAAACCAGAAAACTCTGTTATAAGCCACATCCTTAGGGACTCTGTGCACAGTGTTTTGAGAAAACCTTACCAAAGAATATGATCAGCCTTTAAATCAAAGAGAAGAAAGACTATGGAGAGTGTCTCCAGTACAATGCTGGCTCTGCGTGAAACTGATAGGCACAAGTGTTCTAGGAAACCTGGGCTACTGAGTTGAAAAGCTTTGCTGGTGTTGCTTAAACCTGTAAGTCTTATAAAGGTGTTTTTAAATAAGATTTTTAAGTCATGAAAATCTAAGACTATCCTTTTTTAAAATATTCTTACACTCGAGTCAAGACAAGAAGCCAGCTATTCTGTTCTTAATATTAAACATAGCATAATATATATAAATAAAAATAAACTATTTGAATTATTACTGTGTCTTTGAACTACCCTTGGTGGAAGCATAATCCAAGTTCTAGAAGCATTAAACCTGCTCATACCAGAAAAGGATCTCAATGTTTTACTTTACCTTAAAGAAAAGTAGTAAACAATGATCTGAAATGTCCAGGTCAGGTGGAATATGCTCTCTATTTTTTTAAAGTTAATTAAAGCACAAGGCTGGAAAGTATAACTATATAAAAGTTAAAATCAAGTTATAAAATCTCTGTAAGAGAGCTTTCATGAATGTCACTTTGGGGAGTGGGATAACCTTTCACACAAAGTATCTTAAAAAAAAAAAAAAAACTGCATCCTAAGCAGCATCCTCTGTCAGAGGGGGCAGATCCTGAGAAAAGCCAAGAAGGACAAGTGGTGATGAGGAGGGAAGTGGGGGACAGCAGTGCAAGGCATCACAGTTAAATCATGATGGAGGCGTAAGTCATGATAAAACCTGATAGAAAGAAAGCTTCCAGAAGAACATCAGGAGGAGAGCAATGGTATACAAGATAGGTGGAGTCCAAAATTTCCCTGCTCATCTGAATAAAGGGTAGGGAAAAGATCACTCTTTATCTATAATTGAAAAAGGAAAAAAGTCAAAATAATGGAGAATGGGAAAAAAATGGGAAGTAGAGGAAAAAAAAATTACAGAGTAAGAAGAAAGAAAAAGAAAAGAAAAAGATGCTCCTTTTGCCAGGTTTCTCTTAAAAGGCCACAGGGAACTGCGAAGCAAAGGTTGTTTCTGCCTGGTTATCAGAGAAATATAAATCAAAATTATCATGAAGTGTCACCTCACACTAGTCAGAATGGCCATCATTCAAAAGGCCACAAACAATAAATGCTGGAGAGGGTGTGTTGAAAAGGGAACCCTCCTATACTCCAGGTGGGAATGTAGTTTGGTGCAGCTGTTATGGAAAACAGTCTGGAGATTCCTCAAAAGACTAAAAATAGACTTATCATATGATCCAGCAATCCCACTTCTGGGCATATATCCAGAGCAAACCTTAACTCAAAAAGATATATGCATCCCAATGTTCATAGCAGCATTATTTACAATAGCCAAGACATGGAAACAACCTAAATGTCCATCCACAGATGACTGGATAAAGAAGTTGTGGTACATTTATACAATGGAATACTACTCAGCCATAAAAAAGAATAAAATAACGCCATTAGCAGTAACATGGATGGACCTAGAGATCATCATTTTAAGTGAAATAAGCCAGAAAGAGAAGGAAAACTACTGTATGATATCACTTATATGTGAAATCTAAAAAAAGAAAAAAGAGAACACTAATGAATTCATCTACAAAACAGAAACAGATTAGCAGACACAGTAAACACTCTTATGGTAACCAGGGGAAAAGGTGTTGGAAGGAATAAATTCGGGAGTTTGAGATTTGCAAATATTAGCCACTATATAAAAAATAGATTAAAAAACAAATTTCTTCTGTATAGCACAGGGAACTATATTCAATATCTTGTAATAACTTTTAATGAAAAAGAATATGTAAAAGAATATATGTTATGTATATGCATGGCTGAAACATTGTGCTGTACACCAGAAACTGACACATTGTAACTGACTACATTTCAATTAAAAAAAATTTTTTTAAAAAGATAGCAAAAAAAAAAAAAAAAAAGCCATAGGGGCAGAGGTCTGCAAATAGGAACAGAATAAAGTGAACAGTATCAACCCCTGTTGAGGGGAGAAAAGGTGCCCAAAGACTCTTGTAAAAGAAGTTACCAGGGTTGTTTTTATAAATATTAGCACATCCTCTCAGAAAGAAACAATGTCTTGGGTCATAAATATTCAGTTTAAATAAATCTGAAGTTGCTATTCAAATAATTCAATTGCATAGGGGCTTAATGAAAGATTTAAATTAAAAAACAACAAAAGTCAAATAAAAAAATTTATCAGTGAGAAAAGAACCAGCTCAGTTTTGATAAGATTCAACTTAATAGGTCAAAATCAGAAATTGTGGTTTCTTTTTAAAAATAACACAGTGGACACAGGAGAGATTGTGAACTAGTTAAACTGGGATAAATGAATAGATATGGTTAAATTATCACACAGTTTGCAGACTTGGTCTAGGTAAGAGAATTATAAAATAGAGCTATGGCAAGGGAAAGGTAAGTATCTACTTTATGGGTAACTTTGCACAGAATGAGGAAAGAGACTAACTAACACTTACAAAATTTTCCCAAATAATTCTCAATATGAGGCCTAGGACATCATCTTAATGTGATGCTTAGCCTGGAAGAGTCTATGATACAAGAGCAATTACGTATCAAAAGTAATAATTACTAATTAGAACATTTAGTTATTGTTAATGTACCAAGCATTCAGGAAAGTTGATAAATACCTTTTAATTCACACACACACACACACACACACAAACACACACACACACACACACACACACACACACACACACACTACAAGTTATCATATGTACTAATATTGTTATAAATGAAAAAAAAAAATGCAGGCTGAGAAAAGATAAATTTCCCTAGGAACCAAAATTTCTGAGTGGTAGAATTAGGAGTCCAAATGAGGTCTGGGCCTAAAGTCAGTGTTCTTAACACTTATTTAAGCTAACTCTCAGTTCTTCTTTCAAAATTGAAAATGGGTATAACCTTTGTGATGAAAAGAATATAGCTATTCAAGCTTCCCCAGAACATTCCTTAATAAAGCTGAGCAAAGTGTGACCTGTTCCGTTGCCTCAAGGGGTAAATAAAAACAAAATTAATTTCTCAGTTCGTATCACCTGCAGGGGAATCTTTGGAGGCTCTAAAAGACAAAGGAAACAAGAGAGGTCTTAAGAGTACAAGTAAAAAATAAAGAAAATGGATTTTCTGCTGTTATGAGGAGAGATGAGAGGCACAATGTAAAGTAGCTGGAAATAAACAAGAGGTACAGCGAGAAACAGCAGGAGGAAGACAGCTCTCACAGAGCAAGTGAGACCAAGCGTGTTTATTTTCGAGCACATGTCTTTGTGTGAAGTCTCACTATGAGGGGAAAAAAGGGAATGGAAAAGGAAGACATTAATATAAGCAAAGGGGGAAGAGCCGAAAGAAAAAGCAGTGGAAGTCAACTAGAGATTGAAGCCGAGTTTCTGATACAGGCTGAGAAACGTAACTCATAAATCAAGTAACAGAAAATAGCCGCTTTGGAGAGCCGAAGGTACAAAAGAAGAGCCAGAAAAAACCACACCAACTCATACAGTGAGGGGTCAAGCAGTTCTTGAAGTGGGATTGTGTAACCCAAGCCGCATAACCAGAAAGGCACAAAAATAGTTCTCTGAGGAAAGAAAAAAAAAAAATACAATGTCAGTACAAGGAAAAATCATATGGAAAGAAAATACTATGAAAGAAGGAACTAATGGAATTCTTCACAACGGTTAATAAAGGAAAACACAAGCATAAGCGGAGGGAATATGGTATTTTACAATTGTTTCTTTAATGTAATTGATCCCCTTATGTGAACCTATGAGAAAGGGCATGGTCAAAATTATTATAATTAATTTGCTTTCCCAATCTATATCTTACCTCAAATCAAAGTTAACATTTCTTAGAAGAGGCAATTTTGGTGTACCTTTATAAGACATATGAATTGGGAGATGGTTCAAAATAGAAGGAAAAAAAAGGACAGCAGGACTAAAAGTGACCTATGGAGAAAATATTTAAAATCAGATTCAATATTATAAATGTAACTAATTTATGTACTTTTCTATTCACTTATTTAACATAATTCCGAAAGCAATCTATATTCATTGTTAGAATTTTAGAAAATACTCTTCACAGCAGCAACGCAAACCTAAAGGGACATCGGATTCTCAAGACCATCCGTTCAAGTGTATCTTATATCCTTGCACACTACCTTCAGTGGTATGTCAATGTGTGAGGATGACTTCCTGGATCATCATTTTGGGATGGTGAACTAAACCCCCAGAATGTGTATCCACTCACTAGTTATGAAGCTGGTAGCAATCCCTGTTTCACCAAGGCCGCTCAATTTTCAGTGTCAGTTTAGATATTGCAATTTCTTTTGGACTTTGAATTTTAGGTATAGAATATACCATTTATGTCTTAAGAATTTTAACACTTTGGATTGAATCTCTTCTAAAAGATTTCCAATCAAGTCTACAATGAGTGAATGTAGAGGCACTGTCTGGGGAATTGTGTGCCTTTATTATGTTCAGATAGCTGTAAGAACTAAAGCTAGATTCATATAAATCACAAAACTGAATTAAAGTAACTTACAACCCAAAGCAAAATAAAAATAGTGTACAAATATCAGATACTTTGTGACACAGGAAACTAATGTTGTATATGCAGTGTCATTCCTACTAGAATGGTCTGATTTATACATATTTCCAAAAAATACGAGCAGAAGAGCTGCATCAATCAATAGCTATTTTCAGCACTAGCTGGCTATGCAGGGAAAAGGCATAAGCGTTGTACATTTCAACTTCTTGAGTACTCTTCAAATGCTTAGTGTTTCATATACAGATGGGTAGTTTTCCCCCTTAATTGCAATTCAGACTGACATGGATGTGTGAAAATAGACACTCAGGTGAAACTTCCACTCGGTGGTCTGAAAAGCAACTGGCCTCTATGCTCATCTTTATTGTTGTGCACAAAATCAGGTGTGCACAGATTGGGTATAGTATTATTTCTTGGTTCAGTGGTATTAACAAATTAGTATCATAAGATCAATGCGCTGGGTTACATATTTAGGAACTATCTTTAAAAAAATATGGACAAATTGAGTGTAACTATTGAAATGCTTGCAAATTTAAAATAAACTATCAATATTTTGGAGGAGCAAGCAGAAATAAAGAATAAATCTAGTATTTTTCACCTTTCATAATTCTGTAGATTCAATGCATGCTAAGTTTTTTTAAATATAAAAATAACTACTCACGAAAACCAAAAATTAGAACATTACAATGATGTACATGGAAATTGGTGCAGCCATTATGGAAAATAGTAAGGAGATTCTTCAAAAGTTTACAAGTAGAACTACCATATGATCCAGCAATTCTACTTCTGGGTATTTTTTTGAAGGAGAAAAAGTCACTCTCAAAAAGATATTGCACTCCCTCCCCATGTTCATTGCAGCATTATTTCCAATAGCCAAGACATGAAAAAAATAAGGGTCCATCAATGGATGAATAGATAAAGAAGTGTGCTATGTATATACAAGGGAATATTATTCAGCCATAAAAAGAAGGAAATCCTGCCATTTGCTGTAACATGGGTGGACTTTGAGGGCATTATGCTAAGTGAAGAAAGTCAGACAGAGAAAAGCAAATACTATATGACCTCATTTATATGCGGAACCTAAAAAAAAAAGAGGGACTCAGATACAGAACACAGACTGATGGTTGCCAGAGGTGGAGAGTAAAGGGTGGGCAAAATGGGTGAAGTGATCATAAGGTACAAACTTCCAGTTATAAGATAAAAAAAGTCCTGTGGATGTAATGTGAAGCATGGTGAATAAACAATACTCTGTTGTATATTTGAAAATTACTAGCAGTAGATCATAAAGTTCTCATCACAAGAAAAAAATATAACTATGTGTGGGTATGGATGTTAACTAAAATTATTATGGTGATCATTTTGCAATATTTACACATTAAAAAATCAGTATGCTGTACATCTAAAACCACCACAATGTTATATGTCAATTATACCTCAATCTAAAAAAAGAATATTATAAACCTATAATTCATGGGAGAGTAAAAGTGCTCTCAATTTCCAACATTCATACTGAGAAGTAGAATTTGTCTACAATTTATAAATTAAGAAATAGAAACTTAAAGGTTGTTTAAGGTAATGACAATCATCAGAATAACTAGAGAGATTTATTCCAGTTAGAAGGGGTAAAATATAATGTAAATAGATTCATTTACTCAATATTTCTAGTTACTGCTTAAAGTTGTTAAGTCAAGGAACAAAGGCAAAATAGTTGATAATTAAAAATCAGTAACTAAGAGTTCCAGTTTTTTTTTTTTTAAAGGATGTAGAAAATAGGAAATGGTTCTGCTCCCATCTCAGCAACGAGAAAAGAGCTTGGTGATTTACAAATCCATATCTTTTCCTGAACCTATCAGAGAGCTGAGTTCACAGGGCAATCAACTAGCCTGAAATCTAAAGAGAAGTAGAAACTGTCAAGGACAGATGTGGTCCCATGCACTAGGTTATCTGGGGCAGACCAAGAGACAATATAAAATACAGGACTGCCGAAACAGTAAGAAAAAAAAAATTAATTGACATATAGTCAGTTACAATGTGTCAATTTCTGGTGTACAGCATAATGTCCCAGTCATGCATACACATACATATATTTGTTTCATATTTTTTTCATTAAAGGTTATTACAAGATATTGAATATAGTTCCCTGTGCTACACAGAAGAAATTTGTTTTTTATCTAATTTTATATACAGTGGTTAGTATTTGCAAATCTCGAACTCCCAAATTTATCTCTTCCCATCCTCTTTCCCCTGGTAACCATAATATTGTTTACTATGTCTGCAAGTTTGTTTCTGCTTTGCAGATGAGTTTTATTAATAAACTTCTAAAGGTTTAGTGTCAGCTAGCACTGAAAGTATAGAACCCCTGGGAACTGTAGGCACTTAGATACAACCCAACTATTGGAACTATCCATCAGGGATTTTAAAATATCTATGATTTAAAATATCTAAGTTAATAATCCTGGAGAAGTGGAGAAGTTGAACAAATGAAGGATTTAGCAGAAAGATGGAAACTATAAAAAATAATCAAGTGGAAATGCAAGAGAGAGAGACCTTTAAATGAGTCCATCATTAGAGTCAACACAGTCTAGGAAATAGTCAGTGAAATTAGGTTAACAGAAATTACCCAAACTGAAACACAAGGGAAAAATGAGTTAAAATAAGGAACAGAATATTCACACAAGCTCACATACATGTATTTGGGATCCTGTAAGAAGAGATAATGGGGCAAAAGAAATATTTAAAGTGAAAAAACACAATTTCTAAAAGTAATGAAAAATATCAAATCACAGATCTAAAACTTTCAGAGAATTTGAGGAAAATAAATACTCTGCCCAAAAAATGCCCCTAAAAAGCTCCTATGCAAACACCTGGAAACCAAAGATAGAGAAAAAGCATGGGAAAATTGATAAAACTCCAGTCAGGGTAACCAAGAAAAAAGAGAGCAGACATAAATTACTAACATCAGTCATGAAAGAGAGGATGTAACTATATGTCTATAGACGTTTAGTTTGAACAAAAGAATGCTACAAAATTTAATAAAAGATTGTTACCAAAAAGTTATATGAAATAGATGAAATGAATGTGTGTGTGTAATATCAATAGTTCTATATATTTAAAGATACCAAATTAAAAGTTAAAAACCTTACAATAGCAGCAGCAAAACTCCAGGCCTATATGACTTCTCTGGCAAAGTCTAACAAATATTTAAAGAAGAAATAATACCAATTTTATAGAAACTCTTTGACAAAATTAAAAAGAGAACGCATCCCCACTCCCCCAGTGATGCAAAATGCTGTGATATCAAAATCAAAAAATAAGAAGACTGTAAGAAAAGTAAACTACAGTCCCAAAGCCCTATGGAATGAATATGTCAAAATCCTCAATAAAATATTAGCAAATCAAATCCAGCAAAACACAGATAAAGGTAAGTATATCATGATCAGATGGGGTTAATCTCTGGAAATGTAGAGCTGGTCCAAAATTCTAAAACCAGTGAATGTATTTCCCCATTTCGACAGATAAGGGAGCAAAACCATACATTAATTTCAATAGAAACAGAAAAAGCATTTACTCCTCAGGTGCGTATTTCATTATTCAGCATGCCCACATTATATCATAAGTGAAAAATGTAGGTTCCAGAAACAAACATATGTTTATATAACATATAGATATAGGTATATAGACATATGTGTACCTACACGTACACACACAATGATCCTGACGGATTAAATGTGTGTATTTGTGTACACAAAGAAAATATCTTGCACGTTAATTGTGGCTACATCTGGGTGGTTGAATCAGATTTTGGAAGCTACGTGAAAAATCAGGAATCTTGTACGTTTTCCTGTGCGTACCTCTGTGCAGTTAAATTGTTTTACAGCAGATTCATTACCTATATAATCAGTTTCAATATAAAAACTGTAATTATGACTGCCTGTTAAGTGACGTATTCTAAAAGAAGCTGTATATTAATGAGGGGGAAAAAGTGAAAGTTTCTAAATGAGGGTCTTGGAGTTGGCCAAAACTTGCTGCCAGCAGATTCTTTTTCCTCAGTGCTCCTGGAGCATTAATTGGGACTTGGAATAGACGATTAACTCACTCTTGTGAATGCTTTATCCTGTGGAGTGAGTTACGGCTGAGAATTAGAGCACCGTGAGGTATAGGTGAGGATGAAGCTGGCATAGTAACCATTCATTTCATGTTTCAAAGACAATTCTTCTTTACCAATTTATACACAGTTACATCTCATTTCCACAGTGGATGATTTTTTAAAAAAAACATATGAAAATGGGTTACTTTGTAAATAATGTGACACTGAATAACCTGCTAAGAAAACTTCACGAAGAACTGAGGGGTACGTAAGAGTGAAGAAGACACATTTGACATAACAGCTGTTTCAAAAGAGGCCAACGATCCACCCATGTCCTTCAGAGGAGAGGGCTGGGGTGGGAGGTGGTCAAAGGAGAGACCAAGTGGATTCAGTGGGGAGACTTCATCACCCCAATGTTTTGAATTGATTTTATTCTTTTGATGTTTGGAGTTCTCCATAAAACTGCATTTATAGAGAGTGTACCACTGCAAAAGAAAGTTTATAACAACTTGTCTACTAAATTCATTTAAAAAATACAGGCACTGAGCCTTTAGAGCTGCCCGTACCTCACTTCACTGTCTTTTTACTTGTAACCCAAGCTGTTCCACATATGTTGCCTTTACACAGAAACAGTTCAAGAGCTTATTACACTTATTTATAGATTACACTTATGGTATGCTTATGCATTAAATTACAATTAATTTTAAATTCTATGAATACCATTTATGTTATAGATCTGTTGTTTTTAATTGAAAAAAGAACACATGCTTGGCTAATAATAAAAGTTTCAAATATTAAAAATATAATTTGTATGAAGTGTAGTATAATTCTCCCTCTCCCCCAAGGTCCCTCCACCCCTTCCCAAGATGCAATCTTGCAACATTTTTGTGAATATACCTCTAGAAATCTTATATACACATACAATTCATATACATGTGAATATAAATATTTACAAATATGAGTAACCTTTTACAAAACCCAAATGGTTGTACTCAACATTCTATACCTTTTTCTAATCATACCTCTTAGAAATTATTTCATTATGTAACATGAGTTTAAGAACTACAGTGCCTATCATTGCCTGCATCATAATTTAATTATAATTTTAGTTGATCAAATCATGCTTTTTAAACTTACCTCATTAAATTAAGGTCATGTTGGTCGATTTTTGTAATTAAAAACCGTATTATCAGTTTAAGTTATCAGTTGCTTCTGTAGTGCTTCATAACAAACCACCTCCAATTCAAAGGTTTAAAACAATGACCATTTAATAAAATATAGTGTAGATGAGTCATTCTTCTGGTCTTGGCTAAACTCATTCACCTGTCTGCAGTCAGTCAAAAGTTGAGGAAGTTGTTTTGCTAATCTTGTCTAAATCCTTTGATATGTTTATGCCTGTCTGGAGGTAGGCTGGATTTTGTCTCATCTAGGATGGCCTTTGACTGGGACAATGGGGGTGACTATGAAGATAAGGACATCTCAGCAGTCCTCCACATGTCCCTCACACCCTTTCCATATAAGACAGTTTTAGTTTCCTGCAGGAGATACCTAGTCAGTGATTCTGAGAACACTATTTAGAAATTGTTTTAATGTGTACAGGCACATTATGTTTTCCCCTAGAGTTGGTCTCTTTATTCATCTTGGGCCTTCTCCTTCACGCTAATGGTTTTACTAAGAGGCTGTGTCCTTGGTTGTTGAGTTGTATTTATTAACAGAGGGTTATCTTAGAAGAGGTAGCTGGCAAAGGATAACATTAGATAGGTTACAGGAATGCTTTTCAAACAAACCTCTCTCTTGAAAGGGAGTGTGAACCACTCATTTACAACTAGAACTGATATTTCAATAGGTAGAGTTGGCAAGTGAGAACAAAAAGGAGAGAAAGCAGACAGATGAATAGACTCCACCTGCCGAACAAGTGGGCTTTACTCCGGAAAGGTGAAGCAATTCAGTATATTTTACTGCCCTACCAAATTGCCTCCCTTATCCCACCATATTTTTTTTCTCCTTTTCTAGTGAAGAGGTTCGGTTGACACCTCACTCTGTTCACAACACTATTAGGACAAACACCCTTTCTAATTTCCTCTGAATATATATCTATTGATTCGTTTAACAACAGTTCTCAAGATCTGTGCTGTGGGCAAGTTGGTGTTCTATTTACAGAGTAAAACAAAAGTTGTCCTAAGAGCCAATTCTTTTGTTATTTTTTTAAAAGCCAAGTTATTTTAATATGGCTCCTACATGAATTAATCTGATGCCTCTCCCCTTCACCCTCCACATCCTGGCTTTGTTGATTCTTGACTTAGAAATTCACTTGAGAAGAGCCTCACTTATCTCCAGTGGCTTGAGCCATTATTTGTTCTGATTTCTTCCCCATTCACATTCTTTCTGCTGTTAGTATTGCTGAAATCACTCAAAATTTTCTATGGCAAACTTTCTTATACTCTAACACTTTTATAGCTGAAAAAATTTTATAGTTATTAAGTAACACCAATTCTATATAATCTCTATAATAACTTTGAGGGAGTAGGAGACATCTTTGCTTTACTATCAGGAGCTAGAAATAGGTAATTAAATATGTAATGAAATGATTTTAAGAATAAAAAGATTAATGTAAATAATAAGGGGAAACTCTTACTGATTCAATGGCAAATAATCCAGAATGTGTATTTTTAAAATGAAACACTTTGGCCTCAAAACAAAATTTAATCAAAGAACTAATTCTGAATGATAACGTTTCATTGGTATCTTTTCTTACAGGTAATCTACTTTCCATCCTCCCATTCATAGGTGGCAAATGAGATCTGCTATCATCTGTTTTTCCATTAGAGAGCAAATAGATTTTAATTCTATTCCGAACCACATTTTTAGGTAGTATTAAAGGAAGTATAAAATCTGATTTTAATTGCCTAAGACTTCCCAACTTGATGACATAAATTATGATCTAATTATAGAACTAGATTTGTCAGATCTGTGGAATGATAGAAATCATCTCTCCTACTTTTAGGTCTGTGTATAGAAAATTACCTTGTAACTAAAATGTTTCTTTTTTTAAGATAACTGCCAGTCTGGAGTCAGTGGGCTAACTCTTTGCACAGAGAATCAAGCACTTAATTTTTAAACAATCAGATGCTGACAAAACTAAATATTGTTACCACTCTCTTTGGAAGTGGCCATTAAGACATATAATGTCCCTCTCTAATAAACTTGTAACATACAAAATTGCTTGTGGGAATTCTTCCTAGAATTTCGTATCTTAACGGGACAGCTGGTAAGAAAACAGGTCTCTGTCATCTTAGAATAGATCATTTATTTTTCAGTCCTCTCAAGAGATTACCCCTTTGGCAACCAGACACTTTTTGCCATCTGCAGCAGGTGAAAAACACAGATAGTTTGTTAAATTCTGGTGCATTTCAGTGATCAAAAGAAATATTTGCAGAAAAATGTTTTCTGTCATCTTGGTGGAAATTTTATGTAATTTTAAGAAATGTTCCCTCCCCATGATCTCTGACAGTATGCCATCTCTTTTCCAAATATATTATTACTGTCCTTCCCAAAGATGTTTAATATAGTGTCAGGAATTAGCCATTTAATGTGTTCATAAATCATACCAAAGTTATTCAATAGCCGTATTTCAAACTGTAATTTCTGCTTCAAGTCCCAGCATTATCTTATGCCAATTTAGTTAACATCCAAAAGAGTCAATCTTCTTTCAAATTTCACTATTTTCCTGACCCCCTTCTTGTCTCTTTCAGTTCAACTCTCAAGCCTATATAAGCACTGTACACTATACATACAGGCTAACAAGGACTCATGATCACCATACACGCTTCAGGTAATAAGAAATTTTGAGGATTTTCTGCTTCCCAAACCATCTACACTTTACTGCTGCATTCAGGACTGTTCGGGTCTTGTAATCTAAACTAGTATATGAACAAAACTCCTTACCAATAAATCTTATAATCCATAATATGTATTTGTATTTGTATTTATTTATAGTTATATGACATATCATGTAATAGCTATATTGTAGACTCTGAATTAGCTCCTAATTATCTGATATCAAGATGGATGAATGAATAAATGTTATTCCAGAAGGAATCTAATTAACTAGACAAACCAGAGTACTCTCAAGCAAAATAACTAGGGTTCCCCCATAGTTGAAAACATTAGAAGAAAATATGGGGATTTTCAGCACTAATTTTCAAGCCATTTCTAAACTGATGTAGCCCTTTATTCAAATGAAATATTGCTTGGAATTCCAGTATGTAAAATAGGAAAAAGTTGAGATACTTGGGTTGAGGAAGAATAGGATAGGAGGGCTTATAACCAAACTTCTGTCCCTAGCATGTCACTCTGTGACATGATTCACTGCCTTTCACCTCTCTGAGGACTACAGATTATAGTTTAAAAACTCGTATTGTATAGGAAAAATTGATTATTGCTAATTACTGTTGTATACATACTGTTTATACTGCATACAACTTAAGGAATAAACCTAAAGCAGTGTATATTACCATAAACTTTTAAAAATGTATTTTACATTTGATCTTGAAAATATAATTCAATATGGAACAATTCTGGAAAACAAAAACCTCATCGATGAAAATATTTAAGTTTTTCAAATATTTCAGTTTAATTCACAAAACATTAAACTTTTAAAATGGCAAATGATATCAGCACACTAGCTTCTTTATAGAAACAGCCAAGCTGGAGGTGAAGGAAAAAAATTACCTATTCTGGTAAATGTTAGAAAGTGAGTGCCAATGAGTTAGCGAGCCCTGGAAATACATTATCACTGAAGACATCTGCTCGACCCTGGCAGCCTAACTACATTAGGGGCTTTCATGGCTTCTTAGCAAGGAGAATAGAAGCAAATCAAAGGGTTTAAGTAGAAGAGGAGAACTCTCCCCCACATAAAACTCGGACATACTTTAACACATCGTTGAGTAAGGAAAAACAAAAACAACAAGCAAAATTCACTAGAGACCAGAAGATTCTCAGAATAATTAACTGTTTACCTCTGAAATCCTTGTAGTTTTAGACGCAGCATTTCTACCAGCATGGGTGCAAAAACTCCAAGTCAAAAATTTAAAGGGTGATGAGTTGGTCAAATTTTCAGGCAAGCTTCAATCAGCAAGCAGAAATGATTTCCAGAACAGTGCATTTTAATACAATTCTCAAATGATTCCAATAAATACTGTTCATAGGAACAGGAGCTCACAATTTTTAAAAACCAACAAACAAATGAAGAAATCTACCACCATAAATAAGAGTCAGCAGGAAAAAAAATTCACACAAACTGGACATTTAAGTCCTTGAAGATTTCATACGTTGAAGTTGTAAGTTATAAAATATAAAGGCATTTTATATTTTTAAAAATATAAAGAGACTATTTAAAATAGAAGAAATTAACCAACCTTATTTAGGGAAACAACTAAATATAATTTTTAGAAATCAAAAATAGAATAATTAAAATTTTTAAAAAATGGTCATATCAAACTGCAGATTAGGCTTAAATAAAAGATTTAGTAAAGTGGAAAATGTATATATAAAGAAATTATGTAATATAAGGCACACAAACACTAGAGAAAAATTATAAAAGAAAAATTAAGAAAGCAGACAGAGAAAGACAGTTTGGAAATTAAATAACTAGAAGTATATAAAACAGAAAATTGGAGACAGATAATAATCAAAGAGAAATAGGTTAATAGTTTTCCTGAATTTAGAAAAGATAAAGTCACAGGTTCAAATACTTAAAGTCCAAGCAGAACAAGTTAAAAAATGTCCCTTGAATGGCATATGGTGAAACGGTCAGTAAGAGAAAATTTTACAAGCAGTTAGAGATAGGATGGATTACCGACACTCAATGACAATTAGCCCAATAGCTGCCCCCTCAATATCATAGTAGAAATACAAATATAGTGGATAATATATTCATGGTAATTAGAGAAAATAATCATTGAACTAGAACTGTACATCCACTAAATCATCTTTCAAGAAAGAGGTAAAAGTAAACACGTTTTCAAAATAACAAAAGTTCTGTTCATTATCAAAAAAGTATCACTAAAAGACTTCATAAAGCAGTGCTATCCAATAGAATTTTCTGCAATGATGGAAATATTCTACATCTGTTCTGTCCAGTATGGTAACCAAAAGCCACTTGTGACTTTAAGCACTTAGAGATGCAGCTACTGTGGCTGAGGAACTGAATTTTTAATTTTAATTTTAATTAACTTAAATTTAAGTAGTCACATATGGCTAGTGGCTATGCATTAGACAAGTTTTAAAGGATATAATTTAAGAATGAATGATGTGCAAAGATAATAGTAAAATTATTTATAAATATTAAAGTACATAAAACAATTTAAAAATCTTATTTGTGCTTTTAAGAGAATCAAGAGAGAGTAAACTGAAATCATAGTCAGCAATATGATCTGGGAAGAGGATAATTAGAACATTGTAAAGTTCTTGTTTAGGAGGAGAGTAAAGTAAATATTAACTTAATCTTTAACAAACTAAATAGTCATAGTAAATTCTAGGGAGACTAATAAAAGGAAATAACTAGAATATATAATTTCCAACCTAGGAGATATATAAAAAAAAGAGTGAGTGAAAGAGACAACAAACTCAATATAAAATAAGGCAATAAGGAAGAAAAAAAATCTATATAATATGCAACAAATAAAAGGGACAAAATACGATGAGCAATAGACATAAATCTATCTGTGATAATATTAAATATAAAAAGAAAAATTTCCTACTTAAAAGGTAAAGATTACTCAGGAGTGTTTTAAAAAGAGCTAGTTGTATTCAGTGTATAAGAATATAAAATGAGGGTAAGAGAAAGTTATACCAGGCAAATACAAACAAAAGAAAATCGATGTATGTATGCTAATATCAGAAAAAATTGGATTTAGGGGAAAAATTTACTATAGATAGAGTTTTCTATGTTAATAAAATGTTTAATTCATGAGGACAGGATTAAAAATTGTAAATTTATAAACACTCAATAAAATAGCTTCAAAGCATCTAATAAATTGAAAAATATAATTTAAAAAATTTATAAATCTGTCATCATAAGAGATTTTATCACACTTTTGCTCACCAAATTATTGATAAGTAAGAGAAAAACTCATTAAAGACATGGCAGTTTAAAGTAACATAATAAAAAATAATGATCAAATAAAAACTGTCATAAATACAATATTTCAAGCATACAGGAAAGTTTTCATGGAAATTGACCATGTTCAGAGACATAAAACAAGTTTTAACAAATTTCAAAAAAGGGTACCATACAGAGGACCTAGCAGTCATCACCAAACTCCTGTCTTCTTCTTTTTGAGAAAAGAGGTGGAGTCCACTTCCCAGACTTGATTTCAGTTGAAGCAAAAAAGTACATGCAGCATATGTAACCACGGAGGCTATTTTATTCAATGGAATGTGAGCAGAAATGATGTGTGTTTCTTCCAAGCATGTGTTATAAACACCTCTTATAAATAATTTTCCATTCTCATTCCCATATCACTGTCATGGTGATAAGTACAGAGAAATGGAAGCCCTGTGCAAAGATACTATAGCCCTAATATAAAAAAAATGCCTGGAATCTTGAATCATTGTTTAAAAAAGAGTCTCTTCCTAATCAAGAACATAAGTGTTGGAAGCTTTACATGAAAAAGAAATGAAAGTATGTTTTGTTAACTCACTGAGATTTCAGAGTTTATCTGTTACAAACACTAGTGTTATTATATCTAATACAGAAATTGATATCAGAAGTAGTGTGCTACAGTACATCATTTTATATATCTACATGTATATATATAAACATAAAATATTATTTTAGTAATTCAGCATTGGATGGTGATGAACTCTTATTAAAGATCAAAAAAATGAGGAACCATGAAATAGATGGCAAAACACTTGGAGACATGTGACCTACAATAATTTGGAAGGCAAACCATGTGTCTTCTGAGTCTGCTGCTCTAAGTAAAGTGATTAGACAGAGTCAGTGTAACAGTATTCGCTGGATTCTGATTTTGGTAATGTATTACAAGATAGATATGACGTCAAATAAGAATTTTTTATTTTGCCAGCCAAAATAAAAGGAAATAAGAGTTTTTAATAAATTGTGGCACAGAAGAATCAGAAACGGCAAATGTTTCTAGACCTCAAGCAATAAGACATAAGACTAAAAGAGACTTTGAGAGTCAAAAACCCATAAAGATGTAACTCTGCAATAAAGGTGAGTGTGTTAATTACCTATTACTGTATAAAACTACCCTGCGTAGTGTATTATCTATCTATTATTACGTAACAAATTTCCCTATTCAGAGGCCCCAAAGACATTGGATCATTGTCTCTAGAACCTGTGGATGTTACTTTATATGATAAAGTTTTTATGGGTGTGATTAAATTAAGAATTTTGAGTCATTTTTTAGATTTCACATGTAAGTGATATCATGATATTTGTCTTTCAAATGAACTTATTTATGAAACAGAAATAGACTCACAAACATAGAAAACAAATTTATGGTTACTAAAGGGGAAAGGGAGGAGGGATAAATTAGAAGTTTGGGATTAGCAGATACAAACTACTATATAAAAAATAGATAAACAACAAGGTCCTACTGTATAGCACGGGGAATTACATTCAATAACTGTATATGTATAACTAAATCACAATGCTGTGCAACAGGAACTAACACAAAATTGTAAATCAACTATACTTTAATTTAAAAAAAACAATTACACTAGTGCTTTTCCTCAAAGCAATCCTTGTACTTTAATGTGCAGCCAAAGTGCCTCATTCATATTTTGCATTTCCCACATCAATAGGATAATAAAAAGACATTTACTAAAGGGTAAAAAAAAAAGAATTTTGAATAAGAAGATTAATCTGGATTATCCAGGTTGGCCCTAAATCCTATCACAAGTGTCCTTAAAAAGAGATGCAGAGAGAAATCAGAGAGCAAAGCAATCTGAAGAAGGAGGCAGAGATTGGACTGATGTAGTGACAGGCCAGTCAACAGAGCAGCATGTACCAGATTCTCCTTTACAGTCTCCAGAGGAAGTGTGGCTTGGCTGATACCTTGATTTTGACTCGCTGAAATTGTTTTTGGATTTCTAGACTCCAGATCTGTTAAAGAACACATTTCTTCTCTTTTATGCTACCCAGTTTGTAATTACCTGTTACAGCAGCCTTAGGAAACTAAGACACCTTAAGCAGCTATAAACAATAAACATTTATTTTCTCACTGTTTCTCTGGGTCAGGATTACAGGATTGACTCATCTGGATTGTCCTGGTTTAAGAACTCTTACAAATCCATTATCAAGGTGTCTGTAACCATCTCTAGGCTCAGCTGGGGAAGATCTCTCTCCAAGTTCACTCATACAGCTTTTGGCAGGTCTCAGAAGATCTGCTTCCAAGCTCACTCACGTAGTACTTTCCACATAGATGCATCAGTTCATGGTAGCTGGCTTCCCCAAGTGAGCAATCTGAGAGAGAGAAAGAGAAGGCACCAAGATGGAAGCCAGTCTTTTTCTAACTTAATATTGGAAGTGAAATCCTATCACAGATGCCATATTCTGTTAGTTAGAATTGAGTCAGTAAGTCCATCTTACGTTCGAGGGGAGTGTGTTGCACTAGGGCATTCATAGCAGGAGGTGAGGCTCTTTGGGGGCCATGTTGGAAGTTACCTACCACATAGGCATAGATTGTATGAGGAAATACTTAGAAACACTGAAGAAAATTTATTTTATCTTAGCTCAGGGATGGATAGGATAAGAAGAAAGGGTAAATCTTAGAATTCCAGGTATAATTTTGGATACTCTGAAGAAAGCAAAAATATAAGAATAGAAATCAGATCATTGGTTGCCAGGTGGCTCAGAGTGGGATAATAGGTAATTGCCAAAAAGTGGTACTTTGAGGTTGACAAAATTATTCTATATCTTGATTGTGGTTGTAATTACCACAAACATACAGTTAGTACGTGTTTGTATAAATCATCAAACTATACGTACAATGGGTCAACTTTATAGGACATAAATTATATCACAACAGATCTGACTAAAAATTATTGCTTCAGTGCAAACCAGGAATAACATCAAGGAATGAATAAATCTAATCAGATACAAAAATTGGGGGAAAAACAAATTGAGAATATTCCTCAAATTATTTTATGATGTTAGAATAACCTGAGTCCCAAAATCTGAAAAGGGGATTAAAAAAATCAGAAAATTAGAGGCTTATTTGTAAAAATAAATACAAAAATCCTAAACAAATTTTAGCAAAAGAAATACTTTAAAAAATAAAAAGGATAATGCATCATGACAGAATTGGATTCATCCCAGGAATGCAAAATTACTTTCTCAGTTTAAAAAAAAAATCAATGAATGTGATTCATCAAGATAATTTTAATAGGTAAAGAAAAAGAATTAGTCACATTTCAATATCATTTATAATTTTTAGAGTACCTCTCAACAAATTAAGAATAAGAAGGAATTTCCTTTAATTGACTTTAAAAGATTGTGGTCGCTGTTGCCAGGGTTTTTGTAAGCAATTGCTGTCACAGATTTAAAAAGAAAACAGAGCAAAACATTTTCTCTAAACTCAGAATAATAGGGTCCTAGTATGAATGAATTCATTCAACATGCCAGATCTTTTTGGTTGCTTACCCATCATCCTTTATTTCTTATTGGTAGAATCCAGTGTTGTTCAGAATCACATTGATGTCCTTCTACATATGACAAAGCAAAACTAGTCTAAGTTGTTACGACAATCTTTATTCCTTTGCCAGATACGGAATTTACCAGCTTCCTATTGTGGCCATTATGGCCATGTGAGCCCATTCTGACAAATAGAACATACATAGTACATGACTACTACTTGATTAGAGTTGCTTCTAAGAAAATTTACTTTCTATTAAAAAGAAGCATGCAGATGGCATCACCTTTCTTGCCTTGAACATGAATGTAATGTCTGAATCTGAGATAAGTCATCTTACCCCCATGATACAGAGAGTAACTTGCTGAGGAAAATACACAGAGGATGAAAAGAATCTAGCTGCTTGAAGACACTATTAAGCATCTATCAGTATTGGGTTATCTGTGTCTAGACTTGGGCATGATTAATGTCTTTATTGCTTTCAGCAAGTATCAGTAAGGAATTTTGTACTTGCAGCTGAAAGTACTCTAATAGATACAACTACTGGTCACCCCAAATTCTCTTATAATTAAACTATCTTTATTTCCAATTCATGAGTGCTTAGATGGGGTAGCTTGGTCCTTTTTACTTGTAACAAAAATTATTTAGTTCAAAAATTTATATTTGATAGTAATGTATATTCTCAAAGAAATCATGTTTCAGTTCTGGATTCCCATGTAACAAATGAATCCAAAATCTAGTGGCATAAAATAGCAATGATTTACTATTTCTCATTATTTCTTATAATTTTTTGAGTTGGCTGACTTAGCTTTTTTTCTGTGCCACAGGGTGTTGGCTGAGGAAACAAAGCACTTTTTGGCTCCCTTCTGCTGGGAGCATGATTGGGAGCACACATTCAAGATGGTTTCATTCACACTCATGGCACCTCCTCTGTATCTGGAATGCCTGCAGACTGGCTGGGGTTTTTTCTCTCTCATCACTCAATAATCTTGCCTACAGCTTTTTCACTTTGTGGCTGGACTCCAAAAGAATGAAAATGGAAGCCGCTAAGCCTGTTAAGGAAGAGCCACGCACCAGACCTCACACAATATCACTGTTGCCTCATTCACTTGGTCAAAACAAGTCATAGGACCAGCAATGATTTAAAAGAGGGAAAATACCTTCTATGTCTTGATGAGAGATTGAAGGAATTGTTGGTAGCCATCTGCTGACTGGATAACTTGCCTTTAAGTCATTTGTAATAATATTTTTCTCCTGTCCCCATTATAGTTTCTTTTATAACATGTATCATCTTACTGTAATGCTTAAAGTAAAAGTATTTTCTATGTTGTGAAGAATTGCTGAAAAGAAAAGCAGTAGATATGGTATAGATTCTAATATGTATTACTATATACTAATTGAAGATAAGTTACGGTTTTTGTTATAGGAGAACTATTGGAATTAACTAAATGAATGATAGAAGTAAAAGTGATAGTGTACTAAGATTCAATTTTTTTTATATTATATATTCTTCTCTCCATTTCTTCTTCCAGACATTTGACTTTGTTTTAGATTGGAAGAACAATGTAGCATTATTTTACACTTCTATTTTTCAATGAAAATTTTCTTTCATTCAAATATAAAAATTATTTCTTACAATTTGCATAAAAATACAGAATACGGAGATGATTAGAGAAACTTATTCTATTACCCAAGAGAGTAATTTAAAAAGAAGTAAAACTAAAAGTTATAAGAGAGAGACCAGAAATCCCAAATATACTTACATATGCATAGATCACATTAATAAATTACAATGTATTTCTTCTATTTTTTAAAAGCTACATCTATTTTAGGGATTACTGAGGACTTTCTCTATAGAACTGAAGTAAATTTATTGTTTTGTTTTGTGTTTTAGAAAGGTCTTTGGTCTATATACACAAAGTAGCACTATTCAGTATTGTAAAAAGAAGGCAATCCTGTCATTTGTGACAACATAAATGAACCTGGAGGACATTATGCTAATTGAAATATGCCAGACAGAGAAAGACAAATAACACATGGTATTCCATTTATATATGGAATCTAAAAAAAAAAAAAAAAAGTTGAACTCATAAAACAAAGTAGAAAATTGGGTTCGTTAGAAGTTAGGGGTTGGGAATAGGGAGAGGTTAGTAAAAGGGTACAAATTTTCATTTATAAGATGAATAATGTCTGAGGGTCTAGTATATAACCCAGTGACTATCATTGACAACACTGTATTGTATAATTGAAATTTACTAAGAAAAAAGAACTTAAATTTTCTTATTTAAAAAAGGTAAAAGTGAGGTGATGGATGAGTTAGTTAACTAAACAAGGGGCAGTCCTTTCACAGTGTATAAGTATGTCAAGTCATCATGTTGTACATTTTAAATATCTTACAACTTTATTGTTCTGTTGTATGTCAAAAGCTGGGGGGAAAAGGAGAGCTCCTTGATGATCAGCAGGAGAGAATTATCTAAGGTTATCATAACTTGTAAATCCAAATCCCTTTTTAAGGGCATAACAAGCAACTTTTGTATATTATAGAATTCATTTTCTCCAGTCCAGTTAAATCTCAATTCTTCATCATGTTACTTATTTTAAAAAATCGATAAGTTCTTAAATCCAAATTACCAAAAATTAGTAATACTTAGAATAGGTAATATCATATTACATTTTATTAATTAGTACTCTAGTCAATCAACCTTGGCCTCCTCTATCCACAGACATGCATGCATATGCTTATGTATATATTCATGTACATAAATACATTTGTGTGTATATCCCAAGGCAATCTACAGATTTAATGCAATCCCTATCCAATTACCCAGGACATATTTCACAGAACTAGAAAAAATCAATAAAATTCATATGGAACCATCAAAGACCTAGAATTGCCAAAGCATTACTGAAGAGAAAGAAAGAGGCTGGAGGAATAACTCTCCCAGACTTCAGACAATACTATAGAGCTACAGTCATCAAGACAGCATGGTATTGGTACCAAAACAGACATATAGACCAATGGAACAGAATAGTGAGCCCAGAAATGAACCCACAAACTTTTGGTCAACTCATCTTTGACAAAGGAGGCAAGGATATACATTGGAATAAAGACAGTCTCTTCAGCAAATGGTATTGGGAAAACTGGACAGCAGCATGTAAAACAATGAAGCTAGAACACTCCCTTACACCATATACAAAAATCAACTCAAAATGGATTAAAGACTTAAACATAAGGCAAGATACAATAAACCTCCTAGAGGAAAACATAGGCAAAACATTATCTGACATACATTTAAAAAATTTTCTCCTAGAAGAAATAAAAGCAAGAATAAACAAATGGGACCTAATGAAACTTACAAGCTTCTGCACAGCAAAGGAAACCAGAAATAAAACAAGAAGAAAACCTACGGAATGGGAGAAAATTTTTGCAAGTGAAACCGACAAAGGCTTGATCTCCAGAATATATAAGCAGCTCATACGACTCAATAAGAAAAAAATAAACAACCCAATCCAAAAATGGGCAGAAGACCTAAACAAGCAATTCTCCAAGGAAAACATACAAATGATAAATAGGCACATGAAAAATGCTCAATATCACTAATTATCAGAGAAATGCAAATCAAAACTACAATGAGGTATCACCTCACACCAGTCAGAATGGCCGTCATTCAAAAATCCACAAATGACAAATGCTGGAGAGGCTGTGGAGAAAGGGGAACCCTCCTACACTGCTGGTGGGAATGCAGTCTGGTGCAGCCACTATGGAAAACAGTGTGGAGATTCCTCAAAAGACTAGGAATAGACTTACCATATGACCCAGGACTCCCACTCCTGGGCTTGTATCCAGAAGGAAATCTACTTCAGGATGACACCTGCACCCCAATGTTCATAGCAGCACTATTTACAATAGCCAAAACATGGAAACAGCCTAAATGTCCATCAACAGGTGACTGGATAAAGAAGAGGTGGTATATTTATACAATGGAATACTACTCAGCTATAAAAACCAACAACATAATGCCATTTGCAGCAACATGGATGCTCCTGGAGAATGTCATTCTAAGTGAAGTAAGCCAGAAAGAGAAAGAAAAATACCATATGAGATCGCTCATATGTGGAATCTAAAAAACAAAAACAAACAAACAAAAACAAAGCGTAAATAAAGGACAGAAATAGACTCACAGACAGAGAATACAGACTTGTGGTTACCAGAGGGGTGGAGGGTGGGAAGGGATAGACTGGGATTTCAAAATTGTAGAATAGACTACACTGTATAGCACAGGGAAATATACACAAAATGTTATGATAACTCACAGAGAAAAAAATGTGACAATGAGTGTGTATAAGTCCATGAATAAGTTAAAAATTGTGCTGAACACTGGAATTTGACACAACATTGTAAAATGATTATAAATCAATAAAAAATGTTAAAAAAAGAAATGCTTTAATTAGCAAAGCTAAAAAAAAAAGAAAATTGCAAGAGAATATATAAAGAAAAAGAAAATTGAAAGACACTGGACTTAGAGAGTTATTGTCACTACATCTAGTGAGAGAGTACAGCTGAGTTGGTAATTAAACAGCCACACTCCCGCTGACAGATCTGCAGCATCCCAAGAATATGACTAGATCTAGACTCACACGGAAAACCACCACTAAATAGGCTTACTTCAGACAGACTCAGTCTCTCCACCTAGAAAGTGCAAATTATAAAATCTGGACTAAGAGGAGTCATGAAGCACCCAGTCTTAATCACACAGTATGCCCAGGATAGAAGCTAAAAGGATATCGTATATTTTAATGCATTCACTCGTCAGATCACAAGCTGAGTCTTTACAGAAATTGATTGACACTATTAGGATATATGGCAGTATACTATAATGGGATGTACAGCATCTCATAATAATAATGTTTGATGATGTCTTTTAATAATGTTCCAGTGGTATTTCTGGCTCAAGGAATGTCAATCAAGATCAATTCCCTCTGCCATTTCTAGAAAACAACTAAAATTCAGAATGACCAATAATACCAAATAGTGCAAGAATAGTAATAGTACATATTGCTACTACTAGTAAAAGATTCGCTTCTTATAAGCTCACTGAATTCCACACAGTTCCCAATAATAGAAATCATATTACTGCTATTAAAACCTAGATACACATAGTGATTATTTGTCCACAGAGCCCAATTTCCATTTATGGATGTTATTCTGCTCTGCATTATACTTTCATGGAAGTACGGAAAAGTAAAATTCCCAATTTGGATGGAAACTTATGCTAAGGGACAGTATTTTACACTTAATCCAAGATCAAACGAGATCAAAGAAAACTATTATTTGTGAAACGACAGCCCTAAAACAAATTTAAGTCCCTGGCCAATACCTTTACTCCAAGTACATCCCCACCAACTCCTTTTTGACTGAAAATTCCAGAAATTTTCCTACATAGTTTGCTGCCATTTTTTGTTCCTCCAAGACAACAGGTAGCTACAAGTTTATGGTCATAGTGGGAATTCACACTAGCCAAATTAATGCCAGAAGACGCAATGATATGTATCACTGCCTTAAGCCAATTGGTTGCTAACATAGTCTCTGAGCAATAATTTTGTTCCATGATTTTGAAGCACTATAGCAAATTCTCCTTGGGCCTCTGACAATGTGAAAAAGGACCACAAAAGACAAAATCAGGGCTATATTTTGTCCTGCCACTTAAAATTCCTCCATATTGATCTCACTGTTTACCTGTCTTTCTAGTTAGGATCTTGTTGATTTTTTGCCTAAACCGTCTCTGAACAAATTTCTTCCTCAAAAGATGCATTCTCTACTAGCCTGAGTTTTGTCTACAGCCTTCCTCTGACCTATAATGCTATAAATCAGGACTCATATTCTATGTCTTGATCCCAAGGCCACTTTGACAACAAGCTGTTGAAACTCCCCAGGACTGACCAAACCTTCTGCCTCTCCTACCTGGACTTTCATTGGCCTTTTGGTCTCAAACTTTAGCAATTTACATTTTGCCAGTGATGCTTTGACATTAGCAAGCAGTCATCATCTTGACCCTTTCCTTCTCACCACTATCTCCTATAATAACATGTTAATATCATTTTCCTTATAGGGCAGCTTGAATTTGTTCAGGTGTTCCAATAATGTACTTTCCTCAAATCATAATCTTGTCTTTGGCCTAATGAAGATAAACTCTCCATAGAGTGTATTTTCTACAATGGGAATTCAGTGACATATTTAATACTCAGATATCTTACTTAGTTGGCATATTGACATTAATTAAAAAATCAAATTTTGGTGACTTTGACACCACCACTCACTACTGCCTTTTGCTAAGCCCATTCACAAAGGGCATCATCCTTTGAATTTGCAATCTCTAGGTTAATGATGAGGATAAGAAAGACCAACATGCTCTGCTTCATCTTCCCCACCCCCTTAAATTCAAGTATCTGCCAACTGTGTCTGAGGAAATCCAGAACAAACAAAGAAGTAAGGGGAAGACATTAGAGAGAGCAAATAAATGAGGATAAGATGGTGAAGAAAAGAGCTCTCAATTCATTTCAAGACTTCTATCATTATGGTAACCCCAGTTAACTCTGAAAAAGAGTATCTGTTTATCTATCTATCTATCTATCTATCTATCTATCTATCTATCTATCTATCATCTTACTGAAGTATAATCAGTTACAATGCATCAGTTTCAGTGTGTCATTTCTGGTGTACAGCATAATGTCTCATACATATACATATATGTATTCACTTAATTAAACAGAATTAAAATGTTATTAAGACATATTTCCTCAGAAATTGGAAGGCTGCCTAAACCTGCATCTTTCACTAATTCAGTTATTATTTTTTAGCATTTTAAAAAGCAATTAAGCCATATTTCCTCAAAAGAAACCTTACAGGTAACCACAACAAGATTTTCTGGTTGAGTAAAAGTGGAAGGCACTGTTTCATTAGCTTTTTTCCTGACAACTCTGCCGTATCTCCTGAGAAAATCTTGATTGTCTCTACTTTCTTTGCCTTTATCTTTAGGTGTTTGCCAGTGTCTAATATGGGCCTACTGCTCTGACTTACATTACAGTTGCCTTAGTTGGCTTCTTAATCTGTTCTGTAGCCTAATTCTCACCTGGACTTTCTTTGGATCACCAAAGTGCTAGTTAATAAACATAGTCTCTAACTGTCATTCATTTTACCAAGGTTTAAATTTAGAGTCCATTTCCTCATCACATGACCCTCAAATTTAGCTGAATTCAGTGTGTGTGTGTGTTTGTACATGTGTGTGAGAGAGAGAGAGAGACATGGGAAAGGAGTCATTACAACACAAGGGAATTACGTGATTCAATCTATGTACAATTGAGAGCAACTAAACATTTTACCAAGTATCTTGTTTTCAGTAATAAAAATTGAGATAAAAGGGCTTTTTGTGTGAGGATTTATGTTAATCTGGCTAGGAGTTGGGTGGTGTTTAATGTTTGCTCTAGCTACAGGTACAAAAGTCTTCATTGGTGGTGTAGTGATGAGGACAGCTGCCTTCCAAAGTCTTCAAATTCCTCTAGTGTACTTGCTTTCTTCTCCCCTCTTGATGACTGTAGGTTTCCTAAGTCCTTCTCCTCTGAAAAAGCCTCTTACAGTTCTTTTAGCTGTAATCCATTACTAGACTGTGGCTCTCTTAGTGTGATGAACAGTGAGAACTCAAACATCTCTCTTCTAACACTTCTGCTTCTTTGGCTCCTACTGACAAGGTGCCAATTTAGACCACAACATAAAAGTCATTTTTTTGGAACCGGCAGTGCACTTCAGGACATTCACACAAAGAGAAATGACTATGTGTGGCAGCCACCCAAGCCCTAACTCTCCTGCTGAATATATGTGCGGATTCTCTGGAGAGGATGGAAAAGGGCCTTCCCACTGCAGTTTCCTGATGTGGAAGAGCTCCACTCCACCACTTCTTGTTGCTGGGGTACCTTCTGGCAGTGGGTATCCTTCTTGGGTGAAAAATTAAGATGGCAGAGCCCAGCTGTCTTTCTCAGTGTTTATCTGACTCTATCCAATTTTAAATGGAAGTGTGAGGAGGAGTGTAGCTTCCTTCACTCTTGACTCCACTAACTCTTTTCTAGTCCTTTTCTTCTGTTTAACTAACATGGAGCAAGTCAGGAAGTCTGCTGGCCAAACAGAAATGTCTCTTGAGGTCGTCCTTGTTCAGTCACCTTGAATTCTGCAAGCCTCCAAGGCTTCAGTCTCCTACCTCTTCGGTTCTCCTTTCCTACTGATTTGAGTTTGGGGTGATGTTGAGGGTTGAGGACAATTTCTGGTGCCTCTTGAGCCCAAAAGAAAACAGAACAGCATTTGACTCCACTGCTGCAACCTCTCTGAACTTAGGATTTTTGGTGCTTACCGCCTTCAGTGGTCAGCTGTGGTCCTTAATTATAATTCAGAGAGAAACAGAAAAATATAATAATCTTGTTATGACTATAAAATGAAAGGCTTTGCTGGTAGTTGATTTTTTTTTTCTTTTTAAGCAATTTCTGATTCTTGAGAAATATATAATAAATGATTCTGTTTTAAACAAATTCCTCTGAAATGTAATTTCTCTCACAAAGTCAAAGCATCTATAATTTGATCTGCCCTTTTTCGTAGATACCATTTAACTTTATCTTACTAACATGCAAGAATCAAGAGTCCACATTTTGTAAAGGTCTGAAAACATTCATCTTAATTTTAAGGACACATTTTCTAAATCTTTTGAAATCTCAAAAGCCTTTCAGCAGTAATTATTCACTGGCAGATCAACATTCTGTAATCATCTTATTCAGAGCATTGAATGCAAATCCAGATGAGTGGTTGCAACAATACTTAATAATTTATGAACTGTAAAGAAAATAAACCATGGACATTCAATCTGTCAGTGGTCTGGTTAAGAGAGTAGCCTAATGAACCACACATAGAGCCTGGAGTTTCACCTTCTCTAATCAGTGAAGTGACCTTGATATAATCTCTGTATCCATTTTCTTGTATATCAAATGACCAAATTCTACTGGAAAAGGAAGGGAGAACTATCCAGCTAACAATAGAAAATCATTCTAACTAACCAAAACACAAAACACTGTTAAAACTGTAACTAGAAAGCAGAGTATAGAGAGTAAAGCCTTATTCACTTAAAAAAAAAAAAAAACTATATAAAAAACACATATTCATTAACAAAATTGTAGACCTGGCTATATCACTGACTCTTAAACATTTCATGTGTTTTCCAAAAGCAAAATAAGATTACTTCAATATCAATCTCCACAATCACATTTGGAATGATTTAGTACCTTTTCAATAGTGCTTTACACACAAAGAACGTTCATTTACCTTTGTCTAAATCATAGAGAAAATCTGATACTTAGGGATCACTTTACAGAATCTTAATTCTCTCTTACAGTAAATGAAGTTCCATTTGTCCACTTAAAATGCTGAATTTTTAATATGTCCCTCTGCTCTTCCTCTGTCTCCTTTTTCCTTTAGCCCAGAGAGTTAAGTTCACATCTAAAAATCCATTAACTTCCACAATATGCCACAGGATAGGAGTGGTTTCAGCAGGAGGCAGAAACAAGGAATTCTTGTCCTACCACTGCCAAATGTAAAGATAACTTCACAATTTTATCTTTTCTCACCATGTATATGTCACGTGATTTAAGTTCACTCACATGTTACCTTTCCTTTTTCCAAATGAAAGTTTGAGTTTAACCTGAACTCTCTGCTATAGACAATCTTTCTTTTTCCCTCCGGTTTTTAAATTGAAGTATAGTTGATGTACTATATTGATGTAATACAATGCTGTATTAGTTTCTGATGTACAGCATATTGACTCAGTTATACAAATATATATACATATTCCTTTTCATATTCTTTTTCATTACAGGTTACTACAAGCCATTGAATATAGTTCCCTGTGCTGTACAGTAGGACCTTGTTGTTCATCTCTTTTGTACATAGTGGTTTGTATCTGCCAGCCCCCAACTCCTAATTTATCCCTCCTTCCCCCGCCCACCCCCAGTAGTCATAAGTTTGTTTTCTATGTCTGTGAGTCTCTTTCTGTTTTGTAAATAAGTTTGAGATAATCTTTCTTAAAATAGCAATTTCAGACAAGTCTCCACCAAGTAAAAACTGAAGGAAGCTTGTTAGGGGAGAATTTGGGAACTTGAATTCAAACATAATAGTGTTTTTGAAGAGAAATGTGAAATAGTATTTTCACAGGTTTTTTAAAGTAGTTATAGAAAATGATTTAAATTTTAATAGGTACTTTGAAGTGCACATTTTTCATTTAATACTAAATCATGCAAACAGTTCCCCAAAAATGTGTATAAATTTTTATTTTTAAAAAATTGAGAAGAGATTAATAAAGTGAGAAGAGTAAAAATAGCTATTATGTAATTAGTGCTTACTACATGAGAGCTACTCCTAACATTTTCCATATTTTATGTTATTTAATCCCGACAATAACAGACGAGGGAAGTTACCATTTCCAGATGTTAAAATGTTAGCTCGAAGAGGTTACATGACTTGGAGAAAGAGCAGAGTCAGGAATTCAATCTAGTTACCCCTCACTCCAAAGCCTGTTTGTCCTAAACACTCTTTAAATATGTTTGTGAATAAATATTGTTTACAAACAAATTTCAAGAGCACAGATGTTTAATAAAGATTTTAAAAACGTTTCTCTTGTAGACCTAAACTTTAAGTTAGGTAATACAAAATAAGAGCACTAACACAACTTAGAGTACTTGGTGTATTATTGCAAAACACGTTCTTTTCTCTTCAAAGAGAGATCCCTAGCATCATTGATAATAGTAAGAAAAACCAATAAATTTGTCTTGGAAGAAAAATAAAACCTTTTACATCACTTAATGCTTAACATTCTTTTCTCATCTTGACAAATTAATAAGCTTACTGTGCAAATACATGTAGTCAAAATAGGGTATGTTTTAGTCAAAACCTCAAAAATATCCAGTGGCCTAATTTTCATCTTATAAGTGAAATTCCACAGCCAGTCCTCAATCTTTCTTAGTATCGCTGACATACTGCTGAGATACAGAAAGCCTTTTCATTGCTACTATTAATATTGCCAAAGGTATGTAAAACAGACAAATGTTAAGTGTGTTTTCTCCTCCCCAGTCCTGTAGCAAGAAGTATCCATTTGAAAAGACATTTTCAGGTGGTATTATAAAGGTTTACAAAGTATGCCCTTTCCATACAAAATGGGAAACTATGCCTGTTTTTGAAAATCCTTGCATCACAATAAATGAATTTTTGCTTGAGTGATGAGACAACCTTTTACTTTTCTTTATGATGGAAATTACCTGGAGATCATGTTAACTCCATCTAACTGTAACAAGTAAGTGATTAAAAGAAAAAAGGAGTCATCTGTCAGATTCCACATACAGCCTAGTTGTGTGTGTGTGTGTGTGTGTGTGTGTGTGTGTGTGTGTTTTTAATAACACACTTCTCTGTTTCATTTTCCAAAGTTGTTAAAATTATATAGAACATATCTGGAAGGGAGAGCAGAGATAACTCAGGAGGGGCAGTTTCAGTAGACACTCGGGGTATTTTTTCGTGAATTAGGTTTGCAGTAGAACCTCATGCCACTAAGCCTAGGAACCCGATTCAAATCCTCCATGAGAAGACGCTCAGAGAATAACAGTCTCGAACAAATTTGATTTGTGACATAATCAAACCAAATGTCTTTTGTTTCCCACTGTTCCTTTAAAATGTATTAGTGGAAGTAATCATCTCTTGCGTCTGGATTAAACATGGGGAGGCCCCATGATTTTATGGTTTTCCTCTTCTGTCACAGGCAGTAGAACATGCAGTTTTACAGGGTCTAAAGCTTAGTTTAGGGAGACTTCCCTAAGGAAATGGACACTGAAATGCAATCACACTAAAAATGAGTATTTATCCAGGAGGAAAAAAGAAAGCATAAGATCTTGTACATCTCTAGAAATGTTTAAATACTGCTCACATCACAACTCTGCCTCCTCCTACTATATTTGTATCAATTACTTTCCTGAAACACATATGTAATATTTGTTCCTTACTTTTTTGGGCAAAATGCTCTTTGATTACTTTCTCATTTCAATAATATTATGATGTCATTTTCTCATAATAATACACATCAGTTTTTATCTTGATTTAGGAAAAAAAGATTCATACTTTTTATTTTAGAAAGTTTCTTTAGCTTCATATCTGTATTAAATTTTTAAGATAATTTTATTTGGGGGAAACTTCTATCAGATTTGTTTTATGAGCTGTCAGACGTGGAAGAATTTCCCACAGACCAACTTCTGAGTCTGTATGTTATAAGCTTTGCTTCTTCTTCCACTACCCATATATTTTTGGTGCCAGTCACAGCATGAAAACACTGAAGGCACAATATGATGTGTGGCTCTGCACCTCTGTGGAATGGTGCCAGATGAGTTTACGCACTGGGCAGCAGGGGGGTTGCTGGGAGCCCTTTCTACACCTGGGTAGCCAGCAGTACATGAACTATGCATGGAAGTGAGTGAGAACATCGATATATTCCATGAAACCCAAATGCAAGTATCCTCAACTCAACTTCTCCGAGGCTGGATCCTAAAGTGCCCATGGTCACATAAAAGCCACTTAACTGGAAGGCAAGTGTGGTAACAGGAAGTCAGAATGGAAATAAGCAGCTATGCTGATTGTGGTTAAAATATCATTTGCAAAATTTATGAAAACCAGTGGTCAAGTGACCATGTTGCTAGAGCTGAATCCAAGCTCCTGGCAATGAGGGGCCCTGATGCTGGCGTTAGTGTCTCAGTAAATATGCCTCTGCGCTTAGTTTTAATAGTACCACGGGTGGTGTGCTGAGACCAGCTAATAGGCTTGGGAGACCCAATTATGCTCCTCTCTCCCCAACTCCGGTTTCAGTGACTTCGTATTTATAGATAGAAACTAGCCAGGGTGGGGAACTTAAACCACAGAAAAGGGCAAATGCCACAAATCAAGGCTTTATTTGTGGAGGAACCACTTGTTATTAACCAATACAGTGCTTGTCCTACTGTCACTTCTCTCGGGCTGTGCACAGACAGAGGAGGGAGCGTTACTAGGGCACAGGAAGAAGGTGGCTGTCTGCAAGCCAAGGAGAAGCCTGTGCGGAAATCAGACCTGCTGACACCTTGATATTGAACTTTGAGCCTTTGGAACCATGAGAAAATAAATATTCTGGGGATTAGGACAGGATTTCTTTGGGGAAGAGAAGGCATTATTCTACCTACCACAGAGGTCATCAAGTTAGGTCATAGTCAAGAGTTTTGATTTTCTATGTATTCTGACCTTTGTTTGAATTCCAGGTCAGTAACAAAATACTTCTGTGAACTTGGGCAGGTTGCTTAATCTTTCTAAGTCTTGAGTTTACTTTAAATGGGAAAGTAATAATGCCTACCTTACAGGTTGATAGAGTTAGGTAAGAAGGTGTTTATAATATTCCTGGCATAGTGTCTGCCGTATAGCAAATGCTCAACAAATTTCAGCTATTATAATATTTATTGTCAATAACTGAATAAATTATCTTTTTCTCATATCTTCAACCATTTTACAATCAGTGTTTAAGTATCCCTTGACACCAGTCCATCCTGAGCACTAGAGTGGACCATGTTGACTCCAGACTTTCCTCAAAGCTTTAACAGGAGTCCAACATCACTGCTATTTCTGATTAGATATCTCACAGTAAAGCATATGTTCTCATTTATTTGGGTGATAAAAGTTCCCTCAGAATTCCTAATTAGGAAATGTTAGCCATGATAGAAAACAATATGAATTTCCCACCCATTTCTCAGCTTAACCAGAAAGCCCTACTAAGCAAACATCTTCAAAGGCAATTCTGGTTAAGCTTCCTTTTAAGCTTTTCTAGGATCACGTCAGCCTAATGCCTGTGGTCCATCTGCATTCTAACAGTATCTCATAACTTCCTTCACATTTTTGTTATGTCTTATTAATGAATTCATTTATCCACTACTTTCCCCTGAAACACACACACATACACACACGCACACACATGATTCTGCTCCTAACCAGCCTAGTCAGAGTGGTAGCACTTGTGATGCTCAGTCACAGATTGTTGGAATACAAAATTAGGTAAAGAACATGAGCACATTTTGAAGACTATAGTGTGTTCCGTAAATGTAAGACATCATGTTGTTCATTGCTGATAACTGTCTTGTTAATGGAGCTTTGACACGTTGAGGTGGCTAAGTGTGACTCTACCTCACCACATGTATATACACTTCTCCTAAAACATTTTTATGATGGAAAAGACTCTGTTGTACGCCTGGAAGAAGATTGTCTCAGTTATCATTTGGAGTAGAAGACAAATTAAGAAGGTCTTTGAAGCAATGTTATACTTAAACCCAGGGCATTCTTCCCATGGCTATGGTCTCCATAGAAGTTAAAGGAAATCCAGTAATAATGTATGCATTTTGGTCTACGTATTTCTTGCCACAATATTTCATTGTTCACTCTTATTCCAAATTAAATGCAGAACTAAATATAGGTACACTATTGCCTGCTATTCCTTCCTTTTATAGTGTCCCTCTTATCTATCTAGTAAACACAACTTTCATATATAAGACTACCTGTCTTGTGAAGGCTTTTCTGATTTCATGGATAGTGAGTTTTTAAAATATTTACTAATGCCAAGTGCTAGTATGTGCCTGCCTTGGCAGGAAACTAAACAGATAATGTTCTCATTCTCATAATGCTTAAATGTCAGTGTGGATATAAATAGTTCAAGAAAAAAAGTTTGAGTTTATATTATATATATGCATGTACATATCTAGATAGATAGATATAAATGTTATAAGAAAAAATAGAGTAGAATAAGGTGCTATAGTCCCAGGCGGTGTTGGGTAAGTTTTCTTAATGGGAGTGCCATTTGAGGATAGTCTAAGTGGAGATTTGAAAGAGCCAAGTAATAACCTGAGGAAGAATATGCTTGATGGGGAAAAAAATGGCAAATATTCTCAAGCGGGCAGGGAATACATGTGGCATGTATTCGGGATAGCAAGGGCACCAGTGTAAGTGAATGAGGGAAGGAATGGTTGAAGATAAATTGTAGAGATGGTCAACTTTCAGTTTATTTAGCCTTGTAGGTTGTGATGAGGATTTAGCGTTTTATTATAAATGCAACTGAATTCTAAATGTGGCAGAATGATATGATAGTACCTACATTTTTAAAAGATTACTCTAGGTGTTTTGTGTAAAAAGTGGTTGATGAGGAGTGCAAGAGTAGAATTAGAGGACCCAGGGAGAGTTTTATTGCAGGAGCTCTGATGAGAGATGATGGCAGCTTAGTCTTTGGTTTTAGCAAACGGTAACAAGCAGAAAAATTTTGGATTTATTTTAAAAATAGATCCAAAAACATGTGCTCTCAGATCAGATATGAGGGGTGACAGAATATAAGGTGTTAAGGATAATTCCAAGTATTCTGAATATAAAGCTGAAAAGTTGCAGTTGCCATTTGTTGTGATAGGAAGTCCACGAGACATAGATAAATAATTTTCCAAGTTAGTATAAGGAACAAGTCAGGTTTGGAGCAGACATACATTGCTTCAGACAGTCTAGAGTTGCCATTTACCAAGATGGGGAAGGACTTTAGTGTAATCGAGAGTCCACTATTGGATATTAAGAGCTTGAAATTCTAACAGATGTTCAGTTGCAGGCAACTATCAGGAGTAGGTTAAATACAAAGAACTGGATTTCAGGGGGAGAAAAGTTCTGTGTTAGAGTCAAACCTTCGAAAGTTGTCAGTGCAATTTGATATTTAAATCCACACGACTGGATGAGATCATCTAGGACATAAATGTAAACAAAGAAAATAAATTTTTCAAGGACTGAGACAATTTATTTTGATGAGCATATTGAAGCCCAGACTAATTAAGAGATTTCCTTTAGTTCAGCTAATGATCTCCAGGGCCAGGACTAGAAATGCAATCTCCTTCATCTTCAGTCTGTGTTCCTCCCAATAAACTTGCCCCTGGTTTGGGTGAAAATGTAAATATATGTTTCCTGTGTGAACACATATTAACACACACAATAATAAATCCTAAGACACGCATGTAGCTTTGGATATATCCAAGTATGTGGATTCCCAAAGGTATCCTTCACCTCAGAGCCCCATGCAATCAACAGTCATTGTGCAGAGCAGATAAACACATTCTAAGATAATAAGCCATCATCATACTGCACCTGCTGCCAAAAGAAAAGGGCAGTCATCTACCACAGCTCCCAAATAAAAATCTTGAAATGAAAGGTGTAAAGTCCATTGCATCACAGAAATAAAATAATCTTACTCGTGTCTCTTTCAGCAAAATGATCACTCTCTCCTTGTACTACAGTGAAATTAATTGCATATCTCACCTACTAGATAGGGAATTCCTGAGCAGCAGGGATCTTTTGTTGTAGATATCTGTACCCTCCTGATTAGAAAATGGTATCTAGCTGATTTTCAACAAATGGGTTTTGAAAGAAGAAAAAAGGAAGATTAAAATATTGCGCTACTAATGCCATTTGCAACATGGATGGAAATAGAGATCGTCATTGTTAGTGAAGGAAGCCAGAAAGATAAAGAGAAATACCATACAATACCACTCATATATGGAATCTAAAATAAAAAGACACACATCAACTTATTTACAAACAGAAACAGACTCAGAGACATAGAAAATAAACTTATGGTGACCAGGGGGGAAAGGGTGGGAAGCGATAAATTGGGAGTTCGAGATTGGCAGATACTAACTGCTATATATAAAACAGATTAAAAAAACAAGTTTCTTCTGTATAACACAGGGAACTATAGTGAATATCTTGTAGTAACCTTAATGAAAAAGAATATGAAAATGAATATATGTATGTATATGTATGATTGAAACATTATGCTGCACACCAGAAATTGACACAACATTGTAAACTGACTATAATAAAAAATAGAGGAAAATGTTGTGCTATTAACATTAAGAAGCATGGGAATTAGACTCATAGACATAGAATACAAACTTGTGGTTGCCAAGGGGGCAGCGGGTAGGGAGGGATAGACTGGGATTTCAAACTTGTAGAATAGACAAACAAGATTATACTGTACAGCACAGGGAAATACATACAAGATCTTATGGTAGCTCACAGAGAAAAAAATGTGACAATGAACATATATATGTTCATGTATAGCTGAAAAATTGTGCTGTAGGGTGGAATTTGACACAACATTGTAAAATGATTATAATTCAATAAAAAATGCTAAAAAAAAAAAAAAAAGCATGGGACTTGAGAGAATTTGTTCCTCAACCCTCATGTGTTCTGAGAGAGCTGTTTCAGTTAGGTAGGGGAGCAGGAAAAGATGGCCCTGAGAAATAGAAGGGGAAAAGAAGGGTGGTGTGGAAGAAAGAGTAAGCTCAGGACAAGGGGAACCTGAAAACTCATCAATAAACAAGAAAAACCCAGTCAACAAGAAGAGTTTAAAGATGTAAACACAGACCACAGATGTCTCAAAGACTGGAGGAGATTGGAAATAGAAAGGTTAAAGAAGGTTGGTGCACAAAGTAGTTGGACTTGCAAGAGCAGGGGAAAATTTTCTCATGAAACAAGAGGGAAGTAAGTAGGTGAAGAAAATGTTGATGTGGAAAACTATTCAAAGAGAAAGGTGAACTTAATAACAGTGAGATGGGAAACAAGGTCATTCTCTGAGAGTAAAGAAGATGCTGGTGTGTTCGGATAGCATGAGAATTCTCAGAAAGTATTAAAACAGCCATTGTGAGAAGTATGATAGAAAGTCCAGAGGAGATGGACGGATGGCTTTCAGAGTTAGAATAAAGGATGAGAACAGTATGAATTTGAAGTTGTAACAACATTGCTTCAAAGTTTTTAGTGAAACAGTTTTACTAGTACTAATTTTGTAAAGTATTTATGCAAGTATAATAGAAAATAATTCCCAATATGAATAGATAATTCACTGAGTGTTTAATACAAACATATCACTTCTTGGGTAATTTACTATGTGCTGGGCTCTAATCGAAGCACTTCTCAGGAAATAACTTACTGTATCCTCCTTCAAATTCTACGAGGTAGAATTTATTATCATCTCCATTTTAGATATGAATAGTTGAGGCATAGAAACATTAAGCTTTCTAATCAAAGCAAACAAATTGGTCAAGCATTGAATTGGAGTTCAGATGCCAGGCTCTTAAACAGAGTATGAGTCATTGACCAAAAATAAGTCAATTTGTGTGAGTGTGTGTATGTGTGCGTGTGTATGTGAACCCTTCTTTTTTTCTTGTCAGGCTTGTGGTGGCAAGAAAAATGAAAGCTGTAGGACCGTAAGACGAAAGATACGAAATGAGAGGGCAGTGTTTCTGAAAAGTGGAAAATTTCAAGTGAGAAAAATACACATAGTGACTTAAGAGATGAGAAAAAATCCAGAAATATGTTGGGTCAACATACTTCACGTGGGTAAAGCAACAGTATCTTCGGTAAAGGGAAAATCTTTGAAAAGAAGTCTTTTTGTTTAAAACGATAATGGGCAGTAAAGTTCACAATCTAGAAATATTGTCAGGTTAAAAGTGAACCTCTGTCAGGATTATGAGGAGATGTGTATAAACTAAAAGAATAATTAATTAAAGAATAAGTGTATTTTTTTAATGTTTTGGAACAGTTTGGGAGAAAGCCATTCACTCTCACTCATGCATTCCTTTAATTCATTTAATACTTGTGTTTGTGCTTAGAAATCGCCTCACTATTCTACACAATTTGATTGTGGGTAGTTGGGGGATGAACATAGACAAATTTGGTTTATTGACTTTAGATGGCATCTACATAACTCTACCCATGAAGCGCTTGGTTAAAGGAAAAGTTGGTTGGTTAAACAGGAAAATGGATAATTACTACCATCTTAGGTAAGAAAGAATGTTTAAAAAAAAAAAATGGGTTTCTTGGCTTGTGCTCCGGAGACCTGTATCCAGTGGGGCTCTCCTACCTACTGGCATGTGCAGACTGCTTAGCACCTGTGGGCCTCGGTGTTACCATCTGTGCGGTAAGAGTTGATCTTTGAGACCCTGTCTAGTTCTAACAGCCAGCGAATATCTAATGTTAAGATTGTAACCCAAAACACAGACTGTCATGATGGCTACCTGAGGACAAGGACTCCCTTCCTGACCAAACTTGAGGCAGGCTCTTCTGAGCCCTGTTCTTTACTGGCCTTGGCCTACTGAGCCCAATTTATACAGAAACTTCCATCTTGTTACCTAATCAAGTTCCTCTTAGTAATTTTTCACCACTACCTCCCTCACTCTGTGCACTGACCATAAATCCTAGCAATTCTTGCCATTTTAGAAGTTGAGCTTAGTTCTATACTGAAGTCTCTCTCTTCTACTGCAATAGCTCAAATATAATCTGACTTTCTGTTTTTAACAAATGTCCAGTACAAATTCTCTTTGATTCTGAAGATACCAGAAACTGATCTTGACATCTATAAGATGTAAAAATTTGGTGAACATAAAAATACAAGACAGAATATATGGAATCTGATTTCTTCAGTAATAACAGATTAAATTAAATTAATTTTTAATTTTTTTAATTAATTATTTTTGTGGGGGGAGGTAATTATGTCTCTTTTTTTAAGAGGACATATCAGGGATTGAACTCAGAACCTCATGCATACTAAACATGCACTCTGCCACTTGAGCTATATACCCTCCCGTCTTAAATTTTAAAAGTAGTGTGTTTGTGTGTGTGTGTGGGTGTGTGTGTGTGTGTGTGGAGAGAGAGAAAGAGAGATTGAAAGAGAGAGACAAAGAAAGACTGGTTTTTAAGATAGAATCACTGTGTACATTTTTTTTTTTCTGGAAGGAAGGTACGGAATTATCTGTTTTCCTAAAAGGTTGTATGTACTAATCATTGTAGAGAGTTCCTTTTTTCCTCCCTTTAAAATAAGACTAAACTGTGTCTGTGTTCTAGCATTCTGATTGGTAAATGGTATGTTCCTTTATCATATTTGGAGTTATTTAGATATTTTTATATATTTGGAGTTATCTAAACATTATTTTGAATAGGCTGTGCTGCCATTTTTAGATAATGGATAAAATCTAATTCCTAATAGTGCTAAGCTCCTGTCTCAAGAGGAATAACCTGTTCTGGCTTCACTGGGATTTTATGAATCATATTTATTATCATAAGATGTATTTGAAAGTAAGAAATGTGTGCTTTCATTCATGATCTTGAAAGACATATTTGCTGTTATGGAGAAGGTTTGCAAACACATACATAGAAAACAAAGATTAATGCCTAAAAAATTTTGTTCTAAGAAATCATCTGAAAAAGACTTCACATGCATGAAATATTTCACAGGTATAATGGTAAAAATTGCCATGGTGATTACAAAGGTCATGACTATGGAAGAAGGACTTTTACCTTCCATGAGGACATTCTTAAACCTTTATTTCAGATAATACCTTACTTGAGATTATTGAATTTTTACATTCTTATACAGACCAATCATAATATAAGGACACCAAAAATTTTTCTAGTATTAAAGATATTAACAAAAAATATGAATATGTACTTCCTGAAACATCTGGGACTCATCCAAACTGTCACCTTGACTTATTCCTGATTTAAAGTGATGTGAATGAATAAATGGAAAGAAAACCTAATTCACATTGGAAAGGAAGGCTAGATATTCAAATGGCAACTAAAATACATTTATCACAGGATAATCAGTAAATGAAGAAATACATGTATATAAAATCATAAAAGGATATTTAAAATACAAAGTAGCATGCTTAAAATATTTATATGTAGTACTTATATATTTAAAATTCATAAATTCATTCTTTGATATTGAAATAACCTAAGAGAATAACTTGGAGGAAAAACGCACAGATCAATACAGATAAGACACATATGAAAACATCAACACTTAGTAAGTGAAATATAGCTAACTCAAACAACTATTAACAAGGTGATTTTCATTCACTTTTAGACTGTAATGAAGATCATTAGAACCTTGACTTTACTCAGTCGTAGGTCATGTTTCAAAATAGAAAAGGTCTGAATTTGCTTCACTATGACTTTTCATCAATCGTTTTTTTCTCTTTCTGAAACTTATCCTTTTCCTAAACTATTCTCCTTTCTCCTTTCTAAAAGCCAGCTAGCTTGTTGTTGACATGTCCCTACTAAACTTATATCTCCTAGGAGAGTTGCAATTTTAATAAGATTTTATGTTACAAAATTTTTTCTCTTTTTACACAAACTATTATTAAAACAATATAATAAAGAAGAAATTTGAAAATAAAACCAACTAAATAATAATCTCAACACAATAAGCCAACAGTTGCTTTTGTAATTTGTGCTGTTCTCTCATCTTTGACCATATATACACATAGTGTTCATATAATTTTGAACTCTGCTTGTTTTTCTTTTCTTACTTAATATTAAGATGTAAGATTTGGGGTTATTAAATCATTTCCCAGTGTTTCAACAATTTTCAAAATGCTGTAAATAGCATCTTAGAGATGTGAAGTTTTGCTTGGCTTTTGTATTTTTGATTAATTTAAAACTGTGTTTAAGGAACCAATGGATAGAACAGTTTTCAAGGTCTTCAGAATGATGATTCTGCTTTTCAAAAGCTTCGCACCACTTTACAATGCTACCAGTTAATGTATGAATGTACCAGTCTTACCCCAATCTCATTAACATTGGGTATTATGTTCGTTAATGTAATAGGTTTTAAATGTACCTTTTCAATGTTTTAATTTGCAAGTCTTTAATTAGTTGAGAACCTGTTCATGTTACCAGATGTTTGTTTTCTACCTGGAATTTTTTAAAATCAATTATCCACTCCTGGTATAGGTCCACTTCCCTGGTGGTATCGTGATGTTTTCATAACTTGAATAAGTACTTTGTATTTAAAACAGTATCTGTTTTTAATGTTTGGTGCATGTTATATGTACTTCTTGTTTTCTATATTTTTTACATTTATTTGTGCAAATGTATATGAGATTACAAGTGGCTTTAAACTTTTTTGACTATGGTCATGTAGGTACTGAGTGACATTTTGAAAAGCAGCTGGATTTTTCTGGCTCTGTTCAAAGTACATCAAATGGGCAGCATCTTGGCCTGCTTCTTTAGCATCTTTAGCCTCATAGATTCCAGTAATGGGCTCTTTTATGCAGGATGATGATACATGAATACCGCCAATAATAAAATGCATTCTAATAGAAATGTGTATTTAAATGAATAAAGGCCTTGTGATGATGTAGCAAAAATGGCCAAAGGACTGGGAAGGGAAATAACTGTAAACTTGTAAAATGTATAGCTTCTCAAATTGAATAGGATCAGGCAAAGGCAAGTAATAGTCTAATACCTGGAGAATGTAAGCAAAACCTAAAAGAATAGAACTCTAATGAGATGACCTGAAGAGAAATTTAACAAATATCAAATATTTTTATAGTCAGCTCAAATGCAGTATGTATACAACAGCTATTACTGATGTTTTGTTTGAATACCTTTCCAAACTTTTTTAGGACTAGAAGACAGAGTAACTCATTACAAGTCAGTGCCAAAATCAACACCTAGCTCAAAAACACACTATTTTTGTTTTGCTTTCAACCATGGTTCCAGGACTTCCCTCAAATTATCCAAAATATTTCAAAATTTTGAGTGGGAGTGGAGGCTAAAGTATAGTGGACAAATGCAAAGAGGCTAGAAAAAATAAACTCCAAAAAAGAGGGGGAAAAAAAAGAAACAATAAACAAGGGAAACATTCTTGCCATAGTTTCAATGGCTTGGCTAATTGGAAAATCAAGCGCAGTGAAACCTGCTTCTATGCACCTGGTGAATCCCACATACACCTCAAATCCCACAGCCAGAGAAGCAGTATTCATTTTATTTCCTCACTCTTCCTGATCTAAAACTAGGATTCATCTTGATAGCATCCAGATTTATTACGAAGTATTAATTAGTGAAGCTGTACTAACTTCATTGGTATTGTATGGTTTTCACTTTTTCCCCTCTGAGACGTTTATGTAAAGGTACTATACAATAAATAACACTTTTTACAAGTTCTCTTTGAAGAACAGAAAGACTTGATGTAACATCTGACTAACCTACATTCAGCAAAATTCTGGGTTTGAACTGAGTTGATTTCTGACTTACTTGCTAATGACCTCTATGACGCTATTAAGAAGACTTCTTTCTTCTTTCCTCTAAATGCTTCATATTTTAGTATTCTTTCACTTCAGTTTTTAAAAAAATCTTCCAGCAGCTCCAACTTTTCAGGTTGAATGTGTACTATTTAGTCCTTGTGAGCAACTTTGACTATATTTGTTAAAATAATATGCGTTTTATATTTTCTCTCTCCTTTAACCATTATGAAAGTGATTCCACGCCCAGATACCTACAGTCTGGTGGAGACAAGATTCAGAGAATGAGAATAGAACTGAGCAAACGCCAAAAGGAAATAAAGTGAAGTAGGTGTAATAAAGAAAAAAACCCTGGAAATCTTTTGAAGCCAACAGAATGTGTGTGTGTGTGTGTGCATGCGTGTGTGTGTGTGTGTGTGTGTGCATGCGTGTGTGTGTGTGTGTGTGTGTGTGTGTGTGTGTGTGTGTGTGTGTGTCTGTACTTTCTGTTAGGGTTTAATTCTTGATCCTTAAATGCAAATCCCACATAGATATTTTAGTTTAATTTTCATATTCCCTCCCAGTTTTCCCAATGAATGTAAGTTGGAGAATACAACTACTAACCTAAAGTAAACGTCACTATTTTCCAGACAAAAATATTACCTATTTTGGTCTGTATAAAAGTTTGGCAACCCCAGTGGTCTCTTACAACAGATTCCAAATTAGATCCTGCTGTTGAAATTCTAGATCTTGGATCCTAGAGGATATGGTTTCAAGAGATGGTAGGTACCAATTCTCTATAATTTAAATGAATACATAAGAAAAGGTGAAGCATATCTAATCTGTCCCATCAAAGAACTGAAAGTAGAAAAATTAAAGATGACTTAGTAGAAATAATACTAAAATTGAGAGAAGAAATTTGTTCAAGAAATGAGGTTAAGATTGGTTAAAAAAAAGCAAACAAACCAAAAATCCTGAAAGACACAAATATGTAAAGACATAAAAAGAAGCAGAGTTACTTTTAAATAGCTGAGCATTATAATCCCCCAAATTTTTAAAGAATATTAGGGAGTAAAAAGATTTAATATACTTAAGCATTTGTTCTTCCACACACTAGGGAAATAAATCAAATAGTCCCCATGGGTTCTCTTTTCTTTGCAAGCAACTCATCATTTTCACTTTTGCTTAGGGCTCTGAAACTTCTAGAATGAGCTCAGAGCAAGTATCAGTGACTGGTTTTGGTTGCCTAATGGAGTCAAAAGGGTGAAATAGAATAGTTAATGGACAGTTAAGACATCTGCCAGTCCAGCCACAGATTAGCTTTTATTCTATCATCTCCCAATTAGCTGTCGAAAATTCAGTTTTCAGGTTTGATATGTAAGGAGTAATTAGCACCTTCATACAAACATGGATTGGAGGGGAAACCTTGATGTTAGCAGCAAACTGGATGCTAATAAAATGTACTTTAAAGGAGCAACAGAGATACAAAACCTTAGTAGATTTACTACAACATGGGACTGACATGCTACTGCCTATCACCCAAGTCAGGAGTAACTAAACTCAAACATACTGGCTACTTTTGACCAACGCAAGTTCTTCCTGGATGAATGTAAAAATAAACACGTGAACAAACCAATCAAAAACAAACAAACAAATTTGAAAAAACAAAACCTAACACAGTCTTTTGAAATGAACTTGTAACAAACAGTGGAATTTCTGTGGGAAGAACAAAGCTAATTAAAAATAGTAATAACAATCTCAGTTCCAGGAAAATAAAGTTCTGCTGGCGTCTCACTCTGTAGCTCTCCAGCATTGTACTGAATGCATGGGAAACTCACCTTACTCACCTAACAATTGAAGGATTTGGACATGACAGATACTAAGATTTAATAAAGATCTGAGTTCCCATAATTCTATGTGTCTAGGATTCTCAACCATTATATATACATCACTTTCATTCTGTCCATTGGAAAAACTTATACTCTAAAATTACTGAATATTTACTGCTCAAATGAAATGAAAGGCCATCTAGCCTAGTGTGTCCCATGACACTTATGAAACACTTAGGAACAAAAATGAGTAAATCACACAACATACCCAGCTAAGGGTACATGTTAAAATGACTTCTTTTCCATTTTCTTAATGTGTAAATACACTTGTATAACAAGATGGTAAACAGGTTCATTTTTATTCTAAAATATGGTAAAACATATTTATAATATGGCATCAGAAGCGTGTATTAAAATCACATGGCTTTTTCCTGACTGGTTCTATTATTCTTCAGATACAGTACTTTATGGAATATACTAACTGGGCATAACAATAGCCAAGCTATGACTTTTTATACTGTATCATGACTCATTTATTTATTTATTCATTCATTTTATTGATTTAATGAGCACTTCCTAGGTAACTATAACTGTGCAAGGCTACTCAGCTACAAATACATAATCCTTGACTTCAAGGATTTTAGTATGGAACTAACTATAGTATAGAAGTCATGAATCTCTTGGAGAAAACTCAATCATTTTAGCAATTTTTTTCTGATAATAAACATTTCTTTCTTTATGAAGTGGGTGATACTACTTCCACTCGGACAGCGTTCTTGTTTATTGCTTCCACCACTCATTTCTCTCAGCAGTCGTGCAGGCCAATGTTATCATCAAAATTCATACATTAACCAAGCTTAATGATATTTTGACTGAGGAGAAACCACACATCCTTCGCCTTTTATTGATCAGTTGTTAGGAGAGGAAATGCTGGTGTAGTGTACATAATAAAAAAGAATAAATAATACATTTTAATTTGTGGCAAGAGGCACTTGGATGGACATGTAAAATTATAAAATAGGTAGGTAAGTAGGTAGATAGAAAAATTAAGACAGCCTGCCCATGACAAGTTAGAAAATAAAAAACAAAGAATGAAAGCCAACCACAAAGTGAGGACAATATTTAAAAAAACAAATAAATAACATAGCATAACACGGGCCTGACTTCTATTGGCAAGATGCCGCAGAACTACTCTTGTGTCTCTAGGTAGCAACTGATGAAGCAGTTTGATGAATGATGCTCTGAGTCCTAGCTTCGTCCACAGAGGTCACTGAGACTGACTGATGACCCTGGAGGTACCCAAAGGTTGAAGACAGAATGAGAAAACCAGGAGTGACAGGCTCAATCTGGTTACAGGATGTAAGTCTCTGTCATCACTCACTGAACTGTAGCTATAATGACCGTAAAACCATTGAGTCATTAATGTGACTTTATATAAAAGAAAAAACAACAAAAGAAAATAAAATGCGTATAGTTCTGAAAGACCTAGAGTGGGGAATCAGTAAATATGATTCCTTTCCTCGTACAGAGACTGTGTGAAAGCCAGACGCTCCCAGGAAGCTTTTCTAAGCCTTGCGTTTCTTGATCACAAATGTCCCAGACAGTTCAGAGGACCTTGTGAAGGACGATGTATTTAAAGAGAGTGATGGGCTATACTTTCACATGGGAAAACAGCAGGCCGAGGCTTTTTATTTTCTATTTTATTTTCTCCAGATTCTTCATGTCTTCATTAGTTTGCTTTCCCATGAGCTTTATGGGTCACTCATAGGAACTTCAGTTTCTGAGTATAAGCAATGAAAAAGTAAGCATGCATTTTAGTAACACTTACTGGGACTGACAGAAGTGCCACTGAATAACACAGGTGCATATTTTTATGGAAAGGGTATTTTATGTTAGACTTAGAGAAGGCAGTGACTTCTTAAAGAATCTTTATTCCACATTTATGTCTATATTTAACACCTTCCTAAGCTTGAACTTCCTAGTTAAGATTACCGAAAGTTATAAAACTGGAGAAAATACATTAAAAAATTACATAATTTTACCCAGACAGTAACATTGCCACTATTTATATTTTTGAACTATTTCCAGCAACTCTACCAGTAAAACTAAAGTATAACATCAGGAAAGTAACACCAAACATATAGTTTAAAATAGTCTTTCAAATCTTTACATTTGCATGAACCGAAAAGGTAAAATACGAGCACTTTCAAGTCAGTATTAATTGCAGGCTGGGAAGGGGCCTTACACATTGTACATTTCCGTTTCCCACCTTCTTCTTCAATATCTCTGGAATACGAGAATCAAGCTGATACCCACTTTTAGTGGGGAGGGTATGGAAGAGTGGTTAACAACCTAAGCTCTGGACAGAGGCTTTGTGGTAAGTTCTGCCTTTGCCTCCCTGGACAACCTTGGAAACGTTACTAAAACTGCTTTTGCAATATTGGACAAATTACTCAATTTCTCTGCCCCACCATTTCCTCATTTTAAAAACAGAGATCACAACCGTACCCCACCTCATTGGGTCAAGAAGGGCATTAAAATGAGTAAAGCACTTCAGACAGAGCCTGAAGTCAGACAGACTGACTCATACTTGAGTCTCCAAAATCTTTAGCCATTATGAGCAGTGTAGCTTTGGAGCTTAAAAGTTCACCCAGTTCTTTGTTAGACAGTTTTTAATACAGAAAATTAGTCTGGGTATTGAATCAAACCTTCCTGCCTAGAACTCTGGTACCATTTATATTTTCAAAGGAAGAAATTTAGTGTCTCTTTTACTTAATAGTTATTCACAATGAGAAAGCACTGCTCGTGTCCAAGTTTTTTTCTTTTTCTTTTTTTTTTTTTTTTTTTTTGGTGTGGGATGAAGCATATCTAGTTTCTCCACATAAAGCTTTTCCAAATACTTCACCATCTAGCTTCATAACTCCAGCTTATTAATATCATTCTTCAAAAATAACATTTAGGAAATTATATGAGAACTCAATTATGTATGCTTGTTATCACTTCATATTAGAAATCTTGTTTCCTTTGATCTAATTCAATTTATTGGTTATCTTAAATCTAGAACATCATGTTTCTGCATTTTGATTCACTTATAAAATGATAGAATAACAGACTATCAGAGTTAGAAAAGACTTTAGAAATCAAATGGTCCAAATGCCATTTTTACAATTGAAGAAGTAATAACTGAAGACTAGAGAGGGGAAACCAGTTCACTAAGGTCACGTGGCTCAGGTTCCCTGTATGGGTGGAACTAGGACTGGGCCCCAAATCCAAAACCTGTATGTTGTAACTCTGATGCCAATTATAATCAATTTAGTCATTTTGTTGAGCTAGATCTAAAATTTAATCCTGGCTCCAGGGGAAAGTGTGCTGACAATTAATAATGTCTCCTTGGTCAAAGGAATGGTAAGTGGGACACTCTTACCATGTATTTATTGTCTTTATTCTAAAGTTCTCTCAATCCAGACTGTTTCAATACTGAAATTTAAAAAATTGATTCTTCCTAATTTCACATTTACCAGGTTATTAATTATTATTTTGAGCCTATTATAATCTAGTCTGTTGACCTATTCTCAAATCTGAATTCTGACATCAAGTATAATACATTTGCTCTTTTTTATATTTATAGGATGCACACAAATTTGATAAGCACAACTATATCTTTATCTGAATCATTCATTAAAATGTGGAGCAAGGACATTTGCAATACTTTAATAATGTCTACCTCACATTTTTCCTAAATTGAAACTGAAAACAAATATTATTCCGTCTGCTAGGGTATATCTAACAGCAATCTATGAGCAAGTCTAACAAACAAGTCAAATGTTCAGCCACTCCAATCTCCTCTTTAATATGATTTCACAGGAGCATGAGTATGAAAAGAATAATTAGTTACATACACTTCCCTTAGAAAATACTATTATTTATTCAATATAAAGGGGTAAAAGGAAGGATGGGTAAGCAGTTTAGGGGAAGGAAGATATTTAAAAAATTGCTAATGGCAGACAGTGGGGTGAAGGAGGAGATTATATTACAGGCCAGGTAGACTATTTAAAAGCTTAAATTAAAAAAAAATAGTGTAAGTATTTTTTCTAAGTTAAGGCAAGAACATCAGCTAGACCAGAAGAGCTAAATTGCAGCCCGGTAAAGTATTCCCCATCTTCCTTCACTCACGTTAGGACCATGCCTAAAGCATTCAGGCAGCTTCTAGTTCTGAAGGGGAGCAGGTCACAGCAAGCCCGCAGTGCTTCTGGCCAGTTCAAAACATTTCGCTCCCGGGACCAATAAAGGAGTAGATTGCAAATATTGAAGCACTAGCCAGCACGACACCTGGCTGCCCAGGAAACATTTCATCTGCTGTGCCTTAAAGGAAGCTTGCTTATGGGGCTTTTAAAATCTGTACTGGCTTCTCACCGCTATTAAGAGGAAACTAATAGGCAAACAAAGTTAAACTTTAGGCTCTTCCTCTATTTGACTTCCACAAAGTCAAATGCCAGGGATTCTTTTGAATATATCTGTCTTATAAACTGAGTCCTTAATATCCCCTCTCTGCGCTTTTTCCAAGACAAAAAAACAAAAGCAAAGTAAAACATTAAGTCATCTAAAAATACTCCTCTTGCTACGGGAGGGATTGTGACGATAGCCAGCACCTGGGTGTCTATGTACACCAGGGGCCACTGCAGTCGTGTGTGTTTCCACAGCTTAGTCAAGGCAAACAGCAGCCAGCTGGCTGTGACTAGCTCAGACTAATAAGCATAGAATCAACACAGGCTGGTCCAGGCTGAATACCGGCATCTGTTAGGCCATTGTCTTTGCTGATACGTCTGACTGCGCAGCAGGAAGAGCCACGCAGACAGTCTGCGTGAGGCAGATCACAAGAGGAGGAACCCCCACCCACCTGCCAAGTTTCTGGTGGAGGAGCCATGGAGGGAAGGAGGGCAGTCAAACCCACAGAGAAGGTGCCTCATCCAACCCGTAAACCCTGTGTCCTTTTCCAGTTGGATTTTTCCCTGCATATTACTTTTGGCCAGTTTCAAACAAAAGGCAATGAAAAAGAGCCATTGGTGAGTCAGGAATTAGAATTAAAGATCAGGAGCTGTGAAATCATTTTGTGCATCATTACCCTTACCAGAGAGAGCCGGATGAACAAACATGGCAGTCCACGTACCACTGCAACCAACGATGAGGTTTCCCTCTGATCTAAAGAGGTCGTATTAAAAAAATAAGGCATTCATTCTCACATCAGATATGGGAAACAATTTACCTCTCATTGTTTCCTCATTCTACTGCGGCTTCTGCTCCTGGCTCAGCTCTGTCCCTAGGTATATTTGGCACTTCCTGTGACCCTAGAAGCACTCAGACCTTAACATTCAGCTCAGATTCTTCTGATGCCTGATTACTCTACAAAGTAAACTCTTCCTCTCTTGGGAGGACCATCTCTTAAACAATCACTGAAAGGCTAAAGCAGAAAACTGATGAAGAGAAAAACAAGGGGCCTCCTCTCCAATCTATGCCAGATTTGATTTTTGAAAATAATTGTTTCCTCTTATTATTCCTCAAATAAAAGAAAACTGAAAATCACTTGACAGTTGCTAATAGTGCACGAACATCGTATTTCTGCAGAGTATTTTATAAAATGGAAGAGTATGAGTATGGAAGCTTAGTGTGTTAAAAAGCGGTGTTTCAAAAGTGAGAATTACAAGCATGTATGTTGTTAGTGCTGAAGACTAGCAGAACATGCTACCCCCAAAATATGCTGCTTGGTTATATTGATTATTTTGAGCTATTGACTCCTGAAAAACAGCAATGCGGGGAAAGGCTTTCTCTGGACTCCCCTTATTTGCTTAAAGACAGATGCTCTAAATGAACTCAGTTGTCATGAATCCTCTCCCCAGGGGGCTTCATCAGCCAAGGAAGATTGACTCTTATCATAGGAGAGGAGACTGGAAGTCGACACCACTCCAGGACAAACTGGGTCACAAACCATTATATCTCACATCAGTTCTTCTAAGCTCCCATTCATCTTTCCTAAAACTTACTTACTCTTCCTCAAGAGACCGACATCCCCCCTCACCTCTTCCTATTAAGATGGTATTTAATCCTGAATTCCAAGCCACCTCAAGGAGTTAATCATTTATCCCTGGTGTCTCCCATGTAAACATGAGGAATTACATGTTAGTAAACTTTTGTTTTTCTTTTATTCATCTGTCTTTTGTCACAGGGGTCTCAACTAAGACTCAGAAGAGTAGAGCGAAAATTAATTTTTCCTCCTTTATAGCATGCAAACATTCAAACATTTGTGCAGTGACAAAACAGTATATAAATCACAAAGTCTTTTTTTTTTAAAGGAAATCAAAAGAAACCGCTGTCTTGATTTAACAGGAGACATGAAAGATAATAGCAAGGAGAAGCAGAAGAGACAGAAACACAGAATTTGGACTACTTAGTGTAAACGCAGAGAAAAGAGTAGTTTTTGAACCAAATGTGATGATTCATAAACAGTAAATCACTTGGCTGGGGGGAGGAGGGATTCATGCTGCAAATTAGCTCAGCATCTTTATGTTTTCTAATTTTTCAGAAGACCAACACAGAGCACATAAAAAAAGGAGAACCTTATAAATCAATGCTTTTCAAGGTTCTCTGTGCATCAGAATTAGCTGGCTAATTTTTTTTTTATACCCCTCCTCCTCTCACCTTACAGTTCAAGTTTAATTTTGGTGGATGGAGACCAGGCAATAGAAATTTTAAAAAGCTCCCCAGGTGATTTTGTTCCAGTCATTCCTAAAAACTACTACTTCCATAAAGGGAAAAAAATGCCCTAAAAGAACGAGAGGGAAAATGGGGAAAAGAGATTTGGGACACCACATAAACTTACACCTTCACAGGGTTTCAGAATTCATGTGTGTGTGGTTTTGGAAAGTTTTGATTAGATGAGGATATTCCATAGCAAAGACTCTGGTCTCCTCAGATACTTGAACTTTATTGACCAAGAAGAGCAAATAGAAAGCAAAGCTCAACCAGCTCAGCTGACACATTTAAGGGTTAAGAAGCCGATCCTTAGAGAGATAGTGACTTTTCCTATTACCTATGAGGAACTGCATCTCAGATGGGAGGTCTGATATCTTTTCTTCAGGGCTGATAGCCCTTTGCTCATGGCTAAAATAAGAAAACTATCAATTTTAGAAATGCCGTTATGAGTCTAGAGAACCCTTATCTTGAAGTGTGGGTCTGAGGGCCATGTTTCTTGCATGAGTTTGGAGGAGAGGTTGATGGGGCAGAGGGAAGAAGAAGGAGACAGGCCACTTGAAAGAAGCCTAGTTATCTCAGGGCCAAAGTGCTCATTTAGTTTAGAAAGTTCTGTGAGACGATGGGGTATTCAGATATAAAAAATCAAATATCTACCTCATTGCAAACAGAAAAATAAACTACTTTTGTATAAAAGACCCAAAAGTGAAATGACAAATTTTTAAAAATTTAGAACAAAATATTTCACATGTTTAGGGTTTCAGGGTAAAAAGAGATTTCTTAAGTCAAACACAAATGTCACAGATTATAAAATAAATAAAATGTAAATATTACTCATATATATATATGCAACCAAAGTTACTGTCAAATAACTAAAAACTCAAGACACAGGCTAGAAAAGAATGCTTTAACAATAAATAACAGGGAAAGAATTAGTACTCATACTATATGAAAAATACAATTTAAATTTTTGAAAATGAATAGAAAAAAGTGGGCAAATTTACAATTCACAGAAAAGAAAACTCTAATGACCAATAAACAAATGAAAGTATGTTCAACATTCCCTAACAAAATGTAAGTTAAAGCAACCAGAAAATATAGCGCTAACCAGTTTGGCAAGATAAGTAACATCTGATAATTTCAGATATTGACAAAGAATAGAAAAATGTGAACTTTTAAGTACCATTCACTGGATACAAACTGTTCCAACTCCTTTAGAGGGCAACGTGATAATATCTAGTAGGTGTACATATATAAGACCAGAAATTTCACGTATGGATATATGTTCTTGTGAAACTCTCAAGTACACAAGAAAATATATGCAAGATTATTCACTGAAGCATTAATTTTTATTAGCAAAATAACATGTAAACAACCTAAATATTCACCAACATGACACTTTATAAGTAAACTGTGGTATATTCTATAATGGAATCCTGTACAGCTAGTAAAATAAACAAACAAAGCTATATGCATCAATATGTGTATGGTATATTTGAAACTTGCTAAGAAAGTAGATCTTAACAGTTCTCATTACAAGAAAAAATATGTAACTATGTGTGGTGATAGATGTTAACTAGATGTATTGTGATGGTCATGTCACAGTATATACAAATATCCAATTGTTACATCATATGCCTGAAACTTATATAATGTTGCATGTCAATTACATAGATCTCAATTTTTAAAAAATATATGTATAAAGTTGAATGAAAAAAGGAAAGAGGTAGTAGAACAGAAAGAGAAAAAGAAAAATTCATTACTTTTGGACATACAACTTCCAGAGTCAGTGGAAAAACACTGGAGATGCTACAGTAAATTGGCTTAATTGCCTGGCCTTGGAAGTCAAACAAATCTGGATTCAAAACCTCTATCTGGCAATTACTTTCAGTGTAACATTAGATAATTGCTCAGTCTTGGTAAACCTATTATATTCATCTGTAAGAATAATAAAACTGAATTTATGGAATCGTTCCAAGCATTAAGTTAGACAAAAGAATATTTAAAACTTTTCCTCACTTAAGGTAATTGTTCCATAAAACAAAAGAAATACATTACTTTTCCCCATCTTCATTTTTCCACCTTTTAACATACTGCACTAAATGCTAAAAATAATATGTTGACTAATAAAGATATGATCTCAAACCTACAGAAACTGTGTCCTTCAGGAGTTAGACCTTAAAGGCCAAGTCACACAGCTGCATCAGAGCCTCCAGTGTGGAACCACCAAGTGCTTTCATTCAACCAGCTGAGCAACCAAAGAACATAAAGCAATTTATCAAATCAGAAAATGCATAATCATGGAGAATATCTCACTCTTTGGACGTGGATGCTGTCATTATCATAGAGATCAATGCTTCAGATGGGCTCTAGGTGAGTAGACTTTCAGGCGAGTGAAAATATTGCACTGATGCCTTGGCAGTAATAGACAACTACGCTAAAATTACCAAGCTAGGCTTATATTAAATACTCTAAATATTGGCTAATGAAGATAATGTGCCCCATTTTTATTGGTCTATATTTGTTGCTACTTTGTGGATGTCAAACCATTTCAGAACATTAGGTTCATAAATAAGTAACCACATTCTCTTGCAGGTTCTAACTACCAAATTTAAGATTTTAGTTTCTTACCCAGCAGTCACCAGCATTCAAGAAGAAACATGGAGGCTGAGAAAGAAGTTTAGGGTATGTATCCCTGTTTTCCTCAAGGTCTCTGTCTCTCTGTCTGTCTGTCTCTTTAGAAACTTCAGTAACAGCATTTTACAACACTCCGAGAAACACAGAGCAAATTTTAGGAGAGATTTTACTGAACAGAATAGATTGTTTTGCTACGCACATATGAGTCATGGTTAAACTTCAGTATAGGTTGTGAATTGCAAAATAAAAAATAAGTATAGCTTTTAGAAGGTCAGAAACTGTGTTTGCTGTGACTAATGCAAAAAAAAAATAAAATAAAAACAAAAACCACACACAAACACACACACACACACACACACACACACACCCCTTCCTCCCTGCACAATCAAAACTAGTTCTTTAAGATTTTAACTCCTGGAATGATGCAAAGTTGAGCAGAAAATCAGCTTCTAGTAACATTACATAAAGTGGTTTTGATAACCTGTTTGAATTGAGCAGGTCCTTTGCTAATATATTTAAACAAAGCAAAGAAAATAGAAACAAAGAAAAAAAATAAGAAAACAAAATAAAGAAAACAGGAAAGAAATAGGAAATGCTATATTAAATTAAGCAACATTTAATATAAATATAGAATATTTACTTCAAGAGAACTTGTTCAGATTAGTTAGGTCAAAGTCATACAAAGGTAATTTGAACATTTTGTTAGAAGTGGAGAAACTAATTTTCAGTGAACCAAATATATGTCCAAGCTCTTAGAATGTACTCATTAGATAAATATTTATAGAACACATTCTTCAGATACAAAGATGGAAAAAAAATCATAACCCTCAAATAACCTATGCTTTATTATATAAAGGAAACAACATGCACAATGTAATGAGAAATATATTAGTAAAAATCTTTGCATATTCAGCTTTTAATCAGAGTTTTAAAAAATGAATATGAGGATTAATTAAAGAAGATAGCACAGCTATCTCATTTTAGAGAAAGGAAAAAGTACAGTTGCAAAGACATAAAATTACAGTGTGTACTTGAGTAAAAAGGAGTAGTTGTATACCAAAAGAACAGTTGTATGCAGTCTCCTGATGGCGTCAAAACTATTCTTTCAGCAGTGGTCTGATTTCTCAATCTGAACTACCACTTGAAGGGAAATGTCATTCTTTTCTCTCACAACATCTCCTCTCTCAGATCGATATATGCATCATGAAATATGGCCATTTGGCTCCATTCTCTGATCTCCCAGAGAGAGGTTAATGTTTCAACTTAATGGGTATAGCAAAGATTACAAAGAAAATTTCAACCAATTTCAAGCAGCCCATGGGGAAGAGGCTTGCTTTAATAATTGTACTTTTGCTCTCTCTCTGTCTTGTCCCACTCATCTACATACTGTCAGCTCCATATGACCCAAAATCAAAGCAATGCCAACAATACCTCCATGCCAACAATAACTTACACTTAGTTTTTCTAATTTACATTTTAAAAACAGGTTACCCATATTTTACATTTTCTCAGGTTAACTATTAAAAAGTATTGGAATGTCATTAGTGTTTTCTTTGAATGGTATTGTCATAAACCACAATGAACATGAAAACGTTTCATAGGTCCAGAATGCTTAAGTAAGTTTTGTTCTAAGTTCTTATCCATGCTTCGGGGTTTGAGAAGTTGTGTTATGTCCCCCTTTACAGTACTAGATTTCTGAGTATTGCAAGAAGAGAATATTTCTTCTCTTTGGTTTTACTATCTTAAACCTGCTTAATGGGCAAGTGAAGCAAATATTCTCTATTAATCAAAAGATTGATAAAACATTGTGTTAAATATGAGGTTTACAAATAACCACTAGATTATAAAATATGGTGTTAGGCTTTACAAGAAATGCAAAAAGACATCAAATGATTAATTTTTCATTAGTTCTGTGTGTTTAATGGAGGATGAGTTCATAGCAGATAATTTTAAAACAATGGAATTAAATGAAGTGATGTGAATTGTAGAGAAGTAAAGTGAATTCAGGAACTCCTATAGGGTAGTCTGCATCAGCAGTGTCTTTATTTCCTCTTGCCTGTGGAGTAGAAGCAACTGACTTGAAAATTTAAGATTGGGAGCCGCTCATACACCTATGAGCTATATTTAGGAGGAGTAAACTACTGGAAGAAAATCTCATGTTTTCATTGCTATATGTTGGTAGCAAGTTTTTCAAGGTTAAAAGGTAATTTCTAAGCAGGACCAGCTTCATTCAGGGAGAAGTTTATCTAATCATTGTGATTTGAGACAAGTTCTAGACAGTATGTCCTTTCAAACCCACAACCTGTCATTGGGTCTCACAAGAGACCCAAACATCTGAACCTTAAAAGTTTTTATGTCTGAGAATTTCCTATTACAGTGCAAATTATAGATAACTGACACTGTAGGTTCACTAAATTCTTTTCACAATTAGTTGGCAGTGTGGTTTGAGTAAGACTGATGGAAATGAAGCTTAGAATACTTTTTGGGTTAGGGGAAGAGTGAGAGGAGATCTTTGGCAAAGAAAGAGTTTTGAGGTCATTAATGTAGCCTGAACATAGAGGACCACCAATAGTCAAACAGAAAACACCAAAATGTTTCGGTCAGAAAGATCAGTTAATAGAGATAACTCAAGAAATGTCCTTACAATAGTTATATGATTTCAGCCTGGTGGAAAGCCCTTTTCAACTCAAAATCTCATGTCATACTGACAAAGCCAGAAAAAATGTTAGCTTACCTACCCTGACACAGTAGATCAATGGCATTCTGTAACCAATAATTTCCATAATGAATGACAGTAGTTGGCAGACTAGTGGGTTAAACCCCTGATTTTTAAAGTCAGACCATCTATATTCCAATTTTTGCTCTATCACTACCAAGCTAAGTGGCCTTAGGCAAATTACTTAATTGCTCCAATTATCAGTGTAAACTTGGGATGTTGTGAGGGAGTCAGAAAGGAAACAAACCCATAATAAACATAATGACTCTTTGATGGGAGTAGAAGTGGCAGCACAGAAAAAGCAGCAGCTTAGTTTGCCTGGGGGAGTTGGAGAAGGCTTCTCAAAAGAGGTAAATTGAGCTAAAATCTCAATCACCTGTAGGAATTTGCTAAGCATATAAACTTGAGCTGTGATCAGGCAATGAAAACATTATGCAAAGGCAAGAAGATGTGAGCAAGCATGGAGCCATCAAGGAATTTAATGTGGCTGGAGTCTAAATTGCAAAAAGACATAATACAAACAAAGAGGCAATGGGGCACTACAAATTACTCAGAGCAGGAGAGTACTGATGTTAGATTTGCTCATTGGAAGGTTCACTCTGGCGACACTCTGAATTAAGTTAAAATAATACAACAAAATTTCAGCTAAGCATTGATGAAAACCTGAATTAGGGCAAGAAGTAGAAAGCAATAGGCAGATACAAGAAGTAGAACCAACAAAACTCAAAAATTAATTTGGTGGAGGAGAGAGAGAAGGAAAGATCCTAGAATGACTTCTAAGTTTCAGCCTGAACATCTGATAGGTAGTGTTGCCCCTCACAGAAACAAGGACCACAGATTCAATGCAGAAGGTAAAGACGCAGACCCCGCCAAGCCATGAAAAAACACGACTGACACATGCTTTCTTTCTTAAGACCATGAGCAGTTATAGCAAGCATTTCTGTGAGAAAGCACTGAAAAACAGCAAATCTCCAATAACGAAAAATTAGTACCTAATGAGTAGTAACGATAAGAGTTAGAATCACACAAATACAAATGCACTGAAATGTGGATTTTGAGCAGCTGTAGAACAAAAGTCTCACAATTTCTATAATAGGTGTGAACATGGATAATAGGAAGTCATTAACCTGAGAAACTAAAGATGATCAGGCAAAGAAGAGAACATGGCTATTGTAACAACAGAGGTATTCCCCTCAGGCTCATCAGACTAAGTTTCAATTCACTGGAGTAGAGGAATTAAAAACTGAGAGCAGCCCAATTCTTAGTGCTATTTATAGAATGCTGTTTGTAGCCAAACTCAGTTCATTGTTCAGTAAATTCTACGTAGTTATCATTCAGTAGTGTAAGTTAAAATATTCTCAAAACAGTTTGTTTTTGTTATGGAAAAGAACTATATTACACAACCTTTCAGACATATTGAAGAGAGTTATGTGGCTGAAAATTCAACTGACACATTTTCTCTAATCTAGAGAAACCCAGGCTAGCAACGTATCCCAGCTATTTTAAAAGTCATTCTAAATAAGACTATTTCTTCCTTGGTAAGCTGAGATGAATGTGGAAAATTACAGAGGATGTGTTTTTTGGTCCCAATATCTACCTAGGACTGGCCCTGGACTAAATGACTAGCATGTTTTCTATAAGTCTGTGGATAATTCCCAGTAGAAATCCATTATTAGCCTGACAGTAACCAGAATCTTTTTTTTAAAACTAGAAAAAGATCAAATGGGAAGCAGAGCTTAACAGGATAAATCATTTGTTAGTTGTAGGGGAGCTAATGTTGTATTTATAAATTACAAGGGAAGGTCCTTGCAGCTCTGTGTTTCAATGTCTCCAATTACAACATTGGGTAAAACAAATATCTGTCTTCTTCTGTGATGAAGTAGAAGGAAATGTGCCATAGAATCAGATGCAGTGTTGTCCCCTTGCTGGTATTAACACAGCAATGCAGGTCCAACTGGACAAGACCAGGATAATTTATCTTTAGCTTAGAAATTTCCTGATGATAGGGCACGTTTCTGTTAGGTCTGCTTTTTGAACTAATGCCAAAGGAGGTCAAACAAATCCAGTAACAAGCAAGCCATTTTTACTTTGTGATTTCTCCTTTCATTTTATGTCCTTGTGGTGTGCACACAGTTGCTAAACCACAGACTCGAATGTGCTAAAACTTCACTTAACAGTTGAGCCTTGAACAACTCAAGGGTTAATCTGAGTATAATTTATAATCATTCCTCCACGTCCTCAGGGTCTGCTAACCCAGGGTTGTGTAATACTGTAGTATTTACTATTGAAAAATACCGACTTATAAGTGGACCCATGCTGTTCAAACCCATGTTGTTCAGGGTCACTTGTACTTATTTTACACAACTGAACTAAAATGTCTACATTGAGCCTCTATTTTGCCTGATACAGAAAACTTAATCTAGTTGCTTATAGAAAACTCTGTCATGTTCATGATTATCAGTTATCTCACTCAGGTTTGAACTCAGTCATTTTCTGGTATGTCACCCTCTCTTTTCAAGAGCTGGTTTCCACATAGGAATAAAGTAGAGGGGCTGTCAGAGGGTTTGGGGAGGACTTTCCTGCTTAGAGAAGCCTCAGGGACTCTTTGTAAGGCTTATCATTGCCTGGGGATGTTGTCCAAGAATCCAGTAGAGATGAAAAATGCTGTTATGAACATGTGTGCACAATATTTGAGGACTTTTCAATTCTTTTGAGTATACAGTCAGAAGTAGAATTGCTGGATTACATGGTAATTCTATTTTTAATTTTTTCAGGACTCACCATACTGTTTTCTACAGCAGCTGTGCCATTTTACATTCCCACCAACAGTGCAAAAGAGTTTTAATTTCTGCACATTCTTGTCAGCGATTGTTATTTTCTGGGGTTTTGTTTGTTGGTTGGTTGGTTGGTTGGTTTTTGGTATTAGCCATCCTAATAGGTATGAAGTGGTACCTCATTGCAGTTTTGATTTGTATTTCCCTAACGATTAGTAATGTTTGGCAACTCTTCATGTGCTTATTAGCCACTTGCATATCTTCTTTGGAGAAATGTCTATTGAAATCCTTTGCCCATTTTTTGATCTGGTGGTTTTTTGTTGTTTTTGTTGTTGAGTTTTAGGAGTTTTGTATCTATTTTGGATATTAACCTCTTGTCAGATATGATTTTCAAATACTTTTCCCTATTCTGTGGATTGCCTTTTTACTCTTTTGATAGTGTCTTTTGATGCACAAAAATTTTTTAATTGTCACGAAGTATAATTTGTCTGTTTTATTGTTGTTGCCTGTGTCTTTAGTGTCATACCTAATAAATTATTGCCAAATACAATGTCATGAAGTTTTTCACCTATGTTTTGTTCTAACAGTTTTATAGATTTAGGTCATGCATCCATTTTGAGCTAACTTTTGTATATGGTGTTAGGTCAGGATCCAACCCATTCTTTTGCATGTGGATACCCAAGACTGTCCTTTCCCCATTGAATGGTCTTGGGACTCTAGTCAAAAAATCATTTGACCATATGTATGAAAGTTTGTTACTGGACTCTATTCTAGTCCATTGGTTTATATGTCTGTCTTTATATCAAACACAAAATTTTGATTACTGTAGCTTTGTATAATAAATCAAGAAGTGTTAGTCCTCCAATTTCATTCTTATTTTTCAGGATTATTTTGGCTATTCAGGGTCACTTGAGATTCCACATGAATTTCAGGATAGGTTTTTCTTATTTCCACACACACAAAAAATCTTACTGGGATTTTTGACAGTAATTGAATTAAATCTGGAGATCATTTTGGGTAGTCATATCTTAGCAATATTAAATCTTTCAATGTATGAACATGAGATGTCTTTCCATTTATTTATGTCTTCTTTAATTTCTTTGAAAATGTTCTGCAATTTTTTTGGTACAAATCTTTCACCTCCTTGGTTAAGTTAATTCTTAAATATTCTACTCTTGCTAATATAAATAGGATTGTTTTCTTAACTTCCTTTTTAAATTGTTCATCATTATGGAATATAAATGCAATTGATTTTTGTGTGTTAGCTTTGTATCCTGCAAGTTTACTGAATTCATTTATTAGTTCTAAGGGCCTTCTTCTGGATGCTTAATGTTTTCCACATATAAGATTATATAGTCTGTGAATACAGTTCATTTTACTTCTTTCTTTCCAATTTTGAGATCTTTCTTTTACTTATCTAATTACTCTGACTAGGACTTCCGGTACTATGTTGGCTAGAAGTAGAGACAGCAGGCATCCTTGAGGAAAAACTTTCAGTCTTTTACCATTGAGCATGTTGTATGATGTGGGTTTTTCATACATGGCTTTTATTAAGTTGAGATAGTTTTCTTCTATTTCTAGTTTGCTAAATGTTTTCATCATGCTGTGTGTTGAACTTTATCAAATGCTTTTTCTGCATCAGTTGATATGACCATGTGGTTTTTCCCCCTATATTCTGTTGGTGTGGTATATTGTATTGATTGACTTTGATATGTTGAAATAGCCTTGCATTCCAGGAGTAAGTGCTACTCAGTCATGGTGTATAATCCTTCAAATATGCTGCTGAATCAGGTTAGTGTTTTTTAAGACGTTTTCCATGGATGCTCATTAGGGATATTGCTATGTAGTCTTTTTAGTGTAGTCTTGGTAGTGTCTCTGTCTTTACTATGAGGATAATATGAGCCTCATGAAATAAATTAGGGAGTTTCCTCCTGCTCAGTTGTTTGAAAAGATTTCAGAAGAATAGCTTTTAGTTTCTTTTTAAATATCTGGTAAAATTTGCTGATAAAGTAATTATTCATAAAACTCTTATAATTCGTTTTTATTTCTGTAGAATCAGTAGTAATGTACCCACTTTAACTTCTGATTATAGAAATTTAGCCTTCTTTCCTTTTTCCTTAGTTTATCAAGCTAAAGGTTTATCAATTTTGTTGATCTTTACAAAGAATCAACTCTTTAAAAAATGTTTACTCTTTTTCTGTTCTCTATTTTATATCTCTCTTCTCTAATTTTTATTGTTTCTTTTCTTCTACTAACTTTGGTTTTAGTTTGCTCATCTTTTCTAGTTCTTTAAGTTGTAAAGTTAAGTTGCTGATTGGAGATCTTTTTCTTTTTTTGTTTTATTGAGCTATCATTCACATATAACATTGTATAAGTTTAAGGTATACATCATGATGATTTGATACACGTATGTTTTGAAATGATTACCACAGTAGGGTTAGTTAACAACTCCATTGCTTAACATAATTGCCATTCTTTTTTTGTGGTGAGAACATTTAGGGTGTATTCTCTTGGCAGCTTTCAAGTATATAAAACAGTATTGTTAACTGTGGTCAACATGCTGTCATCAGGTCTCCATAACTTATTTACCTTAAAACTAGAATTGTACCCTTTGACCACCATCTCATTTCCCCCAACTCTAGCCCCTGACAATCACCATTCTGCTCTCTGTTCTATGAGCTCAGCTTTTTTAGATTCCATATGTAAGTAATATCACACAGTATTTATCATTCTCTGACTAATATCACTTAATAGCATTCCTTCAAGGTCTGTTTATATTGTTGCAAATGACAGGATTTCCTTTTATCTACTAAAAAATAATTCATGGTATATATATATCACATTTTCTTTATCCATTAATTCATAGACAGACACTTAGATTGTTTCCATAGCTTGGCTATGGTGAATAACATCATGAATATGACAGTAGAGATATCTCTTCAAGATCCTGATTTTATTTTCTTGGATATATATACAGAAGTGGGATTGCTGGATCATATTGTAGTTCTATTATTAATGTTTTGATGACTGTCTGTATAGTGGCTATACTAATTTACGTTCCCACCAATGGTGCTGTCTTACTTTATGAACTGATGATTTTCCTTAGTAGTATAATTTGATTCCCTTATCTTCAATTTGTGTGTCTCTTCTATATGTTTTGTTTGTTTTTTTTTTTGTTTGTTTTGTTTTCCCTAAGGCTTACAAATTAATAGATATAATAGTCTATTTTATACTGATAACAACTTAATTTAATTGCATAGAAAAACTCTTTTTACCACTCCTCCCCATTTTACATTTTTTGATCACAGTTTCCCTTTTTATATTATATATTCATTAGCAAATTATTGTAGCTAGGTATTTTTAACACTTTTTCCTTTATACCTTATGCTAGAGCTTTGTGGTTAATACACTACCATATTATAGTATTAGAATATTCTGTATTTGACTATATATTTATTTTTACTGGTGTGTTTTATATTTCCATGTTTCCATGTTAATAAGTGCCATCCTTTTATTTCAGCTTGAATAATTTTCAGCATTTCTTATAAGGTAGTTCTAGTGGTGATAAACTTTTGCAGCTCTTCTTGGTCTGGGAAAGTGATAATCTCTCCTTCAATTCTGAAGGACAACTTTGCAAAATATGGTATACTTGGTTGGTGATATTAAGTTTATTTTCTTTTTATTTCAACATACCATCTCTCGTGATCTGCAAAGGTACTAAGAAATCCAGTGATAGCCTTATGAGGATTCCCCTGTAAGCTACAAGCTTTTTTTTTCTTGCTGCTTTTAAGATTCTCACTTCGTCTGTGATTTTTGACAGTTTCATTCTAACGAGTCTTGGAAGATATCTTTTAAGGTGAGTTTGTTTGGTGATCTGTAAGATTCATGAACTTAAGTATCCAATTATCTCCTCAGATTTGGGGAGTTTTCTGACATTGTTTCTTTATATAAGCTTTCTGTCCATCTCTCCCATTCTTTTCTTTCTGGGATTCCAATAATTCGTAGATTGTTTCTTTTGATGGTATCCCTTAGATCACATTGGTTTTGTTCACTGTTTTAGTTACTTTTCCTCTGTTCTCTTCTGTCTAGATAATTTCAAAGATCCTGTCTCTTAATTCACAGACCCTTTATTCTACGTGATTCATTCTGTTGTTGATGCTGTCTATTGCATTTTACATTTTATGCATTGTATTCTTCAGCTCCATAATTTCTGTTTGCTTCTTTTTTATGATTTCCATCTCTTTTTTAAAATTCTTAGTTTTTCATGTATTGTTTCCCTGATTTTGTTGAACTGTGTCTCTTGTATTATTGTAACCTATTGTGCTTTCTTAAAACAGAAGTTTTGAATTCTTTATTGGATAAATCATAGAATCCCATGTCTTTGTGGTTGGTTACTGGACTATTACTGTGATTTGTCTGTGGTGTCATTTTCCCTTGAGTTTTTATGTTTTTTGATGTCTTGCCAAGTTTCTGTCTTCACCTTTGAAGTAAGTCACCTGTTCCAGTTATAAGTGACATTGGGAGACAAAGTCCTCTGTAACATTGCTAGGGACTCTGAGGCTTTCTCATACCTTCTATGGATACACCTCCTCCATACTTATTGCTCTCTCTTGAGGCAAATTCTTAAGCTTATTTGCATGTGGTATGCAACATACCAGGCCAAAGACAAAGAGAATTTTGAAAGCAGCAAGAGAGAAGTGACTCATACAAGGGATCCTCAATAATATATTTAGCATATTTTTCACCAAAAGTTTTGGAGGCCAGAAGGCAGTGGGCTGATATATTCAAAGTGATAAAAGGGAAAAAAAAAAAAAAAACTGTCAGCCAAAAATCCTATATTCAGATAAACTGTCCTTCAAAGGTTAGGGAGGAATCAAGATTTTCCCAGATAAACAATCATTAGTGGAGTTCATTACCACTAAAGCTGCCTTACAAGAAATGCTAAAAGGAGTCCTACAGGTTGAAATGAAAGGATACTAGACAGTAACTGAAAGCAGTTTGAAAAGATAAAGACCTCATTAAAGGTAAATACATAGACAATTAAGGCTAATATTACTATAATAATGGTGTGTAAATCCTTTTTGTTGTTGTTGTTTTCTACATGATTTAAGAGGTTAATATATTAAAAATTCTTAGTTTAAAAGCTAATATCATTGTCATTTTGGTTTGCAACTCTGCATTTTGTTTTCTATAATACTAAAGAGACTAATGAATTAAAATAATTAATTTGTTTTAGGACACACAATGTTTAAAGATGTAATTCTATGACATCAAAGACTGAAAGGAAAGGGAATAGAGCTGTAAAAGGAACAAAGGTTTTTATTTATCATTGAAGTTAAGCTGACATAAATTCAAATTAGTATTATATCTTTTAATGTGATTACTATGGTAACCACAAAAAAAGTAGCTAAAGAATAAACACATAAGTAAATGAGAAAGGAATTTAAATTTTTCACTATAAAAAAGAAACTAACACAAAAGAAGATAGTAGTGAGGAAATGAGGAATAAAAAAGCAAAAGTCATGTAAAAAAATAGCAAAAAGACAGAAGTAAGTTCCTTCTTATCAGTAATTACTTTAAATGTAAATGGATTAAACTCTCCAATAAAAAGGACTGAGACTGAGATTGGCAGAATGGATTAAGAACAAAATTAAACAAATAAAAAACAACAATTACAAAAAAAAATCCAAATATATACTGTCTACAAAAAAACTCACTTTAGACCTAAAGAAACAAATAGGTTGAAAGTTAAAGAATGGAAAAAGAAATTCCATGCAAATAGTAGCCAAAAGAGAGCACAGGGGCTATACTAATATCAGACAAAATAGATTATAAATCAAAAGTTTACAAGTAACAAAGAAGAACATTATATATTAATAAAATATTCAATACAGCAAGAATATATAATAATTGGAAACACTTACACACCTAATAGCAGATCATCAAAATATATGGATCAAAAATTGATAGAAGTGAAGAGGTCTACAATAATAGTAATAGTTGGAGACTTCAATACTCTGCTTTGAACAATGGATAGAGAAACCAGACAGAAGATAAGAAATTAGAGGACTAGAACAACACATGTCTTTCATTAAATTCAGGAAGTTTTTGGCCATTATCTCTTCAAATATTCTGTCTTCTCTTTCTGGAATCCCCACAACGTGTATACTGGTCCACTTGATGGTATCCTATAGGTACTTTAGGCTCTGTTCACTTTTCTTCCATCTTTTATTCTTTCTGTTCCTCAGACTTGATCAGTTCCATTGTCCTATCTTCAAATTCGTAAATGGTTTCTTTTACTTGCCTGCTCAAATTTGCCTTTGAATCACTGTAGGGAAATTTCCTTTAGTACTATAGTTTTCTCTTTTTTAGAGGGGAGGGAGGTAATTATGTTCATTTATTTATTAGTGTCATTATTTTTTAATGGCGGTACCAGGGGTTGAACCTAGGACCTTTTGCATGCTAAGCACTTCACTCTACCACTGAGATGTACCTTCTCTCCCTGTTACTGTATTTTTCAGCTCCAGAATTTCTTTCTGATTTCTTGTTAGACTTTCTATCTCTTAACATACACTTGAATTTTTTTCATACAACATTTCCTTCACTTTCTTTATGTCTTCCTTTAGTTCTTTAATTGTCTATTAAAATCTTTTGCTAATGTCTTTGTCTAGTAGATCCACAATTGGGTATTTTTCTGAGATAATTCCTGTTGGTTTATTTTTCTTCCTTTGAATGTGTCATGCTTTCCTGTTTTCTTGTATTCATGTGTTTTTGTTGTTGTTGTTGCGGATTGGATATTTGAACCTAATAATGTGGTAATTCTGGAAATTAGAGTCTCCCCTTCCCCAAGCTTTGCTTTTTTTAATTTTTGTGTACTGTCTCTGTTCCTGAAGTGTAAACTTAAGATCTTCTTAATTTTTTCATAAACCTGCACTTTTCCTTGCATATGTGCAGTGTCTTTCTAATTTACTGGTATTTGCAGTTGCTTTTGAATGTTAGAGTCTTCAATGCCTGGCTCTCAAAAAGGGAAAAGAGAAAGATGAAAGGGAATAAAAGGGCACTAGCCCTTTAAATTCCCTTAAATATAAGTCCTCAGCCTAAGGGAGATGGACTTGCATCAACTGGAGAAGCAGAATAACAATGGTTGCTGCTTCTTTGTCTAAACCTCTGTGATCAGAGAAGAGATACCTGGTATTTGGAGAACAGGGTCTTTTCTGTCCATCCTGGCTCCCACAAGCTGTGTGTAACCTACTCTAGGAACTCTTGACAGCTGCCTGCCATGGGGCTGATATGCAGTAAATAGGTAGTTGCTACTGTGCTAAAACTTGAGACTGACTGAAATTAACCACAATTTATCATTCACGCCCTTTCCTGGGAATTGCAAGCCTTTAATAGATTCTGGAGTTTCAAAATATTTACATGAGATAGATTCTGCCAGTATGGCTGTCGTATAAGTGGGGAGAAAGATTTCTAGTGCTTCCTATTCTGCCACCTTCCCAGAAATAAGTTCATTTTTTAACCATTGCTTTTGCATCTATTAAGGATAGGTATAAAAAATAGCTATAAGCTATAAGTTCTAGCTTCTTCAGAACTTTCCATTATGTTCCTCAATAACCATTATAGGGAAACTATATGATAAATGTTCATTATTTTATTGTCAGGAAAATATTTATTTCTCTTGAAGCATCAGTATGCTCCCTGTGATCAGAGGAGATCTTACAACCTATTTGGTTTTATTGGTGCTTTAGTGTTAGAAAGCTTAGAGCTGAAATGATTATGTAATCATTTCATATTTAAATCACTGTTTAACATAATCCCTATCTTTTATTTTTTAATGAAATAAAAATATCTTTATTCTCTGACTAACTAGACAGTTTTATACTACATTTTAAGCAAGTTCTGTTTATTCTTTATCTGTTGTGTAATTAATGCCTTTAATCCTTCTTCTCTATTATCCTTCAATCATTGCCAATTTTAAAAATAACCTCTTACTTGTGTATTTGTCTTGGATACAGTTTTCCAGATTTTTTTCAGCTTCATTGTGGTATAATAGACATATAAAGTTGTGAGCTATTCAAAGAGTACAACAAGATAATTTGATATACATATACACTTGAAAGAATTTACCCTCATTGAGTTAATTAGCACATCTACCACCTCACATATCTACTTTTTGGGGGGAATGTATGAGAGAACACTTAAGTTCTATTCTCTTAACAAATTTCAATTATACTATATGGTATTATCAACTATAGTCACTATATTATACATTATATCCTCAGACCTTATTCTTCTCATAACTGAAAGTTATCACCCTTTACCAACCTCTCCCTATTAATCTCACATCCCAGCCCCTGGCAACCCCACTTTTCTAATCTCTTTTTCTATAACTTCAACTTTTTTTTTTTTACTCCAAATATAAGTGATGCTAGGCAGTATTTGTCTTTCTCTGTTTGGCTTATTTCACTTAGCATAATGCCCTCCCAGGTCCTGGTTCATCTATGTTGTCACAATTGACATGATCTCCTCCTTTTTATGCATATCTTTATATATGTATATATATTACATTTCTTTATCCATTGAACCATTAAGAAACATTTAGGTTATTTCTATATACCACCCCTTTCTTCACATGGCTTACATTTATAGTTTTCACCTTTATTTTAAAATGCCTAAATTTTATTGAAAGACAACACAAATGCCTTATGGATTGTGAAAGTTTATAACTTATAAATAAGAAAACTTACTAAAAGCATAGCAATAATTGTCAGTGTATCAGCATTAGCTTTATCAAATAAACTTAATTGATATCTTGGGTAGAATTTATAGCCTATTATAATCATCCTGTTACAAAGCGTTCAGTGTTATTTTTATTTTAAGTTATTCTCAAAATTAAAATTACTGTAGAAATTTAATTCATTGATTAGCTTATTTGAGAGCCAATTGTTAGTATACTATATTAGCAACAGCATCATGCTTGCTCATTTAATCCCTAAATGTGAAGCTTGAATATATTCCTTTGTTTGTATCCTCCATTAATTCAGAGTTTCTATAATGTATCTATATCTCTCAGGAAGACAGGTTCTTTTTCAATTACACAAGTGCTGCTTTACTTTATATAATGATGGGTTTCTGAAACTTCAGGTATGAACCAGCCTTTTAAGATTCACTTATATTACATAAATTTTGTATTTTTAAAGCATTAACTGGAAGTACCTGTGTGTGTGAATTGAATCATCATTTTATAAGGTTTCTTAATTTACTGGTTTGTAATGAAGTTCAGGAATTTTCAATTATATCAGTGCTTTTAATTTACATTAGGTTATTATTATTACTATCTTTGTTACATTTGTTTCAAGCCTAAAATATTCATTGTCCTGATTGTTTAATTCTAAGAAGCCCTAATAGATGGTCTGTGTTTCATGATTATCTCTAGAAGTTCAGGAGTAAACTTGAGAAGTTGGAATTAAGATTGACCTTAAATAGTAACATCTAGCTGAGCATGTCAGAACAAGCAATTTGGGATTCATTAGGCGGGTGATGTTGGAAGAAAAAAAGATGGATAAAGAGAATTGGTTATTTATTGGAGAACTAAAATGTAGCTTTAGAGTTTGAAAAGAGATTGGAAAGAGGAATCTGAGATGTTTTTCCATATGCTGCTGTTGGCTGGCATCAGTCTCAACAGGCTAAGAAAAAAATTTTGTGAGAGTTCAGGAAGTAGGCTATAAAATCGTTCCTTGAATGTATACCAGAATCATAACATCATAGGCTATTAAAGTTGGAAGGAATTTTTGAGAATGTTTAATACACTTCCATATTTAATACTAAAAATGATAGACATGGAAATGTAGTGATTTCCCCAGGGATAAGTATACTTGTAGTAGAGTTTGAACAGCAATTTCACCTAACTTTTTCCAAATATTAACAGTCTCTCTTTTATACTCAAAGCAGAAAGCTTTAGTCCAACTCCTATTTCACATCCCACTGTTTCCATGATATACTACTAGCTGTCACTAAGCATCTCAGAAAGAATGTCAAAATGATACCTGTAAAGAAGTCTGTGCTCACCATTTCCAAGAAATAAAAACAATTTCAAGACAGAGCTCACATAACAGAGGTTGGCTAGAACTTTTGCCAATTTTGAACTATCATTTTCTCTTAGAGTTATTTTTCCTCATATATTATTTTCAATTTATGTTTTTTTCAAACATATTTTGTATCCAATCTTCTGAGACAATTTTCCTAGTTTCTTTTTCCTTTACTAGGCATGAATGATGTTTTATAATGGCTTACTTTCTCATAGGCAAGTTGTTTATATTTGTACAATTATAATTTGTCAGTGGGAGAACACATCAACTAGACCTTTGCTACCAAAGTGTGTTCCATAGATCAGCAGCATTGACATCTTCTGAAAACTTGTTAGAAATGCAGGTTCTCAGGCCCTGTCTGACCTCCTAACAGAATCTGCATTTTAACAACATCCCTCAGTAACTCCCATGCACATCAATGCCAGAAAATCACTGAACTAGATCAATAATTTATATAGAAATCAACAGAAAACTACTTTAAATACCCACTGTAAGACTCTCTTTTGTTGCTAATTTTTGGTAAAAAATAATAATAACAATAAATTTAAAAGGTTGGCTAAACTTGCGATATCAGATACAAATGGATTAGACTCTTACCAAATTAATGTAAGTACTTCTGTTATTAATTTAGGCAAAACAAAACCCTAGTCTTCTCTAAAGCAGAATTATCTCTGATAATAATATAGAGTTCTTATACTTTAATACCCAAATGTTATATACATTTCTAGAAACAGTGTTATTCAAATTACACACAAATTATTTAAATTACTAAAAGAATGAAAAATGGCAACTCCAGGATAAGATTATAGGTGAGAATTGGGAAGAAATAATGCAGAAGACTAATGTGTAATAGAAATACTTTTGAAAATTAATGATTTATGAGACAATAAATTCATATTGAGTATACTGCAGACCTGAATACTCCCCACTCCTGGAGCACATGCTTCCTCTAGTGGTTTTGTCAACACAACATAGGACATGTTGGTCAAAGAAAATAGCCATTTTGCTTCCTACTGTATTGATGTCACCTAAAATATGTATGTTTTTGATTTGATTGGGTATTTGTAAAGGGTCAAATTGGTAATTCTTTTAGCATCTTTGAGAAGGATACAGAAGTTTAGTAAAACATGTGTTGAGATGGTCACAGCTTTGCTCTAAGAAACATCTACTTTAGGAAGTTAGCAGGTTATCTGTTTACTGATTCAATAGTCTATTGTGAAAAAAAGAGTATATTTTCAAACAATTTCTATATTTGAATAGTTGCATGGCATATCTTTTAATCTAGGTAATCTGTGTGATAAATCAGTGAGAAACACTAAGGTGATTAATGAAAGTCGTCACATAATTTCTAGCCAATTGTCAATTAAGACAACGATGTGCCACTGATCTTTGCAGCAAACACAAGTGAAGAAATATCCAGCATTGCAGTAGTTTCATTGTGACTTGTAGAAAAAGGTTTATGAAGAGGAATTTCATTTTGAGGAAGAAACACTTTGCATATATCCTTATATCAGCACATGCCACCATTGGGGAATTACAATTTAAAAGTTTTAATTTAGATGATTGTCTATTTTAGATTGCCATTGTTCCCATCTCTAGTCTTCCAAATAGAATGAAGTCTCTAAGCACACAAGTGTAATGGGAGTGTCTGCTACAACAATTATCATTATTTTCCCCTATACAACAAATGTTAGCCATAAAACAGCAGAGAAGATTATAATTCAAGTGGAGACTCAAAGAGCATGAGATAGCATCAATTTCCATGCTGCCTGTACAAACAAAGCTAAGAAAAAAGAAAAGGGAAGCTAGCTGTTTTCTTTAACAAAATGAGAGGGCTGAAATATATGTTCCATTAAGAGAAATCATTTGCCTTAATGTGTTACATAATGCCTAGCACATATTAAAACACTCAACAAGTGTTGAGATGATGAAAAATAAGTGAATAGGTTTTGCTATTAATGATCTCAAACTTAAAAGAATAACTCTTCATATTTTCTTCTGTTTAAATAAAAATGATAAACAATTATTTCAAATCTTTGACTAACAAAGAACTGTACCAGTCTGTTCATTATTGCTAGTATTAGATTTATTCAGAGTTCTCAATCTTCTACTAAATGCCAGGCATCATCTTTGGCTCCAAGTATGTGAAGATTAACAAGTCATATTCTCTGAAAGAAGTTCAGAGTCCAGACATGGTGCAATAAGCACCATGCTCAGATCCTTCCTTCATGCACAAGGTGCTCATTCGCCCAGCCACTGGGAGGGTTGATGACACCCAGCTGGGTCCCTCTGAGAATTTCCCATAAGTGAAGAGATCTGTTTGATATATCATACTTCTTCCCCAGAAGCAATCTATATCCAATGACTAGTTTCTATGAGTGAATAAAATCCTGGCTCCCCTGCCTCAAGGAAAATAACTGTGAAGCAACATCCCAGGAATTCCAGAGCTTCCTGGGGATTTGGTTGAAGCCTGTATTGCAACTGATTTGCACTGTGACTCCTCCCTTTACCTGCAAGACCCATACCTCTTATTCCCAGTGAATATTTCTCCCTAGGGTTCCTGTGATACAATTCCTGCACAAAATTTTCCATCTCAGAGTCTGTTTTGTGGAAAACAAACTAAGAGCATTGATGCTAGGAGGCTGTTGGGACTGAGAAAATGGGATTTTGGAGCCAGCTGTAGGGCAATGAAGATGTCATCACTAGGGTAAATGAAGCAATAAATGCCCTTTGATTGCTGTAGGAGTACAGTTGTCAGAATTTTCACAAGTGATAAACCAGGATGGGATACTGATAGAAGGAAATTTACTGGCAAGTACAATATCTCAGGCTCTTAAGAGGAAACACAAAATATTAATTATGAAGTTAATAAGAACCTGGTGGCTCTGTTGAGTAATCTGGATATCTTGAGAAAGACTGAAAACCTTAGATTATTGAATCAACCAATGAAGGAAAAGTGTGAAAATCAAAGTACCTCTTTGACAGCATAATAAAACTCTTATCTCCTGCAACCAAAGGCTAAAAAGCTGAGGACTTACAAGAGTTGCACAGCTCTAGGGAAAGTTGAAGTCTCTGCCCCAGCAGGTATGCTATGTTTAGTTCATGGCCCTGGTGGGAAAAGAGTGGAACTCTGAAATTTGGAATTGAGGATGGTGCATTCAAAGCACTGGAGCTCTGGAATATCATGAACTCTTTTGGCTTGTACCCATGGGAATTCAGATCCAATAAAGCTGTGGAGATAAGTAAAAGACCACTGTTCTCCCTGGTCATGATAGACAGGTAATCAAAATGGATAATGCTCAATGTATAAAATAAAAGAAACCAGTAATAGATGAGGAGGAGGGTAAAGGCCACCACCTCCCCCAAAAGCCATAATCCCTTGACAAGTTTCTGACATTGAGCCAATTTTTGGACCCAGGATCCACTGATTGAAGGAGAAAAGTACAATTTTTAGGAGTCCAGCATTACTGTATCACAGGAAAAAAGGAAAGGACAAATTATTGCCACTTGTACCCTCCGTTGCTAAGGAAAAAGCACAATGCCTATTATGTCTATTTGGGTTCTACAGGCAGTGTATTCTAACTTGGAAATAAACTACTCCAGCCCAATTTCTAAGTGACACAGAAGGCTGCCACTTTTGAGTGGAAACCAGAGAAAAAAAGTTCTGCAGCAGGATCAGGGTACAATGTGAGCAGTGCTGCTGCTGCAGATCCTATGGTACAGGAGTACCAGTGATGCGAAAATTGCTGTGCAGAGTTGATGGCAAACTGTAGTAGAAAACACAACCTAGACTCCTAAGGTTCTGTATCAAAGCCATTCCATATGGAGCGGATGGTCTGCTACTGGGTCCTGATATAAAACACCTGACTGTGAGATAACAATTAACTATGTGTCCGGCACTGCCTGTCCATAGTCAGGTTCTGTCAGACATCTGAAGTCATAAGAAGTTTGACAGCAATTCACTGTATCACAGAAGTGGTACATGAGAGGTCCCAAGTAAACTGCACAAGTACATGACCTAAACCCCTATATCATCCATCTCTGTTTTATTGAAACCTCTTCCTTAACTCCCAGCCATAGTCATATGTGGGAAGAGGAGATTTTTATCACTTGCAGATGGAGAACACACGTAGCCAAACTTGGTTCTTAAGTGGATTAACTTACTCTGTGAGTATGACCCAAAAGTATAATATACTACTGCTATACCATAGTCTCACCAAGAGTCTGAATGAGGGAACTCCTCCCAAAGGACAGAAATGAAAGAGAAGTTACTACTGATACCACAGAAATACAAAGAAAAATGAGAGACTGCTATGAATAATACACACCAATAAAATGGATAACCTAGAAGAAATAAATAAATTTCTAGAAATATAAAGTCTGTCAAGATTAAGTCAGAGAGAAATAGAAAATATGAACAGATCAATTACCAGTAATTAAACTGAGTCAGTAATCAAAATACTCCCAACAAAAATCTAGGACAAGATGACTTCATAGCAGAATTCTACCAAACATTTAAAAAAGAATTAATACATATCCTCCTCAAACTATTCCAAAAAATTGAAGAGGAAGGAATGCTTCTGAATTCACTCTATGAGGCTAGCATCAACCTTATGCCAAAAACACCACAAAAAAAGGAAAATTACAGGTCAATATCACTGATGAGTCTAGATGCAAAAATCCTCAAAAAATATTAACAAACTTAATTCAATAATACATCATAAAGACCATACACCATGATCAAGTGGGATTTATCCCAGGGATGCAAGGATGGTTCAATATTTGCTCATTAGTCAGTGTGATTCACTATGTTAACAAATTGAAGAATAAAAATCATATGATCATCTCAATAGATGCAGAAAAAGCTTTTCACAAAATTCAACATCCATGTGTGATAAAAGCTCTCAACAAAATGAGTATAGAGGGAACATATTTCAATATAATAAAGGCCACACGTGACAAACCTACAGCCCACACATACTCAGAGTGAAAAGCTGAAATCACATCCTCTAAGATTAAGAACAAGTCAAAGATGACCACTGTCTCCACTGTTTTTCAATTTACATTCTAAGCCCTAGACACACCAATCAGACAAAAAAGAATAAATCAAATAAAGGGAATCTACACTGGAAAGAAAGAAGCAAAACTGTCCTTGTTTGCAGATGACATAATACTATTATATAGAAAATCCTAAAGATGCCATCAAAAAACTATTAGTACTAATAAGTGAATTCAGTAAAGTTGTAGGATACAAAATTAATTTGCAGAAATCTGTTGCATTTCTATACACTAACAATAAAATAATCAGAAAGACAAATTAAGCAAAAAAGCCTATTTACAACTTCATCAAAAAGAATAAAATACCTAGGAATAAATCTAACCAAAGAGGTAAAGAATTGTACTTGGAAAACTGTAAGACACTGATGAGAGGGCAGAGGACTTGAATAGACAATTTTTCCAAAGAAGACATAGAGATAGCCAACAGACATGAAAAGACGCTCAACATCATTAATCATGAGGATAATGAAAATCAAAAGCACAATGAGATGTCATCTCACTCTTGTCAGAATGGCTATTATCAAAAAGACAACAAATAACAAGTGTTGGAGAGGATGTGGAAAAATAGAAACCCTCATGCACTGTTTTTGGGAACATAAATTGGTACAGCTGCTATGAAAAATTGTATGGAGTTTCCTCAAAAAATTAAAAATAGAACTGTCATATTATCCATCAATTCTACTCCTGGCTATTTATATAAGTAAAACAAGAACACTAATTCCAAAAGATATGCACCCCCATGTTCACTGAAGCATTATTTGCAATAATCAAGATATGGAAGCAACCTAAGTGTCCACTGATAGATGAATAAATAAAGAAGATGTGGTATATAATTAGCCATAGAAAAAGAATTAAATCTTGTCATTTGCAATAATGTGGATGGAATAGAGAGTACTACACTAAGTAAAATAAGTCAGAGAAAGACAAATACCATATGATTTCACTTATATGTGGTATCTGAAAAACAAACAAACACACAAACACACACACACACACACACACACAAAACAGAAGCAGACTCATAGATGCAGAGAGCTGGTGGTTGCCAGATGGGAGGGGATGGTGGGATGAGTGAAACAGGTAGGAGTGATTAAGTGGTACAAATTTCCAGTTACAAAATAAAAAAGTCATAGGGATGTAATGTACAGCATTGGGAATACTGTAACAAATTTGTATGGCGACAGATAGTAACTAAACTTATGGTGATTATTTGGTAATGCATAAAAATTAAACCACACTGTTGTACACCTGAAATTAATATAAACTTGTAAGTCAATTATACTTCTATTAAAAAAAAAGAATCAACTGCAACCTCAAAATCATTTGCAGCAATGGGGCTGCTACTCCCCCCACTAACTTTTTTTCTATAAATTTCTCCAATAAAAGAGATCACCAGGATTCTGAAGGAGTTATTTCCATAAATTATTAAGTGAAGCAAGTGGATCCAACCAGCACAAGCACTGGCCTACGGTGGATGCTATAATGTAAGTACTCTCATTATGGCTGATTTAAAGCTAACAAGGTAATTGAACATGAAGTTGGGAAGAGATGTACAAAAATGATTCTCAGCCTGAAAGCCAAGTGAGTTTGCAGGTACACTCTCCAGAAAGCACATTCTGAAACAGAGTTTAGTGTGCAGGACATTTATTAGGGATTGCCCATAGGACCAACACTGGTGGGAGGTAGAAGGAGGAAGCAGGACTGAGCAAATGCAGAAGTCAAGCTGTGATGTTGACCTGCACAGCCTCAGTCAACTCCCGGGGGGGACTCTGGAGCTAAAACGTCCCACTGGAGTTTTCGTGCTTAGGGCCAAAATGGATAGGGCTTTACACCCCATTGATATGTCACTGGAAGGAGCACCCTAGAATTTGGTGAAGGCAGCTCTTTGCAGCTGAGCCAGTCCCTGAAGGGACTGATCAGTGATGACTGTCTGGTGACTACATTCCAGCAGTTGGACAGAAAGTGCTTCCTCAAAGGGAGTTTGGGCAGAGCCTCTCCATGTCTACCACAGTGCACATCCTCTTTCCAGGACTGTGGTGCTCATTCCTCCAGCTGCTAAAGAGTTAGTAGCTGATGGCCGTGAGCTGAAAGTTCCTTTGAGTATTGCCCTCAGCCAAAGAAAGTCTCCTTGCTAACATTCTTGTTTCCTCCCTGAGAAAAGCCCATATCCAAAGACTGGTTGTATGAGGGAAAGGGGTTAATACAATATTCCAGTCCTCTTACCTCAAAATTGTCCAATTATCCCAGCAGCACAGCCCCCTCCCCCTCTTTTTGTCTGAAGCCCTTGTTGTGATTAAATCACAGATTTAATCTTCCCTTTTTTCATTCCCTCTTCCTTAGTCCACCACTAAGTGTTGATCTGGAGGATACACTGCAATATACTTCCTCCAAGCAAATCTCTGTCTTATTGTTTGTTTCCCAGGCAACCTGATCTAAGAAGTGATGAAAGTCAAACAAGCAACTATAAATCTGTACAATAAAAGGTTTGACAGAAGTAAGCAGTAGCACCACTGAAGCATAGTAGGAGCACTCAACCCAGACCTGACTGGTTATAGAGATGCAAAGGGGAGGGGTCAGGACAACCTCCGCAGTAAGATATCTGTCTTTCATGTTGCGCAGCTAGAATGGAGCCCCTAAGCCACTGCAATGCTGATAATATAATCATTAAGTTTTACATGCAGATGTAACTGAATATAACTCTGTAACTGAAACCGAGCTATGTTCACTTAAAAGAATAAGGAGTTATTTTTCTCATCTATCAAGAAATTTTCACATAGGTAGTAGGTAGTCCAAAGTTGGCATGACAGATCCGTAACGTCACCAGCAACTCGGACTTTTCTCTGACTGAGCTCTTCCATTCCTTGTGTGGGACTGTTTTCCTCGGGCTCACAGCATAGTTGCTGAATTTATAGGCATTGTTTTCCTTTCCTCATAGGAAGAATGAGAATGATGAAGAATAGAAAAAGTCAAAGGGCAAATTGCAACAGGCAGAGGTCAAATGACTTTATACCCCCTTTAAAATGTTTTCCAACCACCTCTCCCCAGATATTTCTGGTTCTATCTCATTGACCAGAACAAGTTCCTTTGGCATACCTAACTGCTGTCACCTTGCTGTCTCAAATTGAGGTTCTGTTAGTCGGGAGACCAGAGGAAATAGATAATGGGTAGGCAACTCATAAGTATCTACAACAGAAGATTACCCTAAAAGCAAAGCCAAAATAAACAAGAATATTTATCAGTGTTTTTATATGGCTTAGTAAGTTTGAAACTTGTCAGTGTTATAGTGCCTATTTATGTAATTTAATAACAACCAGTTTCCAAATAACATAATACATATTGCAGTATTTAGGGGACTCACTAAAATAGGGAGGGGACGGTTAGCATGTTTAATGCTGAATCATTTCTATATGAAAAGTAAAAAAGCTTATGTTGACCGTGTAGAAGCAGTTTTTCCTTTCCAGTATCATATTGGTTTAAATTGCCAAAAGTAAGTATCAGGAAAGAATCCAACTTACTGCAACTACTGTTTAAGCAAAACTTTCCATTGAACCCACAAACCTAATTCAAGGAGCACTTTATTCACACTGTGACTTACATATACAGAATCTCAAAATAATGCATAAAGTTAAATAATACAATTTCACAGTTAAACGACCACAAAGGGAGAAGAAAATTAAGAGAGCTCTAGGCAAGACAGAGGAGACTTTCAAGAACTATATGAAAAAAAAAAGAGAAGAGATAGTGTCAACGATGCAGAGAAATGCAAGAAGCTTCTTCCAGATGCCAAGAGCAATAAAGGAAAAGGCTTTTGATCCCATCCGTGGGAAAGCACCACGGAAAGAAGGGAGAACTAACGTCAGAGAACTGAGGGAATGGGATGCAATGGAGACAAATATTTCTTGAAATACATTTCCTGGCTACAAGCAGATGTAAAATTTTAAAGGACGTTGGGTATACAAAAATTCTGAGATACAAAAAGCATTTGATAGTATACGTATATGGCTCCAAAGTTCCTGCCATGTAACTAGACACAGTTCTCAAAGCAGGAAATATAAGAACATATGTATTTCCTAGTCATAACTAGACCAGCAGTATTGAATTAAATGAGCCCTTTCCCTCCACCCAATTGTCCTTATACAAAGTGTTTGATGCGTTAGAAATAAATCTGTTACCTAAACCTTCTTCTAAATGCAGTCCACACCTCAAAGACCATCCTTGCTACAGGGAAAAATGCAGGAAATGTGGTTTGTTGGTTTGATGAGGCTCTTTATTCAGAATCCCCACCGCCCATACCGATTTTGTCAACATTTATACTTTCTTTATGTGGAACACTTAGCCACAGCCTCTTCTTAAGTCCCAGTTACGCCCTTTTGAATGGGATTCTGAGGTGTAATGAACACAGTACTAGATTTGGAGATAAAAGAATGGATTGGGTAATTTTGCTTAGCTTTTTAATATGTATTCATCTGTGTGCCTGTTAACTTTCTTGAGCTTCATTGTTCCCATCTATGAGAGAGGATAACTATGCAAGGGCCACTGAGATAGAAACAGGTTAAATGAATTTTATGACAAAGAGAAGAAACAAATGAGATCTATTCAAATAGAATGAAAAATGGAGTTAGCTAAGACAAAAAGATAGCCGAAGTTTACTCCAATATTGTCAAAAGAATTATATAAGATATGAGTGCTTTGTGAATTTTACATACATCTAAACTAATAAGCTCAGGAAAGTCAGTTCTAGTGGAAGTAGAATTGATTACGGGGACCATCGTTTTAGATGGAAAAGTACTGTGGCTGTCTCTTCTACATTAACTAAATCATCCAGAATCCTCAGCAATTCTCTTTCATATGAGTGCCTTCTGGAAATATAATATTACATTATCCTACTGTAGCCGAGCAATAAGATGTCTTAACATACCATCTTTTTTTAGCATATATTCTTAAAGTACTGGCCTTTATACTGGGTGTCTAACCAGTGTAAAACTACAGAATGCTAATGAGAGTCAGAATTATATGTAACAGATACTGATATGAAATTTGGGTATTCAAAACCCTGTTTGGAGCACTCTATTTGTGGTGGAATGTGGATTTCATTAGCAGGCTTCTTTGTCTTCTAGTGTAGTGTTTGATGGACAGAGTTGCAACAAAAAGAGAGAGGCTAAGTTGAATTCCTTGGTATGTGTATATCAGAATGGAACAGAGCCCACAATTACGATGGAGAAGTGGGGGGAGACTTCTCCCAGCAGAGGCTAGGATGGAGAAGACATTGGAAAAAGGGTACCGACAGTTACTTGAGAGGAGCAGTTCCAGTGACAAATGAGGTTTTCGGGACTCAGATGAGAAAGGAGAAATTAGGACATTCTGCTATGTGTCATGCAAAGCATTTCTCTATTTTTGCTCTTTTGTGTGAGACATACTTTTCCTTTCAAGCCTTTCATTTTTAATGTTTGACCTGCATTTTCTTTTATAGATGACTCTCTGCTGAGAAAGGTCATGAGACAGTGAAGGTGGGTGAACGTAGAGTTATCTATATAGAGACACTTAAATTATATTACTAAATATACACATACACACACAAAGTTCGGCAGTCATGGAAAGTTATGATTTTGGGAAAAGAAAAGCAGACTTCTTTTTGAAACAACAACTTTGGAGGCACCGTATATCTAAATTCCACCGAGATCTGCTGGGATCTCCAATCAGAGTTCAGCGCTGACAGGCTAGGGCAGCTATTGTGGTGTTTCTAATAAAAAAGAAGGGTTAAATGGAACAAATAATGCCTAGAGCAAAATAAATAAACCAAATCATAAAAAAAAGCCCAGCTTCTATGACAATATCATAAAACTCGCCTTTAATCTTATTTCTCCTTCTTTTGAAAGAGGGGAGTGTTCATATGGGAAATTTTCCCTTTTATGTCTCCCTGGCCCTTCATGTGAAAAAATCCTGAGGCCCCAAATGGACCATTAGCACTAAATTATAATCCACAGCTCATAATTTTAGTCACTTTCGGATGATTTCTTTCACCTCAGTTTGTTGTTCTCCTTGGCTTCCACACGATGTTTTCCTTAAGTCACCACCCAGCAGAGCCTGCTTATTAAAAATGTTGCAGTGAGAACAAGATAGTGATGGATATAAAGAGGCAGAAGGAGTCACCATCATTGAAAATGGCTTTAGTCAGTGCAGTTAAGTGAAAACATATGTTGATAAGAGTCATATTTTTCAGTAAAGCATTTTCTCGTGGCTTAATTTGTTCTACAAGCCCAACCTCTTCCTCCCACTGTTTCTGTCTAAACACAATATTACTTTCTCTCTTTAATTATCTTAATAGCAGCCCTGTAAATAAACACAATAGCTTAATTGTACTTATTTGTGAGCTCTCTGTTTTAGTGTGGTTCTAAATGATTACCTTTTCTAATTATTTTTGTGAAGCTGCTGCTCATAAAAAGAAGATAAAAGCCAGTGGCTACAGGCACAAAGAAGGGAAGGGTGCATTAAGAAGCGAATAGAATTGCGTTGTTGGAGAGGGAGGGATGGAAAGAGCTTTAAATACCAGTTAGTCCTTCCTACCAAATCATCAATCTCATCTGAGACTGCAGCCCAGGTAAAAGACTAACCAAAACATTCATTAATTAGAAAACCTCCAAGAACTGCAGAGTAGGGGATGCTGTGGTTTACCACCCAGATTTGCCTTCCACAACCAAGGCCCTCACTCCTTTAGCTGCTGGGAGTGTTGGCTGCTCAGAGATCACATCTGAGACATCTTTAGGAATTGCCCTTAGAGGAAGGGGGCTGTCCCAGCCAGGGGTTACCTTCTTCTCAGGAACATCCCACATCAAAGGACTGGTCTACGCAGAGGCTTGGCACCCTTGCCTCAGTTTGAGACATCTCTGAGCATTCACAAACTCTAGAACTCAGCCTGAGATTGGCTAAGGCCTTTGGTGCAATTGCACAATTCAAGTTGTCTCTCCGCAGAATCCTGCTTTTCTCATTCCTCCCAGGAGCTGCTCCCAGCAGCGTTCTCCAATAAATATTCTGCATGCAAATTCTCACCTCAGAGTTTGTTTCCCAGGGAACCAGTCTATGGCCCATAGCTGGACCAATTTAACACTTGTTTAATTGCCAATTTCAGAAAATTATAAATATTCTAAAGTGTCTGAATTTTTAATCATATTTTGAAGATCAGGGTGTTAAAGAAAATAATAAAGTGAGGAACTTGAATTCGTAATCAATTATTCCTTAGCATTAAACTAAGAATTGTAAGTTTTCTTATCGTTGAAAGTTGAAAGTCAAAGACTAGTTTCAGAACCAAATCACTTGTATCAGACAAAGAAGTATTAAGTCTCCACCATATGCCCACATAATGCAAGGAACTAAGAATGTTAAGACAAATACGACCCAGCCCTGGCATCGAGGAACAGATATTTAATCAATTATTTGCAGTAAAGTGCGGCAATGAAGCAATAGAGATACTACAGATAGAGAAATGAGGCAAAGGAAGAATTTTGGTTAATCCATGGAATCCTCATATAGGAGAAGGTATTTTAGGTGTGACTGCAAAAATTAGTAAAGAGTTCATGGGGCAGAAAAGGAAAGGTAAGAAAAGTAATTCAAGCAACTATAAGATGTAAAAAAAGCACAGAGGCAGCAAGAAGGACATTGTTTGAGGAAACTCAAGTAATTCAAGATGGCTGGCATGGAGGGAAGGTGTGGCAAGAGAGAGAATGAGGTCGGCTGGACTATGAAGATTCTCTGCCAAACTAAGAGATTCATGGGAACTCAGGGAAGGTCAAGGAGGCCGAATGAAGCTTATGTCCTACAAACTAGAAACGGTTTGTACACTGGAGGACCCCACATGGTCCCACTCTGTTTCAACCCCATTGCCACAATGACTGAGGCTCTGGCTCCCGAGGTGCATCCTGCACTCTCTTCAGTTATTGACAGAGATGCTTAGATCTTTCATTCTCTGAAATTCCCAGTCCCCTTGTTCAAGATGAGAAACTGGTTATAAAGGAAAAAAAGACATGAAATAACACAAACAAAAGATCTGCTCTTGAAGGTTCACTGTCTTTTCTCACAGATATACAGATCAAAAGAGTGGTTACCAGGGGTAGGGGGGTGTGAGGTACCAACTACTGGGTGTAAGATAGACTCAAGGATGTGTTGTACAACACGGAGAAGATAGCCAATATTTTGTAATACCTGTAAATGGAAAGTAACCTTTAAAATTGTACTAAAATAAAAAATTAAATAAAGAAAAAAGGATTCATACAAAAGAAATTCACTTATTCTCTGCAATAATATGATAAAGTCTGACTTTGGGAAAAAGCATTCTGGGAATTGCCGAGAAAGGGAAAGGGTATCAAAGGGAAGCAAGAGTAGGGAGAGGACAAGTTAAGATATTCTCATACAAATGTGAGATCATGGGAGTTGTGACAGTTGTGATTGAGAAGCAGATACAGAAATAGAAGGAAGTACAAATACCAGGAAGTGGTGACTAAATTCCCCTTGATGCAAGTCTCCTCTCTGTTGATATATATCCCCTACAGTGTCTGGTGGTCTGTAGCCGAGTCTTGCTACCAGATATATCCCAAGGAATCACCCCATATTAAAATCTATGTATTCCACAGTCAGGTCTTTAGGAACCTGCTTGTTACTCTAGTAAATTAGTTTATTATAGACTTTAATCATTTCATGTTCAATAGCTCCCATAGGTATCTATAGTTTAACCAGAGTCTTAATGGATATGTAATGTCTTAACACTGGGGAATGAACAACTAATGATGAAACTGCAGGCTAAGGTTAAATCTTCCTATGCTTAAGGCCAGTCCCATTTCCCACATATATATCGCTTTCCCATTAAAAAAAAATGGAGTATAACTTGGCGCATGAAAAAACCTAACCATACGCAAACTAAATTTTCCTATATGGTGAGTTAAAAAACTTCTTTATTGACATAATTATGCATATTTTACCAGCACCACCCTTAGAAGTATTGAAAAAGAAATCAAACATCACTGTGCTATAAACCATAGACGAAAAGAGATAGCTTACACTTGGAAGAAAAGAAAAAATTTCACAACATCCAAATTTATATTTAAAATTTTAAAAGAATATTAGGATCCTTACATTCCAACTTTTGACATTTATGGAAAAATCAACTTATGCCACAAAAATAAAGTAACATGCCCCATGATTAAGTTACTTGCTCACATTAATTCAAGTCACATGTATTCCATATTTCAATTCAGTGATTTTTTTCCCAATAGTTAATCCATAAAAATCCAGCACAATTCTACTATATTCCAGAGGAATGTAAACATATAATGGTGGCTTGATTGGGATTACAAAAGCTAGTTTTAGTCATTTTTCTATTCCACTTTATTAGGGTGTTTTAAAAAATTCTCCATTAACCCATTCAGCCCCACTTTTATGAAACAAGAATATGCATTTCATCTTCTCCAGATTTCTCCCTAAATCGTGTTTCTTATCAAAATTGCTCCCTCTGAGTAGCCCGAGTGGTCCCCGCCATGGCTTCAACTCTTACCACAGAGATGTTTGTTCCTCCAGTTCTGGGAATAGCTCTTCAGAAAAAGGTCACTTTGAGGGCTCAGGCTTCAAATCCCTCTTGGTAGAAGCAGAGTATAAATAGATTTGACTCAATAATACTGAGATTTTTAGACTCAAAAAATATCTCTAGCAATTCTGTTTACTGAGAGACATCAAGACCACAATTTCAAAAGTTCTCAAAGTGGAGGCTCTCAAAAGACAAGTGGAGGAGGCAGACGGAGGCAGGCCTGCAAAGAGCTCTATCCTCGGACCCTAACCGCATGGAACATTTTCATGGAAATAAATGAGAAAAGATGGTGATATGTGCTCAAACCCATTCTTCAGAGTATATATATGTATATGTATGTACAGCCCTTGTTAAAAACTACAGGGCTGACATCAAAAATTAACTGTAACAAACATACAGACTACCAGAGAGAAATGTGATGAAGATTAGCAGAGGGGAATAAAGAATAATTAGCAAGAAAAAATGATGCATTAGCAAGAGACGTCAGAGTCACACCAAATCTTCTATTTAATGATCTAAGATTAATAATATTTGCAAGATTTTATTGCAAAATTAAAATACATTGTAAACTTTATCATAGAGTTTACAGAAGTAATATCTGATTGACCAACAAATTTTGAAATTGTTATTCTTGAGTTACATATAAAATGCATCATTGCCTTTAAATGACAAGATTCAGGTTCAAAATCAGGCTCACTGAAGGAGAGTTATGAGTTATGCCTTTTTTATGGATGTAAGTGATATATCTGTGCTAAGTGAATTACCAAGTATCTCAGAGCAGAAGGAAAATCCCAAGGACTCTATTACAAATCTGCAGTTATAATAGGATTAGCACTAGATAGCACCATTGATATTTTTATATATCTATATTTTATATATGATATCAATATAATTTTATAGCACATAAAAGGTTACAATAATTAAATCAGTGGAAATATTAACAGAAATTACATTTTAAGTATTAGACATATTTATTAAAGCATATTTAATCATTTATTACTATAATTAAAGTATAAAATAAGAAGAATTTCCTTTTTATGGAATGCTAGTTAACATCTATTAACTTAATGAGCTGATACTGAGTAAATCTGTAGACAAAAAGTATGTGAAACATATGATTTGTTTTATCACTATATCAGAAAATCTAATAATGAGGTTTGGGTTTGCTGACAGAGGAAGGAGAAGGGAAGGCCATCACGTAAATCACAAAGGACCTAAAATGATAGAGTAATTTTTAATTGAGAAAAAGAGAGTTCAGAGTTGATCACAGTGTTTAGTGTGTATCTGTCAATTAGCACTGTGAGAAATATACATGGCTTACTGTAACCTGGAATGGGAATATTCTCATGGTCTTTGTTACACTCTCAGATGTTTTAGTACTGATTCTAATATATTGGTTAACTTAATCAACATATACAGACATTTTATTCAATTCTTATGAACAGTTTTAGTCAAAAGTTTAAAATATGAAGCTATCCAGTTTGAGTCAGACAATAGGGTTAAGCTATTTTTCTTTAATGCAATAAAGTTAAAAATATAATAGAAACCATTGGCAATTTTTTAAAAGAAAAATCTTATGTAAATCTTTTCATGATTATTGATTATTCAATGATCAAATAGCATCAATTAGCAAGCAACAAAAAGATATGTGTGAAAAAATAGATGGAAATGTTTAGATATTAATGATTTGGCCTATATTCCATCACAAGACAGGAATGTAAGAGGTGGGTAAAACAATTAGTTTTACCATTAAACAATGACACAGACAACAGTTATGCAAAACGGAATGGTGGCAATTACATGCTCTGTTCTTTTAATGTCCTGCTACCAAACCCAGTATCATTTTCCTTAAAGTAGACATATTATTTTCCTCAAGTGTTGTATTTCCCCACACCTGTAAAATAACTGGCTATTAATGGGAGGTGGGCTGTGTGTTCATACCTCTGTGTGTGAGAGAGAGACAGAGACAGAGAGAGGCAGAGAGGGAGACAAACAGAGACACATAAATACAAATAGAGAAAGCTAATCCCACCCAAGCTGTTACGCAGTTGTTAAAAGAATATACACGCCAAATAGAAACTAGGGAACAGTATTAGGAACTCACGTCAAAAGGGGATCTAAAAAAGACCTAGCAGATGTTTGGAAATGCTTTTTTTCTAGAGATAGTCCAGGAGGAAAACAAAAAGGAATATAAAAGTTCCTTTTAGCTTAGCAAAAATTTCTATGAGGTCGTCAGAAATAAGATAGACTTCAACAACATCAACAACAACAACAAAAAAAAAGAGGGGCGAGAAACTCAGTTTTGGTAAAATGGCTGAGGCTGATAAGCTATGACGTGACAGAATATGACACATCACGGTCCAGCTAAAAGAGAGCGAAAGTTCTTTCTAGTTAGTTCAGAATCTCTGCCTCATGACAATGCTACACACCCAGACAGACCTATCAGGAGAAGGGAACATGTGCTCAAGTGCGGAACAATTTAAATAATGTTTAGACACACTCTTTAAATAGTATGATAGGCAATTAAGAATTGTATGAAAGGTGTTGCAATTGAAGTTTAAAGAAAGTTTCAAATGTCCCAAGAGAGCAACTAAAAGCAACTCATGAAGTAAAGGAAGAACATGAGGAAAATAAAGAGGAAGACAAAGGTAAAAAATAAATAAAATCGTGTAAAATAATAGACACCAATCTCTCTCTATGTGAATATCTTTGGAGAAACACCACAAATGAAGCACTTTAGTTTTGAGATTTGTCTATTGGCCTCATTAAATGTACTTTCAAAATTGGATTATGATTGCATTATAGTTGCTAAAGATGCTTTAGATTGTGTGCTTAGAGAACATAAAACAGCCATGCTTCATGAATATTTTGCATATCATTCTGAACACTTAAAAAATCCAAAAGATGTTCTGCTTTCCTCATTCTGCGCACTTTGCTCTGGGTAAACATGACACTTTAAATGTTTTGCAATTTAAAAAAAAAAGTCTCAGATATCCTAGACAGTAAATTCTCTCATGCGATTTTTAAAAGCTACAAAATTGATGGAAACATATTTAGAATTTTAATAAATTTAAAAAAGGAAAATTAACTTGATGTTTTTAGCTTTCATAGGGTAACACTGCCATTTGAACGAATTAGATGTAATTATGCTGTAGTGTGCATTCATTAATTGTAGAGTCATTATTCTGTATACAGAGAATTAGAATTTTATTTTCATTCTTAGTTTTGGAAAAGGTTTCATCTGGCATGATAATTTATTTTATTTAGTTAGTTAAGTGCAGTTTTATAACCAAAATGATAGACTTACTTTAGCAAATGAAGAGCCAATTTAGCTATTAAAATTTCTATTAAAAATCTGCATTTAAAACAATGCATATGTACAATGTGTCAACTTTGTATGATTAAGAATGCTCAAGTGTTACATATCAGTGTATTTTTATGGTCAATATAAGAGCCTGAGAGGCAAAGTACAAAGGAAAATAAATCAGTGGCTTAAGTTTTTAAGATGTAAAAGATAAATGTCTATGAAGATTGTTGGGATGGGGTAGTGAAATCATAGGTGACTTGTCTATTTTTCTTTTTCCTAAGCTTTTCTTTATTATAATAATAGCGTTTATGCAAATGTTAAAGAAAAACAAATTTAAAAAAATGATATGTTTTAACCCATTACAAGTAGCTCCAAACTTAAGACCTAAGTGTTAATTTAGACGGTAGATGTAATAGCAGCTCAGACAACTTCAGGAAATTCAAGTAGCCGGTAAGTGGTTGGTTGAAGATTACCATTGTGATTGATTTTTACTCAGTAAATATGATTTTTGTTTAGCATTCAAGAAACAGAGTGATTTTCATTCCTTGCTGTAGCATATGTATGTCCTGCTCTTTTTTTCTCTAAAGTATTATCATAAAACATATGCTTTTGGACAACCGAGCTTAACATCACCTTCCTTTCTGATTGTGAAAGAAAACTATGAAGGAGGTCACTCCTGACTGCCACCCACACTGGAGTGTTGAAAGTATTTCACTATGTACCAAATAAGCCCAGCAGGAAAGAAAGAAGATCTTGTCCTCACTGTGTATCCTTGGACATTTCTGACAAATAGAAAAAAACCTGAATACCAGCAGAGTGTGTTTCCACAAACTGGCTACATACAAACATTTCTGCTCTGGAACAAAGCTATACCCTCCTGAAGCGTCTACTCTTGCCAGTTCCTTTGTTCAACTGCAATTTGTTACTGAGAAAATATTATCCCTGTAATTCTACCTCAGTCAGTGAATCCTCAAACACTCTGTCTTAGAGGTGCAGGCTGTTAAAAGTTAAACCATCTGTCTTTTCAGAATAGCTTTTGTAATCCCTTTATGGGTCAGAAATAAATACTTTTTTCTCATTTGTACCATTGTTTCTTGTTCACTGACTCTCAGAAGTGGACACTTTGCTCATTGGCCCCTTCAGGCATCAATTTAATCTTTACCCTTAGTTATTCTTCCTTACTCGTAGGGTGCAAGCATCTATTTCACTTGTACTTTCTAAGTAAGTTATAATAATACCCATAGGGGAGCTGCATAGTTTCAATTATTAATAATAATGTCCTGAGTGAGAAGGAATTTACTTTTTGAAGTTAGATTATTTATGTTCTCAGTTGCTACCCACACATTTTTGGGTTTGGGGGCATGTTTTATTTTTTTTTTTCCTCAGGAAAAAAAGTTGTTGAGCTTAAATTGTCCAAAATGTAGAGCTCAGCAGTTTTAGATGTCATATTTAACACTCATAATTCAAAGATGAAAAACATTTATCTCTCCACAAAACAAAGCAGTCTTCTTCCCAAAGCGTATTTCATCAGATATGAATGTGCTCATAATCCAGTAATCCTTATCAAAACCACATTGGCTTCATGTCAGTGACTATTCTGTTCATCTTTTCCTTCCCCCTCTTTTATGATTTGCCCTTTCAAAGAAAAAAAAAAAGAAAGAAAGAAGTGCACAGCTTACAGCTGATGTTCTCTGTCTGCTGTGAACTTTTTAACTAACAAAGCAAACAGAGTTCCTGGAACAGCTCCTCAGACCACTCTTCACCTCAGGCCAAGCCCAGGGAGTGTTTCCTCAGCAAGGAGGCAGCCACTCCCTCCCCTGGGAAGCTCCAAGCTAAAGACATGAATAAACGGAAGGCACTTCCATCTCTTGAGACAACAAACACCAGTGACTATTTACTTAGTGACTGGTTCTCTTTCACCTCTCACTCTGTGTTCCCTATAAAGTAAGAAAGTCACTGTGGTTTCACAGATCCTAATCTGCAGTGACAAAGATATGCATTGTGACCAGATGTAACTGGTCCAAGAGTAACAGAAGAGTCAAGTGAGTTGTCAGTTAATGTAAGACTGTGGTGGCTCTGTGAGTGAGGTCCACGTATTCATGGAACCCTTGGACTCTGGACACAAAGTACTTCCTTTATCAAGATGTTGGTGCCTGAAAGAGTGACACATGTGGTGTCTGTCTAACGAGAGACAGTGTTTCTTTATACGTAAAGAGTGTCCTTCCCATATAAAATTTAACTTGGACATAGCTTGAACAGAGACCAAGAGAGGCCAGGGATTTTGTTAGATGAGAGGAAGTGAGGCAAAGGAAAATAAAGCATAGAACACATGTACAAACAAAAATAATAAAGAGAATGGCAAAAATACATGATCCAACGCATTAAATGAGTTATTTACGGTATATCACAGAATTTCAACTAATTGGTGAAACATTCACTATTTTAGAAATAAATATCATTTATTTTTCCACCATAGCCTACAAGATAAAAATCAAAATATATCCCTTGATAATACTGTATAAGGCTTTTCAGTTATCTCCGCTCATTCTATATTTTCTAATCCCACCACACTGTTACAGTCATATCAAATGATTAATCTCAAAATAAATCATTCATTTCAAAATATTGTTCCTTTTGTCTAGAATTCTTTGTCACTCACCTCCTCACACCTTTTTTATTTCCCATAAACAGTATGAACTGTACTTAAATGCTCCTTCCAACACAAGTTCCTTTTAATATTTCTCTTCCAACATATCCTACATACCTTTATTACAGTCCTTGCCACATTGTCAAGAGACTGTTGACATGTCTGTGATATTACCTAATCTGTGTCAGGTAGGGATCATATTGTGTTCACTTTAGTATTTGTAATATCATACATCATACTGAAAAACCAATTTTTGACATTTCTAAGTGATAAAAATGATTGAAGAATATACAGTTGTATACTTCTCTCACAGTTCAAGTTTCTCAGTAAGAACTTTTCTAAATATATTATTTTATATTCAAAAGCTCATTGGTAAAGGGAACCCGTCTTAAAGTTTTATTCTGATTAAAACAATTATACTGCCAAGAGTATTTCTTAATATCAACTCATGTTTCTGACATAATTGTCAAGCCCCAAATTATTCAAATGTACACATTTTTCTATTGGTGATCATAGCAAATTTTATTCCTTAGGAAAAATTACTGTATATATCACTTAGTTTTTAAATTAGATATTATGGAGACACTGAAGTGTTTTGGAAGTCATTAATAAACCACTTATGAAATGATCATGCATTAGAAATATTGGTGCTGTAGTTAATTCAACAGTGCATACTTGTCTCACTTTGTCCGATATACCAAATAGGTATGTTCTTTTTATCAGATGAAAATAGACAGATGTGAAAACTTATGTCCACAAAAAAACCTGCACCTATATGTTTACAACAGCTTTATTCATAGTTCTATAAAACTGTAAACAATGAAGATGTCTTTCAATAAGTGAATAGATAAATTGTGGTACATTTATAACATGGGATAGATTCAGTGATAAAAAGCAATGAGGGGGAGAGTATAGCTCAGTGGTAGAGTGCATGCTTAGCATGCAAGAGGTCTTAGGTCCGATCTCAAGTACTGGTAAATAAATAAATAAATAAATAAATAAAAATAAATCTAATTGTCTCCCCCCCAAAAAATAAAAATTTAAAAAGCAATATGACAATGAATGTATGCATGTTCATATGTAACTGAAAAACTGTGCTCTACACTAGAATTTGACACAAATCGTAAAATGACTATAACTCAATAAAAAATGTTTATATTAAAAAAAAGCAATGAGATATCAAGTCACACCCTGATGAATAAATTTTAAAAGCATATTGCTAAAATAAAGAAGCCAGTCTGAAAAGGCTACATACTACATGATTGCACTTATATGATCTCCTAGAAAAGGCAAGATTTTAGCGGTAATAAATAGAGCAGTGATTTTCAGGAAACTGGAGGAGTACTTAACAGAATTTTTTAATGACCTGTAACTATTGTGAATGGTACTATAATGGTAGATATATGACACTGTGTCTTGTTAAAACCCAAAAAACTTTACAGCAAAAAATGTAAATCTTAATATACACAAAGTTAAAAAAAAATCTTTTGGGATGTCTGGAGACTTTTCAGGATGGCATGCAGAATGTGACAGAAGAATCAAACTATACTACATATGTATGAGACAACCTCACTGGAAGGGGTAGAAAAAAGATGTTGACTTAAGTAACTATGGAAATCAGCGGAATCTGTAAGACTAAAGACAAGGGAACTGCACACAAGTACTACTACACTCTGGTAGAGAGAGTTGTTTCCCATGGGAGTACAGGTTAATTTTAAACAAGTATACATATCTACTGTAAATGAACAATTAAGTAAATGAATAGTCAATGATGGAGGCCAGGCTTCTCACTGTTAGAGTAGGAGGTTACAAATAAGGAAGAGAAACCTAGAATGATCCATGTGGCAATGAAAGAGACTCAGAAGCATCAGCATGAACTCGTGTTTACCATTTAATATGATAAAGGTAGTTACACTGAGAAATATTTAAAGATATATGTATAAATATGCGGGTTGGTATATACACACATATGTCATTGCTCTGTCAGCTGAGGGGGCCTAGAATGAACGACACTCCAGTAACAGTGAGCATACCTTGTGCTTAGGCCTTGGTTTCTAATAGTGTTCTCCAATGAAATAAACTATTGCTCCTTGGAGAAATAACTGATTTTAGGATTGGGGCAGGAAATATATAAGTTGAGGCAGGAACATCTTGTATTGCCAGAAGATAAGAAAGCACTAAAAGAAAAAAAAAGGAAGAAAGAATAAAGGAAGGAAGGAAGGAAAGAAGAAAGAAAATAAGAAAAGAGAGGAAAAGTAAAGAAAACTACAATGCATGTTAAAGGGAGCCACCTCAAAGAGCTCCCAATGTCTAACACTAGAGCAATTTAAGCAACAACATGGTGTATTAGATTATAATCTAAAGTATAAAATAAATTTCCAAGAATCCATACCAATGTAAGTGATTAAATAAACAAATAAAGGGAGAAAATAAACAAAGTTCATAAGCAGAAAAAGTTCCAAAAAATTATATATACGTATTTCACCCAAAAGGAGGTAGAGAACTCTTCCTACCCTAAATGTGGGCTACACGTGGAGACTTCCTTCCTAAGAGTGAAAAACGAGGGAAAGTAACTATATCTAGTTGACCAAAGTTAAAATTAATAGAAAGAAGTCATGTAGATTGTATAGGATGTGATGAGAATGGCATTTTAAGTTTGTGATTTTTCTCCCCAAAACACAGAACCCCACTATAATCATAAGGGGAAAAAATAAGACAAATCCCAATTGAGGGACATTTTGCAAAACAATTCTTGAGCACTGCTCACAAACAAGATTATCAAAAACAAGAGAAGTCTGATAAAATGGCATAGCTGAAAGAGACCTAAGGAGACAAGATAATTAAATGCAATATGGTACCCAGGAAGGGATCCTGGAACAGAGAAAAGACAAAGGGTTACAACAAGGGAGTGTGGTATTTAGCTCATAATAATGTATCAATATTGAAAAAAAAATACTCAGAAGAATCTTTTCTTGTTAACCTTGAACTTTCTCATTCTTTTTCTAGAGTTCTCTATCTTCTCTGTCTTTGTCTCTCTTACACATGCACAAATACACACAAACACAAAGAGCATACACACACTAGTGACTCACATAATACCCTGAAACTGACACACTGTGGCACTGGAACTGTTTGTTTACCTTCAGTAACTCCATACTTAGATAACTTCAAAGAAAACACAACCAAGAAGAGCACTGTGTTTATCTAACATCTTATGCCATGAAAAAGATCACCTCTAAACCACTGCAATTCCAAATGTTTGAATCCTAACTAAAAGACTCAAAATGATCAAAGTTGTTTTCATTTTTTCCATATATTGTATTTTTACGAGTCTTTTTAAGTGATTGAGACTCTGTATGATTTTTAAAAATATGTACAGCATTCAGAAATAAATGTCCTGATAGTCTCACCCTTCATAGAAGTACATTTGAATATTTACTACACTATTCTTTCCAAATCTGTCCATCCCCTTAGAAGATGACTATTTACACATAACTATATCATCTTAATGCATGGAAGAAAAGGTTACTAGAAAAAACATTAAAGTGTAATACTATCTTTGGTGTCTTCAACCAAAAAGTTTAGGCCAACAATCCAGCTAGTGGATAATGAGCATAGCCTAAGCCTCCAGTTTCTGCAGAAGCTTAATTCTTTGAGACTTGTCTGTTATTATCTAATGTGTTCACTTCAGAAGAACTCAGTGCAATGGACAGAGTAAGCAGGTCGAGACCATGTGTTTGTATTGAAGCTCAGCTAATGTGAGTTGCAAAACTATCGATTGTAGCTTTGAGAGGCTAGTAAATTCAGTATGTCACTACTAAGGAAGAAACACAACTGAGGTTGTATAAAATTAAGCTCTGGCTCAAATTTTCTAAAAACTAGGCTAAAATATTATCTATCAAATTGTGGCACCATTTAATTTGGTGCTGAGCCTCCATTACAGTAGAGCAAATGAAACTCACAATAGTTTAATATATCTAAATTCTATTCAAGTGACCAAGAAAAATTAAATAATTCAATTAATTGCTCAATAATACAAGAGGCATCCTACAAATCTGTCATTAGCTAAGGATTTTTAAGACCAAATTACTACACACACACACACACACACACACACACTGTATGTATGTGTGTGTGTGAGAGAGAGAGAGCAGGAAAGAGAGAGAGAGGAAGAGAGAGAGAGAAGCAGAAACCGAGCTGTAATATTAAAACACTATCTCAAGAGATCTATTTCTCAAATTTAAACTCAGAATTCAGAAATTATTTTTCAAATAACATCTCTCATGCATTTATGACCCCATTTATTTTTACTATTAAAAGAAAGAACTCAGATTTGGTAAAATTGGCAAATGCAAAGACGAGCCAGGGTAATAGATTATCTTTGATACTTGGTGCCTTTTTAATTGATAAACTCTAAGTGTATTTCGTAATCAGAGGTATGCAAGGATAATGTCACTGTCTTAAAAATTATGTGAAAAGGTGTTTATTATCATATTTTTCATACCAAAAACGTTCTTGGTTAAATTAGAAGGTATTTAAAATTTTTGCTTCAGTTTCCTGATATGCTGAGAGCCAACTTGACAGATCTGGCCATTGGTGGTTGATTAGAGGATGAGATGATTATTCTTCACTTTTCATTATTTAATCTATCTAAATATTAAGAACAAAGTTACTTATTACTTTATATTTGTCTACTAACACAGATAAACAAAACAGGAAGAGTACATTGAAAAAGCCATGATGCAAATGAAAAATTGAAATTCCTTAAAAAACCACTAGCAATGCAATTATAGCTGCCTATTATTAAAAATGAAATTGAGTCATCTATATTATGGCAAAATTATTATAAATTGCTATGAATGCCAATTTTCTCTTTATCGATTTTAGTTTGGAAAAGTCCAATTTTTTAGATTGTATTAATTAAACATTGATGTAGTAATTCTGATGAGTCAGATCTGGCTCCTGTCTCTCAGCACTATATATAGCTCTGTGAAGTAGAGATTATTAGCCATTTTTTACATTTAAGCAAACTGGGTCTCAGAGCTCAGGTAATTCATCCCAACATGTACAGACAGAAGTGATGAAGCCAGGATTCCCGTCCAACTACTCTGGGTCCAGATTTGTGTTCTTATCTAATCTTTTCCAGCTTTTAAGATCTGTCAATTATACTACAACAAGGCATCTCTTAACTCTTATGTCACACTGCTTCAATTCACCTAGACCCTTATTGATGTTGTAATAAAATACAATCATTTTGTCAAAGCGGGTTATTTTTCCATGTTAAAATAGGTAACAACTATATGGGAAAATACGTAAGAATGCATTCTTCAGTATAAATACTTACTTTTAAAAATATAAAATACAGAAGTTATTTAAAAATCGTAACAAAGACCATTCCTGTTACACGGAACATATGAAGTTGTGTTTGAGCTGAAAACATTTCAAAATGCCTATTATATTATCATTCTTTTCTTGTGATTTCAAGCTCAAAAAGTGTCCATTTGTAATAATGTTAGCGCCAACATAAAGTAATTGTATTTGGCTAAATGAATCCTTGCTGTCACCTGCAGAATTATGATGTCATTTTAAATTTTGCTTTGGGGCATACAGTCAGGATTACACCATAGGCTCAATGGGCAATTGTTATTACAAGAAAAACCAGTGAACAACTAATTACGTCTACGTATCTAGAATAATTATTTTAGCAAGTAAATACATTTGTAAAGCAAAAATGACAAACCTCCCTCCTCCATCGTATTCCATCTACTTGGTATAGCGAGACAAAGATAATCTTTCTTTTGTAAACGATTTTGATTTTGTCTCAACAAAGACAGTGAGTGACGGAAATTTTCCAATAACTTATTTTTCTATTTCCTTTCACTTTGACCTATTCAAAAATTAATTGCAGTGATATTAATCAGTACTATTATATAAATATTCAGGATATATATGCTGCATTTGTAAATACCAAACTGATAAAATCATAATAACATCACCGAAAGGTGATATTAAGAATATGCATTTCACCTTTTCATAAATTACCATTTAAAAATGTATTTTCATGATCAAAATTTCTGAAAATGTGACATCTTTTCCCCTGAGTGAAATAATATCTTTATAGGATTCAAAAAATTATTTATTATTGTAGATCATTACTTCCTTTTTCTAACAACCTGACAGACTCTTAGCAAAATATTTGGTTATAACACCTGATAAAAAAAAGTTAACTGACACTCTATTCCTAATATCTTCTTTGTAGAATGTGGTTGTAGAAAGAGGTTATTTTAGAAGGCTGGGGAAAAAAAGAAATAGGTTTGGGCATATTATTATATTTGATAAATAGATGAAAAAAATCCAGAAGAGATGGGAGATAGATCATTGGGAATCATAGGGATAGTGGAGATTGAATGAATGAAAGGTCTTTCTACTTATGAGTTTGCAGAAAGACTCTTATGTGGGTTGAATTTTATGGGGATCCACACTGCTGTGCCTGTCGTCTTATAGAGTTAGTGTCCCAGTAAAGATTTTTTCTTTTACCTCTTCCAACACAATCAAAATTAACTCTTAAAGAAGATCCAGTTGGGGTTGGAGGTGGGGAAGGATGAATAGGTAGAACACAGAGGATCTTTAGGACAATGAAAATACTCTGAATGTTATGATAATAATGGAAACAGGTCATTATACATCTGTCCAAATCCACAGAATGTACAACACTGAAAGTGAACCCTAAGGGAAGTCTCTGTACCTTTTCCTCCATTTTGCTATGAATGTTAAAGTGCTTTTAAAAAAATAAAGTCACAATATTATTAAAGGTAAAAAAAAAAAAAAAAAAAAAAAGACTTAATCTACTCAGAAGTCTTCCAAATGGAAATAAACAATGTAAGACAGTTTTTGTGTTCACTCCAATGTGTAAGATTCAATTAATTCTGGAAAGGTCATCAGAAGTAAGTAGGTTCTATTGAAGTGACACCAATAAGTTAAGTGTTTCTACCTGACTACTTTTTTTTCCTATCGTGACAACTTTGAAACCTAAAATCATTACTCTTGAGACGACTGAAGTAGAAAAATTTCTCACAAATGTTCTTTATACTTCTTTACACTTCACAGCATCCCCTTTGCCACATATTTCCTATAACTTTTGAAACTGAACAATAACTATTTCCTGGAAGCCGCAGAAATCAAGGAAGTCCATGCTAAATATTCCAAACAAATAGAGAGTGGAAATGTTTACTCTTTGTTTTATTCTTTGTACTGTAATATAATGATGATATTGGAAAGTAAACAATAGGACTTTTCTTTCAAAAGCTTCTTTCTTTACTTCAATTTTTCAAACTCCACAGATTTTTTAAAATGTCCTCATTATAAATACCAAAAATAGCAGCCAGGTTGTTCTTAAGCAGATGCTCAGTTTAAAAAACTGCGTAAAATGATTTTCCTTTAAACTTCTGACCTGGTGAAGGAAGTAGGGACTCTACCTAACAAGAGTTTACTCTTCCGTCATCTTAGATGAGAGGGCACTGGGAACAGGAGTAAGAGCAGGCTTCGTCTCATTTGTCTCTTTCCACGGACACAAGGCCAGAAAGCATGCCTCTAAGTTAAAAAGAGCAGAGTGTTATAAATCATGTTTCCACCTTTCTGTCCCTTTGGGTTGAAAACAGGGTGGATTGTCTGTCTTGGCAGCTCCCAGAGTAAGTCACAAAAAGATACAGGAAGCCTCGTAAAATCCTTGCTATCTAAAATGACATTCTTAGCTATTGGACTGAAAGCAACACTATAGAAAGAGGTGAGATTTAATAGCATAGAACTCCAAAAATTTCATGGAAATATTCTTTCTTGGAAAAGTAAGGGGATAAAACAGGTCTTCACAGATTTTAAGCATACTCCGCAGCAGACCTCAGGCACTCCGGCCACCTCTCCTGCACACTGCTGGTTTCCAAACTGAACTTGTTCACCAGCCCTAACGGTGGACTCAACAGACTCTGTCTCTCAAACAGAATTCCATTTGTTTGGTTTTGTTTCACCAAAAGGCAAATTGACTTTTACACATGTAAGTAAACTACAAGGACATATAGTTCACAGGAATTCATCAATATTTTCAGGAGATACAGGTTCCTTATATGGCAATTTAATATAAAATAAAACTTTTTTTTTTTTTTGGCTAAATTCTGGGCCTTACCAATATCATAGTCATTTCAGTCTCTGGGGAATTAATGTCTTTATTCTGCATTACAATAAAAAAGACACACTAAATTATGACTGTTCAAATTTAGAAAAGCAGGAAATAGAGTTAAGATTTCCGAATCAGAATGACTTTCTTAGTGGCCATGCTGGTATATGTCAAAATGTAGAAAAGACATAATATAGAGACATGAGTAGGATTAAAATGAATTTTAAAGTAGCTAGAAATAAAGCAGAATAAAATATCTTTACACGAGTCAGTGATTCAAAATGTAATGCATTAACACTTAATTTTCTCATCTTATCTCATATAAAAATGTTATATATTAAAAGTTTTAATGCCACAATCCTTAATTCTAGTCCTTATTTTTGGCCATAAATCACATAATATTCTTCCAATAACTTATTCTATCATCCTTTCTCAGATGTCTTGTTCTTCTCTTTTATTTCACAGTTATATATCCTTCAAAATCCTTCAAAATTCAGTCAGTTCTTAACCTTGCCTTAGGCCTGCCTCTGGCTAAAATTAGCTCAGCCTCGTCTCACCTCAGATCAGGTAAATGAAGGCTTTTGGGTAAGGTTTACCATCACCCCTGAGCATGAGCAGAAACTTCATTTGGGCAAAATAGACAATGTTCATGTTTGATTCCTCAAATAACATAATTTAAGTTCAAATTATTTTGGGGGCGTAGTGCAATCCTAGATTCTGAAATTAGTTTGCATTCCTTGCTTTAAAATCATTCATGTTCAAAGCATTAAACAGTGGTGTAAGAAGGAGCTTTTAAAACTTTGCTTCTGAAGTACCTCGCACCAACCTTCCCAGTTTGTCTGGGATCAGAGGATTTTTCAGCAGTGACTTTTAGCAGTAAACCCCAGAAATTTCCAGGCAAACCAGGGGCGTGTGTGTGTGTGTGTGTGTGTGTGTATGTGTGTATGTGTATGTATGTTCAGTGGAGGAATATGGCTGGGATATTTTGGGTGGATTTTGGAGGAATATAGCTTGCAGTGGCACAAGGTAAATAAGAATTGTCTTAAAAGTGAAAAATATTTAAGACCCAAAGTTAGCTTTCAAAGTTATGCAACCTTGCATTTGATACTATATGTGTGATTATTTTAATATAAAATCATAGCTTATCTTTAGTGATGAAAATTCTCCCTTTCCATCTCCAGACTTCAGGTAAAAGTGGTTTCACATTTATCACTTGGCTTCAAACATCCTCTTGTCACACTGCCACATACCTTAGCAGATTTAAAGAATTACCATTTATTTCCCAACTCTAATAGAATATAGACTTCTGAACTGTTGAAACTGATGACAATATTTAAAATCATTTAAAAATCAAAATGGAGTAACTATGGTTCAGGCATACAAAATGGAGCCGGGGGACCATGTGGATGTGACTTCAGACACATTCCTGCATCAGTAAGTTGAGTAAACTGAATATTCTCTGAACTGTATCAAACTCAAGGATCACTACCAGTCGGTCGTTTTTCAAACAACAGATGCTAGCAGCTGCTAGCCTCAACCTTGTAGTTTTAAAGACCTCCCCCCACACCCTTTGAAACTGTGTAATCATTCCAGACCTCTGCTAGTTATTGCTTAACAAGCACCTTTACTTCTTGCCATCTCCAGTCCTAATTTTTGACAATTTATGTAACCTTGCCCATTTTTTTGCCTTTGTAAGTCTCCCCCATTTTGTAGTTTGGCAGGACACAATTCAAGTACTTCTTGAATTTTTGTCTCCAAGTCTGCAGTCCTAACAAAACCCAAATAAATGCCTCCTTATTTCAATCAAACCTCTATTTTTGAAATTTTGGTTTAATCATATATATGTTAGTCTATGTGATTGTGAATTATAACGCATATGGAAAGTGAATAAAATTTAGATACACAGTTCAAAGGATTATTTTACTTGTGCCACTGTCACCCTGGCCAAGAAACAGAACATCATCAATAAACCTATCTCATGCCTCCTCACAAACATTACTCCCTTTCTCCCAAAGTAAATCACTATCCTGATTTTAATGATAATCATTTCTGTGTTTTATTCACGTCTTTAACCACCAAGTGTACATGCCTATAAATTTCCAAGCACTGCTGCTCCATTTCATGTGTCTTTTGAGTTTTTATAAATCATATCAAACATTATGTATTTTTTGTGTATATGCCATCTTTTGCTCAATTTTGTTTGTGATATTTGTCACGATGCTAAGTATAGTGTTTCAGTCATTATCACATAGAACAAAATTTATGTAATCATTTCAACGATAATGAACTTTTAGATTGCTTCCAATTTGTGGCTGACAGAAAAAGTTCTGCAATTAATATCTTTGTATGTCTCTAGCCACCCAAGTGTGCATATTACTGTTGTGCTATCCTGAGCAATAAATTGTTGGCTTATAGGTATAAATAAGCTTCACTTCTGGTAGATGATAAAAGTGGTTATAAAAATTTACACTCCCACCAGCACTGTGTGAGACTCATTGAGTCGTGAATTTTTCCAATTTCTGGTATGGTCAGTCTTAATATTGGCCCTTGTAGAGGGTGCCTAGTAGTACTTCGTGGTACTTTTAATTTCCATTTTCCTGATTAGTTATTGTGTTGAAAACTTTTTCACATATTCCATTCAGAAATTATCTTTTCTGAAGTGCTTGTTCAAGTCTCTTGCACATTTCTTTATTAGGTTTTCTATGTATTTTTCCCTGTAATTTGTGGGAGTTCTTTATATCCTCTTTATATGAACTTTTTGTTATTTATACATACATGTTTCAAATATCATTTCCCACACTACTGCAGTTTACAAAAAGAAGTTTGAATAAACTAACTTTGCCTATCATTTCCTTATGGTTAGTTTGTTTTTGTCACCTGATGAGGAAATAACCTTATCCTGAGGACATAAACATGTTTTCCAGTATGACCTGATACAAGTTATTCAATCGTCAGTGTACCTGAAATTGATTTTTGTATATGAGATGATGCAGAAGCTACATATCACTTTTTAAAAAATGAATTTTATAATTTTTCCACATTTGTTGAAAAGACTACCCTTTCCCCTGTTGATTATACAGCAAGTGTCTAAACTTTACAGGTCTACATCTAAAATCAATACTGTCTTGTGTTCCTGTATTTGTGTAATCTGGAACCAGTCTATATTATTGTAACTTTAAAACAAGTCTCGAAATCTGTCTTGAATTCAACAAGCTCTACCTCCTGCTTATTTTCCTTTAAGAATGTCTTGCTTACTTTTGGAATTTTTATGTGAATGTTAACATTAGCTTATACAGTTCTACAGAAATGTACACAAACTCACATGCACATTCACATACACAAAGCAATTAGGTTTGCTTTGAAATTATAGATCAAGTTTAGAATAACTGATCTCTCTATAGGATTGATTTCTCAAATTTATGAATATGGCATATCTCTTCATTTGGTTAGGTTTTTGTTTCATTATTCTCTATAATGTTATAGTAACATATTAAAATAATTAATTTTCTGTATAAAGACCTTGAATATCTTTGGTTGGGATAATTTATAGGTATGTCATAGTTTATGCTTTTAAATGACATATTTACATTTTATTTTCTGTTTGCTGCGGCTCATAGAAATATACTAGTTAATTTTTGTATATTGACTCAATATCCAGGAGCTTTGTAAAACTATTATTAATTCTAATAATGTATCCTTTTATTCTTCTGTATTTTCTACACACACAAACGCATTGTCTAAGTATTCACAGAATTTTTACCTTTTTAATACCTATAATTTTAACCTCACTGATATGCCCTGATATATAATTACTAATATACTTGGATTTAAATATACTGTGCTATAGTTTCCTTTCCATTTGTCCTATCTTTTCTTTATTTCTCTTTCCTTCCTTCCTTGCATTCCTGGGTGATTTCTGTTTCCTGTTAAAGAAATCTTTGCCTAATTTAATATTATAAATATTTTCCCTGTTTTTTCTTCTTGAAGTTTAACTCTTACCTTTAAGATTCCATTCTGAGTTAGTATTTATTCTTGGGCCATTCTTAATTTCTATCTTTCCAGAAATGTATGTTTCATATGGGTTTTCAAATTTATTAGCAAAAAGTTGTTCATAATTTTTTTTATCATTTTAAAGTTTGAAGAATCTATAGTGATATTCCATCTTTCCTTTCTAATATTAGTAATTTGTGTCTTCTCTCTCTCTCTCTTTTTAATCAACTTGGCTAGAGGTTTATGAATTATACTGATATTTTAAAGAATCAGAATTTGGTTTCATTGACTTTCCCCCCGTTGTTTTCTGTTTTCTATTTCACTGATTTCTGCTTTTTTTGTTTTTACTTTCATCTGTTCATTTTGGTTTTCACTTGATATTTTGTTTCTGGTTTCTAAAGGCAGAAGATTAAATCACTGATTTGAGTTTGTTCTTTCTATCAACGGCATTTAAAAGCACTAACTTCTTTCCAAGCACTGCTTTATCTCTATCCCACAAAGGTTGACACTGTATTTTCATTATTATTCATTTCAAAATATTCTAATTTATAACTGTCTACTTCTGATCTTTCCAAATCTAAATTCTAATTTCTTTGTTGACCCTTTATTTAAACATATATGGCTAGTTTCCATATATTTGACATTTTTATTGTCTTCTTATTATTGTTTCTAGTTAAATTCCACTGTTACAGTCAGTAAACATTTTCTGTATAATTTCAAACTTCAGAAAAGTATTCCAATGAGTTGATGAACATTTGTATCTTGGGTAACATAGAATGCACACTTGAAGAGAATGTGTATTCTGTTGTTGTATAGTACATTTTTCAAATATAAATATCAATTAGATCACTAGGGGTGATTACCTGTTGAGACCGTAGTGTTTTCTGATTTTTTTTTTTTTGACTAGTTCTTTCAATTGCTGAGAAAGCAACTATGATTTTGGAATTGTTTCTTCCTCCTCTTAATTCTGTCGAAATTTGAATCCGTGTATCTTGAAACTTTATTATTGCAATGTACACATTCATTATTTTTATATTTTCTTATTGTATTGAGTTATTGTCATTAAAAGCTCTCCCTCCTATGCCTGCCAATAAATTATACTTAAAATCTAATTTTTCTGATATTAATATAGTCTCTCCAGCCTTCGTAAGATTACTATTTACATGATATATTTTTCTCCTTCATTTATTTTCAACCTGTGTTTTTATATTTAAAATATACCTCCTGGAGATAACATACAGTTACATCTTATTTTTTTTCCCCAGATTGTCTCTATCTTTCAATTGAAGTGTTTACTCCAATAAAATTAAATATAATATAGGCCCACCATTTTACTTTTTGTTTTCTACTTGTTTCATATTTTTTCCTCCTATTTCTCCTTTCCTAACTTTTTACAAGATTACTGAAATATTTTCAGAAATCTATTTTAATTCTAATTTTCCTGTTGCCCTTTTGCCTATTATTTTGTGCATTATTTTCATAGTGGTTGCCATGTATATACTATATATTATACATATATAATCTTGAACACAGTATAATTACTACATATAAAATTGCAAAATATAAAAATGTTTCAACTTACATATCTGTATCTACTCCTTCATTTGTTACAGTTTTTATGTAATACAACTACATGTTATAAATCTCATAAGGCAATGCTATGATTTTATTTTTAGCAATTATGTTTTATAGCAAAGTTAGAAGTAAAAGAAAAACAGTCATTCATTTACCATTTCTTCATTCTCTCTAAATATTTAAGTTTCCATCTGTAATCATTTCCCCTCATCTTGAGAGAACTTCCTTTAGCAGTTCTTACAGATCTGCTAGCTACAAAATTTTACTTTATTTTATCTGAAAAGTTATTTAATTTACTTTCATTCTTGAGAGAAATTTTAACCAGGTATAGAATTCTAGGTTAACAGATCTTTTTCATTCAGAACTCTAAAGATATTTTTTCTTTCTTTTTTTTTTTTGAGAAGAGAGAAGGTCCTGTTGTTAAGTTGGCCACAAATCGAATCACAGTTCCCCTGCACAGAATGCTTTTTATCTTTTTTTTCCCCTGCTACTTTTAAGATTTGCTCTTTATCTTTGGCTTTCTAGAGTTTGTGATGTACCTGGGCATGGGAATTATGAGTTCATTCTGCTTATTTTTCATTTAGTTTAGAACTTTCATTTAGTTTAGATACTACAAGCATCTGACTTTTACCAAATTTGAAATATTTTAACCATTATTTCTTTAAATAATTTTTTCTGCCCATTCTCCCTTTTCTCTCTAGTATTTGAATTATAACATTCATTTAATCATTTGGTGTCACCTAACAGGTTCATGAAGCCCTATTCATTTTCTTAACATATTTTTTCTATCTATTCTCCACCTTGAAAATGTGTAGTGACTCTATTTCTATTTATTTCTTTCTCTCTCATGTCTACTTAGTTAAGTCCATCCACTGAATTTTTTATTTGGACATTGAATTTTTTTAGTTCTAAAGTTTCCATTTCATTTATTTTTATTGTTTCTATTTCTCTACTGAATATCTATTCATGCATTGGATATATTTCATGTATTGGAAACATGTTTTGTTTTATTTCATTGATGATAGTTATAAAAACATCTTTAAAACTTATGTCTCCTAGTTCAAACATTTGGTTCACCTCAAGGCCAGAAAAAGATTGATTTCCTTTTCTCCTGAAATTGTGTTTCATTTTCTTGGTTTTTCCTATCTCAGATAATTTCGAACTTTATACTGGACATTATCATTGATAAATTGTGATGATTCGGGAGTTTGTTTTGCTCCATTGAGTATTTTTGTTTGTTTCGTTTTAGGAGATAATTTTCTTGGCTGAACTTGAACTGAAATAATTTGTTTAGTGTGTAACAGTTCTGGGTTTTGTTCTGACAGTTTTTTCTTAATTGGGCTTCTTGGAGTCTGTTCTGCACATGCATGTTCTGGGTGTCAGTCAGAGATGTGGATAGATAGATTCGGGAATTCTTTTCTCTAGCTCTTTCTCTTCTGCAATTCTCCTTCCGATATTCATGGTTTTCTGGCTTCATTGTTCTAATTCTGCAGCTGGAAATATGGTAAGGTTTTCCAGGAAATGCCCCTCGAAGTCCACCCCCACCACCATTCTTGTGCATATTGTGAAGACTGCAATTATCCCGTCTAGAACTTACAGGGAGGAGAATTTACTGGACAGTCCGCGTTTCAGTCCCTCAGAGTGAGTGTGCACTCCCTATCAGAGCCTGCCTGCCTTTGTTCACGTGCCCATTGTCCAGGTCAACAGCTCTGGTCTCATTTCAGATTTTTCTCTTTGTTTTACAAGCTTTATTTTGCACGTCATAAACTATACAAGGCGATGCTATAATTTTAGTTTATTAATACTTACGTGTTTTATAAAAAAAAGATAAGAGAAACAAAGCAAATGTAAATAAACTTTTGCATTTACCCAGATCTGGGCCAGCAACTTAATTGTAAAACCAAGGAAAAATGATTTTCAGAAAGTACCTTTTTTCAGAAAGTACGTTTTTTCAGAAAGAAAAACAATTTTTTCCTTTTTACCACAATCTCTTTCTCCTAACCTGTCATGGTGAATTTTATTTACTATTTAATGTTATGTTTTCTCTGGTTTGGCGATATTCACAGGGTGAGTGCGGAAACCTTCATAGATGCCCAGCCCCCGACCTAACTCAGACTGCAGGGCACACACATCTTCTTGCACAAGCAGCCAGGCTTTACCTGGGGGCAGATAATAGCAGTGGTTCCTGGGTGTTGCTAGGGGAGCAAGCAGCCAAAAACCCATCCTGAAGTGGTGTTGGGGTTGCAACCAGGTGGGAGCTGAGGCTCCAAGTACCCAGGACATGCTTCACCGTCCCATGACATTCATATACAAAAGAAAAATTCAAAGATTTCAAGACAGTGACTACGGAGTATTAAATCCCAACCAAAGGGCCTCCACTTGAGCACAGGAGGATCTATGCACCTGCATTGGTCTTATGCCCATGAATCTAGCCCTGACCCAGATATTTTCCATTTTTGATGCTCTTCATTCTTTTTTGAGAAAGTAATTTTTAATCTAGTATAATTTCCCTTCATCCTGAAGAACTTCCTTTAGAATTCCTTATTGGGCAGCACTGCTGGCAACAGATTTTGTTCCTCACTTGCAAGTTCCCTGTTTCTATTCTTCCTGCCAGTGTGAACTCCTCTCCAGAGTCCAACTGCTTCTCTCCACCTCTGGTACTTCCAGGTAGTTGCTTTTTGTACTATGTCTAGGTTGTTAGTTTTCTGCAGAGGAAGTTCTTCTGAAACGATTTAGTCTGTCATTTCCGAAAGCAGGACTTAACCATTTTTCATTATTTGGTCCAGTTCCCTAGGTGACCTCAGCAAGAATAGCTATATAAATTACATGGTTTTCCATTTTCATTAGCTAAAAACTGTAAGAAACAAAAAGCACTGTAATTATTGCTTTCCTACCACAAAACAATGGTTATATGATATTTTCTCTTTTTTTCCATCCATAAAACATTTCTTTGTTATATTTTCAGACTTCTTTAGGTCAAAACTGAACTTATTTTCCAGAATCTATGGAGATTGTGTGGCAAACACTGTTTAATCAACTTTATCCAATCACCTGACTATATCTATTGTTTAAGAGGCTGGCAAATAGTCCAAACTGAGGTTCATACATATCAACATATATATATGTGTGTGTGTGTTTATCTCAGCTTATTTTAAGCTAATAATCACTTACCTTTAAACATGTTCTAAAAGTACTACATTATTACTCCCCCACAAGTTTTATGCTTTTGATATTTTGCATTCAAAAACTCTTTTGTATTTCTTAAATACTTACTATAGTTATAGTTGACTTTACTATTTTTATCTTTGAACCTTCATACTAGCTTTTTAAGTTGCTGTTTCATTGCCTTTATTCTTATTTGCCTTTACCAGTGAGATTTTTTATTTCATATATTTTCTTATTTCTGGTTATCACCTTTTCATTTTTGCTTAAAGAAGACCCTTTAACATTTCTCATAAGCTGGTTTAGTGATGATGAAGTGCTTTGGTTTTCACTTTTCTGGGAAACTATCTCTCCTTCAACTCTGAATGATAACCTTGCTGGGTATAGTATTCTTGGTTGTAAGTTTTCCTTTTCAGCAATTTCAATATAGCAAGCCACTCCCTTCTGCCCTACAAAGTTTCTAATGAAAAATCACCTGATAGTCTTATGGGATTTCCTTGTGTGTGACTACTTGCTTTTCTCTTTCTATCTTTAAAATTCTCCCTTCATCTTTAAATGTTACCATTTCAATTTTGATATGTCTTTGTGTGGAGCTCTTAGGTTCAACTTGTTTGGGAATCTCTATGCTTCCTGGACCTCAATATTTGTTTCGTTGCCCAGGTTAGGGATATTTTTAGCCATTATTTCTTCAAATAATTTTTCTTCTCCTTTTTCTCTCTTGTCTCCTTCTGGGACTCTTATAATATAAATGGTAGTATACTTGCTATATCCCAGTATTTCATTAAATTTTTTTTTTTTTTTTTGCTGTCCTGATGAGAATTTCTACTATTCTGTCTTTCAGATCTCTGATCTGTTCTTCTGTATCATTTAATCTGCTGTTGATTTCCTCCAGTTTCTCAGTTATCATATGCTTCAGCTCTAATTGGTTTTCTTATATTTTCTAACTCTCTGTTGAAGTTCTCATTGTGTTCCTCCATTCTTCTCCCGAGTCTAGTGAGTATTCTCATGACTATTACTTGAACTTTTTATCAGGTAAATTACTGATCTCCACTTCATTAGTTTTTTTTTTTTTCCAGGATCCTAGCTTTTTCATTTGTTCAGAACATATTCCTCTGTCTCCTCATTTTGTCTGATACTTTGTGTTTGTTTCTATTAATTAGGTGAAACAGCTACCTCTCTTGGTATTGAAGGCATGGCTTTGTGCCAGAACATCTCTTTTGTAGACTGCATGTGCCAGGCAGATTTGGCTGGCCCACTGGAGCTGGAGTGGGTACAGGCTGAAGCCTGGGGCATGCTGCACCAGGACCACCTTGGAGGGATGGCTGTGGCTGGTGTGGACCAGGGGCCTGGGTGAACTTGGGCAGACTTTTTCAGGCCAGCTAGAGCACCCAGACCATGTTCCCACTATTGCTAATAAAATGGAGGAGGAACACAAAAAATGGTGCTCTTAAGCACCTTCAAGCCCAGAGAGAGTGCCAGTAGTTTTTCATCCATTTGGCAGATGCTCTAAGGATAGTAAATGGATTTCTTTCACATATATTCTAGGTGTCTTTAAAACCACTGTTTTTGTTGTTGTTGTTGTTGTTGTTGTTTTGTTTTGTTTTTTGCTGTGCCCCAAGGTCAGCACATCTGCACAAGGGGGCCTGCACATGGGGGTGGGGGGAATAGGTGAGTTCAGGGTCTTCTTATGCCACCATCTTGAAACACCACTCTCTAGTTAATTATTTTATGTGTCATGATAAATTTTTTAAAAAGCTCAGTACTTAGCATGTTGTGACATTGTGAATTAAGCAAAGAAGTTGGCAGAGTAACTGAGAAAGTCAGTGTTGCCATAGGAATGTTGACTCAGCCACACAGCAGGCAAAGTACTGTGTGTTAAAATGTATATTCTTTAAAAAGGTGAACCAAAAATTTAACTTCCTTTCAGAGCTCAGCAAACTGTGGTTTTCACAGAACTTTTCTTATGTCTTCAATCAAACCACGTAAAACAAAAAATAGGGAAAAATACCTCATCAAACTAGGAATAGAAGGCAACTTCCCCAACCCAATAAACGTCATCTACAGAAAAACCACAGTTAACATATTTAATAGTGAATAACTATACACATTCCCCTAACATTGGATTCAAGACAAGGATGCTTGCTCTCACCGCATCTATTCAGCATTGCTCTGGTGGTTCCAGTCAAGGAAATTATGCAACAAAAAGAAATAAAAGACAATCAGGTTGCAAAAGTAGAAGTCAGCCTCTACTTGTAAATTACATAATCTTGCATATAGAAAATCCTAAGGAATACACACACACACACATAATTAGAACTAATGAGATTGACAAAGTTGAAGAATGTGGAATAAACAGAAATATCAATTATATTTCCATATTCTAGCAAGGAATGTTCTGAAAATAAAATTAACAGAAAAATTTCATTTATAATAGCATCAAAAATAAAATTCTTAGAAATAAATTTTATAAAGAAATATAAAGCTATATTAAAAACTATAAAATACTGTATAAAGTTGATTTTCAACAAGGGTGCCAAGCCTTCCAACGGGGAAGCATAATTTTTTCAACAAATGGATATTCACATGCAAAAGAATGAAGCTGACCTGACCTCAGATGATACATAAAATTAACTTAAAATAGATTCAATATCTAAATGTAAGAGCTAAAAATATGTAACTCTTAGAAGACACTGCATTAAATGTTACCAACCTTGGATTAGGAAATGGCTTCTTGGATATGACATAAAAATCACAAGTGACAAAAAGAAAACCTAGATAAATTGGACTTTACCAAAATTAAAAATGTTTGTGCTCCAAAGGACTCCATCAAGAAAATCAAAAGGAAATAAGTCAGACAGAGAAAGACAAATACTGTATGATATCACTTATATGTGGAATCTAAAAAAATACATCAAACTAGTGAATATTACAAAAAGAAGCAGACTCACAGAAATGGAGAACAAACCAGTAATTACCAGTAGGGGGAGGGGCAGTATAGGGGTGGGGGAGTGGGAGATGCAAACTGTTGGATGTAAACTAGGCTACAAGGATATATTGTACAACACAGAGAATATAGCCAATATTTTGTAATAACTGTAAATGGAGTATAACTTTTTAAATTGTATAAAAAAGAAAAAAAAAAGACAGCCCACAGAACAGATGAAGATATTTACAAATCATATCTTATAAGAGATATATCTAGAATATATTGGAAAAAAGCTCTTAAAACTCAACAGTGAAAAAATAGGCAATCCAATGTTAAAATATACAGAGGATTTAGACATTTCTTCAAAGGAGATATACAAATGTCTACCAAGGATATCAAAATATGCACATCACTAGTTATTAGGGAAATGGAAATAAAACACCATAATGAGATGTCCCTTTACACCCTCTGATAAAGGGTGAATGATAACAAGATGAATGATAACAAGTAGTTGAGAAGAATATGAGAAACTGGAACTCTCATACATTGGTGGTGAGAATGCAAAATGTTGCAACAGTTACGGAAAACAGTTTATAGTTTTCCATAAAACTCTACAAGTTTAATATGGAGTTATCATACGACCTAGTGGTTTCACTCTTAGATATGCACTCAAGAGAACTGAAAACATATATCTACCCAAAAATTTGTACACAGATGTTCATAGTAGCATTATTCAAAATAGTCAAAAATGGAAGCTGTTCATAAAGTGGTGGATACATACACACATGAGATATGTTGATACAGCGGAATTTCATTCAGCTACAAAAAGAAACCTAGTACTGATACATGCTACAACATGGATCAAACTTGAAAACATGGTAAGTGAAAGAAGCCTTACACAAAAGGCCACATATAATATGAGTCCATTTAGATGAAATATTCTGAATATGCAATTCCATACAGACAAAAAGTGAATCAGTAGTTTCCAGGAGCTGGGAACAGGGAAGAGGAGAGTGATTGCAAATGGGTACAGGGCCTCTTTCTGAACTTACAAATTTGTTGTGGAATTAGATAGTGGTTTTGGATGCACAACAGTGTGAATATACTAAAAACTACTAAGCTGTGTACTTTAAAAGGGTAAATTTTATAGTATGTGAACTATACCTCAATAAAGCTATTTTTTTTTTAAAGGAGAGAAGGGAAAAAAATGATAGGTTGAAAGAATCCCATCCTGATCTAGACACTACATAAGGATTGAACAGAGTAATTTTAAAATGTGGATTCTTTCTGTAGATATCTGAAGGTGATGCATACCTCCTTTATGACTACTGGCTGTTCAGCAGACTCGTTTCCTTTTACTTTTGGACAAACAACCAAATTATCATTATTTGTGACCAAATGAGTGAGTCCTGATCAGTTATGGAAAGGGAAGTATTGACACGCGCATTTTCTCAGTCTGGCCCAGATAGGCCTCTCACGCAACATCATCTACAGTCTTTACAATTCATCAGCTTAGATAAGCAAGAAGAAAGCCACATGTGAAAGATGGCGTAGACACAATGAAAGCCTGGCTCAATAAAACAGTTACTAGAAGAGAGCTTCTCAGACAATCACTAACAGCTATCTTGGTATTTAAATAAGTAAGAAACAAACTTTTATTATCTTTTGCCTCTAAGATGTTATGGTTTATCTGATACTCCAGAGAGTTTTTTTTTTAATTACAAAACTAGTCTTGCTAGATAAATTCCGAAAATTAGCAAGCCGATTATGAGAAAATCAAAATAATCAGAATCATCACATGGGGACAATTATTTTGTTTCAGGTATCCGAGTCTGTATTCCAGAAAGAATAAAACTGACTCTCTGAATAGTCATAAAATTATCACCTAGCATTTACTACAAGGACAAAACAAATAGCTGAACATTTAGATGTGGAGTTTACAGTTTAAAGTTTTTGGAAAAAAACTTTTAAATAAAATTTCTTCCTTGCAATAATTGGTAATAATACAAACTTTTCTATCATCTTAATTTCATGAATAGGAGAGACCGTAAAAAACTCTAATGTGAAAATACTTGAAGCCAGTTTTATAACTTATTTCTTCCTAAATTATTTGTTCCCTCAAAATTTAAACATTTTATATTTAGTTTCATAAGTTCAAACTATAAAAAGCAAAGATAAATTGCTCTATTCCCTTCATACAATTTTCAAAATTACCATTCAGTAGTTTAATTACTTAAAATTACTCTGAAATTATTCCTCCAAAATAAAATGCCTCATTGTAATAGAAACTCATATTTCAAATTTGAGAAGGGAAATTTTACTCAGAGATTTGTAAAGTGTATATTTGATTTATTTGAGTACTATACTGTTAAACCCAAATTACACATCATATATTATGAAATTAAAGTCCATATGCCTAATTCTGCTCAGCTGTTTTGGACGGCTATCATGAAGGTACGCGGTAACAGTGTGCAGTCCTAAGTAAGACTGCATTTACATTAAAGGGTGAATAAAAGAAATTTGACAGGGCAATTTCAACGCAGTTTTATTGACATTTTAAAAATAGTTACATAAAAAACAAAGAATTTTTTCTCTTTGTTTTTAATAATTAAAATGTGTGTGCATCAAACTTCCCTGATCTGCCTCCTACCAGCGGCCCCTCCCTTTAATCCTAAAGCATGAGGGTGGATTTAGAGTTGTGTTCAACACTGGACTGAGGGTCAGGAATGGGATAAAGTTATTTCCTCATATTACTTGGTAATAAAAATGCCAAAATCTAGTGGCTCAAATACACCTATGAGCTAGGAAGTTCTGCTTTTTAAACATAACCCAGGTTACCTTTCATCACCTCCACTGCACCATTCCTGATCTAGTTTCCATAATTTCTTGCCTAAACTACTGTAAAAGCATTATGATTTTCTTACTTCAATCTTTCCTCCTACACAAAGTCAACATTAGAGCATCTTTTAAAAACATAAATTTATTTCAGTCGCTCTAATACTCAGAGCATCCACTGACTTCCCATAAACTTAAAAAGAAATCCTGACTCTGATGCCCAGGACTTCAATGATTACATGATAAGGCCACTGGCTTACACCTCTGACTGTATCCCCTATGGCTCTTTTCCATTTTCATACTATAAAAGCTGCATTGGCCTCCTCAGTGTTTCATTTTTCTTTTCTTTTTTTTTTTTTTGACCTGCTTTATTGAAGCATACATCACATACCACAAAATCTGCCCATTTTAAGTACCCATTTTCACAATTTTAGTAAATGTATACTATTGTGCAACTACCAACTCAGCCTAGACTTAGAATATTTTCTTTATTCCAAAAAAAGTTATCTTCTGCCCACTTCCAGTCAATTCCTACTCCCACCCACAGTTCCAAGAAACCACTGATTTACTTTCTGCATCTGTAGCTTCTGGTAATTGAATACAAATATAAACATACAATGTATCACCTTTTGCATCTGACTTCTTTCATTTAGCCTAACATTTTTAATGCCTACCTATAATGTAGCAGGTAACAGTAGTTCATTCCTTTTAATTGCTCACTAGAATCCATTTTATAGCTATACTTTACATTTTGTGTTTCCATTCATCATGTCATGGATACTTGAATTTTCTCTAATTTTTCACTGTTATGAATAATACTGATGTGATTATTAATGTGCAAGTCTTTGTTGACAGTTTTTTATACTTCTTTGGAAAATAATTCGGAATGAAATTACTGGGTCACAAGTAAGTATAACTGTCTAAGAAACTGTCAACCCGTTTTCCAAAGCAACTTACCATTTTACATTCCCACCAGCAACATTATGAGGATCTTGTTTCTTCACAGCCTATCAGCACTTGGTATTGTCAGTCATTTTTTTTAGCCATTCTAGTGTATATGTGCTCTCATTATAGTTTAATTTACATTTCTCTAATGACTAGTTATGTTTAAAATATTTTTATGTGTTTAGTTATGATTCGTACATCTGCTTTGGTGAAGTGTCTCAAATCTTTTCCCTATTTTTAAAAAAACTGGGTTGTCTTCTTATTATTAACTTTTAAGTAAGTGCTCTTTGTATATTGAGGATGTATGTCCTTTACCAGATACATAATTTGTGATTATTTTCTCCCCATCTGTAGCCTTTTTCATCTTTTTTACATTTGATTAATTATATTTTTTATTTTGATAAAATAAAAATAATTTTTTGAGCAAACCAAATATTCTCTAACTTCCTCACTCTTCCTTTTGTCCCTCATTTCCTTCAGGACTCAATTCAAATGTTGCTTTCTCAAAAAGTTCTTTGTCTGACATTCCTTCTTGGTGGTTATTAGTACTGTTGAAAACATATACCTAGGTCTGCCCACTTTCTGTCTACCCTGTGGTTGGGTGGGCCACGACATTGCTTCTAGGCAGAAGAGAGATGTGTCATACTTCTTTCTAGATCAAGTCCCTCCAGAGCTCTCTTTTCCCTTTAGCACAATGACCAACAACTTGCAAGATGACACCTGATTCTTTAGTCTGGGTCACTGAATAATTTCAAGAAGCAGAGCCCAGCACCAACCCACAATGTACGTATAACATGAGCAGAAAACCCATGTTTTTAAAGTCACTAAATTTGGGGGGCTTATTTGTTATAACAGCATATTCTGATTAATATGCCTCCCCAAAGAACTTTCCCAGGGAGATCCTCTATTTACCTAGCCTTTTCTTTATGGAATTTAGTACCTGACATGTGTCTGCCTTGCCCTCTAGCACATATGGGGTGGGGGCGTGTGGTTTGGTTCACTGCTATATCCCTAGCACCTGCTACAGAGCCTTGCACACAATAGATGCCTACGAAATATACTTAAATGAATAAATATGGCTCTACATCAAGAGAGGTGTTCTAAATTGGGCACATCAAAACATAGCACAATTTTCAAAGCAGCATCTGAAAGTGTTGCCAGGTTTTATTTTGTTCTAGTTATTTATTAAAAGCAGCAAAGTTTGAATATAATTGTAATTGGATTTTTCATTGTTAAAAGTTCCTATCTTTGATAAAACTTATAAGTAAAACACTAAATCAATTGAGAACCATTTAATTCTTCTAAGATGGCTACACTCTGCACTATATACACAGCTTATGGAGCAGAGAACTTGGGTCAGTGTTTTGAAATGTAAATACATGTTGCTCCTGCATGATTTAATCACTTCTCACAAAGGAATTATAGCCTTAGCCAGATATGGCAAAATACATATTTTATCTTCTTGTCTCAGCATCTTTTCTATCTTTATTTTGGTTCTTTGTGGTCTGCTGATTCCCATCTATGCCCCATGTTAACTTGCAGTAGATCGATCATGTCAACAATTCTTTTCCTTTCACTATAAATGGTTGTCTTGACTGGGCTGGAGAAGGAACACAAAAGTTGCTGCTCTCTGGAGTTCAGACCTCAGCCCTAAGTCTGGTCTTCTCCCAGCCAACCAGGATGCTTCCTTCTGAGGGACTGTACACTTTTTGCACACTGCCTGGTCTCCTCCCAGATATCATGGCTCACTTCTTCATTTCCTTCACATCTCGGCTCAAACGTGCCCTTCATATGCAGGCAATCCCTGATCCCTCCATGTCAAATGGAAAATTATCCTTACTCACGGACGTACCTATAGTCCTACTTCTTTGTTTTATTTATCTCTTTAGTACTTACTGCCAACTGAGATGTTATTTTTTACTTGCTTACTTTAAATCACTGTAGAAAAAAAGCTATGTGAGATCACAAATTTCTCTCTCTTTTTTTTTTTTTTCCCTTTCTTGTATTCTCTGTGCTTACATCATTGCTGGGCACATAGTGAACAATGAATATGTTGAGGGGATGAACTGACTTACTGAAATCAAATCAAAACTCAGATGATTTCTGAAGGGGCAGGCAGAGGATATGGGGCCTGAAGGCTTTCCACAATGACGTCCAGACATATACACAATATGTTTACTAGACTGGGATACCCTGACAGAGGATGAATTGCAGTGTGCTGAGAGAAAAATCATTCTAAGGAGGGATACAGTGACTAAACCTAAGAACAAAGCCAAAGACTGAGATTAACCATGAATGGTGGCCCAAGTCCAGCATAAAATCCACCTACCTTTGGGCAAAGTGGTAGTACTATTTTGTTATAAAAGATGTTGGAAAGAGTTGTTGAAAGAGCCACGTCATACTCGGATCTGTGACACTTGGAGCACTTAAGAAACTTTGAGAGTTGACGCCTTGCCCTCACTTCATTAAAGTAATTATGAACAAGCCAGGCCTTCATGTCCACAGATGACATATCATGACAATGATAAGGTGGCTGAATTTAAGTTCTACCAGCACCAGCTCTCAAAGGATGCAGCAGGTTTATACCCCTCTAACACTTGGGTATGGGCTCATAAAGACAGCAATGTTGTGGTTGGGAGCTGCACTTCTGGGAAACTGAGACTGCAGAATACACACCTGACTGTGAAGGTGCCTGAAAAAATCCATCACTGACCACCCGCCGCACTGAGCCTCCAGTCATCTCCTGTGCAAGCCCTCAAGGAAGAGTAACAAAGAAGGCAAGTTCTTTCAACTTCTCGGCAGTGCCGGTCACAAACGTATGTGACTGAAGCACAGGAACCTGCTTCTGGTTTCCCTGGCACTGGGCATGATTTATTTCAAGTCACACCCAGATGTGCAGGTGAGGCAGTATTGCACTTAGGGTTCCTGAAATTACTTGGGGTGGAAGGAAAACCTCTATTCTAAAAACTCAGTATTCCTTCAGTCATGAAGAAAGTGACAAAGAACTTTTTATATTTGGAGACCCAAAATGTAGCCACCAACAGGTGAATACAGACACTTGAAGCCCACAGTAAATCACAGTAAATGCCCAGGGATCTATTCTTTATGTTTTTAGATTATATTTTAAACTTAAGAGTTTTATTAACTGAATTCCTATTTTCTAGCTGCTATCAAGGCTAATATTCTATGGCACACAGACCGGCAATGTCTTAGATTCTATCCTAGAGTAATATCCCCTTCAATTTAATACTGGAAAATGTATGTTGTACCTGTCCATTTTCTTAAGAATGGCTACAGAACGTTGCCTGCTGTGGCATAAGGGCTTGGTGGTAGGGAAGCTTTAGAATTCTCTGGAGTTTTTGGTTGGAAAACTAAAGCTTCTAGGCAAGTAACATTACTTAGTCTTCCTCATTGATCAGAAATTACTATTGTGATAGCTTCTAAGTCACACAATATTAAACAACCCTGCTATGTGTGACAGTCCTCAATTTGTTTTCTGGTTAATCATTTAATCCTATGTTTGTTATGCTGGCATGAAAGAATGGAAAATAATATTATTACCTCTCTTCTCAATACAGATTTATCTCCATGCTGAAAAGCACATCACCACTATTAGCAAATTTGCCAATAAAAAGCTAAGTATACTCAACCCACATTTGCCTTCATATGTATCCTCTACCTGGAACATAATCTGGAGTGAATTTTAGCCATTTAACCAACCTTTATTATTGCCAGGGATACAGAGTTTATTTCCTTATTTCTCCCTACTCTACTACTATCTGTATAAATTCTGGAATACTAGGGCAGGAATTAACTTGAAGTTATGTGGCATGGAATGGAATGTGGAATGGAACTCAAGTGTAGACAACAGAAGACCTCAAGTTCAAATGTTTAGGTAAATCCAAAAGTTATTCCAAAAATCTAGAGTCTAAAATCTCACAAGGAAATTCATGTAGTCACCAAATCTGAGAAAAGAGAATCCAGGATTCACATTCAGGATAGAACACCCATAATCAGTGAAATATTTTAACTAAGAGATTGGGAGAAAATGGTAAAGACTAGAAGTCATTACACAAAAGGTTAGAATCTCATCTAACCTGCAGCTTTTACTCAAAGGTAATTTTGGACATGGTGGATGGGTGAACTGGCATGATTTAAAAGGCCAGAGGCAAAGCTAGCACTGACACTCATATAGTTAGACATCTTTGTACAGCTATTTGACACAGTAGCATCAAAATATGAACATGCTTGCTTTAATCACTGAAAATGTATGCAAACAGGCATTCTTGATCACCTTGATCTCATCTCTAAAAGTAAAAAGAATAATAGGCTATGTATGGGAAGATATTAGGAAATAGATTAGGGATTGCAGTTAATCTCAAAAATGGAGAGGGACTGTGACTTCATTCACTTTTTCATTTATTCAACAAATATTTTTGAATGTCTATCATTGTCAAGCAGAGGCATCTGCTACACAGTTTATTTGGCATTGCTTTTTATTAAACCTGAAGTTTGCAGTTTGATTTTCAATTCAACTTAAATAAGCCAGACTTTTAAAAAGGGAGAAAAACAATTGTGAGAAAACAGACTAGATCAAAATATTAGGTATCTACCTACCTATATTTCTTTGGAAAATGCCTACCAGTTTATTTTTTTGAAATGGAGATGATTCAGATAAGAATATTCAGAGCCTCATTCCCTTTAATCTCTGCTAAGGAAAGTTTTATCATTGCCTGTGACCAACACTTCCTCTCTATGTGTGTGTGTGTGTGTGTATGTGCACACTCACATACACACTCAATATCAGGAAGACTGGCCTGAGGGAAGCAAGCACTAGACATGGATTTGGATTTGGGAAATTGCATTAGAAAGACCTGAGACTGATTGCAAGATGGAAAGTGAGGCAGGTGACTATATTCAGATTCTTGTAATAACACATGATGAAAAGGAATCTGAAAAAAAAAAAAAATATATATATATATATATATGTATGTATGTATGTATGTATGTATGTATATGTATAAATGAATCGCTTCATTGTACACCTGAAACTACCATTGTAAATCAACTAATCAATTATACTTCAATGAAAAACAAAATTTTAAAAACCTGTAAAGAAAAAAAAAATGGAGGAGAGAAAAAACTACACCTGGGTAGGCTGAGGTCAGAGACAGATTTTGAGGGAGTGGATGAGAGACTGACTCACCTACAGGAAGAGGAAAAAATAGATTTTACAAAATTTTTCTAGAAATGCAAATAAAATGTGAAGATACTTTTTCTTTACTGTTATGAATTGCCTCTTCGATGTGATTTCCTTAAGACACTGGGCTACTGGTGTGTATAGGGGTTACAACAAGAAAGAATACAACCTAAAAAAGAAAAAATAGTGTGACTATGGCATTTTTAAAAGATCACAGAATATACTTTAATGTTTTGCATTCTATATTCTTTTTTCCCCATTGAAATGAATAATGAAGAATTGATGTTTTGTCCTACGCTACTACACTTTTACAAAAGAAGTGTTTCTAAGTGATTAGACAACATACACATTCATGGACTCTGTAATACATTTTAATAGGGAGATGTCAATTTAACCAGAAAAGCATGAAAACTCTTATTTCCTTTTTTTGATTCATTTTGCTTTTAATTCTTCCATGAAAAAAGAATTTTAAGTGGAAAGATCATAAAGTATTTAAGATATTTGAGTGCATAAACATAATTGCACTTGTATATGTATTTGTGTGCAAATACATATACATAATTATTCCTAAGTAACTAAATTATTATGTCTTAAACAGTCCGTGAAGAGGCTAAAATAATGATCCTGTTGATTTCATATAATTGAAAATAACCATATTTTAAATCCTGGCATATACTTAGTTCAATTCCAAGTATCACCTAAAATCCTATCCTCAGCTGTTGTCATTCCTACAAAATATTCACCATGTCGATAATGGGAAGAGAAGGGGACATTGCCAAAGCAAATGAGTGCCACAGTTCACACCCCTTTAAAAATCTAAATACTGGGGTACAGCCAACATTAGATGTCACCAAATGCAATCACTCAGGAGTATTTACATTTGCACTTGAATGTGACATTAGCCGTCCTCTGTAGTTTAAATTCCATGGGATGGTTACAGGAGGAGGGAGCTTCTCAGCAAGCCAGATTGCTGCTTTCATCCCTGTTAGATTGCCGCTTTCATCCAGTCATTTCATCATAATCCATTATAATAAATTCATAGTAAAGATTCCTAAGAGATACATAGCAGCTGCCTTTTCAACCTCAAAAGCTCCACTTTTATAAATTCTACCTCATTAGAGATGATAGAATTATGTCTTTGTCAAGCATCACAAACTGATTGTATGGTTTGGATTGATAAAGTAACAACCAATTTCTTGCCAAATATTTCAACTCTTAAGGTTTTAACCAAAACATATTTTCAAATAGGAGAAAGACCCCATCTGTGATTGATTCATTTAATATTAACTCATCTAAATGCTAAATTATGGGACACATTTGTGGTTCGGGAAATCTTCTGCTGTTTATTTCTTGCAATCATGACTATGTACTTTTGCCTGTATGAAGCTAATTTTAATTCCATACTGATAGCTATGGAAGACAGTTGATGTTATCTTTAGTGCTTAAAAAACTTTTAAATTCGGATCAATTACTAGCAAAAGAATTTGTTAACTCTGAAGCTTTAGAAACATTATTATGAAGTTATAGAAATTACTATTGTTTGTCCAAAGAGTATACAGATTATTGAATAGAATCAATAGAGGTAAAAGATGAGTTCCTAACCTTGAGTCAATGGTCCTCTATTACCAGTATCTTCTTTGAAAGGATTCAAAAACAATATGTTGTCAATGGACAAACTGTGTCACGTAATTCGCAAATGTGACCATATTGTTTAATCATGTACTTTCACAGTAAATTACTGCATCGTTACAAAGAAAAAAATTTGGAAAGTTATACACCAAAATGTTAACAGGAATTGTTTCTAGATTACTTGTTTTTACTTTCTCTATTATTTCTTATCTGTTTCTGAATTGAAAACTTACCAATAAAAAATAAAAATTTAAAATTCTTCTGTTCACCCCTGCATTAAGATAGCCTAAGAGAAACTAAAGATTTGGTATATATTTTAGAAGAAAGGAAACATGTAAATACGTAGTAAATCTCATCAGATTTTCCACTAGCTCATAACATTTCAACAATCTGGTAAATGAAGAATTGTAAAATGCTTCAAAGTTACTTGAAAATTCCAACTTAAAAAACCGGAAAATAATCTTATCAAAAAAGTGACTCAATTTAAGGGCTATGCCATATTTATAGGTACTTGATATTCGTAAGTTTGTAAGTTTGGTTTACATACCGTCCAAACTTTCCTATGTTATAACTCTCATCCCTATGTCTTCTGCACACAAAATTCAGAATTTTGTGCTAGCAGAAAACTTTGTGCCAGCAGCCATCTTTGCATTTTGTTGGATTATATTTTAAGCAAATATAAAACAACAGTAAAGATGTGCTGTGCTAGTGATAAAAGGTATGTCTCTTAAACTTAATATAATTGAGATAATGATTGCAATCATCAGATATGCCAGATGTGAAAATCATTAGGTGTGAAAAAGCTTCAGACCACCATAAAGACTTAAGCTTGTCAAAGGTGGATTTAAATGTAAATTAAAGGAACAAAATTAAAGCATAGGTATGAAAGATTGGATATATCATCAAAGATCCTAAGAGGTGAGGTATAATTAAAGAAATTATAATGTTTTTAGTCATCTCAGTAAAGAATCTTCTTTATATAATATGTGAATAGATTTTCTGACTTATATTTAAATTTCCCTTACATTTGCAGATAAGCTCATGGAAATTTTGGTCGTACTGAGTACAATGAGCATTAGGTGATTTCACCACTGTCTTGCAAGTTAGATACTATTCTCTCAGCTTCATAAATGAAGAAACTGAAGAAACTTGCTCAAAATACATAGCAATAGACAGAATGAGGAGTAAAATGCTAGTCTTTCTGATCCCAACAAGCAGGCTTTTTCTATTACATCATTCTTTCTTCCCAACAAACAAACAAAAAATTGTTCAAGATCTAAATTTCAAGATTCTGGCCAATTTTAAGAAGAACCAATGAAATTAGGAGTGAACACACAGAATGTGAAATCCAATGGAATCTTGAACATTATCTAATCCATATATTTCTTTTTTGTGACTGAATCAAAATATATGAAGGATAAGTTATCACCTTTTGACTGTCAACCAGTCCCTCTATAGCAACTGTTTGAGGGTTATTTGCGGGTTTTCAGCAGCACAAAGGTGTAATTGGAACAACGTGTACTTTCAAGTCTTCATTTCCTTCTCTTTCACTGGCTTCTATCTTTAGCATCCAGGCATCTAGCATCTGTTGCCAGTTAGGCTCATCAGCACTCTACCGCGGTCCCTGATGATCCCCTCGCTCTTGTTAGTGGATCAGCAGGGCATATGGCTGCTTGGGATGGCAGCTTAACCCTCACCCTGCCAGGGTCCGCGCGGGATCCGTTCATCCCATCACAGTAATCTGTGAGAATAGGTACATATGCACTTCAAGGTTCTGAAGCCATGGTAACCAGTGGATGACAAAGTCATTAAGAACACTTAATAGTAGTTGGAACTTCTGCACATTTTCATGGCTGCCAGCTGAGAGAGGCAAATATTGTTTTCCAAACACTACCTGCAGCTATTAGGAGTCATCAGGGTGTAGGATTTTAGATGGAGATGGGAAAGACCTTTCCATTTGCAGTTTTATGAATTTTTGAGTAGTAATACTTTGCACGTGTTCTGATTTTTGTTACACGTGCTCTGCACAACACATAGATGTTCTCATGTAATGATATTTAGGTTTTCATCTTATGGGATAAATACATTCCAATTTGTTCTCTGTGTGTTCATATAGCAATAATAAACTGTCTATGTATTTGGAAATATTTTTACAGGTTCATATAGTTTTCTTCAGTTCTAGATCATTTAACTATCCTATGGACATTTGAATCAACTGCTTTTGAAATTGACAGAGTAAAACATAGACTAAAACTTATCCAACCACATAGGGGCAAAATTATAACTAATACTGGCATTCTCAATGTAGTGATTTTTTAAATTATCTTTTTCCTCACAATTCTATCTTTGACATTTATAGTGAGGCACAACTTTGATCTGGATTATAAAACATGATATGTTCAATATGATCCTGTAAATACTCAATATCTATCCATTTGCATAGATGCATATATGTATGTTTATATATGAATATTCATTTAAACTGTTATTTGGACAGAACACTACATATATGTAATTTTGTGCAATATCTTTTTTCCAGCTTTGTTGAGGTATAATTGACAAATAAAAATTGTATATATTTAAAGTATACAAGTGATGTTTTGATATGCAGATACATTGTGAAATGATTGCCACAATCAGGCTAATTACATCCACCACCTGACATAGTTACCTTTTTGTTTTTTTTGGTGTGGTGAAAACATTTAAGATTTACTCTAAACAAATTTCAAATGTATAATACAGTATTCTTAACTATAGTCACCATACTATACATTACATTACCAAAAATTTTATTTAAATATTTACTATTAAAAACTAAAGGCAGCCTTAATAAAACACCATCAGAAAAAGAAAAGCTTGCTACAACTATGCTAAAACTATATTAATTTGTTAAATATTTGCCATTGTCTAAATAGATAATATAAATAAAATCATTACAAATGTACTGGTGGACCCACCAATATTTTCTTCTGTGAAAAGTAAACAACATATAGACCCATGATGATGATTTAAATGGTTTAAGGCAGCTTAGTAAGGCCTGAATTTAAATTCTAACATCTGCACTGAGTAATTGTCCAAGCATTTGAGATAAAACATTCACTTCTGAGAAATTTCTGGTCTTGTTTTGGAGCACATCTATTACTCACACCAATGCATATTTAAATGGTCTCTTCATCATGATATGGTCTTCTTCACAAACCAAAAATGTTGTCATTTTAATATCAAGTTCTTAGAATAAATGATCCCTCCTTAACCAATTTCTCTTTAGGCTAGTGCCAAAGAATTCAACGACGCAATGACTGACATTCACCACATGCTCTCTGATATTTGAGAAAGTGCATCTGAAAGATACGTTGAACTCCCATTTCTCTGGGCCGAAGCTATATTCCTATATTCTCACATCTGGTCTGTATTACTTACTCCCCCTGCCCCAACACACAGTCATGCCTTCACAGTTAAGGTGTAAACTATGTCTTCAGCTTTTCTTTCCTTCTATTTCATTAGAAACATCCATTTAAAATGTTCATATCTTTTGCAATCCTGTGTCAAAGATATTTGGACATTAAATTATGCTACATTTATTGTAGAACCAGCTATATGATTGATTTCCCCTGAAACTCAGTATTAGAAAATATTCTATCCCTGCAAACAAAATTGTACCTCTTTATTATACAAAAAAAAAAAAATTATATATGGCTTTTGTGTTTTTGTGTGTGTGTTTTACTTTGACTATAAGAATTCTGAAAGCCAGATCCAATACTCAATGAATGTTAACTAACCATTCTGGGTTATTGGTACGCTGCTCTTCCTTCACTTTCCAAAATAGCAATCCCTAACATTTCTGGGCCTACTAATACTTTGAGAACATGATCAAAGTTATGAAGCCACTCCCCAGATTAATGAGCACATACACATAAAATGAAACATAAACTCTCAGGGATTTCAAAGATCAAAACTATGAACCCAGGGTTAAGAACTCTCTTTTAAAGGATTTCTGATTTCTTTTTAACTTCACAGTACTGTTTTTTAATCTTGTAAAGTTACTTAGAACTTCTTTAGCAACAAACAAGGCAAAAATTACACATTAAAATAATTCCAATATTAATAAAATAAAGGGAATATTAACATAATATCAATAATAAAATAAATATCAATAACTTACTAAAGTCTCATTAATCTCAAACCACAGCAATAAATTCAAGTTCCATTTACACTGTCTTTTCTTTTCTTCTTTTTCAGTTAAGAGTGGGCAATGATAGGGCAAAGAAATAAACAGAGACCCAGGGTTTCATATACTGCATCCTGAATACCAGCCTTACATCTCTTCACATCCCTCACTCAATGCAAACTGTATTTCAAGCTGCAGAACTCTGGTTGTGCTACCCAGTGGACCCTGGATTTCTTGATTGTTGGAGAACAATCTCTTTGAAGTAATCATCGTGGCTCATAATGTGCTTGGTTATTCTACCCAATACACTGAAATGCCCTAAAAGTAACAGGTGTTTATTACCTCCCTCTGCTTGTGAACTGGAAGTGTGGCAAGCAGTGATTTTTTTTTTTTTAAGCACCTCCCTGATTTAAATATTTCATATGGAGTCCAATCCACATTTTTAGAAAACACTTGAAAAGATATAACTTGCCATTCTGGATTTAAGAAAAGAAAAAAAAAATTCAGTGAGCAAAACAAAACAAAACAAAAAAGGCCACCCACTGCATCCATAACATGTGCTACACAGTATGCAAGGGTATAGTAAGAGAGCAGAGAACAGCCTCTTTCACATGTTAAATTTCTCCCTTATTCATGTCTGCATAGCCAGCACAAAGAACATAAAGCAAACCTTTTTATAATTCTTTTAGTCCTAATTTTTCGATCACCATATGTTGTAGTGTTTATAAATCAAATTCCTGATTATTACCTTAAACGTTGTGAAGTCAATCCAAAGTAGAAACTGATCGTCCAAAGGAGATGCTCTTGGCTCTTATTACTACATTAGTTTCCTAGGCCTGCTGTAACAAATCTCTGTAAATTTAAAGGTTTAGAGCAGCAGAAATTTATTCTGTCACAGTTCTGGCCAAAATCAAGGTGTCACAGTGAGGTTCATTTCCTCTGGAGGCTCTGGGGGAGAGTCTGTTCACTGTCTATATCCTGGCTGCTGGAGGTTGAGGGTGACCCTTGGTGTTTCTTGGCATGGGGCTGGATACCTCCAGTGTCAGCCTCCATCTTCACAGGACTTCTGTCAGTGTCTCCATGTCTACCTCTCTTTTATTCTGGAGGGGCCTCAGCCACTGAATTTAGGGCCCATTTGAATCCAGGATGATCTCATCTCATAATTCCTTACCTTAATTATATGTACAAAGATCTTTATTCCAAATGCCACATTCCAAGGTTCTGGGTAGATGGGAATATGGGGGAGACTGCATTTAATCTACTACACCCACCAGAGAAACTGCTTTTAAGCTATGATTTAGCATCACCTGTTCTTTTTCATTCCTGGTGTTGTTGCTGCCTCGATCAGACAACACTGTAAACTTTTAAAATAGCCTTTGTTTTTCACTTCAAAATCCTCTAAAATGCTATTTTTAAAAAGGCATTTGCTCTTGTTCTCTTTACCAAGGCAATAAATGTTCATCACAGAAAATTTGGAAAATGTGGAAAATCACAAAGGAGAAAATAAAAACCACTTGTAATCTCAGAGTTAAAGATTTTTAATATATTAAGTAAATGATTTCACTAGTGTGTGCAAACATCTGTATGCATTAATTACAAGTTTGAAATCATCTTGGGCATATTTTTCACATAATAATTTATATTATATTAAATATCGTTCCATTTTGTAACACGAATGTGTAGTTTTCTTAGGTCATAATTAGATACTATAAATTTTAACAGAATATAAGCAGTCTTGCAATAACCCTACTTAAGAGGGCTGACTGCTGAAGCAAGAGGACCCCAGGAGATAAAATTTCTTTAGTGAACACTATTTGAGAGTAGGGGCTGAGGGGCATAACAGAAATTTAATAAAGAAGTCTATCACCTTCTTGTAAAGGACACACTATGGGCTCCCTAGTAAGGGGGCTCTCAGAAGAGTCAATAAAAATACCTCCCAAGACATACATTGTATGGACACCTACCACAAAAAGGGTGCCCACTGCAAGATTCCAATACCACCAATATTGCCTTTTTCTGCTAATACTCCTTAATCCTGCCCAGTCCTGGAGGAGTCAGAAGCAGGCTAGCAAAAGTGGACAAAAGTAGAACAGATACTATCCCTCTCACCATTCTGAGCAAAGGTGGGGTAAGACTAGGTGGACTTGGGAGAGGAGTAAAAGTTTTGACTTGCACGAGACTAGATTCTTTATTATGTATAAATGAGACAATTTTTGGCTCTGCAACTGGTGATGAAAGAGATCTGCAAGATATTGGATGGAAAAGGAAAATAAAGAAGCTATTGAAATCATTGGGTAAAGAGATACTCTTAATTTTATCCTAATTTAGCTTGTTCAATGAACAGGTAAAAGAATAGTATGTTTTTATTTCTGCCTCATCACCCTTCCAGATGAATCATAGAATCAATATGCCAAATTCCAAAGAGTTTCATTGTGCTTTCAATTTTTTTTTTCACTTTTAGAGATTTTTGTTTCTAAAATGTACACATAAAGAATTAAAGCATCTACAACATGATAATAACAACTATCATAAAATAGTTAATGCTTCCTACTCCTTCTCCAACATCATGCTCGTATTTAGTTTGGGTTCTAACTTTTAAGACATTCTCCATTCTTTAGAACAAGTTTCATTGCTATAAATGTTCCATCACCAAAGTTGTGTTATGTTCTTTTTGATTTGTTTATATAAGGTCACAGTTAAAAACAAAAAGTTAATGCAAAATATGGAAATATTTTTCTGACTAGATTTAACCCACTTTTCAACTAATACTATTTTGTGCTTACTCTCATCATTGTACAATAAGATTTCATGAATTCGGAGATGAATAAAATTCTACTCTCAAAAGTTTATAATCTAGTAAGGGAAGAGAATATATAAACAACTACATGTAACAGAAAGAGAAGGAGTTGCATGCAACAGACATCAGAACAAAGTTCCATGAGACAGGAGAAGAGAAACAATTAATATTGATGAGGATAATCTAGGAACTTGAAGAAGATGAGGTGGTCACGTCCAGAGACTATTTGAGTTGATTTTGGAGGCTAGATAGATGACCTATAACTTGACAAACAATAATTTTTATATTCTACCACTGTGCTCAAGAGACATCTTGGAAACTGTAATTTTAAAAATTTTGAATTTATATATAATCCATAACACATAGCACGGTTCCTTCAGAGGTGTCTCTTCTGCATTATCTGTTCATTCTTTGTTTGGTTAAACTTTTATGTTTCATGATGCATCATCAGTTTTGATATTTTAGCTTGAGCCCAGATTAGTAGATAGAATAAATATTTCCTCCAATGTAACTTGGCAAAATACATAAGTTTTACATAGTCTTATTTGGAGAAATGAAGCACAGTGTACATTATTCCCAAAGCAGTGAAAATCAAATCTCTGTGTACCTCCTTGTTCTCAGAGAGTATTAAGGATGTCAAGGCTATTTTTAAGGACATGTATAACTAACTGTTGTTGAATACAGTTCAGAAACGCTAAAGATCTTAGTCTACTTGGAAATAATATTCTCAGCCAGAAAACCTGGAGAATTTTTATTGGTGAGGAATGTTAAAATGATAAAAATGTAACCTCACTATGATGCCATTTTTCACCTTTGAAATTGCATTCCAAGGAGTGACAGTTTTTAAAAGCTACCTCTACCCTACTAGCAAAGGTCAAATTTTCTTAGAATTAATAACATATTCCAATAGATAAATCTAAGTTTACCCAACACATAAATTAGGAAGTAATTATTTACACCATAAATGATTCACTGCAGGGTTCCTTTAAACCTCTACTAGTGATTTTAAGTAATTGTTTACAGTTCATTAACTACTTCATAAAAAGACTAGAGGAAGCAGAGAGGCTTACTGCTAAAAAATTCTGAAGATCAACCAGAAATAAAAAAGCAAAATATTCTTGGAATTGGAAGGGAGCTAAAGAATCAGGCCAAAACATTTTATTTTTGGAGATAAGGGGCTAAGAGAAGGTCGTGTTGCCCTATGTCATCCAGCTAGTTGCCTAAATGGGCAAAGCAAAAACTCAGCCTTTTCAACCCACAGTCCAAAAGTCCATCCATTACACTAAAACCAGACAAGTACTGTTCACTTTGCAAATATGTTATCAAGAGAGTTTTTTATAAGCTATCTATTCCAGAGTAGAAAATTTATTTCATTAACTGTAAGTACAGAATTGCCAGTTTGTCACTCATTTTATCAGATCAAAATCTATCAAAAGAAAGTAGTCTGAAGGGTTTTATACATGCGATTTGACAGTTTAGCATTACATCTCTTCCAAAATAATAAAAATTAAAGTTAGCTGGGATACTAAGAGGTAATCCAAGGGGTACAAGAGACCATTCTCTAATTGACCACCTGTGCTGCTAACTGGGTTCTCCAGGAAACAAACATGAGATTGACCTGAGTGGTTAGGATATTTTAGGGAGTACTCCTGGAATCAACTCTTGTGGAAGGGTAGAGGAGGAATCAAGGTCAGGCTGAGAAGAAAGTCAGCCTACAATATGGGCAGGCCGAGAACTTCAACCAAGCACACAAGAAGTTTTAGGACTGAAATAGCCCATCTGAGTTGTCTGGAGTGGAATTATCTTTGTCTCATCAGTCAATGAATGTGGGCCACCCTGGAAACTCCTTTGTTCCACCACTGAAGGGTCCTTTAAGGAGCAGCTGGTACAACACCCTGTTCATCAGAAGGACTAAGGTAATGCATCTCCATATTCATCACACTTTCCAATTCAGAATTTTATGTATGATCTTTGAAGTTAGTTAAAACTAGATTGAAATATCAGTTTTCTCATTTTCAGCACTGTGACTTTGGACGATTTATCTAGGCACTCTGAATCTCAGTTTATTCATCTTTAAACCAAGGTCAGTAGTGATTACCTCACAGAATTAGTTAAGTACAAATGCTTAGTTCATAAAAGATGGTTAATTAATAGTACCCATTAGGGATGTGACCTAATGATTATTCTTTTAACTGATGAGATTCTGTTTTTCTTACTTCATATATAATAAATAACAATTTCTTCCTAACACTCATCTCTTGGAAGCAATGTTTCAGATCCATGTGGCCTAGAGTGGCTTTAATGAACATTATAAAAATGATCTTCAGATCTTCAAATTACAAGACAGACATGGAAGACCTTAATAATATTAATAGGTATTTTATGCATAGACTAGAACTCATTATATGTAATATATAAAACTGACAAATTCCACTATCTCATTAAATATCCCCAATGACTTTATATGGTAGGTACCCTTATTATCTCTATTTTACAAATAAGGAAACGCAACTTTTGTAAGATTAAACGATCTGCCAATATCAGTTTGAGTCCCAAATCTGATACACTATACTTCCTAGGTAAGGCTGCTGGACTTAGAGAATCTCTGAATGGATTTTTTATGATCAAATTAAACATTCAAAAACCAGTTCCTTTATTTAAAGAAAATACTGTTTGTTTTATATCGACGTAGTTTCCTCTTATCTAAATTTACGGTCTATTTAAGTTGATAAATCACACATAGAATAGTTACAGATAATTAAAATCTCAGATTTTAAATGCACCTGCCCTAGCACTGCATTTTATTCTGTTTTATTTAACATATTTGTATGTTCATATACTGCATTTCTTAATCATGCATTTTTGTTGATATTCACATAATTCACTTCTAAATAACTGGTGAAACTCTTCCTGAAAATATTATTATCTTCTACTCAATATAATTCTATGAACTTTGCCTATTTTATTTATTATTATATCTTATATACTTGGAATAGTGGCTAGCACATAGTAGATATTCAATAACAATAATCATTTTTCACTTGTTTACATGTGTGTCCATTATCTCTGCAACTAGATTTTCAATTTCCTAAAGGCAACAGTCATGTTTTATACCGCCCTGGCATCTGGGCCAACGTCTTAAATACCATTACAGATGTTCAGTAATATTTAGTTTTTGACAGAGAACTCTGAAGAGCAATGTCATAGTACCTTCTGACACCAAAAATGTCTATTTAAATACAACCTTTCAAAAATGATCATTATTCAGTAAAATAGCTGGTGGCCCATAAACACATGTCTCTGTAGATGCATGATGAGAGCTAGTCAGGAATACTGGTTAATAGATTTAGCCAAGGCACCTCATCAAATGATACAAAATAGAGTATGGAAACACTGTGTTTTGAAAAGTCCTAATTCACATAAGATGAAAGTAAAACAAATGTAAGCCAGTCAAACATTCAACTTCACGCACTTTCAAGTCTGCAGGGTTTCAGATTTTCAAATATGTATTAGTTTTGACATGAGTATACAGTAATTGACTCTTTACATTTCTTTCTGCTAGCCTTTAGACAGACAGCTCTCTTGTTCTTGTGCTAGTTGCTGCTTTGTTTATTTGGAGGAACTGGATTAGACTCATAAAAACATATGTATTTTATTCTTATGAATATATAAATGCTATATTACCCTATAGAGGTTGAGTGAAAACAAAAAAATGGGAAATAGCAATGGACATTCTACATTACTTTTCAGTCAAAATGCAGTTTCCCTTCAAACTATACATCTTTAAATAAAGAACAAAGAGATAGCTAAATAAATAAGGGGGATATGCTCCATCATAGCCTTTTTCCCAATGTTACTCATCTTCTGATACAGAGGTAGACATAGAAAGAAATCATAATGGAATTTTTAAAATAGAATGCTTTTCTTAAATAAAATAAAATCACCAAGGGCTGCAACCCTATTTTAAAATAGCACTGTATACAGATATTCTTCTCTAGTAATTTCTTATTTTAGTTATAAAAATATTTGTTATTAAAATAAACCAAATAATTGATCAAAATGCTAAAATATGGAGACTAAATAGTCATCAAATAAAAGTCAGTAAAGTCCATTTATTAAAAGTGATGAATGATGAGATAATTTTATTATTTAATCGGTTTCAAATAGCAGGAGTTGGTAAACTTAAACTTGAGTAGTAAGTGAAGAATTCTTTAAAATATACAATTTTAGGCAGTAGTTGGATGAAATAAATAGATATGTTTTGGTGAGCTGTGAGGAAAGAGTGCCTTCTAGAGAAACGAAGTTCCAAGAACCTCTGAAATGGGCAGGAGATGAATAAATAAAGGCAAAGCAGAGCAAATATTCTTGACTGTGGTAGAACTTCTATATGAGAAATAAAAAAGAAAAGGAAATAAGTGAGGAGTACAAAGATCACAGTCGTGTTTTGCACTGTAATCCTGACACTACAAGGAATACCTCAGGTATCCTTGTAAGGAACTTGCAAGCATTCTTTGACATATCACGGAGTGACATTTTGGCAAAATTTATAATTTTTCTGAAATAAGAATGAAAGTAATAATAGATGTCATTTATTGAGATTTATCTTATGTTATCTTGACCATAATCTTATGATCTCCATTTAACAGAAAAGGTACATGACAGGCAGAGTGATTAAGAAAACCCTTGTATGTCTATGAGCCTGTTTCTTAAAATAGAAACAGGCTCACAGACATAGAAAACAAACTTATGGTTACCAGTGGGGAAAGGCGATGGGAAGGGATAAATTGGGAGTTCAAGATTTGCAGATACTAACTAATATATATAAAATAGATAAACAAGTTTTTATTGCATAGCACAGGGAACCATATTCAATATCTTGTAGTAACTTATAGTGGAAAAGAATGTCAAAACAAATATATGCATGTTCCTATATGACTGAAGTATTGTGCTGTACACCAGAAATTGACACAACATTGTAAACTGATTATACTTCAATTTAAAAAAGGTATATATATATATAAAGAAAATCCTCATAGTCTGAGAATGGAAGAGTCAGAATTCCACACCAGGTATAACACCAAGATCAGCATCTTGATGACTCTGTATTGCAGGTCAAGTAGTTTGGACTTAATTCTTTAAGAAACAAGATGCCATTGCAGATTTTTGAGCAAGTTCCAGGATTCTCTTATCAGTAGTTGTGCCTCATTATGATCCTAGGTAACTATTATGGTAGCATCAAAGTATCTTTCAAGAATCCTCTCCTGAAATAAGATATGAACATTTTAACCTCCCAAGTGGATATACTTGGAAAGTATAGAAAAGAAAGTCCCTTCCATAGTTTTTCAATGAAACAAACACTATTGTATTGAAAAATGTTTGTTCTGAGAAGCCCTCTTCTTTTTCCTCCTTGTCATCTTATCACTTCATTCATTGAGAATCCCAATGGCACCCATGATATAAGTTCTCCTCTCATGTCCAACATCAATAGTTCAAAATAATGTCATAATTTTATAGAGGCAACATATCACTATGAAAAAGGTATAAATAGGATGTTTAGTAATACATGTATCAGTTATAATCATCTAGCGACTCTCTTCAGCAAAGAAAGGAGAGCAGAATGCCAGATAAATACTTGGAAAGAAATATTTGTTAAATCAAATTTGACTCTAGATCCCCAATAATTAAATGGGGAATACAGCCCCGCAATCACAACTGAAGCCATACTCAACAGTTTTAAAACCTCGTTTCCTGAGTTACAGAACAGAAACCAACTTTTCTTATGCAAAAAATGTCATTTTTTTGTGAGTATATTGCAGGGTATAGACAGGAACAAAGGGCATCAGTACCTAGCCTGGTCCCATCAAAGTTCCTGTATTTGGATCTGTGTGCTTGACTAAAATTGGATTACAGATCTTCACTTCCAGTATAAGAGAAAATAACAGGCAACAGATTTACCCTCCCACCTTAAACATCTAAAATACACAGACAAAATACGAGAATAAAGGGCACTCAAGACACTAGACATCAGGCAATAAAGGCCAGCAATCCCTTAAAGACAAAACAGTGAGATGAGCCCAATCACTGCACCAGCTAACTGCCTTTTGAGAGCTTCCATGCAGTGATCAGAAACTCAGACAGAACTAGGATGTCTCCCGGAATTGAAGAGGCAGATGAGAGTCTGGGGAAGCCAAGAAATCATCTCCCTACAAAGCCATAACCGCACAGAACCCCCAACTAAGGCAGAGTATTCTACTTTGCCGCTTCATAATCTCCACTGTGAGTACAAAGACTCATCTTTAACCCGTTGTGTGTTTTTGTGTCAATCTTAGGAGACAATGTTGTAACTTCTGGAGGTGGGCAGAGCCATTATTTCCCCTTTCTTTCCACTCCAGGCCAGACTTTTTGGCCCCTGTGCTGTTTTTTATTTTGAGATCTCCTCCATGTAAGATGCATATATGATTTCTGTGCAGCCAAATAGCAAGTGTCCCCTGTGAGCATGAAATAAATATGGTGACCACTACTGAGCACTTCCTTTGTGGAAGCACTAAGTGTTTGACATAGATGATCTCATTCAACCTTTCAACCATATCATGAGATGACAGGTATTATTATCATATTCAGTTTTACAGAGGAGAAACAAAAGATTTAAGCAAGTCAAATAAGTGATGAATTCAGGACTTGAACAGGCATAGCTCCTTAAATTGCCTATTATCCATTGTATATAATACCTTTCAAACATCTGCAGCATTGGTTACATAGTTGATGAGGGGAAGGAATGTGGCTCCATCAGCCCAAATACATTTCCATCCTCAGGAAAACAACTAAAAAATAAATGAAAAAACAGCTTTTCTACTAATATTTTTAATTCTTGCAGCCTTTGGCCCACTGATCTGCACATACTATATGCTCACAAATTGTTGCATAAATATTTATTAAATTCAGAGTGTATGACAATCTAAGAAAGACAGAATTCAGAAAGAATCATTTATTGCTCTTTAAAAAAATCTTCCCCTTTAAGTAATGTTTAATGAAGACTGCTAGCCCTCCAAACGTAGCCCCAGTAAAACCTTAGGAACAAGTTTAGAAGCATGAAATCACCTCTACTCTCCTTCTTAGGTCAAATGGAATTTCCGCCTGAGGAAGAGATATAATTCTGAGTAGCTCTGGAATGTGACTGTGGGCACTTAACCAGCTCTGGAGTATCACTAGCATTACAGAGAAAGAAAACCATGCAGCTGGTGGAGGTACAATACAAGGACCACGTGACAAAGGGGCTGCGTGACAGATGAATAGCAAGAGCCAAGTAGTCCTAGTGTGACAATCAGAAGGGATATTGTGGTACAGATCAAACCCCCGCAGGTTAATGAAAGGGAAAGAAAAACCTGGAGGGGAGAGGTAGCCGAACTGACAAAAAGGGTTGATTGATAAAAAGTAGAGAAATACTGAGAGGGCACCATATCTCTCTAGGAAGTCACACAAAAAAATGACTAGTAGACACTTGATCATAGTCTCTAACTTCAAGTTAAAAATATAAATGAAGTAAGGGAGTTATTCACAATCTCCAAATGTAGTAGGGAAGAGATCAGTGCCCTAGAGCTAAAGAAAAGTCCCTTTGAACTTACATTTGGGGGAAAAAAAAGATTTTTTAATACTTTGAACAACTGGACAATAGGCTTAACTCCTAAGGGAAGTCCATGGATTGATCTTCCTACAGACACTTCACAAAAGGTTAGAGAAGACATTAGTCAGATCTAAGCACTAAGTTGCTATCACAGAGGTAGGAGTGATTGAGATTACCTTGTTTCAAATGACAAAGATTCTATGACTTTTAAAAAAGAATTCCAAATATTTACTTTGCTTGATCAAACATTGTAACTCCTTTGGTGCCTTTTGAAGAGCACTAGGTCACAATGCAAGTTCAACTTTAAATCAGTGTGAATAATATATGACCTTGCACTGGGTTTTAAATATGTATCTAAAGGATTCTACAAAATAGTTTTTGTTTAGTGAAGACTGACTATAGGTTCAGTAAGCATGTATTTGATTTATCACAGCTCTTTTGAACACGTTCTAATCAGCCACATTGATGCCATGATATAACTGGACAAATACATTCCCACCTACTCACTCTCTACTCTTTTTTGCAATATTTAGTTTATTCTCTATTTCTCCCGGGCAAATGAAAAAACTCTTCTGAATACTGCTTGTCAACATAGTTACTGGCAATTTTATTCAAATACTATATTCATGGGAGATTACAAATATTTTAACTAGAAATGGGTGATGTGGAAGTATCTTTCACTTTTTTCATCAACTTCAAACTAAATGTATGCATACGAGGCTTGGTTATATGAGAAAGTTTTCATATCCATTCTTATTTCCTTGGCAGGGGACTTGGCCTTCTGGCCTTCAGAGAACTTATATAATTCCAATCTATGCTATTTATTAAAAAGCTCCTAATGTTTATTAAAAAAAAAAAAGAAACTAAAGAAAACCTAAACCACCTCTTATTTTCTCATAAGCTGCAGCTTCTGAAAGTTCTTTCTTGTTTTGTCTACCTAGTAAGCACCTACTTAACTTTGTTTACCTAGTATAGCTTGTACACAATAATTAATAATAATAAGCACTTTTGATGTGAAAAGACATGCAACATTTAAATTAATCTTCAAAACAGTCATGAGTGAATTCATGTTATTTTCCTGATTTTATGACTGAAGAATTTGATGTGTTTTTAATTTGCCCAAGATCTTAGTTACTTGAATAACAGGGTCAGAACTTGAATTCAAGTCCATCTGATTGCCGATGTTCATGCTTTTAAATACCTTCTTATGTTGTCTCTTGTGTTGTCATAGATACTTATGATGCCTAGAGCAGGAAATGTATTTGACTAAATTTCCATCTCCTTCCACTAAGGTAGTAAACGCCTTTTGAAATCAGGGACAATTTCTTATTAATCTCCATATCCCAGTATAATATTTGATGTAAGCAATAAACAATCAATGAACACATGGCCATGGATGACCTGAAGTAGAAAATTATTTTTTCCTTCCACTATACTATGGGTAAAACTACTTCCTTGTGATTATGATGTGCCCTGTCTTTTTAGAAAATCTCCTGGTTCTTTTTTTAAACCTCTCCTTAACCTTGGCCTGATCCTTTATGTCTGGCCAGAAGATTGCATAATAACGGCTTTGGAGGGCTAAAGTTACGATTTCAAGCCCTAATTCCTTAGGACCTTTCTGAAACTGGGAAGATTTCTAAACTCTATTGAGTAAAAACTTCCTGATGTTAAAATGTAGGTGTAGATGCTACCACTTCATAGGTGTTAGTGTGGAGATTAAATAAGATAGTCCACAAACAGTGCAAACAGTAGGCATTCAATAAATACTAATTCTCCACTTGCCACCTATCCCAACATATCCTATCATCATGAAAACCTTAATCAGATTCATGAGGAATGTCTAGTATAGCAAACTTGCAGGAATATGTTTTAGTGCATGGCATTACCACGTACCAAGTCTAGTCAGGATCCTCACCAAGTTAGATGCTACTCTATTAACAATAAAGGATACTAGGCCTCTGCTCTCAACTGGTTCCAAGTCTAGTGGGGAAGATAAAGAATGTAAATAGATCTTGTAAGACAATGTGTTCTGCTACAAAAATGGCATGAACAAAGTGTTATGGGAACACGGAGAAAGAACAATTAACTGTCCAAGGACAGAGTAACCTCAGGTAGGCTAATTTAAAGGAACAATTAATAAAACACAGGTAATTTTCCAAAGTACAGAAACATCTCTTGTGAGCTCATTAGAGAAAGAAAATATCAAAAGCCCAGAATTTCCCGTAAGCTAGAATATAACTAGCTTTCACTATAGCACAGAGGCCAAGCATGAGAACAACTTTTGTCAGTATTAATATAGTATTAATTTATAATATAATTTTTAGGCACACAGTCCTGAGGTATACAAGCCAAAACTCATGAAAAAGATTTCTTAACCTGCAGGATGAAAGGCCAACATTGCTGACATAAAAGCACCAAACCCTACATCAGGAAACAATGACTTTGACTCCATTCTTTGAGAATGGATCCCAAGAGTCTTTTTTTTCCATAAAATGTCTCAACTTTGACTTCGTGTCCTCATTGATTTTTATCGGAAATCTTGTATTACAGAAAAGTAAATATCATCAAAGAGAAAAAGGGAGGAGTTTTCCTATGAACAGGAGAACAAATTTCAAACATTTTAATAGCACAAGCAAGTGATACGAGACTGTCACGAGAATTCATAGCGTGTTTACATAGATGAACTTCAACTCTTCCTGGGTTTATCTTTTGTGGAATTAAAACTTTAAAACTTTAAAAACATTGAAAGAAATTAAACAAATGCCTAAAGGCTATTGAGGAAAATTATATTTTTCTTCCAAATTTTAAATTATAGAAAGATAATTGGGAAAAAAAGATCAAGTCTTGTTATCCTTCATTTCCCATCTCCCTGTTTTCTCAGCAGGAAAGTAAGGCTTTTTGAGCAATATTCTGATTCTACAGTTTATTTCTATTTATAGAAAACTGAGGCTTTAACTGTCACCAGTCAGATTGTCTGCTTTTGAAGAACCACAGAGGCATCTTCTACATTATAGATTAAGTAAACCATGGTGGAGGATTTTCTTTGTTAATTCTTGCAATGATTTGAGCCTTTTTTTCACAAATTGGGTAATATATTTCTATAGCGTTGAGGTACATAATTGTTTAAAAATGCAAAGATGCATTTGTATGTTACATTTGCTAGATGAGTTGCTAAGGTGATTCATCAGTTGTTGTATTTTAAAAGCTATTAATTACTGAATGTGTACTATGTGCTAGATATTGCTAATTCCATATATATACACATAATATTTTTTCCCACAGCAATTTCATTAGGTAGCTATTTTAACTGTCTCCGTTATAAGGCGATGAAAGCAAGACTTAGAGAATGGACACAACTTGCCCAAGGACACAGAACTAATACATGTCCAAGGTAGGATTTGACCCAAGTCTTTTTGACTCTACACCTCAAATCCCTGCTCCTAGTCATGACCTTCCAGTATAGCCCTAATAGCAAGCTTTCATTATTTATAGCTTTGTAATGTTTGGATGTTGCTCTAATAGCTTATTACATTTGTGGACAGAAAAAAAGAATGAATAATTCCAACTTAAAGCCATTTAAATTTGTGATAATCCATGTCTAATAACTCCATGAAGGCAGGCATTCAGGCTGGTTTTTACTACCATAGCATTCATCACAAGTAACAGGCACCTGGCACACAGTAAACCCATAATGTGCACATAATATGCACATTTACCAAATCACTGGATTTTAATGCATTCACAACAACAAAAAAGAGAAGTACAAGAAAATTTACTTATTCTCTAGCCATGGTATTCACGTAAGTGCACAAACTGGCATAGTTTTATAAGCACAAACCAAATTTGCTTAATAACACAGCAATAAAATCCAACCAAACTTGCCTCTGGCGGATGAGCGCTCCAATGACTAGTGACAAGTACTGGCCTTCCAATCAAGCACATTAATGCTACACTCCACATCTAATGATGACTAAGAAGTCTATTTCCCTAAATGAATAGTTTTATTTTTTAAATAAAGGTAATGGAACTTTAAAAAATAATAATTCTCATGTAGAATAAGTGAATAAAAATGGTAGTAATACACCCAAAGTATCTGGTTCTTAATGTTAATCTCTACCCTCCCTCAAACTCCATTCTCTACTATAGTACTGTAGAACCTATTAGGAATCTGATTTTGACCTTAAAAGCCACTCTTCCTTAAACAATTGAAACAGAGATAAGACCTTTTTCCACAAAATGTTCACACAACACTAAATTGGTTTTTGTAATGAATACAAAATTGTTATCCAGGAAGCTGGCTTTGCTTTCAGATGTCTACAAATCGGTTGATTTCCTCCATTGAAGTCCACACACCCAAATTGTCTGATTCTACACATTAATATTTCCCATGAACTTTTATCCAATAGGAATTCTGGCCCTCCAGTACCGTGAGACATCCCTTTCTCCCCAGGATGTTAAGGGAGGGAGGTGGTGCACGTATGACATTCCCAGACTTGCCTGCCCAGGATTGAAGTGGCTTATTAAAAATTCCTTACTGACTTGTATTAATATAAATTAGTAGGTAGAGAACATAGTCCAGCACAAAGTACAAATTTTTATTTAAATAATTCTATTAGCATAATTATCTTTTTTGAGGAAATTAAATGTACATTATTATCCTTAATATGCCACAAATTATAGAAGCAAAAATTTCACTTGTAAGATTCTGCAGTTCTCAAGTAATTAGCCATATTGCACCCTGGAAACTAAAATTAAATACATAAATTAAACCAGTAGGGGAGATAATAACATTATAAAGGGGGTCTGGATATAGTACAGCATGTCATACCTGAGGCTCAGCCTTAGAAGAGTGACTCTAGGTTTGGTCAGACAAAAACCAAATGAGGTTTTCCGAAGAGCTAAGCTTGTGACTGAAGTGAAAACTTGGAAAGTCTACCTTTGATGAAATAGTGTTTATGCAAATAGGCCTCCTTTGCCTACTTTCTGAACATTATTCAGTCCCTTAATCTCTGGAATACTCAGGGTGTGAATTCAGTAGCAAGGTGTTACATAAATTCAAAGTTATAGCTAATACCCTTTCCAGTTTATACAAATGAAATTTTCTGTTCTTAGTTCTCTGAAAACACACACATGAAGACATAATGAGGACATTCACTATTCGTCTTGTTGGAAGTAGTTTTGTATAATTTATAAGTAATTTTATAAATAAAAATTTATAATATTTATATTGGCTACATTTAGTGGTAATTGTTCCCCAATTCACAAGCTCAGGGAATACTCTTTCTACTAGCTAGTGCTACGAAAGATCAGTCTGACAGCAAACTTAAAAGCAAAAAGCGTAAAAACAAATGAAGTCTTTGAAACATTTTAATCCCCTCCATATATAATTATTCTTTTTTATATAATCGGAAAACAAAATAACACTATATGTTAGGTTCTTCCTGTTTGAGTCTCAGGCACAGAGTGAGATTCATCTTAAATATAAACTCTGGGGACTCCAAAAGACAAAGTAGATGACGGGGTGGTGGTTATCTCACTAGGAATGTTGGTACCACAGCCTCACCCAGTATTTCTCGAATATGCCTGAACACCTAACCCACAGATGCTCTTTTCAATCATATGTTCCTTTAATATAAAATCTGCATTCGTGCAGTATAAGAGATTTTAGGGTACAGGCTATTTACCATTGAATAAATAATCCTCTTACCACCGACTAACGTAAAACCCATAGGAATAGGCACAGAGTGTGAAGAACTTCCTATGCCATTTTAATTGCCACACAAAGAATATCCTTTCCTGAGGAGTCAAAAACAACTAAATGGTTTCACACGGTCAGTTATCCTCAGTTAGCCTTTGTCTTTGGCTAGTGCTAGCACAATGAGCACATGGGTACAAGTACGGAAGCTATATATATGTGGGCCCAACATTGTGAGCTCACACTCACCAAGTCTGAGCTACGTACCATTGCAGCTTGATGTTTAACCTGCCAGCAACAAAGACCATTGCTGAGTCACTGACATACCATTATCCCTTGAAATAACCCAACTAATTAATAGTAAGTAGGCCAATTGACAATAAGTTGTCTTTCCTGGATCCCTTCAATCCTGGAAGGTCAGAGATTTATTTTTACTATAATCAATATATATTCTGCATATGGATTTGCCTATCCTACCCACAGAACCACTGCATGAGAACTTTCAGAGTACTGGATCCAACAGCATTGGATCCCATACAACACAATATTGCATCGGTAATGGAGACACACTGTACAGCAAAGGAGGTTCAGAAGTCGGTATATGACTATGGTGTCCCTTCATCCTACCACATGCTGTAACACCCAAAGCTGTTGGTCTATTAAGCTAGGATATAAAATTTAAAGGCACAGCTGAAGATGATATATTGCAAGGATGGGTACTATCCTCCAGAATTTAAACGCACACCTTGAAGATAATATATTGCAAAGATAGATACTATCCTCCAGGTTATAGAGTCTACCCTAAGTCAGTGATTCTTTCATGGGATGGTACTGCCAGTACATAGGGGATGGAAGACAAAGTTTGGAATCAGAAGTAGCCCTCCTTACAAACACTTAGTGACTCATTTTTGGGCTCAGCAACTCATTTGTACTTCTACTTTGCAACTCTAGGTTTTGTGAGTTTAGAGGTCTTGCTAGCCAAAAGAAGAATGGTTCCCTCAGGAAAACACAATAATAGTTTTATCAAATTTTAAGCTATGGCTGTCAGCTGAGCATTTTAGGCTCTATGCTGAGATACTAGCAGGAAAGAAAAGAAGTCACTATGTGGCAAGTGTAACTGACCCTGTCCATCAGGAGCAGGGTAGGGGTGCTACGCAATGGGTGATGGAAATAGCATATTTTATTGCTAAGTGATCCAACTGGGTGTCTTTTCTATTTGCCCCACTTAATGGCATATGAACAAACGCAATAGCCATAATCTGAGAAGGAAACAGTGACCAGGGGCTAAAATCTCTCCTGGGCTATGGTCTGAATAATCTAAGCATGAATGAGAGAAATCTAGGCTGGAGAGTGAAGTAGATGAATCATGAAATATGAGTATCATTATTAGTCTCATACTAGCTGCAGCTTCAGAGGCTTTAATTTATGCCACTAACAGTTCACTTTCCAAGAAAAGAGGTAGACCAGAATTCTGAAGGAGCTGCTCCCAGAAAAAAGGTGTATCTAAACAGTGGAAGGGATGGACTATAGTGGGTGCTGTGGTACTGCTCAGATTCCCCAGCCTCCTCTGGGTTGAAGCATTCGTTCCCCTGAACTGCTGGAAGTGAGTAATTGATGCAGGACTGTAAAAGCTTAGCCTCCTTTCCCTAATTTGAGACAATTCCAAAGGTCACTGTACTCCAGAACTACATCTGGGTTCAGATAAGGCTTTTTGTTGTGATTATATCAAAGCCCAACTTCTTCCTCTGTTCAGTCCTGCTTCCTTTAGTCTCCCTCAAGTGTTGATTCAGAAAAAAAAAAAAAAAAAAAAAAAAAAACCTCCTGTACACAAATATCCAACTCAGAGTCTGCTTTCTAGGGAATGGGAAATGATATTATGGGAAGCTAATACCAAAATCTGTATTTGTTTCCTAGAGTTGTTGTAACAATGTACTGCAAGCTGAGTGACTTAAAACAACAGAAATCGAATCCTTTCAGTTCTTCTAGAGGTTATAAATCCAATATTAAGATGTCAGTTGTCTTGGTTATACTGAAGATTCTAAGGGACAATCTGTCCCACACTTGACTCCTAGCTTCTGGTGATTGTTGGCAATTGTTGACATGCCTTTGCTTGTACATACATTAATATTTGGCTTCATTCTCACATGAAGTTCTCCTTCCTGTGTTTTTATGTCTAAATTTTCCTCTTATAAGGATACTAGTCTTTAGATTAAGGCCTACCCTAATCCAGTATAACCACATTTTAATTCCATTGTATCTGTGAAGGCCCCATTTCCAAATGAGCTCACATTCTGAAGTTCCAAATGGGTTTGAATTTGCAGGGACACTAGTCAACCCAGTATACTACAATAGAATAAAGGAGAAAACTACATGATAATCTCAATCAATGCAGAAAAATTATTGACAAATTCAACATTCATTAACGAAAAGCTTAAAAAAAAAAGGTCACAGTTGACTAGAAATAGAAGCGAATTTCTTTGACCTGATAAATGCCATCTGTGTAAAACTTACAGTTAACATCATAATTAATGACAATATATTGCATGCTTTTCCCTAAAATAGGAAACAAGGTAAAAATATTAACTTTACTTATTATTTTTATACTTATTATATTTACTATTTATTTTTATCATTTAATAGGAAGAGGTAAAACAGCCTTTACTAAAACACCCTTTACTAACAGGTAACTTCATCATTCAGCAGAAAATCATAAGAAATCAACAAAATATTAGTAGAACTAATGATTTAATATGGCAAGGATGACAGATGTAAAGTCAATACAGAAAATTCATTTGTATGTCTATATAATACCAGCAAAATATCAAAAAGTAAAATTAAATTTAAAACAGTATAATTTACAATAAAGACAGAAATACTTAGGAATAAATTTAATAATAATGTGTAACAATTTTATACCAAATGAAAACTAACACATCTAATACAGTTAAAAGAAGACCTAAATAAATGTAGATATTAATCAGGGTATGAAGCAAAAGATTCAGTATTATTAAACTGTGAATTCTCCTATTCTCTTCCAAAAGATATTTGCAATCCCAAAAATATGCCATCACTTTTTTGTTTGTTTGTTTGTTTTAGAAAAAGTGATAGTCATAGTTATAAAACTGAAGGATTCATTCTACTTTAAAGTCTTGCTAATAATCTATGAGCAATCAAGACAGTATGCAACTGTTATAACTGGCGCAAGACAAACAAACAGATCAGTGGGACAAAGCAGAGATTACAGAAACAGGTTCACATAGGCACCAAATTATTCTGTGGAAAAATAAAAGTATTTCTCAATACAATACTTTTAATACCTTTAAAAACTTTTGGAATAAAATTAAGTTGAACTTTTACTTTATTCCAAACACCAAAATTAAATTAATAGGAATCATAGACCTAAACTTAAAAGCAAAAACTATTAAGTACAAAAGAACACAAGATAATATATTAGGTGTCTAATGCAGGCAAGAGATGTGATAAGTAAACATTTCTTAGAGCACAAAGAGATAATAATGATAAACTGGATTTCATCAAAATTAAAAGCCTCCTTCAAAAATCATCATTAAGAAAATAAGTAATCAAGGAACTGGGGAAAATACATGTCCAAGGACTTGTACTAGAATATATAAAGAACTCTTACAAATCAGTATCAAAAATATAAAGAAGCAAGAATAACTTATAAGACATTTAAACAGAAACTTCATAAAAGAAAATAATGAAAATAATTTTAAAAACGTATATAAAAATACTCAACATCATTAATCAAAGGGAAATAAAAATCATTAGGGATCAGAGAAATGTAAATTAAAACCAGGGAGATTTATTCAATAGAATGGAAAAAATAAGACTGACAACAGCAAATGATGAAGATAAACAGTGAAAAATTATACAACCCCTTCGAAATATTATTTAATATTTTCTTATGGAGTTAAACATAAACCTAACTTATGACACAGGAATTTCACTCTCTATCAAACAGAAACTAAAAATATATCCATAAAATACATATATAAGAATGTTTATAGCAGTTTTATGTATGATCTACAGTAATCAAGACAGTGGAATTAGTGTAAGCATAGACAAATAATTCAATGACTAGTCAACTGATTATCTAAAAGACAAGGTTATTCACTGGGGAAAGACTTTTCAATAGTGTTGAAACAACTTGATAAATATATTCATAATAGCTTATACCTGAAAAGAATTCAAATTCCTACATAAAGAAGACAGATAAATAAACTGTCATATACAGTGGAACACTACTTATCAATTAAAAAAAAAGAATTGTTGTTACATGTAAGAGCATGAAGGATTCTTGAGATCATTATTTTAAGTAAAAGAAACTATGAACAAAAGACAAGATATTGTTTGGCATTATTTATATGAAATACAAAAACAGGCAAAACAAATCCATCATGCTAGAAATGAAAATAATTGCCTAGAAGGGCACGGAGGTGAGGACTGACTGGAAAGGCACAAAAGAAAAATACTTGGACTCCTGGAAATGATCTATGTCTCAATTAAGATGTTGGTTACATGGATATATGTTCATCAAAGCTCTGAATTATCCATTTAAGATCTTTGCATTTTACCGTGTGTAGATATTCTTTCTCAATGAAATGGAAAAATAAATAAATAAAAATTATTCTAACTCTGGGAAGTGAATTATAACAACAGAAAAATTTCAGATTATACCAAAGCAGTCATTAAATGAAAGAGAGGCATTTCAAATAGAAATAATAAATAGATTTCAGAATTGCTACAAATGATCTAAGCAATGAAAAAATGAATCATTGGAAAATAATTTGAATTTCTTGCTGACTTGACATGAAAACATATTAATGAAGGTAACATCATATGCGCTGTCAAGGGCATCAATGACAGTGATGACAGAGTGGTTTATGAATGCTATGAATTCAGAGAGTACTTAAGATTAGCCATTGCACAAAAGAAACTTTAAATTCTCTCTTCACACTTGAGACGTTCAAAGAGGCTTTCTCAAATTTGACAACAATCTTGAAATATTGCATAACATTATCAGAAATGAATTATAAAGCAGAAAGACACTTTTCTAAACTATCAATAACAAAGAAGAATTTCATATCAACCTTGCTAGAGGAAAGACTTAATTATCTTTCTATTCTTTGTAGAAGATGATATTACAAAATATTTATCATATGAAAAAGCAATCAAAGAATATGCTGCCAGAAATGTAGGAAAAATAATTATAGATGTCTGTCGGGAATTTCATTCATGAATATATTAGAATGTTATTCTGGATTTTGTTATGATTGTGGTATATCTTAGCATTTTATAGTTTGTAACTTGTTATGATTTCTCATTCTAAATACTCCCTTCACTCTCCCATCCAAATTTATTGTCATAATTTCATAATCTTTTTTCTCAAGGAGGACAGCAAAATAATACGAGATTCAGTTTCCATGAAACCTGGCTCCAGTCCTCCTTCAACTGCTCTCAGGAGTCAAATCTTATAGATGTTAACAATGTCCCATTCTTACCTTCCTAGGATACTGCACCACCTTGTTATGTTGTTCCCACCCTCAGCCTCACCCCTACCAGCTACTCTTCACCACTTCCCACCTGCCTTCATAAGTCAAGCCCATTTGAAACACTTCAACCTAAAATTCAAATAAGAACTTATGGTTTCATTATCAGCTCTTTTTCCTCCAAAAACAATCGAGATTATACGTTGTTAACAATTTGTCAATCACCTCTGAGGTTGTTTATATTATTGTCTCTAAATCTCTGTAAGAAAGACTTCTTTTTATAGAAAAAACTCACAACACATAATAGATATCACCAGCTAATCCATAACTATTTAATCCTTTTATGGCTGAATAAATACTACAATACAAATAATGACAATAAGATTTTATAATATAACACTCGAGTCCAAAGAGAGAAGGGTGAAAAGTGCAAAGGTCTATTCTAAAGTTTTTTCTACTTTTTCTTCTGGATCTTACTAAATTTACAATGGGCAGCAAATAGTTATGATTTGCCAGATGATATTCTTGCCAGTGAGTAAATAGAAGATTTAATCACTATTGCTTTGACTTGGCTGACAAAATAGTTTAAAAGTGAAGGACTGGATTATTATGCAATTATTTTAAATGATGTTTACATTAAAAAATTATAATGACAAAAATATCCAATATGAACTTAAAAGATGGATACAAAATGGATTGTAAAGTATAATACTAGTGTTTATTTTTAAAATAGTCTGTATACGTATGTGAAAGTCTAGAAGGAAATAGAAAATGTTAGGCGTGAAAGATACCTCTGGGTGGTGTGACTGCTGAGTTTCTTTAAGTTTGTCCATAGTTACCATGCTTCTATATGTTTCATTTTGTAGTAAAGATGTTTTTTAAAAATAAAAGTTTTAAAAAAGGCTTAATGACCTGGGAATTATTCACAATATAATAGAGAAAAAATAGGCTAAAAAATACTATATATACACTATGATCCCAGGATACAAGTATATGAGTATGTATGTAAAAGTACCTGTATATACAAATGCATTTTACTTAAATGTTTTAAAATGTATACAGACCGACACTCATATTTCCTGGGAAAAGATCAGAAGGCAGCACAGCAGATAGTTAATAGGAGTTCTTACTGGGAATTAAGCATACGGGCGATTTTTACTTTCTTTTTTATACTTTTTATGTTTAATTTTTTCTAAAATTAATATATACTACTTTTTAAATGAAGGAGCAAGAAGACAGAAGGCAAAAAAAAAGTTATTAGAAAACAATTTCTCTTTTGTTTATAACAATAATTGTTCCTAGTAATACTCTATAAAGCTAAACCTTTCCTACCTCAAGATGGGTTTTCTCCAAATTTGAGACAAATCTCCCCACCTCATTCAGAGAGTGGGAAAAACAAACCTCAAGCATAAAGAGTTTTCAACCAAATATGGATGAGCACACTGGAGAAAAATTAGGGGAGTATGAGGAAGTAAAAAACACAGCAGAACAAACCAAATGACCAAATAGACAAGCAAAGATATTTGTAAAGATTTGTAATTAGGTCAGCAAGCTCAGGAATGATGGTTTGACTTTGAGATATTGTAGAAGGCACCCGAGGGACTCCAATACGCACACAATCTGAACAAAGACATTGCAAGTATTATCAGCTCAGCCAATTGGATCAACCAAAACAGAAGCACATACACATGTAAACACATGCGCATATGCATAAACACATACATACACACAGGGCTGTGAATCATGAGTCCAGCCCTTAAAGCATGGATGAGCTAGAACACAGATCTGACAAATGATTACCAACTATTTAAAGGGGCAATGGGTTGGGAAGGTGGGGGTGGTGTCAGGTATTCCTGGTAAATTAAACTCACACAGAGAATGTTTAGTAATAATGATGCTCATCCTTATATAAAGATGTTAATTCTTTAAATTGTTTGCCTTCTAATTTCCCCTGGACCATGCATCTTATTGAGTTATTCACAAATATCTCTGTTCAAATTTGATAAATACAAATTGGTATGGTTTGCCAAAGAAATACTTGACCCTGATAGATTTTTAAGAACCTTCATTAGCACATCAGTGTCCAAGTAAAAATCAATTCTGCCTGATTAAATTCAACTGCAGCTCAACCTATCCTATGTGTAGAGATATCGGGGTAAAGGTGGTTTTATATACCTATAAACAACCACAATCAGTTGAAGACTACAGCATCCTAAAAACAAAGCAGAAAAAACCAAGGGGAACCTGTGTCAATATCTTCTGAATAGTACTTTTAACATTTACTAACCTCTGTGTACTTTGCATGTTATTGGTACAGAAGTATTTATTTCATCTACCTGGACTGAAGACCCAAGGTTATGTATTATGAAAATACCAAAAGGTTACAAGAAAGGTTTTCAGCAGCACTTCACTTCATCTTTGAATTAGGATGGTTCTCTAGTACGGGACCCCAGGGACCAATCACACATTCCCTCTCAGGGGATGCTCCCATCAGCAGTACTGTGAGGCTGGGCACCAGTCCATGGGAAAACCAGAAACTGGACCAAACTCACCACTGAACTTTCAGAGGGTAATAACTTCCATGCATTTCTACCCTACCTATGTTTGAACCAGTGATTCACCTCTGAAAAGCCATTTTTAAAAATCACAATAACCATTTAACCATTCACAAAACAAAAGCCTAATCTCTTTTTAAATCTGCTGTTTACACCAATATAATGATTATTTCAAGTAAGTATGAAAGATCTAATCCAAGGGGGGAAAATGGTCCACATATGGGTTGACTGCAATTGCTTTTTGTTTTTTTCCAAAACATATTACCTCATGTAGCATAATCTCTGTCTGCAAATTGAGGAGATGGAAGCAATGAGATGGGATTAGAAAAAGACATGTAATCAGTATGGCAAATAATATTTACTACAAGGATAAAATCAAGAGGGCAGGCAGGTGTTAAAACGAACCATTATCTAGTATAGTAAGTTACTTAAACACCTTTGTGATTTTTAGAAGGAGCAATACCATCTTAATTCTATTTTAAAAAGTGAGGTTTTGGCTACCGTTGAAACTAAAAATTCTAACTTCAAGTCCTTGAAACTTAAACTTAGAAGTCTGGTATTAAAAAAAAGAAATAACTCTCCTACAAAAAGATATTTGTATATGCAAATACTTGGTAATTAATAATTTTTGGAACTGTTTTAAAGATTATTGCTTTATTCCACATATTGTTCCAAAGGTTGTTGCTTTATCTTAAGCATGGATTAAGTCTTGAAAAAAGGATTAAAAAAGTCTCAATATTTAGTATTGTTATGAAATTTTTGCAAATTGCTATCCAAGGAGTACAAGCAAATAATGATAATATCTACCACTAACTGAGTGGCTAATGTTTTATTAATTTTACTAACTTCATACCTAGGTATGTTTCAAGGCAAGTCTTATTTTCAAGACAGGTATTATTTGCTTAATTTTATAAACTATAACCAATAAACCTACAGTAAGACATAAAGTCAATTTCATCATGAGATTTCTTTTTTGCATTTTCTTTTTTCTTCTCTTTTTAAAAGCCGAGCAAACCGCCTCATACAGGATGCAAATAATGGAACAAATATCATTCCAGTGTTTTTTTAGATTCTCCTTATCTGATTCAAATAAGAGGTCAAGTATGAAAGATCTCCCATAGGTTCCTGTACACCTTCATGCTGTTCTTCCAGATGATAATGAACTATGGCATTAAGACTTAACTCATTCATTCATTCAAAATACAGCTCTCAAAATTCATCAAATTGTACATCTGAAATATGTGTAGTTTCCTGTACAGAAATTACACCACAATAAAGTTGTTTTTTAAAAAAATTTCACCTATCCATTCATTCATTAATTCAATTCAGTAGGGAAATAGCCATAGTCAGTGCATTTGAGGTTCTTGTCCTCATGGAGTTTACAGCTTAATGGAGGATACAGAGGAGTGAATGCTGGTACAGCACAATAAGCCCTGTGGTAAGAGAACTTGAGATTTGAGCAACGGGAGAGACTCCCCAGAGGAACCAGACTTGAAGATGAGTGGATTTAGTCATGTATGCTTGGCAGAAAAAAAGAGAAAGAGTACTGCCCACTCCAGGCTCAGCAGTCAGGCATAACTTAGCTCAATCAACTTTTAAAGTATCGAAAAACTCTGCTGCCCTTTACCTACTCATTTGGTGGTCCTAATCAATAGACAATCAATAGACAATTTGGTAATCTTATTAATGCAACTGAATGGTCCTCCAGAGAGCATCCAAATTTACACAGAGGAAATGTTTTAATATCGGAATCTCCAAAATGTAAAAGAGCAGGTGAAAATGTGAGTGCTCCGGGGCTTCGAGCCTATTCATATTTGCTCTTCACCCTCATTTTACCAGAAGTAGGCGAGAGCTACATAATGCCCTGCTTCATAAAGTTGCTCATCCCTGATAGAGATATTATACCAATATCATTCTCTAGATAAGGATGTGCACAGGGTCAAGAATAATAGAAGCATAAAGTCAGGATGGATTTTAATTCCTGGTCCTCGAGAATTCCATTAAGCTATATGGTTTCCCACAACCATGATTCTACCAATCAATTACACTAATAGTCTAAAGGAAACAATCAAACCACAACATTAAAGGAACAAGTAAGTGTTTCTGCTTAAGGGAATGAAATGAGCAACTTTAAAAACAGAAACTACTATATACGAAAGTAAGGGTTTCATAGAGATTTGGTGATATTGCCTAAATATGAAAATATTAAATTTATCCTCAAATAATAACATAGCAGCTGCTTAATAAACTTAACAAATAAAAAGATGGGTAAATGGAAAGATTAATAATGTATTTATTTATTTGTTTATTTATTTAACATCTGTTGAATACCATATTTCAAGTACTGTTTCACATATCAGCCAATCCTCTAAAGTGTCTGCCCCCAGGAAAATGAGCTCTGTGGCCTGTGAGAAGTATGAAGGGGGCCAGTGTGCCTGGAATATGCTGGAGAAAATAATACAGGATGAGCTTGGAAACATAGGTACCAAATTATGTGTCATCTTATAAAGCCAAGGTTCTCATTTTAATGGTTGAACACTAACAAAGTGTAATTTATGTTTTTAAAAAAAAACACTCAGCTCATTGTCAGGTTTGCAGCTGGCAAGAATGTAAAGAAGACGACGAGTCATGGGTCTTGCCAGTAGGTGGTATTGGTAGCTTAGACTATGGTGACATCAGAGGAAGAAGAAAAGAGAACAGATTCGAACTAGGTTTATAGGTTTGAAAGCGGTACTAACTGATGGACAGCATGTGAAAGATAAAGAGAAGACAAACCAAGCGGCTGAGTAACTGATTAGATGATGGTATGATTTACTGAGCTCAGAAAGACAGAGCACAGCATATTTGGAAAGATCAAGAATTCCATTTTTACCCATTTTAATTCTGAAATACCTGTTAAACATCTGAGATGAGGCAGTTGGATATATAATCTGGAGATGCTAACTGGAGAATCTATCTATCTATCTATCTATTTATAGGGGTGGGGGGGGAGAGAGAATGAACAGAGATTAGAGAGACATGGTTTTAGATGCATTCCAACATTTAAAGTTTTGGCAGAGGAGAGGGAGTCAGCAGATTACGACACAAGTAGCCAACAAGGTGGATGAACCTTGAGGCGAGTGAGAATTCACAGAAACTAAGAATTCCAAGAAGAAAGGAGCCGTCAACTATGTTGAATGCTGCTGAAAGGTCAAGTATGATGGAGATTAGATAAGCGAGCACTGAATTTGGCATTAAGGGGTCATCTGCTAATTTAATAAGCCGATCCAGTGGTGGTGTACAGACAGTACCTGGAATGAAGTGGGAAGATGAGTGAATGTGAAGTGAAGACAGGGAGGTAGTGATTGTGTACAACTCCAGAGTTTTTGCTGCAAAAGAGAGCAGAGAAACGAACAGGCAGCTAAGGCAGGGTTGTAAGGTTAAGAGATTTTCTTGTTTTGAATGTGATTGTTATTATTTGCATATGCTAAAATTAACTGGGCATGGTACTAAAGCATATTTGTATGAATCATACAGGAGAGGTGGAAAATGTGAAGACTTCATGGTTCAGGCGAGAGAAAGGATTAATGCAAGGGCAAGGTCCCTGAAAAGGGCAAAAGTAAAGGTGAAAATGAATATAGGTATTTATATGCATGACTGGGACACTATGCTGTACACCAGAAGTTGACACCTTATAACTGACTATACTTCAATAAAATAAAATAATTTAATTTAATCTTAATTAAAAAAAATTAAAGGGTGCAGGATGCAAGGGGGTAGGTGGCAGGACTGTCCTCACAACTTTCAAGTCCAGTGAGCTGAAGGGCACGGGGTGAGGTGAAGCGGGGATATCTTGGGTCGGCAGGGCTTGACTCATAAACTGCAGTGGCCAAGTGCAAAACGAAAATGCAAGGACCCTGATTGCCAAGGCAGGAAAGAAAAGTACCAAAAGTACTAAATATAAACTCTCCTTTTCTTCTGCTGTCTCTCTCTTTCAACTTGCTGGTATATATTTTTCTTTGTCATATAATGTTGCTCTAAGTAAAGAAAAATTAAAATATTAAATTATTAGCATGCATTTAACCATTTATTTTTATATTATACAATACCAGTTTGAATCATAAATATAAAAGCACTAACTCATTTTGAGAATTATCAAAAGTATACCGTTTGTATTCCACAACTAATCCCCAGAGTGTGCCTCAAAATGACTAGAAAAAGCAATGAAAACTAGACTCAGGAAGGTTGGAAGGCAGAAAAGAAGGCCCTGCCAGGCATGGAGTCAGCAGGGGGAGTGCTCCGTTGGGAACTGGGATAATCATGGGGCCACTGCAAACACGTACTTGTACCTGGGGGCCCCTGCTTGTGACTCAGAGAAGGCTGGGCAACTTTTCCTGCCAGCTGCTGGAATGACGTGCTGCACCCTGACCGGAGGTGGGGGAGGCACCTCTGAAAAAGTCAAGCCAGGTATCTCCTCTGCCCACAGCAGGCAATACGAGGGTTTCTAAAGTCCTATGCATACGTGAATGAAGCCTCAGTCCTCGGGATGCACCATATCAAGGGTTCGGGGCTTCCTCCTGCCCATACATGGTTTCAGCCTGCTCACCCTCTGGATGCCACGTGCCCCAGGCACTGCCCCCAAGAGAGAGCAACAGCCTTGCGCCAGTGGGGAGACTGGGCAGGTTATGGGGTGTCAAAGACAGTAGAAGACCTACAACCCATTCCCACGAGGCAGGGAGGGGGTAAGAGACAGGTTTATGCACAAACCAAGACTTCAAGGGCCTGGCTGCTGTTCTGTTATCTCATAGGATTTCACTTACAAAACATGAGGTCTAAGGTAACATTATTAAGCAATCACAGACCATTAACCCACAGCGAGGAGTGTAGGTCCTGAGCATAGGGCTTCGTGTGTTTGCACTAGTGTGTCGTGAAAATGATCCCCCTTAGGAGCTGAAAGAGATCACTGGGCCAGGGGCAGGTACGTTGACTTACTCATTGTAAAACCAAACCCACTAGCACAGCTTAAACGGGAGACATTTCTCCATGAATCTTTCATGTTTTTGCTTATCTTCCACACAGGGTCATCGATTGTCTTTATTTAAAGATCATTTTTTTTAAGATTGTTTGGATTGTGAACAGCATTGAAAGACAGAGATAACATTTTTTTTAATTCTTTTTTTTTTTTTTTTATTGAACTGTAGTTGATTTACAGTGTTAGTTTAAGGTGTACAGCAAAGCAATTCAATTATACATATATATTACCTTCTCTGATCAAGACTTTCCAGAAATAATTGACTTTGCAAAACACTCTAAAATCCAGGTCATTGTGCCCCATTAGCAGATATAGTAAGTGGAAGTATACTGTTTGGGGAAAAGAAAAAAAAAAAAAAAGCAAGCATATGGCTTCTAAAACCGTGACTCACAAAGTGTGTCTCATTGGATCATAATCAGTAGTACATACATATACATAAAGTCGCTTATGGTGATATAAGTTCAAAGTAATATTGCTTTACTAAAAGGGTACTAAGATCCTTTAATGACGAATTATGGAAATTTTTTCTTTATACACTTCATCAATAACAACTTTGAGCACATATTCCTAATAGAAGTGTATGTATTCCCATGTAAATTGAATAATTTACTGTTGTGTTAATGTTATATACATTTTAAAATACACAACAAAATAAAAAGAAATTAAAATGTTATAAAAATAAATATTTAAAAATGTTCTCAACTTTCCTTCCTACCTCCCACTGAGTTATCTCGTGCACCCTCTGACATAGATGTATCCCATTGGAAGAACACTTTTTAAAATGCATTTGATATACGTTACAAATCTGCAGAGGGAGACATATTATGTACAGAGTCTCTCCAACATATGTAACAATGGAAGCTTCCCTCTCCTCCCCAGGAATCTTTTATGAGTATTTCTTAGAATGTACCTTAAAAATATTGATTTATTCTCCAGAGGTTGCTGATGGATGACCCAGAGCAGTCTGATTTATTTTAACTGAGTTTGCATGATTTTATTCAGCAATGTAGTTAGTCTCCAGTTAACCAGCTAACAGTACCTCTGTTTGCCGCAGCAGTCTCCTCTACTCACTCATTATCTAACAAACATGTAAAGTTCTTTTGGTCTCTTACCAACACTTGGATCGGTTTTAAATACCACATAAAGTTTAGTGGGAAACTTCATGGCTTTTGAGGAGCATAATTTCTTCAGAATGAACAGATATTTTTGGCCGGGGATAAGTAGGTGATAGCTTGCTTGAATTGGCCCTACCCCAAATCACTGTGCAAAGTAAGAGAATCGTTAATGCCCTTCCCCACTATTGATTTAGGTTGCCCTGTGCCAAAAACATGATCCCTAGGTTATCTATGATTTTCACATTCAAGAGGGTTATAGCTTTAGCCTATGGCCAAGCTTGAGGAAGACAGGTTGTTGGCTGATACCGTAATTAAAGACTAAGAGACATTAACGTGTCGTTTCCCTTTCTTCACCAACCCCTTGACCTAGAGACAAATTTTTCAACATGAGTTAAAAATTTTTAATTTACTTTGTAGTTATCTTATTGGATTTTAAATCAGCTTAGAAAAGAAAAAAATTTAACTATTTCTGAAATTCTTGCAATAAGGGTAAATTAAACATTGCAGAGTACAATAACTGAATCATATTAACCCAGTGTCATTTGCATTGCTTCTGTGATCCCATGAAAGAAAGAGGAAAAGAGAGAAAGAAATTACATAAACATTAGTTAGTGCCTTCTTTCACTTGAAAGGTTTCCAAATGTTAGCCAGGAAAGGGAAACATTTTGCAAGGTTTTGTGCCAACTGGAATTGTATTGACATTCATTCTATCCCCACAGGGAAAGAGTGGATGAGACAGTAATTGATTTCTTCCAAAAGGAACCATCACCCATGACTAACTGTTCTTATACATCATTAGTCAGACAAAAGAAAGTTTCCTAATGGGATTTTAGATTCTCTTGAATCTAAAAAATATATATATGTATATATATTTCCAGATGTTTTAATAATTAAATTTCAAAATTCTATGATGCATCATGTTTTTGTTAATCTCAACTAACTGATAGAGTCATTTAACATGAAATTTAATTAAAAAGTAGAACTAATATTGGACAGAATCAAAATAGAAGGTCTAGTGAATAAGGTATCTAGAATGAAGTATTTTGTCATCGGTCATAATAGTGTAATTTAATTACCCTACATAGGAGAATATATTGGAGACAGATTAAAAAAAAATTAAGATATTTAAATGGTTGAGCAATAAACAAAGGGTAAGGTAGACATAAAAGTTGTCCATCATAAATGTTTTTAGTTCATATCCAGATTTCTCTCTTGAACCTTTAAGAATAAAGAGGGCCTATTTTGGCACTCTGTAATTTATCCTAGCTCTTGAACTGGAAAACTACAACTGAAAGGAATCAGAGCCAGACAGTATGATTACAAACATGCAGTCTCATATTCAAAAAGAAAAAAAAAAAAAAAAGAAAACAATGGACTTGCATTAGGTTTTAAATGGCTCCTGTTTCACCCAGTAGACTCTCAAAGAGCAGAGTGTAAAATCTTACCATCTTAGCAGCATGTGCTCTCTCTCTCTGCTGCTCCTTCTCTCCTTCTCTCTCTTTCCAAACATATATATATATATTTTTCTTTTATATTATGTTCCAGTGGGAACAGGATATAATCCTCTCTTTGAAGTTGCCATTACACTGTATTTTTGTGGGCTTCTACTTCAGGCAGGCATGAACAGTCTATGATGAAGAATCATATACAGGAGAGCCCCTTGTCTATAACTAAGTACAAAATGGGGGTAGAAGCAAGGTATCAATCAGACAGTAGGACTTTTATTTCAAGATCTCTTTCTTGAAATGTAGAACACCAGCTGGCTCTTTCTTTGCTGCATGCTGCTAAGGTGGTGACTAAATTAATAATTTGATTGCCAGGTTTGAAGTCTATTATTAGCAGGGGAGAGGCAAATAAACAGGAAGAGATTGCAGAACAATGCTGATTGTAGTCAATACCAAGAACTAAAACCACCCCCTCTGAACAACTAAAATTCAGTGCTGAACATTTGGACACAGGAAAAACTAATTTAAAAAAAATCAGCTCCACCCTCCCAAAGTGAGGGAACTGCAAAGCTACGTAAATACTTTCAGAGTTATGAAAGTACTTGAAAGTCATGACAGCAGAAGTCAGGGCAATGGGCTCAGGAAGAAGCTGACATGAAGAGTCTCCAGCTAGAATAATCCAATTCCAAAAAAGCAATGTTAATAGCACTGACTGGGCATCGATTCAAATACCAAATACCCTGACTTTGAGTTCCCTCAAAGAGATATCAAAACTTACTGCACCAATGTTGACTCTCTTCTTTCTACCCGGCAGCCACAGGCGTAAGTTCCATCCATAGTATCAGAATGTACGTTTACAATTATAATTCATGAATTTGGCAACATTGGTCCTATGTTTCCTTACTTAAAAGAGCATTTGAGTAACCCAAACTCTGATTACTATCAAACCTGAATGTCCATGTTAACCTAGGCAGTTCTAACTTTATTTCATCTCAGCACAACTCCTTTTCTGCTGATGAATTAAATAGCAAAATGTTGCTTCAGGTTGTGTTCTAAGGTTGTGCCCTAGAGAGAAATTCAAGAATCAGCTTAGTTGACAGAGCTGCATTTCCTAGCCTACATTTGATTGAATGTGTTCTGTCCACGAAGTGCTTTGGAGCAAAGATGGTAGGTGATATATAATAACTAAATAGGCAGAATTATATTGGGGCACTTAGGGTGGGAAACAGAAGAAATATGACCATTTATCAATATTGCCATCAGGCTGTTCTAAGGGAACCTTATACAAAACATGTCAATAAGAGCAGATTCAGTTACTCACTGGTATTAACATAAGCAAAAATCAATCACTTGGGGAAATAATCATTTTGAAATATTTATTTGGTCATCAAGTTTTGTATCCAAAGTACTCATATCCATTAATTTCCTTTCTCCTCATCAATTTTTATCCTATTTTAGTCTTCTATGTTAATACCTTAAAAGTACCTAATTATTTCCTTTCAACAAGTTTAAATTGCCCCCAACAATACAGATAGCCATCTAAAAAGACTAGGAGAAGAACTACCCTGTTGATACTAGTCGGCCCAGAATTATTGGAAATAATAAGTTTTTATTTCAAGTTATTAAGTTTTAAAGGTGATTTTTCTGTTGCAACATATATCTAAAAACTTATCATAGAAAAAAATTAAAATTTTTGAAATTTGTTCAAATTTTAAGTTTTCCACGTTAATAAAATGTGATTGCAAATACGACTGTTCCAGCTCAGTCTCCCATGAAACACTGATGGAAAAATCTCTCACACGCACACATATGCCCACACATACACTCATTCTCATACACACACTATATTATTAAATAGAACTGACTCAAACATTAAAAGAATAACAAATATAAACAAGTGATTCAGCAAGGATCGTGCACTGCTAGGAATATGATGGAGATCTGCGTAATGAGGCATTCTCACATATATTCAGAGGGGACATAAATGGGAATGACTTTTGGGAAGGGAATATAACAATATCAAAATTTAACACACGTATGCTTTTTTAATCTAGTAATTCCATTACTAAGTATTTATCTGATGGAAAGATTGAAATTAAAATATGGCCTAATATATATGATAGATTATTGATTGTGGCATTGTGTGTAATAGTTAGACACTGAAAAATAAAATCTAAATACCTGTAAATAATAAAATGATTATATGATTTATTTTTAAAAATTCTTTCTAGGCAGAAGTTTAAAACATAAGTTAAATAAGTGCTTAATGTCTTTAAGAGGGAATAACTGAGGGGAAAAGGTATGTTATAAAATAGTTTACAATAGAGTAAGTTGTTGATACTATCTGTATAAAAAATGTATATGCCTTTTCTTGAACTTGCACACAAAATTTAAAGAAGGGCACACAAGACAATGTGAAAGCCATTACAGTAATTAACATGATGAGTGAAATGGGGGAAGAGGAGAGAGAAGAGAGAAGTTTACTATTTATATTAAACACTTCTATTTGTTTTTAATTGTTATATGCATGAATTATTTTATTTTACAGATAGAAGGCTAGACAGATAGAGATAGGCATTCTATGTTTATGCATCGATCTCAGCACCTTCTGGTGTATTTACTTCTTTTCCTCAAGTACTTCTTGTCACCATTTCAGCTGGGTAGGCAACGGTTTCCCATAATATCTCTTTTTAAATAAAATTTAACACATTTTATTACATTTCTTAACTATCTATTAAAAGAGAGAATACAAACGTGTACTTTTGAAACAGTTATTTTACTTCTAGAAATATAGTTTAAGGCAGTGTTTTGCAAACTATAATTTTATTAATTAGTGGGTGGGAAATCAATTTACTGAAAAGAAATCAACATTTTATATAAATACGTTAGAATAGAATAGAAACAAAGAAAAAACACCAAGTTCATGAGATGTAGAAGTGATGAGCACTGTGTTGATGTATACGTGCCTATGTTTGTGCACATGCATGAATTATGATGAATATTCATATCTAAGGTTTTCCCTTTAAATAATGAACCATCAGCCAGCCACGAGCAGGCAGCCACTTTGCCATAGATTGTGATTACTGGCTGAAGAGACTGTACCCCCTGTGTCCTGTTTGCTTTCTGTACATCAGCGCTATATTACTTGGTGCTAAGTTAGAGCCTAATACGCTAACAACAAGGAAAAGCTTAATAACTTATCAAATCATAATTTTTGAAGCCCTTTATAGAATTGAAACCACAAGGAAACTTGATGGACTATATTTCAGAAGGAAACAAGCCCTTCTGAGTAGAGCACACGGTTTCATTTTGTGTAGAGCAAGACATGAAGAAAGGAAGAAGGAGGTCTCCAAAAAAGCAAGAAGGAAACAACTGGAATTCGACAAATTAATAAGGACTCCATGTGAGCTGGTGTAAAGGTAGAATATTTGGGAGCCCCCGATACAAGAGGATTTTTCATCCACCCCCCCCCAGGTCTTTTTCACAGGCCCTCATGGGGTCCTTACACAAAACTGGGGGCGAAGCAGAAGACCTATGAATGCCACCTGGGTGGCGTTGCCATCGAGGGCTGGCATAGGTGTAGGAGTGGAGCAGCAGCATCTGGAGGCACCAGTCATGCTTCCGGACTCACACGAGCACATGTCAGTGATCAGCAGCTCCTGCAGGACAGGTACAAAATCTGCCCACATTGTGGAACCTTCTCTCATAGAAGACAAGTCTGCTGTTAGGGAAGGCGCAGAAGACCTCCCATTCACCAGGACTTGCCGTGATACCTGGCCAACTCAACTATCGCTGGGCTAGGCCTGTACTAACAGGCAAAGGCCATCAGCCAGGGGAGACGCCACACACTTAGACATGCTCAAGGGCCTGTACTGATACAGGCAGAATGCACTGCAGTGGGGGATGAGAGAAGGGTTCAGGGAACATTGTTAAGGAGGGAGAACTGGTTGTTTGCCTCTACCTCTACTGGGGCTGGGGGGCAGGAATGCTGAGAAAGTCTCACCATTACACTTTACTTATAATGTTCATTGTGCTAATATTTGAAAGTAGACTCTTATGAATTCAAGATCTGTATTGTAAAGACTAGAGCACACTTTTTCAACCTGGCACTGCTGACATTTGTTTTGTTCAACAGTGATGTTCAAGTTGTTAGAACAGTGCCTGGGACAGTGCCTAGAACCTAGATCTCAGGGGAAAATATGTGTTGAATGAATGAATGAATAACTGAAATTATGCAGTAATAGGTATTTAATTTCCCCTTGAATCTGCCACTTCCTTATAAGGAAAAGACTTCACCTCTCATTTTGATTTCTGTTATAATTTTCCTCCCCATTACAGATTGAGATTAAGTTATTAACATACATTTTTGAGTAGAAATTATTACCTAAAACACAATTATCATTGCCAAGAAAGAATATGCTTTTTAAAAAATGCACAAGTCCAGATTACAGCCTTCTAAGAAACTAAAACTTACTGATGGGATATAAAAAACCGAACATATCTCGAGAATAGCTACAATTCAATTTGTCAGTCAGTAGAGAACAGTCTACTATAAAAAATGAAAGACGTGATGTGAGTGGTATAGGGAGTGAATCCAGGGAGAATTCCTAGACAGTTATTTCTTGAACAAAATGTTGAATAAGGTGTTGGAGCATAGATTGTCAGCTCAGAAAACAAAGGGCATTCTCTAAAGATTAAAAAGCTGACATTAACCATAAGAAAAGTTAGGCAAATTTTGTTAGAATGGAGCAAAACATTAAAAGTGAAAAACAAAAAAGGAAATATGGAAGCATAAAAAAAATGATAGAAGATGTTCCAAGCTAAGATGAGAATATAAGGGAGTTTGCCAACAAATTCAAATACATGGAATAAAAATTTAGAATTGAATTAATAGTATCTCCTAAATTGTTTAGTAAATGACATTATGATTCTTCTTAAATAAATAGCTTTGGGGCACAGTAAGTCAATTCATTGTTATATCCTTCTATGCCAAGCAAAAAGCAATGATGAATAAATATCAAAAGAAAATCCTAAAAGAAAAACACAGCTTAAAACTATCACAACTATCTCTGTCAAGAAGAAATATAACAAAATTACACTGAGTCAAAGTGAACCATGCACAGGCACGCTGGGCTCCAGTTCAGAAATAGGCAGTGGCAGACAGGAAGCCAGCTCCTACAGGGTAACAGGGGCTGAAGTCCTGCCTACAGGACAGGAAATCAGATGTCAGAGTTAAACTGTTCAGGAGCTGAAGGAAATCTGCTTGGGTTCACACCCCAGCTCCACCACTAACTAATTGTGACCTTGGGGAAAAGGGGACATTAATAACTACCTCATAGGAATATATGAGGATAAATTGAGCCGACACAGGCAGGGCACTCAGAGAGTACCTGGATATCCAGTAAGCGTACTAGAACCCACCCCTTCTCACCCATTTAGTGATACAGCTCCAGCATGGCTCCACCCACTTTACATCAAGTTTGTGCTTTCTGCTGGGTAATTCCTAACACCATACAAATTGTTGACTTCACTATTCCTGCTAGCTACTCTCCCATTTCTTGCTCCTCTTTGCAGCAAAACTCTTATAAGCGTTGCCATATTAATGGCTCCAATTCATCTTCTATTATTAGCTTTTAAATCCACTTCGGGGAATTGCTCACCTCCATTACCTCAATGAAACTGCATTGTTAAGGTTACTAATGACTTCTGCATAGCTATATTCTAAGGTCAGTTCTCAGTCCCAGTCTTATCTGCCCAATCTGCGACATTTCGTACAGCAGATATTCCTAGTCCTTGGTAAATTATCTTTGCCCCCTGGTTTCCAAGACTCTAACCTCTTTCACTTTTCCCTTCTTACTTTATTGGGTTTTTTTTTTTTTTAATCCTTTTTAGGTTCTTCCTTGTCTCCCCAATTACTTAATGTTGTAGTAATGTAGGGCTCACTTCTAGGTCCTCTTTTCTTCTCTCTCATGCTCACTCCTTTGGTAATCTCATCAAGCCTGTGGATTTAAATGCTGTCTATATGCTGAAAACTCCCTGATTTATGCATTATAGATAGATCTCACTCCCAATTCTAATTCCAAAATCCATTTGCCTACTAGGCATCTCCACTTTAAAATCTAAAAGACCCCAAACTCAGCAGGTAGAAAATTGAACTCATGGTCTCCCCAGCTTCATGCCAGAGGCTTACTCTATGAGCAGCCTTTACCATCACAGTTGATGTCAATCCCAACTTTTCAGTTACTCATACAAAAAAAAAAAAAAAAGAGAGAGAGGGAGAGAAAGAACTTTGGTTCATTCTTCTCTGACATAACACATAAAATCAATCAGCAAATTCTGTCGGCTATTCCTTCAAACTACATCTGGAATCTTACTACTTCCAGCCACATTCACTGCTACCAACCTAGCAGGAATCCCTTTGTTGGGCTACTCTGTAGCTTCCCAACTACTCCTGCCTTCACCTCTTACAGTCTACTCTCAACACAGCAGCAAGAGAGACTCTTTTAAAGCTTATGGCAAATCATCTTATTTCTCACCACAATTTTTCCCCATGGTTTCCCATCTCACTTAGAGCAAAGGTAAGTTCTTACAATGGCCCACCCACTCATGATCTACCCCACTTCTTACCTTAATGGTCTGAAATCCTACCGCTCTTCTCCTACCAGGCAAAAGGGCCATCTTACCCATCCTCCCATGTTCCAGGCACACCCCTTGAGCATCTGTGCTCAAGTGGCTCATGAATATGCATCCCCTGGCCCTCTACTGCAGCAGCCACCTCGTCTGCTTCAAGTATTTGCTCAAATCTCAGATTCTTAATAAGGCCTACCCTGCCACTTTATTTAATACTGCCACTTGCTCCCAGCCCCCACTCCCAGTTTTTCTTTCTGTACCACATTTGTCTTTTTAAAATTTATGTATAATTCCCTTGCATACCCCATAATGTAGTAATTTGTTAGGTTTACCACTTATTATTTGGCTCCTTTACTAGAAGATAAGCTTCCCAAGAACAGAAATTCTCTATATGTTGTTCCCAGTACAGCCAAGCACAGAAAACATTCTCAGGCTCAGTCGTTAACGCTTACAATTTTTGGAAGCATTTCTATTAATTGAAATTCATAAACTGGTCAAGGATGCCCACTATGAAAGCTCAAATCAAACTGAAAGAACTAAGTGAAAGAAACAGTAAAAATAAGAAAAAATAGTAAGTGGCATGATATTTGAAAAGAAGTACACAAGCTTGTTATAATCTGCAGTCATCTACATAGAAAACCAAACTTCAGATTTTCTAACAACAGAATTCATCAGTACTGCTAGATATAAGATTAACTTTAAAAACAGCATTCTCTTGCACCAGTAATGCCATTTAAAAAAATGTAATAGAAAAGATCTTGCCATGTCATCTGTGGGTATTATGGCTCAGGGAACCAATATAAGATGCAACTGTTGGGGAAGAAGGCACAGCTCAGTGGAAGAGTGTGTGCTTAGTATGCATGAGATCCTGGGTTCAATCCCCAGTACCTCCATTAAAAATAAATAAACTTAATTACCCACCCCCCAAAAAAAACCCCAAAAACACTCTTTTTTAATTTTTTTAAAGATGCAACTCTGTCTTCTGTTTAAGCATTAAGTAGTAAACTATCTGCTCTCTGATCAGAGACTTTGTGTATTCTATCAGAATATGAACATAGATATAAACTTAATAGGCAGTATACTTTCATTTATGCATGTGATTTCTATACAGTCAAATCTGTTTTATCTGTTAATTAAAGATAGCCTATAAAATACTACTAAAGTAGTATTAGCAAAATTTTAATGAATGTTAGTATCTTGTATTAAATTGCTTATAACATGGCATATTTTATATTTTTATTTGTTTATGACAGTGAATTTTTTAGGTCATTGTACTAATCACGACAGAAAATACAAATGAGACTAAGAAATAGTCTCTTTTCTTAATGTTCTTAATGTGTTAGGGAGGATTAAGAGCACACATACACAAAACAACTATGTAATACAGTTCAGGGTAAGGTCAAGTCCACAAGAAAAAAAAAAATCAAATTCCATGAGCTATCCTGAAAAATGGAGATAAGACGCAACTGTGCACTTAAAGAAATCTTTTATGGAGACAATGTCATTTTGATATCATTGAAAATCTAGTAGGAATTCTACAGAACTGTTGGGAGAAGATGTTCCAGAGATGAAAACCAAGAGCAAATATATGGGTATGAGAAATCATTGGGCATATCAGGTGAGTAGAAATTCCTAGGTGGCTGCCATTTATGGTTTCTGGGGAAAAGGTGGGGTTTAAGCTAGAAGAGAAAGCATCAGCCATATTTACAGATTAACATATTCACAGTTGCCTAATTAAAAATTAATTCAAATATTTACTGAATTTGCTTGAAGAATATCAAAATGAATCTGACTGAAAAAAAACAGAACTAAAATTCCTTTCCCTTCTCCCTCTTTCTTTCATTTTCCATTTATACATACACTACAGTATCCCTCAAATATCTTTCTTCTTTTTTTTCAACTTTCCAAATCACTCTTTCTAAAGCAAACATACACATCAGCTCTTTATCCTGCCTTCTCTTATTCAGTGTACATATAGAGGGATTAACATTTCTTGCGTCTTTATATTTTTTGTTACTTATAATCATCATTGTATAAACTGAAGAAAAAATAGCTTCCAAATGACATTCAGCAAGCAAAACTCACTTTTCTTAGAGTGTGGTAGAAGAGAGGGATGAAAACTTTATAATTAAACTGTATAGCACAGGGTTAGTATATTCAATACCTTATAATACAGATCTTATAGCTTATAATTTTAAATAATAGGGAAAGAATATCTGAATCATTATGCTGTACACCAGAAGTTGACACAGCATTGTAAACCAACTACACCTCAATAAAAAAACTTTATAATTTATTATGTATCCTTATACCCTGTCATATAGAAATTTATCATAAATTGAGCAGAAAATGAGCCATTGAAGATTTATGAGGACAGTGGTAAAATTAGAATTACAAATTAGAAAAACTAATCCTTTAGTACACAGGATGCATTAAAGCAAAGGGTGATGAGACATAAGTGAACTAGGTGAGAAGGTCTTAGAAAATCATAGTAAAGTTCTGGATTAGTATGGAGATGGTGAAGTAACAGTGAGGGCAGAAATGCAATAGATATTGGGGAAGTAGATATGGCTATCGATTGGATGCTAGGGGTCCAGGGTGTCCAAAAATGTAGATATAAAAAGTCTGGGTAAATATGGAAAAGGATAGTCGTTAGCAATTCACTCAACCTTGATGTCCACTAATAGTTCTAATTAGTGTGGTTTTACTAGGAATGTGTGCATTTATACATGGCATTATTTTGTCAGTGCTCCAATGTACCGACTACCTGACCTTCTCAAAGAGCTTTCTTCTCTCAACAGAGCTATTCTTGAGGTGTTCTTCCAAGCTTCTCATTCCCAGTCTCCTGTGCTAGATTTTCTTTCCCAGGGGACCCAAATATTAGTGTCATTTAGGTTCACTCCTAGACATTTTTATCTTATCACTCTATACATTTTCCCATAACAAATCGATTTATTAAGCAAATAACCCATAAAACTGTACCTGAAGCTAATTCCTCCCCACTCAACTCCAGAGCAATATCTATACAAACTCAAAATCATTATCTCCACACGCATAACTAAAGGCCCTAAATGTATTACCCTCTCAAAAAGTAAAAATAATTTTTAAAAAATTCCAACAACTACAAAATCTGATCTCAGTGTTTTCTATATTAGTAATTAACACCACTATCTGCCAACTTATACAAACAATAAATCTAGGAGTCCTCATAGAATCTCGCTTTACCCACACGTGCCATCTAATCAATCACCAAGGACTTTCAAGTCCACCTGCTAATTCTTTCTCTCCTTTCCCTTTCCCCCGTGTTAGTCTGAGCCACTGTCATTTCTCCTGATGAGTCTCTTACTCCTTTCTAATATTTTTTTCACATTGTATCCAGAAAGATACTTTGAAATGTAAACTGGATCATGTAACTCATCTTTAAAAAATTTTTCAATGTCTTCCTGAATAAATGATAAATGAATAAATAAGATGAAGACCAAAATCATCCTACCCTCATATAGAAGCCTCTGCATTTATAAATTCTTTCTCCAACATCCTCTCCCTCTACATACATTATATATAAATATTTTATTAAAATTCAATATATATATTTATAGCAACAAATATTATAGTAGCAAATATTATATGCCACTATTTCTAAAAATACAACAAGTTTGTTTTTACTTTAGGTTCTTGAAATTACTCCTATCCCCACCCCTCTCATATTAGGGCTTTTATCCATGATGTCTTCTCTGCCTGCAAATACTCTACATTTTCACCAGAGGATCCTTAAATGAGCTCTCATACTAGGTTTACCCTATTGTGTTAAGTTTCCATTTTATCCTGTACTTCAACTTTTCAAGCACATTACACTTCTAATTTCTAGTTCAATGTTTGTCTTTTCCATTAAACTGTAAGATCAATCACCATTTGTTTACCATTATATCCCCAAGGCTCAACACAGCGCGTGGAGAATAGTCAACTCAATGTTACTTACTTATTTAGTTACTTAATTACTTACTGACTAGTTAATTAATTAATTAATACTGTGTTTGGTTTTTAAACATTCATTTAATTTAGATACATTTCTACACATCTGCTAATGTTAATGGATAATAAAAATATGAGTTTAATGTTTTTTTATTTTATGTTTGTTTTCATATAGTCTGATTAATTGATGTAAGAGGGAAAAAGACTATTGGTAACTTTATAGTCAAGAATTTCCCTGCTGTTGAAACAAGTTTGTGGCATAGAAAGAATACCGTTTCATTATTTCTTAATGCCACGGTAAAGCCATATTTACATCATTTTGAATCAAGGAAAACTGAGTTACAAAGAGGTTGCTTGACAAACAAGAGCTGTAGGTTAGACACTGGCAGATAGCAGGCTGTAAGTCAGGAGAGATAAAAAAGCGTCTGAATAATACATATCAAAACACTGCAGCCTGAATTATCACTAAACAAGGAAGGCTGAGATGAACCTCTTTCAAGCACCATAATAATCCTTGTACACTTGATCCATTCAGAGGGTTAGAGCAATTCAGTGATTCACCCCACCCTCCACCAATCTTTCATTTCCAATGCTGTTTACTCTGATGTAGAATATTAATTAAATCAATTCTACACAGACCTGGTCTCTTGAAGCACTAAAGCAAACACCTGCAGTGGTCCCATTGAGACCAATATTAGTATCAGGTTCATCTACAAAAGCCCCTGAGTACCTGAAGAATACGTACTTCAGGTTCTGAAAAATACTGGGTTCCAACATTTCAATTTATTCAAGTATTTTGTTTCATTTCCATAGTCTGTTTTTATGTGCTGCCTTCTCATTTTTAAAAATGGAAGTGAGCTGAAATTAATTGCTCGGTTGCATGAACCTTAATAATTACAAAAAATCTCATACGGTTTATTGAGCACACTCCATTTTAAGAGATGCTTGTGAGTAAGAAAAACTGATTGCAATACGGTTTCATGTAAAATGCCCCTTAGGTGGCAAAAGAGTTTCCTGAACCTTTGGCCAATTGTAATAAAGCTTTACATTTTGCTGTAACCATATTCTAGACGTCACTGACTTCTGATTTTCTGTCAGTGCTCAGTCATAGAGGCCACATCACACAGTCTTCAGGAAGCCCATTCTTTTACTAAGTTCTGCCCTCTATTTCTGAGAACCTTTAAATTTCTGAGCCAAGAAAGCATGCACATATGGGCCTCAAATTCCTCCTGCTCATCACTTTCATTTTGGACCACAGATGTTCCCCAAATCTGCTACTAGTAAGTGCCTTCCTGAAGCTCCTTCACTCACACAATGTAAGCATTGTTAATGAGCTGGGTTTTCTCATTCCTCAAAGCATACCCTGGATCAAGCCATAATATTTTCAAAATAATTTCACTAAAGGATGAAGAAAAGTGAGCTGAGAGGATAGTTTATGTCCCAGTCTAGCTCTCAGTAAACTGACACAGGAAAAACCAGTTCAGACTTTACCGAAGTTATCTCCCTACTTTAGTGTCACAGTGCAACTCTGCTTCCATCCTGGAGACAAAAAGGAATTTTGCTCCAATCCAAGACTTCAGTATTTCTTACCCCAGAATTTAGCAGTTCTCAAGAGAGGGAGTTTCTAATTCTTTTACAGGGAAATTCCCATTCCCACCTACAAGATAGGATCTGGGAATCAAGACAATCATATGTATCTGGCTTTTAAAATATTAAATAGCACTGCATATGGGAGCACATAATAAGGCAGCACAAGTTGGACTGCGACAGCCTCAGTCCCGCTAACAGCTTTTCTTCTATTATGGGATGAAGCCACTATCAGATACATACTTCCTTCCTGGAGTGATCTGTTCTTCCAATAAATGCAAGTAAATGTTTGGATATAAAAGAACACTATCTCCCAAGGACAAATAATAGTTTTCAGCCATGGGATAGCATACATCCAGATTCAAGAAAAAAATTCATTTCTCTATCTCAGCAGGGACACAGTTTTGCATAAGATAAACCTAACTTCTATCATTAAACAGAACACATTTGGTTGGAAGCAGCTGCATTTTGATTACTTCTCTTCTTCAAGGTTACACTATAAGGAGAGGGTAGATATTTGCTTTATATATGCATGAGTAAAAGAGCAAACGAGAGAAGCAAGTTCCCTAGTCAATGAAAAAAAATACAGGGTCCAATTTCTATCCCCAATCACTGGAACTGTCTGCAAACCTAAAAGTGGCAGTTTTAAACTTCCAGCATTTTAAAATTCAATCTTCATTACACAACCACACAGAAAAAAAGTCCAAAACACCCAAGAGTTAGTGCCTGTCTTTGCTTTTCCCCTGAGGAGAGCTGACATCCTATATAATTCCTCTACCTTCTATTACTTTTCTTCCTGGTCACCGCTAATTAACCTCTCTCCTTTTAAATCTTGTAAATCGTTAAGCAATTAATCATTCACCGCCTTGGAAAATCATCTCTATTGTTTCCCAGTATTGCTTTTAATCACACGTTCCTGTCAACTCCCCAACTCAGTTGTATACTTGGTGGGTACAGTTGTGGAGGGGGAACAGATTTTCATCTTTCAAACTACCTTGAAATGTTTCTCTGCACTTAATAGGCAAGCAATAAATATATGCTGATTCTATTCTATGAATATATTCAGAGATCTCTACTGCCTTTTATTGAGCCCACAATGCCATCTACAAGTTATCTTCATTTTGGTACCACTGAATACTAAATATGCTATCTCAGTTAATGCTGTTACCCTAGCCCTTACGTTGTAAGTGATCCCCAAGTTTTAATAACTCCCTCTTTCTTCTTGTCTCAGTGAATTATCCAAAAAGTTGTCTACATTTTTACCTGAGAAAAGCCTATGTAACTTTAGCTCTCTCTTCAGTGCCTCTGCATTTCCTTTAGCTTAGGACTTACCTGGAGTATTCCAAGGACTGTTAGTAATTAATTCCCCAGTTCTCCAGTCAATGAACATGACTTATTCATCATTTCGACCAATCCCACCAACATACGGCTGACTATTAAATTGATTTCATCATCCTTTGTCTTGAAATTTTCCAATGTTTTCCTATTATAACCTTAGTTTGCCATCAAAGCTTTTCACAATCTGGTACCATTCTTCATCTTCAGTCTTATACCCACCAAATTATACTGTACACACTACATCCTGCCGCCCTGAAATCCCCACTTCTTCTTGGCTCCAGCACTCACTTTGTACATGTATATGTTTTGGCATAAACAGAAGCATGTTCACACATTTCCATTTCTGGAAACACAGTGGTCTCATGGCAGGAAAAAAGCACACACTTCCAAGTTATAAAGATGTAAGCTGAAATTTTAACTCTGTCACTGGATTCAGATTTAAGATCCAACATCAACCAGCTATAAGAAAATAATTTAACCTGCCTATAAATGCAATTATCTATAATGTAGAGCTATTATCACTTATCTAATTGTGTGGTCATAATTACTAATATGATTTTATATCTGTATATAGTAGACTTCCTTAAATAAAAGTTTTTATTATATCACATTAGTAAATACTTGAAGAAATAAATTCTTTACCTTTATTATTTCCACAATTTCCCTATGCGGTTTAGCTTCTGGCAAATGAATCTGCACCCAATAATAAGTTAAGAAATAAGAGAAATAAAACTAGCTCTTGGCTTAGATGTAAAAAGGTGCAAAGAATGTCACTTCCACCTCCACAACAAATATAAAAACTGAAAAAACACAGAATCACAATTTCTTGAACCAATCAGGGCGCAAAAGTCATACTGCCCCTGTTAAACAGGTAAATTCCAAAGAGAGACAAGACTCTCTAAGGAGAAACAAGCTACAAAAACTGCCCTATCTGTGGCAGAGCACAGAATAAAGACACAAACCACCATTTAAACAGGTGAGAAAAAGTGGCCAAAATTTTATTTAACTGCTGCAGTCCAAGAGTAGGCAAGTTTGTCAGTTTGAAGTAGCTCAGTCCTGCATGAAAGAGAAGTCTCCACAGATCTGCATAACTTTCTCATAGGTCTCTACCAAGTGGGACAAGAAAGATTTGGGGCAGGACATGAGCCGAGAGTAAGTGATGCAAGCATGAAGAGATTAACTGGGGCTGGGAGGAAGCTGTAATTAAACACCGCATATTTCTCTAGACCTTTCTCTCCCAAGAAACAGCAGATTTCAGTCTACTAATGGAAGAGCAGCAAAGTCTGTTACACACAGAACACAGGCAAAGACCTTGCAGCTGGGGGAAAGATAAAAAACAAACTCATTACTCTAGAAGATAGCAGGAAAACAAGATGGCGAGAAACCATCACAGACCCAGAACCCGATATTGATATCAAATAGTAATCTCTTGTTGCCAGCTGAAGAGGAGGAAACTTTCATCAAAATGAAACACAAATATAAGACAGTGTTTGAAAGTCATTGAAATGAGGACTTGGAATGCTGAGAAAATCATGTTCCCAAAGCCAAAATATACAGTGCCCCTGTAAGCATGAGGCTGAATCAGGAAAAAAAGACAGGAAAACCCTGACCCAAAGGTAATCCCAGTACCTAGCAACAAGCAACAGTAATTTAACTAACAGTCTCATCCAAATCAGATATGGGTGAGAAGAGAGGTACAACTCATCCCGAGGCAAAATTACACTGCAGTTGTAGACCTGTAAAACCAGACAAGCTCTTATGCTTCCGAAATACAGGCGTAAGACAGACATTTTAATTCCAAAAGAAAGGAATCAGAAGAAGGGGTGGCGGGTTCTATGCAAGTTCAAACCTAGCAAGTCAAATTTCATTAAATCTTAAGGCTTGAGAATAATCATCTTTGGTTTGATGCTGTACCTCCCAAGGCACTGGAGTAGCAGCATCACTCCCATCACTCCTTTGGTTCACTAGGGCATCCCCAACCCCTTGGTCCTCTGTGTAAACACATGCATCAGCCCTCCGTGATGGCTTCCTGTCCAGCTGAAACAGAGATGGGGGCTCTACCCTCTGAAACCGAAGAGGAATCAACCTTGCTTCCTGTATCTGTGGTGAGAGTGGCAACCTTGATGATCTGTGAATTAACTTTCAGGTCATTATTCACTTTTCTTGAAGGATAAAGTATATTTGCAGCTGAATACTTCCATTGACTTTGTCCTGAAGAATCCAAGAAGTCTGACAGTGGACAGACTCCCTTTACTTAATTTCCTTTCTCTATTCCCTGTAGTTAAAGCTGAAAGTGTCTCTGCTGGTATAATCCCATCTCCATTCCTGGCTTTGGTTGACATGGCTGATTAAATCCATGAGTCACAGTAATGATTTCCTCCCAATCAAACTGCTGTTTAACCACACTCTTAGCTCTTCTCTTCAGAACACACTATCTCATTTTTTGTAACGTGGATAGGTTGAGAATACTCCAAATTTTCAAGTTCTGGTTTCTTTCTATTTAACAATGTTTTCAACTTATCTCTCTCTGCTCATATTTTACAAAAATGGTAAGGAGAAACAAACCCACTCCTTCAAAATGTTGCTTAGAAATTTCCTTAGGTAAATATTCAATTTCGCTGTATGTAATTTCTACTTTCCAAAAAACACTGAAACACAATTCAGCCAAGTTCCTTGCCACTTTACTAAAAAGATTGCCTTTCCTCCAGTTTCCCAGTTTTCAATAATGTTTCTCATTTCTCTCTGAGACCTTACCAAAAAAAATTTTAACATTTCTACCAAAATTCTATTGCTGATAATATAGGTATTCTCTAAGACAACAGAGGTTTTCTCTGTAGTTCACCTGTTTCCTTTCTAAGCTGTCACCAGAATCACCTTTAACATCCACATTTCTACTGGCACTCCCTCCAAGGAAATCTTGGTTTTTTCTATCATGCACTTTAAAACTCTTCCAGCCTCTACCTGTCACCCAGTTCCAAAGAGACTTTCATATTTTTAGATATTTGTTAACACAACACACTTTCAGCAACTTTTTTCACAATCAACAAGATATGGAACACATCCAAATGTTCTTCAACTGGTGAATGAATGAAAAAATTGTATCCAAAGATGGAATCAAGATGGTGAAGTGGGAAGATCCTAAGCTCACCTCCTCCTATAGACAAACAAAAAATACAACTACATATAAAACAACTCTCTCTGAAAAAGACCCAAATACTAGCAGAACAGCTCTTCCACAATTAAAAATATAAAGAAAAAAATTCATTGAGACAGGTAGGAGGGATAGAGATGCAATCTAGTCAGGACCCACACCCCCACCACAGTGACCCACAAGCAGGACAGGCTTTCAAAAACATGAGGTGTTTCCTAAGAAGTGAGAGGTCTGAAGCCCACGTTTGGCACCCTAGAGACCAGCCCCAGGAAGATGAGTCCCTATACCATTTGGCTTTGAAAATCAGCATGGATTACACCTGGAAGAACTGGAGGGTTGTAGGAAACTAAGACTCCACCTGTAAAGGGTTGATGCACAAACACAAAGGCTCCAAGTACCAGCATAGATGAAGCAGTTTGAAAAGTACCTGGTGTTCTAGCCAGCCTTCCAAGGCCACCCCAGCATACAATGAGATATCTCCTTGTATCTGTCAAAATGACTATCATGAAAAAGACAAAAGATGACAAGTGTTGGCGAGGATGTGGAGAAAAGTGAATCCTTGTGTACTGTTGGTGGGAATGCAAATTGGTACAGCCACTATAGAAAACAGACTAGAGATCCCTCAAAAATTAAAATTAAAACTATCATATGATCCCACAATTCCACTCCTAGGTATTTATCCAAAGAAAAAGAAAAGACTAAATATATGTTTGAAAAATATATTTGCACCCCAATGTTCATTGCAGCATTATTAACAATAGCCAAGAAACAGAAGCAACATTAAGTGTCCATCAATAGATGAAAGGATAGAGAAGATGGGCACTCTCTCTCTCTCACTCTCTCTCTCTATATATATACACACACACACATATACACATACATATATTTGTGATGCATACAGACACACAGGAATATTACTTAGCCATAAAAAATTCAAATCTTGTCATTTGGGGCAACATGAGTGGACCTAGAAGTTATTATGCTAAGTGAAATAAGTCAGACAAAAGAATACAAACACAGTATGATTTTAACTATGCACAGAACCTAAAATAAAAATTAACAAACATAAAACAGAAGCAGACTCATAGAGAAAGTGAATTAGTGGTTGTCACAGGGGTTGAAGTTGGGGGAATTGGTGAAATAGGTGAAGGGGATTAAGAGGTATAAACTTTCAGTTATAAAATCAATAAGTCACAGGGATATAAAATACAGCATAGGAATATAGTCAATAATATTGTTGTAACTTTGTATGGTGACAGATGGTAACTAGACATAGTGATGATCATTTCATAATATATAAAAATATAGAATCATTATGTTATACCCTTGAAAATGATACACTGTTGTAAGTCAATTATACTTCAATAAAAATTATATCCATATGATTGACTATTACTCAGCAATAAATAAGAACAAACTACTAAAACATGCAACAATGGAGATGAATCCCAAGTTATGCTAAATGAAATAAGCCAATCTCAAATAGCTAGATACAGTATGATTCCTTTTCTATGACATTCGGGAGAAGGGAAAACTAAAAGGACAGAGAACAGATTCCTAATTGTCAGGTCCCTGAAGTCGGGAGATGAATTTGACCACAAAGAGACAGATAGAAATGCTCTGAGTGAGGAAACCATTCAGTGTCTTGATTGTCTTGATTGTGGTGATTATTTCACTATATACGTTTTTCAAAATTCTACTGTGTATGACAACACCAAAGGGGAAAGGCAAGAGGAGGATGAAGAGGAAAAGGAGAAAAGGGGGGAGGAGGAGAAAAACAGAAGGAAGGGGATGAGGGGCATAGAGATGTGTGAGCCTGGCTCCAAGATTATTTCCAAGTCATCTCTGCCCCTGGTATTTACACTCTGGGCAGACCACTCCTTCAAAGAATTGAGGCTTACTATAATCAATGAAATATGGTAAAAGATATTACTTAGTTGCAAGATTTTCAAGGCCAAGTCATAAAAGATCTTGCTTTCTAGGAAAACTCATTCATAGAGCCCTGAACTTCAATGTAAGAAGTCTGACCACCTTGAAAGTATCATTATGGACAAAAAACAACGGGAAATATCCCTTAGAAATTCTAACCAGGAAAGGAGGGAGAGCTGCCTGCCCAGCACTATTGTAGGTGTTTCAGTCATCCTAGAAATTGTAGATCAGAGACCATTTGGCTTGCTGTACCCTGAACAAATTGAAGATTTATGAGAAAAATAAATGATTGTTGTTTTAAGCCATGAAGTGTTGGCATGAGCTTTTATGTAGATCAATGGAAGAGAAAATAAAAAACAAAAATTATCAGCATTAAATGTGTGTTAGCTATTAGGACAAATGTTAATACCTCAGAAGCAAAGAAAATGATATCAAACAGAATTATCAAGAAAACGATTCCTCCCATTTGAGGAATTTTTCCCCACCTTTCTTGTTCTAAAATTCCTTGAAACATCTGTTAATGGGGATCACAAGATTTAAAAAAAAATTGCTTAAATTTAACAGTAATGGAATCAAGCTTTCTTACATTCCAAGGGAGATCAACCATGATATTCCAGAATTCTGATAAATACATTATGACTCACAATACAAACACTCTTAAACAACACGCCACATCTAGCCTTGAAGTCTACTAAATACAGTTAAGCATTTTTATTATAAACTGTGGCATAATCTGAAAATTGCCTATATTTTTGTAATAATTTTATTTTGCCCAACGAAGTTAAAACCATTTCTTTGCTGGACCCAACTGTCAGGATTTGGTTATGAAAACACGATAGTCATTGACCAAGAAACTAAATGGCTTTTAAGGAAACCAAAAACCTGTTAGAGAGTCTCTGTATATCTTTAGTCTTACATTCTTACATTGTGCATATAGAAAATTAATTCTATTTGCCAAATGATAGGAATTTTTCTGGGTGGTAAATAGCACCATGCAGAGGAACACAGACAAACGTTGAGTGACAATCGATGTTCTGAGACAAGAGACACAACTGACTTAACGCCTAACTATTGGGGCCATACCAGTGTGAACACATCCAAACAAGAGACATTCCATAGCAGAACGTCCAGATGGCCCCACGTAGAACACTAGTGAATGAGATATTAACATATTAAAAGTAACATCTTGACAATTTAGAAGACAAAATGGCTTTAGTTCAAATATTGATTCCTCCTCTACCTTAAATAAAACCACATTCTTCCCTATTTTTCCAACCCATTTTATCTTACCATCTTTCTTCTTTAGTCATCGTGTGTTAGAATGCACCATTTCTCAAATTTCTACATCTTCTGATAGCATAAAACCTTTCACAGTGAGCTAAAATGGAGATTAATAATAAATTTCCTGCCCTGACATTTAATTGACCTCCCATTAATTGCTGTCCCCTGAAGAAGCCGAGAGACTAACTCAGAATGTTAAAAAAAAAAAAATTACAGTAAGTTGTGGTAAATGCAGCAGAAGGCTGTACAAGGCACAGATGTAGCATCAATGCATAACTAATTCTTCCAGGCTACAGCAGGCTTGCTGGACACATCAGATGGACATTTATTGGACATTTATATGAGTTTGCCAAGAGGACAAGTGGTGAGTTGGATGTCCCAAACAGAGGGGAATAGCAGGCGCAAAGACAGGAGGCTAAAAACTGCATGATGCTTGATATTTGGCACATCATAAAGTCTGATATTAGGGGAGTAGCAGAAGATAAGAAAGAGCCTTATATTTTATACTAAGGCAAGAGGAAGAGGGTGAAGTTCCTTAACTGGAAGAGAAAGATTAAATAAACATATTTTAAAGATCACATAAGCAATAAAGTAAAGGATACCTAGAATGGAGGAAATTTAAAAACAAGGAGACCATTTAGATTACAACTTAATTGTCTCATTATAAGATGAAAAAAGCCTGAAAAGTGGCAATAAAAGTGGCAAAGGCATAGAGAGAAGAGGCTCGTTTTGAGACTATTTAGGAGGAGCACAATCTGATGAGTAATTAGATGTAGACAGTGAGCTTGGGCAGAGTTCCAGAATAACTCCTAGATTTTCCGTAAGGTACTGAATAACTTGTGAGTCATCATCCAATATAGGGATTTAGAAGGAACACATTTGGGTGGGAAGATAATGAGTTTAAGGTAAGAAATTCTGGGTTTAAAATGACTGTAGCAAATAAACGTGGAAATGAAAATATTCAAAGAGTAGTTGGGATTCCCTCTAGCATTTGGGACTCCTATCTAATCAATGACATTTTCTGGTTATATTATCTATGAAAGCATATTTTCTATGAGCAGCTGCATCAGAGTATCATGGGTTAAGAGCATAGACTCTGAAGCCAAAATACCAGAATTCCTCTACTTGCTCTGCTACTTTGGGGCTGCATGAACTTCAGCAATTACTTAAGCTTTCTATGCCTCAGTTTCTTAATCTGTAAAATGGAGCTAATAATGGTTCACTTTTATACAGATATTATGAGAATTTAATGAGTTACATTAGCACTCACTAAAACCAGAGCCTGACACATAGTGAGGACAGTGTGCTTGCTAAAATAAGATAAATAAAGCCAAGAGAAACCATTCATTTCAGTACAATATTTTGACTTGGTATAGAGACATACCACAACTACATTTTATCTTGATTGTATACCATAAAGGCAGGAAGGGGTTTGTTTTTGTTTTTTAATATTTTCTTATAACTTGATAAAGCACTTGAATTATGTGCCTCTAAAGAAATAAGGTACAGGGCTTAACCTTTATTAATTTGTTTTTCTATTGATTGCAGTGTGGTTTACAGGAGACACAAATCTTGTTAAGGCTGTTCTGATTTGAAATTTAGCATTTAAATAGCTTACTGTTTTTTGTAGGAGGTTATTAAATCTGAAAAATAATTTTTCCATAATTTAAACTTGGTCTAATCTAACATGAGGCAGAGGGAAAAAATACCCTTCTTTTAGGCCAGTAATATTCTGATGGAAAGAATATAATTTTTAATTCAGTGGAAATGCACCAGAGTTTTTACAGACTTACTCTATTGTATAACCCAGGAGAATTGTTCATGAACTTTTTTTTCTCTGTCAGGATGTCTTTTCATCATCGTATTAGTTCAATGATTCCCTTCAGAATCCCTCTGAACTCCCACCCTGTTCACTCTCGCCACCTCGTTAACTAACTTCTGCTTCTTGTCCATCAACCTGTGGTTTTCCATTTCACCTTTCTGCCTCCCAACACCTTCAGGAGTTAAATATCTGACTCCCCTAAAGATATTGTGGAAAGTTGGAAAATTATTTTAAAAGTTTACTTTTGGAACAACTTTAATGTAAATACTGCAAGTATAAAGATGAGTCTGAACATACTGCAGAATTACAAAATTAGAACTGATTTTTATCTGAATGAGACTTTAAGGAGAAAGAGTCATGTAACTAGTTAACTTTTCACCTCATTTCTAAAGTATTATTTGAGTTTAGCTAGGAGTGCTTAAGTTAGAGGAATCATCCACCTGGTACTTGAGTTAAGAAGAAGCAGAGAACAGCAAATAAGGAGGAAAATTAGTCTTTTGGATACAGTCTCAACCGTTTTGTAGTTTCACCTTTGCACAAAATTCATTTTCTTAAATAACTTCATGTTTTCTTACGGAATAAGTAATTTGGCACCACACTCTTGACTAATTCGCAATGCAATATAAAACAAGAGACACGATGAACAAAATGTCAGTTTCTAAAACCTTCCTATTTTAAAATAATACAACAGTGACATCTTTGTCAGCTACTGGTTACACAAAGAGCCCCCAATGTTAAATCACAGACAGGGTGATGAAAAACTTCAACTCTCACATCATAAATTTAAAATAGAATTAATGTTACTTATATTAAGAAAGAAATTTGTTTCCATTATAAAAATTTAGCAGGCTTTTGGAGAATAATTTTCTTGGCCCAGGTCTCTTCAGAAAGCTATCCAAAGGAGCATGAAATCATGTCATCTTTTTCTAAATTTCCCTGTAGCAAGCAGAAGCATTCAAAATCATTTCATTTGTTCAGACAGTGAGGACTCTCTAAAGGGACTAGGACCTTTACTGCAATCACCAGCACCTGCAGAATTTATTCTGGGGCTCAGCACACACCTGTGAGCCTTCATCCATCCACATCAGAAAGACTGCTTACAACCAGGGCAGAGGGATTATCAACCTCATCATGGGATTTGCTGTCATTTCCACTGCACGCAGGAGTGAGGGATCCACCCACGCATTCAGGTTCTGATCTTCTAGTCCCAATACATTCGCCACCTTTTCCTTCAAAATTGCTTAAGTCCTGAGCTCTGCCCTGACCCACTGTTGCACTTCAGCTCTCCTGCCTGCCTTACTGCCTGACTGCCTGACACGGACCTCAGCCTTCACACATAACATCATGGATTCTATCCTCGGGTGTTTAGTTCGAAAATTTACATTTATTTTTTTTAATTATTTGTCCCAGGAGATATGCTTGATGATAGTAATTCACTAAGTTCTTTTATATCCAGTTTCATTTGATCATCATAACCATCCAGTGAGATTGTGTCAGCCTTGTGCCACAGCCCCTGCATTTATCTCTATCTTCCTAGCTTCCAGGGCTTAATCCACTCACCATCTCCACTTATAGACGAAGACTGACTTCAGTTCCTGAGTCAATCAACAGTGGTGGGAAGTAAAACTATATTTTATTGGAGGTTGGAATTTAGTCATGTATCTTAGACTCAGTGATTTGGCCAAGGTATCTAGGTTTCCCAGTGTCCCAAGACTCATTTATACACTGATGGAGATTTTAGTTTGGGAAAAACCCTCTTCCTTACAAAGCTGCAGCCAAGAGTTGGCCCTATTCACAAGTGTGTGCACATGATTGAATTCCCCTCTATTACTTCTTCCTGTTTGCTTGGCTCTCTCCCCTTTATGACCCCAGAATCAGGGTCCTGCCTTACACCCTAGACATCGACAGAGCACCTACCTCCTGTCAGATCTCCTCCCAAGAGGCCAGCTTCTTTTCACTATGTGTCCCCTCATGTGCTCCCAGATTAGATCCCTGAAAAACATAAATTGATTTCTTGAAACTAATGGACTTGTCCTGAATTCCCAATGGTAGCTATGATTGAAATGTCTTGCTAACTTCACACCAGCCACCCAAATGCATCTAGACTACTTCAATAATAATAATGGTGGTGATGATGATGATGATGATGATATAATAATAATAATAATAATAATAATAATAATAATAATAATAATAATAATAAAAATAAACATTTCTTTTGAAGTTTTTGTGTTAGGCACTATTCTAAGCCATTAACATATGGTGCTTATTCAATCTTCCAAATAACTCTATGAAATAGAAAATGTTATTCTCTTAATTTTATAGATAAGGAAATTGAGGCACAGATGAACTTAAGCAAATAGTCAGGAAATCGTGAGCTAGATTTTAACCCCAAAGTTGTTTTCCTCCTAGAATCCACACTCAACCGAGATCCGTTCAGTTCTGCATGGGCATGGACTTTGAATGTTGCAAGTTGCATCACTGGGTTTCCTGTGCAGGGGAGGTTACTATCACCAGTCAGAACCTCAGCACCATCCCACGCCCACGGCCCAACTTTAGCACTCGCCTCCTTTGGTAGATTATTTCCAAACATAATCATAATAGTATCTTCCATATTGTATTCTTTCTATAATGACACCTCACCACCCCTCTCATCCAGTAGTGGGTCTGACTTTTCTCTCCTCTTGACGGTGGGCTGGCCTTGTGACTTGCTTTGTGTATAAAATGTGGCGAAAGGGATCCTGTAGGACTCCCAACAGCACCCTTTAGGAGCTTTGTAGCATTCATTCTCTAATTCTTGAAATCCTCCCAATTGGAACACTTCTGGAGACCAGGAGGCAGTGAGAAAGCCCAGTCTAGCTCCACAGAAAGGCTCTGCGGAAGAACACTGAGTCTCCCTGGCTAACAGCCCAACTGAGCTCTGCCCTCGTCAATCCCAGAGCTAGAGGCAACATGAATGATGTAGGTCAGATCAGCAGAAAATTCACTCAGTCAACCCACATAATCATGAGAAATAAATTGTATTGTTGTAGAGCAACACATTTTGGGGTGATTTGTTATGCCAAAATAAATAAGTGACACGTATTCCCAGTCCTGGAGTGTCTGGATTCCAGCATAACTCATATATAAGTTGCCTGAAATAGCAAGATATGAATTTTAGAAAAGATGAAACTGAAGTTCAGAGAGATTTAGTGAACTGTTCTAGATCATATTTGTGAGATACAAAGCCTAGACTTCAACTCTAGTCTTTTAAATTTTAAGTGCCATAGATTCTTTTTTTAGATCTGTTTTTGTTTTTTGTTTTGTTTGTTTTAGTTGAAGTATAGTCAGTTTACAGTTTGTGTCAATTTCTGGTGTATAGCATAATGTTTCATTCATACATAAACATACATATATTCATTTTCATATTCTTTTTCATTATAAGTTACTACAAGATATTGAATGTGGTTCCTGTGCTATACAGAAAAAAACTTATTTTTTATTTTATATATAGTAGTTACTATCTGCAAATCTTGAACTCCCAATTTTTCCCTTCACACCCCTTTTCCCATAGACTCTTAAAACCACTGACCTCCCTGTACCAACACAACATCTCTAGCACTCTGTTCTTAAAAACAACAGAAAAACACAGTCTGGTAGCCATGATTGATCTCTACCCAGTTTATGTCTAGGCCATTGAATTTCACCTGAGACATTTCCCAGACACAGCCCCTCCAGGAGTGCCCAGTACTGCAGCTGACACCACTAATCTCTCAACTCTCCTCCAAGAGCTAAAGTGAATGCTTTTTGATGAAAAACAGAAGGATGCTTTTCCCATTGACAATCACTCTTAACATAAGAGATTTAGACAATATTTTTCACCTTTACATTCTCCCAAGTCCCCAGTTTATTAAAAAAAAAAAAAACATGCAAACCTACTTAGTGTCAGTTCATGAAAAGTTAAGACTTACTAATTATTACTGCCCTTGTCTAAATCATATTTTACCCCTTGTTCACAAATATCAGAACCCTTCAAGTATCCGTGAAAGGCCACAGAAAAACATTTTAATCTTCTGCATAGAATTTTAAATAAAGCTTTGAGAAGAATTTTGTGTTCTGGCCTTTCAAGAGTTGTTGGCTTGGAATAGTCAAAACCTGGTGAGGACTCAGTGCTAATTAATTAGGCACCATCAGATAAATAACATTAGTGAAACTTGAAGATTCACTATATGACCATGAAAATCTGAAAGGAATAATTAAATTTCATGGAGTGCTATTGGTGGGAGTTTGGATCCTGTGCTACATGATTATATTCTAAAATGCTTTAATTTCCAAGAAAACAATATGGAAGAGAGTAATATTAGATTGTCTTTATTATTTTTTCTAAATGAACTTTCTTCATTCTGTCACAATTAAAAATTTTATTCCAATCAACAGCAGTCACTTGTCCTTCATATTCTTTTTCCATGTGATTTTATTTTTTTCATAAATGAGATTCATTAATATAAAGCTAAATGTGATATAGGTTTTCTATCTTTGCAATAAATGTCATTTTTTTAAATAATTAAAAATCGTGTAGGTCAGGTCACATAATGACATTTTTGATTCAGAAAATGTTGCAATTATGACTACATCATTCTCTCCTCATGTTCCAACAAAAACAGATTTAGAAAAATAGATGTACCTTATACTCCTAAGGCTTAAGTAAGATTAAGATTATTCTTCTGTCCAGGGATATATATTTGGAAGCAACATTATAAAGGAAGCATGAAGAATTCTCTGCCATAAAGAAATACTATATGTGTTATTTCCTTATTTGAATAATAATATATTGTCATGCTTCCTTCTCCCTTATTGACTTATAATAGAAAAGCCATCCCAGCAAATGACTTTAAATATTATTAGAATTGTTTAATTGCATGCTTAAATACAGTCACAGTGATGAAGTTGCCTAAATGATTCATACATTTTAAACAATGTAAATTCAAGCTAATAAAGATACAAATGCACATTCTGCATGGACAGCTCTGATGGAACTGTGGATAAATTGCTTTATCAATTTGTAGTTCAGTTCCTGAAATGCAGTTTTCTTCTCCAAAGTACTTATAAAGTACCATATGCTCACATACACTTGCTCTGTGCAAAATCAATGATTCCTCTGTAGACGGTAACGTAAGTAACGTGTTCGCCATGTCTACAGGCTAATGATAAAAATTAAACAAAATTGTGATTGCGAAAGGGCTGTGTACACTGTAGAGGGCTCTGGGAGGACTTTGTTCATTTTTTAACTTATTTAAAACCCAATAATAGCAGCCTCAGTCAGACTCCCTTCAAGCATTTTTCAGTAATTTAAATGCAAAAACAGTTGTCGGTCAGTTCTGTGCATCTCATCACCCTCTCTGACTGAAGTAGCACAGTTAAGAGTAGAGTCTAATTTTAACAAACCAGGAAGTAGATGATTTTTCCTTCTGTACCATCAACTTTCAGAACAACTTTGTCTTCTAACAGCATTCTAACACTCATTCCACGCCCTATTCTTACAGGATTGGATGCCTAACTGGATTTCAATTGTGGGATTTACAGATATTGCCTAATATTTTCAAAAACAACCTGCAATTTAATAGCTGCACTTTTGAAAACTAAAACCTTTCCACACCAAAGGAGTGAATCTATAACAGTGAAAATATAGGCTGTTGGGACTTATATTAGTACAATGATTTCCACTTGCTACTCCACCCACTCCTGAAACAGATCAGATCCTGCTCTGCCTTCTCTTGAGGTCAGCTCTAACAAGGCTTCCATTACTGCCTCTTCCCACTGATGACACTTCTCATGAGAGAAGCATTTCTTCTTTTTCATTACTAAGAAAAAAAGCGATCAAAAATTGAAGCAAGCTCACATCCAACTTTTAAAAATAAATATAGATAAATTATACAAGCATGCTAAGGAATGAAAAGGTGGCCAGTTCTGTCAAAGTTCTATGACCTTGTAAAAATATGCACTTAACTTGAAGGTTCTTTCTATCCATACGGCATGTCTTACCTGCCACATGTCAATTACTTTCCTATTAAACAAAACCTGTGTGGGCAGAAGGTAAAATGTGATGACTGGGTGAAAGTTAATGATTCAGGAGTCAAAGAAGGCTGAGCTTCAAAAAGGTCTTTGAGGTTCACATGTGATCATATCCAATATGAACAAGAGCAGACTGCACAGCAGCAGCAGACAGGGCACTGGCACTGTGGGACTAGTGGGGCAACTCTGCTAAGTGTTCTGAAAAGGGGATTAAAAACTTCCAGGCTGGCAGATACCTTCCCTGCTCCTACACTTCAAATGTCATACAGCTTCAACCTGGCCATACACGACAGATGATGTTTCAATTCCCCCTGGATTTTGCCTTGCGATATCATCGCAAGAAATGTGGAATCAAAATACCCTGTCTCTCCACGTCAGTCTGATCTAGAGCTAGAAGAAATATAAAAATGACTTGAAGCCAAAATAGCCATAAAGAGAAACTTGACAGCCCTCTTTGGGGTTACTCTTTGGAAACTACTCTTTGCATACTCTCTACATGCATCTCTCAGCCGTGAACATAAACCCTGGAATGCGCGCTTAGGAATGAGAAGGAATCTGTGTGTGTCAAATGGAAACCAGACAAAGAACACAATGAAAACCAGGCTAGGAGCCTAAGCGACGTGAAGAACTCTGCCTTTCTATCTCTTCTTGCTTTATTTTCACAGCCTCTTTGAAAGTATCAGTGTATCCTCTGCTGCCAGAAGTTTGTTGTGTGATCAGAAAAAGCAGAAGTAGCCAAGGAGGAGGAAAGAATCTGGAATAAACCCTGAAGAGTCAAATGCAAGTGTTGTGAATTAGGTAGGAACTAGACCCGTGGGTTACTTTTTTAAAATGATTTGCAAACTAGGCCCAAAGCTTAAAGTGAGAGAAAGGAAAAGGAAAGGAGGCAATGGATAAATAAAGATAAATAGAATGAATGAACCAAAAAAAGGAAAAACAAAACAGGGATCAATGTGACAACCCTAAGGTCATATTAAAAAGCCCACATAGCTCTGTTACTTTTCAAAATCTGAGCTACTATTCTGTTTGACTGCCCGAGTATAAAGTCATTAGTGTTGTGAGCAGCAGTCACTTAAAAGAAAGAACTTCACAGCACTGAGGGGTCTCTCAGAAGACAGAGGCATTCAAGAGGAAAGCTAGTGTAGTGATAGTCTTTGAAATAAAAGTTTTCTTTTATCTGATTTTCAAATTTTCTTTGATCTGATGATCACATTAATTTCCAGCCTGTGCTCAGCATTTTGGGGGTAAAGTGAAAAAAAAAAAACAGACCCATATTCAGGAAAGGGGGTTGCTTCCAATAATGGGAGCTGGACATTTTGAGGCCAATCCCAACACTGTTCTGTGAATAGGACACTAAATATCAGATTTGATACACTCTTTTTAACCTGCGTTCAAAGGTTCCAATGATGAGCATCAGGTTGTGAAAGAATTCCTGAAATAGAATGCTGAGTGCATGTGCAACTTTGGGGAAGAAAGAGGATCCACCACCTTGCATCAGAATTCAAAAAGGTCTAGGATCCCAACAAATTTAAGAGCTATTCAACCAGAAAATCTCCGAGCTCTCTCTAATTCTATGCTGAATTTTAAACTCTTCATGTCAAGATACAATTAATTGATATTTTCTGCAAAGTATGATTTGAAATTATAATAATATAGAAATGAATGTCATAATTTTTTAGTATTTATAATATGCTGGGCAGCTGTCTTTCTAAACACTACCTCCTCTCATATGCAAAATAGGCCTATGAAGCAGATATTTTTATTGCCATTTACAATAGGAAATAGGGAGTCAGGAAAGACAGATGATTTGCCAAAGATCAAAGACCTGGGAAGTGGAAGAACCTGTCGTAAAACCTATACAAGTCTGACTCCAAAGCTGGTGCTTTCATGAGTACACTACATTTCATAAAGACGTGATCAGGTAGCCTCTTCCCAGAAAGAAACAAAAACAGGAGTTTTCCCTGGAGGTCCAGAGCCATACACGGGATACAGAATAGAGAAAGGGTAAAAACTCATTTTGCCTGCCAGTAGTTTAATCCATGTGTATTCAGAGTAAAACAAGCATCAAATGGTAAAAGAAAGAAAGAAGAAAGCACAGAACAGTGTATGTAGATGTGATGTATGGCCTGGACAGCAGAGCCAACATAAGAGCTTCAGGTGTTCTGGGTACCAGCTCATAGGTAGCATCAACGTCTCACTCTCCAAGCCTCCCAGGATCCCATCTTCCCTCTAAAGTGCAATGAAGGTACATGTTTATTCTACCCTAAGGACAAATCTGCAGCTGATATTTGGGAGATTGCAGGGTGACCTTTGCAGGGCTAGCTTCACAGTGTGAGACCTGAGATAATCCTTGGAAGGGCCCTGCACTTGTTTTAATGCTCTGCTATTGTCATCTTGAAAATTTTACTAATTTTTGGAAAAAGGGCTCTACATTTTCATTTTACAATGTGTCTTGAAAATTATGTAACCAGTCTTGAGTCTTGATTTGAAGTTTATGTATTACCTATTTTTTGCTTCATTTAAATTGAACTGTTAAGTTTTAGTCACACACAGGGTTCCAGCTTAGAGATGGGGGTAGGGGAAGAAAGTAAGACGTGGGATCCTCAGCTGTCCATACAGTACCATTCACTGTCCAACCACCCATACTCCTTACTACATCCCATTTCATCCTTTTAATCCAAGGTGTGGTAAAGGTGAGAAAAATGCCTTAATCTTTATCAAACTGATATTTCCATTTTTACAAGCAATCGATTCAGTTCAGTGAGGCCAGTTCAAGCCATGAAAAAAAACTGGACTGAGCCATTTCCCCTCTGGTCCTGAAGACTGCATGTCATGCACAGAAACACAATCTGATGAGAGAGACTTCATGCTTGATAGGTTATCTTCTGCAGGTAGCCGAGGGCTACTAGTTGGTATCTGAACACGCCAGAGCTGCTTAATCCACCTACTTGTGTTTTACAGTCCCTGAAGTGCTGAAATAAAACACTATATGCCCAATTAAACACCTATTTTCTGAATATTTTTAATTTAGAGGACATTGAAAACTTTATTCTAATTCAATTTTTCTTAAACTTTCCAATATAAGAACCAAGTCAGTAAACCAAACAATGTCTACATCTTCTTACCAACACTACCTAAATAGTCATGGAATATTTATTCTCATAACCACCATAATTTAATTTAAACTATAGATTAAAATGCATTTAACCTATTTTTTTCTGGAAAATATACCTTAAATAAGACTATTTTATTTGTATGTTTATACTTGCCATCTGACCATCTTAAGTATCTTAAGAGAAATTCACAGACCTCTCCTAAAGAACCACTAATTAAACATCTTTCATATATGCTATCAGGATGGAAAGAATACATTTTAAAGTTATTTATAAGCTGTAGAGGGTAATAAAACATTGATTACTCCACTAAGAGTGATTATTTTTAGTTCCTTTCCCAGAAAAGTGCATTTGTAAGGAATGTCAACTTAGACACTAAACAGTTTATTTAAAGTCATGTAATTGTTTTATATGTTGAAACATAAGCTCTCTATTGAACAATAAAAAGACAGGATGAAGTTTTTCTATTGTTTGGAGTCGTTGTCAGGTCTCCCTCGTGCTGAAAATTTTGCCTCATAGATTACACACAATACCTAAAATATCATCATATAAGGAAAATAGTTTCTATAGCTCAGAAGTCCAGGTATGACTTATCTGGGCCCTCAGCACAGAATCTCACAAGGCTGCAGTCCAGCGCTGGCTGGGCTGCATGCTCATCTGAAGATTCAACTAGGAAAAGGTACCTTTCTGAGCTTCCTCAGTCTCCCCTTGCTTGCCTTTACCTGTGTACAAGTACTGATGCTATTAGTGCTTACTGGAAGAGGCAGCCGATTAAGGAGTATGTTGAATTTGTTTAAGCTTTTTTATAGCTATGTAAGTCAAAGCCCAGGAGGAGGGAGCCGTATAGTAATGAGACAAAGTTTGTTGTTAGTTTGATACCCTTTTTTTCTAAGGAGAGTGCACACAAGGGAAATGCCTAAGAGGGTCCTGGAGTATAAGGAGAATGGCATAATTCCCTCGAGTGCTGGAGAGAGAAATATAGAGATATTATCAAGGTGTATGTTAAGTGGGGAGGTCAGAAGCAGAAAGAGGAAGTACTTGGTCATTTTTCCCTCTTCATAGTTTTTTTTTTTTTTCCCTGAGAGTCAGTCCAGGAAACTTAACATAAACTCATCATAAAAGACAAGTGTGACACCTGTCAAGACATGCATGGTCTACTCACTGGTTGCTCTGGATTGAGTCTATGAGATGAGGCAGGGTCAAAAGATCAGTTACTGCCTCAAAAGAACCTTTCTCCATTAGGCATGTGAGTGGAACACAGTAATGATTCCTATATAAGCAGTACATATACAAACCAAAAACTTAATGTCTACAGTCTCTTTCAATCCCCAAAGAGCAGGGTGGGTATTGCTATATGTGGCAGACACACCCAAAGGTGACCCCTAATGAGTCATGCTCTTGTATAATCCCCTCCCCCTAAGTACAGCTGAAATCTCTGACTTGCTTTCCACCAATAAAATGCAACAAAAGTGATGGGATGTCACTCTTGATAAGGTTATGTTAGATGTTCCTCCTATAGTTGTGTTATATAAGATTCTGTTTTAGTAGAATAGAGCTAGAGTAGCTCCTGGCTTACTTGATGAAATAAACAGCCATGTGGAGGAGGTCCTTGTGGCAAGAACTTGTGGGCAGCCTCTAGGATCTGCAGGAACTGAGGACAGTCAACAGCCTACTGGCCAGCAAAAAGCCATGGTCTTCATTCATACAAATGCAAGGAAATCAATTCTGCTACCAATCCCAGTGAGCTTAGAATCGTATCTATCTCCAGTCAGCTTCCAGATGAGAATGCAGCCCAGCCAGGACCTTAACTGCAGACTTGTATGACCTTGAGCAAGGGACACTGGTAAGTTGGGCCCAGATTCCTGATTCACAGAAATTGTGAAATGATGAATTGGTATTTGCATAAGCCGATAAGTTGTGATAATGTTTTACCATTAATAAAAAGATAACATATTATCTCTTTTTGCAATGGGACTTAAATATCAGATAGGTTATGTAGCCTCATCCATCTAGAGACAGGGATTAAACCTACATCTGTCTAATACCCAGGACTGTGTTTCTTCAGCTCCTATCTGTACATCATCAAGGAGTAAACTCTTGTTCTTTTCCCTGAAACCCCAGTTTTTGAGTTTCCTACATTTATCTAGCTTTTTCTCCAGCTTCAAGCTTCTCAAATTTCAGTTGTCCTTCACGAGATATCACCTTCCCCTCCACTCTCCATAACAGGATTAAGCTCTGGATGCTGGTATGTACCCTTTTGGTTTGGCTAAAATCTGAAACTATTTTGGACATTTTTTTATTTCTTATCCTTTGTGCTTAGAACAATCCAGAATATAAATTTGAAAGATTATTAACTCAAGTTCTGTTCTAAGATGCAAAATTCACCATAACTATTTATAAAGTTTTTGTCCTGGAAAGGAGGGACTTTTAAAACTAGAGTTTCTTTCAAGTTTTCCCATCTTTATGGATGGAACTGATGCTTTTGACTGTTACATTTTTGCAGTTTTAAGGAACGAATTAAACATTTGACAAAGTATATTGCACATTGTTATTGACTTAATGTTTGGGTCTCCCCAAAATTCATATGTTGAAGCCCCAACACCCAGTGTGGCTGTATTGTAGATGGTCCTTCTAAGAAAGTAATCAAGGTCAAATGAGATCAAGAGTAGGGCCCTAATTCAATAGGATTAGTGTCCATATAAGAAGAGATACCAGGGAGCTCCTTCATTCTCTCCTTGCATGTGCACCAAAGAAAGGCCTGTGAGAACAGTGAGAAGGTGGCTGTCTGCAAGCCAGAAGGAGAGTCTTCACAAGAAGATGAACCCTATTGCTACCTTGATCTTACGCTTTCCAGCCTCCAGACCTATGAGAAAAAAATTTACGTTAAGCCAGGCTCTGGTATTTCGTTATGGCAGCCTGAGAAAACAAATACATACACCCTTCATGAGAACAAAATACTTCAGAATTAGCGTACAAGAAATTATTTCTGCTTCAACATTAAGGCAGATATAGTCAAAGCTTATCACATCAAACTAAATGAAAATCTACTGTAAAATTAAGTTCCCAGAGCACCACCCCCATTTAGATCCTGATTTAATAAATCTTAGGAGGGACCCAGGTATTTATATTTCAAGAAGTATGAAAACCAAAGTACACTGGGTGATTCACTCTGTTGCTGAGGTGCTTGAACCATACATGGAGAAATATTAATCTAAGTATTCTAAGAACACTAGGAATATCCAAGTATGTGTCTCTAATGGAATGTGACGATAAAATAGGGAAATACTCCATGTAATTCAAATGCATATTTAGTCATTTTTCAAGATTAAAGAAAATATTTATTTAGAGCTAGTAACTTTCTGAATGCTTGTATATAGGCATCTATGTTCAAATTTAATCACTGAAATTCTTTCTCTTACAATAAAACAACAAAAATGTTGTTTAAATTAATTTTTCTGTTCCATTTGCCATATTTGTTTTCATCCCCACATAAAAGACACATGGGAATATTCCTTTTCGTGATTATTTTACAAAGTTAATATACATTTCGCATTACAGAAAAGAATCCTAGATCTAGGAAACTGAATAAGAAACAGATGTTGGGAAATTAGTGAGACCTAAAATGCAGCCTACCTTCATTTCTATTATAAAGAGACCCACATCAGGACCCCTGTTGTGGTTATATTCTCTTAACAGAAGTTTCATTTGGATTTTTTTCCAGTAATGAAACCCAAGTCAGGACGTTTTCAAGCTGCTGATACGCCTACAAAGACTATGGATTCTTTTAGGCAAGTGTTATTTTGAAAATACCTGTCCCATTTAAAGGATTGCTGCAGGGCACCAAAGCAATAGAAATTTTTCAAGCCCCGCTGCCCCTATCATAACCCTTCTGGTGCCCAGCGTGATACTTGGTAAGCAAATACACGAACTACTTGCTAAAGAAGTGCTCTTTTTAAAAATTTATTATTTACTAAATCCGAGGGCATCTCGGAACATTCCCTACTCGTGCCCTTCAAATCTTCAGCCTGTTGATTCTGAGCTGAGAGGACAACTACTGGGATGTTAAGAAAGACCTACGTTACTAAGACTCCATTGGGTTGAGCCTTCTAAAAACAGGTAACTGCCGGGTCAAAATGAAACCACAGGTCATCATCTTTATGCATTAATTTTCAATTGGGATTAAGAACTATACTATTTTGGTGCCCTGATTTTCCAAAATAAATTACTAGTTTAAGGTGATTAATGAAATAATCAGTCAGGAGACCAAGTGAGGTGAAGGAATACAGCAGACGTACCAAACATTACCAAAGACATTTTCCCCACATTCAGAAAAAATGTTGACTTTTTAAAAGTAGATTTTAAAAATGCAGGCCTAGACAAAATCAACTTGAGAATTAAAACAAGTAACATTCTCTTACTATTTTTTTTTTTTCATGTCAGGAACTGTTTTTTTCCTCTTGTTGTTTTTGTTTTATTTTTCCATCTCTCTTTTAATTGTAATTTGTCCTTTTCTTAGAATGCAGATGCTTTTGATTTAAATGCAGTTTCCTGGCTTTCCTTTTCTCTTTTCTTTTGTTTAATCAATTTTTACCCTCCCTTTTTTGTTTGGTCAGATCTCCTACACACAGCCACCCCTACACATTTTACAATTGTTCTGCTATGCTACATCACTACTCCAATGACAATTTTTAGATCAGTTAACAAAAGTCACCTTCTGTAAAAATAATAATCTCCTCCCAAATTGGCATGATGATTATTTTAAATATAGTTTTCATTAACTTATTTGTGAATTATAAGATGTTTCTCTCTACAATAATAATAACAATAAAACAAACAAACAAACTGTGCCTTAACTGTGAGAAATTGAGTGAGATGTTTTCTCTATAGTCCATAATGCTGTGGCTAATGCTTCTAAATAGCTATATATCATCTCTCTGGAGCTATAAGCTCCACATCATTTTCCTCAAAAACTTGTTTGATGAAACAATATTTCCACAATATGCTAATTGGTACTAAGGAAAGAAATCACGTGAGAAATACTGTTGCAGTTTAAAAAAATTATCAGATTTTTATATTTTTTAATTTATCTTGGAATAGGTAAGACACAGAAATATGTAGTGCTGCAAAATTATGTGTCATGCCTATACCAGGACTATGACATTATTCTATTTCCTTGCAAATTTTTGGTATATGTGCTAACTGATCAAGCACAACTTACTTTTTATATTGTAAGGCATCCTAGATCATTGAACATGCTAATGTATCTTATAATTTCCAGTGGGAAGAAGAGAATGCAGCCAAATATATCTGACCACAAATCCCTTCCATTCTCCTGTTTATTGCCCTTACCCACTTCCCCCTAGAATGCTTCCTTAGAAAAATATTCTGTCGTCCACAGCTGAGAAAATCTGCTCTAGACTGAACCTTCAGAGTGCTACATGCCAAAGAAAATACCACAGGCACAAGCCAGCCCAGTGGACTTTTGTGTCAAACAGACTCGGTTTTGAATTCATTTCTCAGTTATACAACTTACTTGCTAAACTACCTGAGAATGTTTTTTAAATCTCTCACAGGCCTAATTTCTGCATCTATGAAATGGGGAAGACAACGTGCATCTTGTTGAGTTGACATGATTTCTCACAAGATAACATGTAAAAATCCTTGTGCATAACCATAGCATTCATAGAGCACTTACTAAATGCTGTAGTCAGCTTAGAGCATGAGTAAGTATAACAGTGAGCCAGAAAATTACATTACATATTAGTTAGGAAATTTTGCTGGATTTAGGAAATGTTCACTTCGTTATAGTAAATTTGTGATCATTTTTAATCAAGGGTTTTTTTTTTTTCTGAGTTTTAAGCTCCTTTAAAACAGAAGTCATGTTTCATTTATCTTTTAATATACTTGAAAAATAGCAGCTAATCAATTCTGGTAAAATTAATTGAAAAATGTTATGTCACAATGTCTGCAGTCAATCCTTCCCAACCATACATACCTAACACAACAAACTTCCATCAGTTATTAAGTTATAAATAATATATTAAGATATTTTATTAATTAATTTACATATAATTACAATTTAAAATCTAATTTTCATGAGGCACAATACCTATTGAACCCAATTTACCAGTTCCTTTAGAGATTAATGTGTAAATACCTGTCTCTAAAGCATGGGGTCATAAGGTAGAGGTAGATTCTGTCAAAAGCCTGTCCCTGATTTAGAAGCACATATAACTCTTTTAAACAATTGAAGTCACTGTCTTAAGTTTAAAATAGATGGCTTGTTTAATGTTATCATTTTTTAGAATTTATAAGATTAATATCAAAAAGATTCAGTCACCAGATTCTCAGAAATGAACAATTGCCACTAACGGCCACTAACTATAGGTCCCTGAAAGTGTCACCATTTACAATTCGACAAGCATGGCTTTCACGTCATCAGTGAGGCTGGTGTATTCAGGGTCCACAAACAACACCTAAGTTAACTACTGTCAGGAGGATACAATGCCCTGCAAGATAGTGAAAAATAGAACTTCAGTGCTTTATAGAGAGAAATTTGAATACCAAAGTTTTCAATTTCAACCCTGAGGTCTAGGCATTCTCAGAGGCTTCAGATGAAAGCTCAAAGATTTCATAGACTGCAGGGAGATAACAAGAATTTCACACAAGAGACAGAGCCAGCAACAGGACATGTAACCTGTGCAGTCTTTCAAGGGTCCTGCTTTTGGTTCAACGTTCTGCTCTCACTGTCTCAAAATTTCATAATTTTAACTTTGAACCTGTGTTGTAAGTGAAGTCCGGCGGCACACTGGAGCATACAGGCGAGCAGAGGAGATAACGCTACGTGCAAGCTCAGGCTCAGGCCAGAGAGCGTGGTGGCAGCTCACACCAAGCAGGTGACCTGGCCACATGTGTTCACGTCTGGGCCAGTCCATGGCAGCACAGGGCCCCAAGGGAGCAGCTTGCACTGGGCCCCAGCAGACTGGTGGCAACAGCAGCAGCAATGTCTTGCTGAAGTAGCAACAGTGGTAGCAGACAGGACACCAGCTTGTCCGGGCCTTCCCAAAGCCCTGCCTGACGCACCTGCACAAATCACAAATATTAACTCTCCAGCCTGGGTGCTGAGACAAGATCTGCCTGTGCTCATGCTGTAAACTTTGTCAGTAAATTGTAACAAATTACAAGGGTACACAAGAACACTGCAATAAAGCATATCAGCAAACTATCAGAATTCTTCAAAGGGTTAGACTCAGGTTTTGAAAACTGCTGCAACATTGCAAAGCAAATATCCCTAGGCATAGAAATTGAATTTAAAGATAGTCACATTTGATGAAAAAGAACACTATTTTCATATGAAGCTTCAAATGAACCAATTATTTACAAGGAGTACAATTTTAAATTAACTTTTCTTATAATTGAAGATCGTGATAGAAAGCACAAACAGGTATTTTTTTAATTATAAATAAAGTATGAAGTCACTTTTGTTTTTTTGAGTAATTCCTACAAGTTACAGGAAATGTCAAAGATTCATTAAAATTCCATCGTACAAACTGCAATTAAAATTAAATTTAGACTTATGTGAAATTGATTCCTATACAGGTTTAAATATTTTTAGGAAAATTATTTCTCTAGAATCATCAGCTCTAGATATACTAAAATTTTTATTTTAAAATAATTATTGGAAAGTTATTCCAGCTCTAGCAGTTGTAGCTGCAAAAAAGATTCTTCTCAAAAATAAAAATTATCAAAACTTAGTTGATAATTATTTATGACTGACACTACTTTCAGTTATATAGGTTAAAAATGAAGTTGCTAAAAATACAAATTTGATGACCTAATGAAGTTCAGAAAAGCTGATCAGAAAAATCAAGATATAACATTAAAAGACTATTGTAAGAGTGTTATAAATGCATATCACATAATAAAGTATCATTATATATAATCTCATTATCATAAGCTATAGGACTAAACTTATTCTGCGATCTTTTTGTTATTACTCACGTATCTCTACTGTATCTATAACATTTTATAAGCAATAAATTTTTTAAACGAAAAGCTTTATATTTTTGTATTTTAACTGAACTTTTTCTTTCCTGCTTTTTGAATCAGGGGCTTTGAATTTCATTTTGTATCAAGACCCACAAATTGTGTATTCAGCCCTGTACACATAACTTCATTCATTCCCACCTATTCTTGCTATCTCACTTATTTCACTAATTTCTAGATTCTCCTCATCAAAAATTTTGGAGTTCTTAACCTGGCATGGTTACCCCTAAGATAAAATAATGATGGATCGTATTACAGAATAACTTCAAGCAATGCACATGATATTTTCAGAATCTTAATTTTTCCACCTATAAAGTTGATTGGTGGCCAGGATCTACACAAGTGTCTGTCTGTGGGCCCTTTTTATGTAACACTGCCAACTCTCCATGGGCTGCTGTTTCCTGAACATTCTCTGAGAAAGATGTATATACATAAGAGTTACTTCAGGTTTAAATTCAGCTTTAAAAAAAAAGTCAAAATGCTTCAGAATGTAGGGTAATTTGTATACTGCTCAGGTAGGGTGGGTGTTTGTTTTTGGTAGTTCCTAATAAATCAAACTTGAAAGACTATGCATTTATGAGTTTCCAACCACTAAACCATACCAAAATATTTTTTTTTCCTGTCATGAACACGTCAACTCTCAGGGAAAAAACACAAGAGAGAAAACCTTACCACTCAGTTATTTTTCTTTATAGAAGACACACATACATAACCTTCTAACTAAAAATTAGGATATGTAAATTATCTACCTACTGTAAATAATACAATCATGTAAATATGTATTTGTAAATGTATCTTGTTTAAACACTTAGGAAAATTTTGAAAGATTACAGAATTTTTAATAATCAACAAACAGTATTTACTATTCTCTCTGATTATGCAAAAGGCTTATTTTTCAGCAACAGTTTTTCTACAATAATCAATCCTCAAATATCAATAACAATGCAGAAAAGATAATGTCAACATAGTTTAAGAGTAAGAGAGCTAAATATGAAGTCATGTTTTAGTTTGGCTGGACTACTCTGATGCTAAGTCATGTGGGGCAATTTATTTTAAGGCATTTTCTTCATATATAATGTGAAGCTTAAAATAGTTCCTACCTCTTAAAATTGCTTTGAAAATTAGGCTGAAACATAAAAACATAAATGAGATAAAATTTAAAAGAATAAAAGCAGGAGGAAATTGACGTAAAACAAGGAATAGATAAAAAACCTATTGTAGCATAAAAACTTAGCAGATAAAAATCTTTAAATTACCTGCAAAAAAATAAGAAAAAATATAATATCCATGAAATATATATGGAATGCTGTTTTTAAAATATATAATGTATATTTTATTCTTTTATTGTATGTATATATACAATACATACATATATAACAAAAGAATAAAATATCTTATAATAATTTAAATAGTGAAGGCAGAAATAAAAAGAAAATGAATAGAAGAGTTTTAGATAAACCTGAAGACACCACTGGAAAAGTAAAGAAAAAGAAAAGAGAGAAAAAGAAAAATAGAAAGAATAATTAAATCAAGCATTAATCTGGGAGGTTCAGCATGCAAATAATTCAATTTTCAGAAAGAACAAATAGAGAAAATGGAGAAAAGAAGTAAAGAAAGACATAATTCAAGAAATTCCCCAGAATGCCCAAGAAGGAGATAATCTTTTCGATTCAAAGTGCCTATTGGAACAAGGAATGAAAAGAGACTCACATCAAGTCACACTATCATAATGGTTCAGAAATGTGGTCTAGTTTTCAAAAAATGTACCACCACTAACTCAAGCTACTAGATTCATCCATCAGGAAGTTACAGGATGCTTCAAGGAACAAAGAATTAGCAGGAAAAAAAAAATAAACTAAACTAAAAGTTAGCTTGAAAACAGAGGATCCAAAGAAAGAAGGCAGGGAATAGAATTCCCAAGATGGTGGTGAAATGCATTCCTAGAAAAACATCTGTGCATCTGTCCAGAGAACAGATAATCCAGACAAAAGGAGCTAGACAGAAGTCTTCAGGAGGAATCTAACAGAAAATGGATGGAACTGAGAGAATATTTGTGATACTGGAGTACTAAGTCACATTTCAGTTTTTTTTCAGGAATTTGGGATAAATTAGTAATAGGTTAATAAAAAAAAAAAGAAATGACGAAAAAGGGGGGAATTAACCCTATTAAAAGATGGGCAATAACATAATGTAATCGTTGAACATTCCATGGATAAGAAATGAACAATATTGTTATAGTCATAAATGTAAACCCTGAATGTTAATTTAACAAAAATTGTGATATGTCTTGGAAGTATAGGGTAAGGGGGTTGCAGGAAGGGGTCAGGAGTGATACAAATAAAGTAAAACTTAAATGTCAATTTAAAGTCAAAAGATAATATCAAAGTTTAAAAAAGCAAGATATAGTTGGTGTACATATACATATAATTACAGAAAAAAAATGATTTAGATGATTCAGCAGTATCCTCTGAAAAGTAGAATTTGAGAGTAGGGAGAGAGGGTAAAGGAGTCCTATTTTTCTTTATAGGACTAGTAGTGCTATTTGACTTTGTTTAAACTGTGGACATATATTATCTCGATAAAATTTTAAATTAAATTTGAAAACAAAACAGCAATGTCATACAAAACATTTAGTACAGCTGTGTCCGACTGAGTTTATCTTTTTTTTCTTAAATCTACATTGAACATCAGTCTGTGGGAGACTTATAAACCTATGGGATTTTTTCCATGCCACTCATAACATCTATGGGACACATTTCTTTTAATCCATTAGTATTTAATCAAGGAATAAAGATTTATTTAACTAACAATAAAAGAGAATTTTTATACACTGCAGATTCAATACAATGAATATTGTAATATCTTTTACATAATATATATGAATGTTTTTAAAATTCAGTGTGTATATAAATTACCAGGAAATCGTGTTCTGAAGATTCTGGTTCTGAAGGTCTGAGGTGGAGCCTGAGATCCTGCATTACAAACAAATGCTCAGATGATGTTGCTTCTGATCCCAGGACTATACTTAAATTGTCAGCACAGCTCTAAACTATTTTTCTGCTCCACATTGAAAATAATTAAAAGTTAAATATGTTCATTTCATTTCAAAAGGATTTAATAATCAAATAAATTTTGGAAAATTTAGATTAAATATTAATTTCAGGATTCCTCAGGGTTTTCAAAATGCTAATGTGGATTATCAGTCTACAAGTTAGGAAGAACATAGTTTCCTTTTTTTTTTTTTTTTTTTTTGGCCACTAACTGTTAAAGGAAAAATTATTCATGACATTTGTTAAAAGACAGTGAGGCAGACTTTAGTCAGGGGCACTGCTACAGTGGGGTTTTACCATAGGGGAGAGATATTGAGCTCCCCAAATACCATAAGGAAAAGCAGGGATTTGTAGTCACGAAGTCAGGTAAGGGGGTCAGTGGATGAAAAATTTACTAAAGAGGTAAGGGTAATTTTTTGCTTAACGACATACATAATAGGAGTCTTGCTGAAGTCAGGCCAGGGCAATTATACACCAAGGGTAGAGGATCTTCCCTAAACTGACTCATCAGGATTCTTCAAAAAACTAAAGTGGGCCAGGAACAGAGAGAAAGATCGGGGCCCAGTCAGAAAGAGGGCTCAGAGGAATTTGACTAGAGTAAGGTCAAGGAAAGAGTCTTTGTCACCACATATCCCATTAAAATAAAAAAAAAAAAATGATGCATCAGCTTTTGATGTTATTGATATATGCAAGAAACTTAAATATCTTTGCACTTTCTTCTACTTGAAGAATATATAGAAGAAAAATAAAAAGAACTTTCAGATACAATATCCTAGGTAAAAAAATAAAAGCATAAAAAATGAACTCTTTCTATAATTTAAGCCTTCAATTAACAAATACTAATGCAATACTTCCTATTTTTCAAGTGAGTTATACCTAAAGGTTACACAAAAGAAATTAAACCAGTCGTAATAACAAGAATCTTAAACATTTTTTGAAAACCCCTGGGACCTCGGCAGGCCGGAATCTTCAGTTTCAGTTTTCACTATAGCAGAAAATAAGAAAAGGATTTCCTCCCTTTGGCAAGCTTTGCCTTTCAGGAAACTATTGCCTCAGGTGGCCTGTGTCTGTTGCTGCTTTTTTCATTTCCTTGCAAGCTCTTTGACCCTAAATTGAGCCACTGGTTCCTCAACATACCCATGCATCTGAATCACTTGGAGGAAATTTAATAAAATATAAATTGCTGGGCCCCAATTTACTCCAGGATCACCAGCTACTACTTATATTTTTTAGCTCACATAAGGAACACTGGAGCAGCCAATCTGGGAGTACTCCTTGGACACTCAGTGGATTGGCATGAATTAAATTTGCTAAATATCTAAGGGTATATTGCCTCTAATGGTTTTAAAATGTGTGTGTGTGTGTGTGTATGTGGAGAGAGTATGTGAGAGACACAGAACACTAGACATTAAGATTTCACAACTGGTGACTCTAGGTCTGGGTAAGGGGTATATGTACTTTCCATACAACTATTGCCAAAGTTTTAAAATCCTTTAAAATAAAATAGTGAAGAAAATCCACAACTGCCCCCGAAAATTCACCACCAGCTGCAGCAGACCTGCTACTCTCAGTCCCCTTTAGCAACTACTCTATTTCTCTTTTCCACAGCATTTGTCATCTTCTAATAAACTATATTACTAAATAATTTACTTATTCATAATGTTCTGTGCCTGTTATCTGTCTTACCCCACTAAGACATAGACTCCAGGAGGGCAAAGATTTTTTTCTTTTTTGCTTACTGATAATTTACAAAACCTTTGATCAGAGACTGGCACAGAGAAACCACTGAGCACAAATTTTCTCATCTCCAAAATAAAAAAAAAAAAAAAGTAACTTCAAAGATATAATGTGAACATCTGCATTTACCGTCAAGACTTTTTTGTATAGCCATAACTCCTTTACCGGTTACTCAATAGTTTTAATCAATTTTAGATCGACTCATTTCTATTTGCTGAGCCTCATCATAAACAAAAGTCTACATAAAATTATGATTTTTATGTTCTAGCTCTACTTCCAATAAATATTAAAATTTAAATTATTAAAATAGTAAATATCAGAATAGTCCCTAAAATTACCTCAGATTTTCACCAGTGGTGTTGGAAGCACAGAGCTTTATGAGAACATTGAACACAGTGACTGGTTCATGACAGATACTCAGTAACATTTAAACCTAATTGAAATCCTTTTCAATATGTAGCTTTTCACTACATATAAATATATAATATCTTAGGACAATCACCAGAAAATTTTAAACTTTTAAAACTCAACGTGAAAAATGGAAAAAAAGAAAAATTGCTCAAAGAGAGAAAAGAAGGAAAAAAAGAGAAATAATAAAAAATGTAAAATAGAAAATCATTAAAATACAGCAAGCATAAATACAAATACATTCATAATAACAAAAGTATGAATGAAACATATTTTATATTAAAAGACTCTCAAATTAAAGTGCTTTGCTTTTTTAAAAAATTTTACAGTATACTGTTTACAGGGGATAAACATGACACGGAAAGGTTTAAAATAAAGAAGTACAAAAGATTTAACGATCAATGCCAGCTGATAGAAATTGATTGCCACACTACTAATATCAGACGAAGTAGAATTAAGACAGAAAACCTTAAATAGGATAGAAGGTGAAGCAAAATTAAAAATAAAAACTGTCATGACCCAATATACATCAAACAATATAACCTACAATAATATATGCAAAGCTGGTAAAACAAATTAAAAATTGACATACAACTTGAGATTTTAATACACGTCTCTGAAAATTCTGAATTCAATGAAACAAAGGGGATAAAAATCACTAATACTAAAGACAATTTGGGTAACACAATTAAATGTATATGCACTCACACATAGTTTTTACAGTCCTGTGGAATAGCAAAAATCTCAATAAATTCCACAAAGCAGAAAATAATTATGCCACATTGTTTGAACATAATGTAGGTAACATTAGAATTCTATTTACAAGTAACATTTAGTTAAAACATCAACTTTCCAATCAGATAACTCCGGGGAAAAAAAAGTAATTAAAATGGAAATGACAGATTATATATAAATGAAGATTAATGAGAGTTTTACATAAAAATCCTACAGGATATAGACAAAGAACTATTTGGAACAAATAAGGAAGCTGTATATAAACTTTACATACATCCACATACTAAAAGGGGGCAATTTGAATGTAAATTGATTATGCTTTTAAAACTCATTAGTCTAGGAAGAAAAAGGTATTTAAAAACTATTATTTTACATCCTTGGCTATTCTGAAAAGTTTAGCCATGTATATCTTCTCCAAACCTCCTTCTCACCCATCTTTCAGTCTTGTTCCTTTCTTATCCCAAGCCTTCTAGAATATCATTATCCAATACTCATGAATAAGGTGGCTTCTGGGTCCCAGATGAGTGATCACTGAGAGGCCACTAGCCATGAGTGATGCTCTTAATAACCAAATCAGCAAGGTGCATAAGCCAACTCTTTCCCCTAGCCACACCAGTACTTGCTCACTTAACTAATAAAGAAAGGAGCCCTGACGGCAGGAAAGAAGCCTGCGTATAAACTTAAAACAGAGAATCCCTCTCCATAAAGATGACATGGCTATCACTCTGCAGAGAATCAAATAGTTGGGCATTAGCAACCAACCTCAGGTTCTATTTCAGCACCAAGTACTGGGCTTCAGGGAGCAGATAGAGTTGATTAGAGTGGCATATTGAACACCTTGCACCTATGAGTAAGAGTGAATTAAACTCACTGAAGTCATGGAAATGTCATGGCCACAGAGGATTTATTCCAGGAATTCAAGAGTATTATATTATTACTCTGTTAACAAATCAGCACATACATAGGTCAATGGATTCAAATACTTCATTTTCCATACATACCCCAAATTTATCAAATAAATTCATCAGACATTTCCATTAAGTTTAATAGGTGAAAATGTAAGGAGAAAACTATTTAAAATAAAACATAATTTCTCCAAAATTTCTAAGATTTTTTTTAAAAATGGGAGAATCAACAATATTACTAAAATATTTCTGTGAATGCTAGCCTATGTAATTAAAAACAGTAAAATAAAATAGGATGTGTAAATACAATGTGGGTTATTTGAACATAAAAAGAAAATATGCATGGGAAATACAGGAAAATTAACTGAAAAAAATTAGGACACTTAGGTTAGTGTGGAAGCAAATGAAAAAAATTAAGCCAGAAAAATGTCACAGATGAAAATTAAATTTAAGAGTAAAGAATAATATTTAAGCTATAAGAATAAATATTTCTAAAATGGTGTCAATCTGTTTGAAATGTGGAAAGACATAACAAGAGAATCCTACATAAACACACAGATATATGATGTTCCTGGATGGGACTCAAAGGAGCTTCAGCCTAAGGTCCAAGAATGAGCGCTGATTATACTTAACTGTAGAACTTCAACAAAAAGATGAATAAGGGAGATAGACTAGGACATACATTTGACTGTATGTTTTAAAAATACAGAAATGTCATTACCAACAAGAAATCAAAAACAGAAAGGAAAGAAAAAGTGAAAAATAGACTAAGCTTGCTGACTTCCTGCTAAGCCACAGCTGAGAATGTAAGGAAAGTTTGTGAAGTTGGTAAATGAACTGGGGGGAATTTAAAGGAATTACTTTGTACCAGAACTGTTTCTAAATTCACTGCAAAATGCACCTTCCTTATCCATAAACGAATTTTGTAAACAGGGTATTACATTCCTGATAGTGACCATTCTGGGTACTACAGCTGTCAGTGTGACTCACGAGCTCTTACGGCTGTTACCGGCAATACCAAAGAGAAAAATTAATCTGTAAACTTTATGGAAAAGAACTGAAAGCTCATTGTGGATGCAGTTTTAATAATTATAACCAAACTCTAAGTCATAAAGTTTCTGTTACTATTATCACTAATTTCTAATTCCTCCTGGCTAGGAACTAGCGAAAATCTCCTGGAAGACTTGGAGAACTTCCCATGCCTAAACCAGCCTGACTTTCTTAGTCACCCATAATCTGATCTCTCTCTTGGAAATGTCCCATGTAATTCTCCCTGGAACGATTTAAAGCTTGTGTCAAGACTCTCATTACCTGTCGCAGGAAATTCTTGATCCTTGTTCTTGTCAGTAGCATGAAGTCTGCCATCTTGGAAGGCTCCCTGATAAAGGCCTTCACCTGTTATCAATGACCTTGAGGATGGCCTCTCTCTGTGGGCACAGGGCTCCATCATTGCAATTGAGTGCATGCTGTTTTCTGGCCACTGCCTCCTTTCACAGATTTGTTCTCACCAGGCTCTAAACTCTTCACTTTTTTTGTTGAGAAAAACAGCAAGTTCTCCCATTGGGTTGAAAAACAGGCATTAGGAGTTACAGTGACTAACATTTAGCCTTCTGCTTAACCCACCGTGCAGTACAAGAGGTTAAGAATTTGCTTTTTAACTATTTTATGTCTACTTCTGGGTGAGCTTGAGGATAATTGGTGACATTTACCCAATGTTATATAATTTTAATATAGATAGGTAACACTAATTCCCTAATGGAAAAAAAAAAACAGTGTGTTCTCCTTATTTCTTTCTATTATTGCATCACAAACCATGCATTGCTCTAATAGAAAGAACTGCATATAAGTTGAATAAAAGGAATTAAGTCACACCATCAGAGACATTATTAAATCAGTGGTTTACAAATTTTAAAGTGCATAAGAATCACCTAGGGATCTTGTTAAAATTCAAATTTTAATTCAGTATGTCTGGAGTGGGGTCTAAGATTCTGAATTTCTAATAATTTCCCCAGTGATGCTAATGCTTTCTATCTTTAGCCCATACTTTGGCTTACAAGGATTAAGTAGACTTTTAAAAAACCTCTGTGCATTATTATTAATTGTGACTGGAGAATTATGCACATGTATCCATGCACACATTCATATATACAAATATTCAAAAAAATGTTAAAGAAGCCTCTCTATAAAAAGGAACATGGTGTTTCTTAGGGATTACCTTTTTCTAGACACCCTAAAAAAGAGTATTTCTTTGCTTTTAGTAGAGGAAAAAAAAATCCTCACAAAATACCATCAGATAAGAAGTTGATGATTTTCTTATAACTCCTTATAGACTTTCTCAGACTTTATGGCAATTTTTGAAAAATCAAAGCAATCTCCTACAATAGATATCATGAGGTAGTGTCCAGTTTTACATGAAAACAACCACAACAAGAAAAGTATGCCCACAATGCCATTCACTGGAATGTACGCAAGCCTCACTAACCAAAAAAGGTGTGGTATACAAACATATGAGACATTTTAATGACGTCTGGGAAAACGTGTCCTAGTGAATGACATGCTTCGCAGATCACATGCTGATTTAATGAAAATACTTTTAACCAGTTCTATAGTAAAACAGATTTGTATCTTTTTTATACAACAGATATAAGATATTACCATCCTAACTATGATTTTAATGAATGAGGATTTAACATTTAAAGAGTTCTTTTATAAATCTTTATTGAAAAAAAAAGTTACTTTAGAATATAGTAATACAATGAAATTATCATTTGTTGAAAACCCACTAAATGCCATGCACTGTGCAAAACACTTCAAATAGCTTATTTAATACTTAGAACCTCCCTTTGAGATAGGTATTAGTAGTAGCAGTCCCATCTTGCAGATGAGGAAACCGAGTTTCGGAGAAACTATGTTTTCCAAGGTTCTACAGCTAGTAAATGGTGGAGCTGGGATCCAACCCAGGTCAGTACAATTCTAAATAATAGCTCATTAAATATGCTGTACCATTTCCAAATGTCATTCTATGTCAGTGACTCAGTTTGTTCCCCAGATCAAAAACATCAGTATTACCTGGGAACTTGTCAAAATACAAACTCGGGACTGTCTCTGACCTACTGGAATGGAAACTCTAGGAAAAGACTTCAGCAACCTGTACTTTAACATCCTCCAGGTAATTTTGATGCATATTTAAAAATGAGAACCAGTGGTGTTAAGAAGGGTCCTGCACCCAATTTCACCATGGGAGGTGACGGGGGAGAGGGAGTTTCCCCATGCCACCAAACAATTCTCCTACAATTCAACTGAATCCTGCTGCTGTCTGCTTGGAGATGGCATCAGGTTCCACAGGTCAGCGCTCAGTCCCACAAGACCGCCCCCTCCACTTCAGATGCCAGTTGCAAGTCCAGGCTGTTACCTGTGCCTCTGCCTGACTAGTTATAAATCTGAAGTTCCTAAACCCTCTCCTTGGGTTGGATTCGTTTGTTAGACCAGTTCACAGGTCTCAGGAATGATATTTACTAGATTACCAATTTAATGCAAAGGATATTAAAGGATATGAATCAACGGCTAGATGAAGAGACACATAGAAAAGGGGAAAGGATGTGGCGTTTCTGTGCCCTCTAGGAGCCCCTCTCCACCAATCTCCATGTGTTCACCTACTTCCTAGGACGTTCTCCCAACCCCATCCTTTTGGATTTTTATGAAGGCTTCATTACACAGGCATGATTGATTAAATCATTGGCCATTGGGGACTGAACTCAATGTCCAGCCGCTTTGGTGGTTGGGGGTAGAAAGCTCCAACCCTCCAATCACTGGATTGGTTCCCCTGGCAACCAGCACCTGTTTTGGGGGGGGAGGAGGTTGTTTGTTCTTTATTTTTAGGTGAGCATTCCAAAAGTCACCTCATTAACATAAGATATCTTTGTTGCTCTCATACCTTAGGAAATTCCAAAGGCTTTAGGAGCTCTGTGTCAGAAACTGGAATGAAAACCAAACATATATTTATTTTAAATCACAATATCACAGTATATATTAACATTAAGATCAGATGTTAGTTACTTGATTTTCTTTAAGTGAGGCATAATCAGAGATATACATTTGGACAAAGCAGAAAAATACCTAAATGGAATGATACTAAAGATTCTGGGAAGGTGTGCCTACCCAGAAGAATTTCTCTGGCTCAAGGTTAAACTTCTTTAGAAGAGAACAAATTATTTCATACAATTAAAATTAAGGCACAAATTTTACATTCTTACATTGTCTAGAAACTACATTCCATGTTGCTACTGTAAGTTGATATTTTTGTACTTTTTGTTTCTTACTTTTTAAGAATGAAGTTTCCTAAAGCTTCCTTTAGTTGGGTACACTTGTAACATTAGCTGTCAGTGAAAGTGTGCCTTCTGTCAGGAACAATGAAAGGTCTGAGAATTTACCCTACTTTTAGGCTAACAAACTAGCTGGCGAGTTTCAGAGTCTGTGAGAAATCACAAGACTTCTAAATCAGAGACAAAGGAATTTACTCACAGCAATAATAACAAAAGCCAGAGGATTAGCTTTTTCTTATGCAGGTTCCCCAAACCCCACTTCCCACAGGATGGTGCAGAGAGCCAGGTGATACTTGCACACACGGCGAATTGCATGACCAGGAAGACACCGAGCCTAGAGAAAACGTGAACCTTTTATAATAAGCAGTAACGTGCTTGTTCTTCACTCCAGAAGGACAGCTATGTCTACCTTTCAGAAGTGTAACAAAATCTGCTTTTGGCTCTGGAGGGAGACAATTCTCTACCTCCCAGTATTTGTTATGCAAGCATCCTTGAAAAGAGAGCCTGGATAAAAGGTTGTGAGCGCCTCTGTTTGCAAGACATGCAGAAATGCAAGAGACCCATAGGGAACTGTATTTCCACACACCTTCATTTCACAGATGTTTGGCAAGAGTGTCCCTCTCCATGAAAATGCCAATAGGATATAGCTAAAAGGTGCACAATTATAAAATATTGGATTTATTTGTAATGCTGATATTAAATTTTTAAAAGATGACATATGCTATGTACTTTAAAGTCTTTTGTAACTTGAAAGAGAACAAGTTATCTTGATTAGGAAACTTTCTAGATTGTCTGAAATAAATTCTACTTCATAAAATTTAAAGATATCATGTATACATACTTGTTATTTAATATTAAATTATAGATTGAGCTTTTTAATCCACCACTAAAATCTCAGAATTGAGTTCTTCTACTGCGTCGTGTTGCTTGGCAATGAGGCCTAGCCACACATAGAGAGGAGCCAAAGTATCAAATTGGAGGGTCCCAATAAGGGTCATTTAGAAAAGCAGCAATTATTTGCAGTGCAAGATATTAATGTTTGATATGATTAAAAGCAACACTTATTTCCCACTTTGGAATCAATTCTCTGACTTAAGTGTTCACAACTGCCTGAATCAGCAAAAAAGGAAAGAGGGGTAAGAGCTGGCTTCAGAAGCAGCCGGGGTGAATCAGTACGGCACCACTGGTATTTCTTCTTTTGTAAATAATCTCTCTTTAATTCAGGCCTGTAACCTCTGAATAACTATCTTGACCGTGTTTTAGATTTTGATATCAGATGATAATTATTGAGGGAGGAGGGTACAGCTCAGTGGTAGAGCACATGCCTAGCATGCAGAGGTCCTGGGTTCAATCCCCAGTACCTCCATTAAAAAAATAAGTGAATCGATAAATAAACCTAATTATCTCCCTTCTTCAAAAAAAAAAAAAAAGATGATGATAATTATTGTATCTGGCCCTCATTTTCTGTTCTAACTTAATTAACTTAACATGCTGAGTTGCTTTCTAAAGAAACATTTATTTACTAACAATCAGATTAACTGCAATATCTTATCACTCTTCAAATACCTCTTAGAACAAAGAGCAAATAAATTGAAAGAGTAGAAGGAAAGGAAGGAAGGAAGGTGGGAGAAAATGAACCAGAAAATAAAGAGAAAAGAATTTAAAATGATGTAAAATACATAACTAGCTCTTCAATGACTATAATAAACATTGAGAGAGATATATTAAAAGAAAAAATTTTTTGTCAAGTTGAAAACACTTGTTTGGGATTTTGATGACACTTTACTCTAGAAACAATGGTTCAAACATCAATGAACACAACAAAATTTATATTATGCACAGCAGTGCTTAAAGCTTATTAACAGAGACTTCAAATAACGTTGAGGCCTCTTAGTCTTCCTGAGAACAAGTTCTTTTTTCCCTTGACACTGTTTATCACCCAGAATTGCATTAGCACACCAAGCTTTCTTTTCTCCTGGCTCATGCTCATCTTTCAGAATTTCCCCTCTGATATTCTTTTGCTTCTCTTCATGAATTTCTAATGTTGTCTTTGGTAAATATGTCCATGTATGTGTGCAGAGTAAAACATAAATTACAGATTCTTAAGTGCCATTAATCTACAGTGTTGAATTGCTGTCAGTGTATAAGGACAAAAACTCTTCTGCTTACTTCCTTTTATAAAGCCCAAGAAAATGAGAGCTGTGTAATCTCATCACTTGCAGAAAGTACTCAACACATATTGCTGCATAATGCACTAGGGTGATAGTAACGTTAACTAAAGAGTAAAGTAAGATTTTGCTCAAGGGACCATATGAAAGAGATTCGATAAATTAACTACAGCGATGTATTTCAGTTATCTATTGCTGTGTCACAAATCACCACAAAAATATGGCTTCAAACAATAACCATTTTCTTGAGTGGTAATTCTACTGGACTAGGGGCTCGCCTGGGCAGTTCTTCTCCTGGGCTGTTCTTGCGTCACTCAAATGGATGAAGTCATCTGGTGGCACAGCTGGCCTCATAGAAGACATAGAAGGCCTCAGTCACATTCCTGACAGCTGCTGCTGGCTGGTTGGTCTTGAACACATCTACCACGAGGGCTCACCTCTACTCCCTGTGGCCTCTCAGCTTGCAGTAGGCTAGACTTCACATGACAGTAGAAACATTCCAAGAGGGCAAGGGTAGAAGCTGCAAGGTCTGTTTGGAACCAGGCTCAGACATTGCACAATGTCTCTTCTGCCACATTCAACTGGTCAAAGCAAGTCATAGATGAGCTCAGGTTCCAGAGGTGGGGAAAGAGATCCATCTTTCGACTGGAAAAGTGGTTTAAGTCACATTGCAAGGGTGCATACACAGAAGGGTAAGGAGAATTGTGGAAGAAATCATTGCAGACAATCTACCACAGAAATGATTAAAAGTTTGTTCTAATATTTATAGCATGCTTAAAAATCAGAAACAGAATAATCACACTCACGTGCAAACACACACACAATGCTCTTCCAAATTTAGGAAACTATTACTTAGAGTCACCATTTCTTTTTTATTTTATGCTCTAAGAGAAAGCACAGGCCAGTATCATCCAGACATTTTGAGTTCATCTTTAACCTCTGACACAGCTATTTGGTGACATGACATAGATATGCATAGGATGGATCACCAAACATTTTCAAAGATCAAGTTTTGAATGGAAAATTCAGAATTTTGACTAAATTTATAAAAGTACACGTCTTTGGATTGATGGATGGTTCTCTCTGATGCCAAAAGATTTTTACTTTTAAAAAATGTATGTCGAAGGGAGTTAAACAAATTTGTTCCCTCACCACCAACAAAATCCTGCCCCTGGAGTCCCCTGCCGTCCCTTCTGAAAGTAAATTGCTAAAGAGAGTGCTTTGATCATAAAATATGCTTATAAATACTTGTGGAATGAAGTCTTGACCACTGTCTTGACCTACCTCTACCACTCAGAATAACTTACACCATCCCCAGTCAAGACCAATCAGCTATTTTTAGTGAATGTACAACACACCCTTCTTCATAAAAACAACAGAAATTAGGAACTTAAAAATTCAATTCAGAAAGCATCCTGTCAATACTACTCAGCCATCAAAAAGAGTAAGATAATGCCATTTGCTGCAGCATGGATGGACCTGGAGGTTGTCATTCTAAGCGAAGTAAGCCAGAAAGAGAAAGAAAAATACCATACAATTTCATTTATATGTGAAACCTAAGAAAAAAGACACAAATGAACTTATTTACAAAATAGAAACAGAGACACAGACATAGAAAACAAACTTATGGTTACCAGGGGAGTGGGGGCTGTGGGGATAGGAAGGGATAAACTGGGAATTCGACTCTGCAGATGCTAACTACTATACAGAAAATAGATAAACAATAAGCTTCTTCTGTATAGCAGAGGGTACTATATTCAACACCTTGTAGTTACTTATAATGAAAAAGAATATGTGTATGTTTATGTATGACTGAAACATTATGCTGTATCCCAGAAACTGACACATTGTAAACTGACTATACTTCAATTAAAAAATAAAAGATTTTTTTTAATTTAAAAAAGAAAGCATCCTGTCAAGGTACATATTACTGTATTTTTACTAATTTTTTTTATTTGCGATGACTTCTTAAGAGTCTAAAGTTAAAATGTACATCCTTAAGAATGTTCACCGTGGACAATGCTAGAAATAGATAAAACAGATAATTTAAAACATTTTAGTATGAGAGCTCTTCCTTTATTTCTCCATCATTGTAGTAATTTTAGTTTGAATGTTGTTTTTTCACTCTCACCATCTGGCATCTTTTTCCCTACATCCAGGAAAAATCATCTGTTTATAAAATGTCTACTAAAATGGAAAGAAACCAAGTTCCAAATTCTATTCATTTCCTAAATATTCCTTCTCATGAAAGGAAACATACAACTTAGACCTCACCTGGTCCCAGAACATCAGAACAAGATGGAATTTGAAAACCCAGATTTCCAGTGAAGACCTGAAAAGGAGGCACAATGAAGGCAAATAGGCCTTGACACCTCCACTCACATGCAGTGACTCCAGTCCAGTGATAATATTATTTATTGAATATTAGCCTGCTCTTTGATGCCATGCTGGACACTAGGGAAATTATTAGTCCCTGACCCAGAGAATATGCTTCAACTTATGTGAGTTAATCCAGCACAGTGATAATTTGGGTACAAATTTCTCTCCTATTATGTTGTATTGTGATATTTTCCTTTGTTCATATTTTTGATAAAATGTCCATTTTTTCAGGATCTATAGGTTGAAAAATACAAATAAAAAACTAAGATATTTTTATTACTGAAAACTTTGATGGGGCTTTTCCACAAGTAAAAATTATGACTTGGAAAAATGAAGCATTTACACCCATTAATAAAATATGAGGCCCTGAAAAGATGAACAAAAATTCAGAGGCTTTCCTGAAACACTAGGGTCAATCTAAAGGAATAATAAGTTGTGGGATCATCATGGATTCTAAGTGGAAGGGTTCACTTTGTTTTGTGGAATTCTCCTCCCTTCTCTTTTTGTTGAGACTTCAACCCTGTTTCCTGTCAGAAAAGGAACCTAGACAGGTTTCCACAGGCTTCCACATTTTATGGACACCCCCGACCCCCACCCCGACTGCTATACTAGGTGCCGGAGAGAACAAGAACCTTTTTGGAGATCTTTGTGGTAAACGTTCTGGTGAAAGAGGAAGAAGGGCCACACAACAGGAAGTACAAAGACCATAAACTGAGACTCTTCTGCCCTCTCGTGACATAGAATAATTCCCTAAAATAGCCCCGGCTATTTTTTAATACAGAGTAGAAAATACCGGCCAAAGGTGGAGTTGGGGGTTGGGGTGGCGGAGCTATCCGAAATAGTCCTTGCCAACGTCTCATTAAAAAGAAAACAGTCTCCCACAGTTTGCACTTGATTTAAATTAAAACCACGGGAACACAAATACTATGTTTTTCATTTCGAGTGATTTCTCCTTAGACCCCTGTGAAGAGTACTCTTTATGCTGACACTAATGACCGCTTTGGGTCCGTATTATCTGGCAAGGTAACCAAGGAGAAGGCCCATTCAGGCAATAATTTATTAAAAGTGCTGGGCAACACCAAGGTGACTGGAAACATCTAGAGGGCCCAGCAGTCTCTGCATCTCTCCCTGACAATGATCAGCCCCCTTTCCCTTGCAGTATTATAAATACAGCAAAATAACCAGTTTCTCATAATTGGCTTCATTATGGCATTATCTACATGCAATTTAATATGTCAATAGATATATGAAAACTATATACTATTGTTTAGGTCTTTTCTTTTAATCATTGAATGCCTACTTCTCTTTTTTATCCTTAATTTTCTTTGGTTTGAATTGTGATATGCCTAGGTGTAGTTTTTTTGGTTTGTTTGGTCTTTTTTTTTTTTTGCATTTATCCTTCTTGGTGTTCTCTAAGCTTCTTGGATCTGTGGTTTGGTATCTGATATTAATTTGGGGAAATTCTCAGTCATTATTGTTTCAAATACTTCTTTTTCCTTCTTCTCTTCCTTCTCCTTCTGGGATCCCAGTTACATATATATATTACGCTTTTTGTAGTCGCCCCACAGGTTTTGGATATTTTGTTTTTCTCAGTCTGTTTTCTGGTTACCTTTCAATTTTGGAGGTTTCTTCAAGCTCAGAGTTTCTTCCCTCAGTTATGTCCAGCTTACGAGTAATAAGCCCATCAAAGGTATCCTTCATTTCTGTTAGTGTTCTTGATGTCTAGCGTTTCATTGTGGTTCTTTCTTAGAATTTTTATCTCTCTGCTTACATTGCCCGTCTGCATGCTGTTACTTTCTCCATTAGAGCCCTTAGAATATTAATCATAGTTGTTTTAAATTCCTAGCCTTAAAATTCCAACATCTCTGCCATATTAGCATCTGGTTTCAATACTTCCTTTGTCTCTTAAAACTGCCTTTTTTGCGTTTTAGTACGTCTTGTCCTATTTTCTCCAGAGCTGGACATGATGCACTAGAAAGAGGCACTGCTGCCGTCAGTGACGTGGCGGGAGGTGCTGCCGTCAGTGACGTGGCGGGAGGCGTGGGCAGTGACCTGCTGTAGTGCTGTGATCAGGTATCAGTTCCGCAGTGTCTGTGTCTCTGGACTACAGACCTCACAAGCGCTTCTTAGTTTTTTTATTGCCCCCTTGGTGGGACAAGATGCGTCAAGTGGCTGGAGTCGAGTTTTTCCTTTCCCCAGGTCCTGATAAAACCCCAGCACTTTAGGCTTTGGTTAAGTAGCTTCTCCTGAGGGCAGACCTTGCTAAGAACAGAATGCTCAGGCATGTTTCAGAACGGTTCCTCTTCCCCTCCCTTTGCCAGAAGCACGAGGGGATTTGTTTTGTTTTTGTTTTTGTTCTTTTTAGTATATTCACTGTGAGGGCCCAGGTCCTGGTAGAGCTCCTGGAGATAAAAGTCATACAAATGTGAGGGGGCTCTTTCTGACAGGGTCCCCTGAAGCTTTTAACTTTCAGACTGGTCCACACTGAGCCTTCAGCAATTCAATTACAGTTCAGGTTTTCCTAGTCCTAGACTGGTTCCCACTGATGTTTCTACTTGTGGGTTTCTGCTCCAGGGGGTTTTGACTTTCTTTTATTTGCCTGTCAGTCTCCAGTTTTGAAGGCAGTGGTCTGTCCTGTGACCTCATTTCCCTCACAGATCTAGGAAGAGCTGTTGATTTTCCAGTTCATTCAGCTTTTAACTTGTTAGGACAGAGTGGAAACTGCCAAGCTTCTTATATACCAAACTAGCCTACTACTCTCTACTAAGAAATTTACATACTTTATCTCATCGAACCTTCACAACACTCTGTTAAGAAGTGTCATTAGCCCCATATCTCAAGGTGAGAAAACCAAAGCATTCAACAGTTAATTATCTTGACCAGTATATCCCAGGCAGTACCCAGGGATCAAACCCAGGAATGTCTATCACCAAAGCCGCTGCACCCCATCTCTGCACCCATCCCCACTTTTCTGCTGTTCTACCCTGTGCTGTCTTCTGATTTATTTCTGAAAGTAGTCCATGACTCAAGTTTTGGAATCAGAAAACCTTAGAATAATACAGAGCTATCTACAGCTTTAGGACTCATTGAAGTCATTTAAGCCCCAATTTTCTTATATATAAAATGAGAGAAGTAATCATCATGGAGAGGCATTATAAGATGAAAGGGAACTTACAGAGACAGAGATCCTGACACACCCACTAAATGAATTCCTGTATCTATGTATCTGTAATTAGATCTACACACTTGTGTGTGTACTCAGCACTGAATGTGTGTATGTTAGCCAGTCTACATTAAACACTGCCTATTTACCCCTAATCCATATTGTTTCAAACCAGACCACTCACCTCTATCCTTCAGGCTCTTCTTCAGTGCAAGTGGTTCTGCTCTTACCTACTATAAGTCCCTGTCCTACCGAGTTCCACGGCTTTAGGTGAAAAGAATATCTTCTAGACTGAGTGTTAACTAGAAGACCATTCTTTATTTAACAAAAATACAGTTGCTGATTGTCTCTAAAAGCCAAAATAGCACCTCACTGCCACTGTCCAACTCACAGCTGCAGAGAATCACACTATTACTAGTAATAATACTGTCTTCTGGTAACTGCTGCCACTTACTACTGACACACAGAATGCTCCACACTGAACCTTATTTCACTTAATTTACCCAGGCCGCTTATTAACTAGTAGAGATTTTGCTATATAATCATTCCATGGCCATTTATGCTTGAGCTGTAGCAGAAAATTCAAGAGGAGGGGTAGAAAACAGTGAACACTTTTATTCTCATTAAAGAATCTTGGCTCTGAAGTTTTAAGTAAGGGACTTCTGCATCTAGCTTTTGGTGAATGACATTCTCCATGAGGCCCTCCTTTTCCAAGATACCAGATCCCAGCTACATTAGAACAAGCACCTGTGGATTCTGGTTCCTGAAAAGGAACCTAATTGTGAAACATGGAACCTTTCTGACAACCACCCATGAGAGCTGTCCCCAACTGGCCTTGAAGACTGCATCCTTATTGGTTTTCTTTTTAGCTCACTGATATTTCAAAAAGGGACTTGGGTGTTCTTTTCCTTCCCACCTGGCCACCAGGCCTGTGATTATACCTCACATGTCTGAGTGACAAACCTGATTATGTGTCATCATGATATGTCTCATTCCCTTTTGGAGGCTGCCTGTTTCGAAAATCGTTAGACTTTTAGTATAGGTATTTGCTAAGTTATCATCTTCCTTTCCACAAGACTGTGAGACTGTTGGATTTATCATCCCTAATATGTCTTGGTTAATTCAAACTGAACTGCACTGTTCATACTTGATTATTATTAAAGTCATATTTTTGAGTGAAGGGCTAGCCCCTGGTTTAAAAGAGAAATGCATTTCCTGAAAGGGTGATACAATAAATAATTAGCTCTTCCAAACTAGTTTGAATTTGCTCATCAGATTAAACAGAGCCATTGATGGGGAGAAGGAGGGAAAAGGAAGAGAAAGCTACAGAGTATGCTAAGGAAAGATCAAAATGAGGAGTTAAAATATTGGACCTTTGGATACAATGGATTGAAGATGTCAAAATAAAGGGAAGCACTAATACAACATCCACAAGAATAATTCCAAGTATTTTAAAATTTTGCCTAAGGCTAACGCTGAAAGACCAAAACATATCTCAGAAAGGTTGTCAGCGGTAAAGGAATATACACCTAATGGAAGCAAGTAAAAGGAGGCGTGCTAAGCTTCATTTGAGGGATATTTTCTTCCTCTAATGTTTGTGGAAATATCAAATACATGCTAATTTTTTTTCTAATGTCTTTCTAACTATGTCTCCACTTCCTGTTTAGGAGTTTTACAGATTTTAATCTATAATGCACAGTTATGATGTCAGTACAATTCAAAGGAGAGGCAGAAGAGCTATCTTGCTCTTGTTAAGTTACTACCTCTAAGCAATTAGAGAAAATGGAAAAGGAAAGTATTAATCCACACCTTAAAGGTAAAGAGGTTAAAACAAGTTCAACTTCTGACAATATTATGGTGTTTGTGGTTGTACAGCCTGTTGCTTTCAGATCTAAATACTGGGAGAGCACAGAAGGAAGGTATATTTCAGGATCAGAGGACTGTTAGGGGATCCTTTGGCTCCTCTGTGTTTACACTAACCTCAAATTAAATATCAGCACATTCTGTCACATTAATTTAAATCTTTGCTCAATTTATTTTGCTAAGAGGAATAGACAACTTGTTCTCAAGGTAAATCAGTGATGAAGAAAACAGAAAAAATCATAGACCTACTGATTCCCTAGACTGATTCCCTACTGATTTGGAGACAAACTTCAAATTTTAAAAAATTATCTTGAGCCATCTTAGAAATCATCATCACTCTCACATTTGGTAATCAGAAGCAGTATTAATGGCACTGCTGGAAATTTCCTGACCCCTAAATTTAAAAATGTGTTAATTTATTCAAAAGTTATTTATCTGTGACTGTAGTAGACCTGGAACTCTTACAAGTCCTGAGGATGCAGCAATGAACAAGAAAATCTATATGCAAGGCATTTTCTAGTGGGGTGAATTATATGTGTTTGTATGTGTGCACACATGCATATGTATAGGAGTTATAGAACTTGGACTGTAAATAAATAGACAAACAAATAAGGAAAATACAAAATTGTGGAAAGTACTGAGGAGAGAATGACTGAGTCTCCGGTCAAGATTTGATGGACAGGAAACCTGAGTGATATTCCAACTGAGATCTAAATAACAAAAGGAGACAATGAAGCAGAGGGGATTAAGAGGAATGGTTGGCACATGGGCTTCTGGGTGGAAATTAGGGAGTAATATCCAGTGTAGCTTATTGTGGTAGGTGAGAGAAAGAGCTGTACTAGAAATATGAGTTGGCCAAGGGTTAAGTCATGTAGAATTTTGTAGCCAAGATAAGAAATTTGGATTCATTCTAATTGTGTTGGGAAGTTGGGAAGGGTTTTAAGTAAAGTCTAACATGATTTGAATTACAATTTTAAAACATCCTATTCGCTTCTGGGTGAATTGTTAGCTGAAGTACAACAAATATTTTGGGAAACATGTATTGTTGCTTCTTCAAAGTGGTCATTCTCTTTTGTTCATTTTCAAATATCTGAGTGCCAATTTGGGACAAACACTGTAGTCTTTGCTAGACAGGCAATGTGAGCTAATGTGGGTCCTTATTCTCATGGAGTTCACTCTCTGAGAAGGGACATAGAAATTAATTAATCACACTAAGGATATATAAATACCATCTGCAAAATGTTCTGAAGAAAAGGGAAAGGATTATATCTTAACATGTACCAAAGGATCCAAATCTGACTGGGAAGTCACAGAAAACTTTACATTAGCTGTGATCAAAAGAATGAGTAGGAGTAAACTGATTTTTACCCTAAGTACAATGAAGGCTTTAAGCAGGATGACATGATTCAGTGTGGGTTTTAAAGTGATCATTCACTCTGGCTTCAGCTGAAGAATAGATTGGAGGGAGAACAAAATAAATGCAGAGGGACAAGTTAGGGGGATCTCCTAAGAGATAATGGTGGCTAAGAACAGAGTGAAGGTATCAATGAAGAGAAAAACAAATTCCGTAGATATTGAGATGACAAAAGTGAGTGATCTTGATAACAGATCAGGTAGGAGGAGTGAGGATACAGAAGGCAACAAACAGCCTGGGCTAGTGAATAAATGATGACGACATTTACTGCAAGAACAGATAGAGAAAGAGGATCAGGTTTGAAGAGAAAGACCATGAATCTGGTCATACACATCACAAATTTGTGATATCTTCAAACTATCCAAGTGATATGTCAAGTCAGTCATTGGATATACTGACAGAGCAGAGCAGAGCTATGGGCTAAAGAAATAAATCTGGACATCCCCATGGTGACAAGAACTGTGGATGTGTTGAAATTTCCTAGTGAAAGACTATTTTAGCCTATTTCTGAGCTTTAAGGAACTCCAGAATTTGATGACCCAGTAGGAAAGGAACTGCTGGCAGAGGAAATCTGAAAGGCAGCGCCAGACAGGTAGCATTTGAAGAACGTCCAATTAGGTCAAATGATTATGAAGAACTAGGGAGGGTATGGGAGTTTTCTCTATGTACAAGCTAATAAGTTAGTCTGTTACTGCTTTATAAGTGCCGGCAGAAGACCCAATACTCCTGAGCTAGAGACAAAGGACTTTATTATTCACAGTAAATACAGTGGCAGGATGCTCTTGCTGGTTCCCCATGTGTCCTAAGTCCTGTGGAGTGATGTGAAGTGCCCATGGTGGATGTTTGCAGATGCAGTGGGTTGCCCTACAGGAGAGGAACACTGAGCATGGAAGATTAACCACTTTTATGGTAAGGTGGAAATAAGCATGCTCATTATCTGGAGGAAAGTGTTACCTTATTCCTCAGGGTTGCTTGCTGGAAATGCACCTGGAGAAATGGCAGAGAATAGTCAGGAAATTTGTTTGTTTGGCACAGCCAAGAAGAACATATAAGGAGGTTTAGGGCCTATTGGAGATTGCATCTTCCAATAATGATCATGTAAAGACAAATGAATCGAGGGCAGGGGAGAAAAAAATCTCAAATGGATTTAGCAAAATGGAGATCATCTTTAACCTTACTAGGAGCTGTTTCATTGGTGTGCTGTAATGTGAAAACAGACTGGGGTGAATGTGGGGTGTGGAAATGAAGATCACAAACACAGAAGAGTCTTTTTTAAAAGAAGTTTAAATATAGCAAGATAAAAATAAAAATGGTAGCTTGAGGTAGTATATTAAAATGAGGGAAAAAGTAGGGGGGAGGGTATAGCCCAAGTGGCAGAGCTAATGCTTAGGATGCATGAGGTCCTGGGTTCAATCCCCACTACATCTTCTAAGAATAAATAAATACTAAATAATCCTAGTTACCTCCCCCATCAATAAGTTAATTAAATAAATAAACTGTAAAATAAAATAAAATAAAATAAAATAAAATAAAATAAAATAAAATAAAATAAAGAAGTTTTTGTTATAGGTCTGGTCTTGAGAATGTGGAAATACTGATAGAAACGGACAAGTGAAATGTCCTATGGACATGAGAGTATAATTCACCACTAGGTTTACATTAATCCTGTTTAGAACATTGAACTGAGCCCTCTCCCAAAATATACCGAAGTCCTAGCCCTCAGTATTTCTGAATGTGACCTTATAAGGGTTTTGTAGATGACCAAGTTAAGGTGAAGTCATTAGGGTGGGCATAATCCAGTACGACTATGCCCCTTTAAAAAGGGGAACTTTGGGCACAGAAACAGACATGCATAAAGGGAAGATGTCATCTTCAAGCTAAAGATCCCTGGTGGCCACCAGTTCAGAGAGAGGCATAAAACAAATTCTCCCACACAACCCTCAGAAGGAACTAACTCCACCTTTATCTTGATTTCAGATTTCTAGCCCCCAGAACTGTGAGAATAAATTTCTGTTGGTTATGCCCCACCTAGTTTGTGGTACTCTGATACTGCAGCCCTAGTAAGCTAATACAAGCATCATTTCCAGAAAGACTGAATTCTGATTGTAAGAAATGAAAAGCAAAGATTAAAGCCTTTTGAACACTTTATTTCACTGCATTTCAGCAGGACAATGGTCATGGCATAGTCTTTTTCAGGAGCCTATCATGTTAAGAGCACTACTAAAATGATCATTCTTGGTGAAATTTCAAAAAAAAGGAAGTAAGGGAAGAGGGAACAAAAGCTCCTGTGACAATGTTGCCTTAACAAAATGAGAATTCAATGTAAGTTAGCTTACTTAACGAATATTCGATTATCAAATACTTTGCAATTTGTTAATATAATTTTTCAGAATAAAATGGGGAATATAATTTAAGTCTACATGGAAAATAATTGGGATTATTGAGGAAGTGGCTTTCTGAAATGGTCTAAGTCAGTCTGCAGGAACAGGAAGCTTAAGCAATGACTCCCCCAGACTTTAAAAAAAAAAATCACTTAACCACTATAGTTTTATATTTCCTCATCTGTAACTAAAGAATTATACTAGATCACCTCTCAGAATGATTATGGGAATTACTTCAAAAACATATGTTTTTCATATAAGTGCCTTTTCTTGCACAAATTAAATACGTAACTGAGGCTGAAACCATTCCTGATTACCTACCAGTAACCTTTGTTCTTACACAAGATTTATTTGCTTTTGACACAGATGTCAAACTTATCCTTAATTCACGTTTTTTCTTATTCCAGTTTCCCTTAGGATGCCTTTCTGGGGTTTGTTCCGGACTTCATCTGGGGAGCTCTTTAATTCTCTCAAAGAGATTGCTCATTCATTCACAGGAGTCCAGCTAAAGCGAGTTCAAGGAAGTACACATCTGCCCCTGCAGCTGGACCAGGGCTCTCCAGTGGGCTGACTATGGTCAGTCATCTGCAAGTTTAATATAGATAAGTTTCGGCAGTCCCTAGCTCTGAAAAGTTTTCTCTATCTTATAATTATTCTTTTCATTATTTCTTTGAAGAAGGGAAAATACCTCATACTTCTGGCTAAACAATCTTAGGGACATTCCCACTTAGCTCTCCAAATGCCCCCAGATGCCACGTGAGTTTCCACGTGCAGCAGAACTGAAACATAAGTTAATGACTCTGACCACAGGATCAGAGAACTATTCCAGCAAAATCAAAAGTGAAGAGAATGCTCATGGACAACCCACAGGAACACATATCCCTTTGAGTAAACAGAGAAGAAAAATTGGTCCAAGTTGTTGAAGACATATAAGATTATTGCCCAGCTCCTCAGAATGTACACCTCTGTGATGAAAACAAAACCAAACACCCATGGGAAATTTCACAATTAGCTATCTCATTTCCCTAGCTCTTTAAAAAAACATTCCAGGGTGGGCAGGGAAGGCTACACCCTCATTGTGCGGGTCAATGCTTATGAAATCAAAAATGGTTCAATCATCTGAAAAAAATCTTCATACAAAGAGCAAATAGTAGGCATACCAGCCTGGCCTAGCACATTGGCTGTGTGCACAGTGTAACTTCAAAACAGCCTCTGGTCATAATAGTGCTAGAAATATGTTGCGGTGTTTTCAAGACAAATAAAACATGAAAAGTCCATTTATTTATAAAAATAAACCCATCTTAACTTTTCATTTATACAAGTATGCTTTTGTACAATGGCTTGCTCTTCAAAAAAAAAATATAGCTTACATTTAAGAATACTGCAATATCAAGGTCTTAAGTTCCTAAGAGTTAGTTTTATCTTTATTATTATTAGCCTTATTATTATTATTATTAAAAAGCTATTTGATGTGTTAGTCACCAGGGATGTAATTACATACATACACACACTTCAGTATAATTTTAAAGTCCATATTAACTTGTTTTAATTACATGCATTTGGGTATAACTAAAATTCTAGAAACTAATCTAAATATTTTCCCCTATACAATAGTAGCCAGGCTTTGGGGATAGAGAGAGAGGAGAGTGATAAACTATATTAAAAATAATTTAAATGTTTCGGGAAAAGGTCTCAGTTCAGTAGCCTAGTGTTCACATTCAATGCTTTTTCTTAAATTTACTTCTCTCTATATTAAATTCAGATAATAAAGTACTATGTCCCTTATCAGTATTTTCCAGTAGCTGAGCCCATTTTCAAGAGAAAAACATACTATTAAAATTATACAGGGTATTTGTTATATTTATTAAAAGAGACGGTTACTTAATTCTTTTTAAATGCTTGAATTTTATTATTTAATTGTACTTATTTGTGCTTGAACATTCAGTTTTAAGTATATTGGAAGAATATTTATAATACAATTCTGTTGTAAATATTTTGAAATATAACTGAGGAATACCCCAGAGCTCCTTTGACATAATTAAGAATATAGCATATCATCCTATTTATTACTTTTTTCTGGGTCATGATCTGCCTCTCACATTGTCCTCATTGACAGCTAGATCAAAAATAAGGAATGGGAGCCATTAAAATCTAATATACACTTTCTTAAGCTTCCCATATGAAAAGGAATCAGACATGACTACCCTCAAATGGCATCACAAATAAATTTCCTTTGCAATGATTCAACAATCAGTTGAAAATGAAAAACCATTTAAGAAGATAAAGAAGCCGCAGCAGATTTGAATATCATCCAAACAACAGGGGAACTAAAACTGTGGAAAAGGAACAACACCACCACCAACAAAACAAACCTAAGGAAATTGTCATGGGAGAAAAACATTGGGCAAATGTATAAAGCTTGGGAAATGTCACCTGAGTCAGGAAAATCTGTATGTCAGAATATGTATGAAGTTTTGGGTATTTCAGATAAATTTCCAGGGACGAAGCTTCCATGAGAAGTCACAGTGTAATGAGCCTATGATGACGGTTAAGCAAAATTGTCATTTCTCCCTTTTAACAAAGTACAGATTTATCATTGATTCTATTTTAGATTTTTACACACAAAAAAATGCTACTTTGGGATTTTTGGACAATGTCTCGTATCCACACAAGAACTGAAATTACTAAGATTATAATATTGTTCTTTCTAACTAGCCAGAATTGTGGATTCCAGCTCAACAGCTTCCCTTCAATATACTTACATTCATATTCATCACATACATTCCAGCCACACTGTTAGGACTCAAAATACCCTTAAAATATCTTCCAAGTCTGTAACATAGCCTTCTGAATACTCTGAGTAGTGATAAAGTTCCTTTTGAAGACATGCTTGATCTTTTGAAACAACAATACAAACACAATTTGTAGTTTAAAACTATTATCCTCAAAATAACTTTAAAAATATTCATTAATAGTTCCTCACTATTTCTCCTTCATTTCCTTTCTCATCTTTCCCTTTCCCCTTTCAAATACTTAACCAGATGTTCTCAAACCTGGCTACAATAGAGTTTTTTTTTTAAAAAATACTCTTGTCTGCAATGTATCTCTGGGAGTGGGGCTCACACACCAGTATTTTTCAAAAGTTCCCACAGAGGATTCTTTGGTGTAGCCAATGCTGAGAAAAATGGATTTGGGCAATCTTATACTTATCATCTCAAGAAGGTGATATGATAGAACTGGGGGGAAAAAATCTTGAGTCTCTTTCTAGCTTTGTGCTTCAGGAGTCCATATCCTTAAGGAAAAGTTTGGAGGATTAAAGAGGCAACTCTTGCCCTTGGATTGCAAAACAGTAGGAGAGATGAAAGGGGTCCAGGAAGAGAGGGCTAAGACAAAAGAGGACAAGGCAGATATGTCGCAGTCAAAGGACAATGTGAGGAGGATTGAGTCAACGTTAGGCGACTCTATACTTACTTAAGTCAGCCTAGATAAAGGATCCCAGCTCCTCCGCATAAGTGAATCCCTTAATCACACACACCAGGGCTTACGTCAGCTGTTTCGTCCCACCACGCCCATTGGCAACTTCCCTTTTGTAGGCCCCACGCTTTCGTTGGATAAGGCCCGTCTACAACTTAAGTGTTTGGGTCTGTCCTTTCTTTTTCAAACTAAACCTTGCAGCTCCCACTTGTAAACCTCAGAGAATAAACTAGATAAGTCTTTTCCTACAGAATTACATATGCCCAAATTTCAAAAGGAGGAGACAGGAAACAGAAGAAAATTTCAATTTGAGAACATGTTAGCTTTTTCTGTTTCTTTCTGTCTTTAAAATGTATGGGCAATGAAATGCCTGGTAATTATTTAGTGTTTGCATTACAATAGATTATCTCATTTTGTAGATGAGAAATATAGACAGCATAATCAGGAATCATCCTCAGTCACAAAACAAAACAAGCCCTGAACCTCTTCTTTAGCCTATGAAATCTCTCCCATTTGGGAACTGAATTTGATACCATCTGGCTCCAAAACCAGAGCCTGCAATTTCAGGCAGTACTTGGAGGAAACAGCTGCATACAGATCACTCTGAAACCCTCATAAAAATATATGGTACCATCATTTTTTTCTTTTTAAAAATGTTTTATGGGATTCCCCCATAGTATCTTTTGCTAGTCTTGCTGTAAAAATAATGTTTATGATGATTGAATATACTTTCAGTAGATAGCTTCTGTGGCTATCAAATGACGGTTTTTCTTCTTCATTTAATCACCTAGGAGGAAAGAAATGATGGAAAACAGATTTCACTGCCTTAAACAATATTTGTTAAAGAAAGACTTTTGCCCTGGAGCATCTTACTCAGAAAGTAATTTCCTGGTCACTGCTTTGGAGCCATTGCCTTATTATTCAGGGTTTTCTTTTTTCAGCATGAATCAGCTCTTTTGTTTTTTGTTTTTTGTTTTTTTGTCTGGCCCTAAAATGACATCACAGTCTTTTAACATCATGGTTAGTGAATAACATTCCCGATGTGTCTGGCTCAGATATTCCTGTGTTGGTGATGTTATGAGTATCTCATTTGTATTCTTAAGAGTCCAGTGACCTTTGAGTAAACCGTGGATTCATGTGGATCCATGTGAAACAACTGAATTACCTAGCTTTTGAAATAAACTCTGTCCTGAGCAGTCTTAGAAACGTGTTACCCAGAATTAAAATGTGATATATCTCTGAATTTACTGTATTAAATGAATTAACACTAAAACTTAAATAATCCATTTTTCAGTAAATTTAATATATAAGGTTTCATGCAGATTTCAGATAGATCTTCTTGTAAGCTCTGGTAATAATATTAACAATGACAATAATAAAACTACAAGTATTTTGTGATTTTATACAAAGTAGATTAAATATCATCACTGAATGATAAAAATTGAGTAACACAAAAATATTTCCAAGCGGAAACCAAATGTTAGGTAGTTAGATAAGTGGGGGCTCCGGGCAGATAGGTGGAGGGGAGGCAGGATGGTCCAAAAGATGGTGTTATGCCCGCCTCCTGCCTAAAGGGGCTTTACTTCTTCTAAACGAGTGTCAGCAGGAAGCAGGTTAAAACCCGACAACTACGAGGTAGTGGAAAGGACTTAACCAGACATGATCCAGTGCTCATTGTATTATAATTAACATTGCAGTTTAGGCCCCCCTTGGGTTTTTCTGTGTACACCATGGGTAAGGACATGCACAAAGGGACTGAACATGACTAAGCATTCCAGGGACAAGAGCTGTCCATCAAGAAACCATCGCTAAGCGAGGGAATAAGAGAAAAGGGAGACAAAAACCACCGCTTTTCCTCCTCTGGATCAGCCCACCTCCCATCCTTGGAGGTGTACTTTTTCTTTTTTTAAATAAATCTTTTAAAATCTTTCACTATACAACGCACCGTCACCTGACTGTAAACTTGTCTTTCGGGTAAGACAAGAACCAGGGTCTTTACCTTTTGGGGTAACACAAACACTAGTTCAATGAAAGATAAAACACGTTATAGTTTTCTGAGAACTAACCCAGCCTTGTAAAGAACGCTGCTAATATGGAATGGTATTTAAATTAAAAATATATATATATCACTAATAAATCCAATCTTTGCAATGCTAATATTTTGACTATTTTGTATATCAACACTATTCTTCTGTATCAACTGCTCTAAATTCCCAGGATGAGTTACAATTCTGCCTTAAAAAAAAAAACACAAGAAAATTACTTTTAGAGTAATCTTTGTGGACCACCTGGTTGAGGAGAAACTTCATAATGATTTTATGGACTAGATGATTCTCTGCTACCCAGCTACAAAAATTAGGTCTTTATCTTTGACTAATTTCTTTCTCACTAAAATATATGGGTTTACTTTTGCTCTTTATGAGTTTGTCAAAAATCATAATAAAATCCTGCCAATTGCTGCAATTTGAGAACATTTATTACTTTCAGGAATACTTGTAACAATACAGTAATAAGTAAGGCAGAGTTGGATCCATGGTTGTTACAGCCTCTGAAGGATGCAAAGATTCTACCCAGCAGCTCTTTTTTTTTTTTTTTTTTGCCATTGCTGCATCATTTAAGTCTGAACATTTTGCCTTCAGGATATAGCAGAGTTCTCTATGGTTCTCTGTAGTGATGACCCTTGCAGCTTTTACCAGTTGTATGGCTTCTACAAAATAACTAGATTGTACTAAATAGAGTCCCCTGTCATACAGTCATCGGTCTGATATATTTGCTCCTCCAATCTCTAGCCAGTGAAGAAAGGTGAAAAGGTCATCTATGCACTGGTCTTCAGGGAGTAAGGAAAGTCGAGAATTAGCCACTGCTATTTACAATATTGATTGGGAGATGGACCTGGAAAGGAAGGAGTTAGAATTAACAGGAAACAGAGTTTAAGGGAAAATAGATGCTTATTCTTTATATTTTCTGATAAAGATAAAGAAGAAAGACAGGTCCATTTCCCAAATTCCAAAGGCATAATCTTTAATGAGGCAAAGGACAGAGTATTTGTGTCTTTGCAGTTTTCTTTCTTTTTCAAAATTTTTATACCATAGCATTTTGCATAAGTGCCCAGAATATATGTGTTTTGTGTTTGTATATATGTATGTGTGTGTTTAAAATAGATATGCTTGACAGATTATTATACTGATCAACTATTACCACTTAAAAAAATTATTTATTAGTCAAGTTACAGACAAATATTTTGATACAAAACAAAACAGACTTTAGGAGCCTGCTGTGTTTATACAATACAATCCGCATTATCTTATTTAGTTCCAAAACAATTATTTGTGAGGGCAACACAATCCCAATTAATCTGTTCCCAAGTCAATGTTCCAGTGTCCAAAGAATACTTTGGGGAAGAGAGTATTTTCTTAAAAATGTGTTTTCAAGCTGTACTTAAGAATGATGACTGTGTTATGGTTTTTTATGTTTCAAGATTAAACAGTACCTACTAAAAATAAAGGTGTGAATAAAGGCTAGCCTTTAAAAGAATACACAGCTCATGTTGAAAGCAGTCTGGAGTTGATACACTGACACAATATCACCAATACTGATAATGACAAGTACACTATGAAACACACACATGAGCTCTATTTTCCATTTCCACACTAACATGTGACTTCTTATATAAAATTCGATCCTCTAAGGCTATCAACAAATGATATATAACACCAGTAAAGAATTCTTACTAAGATTAATGTTCATAAAACTCAAAACATTATTCTGTAGTTAAAACAAGAAACTGTAAACTACTAAAAACAAACTCCAATTTTGTAACACTCCTGTATATATAAACAGTTAAGGATGACTGGCCTCCGTAAGCTTGCATTTTTCTTTAACATTCTATGTTTGCCCAGATCGCAGGCAATAGTGTATCCAAATTATCAGCCAGTGTTGCTAGAGGGCCCACTGGCTGCGTGTTTGGATGTTTTTGAAGTAAATATAGAATGGAGTTTAATAAAGTTCCTACAGGAAAGAGCATTTTAAATTAGAAATTAGGTAATGAATGATCTTATAGCCCACTTTAATTGTCTTAGAGACGTTATAAAAAGTCATGTATATTTGTAAACATTTTCTAATTTTCCTTTGTTATATTTTATCCTCATAAAACTCTGTAAGGTAGGCCAGGCAGAGAGCGTTATCCCTAATGCACATATGAGCAGATTGAGGTTTACAGAGGTTTGATGATTTGCTTAAGGTCTCCAGATTTTTCAGTGTTGTACTCAGAATTTGAACCTAGGTCATAATAATGTAACAGCATCAACTTGCAAAAAACATAACAGGATAACAGTTACTACCACACCCCTCTGCCCATCATCCCAAGACTGTGATTGCAAATATACATCCTCTTAGGTACAATCTGGGATGAAATGACCCAGATTTACTGCCCTGAGAAAATATCTCAATGTGTAACTAAGAGCCTATCATGACTCAGAAATTCAATCAGGTACCCTCAAAACGCCAGTGGCTTAACAAACAATCATAATACCAAGAAGTACGCAGATACCATAAAAAGACAAGGGGAATTACTGAAATAATTTTGGTGTGAGCTTTCATGACTTTTCGCCCCTCTTCCCAAACTTGTATTTCTACATTCAAAAACCACTAGACACCTGACCACCTCACAGAAACTGCTATGCAGAAAGAATTGTCCTGAACACCCAGAATAAGCTTCATCAGCCAAAGAAAAAAGGTTTATGATGGAAACAGCCTCTTCTGCCTGACAAAACTAGAAGCGTCCAATCGCTGGTGTTTTCCACGATGCGAAAGAAAGATGAGAACAAAGAATAAGAAAGGTTGTGAGTCCTTTGTGAGAGGGATGAAAATTATAAAAACATATCTAAGTATCCTCTAGCATCCCCCAGTCCTGGCCTCATAATCAAAGCCAAACAGTTACTATTACATCTGGGTCAAATCACCTACACCTGCCTCCACGCCTTCCTCTCTCACCATCATCTCTGACTACAATGTCTTCATGGTCATCTTTAGGGATAAAAAATATTCCGCAGATATGCCACCAACCCTTCACCTCATGCCCATGGCAGACATAGTGGAATTCATTCCTCTTTCTAAATTCTTACCTAGGCTGATGAAACAGCATGAAAAATGCTGGAAATTTTCCATCTTTATATATACCATCTTGAGAATAATAGGAAGAAATTTGGTCGTTTTTCCCAACCCCTTTGTGTACTTCTTCCCATAACAAAGAAATGGCTTAGTGAGGCTGTGTGGAAGGGCACTGCTCATGCGTGGCCAGGCCTGTGGACTCTTGCCCTCCCTCTGGAATTCACTGCTTGTGAAGGGAACACACTCTTTCCCTGTTCTTGCCCTGTTTACCAGATTGAAAGTAGAAGTCTTTGTCTGCTCTTGTTTCTCTGAATTTCTTTATCCCATCTCAATTGGTTGTGAAGTATCCTGAGGCTCTACAAGCAACTGGCTAGAAAAGGATCTGTTCTGTCCACTCACATCTCTCTACAGGCAAGTCTCAAGGTTTATTTTTTAAGAGAAAAATCATAGTGTTGCTGGAGAACAGGTTCTTGCCTCGCATAGGAAAAACTTCAAAAGTGGGGCATGGGAAAGCAAGTTTACTTAGGGAGATACACACTCTCTAGGCAGAGTGGGGTCCGTCTCACTCAAAAGAGAAAGTGACTTAGGAGATAACACACTCCACAGGCAGAACGCGGGCCATCTCAAAAGGCAAGAGGGAGAGAGACCGAGAGGTGTGGGGGTGTTTAGTTTAAAGTAAGAGTGGATACGCACTCCAGAGACAGAGTGCGAGCTGTCTTAGAAGCAAGAGACAGAAAGACCACAAGGTGCAAGAGTTGTTAGTTTTTATGGGCTCGGTAATTTCATATGCTAACAAGCAGGAGGATTATTCTAACTATGTTGGGGAAGGGGCGGGGATTTCCAGGAATTGGGCTCCCACCCACTTTTTGGAACTTTTAATGGTCAGCCTAGGAATTGTCACAGCACCTGTGGGTGTGCCATGAAACTCAAGGTCTACTGGAAGTCGAATCTTCTGCCTTCTTGGTTCTAATCAGTTTGTCCTGTCTTCAGTTGCTCTGTCATGCCTTCAATGGTTGTGCCCTGGCCCTTCCTTTTGGCCTCAAATAAGAGATATACTCTGCAAATCAATTTTCCTTTCAATAAAAGTAATATTTTGATATATTGATTGGATTGGTCTCATAATCTTTAACAGTGATCTGGGAAGCCATTATCTAATAAATGGAATTCTCACTCAAATTGAAATCTATTTGTCAGTTTTGCTCTATGTCATACGTCTCCTTTAACAACTTATTTCTAAAGTTTTTATGAAACTTTCCCCTAATTACCTCAATTTATTTTAACCTCTCACTATTAAATTCTAGTGGCCTTCACAGGCTTTACCACTTATTTAGTACTTAGCACATCCTATCCCATTATGTGAGCTACATTTTCAAATACACCTTCTCATTCTCTAAGTGAACTGTAAGCCTGCTCACGGGAAGCGCTGCCTCTCCTGCTCTTTAAACTTCTGGAGTCTGATGTTCAGTGCTCAGTTACTACTTCCTGACATTGATGATGAGATTCTAAGGAAATTACCATGACAGACAATGGTAACACATGATTTATATACTGAATTATCCTTGATTCATTTTATGCATATCAGCATGAACTTCCAACCTCTGGACAGATGAAGTAAAGCAATGTAAGAAACACTTCTTTAGAAAAGTCTCAATTGTAAGGGTGGTTAGAAGTTGACTGTGTCTAAAATAGGAGAAGCAAATATATGTTCCTTAAATATTTCAGAGGACACACATTGGTGCCTTTGAAATTAACGAATTAGAATTTGACTTTCATTCTAGCATCTCTAGAAAATGCTAGGGAGTATGTTTTCCAGGGAGTATGGAGATTAAAATGGAGAAAATTCTATTAAACAGAGTTAGATAGTTCTGAAATCTCTAGGCAATATTTTTCCATGTTTGGGAAAAATTATAAAGGAATATAAAAGTAGAATTTGGTACAAGCTACAGTAATCATATCTGAATGAATGCTTTTCACTCAGTGACCTCCTCAAACAAAATGTCTTTTCAACTCTTATAGTCACTGACCTTGCCAACCCAAATCACCAATTCTCCCACCAATTCCCTGTGTGTATAACCTTGAGTAAGTCACTCTTCCTCAAATTTACTGCTGTTCTCTAGCTGTAACATGAAAATATTAATGATTCCCATTTGCCAGATTTCATGAAAATGATATGGAGCTCAGGTAACTTTCAGAAATAGTCTGTGTTCTTCAGAATAAAGATGTTTAGGGGGGTTGGTATAGCTTAAGTGGCAGAGCACATGCTTAGCATGCACGAGGTCCTGGGTTCAATCCCCAGTATCTCCTAAAAAAATTTAAAAATAAACAAACCTAGTTACCTACCCCCCAAAATTAAAATAAAATAGAATATTAAAAAAAGATGTTTAAATAATCACAACTCTTTCCTTCCAACTGAAAGATTAAGCAAATAATTCTACCTATGAGAGATTAATACATGAGCTAGTTGGTCAATGACTATAATGTTTTGAACATTTAAAAATCTAGTAAATATAAGTTTATCATTGTTATAACTTTTTCCTCAGTAATTGTTTTGTCGATAGACCTATTGAATGTACTTGAACCCTTTTATAAGTTTTTTGTGGAAGAGAGAATTTACTCTATATTCTATAATTTGCACTAGAACAGAATAAGAGAAATTCGTGTAATAAAAGCAAAATGAAATGCATTTTTACATGTTGACAGAATATGCTTCTGCATCTGGAATCTAGATGATATTTAATACTCAAAGTTAGCAGCAAACAGAAGATAGTCATCAACCATGTGTCACCCTTGGTATATTTAACTTGTATATTTACCATCCTCCTAGTGACATCAATTCTTCTTGTGCAAACATTTAATAAATACTGTCCAAGGTTAACTCTAAAGCTCACAAGCCAGCAGAATAAGCTCACAGTATCTTAATCCTAAAATAAGCTAAATTTTAATGTGACAGAAGGAAACAATAACAACAACAAACCTCTAACACACTGCTGAAAAATTTCAGAAACTTCTCCCTAAGACCATATAACCTACATGTTTTTGGAACATGTATATATACCCATAGAGATACATTAGCAGAATGGAGAAAAACTCTACCCTTTAAAAATTACGTTAGGAAATTCAGAGTAGAGGACCTAGAATCAAATCAAGGAAACTCTATAGAGCAATATAAATAAATTTCTCATTCACTGATTTATGAACCACTTACATCTGAGACTAGCAATCACCTCCCTCTGAGGTGTTACCTTGTGCCCCTCTGTCTTCTTTTCTGCAGCTATAAATCAATCCCTCACCATTAATCATCCTAACTAGTCTTCATCCTTCTAAACACAAACCAAAGGATGCTAATTTCACCCCACTCATTCTGTATTTACAATGTTTTCAACCTGTCCCCTGTCCTTCTGCCTTTTCTTCCCTCCCTTTCAGTGTAATTATCATTTACAGCTGTAATTTACTTCCATGGAGGACCTACTATGTGTCAAGCACTCCAAGAACTTCACATACACTTCAAGTCATATATGCATGTATATATGAACACAATCACATACATATGCAATTACATATGCATATATATACATGTACACATAACCATGTGCACACCTTCACATACACAATTACATTCAGTCCACAATCACATCAGACATGCAAGCACTTACTTATACATAATCACATACACAATTACATACATCACAATAACACAATCATACAATCACATATTCATATAAGACTACACACATGCATACAGTTTAATCCTCTTAAAAATGCAGTGAGTTTGGGTCCTACTACTATCATCCTTTCTTTTCAGATGAGGAAGTGAGGTCCAGAGAGTTGTGCAATATTACACAGCTTGTAAGTGCTGAGGCCTGTATTTGAAGAGTAACCAATCTGACTGAGTCCACAGTCTTCATCAAAATTCTATACGGTTTTGCACCAACAAAATGCCTATAGTTCTTAATTCTAATAACTGACTGCTCTGTCACTACTCTGTGTTTAAGCTATAATTATTCATTTTTTCTAATGACATTGCTAGTCCCAAATTATGACCTCTCAGATGACTGCACCAGATTTTATACAATGCCTTCTGTAAAACACATTTCCCTGCATTGGTAAATATTTAATAAAGCATATTTTGACCATTATTATAAATTTAGGTAAGTGAATCATCATCTCTGAATGTTAAGCATTTTCAAAACAATATTTTACTAAATTCTAGATGTTTAATGATAACTATGTGTACCCATGTAATTGCTTCTTCCATAAAATTCCAACTTTATCTTTTTTCTTTACTCATTCATAGTATTCTCCCCCCTTTTCTGGTTCTCCCTTTTCTATATTCTCTCTCATTCATTTTATTCAAGCACTGGATCATGGGAAACAAATAATATTCTCTCACCAGGATCATGTCCACCTTGAATCTTTGGATTCTATGTCTGGACATTATTAGAAAAACACTATTAGAAAAACCAGCCAAAGCAGTCCCTGGAATATATGACCCACTTATTAGACTAAAGTTTTAATTTACTAAATTGATTCTAGTAATTTTGGCTTCTTTTATTATTTTTTTACAACACTTGAAGATTTTTAATTGCTGCATCTATTGACACAGGTTTTCTTTTGAATAATAAATACACTCCCCACTGCAAACTCTAGGAATACATTTTATCAAGTTATTTTACAAAAGAAAACAAAGACAAAGAGAAAATACAAACCTTTTTTAGAGTATCCTACCTCTTTAACAATATAGTACAAATGGCTGTTTAAAAAGATCATGTTTATCAATTACTCTGCTTGTTTAAATTTCATTTAATTATAAATTTACCAATTATTAGAACATTATATAGGCAATGCTTTAAAATTTGTTTTTTATTTTAGTAATAACAATCTTAATTATATCAATAAAACAAGCTCTCTGCCTTTCCATTTGGAAAGGAAAATGTGTATTTCATGAGAGCAAGAAGCTGTCAGATAACCAATTTGTAAACCAAGAGAACTATGAAAAAAAGGATAAATTCATGCTCAGTTAAAACTATCCCTCAGAAATGTATAAGCCTGTAAAAAATACACAATAGACTCAAGTACTATTATTCAGTTCCCTCTCCAGCCCTCCTCCTTGTCAAGGCCCATTTTATAGACCAAGAAATCAACATGCAGAATATTATATGCCACTTACTAATTTAAAAAAATAGTCATCTATCCCAAATTTCCATGTCATTATAGACTAAATTTATTCCACGTTTCTTACAAAGCAAATTTTGCCTTAAAATAATTCTCGGGACGCTCTCAAAAAAGGGTCCCTATTTATTCTATTATAAAAAATATGAAAATATATATGTACACATATGTACCTAGTTATTTAGAAAATAATAGATAATATTATTTTCAAACTACAAAATCTATACAGAATTCCATATACTCATAGAAACATTATCAGTGACCTCAATACAAATTTTAGTATTAATTACTAATTCATGACATTAACTTACCAATGATAAATGTATCTTACTAAAGACACACTACAATTTTAACTGCTGCATTTATTGATACACATTTTCTTTTAAACAATAAATCCATAAAACTCCAGGATTTTAATACATTTTTCAAATTATTTTACAAAAAAGTAAATGGAAACAAATTCAAAATTCTTCAGAGAACTTTACCTCTTTAGTAAAGTCGTGTCTTTCATGTAAGAAAGTCAGCAATGGGTTGTTAAATGAAAATAAAGATCTTGTTTAAGAACTCCTGTGTCATGGAAAACACTCAGGTTTCTAAGCTTTGATGGAAATTCTGACCTATTCATGTGCAAATGATATCCTCTATCACCTACTCTTCTTTGGTGTTTTGGGTGTTTTCCCCCACATCACTCCACCTGACAAGTGGTTAGGAAATATTTTTTCGGCAAGCATCTGTCTAGTTTAGAAAATGTCATTTCCTCTGTAGTTGAAGTCATGGACTTTCATGAAGGAAAAACCATTCTCCGGGTCACTTAACTGTGAGACCACAAAGGTCAAAGCTACTGAGCATCAAAATAGTGGTTAATTCAGTGATATAATAACTAAACTGGTATGCTGATACTGTTTTTAAAATCTCTGATATTGCCTGAAATGTATGCTTATTGCCCAGGTGGGTTTAGCAAAGGATTAAAGAGGTAGACATTAATTATTTCTGTCTAAGAGTCATTTTAAAAATTTAATCATATAATTTTTGTTAATAAAATTAATACTATTCTAATAAGTTAAAAAATTGAAGTTACGGAAAAAGAAAGGTGAGAGAACAAAATCATCCATCTTCCTACACTATGAAGGTTTGTATTACCCCGTAAGCAGATTTCCTTCGTAGTATGCACATGACATAATACACCATCTAAAGCAGAAACAGCAATGCAAAAGCCAGGAGATTCAGTAAAAGACCAAAACAACAACAACAACCTATGCAACTACAGCAAGCTTCCATATAGGTATTATTTGGGTACTTGGAAGATGGTATCAACAAAATACCTCATTAAATCATTAATTTCAACTGCCTTCTTCATCAAACTTTTGAAGGACTTTCTGAAGAAAAAGTGGTAGGAAATAGAAACTTCTGTAAATCAAGCAAAGGAAAGTTAAAGAAAATGACATTAATGAAGCCAGAATAATCCAGAAACTAAGTAATCAACCTCTAAATTTAAAAAAAAAAAATTATTTATCCTGTAAAAATTATGAAGACATTGAAGTTTAAAGAACTCATTGCCATTTAAATCTTACATCCAGTTTTCTCTTAACGGCAATAATTTCTAAAATGTTCTTTGCATAATAGCTAACAGCAAAATCTAGAATAAAGTTTCATTATACCGAAACTTCTAGGTGCTACAGTATTCAGGTTACATGAATATATTTCAAATATAGTGCTATAGTGCATTGTTGACTTTTCAACAAAAGGCTCCTATTTTATGTTCATTTCTAAATCCCTTCAACTACTTTTAACTAGAAAGACCCCAGTTGCATGGCCCTGCACTAAGCAATGAGACTGGAGGGCAGTGAGTATGAAAAACATATGTCAATTATTATTGACATAATATATGTCAATAAAATATGTATCAGAATATATGGTCCACAGTGACTGGCACTTAGTAAGTGTTCATTAAACTTAGTTCTCTTCCTTTCTTACATAAAAATAGGTTTGCTCTCTGTTGACAAGGTCTGTCTTTCTTGTCTGCTGCTTTTTTCTCTTCACCTAGCCCAATCCCTGGCACAAAGAAAGAAATCAAAATATATAAGTGAACAAATTAATGAAATAAGAGAGTCATCTATGGATTTAGCTTTAGAAAGCTCAATTATTTAGTCATTTTCATGCATCTTCAAAATTATGAGAATTAGCACATTATCACTTAATAAATTGGTAGTTATTCTAAAAAGAAAAGCATTTTTAATGTACTGCCATGAAATAAATTGACTCTCTAGGTACCCCCCAGAATACCATCACACATATCTGTGCAGACGTTAGCCTCAGTTGAAGAATATCTGACAGAATTTTAATAAAGTTAATGAAGAGATTATTACTTGCTAACTTATACATAGTGCCAAAATAATCCTCATTTTTAAAATCTGTTTTTGTTATTTAACAAGAAATGATTATACAGAGGACTTATATATTGACCAACCCCAAATAAACATAGGATTTTCAATGATAAAATAGAACTTGTGTGATATTTTGAAGCCCATTCTTCATTCTGACTGTTGTCTACATGGGAACATTGACATGGTATCCAAAATCCACAATGGGAAACTAAAGTCTACTTTTATAAATTTGAAGACCTACAGCAATTTATTCTCAGGTATCTTTAACACCACTGTATTCATCTAATAATTTTTCACAACAGGAAAAAAAAAAAAAACCTATTAACACCATATTTCAATGAGTTTTGATTGAAAGACTTTCCTTCTTGGCACAAGCATCAGTAGACTCTATATGATGCTTTTGACTCTAAGCCAAACCAGTGTTATCAAGGAACAGAGGTAATAATATTTGGGGAAAATCCAACTGTCATACCATTCAAAAACTTCAGTGACTTCCTTCATCTAACAAGTAAGTCCATGCTTGCGGTAGGACAGATTTCAGGAGCACATATGCAGAGACTTAACTACCCAGGATTAACCAAACAGACATTTTATTTTTCTCATATGCCATGAAGTCTAGAAGTAAGTGAAAGAAAGGTAGAATGCTCCAAAATTACAGAACAGATTAAAGGTTTTTTTCATTTACTTACATGAAACTTTTGTCCTCACAATACTTCTGCTATGATTGCAAGATTGCTACTGTGCCTTCATCACTGCATCCTTAATCCATGCAGGAAAGAGTGGAAGGGAGCCTTCCTTCCTGCTTCCCCGCCATCTTTTCGAGTTCATTCATTTCCCCACTGTCCAACAACTACCAGTTCATACGTTCTCCTCTACCAAAGCCTCCGTATTTCCATATATGCACATCAGCACATTCAGCTCATATTTCCCAGAGAAACCTGAAGCAAGCCATAAAAAATTTTGAGAAGCTTCCATCACCACACCTTCTCACCTATCAGCTTCAAGACTGGATATTTTTCCAAAACTTTCTCTTGTATACAAGATCTCAGCCTATTTCATCCACCAAAGAGTATTGCACTCTGTCTCTTATTATTTCCAGTCAGCAAATAAACATGCTGTCATTTCTCCATCTGAGTTTTTAAAAATCTCAGGTTTACAGCCCCTTTGACTCTATCCTTTCTGAAATTTTCTTGACATCCAGAGCATTCTACCCTCTTGGTTTTCTTCGTACCTCACTCACTGCTCCTTCTAAATCCCCTTTGCTAATTCCCTTCACAACTCAAACTCTTTACAAGAGAAAGCCCCGGGACTCCCTTCTTTTCTCCTCTCTATCCATATCCTTTTCATGACCTTTTGATGTCTCAGTGCTTTAAAACTGTCTTTATGCTGACAGGACCCAAATAAGTATCTCCAGTCAAGATTTCTCCCCTGCCTAAATCCAAGAGTCACTTCGATAGCTCTATGTTAATAGGCCTCTCAAATTTTACGAGTCCCAGCCAAGTCCCTGATGTCTACACCTTAGAAAAACAAATAAGAAAAACAGAACAACAACAGCAAAACCCTGTTTCTCAGAAATCTTTCCCATCTGGGTTTCTCAATTAATAGTCATAACATCCTATCCCTAGTTAAGGACAAACTCTCATAATTGTCTTTATCTTTTGGAGGGGGAGGAAATTAGGCTTATTTATTTACTTATTGTTTTTAGTAGAAGTACCCAGGATTGTACCCAGGATTGAACCCAAGACCTCTGGCTTGCTAAGCATGCACTCTACCCCTGAGCTATACTCTCCCCTACTTTCCTACTATTCTTGATTTTCCTTGAACACACTAGGCACATTGCTGACCCAGGTATCAGGAATTCCTGCTCCTTCTGCCTTGAATTCTCTCTTCCCAAAAATCAACAAGAAGTGCTTCCTTATCTCTAATTTTTTGCTCCAATAATGGGGCTCTATATGACCATACTACTTAAAAGTAAAACAATCTTCTTACTTGTTTTCTCCTCATAGTACTCACGTAACGTACTGCATATTTTCCTTTTGGGGCAGGGTGGAGGAGTTGTGTTCAATGCTCCCCCTTTTCCCTTTAGAATTAAGCTCATCCAGATTAGAGATTGCTCTGTTTCATTTATTTGTTTGTTTTCTATTGCTGTATCTCCAGTGCCTAGAACAGTGCCTGGCTTAGAGCAGATACCAATAAATAAGTATTCAACTAAATAAAATACATGGAAAATTGTGTAATCTGGCCACCCCCAGAAGTCTTGGAAACATACATTTTCTTGGGTATATCACTGCTGTGAAAAAATTAGGGTCCCATTTGTAAGGAAAATAGGTGGCAATGGATACTGTACATGTAGCCAACAGTCTTCCACACATAGTCTTCTAAGAAATGGCTCAAGCCAGCATTTTTTAGCCTCCTCTCCCCACCACTTACACAACAGGACTATTCAGATGTATCAAGCAATTGGCCTTTCTTCAAGCAACACGTGTTTTTGTTTTTTTGTGTTTTTTTCCCTTAACTTTTGCTCAAGTTCTTTTCTTTCCCGAAATTCATCCTTTATATCTCAGCCTAGAAATCTTTGAACTCACATGACCATTCTCCACTTCCCTTTCTGAAGAATTCATATTCAAATTTGAAAACTCAGTTCAAGTTCACTTGCCCTCTTCTCAAAAACCTGTCCAGTCTCTCTTTGGGTTTTGATGAAACTTCCCTTTGCATGTTTCTGTTACTGCATCCATAGTGCTATATCTATTACTTTTTAAATGACAAATTAGTAAGATCCAGAAATCCAGAAATTTCTCTTTAATTAACTTAATTTTTATTATACTAAAATTTGTTCTATATTTCTCTCACTTTCCCCCCAAATAAGTGAATGAATGAATTTTGAAAGAGTAAATTTTTTACAAAAATATGTCACTTAAGGTAATTCTATCTCTTACACAGAATCTGAATGTAGATTTTTCTTTTTAGGGTGATTTAAGGCTTTAAAGTCAGAGGCAAATAATTTTTTTTGCCTTTGCCCCATATCAAAATTTTCACTCTTCCCTTCTTGGGTTCTCTCCATGTTGCCCTTTGTCTACCCCCTTGGATTCCATTACCACATTCATCTCCAACTGCACTACATAAATCACAGGCAAGAACTTAAAAAGAATCTGATTCATTAGACTAAGCTAGACTGGACTAAGTATAGTTTTAAAAAGGACTGTGAGTTAACTGGGAATGGAACTAGCTGTCCCAATACCATTCAACTAGTACAGTGCCTAGTACGTAGCAATATCTAGTAAGTATTTGTTGGATGAATGACTCATTGAGTAATTAAATGAATATAAAATAAGAAACACAGCTAAGTAGAATAGGGATATTCAGGTTATGAACACAGTGGCATTCCAAGGCAATAATCATCAAATGGTGTTGGAACAGCTGAGGAAGACTTTTAAAAAGAAATATTGAAATCAATCACATAATTTATTTCAAATTTCATTTAATCCATAAGTGGATTTAAAAATTAAGATAAAAAATAAAATCTTGAAATTAGGAGGAAAACATAGGTGAATTTACATTGTTTTGATGCATTCTATAAGATGACAAAGAATAAACCAAAAAATAAGCATTTTTATTAGGCAGTGGTAAGTACTACAAAGAAAAATGAAAGAAAGAAAGGAAATTGGAACTATCGGATTATCCCTAGAAAAATAATTTTTTTTTAAAGTTTAACAATAGCTATCCATCTATATGTTATGGGTGTTTTCTCTTTTATAACTCTATACATTACCCAATTTTTATAATGTGTTATTTATACAAGAAATCATTTCCTTTCCTTTTTTCATAAGGGAAAATATAGACATAAAATACAAAAGCAAATAAAATTTTAAAATTTCAGTGTCACAATTTTCTACAGGACTGAAGTTATCCTAAAACAAGATGATTTTCTGAGAATGGGAGGAGTTTCACTGACCTGAAGAAACTTAAGAAGGAGAAAAAAAAAAAATCAAGGCAACACATTAATGTCAAAGAGTGACAGAAAAAAAGCTAATTTTCCCAAACCATCCATTGTGCCATGTTATTTTCTAACCGAAATTACTAGCTTCAGTACTTTCAGTTTCTATTCACTACAATAGTTCCACACTATGCCAGGCTAAGTAGTGGCTTTTAATCTTACAAATATTTCAGTTTCATCTTACTGCCTCTTCCCTGAATCTAGAAACAAATACACCTTTGAGGCCTAACATCCTCAAAGTGATTTGCTTATAAATATTTAACAACCGATTCACTGTAGGTGCTTATTGGAAGAGGGGGAGCCCTAATTTGTACAATTTGCCCATTTCTACAGCGTAAATACCCCTACCATGGCTGATTTCCCAAAGCTGGGAAGAGAGAAGTTTCCCTGAACCGAGTCAAACCAGTTTCAACAGACATTAAGCCAAGTCTTCCATCATCTGCCCACCTCACACATTTAATCTCTTCTTCTACTATTCCACACAGGAACTCTTCCCTCAAGCTAAATCAGAACATCCTTTACACACTGACCTTGTTCCCTATGTCCATGCTGCTTCCCTCCCTGGGATTATAGGGCAACCACCTCTCTATCTATATACTGCCCATGGTTCCATATGCTACCAATAGTTCTAAGCTGTATTCAGACTCACCTGTATTCAGACTCACCTTATGTCACATAATAAAGTGTTCTTTGCCCCTCTTTTTCTCAGTGATGTTTCCTTCTTTGGAACTCCTCCAGTTCATATTTCTTAGGCACTTTTGAGTTAGGCACTAAGCTCAGAGTCCACACATAGCAAACCAAACAGCTACAGACCATGCCTTTTATAAAACATACTTTTGAGACATTAATCAAGTACTCACAGCCATGTATATGAGAAACTGACATGTTAAGAAGGATGCTAAAAGAGCACCGCGTAACAGATGACTTGATTTCTTCTGAAGGACCTTGTGTTCTGCCACTGTGCGGTATAAATTTTATTTCTGAAAGTATATTGTGTTCCTTAAGTTCAAGGTATATATCTGTTATATCTCCATTGACTATGCCTTGTCTCAGTGTTATCTCTGCTTTTAGCAGGTTTTCAGGAACAGAGTTGGGGTTTTAAAAGAATGTCTTGATCAGACTTGACCTTACAGAGTAGGTGAGGACACAGGTAGGAGGGCAGCAGAGACCATGGATGAAAGAGAATGTCGGCAGGAGAGAAGGGAATCACACAAGAATTGAGGCTGACCAGAGCACTAATCTGGGCTGAAGCAGAGACCAGATAGAACTGCCCATGGATCTGATGGCCAGGAAGGGGTTAATCAAGACTGAAGGGCACTGATAGCAGCTCACCTAAGTCAGATTAAGAAGGCTCTCCACCTCTCAGGTAACCAGCTTTGCACATTTCAGAAGTCTATAGGGATGACATACATTTTTCACAAAAATCAGCATCCTCGAAAAAAATGATATTAACAAACTTACATCATTCCATTAATGATAATGAATCAAAAGGGTTAGGGACAGCAGTAGGGTTCTAAACAATTAATAGGTGACTTCATATTTATAGGCACCTTCCTCACAAAGGTCTACTGACTGGCCAAGGCAGGCCTTCCATCCTCCCCAACACTTACAGCCTCATTTTTAATACTTTTTACGGCTTTATTTAGAAGAAAAGAAAGGTAGAAATATTTGGAGAAAAAACAAATTATCCATTATAGATAGAAAAATCCTCATAGTTTACAAAAGAGATGATGAAATCCATGTACAATAATTAAGCTTCCCTTCTTCCTCTATTTTCATAGAAACACATGACACTAAAGTTTAGCTGATATGTAATATTTCCACCTACACTGGATAACTACACAAATATTACAGATGAGATAACAATACACATAACTAAGACTTATTCTTAAAGACCAATTCATTTTAGATTTCACACAATCTAAGAATTATGTTCTTCATGGGTGGCCTGTGAAATGGATGTTGGGAGAATGTAAGATATTGAGGAACACAAATAGTGTAATATAAGATATCCAGGTAATTCTGACAAACTCACCACCTTGCCTTGATCTCTCCAAAACAACCACTTTGAGAACCACTGGTGTACAGCCAGCAATGTTCAAACCCAGCCTTGGACACATTTGCCAGTATCATTTCTTCCTCCATGCCAATATCAGCAACATAGTTCAAACTTCCACAACTACAAACACAGTCCTGTCCAGCACTAAATTAACTCTATTTTATAATTTCTCTTCCCTGAAAAAAATTTATATCCACTACAAAAAAAATGTACTTCCAGTATAAAACTTTCTATAAATCTTTCGCAATGAAACAAAACCTTCTAGCTTCTCTGATTTCCTTAATCTCGAACTAAATTAAACCTCAAGACTATCATTATTTTAGTATCAAATCACACTTTTATTTATAAAAACAAATGCTGAACAAGAGTAGCACTCTCAGATGATCAGAGTTTTTAAAACTGGGCTAAATCTTGTAGCGTGCCCTGTACTTTCTCAGCTTTTATTTGTACACTGAACAAATTATTAGATTTCTGATACCAACATCTCAGCAGCAATCGTATTCTCCTTAATGACTTCCCTCTGCTTTTTTCAATACCTTAATGCTTGGCTATCAAAACTTTAAAATTTCCTGACTTCTTTCAACATTTTCAGTGATAATCTAAAGTTAGAACAAGAAGTTCAAGTGGGCTTAATACAAAGTCTCTTGTCTCCTTGAGTGAACATACAAAAATATATATCCAATACAGCATAAATTCTGTTGTCAAGTCTGAGATGGTTTGACTTCCATGACTTTATCTTATTTATCTTTCTTCTTTTAATTTAGAATAGTGGTTCTCAAACTTTAGCATAAATCAAAATTTTGTATAGAGCTCATTAAAACACAGAGAGCTGGGCCTCAACTCTAATTTCTGATTGAGTACACCTCAGGTAGGACCCAAGCATTTGCTTTCTAGTGAGTGACCAGGTGACGGTGCTTCAGGTCAGGGGACCACAGTTTAAAAGCCACTGACGTAGATAATCATAGAATTCCATTCTAGGGGTAACCTTTCCCATCAGCTAGCTGCATTTGATCAAATGATTCTTAGGAAAAGTTCACAGCAATAATAAAAATTTCAATTTGAGAATGAATTTTCATCTATTTTTCAGTCTTTCTATAGCCCCACTGGGAGGACATTAAAAATATTCAGCCCAGTCATGAACACAGACTCATCAAGGAACTAAATATTTCAATTAAAGAGAAATCGATGTGTGCACAACACATTGGTTAAAGGTTAACAGCCAGAGGACAGCTATTATCACCTTTCTGCAATAAAGAAATACAAGTGCTAATGGCTTAAGGGACTTACCCAAGTCGTTTAAAAAATTTCAAGCCGTGTTTAGAAGAGGACCTGATCAGCATTCCTAGTTGCTTATTTGCTGTAATCATAGGGTAATGCTATCTGCTCTTGGATGACAACAAAATCTTCCTATTTCTTCATGCTGATACTGACAAGACACTGTTTTGAAAATATTCTGGGTTTTTTTTTAAATTACAATTTTAAAGAGAAATTTACCTAACAGAAAATGAAAATATTTGTATATGTTGATCGTGCATATTATTTGAAACAGATACTAAGTGCAAGTGCTGTGATAAAGCACTTAGTTGCACGGACCTACAAATACACAAGGACTTACAATAAACAAAACAATGAGAACAAATTTATCTTTACAGCCAAGGAACTGCCCAAGACTGCAAAGGCCTCATATCTCATTCCCAACCATATCTTGAAGGAGCTTTTATGAAAGTCAGGCCACCTCTCTGGACATAAGTATCCTTAGCTGTAAAAGGAAGAATATTGAACGACATGATCTGAAAATTCACTCATGCTCTAAAGTTTATAGTTTCACACAGCAGTCTAACTAGCAAAAATGTATTTCTTGTTTTTTTATTTTTATTTTTCACTTTTAACTGAAGATTGCAATTAGTCTCAGCTAGAAAGCAAATTTTTAAAAATGTATTACTCTGACCACATATCTTAAAAACAGAGATTCACTGCTGCAGTGAAATGATTGGTCCCAAAAGTGAATCTTGCAGAAAACAAATAAATATGTCCATCTGGTAAAGTTATTACACACTATACAAGTGATAAAGAATAAACATATAATAATTTTTAAAACCCTGCATGAGTTGTTACTGTAGTTGGTTAACATTTAAGGGCAAGTTTTTTTTCCTAGTAAACCATCAAACTCTATTTTAAAATACTGCCTTCTTTTCCTCTCTCTCTCTGTGTCTCTCTCCCACACAAATGTGCTCTTTGTTTTCTTCATTACATCAACTTCAAAATGATTATGCAAAAAAATTTAAGCCAAAATTACAGTCAAGGTATGACTGCAACCTCAGAAAAAAAAATTGCTACATTTAGAAATCTGGGTAAATTTCAATAAAAGATGCTCATCAGGAGTCAAATAGCTCAAATATTTATTAAAGATGAAATATCACCATTATATAAATATAGAGCATTGTCTCAAAACAATAATTTCAAATATGTTTCATGACAGCCATTAAATTGCTCTGTCATCTAAACAGATAACGTAAACATTTCATTTAACATTTACTTTCAAAGTAGCTTATGTAGTTGTACACTCTAGGGCCAGAATAATCAATAATCTTTTCATATAAAAAGGCTTTTCAAATCTAAATATTAGTCACAGGTCTTTTTATTATGACATATTAAAATATGCAAAATAGATGACTTCAAAATAGTCACCAACCTCCACTGATCTGTACCATGTTGATGCCTACTGGCCAACATCATTACGTTACTGAAAACAATAAACCCGGTTAGAGAATGCAGCCCACTGTTATTACTAGAGAGAAAAATACAACTCCCTAACCTAGAAAAATCCCTCTCTACTTAACATCGGATTGGCTACTGTGAACATTTTTACTCAAAGGAAGAGTTTAGATTTTAAGGAAAATTAGACATTTTTAAGAGATGTCACGCTTAATTGTCATCTTAAATGGCCATTTACAGTAACTCAGACACATTGGCAACTTGAAGGTCACTTTGGTGGCTATCACCTCATTGTAAAAATTGGGAGGGGGATTAATTGAAGAAAAGAATTTAACCAAGAATTGCATCGTTCTTAGTGCATTAAGATCAAAATATAGTATTGATTTACTTTTGAATGATGGATATTCCATAAATTTATACAATCGCCTTAAATTTTCATTGTTCCTTTTACGGATTCCATAGTTAGCAATTATCATGCTAGAGAGGAAGACAAGTTTCAGCCTCTTCCACTCTTCATGGAATGAAACAATCCTGTGAGGCCGGTTTGTCTCTCTCCCTTTGCGGTCCCTCCAGGCCAGTCACACAAGAGGAGCATGTTCTTGCTGGTAAGGAATGCAACAGGCAGCGGCCCTGTCTGCTGCCTTCCTCGGAGTACATGCAACATGCCAACTGCTCCCGTGGTTCATTATGGGACAGCCCACCTCCATCACTGTATGATTACTTGGAAATCCTTTTACGTTAGCACCTAAAAGTCACTATTCTATATGATGAAACGTCATGCTATTAAAAATCAGGTCTTTGAAGATTACTTACTGGTGGGAAATTTTTTTTAATAGAATATAAAATAAAAGCTACAAAGTACTAATTTTTATAAAGTATAATCCTAATTATATCTCAAAAATGCATAGACAAAAATTAGAAGAAAATACATTAAGGCAGTACATGTGATTCTCCATGTATACAGATACAGTCAATTTTTATTTTTAGCACTTTACCCATAGTACTTTTAAATCATGCTTTTAAAAAAACAGTGAGCACTTTTAAAGTACTGCCATAAAAGAAATGACCTTTGGAGGGACCAGTGAAAGCAAAGGACCAAATCCTTACTCTCTTATATTTGTGTAAAATTTGTCTGCCATGAATTTTAGAGGTCAGCAGAAGGTCTGAACAGGCAAGGAGTGAGTATGTGCGAGGGGAATTGAGTTTATGAAATGAGAATCATCAAGACAGATACAGAAATATAAGGCAGAAGAGAAAGGGAAAGCAGAAAAGGAGGTACTTTTCAAAACAGTCATGATGTCCTATATTACATTTATGTCATGGATATGAGTATTAATGTAAATAAAAAGATAATACTGGACACAAAGTGAATGATTAAAATTATAATTTCACAAGAAGATATTACCAGAAACAAGAGCTATTAAAACCACTATTTGATAAAGATTATTTGTTCACTTTTCTTAGCTTTTCAATTTATTTTCAAATAATGAAATGAAATTGCAGGAGCCACTTACTGATTTCCTTCAGTCTGCCTATCCACGAATGCATTTTACATAAGAAAAAAACCTTTTTATCAGAAACATAATCCTCTATCTTAAATATATTAATTAGTAGAAATTATTTTCTTTAAAAGGTGAGATTTATTCCAAGTTTTTTTGAAAAGTTCTGCTACTTAACTCTCCCCCAACGATAAGAGGCAAGATATCCATATGAATTACAGAGAGAGCACAACCACTGATGAAGATGGCAAAATTATAATGCCTCTAACTCTGTGCCCAGAATTTTTAAAATATATATGTTTGATTAAAATGCAACTGAAATTTCTCTTAAATAAACTTAATGGATTCAAATATGTCCTAATATCTCTTGCAAACAGGGGAGAGTGGTGAATTAACATTAACAATATAAATGGTCTAGATTGTCACAAGCTATATTATCAGAGAAATATCTCCATGAAGATATGCTAAACATAGACATCTATTAAATTTCTTAAGGTTTTCAGAATTCATAAACCAAAACAGCCAAGGTTATTAAAATCCCGTAAGCTAAATATTCAAGGTATTTCACAAACTGACCCCACAAGGTTGGCCTTATTTCCTGTCACCTATCATTCTAGGAAGTGGAGTAGAAAGTTCCTGCTAAATTAAAATCTAAAAAGAGTTTGGGATTCTTGCATAAAAATAATATCCCCATAAAAGAAAAAGTAAAACCATGAACATGTGTTTTAGAAATTGAGCTTTTAGAGGTAACTATACAAAGCTTGTTCTGGAAGATAGCAGGTTATAATAACCACATCAGAGTTAAATTAATTTAAATTTAATCATGTCCACACGATCCTGTTTCCTATGAAAATTTAGACACAAGTATAAAGAGTGCACAAAGAAAACCAGCTTCTGATTTCAATCCACAATTCAGGTTGGTGACTACAGCCACAACTATGAGGGTTTAGGTTTAACCAAAGTTATAATTCTGATTTTAGATTTGCTACTTGTCTGAAGATCTCTTGAGGGAGAAAAATTATGTCTGTCTAAATCATCATTCCATCTGTAGCTACAAGCATAGTGCTCAATAAATATTTTCTAAGTTAATTCACTTACTTCAATTCAATTCACACTTATTGAACACTGACTCTGTGGTAGGCAATGGTGATACAAAAATGGATAAAACAGGGATCTCAGCATTCTTAAAGTTGTTTGGGCCTCAGTTTCCACACCTCAATAAAAGAAGACTGAATTAAATCATTTCTAATGTCCTTCCCCATCCTCAAATTCTACGATTCTACAATTAGAAGTATTAGCTGTTTATCTTTAAAAGTTATGCAAAGCCACATCATTAACAGCTTTAACTTACCCCTGTTAATGGTAAGGAGCAGTGGTAGCACACGGTAATGGTCTAAAAGTATGGACATTGAGGTCAGACAGTCTTGAGTTTAATCAGGAGAAACCACACAGTAATTTGAAAAGGGAAAGATTAATGAGTGAATTATTAACTACAATGAGGGACTGGAGTAAGGAGGTATTGGCTAATGAAAAGTAGAGAGAACTCTAAAACGTATAGGAATATGAGAAGCAGTCACTGTCCTTAGGACTGAGATAGAACAGCTTAAAGAATGCCTCCCCGCCATCCCTCCAGATTTAAGTCCCTCCGGACTAAGAAACAGATCTTAAAGGAGAGGGCACAGCCATGACTGGTAAATGGCAGAGAATTTGCTGTGGTACCTAGCTGGCAGAACTTGCTGGAAATCTGTGCTCTAACGTGCTTGGGAAAGCTGTTCACGGGGAGGTGCTGCAGAAACCACCCAAGTGGAAGCTGCTGGCCACTGCGTGCTGCTGGCTGCCGTGCACTGCAGGCGGGGAACTGCCGAAGCAGCTGCACACTTCAGGAGCTGCAGAAGCCAAGCAAGGAAGAAGCCATCCCTTATGGGAGACTGCTGATCGAGCACTCCAAAACCAGAAAATAAAGCCCTACCTTCCGCATTCCTCTCTCCACGCCTCTGGACTGACAAAGCTTAACACTGTGCCAGTCACCAGAGGGCTCAGATCCATTTTCACAGAGCAAGCAAAAAGGTTAATTTGGAGCTGATATGCAATAGATAGCTAAGGAGCACAGTCCATGCCTTTGACTCTTAACTTCTACATGTTCCCTGCTGCTCACATGTTAACTCCCATACAATAAAATACTTTATATCACTATGTAACAGTGTATAGCTACGCTTCTTAAAAAAGATTTTATTCCTTCCCCAAAATGAGACAATCCAAAAAGTCTTTGTATCCATCACTGGCAAATTCAGTAAGAGTCCTACTGAATAGTAAGAGTCCCCTAAAAGCTAAATTGTAAATTTAGCTACTAATAATACGCATATGACACAAGGAGAAGAAGCCAAGAGATAAAGAAAATAGCATACAAACAAGTGCACACACACATATACACGCACACACACATATACACACACACAAACATAGAGAAAACAAATAACATTATGCAAAGCTTCTACAGTCCTCATTTCTATAATTGGCGTAGGGACTTTAACTAATACCTTTGGCTTCCTTCTTCCAGTGACCGTTAGTTATTACCTCTACCATCAGCCAGAACCTCAATTAACCAGGGTTTGAATGACCCAAATCTTCACTGCCACAGAGCCCAAGTCCTCAACTGTTCCATCCTTACACTTTTGGTAAGTTGCCAGACCTCTCTAAATTCTTGTTACCTCGTTCATAAAATGATAATAAAGGTAGCTAGTTCTCATCTCAAAACTTTGTGATGTAGGTTAAATGAGTTAAGGCATGAAGAGTTCCTAGTACATAATAGATATTTTGAAAGTCTTCCATTTTCTTCATCAATTCATCTTCCCTTAATAAGGTAACAGAAGATTCTATGTGCACTAATATGTTCCTTTTGACTTCCAAAATAATTTTAAGAATGAGCTTTATAGATCTTGCATCATGAACCCTATTTTTGAGTGCTACTTGAAAACTGGAGGATGTATCGTCTATCTATGAAATGTAGAATATGTCCGGGATGGGGCATAGTGAGATTTGGGGGTTTTCTTTATATACTTCTGTAGTATTTGAATTTGTTACTACAAGTATACATGATTTTTGACCTAGCTCTATGTCTGCAAATTTCTAGATTTATTACCTAGAGCACTTAACCTAACCGGAATTCTTTTCTTATCTACAAAATAAGGGAATTGGAATAGATGCTCTCTCAATTTTCTTCCAACTCCAGCATATATGATTCTATTTCTACAACTTCAGAGTTCTGTCCAGGTGTACTTCACACATGGTCAATAGATGTATCTTAGTTTTTCTTTTTTTATTGACACATCATCAATTTACAATGATATGTGAATTTCTTGTGTACAGCATACATATACATAATGATTCCTTTTCGAATTATTTTTCATTATAGGTTACTACAAGATATTGAGTACGGTTGCCTAGATGTATCTTTAATTTATGTAAAAAAAAAAAAAAAAAAAAAAAACGCAATCTCTGGGCCAGAACAATAACGCTCAGATACCACCATTTACTAGATACATAACTCTGGTGAGGTGCTTAACTTTTGGACCTAAATTTCCTCATCTGAAAAATAGAAAAAAATAAGACTTCATGTGCATTAACATGCAATAGGAGTTCAACTAATTGTAGTCATGCTCCTTAATCAGATATCAGACATGTTAACATGTGTGTGGTAGGGGTGGGGAGATGGCAAATTATTTTTTAAATCTGTGAAATAAGGTAGTCCTGTTATTGTTACTCACTGAACATGTATCACTCTGGTTGAAAAAGCAACTCAGCAATCTTTTTTTTTTTTTTTTTCATTTTCAACTCCAGTAATTTAAAAATGTTAAATCAGTATTACAAAGTATGAAAAGTAAAGAGCAAGTATCATGTGTCCTTTATGAAAGGGCAGGACCCATGCATTTTATAATTGATTACTTACTGAGTGACTACTATCTGAAAGATAGGTTATTAAATGCTTGGGATATACCAGTGAACTAAAATAGAATCCCTGTTCATATTGGAGCAGACAGCCCAGCAGGCGGGGGGAAAGCACTGATAGAATTTAGGAAGGATAAAGAGTAAAGGAAATATTTGACAAATGAAAATGGAGGACAACACTGTACATTATTTTTTCTCTTAGAATATTAAACCCTAAAAAGTGTGAATGTTTTTATATATCTTTTCTGGAAATTTTTATATGTATAAAATGAAAACATAGTATCTTAAGTTGAATCACTATAAAGCAAATGATTTGGTGACCAGGGGCAAGGTGCCACCAGGATTAAAATTAAAAATATTATAAGGAAAGAAGTAGAAAGTTAAAATATCCATTTCCCAAGCCTGGTTGATTTATGAACCTATTGTCTTCAAGAATCTAGGGTTTTGATTCTTGACTTAGACAAACAAAAAAATATATGAAGGAAAATAGATTTGCTTGTCCAAAAACAAAAGGGGTGGAAGGTGAAGTCATAGAACAAGTTTCCAAATGGAAACACAAAGGACATTCTTTCAGGTTTTACTGTCATCCACTCAAGAACAAGCAGATATTCTCAAACTAGATAACAGTGCTTTTGATCATACTGGACCAGCAACAGAGCCAGGAGGCATTTAATCATCTTTTATTTACTTAAAAGCATACCTTGAATATGTTTGTTTTTCTTTCTACCTGTATAACTCATTTTGTTTCATTTTAAAGCTATTGTAGGATAGATAGGCATTTTACTTAGTGCTTTTCATAACAAAGCAATTTACTGAAAAAATTTTAATGACAAGTATATTAAAGAGACTTCTATAGGTAATTTTGTGAACTCTTTTCCCTCCAGAGAGCTTCACAAGCAGAGGGATGTTAGCATAAAATTGTATAAACATCTTCAGAAAGAAGTTCTTCATTTCAAGTAACCTATTTGGTATTTTGACATTTGGCAAATGCTTTACTTGTGTTCCATGGACATTAGGAACAGAATATATTGCAATATATTCTGTCTTCTGGTCCCATTTATATGAACTTTTTAAGAAAGCACTCTGTTAGGTATGAAGTTCTGGATTTCACTAGTGACTTTGTACCAATCTATATCATTTAGCAATAATATTCCAACAGTTCATCTTGAAAGAAGGGGAAAAAAAAAGTCAAGTTTTATATGTTATGTGATATAGTTAAATGAAAACAAATATCATTATTTTACATCAGTGGGTAATTCTACCCATGATGACTACCTTGTTATTTTTCTTCTGTTTTTCTTTCTGTGCATCTCTGTGCCTGATAAGTTCTCATTCCCTAATCTTTCCACACTCTTGCTCTCCCTCTGTCTTCAATGTTTCACACTTGCTAAGCTCTTACAATTTGTTTTTAGGTACAAAGGAAAATACAGGGATAGAATAACTTGTGTGTATAATTAATAAAACATAAATTATATAAATATTTAGTACATTTATTATCTTAAAATAAATTATGTTAGAAAGGAAATAAAATTTCAAAGGGAGACGAAAAAGTGGTATTTCTGAAAATAGATATTGTAGTAGAGTAACTTCAGGAGCACAGATTCAATAAGTGGACTCAGCCAAGTTACAGAACACAGAACTAGAATTCGGAATGTGAGCAACAAGGTTTATAATATTTAGATAATATTGATCTTATCCATGGAAAGAGAGTTAAAGGTGAGGCATGTAGGATAAAATAGTATCAGCACATTTTTAATACTGAGTACAGTAAGAGAGGGAGAACAGAAAAATATACAACTCTAGAATAAACCAATCCTACTAAGTGCCAATCTATGAAGAATAAATATAGGAAAAAGTCCAGGGAGAATTAATATAAATGCAGAATTTCCATTCCCACTAAAGGCTTTATTATCTGGTCTGTCCATGGAAGGATTCTTTAGCATCTGATTTTTGCTTATGAAAGAAATCTACTTAGAATCTTCTGGTCAAGTGTTGTGAATTTAATATATGCATTTATTTCTTTTCCATCTAAAATACACACACACACACGAAACCTGTAGCAATTCAAAAAGGATAGACTCACAAAGTCAAAGAAAGCTAGAGCAATGTAGGGATGTTAATTAAATTTTAGAAACTGGAAGTCAAATAGGCAGCATGATTTAGGAGACCTGAATGGAAGATGCTTGTGCGTGATGAGAAGGGGGATTAAAAACCAGACTCTAGCAGTTTCACACCACAGGAGCCAGAGAAATTGCAGGGATCAGTTACTTCTATGAAGGTGCAAGGTAGAGCAGAAAACAGGATAAGTGGCTGAGTCTTTAAAAAGAACTGCTATATCCTCTCTCATCCCAAACAGCCCAGTAATTATCTCTCTCTTACCCGTGCTAAAGATGAAGGGTTTATCCTCTGGAAAGTTGGATAACAGAGCATCTCATCTAAGAAGGTAAGGCACAGGTGAGGGGAAAAGGTAAGTAAGGTACTAAAAATGAAATTTAAGTGATAACTCAATGACTAAATATTCAGTTCATGAGCCCTTTCCCTCTCCTGGTGCCTAGACTAATAACATCCAGGTCTAAATCTCCAGGCAGGCTATGGAAGAAAAAATAAAACAGATCAAAAGGGAAAAAAAAAATCCCACCAATACTGACAATAGGGGATCCCCTCAAACACAAGGAGAAAACTGAGCTCTCACACCAATAAACGCCCCACCTGAGAAAACAGAGCTCCAGTAAACTCAGCACCTCACTCTTAATGTAAATGGGAGGCCAAGGACCACTAGCCAATTATGGAAAGTCTCTAATATAAATAAAAATGAAAACTTACAGGGGAAAAAAGCAACCAAGGCAATTTAAGAAGCAAAATTTAAATTTTTAAAAATATTTTATTGTCCTTAAAGAAATAAAAGAAATAGTAAACCTACAACTCCAAGTCAATATGCTACCAAAGTAAGATTATTTCAGATCAGTGGCATTTTTCAGAGAACTAGAACAAATCATTTTATAATTTTTATGCAAACACAAAGGACTCCAAATAGCCAAAACAACCTTGAGAAAGAAGAACAGAGCCGAAGGAAGCACACTCCCTGACTTCTGACTACACTACAAAGCTACAGTAATCACAACAGGATGGTGCTGGTACTAAAATTCTGATTCCAAAAAATAGAATAGATTATTCGACAACTTTGGCTTAGTGGAAAATGAGACTGAGAAGTGTTAAATAGTATGGAAAATTTAGCCAGGGATCATAAGAAAACAAAATAACAACAATAATAAAGGGCAATTAACTCCACAAAATAAAAACAAGTTGTACACACACAAAAAATTTAATAACAGTGCTCCATTTGGCTCTGAATTAAACAATATACACATAGTCATAACAATTTAAAACTCTAAATAATGATTCAACTTAAATGTTAAGAAGTGGGTTTGTTAGGCGGGAAGAGGTGATGACACATAGCTGTGAGGGGAACATCAGCATGTGAAAGGGGTTTAACAGAACTAAATCTTCAGTTTCCACAGTAGGAAGTCAATACACAAAACCTGAAATTTAGGAAGATAGGCAAAATAGGTTATTTAGGAACCTAGCTAAATACCAAAGAAAATGATGAAAAAATTTGAAATTCCAAGAATTACTTTGAGAAAAAGGCATACTTACATTAAAAATCTGTAACTAGGAAGAGTGCAGTACTTACTGGTGGTGGCATTACAAATTATATTATTTGAAAAACTATATGACAATTTGTCATAAAGAAACAATTCAATAAAGCAAAATGCTGTTTATTACAGCATTATCTATAACAGCAACAAACATAAAATAAATGTTCAACAAAAAAAGAAAGCATTTGTAAATTACAGTAAGGACATAAAAGGATTTGTAATTATAAACACAATATTGAAACATATGAAAATGTTTATGAGATATAATTAGATTAAAAAGGAAGAATATAAACAGAAGAGTGCAGTATGATTGCTACTCTTTAAAACCACGTTTGCATGTGGAAAATAAAACAGAAAGGACAAGTAAAGCAAAAGTACATAGCAAAGTTAAAGTAAAATTGCAAAGTAAAAAACCTAAATTGTGTAGCCATTTATAAATACTGTATACAAACTGGGGGAAATGTTTGCAATACTTCATGGAAAAAGAGCTATTACCTTTCAATGAGCTGAATAACAGAACATCCCAAAATTTAGAAGTTTAAGACAAAAGCAATTTAGCTCCTGATTCTGAGGAATTTTGGACAGGTTATTTGGGTCTTTTAGTTTCTGCTGGGCTCACTTGTGTTGCCAGGCCTTAGCAAAGATGGCTTATCCCTGCTCCTTATGGACTCTCATCCTTCAGAAGGGTAACCAGGACTGGCTCACATGGCAGTTAGGCAGGGTTCAAAGAAAATGAAAGAAGCATTCAAGGTCTCTAGGGGCCTACGCTTGAAACGGTACACAGTCACTTCTGCTACATCCTACTGGCCAAGACGTGTCCCAAGCCTAACCTTGGGAGGAATGGAATCCACATCTTTATAGGAGGAACTGAAAAAGAATATTGTAAACAGAATGGATGCAGGAAGGAGTGAAGAAGTGCAGTCAGTTTTGCAACCTGCCATAATTCCTAATACACTTTAAAGTTTTTTTTTTTTAAAAAGAAAGAACACAAAAAGACAATAATTGTATATAAAAATAGTCTTGAGATATGATCATATAGCCCACCAAAAAATAAAGTCAAAAACCCATTAAAAATGAAAAATTAACATCTTAGTAAGATGAATGCAAATTAAACTGTATTGAGATACTGTTTTTTTATTTACCAATATAGTAAAATTCCAAAAAGTTGATAATATACCCTGTTGGTGAAGCAGTGGCATAAAAGTATGTTCATACATTATAGGTAAGAATGCAAAATAGTGGAAAAGAATAATAGCAAATTTAACATATGTATTTGTTCTTTGACCAGAAATCCCACTTCTAAGACTCTATCCCAAAAATACAATGACAAAAATATGGGTAAAATTATGCATAACGCTATTCAATAAAGGCCAATTTGTAGTAGCTAAAGATTGGAAGCAAACACATCTTCATCAATGGAGAACTGGTTGAATAAACTATAGTAAGTCTGCACAATGGAATACAATGCAGCTGTTAAAAAGAAGAAGAAACAGCCCCATAGACAGCTGTAGAGTAATCTTCAGGGTATAATATTAAGTGAAAAAAGAAAGTCATGCCAACATTTATCCATTTATGAATACTTGTTTAGTTTCAAAAGGGAGAATGAGAAGATAAACCATAAAATTAGTAAAATGTTTACCTATGAGGAGAGAGGAACATGTTTGAAGGACCAATGGCAGAGATTAGACTTCTCTGAATATACTTGCTTTGTACATGTTTGAGCCATACAAATATTTTATAATTATAAGGTAAAATTATATGCAAATGAAACAACTGCAATCCCCAAAATTCAGAAGCAAAACCAAATTTACCATATATTTAGTTGCTGGCCTAACTACCAAACAAAAATAATTTCAAATGATTAAAAACACAATAATTTGTTCCTCCAGAGTGAAATTTATCTTAAAGACAAAAAAAGAGCTGGAGGAAAAAACTATTACTGCCTAAAGCAGCTGTTTATAAATGTTAAATGTAAAAAAGCAAATAAGTAATTATGAAAACAGTGGCATTAACTGGAACTCCATAATGGTAAATTCAAATTGAAAATGTTGTTATGAACACATGGTTTATTTTTTCTTAAAAAATAATATTTACAAGCTTGTCCACTAAAAACAGAAAAAAGCCTAGAAATATTGCTTAAAACCAACCAAACAACAAATAAAAAAGCCCTAGCTTTCATTTTTTTATTTCAACATATGATTTTCTACTAAAAGGAACCAGGAATCATCAGAGCAATGGCTAGCACCAGGTTTAGAAGAGGAAATGTTGAAAATGATTCTGGATATTGGGTCATACCTGATTATAAGGAATCCATCAAAGACTATCAGGGTTATATCCAAAGGATGGAGGAGACAATTTGAAAAGCCTCTTTATGCCAATGATGGACAATTTGTGTATCAAAAAAATTAAAAGTGCAATGGATTGATGACAAGCAAATATGTGAAAATCTACAAGTTCAAAACTATATTTAAAAATGTATTAATCACTTTGGAAGATGGTTGGTAACTAATTCATTATTTAGAAAGTAGTAAAGAAAGAGAAACAACCAAGTGTTTAACATGTCTCTCCCACATAAAACCAACGCTGAAGTTAACAAACTACTTGACTGATAATCTCAGGAGAGAAAACCAGAGATTATGTCTCCCAATGGAAGATACAACACCACATATAAAGCGTTTTTGCCAAAAGTATCAAGCTTAAACCAGATCAAACAATACAAATAATCTCGTTTTCAACAAATAAATTGAATATTATTAGGAAGGGTAACCTCAAGATGAAAAGATACTAAAGAGTTATATCAAAATAAATACAATGTTTTGACCTTACTTGTATACTGATTTAAACAGACCAATTGTAAACAAGCTATTATGTAACTGGGAAAATTTGCACATGGACTTGATATCTGATAATATTAATGGGTTATTTCTAATTTTTTTTAGATATGATAATATCGTGGCTGTGTTTAAAAAGGAATCCTTACCTTTTAGCAATATATGCTGATATATTTATGGCATAATCTTAGAATTTTTTAATAAGATTCTTGGAATATTTTCTATGTAAAAGTAATTGAAATGAAATGCAGGATTGGTCTTTTATTTCCAATATTAAAAATTAATTGTACCAACCAAGGGGAATTTCAGATATTTCATCAAATATTATCCAATTAACAATTCAAACAGTGAAATTGTATCTCTCTCATTCCATCTTTCTTATTCACTTTTTTCTCTCTTTTATATTCTTATTCTCTATGTTCATATTTTATCTTCTACTCTTTTTTATATTCTTTACCTTTTTGCTCCCATTTCTTTCTCAAATAAATTTACCTATAGAGGACTTTATCGTGGAAGTACATTATGAATGTCTAAGGCAAGTACTGAAACTTCAGAAAGTAGGACGGTTCATAGCAAAATTCAGCTGTAACAGTAACTCTGCAGTATAGGTTTTCCATAGTTATCTACTGGTAAATGTATAGAGACTTAATCAGAACAGTAACACCAGAGTTCTCACATGATCCAACTGTTAAATAACTCAGCATAATAAATTTAGCTGTTTTCACATGAACCACTGATGCGCAAAAATAATTTCCTGCTAATCAGTAATAATGACTATATCCCCAGTGAGTCACCGTTACACTTTAAGAAGAAGACTGTGCTAATGCGTGAATAATTATTGACCTGATTAAGTGTCCAATCTTGCTCTTGGGGGAAAAAATGCACATCATTTAACAATTCAGCTGTATATTGTCTGTGCGATAAAAGCAAGAGGTAATTTGGATAACTAATGCACCAGCTAAATTCCGTTAGGCAGTTCCCAAAAGTAGATGATTTTCATCTCCCTTAAACATTTCAGGAACCTACATTTTTCTCTGCTTTGTGTCCTTAATGTGCTGCCAACTATTTTCTAATTTTTTTTTTCCTAGAGGCAAGAGGAAAAAAGAATTAGAGAAAATGAAGTAGATGATAGGGTTTTATCTGTCTCTCAGTTAAGAGGGCTTGGAGTTCAGAGAAAAAGCTATTACTAGTTAGCGCCACAGAACATTCCTCCGCAAGGCCACTTTGCAATGCTATTAGAAAAATAGGCCTTTTTGGGAAAAGAGAAATGCACAGGATTCCACATACTTAGCAAAGACCAACTTGGACTGTGATAAAGAGCTAGGAGCTATTATTTGTTGGGTTTAGTTGTCTCTGATCAAATTGTTACTTCTGTTTGTCTCCCTAAGATTAACTCCCATTAAGTACAAAGCGAGAGCAGTTTTGCTCTCCAGGAACGTCTTGACATTGCAAATCAGATCAGAGGTATAAAGAGGGAAATAGGAATGCAATCTGGAAAGGATGCAATGCTCCTTCATTTGGAATGAGTGTGGTGAGATCTGAATGCTACGTTCTTAACCACTGAATGAATACATTGGGTCAGAAAAACTTCCTGAACAGTTAAAATTAGAAATAATTTGGTTTCTGCAGCAAATCTGTTGGATCAGGTTCATAACAAATTCCACTGGTGTGCACCACTATTTAAAATTTTCCAGTTCTACTGAGAGAAGGGGAATTAGTCCAGCAAAGCAACGTCCTTTCCATCAAGAGACATTTGTTTATTAGCCTTTATGAAACTGCCTGCTTATCACCCAAAACTACACCAGAGCTAAAGAACAATTGAAAGTATTCCCACAACTAACATTCAACCAAAACAGCTTTAGTGATGCTGATGAACAATATGGGGACTTTCCAAGAATAAGTGAAAAATAACCTCAACTCTGAGAGGGGCAGAATATTTTCACTGAATGCTGCATCTCGACATAATCAACGATGGAAAACAATGGAAGGGCTGGAGTCGTCTTTCTGGGGGAGGACGTTGTTTGTGTAACAGTTATGCCCACTTCCAACCATTCACTTTAATTTTAAGGGGAAATGTGAAGCTACCTCAGAAGCACTTTGAATCAACAGAGCAATATTGAGTTTTGGTCTCATGAGGCAAGTACATCTATAAGTTGTTTGCACCTCAATATTAACTCCAGGCTTTAATCATTTAACCTTTCAACTTCTTCCTTATTGAATGGTATTCTCTCACATCACACCATGAGAATACTGAGTTCCCCACTGTACTGCACTAATGAGTCACTGAAAAGGTTTTGCTCACTTCAGACTACAAATAATACTTCTGTATTATAGCACCAAATAATAATTATTACTCATTCTGATGACTCTGGGTCATTAATAAAATGAGTATATAATGATCATTATGCTCTGTTTAGAAAGGTAAATCATTATATAATACATTTTAGAATAACTTCCTCCCCAAATGATTAAAATATAAAGCTGCAATGAAAACAGATAATTTGGGTGATTGAGAAAATTTACTGGCCTGAAATCATTTATGGTCCATTATATTGTATAAATTATTTCTGTATCAGCATAATAATACTTATTATAATGTTTACTTCAATATAGATTTTTCAACTCTAAAGAGCCTCAATATGGCATTTCCTCTTCTGAAATAGATTCATCCACAGTCGACTGGTTTAGATTAGGCAAAAGAGATTTTGAATGGGCAAACATAAGGTTAGATGAAGATACTGTGATGTTTCTGCTCCCAGAGATGAAGTTTATGTCTCTCTTGGACTGATTCAATACTGTAGAATGGGAGTTGCTCGTGAGTCGTGAGATTTCATCAGTCTTCCCCTGCCTGGAGTCTTCCCCTGCCTGAACCCCTCTCTGAACCCCTCTCTTCAGGGTTGCCTGTCAAGAGACCTGAAGTAGGTATCCTGCTGTCTTGCCCAGTTAAGCCACTGGATTCAGGCAGTGTATTACAAACACATTTTTTTTAATCTCATCTCTGAAATTTATCTCCCTTACTGGCGTTGCCTTAATATTTTCATTGCGCCCCTTCAGTTGCAATCACTGACTTAGTGAGGTGCTACAGCGACATGGGAGGCTACATCCCACCTCCCTCCTTCTGAAGGTCAGAGTAGCTGTGAGACTTCGCTGCAGTTACACCTTCTCAGGGGAAAGCAGCATGTCGTGCACGGTCTAGGGCATGGAAGCAGGGAAAGGATGCTGATTTTTAAAAAAGAAAAAACCTTTCATTGTACTTTTGATTATCAAGAATGAGGTATTTGCTCATAATGATAGGCTGTCTCTAAAAAAATGAACACTATTTGCTCCATCTACTTGGAAAAAAGTTTTATGAAATTGAATTAGAGAAATTAAAAATATGTTTAAAAAAACTCACCAGAAAAACTGAATTGGGTAAATGAGAAGTGGAGAAATAAAAATATTATGCCAGAAAACCTCAGCTCAGGGAGAGCCCCGTGGCAGCATGAAACTTCCTGCTTACCAAGAGAAACGAAGGTAAAGCAGAGTTGCCATCACCAAAATTTAGAACCCTCATCTGATGAGACGATGTTTCCCTATATGGGAGAGCTGAAAAGGAACCAGTGGTTGAATAATTCATTCTCTGCACAAACACAGGTCTTCCTGAGCATCCAGAACGGGGACAAAAAGAAGCACAAGAATGTGGGTTTCTCAAGTGTACACACTGAGTAAGATAGACACATACTATGGTTTCTGCTTTAATCCATATGACCGTGTTTCTCTAATACATGCTATTGCCAAAGATCTCTTCAGCTCCTGCTGTGTCTCCTCGACTGGGTGTATATTTCTCCATGGAAAGTGAAAGTCGCACAATTAGAGATGCCAATTAAAGAGAATAATTTCACTGATCTAACAGCTAAAAGGTTCCCTTCTTCTAGTACAAATTATCATCCTTTGGTCATTCTTGTTGACACTTTGATTTTATAAGAAAAAAAGGTTAGTTGTATAACTTCATTGACTCTTTCTTCAAAGATTATAGGGCAAGAAGATTAGAAACACCAGCCTAATTGAGCTTTACCGTGCACTGTAGATTTCTGTCTTCCAGTCTCTCCATGAACTCTTACAAGCCAATTCCATTGGGCAAATATTTACTGAGCATCCACACATGATGGGTTCAGACAGTGCTAGGAGCTGGAGGGGTTGAAAAAGTTAGAGGGAATAGTTTCTTCCCCAGAGAACCTTTAAATCCTTATTAGAAGAGGAACACATAGAGATCTTCTTTTTTTAAGTGGGAAGCTTTTGGCATCACATGATTAAGGACACAAGCAAAAAATACAAAAGTTAAGATTAGGACAGAACAATTCAGAGAAAACATAGGACTTGGACCAGACCTTGAAATAAAATTGGTAAACGTAGGCCAGGGAAATAACATCAGCCAAGACATGGAGAAAAGAACAAACACCAGACTTTTTTTTTATTGGAGCTGGAGAACTGTGTACTGGGAGAAATGGAGAGCTGACAGCAGGAGATAAACACAGCAAAGAAGGAAGTATACGCATCTCCCTAGATTAGTAGGAATGCATCATTTATACATTAAATGTCATCATGTAAATTCCTACAGTATAAACTAAGACACTGTTTTGTTTCCATATCTATGAGAGTCTGCAGAAGTCGCAGAGGTGAATTTTATTTCCTCTCTACACTAACTGGCAGAGTGAGTCAGAAACACTGGCAAGCTCTGAGGGCAAGACATGTTTTACTTTTGCTTGAAAACATAAGCAGCTATTAAAATAATTCTCTTCATTTCATCTGTTAGACTATAGACAGGAAATGCATGGGAGAAAAACACGTATACCCAGGATCCATTAGTCTTTTCACAGCTGGGGAGAAATGAAACCTTGTTTTATCAAAGTAATTGGGTTATTATATGAGACTAACTTCACTCCAGACCCCTTTTCTCTCTGTGGAAACTATGTACACGGTCAGCATTTCATATCCCCACCTCACTACACCTCTTTTAGGAATATTTATTTTACAAGGCAATAGATAATTCATGTGTTTGTAGCTTAAACTTACTATTATAAGCTCATTATTCATTTAGTTATAATGTGAGTGCCCACTGTATATCAGGTTCTCTTGTAAAGTACAAGAAATACAATGATAAGCATGGAAACTAAGGTCCCACCCTCCAGTGAAGGAAGACAGCGATAAACAAGAAAGCAAAACTGTAGACGTGATGATTTCAGGCTGTGGTCAGGCTCTAATGGAAAAAAACAGAGTCATATGACAGAGGATGATGGGAAAAGAAGAAGGTCTTTCCTTGAACAGGGTAGTCATGGAGGTGATCCCTGAAATGGTACCCCTGAGTTTAGCTGGAAGAATACAAGGAAAAAGCAGAGAGAAGGGTCAGAGGAAGAATATTCAAGGCAAACAGAACTGCACATGGTGTGTTCAAGGAACAGGAAAGGGGCGATGTAGCTTGGCTGCAGGAAAAGCGAGAACAGGTAGCAAGAGCTTGGAAGTTGTTGGGAAGGAACCCAAACCAAAAAACATGGTTTCCAAACCCATGAATTCCAAAATTCATGTAGAATTGTGTAGGGTTTGGTTAGAGGAGGGAACGAAAGTGAAAAGAGTGGATTGGCAAGTGGTTGAGAACTATAAGGGGAAAAAGGAAAATGGTCCTTTCACAAAGTTAAAGAAAATATCTTCTAGAAACTTCTTTTCTTGACACTGTTCTCTTTAGTTTGCCAGTTTCTTAAATAGGGAATTTTATTTTCAATTAGCTATTTTAGGCTGTAAAAAGCCAAAGACAAAGTGAATTGAATTTTATTTTCCCTTTGCCTTGGACTCTTTCCAAGAATGTATATACAAAGGAATCTACATAAAAAAACTTCCAAACCATTAGTCCACTAAATTAGACAAGTGTTTATTAATCACTTACTGTCTCCTTTACAATTCCAGGCCCTGCAGAATTACAAAAGAAGGCAGGCGGCATGGTTCCTGCCCTCAGGGAACTTATAACCTGTTTGAGAAGACCTGTATAAACACAAAAGCTAGAGAGCAATGTTATTAGAAATCTCTAAATCAGTGGAAAGAATTAGAGTACAAGTTGCATGTTTAATTTTTTTAAAGATGTGGAATGCTAGAGGAACCACCATGGGGTGGATTCATCCAAGAATATTGTGTGAAGTAGTTGAGGTAATGTCCAATTATAAAAGAAAGGGGTTGAATTTCTAAACAAGGGACAACATTCACAAAGTTGGGGTTGGGTACTGGTTTCTAGGGAAAAGCAGAGACTGTAGCTAAGTGTTTATCTGTAGCTAAGGGGGAAATTTAAGACTAATTAGGCTAAAAAAGATGATATAATAGAAAGTCTATAAAATCAGACTAAAGGATTTGTATCCAATAGTTGGCAGAAAACTACTAGACTTTAATCAGTCAGCACAAGAGTGGAATTTTTTGCTATATAACAGACAACAATAAAACAACAAACACATGCAGTGCTTCTCATATGAGAAATATTTTAAAGAAATTTCCTTAAAATTCTTATAGATATTCTTTGAGATAGATCTTTAACCTCAGGGAACAGATAGAGAAACTGGGGCACATAGGGTTCCCCAACTTGTTCATTGTCACCATATAATCTCTCGCAAATCCAGATAATAAAACCAACAGGATATCTCTTGCTGCCCAAGCTTTTAACATCATTGAATACTAGATACTGTGTCTATTCTATGAGCAAATGTGATAAAACAAAAAGGGACTAGAGACAAACACCAGGTAGAAGGGTTTAGTACCTGTGAGTTAGAAGCCTACATCTCAGTGCTAACAATGAGAATGGGGAGGAAGGTATAAATCTAAGAGTTCTTGCAAAGGATGATTGTCCAGGCTTTTGGAAGATATGCATATCTGAAAGAAGAAATAACACCAAAATAGTCCACTTAGGAAATAGGGAAGATAGTAGTGTAGTTGGCACAAATATAGAACTTGGAGAGGAGGGTTAATTAGTGGTGAAAAATGATGGTTGTCTGGACATAGAGTTTAAGAAGATGCAGGAACTTTGCCAGGAAGGTATTCATAGGCAGCTGTAAAGCAGATAGAGAATCAATTCAGAGTTTCATGCCAAATAGACTAAGTCAAAGTAACTTTTTTATCATTGTCTTTCTTTGCTTTAAATTTGACTACAAAAATTGAGATCCAAAGAGTTCCTGGTCTAACTTCAGATGAGTAACTGTAGCAGCTGTGTCTAAGACTAGTCATTCTCAGGGGTGATAGGGTTAAGATCTGCAGTTAGCTTGACATTTTGTTCAAACTGAGCTGCCCATCTGCTCTTGTAGACTAATAGTGCTGTGCTTCACAAAAAGAAGATATCTTGGTCACTTCTGACTAGATTTGGGAAGCAGACACGCATAAAGTGATGGATGGCTTTACTTCAGCAGAGTGTAGAGTAGGAGCAGGGGAGGGCAAAGGTGGGAGCACGAAGAAAGTTTACCAGACACCAAGAAAAAGGCCACGCTTTCCTTGGATGAATCTTTAGGTCCTTTACTGCTTCATCTTCTTGTCTTGGGAGTTAACCCCATCGAGACCCTCCATCTCACTTTGTCATTCTGATACACCACAGTCATGATGCATAAGGTAACCGCATACTAAGTTCCTATTTTTCTATTTCAGAAGACCCATGGGAATAGTTGCTACTTGGTACTGATACGGCCTACCCCCAAATTACAGGAATGGTCTTTTGTTTTTCAAGGTAACTAATTTGCTTATCATCCACTTCTCATCATCCTTCTTTCCTTCTCACAGGGGGAAAAAAATGGGGTATTACAGAAACTCAGTTGGATACTACCCCTTAAAACAAATCAGTTTAAACCTCCTTGATCTGAAAAAATTCCCTGAGAAAAGATATCACAATATGGAGTTAGAGAAAAGTATCCTTCCCTTCAAGCTAAGAAGCCATATTTTCCACTGTGAAGAAAGCAAAGTAGAATAAATCTTGAACACCTATTCCACTTTCATTTTAGCATCCATCAATTTATGAACAATAATCTGAAAAAAATTCACGGCACAAAACTAGGAAGATTTCATTTTATTGATGTAGTCTGAAGTAATACAGATACTTTGAGGCCTACATCAAATTTGTTACCGGATTTTATTCAAGATATATATTATATAAGAGAAAAAGCAGGCTCTTGCCCTACATGTGATATATGTAATAATTTACTTGCTTGTCTAATAATAACATCACTTTGTATAATGCAAATGAAATCTGTAAAAAATATGGACTCACAGGTTGTTTTTTAAACCCTGTAGCAAGAGGGAAAATAGCTAACTACTATCCAAAATTCTCAAATCACTTCGTTTCTTAATAAATTAATTATTTTCAGTTATCCAGTAGATGAAGGTTTGAAAACCCTTCAGTTTCACAAAGCTTTATTTGATTCTCCATTGGCTCCATAGATAACCAGCCATCAAAATAAAATGTACAAAAACATCAGGCTATTATTTTATACCTGAAAAGACTGCTAACTATACAGTTCTGTGAAATGTATTTGAGAGACAACTGTTTCCTTTTGTACTGACTTGCAGTAAATTTGGCAGCTCCTTTCTGAAACTGTTTTCAGATCTTTCAAAATGGTTGCAATTTGAAGTCACAAACGGTTTATTTATATCTTTACAAAATGTTTACAAAGACCCAGTCATGAGACTCTACACTATTCACAAAGGCAGAACATATTATTTCTAAAATATAACATTTCTTAATCTCTGGTGGCACTCTTTGTCTAACAAATTCATGCACTTAGCACCTGATTTAAGCTAAAAAAAAATACAATTATAACAACGCCCGAGTCCTCTTCACTTTAAGGAGGCTGAGAGCAATGTACTCTTCAGGACACCTGACAGCTCTACAGTCACTCAACCAACATTAAGGATGCTGAATTACTTTATTATTGTGTCTTCCTATCTCATCTTCTAAGTCCATGTGACAATAACTCACATTCAGGTCAGCTTACTCTCATACAGAAATTTACTTTCCTACAGTAGAGTGTGTCCATGTGTGCATGTGAAGAGGGTATCAATAATAACACATGCTGAGCAATTTACAGTCACTTTTTGTTATTGTTTTGCTGTCAAATGATGCTAACAGATCCACTCAGATAAATTAACTTTCTTAACTAGATTGCCTCACTTGGTGGAAACAGCATAAGAAAAGCTTACCACAATAAACAGTCCATCAAATATACAGAAGATTATTATTTTATCATTTTGTTTCCATATTAACAAGCATTAAAAATGGTCAGGTTTATTTTTGTTTTCTTTCTTTTCACAGAAATACTCATTATCCTGCATTCCAGCACATACTGGTGCAAAAGAGGGTAAAAATCTTGTGGTTTTATGATACAAAAACCTGCTGGTGATTTGTGGTGTTGTTTTAGGGATAATATATGAGAAGACTTGAATAAAGTTAGATGAGTTGATAAAAAGCTTTTTTTTCCTCTTTTTTAAATTTCAGGGGAAACTGGCCCTGTCCCCAGCTCCAGAGATAAATCTTGATTGGACTAAGCCAATCATGAAACCATTCCCCTTTCAGTAACTGGTTTAAGTAAGGGCATTTGATACCATTCTGGCCAATAAAACATGAAGGAACATCTGCTGGGGACTTCAGAGGAAGGTTTCTTTACTGAAATACATGAAGACATATGTGCTGATGTAGTATCTGCGTCTAAGGCCTGGAATCACAACAATCATCTTGTAATCCTAAAGGAGACCAGGGGAGGACAAGCCCAACACACTCCCCAGCCACTCCCCAAAGGTCCTTCTACTATTTATACAGTAAATATAACTGGATAAAGAAGAACACCCAATTTTCTATGGAACCTTCCCATGGAAGACTGTTGGATTTTCAAAGAATCAAAGCTCCATCATGACCCACCTACTAGGGTAAAAGTATATAGGGTTATATAATAAATGAAGTCCTGACCCAAGTCTGTTTTACACAGATTTATAATTGCTTTCCAATTTCTGAATGAGAAATCAGAATGGGCATGCTGTTGGTTGATGAAACTTTTACACTGAAGTCCATGATAAACCAAGCACTGCCAATTGTACAAAGTCATAAATTGGCATAAGCCCAACAGAAATACATCCTAAAACAGAAATAGTGCACCCAGGACTGTACTTGAGCAGGACTAATAAGTTAGTTGCAAAAATAAGTGGTCCAGACCTCCACGTCACCTACCACTTTTACATCTACGTCTCCTCCTTAGCTTATACCTATGGCTTCATAGAGAGTTCTCTATGATCACCTGTCAGAGGAGGAAGAAACTCAAGCTTGGTTCATGGAGTCAGTCTGTTTGACGTACAAGTCCAAGCTGAAACATGACTGCTACTGAGCTGCAGCCCCAGTGAGGAGTAACCCTGAAAGACAAATCAAGGCACAGAGCTTCGGACTGTGTACCTGATCAGCTGCTTTTTGTAAAAATAAAATTATCCCATGGTAAAGATTTACAGAGAATCATACAGAATCACCAGCAGTGCCTCATTATTTGACTGGTTAGTCAGAGATCTGAAGGAGCAAGACGGGAATGTTGGATGTAAGTGAGTTAGGGGAAATGGCATTTGGAGGGAAGACACACTAAACACCATTCATAAGTGGTCAGCCAGGAAGAGAGATGAAGTAGACTCTTAGAGTCGTGGATGAGACATCAGCCCAGAAATAACACCCTGCACTGGTAGAGAAATATCCTTCAGGATGCATAACCCAGTGGCCACTGCATGACACAGCGCCCTGTTACATAGAATGCATGGGTTCATGAGCCAAGATGGGGAATTAGGGGTGACTCCACCCATCTTACTCATCCCATTCGGAGTTGTTTTTCCATCCTCTCAAACTTGGGTTCTTTAAAGCTAGAAGCCCTGGGTTTCCAGAGGAATGATTCTTCCACCAGAAAATATAGTAGGAGTCCAGCTTAAAAAAAAAAATCTATGTCTGCTGCCAGCTTGGGACACTTATTCTAGTGGCTCAGTAGTCACAGAAAGGAGTTCTCATACTAGCAGAAGCCAGTGACCCTGGGCATAATTAGGAGGTAAGATTCCTGCTACATGATGACATCTGAAAAGAATACGTTAGCTCTGAGGTAACAGCTTTGTGAGCTGGGAATAGACAATTACTGCCTGAGTTTGGACAAGTGGGAGCAGAAGTGCTTCCATAGAATGGATCACACTGGTATGGGCAAGGAGGATCACAGTGACATCAAGATATAGAGAAAACTAGAGATATTTTCCCAAATTTTCTGGACTAGGTAAAGCTCTCAGAACTGTTGAATAATCCTGGAAAAGGAACAGTAGCCACCAACAGGAATGACTGAGATTTTATTTTCTGCTAACACTGAAAAAAATGGGGTTATCTAGTCAGATTTTTTTAATTTCAAAAGCATCAAGATATAAGATATTTATTCTTTCTACATACTGTCATGTTACAGAACATGTTCCTAGCAGGTATCTGCCTAGGTACTATGTACAGTGTTACTCCCCCTGGTACTAATGGTTTTAGACTATCAGATCTACCAAACAATAGTCTCACATGCTAAAATGCATATAAAATATTAGAATTGCTAAAATGCACAGAGAATATCAAAATACTTTTTCTTCTTTAGGGGTCCAAGTGACTTATTTATATTTATACATATTATATACATGCTATATAAAATGATATGTTATATCATTTTTTCAATCAGGTATTTGAAATTCAGTGACTTAGAATTTTAATATTTTCCTTTAAAGTAATTTTGTTTTTTATTAGTGTTTCCACATTTTCAACCACAGTGGATACCTGGAAAGAGATAAACCTGTGTTTGAAAGCTAGCTTGCCTATGACTTTTCTAGCTATGAGACCTTGGTCAAGTTACTTAAACTCTTTAACCCTCAGTTTTCTATAGCAATAATAATTCCTATCTTATAGAGTCCTTATAAATATTAGATGAAATAATTTATGCAAAACGCCCAGCAGGTTGGTGGCACTGGGTGGATGTTACTCTGTTAAAAGAGAAAAGAATGACCAAACACTATGATTTGAATATTTAAAAATATTAGACCAACTGTTCCCAGAATTATACCATAGTATTAAGCATACACAGTTTATAGTGTTTCCTTTGTCAGATTTCATCCACACAGGTATAGGATGCAGACATTCTTCACTGACTTAAGAAAGACTACAGGTTCCTTCTACTCCCCTTTGACTTCCTAGTTGTAGAAAATATCTCTGTAGTCTGTGTGAGAAGTGCCTGCTCTCCCACACAACCATGTATCAATTAGGAATAGGCTAAGCTGTAGATAACAGAAACCCAAAATGACAGTGGCTAAATAAAATATACATACAATCTATCTCATGCAAAAGTCAGAAGTGGGCTACCCAGGAGTGATAAAGGTATATCTACTACACCAAATCTTTCTATCATGTTGTCCTGTCATCCATGGCCACCATTACCAAAATCATCTCATTGTCTGAGATGGCTGCCCTTGCTCCAGCCATCATGGCTACATTCCAAGTGTCAGAAAGACAGAAGAGGCGAAATAAATAGAGGTGAATTATACATATGGACCTACTTCGAAGGAAAATGTCAAAATCTGGTGTATGACACAACTTACCTTATCTTAGACAAAATTTCTTTCCATATCCACACTTGGTTTGCAAAGAAGGCTAGGAAATAGTTATTTTTGAGGGCAGAAATATCTAGAACTAAAAGTGAAACTCTTGCTAAGGAAGAAGGGGAAAAGGGATATTAAAGAGAATGAACAGTATCTGACATGATCCAAGACACAGTCCGAAGAGAGTATCTAAATCTTCCTCAAAGCTTTGACTTACAGAACATGAAACTCAGAACACGAGGCTCAGTTATTTCCGCCTTCTGCCCTCTTCCTCTCTGAGGCACTGAACAAGAGCAAGTCTCACCCACTAACAGATATAGAAGAAAATTCAGGAGGAAGTGAAGCTTAAATTAGCATCTGAAGTATTATGGAATTATATATGTCAAGTAGCTGATTTAATAAGTACTCAATGAGAGGTATTCATTACAAATTATTATACAAAGGGACAAGATATTTTTTGAAATCTGCATAATGATGTCACATTACCCTCCTCAAATTCTCCTTGGTATACTGTTATTATTATTTTATATTTAACTCTAAAGGGGAAAAAAATCAATGAATGAATATATAACTGAAGACTCATAAAATTCCCTTTCATAGGCACATCTACACATCATTTATAGAACATCAGAACATATCATTATTTTTGTTCATTTTATTAAATATCAATACAATCAACACATGTATTAATGTTAATGACAACATGATAAAGTGAAAAAAACCCTGGACTGGGAATTGCTAATTAGTGACTAAAGAAAGTAGTCATATAGCTTTTAGTTATTAGCCCTCTGACCTTGGGCAAGTAATTTTCTTTTAATTTCCTCTATGTTATAGCAAAAGTAATATGTGCTGAGAAAATTTACACAGAGGTATAGACTTTTTTTAAGTTAACAATCTTCCCTCACCTACCCCATTCTCAATGCTCAGACACAAATTATATTAATATCTTCATGCATAGCTGTCCATGCTTTTCTTCTTAGGTAATACAAATATGCACAAATATATTTTTTAAACACATTGGCAGTGATTGTGCATTATTTCTACTGAAAATAAAAGAAGGAATTGATTGTATTTGATTTTCTCACAAATACACTTTTGTCAACCTTCCAGAAATATGTACATAGTAGATTCTCATTATTCATGGCAGTTACATTCCATAAGGTCACCCTGAATGTTGCTTTAGCTAATACTGAATCATTGTCCCAGGTGAAATACAGGTTAGGTTACTTAAAGCCTCTAGCCACAAAATTTTCATCCATCAATCAGTATATAACCTTGCCTTATGTCTGTTTCTATTTAAACACATCTTATTTAATATATACGTTAGTGATTCATTAGCACTGAACTCACAGACAACAGCACTGTAACTCATGACGGAAGTCTATCTAACACAAGGACTTTCTCCATAAAATGTCAACCTTTCAACCTTCTTGCCCCTGGGAACCCTACACAACACTACTGCACTATACGTGGGGGCAATTTAAACAGCGAAATCAATATACAGCACAAATACACAAAAAACATGGCACTACACAGACCACAAAAAGGACACTTTTAACAGTGTAAGTTTAAACAAGAAGGCAGAACAACCCTCTAATTCAATGTCAGCTAGAAATATGTGCATTGGGCAATTCAAAGTTTTCACTGATCTTCACATGCACGTGTCCACAAATGATGTGAGCATGTCATGAGTATTGATTAGGGTGTTATAAATAAATTTTAGCAAGTAGGAGAATTCACAAATACTAAGTTGACTGTGTATAGTTTATCCTCATTATTCTTACATTCTATATTATACACACACACATAAGTAGAATTAACTCATATTTTAATGAGTATAACATCTCACAGTATGAGTGCACTACATTCAAGTGCAGTTGAATACATGTTTCCACCATGTCAATACTCCCTTTTGAACATTCAGGTTGATTCCAACTATTTTACCATTATAAGCAATGCTGTAATAAATATCCATGTACATTTATCCTCAAAATATTCATATTTATAGAGATTTATGGAAAGTGTCATTGCTTGATAAAAACCATCATATATTATTTTATTTGAGTAGATAAGTCTTTAAAAATAACTTTCCAATTGATTCTCCTACTGAAAATATATAAAAGTATCAATTGAGAGAAATATTACTAATGCTAGTTTTTTATAAAAACATATTGATTTCTCAGAATTGTAATAGAGAAAATGTGTGGAAAACATAATATATATTTAAGTTCTACTTGTTTACTCACTTGAAATTGTATCCTGAGTATTAAATTGAAATAGTTAACCAATAATTAACCATTTTAATAGTCCATCATATTATTTACATTTATTATTAGATCTTTCTGAATTTTTTCTGTAAGAGATTAGTAAATTTTCCTTTATATATTTTGTTGAATTATTCCACATATTTTTATTTTGAAGGGATAAAATTTTCCCAGAAACACCTCTCATAGCCAAATAATAATCAAACATGTAATTGAATATACCACAATATCTTTATACTTCCCTACTATTAGACATTTAATTTTTCCCAAATATTATTTTCAATTAACCTATTGCTGTATAATTTTTATAAAATAGGCTGAACTCATTTAAAGAGTACCATTTAATGAATTTTGAAAATCATATACTCTCATAAAACCATTACCACAGCCAAGATACAGAACATTGCCTTTTTCCTAAAAGCATTCTCTCATTTTCAGTCAATTCCTTCCTTCACCCCAGGACTTCAGAATAACAATACTCTGCTTACTGTCACTGAAATCAGTTTACATTTTCTAGAATTTTGTGTAAATGGAATTATATAGTGTGTTGAGATTTATATGTGTTGTATGTATTAATAGCCTCATATATATATTTTATTGCTGAATAGTATTCCATTGCTTAGATACAGAACTATCATTCTGATATCCACTTAACATAGTGATGGACAACTGAGTGTTTTTCATTTGGGGTCTATTTTGAATTAAGCTGCTGTGAATACTGATGTACAAGTCTTTATGTGGTCATATGATTTTATTTTGGACTTATAGGAAGGTATGATATGTATATGTTTATAAGGAAACTATTAGTTTTCCAAATTGCTTGTGTCCTTTCCCTTTCCCACCAGAAGTTTATGAGAGTTTCAGTTTGTCTGTATCTTCACCAACCTTACTATTGTTAGAGTTTTTAGTTATAACTCTTAATAATACCTAACTGGTATTTGATTGTGGTTTTAATTTGTACTTTCCAAATGACTAATGAAGCTGAGCATTTTTCACATGCTTATTGGCCATTTCTTCTTTTGGGAAATGCTCATTTAAATTTTTTGCCTAGTTTTTATTAGGTTGGTTTTTTAGTTTTGTGTCGAGAATTCTTCACATAGTCTTTACACAAGTTTTTTGCCAGATAAGTGTATCAGGAATATTTTCTTTCCTTTTGTGGCTTGTCTTTTCACTTCTGTAATTATGTCTTTCAAAGACCATTTTTTAAATTTTTTAAAAATAACATCCAGTTTATCATTGTGTCCTTTATGGTTTATGCTTTTTGAGTTCTGTATTAGAAATATTTGCTTGCCCTCTTTCTTTTTCTGGAAGTTTTATAGTTTTGACGCTTACATTTAGGCCTATGCTCCTATTCAAATTAATATTTGTGGATGGTATGAGGTAAGCGGTAAAGTTGATTATTTTTATCAATATCCACATGTTCCATAACTACTTTTTTAATAAAGAATTCCCTTCCTCATTGAATTGCTTTAGCACTTCTCTCAAAAATCTATTTACTGTACATGTGTGGATTTGTCTTTGGACTCTGTTCTGTTCAATTGATCTGTATTTATTCTTTTACCAGTACCACATTTATTTTGATTATTGTAGCATTAATATGTCTTGAAATCAGGTATCACGAGTTGTAATATCGTGAGTTATAATAATAAGTGTGCATTTAGTCGTCCTCCCCGGTTTCTGGCAAAGAGCCCCTAAAACCCTTGGAATGCCCCAAGTTAGAAGAACAGCAGGGAGAACCTTTTGTTATAATATTTGTTCTTTTGTCCTCAGTTCTTAAGCCATAAAGGTGAAATGGGTGTTTTGTTATTCATAAGCCCATATTTTATAACCATAACTGAGTTTATATTAATGAGGTGACTTTTGGAAGTTGTCTAAGATGTAGGGTGCTGGTTGCCAGTGGAGCCAAGCATGTGACAAGAGGGTTGGAACTTTCTGTTCCACCACACACAAAAACCCACCTTCTAGGTGGGGAGAGGGGCTGGAGATTGAGTTCAATCACCAATGACCAATGATTTCATCAATCATGCTATATAATAAAGCCTCCATAAAACCCCCAAAGGATAGGGTTGGAAGAGCTTCCGGGTTGGTGAATATGTGGAGATCTGGGGAGAGCAGCGTGTTCCTAGAAGGCATGGAAGCTCCATAACCTTTCCTCATACCTAATGCTATGCATCCCTTCCATCTGGCTGTTCCTCTGTTAATATCTTTCCATAATAAACTGGCAATCTAGTAACTAAAAGGTTTCTCTGAGTTCTCTGAGCAGCTCTAGCAAATTAATTGAACCCGATGAGGGGGTTGTTGGAACCTCCAATCTATAGCCTAACTATCAGAAGCCCAGGTAACAACTTACACTTTGAAAAGATGTCTGAATTGGGGTGGGGTGGGGCTCAGGTTGTAGGACTAAGCCCTTAATCTGTGGAATCTGACGCTGTCTTCGGGTAGAAAGTGTCAGAATTGAGTTGAACTGTGGGAAACCCAGCTGGTATCTCAGAGAACTGCTTTGTTGGGGGGAACCACCCACACATATTGTAATTGATGTCCAAAACCCTTCTGTAAGTCCTCTAACTTTGTTCTCCTTTGTAAATTGTTTTGTCTATTTTAGAACATTTGCATTTACATATATACTTTTAAATCATCCTGTCAAAATTGGCTTGCACTTCAGTCTTATTTCTTCATTTTCAATCCATATGCCTTTTATTTATCCTTGACTTACTGACATTTCTAGGATCTCCACTAGAAAGGCTGATATTTTTGCCTAGCTCCCAATCCTAGGGGGAAAACTCAGCCTTCATCATTAAGTATAATACTAGCTACAGAATTTCCACCAATGTCCTTTATAAGGTCGAGAAAATTTCTTTCAATTGTCAGCTTGCCAAAAGTTTGTCTCCAGAATACACATAGATTTTTCTCTAATGCTTTTTTAAAATATATTAGCTTTTTTATGTATAGCTGGGTTTGATTTGCAATTATTTTGTTAGATTTCTGTATGTTTAAGAGGAACATTAATTTATCATTTTCTTTTCTTGAAATATCTTTGTGTGGTTTTGGTATCATATCAGTGTGATGTAGTCCTCATAAAACTCACTCCCTGGAATGTACTCAACTCCTCTATTTTCTGAAATAATTTACATAGGATTGATATTATTTCTTTCTGAAATATTTTTCAGAATTCACCAGTAAAACCCTCTGGGTCTGAGACTCGTTTATAGGGAAGTTTTTAATTATGAATAAAATAGTACATTAGAGGTATTCTGAAATTTTATTTCTTCCACTGTCAGTTTTTGTCATTTTTATCTTCTGAAGACTTTTGCCAGTTCAACTAAGTTGTAAAGTTGATTATATAAAGTCTTTAATAATATATGTACGCATTATTCTTTTTAACATTTTAAGACCTCTGTTAGCACCCCTCTTTCATTCCTGATCCTGATAATATGGCCTTCCCTTTTTAACTGTGGTCAGTCTTTTAGAGGGGATGGCAAACCACAATCAGTGGACAAAACTGTCTCACTGTTTTTGTATAACCCATAAGCTAAAAAGGGCTTTTATATTTTTAAATATTTGAAAAAAAGACAAAAGTTGAATAATATTCCATCATACCACAAAATTGTATAAAATTCAAATTTCACTCTCAATAATAATAAGCAACATTTTATTGGAATACACCTGTGCATATTTTCTCCTCTTTTTCTGCCTTTGTAAGGGAGAATCACTAGTCACTGAATTTCTTGTTTTCTAACATTGGCATTTAAAAATATAGACTTCCCTCTAAGCCGAGATAAGCTGCAGTGTACAAATTTGGAAATATTGTATTTTCATTTTTATTCAATTTTAATTATTTTCAAATTCTTTTTTAAAAAGAAAGTAAATCAGAGAAATCCATTCTATTATATATGAGCATATGGCAAAGTTATAATAATTTTAAAAGAGTAGAATTGATTAATTAATGATAAGGTTATACACAATGCAATAAAGGGCAAATTAGATTTGGTCAATGGTGTATTAAAAGTCTACTGTCGAATAACAAACTACCTTAACATTAGTGGCTTAAAACAATAAAAATTTATTATCTCAATTTCTGTACCAGAAATCCAGTTTGGCAGAGTCCTTGCAGTCAGAGTCTCTCATAAGGCTATAGATAAAGTGTTGGCCAAGGTCAAGGTCATCTTAAGACTCCACTGAGGGGAAATCTACTTCCAAGCTCGCCCCCTTGGCTGTTGGCAGGCCTCAGATCTACTTCCAAGCTCTCTTATGTGGCTGTTGACAGTCCTCAAACCCTTACTGGCTGTTGGTTAGATCTAGACTTTATTCCCTTGTCATATAGCCCTCTCCTCTCCAACGGGTAGTTCACAACATGGCAGCTTGTTTCCCCAAAGTGAAAGAAGGAAAAAGCAAAAGAGAGAGCAAACAACACAGAAGTCACAGTATTATTGTAACCCAACCTCACAAGTGATATCCCATCAGTTTTGCCATAATCTGTTGATTAAAAGCAAGTCACCGGGTAGAGCCAGCCCACTCTTAATGGAAGGCGATTACACAAAGGTGTGAATACCATGAAGCAGGGGTCACTAGAGGCCATTCAAAACGCTGCCAACCACACATGGTGCTGAAAGACGAGTTCAACATACAGAGAAGAGTAAAACTAGATCGCTACCTAACATCATATAAAAAGATGAAATCCAGATGGATTGATAATATACACTGAAAGATACAGTAATAAAGTTAGGATTCAATGTAGATTTAAAGATTAGAAAGAACTTTTAACAAAAGTTCAAAAACACAAACTGTAAAGGAAAAAAATAAGTATTTTGATAACATCAAAAATAAGGAATACTGTAAAAGACATGATTAAAAAATTAATTACAAGATGAACAAACTGGAGAAGATATTCTTAAATCCTAAGCATACAAGACATTAATGTGTCAAATATACCAGAAATTTGTCTGAATCAATAAAAATCATGGAATAACTCCAAAAAAATGGCAAGAATATGAAGATACAATTCAAAAAGAGGAAATCCAAAGGCTGACAACCTAGGAAAAGATGTTCGGATTCATTCTGAGTCCTTGAAATGCAAGTTACAATGAGATAACATTTGAAGTCTCCTAGGTTTGCAAAAAGAAGAACTCTGAATAAAGCATGAAGTGGAAAGGAAGTGCAGGCGTAGGGACTTTCGCATAGTAGAGAGAGTAATACGGCCAACCAGCAGTATTTAGCCATTTAAGTATTTATATACCTTATGGCTCAGCCATCAATTCCTAGTTCTTTATATCCTAAAGTCCTAAAGAAATTCCTTAAGAGGAAATTTATAAAGGCTTTTCATTTCTAGATTATTTAATTTAGCAGGTAGTTGGAGGGTATGTGGCATTCAGCATTGGGAGAGAGAATAGGTACAAATATGGACAATATATCCTCATGCAGCATTATGCAAAGTAAGATGGAACAGATTCCATGTTCACATAGCCACATTGAAGGACCTTATAAACACAGAACTGTGTGAAAACAAAAATAAGGAACAGAATGAAGTATCTAACATAATACACTTTTTAATACACTATATTTTATTTCATGCATACACTGTATTTAACATTTAATATTTAATGAACACTTAAATTGAGTATACTTGTATACATTTTTTTCCCACATTACTATTTTCTCAATGTTTCTGAGAAATGAGGTTGATGGATCAAAGAGTAGAAAATTTGAAAGTGTCTCTAGGCACATTGTCAACCTTTTCCGGAACTACGGTTCCAATTGATGTTCCCATCAACTGTGTATGGTAATTCTGTCATACCGTAAACATCTGTAATTGAATTCTAAGAAATACATTTCCTAATTTGACAAATTTAAATGTTTGAATAAGCACTTTTTTTATTTTTGCATAACTTCATTGGCAACAGTATTTTTCTAATTGAACTTTAAAAAATTTAACCGAGTATACTTACATTATATTTAGGTGTTCTGATGTTGAATATATATATAAATTGTTGTATTTTCCTGATGAATTAATACTTTTATCGTTACATAATGTCTTGCTTTGTCCCTTACAACAGTTTTTTAAATTAAAGTCTATTTTATCTAAGTATAGCTACCTCTTTCTTTTTCATTTGCATATAGTTTTTTCCATTCCCTCACTTTTGACCTTTACGTTCTTAAATCTAAAATGAATGTCTTCTATACAGCATATAGTTGGGGCTTGTTTTATTACTTATCCAGCCATTCTATGTTTTTTGATTGGAGAGTTTAATCATTTATCCGTAAGTACTTATTGATACGGAAGGATTTACTATTGCCATCTTATTGGTCTGTCTATTTTGCAGGAATTGGTTTGGGGGGAGGTAGGTTAGAGGTCATTAACTGGGATGAGCAAGAGTTAGTAAATGGCTAAGCAGGGATCCATACTTGGGTCTGTGCCTCTAAAAGTTTTGCTTTAGAAGGAGAATTGACAAACTATCGCACACCAGCCAAATTCAGCCCACGGACTGCTTTTGTGTAGCCCTGGAGTAAGAATGGTTTTAGCACTTTTAAAAGGTGGGGGGGGGGGGGATCAAAAGGAGAAGAAAGTTTCCCAACATGTGAAAATTCTATGAAATTCATATTTCAGGGTACTTAAAGTTTTATTGGAGCTAAACCACACCCAGTAATTTACATGCTGTCCAAAAGAGACACTACGCCCCATAACACCTAAAATTTTACTATCTGGCCCTTCACAGATCTGCTGACTCCTGCTGCAGAGCTTTGCTGCTCAAAGCTTGGTCAGTAGATCATTAGCAAATGGTATCATCTGGGAGTTGACTAGAAAGGCAGAATCTCAGGTACCACACCAGACCTGTTGTGTCCAAATCTGCATTTTAGCAAGATGATTGGTATGCACCTTTAATTATAAGAAGAATTGTGATACTAGTCTGCTGTTTTGGCTGAAGAGTTGGAAGAGGGCAAGTCTAGCAACTAGGACATTGGGTGGTTTAAGAGTAGGAGACAGAGGGGGAAGGGTCAGGGTCCACAGACATTTAAGGAATGTCTGCCATTTGGGTGCACAGGCAGGCACACATTCCTCCCCTCCTACCCCAGGCCTCTGAGATTCCTGCATATAAATATGCAGAGAACAGGAAGTCATATTCAAGTTAACATGAAATCATTTCTTATTATTTCTAATTTCTTATTATGAAAGTGTGTTTTGCCAAAGCAGATCACAGGATAATTGAATTAGCCAGTAGTATCCAACTGCCCATCTCCATCCTCAATGTGGACCAAAAAAACAAAACAAAACAAAAAAAAAAAAAAAAACAAAAGACTTCCTGACAAGCAGGAATGCCAGTTCTGCTAGAATTTGGCCTGAAGCACTGCTATAGGGAAGTTTCTCCAGAGATAGTAGTTCAAATATTTTGTTACAGCATCTTCACAAATGCTAGTTGTGAATAAGATGATGGAACCTGCATTTCTCCCTCAAAGGTACTCCACAAGGAAATTTGCTATTTGACCACTTTCTTTCTTTCTCTTCTTGTAATGAAAACTTTAAGATTTACTCTCGTAGCAACTTTCAAATGCAAGATACTCTGCTGTTCGTTTTAGTCACCATGCTGTAATCCCCAGAACTTATTTATTTAAAACTCAAAGTTTGTCCCTTTTGACAATCTTCCCACATTTCACCCATCCCCTAACCCCTTCTCTGGCAGCCACTAATCTGTTCAGTTTTTTTAGATTCTACATCTAAGTGAGATCACACGGTATTTGACTTTTGTTGCCTTATCTTACTTAGCATACTGCCTTCAAGGTTCATCAGTGTTGTCACAAATGGCAGAAATTCCTTCTTTTTATGGCTGAGAAATATTCATATATATAATGTATATATGTAATGTAGACACACACACACATTTGCTTTATTCATTTATCTTTTGAGGGACACTTAGGTTGTTTCCATGTCTTGAGTATTGAAAACAATGCTGCAATGAATACTGGGGTGCAGATAATTTTTAGAAATAGTGATTTCTTTTCCTTCAGATATATACCCAGAAGTGGAATTGCTGGATCATGTGGTGGTTCTATTTTTAATTTTTTTGAGGAAACTCCATACTGTTTTCCATAGTGTCTGCACCAATTTACATTCCCACCAATAGTGGACAAGTGTTCTCTTTTCTCCAGATTCTCACCAAAACTTCTCATCTCTTGACTTTTTAATAATAACCACTCTAACAAGTGTGAAGTGATATCTCATTGTGGTTTGATTTGCATTTCCTTGGTGATTAGTGATTTCAGCACTTGTTCATATATATTGTTGGCCATTTGCATGTCCTCTTTAGAATAATGCCTATTCAGTTCTTCTTTTTAATTGGATTACATTTTTGTTGTTGTTGTTATTGAGTTGTATGAGTTCTTTATATATTTTGGGTATTATCCCCTTATCAGATCTATGATTTGCAAATATTTTCTTTCATTCCTAAAATGCCAGGATATTGGGTGTAAACTCCATCCTTTTCCCATCCTTTCTCAGGAAAAGATTCTGGGTTGTATGCCTTTCCCTATTCTGCACAGCTGTGCTGGCTGCTCAGAGCCACCCAGGCCTTTTCCCGAGAATAATACACTGAAATGCCATGTTGTCAGAAGCAAGATTCACTTCTCTCCCTACCTCTTGAAAGAGACATCTCAGGATTGCTCATCTTCTCTCTATCCCACAGAATCATGCTGGTTGCAGAAAGCCAATCACTCCCTCTCCCTAGGGGAGTGCACTAAAATGCAGTGAAGCTGGGTGGGAGCTCCATCCTTCTTCCCTCTCCCTGCAGCAGAAGCCTCAGGATGTACACCTACCCTCAGTCCTGCAAAGCCCTGCAGTCTGCCAAGATCCACCCACTCCTCTTTTGTTGGGGAGCGGACTGGGATGCCAGGAGGTGGGGTGCAATGCCACTCTCTCTTTCCTTCCCGGGGGAGAAGTCTCAAGACCATGCACCTTCTCTCCATCCCGCAGCACCATACTGCAGAGAGCCACCTACCACTTTTCACTGAGGGGCCAGGCTGGAATGCCAGGAGGCTGGGTGCAAGTTCCACTTTTCTCCCAGTCTTCTGAAGGAGAAGTCTGGGAATTGTGCACCTTCTCTCAACCCCTCAGGGCCAGGCAAGCTACAGGGAGCCGCCCACCCCCTTTCTTTGTTCTTTGCTGTCCTCAGGCATTCTCAGTGCCGGTTGCCTCAGCAGTCTGGGTGAGGTTACAGAGGTAGATTTCTTGGGCAGCATCCCAAAAGGTAGAGGATATCAAATGCATGCTTACCGCACTCTTTCCCCCAAGGGAGAAATCCAGTGGCTCTTTCCTGGCACTGAACTATGCCTACTTGGGGGAGGGGTGGCATGGGTACAGTGAAACTACTCTTCTTACCTGTTTCAAAGTGGTTTTTCTCGTTTTTGTGCTGTCTTGGCTGTTGCAAATGCTTAACTGGTCTCTGGAGGTCTCAGAAAGTTATTTTGGCTCAAACATCATTGTTTTATATGTGTTTATGGGGAGGGACAATGCCTGGGACATCTTATTCTGCCATTGTACTGACGTCACTGTTCAATACCTTTTCATACACAGGTACACCACGGAGACACTGCGGGTCCGGTTCCAGACCACCACAATAAAGCAAATACCACAATAAAAGTGAATCATGTGAATATTCTGGTTTCCCAGCACATATAAAGGTTATTTTTGTACTCTACTAGAATCCATTAAGTATGCAACAGAATTATGTCTAAAAAAACAATGTACATACTTTAATTAAAAAATACTTTATTGTTAAAAAATGCTAACCATCTTCTGAGCCATCAGTGAGTCCTAATCTTTTTGCTGGTGGAAGTCTTGCCTTGGTGTTGATGGGTGGTGGTTGCCAAAGGTTCGGTGACTGCAGCGGTTTCTTAAAATGAGACAACAGTGAAGTTTGCCACATCGATTGACTCTTCCATTCACAAAAAAAGTTTCTCTGTAGCATGAAATGCTGTTTGATAGCATTTTACCATTTTTGAACATTTAGAACATTAGAGCATTTAACGTTTTGGAACTTCTTTCAAAATTGAAGTCAATCCTCTCAAATCCTGCAGCTGCTTTCCCGACTAAGTTTATGCCATATTCTAAACCCTTTATTGTCATCTTAATAATCTTCACAGCATCTTTACCAGGAGTAGATTCCATCTCAAGAAACCACTTTCTTTGCTCCAGAAGAAGCAACTCCTCATCTATTCAAGTTTATCATGAGACTGCAGCAAATCAGTCACATCTTCAGGCTCCACTTCTAAGTCTCTTGCTATTTTCACCACATCTGTAGTTACTTCCTCTAATGACTTTCTGAACCCCTCAAAGTCACCCATGAAGGTAGAAATCGACTTGTTTCAGTCTCCTGTTAATGTTGGTATTTTGACCTTTTTCTTCCACAAATCACGAATGTTCTTAATGACATCTAGAAGGTGAATCCTCTCCAGAAGGTGTTCAATTGACTTTGCCCAGATGCATCACAGGAATCACTACCTATGGCAACTATAGGCTTACAAAATGTATTTCTTAAATACTAAGACTTGAAAGTTGACACGACTCCTTGATCCACGGGCTGCAGAATGGATGTTAATATGCATGTTAATACGCATGAAAACAACATGAATCTCATTACACATCTCCATCAGAGCTCTTGGCTGACCAGGCACATTATCAATGAGCAGTAATATTTTGAAAGGAATCTTTTTTCTGAGCAGTGGTTCTCAACAGTGGGCTTAAAATATTCAGTAAACCATGTTATAAACAGATGTGCTGTCAGCCAGGCTTTGTTGCTCCACTTACAAAGCACACACAGAGTTGATTTATCATAATCCTTAAGGCTCTAGGATTTTCAGAACAGTAAATGAGCACTGGCTTCAACTTAAAGTCCATCAGCTGTATAGCCCATAAGAGAGTCAACATGTCCTTTGAACCTTTAGAGCCAGGTATTGACTTCTCCTCTCTAGCTATGAAAGTCCTAGATAGCATCTTCTTCCAATAAAATGATCTCAGTTTGATCTCCTGGATAACTTGCTGTGATTTCTACATCAGCACTTGCTGCTTCACTGTGTACTTTGATGTTATGGAGACACCTTCTTTCCTTAAACCTCATGAACCAACCTCTGCTGGCTTCAAACTTTTCTTCTGCAGCTTCCTCATCTCTCTCAGCCTTCATAGACTTGAAGAGAGTTAGGGCTTTGTTCTGGATTAGGCTTTATCTTAAGGAAATGTGGTGGCTAGTTTGATCCATCCAGACCACTATAACTTTCTCCACATCAGCAATAAGGTTAAAACAACCTTATTGCTTTCTTATCATTTGTATGTTCACTGCACAGAAGTAGCACTTCTAATTTCCTTCAAAAACTTTTCCTTTGCATTCACAACTTGGCTAACTGTTTGGCACCAGAGGGCTGATTTTCATCCCATCTCAGCTTTCTGCATGCCTTCCTCACTAAGCTTTATCATTTCTGTTTTGATTTAAAGTAAGAGATATGCAACTCGTCCTTTCACTTGAACTCTTAGAGGCCTTCTGTAGGGTTATTAATTGGCCTAATTTCAGTATTGTTGTGTCTCAGGGAATAGGGAGGCCCAAAGAGAGGGTGAGAGATGGGGACACCTGGTCAGTGGAGCAGTCAGAACACACAAAATGTTTATTATTTGCCATCTTCTTTACATGCAGTACATGGTGCTCCAAAATAATCACAATAGTAACATCAAAGATCATTGATCACAGATCACCATAACAAATGTAATAAGAAGAAAGTTTGAAATATTGCAAAAATTATCAAAATGTGACACACAAAAAAAAGTGAGCAAATGCTGCTGGAAAAATGGCACTGATATACTTGCTCACAGAGAGTTGCCACAAACCTTCAATTTGTAAAAAGAACAAAACAAAACAAAACAAAACACTGTATCTGTGAAGTACAATAAAACAAAGTGTGCCTGTACTAATCATTGATGCACACAAAAAGCGTATTTTGGGAAGAACACTTACTAACACAAATATACAAATTAAATAAATTAGAAAACTGCCGGGGAGGAGAGACAAAAGAAAACCTGAAGTCATATGTGGTAATAACCCTACAAACACCGATTTCTCACCCAGCCTTAAGGTAGTTGGGTACTGAAGAAAATGTGCAGCTTGTAAGAGGAGATAAAGATTTAATAAGGAAAAATGTTTGTGGATGTAAGTAAACCTGTTTTAGTACAGGAGAATTTCATAAGGCACTGCAAGAAACTTTGGGAGGATGCAGAGAAGTAGAAAGTTAACAGAAAGGCATCACTGAGCATTTGAGAAATACATGTAGGAATCTGGATGCCTACAGGCATTCACATTTTCGGTAATGAGCAAGAATAAAAAGAAGTTAAGCATGATGAATTTGGTTTTAACAGTATCCTGAAGATAGGAAGCAATCCAAATTTATAGAATTCAGCCGTAGGTTGGGATAAAAGGACAGGTGGTTCTAATGTGGGGTCAGATTTTTCTCTCTTTGTCTTTGGAGAGGAGTGCAGCAGAGATCAGGCAGGGAGCAAGGTCTAACAGATGGTTGTAGCAGAAGGTTGAAGGTAGAATACCGCAACAGTAGGAGGTGGGCCCCGGGTTGACATGCCTCAACAAGTTGGAGCCCAAAGAGGACAACATGATCAACAGAGCAATCCCAAATACAAGCCCCATGGAAAAAGGCACCATATCTGCTATGCTCATCAACCAGTGCACAGAACCTGAGACATCAATCAATGCAATAATTATTTACCAAATGAATGAATTAGATAAGGGTGAAAAACTGGAAACAGAAAGCCAATACAATGGACTAGTCAAATACATTACGGCATATCTTTACAATGGAATTTGAAATAAATGAAATTTACAATTTGAAAGTATATTATTAATACGGAAACAGAGCTATATAAGTAAATACTCAGAGATTACAAATAATATCACTGTATGACCCTATTTTTGTAAACAAATAAATATGCATGGAAAAAAGTTGAGAAGAATATACATTAAAATATTAACTATAGTTATTTCTAGATGTTATAAGTGATGTTTTTGCTTATATAAATTTCTGAATATTTCAAAAGTTACCATGGATTATGGTAAAATTTTTAAAGCACAAAAATGTACATGGATTTTAAGAATTGATACCTGCAATGTGAATGAATGAGTTTTTATTTAAATTGTCTATACTAAGGATTTATATTTAACTTTAATTATACCAGTTAAGTAGGGATAAAATGGTTTAATAGTCTAATTTGCATTTCTTTGCCGTATGTTTCTGTGGTTAGCAGCTGCAAGCTCCTTGAGGGCAGTGATAATATTTTTATAAGTATCCTGAGAACCTAGGAGTTCAATAAATGTCTGTTGAACTAAGCAACTATTTTTAAATATCCTCTAATTATTTGCTATGTTGCTGAAAATGTACTTAAAATGCTAAATGAACACTTTGTATAGGACTGGTTTAAAATGTTTTCACTTCTTCTGAAACTGCTTCTGCCTTTACTCTCTTAATTTAGTTGCAACCTTTGTACAGAAGCAAAAAATTATGGTGTAACCTATGACTCTTTTCTATTTTGATATTTTCTGTCACTTCTCTGCTTACAGGGTGACCACTCCAATGTTCAAGTCAATAGTCATTTTTTTCTTTCTTTCTGTAATGTAAATATTTACATTTTGATTCCTAATATATTTAAAGTTTATTCATTTTATTTTATTTCCACAAAAAAGTAGACATTGTTTTTATTTTTATCATTTTATTCTGGACTTTAATACATAGGAGTTAATAACCCTCAATTCTCCTTTTCAGAAAAATCTTTGCTATTCTGACCTATTTATGCTCTTGGATGCATTCTTAGAAAATTTGTTTGGTCTGGTTACAAAAAAAAATCATGCTGATATTTTCACTGAGACTGCATCAAAGCTGTAATGAAAGTTGGGAACATCTGACATACTTGGAATCTTATTATCTTCATATTCAGAAATACAGTTTGCCTCTCCCTTATTTCAGTATTCTCCAAATAAACCTTGGTAGTTTACGCAAACTTTTCAGCTCTCAAATTTATTACTATTTAACGTTTGCTTTATTGTGAATTGGATCCCCTTTCTATTATTGTTCCCACATATTTCTACTTATCATTTCCTTTTTCCCTACTTTCTTTTGGCATGTTGCTTTATTCTTTTTCCTGAACACTTTAGGTAGAGACTTAGTTCATTGTTTTTCCTTTTTCTTCCATACAAACAGAGGTATTTTGAGTGATAAATTTTCTCCTAAGTGCTATTTTGGTAACATTCCATTTTTTTTAATATATTGTATTTATATTTTCATTGCATTTTCTTGTTATTACATTTTGGATTCCTTCCCTGACCTAGGCACTTTTACAAAATGCTTTTTTTTTAAGATTTTATGCATTTGGCACATTTTAATTCCATTCTCATTATCTGTTTCTATTTTTAATGTATTGTAGCCTAAAACGTAATCTGTAGGAAATCAGCTGTTAAAAATTGTCATTCTTTTTTTTTTTTTTTTTTTTTTTTTTCGTTCCAGCAAGCGATCCTTTTGAAAGAGATCCTGGTATACTTGAAAAGGAAGAGCATTTCCTTATCCTGCTCTCATGTTCTCTCCAAATAATGATTAATTCTATTCCACTACTCACGTTATTTAGGCGGAATTTTTTTAATTATTCGTTTCCTTGTTAGTAATATAATTAGGAGAATCTTCATATGGCAGTCTCACTTCTTTTTCTATCTTCTTGGATCTATTTTGACTAACTTGACAGTCCTCTACTGGCTTGCCACTGGCCTCTGAACGAGATAATCATATGACTTATTACCCAAACTGGAAAATTTTTATAGTGAAAAAGAATACTGCTAATAATTATGCTGGATCAACAGGCTTGAACCAAGACTGTCTGAGCAAACCCAGGATAAATGTATCCTACCTAAGGTAACCTGGCACCACAGCTCTATTCACTAGGGGGTTCTACACTACTCATTCAGAAAACAGTTTGAATCTCTGACTTGAAACTTTAAAGAGTCTAGCAACATTCTGTATCTGTAAGACTTACATATAAGAGAGGCCCGGGGGCATCAGCTGCATGGGTTCTTATGTGTTGGAGAGATAGCAGTGGCGGTAACAATGTTTGCTCTTGGACGGAGGGGTTTTGAGTAATTTTTGTTTCATTCTTTTGCTTACTTGTATTTTCTAAATTAAATACAACTACTTCTTAACAGAGGAAAAAAATAAAGCTATCCAAATAAACAGCTGATTTTGTAAGTATGGATATCTGGGGCCATTCTAAGCCTCAATTTTAATAAAGAGAGTAAGGAATTTTAGGAAAAGGGTGGAGTAATAGAAAATAAAGTGATCAACAGGCAGCCCATTAGTCAGACTGCCATTTATTTGCAAGATGTGCAACAGTTAGACCTATATCTGCTCTCCTTCTCCTTTGATAGAATGAAGATAACAGGAGTACCTTCCCCATGAGGGCGGTAAGAGTATTACGGGAGATAATGCTAAGGAAAGCACTTAGACCAGTGTCGGGGGGCGGGGGGGCATAAGTGTGCAGAGCACCAGCTAGTAGCTAAGGGCAAGCAAGAGAGCAGCAAAGGAAACAGCAGCATCAAGAAAAAAATAAGAAGTGGCGTAAATATAGAAAAGCAATCCTCAAACCGGGCCTGCCTTCCTTCATGCCATTGAACCTTAGTCCTCCGCAGGATTCGGGCTGTTCTGCAAACCCGTGGGACCTGTTTAAGTTCAGACAGAGGCCTTCCTTCTTTAAGTGCTCCACCTCCCTGTCCCCCATTTCCCAGGCTACAGAGATGCTGTAGCCTGCTCTGCCCGAAGCTGCCAGCCAGATGTTTTGACCCTTGAGATTTATCATTTGCCGCAGAAAGGAAAGCAAAATCCTGCTGATTGCAGAGTTGTAACATTTTTACCCAAACCATGTAGAAAGAGTCGCTGAGTGTGTTCTCTATTATTTTCTTTCTTTTTGCAGCATCAAGCCAAATGGAACCATGTATAAGAAAATATGCTGGGAAATAATTCCAAAAGAAGTATCTGATGCGTGTGAACGTGCAGAGTTTGGCAGCAAGGGTGGCAATGATGAAGAGGACAATTAGGTGGATGTCAACATCCATTTGTGGTATTCTACTTATATTTTTTGCAAGTATTATGATATTAATGCTAGGCTTTCGATACTGTCCATGAAAGCATGTTATAAAGATAACCTTTTTTTTTCCCTTAAATTCACTACACTGACTCCTCAAAGACACAGACCCTGTCTTTTCCATTTCAATATTTTCAGCACTAGACACAATGCCTGGCACATGGTAAGTCCTTAATATGTAGCTTGCTTAATAAAAATAGGAGAGAATAAACACACGTTACAGAATCAATTACAGAATCAAAAGTCTTGAATATGCTTTGGGAAGGGGAACAATTATCTGGGTCAACAGTAAAAGCTAGTTGAAAAGGTAAGTATTTAGTAAATTAAATTTATTGTTGTTTTCAGGGCCTCTAATCTCCTCCCTCTTAAATCTAATATTTGACTCTAAAGCACCTAACATGAGCCTTTCATTATTTTACCTGTTTAATTAGAATTCTACACTAGAGGTTGAAGGCAATATATTAACAACAGACCAACAAAATATAGTACCATCTGAAATTTTTTTAGGATGCTCCTTTAGGCTCAGATTCCTTTTGCTAGCTCTTAACTCTACATACATCAGCTCCCTGATTATCTAACAGGTCAGCATCTATCATTAAACCAAAATTATAAAGAACCAACCTTGTATCAAGAACTGTGCTAGGCATCTGGATTAAAGAATAATTAAGTTATAGTCTTCCATTTCTGATTTGCCTTTGCACTGCTGGAGCTTAACTGCCTGGTTCAGGACTCCTACTTCAGGCATCTGGCTTTCATAGTAGTTTCAGTAATGCTAGCTTCTATAATCAATGATCTCCACATCCTTAGGGGCTTAATTCAGTGAAAGTTTCTTTCTCACATAATGTTCAAAATGAATGTTCTTCATCAATGGGGGTGGCTCCCTCCAATTATGTGTTCAGATACCATGTGTTCCTTTCATCTTGAGATCTGCCATATTCAATATGGGCCTTACAAAGTCACCCTTGAGTTTGTCTCCATCCTGTCCAACCTGAAGTGGAAAAGAATAGAGAGGATTATGTATGGCAGTTTTTTGTGTCCTACCTGAATGTGATTCATGGAATTTCTATTTGCAATCCTTCATCTAGAGCTCAGTTGCATCACCACACCTACCTCCAAAGAATGCTTGCAAATATGGTTTAGCTGTGTGCCCCGGAAGAGGAGAAAATGAGTTTGACAAATAATTATGCAGTCGGACATATCTGTCCACTCCATATATTGCAACTGCAGACAGGAGGCAGTATTTCCCATATCCAACTTGGATATCCGAGCTACAACTCATCAGCTGGCCCCTAGAGCCAGGCCTGCCCCTTAACCTCACCCATCTCTGGGCCAAAACAAGACAACTTTCCTTCAGTGTTTCTCAGTGTTTTCTCAAAAAAAAAAAAAAAAAAAAACTATGCTTGTGTGATAGATCCTAAGATGACTCCCAAAGTTCCCCACCTCCAGCTACGTACGTCCTGTGGAATTCCTTCCCTTTGCGGGCATGCTGGACTTAGTGCCTAAGTTCTACAAAAAGAAAGTGGCAGAGTGACGGAATGTCACTTCCAGCAGTTAAGTTATAAAAAGATTGATTTCCCTGGGGTTTCACTTGCTCTGGTGCTCTGAGGAAAGTCCACTGCCATGCTGTAAGTTGCCCTATGTGCCCTATGAAAGACCCATGTGTCAAGGAACCAAGGGAGGCCTCTGGCCAGCTGCTAGTGATGACCTAAGGTTCTCATCCAACAACCAACCAGTGAGGAACTGAATTTTGCCAACAACATTGTATCTGAGCTGAGCCTTCAGATGAGATCACAGTCCCAGCCAACAACTTTACTGAAATCTCCTAAAAAGCTTTCAGCCAAAACTCTGAGATTCCTTATCCACAGAGACTGTGACATATGTACTATTTCAAGTCATTAAGTTTGGGAGCCATTTGTTACACAATAGCAAATAATAAGCTTGTGACTTATTGCCAGCTTGGGCTTCCATCATCCCTTTGCCCCTCCTTACAAAACATCCATATTTATATACCTGTAAGATTATGTTTCTGCACATGTGTGTATTTTTATTGAATTTATACATGTATATTAATATACGTAATTCCAGAAAATTTAAATTTATGCAAATGAATTTTAAAATAATGCTAATTTGTTAACAATATAAATTGGATTTGTATTTTGTAAAATGCAAAAACTTCATGATTATCTTTTGTCTAATTGGTTGTCAAAATATGATCAGGCTATGACATATTAAACTTTTAAGTATGAAATGGAAGGCCTAGGTGAGGAATATATTGCCTAATTCAGGTTTAGATGAAAGAAGGCATAGACAATATGTAGCCAAATCCTTGAGGGCAATAATCTTAATGTATTTATTACTGTATTGCACACAGCATCTAGCACAGATCATTATATTGGAGCAAAAAATAGCAGTTAGTTAGAGATAAGGTGGATTTTCTCCCAGAATCTAACAAACTCCTGATGTGAAAAGAAGAAAATTCTTAGTGCCTTGCCTTTTTCTCTGCAAAATATAGAATTCAGTGTTTATTATTCTATCTCCTTAAGGGTACTGTAAGAAATAATGTAATAAAACATTGAGAACAAAACTCTGTAGCAATATCTTCAGGACTTTTTTTTAATTTAAAATTGCCAGGGAGTTTGCAAATAGAAAATACCTAAGAGGCAGCCTTATACTGTTGATAGAACACAGGCTTTGAAATTCAAATACATTGTACCCCAGTTCTGGCATTTATCTGTGATCTCCAAGTTCAGTTTCTTTGAACTGGTTTCCCTAACTGTAAAATGGGGATCATAATACATAAAAATAGCTTGTGGTGATGTGAGGTGTCAATGAATTTGTGTACATGCTATAGCTTTATAAACCATAAAACACTATATAGATGTTACTTGTAATAATTATCATTAAGCCAAAGTATACCTGCATAGGCTAATATGTAAGTTCATGTTTCTACATCGTTTCATTTTTCCAATTAATAATAATTATGTACTGGGGGTTAGATTCTGTCCTAAGGGCTTTGCATGCATTGATTTTGGAGTTTAAAAAAAAGAGGCTCAGAGATGTTAAATAATTACTGAAAGCTACACAGCTTATAATTATTGGCAGAGTCTGGATTTGAACCCCAGAAACAAGTGCTCATTCTGCTCTTAATGATAGTACAGTATCACATTCCCAGTAACATGTCATCACAGCTGCAAGGATGTGTTCACATGCACGCACAAACAGTCCACCCCGTGACATATACATATATATATATACACCCCAGCATCCATACTTTATCCAGATTATCTGAGTTTTTCCATAGTGTCCTATCTCTCTTCCAGGACACCACATACACTTAGCAGTCGTGTCTCTTTTAGGCTTCTCTTGGCTATGCCAGTTCCTCAGACTTCTCATATTTCTTATGATCCTGACAGTTTTGAAGATGACTAGCCAGGTATTTTGTAAAATGTCCCTCAATTAAGGATTTGTCTGATGTTTTTCTTACAATTAGGGAACTGTGTCTTCGGGGAGGAAGACCATAGAGGTAAATTATCATTCTCATTACATCATATCCAAGGTACAAACTATCAATATGATTTATCACTGCCAATATTAACCTTGATTATATGACTTGAAAGAGTGTTTGTCAGGTTTCTCCACTGGAAAGTCACTACTGTTTCCCAGCCTTTCCAAACTTACTGCACTCTGGAAGGAAGTCCCCATGCACAGCCCACACTTAAGAAGTAGTGAGATATTCTCTATCTTCTAAAGAATGTAACATGGACATTCATTACCTGGAATTCTTCTGCATGGAACACTTGTCTATTCTTCCCAATCTATTTCTTTATTCAATCATTTATTTGGTCCATATGGGAGTTGTGGATATTTACTTTATACTTTGGCTTACACTCTAATGCTACTTTCTTTCATTGCTCAAATGGTTGCAGCTTTGGCCATTGGGAACTCCCTTTGACACACAGACACCATTGTGGGATTTGTTTTATTTTTGTTTGTTTTGAACACTTTCTTACTTTCTGGCACAATGTGTCATTGAGATTCCATTAAAATAATCATATCTCCCAGCAAGTCATTATTTTAGATACTGGTGAATCCCAAAAAAGGAGGTAGGAAGTGTGAGCCTTCTACAGCTCCCCCCAGCAGTATCTGCAAGTTTCTCTCAGGGCCTGCACAAGCACAGTTTCTCTTACACTTCCCTTCCTTAGGGCAATTGTTTGGGGTCATAAACTCCTTTGAGAATCTGATTTTAAAAGAAACACCAAAGTTCTGTGATCCCCAGAAAATACACACAAGCACTCATTCATTAAATTCGCACAGGATCTCCTGGCTCCACAAACCACCTGAAGCTTACAAGTGTACCCTGCTCTCGGGCGGGCCCCTCAGAGGAAACAAGCAAGCGAGCATCAATCCTGCACTTACCAACTCCAGATGCAGAAGAAATATAGTCAGCCCTATTTAAAATCTTAGAACTTTAAGGTATTCTGCGAGAACTGTTTCACGTATAGATGTATTTCGAAGTATTTGTGGGAGGAGGTGAGTTCCACGTCCTTCTATTCCGCCACCTTGATCTCTTTCCCTAGAATGTTAAGATGAAGGACCCTGAGAGGTCACACTAGTACACTCCTAGAGATGAGAAAGGGAGGCTTGCAGTAATGAGCTGACCTGCCCCACTCTGTTCCCACACAGCCGGCCTTGGCCTCACCTCTGAATCCAAGTCCACTGCTAATTCCACTGCATTATAGGACAAGTTAATCTTGTTTATGCCAATGTAAGGTAACATAGCTTTTAATCTCTTCACTTTTCCCAAGCAGCTAAACGAAAAACCCCTTCTGATGAATGTTATTATTTACCAACACCTTTCCCCTAAATGACTTCAAGCAGGAAACCGTGGGAGAAAATAAGCCACTATCCTTAAAAAGGCAGGAAGCCCTGTTCTGAGAACCTCCTCATCTCTCTGGTGTTTACATTTTCTAGCTCCCTTACTCTCGCTCTCCTCCAACGATATATAGTTTCCTTTCTTGCAGAAGTTCAAAGAGTTGGAACGGGTCAGAGGGAAATGAAGGTTTGGGCATACCTTCTCTTGGGAAGCACTTAAGAAAATAAGCTTCATGTTCCTTTTCAAATTCAGGCCTCCCCCTCTTTCCACTGTGAAGAAAAATTTCAGCCTGGGATTTGGAGATTCATGTTGCTATGACTGGGGCTGAAATTAGAGAAATCATGTTGACTGTCCTAAGGACAGGGAGAAACGGTTACATAAAGGGATTTACCATCAGACTCCCTTGAAGTGTCCTGCCACCCCAGATCCAACATCTCCTTAGAAGGACATAATTAACCAGCAAGACTATTATGAAGAAAAAGTTCTTCCAAAGGTAGTCACATCCAGAAAAGTACCGTAGGGGAGCTCCCATCTATACTCTTCAGCTGGCAGATAAGGGCTATCAATGGCTATGTACTTGAACCCACAGAACAACTTGGACCTACTCTAATAGACTTTCCTGTAAGGTTGACCAGTATACAGCATTACAGAAACAGAATAATAGCATGAATGTATTGCACTTTCAGAGTCAGGAATTTTATCAGGAATAAGAATCTGGGGTTTCCCAGCTCTCTGTTACTAAATACAACCCAGTATTATCTGTGGACACAAGTCAGGACCATCTATCAAACTGCCACTCTCATTTCTACCCTCCAGTTAATCAGCCTGGGCTTCCAATGATCCACTGTTGGCCATGGACTCTGAAGGAGGTAGTATTTGCTACCTCACCAACTGACAATGTAATAGCAAAAACAGAGACTGTGTCACAAATGCGGATTTAACACCACTGACCTCCAATTTCATCACTTTATCTCAAATTGAAGCACACAAGAAAAAGAGCCTGCCTTAGTAAAGTAGAAACAAAGTTACAACTAACACTCAATAAGTCTTATGGGGGTTATTTGTTCCTTGAATGAGATTAAATAATGAAAAAGTCAGTATGTTCACTCCATGTTATAACACTTTTTGTCTGATAAGGATCACTGTAAGAAATCACCTCAACTCAGAAAACAGATCATTTAGCCCCACAAAATAAGTTCACTTAAGTAAAAATTGGAGAAGATGACTGTCTTGAGAATTTTTTCAAATAAAAATATACAAATTAGGCTGCTTTTCTAAATTTTTATTAACAAATGCTAAATTGAACTATGATGAAAAGGAGAGACAATATTCTACAGGTTTTGGTCATGCAATCCATAAAAATGAACTAAAACGTTTGAGGTTCTGACCCCTTCCAGAAAACAGGCAAAGTTCAAGGTCTTTAGAAGAAGCTAGAGCACAGATCTGTTAAAATCCGTTCCTGACAGTGCATTCTGAGGACCTTTTTAAGAATTAGCTGCATCAGAATGACATGAAGTAATGAGGGGAATGACCTAATGCAGATTCCTGAGTCTGCATCAGATCCACTGAATCGGAACCTGCAGTGGTGTGTTCTCCCCAGGTGAGTCCCCTACACCCGCGAGGCCTGGAGCTCCTGCCTTAAAAACAAGGGAAAGGAGAAATGCCTTTTTAACTGATAGTGTGCATTTTTGGACAACATTGGGTTTGAATTTATGATATGGTGTAGTTCAATTTGATCAGCCACAGCACATCATAAAATTTTAAAACGTGATCTTTGTTAAGACAAGCAACCACTAGGACAGTTGAGCAGTTTTCTATCTGGAGGCTCTAGAAAATTCATGTCAAATTGGCAATTATACTTTTGACAAAACGTTCAGTTAAGGTTTTTCAATTTTCTAAGGGTTTATCTACCTCAACTATAGGGAAGATTCAGAATAGGTTGAACAACTTCCTCCTTAATGACATTTCTATGCCCTATCCTGAAAATATTCTGAAAGGCACATTGGCTTGGGATTGGGGTATTGTTGATTCAGCAAACTCAAAGGTGGTTAAAAATTATTTCACAAGTCTGAGTTCTTAGTTTCCAATTCGCAAGGGTCACGACATCCCATGCACTCTAGGTACACTTTAAAAATTGCTCTGTGGCATTTTGATCCATGTAACAAGCTACACCTCTCTTAAGCAGTGAATGGAAATAAAGAAGCTGTAAAAGTATAAACAAATCTGGTTAAAGTTATTACTAGGTTTTGAATCTTTAAAACATATTTGTAGAAGCAAAATATTATGTGCTCCAGAAACGACTGCTTTCAGGATGAACAGCAAAGCTTAGAGCAAGTGCCAAGAGCCACAGGCGTGATCTAAGCCTGAGTTCTGCACTTAAGAGGCAGGTGACCAAGGTGAGAATGTATGCCTGCCTGCTCTTTGCATCTCGGGCAGGTGAAAGAAATACAGTTCATGGGCTTTCACACTTTATTCCAAGATTACCATAACGTGAGAATTTCACATTGTAAAACCTCTAAACACTAAACCTTTAACTCAGCCTGTCATGCTTTACAAAGAAAGGCTTCTATGAAATGGTATTGTCTGAAATTCTCCAAGGGCACTGGAAACATCAAAGTTAAAATTCCACATTTTGAAATCCAGAATTATTCTGCAATAAGCAAAGCCCTCCTAGACGAAGCTTATTGACATTGATCCTGTCAGCACATTTTCCTGGTTTTTTGGTTAAATATATTGATTTTAATAACTATTATATTTTAATATACCATCCGTTAGTGAATTTCAAGGCCGATTTGATTTACTACAGCTTTGAGGATGACACTTTGCTTCTCAAGGATGAAAGGAAGGGAACAGAGTAACCCACGAGATGCAGTGTTACATATATTTGTTGTGTTAGCACCTTAACTGATCTATAGAAACAATAAATCGGTTTGGTAATCAAGTAGTGTCACAGCTCATTAGAAGGAACTCACAGAGAAGCACCCCACGTAAAAGAGAATGTCACCTACCGGCCATTAATTAACCACAGTCATTTTTTTAGCTGCAGCTTAGGAGACTCTAGTTCCAATTTGCTTAATTGCTACTGAGAGAGACAGATGAAAAATGTACAAAGGTTTGTTTTTTTTTTTTAAATCCCTGATAATGCATGAAGTAAACAAATCCCCTCTTGAACAAATAAATCAAAAATTTAAAAATTCTGAATCTTGACAATGCCAGTCCAAGGAGAAGTTTAACTGTGAGAAACGGGGTGAAGTCAGACAGAAAAAGAGAACTGTTTCTTCAACATGAAAAACTCCACAGTAGGCAGATAAAAGGGGGCGGAGAGCAGGGCTATGAGCTGCTCAGATCTCCTGAAATTATCTAATGGAAAAGAAACCTTAACAAAGAATTAAAACAAAGATGGAAGACTTTAATTGAAAATTTGATCAATTAGCAGAGAGGCCATAAGACGGAGGCAGCAGAGCATGAAATTTGATTAAACAGAACCATACGTCCCACTTCATTTCCAGTGATGTGGTGAAACAGATGACCTTGGAAAGAGAAGATGTTTGGCAAGTATGAAATAGCTGGGGATGACGGTTACAACAGAGTTCTGATGGGAAGTTTTGCTCATAAGAAAGCTTTAAATTAAAATTCACATTCATATTCAAAGGAGAAAGTACAGAGAAGTAAATTTGGATAATTGACATGTAATCCAAATTTACGACACTATATCAGGGCAGACAGGATGCTGAAAACGGTTTCATTTCATAAATGTGAAGATCTGAGCTTATCATGGTTTGCTGATGAGTCAGATTGCTCTCAGTTTGGCCCTATTTTTGTGCATTCTTTAATGGCAGCAGGTCCAAATCATGGGCCTGAGCCCGGTTAGAACAAAAGTGTGATAACCCCCTCCCAAAAATCGCCTGGCAGTGATGCTCAGCATATTGTTTCGAAAGAAGGTGGTGACAAAGGAGAACTAGACTTAAAATATTATTTTTCCTCTGCCTCATTGTCAGATCACCCTACGTTCCGTCGACTCTCAAGAGCAGAAGCAGAAGCAGTCACGCAGATGGTTACACATTCAGATATGAAAGAGTTAGTATTGGGAAGACTTCCAATTTTTGTAGTCTCTTTTTTCCTTCAGCGTGTGTGGCTAAATATCCCCGCCCCTTTTCATTACTTGTCTCTTCACCACATTTCATTTCTAATTTGATCTTGTTTTCTTTCCTTCCATACAATGTTCTCCCACCGCCTCCCCAGTGCTTGTACCTGCAGACAAGACTGAGGTTTTGTTACTGCCTTCTGCAGATCTACGTAAACGGTCTCATTATTGGGAAAGAAGAAGGGACCCAAGAGACTTTGGAAATGTGATAAGAAAAAAAAATTATATTGGTAGAAACAGAAGATCTTTGAGGAGGGAGCAGAGAATTTTTACCTCAAAAACTACTCAGCACTGTAAGAGATCTGTTTGTAGCAAATCTGAAGATGTTCACAGCTTGGATGGAGAACAGATCCACTTACCACTCAGGTCTGCAGAGGAGACAGAGACTCAAAAAACAAACAAACAAACAAACAAGGCACTCCGGTTGTAGACTCTGTAAGAGCACCTCCTCCCTCCCAGCCACGAATTCACACTCCCCAGGCGCTATGAAAGTGGCAGTGACTCGTGCCTGTCACACAAACAGTGGCTCTGCCAGCTAGCATTAAAATATGTCTGCAGTCTCAGATGTGCATATTCTGCTCCTAAACCCACCACTGTTTCCAAAACAAAATAATCTATCTTCTCCTTTTCCCTCTTATTTTGGCTGCCTTCCCTTCAATCTCTCCTTCCGTGATTCTCTCCACAAGTTCATCGTTTTCCCATAATTTTCCCTGTATAAAAATATTAAAGCACGGGGAGACAGCAGCCTACACCACCCAGCCTGTACTCCACCTCTGAACATTACACTAAATACTGGACTAGATTACTGAGCGAGCATCCTCAAATTTTAATAGCTCATACCTTTCTGAGTTATGAGGAGGATACAGACCAAAATCTGCAAGTCTCACAAGTAAATTCAACTTTACTTTGGAATCTCTAAAACACACACCTGCTTAGCCTTCATTCTAGGGATAAGTTTGAGCTCTTCATTTGGGTAATAAATCTTAAGATGACTTTTGTAAAGTTTCTCCCACAGTGATTCCTCAGCCTCAGTGTGGAGATGCATTACCTGGGGATCATGGTTAAAGGCTAAACTTGAAGCAGTACAAATCTGAGATGGGGCCTGAGATTTTGCATTTCTCTCAAGCTCCCAGATGAGACTGACACTGCTGGTCGGGGTGTTAGGCAGGCAGATAAGCTGGCCCTCCTGGCAGATAGGTGGAGGAGAGGGAAGATGGTCCAGAAGATGGCGTTATGCCCGCCTCCAGCATAAAGGGGTTTTACTTCTAAATGAGAGCCAGCAGGAAACAGGTTAGAACCCAACAGCTACAACTGCACAGTAGCGGAAAGGACTTAACCAGACGCGCCCAATGTTCATTGTATTATAACTAACATTGCAGTTTAGGCCCCTCCCCCCACCCTACCTCTTCCCTATGGGGTTTTCTGTGTATGCCCTGGGTAAGGACACACACAAAGGTGCCAAACGTGACTAAGCATTCCAGGGACAAGATCCGTCAGTCGGGCAAGAGACCACCTCTGAGCGAGGGGATTAGAAAAGCTGCTGGGTTTCCTTCCCTGGATCAGCCCTCCTTCTGTTCTTGGAAGTGAACTTTTCCTTCTCTAAATAAATCTTTCACTACACAGTGCACTGTCTCCTGACTGTAAGCTTATCTTTCGGGTATGATAAGAACTGGGGTCTTCACCTTTTGGGTTATCAGGGGTACCAAAGTCTTAATGTCTCCTATGTCTTGGCATGTGGTAGATGAAAGAAAGAAAGGAAGAAAGAAAGAAGAAAAAAGAAAGCAAATCTAGTTTGGAGTGTTTTCTAACACTAACAACCAATTATCTGATTCTCTGGATACCAGCTGGATGTCCCACAATTTGATTCTGTCACTGACCACAGGGAGTTAGGGCAGACCCCACAGGGTAAGGGCTCAGTCCCACAAGCCTGCCCCACTTCAGATGCCAACTGCAAGTCCCAGATTGAGACCTGTACTTCTGACCAACTAGCTATAAACTGGGGTTGCCATGACCCTTCCTAAGGTTTGATAATTGACTAGAATGGCTCACTGAAGTGAGGAAGCCACTTTACTTACACTTAACAGTTTATTGTAAAGGAAGCAGCTCGGGAACAAATGGAGGAGATGCTTGTGGAAAGTTCTGGTGCTGGGGGCAGTGCTGTGTGCAGCCCCCATGCTCTCCCCCATGCTCTCTCCAGGTGTATCACCGTCCAGCACCTTAGTGTGCTCACCAGCATGAAGCTCATCAAATCTTGTCCTTCCAAGGTTTTAACAGAGTTTAACCTCCAGCTGTCCCTTCTTCCTATCCCCAGAGGTCAGTGAGTGGGGCGACCAGCTCTGTCCTGAGGCGATCAAGGGGAACCACCCTAAGCTACCCCATTAGCATAAACTCTGGTGTGATCAAAAGGAGCTCCTTGTGAATAACAAAGGACACCCCTATCACTCAAGGAATTCCGAGGGCTTTAGAAGCCTTGTTCCAGGAACAGGGGACAAGGACAACTCCGTTTCTTACTACGCCACAAGACAACTGGTGACTGAGATGTTGCTACTGATGTTTTTCTAACTTCTACTATGAAGTTTTCTTTAAGCTCACGCATGTGAGCTCCCAGGATCAATTCCTACTACCTGTGTCTCGATCCCTAGCCTTCGGCATGTCCTGTTCTCCCTAGAGACTGGCCCAAGGGATGCTAAAGATTGCCAACACAATGACAGGGTTAACTAGAATAAAAGCTACAAGCCTGACTGGCCACGCAAAGCTCCCTTTTGCGTAATGAAAGCTGCCTCCCTTCAGATGCTGCCAACAGATACCACACATTCTCATTCCCAAGTGGCACCACTGAGAATTTCTATCAAACAACATCCAGGTCAGACGGAAAACCTTTTCCCAGTTCCTAGAAGTCTTGTGCTGTGCTGTATCCTTTTCTTGCACAGGCAGAGAGCAATATAGGTATGGTACAGGCAGATGAATTACTTTTCATTTTCTCCTTCAGAATTTTGCTTGCCCTCTGATCCTATGTGGTAAATACTCAGCCTACCTGAGAGCATCTCTGTCATCTCTCTCTCTCAGGCATCTGTTGTTGTCCACCCCTCACCTTGTGTATTAAAATGTTCTCCCATTATGGTGATCATTTTGTAATGTACAGAAATATAGAATCACTATGCTGTGATCACTAACAGGAACTAACGTAGTACTCTAGGTCAAATATATTTTCAAAAAACAAACAAACATAGGAAACGAGATCAGATTTGTGGTTACTGGAGGCATTTTGGATGGGGGATTGGATGAAGGTGGTCAAAAGGTACAAACTTCCAGTTACAAGATAAATAAGTACTAAGGATGTAATGTACAAGACGATAAATATATTTAACAGTGTGTTATATATGAAAGTTGTTAAGAAAGCAAATCCTAAGAGTTTTTAATCACAAGGAAAATACATTTTTTTCTTTTTCTTTTACTTTGCATCTATATGAGATGATGGATGTTCACTAAACTTACTGTGTAATCATTTCATGATGCACGTAAATTAAATCGTTATGTTATACACCTTAAATAGTGCTCTATGTCAATTATATCTCTATAAAACCAGAAGATAAAAAAGTTCTCTATCGGCTATGCACTCATATTGCTTGACATATATCACACCAAGTGAAGTGTGCACCTTCCAAGACCAACAGCATCCACATTGTGCCAGAAACCCATTAATAAAATTAATAAATGGGGTAGACTCTATGGTAGAGCCGTTTTGTGAATGCCATCAGTTTAAACAAAGGAAAATCAGTGTCTGGGAACAAAAGAAAACAAAATAAGCAAAAGATAGGGGTAATTTTCATGCATATTACATTGCAGGGCTCACAGGATGGGAACATTTTTTAATGCGTGTGGGTCTTTTTAGACCCACTTCTAAGTTAACCGAATTAAAAGACTCAGAGTGCGAGCAAGCGAGAAAGCGACTTTGTGAAGGTGCCAATCTAATTACAGTACAGCCCGTCCCTCGAGGCTCATTGGGAGCTGCATCATCACTTATGTAGGTCACCTTAAACAAGTTCACTGGGATTCTTCCACTGTCTTTAAGGGGAAAATAACACCGCTTTAAAATTTTTCCTCATTTGGTGACAGTTACTTTTTAAAGCTTAGAGATTCACTTTTCTTCCTTCAGTGGTCACCTTAATCACAACAAAATATAATCAAAATTAAAACTCTCTGTCATATCCAAAATAGGTTTTCTTTTTCTCCACGCACTTGTCTTCACTTTTCTCTTTAACTGAGACTTGGCTCTAGAAGTTCTCTCTCTGCTCACAGTTCTGTCCATTCCTCACTATCTCTCTACAATCACTTTCACATGAAGACACGTTCCTCTACCTTGAAAAATTCAAAAATATTTCCAGTAAAACCTGTCTTTCATCTTCAGGCTGATCACATGCACTATGTTTTGTATCTGTTTACTGATACATACACTGTGTTTCCCGCCTTTTCTTTACTCTCAGGATTTGGGTTTCACGCTTGTTGCTTTAACCTTAAGCCTATACCTTGGTGCTGCAGCCTTCTGCTTCATCCTCAGAGCAAAACCACCAAAACAAATATGCTCTAGTTCAACAGCCAATCTGTGTAACCACAGGCATTAATACCTTCAAGGGCATAGAATTTCATTTAAAATTCTGTAACATTCCAAAAGGTGGTTTTTAAATTTGCTTTTTTTAAAATACACATTTTATTTCATGGGGACTTGGATTTCCACTAGTGACTGCAAGTCCAAGTATACTCCTCCAGATCATGGTCCTAAAGGGAGTGGATACAGATTTGATACCCATTTTTTTCTCAATTTATTGCAATAAAACAACAACAACTCTGTGTTGAACAACTCTTTGCCAGGCCACTCTGAAATTGCCTGAGCTAAGTTCAGTATGTTTCCAAATATTTCCTTTTTTATAATTGTATCAGTTTGGCAGGAAATAATCAGATAAAATAAAACCATGAGAATAGGAAAGGAAAACTGGAAAAAGAAAAAAAATGATGCAATCAGAGGATGGGAAAGTTGGAGCAAAATGAACATGTGCAGGAGAGAGAGGAAAATGAGCAAAAAATGAAGGGGAACAAAATACAGTGTGATATCCTGTGTTGGATCTTGGAAGATAAAAAGGATATTAGTGGAAAAATGGTAAAGTCCAATTAAAGTCTGCAGTTTAGTTAATAATATAACAGTGATTATTTCTCGGTTTTGACAAAAATACTATGGTCTTTTATGATATTAACTGAAGGGAAACTGACTGAAGAGACAAGAGGAACTCTCTGTACTGTCCTTGCAACTTTTCCATATAGCTAAGGGTACCGAAAAATAAAAAGCTTATTTTTAAAAATGGAAGGAGAAGAGTTAGAGGAAGAATGAAAATGAAATACAATCAACCCATTTTCTTTCTGCTTTTAAGAAAATCAGAGGAACACAGCAGTAAGAGTTCAGGTTAATTCTGGCACCACCATTGGACAGCGACCTGACACAAGAGCTTTCCAAATCTCCATTCCTCTGACTATAAAGTAATAAGAACACTTACCTCAAAGGTTCTGGTGAGTTTTAAATGAACCTCAGAGTGTAAAGTGCTTACGGCAGCGACTGCCAAGTATTAGCCTTGTAATCATTTACAGTATCACGATTTATCTTTAAAGTAAAATTGACTTGCCAGTTGGTCCAATCCAGTGAAGCCTGTCATTTTATTCTCTCTACCACTTTAAAGCTTTGTCTCAATAGTCATACTTTTCTCCTTTGTTCCTATCCCAGGGAATAAGATGACAAAATTTACCTCTAAGACTAATCCTCTCATAAAGAGAGGTAATACTTAAAGTATTTAACACACAGTTTCAACCAATTATGACAGATGCCACAACCAATTAGTATGAACATCAGCCCCAATCAATCAGTCCAGCTAGTCACTAGTCACACTAGTGACTAGCAGCTTTGATTGTAAGAGTCACAGATCACAGTGGCCGCCTGTTCATAACAATCCCCTCAACAGACCAGACTGTATTATCCACCTAGTTCTAGAAGGATTTTGAATTCTCCTTCTCCTTTGTCCTAAGAAGGATTTTGAACTGGAGCTCTGCCATTGTCCCAGACACAATGGTAAAGCTAAGGAGGACTCCTGATTCAAGATGAGCCAATCATGTATCTACTGTCCTAGCAACAGTGGTTAGTCATGGGGGTGAATATGTGATTGGAGCTGGGACAAAGACGGTACAATATCCTTGCTAGTTAGAGAAGGTCTGGGTACTCTAGGTCTGGTGAGAGGAGAAGGTCTGGGTACTTTTATGATACTTGCATCTCAATTAAATAGAGCCTTTCCTCTTAGGATGAGACTTTGCAAATATCTGTGCCCCAAAGGGGCTGGAAGTTCTTGGTTTGTTACATTTTTTTTAATCCAATTAGTTTCAAAGATTAAAACTAACACAGAGATAGAAGCAAAGACATGGGTGGAGAGGAGAGGAGGGTTTGGTTACGTGAGTCATGGCAAGTTCAAATCGGGCTTCAGTCACTTAAAGCCAAAAGTTCTAATATACCCCTCCACCTGTATTCCTAAAGACTACCTACTACCAATTCCTTAGGGATCTCCTACACACACATACACACATTCAGTCATCCTTTCCTCTCGCCCAAATATTTCATCATTTTTACCTTAGTGAGTTTTTCTGTCTGCCTTGAAATATTCATTTGTCTAGATCCCTTATCTTGAAATAAATCTTTATGTGACTCCCATTCTCCTCAAGTCACACTCATATTTCTTTCTATTTACAACCATACTTCCTGAACATGTTTTTCTCAACTCTCATACCTTGACCTCCTATAATCTGAGCTGTTTTCAGTATTCTGTAATATATTTTAAAGAATATTTCCAAAGTCCTTAGACTTCTGTTTTTCTTTGTTCTTTATTGCCATTACAAAATCAGAATACATATCTTGCATCAAAAACATCAACTACGGAACTCCTTCTAGCAGGTGATAGAAACAGTAGGCTTAGCCTGGAAGATTTTTTTTAAATTCTAGAGCCTCATCAACTCTCCACTATATTTCTACCTGGATATCCCACAATTACTTCAAAGCCATATGTCCAGAAATGAACCTAATCTTTAACCTAAACATATACCTTCTGACTAATCATATTTTTTATTTTAATACTTTAATCCCCTAGGAAAAGAACCAGTCATTTTTTTTCTGAAAAAGGCCAGATGGTAGATATTTTAGGTTGTGCAGACCAGTGGGTCTCTGATCCAAGCACTCAACTCTGCCGCTGTAGCAGGAAAAAGCAGTTACAGACAAACAGAAATGAATGAGTATGGTTTTGTTCCAAAAAAACTGTACTTACAAAATAGAGAGCAAGCCAATTTTGGCCCATGGACTAGAGTTTGTCAACCCCCGCCCTTGGAAAATCAGCAAATGACCTCACAGGGCCAATCAGCAATTACACAATGTCTTCTTCTCCCGTCACTTGAACTCATTGCTCTGATCAATTCCTATAGAATATTTGGACAGGATTATTCATTTAGACTTTACAATTTTCTGGTTTGCTGCCTATATATTGCTACTCAAAGGAAAGCTGCTCATACAAGTAGGCTTACTGTGCAAAATTAATAGATTATAAGTTCCTTAAAAAAAGAACTCTCATTTAGTCTTTCTGCATATCACAGTTCTTTATACAATGACTAGCGCAGAGTGGATGGATACTCAACAAGGATTTCCCAGAGTAACCTGTCACTATATTCATTGCTTGCCTTTTCTTCAGATTGTTCATGGGGTTATCAAGAGTGAGTCCTATGAAAACAATTCAGTTTTAAACCTAGAACTTTTATAAAAATAATAATATCTTAACTTGCTCATTTCTGCTTGGAAAGTGGAGAAAACAGTCATCTCAACTGCTGATTTTGGCTTGAAGGAAGGAGTGATGTTAAGAATGCTTGGTGAAGAAGAACTTAATTTGTAAGGAGGTAAGAGGAACATCAGGAACATCAGCCTCTCCACGGGTTCCAGGTTCATCCACAATCCTGATTACACTGAGTCTGCCCAATGATGTCATCCAATTCGTTTGTATTTGGTTCGTTTACTCATTGGCAATCTACCCATATGGCATGCATTTTAAGTGCGATGCTGTAATGGAGGGTCATCACGCCTTTTTATACCTACTGAAGGCAATATAATCAGTCCTCTAATCTTCAAAGCTTTGACTTCTTCTACAAATGCTTATAAATTCATTTTCATCCTGGGTGGAATCATGGCTACATAAAACAACAAGGAAAATGAATTGTGATCCATCAGAATCAGAAGTTAATGTAGTGTAAATGAAAAGAAAGCTTCATCCTTTAATAACTTTCTAGACCAAACCAAATTGAGAGAATTACAAACTAGACAGCTTTCTTTCCCAGTGGGTATTAATTGTGGATTTCTTTTAGTTTATGTCATATATGTATAAATTCAGTACCAATTTTTAAGTACCTTAGCTACAGCACTTTCTAGTACATTAACAAATAAGTACATTTGCTTAATAGATCATGCAAACAATGATTTAGGAGCAGGAAGGTAAGAGGTTGCTCTTGTATTAGTGGCAATTTTCTGCTTTTAGACTAACTATTCAGTTATCATCAAATAAGCTTTAAGATGTAATTTACTAATTGCTACCAAATGGCTTACAATTTAACATTTCTCAAAATGTTGACCTAAAGGTTACAACTCTCTAAAATATTAAATTATTTATCGGGCATCTGCTGACCTTGTCACATTGACAATAAAATTCTTCAGCTCTCCAAGTTGCCCCAAATCATTTATGTTTTGATAGACTAGAAATGGAATATCTGGTATTTTCCAGTTACTTAATTAGCCTCTTACTCAAAACATGTCTCTAAATCTTTCACTCAATATAATCTAGCTGCCATTTTTTACATTTATATACCAACTTTAAAATTCTTAACTTCCAAACATAATTTATTAAATAATAATTGATTCAAATGAGACTATACATGGCAACAAGAAGAGAATTTTATAATGTAGCATTATGCCAAATATCTTATCTTTCTATAAAACTCTCAGAAATGAAGTCAGATTCTATGAAGCGTAAGCTTATTACTAGAGAGAGGAAACTAATTATGACAAGACATCGACTTGGATTATGTGTAGATAGATACCAGAGATGAAATACAATGAAGATGAATATGACGAAAACACTGATAGAGTAATTCAGCCTAAGATTATGCCATGAGCAACTGGCTCAGGAGAAGAAATTCATAGCACAATGATAAATCAGGAAAAAACACTTGCCTAATTCATCTATGATCAAGAAGTTTCCAAATTGAGTCATACTATTAAGGGAAATAAGAATCTTACTTGTGGATTTTGTGATGAAAATACGGTTACAGGCATCACTGAGCAGAGGAAAGAGAATGGGAAAATTTATTGTCTCTGTTAAAGCCAAAAGAGCCAAGGGAAAAGCAAGTTTCCTCTAAATTTTGATATAAAGAAGAATGAGGTAATATTGAAAACCTTGAGGAACTCAAAACTATGTTCCTGGGAAGGACCACAGGAATGGCTATTAAAGGAGATCATTTCAATGAGCTTTGAAAAAATCCGATAAGATAAAAAGTACACTTGTACTAAGATGAATATACAGGATCAGTTTGAATTGATCTGATTAGGACACCTATTGTGAGGCTATCAAATGCCCACTGGCTTTATATGCTGTTGAAATTCACTGCTGCAAATAAATAAGCAAAAGTCACTGTCTGCATGGAACAGACCGAGTTATAATATGGTTTAAAGAGTATTTCACTAGTTCATGGTGCTTCCTGAGTAGGGAAAATGATGACACACAGAAACAAAACATGAGATTGCTATTTCAGAACCTGCCTTGCTCCAAGTTGATTAAACTATGTGAGAGAATTTCAAGATAAAAACCACCAGACAAAAAAGAATATTTATTTTCTATGTTGTACTGAAAACCATAAGGAGATGGAAAATTTTCTTTAAATCATGTGGATGAAATAGAAGCCATAATTTAGCAATTTATAATGAGCTATGGTTCCAAGATTGAGAGTTTATGCTTTGATAAGATTCTTAAAAAATACATTTCCAGAGATATACTTTCATAATGAATAATTTAGTTTTTATGTATGTAATTTATGTGAAAGATGAGCAGGAAAAAACCTAGTATCATCTTTATCTTATAAACTCTTTCTCCTTTTATCAATCGATTTGTGTGGTCCACTAAAAATCACTGCAAGTACCACAGCTGTAGACTCATATCCTTAGATGTGTATGTAATATGCACACTTTGATGTTCTTATTGCTTGAGAATATTTTCCAGCTGTGTTTTTGCATTACAGAGAATGATTCCATTAGTATAAAAATCTCTGCTCCGAACCCCTTTGAGGATTTGGTGGCATATGGCGCATCTTCAGGGGAGTATGGAATGGTGGGCGTGGCGTCATGGTTAGGGTGAGGAGCTGCTTCTCTTCCACTCCAGGAGTCACAGTAAAAAGTATAAATTTGCTCCATACAATAAGGACATAAATGCCTTTGCCAACCTTTTGGCAATATCTTTTCCTCAAGCTGGCAAACAAAATTCAGCAGATGCTTCCCCAGATGACTCCACACTGATGAGCATTATATACACAATCGATCTCATACGATTGTACAACATAGATCATCATAAACATTGCATGTTTCACAGCCTGTCTGCCAACTGATCTATGATTCTGGAGGCTTCCTGGGCACAAAGGCATTGTGCATTTGATGGTCTGCCCACTGATCCAGGAGGGACAAATAAAATCTGTGACCACAACAAACCCTGGCTTCCATGATTTATCAATATGGATGAAGGTGAAAGGGGTATATTTTGAGCATGCTTTCTTACAGTGGCTAGTATAGAAGCAGGAAAAGATAAAACCTAAATAAAAATTCAGATATCTTGACCAGAAGAAGTTCAAAAGCTCAGGTGACAGAATCCTCATATGGTTTGAAATAAAGGAATAAAGCTCTGAGCACCCAATCCAGAAGCACACTGACCCATTGCTGGACTGGCACTTATCTGCCCTCTAGTCTGCTGTTCCTTCCAGTCTACATCTGGAACAGTATGGTGTGCTAAGAAAAAAAAAAATTAGTGTTGGAACTCAGATGGCCTGGTTTCAAATTCCGTGTCTGCTCCTTACAAGTTATGTAACTGTTGGTATATTAATCCACTTTAATGTCAAATAACAACTATCCTTTAGGAGGCACTGTACTGGTCTCCACAAAAAGGGCACTACAGAAAATCCCAGAGTTATCATCTAATTTAAACTTTACTATAATACGAGATGTGGGCTAAGATCACCCCCCATTGTAAAATGAGGAAAACAAACCTTAGCACATTTAAATTAACTGACCAAGGTCATTCAACAAATAAGCCACCAATATGTCCCAAACTTACATTTCTTACACATCCAGACTATCGCTGCCTAAGATCAGACCCCAACATCCCTTCCCTAAGTAACAGCAAAAGCTTCTTGGGGATGAAGAAAAGGGAACATTCATGAATGACTCCTAGGTTTCTGCATTAGGAAAGCAGATAAATGGTAGTGGCCTTAACAAAGATATGCTGTAGAGAAAGAATATATATGGTGGTCATTGTGGCCTGGAGGAAGATGATGAGTTCAGTTCAGGGAAAGTTCTAATGTCACCTGTAGACTACACAAGTGGCTTAAGATCAATAGGCAGGGAGGTATTTGTGGTCTCTGGATTCTGGACAGAGCATGACTACATACTGTAAAAGTACATCACATTTAAAAAAAAGAGAAAAATAAACCAAGCAAAAGACAAAGAACCTAAACTAGAACAAAGTAAATCTTATGGAAAAGACAGGAATTCCTCACAATTGCTCCATGTTATATAAAAACTTAATAAACCCATGGATTCAGTGAAACAAAAATTCAAAGATGGATAATAAAATAAAACAATAAGGTAGAAAGATGACTGAAGACCCAAAGGAAAAAAAGTGAAGATTGAAACCATCTCTATAGAACTGACAAATAAGTTAGATTAGAACAAAGAAAGTAGCAGATAGCCTTAGAATTCGAAGAATTGAGAGAGAGGAAATACTGTTATCATCAAACTAAAAGAAAATGAGTTTCGAGAAATTAGAGAAAAGCAAATGAGTAAAAAAAAAAAAAAAAAGACAAAGATGTCCCATTACAATAATTGCTGCTTCTGTAGTAAGAAATCCACTCAGAAAATGAATAAGTAAGTAACAGACTTTATTGAGTGATGTAGTTCAAGAAAATTACCTTGAACAACTACAGATTACAAGAGCAAACAGGAAAATTAGAAATAGAATGATCGCACAAAGACATATTATATTGAGCACCTGAACTTTAATAATAGAAAGAAATATTTTTCTCCCATATCAAGATGAGCTTCTGGTTTCTGCTGGGAAGGGTAGGGAAGGACGATGCACAGTTGCAAAGAGACAGACACCTTCAGGAACCAACGACATCTGAACATTTGCTTGTCTGAAGAAGACAGTTCAACACCAGTTAGAATTCGGCTTGAATAGTTAACAAATCGAGGGAGTGAATGTGGGCTGCAAAGAGAGCGTGGGAGCCCATCAGGCTGCAGATACAAGAGAGTTTGTTTTCTCTTGCTGACTTTTGCTTTATGGACCCCACTTGTTGAAAGTCCTGGGATGCCTTTCATGATGTGGGGGTGGGGGCAGTACAAATCTCTAGTGGGACTCATCCCTGTGGAACAAGAGATTTAATTTGTAGGAGAAGGGGAACTCTGTCACTTTTAGGGCACTATCAGAGACCCACTGCAGCTAAGGGAAGGAAAGAGAGAAAAAAATCTTGACCTCTGGGGCAGGGGCAGAAATGTATCTTATACCAAGAACTACAGCTGGAACAGGCACAGGAGCACTAAGAAGGCCACAGCACTGATACCCAGGGACACAGTGCACGCCTACGATTGCATCTTAATCAGAATAATAAAGAATTATTCTTTATTATTGGCAACTTCCCACCACCACCAGACTAATAATGATGGAATATGGCACTGAGAGCATGGAGATGACCCTCCCTGAGGTGCTGTGCAAAGGAATGTCCTAAAGCTGAAGGAGGAGCAAGCACTGAGAGAAACTCTCTGGCATTTCAGCCCTGGTTCTAACCGCGAGGTCTCACCAGGGGTATTTGATGCCTATGGTGCACTGAAGATAACCAGTGAAACAATAAACTTCCAGTACAGCCCAACCTCAGACCAGATTCAGTCAAACACCTGCTCTAAGGCCCTGACAGAAAGAGAGGTACATCCATTTCTGGAGATAGAAACTATGTAGCTCAATCTCTGCTGTCCTACATAGATGGCTACTAGCAACAAATCATTACTAGGCGTATGAAAAAGCAAGACAAAACAACATATCCCAAGATTCAAAAAATCAACACAATCAGGTTTACATATGATACCAGTGTTGGAACTCTCAAATAGGGAGTTTTAAATAACTACGCTTAATATGTTAAAGGCCCTAACAGACAAAAGTAGACAGCAAGTAGGATGGAGAATGCTATTAAATACACACCAAGGCAGATAAAAAAGAACATTACCTACCAGAAGCAGAAGAAGACAAAGAAGAAGAGGAGAAGGAAGAGGAGGAGGAAGAGAAAAGAAAAGGAATCAGGATGCTGACCTCAAACTTCACATCAAGATTCAGAAAAACGGACTGATACGTGAGAAGTCCTGAGGGCAGAAACTGTGACTCATATTATACCCACACAAGGTACCATTCAGTTATAAATGCCAAGAAGTCATTATCAAACATGAAAAACATTCCAGGAATATGCTACTTATAGCCCTTGTTGGGAGAAAAAAAACTCAGACAATTCAGATTTTAATTAATATACACACCTAAGAAGTAGAGAGACTGTATCAAAAGACATAGAAGTGAACACTGAATTCATTCTCAAAAAATATAGTCATGCTTTCATTCAACTCAGTAAATATTATTGAGAAAAATAAAATTCAATTGAATAAATATTGAGTGCCTACTAGGTTTCCAGCACTACTCTAGGTGATGGGGCTAGAGTGTTGAAAATAATCAAACAATATCTTTGTGCGCTTGAAGCTGGCTCATTTAGACATAAAATGACCAAGCAACCAAGAGAAATATGGTTTCAAAATTAAATGTGCATTTTATATATAATTCTAAGAAGATTCAAAACCAGTTTCATAAGCAATATGATCCAGGATATAAGGGTAGGCAAGCTGAGATGTGTTGAAAGTTCTGGATTCTTCTCTTTCACAGCAGGGTTTCAATTGTTTAAAATAGTAAACATACTGTTTTAAAGAAACATAATAATACCAGAAGTCTTAACTATTTTTATAAATTTTTAAGGAAATCTTTTTTTAAAGATAAATTTATTTGAGATTCAAAAGGTCCTTTAACCTTTCATTTCAATCTCTTTTTCTCCATTGATTTCAAGTAAAAGTAAAATTAATGTTCTTTTATTTTTGAAGATATCTATAGCATAATCCAATATCTGTAAAATTATTTTTCTGTTATTTATTTGGACTATGTCTGGAATTCTGTTTGCCTGCAATAATGAGGATTATTCCTAAATAATGGGCTTTGCTTTTTTTTTTCTTAAATGTTATTTTGTACTTTTCTATATTGCTTAAATTCTCTACAGTGAGTATACATTATTTTTACCAAAAAATATCGATTTTTCTTTCAAAAATGGCAAGTTGTTACTGGGTGGTAGGGATATGAGTAACGATTATTTTTTTCTTTGTAATTTTAATTTCAAGAAAATTTTAAATAAAACATTAACAGTGTAAAATGCTGAGTAATGTTAAATGTGACAATGATTTTAAAAAGAAGAAGAAGAAGAAGAAACAGCAGGCTGGTAGAGAAATAAGTCACTGGGAGGATCGCAGGATACCAACCACAAGCATCCCATGAAGGATCAGAGAAGAGCGTTCTCTCCATCCTTTTTCAACACTGAGTGAGGCTGCAGTTAGAGGCCTCTGAGTGATATTTTGCTCATTTTGGAGTAGGGATGGACAGCAAATCTGCACAAGGAGCAAGGGCTGCTGGGTCTGTCTGGCCCGCTGTAAGAGGTACCTGTGCAGCATCAGTGCCTGCCACACTGATGGGCTAGATCATCTCTGTTTGGGTAACAGGATCCAATATTCTGGATAACCAGACTAATTCTCAAGCTGCTTTTGAAAAGATCCCTGAAAAGGGAAGCAAATCACTTGCTTTGAAATATTATTTATTTAATGTATCTAAAATGTACAGAGCAGGCACTTCTGTTCATATCTCTCTGAGATATGCTAATGGCTACAAGGTACCCCTCCCCTCCCAGGAAAGGGTTAAAAGGAAACAGGGAATGAGTCCAGGTTCCCTTTCATTGTTTATGTCAACTGATAGCACAAATCCTCTTGAAACCTGCGGCTCATCCTGCTCATTATCTAAAGTGGAACAAAACCTGCCATTAGTGTTCCAAAGGGGGCGGGGTGGGGGGGGCGGTGGCTGGGAGGGGAGTGGAGGGGAGGGAGAAGCATTAATAAGTGGAACATTCAGTGCAGGCTGGAGAGTGTCTGAAGCAAAGTTTTAAAGGAGAATTGTGTCAGAAACAGATTGCATATTTTCGTAATGTAAATTTTCTGGGTGATTTGGAGATTTAAAAGAAAGCAGTTCTTGGTACATTCACAATGTACTTCATGTTCTGAATCTATCTGCTGTCAGATCTGTCTCTACATGAATAGCAGCCCTTCAAATTCTCTGGCCATAAGATTTTTTTTTTTTTTTTTTTTTTGTCTTTCATTATTTTTTGGTGAGGGGGAGGTAATTAGGTTTATTTATTTATTATTTAATGGAGGTACTGGGGATTGAACCTAGGACCTTGTGCATGCTAAGCAAGTGCTCCACCACTGGGCTATACCCCACCCGCCCAGAAGATTTCTTTTAAAACAATAGTGAAAGTCATCTATTAGCAATGAAAAAAAAAAAAAGAAAGAAAAAAAGAAAGAAAATGAAAGCTATTCCTCATCCAGCAGGGATGCCTTTTAATGCTTTCTCGTCAGACCCCTATGGCTCAGCGGCTCTGTCAGTTACTTTAGGTCTCAGACATTGAACGTTTCTTTCAAAAGGTCATCCTCACATGGCATTTTCCCCCATTTATTTTTAAATGTTCCAACCCTAGTAAGTTCAGCCACCTAAAAGCCTGAGATCGACAACATATTATAGTGCTGATGAAACTAGGGCTGGGTCACGCCCACACCTTCACGGAGATTCTCCACATGCCATCTCTGTAGCTTCAACGGCCGTTTCAAAAATCACCTGCTTTCTAGGCACTGAGGTCTGTGTGGCATTGTGAAAATTAAAGAGTGCCACATGGTTTGATGTCTAAACTGATGGCCAAGGCATAATCTAGTATAAATATAAGGCATTTCAACCCGTAAGGAGGCAACAGTAGCTCTCCAGGCACGCCCACATGTGCAGGCCCAGAGCACTGCATCGTGCAATCCAGACAGTCTCTGCCCATTTCACAGTAATCACAGTCAGGGAGACACACACCTGCCAGAAAGTCACCTTTCAAGTCATTGTTTGTCTCTCCCCTCATGGAGAAAGTGAAATATACTTCAAAGCCTTAAATACATTCCAAGGATGTGGGGACTTGTAACCACTCATGGGTGGGAGGCCCAAGCCAGTACATTCACACAGGACTTGAGATCAGAGCTGAGGCAAGCTTAAGAAATCTGCAGCCATTGCTGGCCGAATGCATATGAGAAACGGTCAGCTATCCTATCTGCTATAACTTGAGGCAGTAAAAGGATTCTCTCCCTACAGTGATTTCATCAAGTCTGAATAGAATATATACTTCAATTTAAAAAAAAAAAAACCTAAGAGCCCATCATTAATTCACCTCTTCAGCATGTGTGCACGTGGTGTGTGTGTTCATGTATCCATGTGTGTGTGTGTGTGTGTTTAAATTAATAGGTAAAAGTTGGAAGGGGACTAGAAATCAGTACATGGAGAACTACATGTAATTAAATTACATAGCTGTTTACACGGTAACATGTCCACACATGTATCCCAAACAAGACACCATGTGTCCTGCTGGAGGAAGTGAGGTACAGTGATACTTACTATAGATTTTTAAGATCTTATAATTTAAAGGAATGCAAATTCATTATCTTTTTCTTTTAGTAAGAATATAAGGCCTTAAATTTGTGCCCAATAAGCACAGCTGCTTAGTTTCTGCCTTAGCGCTATCGATACGTGAATGCAAAGCAAAACAGAAAAGGACAGAGAAAGAACAAGGAAGGGAAGGAGAGAGAGAGAAGGCTGAGGAGAGATACACAAGAAGAAAGACTAACACAGAAGACACAAGAAAACATCTAAGAAGGGAGAAGTAGTATCTGAGAAAGTCAGAGGGAGAGAGGATAGAAATGGAAAAGACAAAAGAGGCAGATAAAGGAGAAGGAAAAGTTAAATGATGGGAAAGACAAAGAAGTAGAAGAGTCCACAATAAAGAAAAAAAAAACCATGTTTTAAATACCTTCAAGAAAAAGAAGAGAGACTGGGATAGAGGAATCTGTAGAAAAGCACAGCAGGTTCTGAAGCATTAGGCAAAGCCAGGCTCTCTCGTCCCACGTGCACGGTGGGCATAGACCGCATGGCCAGTTCCCTTTCAAGTCCCGACTGAGCGCTGCGCAGAGCCCACAAGATCCCCTCTGAGCTGACAGCCATAGCAGGCCAGGGAAAAGAAGCTTTCTCTGAGTTACCAAAGGTTTGGCCTGTATGATTACACCTTAGACAGTACCATCCACCAAAAAGGAAAAAAGTGGGATCTAAATTCAGCTGAGATTTCCTACCTCTAATTCAAGTAAGATCTTCAGAAGATTCTCTGATTATGCCCCTCTAATTCAGGGCTTCTCAGCCACGACACTATTAACATTTCAAATAGGATAATTCTTTGTTGTGGTGAGACTCTCTGTGGATTGCAGGATTTTTGCAGAATCCGGGCCTCTCCCTACTCAGTAGTTACAATCAAAACTGTCTCCAGACATTGGCCATCGTCCTGGGAGAGGGGGTGTGAAGTCACCCCCGTGGAGCACCACTGCTGTAACGCATTATTATCAGTGAGGTTACAAGATAGCAGAGAATAGCAAATAGGTGTTTTATGAATAAGGTACAAAGCTACACAGAAATTTGGTCCCAATTTCTCCTCATTTATCTTCATAAAACCATAATGTTAGCTTAGCTGTATACACCCCTTCTAGGATACCCTAGGACTTCTGAACTAACTAGAGTTTAGGCAGAGTTCCCAGAGCACCCAGTTCTGTCAGGACAGTTGATGGGCTCAACTCTGGATGGAGGATGTTGGCCACAGAATAAGACAGACCAACTCCAATGCTGACACCTGCTTCAGTGTCAGATTAACTATGGGACGGCAGAGGAGCAGGGTTTTCTGGCACAGAATCCCCCATTAGAGTACCATTTTCCTCTTTCACGTCTTCTATTTGAAAACCCTCAGAGAACATTAAAACGCGTGTTTTAGCAGGCACCTGGCTTTGCCCGACTGTAATTAGGATGCACAATATCTAAATCACCCCCCTGGATATCGGCCACAGGCAATTGAAACACAAGCAGAGCAGGAGGCAGGCAAGGTTCTGAGGATTCCAGCTGACTCCAGGAAGGAGCTCCAGCTCCCAGCCACCCTTGAACTTTACCATTGCCATTGCCAAGTCATTCAGCCCTGTTATTTGAATTAGACAGCACTGTGATGAGGCACATCCAGCAGGGCACTGCTATATTATCTTTTCATAAGTAACTGCTGCACTTGTCCAGCTTTACGGCAGCCTTTACCTCATCCTTTTAACTGTGCATAAATCTGAGAGGACAATGCTTTTTTGTATGGAGAAAACAAATCTAAGTACCCAGAAAACCCTGTCGATATTTGTTGGGGAAACAAATGAAACTAATAATATGTATACAAGTTAGAAATTTCAAACTTTATCCAAAACGTTCAAAATGAAAAACAAAAACCTCTCTCATCTCCTAGTCCCTCGTCCTTCTCCTCAAGGGCAACTGCCCTTTACAGTTTCTAATGATTCTGGACACTAAGAATTTCTATACCTAAATACACGTATATATTCAATTCCAATTTTACATAGATTTCATATTAAGCACCCTCTTCTCTACATTTATGAAAATCTGTTTTAGTTTCTTCTATTTATATAGTGACCTACCTCATTCTTTTCAAGGACTGTTTTGTGTGAAACTGTGTGGATGTGTAACTTTCCCAGTCTGTATCCTACTTAAAGAAACTTACGTTTGTTTTTTATTGCTGCTGTTGGTATCGATATTACACACAAAGCAAAAATGAATATCTTTGGACGTAAATCTCAGTGAACTTCAGCAAGTATATTCATAGCAAACCTATTTTCTAATGACTTCAGAAGTATATCATCTCTAGACATTCTCCTAGAAGCATTCATTCTGAGAAAAGTTCCCTAAAGGTCTCCCATTTCCTAGTCAACATTTACCTATTTAACTAGATTCTGTGTGTCAATTTGGACCAGTAGAGATTTAAACTGGAAATTTCAATATCATTGTGCTTGAATCATTGTGCTTGAATTTATATGTTTGTGTCTTTGCTGTAATTTGAACATGTGGGGTAAAAATTTATTTTTTGAATATATTTTGAAATGCTTTTCTGAGAAACATACTATAGTAATAATTATAACTATTGTTCAGATAAAAAAAATCAAAATATGTTTATTATTTACATGGGTATTCTCCCCTCAATATTTTAACAGAATTTTTAATTAAATATACTTATGTCTTCAGAATGTAAAATGTTGCAATAGCTTTGGAAAACAATTTGGCAGTTCCTCAAAATTTTAAACATGGAATTAGCATATGACCTAGCAATTCCACTCCTGAGTACTTATTCAAGAGAACTGAAAACATGTCCATGCAAAAGCACATACACCAAAGTTCATAACGCATTATTTATAATAGCCAAAAAGTGAAACAACCTAAATGTCCATCAGCGGATGAGCTGATAAACAAAATTCAGTATATTTATATAATGAAATATTATTCAGCCATAGAAAGGAATAAAATGCTGATATATGCCACAACACGGATGAATGTCAAAAAAAGTTATGGCAAGTGAAAGAAGTCAGACACAGAAGGCCACATATTGTGTGTTTCTATTTATATGATATGTCCAGAATAAGCATATTCATATAAGAAGAAAATAGATTAGCGCTGGCCAGGGCCTAGATAAAAGCAAGAGCTGAGAGTGACTGCTAAGGTGTTTAGGGCTTCTTCTGGGGTGAAAAAATGTTCAGGAAATAGTGATAATTGCACAATTTTGCAAATACATTAAAAATCAGTTTATTATACACTTTAAAAGGATAAAATTTGTGGTATATGAAATATACTTTAATAAAGCTATTATTAAAAATACATGTAAACTTACATTTAATTTCTGCATAAATAAGCATTTACTTGTGTACTCTGAAATCTCTACATAGTTGTGCCTAGAATTATCCAGAGAGAAAAGTGATATTGGCCTTGGTTACAGAAGAAGTCAGCCTACATTCCAAGGTCCAGACATTTTTTCAGTATATGTAAAGGACATCTCTAGCTATGTGTCTACGGTAATCATATTTTTTGAACCAAGATTCAGGGACCTGATGCAACTGGTACGTATTTACTTATAGTTAGCCTTATGATCAAAATGCTTGAGATTAGGTCTCTCCTAGGAAGCTGAAAAACGAAGTTTTGACACAGACATGTAGATATTTCTGAAAGCTATTCTTATGCTGGAAGTTAGTAATAAGAAAATAATACTTTAGGGGAGGGTATGGCGCAGTGGTAGAGCATGTGCTTAGCATGCACAAGGTCCTAGGTTCAATCCCCAGTACCTCCATCATTAAAAAGAGAAGAAGAGAAATGAACACTTCAAACCAATACTAAATTACTTCTTATCAAATGTCTATTTGGAAATTCTAATTATCTCTTTCTCTTAGAAGGGTCAATTGGGATAGAAGAATGTTAAAATAAAAATTGCCCAAGTCACAGTAATCAACCAAAAAGAAGAGGTTAAAATTCAGACTTATAGTATTTCCATCCCTGGTATGTTAGTCTAGAAGGAGCATTAAAGAAGATAACTTAACTTTCATCATGAGAGTCTTTGTTTGACAATCACCTGATTTACATAAAATTAAATTTGGAAACTAAAAAGAAAGGGATAATTATATGCAATTACTTTGCCTTAGAATGTGGTTCCAATTACTAAATAGACTTACATTTCTTTTTTCTTCCCAAATTATCACCACCTGATAAGAAAAAGAAATGTCTTTATATTAACATTCTTGTGTAACCACACTTATCACTTGGGGATAAAAGAAGAATCCTCTTTCATGACTTGCTCTCGGCTGATGATGCTTGGTACGCTGCACATTGATAGAAAATAAAAATCAATTAATTTACTAGCCCAGGTATTTGTGCTGATTCGGATCAGAGCGTGTCTTTAGCAGACCGAGTACTTGTTTCTAAAGGCTTTGCTCTTTCTGGCCACAGGATTGTGGAAGCATCAGTGGGGGCACCTGCCTTATATTTGAACAGTCCTGCATTTTTTCCAGACCAGGAAAAATTCTCTGAATCATAGTGGGGGGGGGGGGGAATCTACCATATTCTTTACGGAAATATGAAGAACAAAATAAAAAAAAAAAAAGAAAACAATGATAATAGCTTAAAAAGGCAAGTTGGGTATTACTATACTTGTAAAAGGAAATTTAAAAATACATTGAAATGTAAGGTATTGTCAACTAAAGACTACATATACGTATATATAATTTTTGAATTTTTTTTCCTTGCTCATTGGCACAAGGTCAAAATCCTTTCACTTATTTTAATTGGATTTTCTGTACACTGTAACTGTTAACTATTCTCTAGAACACCAGATTTATAAATAGGATACATATATATGTGTGTGTGTGTGTGTGTGTGTGTGTGTATATATACGTACATACACACACACACACACACACACATATAATACATATATAACTGTGAGTTGACATATATAGCTGTGAGTTTATTCACCAGGGGGAATAAAACGCAGAGCATACCCAATATTCCAGGTTATGTTATAAAAAGGTTATCTCACTACCTGTAAACCAGTATTACATATCATGCCCTATAATTTGCATGAAAATTAAAATTACACCTTTCATCTACATTTCAATGGGTTGAGTCAATAACCTACTCTTTACATTTTAGAAAGTGAGAAACTGTACTTACATGGAGTTTGCTGAATTCAAAAATCCACTATCACCTTTTGAGTTTTAACGCCTATCAAAGGTGTAATGTTTGAAATGTGAAGCGGGAACATGGAGTCCCTAAGAAAGCCAGGAGAGCGACATTCATTTAAGTCACTTAATCTGCTCATAGAAAACTTCACTACTTATAATTAAGGAAATCAGACTGCATATGACAGCTTGCTTTTCCCAGTCACAAGGAAGTAATTAAAAAGAATAGAAAGAGTAAATCATGAAAAAACAGTATGAGACTTGTGAAGCTTTTTCTCATATTAAGTGAGAGAAAAGAATAGTTTCTCTAATCCTGGACCCTGTACATATGTAAGGATGAAATATTTCCCTAAAATAATCCTGGCCATGGAGCCAGATCCGAGAAAGAAGGAAAGAGAAGTGAATTCTATGGGCTCTATTTTCCAGCCACCTTGACTGTGAGATGGACTTTCTTTTCTAAGAAAAGTCAACAGTTTCATCCCGCAATCTGTTTCACAGTTGAAGCAGGATTTCCAATCTGGCTGAATGATAGCCACTTTCCAACTATCGGTAAGAAAAAAATTTTATCCCATTTGCACTAGTCTCTTATTTATACACACACACCTATGTGTGTACGTGTGTATAAAATAAGTAAAGCCAAAGCGATTAGACTGAACAAACACATGCCTGGGAAATCAGAAGGCATCTTTCTATTTGTTATTATTATTACCAGGATAAAATTTTGGTGCTAAATTATTGTGTTTACATGAGCTCACACTCAGAAGAAAGCAATACTGATGCTGACATATAAAGACAAATTAACATAGCTTTGAAAGTTAGTATAAGCCTATTGTTGTAAGGACAGCAACACTAGAAAACAAGTGACAAGAGAATTTCCATGAATTGGAAAATGCATAAACACTATGTCCTATTCAGCTTCTTTACTGTTACTAATTTCATCATTGCAAAGACTCTGGACAGTCTGGGAAATATCTGCTGAGAACAATCAGTTAAGGTCTATCAATACCCATAAAAAATCTATATCCAGAGAGAAAAGCAATAATGACTAATAAAATTTGTAAAGTACTTTATTTTGCCAAGTAATTCCACCATGTGTTCTTTCTTCTGATTATCATACAGAGCAGGTTATTATTCATAATTGTAATTAAAGAAATGGTAAGGCAGTGTGATTTACTTGAGATCACACAACTATAATGATGGTTCTATTCATGATCTCAACCCAGGACTTTTCACTCCAAACGGCTGTTGCTAAGAGCATAGGGAAAAATTACACTGTGTGTAAAATTTTAGTTTTTATCTTATTTAATATTACACAAAGCACCACACTGATCATCTTATACAAAAGACACCACTGATTGGTTAGTTAAAGTTACTAAGCAATTATTTAAACTGACTTTTAAAGTCAGCCCAAAACTGAAAATTCCCTTATGTCTGTGGATATAGCCTGAATTACCATCCCTGAACTCCCTGTAAATGTAATACAATCATCACCTCACAAACTTAGGCTAAAGACGTTGGTTTTCTTTTCTGTTGGGTAAGGAGTAGTTATCTGTTGCTTTCTTAATAAAGTCAAATTTCAGATAATCTTTAAAATAAGAGGATAATAGCTGCAAGAATAGAGAAGGTAGAGAATTTGGAGTCACCTAAGATCTAAGGGAAAGTCTACACTGTAATTCCACTTTGGCTACTGAGTTCATTTACTCTGGACCCTTGGTTTCACTTCTCTATGAGACCATTTCCCTAAGGTGAAGCCCAAGCATATCATACCCCTTAACAACTGGGAACGTTATGAATAATGAATGAGATAGCGAAGCACTTAACTGAGTGCTACGTAAGTAATGTTTTTTTAAGAGAAGAAAATGTCCATATGGGAATTGAATATGACTTCTTTCTAGCACCATGTGGTGATTCCCATGTCAGTGAAAAGAATAACCTAATTATTTTTTTAAATGAGATGATAAGACTTTTTTTTAGATCAAGACAGCTTCACACTCTAGGGAATCCTCTAGAATATCACAAACATAGTTTAAAACAACTAAAAGTCACAAAATCACCTACATCCAAATCTATGAGGTCAAAAATAAGAACATTAACAATATTAAGATAGAAATGTGCCAAGATATATCTCCAATGTAATAAAATTCTTTTTTTAAGACACAAGAGAAAAACTGTCACCCATAAAATATGTACTGAGAAATTCTTGACTAGAAAGGAGGAAATTCATAATTATTATTAATACATAAAGCATTAAACTAAAGAATGAGTTCAGGAAATTGATTTCTTAGTGTGCTTAGTTCAAGGCACTTTCTAGTTAACCAATATATGACTAATTCAAAACTTTAAACTTTAGGAATAAAGACTTATTTTTAAAGAGCATCTAATATTTTATGGGTCAATGGCCCACTTAAGAGTCCCTGGATTGATTCTTAATGTATATAATTAGTAACTTGTGTATATCATTTCAAGGGATTCATGAAGACTGGTGAAGTTTATTGGAGGAACCACTAGACATTCAGATCTTCATCCTAATGCTTGTGTTCAACCTCCAAATAATTACTGATTTGGGCCTAGGGGAGAGGGGCAATGTCAGGGCAGGAAGATTAATAAGGCATAAAATGTTACCAGCACGTGTGGATTTGGAATATTAACTAATTAAATAGTAGAATTCCAAGTCACTGTTGCCTGGGGGATGCTTAATGGTGTTTCACAAGTATCAAGGTGCTGTGCAAATGGAGAAACTGCTTCCATCTCAGACTCACGGCTACCAAAGAGACGTTTAATCATCTCTCTTCATAGCACATATACATACCAACAAACCAGTTGCTGGCAGAAACTTTTTGATTCTAGAACATGAAAGAAACCATCCCAAAATACTAAGATACAGACCACTCAGCTTTTAGTGATAGAGCTATAATGTTACGCAGCTATTGCTGAAGTTAACAATTAAAGACTAAAAACATTGGTTTCAATAATCGGATCTTAAAGCTAGAAGAAGATGTGTCACCATAGATAAGATGCCATGAGAAAAGAATAAGGCAGAAGAGAATCCAGACAAGATCAACATGGTTAACTGTGGTACTAACTACACTAGCAAAGAAAGAGTGATACCACTTCCTTTGAAGGAAAGAATTAGAGACTGATACCGGGCTCCTCCACACAACATTCAGAATACATTGAGTAATACATTTTATGTCATTCATTATACAGGCATAGTGCATTTTCTACAGTTTTCAACAAAGAGTAGGTTCAGTAATTTTTTGAAAATTGTTCTGTCATCATCATTTAAGTCCATATTTAAAGAGTCCTTCAGAGTATTGTTATAGTCATACACATTCCATGGTCTAGTCAGCCTCTATTTCCTGCATTTTCCTAAAGTTATTTCTTCATTAAAGTGAATTTGTTTAGATCATAGTTTACATGCAAGTCTCTACTTTCAAATCTTTTAAAACATGAGCCATTGTGGCAAAAGTTCATAGCACCAACATGGAAAAGCTTACAATAATTAGCTAGAAAAATCAGAGGCAATCTAAAAGGATCATTTGCAACCTACATATTACTGACCTCTACTTTTAAAAGCCTAGTTTACATTCCCTACCAAATGATTCTTTCCAAACATAATAGCACAAAGAATGCTGTTAGAGCCAGGAAAAACAAAAAAAAAGGAGTGACAAATAATAGAAATAGGAGATAAACTGAGAGTTCTATAGGAAAGTGGAAGAGCATAAAACACCATTATCTGTAATGCTTGTACTTGACATTTTATCAGCTACTCTAATCCTTTGTTCTCTGCTCATGAGTTTTTATAAAATTAGCATCATGATTTGGATTTGGTCCATGTGAAACATCATGTCTACACATAGATTCTTTAGAATTGTTGAATTCTTTCTATAATTTCTTCTATAAGTAGAGTAAGATTCTAGTGATTTCTAACAATTCATAGTAGGTCTTAGGATAAAAAATTAAATGGTAAATTTAATTAAAGTTATTATGTTAGTACTAGAAGGATCATTGTGTCATCATTTCTTTTTTTCTTTCTGTTTTTTTTATTTTTGTACAATTCTATTGTGGTGGAGACTGGTTGTTTCCTTCCTGTCCCACATCACTTCCTACTAGCTAAGGTACAGGATGGCTATCAGATCTTATCTTAGGAAAACCCATTTAATACACTTTGAAAAGAAAGCTGATCTTCATCTACCTATCTATACCTAAAACATGGTAGACTTATGAGCATATTTGTGAATAAGAATATTTCATCTTCCTCGATAAATTAGTTCAGGGTTTCATATATGTTCTCAATCAGGGTCTCCTTAGGATTTTTTGACCAGAGCTATAAGAGAGTTGCTCTTTTACTTAAGCTACTTTGAGTTGAGTTTCCAATGCTCACAACCCAGCACCTTGGTTAATACTTCAGTAAAATCTTCCCTTTACATAAAATTAATACTTCTTTGAATGTTGGATATGGAACTGAAGAGAAGTGAAGAGATTGTTTTTAATTATATATAAACTCTAGTGTAGTCCATTTTCTTTTCAAAGAGTTGGTGCATATTTGCAAGAAGATGGAGATGAGAACAGTTTGTTATATAGAATTTTTGTTTTATATCAGGAGAGTCACCACCCTGAGCCACAACCATGAAACAAGAAGAATATAAAATCCTTACCTGCATGTGTATAATGCAACATCCACGACTTGTGACAGATGGCCAAGACATGAGCATTTCAAACCGAGAAGCTGAATTATCATAGACACTTTACTGAAAACACTAAGGTGTTTTTTATAAATCTATAAAGCTGATCACCTGTTTTGTTTTATTTTAAAATAATAACAAAGCTCTACAAAATCAAAATCATACTAGGCTAAATATGTAAATAGAATAATTATGACTAACAACATTTACAATAGTAATGAACAAAATATATGCTCTGAGTTCAACAAATTAATATGAGTAAAATTTATGAACATATACAGTTAAGAATGACAAAACAAAAGGAATTTTTCAAATTTCAGGTAATTAATAACATGAGTTATGCTTGACTTGGATTTCTAATCAAAATTCAGCCCTTTCTTTATTGATAGATTCAAAAGCATCTTTTCATTTTCATTTTGGAAGGGGTAGAAAAATGTTGCCCACTCAGGCAAACTGAATAGATGAGCTTCCTCAGGAAGATATTATGGAGAGCTGCCACATTCTTAGAATTGATGTTTCAGAAATCAGGGAGCATAAGTCAATCTGATTAAGAAATTCTTTTTGATCATAAAATCCTCTATGACCCAGTGGTGTTTTCAAACACGTAGTAGACATTTTAAAATTAAAAAGAGAAAACACATGGTTTCCATTTTTGAAACATTTTAACCAAACAAGAGAGTAAATTGACAAAGTTAATAATGGTAATATTATCAAAACCAGAAAAGCTTTTGAATGTGCAACAATACACAACCTTCAGCAAGCTTAGTAAGCCTAATGTTTATAATCTCATTCAGTCTAATATGCTTGTGAGGAAGCTTCAATGTAAGTACCAACAACATTTTACCCAAATGGACACGTCTTTAGTAGTACTCTTTGTCTTAACTCTTTTAAACAAAAACTAATTATGTAAAAGTAACAACAGTCCCTGCTCAGAATTCAGTGTGCACACAGAGGCAGTTTCACCTTACTATTTGCTTTAAGAAGTGTTATCCCAAAAAGCAAGAATTTAAATAAAGATATATAAATGAAGCAGTATTTTCCATTATTAAAATATTCAAAAAGTCTTATCTTGGGTATCACAAAACTAAGCCAGTTGCTCTCAACCTCATCTGCATATTGGAAAACTTTATAAAATAGAGTCATGTTAAATGGGTACTCAAGAGTTTTACTGAGTGAATGAACAGATGAATAAATCGATAATAATAGAGCAATATTGCATCTTTACTAGAACCGTTCATTCTTTCTCTAGCTCCTTTGTTCCTATAGATGAGTCACTTCACACAATTCTATTCAGGTTGGACCCAGTTGCTCCCTAGTAGCCCACAATTGTGCAGCATCATGTAACAGAGTAAGGCAGTAGCATCTTTATGCAGTTCTTCTACTCACCTTGATGACGACCCTCCAATATCTGCTGTTGTTATTATACTCTTGAAATGATAATACCATGGGTGTAATCTCTACTTCACAATTAACATAGGAAAAGCATTGAAACTTTTGTCCCAAATGCTTGAGAAAACAATTATCTCTCCATAAAGAAACTAGGCTAACTTCAGAACATAATGTTGAGGGAAAAATGTGTTTTAAATGAAAACAAATATTTCCCCTTTTAAATTATGAAATTCTGGACAGAGCAACAATAGTTCATTTGCACATGGTAGTCATTTAATAAATATTTGTGAAAGTTAGGAAATAAAGCAACTAAACCTTTCAAAGGAAAATCACCAAATAGAATCTAAATTAGAGAAACATATATATGGAAATTAAAATATGCAAAAATTTTCCCACTTGAAAAATATACTATGTATATACATGTATATACTAATTTACATACAATTTTTATGTAATATATTAAAAGAGAAAATGATGTTAAGAAGAACCATGACCATGACCATGACCATGACCAGCAGGAAATTTCATCTTTAAGCTACAGTATTGCCTTGGTACTTTTTTTTTCCTCTCTGTCTTAGATGGATGACAAGGTATTTCACTTTTTCAGTCACCAAATATGATCTCATAGTTTATATTGTCTTGTACATTGCAAGTCACCAAAATATGCCCTGATCAGCTACCTCCATCCATCTTACCTTTCCTCTGGAAACTTGGGATAATTTTTTATCTTTTCTGTCAACTGAATGTACAGAAACTGCCCAACATTATGAAACATGTTCACTCCCTCAGGACTGCAGCCATTTGAAAATGTTAAAAAGATCACACAATATATGCAGCTGCAAATCAATGCCAGGCTCACAAGCGTCTTATAGTCACTAAATCTCCATACAGAAATGCACGTATGTGCCTATAACTCTACATAATATAGACAGACCATACAATATGCAATACATATCATTTTAGTTTTAGAACTTTGAGGAGCAATTGAAAGAATTATATAAACTAGAATAGTGGTTCTTAGTGATGAAATAAAATACATGGAATTCTAGATGCAATTAGATGATAGATTTGTGGGATTATTTACTTTCGTCATTTGTAAACTCTACATTTCTCTTTTCAAGGAAGTCCTGCAAATATAACTAGGGAGAACAAGGTAAGATTTAAATTCCAAAAATAAAACTTTAAATCTTACTATGTTCTCTGCTATTGTGAAATTATCTCCTATGATAACTTACATGCAAACCCCCTGGAGTACATTTCTTTTGTATGAAAATTATGCCAGCTATATTAAAAAGCAAACAAACCCTTCACATAACACATAAAAGTACACGTCCTTCTATTTGAATTTGTTTGAAGATACATTATGTGTGTGTGTGTTCAAAGCTTTTACTATCCTAGTCCAGAGAAATGTCAACAGGGCTCACCCAAATCAAATTAATGAAATTTTTAAAGTTTGTCTTATTTGCTTCGAAATCTGTCCCAAGTGTGAAAATTCTTTTACAAGATAAAGCTCCATGTGCCTTGTCTTTTTACCCCCTTACCTTTATTGAAGAAATGGAAGATTCAGCAACCAATTACCTTTGGCTACTATTAGATCCTGGATATCTTTAATAACCTGTGAATTAAAAAAAAACTGTTTTCAATTTTTAAAAGATAAGCTAGTAAGAAAATATGTTGGGGAACAAGAGAACTCTGAAACACTCTAAGATCAATATTCATTGTACAATGAATGCATTGTACAATTCCTTATACTGTATACCTGAAACTAGTAAGTTATATGTCAATTATAGGTTAATAAAAATAAGAAAATAAAATTAAGTCAAAATTTTAAAATTCCTGAGCATGAATAGAAGCCTGATTAATGTATTACATGGGCAAGAGGTCTAATCTGTGGTCCCTGGACCACCAGCTTTTACAAAAATAAATCTAAGGACATCAGGGAACCTCCTGAACTTAGAACTTTCAGTGTGTTTGTATGCACATAATAAATGTATTAAAATGTCTAACAGGATATAGTTAAGAAAAGATTCCACAGTTTTCAAGATACTCTCAAAAGCGGTTTTGTCCCCCCAAAATCAAATTATTGTTACTTTTTTTTCTTACAAACTCTTACATGTCTAACTTTGTTTATAACTTAATCATAGTTAAGGCTCTTTTAAAACTATTTTTGGTTTTGTTTAAATTTTCCCTTAATTTATATAAAACAAAGTTTACTTCCTTGGTATATAGTTTTGTGAGCCTTTTTAAAAATATAAAGAGTTTTGTAGCAACAATCATGATACAAAACAGTTTCCTCACTCCTAAAAATGTCTTCATACTGTCCCTTTATACTCAAACCTTTCTCCTATGCCTAATTCCTGGTAAAAACTGATCTGTTCTCTTTTCCTATAATATGGTCTTTTCCAGAATGTCATAAAAATGCAATAATATAGTATGTAATCTTTGGTGGCTGTCTTATTTCCCTTAGCATAATGTATTTGAGATTCAAGAGTTTGTTCCTTTTTAACTGATGTATAGTATTCCATTGCATGGAGGTACTATAGTTTGTTTATTCACTCTCATTGAAGACTATTTCAATTCTTCCCAGGTTTTGTAAATTATGGATATTGCTTCCATAAATGATCATGTACTGTTTTTATTATATGTATGTCTTCATTTCTCTGGATAAATACCCACTAGTAAGATTGCTAGGTCATATGTTTAATTTTTCAGAAATTGCCAAACTGTTCTCCAGAGTATATGCATAATTTTTCATTCACACCAGCAATGTAGTAAAGTCTGAGTTTCTCCACCTGCTTTTCAGCAAGTCATATTCTCAGGTTTCATATTTTAGCGATCACGATAGCTGTGTAGTGGTATCTCAGCATGGTCTTAATTTGCATTTAAATGTTCTTCATAGACTACATCAAGTCCTTCATTAGACATGTAATTTGCAAATATGTTCTTCAGTCTTCTCAATCTCTTGACAGTGTCTTTTGCAAAGTAAAAGTTTTAGATTTAGATAAAGATGATTTATCTTTGTTTTCTTATATTTATTTTGTCTTTGGGATCTCTAAAGACACTTCGCCTAACCCAAGGTCCCCCAAATTTTCCCCAATTTTTTTCAAAGTATTTTATACCTTTACATTTTACATTTAGACATATAATTCACCTTAAGTTCATTTTGTATAAGGCATAAGATATATATTTAGATTCCTATTTTCATATAAGGATTTTCAAATGTACTGGCACCATTTTTTGAAAACACTATGCTTTCTTCTTTGAATTGTTTTTGCATTTTGTCAAAAATCAGTCAGCCTCATTTGCGTGGGGCTATTTTGCACTCTATTCTGTTCCACTGATCTATGCGACTATGCTTTTGCAATACCACACTGAGTACTATAAAGGTAGGTAAGTCTTAAAATCAGTTAATATGGATTCCCAAACTTTGCTATTTTTAGAAATTTGTTTGGCATTTCTAGTTTCTTTGCCTGTCAAAATAAATGTTATATTCACTTTTCAATATCTACAGAACACCCTGCTGGCATTTTGGTTAGGACTGCTTTCAACCTGCAGATCAATTTGGGAAAAATTGTATCTGAACAATAATGTCTCTCAATCCACAAACATTGTCTATCTCTTAAACTTATATCAGGGTTTCTCAGGAAAAGAAAAGATACTGTGGAAGCAACCACAGATTTCCACTATAAAATGTGGCATAATGTTTGATATATGACTTCCTTACACATGACAATTATGAGTATTACTTAGTTTATCCTTAAAGTCAAATATTTTCTCATGTATTACCTTGGTATTCATCAGTCACCCAGTCTTTCCACTATTGTCTCACTAAAGGAGATAGAAACAATGCCATTATGCTCCAATCTTTTCCCCTTTAATTTCAAAGCTAACTATTTCTATAAAGCTGACTAAATGTGTCTATCTCTATATGAGTTAGCTACAGCATTCACAGGCTATGTTTAAAATTAAGCTGTTCTATACATTCTTTCCTGAAATTGTCTCCAGGATACTTGGCAATGTTAGGTGACAGCATATGTTTAATGTTGTTAAGAGCAGAGTCATTTTAGCGGAAGTCTGAAATAGCACTTTAAATCTACAAAAGGTACACCCCACAGAGGTCCTAGAATAGCACTTAATAAGTATAGAAGGAAGCGAATCTGGAGTGCATAACATGATGTAAGCTATAAAGAGTTAGTGTTAAAAGAGTTAGTGTTAAAAAAGTTAATGTTAGTGGTTATACTATTTCCCAAATTCTTTTCTGAAGAATGTCAGTTTTGTGGGAGGAAAAAAGGTCTCAGAAGTTAAATATGTTTGGAAAATACAATGCACTATCTTGCTCCTTTGGAAATTCAGAATGCAGATTCACATACTAAAGGACCTAAAAAGTTCTATACTAAAGGGATTGTTTAATTTTGCTCACCCAGCTTTTTCCAAATAGGCTTGAAAGACATAGGTGGACCACTTACTTTTTAGAGATGTTTCCCATTAAAACAGGAAATAACAGTGTGATGTGTAATAGGGAATCAAATGATGAAGCATCCTTCATTACTAATCAAAATGAGCTACAAAACAAGAAATTGGTTGTTTGAAGGCTCAAAGTAGTGAAGGAAAAGAAAGAATGTAATAAGCCATGCTAATGCCATTTTAAGATGGCACTTTCCAGTTTCAGCTAAATAGTAAACCCATTCTATCTTGTTCTTCATACTGATGACAACTAAAATCTCAGGATGGAATTTATAAAGCAAGTATCTGATAACTCTGAAAAGTAAACGATAGCATAAAAGTCAAACTTCCAAAATAACTAATAAAAGTAGTAAGTTTCCTGTTTTAGTTTTTTTTCTTTTTTATCTCCTGGCTTAGATTCTAGGTACTCTGAATCATAGGTTTAAGAATTTCTGTGTTTCTAAGGATGGGAAAATTATACTAAGATAAGCCAAGGGTTAAATTCCATAAGCCTAGACCTTGGATTATTTTAGAGGTGGCCATGCGACAGGATAGCTCAATCATACTGAATTTCAGGATTCCTTCTGGGAATACTAGAACAAAAGTCATCTCTTTGCTCTGGACCATACATTGTACAGATGTGAGGCAGTGGAACAAATATAGCTATTTTTTCTTCCATAAGTAGGCAAAACCAACACACAAAGGAAATTAGAACTTAGAGGGAAAAAAAGTCATAGAGAAACTTAGCTGATCCACGATCTAATCATGCCTAAAACTTATACCACCTTCAAATTTTTCTTCAATAAAGCAAGTGATATTCATTATGTATTACTACATGACAAATTACCCTAAAATGTATTGGCTTAAAATGACAATCATATTTATTACCTCCTATGTTTCTATAGCTCTGGAATTCAGACAGCATTGTGGGATGACTTATCTCTGCTCCATAATTAGAGGTCCTCAAGTAAAATACTTGACGGCTTGAAGGCTGTGGCCTGGAGTCATTTGAAGCTCATTCACCCACACATTTGGAAATGGATGCTGGCTGTCAGCTGGAGAACTGGTTGGGGCCGTGGGCTGAAACACCTACATATGGCCTCCCCACATGGGATGCATTTCCTCCCATCATGGTACCTAGGTTACAAAGGAAAGGAAAGCACATAGACTGAGAAAAGAAAGACAGACAGACAGACCCAGACACACACATACACAAAAGCTATGTTGCCTTTCATGATTTAACTTCAAAAGTCAGGCAGGATTGCCTCTGCTTTATTCTTCCGGTTGAGTCTCTTAGAGATGTGTACCCACCTTCAGGGAAAGGGAACATTAACCTGCACCTCGCTATGGAAGTATGCCAGTATGACATGTCAAAAAGAGCACTTGGTGTTATGTATGTATTGGTGGTGCCAACTTTGGGAAAAATAACCTAGCACACAAGCCATGAATATACATTTATTGTATAAGCCAATTTGAATTAAATTATTTGTTTCATGCAACTAAAGCACCCAAATCACATCACACTTATACATGTTATTTCATTTAATGTGAACAACTCCTATAGAAAGGAAGTACTTTTAACACCTTATCAATCAGTATTCTTTAGAAAAATAAAACTAATAAGATATAAAATAGACGACAGATGGACTGATAGACAGATAGATTTTAAGAAATTGGCTCATGATTATGGGGGTGGAAAGTCCAAAACTGGTAGATTATTGTAACAGGCTAGAATCTCAGGCAAGAGTAATGTTATAGTCTTTAGTATGAAATATATAGGGCAGACCAGTAGGCTGGAAACTCAGACAGGATTTCTATTTTGCAGTCTTATCTCAGGACTGTCCTATTTGTGTTTTGTGGAGCTGCCCATTGTGGCCCTGTCTTGTCAATACAAGTGACCTTTCTATTTTCAATGTCAAAAAAAAAAAAAAGGCAGAATTCCTTCTTTTCTGGGAAATTTTGTTTTTCGCTCTAAGGCTTTCAACTGATTGGATGAGGCCCACCCATATTATCAAGGGTGATCTACTTTTCTTAAAGTCAACTGATTATAGATGTTACCCACGTCTACAAAATATCTTCCCAGCCACATCTAGACTAGTGCTTGACCAAACAACTGAGTAGATTGGCCTAGCCAAGTTGACACATAAAAATTAATCATTACAGTCAACTTGGCACCAAGACACATCTCCTTACACTATGCTGAATATCCAAATAAAGACAGGAGCAAAGTCATACTTCCTCCTCATATGATACAACTATCCTACGTACAACTGAGAAAGCACTAACCCTTAACCCAAAGGGGATGCAAAGTCCTTGGGTAATACTTAATCTTCTCCTTGATATCCTATAACTTAAATACTATGATGTAACGTTAACAATACTTAAATACTATAATGTAAAGTTAATCCATCTTATGTGATAATAAGGTAAGAGAGGGAAGAAGACAAATATATTTGCTTAATAGCACACACACATATTTATAAAGAAATACTCATGACAATTACAGTCCTCATTTCAGCAACTGGCCATGTGATCATAGCTATTATTTACAACTACTTTCTTCTACTTTCTATTTCATAATCCCTGTGCCCTTAGCAAGTATCTCAGCTGGTTGTGATCCTTTGCCTGATGGGGTAACCCAAAGCCCTGCCTGGACTGGGTTGTTGTAGTTTTCCATGAGCTTTAATCATAAGGCAGGACACTACTAAGAAAAGCCCTAAGGAATCTTCTGTATTCCAGATATACTCATCCTTCCCTACACTGTATAGCAGCTGTCTGATTGGCCTTTGGTAACCAGGATCAATTTTCCCAGCCAGTACGGTAAGTCTTCTCTTTGTTGACTCAGAGGCATGAGGAGCCCAAAGTGACTAGGTAACAGTCCCAACCTCTAGCTCAGTGGGCTCATTGTTGTGTCTCCCAGAAGAAGCACTCCTCTCTTTGGAACTAACACTTCGAGACCAACAGGACATAAGGACATGGGGACTTAAAGCAAAATTTTGCTAATGGATCACTAGTGGTGAGTGGTCCCGTTTCCATCCCCTGATGCCTGGATCTGTGACCCTGACTATGGAACAAACAATACCACATATTGAACACTCATTTAGAGCAGGTATGATACCCATTTTTTAAATATCTTAAGACTGGGAATCACATTGCTTAAGAAACTTGTTCAGGGTTACTCAACTAATAAACAGGATTTGAAGTCAAGCTGTCTGACATCAATGTATGTTCCATAGTAATTCAGTGTGGTTTATTGAGTCTGAATGTCTGTAAATGGCCTTCAGCACTGTAGCTACATTCAGATTTGACTCTGCGTACTCAGTGGACTGCATGACAGTTTGGGAAGTTCTCCATTTACTCTTTAGATCCACTCTTCACCCTTCTCTACCCAACTCCACACTGTATTCTGGACACTGACTTTATGGGCTACATCAAATAGGCTTGCTCACTGACTTTTGGCTCACTTGTGTATGGCCATGAGGAAATGTAAAGGTGGGAAAAAAGGTAAGCCAAGGTATTTTTCCTTCAGCTCTTTTATTGATAATCTGCAATGTGTGAGTAGCTTTTTTTTTTTTTTTAACATTTCCTGAGCTACACTAGAGCTCTCACTGAGTCCTGATCATTCTTTTCTTTTCCTTTTATCACAAGTACTGAGGCAAATTCTGACCCCCTAATATGGCACCATTCACTAGGGGTCCAGCCAGACACACTGGACATCTTCTGTCATTGACGGGACAATTATTTTTCATCAGAGGAATAGATGCATTAGAGATATGTTTTCATTGCCTTCCACAATATTGCCAGCTCCATCTTCGGACTTATACAATGCCTTCTTCACCACGGCATCCCACATAATGTCACCTCTGGAAAGCCAACTTATTCTATGTTGTAAGAATTATAAATCTGGGCTCATACCCATATTACCCTGTGCCTTATCACCAAGAAATGGGGTGGTAATACCTTCCTGCTGTCGGGATCCCCAGTGTGCTTCACCATCCTTGTTAGTGTCCCTTAATCTTGTCCACAAATGTAAATGGTGCCCTCATTAAACTCTCCTCAGTCACATCTTCAAGACACCATCTGTTTCTGACAGGAACATCATTCCAGACAGTGACCTGCTATATTCAAAGAAGGCTCATCCTCATATTTAAACTGCCAACATATTATCTCCTATACCCACATCTAAAGGTGCTATAGCTATATGAATGTGGTTAGATGGTTCCTACCCCAACATTCTGGAGTCTGGTTAGTTCTGCAAATGGTGAAAATTAGACACAGGGAGGATTGTAACTACTTCACAGATTAAAGAGTTCCTAATCTCTCTCAAATTAGTCATAATTTCAAAGACCAGCAAGCAAAGTCAAAAGAACTCCAGTAAAAAAAAATGAAAAGAGTCCAAGGGCAAGGGGGGCCTTAGGTCCTCATGCTTATAAATTAGAAGGCTAACAAGTCTGAATCTGTAATTCAGAAACAACAACATGCTCAAAATTTGCACATTTTGATCTAAAATAAAACAAGTTCCTAAAATAGGTAGCAACTTAAATCAATAACATGGCTAGACAAACTTAAAAATTGCCAATAGTTGAAAGCTAATTTTAAAAAAAACTTTCAGAGAAAACTAATTCCAGGACTGCAGCTTAATGTTCTAAGAAACCCCCATGTAGAACAGCCGTGCTGCGATGCGACGCACCAGGTGGGACTCCCATGCTCCTGCCTACTCTAACTGCTAACAGTGCTATCAGCACAGAGGATGCAGGTGGAACCCAATCAAAGGGTCTCTCTGAAAATATGCTGAGTGTTTTCAATAACCCATCTTCTTTCTGAACACAGGAGTGCCTTGATCCTAGTGAGTATTCAGTTTTGCCCTACCTCCCACCCAAAGCTAAAACAGTAGGGAAAATCTGAGGATTCTCACTGACTAAATCAAATCACAGGTTTCTGTGTATCCAATTCTTTAGAAGATAGGATTTGAGCACCAATGTTCTGTTGAAGAATTTCTGGGACAAACTACAGAATGAACACATAGGATAAACACTCCCTTTCAGGTAATCAAATGGGAAATAGAATATTTTAGTCTCTCCTTAAAAAAAAAAAAAAAAAAAACCACGGTCTAGCAGAAGCTAAAACTTATTGACAACTTGTATCTATAAAGATATAGTGAAATAGGAATTTCTCTATATGAGTCCTTTAAAAAAAAAAAGTCAAGGGAAGACCATACATGGAATCAGGTGTATTCACATACTATGGAATAAATTTTAACTTCCTCAAGTTTATGCCATGTTGAATTCTCAAGCATCATAAGTCACCAATGTAAAGATGTAGGATTTACACCTGCTAATTTTCACTTGTGTTGTTTACAACGGACTCATCCATGTACAACATGGAGGATAATCCATAGCAGAAGGTCCAGCCCCAGGCCCTCTTCCTCTCCACCTTCTACAACTTTATTTTCTGAAAAAATATACCTAAGGGACCATAATGGAAGCCTTTAAAGAGGGAAAGTTTGACACAAAAGGACGAGGGTAAAGACAACAGAATGAGAGTTTGGCAGTCTTATCCCTTCATTTGGTGATAGAATGAGAGTTGGGCTCATGAATACTATGCTGTAATTGTAGAAACAATACATAAATCATCTTTAGTCATATCTTTCTACTATGTGTGGATTTTCTTATAACTTTTTTCCTTTCTGTTTTTTTTTTTTTTTTTAATAAAAAGGGAAAATGTCACAAAATGCTTAAGGGAATTTGCTGGAATATATTCCCTCTAGTGACCAAAAAAAAAAAAAAAAGATTCCAACCTTTGGCACATATCTCTTGTATGGAAATAAAGTTTCTAGGATTAAGATGCTCTGATTGATTCATTTTGGTAATTTTCATGGAATAGTCTTTCCTCCACTATATCTGTATGTATTGTCTTATATTCAGCCATGTGAAAATTTGAAGAATATTTCTATTAAATTTTTTCAATTTGTAGGGCCTAGAAACTAACATGACTGAAGTCACTGAAATTAGAGACACATTCTAGAGGAAGTGGGTGATATATATTGCTTGTGGGGAGAAAATGTAATAGTGATCCTCTTTAAATCTTTCCAAAGAACCCATAAAAAATTTACAAGAAACAAACAGAGTGCTAAACAAAACGATTTGAGATATAAGTTAACAAGTTTACCTATGAAGTAAGTTAGTAAGTTATCATGAGTTCATAGCATACTTTATTTAGTCCCACAGCCATTTCGAAATGCAACAGAAGAAGCATTTGATAGAGCTGAGACTGAATCACAACGATGTGATTGTGAATAAGCATCAACACCGGCTGGGCACTTCCTGAAACCACTGTGAATGACATTACACACACTGAGACTTTCAGTTTCCAAGGATGTAATAGAAAATGGATAGTAGCTAAGGAAAAGTCTACACAGTGCCAAATATAATAACTAAAAAATTAATCCCTGGTGGTACTTTGAAATAACCAAATAGTAGCCAGCATAGAGATAAAGACAAAATTCTGCATGCTTGATTTCCTAAGTTTTCATCAATTTATAAAATTGGGGAACAACATCTTGTTTATTTGTTTTATTAGAAATGACCTTGTATTTACACAAAAAATTTTCATTTAAAGATGAGAAAAGTGAGAATCAGAGATGTTAGGTTAGTAACATACCTAACTTTTATCTGTCTACCTACTTTACCAGCTCACTAAATTGGTTACAGTATTCACCATGTTCATGGGATCAAAACAACCTAATTACTCAGAAGAAGGATTTTTTTTTTGTATTTGGACTAGTCGGGAGAATCTCCTAGGCATCTTCATCAAGTAAGAGGTAATACCAAGAAGCTTAGAGAGGGTAAGTGATTTGCCTAAGGTCACACAGACAGTAAAAATGCTACACCCAGTCTTCACGTTTGATAAAAGTATGGGTACAGCCTTCAAGAATTTAGCAAGATTAGGATATGAAATTTTCAGGCTGTGTCTATGAATTGGTGAAAATTACAAGAGATGAATCAAAGACCATTCTTTTGTGAACTCTGAAGATAATTACAGGTAACAACTAGGGCCTATATGTTTAATGTGGCTCAGTGGCTCAAAAAATAATTTAAATACTTTGAAGGGATGTCTTATCTGAATCAGATGAAATAGTGTCTGCAGACAAACAGCAAAGTTTTAGAAAAAACATGAGAATTGAAATGTTTCCTCAGTTTTTCCCATGGTGTTTCCATACCTGCATCACAAAGGGGTAATATTTTTCAAACAAACAGTCAAACTCCTCAACAAGTAACTTGGCTTTTGGATTAAATTTCAATTGTGCACATCATAGAATTCTATAAATTCTATATGATTTCTCAAGTGTATTATGAATAACTCCCATGTGCCAAGTTTTGTGCTAGAGACTGTCATAAAAGAAAAAATGTAAGCTATAATAGTATTGCTATATATTTACCTGCTCTGGACCATTTTGAATGAATTTATCAGAATTCTGTGACAAGTAAATGAAAAAAACAAATCATAGCCGACAGTAGTATAGCATGCCTGAGCTTTGATTGATTAGACTCACAGTCAAACACATGAGAGACTTTCCTTCAGTGTTCACTGTGAGAACGTTAAGAAAAACATAACACAAGAATGGTCAGCTCTAGACTGCTGCCAAAATATAAGAACACATAGGTAATTCTTCTACAGGTCTTGCCAACCATCATTACTCATCTTTTCCTTCCAGAGCAAGCATTTACATCCACCCCTTGGTGTTTGGCAATATTCTTTGCAGTTTATATGTATTATTCAAAAGGCCTGGATTCATATTTGGTGGAACAAATCTTGTATGCACTATCTAAGTCCAGTGATTTAAGATTTCTTGTGATTCTCTTCCTCCTCAACATCATTTTCTACATAATACCTTCTAGTGCAGTGCTCATCAAACTTTAGTGTACATCAGAATCCCCAGGGAAGCTTGTCAAGACAGAGACTTGAGAACCCTGCCCAGAAATTCTGATTCATTAGGTCTGGGGGGGGGAGGGTCAAGACTCTGCACTTTCTACAGGAGACAGTGATGCTGTCAGTCCACCAACCTCACTTTGAATGGCACTGCTCTAATGGCGCATTACTACAAGTGTGCTCTGCAGACAAACAGCACCACCACCACCTCAAAGTCTGTTAGAAATGCAGAATTTTGGGCCCCACTATAAAGCTACAGAATGTTTTCCTCAAACAATACCATCAGGTGAAGTTACACATCCATTGGGGGAAATCTGTCATTACTAGAGATCACATAGCAAAGACCCTTACAGTCTATAGGACCTATGCTCAATTTGCTTGCCTCTGGGTTAAGCCTCTGTTGTCAAATATAGTTCTTGGGTCCTTGTGCTAATTTTCAGGACAATTTCTTCTGAAAAAAAAAATCTAGACACTAACTGAGTGACTCTTCATTAGGTGAACAAGAAAATATCCACATCACCCACATTAAAACGGATAGGAAAGGCTGAGACACACTATCACCATGAACTCCACCTCTGGCACAACCCCACACAATCAGGAGGGAAGTCCCAGCTTCTCCCTGAGGAGAAAGGCATCTGAACCCTCCATTTAGTGCCCCAACATGTAAGATTCTCACTTGAGGGACAGGCTGCCAAAACAACTAGCTCTGAAAGTCGATGGTGCTTGCATCCATGAGACCTATAAGACTATAGAGCAAATAAATAAACAGCTCTTAAAAGGCTCACAAGGACTTGCAGTGGCTACCCCCAACCCCCAGGGCTCAGTGCAGAGGAAGCAGACAGAAACACCCATCTCCTAGGCTTTCCCTGAAAGATGTTTATTTTCATACCTTAAAAGCTGCTGCCTGAGCATCAAGTGTCTACTACAGCACACATCTGGGGATAGACATGATCCAGCCCAGAGAACAGGGAAGCTTCTGGACACTTCCCCTGCCCTCTCCCTCTAGCTTGCTCCAAGTCACCACTATCTCCTCGAAAGGAGATTGTACATATGACTGACACCCCAACTTCTGTGACTGCTGCCTAAGGGACAGGCCCCTGGATCACCTGGCTCTGATAGGCAAAAGGCTTATATTTATAATTTCCATAGAACTATACAATAAAGAAGTAATTATTAGAGAGTACAGAACACCTCTTGCCACCACCACCATGGCTATATCATGGGACCAGTGCAGAGAGTCAGGGAAAAAAAATCTCACCTCCCAGCTTCTCCATTTACTTTAAGTGTAAATGGACTAAATTCTCTAATTAAAAGACATACAGTGGCTATATGGATCATAAAACAAGATCCTACTATGTACTGCCTACAAGAGACTCACTTCAGCTTTAACAACACACACAGACTGAAAGTAAAAGAATGAAAAATATATTCAATGCAAAGGGGAACCAAAAGAAAGCAGAAGAAGCTATATTTATGTCAGACAAGACAGTGTAAAAAGAAAGAAACAAAAAAAATCATTATGTAATAATAAAGGGGTCAATCCAACAAGAGGATATAATATTTGCAAATATTTATATACCATGTAGGAGCACCTAAATATAGAAAGCAACTATGAACAGACTTGAAGAGAGTAACATAGAAGAAAATTAATAATAATAATAATAATAATAACAATAATAATAATAATAAACAACTTTATTACCCTATTTTCAACAATAGATAGATCATCTAGACAGAAATCAAGAGGGAAACATTGAACTTAAACTACATGTAAGACTAAATGGACTTAACATACATTACAGAACATTTCATTCAATAAAAGCAGAATACACATTCTTTTCAAACACATATAGAACATTCTCCAGAATATATATATGTTAGGCCACAAAACAAGTCTTAATAACTTCAGAAGATTTAAATTATATCAAGCATCTATTTTGACCACAATGGTATGAAATTAGAAATTAATTACAAGAAAAAAATCAAAATTCACAAAAAGTGGAGCTTAAGCAATATGCTACTGAACAATCAATGGGTCAAAGAAAAAATCAAAAGAGAAGTCAAAAGTTACCTCAAGAAAAATGAAAATGGAACTATAACATTACAAATGTAATGCTACAAAAATAGTTCTAAGAGGGAAGTTTATAGCAATTAATGCCTACATTGAGAAAAGAAAGATCTCAACTAGCAACCTAACTTCACATGTCAAGAAACCAGTAAAAGAAGAACAAACTAAGCCCAAAGTTAGTAAAGAAAGGAAATAACAAATAATAGTGAAAATAAATTTTAAAAGAAGCTAAAAAGACAATAGAGAGTATAAATAAAACTAAGAGCTGGGTTTTTTAAAAGATAAATAAAATAGGCAAACTTTTAGTTGACTCACCAAGAAAAAAAGAGGACTCAAATAAAATTAGAAATAAGAGGAGATATTACAACTGACACCACAGAAATACATAGGCTCAAAAGAATCCTGTGAACAATTATATGTCAACAAATCGGAAAACCTAAAAGAAATGGATACATTCCTAAGACATACCAGCTACTAAGACTAAATCATGAAGAAATAGAAAATCTGAACAAAGCAAATACTAATAAGGAGATTGAATCAGTAATCAAAAAATTCCAACAAAAAAAATCCAGGACCAGATGGTTTCACTGGTTAACTCTACCAAACATTTTAAAAACAACTGACACCAAACCTTCTCAAACCCTTCCAAAAACAGAAGAAAAGGGAACACTTCAAGCTTAATTTATGAGAGAAGCACTACCATTACCTGATACCAGAACCAGACAAGGACACTATAAGAAAAGAAAACTACAGGGAAATATATTTGATGAACATAAATGCAAAAACCCTCAACAAAATGTTAGCAAACTAAATTCAAGATTAAAAGGATCATAAACCATGATCAAGTGGGATTTGTTCCTGGAATGCAAGGATGGCTCAATATCCAAAAAAGCAATGCCTTCATTGCATTAACAAAATGAAGAATAAAAATATGATCACCTCAATAGATGCAGAAAAAGCATCTGACAAAATGAAACATCCATTTATGACAAAAACTCTCAACAAACTGAGTATAGAGGAAATGTAACTCAACATAATAAAGGACTTTTATGATGAGCCCACAGCTAACATCATACAAAATGGTGAAAAGCTGAAAGATCTTCTTCTAAGATTAGGAACATGACAAGGATGCTCACTATTGCCACTTTAATTCAACACATTACTGAAAATCCCAGTCAGAGCAGTTAGGCGAGAAAAAAGAAAAAAAAAAAAAGCATCCAAATTAGAAAGAAAAAGTAAAATTGTTTCTATTTGCAGTTGACATATAATATATAGAAAACTCCAAATACTAGAACTAATAAACAAATTCAGGAAAGTTGAGGATACAAAATCAATGTATAAAAATCAATTATATTTCTATATACTAACAGTAACTATCAGAAAGAGAAATTAAGAAAACAATCCCATTTACAATAGCATCAAAAAGAATTTTAAAAAAAAGAATAAATTTAACCAAGGATATAAAAGATCTGTACACTAAAAATTATAAGGCATTAATAAGAGAAATTGAAGAAAATACAAATAAATGAAAAGATATTCTATGCTCATGGATTGGAAGAATTAATATTGCTAAAATGTCCATACAATCCAAATGATCTCCAGATTGAATGCAATCCCTATCAAAACTCCAATGGCATTTTTATGGAAATAGAAAAAATAATCTTAAAATTTGTATGGAGCCACAAAAGGCCCCAAATAGCCAAAGTAAGCTTGATAAGAACAAAGATGGAGGCATTATACTTCTTAATTTCTAACTATTTAAGAAAGCTATATATAACAAAACAGTATGGTGTTGGCATAAAAGCAGACAATTTGGTCAATGGAAGAGAACAGAGCATCGACAAATAAACTTATATGCATGTGGTCAATTAATTTACAACAACAGAGCCAAAAACATACAACAGGGAAGCAATAGACTCTTCAACAAATGTTGCTGGGAAAACAAGCCAGCAACATGAAATAATGAAACTGGACCTATATCCTATACAAACATAAAAATTAACTTAAAATAGATTAAAGACTTAAATTTAAGAACCTAAAAACTTAAAACTTGTAGAAGAAAACATAAGGATAAGCTTCTTAACATCAGCATTGGAAATGAGCTTTTGAATTTGACACCAAAAGCAAAAATTAAAAAAGTGTAACTATATCAAACTAAAATCTTCTGCATAGCAAAGGAAACCATCAACAAAATGAAAAGGAAACATGCTGAAAGGGAGAAAATATTTGCAAGGCATGTCTGATAAGGGGTTAATATCTGAAATATATAAGGAACTCACACAACTCAATAGCCAAATTCTGATTTCAAAATGGGCAGAGGACCTGAATAGACGTTTTTCCAAAGCAGATATTCAAACTGCCGACAGTTACATGAAAACATACTCAATATCACTAATCATCAGGAAAATGCAAATCAAAACCACAATGAGATATTTGTTCATACTGTTAGAATCATTATCACCAAAAGATAAGAGATAACAAGTGTTGGTGAGGACGTGGAGAAAAGGGAAGCTTTGTACACTGTTGATGAAAATGTAAGGTGGTACAGCCACTATGGAAAAAACAGTATGAAGTTTCCTTAAAAGATTAAGAATAGAACTACCATATGATCTAGCAATTCTACATTTTGGTATGAAATAAAATTACTACCCTGAAAAGATATCTTAACTCCCATGTCCACTGCAGCATTATTTACAATATTCAAGGTATAGAAACAACCTAAGTTAGTATGGACAGATGAATGGGTAAAAAAAAAAATGTGGCCTATACATATACAGGTACAATGGAATATTATTTCAGCTATAAAAGAGAAGGAAAATCCTGCCATTTGTGACAACATGGATGAACCCTGAGGGCATTACACACTATGTGAAATAAGTCAAACAGAGAAAGACAAATACTGTATGATCTCACTTGTATGTGGAATCTAAAAAAACTGAACTCATAGAAATAGATTGTTAGTTGCCAGTGGTATGGTTACATGGGGTGGGAGAAATGAGTGAAGGTCTTTAAAGGATACAAATTTTCAGTTATTAAGAGGAATGAGTTCTGGAGATGTAATGTACAGTATGATGACTATAGTTAACAATACTGAGTGATACATTCGAAAGTTGCTAAGACAGTAGCACAAGGGAAGAAGAGGTAAGTATGTGATGTGATGAATGTGTTCATTTTATTTTGAGTGTTATATCTCTTTTAGTTTTGTGTTAACACACATTTTCAAGTAGCATATTGATGCAAATTTCTAGTGGAAGTCATAAAATGTACTAATGATGATTTAAGATTTTTCTTTAGAAAATCTTGAAGAGGAAGTTGGTAACAACATAATTAATGGCATTTTCCTAAGGTCATTTTATTTTATAAAAAGAAAATAACGAACCATAATCTATTTCCACATGTTTACATTTGTCTTTTAGAAGTACAGCTATTGAAAATGCAACTGTTGAAAAACCATTGGAAGCCTGTACAACTACATTGTATCTTCCAAGGTCAGCCCATTTACCCAGAAGGAACTATTATTATAAATATGAAAAATGCCAGTGATCATTCACTGATATCAGCTGTAATTCTTCAAATGCCTAATGATTGTATTATCTTAGAAATGACTGTGTTGAAAATATAAAAGTAACCATCTAGTGAAGTTTCTAGGAAAGATCTCTAGTGTCTCTTTTATTCTTTACCATTTTTATTTGGTGAAGTCCTGGCAAGTAACTGCTAGGAACATCTGGGAGGACACAAAAGATGATACAGGTTTCCAAGAACAAGCAAGGCCAGCTGGCTTGTCAAATGTCAGCATCTGAGGGTCAGGAGGACTGTTATTTTGATTTCTGAAGGTCATGCTACGTGGGGTTAGTGGTGAACACCTCTATCATACACCACCACTGTATGTCTAAGTCTAAATTCATCTTCACAACTGTACAAACAATTTAGAAGTGCAAATACATGATGTCACTTCCCATGTGGAAATTGCTGGTCAAAACTAGTACTGTCATTAAAATACTGAATGGCATATGGCAGGCCTAAGTATCAGCCACAGCATTTGCCAGCTGCCATTATTTTAGGATCTACAGATGAAATGATACCACTGGCAACTTCTTCAGAATGGATTTTCAATCACAGCACTTCATGATGATGGAAAAAAAAAACCTTTTTTGTTTTTCCTGTTTGACAGCTTGTTGTTGATGTTATTATCAGAAAAGCGCTTTCTCTGAGTAAATATCTGTCCGGATTGAACACTACTATGGACAGGAGAGATTTTCAGCAGGCACTCATAGTTTCATGGTACACTTCCTGGAAAAACACATTCAGATTTTGATCTATAAAAGGTATAGGAGAAACGTCTGAGACATCCAGCTGTTTACCACTCTGTAGGGAACTGCTGGACTTCAGCCTAGACTCAGCAAACTAACTTGTGAAGCAGTTCAGTATAGGTACACAATTTAGTAATGATGTAAGAAGGAAATGTGTACTCTGAACACATTGTATGTGTACTGGATTTGGGGATGTCCTCAATGAATACTTAAAACAAGAAAGCAAAAATGAGAAAAACTTTTCAATTGTTGAAAATGCACTTAAGACATTCCTCTTTTGACGACCGTAGTAATACATGTTTTTTCCCCATGAAGTATTGACACTGAAAGAGAAATGTCATTGCTTCCTGCAAGACCTCACATCCTGGAATTTCCAAGAAGAGAGCAGTCATATGTCAAGGAAAAGATATTGTCACTCTGGAGGCTGAAATATTACAGAACTGATTTCAAGTCTACTGTCTGTGGACTAGAAAACTCCCACATATTGCACATTGTTTCAGGAAATTCCAAACCTTTTCTTTCTATAGAAGATTTGAATGCAATAAAAGAGAAAGAAAAATACCATATGATATCACTCATATGTGGGATCTAAAAAAAAAGAAAAGAAAAAAGAGGACACTAATGAACTCATCTACAAAACAGAAACAGACTAGCAAACATAGCAAACAATCTTACGGTTACCGGGGGAAAGGGGATAGGAAGGGATAAATTTGGGAGTCTGAGATTTGCAAATGTTAGCCACTATATATAAAAATAGATTTTAAAAATTTCTTCTGTATAGCACAGGGAACTATATTCAGTATCTTGTAATAACCTTTATTGAAAAAGTATATGAAAACAAATATATGTATATATATGCATGACTGGGACATTATGCTGTACACAAGAAACTGACACATTGTAACTGACTATACTTCAATAAAAACAAAAACAAATATATCAAATTTAAAAAAAGAAAATATGTTTCTAGACATATACCTTTAGTGCAGTGTGTCTCCAAGTTTGCTGTGCATAAGAATCACATGGGAATATTTCTAAAATGTGGACGCTAATTCAGTAGGTTTAGGGTGCGGCCAGGACTCCGCATTTCTAACCAACTCTCAGATGACATTGATGCTGGTGGTCTGCAGGCGCAATTTGAATAGCAAGCCCCCAGAATACACGACATTGACAGCTGAACACTGTCCAATCTATAATCTATGTGGGCAGCAGGGTCTATTAGTATTGGTGAGGATTCGTTGTTAAGAAAAATAATATTGGAAAACACTGCCTATTTACTTGAAGCATGTGTGCCTGGGAACTGAACGTTGGGATAAGGAACACCAGGGCTAAGGTTGACTCCCAGCACCCAAGTAGAAGCGGCAGTGAAAGTTTTAGCTGAGAACACTCAATAGCTACAGTCAGCATCCCAGGCTTCTTTTTTTCAAAATAATTGAATATAATTTAATCTTGATCTCCCCCTATACTTCTGTACTGATGCTTGAAATTCTTTTAATAGTCCACATACCAGTTTTCTAGGGCCGCCATAACAAAGTACCACAGACTGGATGGCTTACACAAAAATGCATTTTCTCAGTTCTGGAGGTTAGAAGCTTGAAATCAAGATGTCTGCAAGGCTGGTTTCTTCCAAGGCCTCTCCCGTTGACTGGAAGATGGCTGTCTTCTCCCTGTGTTTTCCCAGGCTTCGCGCTGTATGTGTCTATGCCCTAATCTCTTCTTACAAGGACATCAGTCATACTGGATTAGGACCCAATCTAATGACCTCATTTTAACTTCATTACCTCTTAAGGACCCTATCTCCAAAAACAGCCACATTCTAAGTGCTCGGGGTTAAGACTTGAACATAACAAACTTTGAGGGAACACAATTCATCGTGTAACACTCTATATAACCATAATTATAAATGTATATAATTGGTATGTAAGTATACACATACTTCTTTAAATGGGTACACTGACTGAGTTATATTGACCAAAACTAATTAAATTAAAACTAAAAAAAAAAAAAAAAGTGTCATCTGAGTGACATGGGTCTCCTGGTCTTAGTGTCTAAAATGAGGAACTAGAAGGGCTGATATAGAAAAGAAGTAGAAAATCGGAGGCTTCAGGTGAAATAGAGAGTCTTCACCCATGTTTTTGTGACTCTCCATCCCAAATCCCCGAATCCCAAATCCACAGAATAGCTTATCAGCTCACTTAGGTTTCCAGATATAAACATAGCAGTTAATGATAGTAATGATGATATGATAATAACAAGATATTAATTGCCAATTTCACTACCTTACTATTTGCTCTGATGCTGCAAAAGCAAGTGTGGGTGAAACTGCTGATGCCCAAGCAGAAAACAAAGTAATAGCACCAAAAAAAAAAAAAAAAAATTAGTAGTCATTACCTTCTTTACTGCTACACACTTGCAGTAAAATGCCAGTTTCACTTAAGAATGTCTTTCATGAAGCAGTAAAGATTATTAATTTTATTTCATCTCAATTTTTGAGAGCATGACATTTTAACTATAAATCACTCCTGCTGTCCACTGATGTATGTTTGTCTCAAGAAAAGGCTCTTGTGGGATTTTTGGAGTTACAAGCTGAACTAGTTGCTTTTACCATGAAGACTAAGTCTACCAGAATGGTGGAAAAACTATGGTTATTCAGACTTGGGCATTTGGGATATATTTTCTCAAAAATGAACGTAGGGAGCCTGACATTTCAAGGAAACAGCTGACAGCATTTGTTGGCAAGGACAAAATTTGAGCTTTCAAGCAAAAACCAGAGCTGGGGAAATTTATATCTGTCTCTATGAGCTTGACATCTTTCAATACAGAAAGATTTTTCTAATGAGATTAACAAATGTTACCATTTACTAATGTATAATAAAATGTTTCAACATTGGGAAATCTGCTTCAGTGGTCCAAAATTTTCCAAATGCACGATGTTACAAGATCAAGTATGGTAGAATATACAAAGATGGTCTAACGATACTGTCATGGAAGTGAAAAGTTCACTGGTATAGTTTCAGTTTCCACACTGCTACTAACCTTTAAAAAATCACCATTTGTAGAGTGGAGTAGTGTGAAAAAGAATATCCAAAAGTTGTTTCAAAAATCTATTAAAATATTCCTTCCTTTTCCAGCTATCTTTGTAATGTTGGATTTACTTCATTTACTGCAACCAAAACAACACATCATAAATGACTGATTGCACATGCAGGTATGTGAATTCAGCTATCTTCTAATAAATCAAATATTAAGTACCTTTTTTTTAACTGTAAAATAATGCCACTACTTTTTTTTTGCTTTGGAATATACAGTTATTTTCATAAAAATGGTTTTTATATTAACATGTAATGGGTTAAGTATTGTTGTTTTTAAATGAGTTACTATTTAAATATTTTCTGTATTAATTTCTAGTGCAGTAAATCAATGACTATAACCCAAGTAAACAAAATTCTCTATCATCTTCAGTAATTAAGTATCAAGTCCTAAGACCAAAAAGTTTGTAAGCTACTGCTCCATGCTTTTATTTTGGCTGGGGATTCTGCACAAATCCCTGTGTGATCACCTGTCCTTCTGATGTGAGCTAGACCAAGCATGAACTTAGAGCCCCTTTTATATTTCTTCCCCCCACCCCTCAATACAAAATAGAGCTTCACCCTTACTTTCCTCAAGATTAACCTAACCACACTTATCTTTGCAGAGCTGGCAAGAAGCTTTAAAAAAAAAAAAAAAAAAGTCCATCTAGTCTAAATCTTATTTCTCCACTTAGAGAAAGAAAACCTCTAACACTTTTTCCTCTTCTCCCTGAAAACACAGTCCAGACTCAGAGTCATTCCTGAGGAAGCTTTCATTATCCCTACCTGGGTGTATTCAGCCTGAGGGCAGGTGTTTCCTCAGCAGAAAGCTAACGATGAAGCACCACGGAAGGAGACAAAAATATTGCAAAGGAGGAGAGAGTTGTCCTCATCTAGGTCTACGTTCACTGATGTTCTCAGCACTGCCATAACCACCATCAGCATCATACAGACAATACCGAGCTACTGAGTCTTGTCCCTTATATGCCAGGCACTGTGCTAAGTACTTCAAATGAATTACCTCATTTAATCTTCACCTCAATCCTGGGAGGCAGATTTTATATTATTTCCACTTTATTAGATAGGAAGTTGAAGTTGAGAGGTTAAGTAAATAGCCCAAGGCCTCAGCTAATAAGTGGGGTGATCTGGGATTTAATTAAACCACAGTCTTAACCATTCAACAGAAAAGCTCCACTGCTTCCTAGTAAATGTATGAACAGAGGGATAAATGAACATCATTCTGAGAGGCCTCACTTGCCATTTTGTTTTTGTCAAAGTCCCACTTCCCTAAGGATGGGGTAAGAAAAGTGACTGCGTTCAAAATCAATGTTTATGACTTTGAGAAGTTATTCTGGGACACTTTTTGTTAAGCTACAATAGAAGAAGTTTTATTCTGAATGACTTTATGAACTTTGTTTGTTTACATACTATCATTGTAAACGCAATTTGTCTTATATAACTTCCACTTGTTGATTAAAAGAAATCCAAAAGTTTGTCTGATAAGACATTTTTTTCCCCAACACAAAATTTAAGAAGGTCCTTATCACATGGAGTCTTACATGAGAGATTCTAGGTTATGGAACGGACAATGTCTTCAACTACCATTTCCCAAGCAATAAAGAAGTGTCATTCAAATGGCCATTTCTTTTATCAACCATCTATAAAGGCATAGAGCATAGTATTAAATCATATATCCATGAAAGCATTTCTGAAAGGAACTAAGCTAATGTCACTCAGGTCTGTTATTCCGGCTGCCCTAACTTGATACGGAGACTCAGCTTAGAAAACCTAGAGGGGAGAGGGTAAGGCTCAGTGGTAGAACACGTGCTTAGCATGCACAAGGTCCTGGGTTCAATCCCCAATACCCCCATTAAAGAAAAACACCTATAAAATGAATAGTAAATATATTCTTACTCTCTGTTATTACATCCCAATAGAGATGATGGAAAGCGTTGGCTCACAGTCAGCCCTTGATTAGACTTCCTGACATTGCCTGAAGAAGTGATACAATGTTTGGTTTGTTAGAAAGAAATCCTATGCCTCTGATGTCAAATGTTCAGACAGCCGGCAAATCTGTGTTAAAAGTTTAGAAGTCTGCTGTATTCTCAGCAAGAGAAACACCCTAAACTACATCTAGGTAGGGGTCAGGCATGTCTTGGCATTTAGCTGCGTTTTTTTCTTCCACTCTCAGAGGAGAATCTAAGTTTCCCTTAATAGACAAGGAACAGCCCTAGTTCCTGAGCCTGAGTTTGGGTGAAACTGACCCTGAAGGGGCAGATTACAGAACTAAAGACGGTATGACAGACAGTGCCCTAGAGTAAAACACAATCAAAGAACCACAGAGGTTTCCATCAGAGGGGCTCAGCAGAGAAGCAGAATGCTAGGAAAAGTCAGCTAGACAGAAAGCAAAGTTATCAGAGTGGATAAAGGGATTCCGAACTACAAGTAGGAGATGCTGGGACCAAGGTTTATTTTCAAATGTCCCCAGGCCCAGTGTATTTGATGAAATGGATTTGTAGCTATAGCGAGCCTGCTTAAGCAAAATCTAAAAGAAATACTCAGTTGAGACCACAATCACCACCATCACTACCAAGTTCCTCCCCACCGCCCCACCCCCAGGAAATACAGAAGAGAAAGTCATATTATTTCCAGAATAAAATCTTACTAGAACTGGTTAATTTTAAACTTCAAATATCTTTTATTTGAACATACTTAAAATTAGCGGGAGAAAAATTTAAGTCTACTCAGAGTCATGCCTATTATATTAGTTTCCTATTGCTGCTATAATAAATTACCACAAACTTAGTGAATTAAAACAATACAAATTTATTATCTTACAGTTTTGGACGTCAGAAGTTCAAAACGAGCATCTCGGGGCTAAATCAAGGTTTCAGCAGGGCTGCGTTTCCTTCTGGAGGCTCCTGAAGATATTCTATTTTCTGGCCTTTTTTAGCTTCTTGAAGCTGCCTCATTGTCTTTCTGCTCCCTCATTCACTTGTAAGGATGCCTGTGTTTACATTGGGTCCACCTGGATAATCCAGGAAGCTCTCCCCATCTCCAGGTTAACTGATGAGCCACCTTAATTCTATCTGCTACCTCACTTCTCCTTTGCCATGTAACAAACTGTATTCACAGGTTTCAGGAATTAGGATGTGGCCATTGTACAGAAGCCATCATTCAATCTACCACACCTGCCAACAAAATTCACTTACTGCTACTTTAAAAAAAATTAAAATGACACCACCGCCACAAGCCAATAGTGAGAGATTTGAAGGTATGCAAGAGCTTTTAACAATTAATTTGCTTCTTGAATCAATTAAAACAAATCTTTCAGCATGACAGGAATGCTCTTTGCTCTTTGGCAAACAAATTAAGAAATTCAAATTTATTTTAAGAAGCTACAGACTAAGTATAGAGTTAACTGAAGTATTATAATTAACTCATGTCAAGATCACACATATTAATAGACAGTTCCTGACTATCTATTAATAAACTTGTTTTTAAAAAAGCCTCTTAAATTGCTCTTACAATCTTGTTAACATAGTTTTATACATTTATTTGTATTATAAAAAATTCCTGTATTTATTTATTCATAGTATGTCAGTAGTCAATGGATTATACGTACATAGTCATTGTGAAAGATAATATATCAAGATTCAATCTCAAAATTTGTTGAGAAAGGTGTTAGCATTGCACTCTGTGAGAGCATCTGTGATAAAATGGCTTTCTAATTTGAGGTGGATAAAGGACTTTTCATTAATAAAATATATTGAAACTTGAGTCCATCCTGAGAATAATAGGTCTGAATTTTATTTACGATAACATAGATAAGATCTAATCATTCAGTGTTGAAACTGAGAAATTCTTTTCAAAAAAATTTATGTCCTTTTTAGCTTTAAATTTTTTAAATCAATGAGGTTACTGGATCAAGCTTTAAGAAAATCCTGGAAGTTAGAGAATGCAAATGAGTATGTCATAAAACTGTAAAACCTAGAGAAATAATATGCCTAGTCTTTATTAGATGATTTCAGTCATTTATCTTACAGAAGTAATTCCATTAGAAATAGCATTCTCCACCCTACCTTCATTATTGGATTGGAACTGAAGGCTGCACCCAGAACTCCTACTGACTTAATTCAATTTTTTAAAGAATAAGTTACTTATAAAAGGATTTTAACTCAATACATTTATGTGTGACTTCATCTGAATTCCAACTGAGGTGTTGTCTCTCTAACTTTGTCAATCATTCTTATTATATTTTGTTTTATTGCTCTTTTTTCAACTTCCTGGAAGTCTTGATGAAGAAATGGAGGTTGGGAGTCATGGTTTAAGCTCAGGCAGTCAAAATTAATTTATTAACAGTTCTTTCTAAACTACAGCTGAGAGGATCTGTTGCAATTCCTTGGACTCAGAATGTTACTTGCAAAACTAAAGCAGCCATTTCTCTATTTTAACCCTCCTCTGTCCTCTGGTCAGCCTCAGGGACCACAATATGAAGGATGGATTAAGAGTATGGGGACTGTAGTCTTTTTCAACCCTGACTGAAATAACTATTTCTTGAATTGAACCAAACAAATAAAGGATAATGATTAGGAAGAAATAATCAACTTTTAGTTGGATATAGCCCTTTTATTTATCCCATAGACCATGTATTGGAGAGATACAATTTTCAGTACATGCTAGTAATTCATCACCTAACTCCAAACTCTGCTCACCAACACCATCTTCCTTGCTTTGTTGTTGCAATTTCATTGAATTTCCACCTTCTTCCATGCAGCCAAGTGTTCAAGGAAGGTGACTTTATCGTCAGCCCCAATCCCTGTCCCCTTCTTTTTGAGCAAGCTAAAAGCTATGACATGTATGCCATTATAGTTTTTCCTGCAATTTACAAAACCCTCAAAATGAATTTGAACTGTGGAAGATCTAGAAAAGCATCCATGAATCAAGTCAGTACAATGAACAGTTTCTCTCCACTCTTTAGCTGTCACTAATCCCTTAAACCACTTCATCCTTTTACATATCTATGTGAATCATTGAATCATACACTCTTTTCTTAACCTTGTAATAGGACTAAGGACACATAAGAGGTTGAGCCGCTTACTGTATTTCTCAAAATTATTTTAGGTTGCTTAACTTTTAGCTCTTTCATTTCTAACCAGTCTTTTTCACAGACACCACCAAACACCTGCTGAAGCCACTGGGGACTCTTACCAGGGCAAGGCTCTGCAGTAGTGTCAGCTTGAAAACAAGAGAAGTCGGCAACTTGGTTGACATCCTGCTTTCACAGCACAGAAGATGGAAAAAAAATCCTGCTTCAGGAAAAAGATGATGGCAGACACTTCTGTTGAGGAAAATCCCTTGATGAGCCACGGCAAGCTTTTCAAGATGAGAAATATGAGGGTATAGACAACCAGAGCTGTAGTTTCCTACGTAATAAAAGGAGGACAATGCAAGAGAGAACGTGTTCAGACGAGGAGAAGAGAGAGGAAAAGAAACAAAGAGAAAAAGGAACCGCATCGGCAGTCTGCTTGTTACCCTGCAAACCCTTCCAGCACAGCTGTAGCTCAGTCCGGAAGAAAACTCTCAGGGACACCGAATATATATTGCTTCCCTTGTTTGCTGTGATTTACATAAAAACATAAGAAAAAGAGAAAAGAGTACCATGTTCTCTATTGTTAAAGTCAAAAGCCTAATATTGTAGGAAATGAATTCTAAGCACTGATAAATAGAGGAAGTAAGTTCATTATGGTGAACGTATCATCTTGGATCAGAACAGAACAGGTAACAGAAGATAGAGTAGGACAACATGGACTGAAGAAACAAAAGGGCCAAAACACATGTAAAAGGTAACAGAGCTGGGCAGAAGCACTACTAGATTCACCAAGTCAGCAGGAAATGATTTTGGACCCAAAGCAGTGCAGGGCAATAAACTGAGGGTTTGCCTTAAACCTGAAACAGGCCTGGGATCAAAATCTGACTCAGGCAAACCAGCGTGATCTTCAGCAAAATTCCTTTTGCCCTTGAACTTCGGTTTCTCTATCTATGAAAAGTAATATCCAGAAAGGTCCTTGGAGCATATTAAGAAGGTATTTCATCACTAAATATTTGTACTGATAACCAGACATCTCCAGATATACCTTATTTTTATAACCGTATTTATAATCTGTTTCATAAATTTTTGTTTACAGTAACAGTCCATTTTTACATAATTGATAAAATTCTTCTGTTACCATTATAAAATCCTGGAATGAAAAACAACTTCAGCTCTTACTAAGGAGAGATAGTCAACTGTGTTGGACTCAACCAACATCTCTTCACCCTGGTGTCCTAATTGGGAAGACATACTTCCCCTTAAATTTCATTTCACCACACTGACCTGGACTTGCAAAACTGAAACCTTGAAACATCTTGCATGTTCCTGACACACAATAAGGCTTAATAAATTATGTTATCTTTATGTCACAAACGACCCTTGAACAGCAATTGTGTTGAAACTGAACATAACATACACCCAAAATATTTCATCCATTACATATCTGTTCTCATATAGATTTTCACTATGTGTCTTAGTACAGCTTTTACTTGCATCAGTTATCTGAAAACAAGCTCCAGCACACTCTTTACAATGTAGATGCATGCGATGAAACACAGAACATTAACTGCAGAGTTAGGGTTGAAATAAACTGACACTAAGCCATATTATTTCAAAACAGTTGAATTTCTCAACTTACCCCACCCTCTAGTATCTTTCACACCTCCCCCAACCCTGCCTGCCAATGTTAAGTTTATTAGATTTGATCGAAATCCTTTGCTTTGCATTAAACAGTTTTTGCTTGGTGCTTTTGGCTTGAGATCTGTGATCACTGAAAAATGCTAATATCACATAGACCAGGCAAACACTTTTGCTCATAAATATTGGATGTACTAGTATTTTGCATGTTTTATGCTTCTTTTGAATTCTAACATTTAACTGAGTACAGTATTACTTACTTTCATTACTCATTGAACTAGAAATAGAAATGTGAAAATGCTGATGTAACAGTTGTAGTGTTTTTAATATTAAATATCAATAATTATATAATAATAAAAAAAAGAAAAATATACACTTATTGTGCTTCAGGTAGGGGAAAATGTCTTGAATACAAAACAAATTATCTGCTGACATTCAATTTGCCAAAAATCTCAATAAATTATTTTGCTAAGGATAACATCATTTATTCTCCACTCAATCGTCATTCTCTTAAATGGTTTTTTTCATGTTTCAAAAAATCTCTATTTTGGGTCAATAACTTGGCTTCATTCTTTATCTACAGTGTCCCTGAATCAGTAACAGAGTAGCAAGTTACATTCCAGAAGCATTGTAATATTCTCAAGAATCTATATGAAGTTCTGTATATTCCAAGTGATTTATAATATTTTGTGTTCTTCCTCAACATCCTAATCTGTTGTCCATATTTTAAAACAAAAGCCAAAAGAAGGCTACATTCTTTTCAACAGAAAAATAGTTGGTAATAACTTACAACAAAGTAAAACTTTCACAAATGCAGGTTATATTTTTGACTGTAACAAATATGATATAGATGTATAAATATATAAATAGGTATTCATTTCTTCCATTTATCTAATATATTCTCAATCTGATTCTGGATGCACATAGTTTCCTGTGATTTTCAAACTCGTCTGAGACTCAGAACACTGCAGAATAGTAATGTTTTCAGTTTCTTCCCAGAAGAAAGCCTAGACAGGTCTAATTGGCCACTCAGACAGACTTGGAAAGGAGGTCTTTAAGGACTACCTGCGGAACACCACCAGATGCAAGATGGCGCCATCACAGCACTGGAGTCAGCAGCCTCAGTGTACATGGGAAAGGGTGTGCCCACACTTGCTTTGACTCTCTATTATTTCAAGCCCTGGGGGAGAGCTCGAGAGGATACTTGTGTTTCATTGCCATGTATTGATTGAGAGGCTGCATAGTGAAGCAGGCAAGAATAAGAAGTGAATGCACCTGCACACAGTTCTTCTTCTTGACAACTTATCTGACTCATCTGAACCCCTCTTCCAGTGGGTAAGCTGGAAAAACTACTGTCTAATTAGGTTTTTCCAATGATTAAATAAGAAAATATATGTGCAATTTGGTTGATAGTGAAGTTTTAATAAGCACAAGCAATTATAGTGTCTACAATTATAATGACATTTGGGACATTCATATTGGTATAAGTCATGAACCTGAGCTTTAAATTGCTTATCATCCATTTGGGAGTCTTAGACTTAAAACCTTAACACTTTCATCCACTCATTCATTATATTCATGTTTTTCATACGATCACTTGGTCAAGGATTTTATTAAGTACTGTATAATAATACAAGGCAAAATACTTCAGTATAGTATGGTGGAAATCATACTTTTAAAGTCAAAGATCGTTTAACCTTAGATCAGTCTCTTAACATGTGATTTGGGGAAACAGTTTAAATTTTTAAGCCTTAGTTTTTTATTATTTAGAATAAGAATAATAATAGAACTATTTTGAGGATGAAATGAGATAATGTAAAATGAAGTAATTTGGTATTCTATAATAAACATTAAATTAATATTATGCAACAGGTGATAGATGAAAAGAGGGATAGGTATAAAGAGAGAGAGAAGTACTAATTGTGTGGCACAAACTCTAGGATTTGAGAGAAACAAAAGACCATATAGGCAAGAATTAATGATAAAAATATGATTAAAAGCTACTATTATTACTGGAATTTAAACCAGAGGAGAATTTGACACAAAGATAGTGCCAGGGTATAGAAGCAAATTACAATCTGAGATCAGATTGTGGACCATCTTGAATGGCCCACTTGAGAAGAGTGGATTCAAAGAGAAATTACTGGAATATATAACAACTGGAAATAGCATGAGTAGTTGAGTATTTTCAGTCAGTTTTCACTTGTAGATGTTATACAAATTAACCATGCAAAGGGGTCCTATAATGTATATAAGGTGGGTGGGAAAGAAAGGAGAAACAAAAGACAGGAGGAACAGCAGTTGGTACTGTGTGAGGTGATAAGCAACAGAGTGGGTGGTAGCACCAATATTTGAGAGACATTTCAAAGGATTAACCCAATGGGTTTGTCTGTTTGCCTGATTGCTTGTTTTGCAAATTAATATATATTGGAGTAGAATAGAAGACTTTATTTTTCTTTAATTGAAGTACAGTCAGTTACAATGTGTTAATCTCTGGTGTACAGCACAATGTCCCAGTCATGCATATACATACATATATTCATTTTCATATTCTTTTTCATTAAAGGTCATTATAAGATATTGAATATAGTTCCCTGTGCTATACAGAAGAAATTTGTTTTTAATCTATTTTTATATATAGTAGTTAATATTTGCAAAAGACTTCTTAAGAGCTAAGAATCTGATTGGAAGCAGGTGACACTGACAAAAATGAAGACAACAATGGTGACAGTGATGTTAGTTTTAAGTATGTTTAGTGAAGTAATACTAAAACATTCAAATGGAACTGGCCAATAGGATAAGAATTTAGGGTAAGTAATATAGTTTAAAAATTCTTAAACATGCATGAACCACAGTCAATTCAAGGGCATTAGTTTAAAAAAAATCACTCTCCCACTAAAAACAAAACAAAACAAAGGAAAAAATACTAGGATCACAGAGAGGTTGAGAGAAGGAGAGCTAGAGGAAAAAGAAAAGAAAGGGAGGAAGAGAGGGAGGGAGGGAAATGGGGGAAAGGAGAGGCAGAGAGAAAATGAAAGAGAGAGGAAGGAAGGAAATAAGGAAGGAAAAAAGGAAGGAAAAAGCAGCTGTCTCTGAAATGGACAGAAAGAAGGAAAAAAACCGAAGTCTAAAAGTTGGGTCTCTGTTAATACCCCTGGGTATAGAATGAGGAATCACAAGGAGCCACAAAAGGACTGTAAGAATTAGTTCAAACAAAGTTGTAGAAATGAAGCAAGAAAACCCTAGGACTACCAAAGGTAAGGAAGGAAGAGTTTCCATAAGAAACAATAAAGATCTCAAAGGGGTCAAAACAAAGAAAACAGAGGAAATGTTCTTAGATGTGGCAAGAAGGAAACCACAACAGTTTCAGTTGAAAACTGAAGTCCAGTTTAAGAAAATTAAATTGGGAACAGATAATAATGAGTATGTTTCTAAGAGAAGTGACCTATATAGAGGAGCTTTTTTGCAAATCTTTCATGAAAGCTCAGAATTGAAATTTAAGTCCACCACTCAGACTATTCCTTGTGCATAGATAATATATATAGATAATATATATATCTCTGTTCTTCCAAAGACTCTAACATTACTTCCTGCATCAATACAATCCATCCACAAGGTCCTGGCATCGAAGACAACTTTGAGTAGGCTGCAGATACTGGAAAAGAGATTAACTGGAGGTGATTCACTCAGCTTTACTCTCCATAGGTTACTAATCAGTCAGGGCTGCCTTTCAGATCTCTTGCTCTGAGTTGTTTTTACCCCACTGAATGGCACAGCCTCTAATCCTTTTAGGGTTAAGAATGTAAAGCAGATGACAACATTTCTTTTCTCGGTGAAAAACTGTACCATAGTTCAAAAGAGCAATATGTGGTAAGGAATAATATTTGGGGGAAAAAATCAGGCTGTCTGCATGAAAAAGAAAAACAATTCTATTCTCCCAACAACTCAATCATTAAATTTCAGTTGCTTTCAGAGGAGATTTTGGTCATCCTTGGAAGATAACATCTTTTACTTTTTCCTTTTCCCTTTATCCCTTCCTTTGGGGAGCTACTTTTTCTCCACCTTATGGTGCAGGGATTAATTAAATGGTGGTCTCCCTGGCCCCAGGCTGGCTAATTAGAGTGCCTCTTCAACCCTGACCCAGTAGTTCATCCAGCAGCGAGAACACAAACCTACTGGACTAGGCAGATCATTAGAAGAGACAGATAAGGATATTGGGTGTGACAGAAAGAATGAGTCTTTTTCTTCTTATCTGAATGAGCTGTGAGGACCCTGTAAATCTTCTCACCATAAGAAGAGAGGAATTCTGCCTCTATAGCCTCCCACACACACACACACAAATGATCTTCAAAATAGGGATGAGTGTTAAAATAATCTTCACATGCCTCTGTTTCAAAAGTCATCCTCTGGTCTGCCTGAGACTGGGCAAATACATGTATATGAAACTGGTGACATCATATGCCTTTTTTTTTTTTTAACCTATAATAATTAGGTCAATATCCTTCTTTTCAAAGGCAGTAATTCTTAGCTCCACAAGTCATGCCAAACTCCATTATCTATCGCTTCACTGAGCCACATGAACTAGGATTTCACTTCCAGGTCCCATCCAAGCAGAACGCAGTGATCACTTCTTATATCCCCAGTGCTTGTTTTTCTATTATGCTAGATCTTTCCAGTTTTTGAGTTTAGAAATTACAGTAAGATTCCAAGTATCCAAGATAGCGTTTGTCACATTATTAAACCTGAATAACCACAAAGCTGCTTCTACGATTACTTTCCTGGGATGACTATTAATTTACTTTTTCATAAATTGCTTCTGCTTTGGTGTTAATGGTTTCCAAATTTCATATTTTAAAAAGGAGTCCTTTGAAGCCATGGTAAGATACCTGGGATTTAAATGGAAATCATTGTAAAATATTTTTTCTGTCTAAAAGAATTTTTCAGACTCCTTAGCATTGCTACAGAGATGCTGAGAAGCAAAGATGGCATTTCATTTACAAGCTTTCACTAATCTTGTGGGTGAGGATCATGGAATTTTCAGTCAGAGTGATACATATTCTGAATACTCTTCATAACAACATTTGCAATTAACTCAAATATCCTGCTAATGAAGTAATATATACTTACATTAATTGCTACTTAGTAGATTATGAGCATCATATATGCCCTTGTTTTATAACACACTAGACATAAATGTATTGGAAAATCCTCAGGAATTATGGAGTTTTTACTAAATGGTACTGTCTTTAATAAATATCTAAAATAGTCCATAAAATGGGATATATTTCTGCAGAAAAATTAATGAGGCTTTACCTAACCACTAATTTGACTCGAGTCCTATTTTTAAAAGAGCAGTTGAATGGAAGATTATTTAAAGACTTATTTTGTGCCCTGATTCCTGTAAAAATGAATATGAAAATGGGGTGATATATGTGAACAGATTTAACTTCACTAATTTATTCTGATTAATCAGGGTTGATTATCAACAATGTTCAAAGAATCTTAATAACATGAGAAAATATATGGGTAATTGTCATACATTGTCTTGTTAGAATAAATAATAGTTTATAACACAAAGTGACTCATCAAAAGAAAATTAGGAAACAGGCAACATACTCAGGAGATACAAGTTACAGCAACATCTCTTGCACATTTTTTATCCTAGATTTCTTTAAGTCACGGTGTCTGTGACACAGCAAATGCTATTACTAATACCTTTTTTGTCATGGCCATAATCTATTTTCTAATTGTGTGCATCATGTTTTGGGGGATTTATTATCAATCCCTTATTTTAATACCTTAATATATTTCTCCTCATAAGGCCAAAGTGGTAGACCAGTTGGAGATGGATCTTTTTACATTTTTTTCTAAGGTTTCAACTTTTGTTTCATTGCCCTGAAAATAAAATATGTAGAAAAAAGTTGCCTTTTGTGTTCTGCTACATCATCAACTAGTCCAGTCTTGCAGGTTTATTTACTGGTCTTCAGAAACACAGGAGCCCAAGGCTTCAGTTAGCAGAAGGGGCAGCAGCTTGCTGTTGTAGGTATTCCTATTTATCTATCATGATACCCTCTTGATACCTTCTTTGTTGTAAAACTTCAGTGATCTTTTTTCAGTTTTTTTTTCCTCCACTCATTTAAAATTCCCAGTGATATCTAGCTCATCTTGCTGAGTTTCTTCTTACCATATGTTTTTAGTCACTCACTCAAGTCTGCATCTGCTTATCTACTATAGCATGTCCTCAATATCAACTCCAAAACAACTGGAGATTAAGTCATTATGTTGTGCTGTAATGAATCAATTTCTGCTTCACATTATATTTTTTTCCTTCGAGAGAATGACAGCAGTATACTTGATATACCAGTGGGTTACATTAGCATTTAAGTGCATCTTACATAGTGTATTAGTAAGTTTGGGCACAGTATTTCAACCTGGGAAGTTCAGCTATGGGGAAACCCACCACTGTTCTTCTCTGAACTCTATACTGTTGGATCATTATCTCCCCTTGAAATATAATAAACAGTATATAAATATATTTTCCTGTTGTCTGTCGTGTAACATGCGCAGTAAAAAAAAGTGAAGAATAAAACAAATATCCAAACTAACAAAATGTAAATTTTAATTGGAAGATATATATCAAACATAAAGAAAAATTTAGAACATCAGCACATAAGACCCTGCAATAGTGTATATATATTTGGATATGAGATTCTTGTCAACCAAAAAAAAATTTTAATTGAAAAGTATTTGAATATGTGTTTTTGAAGCAGGGTATGGTTATAGACTTTGCTTTCAATATTTTTCCATCCAATGGTAATTTTGATGTGAAAGCAAACAGCTGAGTATGTGTGTTGGTTCCCCTTTAGAAGTGCTGGTTATGTCATATATTTTAATTACATAAGGCAAGCAGACTAGTTATGTACCAATGCAAATTTCCAGAAAAATAATTAAAGGACATCACCATTGAAATTAAATTTTTAGATACAATTGCTTCAAGCTGTCATTTTCACAGCTGTCTGCTAACATCTCTAATGACACATAGAACCTTAATACATATTTGTTGAATGAATGAATTTATCGATTAATTGATGAGAGTGACTTAGGGTGATTCTGGCTTTGTCTAGAGCCTGGTGATCTTTGAATTCCTGCATCTGGTGATAAGCAAGTTGTCCACTTTAAACTAGCGAGTGCAGCTCTGAACAACCTAGACCTGTGGGCATGCATACTTGTATAGAAGGTTTGGGACCAGGGTGAGGCAAGTGAGGTACTCCCTTAAGGTACAAAATTCAGGTGGTTGCAAAAATATCACTGATGAAGAAAAAGTGCCTTTTAATGCAATACTTTAATAAATCAAATTGATGCAAAATCCATAGTGAACAAAGAAATCAAAATGTTAACTAGTGATTGCTCCCACCACTTGGAGGACCAGATGAAGTGCTGTCCTGTGGAGGCCAGTGAACAATGCAGAAGTGCAGGGAGTGGTCACACCCAAGAGGTCTAACTTGAACCAATGAAAGACAAGAGACAAGAAGGAGGAAGCAAACTCGCAATCCTCTTCCTCCTACTTGACTCTTCCAAGGTGTAGTGTTTCCACACAGCCTCCCTGGAAGACATCCCACATGGCTGAGCAACCAGCTCATCGTCCTGTGAAGCTGTGACCAGCTCAGAACAATGGCCCGGTATTTTCTTTCCCCACTTCCCTGTCCCGCTTCCCCTTTCATACACTCTTTCTGCCCTGAAATTGCATCTTTCTATGAAGTATAGCACTAGATTCCATTTTGCAGGCAACCACAGCTAAGACTCAAGGTGAGTTAAGCCCAGGTCCCTGCCCTCAGTAGTTTAACAGCCAAGCAAAAGCAGTCACAGGTAAATTCAGCAGATAATTCAATGTGGTGCAGGAAGCACTTGGTCTGCGAGCCCTCATGAAGAAGAACTAGGCATGGGGTGAGATCAGTGAGTTTTGTAGAATGAAAAAGATTTTGCAAAAAAACAGCCGGTTAAGTAGATTGCAAGCTAAGAAAATAGTGACAGGAAACAAAAGTGTGGAAATGTTGGCAGGAAACAGCACCTAGAAGAGCTTATTATAATCTCATACACTACAAGGTGCTTGATTAAAATATGTTTCTAGAGACCTCATTCCCATTAGCTCTAAAATGAGGATCATAAGAATGTCTACCCCATAGTATTATCTATTAGAATAAATGAGGGGCTACCTGAAACAGCACTTAGAAAGAGGTCTGGCGAATAGTAAGACCTCCCTCCCAACCTGCTGGAGTGCCTCATCCACTTTTTAAATCCTATTTTCAAAGAAATACCCTGAGATTGCCACTCCATCGAATCGTTTCCATCTTTGGACAAATTGTGTTGCATGTTAATAATCTGAACTATTTTAATATGCATTTCCATTTAAAACTGACTAGTAAACATCTGTTGAACCGCCTAGAAAATGGATTTTCAAAAATGAACTAGTGACTTAATTTAATAATATGCAGGAAGTCATCTAGCTATCAAATCTCAACCTTGACATAAGTAATTTTTTTTGACATTTGTGTTTTTCCACTTTTACTTTTTTATTAAAAGAATCTATATTGGTGCTTTATGGAACACTGAACAAAAATTACCAATGCTGCAACTCTAGGCTGTCTTCTCTTCCTTTAATAATCATTTTTCTGAAATTATTTTTACCACATACACTTTTTGTTTGCTTTGTAATAGGCAGAAGTGCCAAAGAAGTGTTTTTGGTTTTTAATCTATAATTTTTCTGGCTAAAAGGTGTCTTTAATAAACTGAAGTATGTACCTAGTCTTTTCTACTCAAGCGCATAACATCAATACAAGTTCTAAAGAGGTTTTATGTGGCTGAATAACTTTCGTGTTTTTACTATCTCATTAACCAAATATTAATTTCTAGGCTCAGTGATTTTTTTTAAATATATATTTCTCTACATCAATTAACTTCTTATGAAGTACTTTAAGAGTTTAGAGTAAAATACGGCTATGAGTCGACTGAAGTGAAGGAAGATGATACGTGAAATGTGAGTAGTGTAAACACAGTTGAAAAGACATTCTCACTGCAAACTGGGAATCCAAATAATGTCACCTGATTATTGTCTAAAGTGGGGAAAGGTCCTGAAACAATAAGAGGCTGATACTATTTTTATATATGTTCATGGTTTAATCTCAAACACACTGGGAATATGCATAAGTGAATTGGTCATGGCATTAAGCACCTTCCTGTAAAATAAATATTTGAATAACCTACAGTCTGTATATATCCTACTATCAGGAATCTGAGGTTATGGGAAACCAAGTAGCAGGCACTTAAGTAACTAAGATAGTAGAGCTGGTAGGAGAGAAATTAATTTTATAAGACAGAACTTGCGGTTTTAAATGTATTTTTCTCCTCTCTCTGCTTCTTTTGAATATTTTTTCATCGCATTAATATAAAGAACACAGGAAAAATAAACAATGTACAATAACATTAATTCATAGATCTTTTAGGCAAATTCTAAGTAATCTGTACTTAGTTTCTCCATGCATGATGAAATAACAATAAATCTTGCAGTTTTTTTTTCTAATATCCTGATCTCTACCAGTAATTACAAGCCATGTCTTAAAAACACAGTTGCCATGTTTACTGCCATGTTTACTCCTATATTCCAATAGCAGGCTTCTGTAATCATAGCTCGGTAAATTAGGAAAGAATTCAAATAGGATTTTAATCCAAACGAAAGTTAAATTCTGAATACTTCACTGCCGGTTCCCAAATTGGCCCCTGTGCACGGAGGGCAAGGAGAGACTGAAGAAAGAGGCAGCCGCTCCACACTGGTAGGTGCAGGTTTAATAAGAAAAGGAAGGAAGGAACTTACTTAAGAGGCTGGAGGGCAGCCCCGCCACGAACGAGTAGGGCGCCTTACCGCCCGCCAGAGTCTTAAAAGTTTATCCAGAGGCCTTACCTGGGTTCAGTCACGTACTCAGTCCAGAAGGTCTCACTACACCTTGTTCTCTCAAGGCTGCATCCTTGAAAACGTCTCCCACGGTGGAACGGTGGGTGCAACACACACTCCAGGGCGCAGGAGGGAGTGAGGCGCCGCCGACAGCCCGTGCGCGTCCCGCTCTCACGGCGTCAACCTGCGGTCGCGTCCTCTCCGTGACCTCGCCGCCCTGCCCTCCACCCTCGTGCCGGCTCTCACAGCCTCCCACGCTGGCTCTTCACAGCGCGCGCTGGGCGCTCAGCCAGGGGTCCGCCGTCGTGGGGGTGGGCAATCTGGCGGCACCCCGGCTGTGCCGGAGACAGAGCCCATCCATGGCTACAGCGCAGGCACGTGCAATCTGGCTCATGAGGCGCCCAGCGCTGCTGATGGCTCACGTACACGTACTAAAGCCTGGGACAGTACTTCAGTCCCCCAGGCCAATGTGGTTTTACCTATTACTAATTTAATCTGCTGTTTTAATATTCCATTCTTCCTTTCCATGAACCCTAGAGCCTGCAGGTTACAGGCGAGATAAAACCTCCTTTGATGCCATGTTCTTAGGCCCAGTCTTGCACATCATGACCTTTGAAATAAGACCCCCTAGTCACTGTCTATCCAACAAGGGTTCTCTGTGCGTGGTACTCGGCTTCTCTAATCCTCTAATGAAGACAGCCGGGTTTGCCTGGAGACAGGCTTGGATTAAGCCAGATGCAGTATCCATACAAAGGCAAATTTAGAACCCTCACTCAGGTGGAAGGGGCCAATATAATTAATTTCCCAATCCCTCACTGCTTGGGAACTCTCGTGGATGGCCCCAGACTCCTTTGGCAGTTGCCTTGGGTGTTGTTTTGAACAAACAGGAAATGCTGTTATTGTGTTAACCAAGTCACTCTGTTTCAAGGTCAATCCGTCATCCTTGGCAATACCGTTTCTAGGACTTGTACCTGAGATGGGGCATCAGCTTCCTGATTGCCAGGGGGTTCGTGTGTCTTATGAGCCAGGACCTGGAAGACAGGGAAGACTGCCTCAGGTTTTGTAGATGAACCCAAGTGTCTTCCCACACATCCTGACCCCACAACAGCATATTTACCATCGTCCACCCCTTGGCTTTCCGTTGTCCAAGTCTTACAGTTAATCTCTTTAGAACAGCCCAACTGTCGGTACAAAGGCCAGGGCTCATGAATGATCACCAGCCACACCATGGAGCTGAGCCCACTGGCTGCTGTGGTTTGTTCCAGTTTCCACCCAGGTGGTGTCAGTGTCAGGCTGAACGGTGAGTACAGTCCCTGTGGATGGGTTGTGCCTTACCCACCTGTATAGCAGGCATCAGCAGGAATTTCCCACACTACTTCTCTACAGGCTGCAGGGGCCTCCGCAGGAACGGGGAAGGCGGGGCATTTGGAAGATCTACATACCCTATAGGGCCTAGTTCCACCCACATTTCGAGGGACAGTGGGCTGGTGGACAGGGGGCTCCTCTGTTGCAAGCCACTCAGTCGACATGAGAGTTAGAGCCAGGGCAGAGGAGGGTCAATAGAAACCCAGCCCTTCATAGAAAGGGACGTTCTCACCACAATACATGATTCCTTCAAGAGAGGTTCTGCCTGGAGGAATGCTGTGTACACTGCTAGGAGCTGTTGCTCCATGGGGTATATCAGGCTTCTGCCCCCTTCCAGAGCTGGGACAAAATCCTGAGGGTATTCTCCTCTGCTGTTTCTGCCACAGTGTCTAACCCTTATCTGTGAGAGACAGACACATCATCCTCAAATGGTAGCCCTGCTTGGGGGATGCCCAGAGCTTTAGTCTGCTTCATTAGTATTTTTAGTTTCTCAAAAGCAGCTTGCTGCTCTGATCCTCAGTCCTACACATGCCGTTTCTTTACCAAATGGTGTAAGGGATGGAAGCACTGTGCTCCATGAGGAATAAAACTCCTCCAAAGCTCTGAAATCCCCCAAAGCCTTGCATCTCTTTTGTGTTCGTAGGGGTTGGATAGGTTTTCGTCTTATCAGTCACAGCTCCTGGAACAACAGGCATGTTACCCAGACAAATGACCCCCCAAAATTTTACATCAGTGTCTGGGCCTTGATAATTCTGTGAGTTTACTTCCTCCTATTCTCTCCCTCAAAGATGTCCCAGCAAAGTCTGCAGTGTCCTGCAGTGGTGGCAAGTCTTCACATGTTACAGTTTATCATCAGTGTAATGAGCCCATGGAGAAGGAAAACAGAGATACATCTCAGGCCACCATCCCATGATATATGATGGGGCTCGGCAGGTAGTCTTGGGGAAATGTCTGAAAGGTCCATTTTTGTCCCTCCCATTTAAAGGTAAATTGATTTTGTGACTCAGTGACAAGGGATATAGCGAAAGAAGCATCTGCTAAGTCCAGAAACGCACAATACACTCCTAGGACCATGGCCAAGTCATCTAAGATGGTGGCAGTGTCGAGCACAGCCACATACATTGGGGCCACTATGTTGTTCAATTTTCTGTTGTCCACGGTCATCCACCATGAGCAATCTGGCTCTCTTACCAACCATACCAGGCATTCCTATAAAATAGGACACCAATTCTTCCATGTTTCAAAAACAGTAATTAACTGTGAATTCTATCTCTGTACTCTGCTTTTCCAGAATATCCAGTCAAAAACAAACAAACAAAAAATCCCAACTTTGGATTGGATGAACATGTTCTTCTTCTCTTTGTATTCTGCTGATTATTTCAGATCCTCACAGTTGCAACTATTACTCAGAGAAATAGTTCCTAATTTGGAGTATGGGCACCTGTATAAAGGCTAGAAGGTATTTTAGGCCATCCATTTCCAAGAATTTGAAAGTAAGGTGATGCTGCAACAAACTAGAAAATCAATATATAATAGCAGAGATTATATTCCTATTAAAACCACCTGAAAGAGATGAAAAAAACTTGGTTAAAATCTATATATTTATACATAGTATATAGTACATATCTATTGAATACTATATATATCTATAGTATCTTTCTATATATCTATAGTATTTATAATACATAGTATATTTACTATTGTGTAGTATACTATATATAGCTATATTGTATTATATATACATCTATGTATACTATACATAGTATACCTATATCTACATACAAACTATACATGTATAATATATGTTTGACCCTTGAACAACACGAGTTTGAACTGCATGGGTCCATTTATATACAGATTTTTGTTTGGTTGGTTTTTTGTTTTTGTTTTTGAATAGACTTTATTCTTTTAGAGTAGTTTCAGGTTCACAACAGAATTGAGCAGAAAATACAGAGAGTTCACACATAGCCCCCCCCCACCCACATATATATACCCCCCTACCCTCAACATCCCTCATCAGCGTGGCATATTTGGTACAATCCATGAACCAACATGGGCACATGATTATCAACCAAAGTCCATAGTTTACATTAGGGTTCACTCTTGATGTTGTACGTTCTATGGGTTTTGACAAATGCAAATTTATATATAGATTTTTTTAATAACAAACACTACCATACTACACATATACAGTTGGTTTAATCTATGGATATGGAACAGCAGATACAGAGGGCTTACTATAAGTTATACCCAGATTTTTTACTGTGCAGATTTTCAACTAACCCCCACATTGTTTAAGGGTCAACTGTAAGGTGTATAGAGTATATTACAGTACACATAGTATTATATCTAAGGTACTATATCTCTATATATACCTATAGAGATCATATGGTTTAATTTGACAAAAGATAGTATAGCATCTAAAAAAGAATGTATCAATATGAAAAGGAGATGATCAGTTTTAAAAGAAAAGGAAAAAAAATAGAAACACATGAAACAAACATTGCCTGTACTCATCTCTGTGCTGTCTTGGGGAGTGAGACCCAGGAAAGCTAACTTGTGGTTCCACTCTGTTTAAGAGGTAGATAACGACATTTTGCACAAGTGGATGCATCAAGTTTAAAAGTAATATGACTATGTATTGCAATCATTTATCTCTTCTGCCACTGCTCCTTGATTATTGTAGTAATTATTGCTGCTGTTTACCAGATATTCCCAGCTCTTCTCCTTGTGACACATTGTAGAATTCTGCTTCCCAACCCACCTTGAACTTGGGCTGTATCCTTCCAGATTGAAGCTTGAACACTCAGTATGTAATTCACCACATTCTTTTCTCCTTACCTAGAAATCGTTGAAGCATGAAACTAACTCACTGTGAAGCTAATTGACAAAAATCTTTAAGTTTTAGGGCCCCTCATTTGCATGGGCCCACTTCAAGGCTATGTGTCTAATTCTGTATTTGTATTTTTGTATTATATTTCTTAAAAAGAGCACCCAAAACACTAAGAGCCTCAGACCCCTCATATCCCGGATCTGCCCTAGAAGAATATGACACAGAACCTGCATCAGCCTAGTTCCCTGATGCACTACAGTGAGATCACCCTGCTGGCAAGGGCTGGACAAGTGCGAGCAAAAATAAATCTGTTGTTTCAGGACACTGAAACTGTGAAGTTGTTAAGCAGCATAACCTAGATTATCCCAACTGATACAATTAACTAAATAACTCCCTACAGAGGGAGAATGTGTTAATCAGATCAAAGTAAACACCTAATTGCTCTGGCAATTAGGTTTTATAAATCAATTACCTAGAATTTTAATTTATTAACTTATTGTTGCACGCAACTTGAGTGCATATCTTGGTATCTAAGACCCTAAGAGTCAGGCAAAATCATGTTTGTAGCATGCAAAGCCATTCCAGCTTAATGATTAAGAGAGTTTATCTAGCTTTGATAGAAATTTAAGCAAGACCTGTCCTGAGTAGTATCTTGTACATGATCTTAAACCCCTGACTCTACCCCATCTTTTATTTACCTTTATTAATTAAGTGGCTGCAGAACTCCTACTTGTTTATCTGAGTGGCAATTCATTAAAATGCTAACTCAGTTGCTTACTAGTTGTATAACCTAGTCTAAGTTAGTAACTTTAGGCCTTCATTTTCTCACCTGTAAATGAAACCAATAATATATCTCCCTTACAGTTTTATGGTGGGAATTAAGTGAGATAATCTTAGTAGACACAAAATGAATTAAAACTTTTAGGAAGATGGAGAACTGAGGAGAGCCTACAACCAATTCCTCACCCTCCAATGCAGCGTTTGTATTTGAGTTTTTAGCATTTGTGGTAGTCTCCATCACGATCTCACAATTATGATCTCTTTCTGGTATTCACACCCTCATGTGGTTCCCTTCCACAATGATTAAGGCTGATCCACTTGACAATAGAATATTGAAGAAGTGACTATATGTGACTTCTGAGACTAAGTTATGAATACATTGCTGCTACCAAGTTATACTTTCTCAGATCTCTCCTTGTGAGGAAAGCCAGCAGCACGTCACATGAACACTCAAGCAGCACCAAGGATAGGCTAACGTAGGGAGGAGCTGAGGCCTCCTGCCAAAGGCCAGCACCGACTTGCTGGCCATATGAATGAGCCATCCTGGAAGTGGACCCTCCAGGCCCAGTCAAGCCTTCATGTGATGATTGTAGCCACAGCCAACAGTTTTACTTGGTCCTCTGAGAGGCCCTGAGCCAGAAGTGCTGAACTGATTCACTCTCCAATTATTGACCTACAAAACGATGATGATAGCAAAGTTTACTTTTACAAAGTATTAGGGTAATTGCTTATACATCAAGAAGCAAGCAGTACATCATTCTAGTTTGATTTTTTCCCCCAAGTAATAGAATCATAACCAATCATTAAAATAAACACTAAGTTTGTGTCCTCAGAGAAGAAATGAATGAAATTATATAATGCTTCATAGTATTTCAACATGCTGCTGTGTTGAGAGCCCTTTATTGACTAGGCTTTGTCACTTTGTTACAAAGAACTCAAGACATTAGCCCCTTTGGCAACAAACCTAAAATCATCTTCCAGTTTCCATTTCCTTCTCTTTTCATTAGCCTACGCCAGCTATTTTAAACACAGCACTGCAGGAAAGTCTATCAGTCTGGACTTGGACATCTTTTTCACACCATTTCACTCCAAGCTTGTAAAGTGGTTCATTCTTTTCAAAATGAGAAAGCTTTTGACAACAGAGCCCTATTAACTTCTATATATCCTCCACCATGCATTTCTCTCAAGTTAAAAATTAAGTGCGGGAGAGTAAAGGGCCTTGACTGCTCCAAACTCCATTCTTGGCCAAAGGTTCCAAAATTGTAAGTGATGAGAGTATTTAAAGCACACAATTTCTGTGCCTAGAGTTCTTCATTCACTCGCCGTTGACTGAATGCCTTTATGTGCTAGGCACTGTGTTAGGTGTTGGAGACCCTGGCAATCTTAAGATTCTTTGGTTTTAATTTCCTTTGCTTTTTTGTTTTTCCCTTTCTTGTAAAAAGACAAGGAACAGAAAAGGAAAGCAGAATTACTTTCAAATGTGTATACGAGAACATATAAAAAAAAGGCATAAAAATGTTTTATAATATATTTTATTTATAACATTTATAACACAGTGCTCACTTCATAATACAGCTTCTTTGGGATTAGTGTAGGTGCACTGCAGCCACAGCCTGAATATATGATCACCTGGTGTCAACAACTAGCAATTGCAATTAATGCCAAATGAAACCCTAATAGAAAACTGCCAATAAGGTGAGATTATTTACGACAAAAATGAAAGAATCACTCTTCTGTGATGAATAAAAATATCAGGGAGGTAAGTTCAATGGGGAACAATCGAAAATTGTGAAAATAAATGATCCATAAATACCTAAATAGATTTTCAAAGATATTTTCCCACCATGTCTCCAGATTTGATTGATCTGTTCCATCTGCCTTATAAAGCACCTAGGAGTTTATTCTACTTATTTCTATCACATATTGGAATCCCATAGAATTATCACTGGCAGAATTAATTATGCTTTAATATCTAAAAGGATGTTGGAATTAACCAGAAATACGTAGGATCTTTGTCTAAGTGTCTAAAGCATTTCTTTGTTGGTGATAAATACATTGAAGACTTAATATGATGCATGTAGCACTTTATCAAGGAAAGAATTTTGAGAGTGATCAGTTATGCCAAAGAAGAACTACAGATTCTGTTCTAGTCATCTCAGAATGATATTGTTGTTGATGTTACACAAACTACTCAAGCTGAACATCCAAATGAGCATCGTCAGGACCATGAAATTGCTGGTCAGACAGAATGACACAGTAGTGACATCAAAATAATTAGCAGACTGAATGGCTCTAGCATCAACCAATCACAATTTATAGTAGTTGGGGTTCTAGCAAGGTTCAAGACCCCTTGCTAGACCGTGAATTAACCTAGTGTAGGGGCAGTGGTTGCAGGGACATTTGGGGAACCACATTCAGGGGAATTTAAGGAGGGGCTGTTAGTAATAGGTACAGAAATATTTCAATATTTTTAAAACTGATATAACTGTAGCATATGTGGGTGAAATCAACATGCCTTGATGAGATGAATAGAAGCCTTTAAAATTATTCCAAGATATTGTCATTGCCTAAGTCATGTGTGGAACTCTGCTTTGGAGTTGCCCTCAGAGCCTGTTTACAAGCTTGTACAAATAAAAGTCTCATTAATTCCATCACAACTCGTTTTTGACCAAAAATGGTATTATACAGCTTGTTCACTTATATTATTCATGACACTTGGCTCTGAGTGGCTTTTAGCTATTTCCAAAAATCAGACTCAAATTCCAAAGACAAAGATATATTAAGGATTTATTTTAGTGTTTTATACAGCATCCAAAGCAACTCCAAGTGAGGAAAAGGAAATTCAAGTGCAAGTTCCTATTTTATACCATTTTAGTACTAGAAGTTTACATATAGTTATCCCATTTAATTTTACATTATTTTGTTTTACATCATTGACCCCTTGGGATTCTGACCTCCAGACATAAGCAAAAATTTCAAAACAAAAATTTTTGACACTCCAGATATGTTGACTTTCTCTTGTAGGATATTCTACCTCTTAATTACAACTTGTGACTCTAATTAGTAGATTCATGGATAATAACATATTGAAAGAAACAGGACAAAGCTTCCAAATATCCAAAAATAAAGGGAAGCTAAGATTTATTGAGTACCCATTACATTCCTGGACTATTACATGTTAGAACTAGTTTTCGCACATGTGTAACAAATTGTAAAATACTCTGTATTTGGCCAGCAGTGTGTTACATTTCTACATCTCTTGGTATTAACCAATTGCTAACTGAAAAAATGTTTCTATCATTGTATTTTTTAATCAAAATTTTAAGCACCTATAATATAACAGGAGCTTGTAAGATTGTTGTACATTATATTATTTAATCCCCACAATTACCGTATAAAGTAGGTACTATTAAAATTTGCTGGAAGAGGTTATAGCTCAGTGGTAGAACACATGCTTAGCATGTGCAAGGTCCTGGGTTCAATCCCCACTACTTCCATTTTTTAAAAAAATCCATTTTGTAGATGGAAAAACAGAGACTTAGGGATGTAAAAAGATTGTCTATGGTTACAGGACAGAACCAGGATTTTAACCAAGGCACCTTGATTCTAGAACCATTTCTCATCACTAAGCTGCACTGAAAGGAGTTGGTGAGAACACTGACATAGGCTTGCTACTTGTTAAAATCAGAATTGCAGTTAGTATGGAGTTTATGCTGTTGTATGATTTACATACAGGTGGGCACTGAACAAGTTGACCTCCCAAAGGACAGAAGAGAGAAAGATGGCGCCAGTATTATATGCTAGAAGGAGCACTCATTCTCCAACATCCCCGAAGAATCTTATCTAAAGTCTGGCCACCAGAATAGCTGAAATTCCCTTTACAAATCTTTTTTCTGGGTAAAACAATGATAACATCATCTTGACACATGTGTTGCAAACTACATGTCACAAATAATTTGTTACTTATATACTTAAAATACAGAATTGTAAAAATTCTTTACTTTTTAAAATTTGCTTTCTTGGGAGAGGTTTTGTTGTTCAACATAGACACAAGAAAGGGGAAAATTTTGTAATCACTACTCAGTTGAGAAATAGAGCAATGCTGGTAGTATCATACCCCCCCCACCCCAATCTCATCAACTTCCTTTTTCACAGAAGACGGTTACTTATTATCCTAACTTTTGAGATTTCACTCTTAGTTTTCTTCAATTTACCATCCATGTTAGGTATCCCTAAACATTACATTTTTCAGTTTTTCCCTGTTTTTAGACTTTATGCAAATAGAATCATCCTGTGTATACTCTGTGACTTGCATACATTTTTAGCATTGCTGTGACATTCATCTATGTTGATGTGTGGGCTCAGTTTATTTTCATAACTGTATAGTATTCCACTGTACACATTAATTCATTTATTCTGTCATTTTTATGTCAATAGATTGTTATGGAATGGACAATCAATGGAATGCCATCCATGACATTTATTGTCAATGGATAATTCAAATGGATAATCCAAACATTCCAGACTTTTTTTGGTTACTGAAGCAGTGTCACTGTGAATATTCTTGTACAGTGTCTCCTGATGGATATTTAGAAACAAGTCTCTAGATATATACCTAGGAGTGGAATTTCTGTGTCACAAAGTGTAGTAGAGATTGTTCATTACCATCTACCCTAATCTTACTCCATAAAAGTAGTGGACTAGAGGAGACACTTTCCAGCTTTCTAATGATTTTCAGCCATGTGACTAAGTTCTCGCTAACAGAGTCCAAGTGAAAAGGAAATATGATGCTTCCTAGTCTAGACATAAAAAATTGGCTGTGTGCTCCTGTATGCTCTCCTTCCCCTTCCCACACACACTCTGGGACATTGATGTGCCTGCAATCCAGCTTACAGACCACGCAAAGATAGACAATGACCTAAGAAAGGATCAACTGATAAAAGACAGAAGAATCCTCAGAAGTCACTTGAGACATTATATGAGAGGTGAATAGTGCTGAGATTTTATTTTACAGTATCTTGAACTCTAACCTGTGTAGTATGTAACATAAGCACATGTTTAATTTGACTAGGTTATGCCAAAATGTTTCCCAGACTGGTTGTATCAATTGGAATGTCTACCAGTAGATCATGAGAGTTCTCATTACTGTAACTCCTCCCTCACATTTGGTATGGTCAGTCATTTTAACTTTTACAGCTCTGGTGGGTATCAAATGCTAGCTCACTGAGTTCTAAGTTATATTTCCCTGATTACAATTGCTAACTTTTTTCAAGTGATTTTTGTTCAGTCAAGTATCTCTTTCTGAACATATTTAAGTTTTTTGCCCATTTCTCTATTGATTGTCCTTTTCTTAATACTTTTTGAGAATTCTTTATAATTTAAGGGAGAATAATAGTCCTCTGTCAAATATATGTGTTGTAAATATCTTTCATTCTGTTTATGGGGATTGTTGATTTATTTAAGGAAGTTAAATGTCTCAAATTCTTCCTTTATTATTTATGCTTTCTCTCTTTCTTTTTGATATTGTATAAATAATTATTTTCTTTCCTAGTATCATGAAGATTAGCCTATGTAATCTTCTAAAAGCTTTAGGCTATTGCTTTTTACATTTAGTCATGTGGTTCACTCACTCAAGTTCTGATATGCTCTTTTGTACAGAATAGTAAAGGGTGGAGTTAAAACCAACAGATAGAAATTTTAAATAAGCATGGGTGTGCCCATGGGCATTTGTCTTTCATGTGAATATCATCATTAATGTGTACTGAAAAGGAAAAGAAAAGGTTGGGAACAATAGGTCGAAGGCACTGTGTCCAGAAGTTCCTTTAGCGTGACTTAATAGAAATAAATATTAAACCCTGCAGTTAGACACACTCTTAGTTACTCATGTACAGAACAGGCTAGACCTGGATTATCAGTACTTCATGTGAAAAGGACCCAGAGATCTTACTCTGTTCCTACCTTGTGTTTGGCAAGATAGACATGCCTCCAACTGTGTGGCATGGTTGCCAAGGAATCTAATGAGATAGCCTCCATCAAGAATATAATGCCTAGAGGGGAGAATATAGCTCAAGTGGTAGAGCACATGCTTAGCATGCACAAGGTCCTGGGTTCAATCCCCAGTACTTCCTCTATAAATAAATAAATAAATATACCTAATTACCTACCCTCCCCCACACAAAAAACTCAAAGGAAAAGAATAGAATGCCCATACAAATGGCCAATAGATACATGAAAAATGTTCAATATAGCCAATTATAAGAGAAATTCAAATCAAAACTATAATGAGGTATCACCTCACATCAGTCAGAATGGCCATCATTCAAAAGTCCACAAACAATAAATGCTGGAGAGGGTGTGGAGAAAAGGGAAGCCTCCTACACTGTTGGTGGAAATGTAGTTTGGTGCAGCCATTATGGAAAACCGTATGGAGATTCCTCAAAAAACTGAAAATAGACTTACCATATGATTCAGCAAACTCACTCCTGAGCATATATTCCAGAGTGAACTCTAATTCAAAAAGATACATGCACCCCAATGTTCATAGCAGCACTATATACAATAGCCACATAATGGAAACAACCTAAATGTCCATCAACAGATGACTGGATAAAGAAGTTGGAATATACTTATACAACGGAATACTACTGAGTCATAAAAAGAATAAAATAATGCCATGCAGCAACATGGATGGACCTAGAGATTGTCATTCTAAGTAAAGTTAGCCAGAAAGAGAAAGAAAAATACCATATGATATCACTCATATGTGGAATCTTAAAAAAAGAAAAAAGAGGACACTAATGAACTCATCTACAAAACAGAAACAGGCTCCCAGACATAGTAAACAATCTTATGGTTACCAGGAGAAAGGGGGTGAGAAGGGATGAATTTGGGAGTTTGAGATTTGCAAATGTTAGCCACTATATATAAAAACAGATTTTAAAAAATCTTATGTATAGCACAGGGAACTATATTCAATATCTTATAGTAACCTTTAATGAAAAAGAATATGAAAATGAATATATGTATGTATATGCATGACAGGGACATTGTGCTGTACACCAGAAATTGACACATTGTAACTGACTATACTTCAATTAAAAAAGTAAATAATAAAAAGAAAAATAAAGAATAGACTGTCAGACCTGTGAGATAATATCTCCCCTAATTGATACTAGTTAGATAATAATTAGGCTATTGCATGTCTTTCTGGTGCATCTCTTGAAGAGGCATATAGGTAAACTAGACGTTTTCATGAACAGGCAGTTGGTGGTAGAGTGAAAAATCATTACAGATGAACAGCAGTTGAAGGAACTGGAAAATCTTAGTTTGAAATGGAGAAGATAAAGATAGGCTATAATAACTGTGTTTAGAAATTTTTTTAAAATTTATGAATAAGAGGGCACATATCTTAGCTCAGGATGCTATAGCAAAACACCATAGACTGGGTGACTTAAACAACAGATGTTTATTTCTCACAATTCCAGACGCTGGAAAGCCCAAGCCCAAGGTGCCCAAGTAGATATGGTTTTTGGTGAGGGCTCTCTTCCTGGTTTGTAATGACTGGCATTTTGCCGTGTGTTCACATGCCCTTTCATCAGTGCATGCTCCTGGAAAGTCCGCTTGTCTCTTCTTCTTTTTTTCAGGGCACTAATCCATCATGAGGGAACCACTCTCATGACCTCATCTATGTTTAATTACCTCCCAAAAGCCCTGCCCCCAAATACCATCACACTGAGGGTTAGGGCTTCAACATATAAACTGGGGGTGAGGAGGATACAGACATTCAGACCATAACAGTCCACACCTCCTTTATGCTTCTCCAAGTAAATACGAGAGACTACAGATGGAAGCTATGAGGGATGAGGTTTAGGCTAATTAAAAAGGATCTTTACAGGAGGTGCACAGTGTAGCTCCAAAAAGAACAGATTAATTCAGGAAAGTAGCGATCTCTCTCCCAACACTGATGGCATTGAAATGGAGTCTGGAAGACCATTTATCAGGGATGTTGTTACTAGGAATAGCTACTATTTATTAGTGGTTACTACTGACAAGGAATTATTTGATGTGCTGCCCCTGCATATTCTACTTAATACTCACAGTGGCCCTGGGAGATGAGATCTATTTTGTCATCATTCTTAAATGAAGGGTCCAAAGCTTAGAGAGGTTAAGTAATTTGCCCCAAATCACATAATTCATGAAAGGCAGAAAGCACATCTGTCTTACATCCAGAAACTGAGTTCTCACTCACATTTGTCAAGCTATAGAAAGGATTTGGTTCACTAGGAGAGAAGCTGTATTATGTGGTCTTGTAATTCTAAGTCTACTTAATTGTTACAAAATACAAATGTATTACCTAGGAAGTATAAAACAGTAGGGAAAGTAGACACCAGGGGGAATGGAAAAAAGTGGTAGATAAAATTTAATGAGGGAGGGAAAAATTTGGAAAGATCCTAAGTAAAAGGCACTGGTCCAGGAAAAACACATTCCTGGCTGGAGGAAGGCAGGGGGCATTTCCTGAGGATTGTGCACACACGAGAGAAAGGTGAAGGCAGAGTACAAGGCAGCAAAGACAGAAAACATACCAGAAATTTCCCTGTCATAACAGAGGCAGGATTTGGCCATCTGAAGTGAGGTTCCAAACACCACATTTCATGGAAAGTCAGAAAGAACTAAGGCAAACAAATACAAAATATCATCTCCACGTCATGTCCAGTGAGCTTGATTTCATTATTTTTCCTATAGGTTATTAATTAGCATCCGTCCCTAACAAAAAAGCAGCAGCAGATAGATGCTAATTGGATGTAAATAGACTATTTTCAAGCCTTCCTCCATTCATGTATGTGCACATTCATTTATTCAACAAACATTTATCTAGCACCTTCTGTTTGCTGGGCACTTTTCTTGGCACTAAGGATACAGCAGAAAAAATATATATATAAAATCTCCACCTCACCCATCAAAATAATTCTGTGTCTTCACAGAGTGTAATCCCTGGAGCAGAAAAGCACATGAAAAAAGCAAGACGAATCTGTAAAATTTAAGATGTGTTAAAGAGTCAGAGTGCTAAGGAGAAAACAAAGCAAGGGAAAAAAATAGGAAGTGAACATGGAGACTTGTTGAAAATTTTGATCAGATATTACCTAAATATTCAAACTAAGAAGGAGAGTGGGAAAATGCTCAAGAAAAGAGGACGTGCTGGGGCCCCATGTAGGTTTAAAATTTGTGCTTATGAATCACAAACACTGTGAAAGGTTTCATAGCAAAGTGAAAAAGACATCCAGAAAAATCACTTCCCTTCTTTTATCTTCAATTCCTCATCTTTAAAATGGGAATCCTAACATTAGCCCTCTAGGCCACGTGAGGCATGTGCACATCTCGAATGTGGCCTTCAAAATGAAAAACAATATATACGTGTGACTTCACTTTACTACAAAAAATGATTTATATTTTTGAAAATCCCCTCCTCATCTCCTCATCTCTGAATATATATAGAGAGAGATAGATACAAATATACTTGCACACATACAAATATACACAGGTACACACACACCCCCCATGTTGTATCCAGCCCATCTCATATCTCATGTAAGCCATCTAGCACAAATATTCAGACAAGGACTAGGCAAGTCTGTGGTGGAACGGGGGCCTCTAAGTCTCTCAGGAGCCTCTCAGCAGACAGAGAGCAGTATATTCCTCCCCAACTCAGGTCTCCTTGCATTACTGAACACTCTCTTCAGAGCTTTTTTTTAATCACCTCCTGAAATGCTGGTTTCCTTCCTCCATCCAAGATACTCAACAAAATGGAACTTGTCAACTGTGCTTATGGTAATAAATCTCCTTTCCAACATTTCTCCTGACACTCTAATGCCTTCCTGAACATAATAGAAAGGTCATTTTCCACCTGAATTCATCTTCTCCAAGCTACCTTATATTTCTGCAAATCCAAGTTTCAACAAGTTTGATTCCGTTCCTTCTACAGTATTTTATTTGCTTTAACCAAGCTCAGAATCCCAACAGCAACCCCAAGCTCTCCTCTAATTGCCTGAGTGGGGATTATGTTTTATTGGCTGACTGTAGAATGTAGATACATTTTGAAAGCTGAACTGTTCCTTTTTCTTGAGTGACAGAGAATTAAATGCTCTCTTTCAGATATTGCTGTAGGATTTCTTATGATTTTCTTTCACACATCAATTCAATAACTTTCTATGTATCAATTATGCCAAGATCAGCATTGTCAACTAAATATAAATCAGTCCCCCAACACCCCTAAGACATGAAGGGCCTTTCATTTCAGCAACGAGGTCAGCTGTATTGGCTAGTTCACAATCCTGTCTCCGGTTTCCGGAGGAGAATTCACGTTGTAACCTTCCAGAAATTACACATTTTTCGTTGCTGAGGAATTCCTTCTAGTAAAAACAGCAGTATTTATTCTGGGTAGGTCCAGGTGTTTATTTAGGTACAATCATCATTTCAAGACATTCTGTGGAATATACAGTCATTTATAATGAGTGTCTATGGGGGCAGTAGGACTACTAGGGAGGGGCTCACTGGCAAAAATTTGGGAAAACCTTGGACTTCTTTTTGCCAATGATAATGACAAGACATAAGCATGTTCTTGCTTATTTTGTTTAACATGTTTGTGGCGTTCTTTTCTCTCTGTGTATCAGTCAACCCATTTGCCGGAAACGATGAATCAGCGGCTTCTGACCAAGGAGTCAGGCTGCGGCCCTTCATCTAGACGAACGGAACCCCGGGAGGATTGCAAGGGACCACACCTTGACCACGATGTCTTCTGTGACAGGCAGGAACCACGCGACCCAAACCGGGGGACTGGCAGTGCTCCAGCCTCTCGGGGCAGCGGGGGACAAGGCGCGGCCAGCCGGGCGTGTCGGATCCCGAGTCAGGAGCCAGGGACCACGCGCGGTGTCTGTCCCGAGGGTGGTAGACAAGACGGTCCTGGGCCATGGAAATCAGTTTCCACTCCGAAAGACAGTGGTTTGCTGAAGAGGAAGAGCGACGGTTCCCTTTGGGATCCTGCCAACTCTCCGGGCACATCCGCCGGCCCTCCTGCGGCCGCGGGCTCGGCCAGGGCTTGGGCAGGGAGGGGCAGGTGACAGCTGGAGAGAAGGGCGGAGGGACCCGGGGGGCGGAGGGACCCGGGGGAGCGGAGGGGAGGAGAGAAAAAACGAGAGGGAGAAAAAACCGGGTCAGCTTCCTGGCCTGTGCCTTCTCAGGACCAAACCCAACTTGTGTCTGGAGAATGGGCCTGCTGCTGGGGGCCCGGAAGGATGCGGGGCCGTGGACCGCGGGGGAGAACCTTGGTGCGCAGGCTGTAAGAAGAGCACGGTCGGAGGAAGGCAGGAGGGAGAGAAAACGAAAGCACCCCTATTTGTTTCTGTTTCTATTTCTGTTTTTGTTTGTTGTTTTCTCTCCCGAACGCAGAAGGGAATCAGTCGTTTCCCTGGTCTGGGGAGCATCCAACATTTAGTGGGAACGAGAGCATTGTTTTCTTCTTTGAAACTGCTTCTCTCTCCACCTCCTTGGTTTTTCTCCTTCCCTACTTTATTTTCTGGTATCCCAATCCCACAGCATCCCTAGTCTAATTCCTGGCCTGCCTTTTGGGCTAATTGAATGAATATTTCTCGGTTTTCATGTCTTGCGTATCAGGGTTTGGTTTTGGTTTTGTTTTAACCCGTTCAGTACCTCCAGACTATACTCCTCCTCAAACCTGAACTTCCACTCTCGACGTTCCATTCCTTTGAGTCCAGGGGTTTCGAAGTCAAGTGGGCCTTCCCTGCCGGCCTCCTTGTTTTCATTCCAAGACCCTTGCATTCCAACCCCTCGCTGGGTTGCTGTTTTGCCCTCGAGGCTCTCAGAGCACATCAAAGTAATTTGCTTTAACTGCCCTTACACCCAAGTGGTGCCTACTGGGGGTCTGTTCTCTAGACTGGGAATCCTCACTGCTTTACTCCTTTGTTTTCTTTTTAAACCTGTCTCAGTTCCTAATACTAACAATAATAGAAATGCTTTAGACAAAGCTGCAAAGAGCTGCTCTCTGCACACTGAACACAGTACTTCCCTTCTCTTTCCCCTACCATCCTTTTTCTCCCCTTCTCCCGTCTCCTTCCTCCTCAATCTATGGCATCTTAAAAACTAATTCAACATTGTGGACTCAAAGTTGAGAAAAGAGCTGGTATCTGTCATTTTAGCTGTGCTGTACAACTATTCATTCAACAAACATGCACTGAGTACTTACTAGATGCCAGGTTCTGGGAAATGGTCCAGGGATTGAAAAAATAAGTGAGGTTTCTTTTTCATCACTCCTCTCCTATCTCCTCTGTCATCATCATCAACATCACCTTTTATAATATTCAGAGAGTTATTGAGCCCTGAATATAAGCCAGGCATACAGGTAGGAGCTTTACATGCATTTTCTCTTTTAATTATTATGAGGAACCTGATAATGGAACATTCTATTTTATAGGTGAGAGAACTGGCAATTACAGAAGTTGAGTAGCTTTCTCAAGCTTATATATTTACTATGTGTTGGTGCAGGGGTTTATAAACCAGACAGCCTGACTCCAGACTTGTGGCACATCACTGCTGAGGAGTCACTGCTCCAGTGTAGGAGCCAGACTTGTAAACAGATAAATACAATTCAAAGAGGTAAGTGCTAGTGCTGTAGAAATACAGAGACAGCATGACTAATACTGCCCAGGGAATTAAGAAATTCTTCTTAAAAGACTACTTGACATGGGAGGTGGGTCTTGAAATATGAGTGAGAGTATCCCAGGAAAACAAAGGGTTGGAGTGATTGGTGCATTTTAGGCTGAGGCAACCACAGATGTAATGAACAAGTGGGAAAGGCTGCCAGGGTATGTTTAGGAAACAGTGTGTTCAACCTGACTGAAGCCTTGTGTTCATGACAGAGTGTTGTGCTATGAAACTAAGATGGGCAAATATGAAACTAGGGGCAGAAATGTCTAGCTCTTGCTAGGAAGTTTAGCTTTCATCTTGTAGGTAAAATGACTCCAGCAGAGATTTTAAAGATAGAGGGTGACATAATCAAATGTGTGCATCTGTCAGTCTTAAGATGACCACAGGGAGAATGAAGAGTGGAGCTAGGTGCTAGGGTGACTGGTTGGAAAGCTGCTGTACAGATGGTGGGGGCCTGGGCTAGAGGTAGTGAAATTGGAAAGGAGAGATTTTGTTCACCAAAGAATAATGGCATTAAATCTTCTATCAGTTTCGAGAATGAAGGGCTTAAGGCACAAAGAATTTTATTTAAAATAAAAAGGCCTCGTGAGAGAGCACCAAATTAGCCCTCTTACTTTCATAGATATAGTTAAAGTCTATGAAGTTTAGGAAGATTAAACTCCACAATCACTAGTGGAAGAATGGTAATAGCCACCTTTTGTTTAGAGACTATTGTCCACACATTTAGCATCCTTTAATACATTTGACTCTCCTAAATTTTGAAGGTAGTACAAAGCTACTCTTTCGTCCACGTAGCAGATAAGGAAGCTGAGGTCAGTAACTTGATGAAGTCTGCAGAGATAATCAGAGGCAGAACTGGGATTAAAAACTAGAAGTGTTTGATCCAGGGGTTCTTGCAGTTTTGTATGCTATGGTCTGAGGTTGAAATTTAGACATCCTTATTCTTGACCTAGTTCTCTCAAGCATCACTGGGCACACATTCCTGACCATCTGAGTGCCTACTCTACGAATATGTCCTGAAGTAGCATTTATTGTGAATTCACTGTCTACCAAACACACTAAGTTATATACTCTGATGATCCTTCCTAAGATGGGGTTTTTACAGTGAATAAAAAAGCAAATACAACAACATACAGCCAGAAACCTAGCTAATCAAAACTTTGAAAGGTATACACATGAAGGATCAAGGGCTGTTGAAGAAACAGCTACTGCTATTCAGCACTTTCCTACACCATGGCCTTCACATGTATTATTTTACTTAAGAAAGCTGACTTAGACAGGCGAAATAACTTGCTCAGTGTCACATAACTACTAGATCAACGAGCCATAACCCAAGCTCCAGTTTATCTGACACTGAACTCAAGCTCTTAAGCATTATTAGAGTGCTTGGTGAACACTCAAGTCAGTTCCATGGACAGCAGTAGTGTGCTAGTAGTTTAACAACCAGCTCTCAAAATCAGAAACAAAAACAGCTCTGATTTGTAGTGTTTGCCAATTTCTGATTTCCACAGCATGTAAATAATTGCACAGTTGCGATTTCTAGCTGCCAGTGTGACATCACTGAAGGCAGCATAGAGAAGTGATGTGCACGAGCAGCCCTGGAGAGCCTTCAGCCTCCTGCTGTACCACCGAGGAGGAGAAGCTCAGGCAGCGTGTTAGAAGAGAAATGGAAGAAATTTGGAGTAATTCTTGGAAAAAGAAGGAGTAATACATGAAGGCTGGAATGGGGATTAGTCTAGTTTTATTCAAAGAAGGTAGATAGGTTGAGCTAATTGTGGTTAGATTAAATAGAAAATGTGATTTAGGATTGGCTGGGGGCAATTACTTGCTTAAAATCAGCATTCCTGGGCGATGGCAATTTGCTTGAAAAAAAGACCACGTGTTGATTTATTTCATCTAAAACTTTCTCCAGGCACTTGTCCCAATAATTGCCAAACCTGAAAATATACTTAAAAGACTGAAATTGAAGCTAGAGGAATCAAAAAGATTGGCCAATATGAATTTCTGCTATTTATCTACTTTTTTCTTTCTTTATGGCAGGGACAACAGCAGACTGAAGATGGTGATAAATTGATGGAAAATGAGCCTTAGCAAATATATGGACAATAAAGTTGAAAAGAGTTACTCTGTGCTCACCTTCAAAAGAAGCCCTGAGGAAATACCTGCTTGTTCGGCAGACTGTCTGAATGTATGTTATATTGACCTTGTATTCAGGGGAACTAAATATACTTGCAAATCTCTCAGAATATTTATTTTGTCACTTGATTTCACATCCTGCTAAGCACAGACCAACACCAGCGCTTCCCTTTTCCCCACATCATTAGAGAGTGCATCGGATTATGAGAAGAAAATAACATTAGCTAGTACCTGCAAATAATGCCTGTTTTCCCTTTGTGCCAGTAATCTAGCCCTTTCAAAGAAGCAAGGATGAAAATAAGATTAGGTTTCCTATGTTGCAGAATGTTTCTGTTTTTTCCCCTTGATAATCAAAAAGACTTGTTGTACAAAGTCTGGATAGAAAGCAAATTGGTCCTAAGAACCAATTAAAAAATAACATAAAGGAAATGAAGTAGATTTCTACCATAGATTTTGTTTGTTTGTTTGTTTGCTCCTTGGGGAATGGCCCACATCCCTGCGATTCTGAGGTACTGAAAAGTATGATGCCCACCTGCCCTCTGGATGCAGGTGGGGCAAACGACTCTGGCCTGGCCAGTTGTGGTCCTGGATCTTCTTATTCACAGAAATTATTCAGGAGATGGGCAAAGCCAATCAAACTTTCCCAAGAGTGGGAGTATATCTCTCCCTTTAGGATTTCCGTCTCTGTGAATATAGGCTTAGGTCTGAGGTAAAGATCTTTTCAGCAGGGAGGGAGCTGTTCTGCAGCAGAGAAAATCGAGAAAACAGTCAGAGACAGGCAAAGGCATGCAGAGCTGAAGTATGAGGAAAGGACAAAGCACCTTGATGACTTTGCTCAATTGTTTCAATGATGCCATACTGAAAAATAGACACTCTTTGGGGATTCCCAGTCACTTAAACCCGTGAGTCCCCCCTCTTTTTTTTTTTTTTTTTTTTTTTGATTAAGCTATTTGGACTGGGTTTTTGTCACTTTCAGTTGAAAGTATCCTGACCATTACTAAACCTTAGTAAAAATTTCCCCTATGTGATGACAAACTCTTGCTGGTTGACTAGGATTATGAAAATAATGTCTCCCAGCCTAAAAACAAAAAAAAAAAAGCAGATGGGGGAAATACCAAGAAATAAATTCCCTTTTAGCCTATATTCTAAGATATGCTGACATATTGTTATTTTGTTTTTCTGACCGGTAACTCATCGCTCTTGAAACATCTCTTTCATTGGCACACAGACCACAGTACATTCATTCCTTCTTTCATAAATTGTCATGGCTTTATTATTTGACTGGAAACACTGAGCCTTCACAGAAGAAGCCAAAGACAAGGTGCTAAGTTGGGAAGCAAAGAAAGGAGAAGACAAATCAGCACTAGAAAAATAGTCTTCACATTTTAGATTTCATGGCAGGAATTCAAGCGGATGGTGGAAAATCATCTCAAGATAGAGTAATTTGGGAATTTTTCTTAGACTCTCTGGGAAGATCCCAGAAGTTGAAGATGGTATGAGGGCAGAAGTGAGATGATTCAGTTACTGGTGTGGAGTAACCCAGGCTCTTCTTCTCAGTCAGGCTAAATGAGTATGATTCCCCCGCTATTCACACTTCAAGGTGCCCTTGACATGCCTTTGCCTTTAAAGGTTGAATTTAGAGTTTGTTTAATCCTGAACTCAAGATTTGACTCAGCCCTGAAAAAAATCTGAGAAATAACCATGGCCCTTGCTGTCTTTTGAAATATCCTTGAGTCTAGGAAAAATAATGGAGAGTTCTGCTCTTTGGGGACTCTCTTCTCACTTGATGTGTTAAGCAGTCTTGGACAGTGTGCATCACTCTATAACCTGGTTGTCATTCTCCATAAAAAGGCAAATCATTTTCCTGTAGAAATGTATCAATTAACTAGTTTTAACCGAATTTCAAAACTAGAAGCAATAGCCAAACATCATTTAACCTACCTCCCTGCCAGCTAGAACCCATCACAGATTCTGGTGATTTCACTGAAAGTATGTACATGCTAATAAATCTTTTTATGCACTGGCTTATATAGCTCTTTTAAAACGTACTGTATTTTCTCATAAGCTTTTCACCTTGAGGTTACAATTACTAAGTGAATTTTTTGCCCTTACAAAGAAAAGTAAACACATTAAACACCTCCGTGTAATGTTAAAATGCTGGACATTAAATTAAATCAAATATTTGTCCTATAGCGCTGTTAGCTGAACAGGTTATGAATCATCTATGTTTGTGGAATTGCTTTGAATTATAATTTTGCCAAATCCACCCTGTAAAGAACAAAGCATAAAGAACACTGAGGCTTAAAATCTTGAGTACTGAACCACCTCTGCAGACTTTGCAATATTGATACTGCATCCATAATCATGCCTTAGTGAAATGTGATGCAGAACATTATTAAGAATGTTTGTTCTGAAAAGAGTCTGGATAAATACACTGTATTTAAATATTGATTAATAATGTCTAATATGCATCCAATTTTTTCTTCTTATTATTATTATGAGAATTTGACTAAAACATTACAGAGTATCTTGTTTATTTACTCTACCAGAAAGTGGTCCATTTGCATTTAAGCAAGAGTGGTACCCATACCTGTGTAAATGTTGGTTAAGTCTTCTGGGTCCTGGGACCTCAATTACCTCATCTGTCATATGATATAGCTAGACTGGTGCTGAATGCTGAAAAGCTTTAAAGTGTCTAAAGGAGGAAGTGAAACCTTCAGGCTGCATATCAAACTTCAGCCAAAAGAGCCCTACTTGCATCAGTTTATTAATTACCTTACAAAATAATATATTATTCATTCAAGTATTCATGAATTGATGAACTCATTCATCAACTAGCATGGTGTGACTACTAATGTGTCTGTCTATTCTAGGCAGATAGTAAAGAATAAAACAGACACACGTTTCTGCCCTCATTGAGCTTTCAATCTAGTCGAGGGGGGCAGACCATATCCAAGATACTTAAGTTAAATATCTATTATGTTATATAGTGATAGAGTTGATGGAGAAAAGACTGTAGAAGGAAAGGGAGATAAGGAGGGCTGGGGTTAGGGGTTGAAATTTTAAACAGTTGTTCATGGAAAGCTTTGATGAGAAGGTAATATTTGAACAAATACCTTGAAAGAGGTGATGTAGTAAGCTACACTAGTAACTGGGGAAACGAGTTCTAAGGATTAGAGACAACAAGCGGAAAGGCCCTGATGTGGGAATATGGAAGGTATATTTAGGAATAGTGAGGAGACTGCTGTGGTTTGAATGGGTCAGACAAAGGGGAAGTAGCAAATTGGACTTTAGAGTAAGGCTACATTAGAAGAAAAAGTTTTGTATTTCAATAAAGATTGAAAACTTTTCATTTACATTACTTACAAGCTCTGGGAAATTGGACTTTAGAGTAAGGCTACATTAGAAGAAAAAGTTTTGTATTTCAATAAAGATTGAAAACTTTTCATTTACATTACTTACAAGCTCTGGGAAACATTAAAATTCTAAGATTCTTTTGTATATTACATAATCAATGAGACTTCATTCAGTGTTATTAATCTTTTTTTCTTTTTGCTAATTAATATCACTCTTTAGGGGTTATACATTTATGCAAGAATTTCTTCTTAATACTTTCCTGTAAATTCAACTATCTTACTTATTTTAAGGAGAAAGAGTATAGATAGCCTGGGCCTAGTTAGTATTTTATTAATTTGGCTTTCAGAAGTCCATTAAATCCATGATGATTTGTTTGTTTTAGAAAATCAAATATGCATTGTTTTCATATTTCTACAGTCACTATATATCCACCTCAAACTCCTGAATGAAAGTATCATAGATCATAATGGCTAGCAGATACATGACAAAACAAGTAGAGAGAACTCTGGAGAACTTCTTGAGATGTAATCAAGTTGCAATTTCCTTTAAGGTATCAAACATTTGAATAACCACAGTGAGTCATTTTCTGCTTACTGAAAACTGAAATAACTGTTAAAAGTTGAAAACACATAGAGATCTCTGAAAAGGAACTCTCAAGTTGCAGGGTGAACCCAGACTGTTATAATTTTTGAGTACATTTAATGTACCTACTGAAATCACTGATGAATTTTGAGTGTTTAATACACTGAGAGTTTTTGGCATCTATTTTATAGTTAGGGTGTAGATTTCATAGTAAAAGAGCTTAGCCAGATTCATTCTCCATTTCTCATGTCTAAGACAGGAAGGAAAATGACTAAGTGGATTTCTACTTTGACTGAAATAGCTATGAATTTCTCTTTGTACCCAGACATTGAGCGCGCTACAGTCTGAAATAAGAACATAATGTTTACCATAAGCTTTGAAAGTTTCTGCCCTCCTGAGCTCCAGTCATATGGCTTTATTAGCCAATGCTGTTGAAGATGTGAGCTGCAAAATCTTGTTGAAGTGATAACTGATATTATTACTAACAATTTAATTTCAACAATAAAATTCAAGGGAATATTTCTTGGGAGCATCTGCCCTCCAGTCCATATCTAGAGTCATTCTAGGAATCATTGACTTAAAAACCTTAGGGTCCAGAAATAAAACACATCTGTTATCTATACCTGTGTAATCCTTGTGCCTTTTGAAAATAGTTATATATTCCTAGACTTAATATAAATGCCACTTAGCCCTTAATTTCGATTTTTTTCATCAGTGCACTAGGCAAGGCCCTTACTGTCCCCTGCCCGGTCACTCAAAACCTTTACTAGTCAGGCTTCTATTCTCAGCATGGCTCTTTTTCTTTTATTCTCATTGATCTGGCAAATGGATTTTTTCACTCTCTTGTTCTGTAGATTGTTTCCTCAGTTTATATTTGAAAGTTTTCACTGTAGTGACTAGGACTTGACTCATTCTATTTGCCTTTCCTAAACTTTAGTCAGACTAGTTGTGATATTGTAAGTTATACTAAGAAATATAATATCTGATTTTGACTTCATTCCTGACACAGAGCTCCTAAAACCTTTGGAATTTCCTAAGTAAGGAGAGTGATAAAAATATCTTTTGTTATGTTAGTGCGGTGACTTTTGGAAAGCCCCTAGGTCACCTAAGGATGAGGCCTGGTTGCCAGGAAATCCAACTGTGTGATTAGTGGGTGAAACTTTTAGTCCCATTTCTGGACCTCCTGGGAGGGGAGAGGGGCTAGAAACTGAGTTCAATCACCAGTGGCCAAGAATGTAATCAGCAATGTCTACATAATGAAGTCTCCATTAAAACCTGAAAGGACTGGATCCCAAGAGCTTCCAGGTTGGTGAACACGTGGCAATTTGGGGAGAGTGTGTGTATTCTCCTTCCCCTGTGTTTCTCTTCCATCTGGTTGATGCTATCACCAGGTAGATACTGTCAAAACTGAGTTTAATTGTGAACATCCAGCTGGTGTCCAAGAAGTGCTTGGTGGTGTGAGAAAAAACCCACACGCTGGAATTGATACCAGAATCACACCAGTCCAATCACTGAAGACCCAGTGGAAACACATTTCATCTCCTTATTTCACTCTCCCTGTTATGTTTCGAGATCTATGTTTTATAAAGAAGAACTCTTTCTCACACCTTATCATTCATACATAAATACTTATAGAGTAACCAGTGTATTTACAAAAGTATTGGCTAGAAATGTGTAATCATCCATGGGGGGGGGTGGGGAAGAGGGGAAGAAAGTGAATCAGATTCGTTGCCTGCTCTTGAATTGCATACACATTTTGTTCAAAAACTAGGGAGGCACAGAAAATACTATGATAAAGGTGGTAAAGAACAAATGTCACCAGCCTCCAAAACCATCTTTGGGAAATTTCATCTCCAGTGGGAAATTGTTTCCACTAATCAGAAGAAAAAATCACCTCAACTCTTCAAATGCCTCATCTGCCTCACCTGTTTTCACATACTGATGGGTTAGTACAGATAGGGCAAAGGTTCCCAGCCTGAGCCTCTGGGGTCCTGAGTTCTGATTTCAACAGTTTCTAAGTAGGGAAGTTGCCTGCTGTGCTATGTCACTACTTTGAGAATACTGTCCTGATTGATGGTGAATTCTTTTATATTGGAAATGCAAAACACTTCTCATGTTTCAGGTAACAAGAAATATGTTTTTCTCTGGTTGAACATTATTCATTTTATTTCTTGCAATAAGAAGCACTCATTATGATGCTCTGATGCATGACTAAACTGGTAAATATCATTGGAATACTATGTATTCTCAGTTGTAAGAAAAGCGATTGTGATCCGGATGCAGCTAGAAAATATCCTCCAGTTAAGAACCAGGTAAGGTGAATCCAATCTCCCATTCCCTAGATTTTGAAAGACAAATACTCTCTCAACTACATTGTTTTGTGGAGTTTACACCTCAAGATGATTTCTGACTCTGAGCTCTTACTCTAAATTATTTCAGTCTAGAAATGTTCTTGTCATCATTTCACATGCACTGAACCTGGCTCATGCAGATAGGGTGCACTGCCTTATTAATCTCCTCAAGGAAAATGTATTTGAGAAGTGGGGCTTTATTAAAGTTTGGGAAAGATAAAGGAATTTATGTTTAAATCAAACCCCTCCCAACCAAAAGGAAAGTCATAAATTTACTGTTAGATATTTCTGATTAGCAAAATGGATAGTGATAGAAATGAAGCTCTAACATCAAAGTGCTTTAAGTAGAAGGCATTACTTTTTACTATCACTATGAATCACTGTGTGACCTTGGGAAATTTACTTCATGTCTCTGGGCTTCAGTTTCTTCATGAGTAGAATGAAGATGATAATAGCATCTACCTCAGAGGGTTCTTTTGAGGGGAAATTATTCCATTAATTCATATAAATTGCTTAGAATAACCTAATTTCTAGTAACTGTCCAATAACTGTAACTGATTATTTATAAGCTATTTGAAGGGTTTCCACCATTTCTAAACTCATAATTGTATTGCTTAGTCCTTGTCCCTTCTTTTCTCAGCATCCCTCTCTTCATTCTTATTTCTGTTATTTTGTAATTCTTCATTTTATTTTTATTATATTGTTTATTACAGAGTAGTTGCACCATCACTTTTGTGGTCTACCTATATGTCACTAGTGGCTTTTGGAGTTACTGCTCCTAGTGTCTTTTTAAGGCATTTTCTCGTACAAGGACCAATTCCTCTCTAAAAGGAATTCTGGAAGCAACTTACATACAATCATATTTGTCCTAAATATGTGGATGTATAATATACTTAATTCATAGAATGTATATCATTTCAATTTAGCTGCACATCTTTGAAGGTGGTACTGTGATGGATTACCACACTTTGATTATAAGAGACTGAGTTTTGCTCAAGGTCACCTGCTGAATGCAGAGCAGAGATTTTTAACTAGACTCTGATTACTCCCCAAAGCCCAAGCTCCTTCTACTGTATCTAGCCAGTTATTTGTGTGATCTTGTTTAATCCTCACAGAAATCTCAGGAGGCTGGCACTATTGTTACCACTTTTACAAGTAAGGAAACTGAGCCTTATGTTGAGTTCACCAAAATTACACAGCTGGTAAATATCAAAGCCCAAAATCAGAGTGTACCTTTTGCAGCTCTACTTTTTAACAATCATGCTGTGTTAACTCCTACCCCAAAATAAAAGGGATCAGATAGACAGAGTTAGTGGGGGGGGGGGGGTCCAGGTTAAATACATAGTTAGGATGATTGGTTCAAATACAAGCTACTTAGAGCCACTGTTAAAAGAAAAACAATTCCCTAAAGGAATTCTACAGAATCCCATAGGAATGCTAGCAATTCAGCCAAATTTAGCTCATGGAATACTGAATTAAAAGGCATTTGCCTGTAGCATTAGCCTTCCTGTTGGTTCAGAAGATGCAAATGAAACGTTAACGTTAAAATCAAGCGGGAGAAACTACTTATTTTGAGAGGAAAAATATAAGAGCTCTACCCTAGAATACTGTTAACGTAATGTAAGGAGAACCGGGAGGACAAGACTGGCAGGCTTTCGGAAAAAACCACAGCGGAAGACGGAGCTTAATAGTCTCCAGCATGAAAAGATAAAAAAATTCAAAGACCAGTGTGTGTGTGTCTGTGTGTGTGTGTGTGTCTGTGTGTGTGTGTGTGTGTGTGCGCGCGCGCGCGCGCCCTTGTTTTATTACTTCTCCTGCTGCCAGGTCCCTCACTCCAATCTAGCTGGTGACTCGAAGCCTTCTGATGAAAGCACAGTATATGACGATTACTAGTTGGCATTCTCTGCTGGAAACTGGCCTCACACAGGGGTGACCCTGTGATGCACGGAAGGCTATTTAATGCCCTGGCGAAGTGGTTCTGGGACCAAGATTTTATTATGCTTGGTGGATGAGAGTTGTGATCCCATGTCCCTAATTTAGAGCCACTTAGGGCTCCGATAGCTCCACCCGGGTGTTCTAGAGGAAAATACTCCTTCGCGCTCTCCGCCTGATCTGAAAGAGACACAGCGTCCCGATGTTCCGCCTGGGAGGTGGTTCAGTCTTTAGAAATTGCCAGAGAAGCCTGTCCATCTGCTGGGATGCCTGGCTTTCTGGAACGGACAAGGAGGAGCTTGGCTTTTAATCTGCGTAACCTGAGGATTTACTGTTTGTAACTGAAAATTGCCGCTTAATTCAAAATAAAAGAGACACACGTTTCTGGCTTTTGTAGACACTGGGAAAATCCGTGTGACGAAGTATGATCTAGAAATTTCCGATTTAATTTCCCCAGGGAAAGGGTAAACATTTTCTATTTGGTACTGGGCAGTAGAATCAAGTGGTCTGCCTATAAAAGAAGGTATGTGAGAGAAGGGGCTGTGGGGGGAGTAGGGGGGGAATCAGCCTAGTACGTGGATACCCCACCTGCCCCTCGCCAACCAATAGCTAGCTGTTCCTGTTAACTCCCAGGAGGCAAGTTCCCACCTTTGTCACCTCCTCCAGTCCCTTCCTTCCTCCTTCGCTCTTGCCCTGATCAGTGCGCGCCCCCGGCAAGCTCCCTACCCCCACCTCCCAGCCCCACTACTCTTTATAGAAGGAGGCTGCAGTATCACAGCCAAAAAACCCCCGAGAAGTTAGCCAGCGGATGGGCGTCTGGGGGCAAAAGGGCAATTTGGCTTTTCCAACCGCGGCTAAGCTGCGTGGGCAGAGTGAACTGAGAGGCCGTATCACGAGGGCAACGGCAACGCCACAGGGAAGTGTCAGTACCGGGGGCCCCGCCGGCGCGCGCTGCTCCAGTGTCTGCTCCCTATTGGCGGGCGTGGCCCTGGGGCGGTGCCACGAGAAGGCCCCGCCCACTGGGGCGGTGAGACGCCGGCACGCATCTCCCCCGCGAAGTTCCAGAGCTGGACTCAGTGTCCGACTCGGTCTTGCAGCGCCTCTAGGCTGCGGATCCGGCTCCAACCACCTGCGCTTGGCTCTGCGTCCTGGGAAGCGGGGAGGAGAGAGGAGAGAGGGAGGAGGCGAGGGGAGGAGGAGAGCGGCAGCTTACACACGCCTTCCAGTCTCTCCAGTCAGAGCAGCTCAGAGACCGCTGCTGGCGCCGCTGCTATCGCTGCCGCTGCTGTCGCTGCCGCCGCCGCTGCCACCTGAGGAGACCGCCTGGACCTGTCGCCACCCCCTGTCGCCACCCCCGGCGGTTCCTTTCTAGCACTGGGCTTTTTATGCACACTGACACTACCATTATTATTATTATTATTATTATTATTATTATTCCAAGAGAAGGAAAATAACAGACCAGCTAAAAAGAACAGCGTCCACCTTTACTCAAGTGTCTCCCGGGAAGAGAGGGTCGCCGGTCCCGGGAGGAGCAGCCACAGGGGCCAAGGGCGGGTGTTGAAGGGAAGGCAGGAGGAGTTGGGGCACTGCGCGGTGGAAAGTTGCGGCCCGCGGAGATCCGAAGGTGCAGCGCCACAGCCCAGGGGGCGGTGTGTCTGGGAGAAGCCGCTGCCCCCTGTGTCCCGACCCGCGAGCGCGCGGGCAGCGCGAGGCCGAGGACGACGCCCCCTCCTGTTGCGTGGACTCTGAAGGTGGCCCCAAAGGAGGAGGAACATGGCATCGAAGGCGGCCCCCTCCTGCCGTCTGGTCATCTGTCTCTTGATCTCCGCTGCAGTCCTCAGGCCAGGTGAGCAGGGGCCTCGAAGCAGCCCCAGGCCGACCTGGGACGGGGGCAGTTTCCTAGGTCCCCAGCCGGGGCCTTGCACCCCCGTGGCGGTGCGCCCAGAAACGTGGGGGAGATCAGGGGACGGCGGTGCGGGCACAGAGCTGGCCCTGGGTTCCCTCACCTGTGTCCCACGTTTGGGCTCGGCCGGTTAGCTCAAGTTCGGGCAGCGACTGGGGTCACTGGTTGAAATCTCCCGGAAGTTTGGGTGCGGCCGGGGTCGGGGCTCCAGGGGCCCGCGGGCAGGATTCGTCTGGCTCCCCCTACGGTTCCCTCCTGGGCGCGAGCTCTCGCCCTGTGACAGTCCCTCCAGTCTCTGAATATCAAAGTCCACGTCACTGCGCTCTGGGCAGTTTTTCTTTCGCTTAGCTCTGAGAGGCAATAACTCGCACTTTTTCCTGATAAATCCCCTGGTAACTTCCCCTGGGTATGAGGTGAAGGAGGGGTGCGAGGGATAGAAGAGAAAGGGAGGACCTTAATCACTCCCTTTAAAAACCTCCTAAAGCTTAGATCTGGTTTGGACGCCCCCTCCCCCATTGTCTGTGTGGGTGGTGAGGGTAGGGGTGGCGGCGGCAAAGAACGCAGCCTGGACTGGAATTCGCAGCCAGGTTTTTGAGCCCTTAGTGAGGGGGTTGTGGATTGTTCAGGACTTGTGATTCAACCTCAATTCTAGTTCTGTATCGAGTCTCAGAAGAAAAAAAGGGCAAAAACCCCTACAACTAATATATCTCGCCTGGGAATCCCTTTCCTCACCCTTGGGGACGTCCCCTGGCGTTGTCATCCTTAGACCTGCTGGGCGGCTGACGCGAGTGGGTCCTAACAGGGCATAATGTGTGCTCGCCGTCACTGGACAGAGCAGCAGGTTAATTTTTCGCTAGACTTGAGGATTTGGGGGGAAATTTTTCTTCTTCTGAAGTTTTGATGTTTAGCCCCTCGTAGACGGTTGCAAGTAAAACTCTTACTTCCTGTTATTTCGGCTTCTGTTTGTTCTCTTGACCTTTTCTTTAGTTTTCGTGAAAGAAAAACTCACTTCCTTTTCGTATTTTAATTTCTGCACATCCCTTCAGTTGTTGACTAGCTGAGGTCAAGGAAGAGATTTGAAAGCCTCTGAATCTCTCGAGGAAAAGGGGCAGAGTGGGGCTGTGGGCTCGAGCCCTAGTGTTTGTGAACTGCCGCTGCTGTGTGTTCGTGGTGCTGGCACGCGGGGGCGGGGGCCGCCCCCTCCCGATCTCTTTTTTAAAGTTACATTTCTGGTTGAGGTAATGAGCTCACCTGCTGTTGTTCTGAGGCTAGAGAAAGAGGCGTCTGTGACAAATCTCCGATTCTGGGGCGGGGACTGTGAAACGGGAGTTGAACCGGATTTAAAGCAGGTGGGGTGGGGTGAGAACACCCGGGAGGTGGGAAGGGGAGACCCCCTTGGGTTTGGCACGGTATGGATTTTCACTTTTTTCTTGATTCCAGTGTCCGATGTGGGAAGGAAGGGCACTCTGGAGCGGAGGGGAGAGGAAGGAGACTGAGGGTGATGCAGTTTGTAAAATGCAAAGATCCACACGCCCACAGTTGGTTTTCAGTTCAACCCCATCGCCACTTTTAGAGTGTAGACTTACCTACACCCCCACCCCGGGACCACACGCACACGCCCGATTTCCTTTTCGGTGCTGGAATTTCTTTTCAGTCGGGCCACCTCGGAGGACAGGTTTTTCCGCACATGTAACTGCTAAAAAGGGAGAGGTTCCGCTTTCAGATCTGCGCCGCGATTCTTTTGGCGCAGCCAGCTTACGTTTCTAGCCGGCACCCAGCTGCGCGCTTTCAGCCAGCCGGAGAGCGCGCTCTCACCGCCGCCAACTCGCGGCCGATCTGGAGGTCAGAAGCCTCAGACCCTCAAATCAGCGGTTTCCTTGAATTCACCAGGCTGGCATGTGCGCCAAGTTCTCGGTGCGTGGTCAGTGTGTTTTAAAAGACAGGATTATGGCACTAAAAGCTCTCTGTCGAGACTCAGGACTCAAGTCCTGGAGGGCAAGTGCGCCTCCTTCGGAGCCCTCTGCGAAGCTGAGCCCGGTGGGGGTGCAGTGCCAGTAGCTGGCTTAGTCCAAGGGACTGACTGCCCTGCCTGCAAGCCCTTCATTTCCGGAGCAGTTTTGATAGTGAAAATAGAGTTTTTGAAACTGCCCCTTCAGGTCCTTTGGTCTGCAGTCGCTACATAGTTATTGACATATTTTAGCCATGGCATGTTACCTGTTTTGAAGGGAGGGGGAGAATATCTGTGAACCACGGAACCTGAATTCGGAGATAAAGGCAATGAAGTATATGCTTAGCATCCGAGGGAGTAGGAATCTCATTATTCTTGTAGAAAGAGCGTCAGCCTGTGGTGACATTTTGTATTGCTTTAAAAAAGGCTTTCCTTGATTATTTACAACAAGGAGGTGCGGCCCTGCGGTTAACTGTTTCTTCTCTTGAGTCAGCAGTGTGCACCCCTCTCTGAAATATTTTTTAATTGGTTACTAATATTATAGGGTTCGTTCCGAGACATAAACGCACTGAAAGCTTTTTTTTTTTTTTCTTTTCACAGTAAGACGTTATGTTGGGAATGTATCCGTTTATCTCAATAGGCCTTGGGAAAAGCATCAATTCGTATAATGCCCTTTCAGGCTACCGGGTGTGGGGTCTTAAAATTCATAATTTCAAAACTGAAAACTGCTTAGTAGTCAGCAAAATTGCTTTTTCCTTGATGATTTATTTAGTCTAATAGCAATTTATAATTTAATGAGGCACTATTTTCAGTAAACTGCTTTTCTAGTTTTGGTTCAGGACCATATACCTCCAGGCACTTGAGCAAGTCATTTCACCATTTTGGGCTTCAGCATTCTCATGTATAAGAGAAAGGATGAACTGGACCAGAGCTCTGCTCTGAGAGCTCTGCCAGCTCAAAATTCTGTTTCTAATGACCTAAGGTAAAAAGCCCATTTAGGCAAGGCACAGTCATTTTTTAATTGTACTTTACTAATGCTTTCAGACAGTCTGGACAGACACAATTCATATAAATTCTATTCCTAGAGAAATGTCAATGGCTCCCAATTGCTAGTTTCCATCTTTTCCCCCTACTTTTATAAACTTATTGTATCTTGTGTTTACTCCTCCAGGCCTGAATAAGGCTATTTAAAAAACATATATGTATATACATAATACAGAGAGAATTAATCTCCTGTTCTTCTGGGAAAAGAGACCTCAACAGTCGGAAAGAGTTTTAGGTCTTAAAAAAAAGCTTAATAAAAGCCATCCCTTCTGGAAACCTGGCTCTATTTAAACTGTGTGTATAGTTCCTAGAATGAAATGTAAGTGATGGCTGACGCTAATATGTTCATGTGAAAAAGCCTTATATGTATGCCCTAAAAATGTTCCTAAACAAAGAAGTTGATTTGTTCCATGGTTGTAAGCGCAATACAGAAGGCAATAGAAAATACTAATGCTTTCAGTTGTTTTCAAATCTGTAGAAATCCAAAATACTTTCATGACCAGATTCCAAACTTTGTCATTTTAAAAAATTCAAACTAGCTTCTCTCTTAAAATAGAAATTTAAAAGGGAATGCTTGTTTACTGTTGACTTATTAAAAAAGAAGAAAATCAATAAAAACCTACTTTAAGAGTCCTAAGTGTTAACAGAAGATTCTTTGTATTGGAATCAGTACTCCTGTGTTCAGTTTTTAGCTGTGCCATAAAAGAATGTTGTGACCTTGGGAAAGTTATTTTTCTATTCTGTAGAATTATCTGTAAAATTATCTCCCTATGTAATGCATAGTTCTGATTTTGGCGAGATTGGTAACTCCTTGCCCAGCATTTGAATTTTTCAAGTAAAACATGCTATATTAATTAAGACTTCTATTGCAGTCTCAATAGAATAACACTCTTTAATTTATTACCCTTAATTATCACTTTGACCATTTTATTAAAAACAGGCAAAAAATGTTTCCTTTTTCTCCTTTTTTTCCTCCCTCAAGTTTTCATGATACTAAACTAAACTTTGTAAAACAGCACTAAGTTGTCAGCATTACTTAGTGTAAGATGGCAGCATTTTGTCACATAGTATTTTAAATGCTTTATAATCACCTTGTTTTATATTCCCAAACACGCCTCTTTCTGCTCTGGCCATTTATTCCACATAAAACGTCATCAAAGAGTTCTAGCTCTCTGAAGCTATTAACTCAAGTAGACACATGCAATATATATCCCAAATATGCAGAAGAGCCACATTAGTGCGGCTATGATAAAAGAGGATCTCTGGGCCTGTGTGTCTACATAGAAACTTGAATTCCTCTCAAATTGTTAATTTTATTCCTCACTGTTAGGTTTTCACAAAGGCCCATTTTATTTCTTATACATGAATCTATGTGGCATACTAAGACGTGAGCTAACTCACTGGAATGCTAAAGAAAGTTTTCTTGGGTGTGGTGGGTGATGAATGAATATTTGATTATTACTTTTGGATATCAACTCCTTTTTATTTTAAATTAAAAAATGAAAAAGGCCAGAAAAATGTCTATTTATATTCTCAGTACTTTTTTTGTTAAGGCAGAAGTTCCCCTTCCCTATGGAGAACAAAGCCATGACTAAAATAATCTTCTCTATTTAAGAAGAGGATATTATAGGCTATTTGATAAGGTTAAATCCTCCAGTAACTACAAGTATCCCTATAGTGTACAAAGTATTATCATATATTTGGAGTTACTGATATTTTCATCCAGCTAATTCCTCTGTTTAAACCACAAAATTTATATTCTTTCCTCCCAACCTTATTGGACAGAATACCATATATATTTCAGCTCGGACTAATTCCAAATGTGCTGTGGTATTCCGTAATTGTTTTATGGTAACCTATTATCATAGCCCATTATTGTAGTGTATGTTCCAAGAATAAAATTAGCTTTTAGCGCTTCCTCTCTTACTTATCCAGTCAGTTCTCAATTATCCATTCCATTCAAGGGGAAATCAGGGTTGTGCACGATCCAAAACAGTTTCTAATCAAAGGATTACATAATTCAACTTTGAGTTGAGGTGCTTCAGTGAACGTGACTTTGTCTGATCTTCTAGGAATTCATAATATTGCAACATAATGAAACTAAACTGTGGGAGAATAGACTAATCAAAAATTAGACGGGTATCCAGCATCCCTGGCTTGCTTCCCCCACTTTTTTCCCCTCTAAAGCTCTGTTTTCTACCACTCCATGAACCATTCATCTTGGTATATCCAAGATAGTCCCAGTTTATGCCTGGTTTATTCATTTATCAGTGGTACCCTTTTCACTCTCAAAAGGGCAGTTTGGATGACAAATTATATGGTCACCATAATTATTTAATGACTTGACTGTCTATGTGTCTGTCTTGGAATACTTAACTACAAGACATGCATTCCTTATCCTGACAAACTGCGTATTTCTAATCTTTTTTTTATTTAAGTATCAGCTACTGTGAAGTATCAAAAAGGGGCTTTGTGTGTCCCCTTAATGTCAAGTATAAAAGAGATTATACTCTGAAACCCAGAATACCATAGTAGCTGTGGAACATTAAAGATCCCATGGTTTGGAATGGAAACCAAATCCACCTGAGATGCCAAGAGACTAATGGTGTTTGAAATTCACCTGGGAGCTGTATTTAGCTATGGCATTATCTAGGGAAGGCCTATTTCAATTTGATCCTGAAATCATTTCTTAACCAATTGCACGAATCCCATTGTGTTCCTCAGTGAGGTTTCTCAGTTGCTCCACTATCAATTTAGATCTAAAATAAATTACCAGGGATGTCTATAAAACTGAAGAAAGGTCTCAAGTCTTTTTGTCCATATGAGCTACAGTTCTATCAGTTAGATATGGTGACCTGACTTGGGGCAGCCAACATATGGTAGGACAGTTGGTGCGGAGACTGACTATCCTAATTGGGCACCCACATGTTATTTGGATCAGCTGTCTCTGAGTGTCTCAGGTATTCAGAAAATTCCAAAAGTGGATGGGGGTAGGAAAGGTGAGAGGGTATTTTCTAAGCATACAGGTAAAGGATGCCATAGATTTGTCTTTATTAATAGGACGGAATGAAGGGAGAGGACATTGGACACTGTGGCTAAAATTCTTGTCAGCATATTCTCTAATAGTTGGGAGATTTCTGGGTATAAAATTTACCTAAGTCCAAATCAAGCAAACAACCTAAAAAGAAGTTTAAGCTACTCTTACTGAAATTTTGAACCATGGTGTATTAGCTGACTGTGCCATAAAATAAAGTACTCCAAAGCACAGTGCTTTAAAACAACAGCCATTTTATGTTGCTCATTATTTTGCAAGTTAGCAATTTAGTCTGGACAGTTCGGTGCTTCTCTGATTTTAGCTTGATACCTTCGTTCTGCTGTAGTCTGGGGCGGGTCAGCCTAGGCAGCTTTGCTTCTGGGATTTGACTGGTTGTTGTTCATGGAAAACAAACTCTTCTCCATGGCCCTCCATTTTCTAATAGGCTTCCCTAGGCTTGTTCTCTTGAAGGAAGCTGGGTTCCAAGAGAAAGCAGAAGTGGGCAAGTCTTTTTCCAGCGAACTGTCATTTCTGCCACATGCTGTTGGCTAAGACAAGTTCCAAGCCCAGCTCAAATTCGAGGGTGGGGAAATCATCTCCATCTACTGAATGGAAGGAGCTAAAAAGACTTTGCAAAAGGTGTAGAGAAAGACCAGGAGAGAGAGTTAGGGTTATTTTTGCCATCAGTCTACCTCTCACAATACTAGTAAGGGATGTGGCAGCAGCAAGGACCCTTACACGTCCTTAGCCCCATGTTCATAATTTACACCCTCCTCTTTGAGAGCCTTGGGCAAGAAATATTATAGAGGCTCAAGCAGTTGCAGGAAGAATACTGTTTCCTACTGCTCAAACCTTATCTTCCCCTGGAATGAAATCATGGAAAGTTGAGTGTGTGTGTGTGTGTGTGTGTGTGTGTGTGTGTGTGTGTGTGTGTGTGTGTGGAGAGAGAGAGGGAGAGACAGGTTGAAGGGTTAAAGGCATGTGACTCATGATCAGAAACTAAAATGTAGTAGAAGAGGGGTTGTTGGAAAAATGAGAAAGTGACTTAGGTGTTTATCTTGTTCAGTTCTTTTACTTGACAGCTGAGATAGATGAAGACAGGTTAAGATATTACATAAAATTCGGTAGAAAATTAACCACCATTTTTAGGGACAACAATGTTCTTAGTTTGATGTATGTTTAGACCTATAGGTTCAAGATTTCAGAGCTATGAAGAACCTTAAAATTACTTGGCTACCTGTCTAAAGTCATACTGTTAACCAATCCAAGATTAAAACTCTTGTCAATTAATCATTCAACATACATAACAGTATTCAATAAATATTTATTGAGTGTTCAATATGTGCAAAGCATTGTGCTTGGTGCTGGGGATACTGCAATAAACTAGTTACTGGGTAGTTGAGGTCCTGTCACTCCAAGAAATTGTGTTCTTAGTGTTCCCAGAGAAAACAGGCACCAAGCAACTAATTATATAGTTATTTGCTAGAATTTTTGCTAAGTACTACAAAGATATGTAAAGAGCATTTTACATCACTGTGGCCAGATTTGGTCTGGAGTTTAGGAAAAATCGGAAAGGCTCTTTTAGGAAGTGTTATCTGAAGTATGTGCTGAGGAGTAATCAAACAAAAGATACGAGCTGAGAGAATGGGATGAGTGAACACACTAAGGTGGGAGGAACATGACTTCTCACCCTGGAGGTGACCAGGGATTCCTTGAAGTTATTCAAATACTTTTTTTGTAATTTCCCTAATTTACTTATAACTTGTGGGTCAGAAGAGGATCTTTTCGGTCTTACTCAAATGCTTATACACTAGCAAATCTTTACATATGTACATCCCCACCTTAAAAATATCTGTGGAGCATGCTGTACACACCATTTTGTACCTTTCCTTTTTCACTTAGCAGCATATTTTGGAGGTTAAGAGAATATTTAATATCAGCATAGATAGCTCTACCTCATTTTTTAACATGGTGTATTGGAGTTTATTTGTACACACCATGATTAATTTAACCACTTCCCAGTTCTTGGAAATGTAGATTGTTTCAACTCTTCACTATAAACAATACAGCAGTGAACATCCTAATAGTTGTTCTTATCCATATGTGTAATTATGTTGGCAGGAAAATTTCTTGGAAGTGAAATTGGTAAGTCAAAGAATATGGATATTTTTCATTTAGAAAGAAATTCTAAATTTATAGTTCGAAGTGTGTACTGTATCGTATATTTCAAAGTTGCTAAGTAGATCTTAAAAGTTCTCATCACAAGAAAAAATTGTAACTATTTGCGGTGATGGATGTTAACTAGACTTATTGTGGTGATCATTTCTGCAATACACACATCTATCAAATCATTATATTGTACACCTGAAATGAATATATGTCAATTATATCTCAATTAAAATAAAAGAGTATGTATTGTTAATCCCAACAAAAGTATATGGGGATGCACCTTCCCCTTACTTCCGCCATCACTCTGTGCTATTAATATAACTTTCTAAAAACCAGAATGATAATATGTTGGTTCTTATTTATTTAAAGCTTCTGGGAAAAAAATGAGGACTATAGGCATAATAGGCACACACACTCACATGCTGGGCAAAAGCTATAGATAGATTGGTGCCTAAATTTATTATACGTGAGATGGAGCCACAAATGGGGAAAGAAGTACATTTATTATGAATTATTATCTTGCTCTTTCCACATAAGATGCATGACTTAGAACATAAACCATGTAATCATAAGCCATATTTTTTTCCATTTTGGAAGATTCATACTCTGTGGGATCAGATTAAGTGTAGCAGTGGATTAAGAAGCAACAAGATGTGAGCCTTAGGAGTAGTTGATAATGTTTTTTGTTACACAAATGGTTTCCAGATATTCATGTGAGTTCATTGCAGATACAATACACATTGTGTGAGTGGTCTAACTAATGCCATTTTGTAAACTCTGTATAATAGGTTTTACTAAACAGACCTCAGTTATTTTTAAGTAAATTGTATTTTGAACAGTTCTTCCAACAAGTTCATTTTAACAGGCTCGTTAGAATTGTTTACGAGCTGATAAAAAGTGCCATCTTCTGTAAATTTTTTTTATAAAAATCAGTGCTATTAAGTATGTTTCACCCTGTAATTTTTGGACCTATTATGGAAAGGAGTAAAATGTATTTTTATAGTCACTTTTATATAGAAAAACCATAAAAATATGTACATGAAGAGTTTTCAACAAGTATCTGTTGAAGATATATTTTTTAAAGCCAACAAATATTCATAATGGACTTAATATTAGTATGCATATGCTGTAATTTTATGAATAAGGCAGTTTCTGCCTAGCATTTAATTTTAAATGTTCAAACTTGTGGCATTTATACTTCATTCTGCAAGCATTTTCTCTACCTGGTGATAGGTATGGCACTTTCCAAGAAAAATGCTTATGTTGGTCATAAGACATAGGTTTTGTATTCTTGCAGGGATAGGCATGGCTCTAAATATGAATAATGCTTTTGATATCAGATCTAAGAGTAAAATGCAAAACATATTTGAATTTACCCTGTTGGATTAATCTCCTACTCAGCCCAGCCCCAGCGGATGGTAATCTGGTTCTCAAATACAATTTTTCCTTTAGAAATCACTGATTAGTATATGATAAAATTGCTTTTCTTATCATATTGGAATGGCAAATAAGTATCTGTTTACTAAAACAAAACCTGCATCTGCTTAGCTGTTTTTCTCTTTGCTGATAAGAAATATGTCTTCCTTCTAAAATAAATGATAAAACAGTAAAAAGAGTAGAGTTTCCAGTTATGGTCTGGAAGTTATCATTTTTTAGAATTGATCCAAAACATTTAACTAGAAAGGATTTGAGCTACCTGAGTAATGATTTTTTTTTGTATACAGTATGGCTATCCCTTAGTGATATTAAAAAATAATTGTTTATTTTTTATAGACTGTCAATGCTCACAGATTTCACAGTCAATACATAGCATATATTCCATTGCACACGAAAGAGCTCAAGAGCTTGGGCTATGGATCAGAGCATTAGTTTGATCACTAGCTCTTGTCTTTATTTTCTCATTTGTAAAATGAGGGTTACAATACTATCAAGTTCATCTGAGATGAATATTCAAAAAGATAGTGAATGTGTAGTGCATATCTCAGTGCCTGGCACACAGTGGACTCTCAACCAATAATAATCATTATGAATCACATTTTTCATAATAATATAATAAATGTAAGTTTATTCATATCAGAAAAATACGTGAAATACCTCATTTTACCAGTTGGAAGATATGTTTAGTTCCACTGAAGTATATTTTTTTAGTTCCTATAACAAAATTGGAATTCATAGTCTTATTAGGATGTTTCATAGTCCCAGTATCTGTCAAGTAACTTTTCTGTTTTGTCATCTCAGGGAAAACAAAAGAAAAACACAAATGGAAAATTACAGCCTTAAAATGTGATTTCCCACAAACAAAAACCATTAAGGAAAAATAACACATGCTAAAATTGTTAAGACATATGTTATTTATAATATTATTCTTAGAAATTGATACTGAATATGTATTTCTATAATTTGAAAGGTATTACAGCTTAGAAAGAGAAAAAAATTATTATAATGGAATTATTTTGAAGATAAAGTTATGATTTTAAACACAAGGCACATTTTCTCAACTATAACTCAATAGAGGGAGCTCCACTACTTTCCTTTTATGAGCACTGTAGGATGCTTCTATTTATTATGATTTTCTGGTGACCTTTAATAGTGAAATTATGGAAAGTCTGTAATTTTAATATTAATGATATTTTAGAAATTGAATTATATTTTCCTCTTATTAGTGGAATTCAAAAAAGGCTTCTACAAATAATATGTTTTCAACCCCTAGTTCTTAGTTCTCTGTACCCTTTGAATAATAAATCACTAGAAGAAATTAAAGTAGATATACTCTTGAGAAGCCTAATCCACTTTAATATTGCAAGGCATCAAAGGAGAACAAAGTTTATTTCCAGTGATAAAATAATGAATATTTTTGAGAATACTTTTGTGGTATCTATTAAATGAAAACAGTTATATGTTTCAATAAGCGAGCAAAATTAGCTGATATTTTTCTCACTCTGCCTAGATTTTTAACAAGTGGTTATAGACTTCTGTGTGGAAATGGCCTATATTGATATCTTTCCCTCTTTTTTATTTTCCCAGATATCCCCTTGATTTAGATATCTCCAGCTAATTTTCAGTCTTAGGTTGATATCCATCACCTGTGTGTGATCCTAACTATTCATTTACCTTTTATGAGATTCACTTTTGTCATGAAAGTATTTCATATGATTTCTAAGATCTTTACAGCTTAAAAATTCTAAGATTTAAAATTATTCAGCGAATTAGAAAAATGTATATTGGTTTGAATTGATGATAAGCAATAACTTTTACTGGCAGTCCAATTAAGAAGAAAACTTTTAAAATGATAATCCCCGTTTACTTTATATTTAAGATGGAAATTTTTTTTTTTTGAGTTCTGCAGAAAATTGTGTAATTCCCATATGCAGACCTCCTAATTTATTACTAAAATGCTTTCGGTTAAAGAAATGGCCCAGTTCTCTGGTATATTTAAGAATGGCCAACACAGAAACAGCTTTTAAACAGTTCATGTTAAAATTAGATACGTGCTCTTGTGGCGGTGCTAGGAGGGCAGCCTGGGACTGAGGCCTGTTGCTTATTCATTACCGTTTTAAGCATTCCTTAAATAGTGCTTGTTTTATTTCGTTTTCTTTCTGTTATAGATGAGAGTTTGAGAATGTGGCTTCTGGAGCTAAATTGTGTGATTTTGAGTTCTGCGTCTCCACTCTCCACCTCCGAGCCGGGTGACATTGGGCAAATTGCTTAACCCCTCTTCTGTCCTCATTGGTGCAGTCGGGACAAGTTCATTCAATAGTGTGACTCAAATAATACACTCTCAGTAAATTGTTAGTATTATTAAAATATTTAATTTCAGGAAATCTTTTCACCTTCCCCAAAATACGATTATAAAACCAATGTACTCCCATGAATACATACAGAATAGAAGTCTCAGTTTGTTCAGAATTAGAAAATTGACAATTGTATCTCCTCCCCACTTCACCTTTTTTTTTCTCCTGCTCAGGAAGTGGAATATGAATGAAGGTGATGTCATATTATTTATTGGGCATAACCTTGAATCTATTCACTTTATAAAATAAATAGAACACTCACAAACACCTAGACTTTATCCATTAATTATTAGTATCATCATTATGACATAGTCCTCATCTGATAATGAAACATCATCGCATTGCGGTAAATTTAAAACTAAAAGTAGGACACCTTGCAGGCTGTAGTTCATAATGTCTGAGGGCATATTGTTGCCTTATGTCATTAACATAAGTTGGCCCAAAGTAACTTAGAAGTAAGAAAATGTGTGTGTGCCTAAAAGACAGATTTGTGTAGACTCCATAGATTCAGAGTAAAATCAGAGTAGTGATCATACACAATTTTAAGGAAGTGGAAAAAAAAGAGTCCTAACAGTTTTTCTAAACTTCATTTTAGCCCCTGTCCAATCTCATTTCCCCTCTACCATTAAACTGATGTAAGGTATGAATAGAATCTTGTAACTGATCTGCTTAAAATACTTCAGTTGCTCCCTGTTAGAGTAAGGGTAAAATACAAGCTTCTTAGCATAGTATTTAATTAAGGTCCTTCATATTTCTCAACACAGTCTTTCTTGGAAGTCCAGGCTCCAGTCAAACTTCTAAGTGTACATGGCCTTCTTGTTCCCTGTGTTGTTATTCGTGCCACTGCCGTATTCTAGAATGCTCTCCCATAGCCCTCCCTTTGCCTGAAAAATAACTGGCATCTCTGTCCTTCAGAACACAGTTTAGATGCCATCTTTTCCAGAAATTCTTTCCTATCTCCCTAAAGTGTCCTCCTCTGTGGTTCCAGAGCTAATTTCATTGTTGTCTATTATTGTCTCTCTCCCTTAGAAGACTTTTGTGTTCTGGGCACAGGGGCTCTGTCTTCTTAATCTTTTTTTCTATTCAGTGTCTACTAATATACACTATATCCCCAGTACATGTATGATGATTGAATAAATGCATTAGTCAAAATTAGAAGTCTCAATTATTAATAAAGTCTATTTAAAACTGCAACACATATTTACATATGAATTATAAATACCTGTATTGAGACAATTTTTCAATTTCTGTTAGAAATTTAATTAGAGAATGATTAATATCCTGAATTATGATTCTTAAAAAAAGCAGAATTTGCCATATTCTATCCAAGCTACGCAATGAAGTATAAAAAGAAATGGAATAAAGTTAGAGTAATTCTTATTCCAGGTGCCAATCCAGGTTAACAAAGTTAAAAACTTTAATAACTATATTCTTCTAGAGCTTCCATAGACATTGAACATTAAATGTAAGATTTTCTAGAGAAATACAGAAATTTATTTAAAGTAATTTATTTTTAAAACTACAAGTTTTTCTAGGATGATTGCAGGAATACATTCTCAATAGGCAGTCATTTACTGGTAATATTTTTGTTTCTCCTCTTTTAAATTAAACCTGTGGATCAGAGCATTTTCCTGAATTTGACAAAACTCGTATAGAAATGATTTCATGAGAAACTGATCAGTCATGCAGGCAATATTGAATATATCTATACCACAGAAAATATGTGTGTATGGTGGGCCATGCCTTGAATGTTTTTAACATTAAAATGCTAGAGATAATTTGGAGGAGAATCTAGTGTTACTTTCACAAAAGTGTTTTCTATTGAAGAATTTTTAAAAATCAGATACACACCTAAAAAATTCATGAAAAAATTAAAAGATTTTATTTTTACTGAAAAATATACTTTGTGCTCTCGAAACTAACATACCATTTTAAGAAACAGGCCATTACTGGTTAAAAAAACATAGTGCAGAATCGAATTTATCACAGTATCTCATTATTTGATCATATTTGAGAGCCGAAAACCTAATAGTTTTACGTCTGTCTGATGTCTCTTCTCTGAGCAAAATAATCCTAATCCTTAAACCCTTTTTACTTAAAATTTTTTTTTTTAAATAAGCCTAAGTTTTTTTTTAACCTTACTTTAGAACCTTCTTCCCAGTTGCTCTGAATTTTAACTTTCATATCATGGTTTTATTCTGTCACACCCCATAGAAAACCTTGTTAGTAAATTTTTACTTCTCCGGTCTAATAGTCAGGTTGCCTCCTGAATTCCCAGAATTAGAAAAATTCTGATGTTTTCCAAATATGTTACAAAAAAGTACTTGTCCTGATACACCAGTATGACTGCAACGCGTGATCACTGATCGGTCCCACACATTGTATACCTGCTGTGCTCCATGCACAGCAATGCTTTACAAAAGAATGGCCAATATATTTGTATAACCAATTTTAGGTTTAACAACTATATTTTTTATTTTATTTTTTTAATTACAAAATCTAATCTCACTTTCAACATTTGCAACATAGGACTTTGAATGTAGTATGGCATAAGTATCAAAAAGTAATCAAAGCAAAGATATTATCAAATAAAGCCAAGTAAGTGAGACGTTCTTTAAATATATAAAACTGGTTGGGCCACAACAATGACCTGTCAAGAGTCTAGATTAATCAGATAGTCTACATGACAATTATTTTTTATCTCTTCCACTACTTGAAAAAATATCACAATTCCTATGACAAGTATTGCATGAATTCTTGGATTCTTGGCATCTCATGTAGGTTTCACATTAACAGTTTTGTGACTCAACAAAATAATCTTCCCACAAACATACCAGACAATATATAAATAATAGAGATTTCAATTTTTTATGAAAGCAGAAGCTAGGATTAATATGATGAAATAATTTTCTTCATCAACAAGCCTTATTTTATCCTATGTGAATGAATAGGTTTAAAAACTTAAATTTTATGATGAAGAATGTGATTACAGGAAAAGTGAGTATTCCACATAAGCTGTAGAGGACAAGTGATGCTTAAGGGGGCAAGTTGTGCTGCTGAGGAAGGTACAGGAGGAAGTGAGAAGACCTCTCTACAGAGAGAAAGGAAAGAGAAGACCTGAATGCTAGCATGAAAGAGAAATTGCTTGTTTAAAAAAGAGATTACCACAATAATAATTTTTCTTTTCTGCTCTGTACCTAGTTGATAATACACTCTAGCAATTCCAAATTTGAATCTCTCTTCTCAATAACTAAAAATCACTTAATTTTTATCTTGAAGCGGGAGAACAATGGCTGGAAAGAAACTTCTTACAGAGAAGTTTTGTTGCAAATCTCTATTGAAATCCAGATAATTATTGACCAAATTTAGCAGTGCTTATCAAATTCTACAATAACAGAATTGAATTCATGGTTCTTTATCAAAGTTGAGGAATTCTGAATGGTATTTGCTTGCTTAATTCTAGAGATAAGCTAAAGTTAAATTAAATAATGCTAGGGGATATTATTTAATAATAAAATTACATAAATATACAGCACTTCTGTCAGTTTCCAACTGAGCATATTTATGTATACTCAGATCGGTGGTGCATGCTGAAGGCTTGTCTATACAGATTCAGTCCCTTACCGGAACCAGTGAGAATCTGGTAAGACAGTTTCTGCTTTTGAAACTACTGTTTCTGATTTTGAAACTACTGCCCCAGAGATGGATGGAACATATACCATTAATTTAGTGTTGTACGGTCTGCTGTAAACGCAGTGATTAGTACACCTGAGATAAGACTTGAGCATTGAGCTTCTGTTTCAAAGAGTAGGGCTGAGCTGGAATAAAGAGTTTACCTTCCCAAGTTTGCAGAGGAAGTTAAAACTAGAGAAGTGAGTAAAACAGAGAGATGAGTGAGTGACTACTCACATTTTGGAAAGGGAAATCTGATGGGTGAACAAATCTGAAGGAAGAAGAAATGGATATTAGAAAACCAGAGTTAGGAAGACAAAAATGAACCAGTGAAATGTCTGATTAGAACAGGTGCCTCTACATCTGTTTGGAAACAATAGCACAATGGTCCATGCATGGGCCAACTGAACAGAAATATTCAAGGCCAGAATAAACTGCAGTTTTGGTTCTAGTTCCAGCTTCCCTCCCTTGGTTTATCCATAGAGAGCCCAGTCAGATCCATTCTCATTGGCTGGGGACATTTCTCCCCATCCTTAGATTTTGCAAGACGTTCCCCCACATCCTACCTTCCTACCCCCTTTCCCCATAGCTTTTACCCCTAGATATTAGACCCTGCTTCCTGACAGCCTAGACTTGGCCTATCATCATATTAAACTGAATATATGTATTTAGTTGCTTTCCTAAGTGAGTTGTGAATTTTTTTTTAATTAAAGTTACATGGAAAGGGGTGTTTATTTCCTATCGAGTTAGGCATATTTATGAGAAGCATGCCTGTTTGGACACAAAGCCCAATTCAGGAAGTACCAAATAACTAGTCTCATTATGTTCCTTTTTCAAGCACGGCCTCCAGTGTTTAGAATGCTATCTGTCTGAACTTAATTCTGGAACATGAAAACGAACATCAAAGTAGTATGAGCAAGTTACCTAATAAACATTATTCTCCCAATAGTTTCAATCTCACTCTGGTTAATATCATATTAAGTGTTAATGATATTTAAAATTGATAAGCTTTGAATTTTATTTTCTCTTTTCACCTCAAATCATTTTCTAAATAGAAATTTAGAGATTTCTCTATAAGAGAAATAGAATAACTGAGGAGAAATTACATTTTCCACAGCAGTATTTAGTAGTCATACAGTCTGAGCTTCCAAATGAGTTTGCTATAGGAATGGCAGGCGGAAATAGAAATAAAAGAAACACCCTTCCCACCCACAACCCCCACCCCTCCAAAGAATCCATCAAACAAAGCCCAGGAACACTTCAAACATAACATCATCCTTTACTTTTTTGTTGGTTATTTACTTTGCCTTCTGGAAATATTGCACAATCCATTAGCTTTTTCTCTTCAGATATTTGCAGGGTACAGAATGTCCTACTAACTTAAAAAAAATTGATTCTCACAACAGAACCAGTGTGTACTTGTTAACCACATAACTATATTGTTAGATATAGTTGCTTCACAAATAATAAAATAAAATGAAAAAGAAGTTAAGAAAACGGGCCCCATGAAAACAGTTCATATGCTCCACCAACGTTATTATTTAGTGCTTAAACTAGAAAACATTTAATAGTGAGTGTTGGTTTATCACTGTTGAGTCAATTACAGTGACCAGGATCATTGTCACATTAATAACAGTGACCAGGAACTTTCCCCCCCGGTGAGGCCAGTGGTCAATGGCAGAGTGGTGTAGAAGACGGCAGAATATGAGCCCCAGGTTTCCTTTGTCAACAGCTGTGGGCTTTTGGTTAGTCATTTTCTATTTTTGTTCTCTGTTTCTTTGTTCAGTGATGATGCAGGAGCTAGATGGGCTTCCTTCCGTGTAGTTATGAGTGTGTGTGATTTCATTCCATTGCCAAGTAGAAAGGATTTTGGCATTGTCTCTTTTGGTAGTATTTGCTCTTCTTCTGTTCTCACCAATAAGCTCAGTTAAGAGCTAGCCATGGAACATTTTGCAGATTGAGATTCCCAGTCACAGTGGACCATAAATAAAATAATTAAGCCATAGAAAGAAAGAACACAGTATAGACTAGCATTAGCAGTGTGTGAAATTATGAGAGATGAGGAAGGGTACAACTCCTCCCCTACTCAACACTGAATACACTTCATGAGAGTATATTATTGTATTTCATTTTGGTCTCAATATTTAAATAAAAATTTCAAAAAGAGAAGTGGATTTGGTTCAGAGAAAAACAATAATTTTAATTAAACCTTACAGAATATAGGTCCTGTGAGAAAGGGTTATCATACGGAGAAGGTAGGGGTCAGGTGTGAATTAAGAGCTGTGATGAAAACACTGATCCACGTTCCCTGTCTTCCCGCAGACATCTGTCCCACACCGGTAATCACAAAACAAGATTCAGCTGCTGAAAGAAAAAGCTTTGCCTTTGAATTTGCTGCTTTGGGGGACGACTCAGTGACTGCTATCTCTGATAGTGTTAGAAAATGTTAGAGCCAGTTGTTTGGGAAGTTTTCTATGTATTCCATACTCAAGGCAGAGATTTTTCTGATATCTCTTTCAATTTAGACATCAGTATGAAAGGATAATAAATTTGGTGATAAATACTTCATTTTTCTTATCTGCAAAGTGACAGGGAGAAACCGTAACTTAAGATTTCCTTCTGATTCAAATTGTCTGTGATTTTTAAGTGTTGGGTTATTGGGCCTGTAACTTAGCTTGCTATTTGATTATAGAAATATCCTTCTAGGAAACTTATTTTAGTTTAAGAGACAGCATTTTCTTTCTTTTTCTTTTAAAATATAAAATGAGTAGATTTTGAATTTAATAATTAGATTTTAAACGGTTCTAATTAACCCTGCGGAACTTCAGCTCTTGAGGGCTGAAAGTCTTGAGACTTTACAGCCAAGATATAGAGTCTATAAACTGAATAGTTGTAGAAAGAATTTTGTGAGAGGAAGGAGGAAAAATGAGTAACTAAAACTAACTGCTTAAGTGGGCAAGTTGTTTCATGTCTCCAGGTCAGTTTCCTTCTCTGTAAAGTGAAAGAAATAATAGTAATTATATCAGAGGTTTGTTGAAAGAACTAGCTGACATAATCTTTGTAAACTGATTAGCAAATTGCATAGCAAGGAGTACAGACCTCAGAGATGTTTGCTATGACTGTTAATACTGTTACTGTCAACATCTTAAACTGAATGTTTTAATATTCTGTACCTTCCATGAAGAAGTTAAAATCTGACACTATTCAAATATAATAGAAAAGAGGAAAACTTTTTCATGTAAAGTGGAAAAGTATCCCATTACAGCTTGCTTTGTGCTTTTTTATTAGATATATAAGGATAAATAATAAGGAAAAAGTGGTGGCCAAACAATGTGTATGATATGCTCATTTGCATGAAAATGGAATATGTCTTTATTTATAGGGTTTTTTTTGTTTTTTGTTTTTTGTGTGTGTTTGTTTTGGAGGAGGTAATTAGACTTATTTATTTACTTCTTTATTTTAATGGAGGTACTGGAAATTAAACCTAGGACCTTGTGCATGCTAAGCATGTGCTCTACCACTGAGCTATACCCTCCCCCCAGAATATGTCTTAAACGGACACAATCATTTAACATGCTTGTGTATACATAGATATATTTTTCCTGAAAAACATAGGAGAACATTTTGTAATGGCTAACTTTGAAAGGGAGGGCTTCAAAGTTGAAATAATTAGAGCCGGGGATATGAGATAGAAGGGAAACCTTTCTTTTAAACAGCATATTCTTTCATGTGATTTGAATATTTATAATTTGTGTATTATTTTAAAATAAACTACTAGTGCAAAGATTATTACAACAGTGGTGCTACAACCAAAACTGTAGAAGAGACTCATCTTCTCAAGTAGTAATGTATCTACTTGGAATTGAGAAATTAGAGCATTTCATTGCATGTATTGCTATCCATGATTATAAAATTTTAGAATAACACACTCATTTTTGCATGTTTCTTGCTTCTCTTTCTCTTCTTTAGGCACCTGGAAAGTTTTCTGATTCATTATAGTAAGCCTACAAATATATTGGAATTTAAATAATCCTTCATTTTTATTGGCATTTAAAAAAATACTAACCCGCATTTAAATTTAAATCAATTTAAGATGAAATTGCTGAGTTTGCTTGTTGATTGGTGTTTTGAGGTGATTTGTAAATGTAAAAATGTAAGCCTGTGTGATGCCTGTTAGAAGATTGTTCAAACACATAGTTAAAAAACTCACCTCTGTGATGACAAGCAAGTAAGGAGAAGGAAACATACAAGAAGAGGAATTTAAATCTTGTATCAGTAATAATTTTCTGACATCAAAGGTTGTTGAACCACATTTAATGAAATGGATTACTTTAGAAGCTTGTGGCATTGTAGTCCTGAAGAAATGTTTCTCAAACTCTTGTGATCCCAATAATTAGGTCATGATTAAATTTATTTGTGAAATGGTGCACAGTTATACTCACTCTTAAAATTCGGAATACAGATAAGCTTTGCTAAGGCCTGATGTAAAGAAATCTGTTTAACATTATTTAATCTGGTGTCTTAAGATACTTGGAGAACTAATGTTGAGGAAACATTACTCTAGTCACGTTTACAAATAAAATATACTACATTAAATATATTATGCAAATGAAATGTAATTTCCAAATTTAGGATTATTTGATTTCTGGTATCATCTTGAACTGTATTTCTGCATTAAAAATAAAAATACAGCAACAGAAGAACAAATCAAAAGAAGGCTACTGTTCATTTCTGTGAAACTGCATATAAGCTTTCTTCATAATTTAGAATTTATGTTATCCAATTATTAAGGTTAAGCTTACTTAAATTAAGACTAATTGTAAATTTGGAGAAGTAGTCAATAATAATTGCCTTATTGTTATTATTTTTTGCCTGGTGTATTGAATACATAGCGCCTCATAAATGGAAGCTAGAGACATCAGGGATTATCAAGGGTATAACCTCACTACACAGAATATAGGAAAATTGTATTGCCAAGCTGTTTTCATCAATCAGAAAAAATTTCGAAGTATAAATATCTGCAAGTAAAACATTTTTGTTATTCTAATTTAAGCACTGCTTAGAGAAATGGAAGAATATTAAATCTTACCTCTTCATTGGAGCACTTTAGCAGGGCTAAATTCTGTGAAGCAGCATTAATCCTCCTAGAAATCTTTGCAACAACAAAGGATGATTCTTTTCAAGTATAGATTCATACAAAACATACTCATAACTCACCTGATTCAAAGAGACATCCCTTGGCCACAATCTCCCTATAGCTGTCATTGCTGGTATTTTTCAGAAACATCGCTCATAAAATGATTCTTTTCAATGCTAGCAGTCCGGGTAATGGTGTCATACTTGTAGATTGTATTCTGGCATTTAGAAATCCAAATTGTTCTGATTTCTAGGCCCTCCTTTGTGCCTGACATTTAGTTCACAGCTAGTCAAGAGCTAATTTGAAAGGGATTAGACCTTAAAACACATGTAAATGTGTTTTAAAAGAAACAACTGAAAGAAGGAGATAGTAAAATTAAGACAGGGAGTAAAAGGTTTTGGAGGTTTTTTTATATTTAAAAATACAATGAACACCTGCCTGTAGGTAATCAACAATTTCAGAGTATTATAACTAACCTCACTTGTCAAAAATTGAAGCCAGGCTGATTCAAGTTAAAGTGCCTTCAATTTATGAGCTGGGATGAATAGTATATGAAAGGCATTATGAATCCCCTCAAATTGCCATAGTAATCCTGCAGCTACAGGAGCAAACAAAAAGGCTTTGTGTGTTTTTAAAATATAGTTCTATTCCATTTCCTCAAGAATGCCACACCAGTAGCCACAGTATTATGGCACTTGCACTAAGTGTGATGCCAGCATGTAGAACACCTAAAGCTGAAAGAATTAAAATTCATCCTTAGATCATTCAACCCACTAGGAAAGTACAGAATAGTTTGAGGCAATAGGTTGAGTGCATTTAGTTCCCCCTTTACTTTTCCATATAGCCTGTAACAGCTGACTCACTACCTGTGTCCGTCCGTCTGTCTGAAATGACAGTGTCTAAACTCAACATGTGAATGAGGAGGGAAGCAGTGACATCTTGAGACATATCCAGTTTGCTATTGCAGCACACACAGAGCCCTGGTCAGCCAGCTACTGCCCTCACCCCCAGATGCCTGGGCTTTTCCATCTTTAAGAGACATATCACCTCTTTTTTTTATATATATATATAATGTATATATATATTTTTTTTATTGAAGCATAGTCAGTTTACAATGTTGTGTCAATTTCTGGTGGGCAGCATAATGCTTCAGTCATACATGAACATACATATATTCGTTTTCATATTCTTTTCGCCATAAGTTACTACAAGATATTGAATATAGTTCCCTGTACCATATGTGTGGAATCTAAAAAACAGACAAACTTATTTACAAGATACATCACCTCTTAATTGACATTTCTTTGCTTCTTTGCTACCATTTACATTTCCTAAGGCCTCAAAGATTTCCTTTAACTCCTTCAACCTAGACTGACTTTGTAAAATAGACCTCTGTCCTAGAGGACTTTTAATAAGTTATCACTGTTTTAAAGAAAGTACAAGATATGAAACACATTCCACAAAGTACCCCAGAAAATTACTATTTTCCTTATTTCAGGGTTACATTGTTTACACTTAGAACTGTGCAGCTCTATGGCCTATGGATCTCATGCATTTATTGTCATAAGCAAACTTATTTAGTCTGGGAAGTGATTTTTTATTTCATTTGAAGATTAACTGAAACCATACAGAAAGTGTAACAAGTCAGTGATTGTACTTTGAAAATTATTTAATAATTCAGTGGCTTACAGAGATTGCCTTTGCTTTTTCTGAATCCATCATACTGGTCTAATAAGGTTTTGCTCTATGCTGTTATCCTTTCCATTAATGTGGAAAGTAGAAGTAATTTTATAATTGGTGAAACAAATGCCAGGTAGGTAATAATGACCATGGTTCCTATAGAGTTTTTCATAAGGTTATAAATTGGAAGCATGGTAAATAAAGCAATGCATCTCATGCCATAGAATTGTGCCTAAAGCATATCATAAGTTAACAATCAGTATGTGTGATTTAAATTATAATCAAGTGACATCTTGCCAAGTTATTGACCAAGGATTTGTGCTATTAAATTTTCTGAATGGTTACTTTGCACCCTTTTATAGCTCTCCATTAAAAAATATATTTAGTGACCACAGTGAAGTATGCTTTTACATGTTAGGTTGAACCATATTCAATGGAACTTTTTTAGAGTGATGTTCCATATATTGTCACACTCATCCTATTTGGTATAATAGATATCTAGAGCTTTTTGTCCTTGGAGAATATACAGACATGTAGAAATCCAAAGCAACAAATAGACACCAACTTCCCAACTGTAGATTTTTTTTCTTACTTTCTTACTCTATGTATACTCATGTATTTGATTTCAAGTGACTTTTCCACATCAGCTTTCTATTTTAGATTATTTCTCCTGAAAATATGATTTTCTCTTATTAATTTAAAAATAATTAACTAAATATGACCCATGCTTTTGGTACCTGTGTTGTTTAGAATCTTTTATTGCAGTGATAGGAGTCTACTTGATCCAACTTAAGCAAAAGTGGGGATTTATAATGAGGATGCGAAAACATCTCTATGAACAAGGGAGATGATACAACTAGGACTTAGGTCTTGGGAATTAAATAGAATCAAGGGCATGAACGCTGTCAGTTCTCTCTGTTTCCATTTCACAGTTCTTTATTTCTCTCTTTCTACAGACTATCATATTTTGATTCTAATGTTGTATGTTTATTTTTCCTAGATTTAGTTCTACTCCACTCAATAAACTAACAGCATGGCTTGCCTAGTTCTGGTTCCCAATTGGTCCAGAAAGGATTCTTTTTGGGTTAGCTTGGATCAGGTGCCAACTTAGGACCAGTCAACTAAGAGGTGAAGGGGAAGTTGACAGATTTCTATACAGTTTCAGGAAAACTGGAGATGTGGTAACAGGGACTGGGCAGGCAAAATAATGCTTGCTTACTACAGCACTTTTCATTTAATTTAACTAACCTCATATTTATTGGACATCCATCATGAGAATGCCATTGCAGACAGCTATGTGCTGGATAAAGATGAGTAAGATACAATTCTGCATTGAAGGTGTAAGAGTACTCAGCAGCTTCACAAATCACTGGACTACAACGCAGAGAATGGAGATTGGTGATGATCATAAGGAGAGAAGCAGGAGTTTAAGGAAATAAAGAGGTATGAACCTCTTGAGAATGTTTGGAAAAGAAGAGATCTAAATACATATGTGGTCAACAGAAAAGAAGGAGCAAGCCCAAGGGGCAGAACTAAACTTGGAAGCAAATGGAGATTGATTGAGCAAACTGTTAAAGTTGGAGGAAAAGGAGCCAAGAAATGGGAGAAGAGTGCTTAGGAACTTGAGCTTCATTCTCAAAGATGGAAACAAAAGATGGTTAAAGGCATTAGTACCAGTTGAGTTTTAAAAGTAGGTCTGTAGTGAACTGAAATTAATAAAATTTTGGACATTATTCAGTGATATCTACTCCCTAGGAGTTAAAATTGGATAGAACTATAGCTTTCTTCACTGCCTGGTCCTCTATTTCTTTTGTTCTTTTCCCCTGTCCTTGGTGTTCCTGCTGTCAGAAATAATTGGTATAGCTGACCCCCCAGATGACCTTCAGGAAAAGAGATTGTTCCCTTGTGGTTTGTCATTCCTTTCCAAAGATCATGGTCTCTCGATACATTTCTTAGCAGTTTTAGAGTTCTTTTGTTGTATGTTAGCATGTGAAATAGGAATTTTTATAAAAAAGAATACTAAGCACTATCTATAAAATAAACAACAAGTTTATACTGTATAGCACAGGGAACTATATCCAATATCTTGTAGCAACCTATAATGAAAAAGAATATATGTATGTATATGTATGACTGAAACATTATGCTGTACACCAGAAGTTGACACATTGTAAACAGACTGCAATAAAGAAAAAAGATATGTGTATCTTTAGGCATACCTTTAGGCATTAAATTTCTAATCGGTGTTCTATTTGTTGGCTTTCAGCCAATTTTCAGAACATGGTGACAGATTTCCTATTACAGATAAATTGAATTAATTTTTTAAAGTAATATATTTTTGTGAGGGTATATCAAATGGCATACTAGAGTTAAAGTGTATTACTTTGCCCAATCCCATTTTCTACTAAAGTTTATAATCCAAACAAAATTACAATGAAAGCATGTCTCCTAAACTTGTACTTTGTGGAATGATGATAGCCATTATTTTGCCCCTTCAGGTTCATAATTTATCCTCTTGGCACTTGTTCCCTTATTTAACTGGCAATATAAGTTTAGAGTTTACAGATACAAATCTTACTGTTCTTTTAAGTTTTTTTGTTCATTCTCTGTAAACATTGATTTTGAAAAATAAAGCGTATCTTTTGTAGATTGTACACATGTGTATGTAAATTGAACCTATCCAAGGTGCTAGAGTTGTTCTATGATACAAAATTTTATGAATGTATTCTGTTACGTTGAGTAACAAGTAATGATAGCTAAAAGTTTAAGTGGATGACTAAATTCAAAAAATAATCCATGTCAGTTATGGAGAATAATAGATAATAGCTTTTATTTTTCAAGGCCAGTCCCTCCTCAAATAATCCTCCCCCCAGTAACAACCAAAAAACCCTCAACAGACTGACTACCCATTCACAGATTCAAAACTACTTATGTAATGATTGTCATAGTATCTTCTTAAAGGTCAGTTTGTTTTTCAAATACAATTGACTAAATTTGAATATAAATACCCCCATTTTAATGAAGCTTTTAAAAAACGTTTAACTTCTGTTCTCAAAATGAAATTATTTATTTGCCAGCACTAAAAATACCTAAAATGATAGTTTGGAATATCTTTTAAAATCTACTTTCTTGTAGAAAGTGTCTCTTTTTAGTGAATTCATTAAACAAACATTTGAGTGCCTACCGTGGGTTAGCCACCATGCATGTTTGGGTGGTGAGGGCGCAGCAGCAAACACCTTTTAGTCCCAGGAAGCTTTCATTTCAGTGGAATGGTGGTAAGCAAACTGGGACATGCATCAGAATGACCCAGTTAGCCTGCTGAAAGATTGTTGGGCCCTGCCCTGGAGTTTCCAATTCAGCACTTCTGATATAGGGTCCAGAATTTGCATTTCTAACAAGTTCCCATATGTTGCTGATGCTCCCTGTCCTGGGACCACACTCTGAGAACAGTTGTGCCAGGGGGAAGGCAGTACTGTCTATCCATGCAGTCTCCAATTAACCTACTTTCTGCTGACCCACGCCCACTGCTGGATCCCCTTTTAGTTATTTCCAGTGGTAAACATGCTTTCTATAAATGCAGTCTGGTGTGTGGGTAGCCCACAAATTGTATAGCTGCTTATCAAATCTTCAGGAAATTTACAAGGTCAGATAGATACGATTTTCAAAGACAAAGCTACCTTGTTTATCCTCGTAAAAATGTATCATCAGCATTATGACTTGATTTCCAATTTAATCATCATTTTATTTTAACATAAAGCTTTTCTTTCTGATCTTTTGGCAATACTCCAGATTTCCTTAGTCTTTTAAAAGTGATAGCCAGCGGTTCATTTATTGCAATAATTAAGATGGATAGCAGCATGCCAGCTGGAATGACTACACTTCTGTTTGTTGTATAAATTATTTTCCTAGTGTGAAAGCTTCTTTTATGGCTTCTGCTTTGGTCATGTCTTTTGTATTCTAAACCATTAAGCATGGTATGTTTAGGAGAGATATTTATAAAGAAGGTAGTAGTATTTAACAATTTTTAATCACTATGAATTCATGTCTGCATTTTTCTTAGCACTGAAGATTGCCTTTCACTTTGTTCCTTCTGCCAAGAGCAGCAAAAGAAAAAGGCCTCTAGCCTTTATAAACCTTTTTTTTTAAACTACCTTTGCACTTCCTTTATTTTGTTCTGATTCTTAAGCCATTCCCTGTGAATCTTAAGTGATTTTGTGCACTTAGCTCAAAATACATAGAATCACAGCCCCAAATGTGAATTTCTTATAAGGTATATTTGAAATTCCCCTAAAACACAGATAACAATAGACTTTTATCATTTGTTTAAATGCTACTTGAGTTTGGTGGTGTTTCCGTCTCAAAAATAAATGTACCTCAGATTCAACAGAAAGTATTCAGATAGAGTTTAAGCACTAGTCTCCTGATTTCTGTATCCAGTGTAGTGCCAAACACATTTTACTAAATATGTGCTGACTTGACTTTTTCTGTGCTATGCATTTTAGCTTCAAGGAAAGTTGCATGTCTCTTATTTTTCTGAGGCTTAGGATAGTCGTTGCTACATTTACAAGACTCATCTTCCCTTTTAAACTTTATAAATATGAAAAGATAAATAAAAATGTAACACTATGTCAGAATATTACTTTAGTCATTATCCACATGCCAGCTAACTAGTTAGAACAATTCAAAATAGCTAACAAGAAATATTTAGTCTCAATAACATATAATTGCACGTATGTACACCTGTTAGACCTAAGTAGATTTATCGTCTGCAACTCTTTAAATTTCCTTGTCAGATTTCAATATAAAGAAAAACAGTGAATGAAATAAGCAAACGTCTATACCTAGTTATCATTATTAATGTTAATTTGTCTATCTCGTAATGATTTAAAGCTCTATCATGATAGTTTTGTGCTTTCGATCCAACCTTGCAGATTAGAATTTTTTGACCACCCAAACTGTGAAAACCTGTGCTCCCTGGAAAATCCAGAAGAGCGGGTCAGTTCACAGAAAGACAACAAGGGTCAGTCTGTTTGGAAAACTTTGGCTCTCTTTCAGTAGAGTTGCCAATGGCCTGAAAATACAGAGTATTCTTACCCACGGGCTAAAATTAACCTGTTCAGTAGACAGCCTGCATCTCTTTGTATAAAAACTTTCTTAAAAAGTAGCAAACATTGTTCTAAATTCCCTTACCCCATCCCTCACTACTGTCACCTACTTTCTGTCACTGACTTGTTAATATCTTTATTCTTATATACAAATTTCATATGTTGTCACTACTCCTGTTTTCAAATAATTGAAGTTAAAAGCATAATAGCTGTCTCTCTGGAATTTATGTCTTGTGTTTGATGGAGCACTGCTGAGACATATAAACCTTACTGACTTCCATGTACAACTACTTGGGAAGCTCCTTTAGGGACAATGATGCAGGAGCAACACAGCGGAAGAGCTAGACAGAATCTCAGGAGAAGATCATATTCCGATAACTTCATTATAAGAATTATGTTTTCCTTCCCAATAAATTCATAGTTTCCATCAGTATAGTTGTTTGTTTATTCATTCATCCAGTAAATTTTTATCAAGTGTTAATTATGTTATTAGTAAGGAACTACACCTGGAAATATGGTAGTAGCCAAGACATGTATAGTCCCTGCTTTTGTAGCATTTATAGTGTGTCTAAAAAAAAAAACATTCCAACTCTTTCAGAGGGTACTCTACATACTACGTAGACGAAATTACATAAAGTTGTCACTCCCATGCCCTTTCAGTGACCACTGCCTTTAATTATTATTAGGTAATGAGATTTGATGCTCTGAAGCAAAGTAAATGCCTGTGGATCAGTGGTTTTCAATTCTGACTGCACCATCTTGGGAATTTTTGCTAGCAACTGAGTCTCACTGCAGGCAATTGAGTAAGAATCCTGGGGCCTGGGGCCCAGGCATCAACATTTAAAAAAACACTTTGGAGTCAACTGCTGCTTGAGAGAGAAAAACAAAGAAGAGAAACAGCACTGACTGTGTAATTCTGGAATGATGAATAAGGACAAACACCAAGCAAAGAGAAGGATAAAATAATACACCTGAAACTTTACCAAGCCTCCCCCCCATACGTTTCAAGTATATAGCTTATACAGAAAACAAGTGAAGCAACTTACTTTTAGATAATCTAGGAATTTCTTTTATACTCAATGGAAGTTTCTGTCAAGAAATGTGCCAATTCTAGACACCTTGTCACAGTGTTAGGGATTTCCTGTCCTAAAAATAAATGGATTGTTGTGCCATACCTCACGCACAGGAGCTATATGATGACAATGCATTCAGGCCAGGTTGATCTACATTTAAGATAATAATACCTACATCAGTATGAACTTGCCACTTGTAGCTTTTAACTACTGTCTTTATTTTATCCTCACAGTCCCCTTTGATGTTATAACAGGGCCATCGTAACAGCTGTCCATTGGCAGTTTCAGTCTCCAAGATCACCAATCTGGGTCACCCAGAATTAGCACAATGGGAAAGGCAGGTTGGACAGGCTGCGTTAGAAATCACAAAAGCAAGTTGTCTTAAGTTGGAGGGAAGGAGGTGGTGTGTGCTGTGATGGCAACCATAAAATCCATCAGGGAATTAGAGTGGGTTCAAAGCAAACAAGAGAGGAGGAGTTAACGTCCGTCCTCCTCTGTGTGTGCATGTGTCTGTCTATGTGATGTGTACGTGTTTGTGTACTCCAGTACTGTTTGTCGCTCCCTGGGAATAGGCCTTACTTACTTGGTTGATGAGCCACTGTTGGTTTATTTGCAGATCTGAGTGCTAACTCATTTATTCTGTTTACCTTTCTAAGTGAGGCAGTGCTTCAATTGACTTAACAGCATGCTAGCAACTCAGAGATTGTGCAGTCTAATCACATTTTGACCCATCCTTAAATGGCTGCATCTTCATCTGTGAAAAAAATGTTTGATGAAGCCAAACTCCCCCATGGGGATTTGTTTGAGGAATAAATACTAAAAATGCTTGTGGGGCATTTTGAAAATATAAATTGTTTTGAAAAAAGTTAATTATTTTCAAAATGTTCCTGGACATCAGCTTATGAGATGTAATCTTTCCCATTATAGATCTTTGTAAGAAATTAAATTTTTGATTTATCTTGGTAATTGTCTACATACTTGTGTACAAAGCTTGTTAGAGCCCATTAATGGAGTTGATAAACATTATATAATATTGAAAGATAGTTCTGTTTGGCAAACTTTCAATTATTCATATTAATGGAAAACGTTAATGCAGATCTTACAAAATGACAGACTGTTGGAAAGCCTTTCAGGAAGGATGAAGCGCGAGAAAACCTAAAGGCTCTGTGATCTATATAAATTTGCTGCCGTGTATTTGTCAACTGTGGATAATAATTGTGTTAGAGGCCACATGATCAGGGAGAGCCCAGCTCAGCTGTACAGTTAAGCTGGGAGTTGGGAGGAGGTGATTTCTAGCCCCCTAAAGTTCGCTCTGGACACCCCACTTGGTAGAAGAAAGTGCACCGGTCAGGGTATAATAGCAGTAGATGCAGTATCAAAGGATAATAGTAGTAGCAACAGTGGCAGCAGTAGAAGACTAGTAGTAATAACAGTAGCAGTAGAAGTGGTAGTAGTAGTAACATCGCAGCAACAGTAACAGGAGTGGTAAAAATGGTATCGATGGCATCAGGAGACATAGCTAACTTTTATTGTCTATTTACTACGTGCCAGGCACTGTCCTAAGATCTTTGCATGTTTTAATTCATTTAATTCTCACAGTAGCCATTATAACATGGGCTATTCATATTTTACAGGCTATTATCTATGAGAACATTATTCTTCCAAATCAGCAGAGGGACTAAGAGCAAATTGGTATGCAGTGTTCAGAGTTTAGAGATGCTGGTTGGGCATCTGAAGAGCTGAACAGGGTCTTCTTGGCAATGCTGTCTTTAAGGCAACAGAAGTCCGCAGGTGACTCTGAGTAACTAGTGACATAGACAGCTTCTGACGCGAAAGAGCAGAATATATAGAAAGCGCTACAGTGCTCTGTGTTTGGGGTCTCATGAGGTAGGAGAGAAATGTAACCTTAAACGAAGGAGTAGATATGTTTATCTGAAGGATGAAAAGTATGAGAAATGATTTAATCACATATAAAATACGGTCAGCAGGATCAAAGGGGAAAAAACCTTATAGTGGTAAGGGCATTTTATAAACTGAAACAAATCACTGAAGGAGGACATGAAATCTTTTTCCCATGGAGATATTTAATGTGAGTAAAACCTGGAGAAGGAAGAGATAAACCCCTGGAGTCCTTTTCAGACCTCTGATTTTATAAAGTAATTCTTAAATGTTCAATATCTTAGACTAGTACTCATAAGGGGAGTAAGGGGAGAAAGAGATCTGTGTGCCCAAATAATTAGGACATCAGTTTTCTTCAGCATTTCCACCTTAACAACCTTGAAGAATGTGCTAAAAAAAAAAAAAAAAAAAAAAAAAACCAAAAGAAGAAAGAACTTGAAGGTCAAAAAGCAGCCTAGGATACTCTATCCAGCAAGGCTATCCTTTAGAATAGAAGGAGCGATAAAGAACTTCACAGGCAAGCAAAAACTGAAAGTTTAGCAACACAAAACCCATGCTTAAAGAAATATTCATAGGTTTATTCTAAATAGAAAAGCAGGATGCTACAAAAATGAGAAACTCATAACTGGAAAGGAGATAATTGCCATGAATTACAAAAAGAATAAACATAAAATTGTAAAAGAAGACATCTAAATCATTAAAGAGTGGGAGAGGGAAGCAAGGAAAGCCACTGTGGGAAACAGCATGGAGATTCCTCAAAAGACTAGGAATAGACTTACCATAGGACCCAGGAATCCCGCTCCTGGGCATATATCCAGAAGGAACCCTACTTCAAAATGACACCTGCTCCCCAATGTTCATAGCAGCACTATTTACAATAGTCAAGACATAGAAGCAACCTAGATGTCCATCAACAGATGACTGAATAAAGAAGATGTGGTGTATTTATATGATGGAATACTATTCAGCCACAAAAACCAACAACATAACGCCATTTGCAGCAACATATGTTCCTGGAGAATGTCATTCTATGTGAAGTAAGCCAGAAAGAGAAAGAAAAATACCATATGAGATTGCTTATAAGAGGAATCTAAAAAACAAACAAACAAACAAACAAACAAACAAAACATAAATACAAGACAGAAACAGACTCATAGACATAGAATACAAACTTGTGGTTGCCAAGGGGGGTGAGGGGTGGGAAGGGACAGACTGGGATTTTAAAATACAAAATAGATAAACAAGATTATACTGTATAGCACAGGGGAAAATATACAAGATCTTGTGGCAGTTCATAGCAAAAAAAAATGTGACAATGAATATATACATGTTCATGTATGACTGAAAAATTGTGCTCTACACTAGAATTTGACACAACATTGTAAAATAACTATTACTCAATAAAAAATGTAAAAAGAAAAAGAAAAAGAAACTCAAAATGGATCAAAGACTTAAACAAACAAAAAGCATTAGAAACAAACATGCTTTTCTGATTGTTAACTGATATGGTAGGTGATGTTCAAATTATATACTTATAATTAATTTGAAATGTGGTACTCAAAAATTAGATATATCCTTCTCACAGTAACACTGTTAGAAGTAAAACAAAGTAGAGTGATTTTGTACTTAAAACTAGTAAAATTAGTGATCCATATGCATGTCTTTTCATGCAAATTATTAATTTTGTATGGTACATTTGTGTTTGGGAAATACCTGAATTTTAATTCAGAATCATATTTTTTAAAGTGCCATACTATTTCTTTTACACATGAGATGATTTACAATATTAAGTGCTATGTTCTTCAGAAGGAAAATGACTTAGATATAGTGCCACAAGTCAACAAGAGCAGAAAACAAATGATGGTTTTGTCTAGTTTAAGAAAAATTTTTCCTAAACTCCTAATTTTGGAAAATACTAGAAGAACATGTGAATAAAATACAAAATATACTTTAATGTTCATCCACTATGTTTACTATTTTATATTAGATACTTATTAAAACCAAAAGGTGTTTTAATGGGAATATTAATTAGAGTTTCTCCAAGGAAACATTTGAAAGTAAATGATCATAAATCTTATGCATATATACTCCTGTCATATGATAAACAATAATGATAGACTTATCTAAATTTAACATTTCAGATACTTAAGTTTTTCCTGGATTATATGAATTTGTGCATATAGTTAGGAAGTGTATCTTGCCATTTCAGCAGGTGTGGTTCTAAATCAGTGTTCTATGACTAGCTAGCATTGTGATCTTCGATAGGTAATATCTCTGAGTTTTTGTTTCTTCATCTGTAAGATATGTATAATGATAATATTTACCTTAGTGCTTTTGTGAGGATTAAATTACTTAGTGAATTGAATGCTCGGCATAGTAACTGGTTTTTAATATGTCCATGAAGATTATATTTTACAATTATTATATGATTTAAAATATGTTTGATAATAACACTATATATTTTAGGTTAAGTATTACAGTTTGGACAGATGTAGAAAAGGTAGATTTGTTTAGTAGTTCTTTCTGGTATTGAACTTCTGTATAAATTTGCTGAATAAATCAGGATAAAAAATAGCTTCTCCATCTCTTCTGTACAAATTTGCACATCATTTCAGTCTTACAGACCTGGGAATTTGTGCTGAGCCTAGAACATGTCTAAACTCTAGAGTCCAGGATACCCGACTTCTAGTTCCTGTTCTGGTCCCTAATAGCTGGGCACGGGATGTCACCTACTCTATCTCTGACCATCTCCTCTTTGAAATGAGGGGATTGGTATCTAATAAGTTGTTTGGAATTATAGATTTAACAGTGTCAAGAATTTCAGTTTTTGATATAAAGCAGGCCTAATCCTGTATGAGTAACGAACGTGTCCACAGCTCCTTTTTATTGCAACATGTGCTTGCTCATTGTAGGCTTCTTTTTAGTTACAATCTCTTTTTATTGAAGAAATGCAAATGAAAAGTAATTACAAAATAAAATGTGTAATATTCTGTGCACTCACTGAATGGAAGAAAATGATATAAAACATAATTATCTTAGCTTGGGCCTAAAATGGACATGGCCTATGATATTATTTATCAATGTTACTTAGTTCAGTTTAGCAAATGCCATGCCTACTATACGCAAAATGGCATGCCCAATACTGATGGAGGGGAATAAATGTAAACACATTAGATAAATTTCTGCTATTTAGTAACTTAAAATCCAGTGATGGACAGAAACACAGAGTTTAAGATAAGCAGTGAAAGTGTTTGAAGAGATGCACAATCAAAGTCCTATGAGTTTGGAAGAAAAATATCGATTTGTTCAAACGGGTGAATTGGATAGCTTCTTTATCTGGCTGACCTATGAAGAATCGGAAGGCTGCTATGAGTAAGGGTACTTTAGAAACCGACTTGGACAAAGAAACGCAAATTTGAGAAAGCTCAGAGCACGTTGAGGGGACTGGAATATAGGACGTGTGTGTTTGTGTGTTTGTGGTTGTGTTTATTTGTAAGACATGAACTAAGTCAAAGTGTAGTGGGAGATGAAGTTCACAAACTTACGTTGTAATTAAATTGAAGAAGGATTTGAATTCTGGACTGAGGGGTGTGGAGCTTATTTCGTAAACATATCAAAAGTTTTTTTGACTAGGGGAATGAAAAGACCCAATTTGTATTTGGGAAAGGTCAGTCTGTCACTAGTATTTCGGATATGTTTGCAGAGAGAATTTGGGGGGAGGGAAGGAGTGCATTAAGGAAGCTATGGTGAAGGTAAGACCAGGAGACAGACTGGAGCTGATCCATAGCGGTGAGAGCAGAGATGGTAGCGCTGACTCAGGAGATGTATTAGATAAAGCACCAGCAAGATCCCTGCCAGCTGAGGGAGTTTTGGCTTCCCTGTGGAGGGCTGTTTTGCATGCACTGTCAGGCTAGTAGCCTGAAAATGTTGCAAAGTCCTCTTTAGAGAGCATGTCGTTACAGTTGATGGATGCCCATTTTTTCCATGCTTATTTATTGAGAGACTCCGGGCAAGGTGCCTAGATTTGCTCTTTCTCAGTAAACATGAATTACTTGCCTTCATCACTTTGGTCTCAGAGAGTTTTTAAGGATTAATTAGTTGAGATAAAGTTCTGTAGAAAGAAGAACTATGGAACACACAGTTTTCCTGAAACAAATCTTAAAGGTGTCTCTAGGTCTATGCTCCAGAATTAAATTTTTAAAAGGCGGAAACTGTGTAAAGTGAAAGATAAGGAGAGACCTCCAAATAAATGATCACCCAAGGACCGGCTTTTGCATCAAAAATGAAGATTTCTGTTCCCTGACAACAGTTTACAGATATACCCTTAAGAAAACAACCTTCTGGTCAGCACAACAGCCATATTAGTGCCAACAGAAACATCTATTGGTGCTCTTCTGGAAACCACATAAACGAGTATGTCGAATCAAAGTGACCATTTATAAATTTGTTTTACTTGAATGTGTAACCTTTTAGTTATCACTGAAAGATTTATATGTTGTATTTTTTTCTACCAAGCTTTTTGTCTGTGTGCTCTTTCTTTTTAAATCATCCCACAATTTTATGTCAAAATTATGTCTTCGTTATACTTTTACCAATGGCTTTTCCTTGATGCGGCCATGAATGAACAGCAGCAGACTTTACAGAGAACATTCTTTCTGTAGGTTTTACTGTTATTCTGTAGGTTGTATAGTTAAAATATAGTGAGAATAACTCAGATAATTGTGGGCCTAAAGTAAATATGTGTTTTATTTTGTTTTTAGTATATTTTCCTGTTGATATTCTCTATGCGTCTCTATAAGACAACCATGCACTGCTGTACACTATTTTTCTGCCAACAGACAAGGTAGATATGCAGGAGGAGGTATGCAGATATGCAGAGGCTCTTTGGGGAAGTCTGCCAATGGTCTTGATTGTTTCCACATCTGGCCCTTTCCATTAGTTTCTGCCTGGCTCCTGATTCTTTGCTCCATCTGTCATTCTCAACTTAACCTTGATCTCTCTCTTTCAAGGATGTACCATAGACTTTTTTCACCAATTATTTCCACTGGAGAGTAAATTCATTAGGACATCTCCTCAGGACCTTGGACCACAAAGAGGAGACTTTGAAAATGCCTTGAGCTGTCTTTTCCCAAATAGCATTTAATACCTCTTTAACGCTTCTTTTCTTACACTCTGTCAGGTTGGCATTGGGGCATACCAGCTGTATAAGTTGCTAAACTTTTCCATTCTTAATTTTTTCATGTATAAAATTGAAATAATAGGAATAACAACGTCAGAGGGGTAGTTGTGGGAAAATGAGATCATACATAGAAAGCACTTTTCTGCCATACAGTTGAAAGTTCAACAATTGTTTATCATCATTATACATCATTATTATTACTGGTAATAGTAACAATGTTATTATGAAATTGCCTCAGATTGCCCCTCCTTCTGTGGTCCCAATCTTGATAAATCATTCAACCAATTTTTAGACCAGTATTCTGAATTAGCCTTGACATCTCTCCATCCATCCTATCCCAGAGTTAATCAACAAGTTCTGTTGATTTTACTTCTAGATAATTGTTGCATCTCAGTAAATTTTCTCCATTTCTACACACAGCCATGCTCTTCATTTCTTCCTGGAGCTACTTCAGTAGCTTTCTAACTCAATTCCCCACACTTCCTTTGTAAGCCTTACAATCTATTCTCATACAATAGCTGGAGAGATTTTTAGAAAATCCAAATCTGATTGTGTTATCCCTGGCTTCAGATATTTCAGTAGCATCTTTTAACCTCTTATAAGATATGAGCTATGGGAAAACCACAACACCATCGGCTAGTTACCTCCCTAGTGACATTCATCTCTCTGTACCCAAGCTTCAGCTTTACTGAACTTCTTTATTCCCCAAAATTCCCCTGCCCCACTCCCCTCCCAGGCCTTTACACACACCATTTCCTCCGCATCTACAGCTCTTGTGTCTACTGGCTAACTCTTACCCTTCAGTTCTCGTGACTTTTCCCCAAAGCTTTCCTGATATCACCCTCCCCCCCACTCCACCCCCTGCTGACCTATATATTTACTAATATTTATATTTACTAATATAAATCCTCTAGAATTTTTACACTACATTCACTGTGTTGTCTTTACTCATTCCATGTATGGTGTTCTCTAACTGATAGTTATGTTCCTTGAGGACAGTGACAGTTCCATTTTTTTCACCATCTTGGCCCAAATACATAAAATAGATGAGTAATAGATATTTAGTAAATAATTGTCAAGTGAAATGAATAGGCTTTTGTTAACCATTCAGACCTGGGCTCAAATCCCAGCAGGACCACTTGCTGACACTATTACTTTGAACAAATTATTTAGTCTGAAGTTTTGTGAAGATTTTTGTCTGTTTTTTTTAAAGTCAGGAAACTGGGAGATAATTATACTCTCCCCATGATGATTAGGAAAGTTGAATAAGGTAACATATGTAAAGCACTTAACATAGTGTATTTTCTATAAATGTTACTTCTTCTTTTTTCCGCTTATATTTAGAGGCTTTTGTTTTGTTTTTTTGAAGTAGTAGCAGTGATTTTGATTAGTGTGAAGCATTCATGCCCTTTTATTGTATATTCTCCTAGGATATACAGAACCAAATTTGTTCCTTCTTTTTGTCAATATTCTTTAAATGATTGATGATGAGCCATTTTGTGCCACTGGAAAGGGAGGAATTATTACCCCTCCCCCACCTTTTTTTTCCAGGAATGAATATTATTTTCTTTACTATAACTTGAGGACATGATGTTGTGGTTAAAATTATCACACACGCACACACACACACAAAAGAATTGTCCTTCTGCTGATTAACTTGAGGGGTCTGATTGCATGGTGCATGGGTGCTGACTCACCCTGAATAAAGACATGTGTCTCATTTTCATTTCCTCCTGTGATGTATGGCTGTGCTCATTCTTTCTTACAGGAGTCTTTAAATTCATTGAGTATAAACTTTAATGCAAATCTTGTGTGTTTTGAAAGTGTTTCTTACTTGGTTTTTAAAGGTAAAACAGAATCAAGGTGTTGAAGAGGTGGGTCTTTTGGTTTTAAGAGTATTAAACAGCAATCTTCACTAGCCATCCATTTAAAAATTAGATTTCCATTTCTCACATGACGCATTGTGTACGTTGGCTAGCTTTAGAATAAGAATTTTAAAATGCTCAGAAAGCTTTGAAGTTAATTCTCCATTAAGAAAGAGCTGAGAAGTTGAGCATGGCGCCATTTTCCTTGATTCTGCAGTCAAGCAGATGGGCTTCTTTCAATCTGTCTGCACTACAATGAGATTAAAAAAAAATTAATGATGGTTCAAATTCACTTCATAGAGCAAACTTTTCTAAAACTATGGATCATGATGGTTGAGAACTGGATTTTTTTTCTTCAGATGTATGAGGGTTTTTGTTTAGTTGGTTGGTTTGGTCTGATTTTGCTACTGAGTTAATTTGATGTATTAAAATTCATCTGCCTCAGAATTTGGAGGGTTTTAGCATTAGAAAGCTCTGACCAAAATACAAATGAAGGGTGCAGTTTTATTTAAAAAAAAAAACAACTCATTTAGGACAATAGCTAGTGTTTGACATTTTAGGTATTCAATTGTATCTTTAGTTTCTTGAGTCTCCTAAATACTCATTCCAGAAAAAAAAAAAAATGCAACTTGTTACAAATGAAATTTTTCCAGAGTTCTATTTTTTATACCAAATCCTAAAACATTTCCTTTACTTTCTTATCATCTACCTGTTCTTTCATTTCTACCTTTTTTTTGCCTTCTTACAAGTAAAGCTTGCTTATCAATTTCCATTTCTTTGTTTCTTTGAATAGTTGATACATTTTGCTTTATTTAAAGATCATTTCCCTTTCCCCCCAGATTCTGGTACATCTACAGGACCTCTGATTTTTATAGTTCTCTGAAAGAGGGTGCTGTGAGATAAAAACTATCATATAGTTTTTATATACACAAAAATAGTACCCTCCTTTCTCTGAAAAATGTAAAAAAGTATGATATTATATTTTGAATTATCATTTATTTCCTTAAAAGATACAATGAGTCCAAAGAAACTAAATTTAGCAAAGAAATCTGAAAAGTATTTAGGTTCAATAGGCAACTTGATTTCTGAATCACATTCAGATTGGTGCCACTTCTTTTCATTGCTGCATTTGAAAACGTAGGATCAAACAGTTACGTTTGGACTATAAAAGACATAACCAGTAAAAATGAAAACAAAAACCAGAGATCAGGGAACTAGAGCACTAATGGGAAATGAGGTAATAAGTCAGGAGAGAAGTATATTACAGTTGCTTTGAGAGATGACGAGAGTGATACCCCAGGCTACGTCACAGTGAATGCAATAACTGTGATGTTTTAAAGGTCATTTTGACAGGGAGAGTCCAGAGATAAAGGAGGACATGAATATAAAGTGCCAAATTTCGTTAGGTCTTAAAATAGATAGTAATAAAATTTCCTATAGGGAATTTTAAAAATGTAGCACACTAGAAATCATGAGTGGTCCCAAAGGAGTCTTATTTTTCCAGTTGAAGTAGCTGCTACTAATCTGAGACTTAACAGTATGTCGTGGTCAAAATAAACAGGTGGTTATAAGAAATTTAATTTCCCTAGAGGATGAGTAAATAATATTGACATACGAGTAAGGACAGTTTCATGTAGTTCACATTGTGAAGAAGGTCACACAGTGAAGGTAGACTTCAGTTGTATCTCCCAAAATGAGTATCTGTTGCTTGCCTACTGTGTGCCTGGCACAGTTATAGATTCACCATTTTAATCATCTTGATACATAATTGGAAGATTGCTTGACCGGACTTTTACGTATAAGCACAAATATAAAAACTTTTTTGGGATTTTTGAAGGACATAAATAATACTTCATATTTTAAAGTAAGAAAGATTAGCAAATATTAAATACTTAAAAAAAAATTCCCAAAAAGGTAAGTGCTCCAATTTTACCATAGTCAGTTGAATTATCTAACTAACATCTTAGGGCCACTGCTCAATGTTCTCTTTTCTCTCTTCCTTTCTTCTATCGTTTTTTCTTCCATCTTACCTTCATTTCTTCCTTTTTCTCCTAATTATGTTTTTCTTTTCACAAACATGAATTTAAGTTGTTTATAAAATTAAAACATACATTGAGGACATTTTAAATATAAGATAAAAGAGAGATCAGAAATAATTTGAAAGGAAAATGGACATTATTGTACCAAGTGTATGAGTCAACTTGAGCTGCCATAACAGAACACCCAGACAGGTGGCATAAGCAACAGAAATTTATTTTCCCTCGGGTATTGGAAGTATTGGAAACTGAACTGCTCAAGATTAAGGTGACAGCCTGTTTGGTTCCTGGTGAGAGCTCTCCTCCTGGCTTGCAGATGGCTGCCTTTCTTCTGTGTCTTCACATTTCTGGGGCAGAGAGAGAGAGAGAATTATATGGTTATGATATTACTTCTTATAAGAACAGTAATCCTATCAGGGTGCCACCCTTATGAATTCATGTAACCTTATTTACCTCTTTATAGGCCGCATCTCCAAATCCAGTCACATTGGGAATTGGGCCTTCAACATTTCAGTTTGGGGGCTGGGGAGCAGAATTCAGTCCATAGCACCAAGGATATGCTGAAGGAGTAATTGTCTTTGTTCACTAAGCATATCATTGGGCAACATAGTGTACTTGAAATAACCTTGATGTTGGTGTCACAGAGAGTATTGAAATGTGCCATATGCCTAATAGGCAACTTTGGGCACGCTGCTTAACCTTCCTGCAATTCAATTTTCTCATTGCTAAAGTAGGGTTCATAAAACCGACTTTTTTGCATTATTATAGTAATCAAATGAAATTAAGTACATGTTGCATTTTATGCAGTGCCCTACACATTGAAGGCATCTGTGAAGTCCATACCAGTTTCTCTTTTAATTTCTTGAATCCAGTGGAAAGAGAGGAGGAGGCAGTTATGTAGATTCCATTTTTAAAAATAGATGGAAGAAGATTCATGTAAAAAGAACATACTTATTTTCAATTTTAAGGAAAGAGTGAAAACTAGCTCCTACTTTTATTAAGAAGACTTTGAGGAACTTAATGAGCAAAAGGCGTTACTTATAGTTAAGTGATCTTTTTTATATTGGTTCTCAATACAAGTTCAGGACAGTTCATTGATGTGTAACTCAATTTAAGTCATGCTTATGTTCACCTAAACTTATGCGATGCACACATGATGTTTTGGTGATCTGACCTAATTTAAGTACAGAGGTTCTTGATGTGGATTCCATAGATAAGCTGTAGTGTCTATTAATTCTTTGAGAAATGTTGTGATATCTGCTCACTTGCATTCTTCTGAAGAGAATTTTCATTGCTTTTCTCTACAAGGCCTTTACCTCTGAAAGGACAAAAGCTATTATAAATAGAGACAGAGAGCTTAAAGAGCCCAGAGGAAGGGACAGTTCACACATCTCTCAAATGCCAGACATCTGAACTGTACTTTGGGAAAAACTGGATAGGAATTGATTCCCGGTTTGCCTGCTAAGAGTTCCTGAAGTTCCCTCATTCCACAAATTGCACACAGCCTAGGAGACAGATACAATATTCAGGACTCAAGTGTGGAAAGTGAGAAGTCTGCCTTTTCTTTTTGTTTCAGAAGGAGCAGCTTTCTCTTTCCCAGCTTGTCATGTGGAGAATACTTGCAGCAGCCTAGACAAAACTTGTGCTTTTCTTTTGAAATTAACTGCTCCCCAAGTGTTCAGTGCCTAGTAATGTCCTTTATTATATTCTCAAATTTCCATATTGCAAAATATTGAGAAGACCATTTTAAGTTAGTGAGATTCAAGGACAGATTCTACACACTGGCATCCATTATTAAAGAATCCAAATTTGGCTCTAAGAATGTTTGCTTTGAAGAAATACTATATCTAAACAGCCAAAATCAGCTAACTATAAACTGACTCTTGGAGAGCTGAATGAATTGATTTGGCAGATGACAGTTTTGGGAATTATATATTTGAATTTTGGAAATGATGTGCCCACCAAATAATAATTTTTGTTGTGATATTCTTTTCCTTAGGTTATAGAGTATTTATTTCCTAATGCCACTCCTGGGCTGTTCAGTTTGGCAATCACTTAGAGAGCTTCGCATGTTCCATCAGGTACCAGGCAGCCAAAATGTCACACATATTCACAATTAGCTATAAGGCCCTGGACATGAGAACTGTAATGGAGATATCACAGTGGGAACATAAATGAGGGAGCAATGGATTTTGGTGGAGGTGTGGAAGGTGTCTGTGCAAAAGAGATGAAGGTAAAAAGACAGAGATTTATCTTCTGTGGGACTATGGGGTAAACGATTCAGGGGTTTTATGCACAATTTGGTTGTATTTTAAAAGCTAGGAAATGAATGACAAATTAGTAGTAACTTTAATCTGGAGCACTTCTTTTAGGATTGGCGACCTGTGAGCAACTGATTTAGTAAACATTTGTTTATATTCCTCAGATTCTATTTAAAACATATTTTTAGGTGTCAGGCATTATACTATCTACCTTAATAGTAACAGTAAACTTTTGCAGTTAAGAGTTGTTAGCTTTATTTCCAAGATGAAGAAATAGCTACAGAGAGAATTAGCAAATGGTTCTGGTTACACAGTTACTAATCACCACTAACTTTCTAGCTGATTGAATTAAATGTAAGAGGAGAACCTATAAAAGGAGGAAACAAATTATGGAACTGCTAGAAAAAAAAAGAATAATATCTGAGCTACGTTTCTTTTGAGGTCCATAAAAATTAAGTAATCTTTATGTTGAGTATAACATTGAAAATATCAGATCTCAATGACCACATATTCTATTTGTAATAAACTTTTATCATAAAAGGCCAATAAAATTGGTAACTTCAAGAATTCCTTCTCACTATTTTTAAAATAGAAAAACAAAAAGATCACTTTTAATGATATCTATTATTTTCCTCAGCCTTCTCCATCCTAATGAAAGATCTAGAAGGAGACGGTTTCTGATAGAAAAGTACCACCCCGAAAAAGTGGATTAAGACTTGTCATCCTTAGAAATCCTGGGTTCACAAGTGTGCCCAATCCACGGCATCTATTAGAGCTCCAAAGTGCTCTAGTTGAAAAATTTCCTGAGAGATTTTTGTTTATTCTTGAGTCACAAACTTCATAAGGTTAAAAACATTTTACTCCACTTCTAGGACCTCAGTTTTAAACAGTTTTGGCCTCTCTAGGGTGACAATACTTTAAAACAACTAATAATTCCATGATTTTTCCAGTGGTACCAGTAATGCACTTAGGCAGAAAATTTGTTGACTCTCCTCTGTTTACCTAAATTAGTGCACTTTGTGGACACAGAATTATGAATTAATGCTGCTAAATTTTTGCTTTGCCTCTGGGATATCTTACAGCCTTGGGCAAAATATGTGCTCTTCCAGACCACAAGTGATAAGAGGAGAAAAGAGTGCCTTTCTTCCCTTTATGGGGGCTGTAGCAATCATTTAATGTGTGCAGCATGCTGGATGTGTTCATCATGGTACAGTATTGGATTTCTTTGGTGTATTACGGAACAGAAATATTGAACAATAAGAGAGAATAGCTTTTCAAACTACCGGTGTTTTAGTCACTGATAATTATTAAATTATGCCAGATGAACTTGTTTTTTTTTTCTGTAGCCACATCCTAAGGAGTCAGTGGGATACAGAGTGTTCGAGTGGGGAAGGCACTAATAGACAGAGCAAATGTAGGCATGACTCTAGGGAATGACACATAGTTCAACAACTGAACATACTTTCCAGAAATTATTAGACTCATAACTAACAGTTGTACTAGTTTTGTTTGAAAATATGGTAGCCATCCCATTTTACAACACAGGATATAGGTAAGTCATACAGTTTTACTGTAGTCTTCTAATGTAAGTTTCTCCTGTTAGCAATGAAAGCAACAACTGGCCACTAGTGCATTTTTGAAAAAGCTAGATGAAATGGAAATTTTGTACAAGATCTTCATTTCTATATTATAGGCAGTGAATCAAAATGTCTTTAGAGTAACAACTTTATAGTAATAATTTACTGCAAACATTATATTATATTGCCCTCAGTTCTTTACTATAATATCCTTGGTCCTTTACTAAATCCACCTTCTCCCCAATATTCAATAAAAATATGGGATGTGCTTTTTTTGGGGTCTATGGAAAAAACAAGTATTCCTGCAAGTAACTGTTAGCACTGTCTATGGAGTCTCATTTGTACACAGATTCCTTCAGAGGAGGACAAACAGAGGTAACAATTTAATAAAGACATTGGGCTGAATCAGTTATCCTAGGATTTCAATAGTAAATAATTTTTTTAACTGTGGGCATTTTTAACATCTTTTCTTTCAGGAAAAAAAAAAAGCAATATACAATCAGGTATTCTTAAGTTCTGTACTAATTCTAATTATCTGCCAGGACTATGTTTGTTACTCTAATGACTAAGATTTGTATTAGTTCAGTATTAGCCAAATTACTTTAGTCAATAACACAGTATTTTCACACATTTAACTAGAAAATTATATACACACATGTCATTTTATTCTATAAATTAATGCTGTTCTAACTCTGTAATATAAAGAAAAAGCCCCTTAGTATTTAAAGTCTAAAGCAATCAACACTTTAATAAACCTTGATCCTGTAGTTAAGAGTTCATGCACTTTTCATAGAGGGAAAATAAAGCTTGTAAGGGTCTAATTATATATACAGTAACTTTGATTCATGGAGCTATTTTATCTTGAGTCAGATAAGCTACCCTTATTTGAATAGTTTGGGGAAAATGCAACTAGTATTTTTTAAAGAAATCTATTTTTATTAAAATTTCAGATTATTCATTTACTAATATTTTGGGTGACTATACCAGGTCTCTATTCTAGATACATATTTTTTTAGTAGTTAAGAGTGCCAGCTCAGAAGCCACACACTATTTACTAGAAAATTGCTCTAGCTTTCCATGCCACAATTTCCTCATGTATGAGAAACAGTATCTTATCTACATCATAGAGTTATTGTATTAAATGCATAAATACATGTAAAAGGTATAGAATGGGACCTGGGCCACACTATGCTCTCAATCAATTATGTATGTGTGTATATATATATATCTCCACATACATATATATATGTACTCATTATTAGCTATTATTACCTCAGTCAATCCTCACAAAAGCCTATTGAGTAGTTATTCCCATTTTATAAGGAGCCAGCTATCCTAAATAATCTAGTCAGCTATCAGAATTTATATTAATACTTAGAATTTTTTGAATTCAAAAATTATGTTATTTTTACTGTTCTGAGAATGAAGGGAGCATTTCAGAGCAAAAGCATGTTGGTATAGGACTGGGAAGTTTTATGGTGTTATACTGAAGAATTATCTTTGCTTGATTTCAGAGTTGTGGGTAAATAATATTAAATAGCTGTAAGCTGGTTTTGAGTATATCTTAAAACAGAGACATTCTAATTTGGGATTTTTAAGGTAGGAATTTAAAGGCTTTGGTAACACTTGGATATGTCTAAAGGTGACAGAAAAAGGCAAATTTCTTTGGAAAAGGACAAGATTAGCAGGAGAAGTAAGGATGACTTTACAGGAATCATGGTGTGAAGTTCCAGCCAGACTAAAATGGCATTGAAACAATGAAATCATGTTCAGAACACCATAGACAATTCAAAGAAACAAATGCTTTGTTGATAGACTGACTATGATAAGTGAAGAAGAGGAAAAAGTAACTTGCTTTCTAATATGGGAGTCTGGCTTTATTGACTTAGAATGAGCAAATCAAAAGTGAGCACCTGCTATCTGTCTGCCATTATGTTCAGTACTATGAAGTAAGCAGTAGAACTAGAACTTGAACTCTGGGGTGTTTCACATGATCTGTACTCTTGGTTTCATTATTCTGCCTCCAAGCTGTGGGTGGCAGCATGTTCAGCTATGTTGAGTCCCATTCTAAAGACGGAGAGAATGAGGCTCAAAGATGCCTTAAATTATTTAAACCATAAATAGAGGAATCAGTGCTAAAATTCAGAACATTTGCAGTCTTGTTCTGTGCTTCATGATTGTTAAATACTTCTATAATTGTTTCAATGTAAGGGCTAATCTCTCTGAAAAATTACTTTCTTGCTTGAGTTCAGGCTGTGCTCTGTTTGGTGACACAGTGGCTCTATTTGCCTTTTTTTTTTTTTTTTTTTTTTTGGTGTACAATATCTAGCTAGGCTTGAGGAGAGCAGGGAAGCCAGAATTTTCTTCTCTCTCAAGAGAGAAGTGGACCCTCTCAAGCCGTCAGAGGAAGAGCCTCCATTAGAGGAATCTTGTGTTTTTAGTGCCTCTGCTGAACACTTTTGATTCTAGAGAGATGATTTTTGTTCTCTAGTGATGATTCAAAGAATAATTTATGGTAAAAATTAAATAGATTATACTGTAAAAATCAAATAGATTACACAGTAAAAAAAATCATGTAATTACTCTTGTAAAACCACAGATGAAAGCAAGCACAGAAAATTATAGTGTAAAGTTTTTAATTAGCTTCTGATTAGCTATAAGCTTATGTTTTAAATGTAGCATCCAATACCTTATAATAACGAGACATAAATTAAATAGCCACTGGTATGTACATGGTATAAAGATTAATACTACAACTACTAGGCATTTTTGCTGACATCGTTTTGAATGTTTTTACTGTAAAGGGGGTGGGCTCTGTAGAGTTGGAGTATCATCACATGGTTATTGGAATAGCAAAATATTCTTTCAGAATGTGGGCAGTAGTCTTTACCTAGTTGCTATGTGGTTGTGATGTGTTCATCTCTTAGAAAATGAGACATCTCCCTTTCAAAAACGAGATCCTTGGAAGATTTCACTTATTTATTTTCATAGGAGATCTATTCCTCCAGTAGAAGGAAATGCTAGCCTTAGGATCATAGCAAAACTAAGCTCTATTTTGCTATTTTTGTAGGAGCCATCTTGCTCATTTTAGGTTATACTCTTGTTCCTCATTTTAGGGTTATATACTGGAAACTTAATTTGAGTGAAAGTTAGGGTATTTTTCAATCTATATTTAGTGACTTTAGCTTGCTAAGTGTCCTTGGGCAAGTCATTTAAATTATCTGGGCCTTGGTTTTCAAATTGGTGAATTACAAGTTTAAATTACATTATCCTTATAGTTGGTGTCAAATCAAAAGAATCATATTTCTATATCCATTCTATTTTTGGAGGTTCTTAGCACCTAAGTTCCTTCAATATTATCTTAGAATTCAAAAATACTTAGAAGTGTTTTTTTTAAAGCAACCCCTCAATATGTTGACATGAAGAAAAACACTCAGTTACTTTCCAGTTATGCAGATTGTTAACTGTTTAAGCAACTAGGGTTCTTCTTAATTAGACTTTGGCTCTCATTGGGCAAAATACCATAAAATTCATAAGCCCACCCAGAATCTAGTAAGATTTAGATTCAATCCCCAGACATCTCTACTGAGACAATGAGGAGTATCTCTATCTTTTTGGTTATTCTTGGATTAATAGAGAATGGAGGAAAGAATGTAACAGCTGGCAAACAAAGTTCAGTAGTGTATACCATCGTGTGTTTTTGGAAAAGACTTTCCTCAGAGATATAAATGACCTTGGATATGTTAAAGAAGGTCTAGCCAATATAGAATTACTACTCGCTTCAAATGCAAGATGTAAATTAGTGTATAAATGTATTTTTCCTGGATATTATAAATATGGCTAGGATTAACAACAACAGAAAGGAATCATTGGAAAGATTTTTTGAAAACTTATTTTTTTTTAATGTTTCCATTATTGGTTAAATAAAAGTACAGTTTAACAATATAGGTAGTTTTGTATTTATATACAGTGACTGAGATATTTCTCTTACGTTTGAATAGTCATTCCTTCCAGAGAGACATGGAGAGTGTGCTGCTTTCCTCAATGCCAGGCATGATTGTCCTGTTCTAGAAGTGATCCTTAAGGAGTGGAGAAGAAAGGGAAAAAAAGGAAATCATTTTCTTTTCTTCACCACTGCTCATATTTTCCTAAGAATTGTCCCTAATTCTTCATAATCCCTTGCACAGTACGGAAATGGAGGGGAAGCAAACACAGGAGGGCTAGAACACGTGGAGGGAGGGGCGCTGGGGTAACTAGGAGAGTAGTGCAGCTGGTCCGGGTAATCTTCCTCACTCCTCCACCAGAGGACTTCCGTTGGCCGTACTCCTGCTTCTGATGAGCTTCAGCTGTCCTTCCTGCTAGTGTGTCTGTCTTTCATCTGTAATAAAGAGTAGAGGAGAAGAGAGATGAAGAGCTGGGAGATAGAGAAAAAGAAGAGATGGGATGCAGGGAGAAGGGCAAACTCTGATTTAGATTGCCTTAAAACTTCCATTGCTGCCATTTCTTGCCCTCTGTCCCCACTGTTTTATCATCGTAGACTGACGATTGACTTTAAGTGGTGATGGAAAGAGGAACCTGGAGACAGGAAAACTGTAGTCCCCTTCAGTATCCACCATTCTTCATCTACTTCCCTGTCTAGTCTGACATCTTACTTAGAGCAAAGACTCTTAACCCCTGAGCTTCTAGGGGTGAGGGGTGAGGGTGTCCTTAAATGAGCTTCACAATGTTGTTTACTCCATGAAATTATGGCAAAGTTTAGGGTGTCTTTGAGGGTTTGGCTGGAGAGAGTACATAGGATTGACTAGGTATTTAGAAATAGCCAGGACTTCATTTTGGCTCCGCATAACCTAACCCACGTGTGCTTTTAAACTCTATTCCTTGGCTTCTCCTCTCCAATTCTTCATGATTTCTTACTTTGCTTCTACGGACTCTCCCATAAACCTGACCACAATGCGAAAAGTTCTTTGCATTGGAAAATGCCTACAAATGATAAAGAAGTTTCCAGACAAAGCATTTTAAGACTAGAGAGAACCTATCATAGTTTATTGAAATAAAATAAAAGGTAAATCAAAGGCTGGATTGGTATAAAATATATTTTATCTCTCTGCCCCCTACACAAAAGAATTTTGAAAAAGAGAAAAATATTTTTAAATCCTTCATTTGTATTCCTGAAACATCTGAACGAAATATTTAAATGCCTAGAAAGGCCTGGAGTTGCTGTGTGCTATTAGAATCACATGACTCACGTCCTTTGTAAACTCCCCATGACTGAGTAACTATGTCAGACTAGCTTAGAATTAGAAGCTTATGTTTTTTGACCAACAAATTTGCCAGGGTTAAAAGGCCCTTTTGACAGAATGTTCCACTTAAGGTTCAATGAACCTAGAAACAATAAAATCTAGAAAAAAAAAATGAGGACATTAAGAATATTTTTCTTTCTCTTAAATTAAACCCTTATATTCTTGAACTGCTTCCTTTTCTTGATTGGAAAGAAAAAAAACCTTTCTAAAGGTTCTTCTTTCCAAAATATTGTGATATCCATGTTTTCTGGCACTGGAACAGATCAGTTGAGTACTCTCTACATATTTTTAAAATACTACATATAATGCCTATATTATAAATACTAGGAATATATATATATATAAACACTATGTTAAATTTCGTGCTAATCTTGTTAATGTAGGAATTAGACATTGGGCAAAGTGCAAGGAGTAGACATTACAGTCCTGACTCCAATAAATATTTCAGAATCGCTACTTTTAAAAGGTAATTCATGAAACACGTCATCTACATATCTCTTAATAATTCCACTGCTATTAGTCTCTCTCGTGTAGACGTGGTAGTTGGAGTGTAGACCATTATACAAAGCAAAGGTGGATTAATACTACTAGTGTCTGAAACAGTTAACCAAAAATGTTTATTAAAACTAGAAAGTGTGGCTGAGAGGGCATGGAAAACAACAAGCCGGTGCCACAGTGTGCTGGAGTTGGTCTCAAGATGGAAATTGTCATAAACAGGCCCTGAAGAGAGGAAGAAACTAATCTTGAATCTTTATAATTTAGTGACCTAACATTTCTTCATTTATCCTCAATATAACCTTCATACTGGACTGAAAAGAAACATTCTCCATGAATTTATGTTGATGTTCTTATTTACAGAAAAAATTATCCAACGTAATATGCTTCCAGTGTAACCTACGGTTGGAATCTGTAATCTGTGCTTCCATATCATGCCCACTTCAGATGATAAACATTAAACCAATATCTTAAATTGCTTCACACTTTAATTTTATCTGTAAAAAATCTATTTGGCTGTTTAACACTTAACATAGGTCTCAGCCATCCCTTCCACCACCCTTCTCTTGGTTGCCACGTCAGTAGACAGAGAGAATAAAAGCATCTGCCTGAAGCAAATACGCTGCGGTTCACTGTCAGAGATTCCCAAGAAACCAAACACAAAAGGAATAAAAATGAGAGGCATGTTTTATTAAATGTCTTCTACACCTGCTTCCTTTATCTTTTAGACCTGTTTACCAAAGCCCATTGGATAGCCTTCATTTTTTTTTTAAAGCCACCAGATATATGAGCTAGTGGTTATTTTTGTCACTGCACTGAACATTTGTCTCGTAACATTAAAATATTAAGGGTAATGGCCTAGTATTAAAAAATAATAATGTTCCATACATGTAGGGGATCTCCATGAAAGCTTTTCAGCTGAAAAAAAAGGTTATAGTTGCTAAGCAGACTGGTTATTTATTAAGCTAGCATTGTAAATAAAAAGAATATTTAAACAGCTGGTATCTCTGTGATCCTACCATTAATCTTCTCCAGAAAGGGTGTAACAAGAAGTGATATTTGACAGTAATTTTAGAAAATGATAATGGAAACCAATTGATTATGCAACTTGCGTTTTACTCTCCAAATTATGTTAAAAGAGCATGCAGTCTGCTCATTTAAATTCATTTTAAAATTACAATTATTTTGACCTACAAAATTTATCTTTCAGGATGAGGTATCGGTTTTTTAAATTAGTGATTTGTAGTAAATTAGTAATCTGTTAAAATTCATTTCTTTATAGCACTGTTTGGGAAATTACATTTTTTTCAGATTAAAAAAAATTACGTCTGAAATTTCAATAGAACCTAACTAGGTAATGAAAAATAAAGCAAACAAACCAATAATACATAAACAAAAATGTTGTGTATAACCAGTCAAAACCTTCCATCTGTGCAGTAGAGTAATGCATGATAATTTTTAAAAATACATACTTTATTGCTACATATTTTCATGGACACTATATTTTTAAATAAAAGTTTAATTTTAGAATGTTTTTGGGTTTATAGAAAAGTTTTGAACATAGTACAGAGTTCCATACCCAGTTTCCTCCATTATTAACATCTTACTAATATATTTGTTACAGTTAGTGAACCAATAATAATTACATAATTATGAATTGAAGTTCATACTTTATTTAGAATTTCTTAGTTTTTAGCCTAATCTTATTAGAATGCCACCCTAAATTCAGTCATCATGCCACTGTAAGGTCTTCTTGACTATGACAGTCACTCAAATCATCCCCCTCCTTTTTTATTGACAGTTTTGAGAAGTACTGGTCAGTATTTAGTAGAATATTGCTTTATTGGGATTTGTTTAGTGTTTTTCTTATGATGATATTGGGATTGGGGGTGTATTAGGTTTGTGGGAGGAAAACCGCAGAGGTAAAATGCAGTTCTTACCACATCATATCAAAGTTCCATACTATCAATATGATTAACAACTACTGTTGTTAACTTTGAACACTGGCTGAGTTGGTGTTTGTCAGGTTTCTGCGTGGTCAAGTTACTCTTTTCCCCTCTTTTCATGATATCCTTCTTGGAAGGAAGTTACTATGTACAGCCCACACTAAGAAGTGGGTACTTACACTCTACTTCCTTAAGGGTGAAATCTCTACCTAAATTATCTGGAATTATTCTACATGGGACATTTATCTATTCTCCCTTAAATTTATTTAATCATTTATATCAGTATGGACTCGTAGATATTTATTTTATGCTTTCAATTATATTCCATTACTACTTTGCTTATTTTATTGCTGTAACAGTTCCAGACATACCTTTTGAACTATTTCTTTATATTTGGAATTCTTAGCACAGTGCCAGAAACATAGTAGATGCTCAATAAATGGTAACTTAATGCGAAACTAAATGTAGAAATATGCACATGGTCTGTTTCCTAATTAAGAAATGGAAAATGTACTTTATTAAGAGGAACTTAATCCTTAAATTAAGTTCCTCACTTACACCCTTAGGAAGAAAAATAAAATTGAGAGGAGACACAGTATATAACTTAGATTTTGCCACAGTAATATAGCATTATAAACAATCACCAAAACTTAGCAGCAAACACAATAAACATTTATTTAGCTTGTGAGTCGGGGGATCAGCTGATCTGGGATGCGTTTGGCTGATTTGGGCTGAGTTCATGCCTCTGTGTATGTGCAAATGTAAGAGGGTGGGAGAGGGGTGAGGGGGAATCAGCTGGTGCGAGTTATGCCTCAAATGGTATAACTGGGGCAAATTAACTCCAGTCCAACATTGTCTGTCTTCATGAAGCAGGCCAGCTTAAGAATGTTCTTGGCAAGAGTGAGCAGAAATGTGTAAGTCCTTTTCGCAAAATTCTGTTTGCATGATATTTGCAATCATTCCGTCGGCCAAAGCAAGGCACAAGGTGGGCCCAAATTTAAGGAGAGGGGAAAGAGTCTGTGTCTCCTTGGTGAGAGGAACTACAAAGTCACACGGCAAACATAGTGTATACAGGACACGGTAAAGAATAGGGCCGTTAAAGCAATCAATCTCCCAGGCATAACTATGCAAGAGAAAGTGTCTAAGCTCTCATGGGTGTGTGTTTATTGTTTTTGAAATAAGTTTCCATCCTGTTTTTGTTGTGAATTATGACAGTAAATGGAAGTGCGGTGTTATCATTAACTGTCATATTTCAAAAGCTGTTCTCTCCAAACTGAGGACCAAATCATTTAAAAGTATAAGATAGTAATTTGCTTTTCAATTCTGCACACATCTCGGATTATAATAAAATCTTATTGAACAAAAGCTTTTTAATAGGGGTGTATTTTCAATATGAGTGAGAAACTCATGCAGCGAAATTTGAAGTGTAATAATGAACAGATCTGTAAAATGAAAGAGTCAGCTAAGCCTATAAATCTCCTCCATATACATTTATGCCAAAATTAGATGTATGAATAATCTATTCTTAGTGAATATTCAGGAAAGGATAAACTCATATTTCTAAAGAGGTCTCCATGGAAATGTGCTTTCAAATAGAGTTATTGACAATTGCAAAATATACAACTTGCATATTTGTTGTTTAGGGTTTGTTTAAAAAATAAGCCTTTAAGAATGCATGCATATCAAATCCTAATATTTTTTCTATAGAAAACTGAAATGAAACAAACTGAAATAAATATCTTTTCTTCTCAAAACATTTGAAAATAATGCATGAGATGTAATTAAACATAAACTTTTATGTTTACATCTCATGTTCTAAATACAATCCTGAAAGAGGTGGTTTCTATTACATTTCCCTTAGAAAGCTGCTTATGTTTGAGGCAGCACTTTGTAATAAAAAAGATAAGAATTTCAGATCCAGGAAGATCTGGATTGAAATCCTGATTCTCTCTCTTTTCTTTTTAATCCCTGGGAGCCTCAGTTTCCTTATCCATAAAAAGGAAGTATAGTGTCTATCTCATATGATTTTTAATGAGAATTTAATGCTTTATAAAATGTCAAGCTTAGTACAGTGCTTTACACATAACAAGCTTATTATTAATGTTTTGATATCACTGATACAAACTGTTACATTTATTTAGTATCTTACTTTCCAATACTAAGTTTTAAAAAAGTCTTTCAGTCTCTTGCCAAGGTACATGTATCTGCTATCCTCAGGTTTACATTATCTGCCATATACCAAAACTTTGATTCCAATGTAGGCATGGGAAAATGCATACTAGCAAGAAAATCCTCCTGCAGAATCTGAGCAAAACAAATGACTAGTAGAAACCAGTATGTTATTACAAGTATTTATATATATACTCTCATCCTAATCATTTCCTCTGAAACTTAACAGGAGTATATACATTAACCAGTTTAATATAATCAATTTGCCTCACTAATATGAACATTGAAAAGATTTTCATATATATATATATGTATGTATGTATGTGTGCGCGCACACACACACACACACACACACACAAATTAAGCTGGAGAACTTGGTTCAGAACACGTAGAGCTCTGAGAAATGGCCACAGGAAAGTAAACAGGATTGCAAATATTAAACTTTGGTTTGAATATCACTTGTTCCATCTTCCTGAGACAATGAAAACTCTTGCTTATAGCTGTAATAATCAGGCTACAATGTGAGATACACATCTAAGAACTGTTCTTAGTTTAATTTTTGTGCTATTGCTGGATTTTTTTCATAGGAGATTGTAGTTGATGCCGGGTCTCACTGCCAATGTCAGTTAAGGACAAACAGGCTCAATCAAATAAATTGATGTTCAACGTGCAGTTTTTCAATGAGCAGGCTTCCCCTGGCCCATTGAAACATTCTGGTCTTCCGGCCAAGGAGTTTTTCACTACAAGATTCTGAATATCATATTGCATACACTCCATGAATAAGTTATATCTAAGCCACTGACCCTCCTTTACCTTCTTTGGATGGTGCTAAGGAGAAGTCTTATGTTTCTAAACAGAGCTTGACATTATTTCCATCATGGTAAAAAATGTATGCACACTCCCAGACAAGCTGACACCCTGAAACTGGATTATAAACAGTGTCTTTAAATTTTATGATAGACATATGATGAGCTGATCAGGGTGAATCTATCAGTGAGTCTTTGTCCCACTGCAAAAAAAGTGCTCCTGAGTCTGCTGCCAGGAAGAAGACTGAGTGATTAGTTAAGAGCAATAGAGGTGTTTCTTTGTATTCATATTTCCCTCCCCCAAAGTCACTTACTTCATTGTCCCACCAACAGGGATATGTGGAAGGGTCTTAGTTATAAGACTAACTGGTGTTAAAATACAGGAGTGAGGTGCCCTTGATATTAAAAATTCCTTATGATTCTTCTCAACTTCAAAATCTATTCTCCCCATGAAATGACTTTTTCTTTTAAATTCTTTGGTATTTATGGAATTAGTAATGTGTTGCGTTAACACAAAGCCTTTCATCCGGGAACCTCAAAGCACTTTTTATTTGTCACATACTTTGATTAGTTTCATATGACTATAAATTGCTTTTGTGATTGATACTGAAGTGAGAAAACAGTAAGAAAAACAAAGTATAATTTTGGGAAAACTTTCAAATATGTAAGATTTCATCTTAACCAATTGTCTTAGTTTTCTATAGTTTATGGTAAGTTAGACTAAAATGTGAAAAGTTAGCTTTGGTAAGATCTGATTCATTTAAATTAGATTTTAATTTAAAATGGTTTGTCCTTATTTTGAAAATATAATATGCAGAATAATTTGTCTCAGATTTTGAGTTTCCTTCAGTAAAAATTTCATATCTTAATATATGTAAATGTATTCTACATTGGCCTTTTTATCCTCTTGGGCAATTACTAAAGTAATTCATAGACCTGTTCTTACTGGTAAGTAGGGATAAATTAAATTTGTCAGGACACTAATGTAGCTTTAGATAAATTATATTCCATTGACCTAAAAGATAGCTATTCTCTAGAAATGAAGCTGTTTATTTCTTAATTCTTGTATGAGTTTATATTGGAATTTTGAGAGTGCTAATGAAATCACTCTTAATGAGCTCTTATTTAGTAGAGCACAGTACGAAGTTCTGTCATTCCGCCTAGTGATAATACATGTGTATAGAAACTGTGAACCAGTTTTCTGCATGTGAATAGAATTCTAAGCCTAACTAAATATTTTAAACTCTTGTGTATGTGATTTAAAGCAAGTCTCTGGAAAGAAATTACAATATAAAAATAAGCAAAATCATAGAATGGTTTGCCATGTTAGAGTCTGCCTCTGCTGCCAGGCAGTGATATGACACTGGGCAAATTCCTTAAGTTTCTTCAATTGTAAAATGAGGGCATATATGTTGATTCCTCAAGCTGTCTGAGGCGTCTGTGTGATTTAAGAAATTGTAACTCTTTCTAAAATGTGGATTGTTTTTTCTGTTTTGGAGGCATGATTATGGTTGTTTGCTATTGACCAAAAAAAAAAAAAAGTAGTGATTAATTATCTTACTTCAGTTCTGGAGTCAGAAGTGCTGAAGCAACCAGTGGCAAGTCACAGAAGAAGAAACACGCCATCTAGAGAGCTTAACAGAGAAACAGGTGCTTCTCTTTCTCCTTCTGAAATTTAATATGAGTAAATTAAAAGGAGGACACAAACCTTGCTAGATATTTCTAAGAGTACACTATGTGACTGTCACGATTTTCCTCCCATGGTTATTATATGACTCAACATCAGCATGGTACTATTCATTTCTTCCACATACAAAGTCTTAAGTAATTAATACAGTGGTATTGGAGGATATATTTATTATGACTCTTTCAGTAGCAAGTAGGAATCTATCTCAAACTGAACTTATAAAAATTGAATTTATTAGGTCACATAATTTCAAAATAATGGGATGGAACTGGCTTCAGGCCTAGAATCCAGAGCTTAGATGATGCCAAAATACACATCTCACCATCTCTTGGCTTGGTTTTCTTTAGTCTTGACTTCATTTGAACAACTTCTTGTCATGATGTGTGTGGGTAGGATAGCCAGTATTATAATTCTTCCACTCAGCAACTTCAGTGTGAAAAGCTTCTCTTTCTTAATAGTTCCAGGAAAAGTTCTTCAGCTGAGTCACTTCGTCTGGTGTGGGCCACATGCCAGCTGAACCAAACATTTGTTTCAATGGGTCGACTGTTCCTATTGGCCAAATTAAGTGGGTGCTAATATCTGGAGCCTGTCAGAGTTGGGGGTGGGAACAATGTCAATTTGCCTGAATTGCATAGGCTAAGATTTGGGACAGAGTGATGATGCAATGACAGTCAGGGTGCTGTTCCCAGAAGCATGATTGATTGCTGGGCTGGCCCATACAATAGATATCCACTCCAGTAAAGAATCAAGAAGGAAGAAAAGTCAGAAAGTAAAGTACCGTTCTTTCAACAACTTTATTTTGAGTGTTTCTATGTGCCCCATACATTTAGGACACAGAAGTGAACATAACAAACAAAAACCTTTATTCTTATCTTATTTCCTCTGGTCAAAGAGACAGAATATGTGTTGACCTCTGGAGAAATACTGTGTCTTGGTCTGTTCAAGCAACTATAACAGAGTATCATAGCCTGGGTGGCTTAAAAACAATAGAAATTTATTACTCACAGTCCTGGAGGCTGGAAAGTCCAAGATAAAGGCACCAGCAGATTCAGTGTCTGATGAGAGCCCATTCCCTCGTTTATACAAATGATCATCTTCTCTTCGTGGTCATCGCATTTTAGAAGGGACAAGGGAACTCTCTGGGGTCTCTTAGGAGGACACTAATTTCATTCATGACTGCTCTACCCTCATGACCTAATCACCTCCCAAAGGCCTCCACTTCTTAATACCATCATATTGGGTTAGGTCTTCAACATATGAATTTGATGGGGACATTAATATAATATACTTTATGATATAGGAACTATTTGGATTCAAGTTTGGTTCAAGACTGAATTTGCATATTAATTCATTTCTAACTTCCATCCACTATAATTTTGAGGACAAGTGGTTTCATTCTCTTAACAACTGATTGTTGCCTATAATAGTTACAGACTTCTGAAAACTTAGTAACAGAATTTTCAAACCTGCAATATGTCATACATTATTGTAATCTTTACTTATTTTTATTGGTAAAAAGATTAATTATTTTTCATATACCCTTTGGGGAGCTAATTAGCTGTTTTTTGGAGAGGTTTTCCCTATTTCTGTACTACTGTTTCCATGATAATAATATGACTTCATGGCAAAGATAAAATTGTTTTTATATTCCTATCCCTTCTACCCCTCAGCCTCCTCAGAGCACATCTTAAGGCAAGGGAAATTTGTAAAGATTATTCCTTAGCATTCTTGATATTACTTGGGAAACTCCTTTTTATAAACTTTCTAAAGGAATAAAACTGTGGTTTGTTTTTTTTTTTAAAGTCCTAGGTGCTTTGTGAAGGAAGTGCTGGCTGGTTCTTACATGTTAAAACATTAGAACACTTCATCCACAACAGTTAATAAAGAAGGAAAGTTAAATGCATAATGGCTCTGATTAGTTTAACTGTATTACATGATTCTTTGGTGTTCAGCTGGTAGGGGAATGTGAGTTAGCTATAGTATTTAAGAGACTGCTGTCCTAATAGCATGTCATATTCCTGGGATGATAGGTTCTTTCTGAATCTGATTTAACACAGTTTTTCCCTCCAAAAGAAGAAAGAAGATGTAAATTAACATGAAAAGCTTTTCTTTTAAAATCTGCCCCAAGATTCATTACCAACGGTATGAACCCCTTTTCAAATTACATATGAATATAAAATACTATACATAAACCTTTGTATACAAATCAGAAGCTGCCTATTTTTACAGTTATAAATATGAAGAGATTCCTAAACTCTCACATTTCCTAAGAGGAAAATATATCTTTTTTAATCAATTTTAAATTTAGGCCCATTTAAAATTTAAAAAAGTTGTAGCCTAAACTCAAATCCTGTTTGTAAATACATTATTCTGCACAACAACTCCTTATATAACAAAGTCATCTTTAAGGCATGAATTTGGCCTCTGTTGCCCATTCTTAGCATTTGTTTTCTAAATATTTATTCGTATCTGTCGTATTCTTTAAAAAGAATGTGATCCCTCTTATAATATGAAGCTTAAGAGCCCTATTAATGATCTTTTGCTGTTGGGCCTGATGGAGAATCCCTGAATTTCCATAGACTGTATACTGGTTTAAGATTAATTTAACATGCTTACTTTTAATATACTTTTCCTTACTGTTGACATAGTCTGTTTATGCACTATTATGACATTATGAATCAACATTATGAATCTCTAAGGCATTTTATATATGTTTATATTTGATGGATACAAGTAATTTTTAAAATGTTAATCACAAATTTAAGGTTCTTAGAAAATCATGAAAAAATATCTACAATTCAGTTTATTCAGTATCTACTAGGGAAAATTTAAGCTATAAATATTAAGAAATATTTTACTATTAAATAGATACCAAGTTATATGACAATAAATTTTAAGTATTATATAAACATTTCATTAAATATAAAAGACATTTTTATTTTCTTAAAATTCTCATTACTTGGATGTTCTGTCAATCCTTAACAACTTGGCAAGTGTAGACTAATGAGAAAAATGTCAAACTGCTTTTCCTACAATGAACCATTCATGTTATTAATGATACTATATAGAAAACATATATAGAAATAATGTTATATTCCTGACCAGTGTATGTGGAATTGGAATGTTATATGCCAGTTGCAAAATAGGTGAAAGTGTTCTTCAGGAAAGGATGAGATGACTGGAGAGTTTTAGACAGTGAGTAAGTAGCCAAAGGTTGAAACAGAGACTACAGCTCTGTGGTTGCTAGTACCTCAGATAACAAGTAAAGGAATTAGGATAAATGGTAGAGGATTTGCACTCAAAGTCAGGAGCCAAAGGATTTTAGAATCATTAACTCAGTGTAAATAGGTCTCAGAGGTTTTATTTAATTATTTAAATTATAAGCGTATGTTGAGTACAAAGTCCTGTAGTGGTGATGATGCAGACTGGATTGGATCCCAGATCTATCACTTACATCATCTTCATGGCTTATGCAATTGACACGTGCCTCAATTTCATATCAATAAAAATAGCAAAACAAAATACAGTTGACCCTTGAACAACCCAGAGGTTAATCCGCCTATAATTTATAGTCTGCCCTCCATACCCGAGGTTCCTCAGCATCCTCAGATTCAATTAACTATGGACCGTGTAGTACTGTAGTATTTATTATTAAAAAATTTCTGTGTACCAGTGGATCCATACAGTTCAAACTCATGTTGTTCAAGGATCAACTGTAAAAGGAAACTAAACAAAAACATCTTATATGTTTGGGATTTTTTTGGTATATATAGAAAATTATATGGAATTCACCTTCTACGTGGTAAGCACTCAACAAATTGTATTTACTATGATCTGGATAAAGAAATGAAAACAAAAACACAATGATCCAAAACCTATAGGATGCGTCAAAAGCAGTTATAAGAGGGACGTTTATAGTGATACAAGCTTACCTCAGGAAACAAGAAAAATCTCAAATAAATAACCTAATCTTACACCTAAAGCAACTAAAGAAAGAAGAACAAACAAAACCCAAAGTTAATAAAAGGAAAGAAATTATAAAGATCAGAGCAGAAATAAATGAAATAGAGATTAAAAAAAAATACAAAAAATCAAAGAGACTAAAACTTGTTCTTTGAAAAGATAAGCAAAATTGATTTAGCCAGACTCATCAAGAAAAAAATGGACAGGACTCAAATCAATAAAATCAGAAGTGAAAAAGGAGAAGTTACAACTGACACCACAGAAATACAATGGATCATAAGAGACTACTACCAAGACTGTATGCCAAAAAATTTCCTGAGACTGAATCAGCAAGAAATAGAAAATATGAACTGATCAATTACCAGCACTGAAGTTGAATCAGTAACTTAAAAACTCCCAACAAACAAAGTCCAGGACCAGGTGGCTTCACAGGGTAATTATACCAAACATTTAAAGAAGAGTTAACACCTATCCTTTGAAACTAGTCTAAAAAATTGTGAAGGAAGGAGCTCTTCTGAACTCATTGTGAGGCCACCATGACCCTGATACAAAAACCAGACAAAGATATCACAAAAAAAGAAAATTACAGGTCAATATCACTGAAGAACATAAGTGTAAAAATCCTCAACAAAATACTAGCAAACTGACACCAACAGTGTATTAAAAAGATCAATCAAACATCATGATCAAGTGGGATTTATCCCAGGGATACAAGGATTTTTCAATAGCTGCGAATCAATCAGTGTGATATACCACATTAACAAATTGAAGAATAAAAGCCATATGATCATCTCAATAAATGCAGAAAAAACTTTTGATAAAATTCAACATCCATTTATAATAAAAACTCTCCAGAAAGTGGGCATACTAGGAACATACCTCGACATAATAAAGACCATATATGACACACCCACAGCTAACATCATGCTCAATGGTGAAAAGTGAAAGTATTTCCTCTAAGATCAGGAAAAAGACAAGGATGCCCACTCTTGCCAGTTTTAATCAACATAGTTTTGGAAGTCCTAGGCACAATAATCAGAGAAGAAAAAGAAATAAAGGGAATCCAGATTGGAAAAGAAGAAGTAAAACTATCACTGCTTGCAGATGACATGATACTACACATAGAAAATCCTAAAGAGGCTACCAGGAAAGTACTAGAGCTCATCAATGAATTCATTAAAGTAGCAGGGTACAAAATCTATATACAGAAATCAGTTGCATTTCTATACATTGACAACAAAATAGCAGAAAAAGAAATTAAGGAAATGATCCCATTTACCATTACAACAAAAAGAATTCAATGCCTAGGAATAAACCTATCTAAGGAGGCAAAGGATCTTTAGTCCAAAAACTATAAGACACTGTTGAAAAAAATTAAAAGATGACACAAACAGATGGAAAGATATACCATGTTATTGGATTAGAAGAATCAATATTATTAAAATGGCCAACTACCCAAGGCAATATACAGATTCAGTGCAATTCCTATCAAATTATCAATGGCATTTTTCATCGAACTAGAACAAAATATTTTGAAATTTGTATGGAAACACAAAAGATCCTGAATAACCAAAACAATCTTGAGAAAGAAGAGAGCTGGAGAAATCATGCTTCCTGCCTTCTGACTATACTGAAAAGCTACAATAATCAAAACAGTGTGGTATGGGCACAAAAACAGACACATAGATCAATGGAATAGGATAGAAAGCCCAGAAATAAACCCATGTGTTTATGGTCAATTAATCTCCAACAAAGGCAGCAAGAATGTACAATGGAGAAAAGTCAGTCTCTTCAATAAGCAGTGCTGGGAAAATTAGACAGCTACATGTGAAAGAATAAAATTAGAGCATTCTCTAACACCATATGCAAAAAATAAACTCAAAATTGATTAAAGACCTAAATGTAAGACCAGATACTATAAAACTCCTAGAAGAAAACATAGGTAGGGCTCTGTGACATAAATTGCAGCATATAAATAATTGGATCCAGCTCCTAGAGTAATGGAAACAGAAGCAAAAATAAACAAATGGGACCTAATTAAACTTAAAAGCTTTTGCACAATCAAAACCATCAAAAAAGAAAAAAGACAACCAACAGAATGGGAGAAAATATTTTCAAACAATACAACAGGGAAGGGATTAACTTCCAAAATATATAAACAGCTCATATACCTCAGTATCAAAAAACAAACAGCTCAATCAGAAAATAGGCAGAAGACCCGAATAGACATTTCTCCAATGAAAACATAACAGAGGCCAATAGGCACATGAAAAGATACTCAACATCACTAATTATTAGAGAAATACAAATCAAAACTATATGAGGTATCACCTCACACCTGTCAGGAAGGCCATCGTCAAAAAGTCTACAAATAATAAATGCTGGAGAGGGTGTGGAGAAAAGGGAACCACCCTGCACTGTTGAGGAATGTAAATTGGTGCAGCCATTATGGAGAACAGTATGGAAGCTCCCTAAAAAACTAAAAATAGACTTATCAAATAATCCAGCAATGCCATTCCTGGGCACATATACGGAAACAACAAAAATTCTTAAGTCAAAAAGATGCATACGCTGCATATTTATAGCAGCACAATTTATAATAGCCACGACATGGAAGCAACCTAAATGTCCATGGATAGATGAATGGATAAAGCTGTAGTATCTGTAAACAATGAAATATTACTCAGCCATAAAAACAAATTAAATAATGCCATTTGCAGCAACATGGATGGACCTAGAGATTGTCATACTAAATGAAGTAAGTCAGATGGAGAAAGACAAATATCATATGATATCACTTATATGTGGAATCTAAAAAATGATACAAATCAACTTATTCACAAAAGAGGAATAGACTCACAGACATTGAAAACAAATCTATGGTCACCAAAGGGGAAAGGCGGGGGAGGGATAAATGAGAAATTTGAGATTAACAGTTACACACTACTATATATAAAATAGATAAACAAGGCCCTATTGTATAGCACAGGGAACGATATTCAATATCTTGTAATAACCTATGATAGAAAAGAATTGAAAAAGAAAAAAATCTTTATGTATGTATAATTGAATCACTTTGCTGTACACCTGAAACATTGTAAATCAACTATATTTCAATTAAAAAAAGAAATTATCTCTTTTTAAATTAGCTTGTCATTCTGTTGGAAGAAAGTTGCAATATAAGTAATACACATGAACAGGAATTGGAGACCTGAAGAACATGGGCTCAGTGTGGAATTCTTATCTTGTATGTTAGAATGGAATCTTGGAGGAAGTGTTGATCTAGAATCTAAAAGGTCACGTGCACTAAGATCAGGATTCAAGTGTTCAGAGCACAGAATGAATTCAATCCCAAAACTGAATGAGTAATTTCTGTGGCCTGTTTTATATTTCCTGAAGGAGTCTTCCAGGCTGAAGGTCAAATAAATGTAGTTGCTTCATAGAGAGCAGAATCCCTGTGGCTGTAAAACTTGCTATTTTGTTGTTGTTATTTTTATTGGAGGAAAAGTGTGATTATAGGAATAGTTTTACAGTTCCGTTCTGGTCTGTGAATATCATCAAAAATAAAGTTTAAAGTGTTACTAAATGATTATTCTAATATTACAACTTATTTTATCTTACGTCTCTTTTTCCTGCATGACAGTGATTCTCCTTTTTGATTTTGAGTTTGTCTTTAAATAAAATAAAGTATGTGAAAATTCCTAGCAGGATTTGTGGTACGTAGTCCGCCCCTTTTTATTTGTATTCTTTACTTTTCCTTGCTCTGCTACATCATCATAAGAAATATGCATATCAACAATTAGTGTCTAAAAAGTAAAATGAGAAATGTAAGGTTTCCAGGATCAGATGCTGATGAATGTGAATATAAATCCAAGGGAAACTAGATTAAGTTAATTAGGTAAAATCAGTTCTTTTTAATTTTTTTGAAAGACAGAAAGAAAAGAATAAGAATAAAGTACATTTTACTTTTGAACATTAACATTCAGGTTTTTTGGGGAAAATTTCTGAAGGTAAATTTTTATGTGACACTATTCCATATCCTAAAAAAAAAATTATTTTTTTCAGCTTTTCTGCAGTTTTGTTTTCAAAACCGTACATTATATTCAGTAATTTCTGAATGTGCATGCTTTTTTTCTTCTTTCACTTTATTACTTATTTAGTTCAAGGCGTAAATCAATATTTTGAATAAAAGCCCTCAAACTATAGCACTGTTAGTCATGAATATGGTAGTTACTTCCTCTGTTGAGCTTCAGAAGTTCAAAATACCATGTTCTTTTACTTTATGATTTCTGCCTATAAATAAAATATTTATAAATCATTTCTTAATAATTGGTCTTGGCACTGTAAACAATTTAAAATCATTCTAGTAATATTTAATCTTAATTGGAGAAATTTTTTAAATGAATTCTGTCAAAAAATAGTCTCATGGTTGATTGAAGTTCTGTCCTTCAGTTTCATTTGTAAATTAAAAAAAAAGCAGATAAGAATGACAAAATTTAGAAGATGTACTTTTCCACTGGTGATGCCTTTGTGAAGATAATATCAAATGTTAATGCCTCTGAGCCAGTTTTCATCAATTTGCTGAGTCAGAGGTTCAGTAAAACTTAAATAATTTTCTTTCACTAATGGTTATTTTAAATTCTTTTCTTCTTACTTCCATCTTAATACAAATTAAGACAGTTTCTTTATTAGATTGCAGCATTTATTTGTATTTTGTATCTTGCATCTAAAAGAATTAAAGTTATGGTCACACATTGGGTAAACTTTTCTTTCTATAGATTATTTAGTTACACAGTATTATTTCTTTCCTGTGGGAAAAATATCAGTTATATATCATTCATTCAACAGTATATAAAGGCCATTTAATACTTGCAAGGAATTCTACTTATCAGTGAAGATTAAGGTGATTAGGATAAAGAGGATAAGGAGAAAACAAATTCAGAATGAGAGTAATTTAGCTGTGGACACCCAAGGTATAACACTAAATCAACTCCTAAGCCAGCCTTGCGACAGGAAAGCTAAGAGAACACAAAACAGGAAAGGGAAACGCCTTCTTGGAGGTAGTACTTTTATTTTTTTTCTGGAACTTTTGAAATTTATATTTTATTGGAAAATAACACCACTAAAGATTTTATCACACAATTTCTTATATCACTATAGAAACTTAATTTGAGTTTCTTTGTTTCATCAAACTCTTCAGGTTAAATGTGACGTATTAATCTAAATCACTATCATCATTAGTATTATCATTGTTTGCGTTTAATTTCTGTTACATATATGTATGTATATGCATGACTGGGATATTGTGCTGTCCACCAGAAATTGACACATTGTAACTGACTGTACTTCAATTTAAAAAAAGAAAAGAAAAGAAATATAGGAGATAGTACTTTTGACAGGAAAAAGAAATAAACCATTTGTTGAATAGTTCTAAAGCAAAAAAGCAAAATACTTATTTATTATCTGCTGCCCATTCTGGAGTAGCACAGAGTCTTTTCAGATGTTTTATTTTGTTTTGTTTTGTCTAATATTGTGTGGTTGTGATGGAGCGGGAGGAGAGGAGATGGTGTTGGGGAACAAGATCCTTTAGTTACAGCTCCTCAGGGTCAGGGACTGGAGTGTCTCATTTATGTCCTTGCCTTCAGTACTTATCTCAGAGGTCAGCAAATAAGAGACTTTCCACTAAAATAAAAGTTGGTGCAGTCTTTAAAGGATTGCCAAATTACTGACCTCTATCTCCAACATGCCCTAGGGAAGACGTTAGCACAGAGCACCAGGCCTGCCACCTCTTGACACTAATCAAGATTCATTTATGTTAATAATCCCTTTTAAAAAGCAAGTCAGGCAGGAAATTTAAGTCGATTCACACTTCTATATAAATTACCTCCATCAGATAACCAAACAAATTGTTTTTCTTTTTATGCTATCTCAGATCTTCTGCCCCAGGGTATTTTTTTTTCCAGGCAGTAGAGGAGAGGTGTCAGTTTCTTTGGCAACCCTGGCCATTTGGGTCTTGGCAAATCTGCTTGGGGGAATAATGAGGGCATTGAAGGGAGAGAAAAGAAACTTTCTCTCTTTAAAATTTTTACCTAGGGTCTTTGTGTGAGTTAGAAAATTCTTTCAAGAACATTTGTTCTAAGTTGCTGAGGCCTGAGCTAATGTAAAATATAAGATCTGAATTTTTGATGTAATTCTGCACATTAACCATAATCACTGGATTATAAATAGAAGCCCAAATTATCATTTGAGCATTTGCCAAAAGCCCAATATACTTTGTCACCAAATAAAAATAAAAGGAAATGTAAGTTGTAAATGTCTGATTTTTCTTGTAGGCTTGCCATTTTTTTAGCCCAGAACCAGATCTTTGATTCTGTTTTTCATGTTTTCACATACTATTTAACCATGGTAACCAAATGGTCTCAAGAGTGTAGTTGCTACAGTGGAAGTTCATGGATCAGATTTGTTGGTAATGCATCGAATCAGATTTCTGCTCCCATTTTTATAAATGGGAAGATTGACTAGAAGAGCACATCGCCACCTAATTCATTATGTAGAGCTCATTAGTTCCCTTGTCAACTTTCCTTTGCTCTAATCAATTGAAAGGAAAAGGCTTCACAGATTTTCAGTAGGAAACATATGGAGCTGTAGCTCATCAGTTAATGTGTGAACTTATGTATAAAGGTGCAGTCGACCTTGACTACGCATCCTTCCGGAGTTGCCTCTTGTAAATCCTGTGATCAATAAGTGAAATAGTATTCCAGCCCCTTCACAACTCACCTTCAAACGTCTGTTTTTCCTACACATTGTCTAGGTGTCTATGAATTTTTTTTATTTTCCTCTAACAGGCTCCAATCTTCGTTACATTATAAGTTTCATAAAAGAGGGGCTTAGCACTTCTTCTCAGTGCTGAAGTATAATTGTAAAATAATGAATTAACAAGACTGATATTTAAGGCAATCCAATTCTACTTAAATATCTAAGTGAATACTGCGTACTTCCAAGGAGTCACCCTGAGTAACAATACATTTATTCCAAGGGTGTGTCCATTACATGTAGCTTCTTGCTGTCATTCTTTTGGAATGGAGTTTAGAACCGGTTTCAAGCTTCAATACTTTTTAGTCAAGCCTCAATTTCCGTTGTTAACTACAGGTAAAGATTTTTCATTATCAACTTTTAAAAGTAACCAAGGGTAATAAACACACAGCAATGTATCTTCTTTTTCTTTGACTATATTTGTGAACATATTGGGAAGAGTAGAAGATTAGAGATGGTTTGATGCTGTATTTGAGCCTGGATGAGGTTTTATATTATTAATGAGGACTAGAGTATGACCAGAACAAATCTATCTAGGGCCTTTATACCTCTTTTTGTCTCTCAGGTTTGAGGTACCATAGTACACATAGGGCCATCCTAACTTTTAGAGACACCATGAGCTTAAGTAGAATGAAGTTTATTGTTTTCAAAGGGTATTAAAGCATTGCAGGATGTTGGCCAAGTACCTTTTAAGATGTTTTTTAAATTAAAACTTATTTCCACTGCAAGAGAATAATGAAAATATCTTTTTACTTTGTTCCTTAGGATAAATGAGAAAAATATCAAATGTTTGAGAGGGAAAAATGATTTTTTAAAAAGAATTACTGTTGTGAAAATGACTAAATTCCAAGTTCTCAAGTTAGAACATTTAATATGTCAAAACTTATTATTAAAAGAGATAGAAATCATACTGTTTAATAAAGTTATTTCAATTTAAAGATTGTTTCTTATTCCTATTTTGAGTGCACCCTCTTTAAGATATCAAGTATATCCATTTAATTGCTAATTTTCATATAAGGACAGGCATATTTTAGGAAGTTTAAGTCATGATCCTTAGAGGTATTGTTTTCAAACTGCATCCCTAGTTCCCCAGCTTCCTCCAGATTTGACGTGCCTTCTCCTGTTACTTCCATTTCTACTGTGTTCAAAATCATACTGTGCATGTACAGCGTTTCTGAGCGGAGGGTGTTATGCAAATGAGCTTACCAAAAGCTGAAAAAGATATTGAGAACCAGTGAATTAAACCACAGCTATCTAAAAAACATTGAATAGTAAGAGGTATGCAATAGAATTTAATATCATTAATTAAAACCGTAGCTGTTTTTTTAATATAGGCTTTTTAAATAATAAAATATATGATATATCTAATTTAAAACGGTTTCTCTTGAAATTATACTAAAACATATATATGTAGGTTTGAATCTTAAACACTGGACATAGGTATCATCTTTGTTATTAAAATAGGCTTAGACAAGTTTCAAATGGTTCTGCATATAAATTATGCTGACATGCATAATTTCAAATTAGGCCAGTTACAGCTTTCATTCTTTGAACTGAATTAAAACTCTTACTTCCACAGTATTAGAAAGATAAATCAAATGTTTCTTTAATGCCTAGTTTCATTCAATCTATTCCCAGTTTTGGAGGACTGCTGTCATGATGCCAAAAGCATAGACTGAACTTTTAATAAAGTTCCTGATATAATAAAAAGAATCTGGGGTAATTGGATAGTACAGTCTAAGTGCTGAACTCATCTTATACCTTTCAAATAAAATGAAACCACTACTAGTTTCTTTAAGAGCCTTTTTAAAAAATTGACTTTAAGAAAAGCATGATTTATTCACCCATAGAGCAAGAAATGCTGCTTTCTATAATGCATTCAAAATAGAGGTGGTTGTGTTTATTTTTATAATGGTATTGCAATTTCTTTTCTTCAAGCAGACAAAATATGCTTTTAATTGAAGTATAGTTGACATACAGTACATTGATTTCAGGTGTAGAACATGGTAATTCAACATTTATATACATTATTAATTTATCACCACAATGTCTAATAGCCATCTGTCACCATACAGAGTAGTCGCAATACTATTGACTGTATTCCCTATACTTTGTGTTACATCCTTGTGACTTATTTATTTTAATTGGCAGTTTGTACCTCTTAATCCACATCATCTATTTCACCCAACTCCCCACCTTCCTCCCCCCGGCAAACACCAGTTTGTTCTCTATCTATGACTCCGCTTTTGTTTTGTTTGTTCATTTTTTTGTTTTGTTTTCTTTTGTTTTGTTTTGTTTTTAAGATCCCACATATGAATGAAGTCATACAATATTTGTCTTTTTTCTGTCTGACTTATTGTGATAATTATAATATCCTTTAGGTCCATCAATGTTGTTGCAAGTGGCAAGGTTTCATTCTTTTTTATGGTTGAGTAATGTTCCATTTTGTTTCCATATCTTAGCCATTGTAAATAGTGCTGTAGTAACACTAGGGTTGCAGATATATTTTTGAATTAGTGTTTTCATTTTCTTCAGAAAAATACCTAGAAGTAGAATTGCTGGATCATATATGGTAGTTTTATTTTTAATTTTTTGAGGAACCCCCCCATGCTGTTTTCCATAGTGGCTGCACCAGTTACAATCCTACCAACAGTGTTCAGGCTTTCCCTTTCTCCATATCCTAGCCAATACTTGATTTTTTATTTTATTTTATTTTTTTTGGTAACAGCCATGTTGACAGGTGTGAGGTGATATCTCATTGCAATTTTGATTTGCATATCTCTGATGATTAGTGATGTTGAGTGTCTTTTCATATGTCTATTGACCATTTGTATGTCTGTCTTGAAAAAATGTCTATTCAGGTCCTCTGTCCATTTTGTATTTAGATTGTTTGTTTTTTTGATACTGAGTTGTGTGAGTTCTCATATATATTTGGATATTAGCCCCTTATCAGATAAATAATTTGCAAATATCTTCTCCCATTCAGTAGGTTGCCTTTTCATTTTGTTTGTGGCTTTCTTTGTTGTGCAAAATCTTTTTAATTTGATGTGATACCATTTGTTTATTTATGCTTTTGTTGCCCTTGCCTGAGGAGGCAGATCCAAAACAATATTACTAATGCCAATGTCAAAGAGTACACTGCCTATGTTTTCTTCTAGGAATTTTATGGTTTCAGACCTTACTTTTAAGTCTTTAATCCATTTTGAGTTCATTTTTGCATATGGTGTGAGAAAGTAGTCCACTTTCATTCTTTTGCATGTAGCTGTCCAGTTTTCCCAATGCCATTTATTAAAGAGATTGTCTTTTCCCCACTGTATATTCTCAGCTCCTTACTCATAAATTAATTGACCACATAAGTGTGGATTTATTTCTGGGCTGTCTTTTCTATTTCATTGATTCATGTGCCTGTTTCTGTACTATTACCATACAGTTTTGAATGTTGTAGCTTTGTAGTATACCTTGAAATCCAGGCATGTGATACCTACAGCTTTGTTCTTCTTTCTTAAGATTGTCTTGGCTATTAGGGGTCTTGAGTTTCCATACAATTTTGGGATTATTTGTTCTAGTTCTATGAAAAATGCCATGGGTATTTTGATAAGGAGTACATTGAATCTGTATATTTCTTCGGGTAGGATGGACATTTTAATGATACCAATTCTTCTGATCCATGGGCATATACATCTTTCCATTTATTTCTGTCATCTTTAATTTTGTTCTTCAATGTCTTATGGTTTTCAGAGTAGGTCTTTCACCCCCTTGGTTAAATTGATTCCTGCATATCTTACTCTTTTTGATGCAATTGTAAGTGGAATTGTTTTCTTAATTTCTCAGTCTGATAGTTCATTATTAGTGTAGAGGAATGCAACAGATTCCTGTGTATTGATTTTTTTATCCTGCACCTTTACTGAATTCATTTACTAGTGCTAATAGCTTTTTTTTTTTTTTGGTGGTGGTGTCTTTAGAGTTTCCTACATATAGTATAATGTCATCTGCAAATAGTGACAGTTTTACTTCTTTTTTCCAATTTGGATGTCTTCCCTTTCTCTTTCTCTCTCTCTTTCTTTTGGTCTGTGGCTAGGATTTCCATTACTATCTTGAATAAAAGTGGCAATAGTGGGGCATTCTTGTCTTGTTCCTGGTCTTAGAGGAAAAGCTTTCAGCTTTCACCAATGACTATTATGTTGGCTCAGAGTTTATCATGCATGGTCTTTATTATGTTGGTTTATATCCTTTCTGTACCCACTTTGTTGAGAGTTTTTATCATAAATGGATGCTGACTTTTCTCAAATGCTTTGTCTCTAATTATTGAGACGATCATATGATTTTTATTCTTCGTTTTGTTAATGTTGTGTATTATGTGATTGATTTGCAAATATGGAGCCATCCTTACATCCCTAGAATAAACCCAATTTATAATGGTATATGGTCCTTTTAATGCATTGTTGAATTTGGTTTGATAATGTTTTGTTGGGGATTTTTACACATATGTTCATCAGGGATATTAGCCTGTAATTTTCTTTTTTGATAGTGTCTTTATTTGGTTATGGCATCAGGATAATGCTGCCCATGTAGAATAACTTTGGGAATGTTCCTTCCTTTTCAATTTTTTGGAATAATTTGAGAAGGATAGGGATTATCTTTTCTTTAAATGTTTGATAGAATTCACCTGTGAAGCCATCTGATTCTGGACTTTTGTTTGGTGAGAGTTTTTTGATTACTGATTCAGTTTCATTACTAGTGATTAGCCCGCTTAGATTTTTATTTCTTCCTGGTTCAGTTATGGAAGATTGTATATTTCTAGGGATGTATCCATTTCTCCTAAGTTGTCCAGTTTCTTGGTATATAATTGTTCATAGTAATCTCTTATGATTTTTTGTACTTCTGTAGTGTCAGCTATAACTTTTCCTCTTTCATTTCTGATTTTTTTTACTTGGACCCCCTCTTTTTTTATTTTCTTGATGAGTCTGGCTAAAGGTTTATCAATTTTGTTTATCTTTTAAAAGAAACAATTTTTAGTTTTATTGCTCTTTTCTACTTTTTTTAGACTCTATTTCATTCTTCCCACTCTGATCTGTATTGTTTTCTTCCTTCTGCTAACTTTGGGCTTTGTTTGTTCTTTTTTTTTTTTTTTTGCCCCCTTGTACCTTTAATTATAAGGTTAGATTGTTTATTTGAGATTTTACTTTAAATAAACAAAAATATTGACCAAACTTAAAAAAATCAATTCAAAAAGGCCCAAAATACATCTTAATATTTGTTCTGAAGATGAAAAACTAATTTAAAATGCCATGACTATCTAAATCAGGATCCTGCAGTGTCCAAAGTATTTATCTTCAAAATTAGAACCAAAATGGTTAGTAATATTATTTTAGCTTATATATACTTTTAAAAAGTACTCATGCTTTTTATCTTTCTCTTCTTTTAGCTTAATTTTTTTAAAAGATAAGTAGGCAGGTAATCAATCACTGATACAGTTTTATATCATAATAAATCATGACATCAGTCTGTTTTATCTTAGCAAATATGAATAATGACCTATCTTTGAGAATATTGAAAGCTACACTAGAAAGAAGTTTATATATATGTGTGTGTATGCATATATGTAAATAACTCATACATTCCAAGTACATCCAGGAAACAACTAACCGTTTATTTGATGTATGATGTATGAAATAAATTATTTGTGTGACCTTCATTCATCTTAGTCTTTAAGAGATAATAGTATTTATAATGAGCTTAAAGAGCAACAACAACAAAAATAATTGGAGAAATTAACATTGGAGACATATATAAATTAAGTCACTCCATCACATAATTGCTACATATTCAGATGCAATACATGTTGGTTAAGTAATACAGAAACAGGTAATTTTTATCTTTAAAATTTGGAAGGATTAACTAAGAAGGAAAGATGTAAAAGGGTTGTAATTTCAGTGCAGGAGTGGATTTCAGAATTTCAAGTGATGATTTGAATATATTTTTAAAGGTAAATCATCACCTGTCTTATTAAAAAGAAGACAAGTTTATGTTTATAATTTTTAAAAATAGAATTCTCCAAGTTCTGGCATGTTTTTGACAAGTTCTCTGCTTTTGTTACCAAATAATGCTGGTGTTTGGCAGTGGAATGGGGAGCAGTCTTCCTTTATAGCACTGTTACCAATAAACACATGTGCAGAATGAAAGGATGCATTTATTTTTCTCTTTATAATGTTCTAAGGAGTATACCAAAAATATGAGGAGGAAGATGTTTGATAATCTTGATTATATCTTTTCATATAGATTTCTAGATTTCCACAATTGGATGTGTTTAACATGAACACTTGATATATAGACATCACTGCGAACAACAAAAAGCAGTTGTAATTGTGAAGTTCTAATGGTATAGGAGACACTGTTCTTCTTATAGAGGAGAGGTTAGTTATTTAATTTCATCTGAATCTGAACTGTGTTTCAGTAACATCCTGAAGGCATTTCAATTCTAATTTAGAGAATTTTTTTCCTGATTAATGTAAAATAATTTTCTATATATATGAAATACATAGTATTTTACACATTCGTTCTTCCTGTTTATAAAACTTTCAACTTGAGGGCTTTATAAATGGTAGAAATATGGTAAATAAATAATAATAATATGTGAGTGAGACAGAGAGACCTGCACTTTCTCATCAATTTTAAGCAATTTTCACCTATACATAATATAATATATATGCATAAATATTGGGTATTGTCTGATTATTTGTCATTGATCTGATGAAATTCCTTTCAGCTAAGAAAAAAATGTCATTTTTAGTTCTTTAGACTTCATTAAAATAAACAATTCAAGTAATCTTCTGAATCCCTTTACAGCCAACAGCTCTGTGACATCTTGCCTCCACACGTGGTACTGCCTTTTTAGCCAATTCCAGCTCAGAGAGATGAGTAACCATGGCTCCATCCAGTTTTCCACATGACATCTGTGGCAACAGAGGCATTCACAGGACCTCTCTCCTGGAGAGCACTCCCTTGGGTGGAGCTTGAATTTCTGTAAGAAAATCATTGACACAGGAATCCAATCAGGACTCTGCATTAGGACTAGATGCTGCCAAGGCTCAGATGCTGACAAGGCCATGTTTCTTATCTCTGGGGTTTCCTGCCCTTCCCCCATGAAGCTCGGTTCCTCCAGGCTGGCAGGAAACTCGCCTCTGGACCAGAGGGTGACAGACTCCCTTTGATGACGAGCATCCCCCAGCACAGGGAGCAGGCTCTTGCTATTCATTGAGCTACACAGCTGTGGCAACGGGAGCCCACCCGGGGGGGGGTCAAAATGGGGGGCAGGGCTTAGTACAAGCAAAAGGGAAGGCAGTTTAAGCACAGATGAACTGCTTTCAGCTTTGTGAATTGATCTTCCCCCAGTTGCCCTGATCTAAGATCCACCCTTTATTTTACTGAAACTTCATAGCTGTAAAATGACCATCTTTTCCATAGGCTCATATGAAAAAATAATACCATGCTTTCACACCTCAGAAGACATTTTCATACATAAATAGCTTGGTGGATCTTTGGCATTACTGTTTTCACAACTGTATGTTCTCTCTTTCTTACTAAACCCTGGGTTCAGTGTGAAATTGATTCTTACTGATTAATCTTCAATACTATTTATGCTTTGTCTGACTGCAGGTTGTGTGGAGTAATAATAATAATAATTTGGTGGACTTTTCATCTTTTTGGGGAGCAGAAAGCTTGCATATTTAATGAATAAACTGCTCAAATCTTGAAGGAATACAGGCATGTTCACCAGGCATTTTTAGAAGGACATGAAAGAGAATCTGCAGCAGGTGGCTCTTTCCAGCCAAGCAAAGCTTCAAACGTACGTAAGAGTTAATTCAACTCCATAAATGAATATGCTAATCAGGGCACAATTTATCTCTGAAGAAACGTATTTATTGTGTCTGCTATTTGATTAGATGGCTTCAATGTTCAATTAATCAGTTACCTCTCAATATCATTCCTGAGAGCTGCTTAATTAATCTGTTGCACTGCAACCCTATTCATTCTACTAGCTATCCCTCGTCCCATTTCAAATGACAAAACCCAGGAACTGTGCCATGTAAAGACTTTATGTCAATGTCAGATGAAGGTTGATAAGTAGCTGACTTTTTCTGTTATTAGGTTAATCAAACCAATCATCCTTATAGAATTTACATTTGTCAAAACATTTTAATGGGCTAAAGCAATGAGAAATAGAGGAAGAAAATCACCAAGAGAATGGTGACATTGTTTGTATACCTCAAAGGCAGTACACTACTTTCATCTAATGGATTGTTTTCTCATCTTTTTCCAAATGATGAATTTTTAAAATGCTGTTGATTGAACCCAAAGTCATCTATTTAGCTCCTCTACCACATCTCTCATTAACAAATAAAGCATGATAGTTCCTTGAGTCTTTGAAGCAAAATGTGTTCTAAATGTTTGCTGCCTTCTGGACACTACTTACGGCTTCACAAATGCTATTAATAATAGTTCCATGAATATGTACCACAAATTTACCAGTTTAAAGGTGCTTCATGTATAACACAGGGTAGCCACTCCAAGTTGAGGTATTCCACCAATAAAATCACAGAGTCATGGTATTATCCTCTCCTTATCTGCTTCCTATTCTTGAAATGTCTCTTTTCTTTCATTCTTTTCCTCCTGATACTGACAGAGACTCCGTAGTGTCCACCGGTGTCATTCCTTTTTGCTCTGCAGAAGCGGAGGCGTTTTGGTAGAAGTTCTGCCAAAGTTGGTATGGGAATTTCATATCATTCTTCTTCATCTTCTCAGTACCCTAGACCAGTTTTCATCTTCCAACACCACCTCACATGGGCCCACTTAACATTCCAAAAAGGACTTAAAATACTTTGGATCAATCACTGTTACCCCACATAACTTCTAAAATAAAATGTCATGAAAGTATACAGCAGTTTTTCTTTAGTTGCGTGGTGCCACAAGCCCCTTTGAGAAAACAAACAGTAATAAGAATAATATCTGTACTATAATTGAGTACTTTTAATTTGCCAGGTATAATTTTAACTTTTACATAAAATATATATTATTTCATTTAATATTACTTTAAATCATTCCTATGTGCTATTATTTTTCCCATTATACACATGAGAAAACCAAGACACAGGGAGATTAAATGACTTGCTCAAGAGTACATACCTGCTGTATTAAACGGGAGATGACATTATATTTATAACTTTTAAAATGTGATACGGAAAATTCTAGCAGGTTTATGACTTTGCTTTTATCAACTAATCCTATAACCAAATAATACTTTTCTTAACTTATTCATACTCTTAGAGACGAACCACAAAATTATCCAAGAGATTATCTATTACTTTTCATTTAGTGGCAACCAAGGGCAAACTATTTTAAGCTAAAAAGATAATTCATTGGCTTGGACTGCTAGGAAGTACAAGGGTACACAGATGGCCTTAGGCATGGCTGGATCCAGGTACTGAAATATGTCATCAGGATATTCTCTCTTCCAACCTCTCAATATGCTTTCCTCTGTTTAACTTCATTTTTTGACATGGGCAGCTGAATATGTCAAATGTTTAGAAGATGGATCCTGAGTCAGTTGGCTTATATTTTGGTCCTGGTTCCTTCATTTATTAACTCATAGTATCCAGTGATATTCCATGAGAAAGGGAAGTTCTGAAGAAGCTCTTCATCGTTGTTTACTTCTAGATAGCAACTGGAAAGGCGTTGATACACAGTACATGCTCATTAAAACTTGCTGAATGAATGACATCATGTAACAACAATCACTGGTTCAGTTATTGAAAGGGGTTAAGACAAACCCAAACCCCTTTTAAGATATTTAAACTAAAATGTTATTCATAAGCTTGGTTGGGTGTACAGTGATATTTTACCCAAGTTCTGATTTCAGTAAAAAATATTTATTAGAGATGATAAGTTCAAAATATAGAAAAGGCAATGTACACAGGAATGACAAAGTATAAACTGAATGATTTAAAAAGTCATGGATTGCCAATGACAAGATGCACACACATATGGGTAATTACTCACTAAACTGAGCCTTTACAAATAATTTCAGTGTTACATTAGGTACAAAGCATCCTTTCCTGCTGTTTTTCTATGCATTTTCAGCAAAAGTATATTCATAGTTTGTGTAATAATTCTTTATCCAAGCTTGAATAAGACTCATAAAGCAGCTACATGGGGTTTCCCTGGACTCCTATTTGTGTTTTACATGTGGATATGCAGTCAGCCTAAACTTATGCAAGTATAGAAAGGTGATATTTTTCTTCTTAAATGAGATAGTAGTGCCCTTAAGTAGAATTTTTAGCTACATTATATTAAAATGAAAGTATTTCTAAGTCAAACACGTGAAAGCGTCTGCTTATTATGGACTTCAGGGAAAAACAATTCCAGTTAGGCAAGTTTCCTCTTTATGTAAAGGTTTGTGAGCTTATTAACACAAATATTTACACAAATAGTCACATATATGTTTAAAATTAACCATTTTTTAAAAAGGGCACAAATGGACTTATTTACAAAACAGAATCACAGACAGAAAACAATCCAGTGGGGGATAATTGGGAGTTTCAGATTTGTAGATACTAACGACTATATATAAAATAGATAAACAACAAGGTCCTACTATATAGCACAAGGAACTATATTCACTACCTTGTAATGGCCTATAATGAAAATGGATATAAAAAAGGAATATATATATATATATATGAATCCCTATGCTGTAGACCAAAAATTAACAGAACATTGTAAATTGACTATACGTCAGTTAAAAAAATGATCTGAGTATTCAAAAATAATGTGTTTTATTATTTAAAGCATGCAGAGTTTAAACCTTTCTTAGTGATTGGGGTGGGCATCATGAATATCAGTTTCACACTGATGCACTTAGGTGTTTGAGGTTGTTTGCTTTAGTTCTAAATGTTACTACTATCGTGACCCCCATTACAGTTATTTACTTATCTATACCCTGCCTTATATTAAAGAACTTAATGTTTCTCACAAAATACATCTTAAAAGACTTTAAAATAATGGTGAGAAAACAAGGTAATCAGGACACAGATAAATTAAGTAAAACCAGTAAGATGAGACCGGAGATGATACTAGTACAAACAAAATGTGTGTTCGGAGGTGCTATTCATTTGCAGGAGGAAGGCCCAGGTGACCAGCAGCCTACAAAAACAGGTGCCCTGTGTGCAGATGTGCAGAAGGATCAGAATGATTTCTGGTACTGAGAAAAGCTTTCTGGTGTTCCCATGTCTTCCCATATGCTCTCTAATTCTTCCTGCATGTCCTGCCTCTCCTCCCCAGCTTACTCAAAGCACTGCCCAGAAATCCCTAGAATGGCATTGTTAGGTGCCCCTCCTCCATAGGACTTTCATTTAAGTGCTATCATTGCACTTACAACGTTGTATTGCAATTATGTGTTTACTCATCTTCCTGCTCCATGGCTTTGAAAGCTCCTTAATAGTGACGGCTCTATGTTATTCATCATATTTTATCTCTAAAACCTAGCACAATCTGGAAAATTACAAAGTATCTGTATATCCTGAATGAATGAAAGGGTATTGTGCCTAAAGAACCTCTTAAACAACATACATTATAAAAAATAAACAGATAAAAAGCTAGTTTCCTAGAGCTGTTTCTTAAATACATGCAGTTTAGAAAAATGCCAACTGTATAGCTAAACCAACACACTGCAGCCCAGCATCGCATCTAGGGGACTCATTTAACTCAGAGATAAGTTTTAAATGAATGGTTGGATTTCGAGTCATTGTACAATCTTCAGAAGTTCTTTCACCCAGATGCTTCGTACACAGTAGTCCCTCAGTGGGTGCCTGAACTGCTATAGTACAGAACCTTGTGTGTACTATGTTTTTCCCTATACATACATATGATAAAGTTTAATTTATAAATCAGGCACAGTAAGAGATGAACAACAACAATAATAAAGTAGAACAATTATAACAGTATATGGTAATAAAAGTTATGTGAATGTGGTCTCTCTCCCTCAAAATATCTTACTGTACAGATTTAATGTTTTTTCTACCTTAACTTAGCACTTATCCCCACACTGTGGCCATAACTTTTACAGCTTGAGGTGTGACAGCAAAGCTAAAATGAATTTCTTTTTCTTTCTTCACAATTTCAGGGATAAAAGATTCCTTCTTATCAGAGAGATATCTTAGCAACCACCACACAATTTTTTTCTTTGCTTATTAAGTCAAGAACTTTCACCTTTTCACTTAAAGGAAATACTTCATAAGCTTCTCTTTAGCATGTCTGATTGCCAGCATCACTACTTTGGTGCTTTGGGACCATTATTAAGTAAAATGAGGGTTACTTGAAACACAAGCATTGGGATACCTCAGCAGTCAATCTGATCACTCTGAGTTAGGCTACTAAGTGATTAACTACTGAGTGACTAATATGCTGGATATGCTGGACAAAAGGATGATTCATGTGGCGGTTGGGATGGAGCAGGATGGTTCAAGAGTTCATCACACTGTACAGAACAGCCAGCAATTTAAAATTTATGAATGGTTTATTTCTGACATTTTCCACTTAATATTTTCAGACTAAGGTTGATCAAGAGTAACTAAAACCACGGAAATCTAAACTGCAGGTAAGCGGGGACTACTGTATATTAAGCAGTATTAAGTTCGTGGTTATTTTCCCTGCAAACTACCTAGAAAGCAGTGGTTCTATGCTGCTCCTTTAAATGAGGGGCCATGTACTTTACCCATTAGTGAAATTGAGTGTACCATTGACTTTTGTTCAAAAACCAGACATCTGTGGGACAAGGCAGAATTCTACTTCAGAACCTAGAGATATGTTAAATGTCATTAAGCATGTCAGAAATAAAGACTGCTATAGTTGTGGGGTTTTTAACGTTTGGGGGGGGGGCTCTCCTTCTTTAATTAAGCTATTGGCTATCATTTCTTAAGTGCTTACTGTGAACACCTACCTACTCCAAAATTTCAGTTTCTAGTTTAAGTTGAATTGGTAAGCTAGATATTTAGGCTTATTTTTAAATTATCTAAATGAAAATAAGATGAACCTCAAATAGGTACCTGAGGAATTTCTGCTGAATGTGTGGCGGCTAAGGTGGATATTATACCTGCTTTTCTTTCTGGATTCCCTACCTGGACGAAGGGCACCAAAAGCTACTCAGTTATCCAAACCGCAAACCTGAAAAATATTTGCATATTTGAGCTCTCTCTTATCTCTTCATATCCAGTTATTCACCAAGCTGTGCCATTTAACTTCTGAAATAGCTCCACTTCAGTTTTTCAACTGTCGCTTTATTTGGGTTCATATCATCTCACATGGACTACAGCAGGGATGTCCTGTCTGGTCTTTCTGCCTTTCATCTCACCCCCTCTAATCTAAACACCACACTCACCTCTTGGAGACTTCTCCCAAATGCAAATCCTTCTATACATCTGCAACACCCTTGGGATAAAAGCCAAACTCCTCATTCACTCATCATTCACAAAACTTTTTTTTTAATTAATGAAGTATCATCAGTTTACAATGTGTCAATTTCTGGTGTACAGCATAATAGTTCAGTCATACATATACATACATATATTCATTTTTATATTTTTTTCATTGTAGGCTACTACAAGATATTGAATATAGTTCCATGTGCTATGCAGTAGAAACTTGTTGTTTAGCTATTGTATACATAATAGTTAGTGTCTGGAAATCTCAAATTCTCAATTTATCCCTTCTTACCCCCATCCTTCCCCCAGTAACCATAAGTTTGTTTTCTGTGGCTGTGAGTCTGTTTCTGTATTGTAAATAAGTTCGTCTTTTTTTCTTTTTTTTTTTTGATTCTACATATAAGTGATATCACAAGGTATTTTTCTTTCTCTTTCTGGCTTTTACTTCACTTAGAATGACAATCTCCAGGTCCATCCATGTTGCTGCAAATGGCATTATTTTATTTTTTATGCTGAGTAGTATTCCATTGTATAAATATACCACCAACTTCTTCATCCAGTCATCTGTTGATGGACATTTAGGTTGTTTCCATGTCTTAGCTCTTGTATATAGTGCTGCTGTGAACATTGTGGTGCTTGTATCTTTTTTAATTAGAGTTCCCTCCAGACATATGCCCAGGAGTGGTATTGCTGGATCATATGGTAAGTCTGTTTTTAACTTTTTAAGGAATCTTACACAAATTTTTAACACCTATTCTGTACCAGGCACTGTGCTGGGTGCTTAACACATATAAAAGCTTTCCAGGATCGTATTTCTTCCCTGCTTCGTCACCTAGCACCCCACACCCCACCCCCAGGTCAGACCCTGTGAGTACACTTATCATTCAGAGCTACGAACTCTTCCAGAAGGCAGAATGTTCTCTCACAGTTCCAAGCCTCTGCACATCCTGGTACTTCACTCTTTAAGACACATCTCCTTCTCCTGTGAAAACCTTCTTGGCACACCTGCCCATGCCTGGGCAGAGATAGAAACTTTTCTCTTTGGTGCTCACATAGCCGTATGTTCTACACAGTACTTAAGTGAACATTTTAATCTTGATGTTTGTAACTGTTTGTTTCCCTGTATTACTTTATTATTAGACTGTGAAGACAAGGTATTATCTTGTTCATCTTGGTATCCCCGGGCTTTACAGGGCATCTGACAAATAGTGAATTTGGTTAATGTCTACTGAAAAAATTACTGTATGGCCACCTGCCTGCTTTAGATGGGCAATACACTGATGGTGCTACTGTGATACATGCCCTGTTGCACATCTTGGTTATTTGTAAAATTATTTTCTACTTTTCCTTCCAGTTAGAATGTAAGCCCCTGTAGGGCAGGGAGCTCTTCTGCTGTGATGCCTAGTAAAAGCCTTTGCACAGACTAAGTACTCAATCCGTAATTGTTGAATTGAATTTTGAAAGCACTCCAACAAATTTCTCTGCAGTCTGTTTGAACTTCCAAAATGATGACTTCATTGCCATGTGCTCATTAAAGAGGTATAAAGAAGGAACTGGAGAACTTCCTAGGGAAATCATCTCTCCTCTGAGTTCCTGTTCTCTTCTGGCTTCTTCCCCACTTTGATTGACTAAGCATTAGGCTTGGGCAGAGAAGGGTCAGGAAACTGTGGGAGGAAAAGCTGGAGCATGCAGTAGAGGCTCCATCGAAATAAAAAAGAAAACTGGATTTTATGATGGCAGAAACAGACTGAAGAAAATTGTTGGAAATATAAATTCAAGGAGCATCTTGGGTGAAAGGAGGCAGAATCAGAAAACAGTGTGGAGGGAAGGAAACAGTTAAAGTGAGGCGGTTTGATAGTCTGTGGTGGATACTCTCTCTGGTATGACTAATTGAGAATTGATTGTGCATGTGGAAAGGTTATGTTTTATTAAGGGAAACCTTTTTCCCTTTTGTCTTTATGAAATCCGCCCTTCTGCAGATGTTATTCCCTTCTCATACTAAACCCTCATTAATTTATAATTCACCGCATTGCTTTAAAAGTGCTGTGCAGATTTCCTGTTTCTCTCACATACAGTGCTTCTAATAAAGTCAAGTAGGATATAGGCTGAAATGCCACTTGTCTTGAGAGCTGCACGCCAGACTTGCTGGTGCCAAAACATTTCACCAATCGCCTCTTAGATCATTGTAAATGTTTCGAAGTGCCAATTTGCGAGCTCCGTGAAAGTGAATTTGGGCTCTAAAACAACTCTTTTACTGTTGACTATAAATTGACGCTGGTTTCTGGAATCTGAAATCAAAGCTAAATGGAGCCTCAGTGCGGCTCTGTTAATTTTGAGGACAGGTACCCTCACACAGCGAGGGGCACCATTTCACCAAAGGCAGACTCTGAGGGCAGACGTGACAGGCATGGAGAGGAAATGAATCTCTCTCCACCACCCTAACTGTTCTCTCTGCCAGTAAATGTGACAGAACTTGGGAAATCACTGGAAACCAAGATGGAGAAGTCAAAATGGCTTTTTCAGTTTCTAATTGCCCAACGTGCCATTAGTGAAGATAGGAAATAAGAAGTAGGTTTAATGCCATTTTTAAAGTACATGTATCACTTCATTGATATATAGAAAACAGGAAGATGACTTGACAATTTAATGTTGAAAAATTTAAACATCTTAAATATAAACTACCCAAGACATATACAGATAGACACCTTCAGTCGTTTTAGAGACTTCCAGTAAGTTCGGAGTTTGCATTGGGGGTTGAAGTGCTGTGCTGGGGTAAGTGTATTGGCACGGAGTATCATCAAGGGGTAAACTCTCACATATCCCACAGGTTCAAGCCAGGTGGGGATTGACAGTGATATGTGTCTGAACTAAATGGGCAATAGCTACTCAGCTTTGATTGATCACTGAAGCTCAGTGGGACCAGATCTTGTATTTTTCCAAGAGAAATGAGAAAACTAATTTTTTTTGTTATGCATTCTCACATAAATATCTGCAACTAGCTAAACACTGAAATTTTGTAATGGTCAAATAAAACATGTATATGAGAGTAATTCAGCTACAAGTTTAAGACCTCTAGGTTAGAGTCTTACTGGGGACGTAAGATTTATAACATGCTAAGAAATTCAAAACAAGTATAAGCCATTACATAATTAGATGTTAAATTAAATAAAATGAGGTGTCATTTGACACAGTTGTAAATGTGGAAGCAGAGAGATCTGTGTTGGCTGAGGTTAAAGCAGAATTGTATGTGAAGGAGTGTGATATCTGAAACTTAAAGAATGGGTGGCATCAGTCGCAGGAAGCAGGGTAGGAGAGCATTCTAAGCAAGAAAAGTAGTTTGGAGCCTAGAGATGATAATTTGAGAAGACAGTGAATCACTTACACTAAGTAAGAACAGAGAAGGGGCTAAAACCATCTCCTCCAACTCCCAATCCATTGTTTTCTCTTCCCTGCTCTACCACCTCCTATCCTGATCTAGGACAAAATAGAGGTATTTACTAAGTAAGAAGTTAAATACTTACTGAATGCATACTATGTGCCAAGCACTACTTCAGGCTCTAGATGACAGTGCTGTGAATACATGCTCTCCATGCATATGGACACAGGTCAAACCAACCTGACTATAAGTGAACAGTCACTCTAGACACACTTTAATTATTCTAGAAGAAAGTGGAGTTACTTGAGAATTTCTATAATCCTGTGAAAATAATGGTCAAAATAATATTTTGAATATGAGATTCTATGTCATGTCAAATTTTCTGGTATCAAATACTTCTAGAAGCAACTGAGTATGAAGCAATCTCACGTTCACCAAAAGTTTATAAAAAATTAGAAGTCAGTAGCCAAACTAAAAGAACAGTTTGATCAGTTAATGAATACATTCCATTCAACAGTCATCAGATGAGTACTTAGAAACAGGACAAACATTAAAGTCAGTATAAATAATATCTTTATACTTTGCTTCCTTGTCTCTCATGCCCTTTGGAAGGTGCCACATAGATTTGCAGAGAGATACGTAGAAAGCACAGAAGAGAGAGAAAGAACAACTATTTTGGGGGGTGGGGGCAATACTGATATATCCTCCAAAAGATCTTTGATTTTATATATAACATTTCATTTTATGAAAAAATGATATACGTGTATAAATATAAACATTATTTGGCTTTCTAGCTTCAGCAAATGCCTTTATACTTTCTAAAATATGATAATCTGCTTTTACAGTTGAGGTACATTGTATATCAAAAGATGCATTTTAACAAAGTAAAACATAATGTGTTTAAAGAATAATTACATTGTTAAACAATGAATCTGAGTATGTACTGAGGACAGGAAGCTTTATTCAATTGTTTATAGCAAAGTAAATTGCAGAACATAAAGCTAACAAAAGTCTATGTTGATGTTTCATACTCAGGATTACTCTTAAAACACGATCAAACAGTTGAAAACCATTCCAAAAACATGAAAGTGTAGGTAGTTTAATATAAAATATGTACTTACAAAGCTTGTATTGCATAGTGACATTCAGTTCAGAAATACTATATTGCTGGCCTAACCTTCCCATCCGTTTCTCACAGTCGTCTTATCCAGGCACTCTTCCAAGACACACAGAATATTAGCTGTGCACTCTCTAAATTTAACATGAAAATTGAGAGAGATCAGATCCATATGTACAAGGAAAATAAAGTGTCAGCATGACTATCTTAAATCTGTATCTTGGATATTATTTTAAAAAGCTACTCCTTCATAGCTCACATACTCCATAACAAATTTAATGCAAATTTAACCTTATTTTGTTGCATACCTTTCAGAAAACCATATTTCAATCATGAAAAGGGATACAAATCAATATTGCTTAGTAATTTTGATTAAAAACTGTATACCCTAAAGGAACATCCCAGCATTGAATTTCAGTCGTATTTCACCTCCCTCAGTTCTGTTTCTGCTGTGTCAGCACAACATTATCTTGGGCAGCAGCTATTAGGGTGGTTGTCTCTTTAATGTTGGCTCTCTTGCATACATTTTACTGCCTGCTCTGATGGAATTTTTATCTTCACAAATATATTTCCTAATTTGTCTATTTCTGTGTTCAGTTAAGTCTATATGCTAAGAAGGTAAAGGTGCAGCAACCTTTAAGTGACGTAACTTTAAAAACAGAATTTTCCAACAGTGAACAACTTGACACACTTTCTTAAGGCATTTTGATAAAAAATAACTTTCTTATGAAGTTTCTGATTTGCAGTTTACAAGAATTTGGAGTTTAGAGGGTTTTGAGGAAAAAAGAGGATTACTCAATGAGTACCACCTGCATCACAAGGCTAAACTAATTCCCTTGAAAAGTTTAAAATTTACAATTATTCTTTAAAAAAATTCCTTTGTTGACTGTTGGAAATAACACAGATGTTTACCACATTTTTCACAGCAAATGTGTTATAATATATAGCTGGAATATTGAGGTCATGGATTCAGAGATGAAGCTATTTAGGAATTTGGGAGATTTTGTTCTGTTACTAAAGTATTTTCCCTGAAGTAACTTAGTCAATGAAGGAATAGTAATTTCCAGGGACTACAGATTTCTTTATCTGGATGATTGGCAATTTATAAGATTTGCATCCTTCATAAGGGAAGTTTTTATAATGCACAGGTATTTTGTCCACTACAAGCAAGATTAAAATAAGCTAATAAAATCTGCAGGGGTTTGGGGTTTGGTTTGTTTTTGTTTTTGTTTTCCATGTTTAGTGCCTGTAAAATATCTGCTGCTCTTAAAGAGCCAATCTGTCAACCTCAGTATCAGTGCGAGGTAATGCAGAGAGCAGAGATAGTCATGTTTTAGGTAGTTAAATACATTCATTTTCTTGTCCAAATATATGATTATAGAGTATTCTTAAATTCAGATTTTATTCCACCAAAGTTTTCACTGAAAGCTTCTACTTAAAGGAATATTTCCTTCTATGAAATGCAATATAATGGAACAATAATTGAAAATAGTAAATTAGCATTGTCCACATTGTGCATAATCCTGGTTCCTAAACATAAAATTTCTGTATACAGAGCTTTTAGTTAGTAAAAAAAAAATAGTAAGCATTTTAGAAAGGAAATGTTTCTAAGTTTTGGTTTCTTCTGGTTACTCAGAACAGGCAAATCTCAATCCACAAAGAGATTTCAAGTGTCTTCAAGTGAGGTGCCTAGTTTTTCCTTCATATTTTCTCCTTCATAACTGTAAGCACACTGGGAAAAGTAAGAAATTTTATGGCATTGGATGCCCATGGAATAATGTAATGTATTTTCTACTTTATAGGAAACTGTATTTTTTCATCAAAAGAAAGAGAAAAGGCTTCTCAAGAAAAAAATCTTTCCAAGAATAGGTGACTATATTTGCTGATTAATGGGGTTTTAATAGTGTGGTGGAAATAGCTAACAACAGATGAGAGCAGTTTGGTGGAGGAAATATCAGAATACATGCTACACTTTCCGAATATATTTTTGAGATATAATTTGAATTTAAATCTTACCTGTACAGTTCAATGAGTTTTGATAAAGCATCCAGTCAGCCTATCCAATATACAGAACATCTCCTTCACCCCAGCCGACTCCCTCATGTTCCTGTCTAGTCAGTCTCCCTTACCCTGTGCAGAGACAGTTTTACAATTTCTACCATCATAGATTAGTTTTGTCTGTTCCTGTGTTTCTTATAGATGAACTAATATGCTTAGAAATTTTGATATAATGAAAAAAATGAGAAGAAAAATAGTAACACCTAGTAGTTAAGAGGAAAGGAAGGTTCTGTCAAGATAGAAGAGACTTGTTTATATTGTTTATGGGCTCAAGGAAAGAACCTGTGTAGAGAATGTGCCAAACAAGCCAGAAGATTCAGAGAGAGGGCATAAGTAATGATGTGATTTTGAAAGAGTAGAAACATATCTTTTCTGAACTGGAGATAAAGATATGTAAACATAAATTCATAATTATGTCAGTCAACACTGTTACATGACTTTCTCCAGAAAATTCCGAGCTGCTAAGGAGCATTTTCAGAGAAATCAGAAGACATGATTTAGCCAAGATTGATTATGGGCAAGATGGGTTCAGCAGATTACCCAAAGTATAATGAAAATTAGAGCACAGTAAAAATATATACAGAAAAATAATTGGTAAGGATCAAGGGAATGGCAGTTACTATGAGTAAGACATTTACCCCCACTGGTTATTTGTGGTTTGAAGAGCTTATGACCACTTTTAGCATAATGTCTGAAAGGAGCTATCTCCAATTTATACCTAATTTCCCCTTCCAGCTTTAAAGAGGCAACTTGTTTACTGTAACACAAAACGATTGATGATCCTTCAGCAAGTTTAGGAGACTTTTCATTTTGTTTCTGCTACTGTTGTTATGAATAAGCATTAAAACACATTTGCTAATGAAATCCTTCACCCAAACATGGAATTTTTGTAGCTTTTAATCTTTCATAAAAACATCTGTGTCTCAGATTAAAACTGCCTAGAGAGCTAGACCACTGTACATTACCAAAGAGGTAAATAGATTTTGACTCTAAACATCAGGAAAAATACTGCAAGAAGGGCAGTTACTGTCCTTCAAAACCCAGCTCTGCAATGGTTTTGCTAACAATCAAAGCCATGCCAGTTTCTAAATTGCTGTCGACTCCATACGACATTAATTTTACATTCATCTTTTATTAAAAATATTCAAATAGTCCCTAACATCTAATTTAAAATTTAATTTGATTTAAAAATATTTTCTACCATTTATTTCTTAGTCTTTGATTTCTGACTCAAAGAATGTGACAATAGCTGTTTTATCATTCTTGCTGTACGATTATACTTTCTGAACTCGTCAATATTTGTGGAGAGCTCCTGCCCTTGTAGGTCTAGAGTCCCCTAATTTTCAGTACTCTCTACACCTAATAAGTGCCTTTCTGGTCATCTTGAATGTTCTCCAAGAAAGTATGGATGAATAGGCCAGGGGGACTATGCTCTTAAGTGCAAATCACAGCCATCTCAGCAATCAGGGGCCAGGGATCAGGCAAAAACATTCTTTAACATTGTGCCATCTTCACATTTTTATTTAATGGTTTCTCATTTATTAAGGCTGCATATGTTCTGAAGATCCTGCTCCTTGTATAAGAAGTGTTTAAGTGCTCTTCTTATATCCATTTTTCCTTTTTATATTAAAAAAAAAAATCCTTCTCTTCCCAGCTCCATTAGTTATCAAAGCCATTCTTCTTCATGTGCCAGGGTGTAGCTCAAAGGTTAACATGTCCATCTAGCTTAATCAAGAGGTGACTGTACTCTGGTATCTCTGAGACATGCAGAATGAAAAGGTTATAAACTCTGAATGTTTAGAACATTGTTTCAGCACATATTAATTAGTGACAAATGACCTGAATTGATTCTGTCTAGATCCAGGTCAAATGAGCAAGCAGATATTTGACTTCTAGCCTCACATGCTAGAAGCCCGGCTGTTGGATTTTTCCACCAGAAGACCCAGGATCTAGTCTCAATTCCTTGAATGAGTTAGACTTTTGATTTTATCGGTCCTACACAGGGTAAGTGAGTAGGCTCTGCAGAAGTGATTTGCACTAAGCAAGCTCATCAGAAACTAACTATGGAGCAAAATGGCATTTCATCAAGTTACAGTGGAAGAGAAAGAGCATGGACTTTGGAACCAGGTAGAATGAGGTTTAACTCTCAGCCGCACCATTTAACAGCTGTGTAACTTTGGATGTATACTTTAATCCCTCGGAATTTAATTTTCCTGTTTGTAAAATGAGCATAATTCTTATTCAGAGCTCAGCTGAGAATTACCTAGGCTATACATGAAAAGTGCATAGGAACCTCCCTGGAATATATTATTGCTAAGTAAATATTGCTTTCTTTTTCCTCATTTCTGTTGAGAACAGAATGTTTACCTAATGAAATTTTGGTGTACTAGTAGGTGGATTCCTTCAGAAAGTCCGTCTACAGATTAAATAGTTATTTCATGAACATGGAATTATAGAGAGTGACATTTCCATCTAGTACTAGCTTAATGAATTGATCTTCTTCAACCTGGGACTATTTCTGGGTAGATAACTAATGTTGGACTTTAGCCTTAAAAAGTCTTTCCCATGGAGAATGTAAAATACATGCAGAAAACGTTTTACTTATATACCTCTCATTCTTGAATATTCCTTATTAATTGTATACTTCCATAGTTCAGTCTTTCCTAGAGGATGACTTTCTTAGTAATTTGACTCCTAACCTTTTGTAACACATTTTTGATCAGGAACACATTTTGGGATCTTCAGTAAGGTGTGGAAATAGCTTAAATTCATTAGGAGTAATTAGGGTGTGGTTTCTACAGATTTATGTTGGTTCTTACTAATTTAAATTTCAGTCGATTTTCAAACCCTCATTCTGAAATGGGGAAACTTCTTTGGTGCCTGCAGTGCACCCAGTAAAAATTACACCTATGAACAATCTAAACAAGGGATCTTATTTTGCAAAATAGCACCGTAGCTCTTGTAATCTTATACACCTAACCACCATTGCCTCAGTCAAAACTTCTTTCCTCATTTTTTCATCTCTCACTTTAAATCTTCCAGTTTTGTTGACGTCTGGAAGTAGGAACCATGTTTTTATAACCCTTTCCATGTGGTTGGCTGTTGCCCCATGAGAAAGTAGTAGTAATTTATACCCTCTTTCAAGAAGTTTGGGTATAATGAAGGATGTAGGCAAGAAAAGAATAATTACAATAGAATGTGCTAATTTTATCACTGAGCTGTGCATATGGTGTAACAGGAGAACAACTTGTGGTTTCAAGAGAAGGAAAGTGTCTGGTTCAAACTAAACATGTACCCCAAATTTAGCCAACAAGTAATGAGATAGCCTTTTACCAAACTCTTGGCTTTACTGCTCTCTTTCTCTGACGCTGCTTCAGACTAGGATAACTGTAAAAAATGCAATAAAACCACCTTGTTAATCACCACTTAATAAAGACAAGTTATTAAGAAGTTTGGTTGATCAATTGTTGGTTGTTTTGATGTTACTAGATAAGAAATATAATGACGTCGCTTTGGCACTCTATACCATTCCTAAGCAATATCATATAGTGAACTTTTTTTTGCAGATTTGATCTGTAAACTTGACCAGCAACCATTTCTTTACATTCTATTTTTATAAAGGAATAGAAAATATGAATGATTTTTGTATCCTGTCAGTATTGCAGGAAGATCAACCCATGAACAGGCTTGTTTCATGCCTGTGGTGGGCAGTCCATATGAAAGGTTTCTGATATAATTTATTCTGCCATCTCTATTTCTTTTCTGAAAAAGAATGTCTTACTAACAGGGCTGAACAGACCATAAGCAATTATTAAAAGCACATAAAATGAAATACTCAGTTCAGTTTTGTTGTGTGTTCATACTTAAAATGGGAAGCTGGCATATCTGAAAACGTTAGTATTTAAGCAAAGACTGTATGTCCACTCCAACTTCTTGTTTTAGATATTGTATTTTTGAGTATTAAAATTTTATTGTTATGTCTTCGTTTTATTTCTTATTTGTTTATTGATTTTTTTTTTAGTGAATGTATAGTTACAGTAGCTGCTTCAAAATCTATGCCTGCTAATTTGAGCAGCTGAGTCTCACAATGGCCAGTTTTCTTTGATTTTGTTTCATTACACGTGGATCACATTATCCCGTTTCTTTGCACGTGTAGTAATTCTGGATTGTATCTGCACGTGTGAAGAATACATCAGAGAGGCTCTGGATTTTGTTATATTCTCCCAGAGAGTGATTTTTGTTTTTTTGTTTGATTTACTATTTGTTTGTTTGCTTTATGAGGCAATTAATTCCAAGTTCTGTCACCACAGCTTGGGGAAGCAGCTGATATTTTTTTCAGATATTTCAGCTTTCATTGGGTTTCCCAGAATCTTCACGGTCCATGTGCAGTTCAGGGCTCTGCTAGATATTATGCAGGGTTTATATACGGTATTTGTCCCTACTTCTCTCCAGCTCTTTCTTTTCCAGCATTTCCCCCCTCACTCTCCAGACGCTGTTGTAGCCTCAAAGTCTGGTTTATTAAGCCAGTGAGACTATGGAGCTTACTGTTATTTATATGACTTAAAGGCACTCTTGAAGAGAGACCAAAAGCAAGCAGAAAGTAGAGAGGAGTTGACCGCTGAACCTAGAAAGAGATGTCACTGGGCAAATTCAGATAAGTTTCCTGCTTTTACAGGATTTTGCCTGTAGGCCAAATAAATAAATGAGCTATGTGCACAAAATACATACTGTATATATTCAATCCAAAGTTTGTAGATTTTAGTTTTTACATATAGGAAAGTTGGTCTGTTAGAAACTCTAAAAGCAGAACTCTACTCCAAGCTTTTAAACTGCTATTGTATCTTTCTAGAATGCCCCCTTGAATGTCCCTCTTTTTTTTTATATATACTCCCAGTTTATTATCCATTTAAGACCCAATTCTAGTCCTGAAGGAATCTTTTTCTTACTGTTCCAGCAGACAATGTGATCTCTATCTCATATTGGAACATAAACTCATAAACTCTCTGGCTTACTTCACTGAGCCTCAATTTTCACATCTATAAGCATAGAAATGATAATTCTTACCCCCTAGGGACACTATGATATGTTGTATGCATGAGTCTGTGTTTGTGTGTGTGTATATGTGTGTGTATATAAAATATATATATACATATATATATGTATGTACATAATAGACACATATTACACTTGGTAAGTAGTCAGCAAATGATAGGTTTAATTTCTCCCTACAGTTTTTACCTAAATTGAAAGTCATGCATTCCTCAGTTGTTCTCTAAAGTCTTAGAAGTTGAGAATCAGGTAGCAAAATTCAAAGGTACTTTGTACATAGTAGGTTCACATTATTTAATAAACAGATAAACTGAAAATCATTCTAAAAAAAAAAACCCTGGTTAACTATGCAGCTTTCCTGTCCTTTGGATTAACGTTCCATCTTCCATGCACTCCAGGGTAAGCAGGTATATAATCTCTCTCATCCTAACAGTTCTTCATATCTTCATCAGGATGAAAAAGAACTTAGTTAACTTATAACTCAAAAGAACCCTTATTCTAGCTGCTTCTTTGCCACAGTGAAAAGAAAAAAAAAAAGAATGTATTTGTGTCAAGAAACGAGTTAATTAATAGGATAAGCAACCATGTTGGTGGAAGTTAGGAAGCATTACTTAGGGGTTAAAATATAATTAAAATAATTCATATTTTGACAACTGAAAATTATTTGTGCATATGAAGTTAGTTTAAAGTTATTATAAATAGGATTAACTATAGTTATCAGTTTATCAAAATTTTATAGCACTCAGATTTGAAAGAGAAAAGTGAGGGAAAAAGTGAGTGATAAGCAGGATTTATTCAGAAGAGAACCTTCTATGGCATTTCTTGAAGATTACGTATAATCAGTCCAAACTGCTACACCATCCCAGAAATGTACAATGCGAATTGTTATTCATAATGACGATCCTGAGTCACACAATCTAACTCATCAAATGTGTTCATTCTCCTCCATAGATTATACTTAATAAGCCAAGAAGAGGATTAAGTCATTTTCAAAAGGTTTTAAAGGAGGATTGAAATTTTTAAAAATGTTTTTCCTCCCTAGTTCATGAGGAAATTTAATTAGTCAGAACTTCCCATTTTCCAAGCATTGTACTATTAATGTATAAAGAGTTTTTCAAATATCCAAGCTGTTCTGTGAAATGTTGTGTTTACTTTCATGCTGATTTTCTGTCCTTCCTCCTCAACATCAACTCTCAAAAAAGAATGAGACTGGGGAAAGGAGAAGGAAGAAAATAAGAGAAATAAGTGGCCCATTTATTCTTATACATGGAGATTAATTTATTGGTTTATCTTTAATTTGAATATTGCTTGGAAGATTTTATTAGTGTAGAACAGATCAAATTTGGTAGCATGAGGAATAAGATTCTTTATTGTTCAATGATTAAATTATTCTTTTTTTTTTTTGAAGCCAGAATTTAAATATAATCTGGTCAAACTGTTGAGAAAAGGGAAAAAAATGATATGAAAGAGAAATTTATGGGAAGGAAGAACGTCACTTTCTAAGAACATCTTGGCTGTAAAAAGCTTGATTACTATCCTATAAAAAGGTCAGCAGATGGAAAATGGGTCTAAATAAAAGGAGAGCACTTTAGCAAGATAAATCTGGTGGTGTGGAGAGCTTCTACACAAATAATACTTAATTTTAGACTAGTTATCTTCTGGAGGGAAGGCTGTTATGGTTAGATAACTTACAAAATTGGCACTGGAGCTGGTCAGCTGAAATTCAAAGCACAGTACTTTCATAATAATAATATTTAAAAACTTGATACATTAGGAGGCCCTTGTATTGTGTCATTATTACTAATTACTGCACATATGAAATCTTGGGTTCAAACATCCAGTTTTCTGGTTTCAATGACATACCCATCTAAGCTTACTTTCTCTACCTTACTCCAAAAGTTTAAACATGACAAGATAGTACTTTCATTTCAGGATCCATTAGCCTACCCTATCTTGTTCTTACTTCCTCCCTTCCCAACCTAGCTCCCAGGAGCTTTCATTGTAATTAGATCCTTATAAACTTTAACTCTCTTGTCCCTTTCATCTTCCATCTTTCTTGCTTAGCAAACCCCAAATCTCTACAAATTCAGCTATCTCCTTACTTTAGGCTTCACACAAACTGGAGAGCATAGCTGAAGAAAAATGATACTACCATTATGATTAGTTTCATGGAAAGTGCGGGACCATAAATCTCAGATGAACACTCATCACTGTGCAGGAATCCTGTGATATGGCCCCAGTAAGTTCCTTTCTCATATGCTTACATTTTCTCACCAAAAAGCAGTATGACCAAGGAATGTGTGTGTTAAGACTCCCATCCACAGAGTTTCATGCTACATTCCATCTTCTACCCCATCCTCTCCCTCTAAGTCCTGGAAATGTATTTAGGTCAGTTAAATCACTAGCCGATGTGGGCTGCTGATAATAATGTGGAATAAGACAGTTTTTCTTTGAAAAGTGAAGGTGGCTGTCTTCAAAGGCCTGTTCTATCCAGTGATTCAAAAAGTTACATTTGAGATTGAAACTATGCTTTTAAGGGTCAGTAGCTACTTAATTATCAACTCCATCCCTGTGGTCAGTACCATAGGTAGCTGTTAGGGTTTATAGCATTTGGTTTTATTCTCAGAAGTTGGTATCCTTTGAGGTTTTTTGGCAATTACCCAAAACATATGCTGTTTTTCCAACAACATCAAATAGGTTATGTAGACCTTGTTACAAGAATTTTGATGCTCTTCTGTGACTTGCCCTCCTCTAATTTTGAATTAAAGATGTAATTAGATACTACATGGAACTGTTGGAATGCATTCTGCTTGTCAGCATCTCTCTGTGGTGTTCATGAAGCAGCTTCATGTGTTTATGTGTTTGTTTCAGCTTGTTCCATATTGCAGTTCTTAGCAATACTGAGGTATTACATAGAAAATTTTGTGAGAATATATTTTCTCTTGTTCTGTGAGAGGGTGTTCAGCCTGTTAAATTATGCCCAGTACATGAAATTAATACTGAAGAGATTTACGGCAACTTTATGTAAATTTATTCATATTTAGTCTAATTTTCTAGGTAGATCTGCTTTCAATGACAAATGAAAATATTCAGACTTAATCGTTTTCTTTTTTAAAATAAAGGGAGCTTTATCATTTTACATTCAAAAGTTATTTGGGAGTAAGTGATAGCAATCTGCTACCTTGACAATGAGGAACGTTGATATCATTGGCAGTGGACATACTATAATTCTAAATTGCAGTATCTTATTTACCGGTAAAACATATTTATAAGAGTTTTTGTTTTTAAGTTTCCTTTGGCTTCCCAGCTCTTTTTATTTGTGTTGCATGTAAAATGCTTCACAGGTTCCAGCCAGTCCATTGATTCAGCTGGCCCACTGAAAATCATCCCCATGGCAGCTCAATTAAAGCAAATAATATTTGATTATCTAACAACTGGGAGGATAAACTGTGGCTTGTGGGGTCACTGAATCATTTTACAATTAGAATATCTCTGCCATGCTCTTGTAGCTGTAGCCAGAGTCACATGCTGTGGCTACAAACCCGGCAAGGCACTTTCTAACTGACTTTCCTCTTGATGATGTTTTCTTACATTGTCAGTAGGCAAAGGGTCATTTGTTTTGAAGCCTAGATTCTGAACTTAAACCATCAAGCAAAGTCTATTAATGCTGAAGTTTTTAAGTTAATAGTTTCCTCAATGATTACATTTTTAAATGATACAGATAACTTTATATAATATCCTTCATGTGAAGTTGGCTTGTATGCTAGAAAAAAATTTAAATGAGATTTTAAAAACACTCTGGTTGCTCCGAAGAGAAATCACTCAGGTAGATATACAGAAATAAAACACTAAACTGCAATGTGTGTTCTGTTCATCTGTTTCAGTTGTGTACTTGCTTGAAACTAATTTACTGGTTAAGTTAGCATTTCCCTTTAAAATAGTCTTTGCTGAGTAGATAAAAACCTATCTATAACTTTTCATTAACTGGGGCATAAGTTTTAAATACAGAAGACTTAATCTCACACACACAGTTTGGCAGTAAAATTGTTCAGCATCGAATATAACAATGTGATAAATTTAAATTTCATGCTCAGCAAAATATCAGATTATTTGAATAAGTCTAAGAGAAAACTCTTCTGAAAGGTTGTCTCTGATTATTGGACTAGCTCTGAAAACTTAAATTACTCACATCTGTCATAGCTTCCCTCAGTTTCTCAGAAACTTTACACTCTCTTTTGTCTGCTTTCTCTCCCTCTGAACTAAATCCTTGCCATCATCACCACGCCCAGAATTCTGCCATCTTAACAAAATGTATTTCCATAACCCAACTTTTCTTCACTCTTCTAACTGCCACCCTCTTCCTTCTTCCTTTTTCACAACCGAACTTCTTGTAAATAGCTATCAACACATGCCTTTCTCCTCAGGGTCTAATTTTCCTGCAAGCTCCAGCCATCCACAAAAAATGATTCCTCCCAAGATCAGCAGTGGCCTATGTTACTAAGGCAGTGGGATTTTTGATTCTTCATTTTACATGACTTCTCTGGTACATTGCAAGCTAAGGATGATTCCTTCCTCCAGGCGCTATTTTCTTGCCCTCTATCACATTGCACAACACTTATTCTTTCCTTTGCTGGCTCAATCTCATCTACCTAACCTTCAAATGTTGGAGTTCCTTGAGCCTCAGGTGGCATATTTCTATAGCAATTCTCTTCTTGCTCTAAATGTTCTCCTTCACAATCATAGCATTCATTATCTGTGTGCTGATGATCCTCAAATTTACACCTCTAAACCAAAACATTTCTCTGATGTCCAATTCTGCATTGAGCTGTATACCTAAATTCTTCCTCTGAATCTTACAGTACTTCCACTGAAGTTCAGTATGCCCCCCCCCATCAAATACTCTATAATTCTTCCACAGATTTCCACCTTTTCCATCCTTCTCATCTCAGTAAGTGACATCACCACCTGCTTATTTGCTTAGGCTAGAAACCTAGGAACCATTGTTTCCTGTTCTCTCTCTGACTCTCCAAATCCAGAATATCTGCTATTCCTTTCTATTTTAAATCCACTGTCTAAAGTGCTTTAAATGACCATCTGTTGCAACTAGGAAAAAAAAGTTCTTTTCTTGGTCAACCAGGCTGAGCTAACCTTGCCTGCCTCACCTGGAGACCATTCTTGCTTCACGAATAGATGTTTTCTCTGGTCCTTCAAACACATTTTCCCCTTTCTGATTCAAGCCTCACTTATTCCTCCGTCTATCTAAAACTCTCTCTATTGATTAACTTTTTTTCACTCTTCAAAGTTCAGTTCTATTTTCTGTCACTTGAGGATATCTACTACATGCTTTGATATCACTATTTACTTCACATTCATAGCACTGTTATAATTAAATAGTTAGCTCTTTTTTGTATTGTTATTTGCTTTTTTACTTTCCCACTAGAATATAAGCTTTATTAGAGCAGAGAATATTATTACATCTCTAACTCTTGGCATAATGCCTCACATGTACATAGAGGGTATTTTTAGAATAATTATCAAGTTAATAAATACATGATGGGTGTAAATTTTCCTCTCTAATTAGATTTTAAAAGATTAATACTTCAAAAACTAAACCAGAATACTAAATAAATGTTTGATTATATAAGTCAAATAAAAATAAATGTTTACAGCTTTATTTAAAAGTTTTTTTTAAAGCTTTCTGCCATTCACTCTTAAAGAATTGAATTAAAACTTTTGTTGTTGTTTGACCAGGTTGCAAATTGTTCAGTTACTGTACTTTAAATTGTGGAATCAATATTTTACAAAAACTTTCTTCTTTTATTGTACAACATAGTGTACATATCTAATAGAGGTTTCTTTTGAAGGTTGATAATATATTAACAGATAGATTTACAAATAGGTACAATCAATGAAAACTACTAAATACCAAAGCCTGACTAATGAGTTTTATAAAATTAAAGTGTTTTTGTAAGTGTAACAAAAATAGATACCCAATTTTATACTTATTTTTTGTATTCATATTCCTTTCTTTTGAGATCATAAACAAAAACACATAAATTCTGAAAAACTTTTCACTAAGTAGCTCATTGACAACATATATCTAAATATTTTATTTGTGGCGGGGGTAATTAGGTCTATTTATTTATTTATTTTTTGAGGAGGTAGTGGGGATTGAACCGAGGATCTTGTGCATGCTAAGCATGTGCTCTACCTTGAGCTATACCTTCTACCCCCTAAATATTTTAAGGACATTTAGAAGTAAGACTCCAGCCTTTTGCTTACCTCTGAACTCTTTTTCAGCTCTTAAGTTATATGAACAATTGAGTATACTAGAGTAGTACATCATATCTCTTGTTTGGGAAGGTTATTTTCTTCATAAATATATTTCATAAGTAACAAAAGCTTAGAACTTTAAGTAACAAATATTTTTCTAGGTATTTTGTTATTGATTCTAACTTAATTCCATAGTGGTCAGAGAACACATGTTTTATGATTTTAATCCTTTTACATTTGAGGCTTGTTTTGTGGCCCAACATATGTCTATCTTGCTGTCTGTAATATGTGTACTTAAAAAAGATTGTGTATTTTGCATTTGCTGGGTTATATTATATAAATATCAATTAGGAAAAAGTGATTTATAGTATTGTTTAGATTATGCACATCTGTACTGTGCTTTTGTGGCTATTTGTTATATCGATTGCTGAGAGAATGTTAAGAATCTCCAATTCTGATTGCAGAATTGTTTATTTTTCCCTCTAATTCTATACAATTTTGCTTTCATGGACCTTGAAGCTCTGTTACTAGGTTCATATCATATACATTTATGATTGCTGTATGTTCTTAAATCTTTTTTATTATGAAATGCCTCTTTTATATTAGTAATTCTCTTTGTTTGGGTCTATTTATCTGATACAAAATATCCATTGTACATTTCTTATGTTTGCTATTAGCATGGTCGATCTTTTTCCATACATCTATTTTGAAACTGTTTCTTTTTGTTTGGATTAAATAGCCGTACCTTGTGAACTTAGTGTGAATCAGTCCCCTAAAATCTAATCACACTGGTCTATGTATGCAAAGCTTTGAACAGATCCTGTACTATGGAGACTCCACTCAGTTGTCGCTAATCTATTCCTACCCCATACCAGGAACAATCTGGAATGTAACATTCATTACTACCCCTCCTAACAATATGAGAATAGACATTTTGGTATAATCTGTTAACAGACAAAGATATCTGGAAAAGGTAGTGGAAGTAAGAATAATTTAAAAGTTTACTCATTCATTGGCCTCAAATTTCTGGTCTAATTGGTGTTTTTAAAGTTCTTGTTGCTGGAATCTGTGTGTGTGTGTGTGTGTGTGTGTGTGTGTGTGTACTGTGACATTTTTGAAACAGTTCCTTAGAAGTGGTCTGAAAAGGGAGCAGAATTCTTAACATAAAATTATAGAGTTCAGATCCAAATCCCTCCAAAGCATGCTTCAGCATGGCAGACATCTGAGATTGTTCAAGGGGCATGCTAGGCTAACATGTAGCAAAAGATGTTCTCATTAGGATAAGAACTTTTCTCTTCTCCATACATAGAATAAAACTTGACTTTAGATTTTTTTAAACTTTTATGTGCTGTGACTTTGAACCTCTTTTGCTTATGAAATAAAGTTTCAGATAAAATATATTTTTCTGAGAACAATTTATTCATGCTGGAAAGTGGTTACTAGAGATACAAGTGCTGTCATTTGTTCCCCTGGTCTTACACAGTAATTCAACAGAATTGCTTGTTTGGGGATTCTTTCCTTTATTTCCACTGTAGTGAAAAGAAGGCACCAGAGAGTAAAACCCTGTTCTCTGATTGATGAGATTTTGTTCAGGCTGTGACAGTGCATAACTTCTCTCATTGCCCTGTCTGTTGACCCCCAGAGAAGCTAAAAGTAGCACAACCTTGGGACATAAGAAGTTCTGAACTCTGTTTTCTAATACTGCTTATGAGAATAGTAATTATCAGCAGTCATGATAGCCAGAAAGCTAAGAAAAAATTGGTGAGCTCGGGTTCTTAACGGGGCTAATAAAGCAAATGCCATAATAATGCTTAGCACTTATGTAAGACATATTTCGTTTTCTCAAACCAAAAACTAAGCACATAACTGTAGCTCATTATCTCCTTTTCCATGTTACTCAATGATTGCAAGAGGATCTGGAGCAGACTTAGGTTATACATAGCTTAATGCTATTCATCTTCTCATACTGGGCAACAACTGGAGTTTCATTTTTTACTGATGGAGTGATGCCTTTCCTTTCCTCTCTGAAGAGCATTCATAGCACAGATTATAGGTCACCAAGTAAAAAATGTAATGTTAGGCATTAAAAGGGCATTTTATGAATGAATTGATGATAAAAGATGCATGTAATTCTAAATTAATAATTTTTCTTATCTTTTTCAATTCTACAAGTAGTCCAGGCTAAATACAGGTTTTATTTTATTATATTGTCTTTTTTTGATTGACTTACTGTAAAACGATTTGATTTTTTTTCTTTTGAGATATAGTTGACATACAGTATTAGTTTCAGTTGTACAAGATAGTAATTCAACATTTGTATACATCATATACATTGTGAAATGGTCACCACAAAATGTCTAGTGACCATATGTCACCTTACAAAGTTAATACAATATTATGACTGTATTTCCCATGTTGTACATTACATCCCCATAACTTAGTTATTTTATAACTGAAAGTTTGTACTTCTTAATTCTTTTTACCCATTTTGCCTCCTCCACCCTCCTCCCCTCTGGTAACCACCAATCTGTTCTCTGTGTCTGTGAGTCTGTTTCTGTTTTGATTTGTTTGTTTTGCTTTTTAGATTCCATATATTGGTGAAATCATATGGTGTTTGTCTTCCTCTGTCTGACTTATTTCACTAAGTATAAAACCCTCAAGGTCCATCCAAGTTGTCACAAATGGCAAAGATTTCATTCTTCTTTTTGGTTGAATAGTATTCCTATACACACACACACACACACACACACACACACACACACACACACACACACGCATCTTCTTTATCCATTCACCTATCTAAGGACATTTAGATAGGACATTTAGATTGCTTCCATATCTTGGCTATTGTAAATAATGCTGCAACAAACATAGCAGGATGCATGTACCTTTTCAAATTAGCGTTTTTATTTTCTTTGGAAAAATACCCAGAAGTGGAATTACTGGATCGTATTGTAATTCTATTTTTAATTTTTTGAGGACCTGCCATCCTGCTTTCCATAGTTACTACACTAATTAAAAATTCCATCAACAGTGCACAAGGTTTCCTTTTCTCTGCATTGTTGCCAACACTTGTTTCTTGTCCTCTTGATAATAGTCGTTCTGACAGGTGTGAGGTGGTATCTCATTGTGGTTTTGATTTGCATTTTCTTGATGATGAGTGATGCCTGTTTTCATGTGCCTGTTGGCCATCTGCATGTCTTCTTTGGAAAAAATGTCTATTTAGATCCTCTGCTCATTTTTTAATTGAATTGTTTGTTTTTCTGTTATTAAGTTGTATGAGTTCTTTACATAGTTTAGATGAGTTCTTTACATAGTTTACCCCTTATCAGATACATGATTTGCAAATACCTTCTTTCATTCAGTAGGTTACCATTTTACTTTGTTGATGGTTTCTTTTACTGTGCAGAAGCTTTTTAGTTTGATGTAGTCCCATTTGTTTATTTTTGCTTTTGTTTCCCTTGCCTTTTGTAGTCAGATTAAAAAAAAATTGCTAAGACTGATGTCAAACAGCTTACTGCCTATGTTTTCTTCTAGAATTTTATGGTTTCAAGTCATCCCCTCAAGTCTTTAATCCATTTTGAGTTAATTTTTGTATATGGTATAAGATAATGGTCCAGTTTTATTTTTTTGCATGTAGCTGTCTAATTTTCCCAACACCATTTGTTGAAGAGACTGTCTTGTCCCCATTGTGTGTCCTTGCCACCTTCATCATAAATTAGTTGAACATGTTTGTGTGGGTTTATTTATGGTCTCTTTATTTTGTTCCATTGATCTTTGTGTCTGTTTTTATGTCAATACTATAGTGTTTTGATTACTGTAATATTTTATTTTATAGTTTGAAATCAGGGAGTGTGATACCTCCAGCTTTGTTCTTTCCCAAGATTGTTTTGGGTATTTGGTATTAAATACCAATTTTAAATGGCACCTTTACCAAAAAGAACCAAACAGAAGAATATTTTTGTTTATTGAACCTCCCCATTTATTTCATAAAGTGAATTAAGACATAGAGTTGCACAAATTTAGGGATGAGAGGTTTTCTTGATGGAAAAAAATAAAAGAAAGCTATTTTCCCTTTGTCTGTTGTTTGGGTATTAGTCTTTTTTTTTTTTTAATAAAATCATAAAGCTGTTGTTTGAGCCATTTGACTGATTTATTAAAGACCGTTTATGTTTAAGTTCAAAATGAGAGTTAAATCTATTGGCTTCTTCACTATTAACTGAATAATTACATATCTGTTAATTAGAGAGTAAACAAGATTATTATTTGATAGGTTTTATAACTTTAGACTAATTAACCCTGAAAAGCAAGTTTAATGGAAAACAAATTTTAAAATAGAGCCAGGAAATACTGCTTGAAACTTGATCATTCTTACTAATATTAATTTATATTATATAGGAAGAAATTTTCTAAAATTTAAGAAGAATTTTTTAAAGAATAAATTAGGAAATTTTGAATTAGTATTATTATTAATACATAATTTGTCCATTTCAAAACAAATAAATCCAGTGAAGACCTCTAGAAGTGCCAGTTCATTTTGAGTATCACCACATAGCTGAGATCAGCCCATGGAGCTTACCTCACAAGAAGGTTGAGACTGAATCTATTCCTATGGGTTTATCAATATGTTTGTGCAGCCTATATTATGTATTAAAACATAAGATTCATTTGAATTCATATGAGTTACAGAAATGTAACCTGCTAGTTAATTGAAGCTGCATGTTTCATGATGTGTAACCAAAATTTAGGGCCAAGTCTTTCTCTGTGAGTAATTAATTTTGAAAAACAGACATTATTCTTTTAGGAAAAATTGTACCCAAGAACATCTAAGCAGTTATAGCTACCTGGAGAGTAGAAAAGCCAAACTGGTCTTTGTGGAAACCACTGAATTCCCTTTGTTACCATCTAAATTTCTTCTTCTTCTCAATCTGAAGAGATTAGTAGAAAATTAGATTAGAAATGAGTAAATAATCATTCATTACCTAGGTTTTCATTCTTCGGAAAGACTTCCTCGAGCCCCAGATCAGGTGAAGTACCTCTCATGTATGACTTTTCTTGGGACATAGTATGCTGATATGTATATATTTATATCTATACATTTGTCTCTCTCCATTTGTTACAAAATGTGCTAAATGAGGGTAGAAACCATGTCTTATCATTCATTTGCTCACTCTTGTTCTATTCATTCATCAGTAAGTATTTATAGAGCACCTACTCTGTGTAAGGCATTACAGTGAACTGTGGTAGAGTGGGGAGATTGAGGATGGGACAAATGACAGGTTTCCATATAAGATGTTAAGGAAAATTTGTGATTGTGGCAGATTGAGGGTGGTAGGGTAATCTAGAGTGATACCCAAGTGCCCAGTTTGGTTGTCTGTATAGATTGTTGAATTAGCAACCTAGTAGAAAATACCAGAGAAAAATTTCTTGCCTATGGGTGATAGAGTAAGGAGAACAAGAAAATAATGGGTTCAGTTTGGGCCATATTAAATTTAGGGTGTGTGTGAAACATTCAGCTGAAGAGGACTTGTGAGCAATTGCAAATATGGGTCTGGATCACAGGAGCATGGTCAAGTCTAAATATACAGACAGATCCCTGCAGCTGGATGTAGTTGGTTTACTTAAACAGCCAGGCAGGCAGGAAAGGAGAAGGGTCACTCAGAGAGGAAAGAAGAGTAGCAGGTACCATGAAACAAGGAATGCATATTATAGAACATATGTGACAAGTTACATTGAGATGAAGGTGGGTGAAATGAAGTACATGTGGTGATGAACAATTTTTTACCAGATTTATAGTTTGCTGTATTCTGAATGTCAGAGCTTTGCCTGTCTGGGGTTTTACCAAACCCAATTAAGTTACAAGTGCTTTTTAGCGAGCTGTGGGTTCTTAAACAAGCCTCAATGTGTCTTTATATTTTACTTTATTTGTAAAAGTTAGAGAGTCAATAAAATGGCCCTTGTAGTGTCAATATTTTACATACAGTATTGGAAATAAGCAGGAAAGCATTCTTGATCAGAAGTAATTTCCTAGGGGATAAAAGTAGACAAATATAGCCATCATATGTCAAGTTCATATCATTTATCAGAAAATCAGCCACACAAGAAAATGTTGAAATAGTGCAAATAGTAAAGTTCAAGAGCAACTTTTGCCGTGTTTGCTCTACTGGATGAATTACTTTCATTCTATAACAACTGGGAAACCAAATCAAGAATATCTATAAGCAGGGTATTGATGATGTTTTCCTTCACAAGCTTCATTCAAATGGCACTTTATATGATTGTCACACCCAGGTCTCAAGGAAAAAGTTGTTAAATCTAAATGACTCCAGACAAACAAAGGTCAGTGAGTCACATTATTATTACTGGTCAATATTAATACATAACCCCACGGTGGGGAAAAAGATGTTTGTTGAATTATACACAGTTAACTGTATTTAGCAAAACTCAAGATTTCTTAGCCAAAATCAGTGTGAATGAGTTTCAAGGTGTTGTCAGTACCACATAGACCCAAAGACATTAGTACATAGTAATATCAGGGTCCAGACAATCAGGAGAAGGGGAGAAGAGGTATTAACATCCAAAGACATTTGTACATGATGATAATTACCCCCAGGTCCTCAGGTTAATATGCTTTCAACATAAATATATGGAATGAACAGCCGTCATGTATATGTGCCACCAAAATGAAAACTTTGCTCAAGCAGAGAAACAACTGGGAAGCTACTGACCCAGTACATGCTCAGACTATGGGAAAGCAAATACTTTACACTAAGCCCATACACAAACTTAAAATCAGGAAGAATTTCTTTAGAAGATAGTAGAGAATCTCAAAAACATTCTCAATATTTACCAAATGTCCCAAAAATATTTGCTTAAAAATTAAAATATACTAATCTCATATATCCCATGTTTAATGGTCAAATATTGAGTTATGAAAATCAACTCCAATTTACCTATGGAGATAAAAATAAAAGCAGTTTTTCTTCCAAAACCAAATGTTGTATCTCTAATGCAGCGTGAAAAGAAGCCTGGGGATGGTGCATCCAAATTACTGACATCAATGCTTATACACAGTTTGCTTCTGATCAAAAAATGCCATTGTGTTTTGCTTTGGGTACTCCCTTGATATATGTTTGAGAGAAATCTTGTGATTACAGTCCTGAAAGGAACCCTAGTAGATAATTTAGTTTATTTTTGATATGCTAGACAGAACTACATTGTGTGTGTGTGTGTGTGTGTGTCTGTGTGCCTGTGTACAGGAGAGAGAGACAGAGAAAAGGAAGGGGGGGAGAAGGAAGAGAAGAAGAAAAGAGAGAGCTAGAGGTAAGAGCATCACATATAACCAAAAAATACAGAAGAAATCCACCTGCTTCTATGCTTCCTGGAATGTAGAAGACACACTAAGTCAATATGGATTTAAGCATTAGGTCTATAAGACGACTGATAGATGAGAGAGTTATGTCAACTATCCACCATTTATTATTCATTCCATAAATATATAGTACAGACCAACCATTTGGGTTATTAAGTGATAATCACGGCACTAAAGAAATTATGTGTCTACCAGCCTTGGTTTTAAGTTAACCAATATGAAATTACCTATCTGTGATCAATTTTGTATTTTTGAAGCTAGTATTTGATCTACCACTGAGTGCTCTAGTGACAAACGTTCATTAACAACTTGTAAAGACAATTTAAGAAAAGCACAAATTTATATGAATCAAAATAATGCCATGGAAATTTAAGCTTTGTCTCTGTTCCACCAATTAGCACACATTATATTGATTTACCAAAAAGACAAATTCTTACAATCCATGTCAAGCAAGGGCTTACTCCTCTTCATGTTTCACCAGCTGCCAAAATAACAAGATCAAATCTCTTATTAGAAAGTTATTGTTTACAAACTTTTGTTTTGGATTAAATCATAGTTTCAATAACCTTTAACTAAACCATTAAAAAAGTTAATCTATTTGCAGCAACTTTGAACTTTTCTAAAATTAATGTTTTTAGATGGAAGCATTGATCCTCCCATGCTTCATAGAACAGCACCCTGCTGGGCAGTGTCATTACAGTGACAGTCCTACTGGGAGAGACACCAGTCCAGTTTATTGAATGAAGATCTTAATATTGTGATGGATACTTCTAAAGCTCAGCTTGATTTTATAAAAATGCTCCCATGCATAGTGGGCACTTGCTCCACTTAGTTATTTGAGGTGTTGTGGTGCTTACTGAATTTTCACATAAATGGCTATTTTCTGAATTAGACTATTATATCAGTTTATAAAGCCTGATATACTTTGTACCTTCCAAGTGGGCATTTAACAAACTTCAGTTGTGTCTTTATATTAGACTTAACTGTGACTCAGTAATTCTTTAATGGGGAGAGGAGTAGAAAGAGAGCAAATTGCATGACAAAGTCCACAAGGGGGAATGAGGACTTGTTTTTAATAAGGAGAGAACGTGTTCTCCATCATTTTGAATTCTCATCTTATGCATCTTAGTGAGCATGCATCTGTTATAATTGCACCCGTTGTTTACCATGTAATTTACCACAGAACAGGATGCATTTATAGACAGTTACATTAATTCACTAGATATGGGGCATTTAGGAAGGTCAGCTTCTGATAGTTAACCAATCCAAAGGCATTCCTAAAAATATAAATGAAAAACTTGCTTCAGGAAATAGCTTTCATTTATCTTTCAACATTAATTTTCGAATTGGTTAGTATGAGGTCTAACTTGAAAATAGATGAATTATATTTTTTAAATAAACACTTGCATTAAAAATCAGGTTATTTTTAACAGTGAATTATTCTTGTGCTATCTCTCTGAACAGAGCACAAGACTATTTATTTATTTAGTTGCTGTGCTAGGCTCAGATTCAAAATAGGTTACCAGTGAAGGGAGAGGATTTTTGCCTAGTTTTGCAAGAGTGTTATCTATAAGCCCTGTAAAAAGGAGCGCTTTCATTTGGAGAAACCAGCTAAGACTCAAGAGTCATAAATTTTGGAGGTGGATTTTTTTTAAAAAAAGAAATCTAACCATGCAAAATTATCTGGGGCCCACTGACATTTTTAATAAGAAGGCCTCCTCCCATTCTTTTTTTCCCTTGGCATCCATCTCCCAGATCCTTATGGAGAGTTATGCTTGAGGGAGATTCTAGGTCCATTATACTTTTTTATTACTAATTAGTGTTTAAACTTTAAGTCCTGTGTAATCTGTGCTCTTGGCTAGCTGGGCTGAATTCCGTCTAATGGAATGTATATCTAAATAAGGACTAGACTAAAATCTAATTTTGGGGTCAACTCTTGTTCCCTTTCTTCTGGTTTATGTCATAGGCTTGTGAGAAGGAAGTGTAGGGTTCCTGCCCCATGCTCTCCTATTAGCTCTAAGGAAGAATGAGACAAAAGCAATACAAAGAGGACAAGTAATCTGAGAGCTATGAAAGATACCAAGAAAGAGGGGCGGGAAACAGAAGAGCTCTTAATTTTTCTTCCTTTCACCAGAAATCATAATCTCCTGCAATCATGCCTTTGTCGTGACTAACGTTAGTAGTTATTGTTAAGAGTTATGAGGTCAGAGATGTAGGTGAGGTTGAATTTTTTGTCTAACCCCAGAGATACAACTAAAGACCTACAAGGCAGAGAGCTAGACCAGCACATGAGAGCTAATGATGTAACGGGGAAAGTTTAAGTTGCTACATTAAGAAGAGTTCCTAGATTGAACCAGCAAAATTCAAGGAGCCTGCACAGAGTACCGCCAACCTAAATGACAAGGTCAACCCAGGCAGGAATGGAGACCAGGAGAACTCCAGGAGTAAATGAATAAAGCTTTAATTTAGACACAGGCCTAGTAGCAAAAATGGGCACCAAGTTCCTCGGAGATTTAAAAATCTATGATTCATGGCTCTAAATTAAGTTGAGTAATATATCTATTTATCTGCAACAAATTTATTTGAACTCAGATATTTTTTCTTGAAGATAACAACATCTTGCGAAGGGTACGTCAGAAAATAAAAATACTCCATGAAGGCAGAAGGAAAAGTATTAAAGGGAAAAACTGAGATCTAAAACTCAGAAAATCCTGATTTCTCCGATGATATTAATGAAAGTTCTTCATTGGAGAGCCTATTGTTGGAGAGTATTATGTTCTAAATCAGTGCTTCTCAAATTTAATGTGCAAAAGGATTTTGTGTGGATATTGTCAAAATTCGGATTCAGTAGGTCCTGCAGTGGGGGTGGTGCTGAGTTTCTTATCTCTGAGAAGCTTCCATGTGAAGTCAATAAGTACTATCTTTTTTGCATATCCCAGTACATATTATATTCTGATGCTTTAAGGTGATAGAAAGCAAATCCATGTGTACCATATGTATTCATAAGTCAGATTTTTAGAAATGATTACAATAATATTCATCCAGAACTAGCTCTGTATCTATCCTTAAGCAAGGAGGAGAAAGTGTTGCCAGGACTTTGGTAATTAAAAAAAAAAAAATTGAGTCTACTGATTAAGGTTCTTGTGTGAATAATTAAGACTGCTGGATTTTAAATCTCAGTTGTCTGATTCCCCGTTATGATTTAGTTCGTTTTAGTGGAAGACAGTTTAGAAGAAACAAGGAGAGGAAGGGAAAATCATTAAACCAGACACACTAAAGAAATGATGGTTGACAGTATGGAGGAGATTGAAGATCAGGATCTGGGAAAATATAGCAATCCAGGAGGCGTTTAGTGGGTGGTCCAACACACTCAGACAACAGGGTACCTCCCAGGGAATCCATTCTCTTAAATACAGGACAATAATTATGACTGTGGTATCATCAAAAATAGGACAGATTATGCTTAGCCTATTACTAAGTTTGATGGATAAATCATTGGAGTGTTCAATGCATTTTTTGATAAAATGCCACCCAGGATGTCAAAGCATGTTTTGCTAATACAGTTTTATAATTAAATGGGTATATTTTAGTTATCTTAAAATTTTTCTCATCCAGAACATTTCATTCTTCAGGGAAAGATATATAAAAGAGGTGTCAGTGTAAATATACACATTTATGCTGCCTTTAGGCATAATTCAACCTATTTCACTGGACTGAATATAAACTACATTCTCTGAAGACTGTCATGTTATAGAGAAAAGACTTATTACATAAAAAAAAAAATTTATCTGGGTATTTTTCCCCATACATCACTTGAACACATTTAGCTGGGTCACCACTTAATGATTTTCACCTGTGTTATTTTTCACATTCTGGTCATTGTGCCAGACTTTAGAAGTAGAATTAGTGCTGCTATCGGATCCTACCACTCAGATCTGATTCCAGTGCACGTTTTAAGATATTTTGTTTCCCCAGCAAAGTAACTAAGGAGTTGGGAGAAGTGAGGCTCAAAAATAAATCTTAGGCTGCAAATGGCCTCTCTCCTAAAGGTCTCCTTTATTAAGAGTTTCTAGGTTGCAAGTGTCTTCCTTATTTAGGCATTGTAGTCAAGTTTTTACCTCACATTTTCTACATACCAAATATTTGAGCCTCTTCTGTCCCTACCCTTTCACAAATAACTCAGTTGCTATCTTGTACCAGAAGAGTGATGTCAAATGACTGTACTCGATAGAATTATTTTAATACTTAATGAAAGAAATCTGGTAAATAAAGATATCTGCTTAGGTTTACTTTGTGACACTGAATCCTCTTAGCCTGTAGTGCATTTGAAAATGGAAGTTATTCTTTCTTAAGTACACACTTGTGTCCAGTGATTCTTTATTTCCTGTGTATTTTCTATTATTTGAGATGTAATTCTGTGTGTGTGTGTTGCTTTGCAGGAATGGTTGAGAAAAAAGCACGATATAGGATTTAGGATTGTGGTTTCTAAAGTTCTCTTCATGTAAAATTAAATTAAAAATATACTTCTATTGGACTGTTTCCTTCTTCATCATTTATTGAATTGGACTCAATAAATCTTGGATGTTCTTGGCACTAACCTTTCTGAATAGCCATTATCTTTGACCCTGCATGGGCTCCTATAAATGAAAAATGAATTTCCACTGTCTGCAGTTTCTACCTAATGTTAACCTGTAATTTGAACACAAATTAACAGGGAAGAATTTTCCAGTGAAAAGCCAGCTTCTCACAGAATAGTACATACTTTGAACATCATGTGTGCTATACTTGTGTTTATACTCAGGGCACTTGTATATTAAGGGATATAATACTGCCATGAGAAGATATATTGAAAATGGCTGGGATATTTTGGAAAAATACACTTGCCATTTATCACTTACATATAAAGCAGAAATTCCATCATTGGGAAATTTCAAATAGCTAAATTTATTGTGGGTAGTCTTTTGGTCAGAAAATGCCAGTTATTCTGTTAATGAAGTAAACTCTTCCCATGGTGTCCTAAGGAAAAAAAAGAATGGAGAATTTTTAAAAGGAGTAATGATGAGGTGTCTGATTTATTGAGATATTGACAGAACTCTTCTGTCAAAGTTTCTCATTATTCAAGTCAGTTCAATACTGCAATGCATCAGATGTCTAGAAATTTGAAAAGTTTGCCTGGAAGAAACAACTAAAAAGTGATGTCCATGAATTTATTGGTCCGGGGGAATAAGAGATGATAGCCATCAAATACCTAATCATAATTTGATTTAAATGTGTTAGAGAATAGAAACAGTTTTGCCTTGATTTGTCTATATAAAGTGTTTATCTAACCAAAACAGAACTAGTGGCTAACATTAGGTTTGTAAGATATCATTAACCTATGCTTATTTCCCTCTAGCAAGGTATATGGGTAGACATTTTCAAACTGATATCCAGAATATTTTGAACAGTCCTAGGGGGTAGCCTATTTGAATCAACATGGATACTCTTAGAAGGAAAATGGAATAATAAATTGTTGATATAATGCTATCGTAAATTAAAAATGAAATAACTTGCTGACTTCTTGAGGTGTTAATTCTTCCTACTGAACACACAACATCGTCATTCAGAACTATGGAAACAAAAAAGGGAAAGGAAAGAAAAATATAAGAAAAAAATAGCAAGAAAAAAAAGGCATAGAGATAGAATATTCTCTAAAAACTCACTTTTTTCAAATCTAAATTCTAATCTGAACACAGGAAAGTTTAGAAGTTATACACATTCTTCCTAGTATAGCTTAAGATCATCCTATGAAAAGTAGGAAAATTGTTTTATGTTCTCAGTTATGCAAATTAAGTAATTAGCTTGACATTTTTGAGGTTCTATGCAAAATAAACTTCAAGTCAGGTATAAATATTAGGTATACATTTTCGATTACTGTTCTCAGCAATGTAATATGGGGGAAGCGCTGTACTGAGTCATGAACTGTGAATTGTAGAAAGTCAGCATTAGCTGGCTGGATGGCCTTGTGTAAGTCATCTCCCATCTCTTGGTCTCTCATTCTTCAGCTGAGAAATGAGTGATGTGGTTGTGTGTTGGAGGTTAGGGTCACTAGTAATATGTAAGCGATGAGAGTCTAAAGGTGTATGACCGAGCTAATGCCAATAAAATGGTAATGATGAGGATAATAATAATAAAGTGATCCCATTCATAAAGTAGCCGACTATGGTAAGCAGGATCATGACCAGACCTCAACCAGAGATGTCCACCGGCTCGTCCCTGGAACCCATGAATATGTTTCTTCACATGGCAAGAGGGACATTGCTGATGTGATTCATGTTAAGAACATTAGGATGAGGAGGAGATTATCCTGGACTGTCCCGGTGCCCCAACCTAATTACAGGAGTCGTTAAAAGCAGGAAAGCTTTGCTGCTTGCTTTCTGGCTTTGAAGATAAAGGGATGGGAGTGTAAGACAAGGAATATACTGCACACAGCTTCTAGAAGGCAGCAAGAAAATGGCTTCTCCCCCAGAACCTCCAGAAAGGAACACCACCCTGCTGACACCTTGATTCTAGCCCAGTGAGACCCAGCTCAGACTTCTGACCTCCAGGAACTGTAAGATAATAAATTCTTATTTTTTTAGCCACTAGGTCTGTGGTTATTTGTCATAGTAGTGATGGAAAATTCTGATGTATCAGGCTGTCTGCTGAGGTAATTTAAATTCACTCATTTTGGCTTCCCAACAACTCTAAGAAATAAGGACTATCACTATCGCCAGCTTATACATGAGGAAACTGAGGTTTAGGATGTTTGAAAAATTTCTCAAGGGTAAAGTGTGTCAATGATGAAGCCAGCGTTTGATCCCAGGATTGTTTTGTCCAACTAAAGATGGTGTCTTTAAAATCTCTTTATATATCAAAACCAAGTAAGAGTGTCCTGTCTCATTTTTCCCACTACAAAATGAAACCACCTTTTCTTTACCAGTTGCCTGCTAGAAAGAAGTACCAATGTGGGTATCTCTGTGAGGATTTGGGGTCCTTTAGAAAAAAAAATTACTGCATTCATTATGTAAAAGTAGCTTTATTTCTCTTTATAAAGTCATCAACTTTTCTTGTAATCAGAATGATTTTGCTAGTCTTTTATAAGGGAAGAATAAACCGTGACATCAGTAGTCTGACATATTCTAGAATATAGCAAGAGATCTTTTATTTGATGATGATGGAGTTCCTTCCTTCCTTCCTTCCTTCTTTCCTTTTCCTTTTTCAGCCTAAGCAGCTGAACTCATTTATCTGAGAGGAAGGAAAAAATGGTTGGTCCCTCTTTTGAAAAGCATATTCATTCCCACATCGTTTCCCCTGCTGGTAACCTTAAGTTTGTTTTCTATGTCTGTGAGTCTGTTTCTGTTTTGTAAATAAGTTCATTTGTATCTTTTTTTTTAGATTCCACATGTAAGTGCCACAACATTGTAAACTGACTATACTTTAATAAAAGAGAAATAAAAGAGATATCTGCACTCCTCCCCCAAAGAGGGTATGTTGAATGCCAGTTTGCCAGGCAGCAATGCTTTCTCCTTACCTTTATGATACCCCATCTATTTATCTTCTTTTTTATTCTTATTGCTACTCCCAGGTGCCTCTCTTCTCTTTGATGCATTAATGCATCTTTTCTCCTTCTTTCCGAAACTTCCCTCACTTCCTCCTTACTCATTCAGGTTGGGAGAGATTTTTTTGCCTGGGAGCTTTGGACATCTTACATCCTCTTTACCAAAATAACACCACTTCTTCGTGACTGAGTGACACCTGAGGTGATGAGCTTGAGGTCCTGAAGCTGCGAGGTCTCTCTGGCCCGGCCGCTGACCCCGCATTCCCCATCAGAAAGCTAGGGAACCAGAAAGGAACTTAGCTCTTTGGTTTTTTCCCTTAGATGCTGCAGGCCATTGAAGCCATTTAGGGGCTGGTGGTATCTCAGACTGTAAGAAGAATCCTCTTTAATATGAACTGCAGTACAAGAAGGACATTTTGGTGTGAAGAGGGAGCGAACAAAGCAAGGGTGAAACTTGTTTTGTTCTACAAAGGGAGAAAAAAACATGATGATGGGTGTAGAAAGAAAAAGAGTCTATGAAGACTGAGTCCTGATTCAAAAAAAAAAAAAAAAGACTCACATTCAGGTGGTGGAAGAGTGAGATGCCAAACTTGTGAAAAAGAAAAAAAGCAATATGAATAAGAGTTTATTTTTGTAGAAGAACCTGAGGTTGTACTCAAAGTGTGCAAGCCAGTGGGATACATCTTACGTAGCAAGAGCTTAGAATCAGTTTATGCCGAAAATTAGCAAATAAGATGAAATGCCATTGACTACCTTTCACTGCAAACAAAGGATTAGCTGAGAATGAGTTGCTGATTCTGCCCAAAGATAAAGGAAACATTCAGAGCATGGAAATTCACAGATTTACAGAGTATGTTTTATAAGCAATGCATGAACTTTTTACAAATGAGAACTAAACTATTTCTGCTTTCTCTCTCTTCCTTTTTCTTAACTTTCAACAACTGGCTATTCTCAAAGCCTTAACACTTCCAGTCATGGTAAGTTTAAAATGCTTAGCAGAAATCCCGACATCTTCACTTCAACTCTCCTTTTTAAAGTATGTGGATTTTTTAATTATCCAATTAATTTTTTCTATCAGAAAAACTTTAGGGACATGTGAAAAGATAAATATGATCAGAAGAGGTTTTCTACATGTGAAACATTGCACATCGTGACAACAAAGTGCAACAGTGCATTGCAGGTTTTACCATTAAATGTTTGTTACATAGAGGAGCATGTCTGAATTTTGCAAATCAGGGGAATTATTTCATAGCCAATGATTTTCCTTTAGAGAGAGGCATTAACACTGCCAGTATATCTTCATTACATAACGATATGTCATATTTTTGGCTTAATGTCATTCAAAATGGATTGATAACCTTTAAAAAAAAAAAAGAGTAAATTCTGTTCCAAGAAATTACAAAGAGCTTTGCTTCTTATTTTGTGTGTGCAAAGAAAGAAAATGAGGATGGAGCGGAAGGAGATGGAAGGTTAATGCTTTAAACATTGTCATCTAAACAGTCTTTAAAAAGCTTTCTGTCCTCCCCAGTCACTGAAAAGGAAATATATTTTTTATAGCCCCCTCATGGTCTTCAGGTTTGTTAAACTTTGCAGACATCATTCTGCATGACCCATCTCATTCCCCATTCTCTACAAGGTCTTTTGGACCTTGGTGGTGTTAAGCACATTAACAAAACAGAGCAATTGAGCTAGATAAGACAATCTTTAGATAAAGTCGTGGGATAATTTGTTATTAATAGAAAAGGTCATTTCTGAAGAGATTAGTCTTCACTCTGCTTAATGAGGTTAGATATTCTGATTGTCCAATTTAAAAAGTATTTGTGTGCTTGTGTGTGTGTGTGTGTGTGTGTGTTTACAGAAGTATAAGGAAGAGACAAGAAGGAGCAATGAAGAAGTGCAGTAAAGATTAGCCCTCAAATATGGATTGAATAGCCTTTTTCCATCTCCTCTTTCACCCTATTATCTATTTCTCTTAGTAGCTAAAGAAGAAAGGTCTTCTATTCTATTTTTGAATTGAATCAATGAAGACAAGAAAGTTTTATGGTATCCTTTAAAGAAAAGAATTGAAATAAAGTGTACTTCCCACATAAACCCAGAAAAGTATGAGGAATTTTTTTTTTCTTGAACAACAAATCATTCTCACTTGTAAAGGGGGAGCTTTTAAAAGGTCACAGAATGTGTTGAAGATAAGAAATGATTTCTCTCTGGACACTTAGAAAGCAGAGGTAGAGAGGGAAGAAGAGCATTCCCCAGCCATTCCAAATGACAAGGAACTTCCTTTATGTCCTCTTTGTCGTTATATTTGAATCTGTATGTAATTTATCAGAATTGGTCACCACCACAATTTATGATAACGTGAAAAGTAGACGCAGGTGTCTTTTTCAGAGAAAGTGACTTTATGGGTATGTGTTGTGCTCTAGTCAGTCTCCTTTCTTTTCAAAATGAAAACACCAATGGTTGTTAAATAAAATTCCTTTAAAAATGGATATGCTTGGATTCTCTCCTGATGGCTATATTCCTCCTAGCATGACAAACACCCATCAGGGCTTTACAGTCACATTTCCAGTTTCAAATATTCTGTCCTGCTGTCACCATAAATGCGTTCATACTTGGCAAACTACATCTCAGTTTTTCATTTGGAAGATGCGGTCACTGAATTCACATGTTGCCAAACAGAATTTCCTTGCCCCTATTGTTTGAAAGTGGAGACTGGGCTATCCTTTGGAAAGTGACTGATGTCCCGGAGGGATTGATGTCTTACATTAATTATCCGTTTAATGCTGAAAGAGAGGTACAATTATTCCCATTTTACAGTTTGTGAAGTAGAAAGGCATAGAAGTTAAAAATATATTCAAGCTTATATAGCTAGGAAGTCACGGTGCTAGGGTTCAAACTAGAACTTTTAAATAACAAACCTCTGGTTTATTCTCCACTTCCTATAATATTCTGTTTCACTATTCTGTACTTTCTGGTCAGATGAACTAATTAAATTAATATAATATCTCCTGTCTTTTTTTATTTCAAATTACTTTATGTAACAACCACCTCGTTTTCGGAGCCTCTTTGCAGAAGGTCAGAGTGCTGTAGATTATCTTCTCACACAGTCTACTCGGAGTCCTCATAGGTTTTGTTTCAGACTCGTATCAGTTGATTAAAATTCTCCAACTTATTTCTTAGATATTATACTTCATTTACCAGCACAGTTTCCATATTAATTGATAGTGGGATTTCTTCGCTAGAATTCTGCTCCCAAAGCTAAATGTATGAATCATCATGAACACGTCATGAGTATAAATCTGCAACTATTCAAGCCAATTTCTCCAAACATGAGAAAAAGTGGACTTCATTTTTTTGGATTGTTGTTAAGTATAAACATGGTGCAAAGTTGGTAGGTAATAAAGAGCTGAAAAATCTGTCTTTTCTACAATGAGATAATATAGACTACTTGTATTTCATTATCCTATTTTATTAAGATGAAATATCATAATTTTAGAAGCCCTTGCTCCATTTTTCTTCGCTTCCAGTGTGGTCATTTGATAAAGAAGAGAATGAACTGAAGATTGTAATAGGCAACTATTTTCTTGCAACTCTCAACACCTAAGAAGAATTAAATATCAAATGAAAGTTGCCATCACGTGAACACAATTAATGTTTGGTATTAATTGTGTTGAGTAGTTGAAAGTAAAGAATTTAGGGGGAATAGTAATAAGTTTTTTCACACACCATCACTTAGAAGAGAAGTGACCAATTTAGCCACCCTTGTCCTGCGGCCAGAAAGCAGCAATTGAAATACCTATGCTGACTTAACCACAAACTAATTATAGTTCACATTAGGATGGGAGAAATGATTGAAATACAAATTGCAGTGCTTCCTTAATATTAATCTGCAGAGAATGACTTGCTTTTCTCCTCTCTTCTTTCTTTCGTTCTTTCTTTCTTTCTTTCTTTCTTTCTTTCTTTCTTTCTTTCTTTCTTTCTTTCTTTCTTTCTTTCTTTCTTTCTTTCTTTTTCTTCCTTCCTTCCTTCCTTCCTTCCTTCCTTCCTTCCTTCCTTTCCTCTCTCCCTCCTTTTCTTTTTTCTTTTCCTTTAATTTTAGGATTCTGTACTTTCAAGATACAGGTTTTGTGTGTAGTGGATAGTCAACTAACATTTTTTAAAAATCAATCTCTTTAAAAATCTTTTCTCTCCAACTTTAGAAACTATGAAAAGAGTACTGATAAATATTTACAGTTGAATAGTGGGAAAGGCAGTCTTTCTATTACATGCTTCACTACATGTCATAGTATATATATATACTTGAAAATATATTGTCTTCATCATACCCTTTGTGCCAAACCTCCAAAAACTCAGTGTCTTAGAAATACCAAGATGATTTAGAACAAACGCGTGGTGCAGTGTTAATAAAGAGAACATTGGATTGAGAGTCAGAGGAGTTGTTTTCTTAAGTCAGTTCTGCCTTTAGCACTAAAAATTCTCTGGTCTTCAGCCTCCTTAGTTATATGATGAGTAACCTGCAGTGAATAATCTCTAAGCTGATTTCTCATTCCAGTACACAGCATCTCCAAATCACTAGATGTTTCCTTATAAAAGCTCAATAACAGAAATATTTCATGGAGCCAGAGGCTGCATGTCTGCCAACCTCACCCATTCAGAGCCTAGTCAAAAATCCATGGGAAACACATAGGTTCTGAGCAGCCAGAATAAATGCTGGTGTCAATGAACTAAAGGTTATCCTTAAGGAAACTCCTTGGGGCCCTCACTCAGAGACTGTTTACTCTTCAAATAGAATGTCTTTTTAAGTTTGATTATCTTGTTTCCAAAGGCCTGGTGGCAAATTGGAAAGGGACTATGAGGCAATCACAAAATGGAGCAATGCCTGGGAAAGTGCTTTGTGGGCTCTGAAGTGCTGTGCAAACATGAGCTGTTATCATTAGCAAGAGCAACTACTGACAGGAATAGTGAGAGAAAAGATACATTGTTCCAAACAAACGTAGTGATGTCAAAATCTTGTTGGGGTGTGGCTGGTTAGTATGGCAAATAGGTTTAATCACTTCAGTGGGTCCCAAGATCCTTTCTGAATTATATAGCACAGTATATGCTTGTAGAAATAACTGAATTATCACAAGAAAGTTTATCTATATTCTGAATAATATTTGGTTTAAGAGATGATGTTCTTGGAAAGTCCATTTTTAAGCACTATATGAATGTTAGGTATTATATAATTTGACTTGGAGTCAGGGCAGTATGCAACGTGATACAAATGTTTTCCATTTAAAAGAATTAAAAATTTAAAAGCTATATGGTACATAAGGGGTTAAATTTTAATTACCTAGAAAATTACATCTGAATGATCCTGAATATATGAAGTATTACTCTAATTTTGAAATGCAGTTAATTTTTCATTATCAATAATGGAAGTAATTAAGATAAAATAATACTAATTCATTTTGTTCCATATTTAAACAAAATTATTCTATGCTTGGTTCAGAATTTTCTGCAACACTGTTTCTAAACTCATGAAGTTATCAATGTTAGTACTATTGGAGAGATACAAAGCATGGTGCATGTCAATTCTTAAAGCATATTACGTGCTGAAGCAATGTAATAAAAATTTTCAATAATTCTTAAGTGATAGTGGTAACCAATCTAAAGCAAACTTAGGTTACATGTAAAAACATCTATCAATTGATACAGAGTTAGAAACCAAAACCAAAGTTTGTTCAGTGTCAAGTTACTGAAGTATTCATTGGAAACTTTAATAGCAAGTTAAGTTATAAAGCAAAAATAAGAAATCTGACATATTCTCTTTTTTTAAGGTTTTTGCCAGTCCAGACACAAAAGTAAAATGGCTTCAAATCCCAGCTGAAAATTAACTGTATGCTTTTCCCAAATTGGGGAATGTGAATCCTGGAATATTTAAGCCTTGTTTTATGTCATATTATATATGAATAAATGGAGGCTAAGGAAAGCAAGTTCTCAATGATTTCGAGGTAAATATGAGATAAGAACTCAGGTTCCTAGACTCCTACACAAGTGTTCTTTCAACTATGAGTTACAGAACTGACATTTTATACTGAATTTTTCATAAAGATATCTTGTCATCTATGACATGACATCAATGGCGGGCATTTTAAGAATGAAGAACTGGGTGAACACAACAGTCCCTGATCCTAGGGGCTTGAGTCCATAATTTTGGAAATCACTTCCTAACGTCAGGGCGTTTAAGGAGAGCGCACAAAAGCAACTGAGTGGTGAATAGGAGAAAGGCCATTAGCCAGGCAGGTGCAGGTTAGTCGGATGGATTGACTTCCTGGCAGACTAGAGCACAGATTGCTCAATTACCCTTTTGTACAGCAGGGAAAGAAGGACAGGAACACCAGAGGCTTCTAACTCCCAGCTACCAGTGACTTTTGGAAACGATACTTGAAACATATATAGGTAATATTTTTCACTCTCTCCATTTATGGGAGAAGCATTGTGCATCAAGTCAAAACTGAAATTTACTATTAACTGATATTAGCAAGAATAGTCTTTGGCAACCATCTGTGGTCACACTATCACTTGAGTTGGAATGTTTAAACAGTAACAGTGCCATGGCTTTGTACTTTATATCAGAGCTTTTCATGAGGTCCTTCATCCACGCCTCAGTGCTTGCAGAAACACTTCTGGAGTTCCAAATGAGTTCAGAAACTGCTCTAAAAAAAGAAAAATTAGTGGCACGATATCGTAGGTCTTTCTCTTTTACATTTCATTTTTGTGCTTTTTTTTAATCAAAGCTCTAATTGGTAAGCACAAAGCCTTTTTAAAAAGGCAGCAAGATTTCTTTAGGACTATTTAAGTTCTAGCACCTTGGGCTTTTCTCTTTCTGTATTTTGCAGCGTTTATCGAAAAGGGCTTGCATGTCTTAAAACCAAAATACGTGTTACATTAACAATTTTCGTTTGGAAATCCAGGCACCTAACACCACCAGAGTTAATATTTGCTTTGGACTGTTCTGCTTATTTAGTCTCAAGCTTTTTTCCAAAGAGCTAACACAAAAAGACAGCTTTCCTATTTGCCTAGTGAGCGTGTGATTTCACACAGTGTATGATGTGCTTCTACAGAGACGAACTATTAGCTGTTCTTCACGTAAGCAGTGTCCTCAGCTAGTTGGGAAATGTGAACTTTGTAGTTGCATGATGCATCCCACTTCCTGAAGTTCACATTGATTCCACTTTGGAAATGTCCCCTCTTCACCTTCCTTTCTCCTTTTCATTCCCAGTCCTGTTTCACTGTAATTACATGACCTTCTAAACATTTCACCTTTCTAACAAGGTTACCTTCCCCTAGTCCCTTCTCCAGCTGGTTATCCTCCACACCACCCCTGAAGTTTCACCAGCAGAAATCTGATCACTTCACTGCCATCCTTAAAATACACCAAAAACCCTTTTATTGCTTCCAAATTCCTCGTAAGATAAAATCCAAATTCCTTAAGCTATTGTTTAAGGGCATTCAGGTATCACCCCCCAAAGCTATACCATCTGAGCTATATTTCCTCCCATTGCTTCTCACACACCCTTAGTCTCAGCCACACTGGCTGAACACGGTCATGCCTCTTGCTCCCAGCCTTTCATCTGCATGGAGTTCCCTCCATTCTCCTCTTCATTGGAAGGCCATGTGAATGTCCTTTCTGGGAAAAGCCTCCTTCAGTCCATTCATGAGTCTCTCCTCTGCCCCTGTAACATTTGGCACACAATCTCCTTTATTCCACTAAATAAAAAACAAAGAGACATAATAGATAACATGTTTGAGCTTTATTGAGATTTTATTGACAGATAAAAATTGTATTTATTTGAAGTATACAATGTGATGTTTTGATGTTCATATACTTTGTGAAGTGATTACCACATTCAGGCTAGTCAGCATAATTATTCAGCTCACATTGTTAGCCTTTGTGTGTGTGGTGAGGGTGAGACTTTGAGATCTACTCTCTGAGCAAATTTCAAGTATACAGTACATTGTTATTAACTGTAATCACTTGTACGTTAGGTCTCCAGAACTTTTCATCTTAAAACTGGAAGTTTTTACCCTTTGATCAGTATCTCCTGATTTACCCTGTCCCCTAAACCCTGGCAACCACTGTGCTACTCTCTGTTTCTATGAACTGGGCTTTTAAAATATATATATATTCCACATACAAGTGAGCTCATGCAGTATTTGTCTTTCTGTGTCTGGCTTATTTCACTCATTGTAATGTCTAGGTTCATCCATGTTGTCACCAATGGCAGTTTCCCTCCTTCCTTCTTTTTTAAGGCAGAATAACATTCCATTATGTTTGTGAATGTGTGTGTATGTATCACTTTTTTTTTTTATTGACAAGCATTTAAGTTGTTCACATATCTTGGCTGCTGTGAATAATGCTGCAATGAGCATGAAAGTACAATATCGCTTTGATACAGCTACTTTGTTTTCTTGAATATCTACCCAGAAGTAGGATGGCTGGATCATAGTTCTGTTTTTATCTGCATTGTACCATGATGACAGCACCAATTTACATTCACTCTAACAGTATATACAAGGGTTCCCTTTTCTCCACATCCTTGCCTACGCTTAGCTTTTGACTTTTTAGTGATAGCCATCCAAACAGGTGTGCGGTGATATATTGTGGTTTTGACTTGTATTTCCCTAATGATTAATGATGTGGAGCATCTTTTCATAATAGCTAACATATATTGAGCATTTGTTGTATAAAAGGCACTCTTTTAAGCAACTTATACATATAAGTTTATTTACTATTCACAATAATCCTATGAGCTTGGTACTATTATTATCTTCCATTTAATAGTTGGGAGACATGAGCGCACGGAGGTTAAGCAGCTCTCTGGAGGTCAATTACCTTATCGGTAGCAGGGCTTGAATCATACCCACGCCGCCTCAGTCCAGAGCCCACGGCTTCACGGCTCTGCTGGGCTGCTAGTTCTGTTTCAGTTGCCTCTTCAAAATTTAGCCTCCTTGGAATAAATAACCTCTTTATGTTTGTATGCCTGGCAGGAATACAGTACCTGAAACGTTGTAGCCAATCAATTGCTTTAAGTGAAATGTATTTAAACTAATATGAAATAGAATCTTTGAAATAAGGGAAATTTGATTTTTAAAAGTTTATAGAAAAAAATTCTTAGAAAAAATCAAGGAAAATTTGGCACTGGTCAATAAATTAAAAAAAAAAAAAAGTTACACTGAGATGCACCCTGTGGCTCCTGATGTTTAGCATGTATCTTTTACAGTTTCTTGCTTAGACCAACAAAATTGGATAAATGTTTAACACGTATTTACTGTAGTCTATTAGACCCATGCAGTTTTCCATTTTCAGTAAATTGCACTGGCTTTCCTGTACACATCACCCTAAATTGTCTTTGGCTACAAAGATTTTAGAATGAGTAGCACATTTTCTTGAGAATATCTTTCTGAAGTACCTGTGTCTCAGTTATTTTCATTGACCATGTCTGTTTACCTTGGGTGACTCTTGAATAAGATGTTGGGTTAGAAATTTCCTTTGCTGAATAGCTTCTGGCTTTTAAAATTGAAGGGAAGAATTCAATTGATTCATGAATAATAAAATCTAAAGTCATACTGATTACCTATAAGGTTTTTAATATATGCTTACTGATTGAACATGTACCAGTAATTGTATTTGTATGTTGAGGCTGCTGGCAATTCAAAAATGGTAAAAAAAAAAAAAAAAAAAAAAAAATTTAAAGTTGATTCCAGAGACGCTGTTTATCATCTGTTCTGTATACATAGAGAGGTAGAACTGCAGCTGAAGAAGTCTAACAGCATGTTTGGGTAGGACTCTTAAAGAGGAACTAACTTGAAAATTATCACTGGATTTTCAGACAGTAACACAGTCTAAGCATTTCAGTCTTTTCTTTTTGGTTTGTTTGTTTTCTAATTAATTTACTTCCTGGGAGGAAGCTTTAGGAGTATTTTCTTTTTCTTTTTTGTCTCTAATATAGATTTTTGGAGAGTATTTTTAGTTATAGAACTCAAATGAGATTCACAAAGAGAAGACATGATACAATCTGAAGCCTTGCTGAGACTCTCACAGCTCATCTCTGTAACCTGGTATTCTTTTAATGTGTAAGAACAGTGAACTTTTTTAACCTTAATGACACTATTGTCTTTAAAAGCTGTTAAAAATATCAGAGCCCAAGAGGTAACATTATAATATGCAGTTTAGGGGAATTTTGAGTGTCATTATCTTTCTCAGCAGTAACCATGAACAAATTATCAAAGACATTGTCTCTTTTAAATGGAAAAGTGAACCAAATGTATTAGGACCTCAGTGGGACTGGGAATACGTGGGAACCATAACCATAAAACAGCCATTGCTGGGCTGCAGTACGGCCACCCACAACACCATTCAGCAGAGGTCTTGGTACCGCTGCACCTGCAGAGATCTGCCTGGGGATTCAGCTGCCTAGACTATCACCTTTGCTGGTGAATGCAAAGCTTTGCCCTTGAAGATGCTTATGTCCTTCCCGTCACCTTAACCAAGGGAATTTCGATGAGATTGTCTAAATATAGAACGCATTCCGTAGACTGAAGAAACTATGTGCATTGATTTTTTTAATTAATAGAGTATTTTTAATCTGTTTTAGGTTTGCAGGAAAACTGAATGGAAAATAGAGAGTTCCCATGTACTCCTTCAACCCTCTCCATCCCCACTCCCCTGTCATTAGTGTGGTACATTTCATTAGTGTGGTACATTTGTTACAACTGAGAAGTCAGTATTGCTACATTATTATTATTAACTAAAGTCTATCATTTATAGACTTTATAAGTCTATAGTTTATATATGTTATATATTTAATGGGTTTTGACAAATGCATAATAATTTGTATATATAATTACAGTATAAGAATAATTTCACTGCCCGAAAAATTCTCTGAGCTCCACCTATCCATCCCCTCCTTCCTCCCCTCAAACCTCTGGCAACCTCTGATCTTTTTACGGTTTCCATAGTTTTGCCTTTTCTATAATGTCATATAGTTGGAGTCATAACAGATTGATACAGAGTATTAATCAGATTGGCTTCTTTTACTTAGCAATATATATTCAAGTTTCCTTTGTGTCTTTTCATGGCTTGATAGATCATTTCTTTTTACTGCTGAATAATATCTCATTGTATGGCTGTACCACAGTTGTTTTATCCTTCACCTACTGAAGGACATCTTGGTTGCTTCCAAATTTTGACCATTATGAATACAACTACTATAAACATTCATGTTCAGGTTTTTTGTGAACTTACATTTTCAACTCACTTAAAAGTTGTAATTGTGAAAAGTATTTTTGATGGAGAGGAAAGACAGATTTTGAAGTTGGAAAGATGTGATTTGAATTCTAGCCTTCATTTTATTCATCCAGTAGATTTTTCTTGGTAGTCCACTCTATTATCTCTACTGTGCTAAGGCGTTTGAAATGCATAGATAGAGTGCTACTTTGCCTTGTCTACATTAAAGAGCCTTATTATACCTCTGGTTCCTTATCTGAAAGATGCCTACCTCCTCAGTTATTTGCAGTTTTCTGTTTTGTTTGGAGAAGTCTCTTTTTCTCCAAGAACCTTGTCTACCTTAGTATCCCCGCTGTGCTCAGTCTTGAGTTGGGAACAACTCCTTGAAAGCTTGGCCCCGAAACAAACATGGTGATGGGTTAGAGTGCAGCAGTTGGGGTCCTTGGTAAATTACATTCCCTGCAATCAGAGGTCTATGAGGTTGTGTTTTAATGTCAATTCACAGACATTTTTTTTTTTTGCTTAAATAATAAAGAGGAAGCATCTATTTAGTTGATGCCTAAATAAGGATGTGAAGATGTGATACACAGGCAGGTAAGATATGATGCAAACCTTAACAAGCACAGAAAGCCAACTGAATGCAAAAGAGCCATTTTTCTGCTGTAAGAAATTGTTCTCCATATCTAGGTGATTTTTTGTTTGTTTGTTTGTTTGTTTTTTGCCACCTTATGCATGATGGCTAGTCTTCCAGAAATGCTGCAGATCATTAAACCATTTCCTAAATTACAGCATAAACATGGCACATTTTTAAGTCATGATGGGCCTCAGGGGCTATAAGACAAAGCATTCAGCAAGTTAAAATTTTTGGAGTAAGGAAGAGTTTCAAAGCTGGAGACTGGATCAGGTTCAGATTTTAAGGGATCTTTAAAAAATTCCTCTATTCTGACACCCTTAGACATGATAAAACTACCTTTCAATACAGCTTCCTACATTTCTCATCTCTACTCATTACCTTCCTAAATTCTTTTTCCCATTTTCCTCCTACTCATCAACTAAGAATAATGACTGTCAGGGAAAATGGAATATATGAAAAGTTATTGTTAATATTAATAGATGACAGTATTGTCTAAGTTCATGCATTTCAGAGTAACTCCACTGAGCTCCCACTGTGGACAAGCTACAATGGCTATTGTTTTCTATGCTTTCTTGGTGCTTGAGGTGACATAGGATCTTCTTAAGGCTGGAAGATGATGTCATTTCATTTAACAGATTATTCTGATGTCCTTAAGTGTGTACAACTATTTGTTTTTATTTTTTAATTTTTTTAAAGAAAATTTTATCTTTCCTGTGGTTTTAATCTCTTTTGAAAATCATGTCAGACAAATGTTTCTGTTTATCCTTCCTCCTCAAAGCCAGAAAACGAGATTTCATAGTAAGCTGAGTTTAGTTCTTTACAAAGGGAAAATGCCGTAGAAAGCCATCATTTTCTTCCTGTGACCTTAACTTACATTATCGACTCCTGTGGGGAGTTGTCAATTAAAAGCATGGAATTTACACAAATCTAAATCTTGGAAATCAGCCAGCAATCTGCACCGAATATGTGGGAAAACCTATTAAATAGCTTTTTAACCTTTATTACTTACCATGTTTGATTGTACAAATCTATATCCTCAGGAGACATAGGCAATGCTAATTGGGATTCATGTGAAGAAAAGAGCAAAAACCTGTTTCAACCTATGTAAAATTTTTGGTACCTCATTGAATACTTAATGTGGAATATACCAGAAGCAGGCATACTGAACAAGACCACTGAACTCAGTCCAGAAGCAGAATTTTACTACTCTGCTCGTTCAGGAGCTCTGACAATTTATTTGCTATTCTCAGTAATTCACTACCACAATTATAAGATAAAATTCTCTAATGCTGTTGAATATGACTTTAAATGCTAAAGCAATACAATTAGCACAAGCTGTTATTAACAGAAGCTCTCTGTGAAAACAATGATGATCTTATTGGCTAAAAATCTTTGTGATATATTTTTTTTCTAAGGCATTTTGAGGACTATCAAAGCTATTAAGAATTTGTAACTTGGGGGTTGGGGAGTGTTATCAAGGACAGCTTTGATTATGTCAAATCAAGAAGTCTTTTTGTTGTCATGGCATTAAATTATTTGCAGAAAACAAATTTAATAATGTCACAATAGCTATGAACTTTCTGAAGACAGGCTCTAGTCTAAATTCGAAAAGTTTCCATTACTTCAGATGATGCAATTAAGGTCTTTTGTGAAGTGTTGTGTCTGCTTCCTGTTGATAGTGTTTTCATGAATACAGTACAGCTGTTGTCTTGCTAAAATAATTAAATCATGTTCACAATGCAACTTATATGGCAAAATGCACAGGAAAATGTAACTTTTTACCATTCATACTCTTAAGTAGTTAAACCCCAGATTTTGATGCTGAGGAAATTTTCAGAGCCATGGAGCATAAGTGTATTCATCTTTCCTTTGCATTACTTTAACCTGGGGGAGTATTCAAATACTGGTTTCTTCCACCTACCTCTTTAGTTAAGCTGGTTCCCAGGTAAAGTCCTCAGGATCTGGATACAGACAATGAACGAACTAATGCTGTAAATTGAATTGGGGAAGAGAAACAGAAGGAAAATAATAATCTACTGATTATTTTCATTGTATTGATTAATTGTCTGAATGGATTCTCCTTAAAGACAGGGCATCAAGGCCTTGATAATTAGGAGAGAAGTATGACAGTAGGAAATAGTCAATTTTATGAACTTCAGCTTACATAAATTATTAGTTACATGAATTGCTTTTTATTTTTATAATGAGTAAACTGTAGACTATGAAGGAAAATAAATGTAAGTATTTTCTTTAGTCTCTTTCACTATGAAAATCTATTTTGAAATAAAATATAGTATTTTTTTTTTCATGTACAAATTTACAATTTCTGGTTCAGCATATTCCCACTGCCCGCCCCCCACACAGAGCATGATATGTTTTTAAGTGTTTTTATTTGAGTGTCCCCACGAAGGGACCAGTGTCTTGGCACGTTGACAAAGACCCCGCGGCCCAGTCACACTCATCACTGAGGAATGATGGCTTGGTAACACAGAGCTCTGCTGCAGGACAAATGTGTGGAAATCTCAGTCTCATTCTCAGAACAAATAATGTGAGGAGAGTTGCCAAAGAAACCCTAAATCCCCATGCTTTCGGTGACATTTCAGATGTAAATCTAGGTCACTGCACTGTTTTGCATGTATGTTATATTCCCTTCAAAAGCTTTTTTTAAAGCAAAAATAGCTTTCGAGGGGGAGACAATGTTAGAATATGGATTTCCAATGACCACAGTCCCTATCCCAACCCCCACTTTGCTAACTTCCCTAGGATTTCAAGGAATAGTATATGGTCTTCTGGAATGTTCAGTGCAAACTAAAGAATATGGGCTGTGAGAATATGATCCGTAGAGTTCCTCCCAGTGCGCGGCAGTGGGGCTTTGTTTTACCCATTATTGTTAAACTCCTGCAGCCTTCAGGGTGCTGCAGCGAATTCTGAAATGAATAAAATGTAGACTTTCCCTTCAAACAGGGTGCAGCACAGTGGAGAAATCACGCTGATAACTTCCCCCTTTTTTGAAAAGATACTGAACTTTTAAATACACGAATAAATATATATGTCTAGAATTTAAACTCCACGAGAGCAGGATTTTTTTTTAATCAGTTGCGCGCCCTAGAACAACGTGGGCACTCAGTAGCCAATGAACGAATGATAAAACATTATAAATAGTGAAATATATATACAGAAACAAAGGAAAAACAGTGTAGTTGGCTCTCATTAATTTTCAGTGAGTTTATATAGAGCATCGTGTGGATATACACTGATTTATATTTCTGTTTTAATGAACATTTAGGTTCATCCAGTTTTTTAATATTCAAAATAATGCTGTGTGATCTTTGTATATAATCATGCACTCGTGCAAAAACTTTTTGTAGGATGGATTCTCACTGGTAAAATGACTAGATCAAAGGGTATTCGCATTTTAGAATTTGATAGATACCATCAAATTGTGCTCCCATATGTTCTACTCAATTTAGAATGAACGTCAAACATTCATTTTTTTATTCAGAGTTACCTTTGACAATCTGATGAAATCTTTGAATTCTCTTTCTGTAAAGCAGATGTTTTAGTATATCACAATTTGGGTTTTTTTTAAATAACTGTAGAGGATTTATAGACACCCTAATGTCCATTCATGGATCCCAAGTTAAGAAATTCTAATAATCACAGTAGAATCTGTATGTTTGCTAATTTAAAATTCACAAGACATTGCTCAAAAATAAAATTAAGGGTCACAAATTAAATCATTTCTGTTGCTTTTAAATCATTTCTAAATAAAATTTCTGCTAATAATTTAAAAGTGACCCCAAATGGAATCAATGGAAACCAAATGCTAGTGTTGATGATAAATGTAAAGAAAAAGTAAAAAGATCTAACAGTTTATTGCATTTTATTAGGAAAATTTTATGTGCATTTATGAATTTGGGAAAACTGGCAGTCTTAGGACATACTCCTTATGAAGATCAAAGATCTACTCTGCAGAAATTATTACAATAAAAAACGGAGTCTGCCAGGAGAGAGAAAACCAAGTATCACTCAGTGTGTCTACATGGTTCCTGGCTATGATAAACTGGGAAGTAGTTCTCATCCTCCAATTTATAGAAACTTTTGTTCAGTGTTCAGATCAAATGAAATTTCCTCTAAGAAGCCTTAACCAATATCCCCATGCTCATTGCTGGAATTCTTTTCTCTGCATGGCCGTACCACTTGGTTTACCTATTAAGCAGCTCATACAAATTCTGTCATGTTCCTGGAGGAGCAGGCCTTGTTATTTTACTATACGTTTCCCCTACAAAGAGTGTCTAGCTCTTTGCCTGTAGTAGGTATTCAGTAAATACTTGATGCATGATTGAATGTATAAGTAGCGGACTTTTGACATAGGCCTTGAAGGATATGTAGGAATTCAGCCAGGGCAGACAGGCCCAAGGAACAATGATAGAAATGTAGCAGAGATGGGCAAAACCTAAACTAATGGGGAAGAATTGTGACTTATCTGTCCTCATAGATCATTCTGTGCTTAGAGTGTAATGAGGCATATGGTAAACTGAGAAGCTAGTTTTCAGCACAGTAATGTAAGTATTGGTATTTTTAAAACTGTATTGTTTTTACAGATCTCCCTTCTATGACATAATATGGATTATTACATTGACCTGTACTCTACTAAAAAGATAAATATTTTGAGCATTATAATATACCAAACTTGGAAGTCGTGTAAAGAACATATATTAAAACATATTCTTGAGTACTAGCAGTATTTTATAATTTAGTAAGAGGGTCTTTTTCCATCTAAATATTATTCCACAGTGGCATAACCATTTATCTAAAAGATATAATATAGTGCATTTAAGAATTGTAGGAACTAGTGAGAGAAAGAGAAAGGAAGCATTACTTTTTTTCATATGCATTTATTTATTTATTTATTTAAGATCAAAGGGTCACACTCTATTGTTTTGTGGCTTATTTTTCATTCACAACAAGTCTTGATGAAGGAAGAGTTACTCTTTGTCTTATTCGTTGGCATTACACTGTTATACTTCTATTATAATATATGATACTTCTGAAAGGCAATGCAGAAAGTGAATTTTGAACAAATGTATTCCTACCTCACATCCAGCAAACACCCAATTTGGCCTCCAACTACCCAAGTTGGTGAAAGGAAATTGAAAAAGAAAAAGGAAGCTGAATAACTGTTTTCTCTGTTTCTCAAAATGACATTAGATTCCATCAGATGTTTTCTCCCACCTGCCATGTATTCCAAGTTACTTGGGAATTATAGGCCCTTGTGTCACTCACACACACACACACACACACACACACACACACACACACACACACACACACACAAAACAAATCTTACTTGTTATACATTACATGACCTTGACAAAAATTTTAAACTCTAGTGAACTTATGGGAGGTATTATGAGAAAAGATAACCTTGTGTCATTGAATTATAAAATTAAGTTTGGAAGACTCTTTAAAAGCATGAGCTTTACCCTCTGTTAGTAGAGCTATGATATTTTATCATATTAAATAAAACATATGTGGTATGTACCTTTAGATAGTATGTTTATCAGTACAGTTTGTGCTTGATTATAGTACATGAAGTAGACTTACTGAAACAGTATTTTTTTTGTAATTTCTTGGTTTGGATTGGATCCCAATATTTCAAAGTCAGAAACCAATCCTCCTATTTTAGTTTAACATAATATGTTTCTGCTAGGAAAACAAATTTGATAATAACCTGATGTTGTTATGTGCCGTTGCTGCCTCTATCCCTTCATTCATATTCAGTGATTCTTCAGTTCCACACTAAGATTCTGTTTTACAACAACGATCTCTTTTTTGGAAACTCTAGTTTTATTAAATGAGTGAAGCCAATCGTTGAAGGTCTAAACCATAGTTCTCAACTAGGTGGGATCTAGGGGAGCAGCTTTGCCTCCCAGAGGTCATTTGTCAGGTCTGAAGACTTTCTTGTTGTCAAGGCTGGGAGCGGGTGCTACTGTCATCTGGCGGGCAGAGACAGGGATGCTGCTGAACATGCCTAGGCCAGCCCCCGACAGTAAAGATTTATCCAGCTCCAAATGTCAGTGGTGGTGAGGCTGAGAAACACTGCCTGTTTTAATTAGAGTTGTACAAATCTTAATTCATTAATAAAGCACACAGGGACACTAGCATGTTTATCTGTCAAAAATCAGTCAAATAAATATGAAAGGAATTTCTAAGGATAACTCTCATTTTTACCTACTTTGTCCCCCACCATTCATTTGCACAAATAAAAATTTCTCTAAAATTTCTGTAGACCTGGAATTTAGTTCTCATGTCATGAGCTCTGAGCCAGTTGTAATGTGATTAACCCTTCTATGGCACCTACCAGACTTCCAAGCCTAAAGAAAAAAAATGCTTTAAAGCTGATGATGCTATTAAAGTATCAGTGCAATAAAACATAATTAACCACCCTAAATTACAGCATGTAAAATAGACTCCAATGAATTCTGGGGCTGCTTTATTATATATTATTTGCTATACTTCTGCTTGAAATGTGGGAGCAGATTCTGATTTTTAAGCAACCTCAACTCAAATGTCTATTTGTCAGTGATGCAAAGAGAATGATGACTCTGACCTTGATCGTCCTTAAGAATTACTTTATATAGAAAAAGAAATTCTCATAAATATGGCCAAAATTATTAGTTTAATTATTTTAATTAGAAATAAAAAGTGTCGCCTAACTTCAAAAGTTTACCAGAGTCTGTTTCAGTGCCTCTTTAAATTATTTGCTGTATAAAATGCATAACTATAATTATCTTGTATTTTATGATCACTTGCCTGAGAATTCTGTGTGTCAGAATTATCTGGTCAAGAGACTTACGCTCATTTTATTCCCACTGAATTCCCCTATGTAGCCTTTCTAGTTCTATTGGCTTTTTTTCATCTTTAGCTAATAACTCTTCATAAGAATGATTACATAATTGCACACTGCTTCTCAGATGTAATACATTTTCATGTTTTATTTTATATCAGGACATTTTGATAGCAACAAATAATTCATAATATTACCTTAAATTTTTAGTACACGCTTAACACAGAAAGTGACTTAGCCCAGTTTAGATCTAACATGTCCAGACAGAACTGCATACCCTTGTGCACACACACACATTCTAGTTTTTATATTTAGCCTCTTTGAGGAAGGACATTATAGACATTCTATATTTCCAGTAGTGTCCAATAATCTCTAGGCTACAAAACCATGAATAATTTAAGCAACTACTATGATAGGGAGAAAATTGCAGGGGAATTCTAGTAAACTAAATTTAATTCAGACCTGGCAATTCAAAGATGAAATCTCTTACTTCTGTGGAAAGTATAAACAATTACTTGTGTTGGCAGGTCTTTGGGTGTCACTGGCACTTCATCTCAAAGACGGAGACCTCTCTAGAGATCAGGACACTAATTTATCACCAAGTCACAGTTGTCTTTGCAGTACGTTATCCCTTGGGTGTTAGAGATATTAGCTCTCCCAGACATGCAAGCCCTAGTCTTTCTATCAGATGAACCTGGGGGTCATTATACTCTTACCCAAAGAAGAAAGTTGATGATCATAGCAAACTTGAAAATGATTTTTCAAATCATCACGACTGTGGCTCCTAATGCCATCCAACGGATGCCATTCCTTCTGCCTCAGTCTGTGGACCAGGGCTTCTGTCTGTAACTGCTGCCCTTTTACCTACTGCCCTCATTAGTGTCACATGTCTTATTTCCCTCGTGTTTGCTATGCTGTAAAGAGTCCTGTCCTGGCTAATTTTAGATATCAAACTGTCATGTCACTAAAAGACTCAATCCATAAATGTGCAAATACTTAAAAAAAGACAACTCTCTGCTTTGTGGTCATCACAAATAAGGAAAAAGGTATTTCATAGTATCATTGGCAAATCACAGTGCACCATCAATCCTTAATTTCTCTTGCAAGAGACAGGAGAAATGTTCTCTCCTGTAGTTTCATCCATAAACTCATAAAAACGTTTGCTTTGTGTTAGTTTGTCTTCACGTAAGAAAGTGCCATCCAAACACAGATCCATGAAGACGATATATGACAGCCTTTACAGTATGTGGCAGGATTAAGGATTTTCAAAGTTCCAATGTTGTCAACTCCTCCCTGATTTTCAAAGATGTTAATTTAATAACCAAAATGGAAGAGACTCCACAAGATTCAAATGAGAAATCGTCTTATTAGATGCCCATTAAGTGCCAGGCATTGTCCCTGGGATACAGAGATTAAAAATATATGATCCCTTCCCTGGTGTAACTGCACTTTCATTATGCTAATACACTGTGTACTTGAAATTCACACAGCTTCAAAATCAGTTATAAAATTTGGTGTATATATAGTGCATTAAAGTTCTATATGGAAGAGGAAAGAAAAATGATCTATAAGAAAGAGCAAACCATTATATTTTTTGAAAAAGGAATTTTTTTGTTTCCCTGCACCTAGCAAAGGACTCACCTCATTGGTACCTAAGCTCTGTAAACTGTTTTCATTCCGTGACTGGCCACGAGAGCACCGTCAGTTGTCAAAAGAATGTGTGTTTTTATAATGCTAAGAGATAACTAGAGTGCATGTCCTGCCATAATTTATAGAATAGATCCAGATCATCTTGGAGTCATTATGTAGTCAAGTGTCTTGCTATATATACTATTGGAAAACAAAGTATTAAATCACAAAATGGTTTCCATGTCTTGGCAGAACTGCCCCTGTGTAGTGCATGAACAGATCTTAAAATACATGCTAGCATTTCCACATTTGGGATCCAAAGTATTGTAGAAAACAAGTGAAATAAAGCAATTTCTATTTTTTTTAACATTTTTTATTGAGTTATAGTCATTTTACAATGTTGTGTCAAATTCCAGTGTAGAGCACAATTTTTCAGTTATACATGAACATACATATATTCATTGTTACATTTTTTTTCTCTGTGAGCTACCATAAGATCTTGTATATATTTCCCTGTGCTATACAGTATAATCTTGTTTATCTATTCTACATTTTGAAATCCCAGTCTGTCCCTTCCCACCCCCCACTCCCTTGGCAACCACAAGTTTGTATTCTATGTCTATGAGTCTGTTTCTGTTTTGTATTTATGTTTTGTTTTGTTTTGTTTTTTTAGATTCCACATATGAGTGATCTCATATGGTATTTTTCTTTCTCTATCTGGCTTACTTCACTTAGAATGACATTCTCCAGGAACATCCATGTTGCTGCAAATGGTGTTATGTTGTTGGTTTTTATGGCTGAATAGTATTCCATTGTATAAATATACCACACCTTCTTTATCCAGTCATCTGTTGATGGACATTTAGGCTGTTTCCATGTCTTGGCTATTGTAAATAGTGCTGCTGTGAACATTGGGGTGCAGGTGTCATTTTGAAGTAGGGTTCCTTCTGGATATATGTCCAGGAGCGGGATTCCTGGGTCATATGGTATGTCTATTTCTAGTCTTTTGAGGAATCTCCATACTGTTTTCCACAGTGGCTGCACCAAACTGCATCCCCACCAGCAGTGTAGGAGGGTTCCCTTTTCTCCACAGCCTCTCCAGCATTTGTCATTTGTGGACTTTTGAATGATGGCCATTCTAACTGGTATGAGGTGATACCTCATTGTAGTTTTGATTTGCATTTCTCTGATAATTAGTGATATTGAGCATTTTTACATGTGCCTATTGATCATTTGTATGTCTTCCTTGGAGAATTGCTTGTTTAGGTCTTCTGCCCATTTTTGGATTGGGTTGTTTGTTTTTTTCTTATTAAGTTGTATGAGCTGCTCATATATTCTGGAGATCAAGCCTTTGTCAGTTTCATTTGCAAAAATTTTCTCCCATTCCATACGTTGTCTTTTTGTTTTACTTATGGTTTCCTTTGCTGTGCAGAAGCTTGTAAGTTTCATCAGGTCCCATTTGTTTATTCTTGCTTTTCTTTCTATTGCTTGCGTAGACTGCCCTAGGAGAACATTTTTGAGATGTATATCAGATAATATTTTGCCTATATTTTCTTCTAGGAGGTTTATTGTATCTTGTCTTATGTTTAAATCGTTGATCCATTTTGAGTTGATTTTTGTGTATGGTGTAAGGGAGTGTTCTAGCTTCATTGATTTACATGCTGCTGTCCAGTTTTCTCAATACCATTTGCTGAAGAGACTGTCTTTATTCCATTGTATATTCTTGCCTCCTTTGTTGAAGATTGGTTGACCAAAAGTTTGTGGGTTCATTTCTGGGCTCTCTATTCTGTTCCATTGGTCCATATGTCTGTTTTTGTACCAATACTATGCTGTTTTGATGACTGTAGCTCTGTAGTATTGTCTGAAGTCTGGGAGAGTTATTCCTCCAGCCTCTTTCTTTTTCTTCAGTAATGTTTTGGCAATTTTAGGTCTTTTGTGATTCCATATGAATTTTACTATGATTTGTTCTAGTTCTGTGAAATATGTCCTGGGTAATTTGATAGGGATTGCATTGTATCTGTAGATTGCCTTGGGCAGTGTGACCATTTTAACAATATTGATTCTTTTAATCCAGGAGCATGGGATATCTTCCCATTTTTTTAAGTCTTCTTTAATTTCCTTAAATCAGTGTTTTATAGTTTTCCATGTATAAGTCTTTCACCTCCTTTGTTAGATTTACCAATAAATACCAAAATAGGTATTTTATTACTTTGGGTGCTATTTTAAAGGAGATTGTTTCTTTACTTTCTTTTTTCCATTTATTCATCATTAGTACAAAGAAATGTAACTGATTTTTGAACGTTAATCTTGCAACCTGCTACCTTGCTGAATTCTTCAATTAGTTCTAGTAGTTTTTGTGTGGATCTTTTAGGGTTTTCTATATATCGTATCATGACATCTGCATATAGTGACACTTTTACCTCTTCTTTTCCGATTTGGATCCCTTATATTTCTCTCTCTTGCCTGATTGCTGTGGCTAGGACTTCCAAGACTGTGTTGAATAGGAGTGGTGAGAGTGGGTAGCCTTGTCTTGTCCCAGATTTTAGTGGGAAGCTTTTGAGTTTTTCACCGTTGAGTACCATGAAATAAAGCAATTTCTTAACTGTCTTTGGTTTGCCGGTCTGCAGCCACATGTCTAAACCCTCACAACTTTTATTTTAACAAGGCTGAAGAGACTATTTATTTATTTACAGTCTTATGCTCTTTACTGGTTTAAAATAAAAAGAAATTAAAGTTAAAGTATGGAGGACACTGAACAATTAAAAATTATTGATAAAAATTGTAAGTTTCCATTATAAAATAAATACATAATGAACGGTTTTAGTAAAACCTTTGTCTCGAATAGCAAAATGAAAACACATTCTCATGGCTTATATTTTGTATTCTTTATTTAATATGCTGGAAACCAGTTGTTATGTGGCATTTTTACATGAAATTTGTGTTCTTTGTAATGTTTTTGTTCACTGGAGTAAAATTGCTTTAAAGAAAAGTAGCTTCCTCAATTGACAGAATTTTAAAATAGGAATTTTATTACCTTTTTCTTTATTTACTAATGTTAATGATTTTATCCTTACTTGACATTTTTGTACATATTGTGATTGATGAGTAACAGTGAAAGATAGTATCCACCCTGTCTTTTTTCAGAAAGTCCTATGATGGTCTTATTTATATGTTGCAAATTGCCTTAGCTTTGCATTTTAGCACCACCTGGTGGACAAAATATCATTTTTCCTCCACAGTTTAAAATAGCTCCATCACACTGTCTCCAATTATGACATATCTTAACAGATATTTGATTGTAAAAATATTTAACCTTAAGGATAATTGTAAACAAAATAAGGTAAAGAGATCTGAGAAATTTCCTAAGTACTATACTATTGCCAAGTTAAATGCCTGGTTTTTTTTTAATTTCATGAATATATAGCATGCTTTTGAATAGCGTGTTTTTAATATATGCAAAAATGTGAGTACTGCTGACAACTTAATTATTTATCATTTATAGTTTTTCTCAATAAAGAATTAAATAAGACCAGGAAGTTTTCTGTACCTTAGGAGCAGCTATAGCTAAAATTAGATTGTCTACCAAAAATGCAAGGCAATCACTTTGTAAACGCTTTCCAAAGAATTTTCATACTACACATTCTTATTGTGTTAATATTTTACGTATAATTCAAATTAAAACTAGTGTTTTAACCATTGCTCCTCTAAAGTAGGCCATTTTCAATGCTCATTCTTCTACTTGTCATTAAAATCCAGTTGTAGTCTTTCATGTGTAAGTTCTTAGTTATTTAATAGTTTAAAAAGTTTTCCAGAAGTTAAATTTGATAATATTTTCAAATGAAAGACACAAGTTTATTTAAAGCTAGTTTTGAGAATTTTAAGCATGTCAATCTTTGTATAGCCCTACACTTCCATGAAATACAGTGAATTTTTTTTTTAATGAAATACAGTGGAGAAAATACACCCTCAAATTCCACTCTGTTCCTTTGTCACATGCTACTTATCTATTCGCTGGCAAAACGGGAGGGGTCTCTAGATTTGAATTGTGTGACATTCAAAGGCTTAGTAGCTAAATAAGACCTGTTGATATTTAAATAGGAAATATGTTCTAACCACATACTTGTTGCATGCCATTTAAGATAAAATTATAATAATCTTCGTTAAGACATACATCTTGAACTGAAGTTGTTTACTTTGTTACTTCAAGGAAACACTTAAAAATCTCTCTCTCTCTTTTTTCCCTTTTTTCTGAAGGTCTTGGATGGTATACTGTAAACTCAGCGTATGGAGATACCATTATTATGCCTTGCCGACTCGATGTACCTCAGAATCTCATGTTTGGCAAATGGAAATATGTAAGTGTGACCTACCTTGGACTTGGTTGATTGCCTCTAGTGTTTGAGAGAAAATTCCTTCTGTGAGTAAATGTGAATTTCAAATGAACATAATGGCAATATTCAACTGTGGGTATAAACGTAGGAAGGTAGAAATAATGTGTTGAATATGTCAAAAGAATAATTCCTGAGTCTTGCATAACAAATGCTATTTTAAAGTAAAGCCAATAAACACGTAATTCTTAGATCGTATTAGTCTGCAGTATTCACGCTGAAGTGTTCAAGGCAGAAGAAAAGGTGGAGTTCCAGAGCAGAATTAGTGGAAGATAGGACAGAACTTGGGGAAAGACAGCAGCCTTTCTCTACGTACTTGTTTTGTTTGGTGTGGTTACTGCAGAGGCACAGTAGCCAGAACACCCAAATGCTCACTCAGAATCAGTCACCTGCATTAGAAGCCTGTTTCTGGTACTTGGTCTTAGAACTGAGTTGATGTGGTTGGTCCTTTTTAAATTTGACACTGCTTATTTTATTCATTTCTTGCAGATAACAAAATCATTTTCTCAGGTATCAAGGTATAGATGGGTCTGGAAATGGAGGGTAATATCGCTGTAGGTGAGGTGGAAAGGCTAGGTAGCTCTGACTGATAAAATATCCTAATTTAATTGCCAAAACCAACAAAAGGTGTCTGTGTGGCACAGTTTTCAAGAGACTCCCAATAGTTTGCAAGATTAAAGCTGACATGTTTCACGGAACACAATTGGCACATTTTCCCTACTTCCTTGAAATGTTAAAAGGTATTTGAATAGGAAAATATTTGATGGTCAAATAATTTTTCAGAAGTATTTTTATTGCAATACTTCTCAGAGCCTTTGCTATATTAAGATACATTATGAATTGTCTGAATTTGGCACATTTCTTAGGTTTATTGAACCACACCATTTTTTCCTCTCAGATACCTGCAGGAATGAATTTTCTGCAGAATAGAAATGTGCAAAAGTTAGACCCGAAGGGTGGTATGACACGGTACTTTAAAATAGGGGTCTGGCTGGAGTCAGTCTGACAAGTTCTACCGTGTACTCTCTGGGGGCTTCTGGACAAGTAGATTAATCCCCATTTGATCAAGGATAAAGTGAGAATGATGATGGTCTTCCTTACACTGTTGTGAGGGTTACATGCAGTGACTCTTATCAGAATACTTCTCTGGTTCTTGGCACTTGGTAATTGTGTGAAGAGGGTAAGCTATTAGGACGGTGGGGCTGCTAAGCTCTAGTAGGGGCAGCTGGAAGCAGGAGGAGGAGAGGCCGCAAGCACCGTCTGTGCTCTCCCCCCATCATCCAGCTCACAGCAGGTAATTCTGAGCTATTTCTGGTTCCTGATAAAGATGGGAAAATGAAGGTGAGGCCTACGTGGACAAAGTCTGTCTGTACCCCTAAAATTCCAAAGGTCTGGGAGACTACCATCTAATTCACCCTGGAGTCAAACTTGGTGCCTAGAAAAATGGAATACAGGTGGTGAAAAACTTCTGTGATCATAGACGTTCCCAATGATAGCCCAGGGAACAGTTTTCACCCAAACTGAAGTGGCACAGTGGCAGTGGAAACAAGCAATAGTGGCCATTTTCAAATCGTTACTGAAACAGGAAGCTTCAGGAATAAACTGATGAGATACATGTGAGGTACCACATGCTCTAGAAGCAGTATGGATTTGCAGACACAGTGCACAACCTCTAACTGGTTGTAACCTGAGACAGAGAGCAGATTTGAAAGGAGTGAAAGGGCGCAAACACAGAGGAAAGATGGATTCCTTTCTCCCCTACTGCACGGTAACGTCCCCACGAATGGAGATCACAGCTCCCTGTGCAGCCTGCCCACCCTACTCCCACCACCTCTTCACCAGCACCGGCTTCTCTCTTGCTGGTACAGAAGAGGCATCTCTGTCGAGAGTGATATAGTGCAGTATTAACGGAGCCAGGCTGTGAAGCTCCAGTCTTGGCGCTGCTGAGATACACTAGCTGGGGCCTTAGACCAGCTATTTAACCAGCCTCTGCCTCCATTGTCTAATCTGAAATGGAGCCAATGTTGTAAGTCTAGTTTACAGGGTTGTTGTGAGTATTACATCCATTAATGCATGGGAAGCCCAAAGAAAGTACCTGGTATATAGTTACTAATTAATAGCTATTAAAGTTTGATGACTTATTTCTTGCGTAAGTGAATAAATATGGAAATTTAAGGTACTAGTCTAACATATTTCTCTTAATGAAGGAATGATGCAGGGCAAGGATTTGCGTTGTAAACCTGTGACAAAATCCAAAGGTTTAGTGAGAATAGTATTGATGTATTCAGATAGTCAACCAACAAGAACTCTTGGACTCCAAGGTTAGCTTAGTCATTGTCTTAGCGTGGGCTGCTAGAGCAAAATGCCACGGACCGTGCGGCTTAAACAACAGACACTTACTTCTTGCGGTTCTGGAGGCTGGGAAGGCCACGATCAAGGCACTGGCAGATTCCGCTCTTGGTGGGGCCCCTTCCTGACTTGTAGAGAGCTGTCCTTTGCTATGTGTTCACGTGACCTCTTTGTGCTCTCATGGAGAGAGCACAAGCGAGAGCTAATGTCTTTTCCTCTTCTTATAAGGGCACTGATCTCATCACGAGGGCACCATCTCCGTGACCTCATCTAAACCTAACTACCTTGCAAAGGCCCTGCCTCCAAATACCATCACAGTGGGGATTAGGACCTAGACATATAAATTTGGGGCAGGACACAAATATTTACTCCATAACAGTATAAATATTAATATATTTTTAAAAATATTACCCCCATAGCACCTTGGAATTTGTCATGCACTTTAAAACATTTTATCAACAAAGGCCTTGCAAAGCATATAGAAGACAGATTGGCCCTTATTTTAGGTTATTGCTTATTAGGTAAGAGAATGTTTGTGGGAGCAGAGGAAGAAATGAAGTCTGTGTCTCAGTGCTCTGGCATAATTGTGTATGCCAGATTATGTTTTCTTTTGGAATGAGTTTTTATATAAAGCCCTTTGAGCTAACTTTTATGACTCAGGTAGCAAAACTATGGATTTTAGTGATTAATCTGATTCTGTTCCTTAATGGACGTGATCGTTTCACAAGGGCAAATACTGTTCCTCCATGAAGACTCATTAAACTGTGTTATGTGTAAAGGTCAGCTCTGTCAATTCTGAAAGGCGTGGATGTTTAAAGTATGCAGATCAAAGTAATGAACATGCAGAAGATAATTGCCCAAGATTTTTAAATGAGTGTTTGCAGCTCAAGTGTATGCTTGCTGTGATAGTTAGCTGAAAATCATTTTGTAACATAACACTAATAGGTTTGTTTTCATCCATTTTCTTCTTTCATATCAGACATAAGGCCAGCCCTTGTCAGTTTCAAAACAGTTACTAATTCTGTCCTCCAGATGCGAGAAAAGCTCAGATTCCTAAAGCTCTGTCCTCTCATTTTCTTATATTTCAGTTGATGCCAGTAAAAGAACTTACGGCTTCTCCTCTTGTGAAGAGTAGTTTTCTCTTCCAAAGATTTATGGGAGGCTCATATCCAAAATTCTTCTTCTTGGGCAGAACTACAAATATTGGTGGAATAATATGGCCAAGGAAATTTTGTTGTTCTGGTTGTCATCCTGAGACATCTGAATACGCCTGTTTTTAAAAATGTATTATTATTTTAATCTTTAGGAAAAGCCGGATGGCTCCCCAGTATTTATTGCCTTCAGGTCCTCGATGAAGAAGAGTGTGCAGTATGATGATGTACCAGAATACAAAGACAGATTGAGCCTCTATGAAAACTACACCTTGTCGATCAGCGACGCAAGGATCAGTGATGAAAAGAGATTTGTGTGCATGCTAGTGACGGAAGACAACGTGTTTGAGGCCCCTGCAGTGGTCAAGGTGTTCAGTAAGTAGCCCGCAGTGCAGCTGCTAAGCAGGGTTGACGACTGGTGCTAGGAAATGTTCTTTAGAAAGAAGGCTGTGAACCCTGTGGTGTCTCCACAGCAGGCGTCTATGTGAGAGGACTTCTAGAGATCTTCCTTCTGCTCGTGCATGCTGTCAGTGAGGAAAACAAAAATCCTTGAAATTTGAATAGGAGTTTTGCAGTGAGGAACTATAAGAATATTCTATCATTTTGTCGGGTGAAATTTCCTGTGATATGAAGTACTACTAAATGAAACCTGGCCTATGACATTTACTTTCACTGACATGCACAAATAAATGTTCTGTGATATATGTATACACACACACACACACACACACACAGATACATGATATATACACAGAATCATACATATCATGCCTACATATATATGTACATTAGGCTGAATCATACATTGTCTTTTGATATATAAAAATAGCAAAATACAAGCAAGAGATATAAGCCTTCTACATATATATGGACACACACACACACACACACACACATATCCTGACCTTTAATGCTTAATGTTTGCTGATTTACTTCTTGAAAGTGTTCCGGTAGTTTAGAAAATTGCCCTGAAATAAAGAAGTTCTCCACACGCTGAGTGTGTATGTGAAATACATCAAGAGGAAAAAACAGAGTAGGGGTGGAAGAGAAGGTTGTAGGAGAAACTTGGAGTAATTACTGCAAGTTACTTTGCCTAATGATAATACATAGTTAATGTTAGTGTGCAAATGGCTATGCAGATGAATGACTTGAGAAGTTTGAATGAAAACACTTCATCTTTTAATAGTCAAATAAAGAGTCCCACCCTCATTACATCATTGTATCTTAGAAATTAGAAGGAGAAAAATAGGTCTCAAAAGTTTTAGAATGCTTGTCTTTTTTAATTGGGGAAGAAGACCTCGATTTTCAGTTTTCCCCTCTGCTTTCTGATAACTTGACAGCACCTAGAAATTATTAAAATAAACAGGGAAGAAAGAAACCCAGAGGGCCTTGCTGCTCCAGCCAGTAACTGGATTTTTCCTGTTTCTCTTGTAATAGCCTATGCAGCTAACTGGGACGGTCCCTTAAGCATTTATATGGACTTCAAAGCTCCTGTGGGCTCCTGACAAGGATTCAAAGAGTGCTTATACTATCAAAGGAACCTTTGTTCTCCAGAAGAACCTTGTAAAAGCATATTACACGTTTCAGTTGATTAGCTTTCAGCTTAGAAGGCACTTTCCAGAAGCCATCCACTCTTCTCAATCATTTTATGAATCAAACTAAGTACCAGGGTTTTCCCGGTCATGTCCCATCACACTGAACACACCAGATAATTTGCATCCTGTATTTGCCAATGTCCCATGTACTTTTTCCCTTTCTTTTCTTTTGTTTCACTTTGATGCTATTAGGAAGATGGATGATGCACTGCTAGAAACATTTTCTAAAGAGAGCAACCAAAATTTTTTAATGAGGCCGTGACGTCATAAATAGAAGTATACAACAGGAACGTACTGAGGTACAGAGATTAAGTCACAGCACTCTAAAGGTTATGTGTATTGATTTGTCACCTTCAGTTTTCTCTTGTTACGATGTTAAAATTACCAAATATCAAGGCAGTGTACAGGAAAGTTGAGAAAATCCGGGTTGTTCCATTTAGAAGAAACATTTGTGACAATTTTCAAAATGTAAGTTTTTAAAATACCATACTGAACAAAAATTCAGTTGGCCGAATTCAATTAAATCTGTCAGCTGTTTCAGAATACAGAGGATTTCTATGATTGTGAAAACAAACTCACACCCTGCATACTATCAGCACCCCCAACCCTCTTCTTTCTTGAATGTCATTGAAAACAAAGTGATTCTCAGAAACGGAATTTGCATTCCAGGCTCTGAGCCAGGGATAATTTAAATAGACAAGTTACACACTAATGAAAATGGGGTTTTATCCTGGAAACTGTGGGACCCTCCAAGTCCAGTTAGATGAACAGCACAGCTCACGATAAAGGGCGTGTTTGCAAGAGTGTATAGGGGCTTTGATTTTTCAAACATCATGAATTTACTTTGGGTCACTTTTAGTGAAGCAAACAGCAGCTGTGACATGGAGGCTTCGTTCTCTGCATGTATATACTGCCGTCACTTAAGAGTTACTAGGCTCGTCAATCAATCCTCTGTCTCCTTCTGTCGAGTCACCTAGCAACAGGCACTGTGTACCGCAGAACAAGTACGGTTAAAGTGAGCTAATCGCAGATCCGCGTGTGGCAGAATACCCTCCTCATGAGCAAAGTCACACTGCTTTTATTCAAACTAGAGGCCGTGACTGATGACTTTATTACCTCCAGTGTAGGTTTGTTTATTTGGCTTTAAGCTATACCTCAGTTAAAAGGAATCAGGTCCATAAAGCAGCCCAACTCCAAAAATAAGTCACATGCTTTGTCACCAACATGGCTTTTTTTTTTTTTTTTTTTTTTGGTAGTTGAATGGCATCAAAATCAAACTATTTGCTGTCTGCATTTAATACACATTTGAAGTTAATAAAACCATCCCATAGCAAGAGAACTTTAAAAGTTCCCAGAGATTCATTCCAGTGATGGTGCAAAAGTCTTAGAAGTCAAATAGATTGACTTAGAACTGAATGGCTGTCAGTGATATAAGTGGAAAAAAATCACTGAACTGGTCATTCAGGAGATCTGGCTCTGTGAGATCCGCTGCTAATTCTGACCTTGGATGAGTGGTGTCACCAGTCTGGGGCTGCAGTTCCCCCCTCACCAGTAAATGAGTGCTTTGATTAGGCGGTGGTTTCCCCGCTCTGTTCCAAGGATCCTCCTGACAAGCTAATGAAGAGGGCTGAGCGGGGTGAGGACCTGCCTCTACTCAATTAGCTAGAATTCTACCCACTGAATATTTCATGGTATTTTGTTCAGGAGAAAGACAAACAAACAAAAAGGAGATGGACTCTAGCTCTAAAAAAATAGCATTTGCTATTCTGTTCATGATATTTTGTTCAGGAGAAAGACAAACAAACAAAAAGAGATGGACTCTAGCTCTAAAAAAATAGGATTTGCCAACCACAGTGCAACATAATTATCTGCTTGGGTGTCTGTGGTATTAAAGGAAGGCTGCTGCCATGACTTGGAGCCTGCTGTACACCTGAACCAACCAGCTCTGTTCTCAGTGCTCTGGTTGGCTTCACCCAGTTATTTCAGAGCTTTCATCTGGAGACTGTTCTCATTGATTTATCAGAACTGAGGATCCCTTCTCCCACACTCCCTGTGAAAGTTATTCAACTTCCAACTGCAAGTAACTTGTTTTTGGAATAAAGTAAGCAGAAATAAATTTACTATTTAACCAATGGGATCTGCACTGTATATTTTATTTTGATTCTTTAAATATAAAAAAATCTCATTTTCCCATCTCATGAGGACAATAAACTACGATTTCACACTCACAGTGGTTTACTTAAAGTACGTCACGAGGTGATTGCTGACAAAGTACCGAGAGGACCCCTCTCGACTCAGTGCACAGTGCACCTGTGCTTTCTTGCTCTCCTCCCATGTCAAACAGCTGTCCTCTGCGTGGTTTCTGATAATAACTTTAGTACATTGTGGGTGATATAGAGCAGTTTTGCATTCATCACTCCATCTTCACCTGGCTATGAAACCCTTGACAAAATTATTTTAATAATGCAAATAAATTTGGGGCATGACTTTTGCTTTCAATTCTGCACTTGGTTATGAATCCTTGAGTCATATTAAGACATAATTCACGAAGTTTTTTTTTAAAACACTTTGAATCAATATGCAATTTTGCTAAAATAGTATGTGTCCTCTTTTATTGTCCTCTAACACTCATTGATTGTTACAAGCTAATATAAGAGAAAATTACATACAAAGTATGTATTTAATATAGAGGGTTTGAGACAAAAGTTTGAGGAGAAAATATCTCAAGAGAAATGCAATAGATATTACCGTTACTTCCACAGTACCTGCTATGACTCTTTTCTAAATAGAAAAATCAATAACACTACAAAGAGGACTAAATTTTCAGCATCTTTTCATCAGGTTTCCTTGGGTTTGCTACAGTTCTATTTTATTGAAATAAGAATAAATTTTAGGAAGCATTTATTGAAACAAGGCACATGCGGCTATGTGGGAAGGACCAACAATTGTAACACATCAGTACTTATGATTTTATGTGCATTGATAAAACATCACAGGGTTTGTAAATCAAAGAAGAGGAATATATTCTACATTAGAGGAAGTGAGTATGTGTCCAACTGAGTTGATATCTGATTTTGGTGAACTAGAAATTAGTGCAACTTAACAAAACTGCTCACCCACGCTTTGTGTTAAGAGTGTGATTTGGGGGAAGGTTTTTCAAATCTCTCTATATATTCCAGGCATAGATATTACTGAAGAAGAAACAAAAAACTATTTTTTTCTTGTTCATCTTCGTTCTTGATTAACCACATACATTAATTTAATATCTTACCTCTCCTCGGTTCTCATGGAGGTGTCACTGAATAACTGATTTTAGTTCCCAGAGAACTTCGGTCACTCAAGATTTTCATTCTGTTTAAATCTTTTGAATACAGTCCTCTCTCAAATGTATTAGACATTTGCCATAAAACATTGAATGCTGAAGAATTCTTAAAAGAATTTAATGTTTTATCAGTAACTCAGAGTTGTAATAATGAACATTAATGTGAAGTTATATTAAAATAGTGGTAAATAACATCAACACTTTCTGATATTTAGAAGGCTTTAGTCCTCCACCATAAGCTTCCCAGAAGTTGCTACTTATTTTGAGTATTTTGTCAGTTTTCTTTCTAATTTCTTGGTCACATTTCTAACAATCAGGTAGCCAGGTGTCACTTCTTGTTTGTCTTAATGTAATTGTCTATGGTATGCCTATGTTTTTATATTTCTTTTTTCCATTTTTAAAATCTTTCTTACGTTTTCTTTCTCATCTGTGTGTTTAGAATATAGATAACCCCTCTTTAGAGACTGTATTAAGAGAATCATATTTCTAGAATTAATAGTCAATAGGCCCTCCAATAATTAAAGTGCGAGTTCAACACATAGGCAGATTCACTATTATTATTCATTATTCTGATTTCTAATATAAAATAATTGCACAGGAGAAAGTAACTCTGAATGTTAACCTGAAGTTTACATTATTTTTGCATATAGGTTAATGATACCCATTTTGCTGTTCCAAAAACATTTTGTCTTCATCTTTGTTTCCCTGATGGTCTGGGTAGTTAACATGTCTGATAACTGAATTTCAAATTGAGTAAAATTATATAAAAGCCAGTTTAGTTTGATAATCAAAATTAAAAGTATGGAGACGGTAGACAATAAGACTATGAAAGAAAGAATAGCTGATTGTTTTTATTTTGCCTATTTGTTTGAGAATGGAATAGTTCTCCATGAGACTCACAAAAATCAGTGACAATGAGGCAATATCCATTTTCTATAGACTAATTGTTAAAGCTAATTAAAAAGTAAAAAAAAAAATCCATCAATGATAGATAACAAGTAGCCAAGAATAAAATAAGTTAAAATAAGTTTAAATGTTACCTTGTTGCTGCAATTTGTAATCAGTTTTTCCTGAAGCCTTTACTAGAATTTGTGCTTACAGAACTTCTTATGTTTAAAATGCTTCTGTCCATTATCTCAGGTTCCAAATTTGAAAGATTTCCTCACATTTATAGATTCATGATGTAAGTTCACTTAAAAGGTAAAGTTTGAGATACCTAGGAGGCTTGGGCTCCTACATCCCTTAACTACTCTGTGTTTCCTATGATTTTAGAGCAGTGATTCTTAAACTCCACCGTGTCCAAGAATCCCCAATGGAACTTGTTTTTAAAAAGTAGATTTACAGGATTTTCCCCAGATATTCTGATTCAGTAGGCCAGGTAGGACTCAGAAATAATTTTAAATAAGCACCCCTGTGATTCGGTTTTATGTGGATTCAGGTCTTCATCTAGGGAGTTGGAAATTGTTAAGTAGAAAGTGCACATGGTAATCATTTGCAGATAATACATCCTCTTGAGTACATTAACCTCTGTTTACTATAAAACCGATGCACACTGTTTATAAAGCATCCAGAAAACATTACCAATATTTTATTCAAAGGAGTAATAAGCATTTAAAATAATATTTAATGTAATAAAACAAATATTTGAAAGGGGTAGACTAATCAGATTTCTTAACTATAGATTATATGGGAAATCTGTTCTTTATTTTGTTGTTGATTTTTCTACTCTGAGTAAGCAAATTATTTTTCTATGAACCAAATCACAAACATCCATTTTCTTCTTCCATGGGTACTTAAAATCTTTCTCTACTTAACTTTAGAGCAACCATCTAAACCTGAAATTGTAAGCAAAGCCCCATTTCTCGAAACAGAGCAGCTGAAAAAGGTAAGAACTTGTTTTGATTAATAACCTTTACTTAGCCTGGTGTTGAATGCCTTCTCCTGGCCTCAGATGCCAGGACAAATTTGATAGACTTTGCTCTGTGGAGTTGACAATGTTCCAGGTGCCAGTCAGAAAGTCTGCACAAGGTAGAGTGATGACACAGACGAAGGTGTTGTCATTTCTGAAGGGAGAGGCGGGAGGAAAGAGTAAAAAAGGCATAGGTCTTTCTTGTTTGAATAAACTGAATAACATGAGTAGATTCTCTCTAGACTCAAGGTATAAAGGGCTTTCCAACAATATGAAATAATTTGATGTAAAAGAAAATGGCATTTGGGAAACATTCCATTATTTGCATTGCTGGATTTGGGGGTGTTCAGCCAGTGGGCAAGTGAGCGCAGTAAGAGATAAATCTGGAGAGTTAAAGAAAGGCTGGATTATGACAAACCGTCTGTCATATGTAATGTGTGGTCTTATTCTTATGGACAAATTAAACTACTGAAAAGTTGAAGTAAAGGGATAAGAGATTTGAACAATCACAGTAGCAGAGGTTTGAAGGAAGTCTGTATTGAAGGAGGGATAAAACTGGAGTCCTATACAGGAGCACATCCCTTGATTAATCATCTCGTTTTCACTAGCTAAAATACCCAAATTTTCCTCGGTTGGGAGAAAAGGCAGATTCAGAGTTCTTTGAATCAGATTAAATTTGACTGCATAATATTATTTGATAAACACTAACAATTAAAAACACCTGTGAAGGAAAGTGGTGGGTACTATAGAGCGTGGTAAGTCTGTGTTGTCTGAAATATACACAGCATGAAGCTGGGGAAGCAGCCCCATTTTAACACCATTAATGATTCTTGCATACACAGATTTGCAAACCAAGGTAATAGCCAATGTTAATGTAGTTATGTTATTTAGTTAATGTTAAAAACAAATACTGTTGAAATGAATTTGGTAATGCTTTTAAATGAATGTGACTTTATTAATGGTGGCAGCATCTATTGCATCTGTTTTAAAATGGACAAGACCATGATTTTAAGTACAAGACATTGTTTTTATACAAGAGTCTTTAGTCAGTGCTTGGAAAATGAATGGATCAGGGAACCACTGGAATAACTCTGCATCGCTTGAGGAGCCTGGGGCTTTGAAATGGGCAACCCCTGATGGAACCAAAGTTGTAATATTATCTCTTTATTTTGCAGTTGGGTGAGTGCATTTCAAAAGACAGTTATCCAGATGGCAACATCACATGGTACAGGAATGGAAAAGTGCTGCAACCCGTTGAAGGAGGTGAGCAGGAAGTGGGCAATAAACTCAGATGACCTGTTTTGACTTTCTCTTGTCTAAGCATTCCTTAGACTATCCTGAGTCTAAATGTGTGGCCCTCTTTTGATCTATGACTCTATACTTTGTTACTTTAAGTATCCATTAAATCATTAAGGGATTTAAAAAAAAAAAAAACCAAGACACCGTTTTAGACTTTGTGCAGAAGAATCAAGAGCAGAGAAAATTATTTCTGTATATGGTATGTTCTAGAAGTTAATTAAAGTGAGTGGGAGGTAGAATTCCAGGATTCTATTTCTGTCCATGTCTGATTCATGCTTTTGAAAAGACATCTACCTCACTACATGTCAATTTTCCCTCCTGTTAAATACAGTAAGGACAAAACCACTTCTCAAAGTTGTTGTGACATTTCATTAAGGGCTGTGATTTTCCGATGAAAGGTCCTACCGTTAGTGTTCTTTATTTTCTTCAGCGGCGGTCATAATTTTTAAGAAGCAAATGGACCCAGTAACTCAGCTCTATACCATGACTTCATCTCTGGAATACAAGACAACCAAGGCTGACATACAAATGCCATTCACCTGCTCTGTGACATATTATGGACCCACTGGCCAGAAAACAGTTTACTCTGATCAAGCAGTCTTTGATATTTACTGTAAGTAACTCAATATATAATTATGCAATTTTAATGTATTAGAAAAAAAATATTCAAATGCTATTTTAAGTCCTAATCCAAAAGCTCTTTGGAATCTACTTCCAAACACCCATCCCTATTCCATGGTACCCAAATAATCTCTTCCTCTTTGCAAGACCTATAGAAAAAATACCTACCCAACTTATATATTTCACTCTCCACTTTGCTATTTATAATCATCTCTTCTGTATTCCTCTAGACACTAAGTTCCTTAAACACAAGATTTCTAACTTAGTCTGATTTCTTCTGGTGGTCCTCAGCCCTGGCACATAGCCATGGATTTTGTAGGAGTTTAAAATGCCATCTGATGGTTTTCTGAATGAATGACAGATGAATAGAGGCTTATGACTGGATGGTTTTCTAGATATAGGATTTCCATTTTAATAAAGAGATTTATTTTAATAATGAGATCAATTCCATAAATTAAATAGAATGTTGAATTCCAACATGTTTTGATTAACTTTATTTCATAGGCTTGAAACATAGAATATTAGACGACAGAGGAACTTTCTTGATCATCTGATCTAATTCCATTATTTTACTTAGCAGTAAAGTGAGACCTAGAGACTTGCCCTAAATTAGCTGCAGCAACGTGATTAGAGTCCTCTTCTCCAATGCTATGCTCTTTCCTGTAAGACAGGAGGCAAGATAACAAAATGACTAAGAGCAAAGATGCTGGCAACTCAGTCCCAGTGCTGTCTGTTCCTATGTGTTTCTAGAAAAGAATCTTAACTCCTCTTGGTTTCAGTTTTCTTATTTTGAAATAAGAAAAATGTAATACTTAACTCATGATGTTGTTATGGAGATTAAGTGAAATAAAAAATCTAAAATAGCACAACATATAGCACATTAAATGCTTGTTATTAAGTACTATTGTCGTGACTATTATATAATCATTATTACTTCATAAACAGAGAACTAGAGATATCTTTTGGGGAAAGATACAAGGAAATTTTGTTATTATTAGTTTTTAATGAATCAAAAATTCTCGCAGTCCTGCCATATGTTGTAGAATGACCCAGTACTTCTACACCTATTTGAGAGAAAGAATAGAAATGCCCATTGAGCCTTCAAAGGGTTTTATCTCAGCTACATATCTACTTTGGTTCCATAAAGTACAGAGCCTTATATAAGAGGAAAACTGAAATTCCACTTGCCCTAACAAGAATGGGTTGTTTTGTCTTACACGTTGTAAATAAGTTTCAGCTTGATTTAAAAGCAGGGATTTAGAGGATTTCATCATATACAGCTTATCTAAAATCAAACTATTATTTCTGTATGTGAAAGCAGAATCCTGTCTGTTCAAAAATATTCAATTGAAAATAAACTATTCTGGTGTAAGTACAGGAGTACAAGATAGGAAAGAACATCAAGATGAGTGAAAAGGATTGGGAAACTGGCTTAAGGAAGAATGGGAATGTATGTGAGCATCAGACATGGGGAGACAGACAGTTGGAAGAGTCCTTGGATGAATAAGAAAGAAATGATTTTCCTGTGACTGGCTGTGTAGGGCACATTTGGCACAGCTTTTGAGAAGGCACAATGTATGTAGTGCTAGGCTTCATGACAGAGACTTAAAAGTGTTTAAGACATAGTCTGACATTTAAGGGGTTTATTATTCCAATAGAGAAGTAAGACACGCGTATCAGAAGGCAATTGTCACTGCATGGTTGCAAGTGGTAAGTGCCACAGGGACTCAGTGAACAGTCCTAAAAACGCAGGTGTCCAAGGACAGTGACTCCCAGACTTCAGTGTGCGTGAGACTCACCTGGAGGACATGTTAGAGCACAGATTACTGGACCCAGCTCTAAGTGTTCTCATACAGTAGGTGTGGGGAGGGGCCCAATACTTTGCATTTACACCAGGTTCCCTGGTGATGCTAATGCTGATCATCTGAGGACCACGCTTGGAGAACCACTGTCCTAGGATGACTTCAGAGAAGAGAAGGAGGAGCTAAATGGAAAGTACATTCAAGAAGAAGAAATTTGATCAGTTCATCTTGGGAAAGCCTGAAAAAGATGCACTGGTCCACTCCTTCCGTACCATATCCAGTCAGTAATGAAGTTGTTTAGAATCTACCACTTCCATCTCTGTGTTGATCTGATTCTGCCTTCTGACCCTGCCTGAGATTATGCCACCATTCCTCATGACCAGTATTTTTGCAGTAATTTCCGAAAGAGTATTCCTGTCTGTTCACACCAAACTGCCCTGCCAGCTGTTGCTAGAAACATCTTTCTAAAGCACAGATGTGAACATGTTACTGCTGTGATCAAAACTCATCAGTGACTCCCCAGATATCGCAGGTTAATCTTTACACTTCCAATTTCAATATGCCTTGAGTCCACTGCAGCCGTGGTCCCGACCAGTCCCAGCCTTCATCCCTTCAGTGCCTTCTACAGTCTGTCCTGGTTCCAGGGTCCTCCTGTAGAATACGATGTACGTGCCTGGCCATGTGCTGTCACTGTCTTACCTTTATTATCCAGCAAATGCCTCCTTATTCTTCAAAACCCAGCTCCAGGGCCAATTCCTACTGAAATCTTCCCAGTCTGGTGGGTCTGTGAGCGATTTCTATGCTTATACATCTTATGCAGTTTTTGTATTGGTACAGTCTTAATTGTTAAGTTTTGTGTCTTCATAAATAAACCGGAAGCTCACTGAGGGCAGGGAATGCACTGTTTTCAATTTTATAACTCCTGCACTTAGTGCCCACACAAAACAAATATTAACCAAACAGATAAATAAATGAGTGGCAAGAGGATTAAATGGAGAGATGGGAGAAAGAAAAATTGAGTAGACTATTTGTGTTATTATGTACTGGGTATGTATATATGGAGTAGTGAGATGGAAGACTCTCACCTGAACTCGGTTCAAGGCAATCGTGGACACCAGGTTAAATGTTTATTTCAATTTATACATGCTGGGAATGCATGAAGATTTTAAAATATCATTCTAATGCTCAAAGCCTACTTCAAAAACTGATTTGGAGAAAATATATATGAAGAAGTAGAAAAGAGAAAGCCTCAAGGTGAAGGACCAATTGAAGTCTGATGGCAATGTTTCAGGTTTGGATTAATTAGAGCCTGCGCTAGGGAAGTGTTAGTGGGAATAGAAGGGGAGAATCAGATGTACAAAGTATAAGGATTAATCATTAAGGCTGGGTGACTGAGTGGATAAGAGAGGGCAAAGGAGAACGCCAGAGGAACCGGCAGAATGATGATATACTAATAGAGTAAAATTCAAAGTCAGGGGCAAAGGGAGAGCAAGAGATCATTAGTTTTGTTGGAGGCATTATTAGTGGGCATCCAGAAAGTTACTGTTAAAACTCAAATGCGTTACCTTAACCCTCTGATTTCAGTTTGGTTCTTCAACTCTCCAATACAGAGCAGAGCCTATCGAAAGAGGGCCACAGAGAAGGGGAGTTTTGAAATAAAGCAGGACGTCAGACCGATGATGACTCCTCGCTATTCTGGTGTCAGCTCTAGTTAGAGATGTGTGGCAGTGATGTGCAGCAGACCACGCTAGCAAGGAAGGACCACGGGAAAGAGGGAGGGAGGCCTCGAAAGGGAAGGTCAGCAGGGGACCAAAAACAAACTTTATTTTTACTTTCCAACTTTACTGGAAACTGCCAGTCAGGGAACTGCCTCAGGCAAATTCAGAAAAATGAACAACAAATATATTAAACCAATCACTGTTTTGCCTCAGAACATTCTGGGCAAATATTCAGAGATGCCCAAGCATGGAGAAAAGTCAAAGAAGCAATCTATAACAACCCTTTGAGGGTTTTTTCTGCACTTTAATCTTAGAAAGGTAAGTATATGATTGAAAGAGACAGAAAAAAGCCTCAAAAATCTACCACTTATTTGTCTCGCTTTATTAGCTAATAGCAAAATAATTCTTCCTAGATGGATTATTTTTAGTGCTGCCAGTTTGGAAATATAGGCACATGCCTCAATAATTATTAAGTCTTATGGAAAAGGTTCTCTGAAATAAACCTTTGTCATTATATGGTTTCGAAATTCATTGTTCATTGTATCATCCAGCTGCATAACAAGTGGATACATTAGAAAGTGGGTCATTTATAACTGCCAACACCACCTCCTTTTATTTCCTGTTTGCTAGACCCGGTCCACTGTATCCAGCCTTTAATTTCTTTAGCATTCTACTGTTGCACAGTAGCCTCCACTAAAGAATACCCATTAGCCCTATTTTCTCCATAAAAATGACCAAAATGGAATAAAAGTGGCATCTTGGATCCAATGAAGAGAAAAGAATTACAATACATTTACAGTTCTGTTGATTGTGTTAAAGGTCTCTCTCAGTTCGTGGGATTCATCTTTTTGAAAGCAGATCTGCTCTTCTGCATGCCAAACATCTTGCTGGTATTGTTTGGTTCATGTCCCTCTTTCCTTAATACACGGCATTCTTGTGCAATATGAGTACAGGGGTGCCTAATAATTTTAACTACTTTGCGAGCTGCTCCAGTCTTTCCAAACTGTAAGATACATATAATATAGTTAAATGCCCTTGTAATGAGATTATACAGTGGAACCCTTCCTACTGTTCTTTTACACATAAAATAATTAGGGTCATTCCTACTTTAGGTAAAGACATTTTGCTAAGAAAAAATTGATTTTTATGTAACAGGATCTCTTTGTAGTTTGCTCTAACCAAGATTAGTACTTGTTATAGCAAGTAGCTATTAACTTCAATCCTTCTATAAAAAGATACATTTAAGTAATTACCATTACTACCTTCTTGAGAAAATTGTGTATAATTTAGTCATTTACATTGTATGCACAGAATAATTGGGTACCTGATGAAAATTGTTAACTTGCGTCTCTGCCTCTTGCAGATCCTACCGAGCAGGTGACAATACAAGTGCTGCCACCAAAAAATGCCATCAAAGAAGGGGACAACATCACTCTTAAGTGCTTAGGAAATGGTAACCCTCCTCCTGAGGAGTTTTTGTTTTACTTACCAGTAAGTGCTTCAGGATTATTACTTCAGCTAGACTACTCTCACTCTGTCCTGTTGTCTGGCAGCTGACTTGACATTAAGAATTGTAGGTACTTGGGCAGCTTAAGTGAGAAAGGATGTTATTCTTGGAACCAAGGGGCACGTATGGAATGTCCTTTGAAGGTTTTTTTGGCACCTGCCAGTGCTCTTTCCCTTTTTCTCCGTGTTAAGTGAAATCAGGGACAAAGAGGAAAAGAGCTGATCACAGGAAACCATAATGGTAGAAACTTGAGGTCTCATTATCCCAATGAACTATAAGACTGCTCTTCGGAAGCAGGCAAGTATAAAATGAAGAATGAGGACAGCAAATGGTCTGATGTGGATTCTAAATATACCCACAGTGCCTTCGTGAACACATCCCTGAACCTCTGATCTAGGGACATTTCTGTTGTAGATTATGTTCAGTTTGATAGAATAAAGCGAGGGGCTATATCTTACCATCATATGTGGTCTGAAAGAGCCGGTTTCTTAACTTTTATCAATGTCATAGCTGAAAGAAATGATGTCTAGAGGATAATTTGGAAAATTCCTCTAGGATCTGTTCTAGATGTCACAGTGCTGTGGAGCCAGACAAGGAGAGAGCTCTGTCTGAGGGTACTTGCTTGCTCCCCACAGCCTCCCGGGTGTGTGGTTGACATTTCCCTCCACTGAGAGAAGCCATGTACATCTCTATACTGCATTGACCACAGGGATCTGTTCACAGATGTTCCCCCCACTCCCGCACTGCTCAGTGATGTTTAAGAATATTATCCACTGCATCGCTCAGAAGAGTACTCTAAGTGATTCTTTTATACTTAAATGTTGACAGAAAACTTTGTTTCTCTTAATAAATTGACATATTGTTTTTGTCTAATATGCAAATGAAAATTTGAAAATCATTTTATTTCCACTTGGTTATCAGGGATGACAGAGCCAAATATGTGTCTTAGTTTTAGCAACAATTACCTTTTTTGTTAATATATACTCCTGTTTAATCTATATACTTTTTATTCTTAGTTATTAATTCTTTTCTTTTTTCTCTTTTTTTTTCCTCTCTTTCTTTCTCCCTCCCTCCCGTCCTTCCTCCCTTCCTTCCTTCCTCCCCTCCTTCCTTCTTTTTTTTTATTTGGATATATGGTATGTTTTCTTTTCAGGTGCCTCAATTCTTTTTGTCAAATTAAGCAAGGGATAAATATAAAAAAATGAAATATTACACATTTTTTTAAAATCTGCTTCAACACTCAAACACAAGCCATACTGTCAATAAAATAGATGTCATCAATACAATGTAAATTAGTGTCTCAATTTCCTTAGAACCAAAATGTCAATTATTTTTTCCAGGAATCAGTTAATATAATCTCTACTCTCATTTGTCCAATCGAAGAAACACATTCCCTTTTTTTTTCTTATCTGAGAAAATGCCATTTTCATCAAGAACTACATCTGTTCTTATTGTAGCTACCAAGTGTAATCATCTGACATTTTGCCTCTATCAAAAGGGACAGCCCGAAGGAATAAGAAGTTCAAACACTTACACATTGACAGATGTGCGGCGCAATGCAACAGGAGACTACAAATGCTCCCTGATAGACAAAAAAAGCATGATTGCTTCAACAGCCATCACAGTTCACTGTAAGTCACTTGATTCTTCATTGCCAACTTCACTTTAAAGGCCTCTCGTGGTCTAACTTGAGCTATCATTTCAAATAAATTGCAGCTAGTGTTTTTCTTAAATAATATGATTTCAATAGACTTACTAAAAAGCATTAGAGCAAACCCAACTTTAGTCCAGATTTGCACTGCAATATTGAAATCTTGCATGAATCTAATAACTGCAACTTCTGGCAGCAATAAACCTCCATCTTCTTTCTGAATGTCTTCAGTGTGCGGTATCAACAAAATATTCGCATGCAGCTTAAAGAAATAACTCATATTTTAAGAAAATATTTAGCTATTCTTGAAGGTTACCAGGTTTGCATTTAGCCCAGAAATTGTAGATTAAGTATCTTTTTTACTTTTAATTACAGAAGACTATTAACACAGAAACCTGATAACAAAAAGTTACTGTAGACTCAGCTTTTGGAGGAGGAGGTAGATACCATTAAAAGTCATGTGTTGGCTTCTGTATAGGATAGAAAATTTCTGGAAACAGAATCTCTTCAGAATCACCCTGAACATACCTTTCAACCCACTTTTATTCTCCAGATACTCCAAAAGTTATATTTACTCCCATGGACAGAAAAAAATATACATAGAAAACAGATACTTTACTTAAGTTCTTTATTTGGTAGTTGCTGGCAGTTTCCTGGATGTACCTGATGCATTGTGGAAATGGGGAACTAATTTGAACTGCTCCCTGGTGACACTAGAATACGCAGAGTGCTTTGAGCAAATGTCAGTCTTGCTTGGAGCTATAGGACAGATTTCTAATAAGTCCTTTGCACCCAACCACACCTCTAGACATGATCCATTACAATAAGGTTTCTCTAAACATGATCCACTACAATTCCATTGAATATGGGGGTTGGTTTGTTTCAAAATTGAAAGAGATGTTAGAAACTATTCTGAGGAAATGGTTCTAATTCTGCCCATAGTGCTTGGAAAGCATGCAGGATAGGAGCTAAAACTTTGAAGGAGATGTGAGGAGGTGCACTGGGGAGTAGAGCAACCAGATGGTGCTTTTGAGTGTCTGATGTTGGGAGGACGCCCTGGGGAGCCCTGTGGTGACAGTGGGCTGTTAAGAAATATTCACAGCCAGGCTGTTTCTTTGTTTGCTCCATATTCCTGTTGAACAGATCTGAGTGTGTCTGCCATCAGGGGCTAGTTAGAGAGAAAGCAGTGACCTCTCAGGGTAACAACTGTGCTCCTTTTCCTCTGAGGACTAGTCATCAGTCATGGGACCATTTATCTGGTCTGTTCCATGGGGAAAAAAGTGAAGTGAGGGAATAATATAACCAGCAGATAGAATTGCGTGTGGAATAACTTTCTGATATCAGATCTTTGAGCCAATAATCCAGTGCTTAGAGGTAGTATGATAAGCTTATGGTTAAGAGATGCTAGCTGTTCAGGGCCGTAAAGGAAGAGGGCTCTCATTTGTGGCACCTGTGTATCAGGCAGGGTGGGAGATAGCAGAAGAGTAAGATAAAGAACTTGGCTGATGCTTCGTAGTACCTCAATGAACTGTTGTGATAAAAAAAAAAATTAAACAAAAGCATGTTTAATTGAATTTCAGTGCATTTAACTGGATTTAAATACATCCTGGTAACACTGGGCTCTGAGGCCTATGTCACTCTTTAAAACCTGGAATAAGTATTGCAAGTAAAACAAGATCTTACTCTAAATTACATGAAATGAAAACATAAAAATCCACTTTTGCCGATTTATCCTTGATCGTGTGTTTGTTTTCTAAAAACAAGATTAGTTTCCTTTCCACAGATGACTAAAGGGAGAGGGTAGAGAAAAACCAACTGGTACTTGCACATGTTAGCAGAGCAGTCCTCTCACCACGTGTTCAGCCCGCAGACTCAGAGCTGCTGACCGGGGTCTGCCAGTCCTCTGCCAGTTTACCCTCATGTAGATTCTTTCTCACTGGCAAGTTAACTCTCCAGCCAATAAAAGCTTTCACTGGCCTTAAATAGAATTTTCACCTAAATATAATTCAATCAAATCTTTTGAGGAAACTCCACTTTTCTATGAGATGATGCATATTTTAATATTAATGAGAAGCCCACTTCTTCCCTTCATCCATCCAACAGTAGTTTTTGAGGGCCTACAATGTGGCAGGCACTGTGGAGACACAGTGACAACTCAAGTCATAGTCCCTACCCTCATGATGCTGACAGCCTAGCAGAGAGAAAGAACATTAAAAATAATGTTGCAGACAATCAACAAACTGCCATTGTAACGTAAAACCAAGGGGAAGCACGGGGTGCGGCGACAGCAAATCCCCACTGCCATAGGAAGAAGTCCCATCTCTTAGTAAGGCAAGTGCCACCCTGTATAGTCTGGCCTTAATTACTTGTATCGGTTTATCTTCCTTGTGCTCTAACCATTCACACCAGACTGCTCACCTTTGTGAAATCTGCCACGCGCTCTCATCTCTTTGCTTTTGCTTACGTGGAGAAGTTTTCCTGACATCTCTTATCCAAGCCCTTCTTAACCCTTAGGAGCCACAGACAAATGGTGCCTCCCTTACAGAGCCTTCATTGCTGCCCTGAAACCCAGTCTGCACTCCCATAAGCCCTTGTTCATACCTCTTGTCTGTAGCCCTTCCTCTAGTTTTTCAGCAGATATTTACTGAGCTCCTGATCTATAGCACATTCGCTGCGAGGTGCTGATTTCATGCTGCTACGTAGTATCGTCACATAGTTGAGTGCGTATTACCGCTACCTCGGATTATAAATTGTAGGCTCGTTATTCATCTCCTGTCAGTGCTTGGGACATAGTAGTTGTACAATAGGTGTTTGTTCTATTAAACTGGACTCTCCTCATATAGATCATACTATGACAGTAAGATTTTTATAGAAATTACTTTCCATCTGAAAGATTATACCTCCTTAGATGTGTTTATATTCTGTTTTTTTTAAGTGATTATCTGCTGACAGTGTGCTTAACAATAAATCTGATTTAAAATTTCAACTGCATGAGAAATCAGATAGCATTTTTGAAAAATATCTAGCTGCTATAGTCAGTTCTCTCTGAAGAAACACAGAGACTACTTCATGGTTTTCCAGTTTATCACCTGCTGTCTAAATAGATTTGATTTTCCTGTAGTATGCCTTATCAACTCTTTTTATAATATTTACCTAGTCATCATCTTTCTTTATTTTCTTCCAGAAGTGATTTAAGAATTTTTTTCTTAAAGTAATAGACCCCAGGTGAATATTTACATGCAGTGAAAACATCAATCATGTTAACTGCAAATAAATGTATAATCAATTAGACTGACCATTCACTTGTCCAAAGTGGTCTCAAAGCTGGCTTGAAAAACTAGACTGATTATGCTACAGTTGAGTTATTTCAGTCACATAAATCACTTCTGAATTTCAAGTGCAGTTGGAAGGATTTTTTTTTCTTTCATCTTTATTTTTCCTCCAAAATATTTTGCCTGTCTTACTTTCTGGAGTTTGCATTTCAAGCAGATCTTCTGCTTCACAGATTTGGATTTGTCCTTAAACCCAAGTGGGGAAGTGACCAAGCAGATCGGCGATGCCCTGCCCGTGTCATGCACAATATCTGCTAGTAGGAACGCGACTGTGGTATGGATGAAGGTGAGTAACAGTCCTTGATAATACTCCACTGTTTGGACTGATTCCTTTTTAGCTTCTTTTGCATCATATACTATATCCAATTATGTATATTCATGTGTAGTATGTTTATACACCCATACTCATACTCCAATTATATTAATACAAATCATATCACACCAAAATCTTAGAGGTATTCAGTATCGGTATGGCATTCATAATTGATGCTCTGAAACTTCATTTGGGGCATTAATTTAATTATGTGTAGCTACTAAGTAATATTGTCTTGTATGGATACACACATATATAGTTATATATTTTAGGGGTTAACAATTTTCAATGTGTTTTGACCTACAGTGTTGTAAACACAATGTTAGTGTGTTTACATGGGACAATTTATTATTCAAAAGAAGCTGAGGAAGAGAAATCAGAAAGCTCGTAAGTGACAGAGTGGAAACTTGAGCTCGGGCCTCACCGAGCAGAAATATGCTGTGCTCTAGTCACATAACTTTCTGCCTTTTTACTGAAACTGATCTTAAGTGTCTGAATGTGGGTTCCACTGAAATAGTAGCTCCTTGAAGGTAGGGATCTCTTTTCACCCCTGGGCCATAGCAGAACACCCGGAACATAGTAGGCGCTTAGTCTGTATTTCCTGGGTGAGTGCGTATAGTCTTGTAATCATCTGAAATGTAGGACGTTACCTGGGAACTCATCGCTGTCTTTTTAGAGTGAGAAAGTATGGCTTGGTAATGGGTGATCTGAGACAAGATTATCACCAAAGCGCCTGGCTGTAACTATGTTTCCCTTCGCTCAGACTCCTGGCGAGCATATCTAAACACCCAGTCCATTTATTACGGGAACACAGCATGTAACAGAAACACTTAACCAGTGATGTCTTGACAAAACATATACAAACTGCCTGAAATGGGGGTTGACAAGAATTATCTTTGTAAACAATTGTGGAGAAATTCATTGCTAGAGTTTCTTCTTGATGAAAGTATAAATGATCTTGTATTGCTTTTTGATCTCTTTTAACGCTGGGTCCTCTGTTACTTGTTAATTTACTCTTAAGCCTCAGTTTCTTACTTCATGTTCTTTTAACCACAGCCTCATCACAACTTCTTATTCAGTCATAATTAAAGTGTCACTCCATGGAGTGCATATTTAACCTGATATATTTGTAGTAGTTAGTGGTCAGAAGGCTAGACAAATTCTAGGCATAAGAACACTCAGAGTGTGTTTATTATAAAACTAGAGAAACAGTTTACTTGGCTAAACCAATTTGCACATCAGCTGAAGTCACTGTTGTTAATTGAATATCTAATGTCAGTAGTGCTGATCAGTATTGCCCAGCCTTTGGTTAGTTGATGGAAATGGAGAAGAAATCATAGTGGACAAAGACCACATAATCTCAGAATTGTGTTTAGTTATCTTCTTAGGAGCATTTCAATTCCTGGTAAAACAGCATTATTTTTTGTTTATCAAATGATTTTCATAATTAAATGTTGCATTTCATTTTTTCATAGAAATTAGGATAATAACCTGTTGTTAAAGGTTTCTTTAAAAAGCATTTTTGTCCTAATTGCCATGGCTCTGTAATGGAGCCCCTGTCTTGATAACTGTCTCATATAAAGTGACTTTCAGGTATTTATACCCATCATTGATTATGTAGCACAAATCTCCAATGTCTGTCAATCCAAGTTCATCTACATTTACTACAAGGAGTAGGTGCTGTCAACAGAGAACTTTCCTTAATGTAAACACGTTATATTGTTTTACAAATAAAGAAATAAAAATCTCAGAAGTTTACAAATTTGTTCCAAATTATAAATTCATTAAATGGAAGAGTCAGAAATAAAACTCTGTTATGTCTAACTCTCAAAGTACAAAGTAAAAAAGAAATCTATTTTTGAAAGCATCTGAAGTTAAGTAAAAGAAGCTTTCATTTTCATTAGACCCAAAAGAATAATTTCAGACTTCATTATTATATAATAAATACAGTGAGAGTTATAATTGTGCCATGTGAAGTAATTAACTTTTTGTTTAATCAGGATAACATCAAGCTTCGATCCAGCCCATCATTTTCTAGTCTCCATTATCAGGATGCTGGAAACTATGTCTGTGAAACTGCTCTGCAAGAGGTTGAAGGACTAAAGAAAAGAGAGTCATTGACTCTGATTGTAGAAGGTAATAAAATACGTGAGCACCAATTCAAATTTTTCTTTGGGAATTTAATATCTGCTTTCATGATCTGGGTTCCACATCTTCTTTTAATTGTAATGACATTGTAGGAAAACCTCAAATCAAAATGACAAAGAAAACTGATCCCAGTGGACTGTCTAAAACAATAATCTGCCACGTGGAAGGTTTTCCGAAACCAGCTATACAATGGACAATTACTGGCAGCGGAAGCGTCATAAACCAAGCAAGTATTTGTCTTTTTGTTATGTGCTGTGCTTAGTCCAACGTGGGGTTTTATTTATGTACCTAAACTGTAGGGTAGCTTGTTATCAACATGAGATCTACAGTACATTCTCAGAAGAAGCTTTTATTAACTTCTTAATTTTCCCAAAGGAAGACCATGGCTCAAAGAGAGACTTAAAATACTAGGGCCATGGCAAATGGAAGAATCCTTATGTTGTGGTCAATGTCTGTTTTTTAAAGAATATAAATTAGGTGTTGTTCCATGGTCATTAATTCCTGAAACTGGAGTGATGAAAACATTATGGTATACACTTTTCTGCCTCATGAACTTCCACATCTGAGCATAAGTGGCCTCACTTATACTTTGCTCACTTACACACATTAAGGGATATTTAATCTTGAAACTGGGCTCTGGGGTGTGGGGAAGATCACAGTCACTGTGAACATATGGTCTGATTGGTGTGTGCCAGGGCCCAGGCCAGAGTAAGGCTAGCTAAATATGCAGTGTCTAGGATGGTTCCTGCTGAACAAAGTATACATGAACCAAACAGTAATATTTGTACCTTTGTCACAACATTTTAGTGGTAGTAAAGGGCGAAGAACTTATGAACACTACCAGTAATTTTCTTTTTGACAAAAGAAAAAAAAAAGAAAAAAGATGAGAATCTGGCCTATCACTAACTGTTCAGAGCTGTAATCCCATTAAATTGCTGGTCAATAAAAAAGTTGTGGTATATATATACAATGGAATACTACTCAGCAATTTAAAAAAATAAAATAATACTGTTTGCAGCAACATGGATGGAACTAGAGATCATCATTCTAAGAGAAGTAAGCCAGAAAGAGAAAGAAAAATGCCATATGATATCACTCATATGTAGAACCGAAAAAAAGACACTAATGAACTCATCTACAAAACAGAAACAGAAACGCAGACATAGTAAACAATCTTACGGTTACTGGGGGTAAAGGGGTGGGAAGGGAAAAATTTGGGAGTTTGAGATTTGCAAATATTAGCCTAGTGGCTATATAAAACTAGATTTAAAATAACAAATTTCTTCTCTATAGCACAGGAAACTATATTCAATATCTTGTAATAACCTTTAATGAAAAAGAGTATGAAAATGAATATATGTATGTATATGCATGACTGGGACATCGTGCAGTACACCAGAGATTGACATATTGTAACTGACTATACTTCAATAAGAAGAAAAAGGAAGAAAATTGCCAATCAGCTCAGGGTACTGACATACTTATTAATTCCATTTTCCCTACAACAGTCTTCATGACCTTATTCTCAGTGGAGCCACTTAAAAACTCTTCAGGAACACCTAGAGGTGCCATTTGGTTATTTGAATCTTCTGTGCTGCCTTCTTCCCAGCTTTGGACCTAGCTGATATCTGAGAAGGCATGCCTAAACCAGAGCTGCAATTTCAAGTTAAAATGCCCACTCTTTCTCTGTCCAGGGAAGCTGGGCCACTGGTCCAGCTTCCACAGTGTAGCTTTGCAGAGCAAGGTGAATTCTGGTTCTTTCACCTATGGGCGGGGAGACGTATTTGCATAACTCCAGGGATGGAAGGTCCCCAAAGGAGTGGACACACCTGAAGCAAATGCCTCCTGATTTGGTCATGCGTGATGGGGACACACAAGCCACAGAACATGCATGAGCAGGGCGAGAAGGCCCCTTCACACCAAGGAAATGCAGTTTTCTTGAGTCAGAATAAAGACCTGAACCACCTGAATTGCTAACAATGTACAGATCTATTTTTTAGCCTCAAACATGACTGTTTCTCTTCTCCTCTATTCTTTTTGCTATCTAGTTCAAATAAGTAATAATTACAGCAAAAGAGAACCTTTTGGTATTGGTATGAAAACGGAGAAAATAGAAAAATAAATAATCAATCAATGAAAAGATTCAAAGATTTAAAAGGCCATCCTAGAAATGAGCAAATATATTTTGTAGGGATAAAAGTAACAAAAACAAAAACTCGTGAGAAAGTCATATGAAAAATACTAGTGGGAAGTGGAAAAATGGCAGGTGAACTTACTCTGAGGATAAAAATAATAATGCCATTCTTCATTGTCAAGGAGAAGGATTGATTCTGGCCCACTAGGTGATATGTTATTTTTCTTGTCCTAGGTTTATGCTGATCCATCTAAAATCTTTTATTTGTTCCCTCCTCAATCACATGGTGAATCTATTATTTCACAACTACTGATACTTCTGCCCCGCCCCTGCCCTGGGTATCCCTAAGCGGGATGCTCTCTCCTGTCCTCAAGGCCTGTACAATGCAGTTGAGGAGAAAGCAGAGGACAATACAGGATGTGGTGCGTGTAGTATGACTGAGAAAGGAATACAAGTGCGTGCTTGCGTTAGTGGAGGTGGGCTGAGGAGTCAAGTCCTGGCGGAGAGATTACAGTGAATTGTCTCTTGGGTTTGCAGGAATTAAATGGCAGTGATTGTCCTCATTAATACTTCACAAAAGCCGAATGAACTTACCAGTCACTCAGAAAGAACCCATCCTCTGTATTTAACTCAAGAAAATTACGGAAACAATAGTCCAATTTTTCCCATGGAAAAATCAGGCCTGCCTGAGCTCTTAGATATCACGGTTTAAGATAAAGGAATTCACCCCTGCAGTGAAGAACAATGACACAGTTGACAAGTAGAATCAAATTCATAAGTTTATTAGGAGAAAACTGGTGACAAATTAGTCACTAATTAATTATTTTGAGACAGGTACTACCATGCCAAAATATTAACTAACCTGAGCATCTATTTGAAAAAGAGTTTAATTAATTTAATTATTAGAAAATTAACAATAGAAGCATAAACAGAAATCCAATTATGGCTTCATTACTCTTTTTCCTCCCTGCTGTAGTTATAAACCTCAGCTGACCTTACCTATAACCTCACGTGTACCCTTGAATGCCAGCTCGCACGACAGAATGCCGCATCTACCCTATTTCACTCACTATTACTCTTTCCCATGTTTTCAGTCCATTTCCATTTCTAAATCTATTTTCCTTTTCTGTTTTCAGACAGAGGAATCTCCTTATATCAATGGCAGGTATTATAGTAAAATTATCATTTCCCCTGAGGAGAATGTTACATTAACTTGCACAGCAGAAAACCAGCTGGAGAGAACAGTAAACTCCTTGAATGTCTCTGCTAGTGAGTATTTCATTTCTGGCATTAAAAAAAAAGTAAGAAAATTTGAAGTTATTCTTCATTAGTTTAAAATCTTCAGTTCCATCTTCCTGTACTGCATTATGGTAAGTTTTATTTATTTATTTTGCATTTGGTATCATCATCATAAGGTTCTCTTTTTTTTTTCCTGGTGTCCATTGTGCAATCCTTGTCTTGACAGTTAAATCATTTCATGTGTTATGAGTCAGAGATTTTATCTTGTACAGGAATATCTCCCAAGATCAACAGAGGATGAGACCTGAGTTCTTATTTAATCCAAGTTTTATGTTCAGAGTATAGATAATTCAAAGATTATATTAAAACATTTATGTAACAGTTTTAAGTTTGAAAAAATTTTTAATTCCCTTTAACCTACTATTTTGCATTTCAACTCTTTGTGGTATTTATCCATTCTTATTTTGTATAGGAATGCCACATGCATAAAGTCATTCAGCAAATTGATAGCAAAACTGATATTAGAATTTATTAATTCTGGTTTCAAAAGTTGATGCTTTTGAATATTATGTTTGAATCATAGATTAAAAAATGAAACAAATGAGATTAACTCAGAGAAAGTAATAAAAAAATTTGTCGGTGCTGAAATCAAAGTATGGATACCAATAGGAGTTTCTTCTGAAAACAATTTCATTTAATTTGAAATTATCTCTCATCTTCAATTCTGTAATACTTCCTATTGCCATGCCAGCCATAAATCAGGGCTAGCCTAGACTGATGCTCAGTGCCGGACAGGATGCTAACTGACCCTTCAAACTTTTATTCTTCAGTTAGTGGAAATCCTGTATGTGACACAGGATAGAGATATACTGGCTAGGAATTAGTGGGAGCTAGGAGAAAATGATTGTCTAAAGATAATAGTCCTTAACACAATATGACTAGAATATAAAAACATGTTGGATTGACAGGAGGAAAAAACCAAACAAATTTAACTCTAAAATAGGAGCACTGACTTCTCTGAATTCAATTCAGCAAGTATTGATTTGTCCTACCAAGAAAGAGAACTTATCCTTTCTTCCTGAACACGTCTCTCTTTATATTCTAGCTTGTTGAATAGTGGTTCTCTAGACCATGCGATGGCATGATCAGCATTTAATACTGTCACTTTCAAATTCAACGAGCACCTCCTGAAAGTCTAACATAGTATGTATGAGGAGGGGTTAGGAATTGGCATTTAACAAACATCACTGGTAAAGTTCTCATGCAAGCCTATGTGCATAGAAGAATATTTGTTTAGTTTAACATTGTATCCTCATCCATCAGAGTGGCAATTCTTAAAATGGCCAAGAACATAGAACTATCAGAGTCATTTGGGGGGCTTATACAAGCATCATATATGTTGTCTGCGACATCCCCAGTTTTAACCTCCACCCCAACCACTTTGACAGTGTCTCTAGTGGTAAGTCCCTGACACTAGAGGATGAAGATAAATTCTCCACTGAGGCAGGAAGATTGGAGAAAAGTTGAGAAATACTACATTGTAGATTTCATATGTTGCAACTTGCTTCTCTCAAAAAAGTCCTATTGGGAGGTGGTAGATAGTGGGAAAATTAATATGGATTTCAGATTAACACTATAGCTTGTCAGTTGTGAAATTTTCTATGGTAGGTTAATACATCTGCAGTTTTAACTACTCTCCTTTCTTTAAAACAAGATTAATTTCTTTGTAGGGAAGTTCATGCTCTATTAAATGTAAGTTTTTTTCTACCCTTAGCCGTAGAATAGATATTTTATCTTTGAGTATTATTACATCATACTATAATGGTAAAGGTGACTTTCATATATCAACAAATTTTGTTTTTAATTTCATATTAACATTTTTCATTTCAGTAAGTATTCCAGAACACGATGAGGCAGACGAGATAAGTGGTAGGTACTACACTGCCGACTTCTTCCTTGACTATCAGCTCAAGATTTATGAAGTGTCATTGTATAAGTAATTTTCTTAGCTGCCGCAATTTTGACTCAAATTAAAATAGCAACTGAGACAAGATAGTAACAGTGCTAAAACGTTAATCCTTTAAAAGCACAAGTTTGCATGTTACTCTCAGTAGTGAGCCTTAGTCATTTTTAATAAGAAATAGTAATTAAGATTGACTTCTTTTCAGAAATCCTTGGCGTTGTCTGTAATTGCACGGGCTTTTCTTCTTTGTTGTAGATGAGAACAAAGAAAAGGTGAATGACCAGGCGAAGCTAATCGTGGGAATCGTCGTCGGTCTCCTCCTCGCCGCCCTCGTTGCCGGTGTTGTCTACTGGCTGTACATTAAGAAATCAAAGTAAGTGGTAGAAAAAAGACCTTCACTGTTCACTGACTTTCACTGGGAGAAGGTACAGTGTGTTCCTGGTGCTCATTTCAGCTGGGCATGTAATTCCTGTAACAGGAGAGACACGCCCCCCGAATCAGGGTCACCACATTTTGCCTTCAGTTCAGCGTGACTACGTTGCCAATACTGGGGACATGGCTTGGAGTGATTTCACACATATCCTCTTATTTTTCTCAGTCAATAATCTGAATTCAATTGTTTGATTTTTTTTTTCAATGCTTAGGTAGATTTTTTTAAAAGTCCATAGTGCCTAAAAGTCAACCGTTTGGCTTAGCATGGTGAAAATAAGTTACAGTGGCTCTTCCGTCCTGCAGAGATGGCCTGGTGTCTCTGTGGTGACAGGTCTGGCCAGCAGGGACACTGCTGCTGAGTTAGAGCCTCCTTGTTGTCACTGCTTCTCTGTTCTATTTAGGTCACTTGGTTCCGTAGAAGAATCCAGTTCAGAGAAAAATTCATCATTATTTTGCCTTGAATTTCTTAAAAATGATTAGACAAAATACCAGGATTACTTTAAAAATGATTTAGATAGTGTTTAAAGATTATCAGAGTCTTAAAATAATGCAGATTAGTATCAACCTTACAATCATCTAACAGTGGTTTGTAATGAAAATACAATTAATGAATATTCTTAACATACACGTATGCCTGGTACTCCTGATTGCCTCAGATCTGACCCTAGGTTCAGATGCAATTGGACAGAGATGGGGTTTTAGCATTGCATTTTTTTTTAAGTTCCACTGGTGATTCTGCAGTGTACCCCTGGCTTCAAACATGGGTTTCAAACTTCCATATCTTACAAATGAGGAAATTGATTTTGCAAGAGAATGTGTATAGCTAGTGGCAACTTTGGACTTTATATTTTCTTGATGTCTGAACCCCTTTCAGCAACTCAGGTATGTTAACTTAAAAGCAAAAGAAAAAGCAGACACAATCAGGTTCACAATCTCACCCTGTAAAGTTAGAAATTTCAATGAAGTAATATTCAAATGGAGCTGCCATCGAGGGAGGCAGTAGCTCCGAATTTTTGAAGTCACGTGATGTGACCCTGTGTTGGGTTCTGTTTTGTTCTCACAGTTCATCTCTGAAGTAGATGCTTGTACTGTACATATTTTACCTTGGAGAAAAGCTACGGCAGACGATGGTTAAATGACTTGCTTAAGGTTACACAGTGGCATGGGGCAGTACTGCATTTGATTTAAGGCAGTGCTGTTTTAGAGTCTTTGTGCCTCATCACTAGTTCTTATTTTCTCTCACTGTGCCTTACTTTTTCTCTTTTTCGGCCACGTAAGGCAGAAGCATGTTCCTGCTGTGTGCTGTAGTTGAGGTACCTGTCCACTCTCACACTGAGGCACGTTCATGTCTGATCTTGGCACTTCAGTCCTTGATCTTGAGCAGTTCCCACTATCACTTGACAACAATTGTGTTCTTTTTCTCAGTGAATATTTTACCAACAAACACTTCATTTTGGCCTGTGTCCACGGTTTCTGTGGAAAGTCGAGAAGACTGCCTACACAATAGAAAAGAAAGGAAATGCAGACCATTGTCCCGAGACAGCATCTATCTTAGAGAAATTCTCCTTCTATCTGTATGTTTCCTAATTATCAAAATCTTATCCTTCCTTTATAATCCACAGTAAGGTGCTCACAAATCTAACAGCTTGGGCTCTAAGGTATTTCCATTTTCATTATTTAGGGTTTCTGATGCACTCCAAAGTAATTTCATTTCTCAAAAGAATGAAAATGACATTTCTCTGCATTCTGGAATTTAGCCAAACATTAACAGCAGTTCTCTACGTTATGATCAAATGAATGTTACAGTCTTGGAGCTCCCCAACAATGCCCTTAATCATTCTGTTCTGATTGCCAGTATCTCATCATACCCCATTTGTCCTTCTGTGAATAGAAAAGCAAGTCTGTGTGTATGTGTTTGGTTACTTCATTGGTTTTTACCACATGATGACCCAAAATTAAAATCATGGGTAAATAAATGCTGGACACTTCACTTCATAGTGTCTTTAGGTTAAGGGTTAAGATATCATGCATTACCTTTAAAGTACCTCATTAAATTAAGTGCATATTTTACCATCTGACTTGAACATTTGTCTAAATAACTGTTATTTAATTGAAAAGGGCACCAACTTTGCTAGAGTTAATGTTATTGGTAATCAAAGGAATAAATTGCAAATCTCATCCAAAGCATCAGTGTTTTTATTAAGAACTTGGGGAACTCTTCAGATTTGCTAAGAGCTTTACATTCCTGACTACTTATTCCTTCTAGTGCCCTCTGAGATAAGCCAGCATTTTTGCTGTATGAGTTATTGTTAATCCCTGTGTCCAGAGTGAGTGCAGATTCATGATGAGAGCTTTCAGGTTAAGAATTATAAGGCCATTTTAAGGTCCACTAATACTCTTTCTTTTCTTCTAGATAGTAACTTTAACTTTACAAATCAATATGAGGGTTTCCTTTCTATCTTTAGCTAATTTATCACCCTGTTACATGAATATGAGAGATTTTTAATAAAGGTACAGTCCAGACTTTTCCCCAAGATACCTAAAGAAGTATATCCCTGTGTTTACTATCCTGAAAAATAATACCATCAACGATCTTCATGAGTCACCCATTATTGCAAACTACTTTCAGCAACAATTAAATTAGGAGTCAAACATTGTATTTAAATGCTTCAGTGATACAGCTGGCAAAGCAGTGAAGTTTAAGCAACATTTAGGGGGAAGTTCTTTTACATTGGCAATTTATAAACTCTGTAGAGAGAGATGAGAGAAACAACCTTTTGTGCCTAAGCAGAATGTAAGAGTATGTTTGTTGACATACCCAGTGGCTTCAACTACCATGCACTCCCCATTCCATTCATATGAGCTACATATTTTGTATCTATTTTAAGTATGGAGAACCACAGCAAGAAATGCTTAGCAGTTGTGCTTGACCTTGTGATCTGGGATATTCATTGCAGACTAAGGACTCATGATTCCTCTGCTGCTGTGATTCGTATAACTTCTTACTGGAAGTTTTTTTTAATTTGAGACTTTTTTGATAATGAGAATGGATGACTCTGATCATTTCCCCTGTATGTAGGGTATTAACTGACAGTTCCTGGGAAAAGGCATTAATTGACTAAACCCAGTTCATGTCTAGTTGTTTAATAGATGAGAGACATTAAAGAACTAGAGATAATTCAATGACTTTTTTAAATTATTTATTCCATTTCTTTCCATCCCATTCTCTGAACATTGTTTTTATATCTGCAGGAAGTTAAACATTACTGTTTGAGTTCTAAATCCTCTCCTGCATGTCTCATAGTACAAGAACAAATGAAAAATTAAAAGAGCCAAAGATAAAGGAAAAATGTAAGGCAGCATGATGTAGCCTCAGACGTATTCAGAAGTGTATTAAAACCATAATTTTAAGGTTGGTTGCATTTAAGAGACCCCTGACCAACACACTTCTTATCACTAAACCCGGAGTAAGCATTAACCAGACGTTTGTAATCTAAAAATACATATTGTGTGTGAATTGTGGAAATTTACTAAGAAATTTCTCTTTTGCAACTGTGGAACTCATGACTATTTTTGTGAAGTTATTTTGTAATATATAGACAATATGGAAGCTGAAAAATCACACATATCCTTTGTCAGTTCTGCTTTTTATAATGCTATATTCTAACACCACTGTCTTAGCAAAAAACAGTCCTAAGTTGGCAAAGGGGACTTGCCTATGACCCCCAAACTTCAAGAAACACTGTAATATTAAGCCTTTCTCAAACCTTTCTCATTAGTATCTATTAGTATATATATATGGAAGAGGATCTTGCAAAAAAAAAAGTTGAGTTTTACCGAATTACATTTCCAATCAATATTCACTTTAAAATCAAGTGTACATTCCCATGAAAGAAGATGGACTCCTCGCTGAATAAATTGAAAAGATAGTGCTGAAGGGCATTAATAGCACATCTTTGGTGACTTTCCTTGTTTATTACTACATACGCATCTTTTCCTCGTTTTGTTCTTCTACTGAAATCCTGAAAATGTAATGAGGTAAATTTAATTAACCATATTTCATGTATCTAAGTCTCAGTGAGAATAACCTGCCCAAAGTAACAAATGGAGTATCTTATTCCATATCCCGTATATATTTTTTCTTGCCTCACCAGGACTTCTTTGGAATTAAAATTTCATCTCTGACTTTGATTGCCTGCTGGCATTTAATATAGTGCTAGGGATGGAAGGGTGTGTGTTAAAGTGCAGGGCTGATGTGGCCTCTCCCCTTCTATTAGACGTCCGGCTAATCCAAGTTCTGGCTTCCTTTTCTTTCCCTACCCATAGCCTGGCAGGCAGCCAGAAGAAGGAGGAAAAGAAAATGCCCCATTATTCTCTCCAACCATAAATAACAGAGTAGACTAGAGGGGAAACAAGATAATGTGGAAATGCTGGAGTCCCCCACTCCCGTTCAGTCAATCACAAGGTCATTGGCCACTCAAAGGGCAGAGCCACCCATGGCCCTCCCCTCTCCTGCTACATGAACTGACACATCCCCAGAAAAAAGACTGAGCATCAAAACATAATGTTTTCAATTGTTATCTCTTCTAGCTGTCTGTACATATGCATTTCACTTTTTTCTTTTATTTCAAGTGTTTGTTTGAGCTATTGTTTCAAAGGTGAAGGGAAGTTCTGTCCCTCCAGCACCTGCCGTCGCCCAGGCTGTGTTACCACTCACCTTACGGGACACTTTGAACCGCGATGCTGAGCACAGGCAGGTGGCATCCTGCTTTCGTGCGTGTTCAGTACTGTTACATTTATTTTGATCCTCTAATCCTTTGCATAATGGTGGTTCCCACATTTACTATTGGCCGAGATGAAAGGCCATTTTCTATTTTTTACTGAGGACATAAGAAGGTCTCCCTATTTTAGTGGGGAGTTTCTTTGGAGAGTCTTAGAAACACTAAAGGTATCAAACTGAAACTTGTGATAAGTCCGGCTGTTTACTCTTCTTTGTTTCCTGCTTCAGACTCAGAAATTGGTGACAACTGTCCTTCTGAGATGCAGGTCGTAGAGCCCGCCTCTCCTCCTCCAGCTCTTTATTACGCTTGGCTCGGGGGGGAAACTTACTCTGCTGAGAGCTACGACCCAGGAAGAAAGAAAAATAACTATTCTCATGGGTATGACCGCAATTACCTGCACAGGTATCAACGGCCAGCTTGCTGAAAGTGGCAATTCCACACGGCCAGGGTCCCAGTCTTGAATACCCATAGTCCTGATGCCCTTCTGGGCTGCATCCCAGGCAGGCTATAAACGAGAAATCACAGAAGATTCCCTCTCCAGTAGGAAGTGTTAATAATTCCTCATGTTGCCTCTGAGTTTTCAAATTTGCCATACGTATGCCTGTGTTTGGAGAACCTCAAATCTTATGAACTCTTTCATGTGTGAATTATTTTATGTGGGTGTTATTTTTGTTTTCCAAATTGGCAATTCCATTATAATATTTTATGCATCTTTTCCAATGACACCACATTCCAAGATTGTGATATATTGTTTATGCCTGCCACTCCTACGCCCCCTTCACTTTTCCCACCTACCTCATTCCCCCATTAAATTATCTGTTAGCTGAGATATAATTGACATATAACATTGTGTAAGTTTAAGGTGTACATGTTGATTTGGTCCATTAATATACTGAAATGTGATTTCTGCTGTAGCATTAGTAACACCTCCATCACATCTCCTAGCAACTTCGAAGTGTTAAAATAAAGGAACACTTAGGAGACACCGCTGGATTAGTGCCCCACCTCCTTTCAAGGAGATCTTGAAATAAGTTTATAGCATTGGGGAAAATCTCATAACCAAAGTTTAAAAATCTTCTAAAAAGTTATTTAAAATCAGTTTGAACCCTTTATAGGCACTGAACTTATCGAAAAAACACAAACGAGGAGTTAAGAACTAGGACTGACTCCCCTCGTCCACTCAGTCGCCGTGTGGCTCGGGCAGCAGTCCGTGCGTCACTCTCAGGTTCAGGAGTCCCTGTTACCTGCCGGGGCCTTTCACGCTCACGGCACGTTTATCCTCACTCCAGCCCTGTGAGTACTCCCTGTTGTCCCCTATTTGCAGGTGAGCAAGCATCTTAAGAGGAGGGATTTGTCCAAGGTCTTGCAGCTCAGACTTGACAAATGAGGATGAGAACCCAGACGCACTGACCCCAAGGTCAAGACTCTCCTGTCTGCCTCACAGATTAGACTAGAGGGCTGCCTCTAGAGCTTCTTCCAGCGTCACTTTACTGTGATTCTATTATTTAAAGTTTACCTCATTTTAAAGGCATGAAAAAGCTGACTGATGAAGAGCATTTTTAAGACCTATAACTAATGATTTGTATTTCAACCCAAGCACTCATTCTTTATAAATGTCTTAACCTTGTCCCTCAAGTCAATCAACTGAAAAAAATATTGACTGAAAATATAGCTAAAGAGAATGATTAAAATAAATTTTTGTTCTCTTCCAGTAGTAGATGGATTTTTAACCAGTGTATTCTTTCAAATCTCTGAAATTTCCCAAAATTAAAAAGAGACATCCATAAAGTTATATACATATTTACTGTATCAATTTCAAAACTGAGCCCAAAAGTAATCAGAATAATTTTTAAAGGCTTTTCCTTGCTAAGGAGAGCAGACTCTAAGTAACAAAAATGCAGAAATTATTAAAAGTTCATGTAAATCTTATACACATATACTCAGTGAATACCCCCTCCCTCAGCAACAACACTATGTTTATTTTTATTTAGTACATTTCACAGCAGTTAACATTTAGCTCAGTTGTATAACTGTTTAACTTAATGCATGGATGCTGGAGCCAGACTGCTGCAGTTTGAATCCTGGCTTTGCTGTTTACTAGCTGTGTGACCTCAAGCAAGTTTATTAGTCTCGAGGTAGAATAGAGATATCCTAAGGTTAAAACAATTTAATATCTATCCAGGGCTTAGAGCAGTGCCTGCCACATTAAGGCATTATCGATGTGTTAGCCGTTACTATTTTGGAGAGTGGCATTAAGAAAAGAAGGAAGATTTTTTTCGTTTGTAAATTTTAAAATAAGAAAAATAATCAGTTTGAAATTACTCAACTCTTCTTCTACAAGCATATTCTATAAATATGTTTCATGTTGCCCTTAACAAACACTTTTTTGTAATGGCAGACTGTGAGCAGTGATTTTTTTTTTTAGCCTGATTTTACCTGTATAGATGTGGTAACAGATCCTGTGATTTGCCCTCGATACCACAACTACCTTGCAGATAATTCTAGTCACTCCCTTCGTTCCAATCCCTCCTTCTTTTATTTGATTCAATTTAATGAAATCACAGAAACTACTTTTCATCCCTAGACAGGTACAAAATCCACCTAGAAAGTAAATAGAATTGGAAATGGAAATGGTATCCAGTTTCTCATTGTAACTTTTGCCTGGTTCTTTCAATCCCTGGCCACGAAGATCATGCTTTAGCTTTTCTCTATATAATGTTTTTGTTTTTGTTTTTAATTTTTTGACTGATTTATTATGTTTCAGAATAACATTGGACAACTTTGTAACACAGAAATGACAAAAGATTACTTAAACCAAATACATTTTCTATACTTAGAGATAGTATATAAGCCATAAAACAACAGTGATTTTTAAAAATTATAATCATATTACAATATATACATGTATCAAAGTGATACATTGTATACCTTAAATTTACAAAATGTATGTCAAACATTCAATAAAATGTATGTAAGATACAAACTTTTCAAGTGTATTAAGAGAAGAGCATTATTATAATGTTTTTATATTAAGTTAAAACTTGCTTTTGTGAAATTTGCAGTTAAATCTTTTTGATAGATGTATACACATTTGTAACCATTACTCCAATCACAATATAGAGCAACCCATCACCCCTGAAACTTCCCTATAATGATTTAATTGTTTAGAATTGCTAAGTAGTGTTCCATTGTTAGAATATATCACATTACTAACAGCTTTGGAAAAGCTGGCAACTTCTCATGAACAAATATCTCCCCTATGACCTAGAAATTCCATTTCTAGGTATTTTCCCAAGAGAACAAAAACAGGCCCACAGAAACGCTTGTATAAGAATGTTGATTTTAGCTATGTTATTCGCAATAGCCCAAACTGGAAACCAGCCAAGTGTCCAAAGACAAGAGAATGGATTAAAATAATGTGATGTATTCATTTAACTTATTGACATTTTTGCAAAATGAATAAGCTATCCATAGAATTCCCTTCTCCTTTTTTGCCTGTGGGTTCTGTGATAACACTTCTTCATTTTCTGATATTATTAATTTGTGCTTTGTTCCTTTATTGTGTATTGTGTTCAGTCTTTTTAGGGAGTTATCAATTTTCTTGATAATTTCAAATAACTAACTCTTAGCTTTGTTTCTATTTCTAGTGCTTATTTTCAATTTTAACTATTTCTGCTCTTATCATTACTATTTTATTACTTCTAGTTATTTAGAGTTTAGGTGGTGGTTTCTCGAATTTCATGAAGTAAATTAAAAATTTACATCACTGATGTTAGCCTTTCTTCTTTTATAACACAAGCATTTCAACTTTGAATTTCACTCTCAGCAGTGGGTTAACTGCATTCCACAAATTTCAGTATGTTGTATTTTCATATTTATTCAGTCAGAAATATTTTTATATTCCCATTGTGGTTTCTTCTTTGGAATCATGTAACTAGAACTTTATTTCTTTCCAAACATTTCTCATTTAATTCTGTTTTGTTAAGACAACCTACTCTGTAGGCTTTTGGTCTTTTAAAATGCGTTGAGAGTCATTGTTTTGTCCTAGTGTGCAGGCACATTATTTCCTGGTGCATGCTACATAGGCACTTGAAAAAAAATTATCTGGTGGTTGGTGGGTACAGTGTTCTACAGCTGTATATTAGTTAAGGTAGAAGATAGTTTGTTTACAACTTTTCTTACACAATTCTTACATATTTTTTTCAAATTATATGAAATCATTTCACATATAATGTGAGAAAGTTATAAGCATACACTTCCAGGACTCAAGATAGCCCAGTACTGGGTACTTCACCATGATCGTGCATACTGAATTTTAGTCCATTCATCAGCTACTGAGAAAGGTCTGTTAAATTCTCTATGATTGTATGCTTGGCTGTTTCTCCCTCTAATTCTGTCAGTTTTTGCTTTATGCTTTCGTTGGGAACATACACTTATAATTGTTACGACTTCCTTATGTACTGAATCTATTAGAATTATGACATGTCTCTCCTTATGGTTGTAATAGTCCTTGTGTTGAATTTTACGTTGCCTGATATTAATATAGCCATACTGCTTTCACATGCTGTTTTCATACATATTTTTTTCTAGCCTTTTATTTTCAATTATCTCTTTATATTTAAAGTGCATCTCAGGTACAGTGAGGCTGATCAAACTCTGACTGCCAGGCTGATGCTTAATTTTGTAAATCAAGTTTTGTGGTAGCGCAGCCATGCCTATTTCTTTACATGTTACTTGTGCTGTTTTATGCTGCAGTGCCAGAAGAGTTGGAACAAAACAATGTGGCCTGCAAGCCTAAAATATTTACTAGCTGGACCTTTCAGGGGAAAATGTTAACCCCTGGTATAGAGCATATAGTTGAGTCTTGATTGCTAATTACAGGCTGACAATCTCTACCTTTCAATTGGAGGATTTAGCTAAGTTACATGTGACTTAATTATGATATAGTTACATCCAAGACCACCAGCTCTCCTATTTGTTTTCCTCTTGTCCTCTGTTCCTCTTTTCCTGCTTTCTTTTAGGCTACTCAAATAAGTTCTAGTACTACATTTTAATTTCTCTACTGGCCTTTTAACTGTGCATCTTTGTATTCTTTTATTGTGCTTGCTTTAGGGGTTACCATAGGAACTTTTAATTTATAACAATCTACTCATGTAATAATCTAAAGCTCCTGAAACTTTATAACTTTATGTATCCTCTTCCATATATTTGTAGTGTGAAGGCTATAATATACAGTGTTGTGATGGATTTGACAACAAGAGCAAAAAGGCTGTAGGAAGTTAAATGAAAGTGTAATTTTTCAAGGGTCTCATACATAATGCTGTATATATCGTATTAAATGGTTGTTTGTCTTTGTAAAAAAATTTAATAGTATTTTATATTTTAGTATATATATATACATATATATATATATATACACACACACATACACACATACACACATACAATCTGTATTCATCCTTTCTTGTATATCTGAGTTCCCATCTAGTGTTATTTCCTTTCAACCAAAGAACTTTAATACTTCTTTTAGCACAGGTCTCCGAGTGATAATTCCTCCCAGTTTTCTTTTATTCAATTCAATATGTCTTTGTTTTTGCCTTTGGTTAAAAGGTATTTTTACTAGATATAAAATTCTGATTCGAGAGAATTTTTTTCCCAGCATTTGAAAGGTGTTAAATTGACTTTGTTATACATTTCTTCCTGATGAGACGTCAGCTGTTTTTCGTGTTGTTGTTCCTCTGAACAAATTTTCTATGGCTACTTTCAAGTTTTTCTTTTTATATTTGCTTTTGATTAGCTTACGTATAATGTACGTAGATGTGTTTTTCTCTTTATCATTTCTGCTTGGGGGTTGCAGACCATTTTGGATCTGCAAGTTAATGAACATCAACAAGTCTAAGAATATTTTTCATTGTTCAAATTTAGTCTCTGCCCCAATTCGCTTTTGCTTCTCTCACTAGGACTCCAATTACACATTTGTTAGACTGCTCAAAATTGTCCCACACATCACTGAGGATCTACTTCTTTTTTTCGTATCATTTTTCTCTCTCTTTTTCAGAATGTATAATTTATATTTTTTGTCCTTAAGTTCAAGGCTTATTCTACCACCTCCATCTATTGTTAAGACAATTTAGTGAATTGTTAGTTTCCAATATTGTAGTTTCAAGTTACAGAATTACTTTTGTTTACATTTTTGGTGCCGAGAATTCTATCTGTTCTCTCATTGTTACCATATCTTTCTTTATTGAACATGTGATATAATTATTGATTTAAAGTTCTTACCTGCTATTTCCAAAGTCTTTGTTATCCAAGGACATTCTCTGGACTTTGTATTACAGTTTTTGTTCTTTATATATATGATAACTTTTTTTTATTAATACTAGTCTTTGATGATATGTTGTAGAAATTCTAATTTCTATTATATAGACTAAAGTATATGGATTGTTTTTCCTGGCAGACACTTAGATTACTGGCTGATTTCCTTGAACTTGTGAAGGTTACTTTTATATTTCATATTTCACATCTGTTTTAGGGTGAATTCTGAGTCTTGACACATAGTCTTGGCTTTTCTGGGATTTCAGTAGAAACACTGATATGATTGCCAAGAATTTCTGGCTTGGTGAGGTTCAACTCCAAACTCTGTCTCCTTTGTGTGGGTAACAGCTAAAATCTATGTCAAGTTTTAAGCTTTCCAGCTGTTGCTTTTGTCTGGGCTATGTGAAATTTCTTCCACGTATGGGCAGCTTAGGGATCATCCAAGGGTTTTACTGTAATTTACACACAAATTCAGGGTCCTCATCATTCTTTAGGCCTCTCCTTTTTGAGATTTTTTTCCCCCCTTGATTTCCAGAATTTTGTACTAGTTAGCCTATGGCTCTCCAACTGGGAAGTGCCATCAAAGGAAAATGTCTGCAAAAGTAGAGCTCACCCAGTATAAGGATCAAATTCCCTTCAGTTTCTGCTTTCTTTTTGTTATTCTCAAGTACAGTCATATAGGTTATTCTGTATTATTCTGAGAGTTTATAACTGTTACAATTGTAAGGATTAACAAAACACAAGTGGGTTTTTATTTTTTTTTTTTTTAGTCATTACTAGTACAAGAACTTCTTATAGTACAGGCATTATTTCAAAGTTGTGAAATCATTATGTCCTCAAACTTAATATAACTTTCTTCTTCTCATTCAGGTCAAAGTAGGTTGAAAAAGCCGCAATTGCAAAATCAATTTATTACATTGTGAAATTTATTCTAATTTATTTTTATATATGCATCTACAACATTGGCTCTTTTATCTGTCACTCTCTCTAGTGGCTCCAAACAAGTTGAAATTTTCACTTTAGAGGAAAAAATAGTATTGAATGAAGTAAGTTTGGAAGAATAAAAGAGAGAGAGAGAGAGTGAAGGGAAAAGTAAAGACAAAAGGAATGAAGGAGGGTGAGAGAAGGCAAGAGAATAAAAGAGAGGAGACAAGCGAAAAGATTTTGAGAATCATGTGTCTTTCCTTGATTGCTACAGTATCTTACTGATTTATAGAAATTGTAGTTATTGGTATGTATTAGAATATATAGTTAGGAGCTATTAGGATAATCAAGGTACATGTTTATATGTATAATTTTGTGCAGTTTTATCTGAAAAGCTTGGAGTAAGACATCACTCAATCTCTATCATTTCAATGTATTCTTTCTATTTTACCTGTCTGTAAAAAAGCAGCTGGGCCGGTATGGACTTCATATTGGTGGACACCAATATCATAAGAAACAGTAAAAGGAAATAGATATGAACTGTATTAAGGTCAGTTAGTTCAGTTCAGTTCAGTTAAAGAAGTATCTTTTGGATGCCTACCATATTCAGACAATATATTATGTGCTATGGGTAAAATATAAATAAAACATGGTCCTTATACTCAAGTCAAGGAGACTGAAGAGATTGGCCACCTCTTGAAGTGTCATGGGATAGATGGCTGGAGATCCGGGTGGAGCCTCTCTGAAGGGAAGAGCTGGATCTTTCTGTATTTAAGGTCTGAAGACAGTGAGACATGCCAGAATCTCAATCAGAAGCTTGAGAGGACTGTGTCTTAGGAGTACAGACAAACCAGTTGTAGACTGAGTCTTACTAAAACTGCAGCTGAGCCTCAACCTAGATCAAATACTAATTGGATTGAAGTCATCCTATCTGTTCACCAGCCTGCTTAACAAACGAAAGGAGGGACCTTATCTGTTGGAAAGTAACATTGTGTGAAGTCTCTATAGTTATTTTATATATGGTGTCATGTAAAATAAAAAGGACTGGATATGCAAAGAGTCCAGAAAATAAGATCAACAATCAAGAGGAAAAGTGGATGAGCAGACCCATGCATTATTTGGGTACTGTAGTTAACAGACAAGGATATTAAAATGACTATAAATAATATTTTGAAAGTGGAAGAAAAGATGGCCAAAAAGATGAGTGGAATAGAAAATTGAAATGTACTTTAAAATATTTAAAAATCAAATTTACATTTTAGACCTAAAAATATATTAAAAGATAAATCTCTGGTGGATGAATTTAAATGCAGATTGGCCACAGCAAAACACAAGAGAAGTAAACTGGGATACAGATCAATAGAAAACACCCAGTTTGGAGCACAGAGAGGAAAAAAAAATAGATAAGACACATAAGAGCATAAGAGACATGTGGGACACACGAAAGATTTAACTTATGTTAAGTAAAGTCTCAGAAAGACTTAAAGAGCAAGATTGCCCATCACCAGTAAAATTAAAAAGCCATGATGTATTCACACAATAAGCTATACAGCAATAAGAATAAACAACCCACAACTGCATGCAACATTATACATGAATGTCACAAACAAAAAGTTCAGTTTAAATGAGAGGCAGACAGAAATGAATAGATGTGGTATGATTCCATTTGTATACAGACTATAAGAGCAGGTAAAACCATTCTGTGAGAAATGAGGATTGTGGTAACCTTTGGGGAGTTAGTAGTGACTGGAAAGGAGTATATTGGGGGATTTTGCGTCTGCAACTATTCTGTTTCTTGAGCTGGGTACTAGTTACACTCATGCATCCAGTTTTTGAAAATTCATTGAATTGTACTCTGCTGTTAGGTACATTATCTTGTATGGAAATTATGGAGGTTACTAAGATTTTATATAGTTACTAATTAAGTAACTTATTAGCAAAAGAGACTAGACCTCAAGTGATCCATGATATACATATATACATGTATGATAATGTGATATATATAATGTAGACGGTACATATATCTTTATATATATAGAGAGAGAGAGAGAGTAGGAGAGGGTATCTATATTAGTCTTTCCTTTGCCTGGAAAATATAGAAAAATATTTATGTAATAATATGATATAGCACAAAGCATAGACTCAAACTTACAGCATGGTCTTATTTACATTTTTAATGTCTCTCTTGTAAAATGCCATCACATTTTATAGAACTCAGTCGTACTGGCAGGGTTTAAGGTTGCTCTCCTGCTTATGAATAGATTTATAAGGCTGTAGTTTAAGTTAAATTAACAATTTTTAAGTCACAAATCAAATTAAACTTAGGCTAAATATAATGAATGTCCCAGTATGAAAGGGCCATATGTCTTTATCTTACTAGGACATATATCGTACACTATTACACACTGTTCACACTATCACACTACTAACACTCACATTATTAACACGATCACACTATTAAGTTGTGATTCTTAGCAAATGAGTTAAGGGATTCTATTTAAAGCATAGAAATACTTTTAGGGAAAAAATGGAGTTTCTTACCCTAAGCTTCCTTAACCAAGAGACACATCTGGTATTACAGGATTTTTTAAAATAGAAGTATTACTTTGAGTTATATAGCAATAATAATTTGACGTACCCTATCACTGTGGTTCCCCTGATGTGCTTACAACAGGGAGAGAGTTGGGAAGAAAGGAAGGAAGGAAAGAAGGGAGAGGAAGGGAGGGGAGGAGGGAAGGAGGGAAGAAGGAAGGAAGTGGTAAACTCTTGGAAATACAGTTATGATTTCTCCTGAGTGGTCACAACGCCAAGGAATTTAGCGGTGTGTTTAAGAAAGCCTGATTTCAGCTCTCAAAAGAGAGAACCTGGTAGTCGTGTGTGACCCTGGAAGCCACCGGAGCAGTGGTTCTCAACTTTACGTGCAGCAAACCACCAGGAGGTCTTATCACAGGTCGCAGGCCCTGTCCCGAGTTTCTGTTTACAAAGTTCTAATGTGGGCCCTCAGAATTTGCACTTCTGACAAGTTCCCGGCGGGGGCTGACACTGCTGGTCTGGGACCACGATTTGAGAACCACCACATTAGAGCTGCCTTAGCTTCTGCTGTCAATGTTCTGTCATAACTCAGGTCTCTTTCCAAGCTTACTTTTGATGTATTTGATAAAACGGAATCCATAAACAAAGATATAGGACATTGGCTCAATATAGATGCGTAATAGGGAATACAGAGAGGGCAAGACCCTAATGAAACTTCTGCAGAAAATGTTTGCAGAACGTTTTTGCCCAGAATGAAAATTTTGACTATCAAATGATAATTACTTCCCAGAAAGCAGAGAGAAAAACAACCCAGCCAAAATCGTGATGCAGCTAAGTATGCAGAGTCTGTGTTCAAAGTAATTGACTTCCTTTTCTCCTAGCATATATTTAATGCAACCCCACGACCAAGGTAATTTCAGTGGAATGTGTTCTGTTACCGATCAAGGCTCACAGATGTGGAACTGTTTGCCCTACGGGCTTGCCTGTGTTAGGTGTAAAACATTGGCTTTTCAAAGATACATTAATGTGAACCCTAAAATTAAAAATAAGGAAAGATAAATTTGTAAATGTCAACATGATGTTTAATTCTCTTGTAGGACTGCATCAAAACATGTAAACAAGGACCTTGGGAATCTGGAAGAAAACAAAAAATTAGAAGAAAACAATCACAAAACAGAAGCCTAAGAGAGAAACTGTCCCACTTGTCCAGGTGGGTGGGCTGTTGGAGGTTTATAGAAATAATTCCCAGGAAAGTATGAAACATCCTAGCAGATGAAAGATGAAGCCTCGACATTCAGATGCTTTATAATTGCAGGTTTCAAAACAGGAAAAGAGTGTTTCAGAAAGAAACTCTGGTTGCTCAGAAAGGTATTCTGAGAATAATGGAATCTCAACAGTCTCCCCATCCTCTGAAAAAAATCATTACCCTCAGAATAACCTAAATCAACTTTGAGATTGTAACATTCAGTGAGAACCTTGTAGTCTAATGCCAAAAATTTTGCTGAGTGCAAAGACACTTAATTTTATAAGTTGATATTTTGGTTAGATGAGAGCCGATTCTAATACTTTGTTAATTTTAAATAGCAATTATGAGAATAGTTTTAAAATATGAAAATTCTAATCCACAGATGTAATATACTTAAAAGTGTCAGTGTATTTATACAGCCACCTCCCAAATAATTTTAATGACACGATAAACAAATTTGTGTGTGTCTAGACACACACGCACTTTTCCAGATAGTACCTATATTATATATGTATGTGTGTATAATTGTATACATCAACATTATATATACACATCCTTATATTGCACATATCTATATACAATAGCTAGATGAGTGTGGTTTTTAAGATACTCTCCAAAGGAGGTATGTTTCCATCGTATTGCCACTTGCTATTTGAGCTTTTTATTTTTATTTATGTTGTCTTGAACCAGTCAAACAGAGAAGCCATTTGGACAAATTATTTTGTATGTCCTTGAGAATAACCATTACTGTAGTTTACTCATATATGTAAAAATCCCCAACAGCCACAGTAAAATTTTGGTTGATTATAAATAAACCACATTACAATCTGAGTGAGTCACCTAAATTAATCCCATAGAGGAGACTGGGGGCAAGGGAAAAAGTTGTTATTAGAAGGATGTGCATAGGAAAGAAAAATAGAATAATTGAAATAAGACATTTTTAAAATCTGAAAACCAGATCTCAAAGTAATTGGGTGGAAGGACTAAGAACTGAATCCCTTGCCGCACACTGCCTTCCACTGGAGGCCAGATGTGCAGCATTTCTGCTGATTTTCACTTCTGCTTCTCTAGGATTCATTCCTCAATCCTTTGTAAACATAGAGTTTACCTTCCATTTTCTTCAAAATTAGATAAATTCTCAAAGGGAAACTGAGCTTGAAGACAAAGTCCACAAAATAGAGTGTACTTGAAGTGATAAGTGAATTTTTTTCACCTGAAAAAAAGATAAAATGAAATATTTTCCTGAAAAATCTTATAATCCCCGTAAGAATTAAGAAATTTCCACAAAAATAAAGATTCTCAACAATTCAAAAAAATTATTTGTAGAAGAGTTGCACTCATACCTGGGATTACAGTTGGGTTCAGGGACGATGGGGTTTTATACAAAGTTCTTATGAAGTATCACTTTTAGTACACAGTATATGTTGATTGTGAAATGACTGCCGTAGTAACTTACCTGAAGTATGTTTTCTCATCATTTCAGAGAAAAAACTATATAGACCAATTGAAGCATGAACGTGGATTGTATTTAAGACATAAACAAAGACATTGACAGCAATTCGTGGTTCAAGTATTAAGCAGTTCATTCTACCAAGCTGTCACAGGATTTTAGAGAATTATCTCAAGTGAAATAATGAAATGAAATTACAAACAATGACAAGAAGTTTTGGCAGCCATGATAATAGTTCATATGTTGTGTTGGTTTAATTTTTTTTTTCTGTAAATGTCTGCACTGAGAATTTCTTTTTGGTTTGCCTTTTCTGTAAATTTTTTACGTAGCTATTTTTATACACTGTAAGCTTTGTTCTGGGAGTTGCTGTTAATCTGATGTATAATGTACTGTTTTTATTTCAATTGTTTATATGGGTAATCTGAGAAGGTACATTTCTGATTCTGATTGCTATCAGTAATGCCCCCAAACTTTTTCACAAGCACCTAAATCCCAAAGGTGGCAGCTTGTGAAGACTGGGGACACACATTGCCCGAAGCAAAAGCTGTGATTTTTCTCACAGGGGAAGAGGCGGCAGAGGGTCAGATTGGTGTGCACCAGGTAAGCCATTGCTGTGTGTGTGCCACCAGCTGACTCTCAGAAGCAAACCACACACACATATGGACACACACATAATAATGGTACTCCCAAACTCACAATTTTACCTACTCTGAAAAAAACCTAACAGAATTTGGGTAGCATTTACCTTTAGAGACACCTTTAGAGTAAATTATTTTCTGTCCAAATAAAAAAAAAAAGCAAATCAATGTGTGAGAGACACTTTGGAAAAATCATGGGGAACATTTCCATATTCGAAGATCACAATGTAAATCACTGTAATTGAAAATTGATATTAAATCCTTTGGGTTATCCACTGCCTTAAAATTATACCTATTTCCTTTAAAAAAAAAAGATATCAGTCAGAATTGGAGATTTTTAACAGTGATCATTATCAAAGCTGTGTTATTTTCCACAGAATATAGAATATATATTTTTTTCGTGTGTGTTTTTGTTAACTACGCTACAAATATTGAATGCACCTTGAGATAATTTAGTGTTTTTAACTGGTATATAATTTATCAAGCAGTACATGAAAGTGTAATAATAAAATGTCTATGTATCTTTAGTTACATTCAAATTTGTAACTTTATAAACATGTTTTATGCTTGAGGAACTTTTTAGGGTGGCAGTATAAATGGAGATTTCTGAGGTAGACTGGACACGGGCCAAGAGCTACGTGTGACTAGACTTTTAAACTCTGCTCTTTCAGGCAGAAGCCTGGTTTCTGGGAGAACTCTGCACAGTCATTTTTGTCCCAAGGTTTGCATAACTTTATTGAAGAAAAAAAAAGGACATCAGATTTCCAGGTATAAAACTGTGTTCTTTGGGAGGAAAGGGAAAACTGGTGTTTGTTTTTTTTTAGATTGATGGAATAAGAAATTATGAAGGCAATGAAAAATAAACTGAAGATTAAAGTCAGATGAAGATTAGGAAATAAATACCTTGCCACTTCTGCATTATTTAGAAATACACGTTATTGTACATTTGTAAACCATTTGCTGTCTGGGCAATAGTGACTCAGTTTAATAAAAGCTTCCTGTAGTGTATTGGTATCAATTAAATACATAAAATATTCTATTAGTCTTGATGCTGTAAAAAAAAATTGTGGGGAAAAAAAGAAAATATGTTATTTTGCCTCTAAACTTTGATTTATTGAAGTTTTATTTGGCAGGAAAAAAATTGAATCTTGATCAATATTTAAACCAAAGTGAAAGGGGAAAAACCAAAGTTGTTTGTTTTGCATGGCTAAGCCATTCTGTTATCTCTGTAAATACTGTGATTTCTTTTTTTTTCTTTTATCTTTAGAATTTTGTTAAAGAAATTCTAAAATTTTTAAACACCTGCTTTCCACAATAAACCATGAACACTAAAATGAAATTACTTCCATATAAATATATTTTTTCTTTTTTTCTTTTGGTATGAGAGATCAAAGATTCAAAGTCTAACTCTAACTCCTAAGATATATTTGCAGAAAGAAGCAATGTAACAATAGAAAGAAAGGTTTATACTATAACTATTTCCTGACTACTGTGGTTAACTAAATCCAAAAACAGCTGTCAGAACCTAGAGAGCGGAACATAGGAAACTCTGAAGTCTGGACTGAAAGCAGAAAGTTTTCCAGGGGAAAGGGGACAACATTGTCACAGGGAATCAATGCCTGGATAAGAAGGAAAGCTCATGTGTGTAACGGCGGTCATGGCCAGGCTAGGAAGGAAAAGAATGCACAGTCCTCAGCTTCTGAGGTTTCATCTCTCCAACTAAACTCTTCGGTAACAGGAGACAGATTTTGCCAGCTCAATGTTCACTCCCTATCTGTGGTTACAGGAATTGTATGTGGAAATGGATTAACATACCCGCCTATGCCTAAAAGATAATAAAACTGAAATATGTCTTCACATATCTCTCATAGCTGTCTGCCTCTTCTCTACACTAAGATGTTCATGTATGGAAAGTAGTTTTATTTATGAAAGAGTGGAAAACTCCCTGTGGCTCCCCATCTCTCTGGAGTGGGAGTGTAGCAAAATAAAGTTATCCATGCCTCCTGTTACATCAGGCGGGCCCACTTCAGCTAGTCCTTGATTTCACCAGTGATGATTTCCGTAGCGTGTGTGTCTCCGCCTGCAGCAACAGCGCCCTGCTGACTGTGGGTGTCCCGTGCGGCTGTCCTCGGGGCTTATTAGGAGGACACCCTGATGTTTCTTCGCTTCCACCATTAACACACCACTCATGGCACCACCTGGAATCACCTAGAAATCCTTCCCCTTCAAAATAAGGGAAAGCCAGCCATGTGCTTTAGTGAAAGTAATTAATATTTAGAGCCCATTCTGTGTCCTAGGGTCATCATACATTATCTTATTTGATCCTTAGTAGTTATAAAGAGTATTAAATATTCCTCATTGAACAGCTGAAAACTGAGGTTTAGGGAGATTCCTTAACGCCCAAGTGCATTAAGCTTGTAAGTAGATAAGTTGGATGTGAAACCAGATCTGATTCTAAAGGCCATGCTCACCCCAGTCTACTGTAGTTCCCACATTTCTTTAATAAAGAAATCCTCCTCTTCGTAATATGTAAAGTTGGGAAATATTAATGGACGTATGAACTGGCTACACCATCTATGAAGGATTATTCCAAGATGTTTAAATCACATAATAGGAAAATATTATATAATTTTAACTGCATTTTGATTACTAGACATTTTTGTATATAATTATGTATGTATTTAAAACACTTGTGTATTTTAAAACGTTATGTGACATACATATGTGTACATATAAATACATATATATGTCACATCACACTTTAAACACACGTATTGCTATCATTTACTAATGGCCTATTATGAGACATGGATTATATTGATGTTTTATTCACATTACTTCATTTGAATCCACTCAATATCCTGCTTCAGGAGATGCTGTCCCCATCTTACAGATGACGACAATGTAAACAATTCTGTCTACCATCACAGAACCCAGAGGTGGTTGAGGCAGGATCCAAGCTCAAGAGGCCCAAGTCCAAGTTCCATTCACTGTATTGTTAATCATCCATGTTGTGAGCATACACACGTGCGTTTGGGGAGGTTACCAAAAAGACCGATCTGCATTGAGTGATCAACTTGTTCTCCTCAGTAACTAATGCCGTTCATATTTAAAGTAATATGATAAGTATGTGAAAGCTGCTTTGAAAACAATAAATTATTATATAAATGTTAGTTTTTTATTATGTGTCTAAGGAATCAAATGGAACTAACTCTACTATTTGAAAAAAGTAGCGCAGCAGATTTGGCTTTACGAGTGTCATACTTTAACAATAGAAATACTTCGGTTAACTATATAATGTATGTATTTTTTTATTTATTTGTAATTGAAGTATAGTTGATTTACAATGTCTCAGGTGTATAACAAAGCAATTCAGTTATATATGTATACACACACACATATGTAAATATGTATTATTGTTCAGATTCTTTTCCATTATAGGTTACTACAAGATATCGAATATAGTTCCCTGTGCTGTACAGTAGGTCCCTGTTGTTTATTTTATATACAGTAGTGTATATATGTTAATCCCAAATTCCTAATTTATCCCCCCTTCCCCTTTGGTAACCATAAGTTTGTTTTCTATGTACTGTTTTTTAAATAAGTTCATTTATATCATTCTTTTAGATTCCACATATAAATGACATCATATGATATTTATCTTTATCTGACTTACTTCATTTAATATGATATTCTCTAGGCCCATCCATGTTGCTGCAAATGGCATTATTTCACTCTTTTTTGTGGCTGAGTAGTAGTCCATTGTATGTATGTGTATACATATATGTATACACAGACCACACCTTCTTTATCCAGCCATCTGTTGATGGACATTTATGTTGCTTCCATGTCTTGGCTGTTGTAAATAGTGCTGCTATGAACACTGGGACGCATATATCTTTTTTTGTCTTTTCCAGATATATGCCCAGAGGTGGAATTGCTGGATCATATGGCAATTTTATTTTTTGTATTTTAAGAAACCTCCATACTGTTCTCCGTAGTGGCTGGACCAATTCACATTCCCACCAACAGTGCAAGAGAGTTCCCTTTTTTCCACACCTTCTCCAGCATTTATTAGTTGTAGACTTTTTGATGATGGCCATCCTGACCAGTGTGAGGTGCTACCTCATTATAGTTTTGATTTGCATTTCTCTGATAATTAGCAACATTGAGCATCTTTTCATGTGCCTGTTGGTCATCTGTATGTCTTTTTTGGAGAAATGTTTATTTATGTCTTCTGCCCATTTTTTTGATTGAGGCATTTGTATTTTTGATATTGAGGTGTATGAGATCTTTATATGTTTTGGAAATTAATTCCTTGTTGGTTGCATTATTTGCAAATATCTTCTTCCATTCTGTAGGTCGTCTTTTCATTTTGCTTATGGTTTCCTTTTCTGTGCAGAAGGTTTTAAGTTTAATTAGGTCCCACTTGTTTATTTTTGCTTTTGTTTCCATTACTCTAGGAGATGGATCCAAATAAATATTCCTGCAATTTATGTCACAGAGTATCCTGCCTGTGTTTACCTCAAGGAGCTTTACAGTATCTGATCTCACAGTTAGGTCTTTAACCCATTTTGAGTTTATTTTGTAGATTGTGTCAGAGAGTGTTTAATTTCATTCTTTCACATGTAGCTGTCCAGTTTTCCCAGCACCACTGCTGTCTTTTCTCCATTGTATATTCTTGCCTCCTTTATCGTAGATTGACTGACCATGAGTGCATGGGTTTATTTCTGGGCTTTCTATCCTGTTCCATTGATCTACATGTCTGTTTTTGTGCCAGTACCACATTGTTTTGATTACTTTAGATATGTAGTATAGTCTGAAGTCAGGGAGCATGTTCCCCCAGCTCCGTTCTTCTTTCTCAAGATTGTTTTGCCTATCCAGGATCTTTTGTGTTACCATACAAATTAAAAAAAATTTTTGTTCCAGTTCTGTAAAAAATACCATTGGTATTTTGATAGGAATTGCACTGAATCTGAATATGGCCTTGGGTAGTATGGCCATTTTAACAATATTGATTCTTCCAATCCAAGAACATGGTATATCTTTCCATCTCTTTGTGTGGTCTTCAATCTCTTTCATCAGTGTCTTCTAGTTTTCAGAGTGCAAGTCTTTTGCCTCCTTGGGTAGATTTATTCCTAGGTATTTTCTTCTTTGTGATGCGACAGTAAATGGGATTGTTTCCTTAAGTTCTCTTTCTGATATTTTGTAGTTAGTGTACAGAACCGATTTCTGTGTATTAATTTTGTACCCTGCAACTTAACTGAATTCATTGATGAGATCTGTACTTTTCCAGTGGTGCCTTAGGATAGTCTATGTATAGCATCATGTCACCTGTAAACAATGACAGTTTTACTTCCTCCTTTCCAATTTGGAGTCCTTTTATTTCCTTTTCTCCTCTGATTGCTGTGAAGAATGTATATTTCTTATCTAAGCTTAGGAATAAAAAAATTTTTTAAACACACTGTTTGGGAAACATGAAGTTAGAAAACTGGAGTTCATTTTTTTCACTCTTCACCTATTCATCACCCTCATTTCAATCCAATTTCTTGTTCTTCCCCAAATCTCTCCCTCTCTCATTTCCCCTTATAAATGCTTCTCAAACGCACAAGTGTTCACTGGAAAATGAACACACAAGCATAAGGCTCCAAAGGCAGATTTCATTCTCAAGTTATTGGTCTTGTCCCTTTTTATTACCCATCTCAGGAAAAGGTTTTACCCTGTGATGGTCAAGCAGCTGAATGAAAGAAAAGGTATTTAGTTACATACATGGGCGTCTGTACATGTGCACATGTGTGTGCACGCACTCAGACACACATACTGTGGGCTATTTTGCCCCCATATTCCTGGAAGGGAGGACATAGGATTTGCTGATCAGAAAAGGAAGTGTTTGAAGAGCTCCAAAATATTTGTCAAATAAGAAGCAGCTCTGGCATAAAAATATTCATGATATTTTGATGGGAGGCATTCATATGTGTAACAAAGAGGCACAATAGCACATACTAGACTCAATAGTTGCAAAGAAATGTGTATGAATAAGCCTAATTGCATAAACTCTACGCTACCAAGAAATAAACGAGGGCCTCAACATCATAGAGGCTCAAAAAATTATTAAATTGAGAAAATTATTGAGAGCAGAGACTGGTTTCCAGAAGGATTAACTTTTGATAAAACATGCCCTCAAAAGCTGACAGGAGCTCAATTTAAACTATTTATGAAATAAATAATCAAAATGTAATCTCGAATCTTTCTATACATGCTTTCTTTCTGGTTATATGTTCCCAGCTAGGCCAGGATGAATTGAGCTTCAGTTAGAAGTTTAACTTGATGACTTGGTTCACGTGCCATCTGAAACGTTCACTTCCACATGAATGGAAATTTGGGCAACCTGTATAATTCTTTGAATTCTCATCAGTAAGAAAACCAAATTGTTAGTGAAATGAGATGCTTGACAACTGATTCACAGGGCTCTCCCTGCAATGGCTGATTAAGGAAATGGGATGGTTCTGTTAAGAAAAGGTTAAAGTCTAAGCATTAGAGTCATTTCTTGGCTGCTAAACTGTTACTAAAAACCCATTTCACCCAGAATTTGGGGCTTCTCTATTGTTGGTAATAACAACTAAGTTCCTTTTTCTTATCTTGATTAGAATTGTCCACCAAAAGCTTTAAAATAGTATTTGTATTGAGAGACAAATACACATTACCTATTGTTAATTCTGATTCCAAGAGGAAAGATGATTTTTTAAAACATTTTTAGGTTCATTTACAGGAGAAATTTTCTGTGACTTTTCTTAATTTAGAGTTTTATTCTTCACAAATAATAGTCTGCATATTAAGCTATTTGAAAAATGATGGGTGGGTTTTGTCACACTGGCAACACCACAAAAACAACAGCTAGACTTCCCTCCATACTCCTATCTGATAATCTGTTTTCAGAGAAATCCAGTTTAAAAGTTGCCTATAGTGATTTTGTTACTCTGTCATCCTTTGAGTTTAATTTTTCTTAAATGTAATAGGAAAGTCATTAGAATATCAAATATGTACTTTACAGTTATCGGCACAGAACTCATCACGTTTTCTGCTGTGCTGATGACAACAGCAATTTATGGAATTAGTGTTCAATTCACAGAGTTGTGCAGATTTATAAATACTGATGCTGTGGCTTTTATGGTGTTTCGGCAACATCAGTGGAGTGAAATTTACATTGATCCCCTCAGCATCACCGTCCAGTGAGTCTTGGTGCTGTACCAAAGACAAACTGGCAGTGAGGCAGTCCTCATTGGTTCAACTCCATCATTCCCACTCTTACTAGTGGAATTAGAGTACATATATGTGTAGAGGCTGGGGGGTGGAAATCCACTTCTCAATTTCTCATTTAAAATGATTTTTCTGGCTTTTGATCCAATGAGGATCCAATGTGGTTGGGAGCAAAGTTAAATGGGCGCTACCAAAATAATATACATGCCAATATAGAAATGAAAGAGCAGAACAGAGCAGCAGAGTCGTGGAAACTTGGATGCGCGCAGGGAGCTATTCAGTTTTGATTTGGTTCTCCAAATCAGCTCAAGTTTCCAGATTTAACGCACATGTGTTTACAATTGCAGTTAACTGAGCTTTTGCTAAAAGATGACTTTGTGTGATGAAGCATGTCACAGTAGTTTGTACAGCCTTTGATTTTGTTCATAGCTTGTATTTTTCTCCTTAGAAGAAGCTACTGCAGCTATACTGTAGGGTAAGTCCTTCCCTTCCACTCCCCTCTTTATGTGTTTCAGAAGATGCTTCCTAAAATTAAACACTTTTGCAAAAAGCATCCTGTTCCCGGTTCTTTTCTGGTCCATTTGTTGCATTCGTTATCCTGATTCGTTACCCTTACCTGTCTTCATACCCTTTGTATGTGGCTTTGTAGTTCTTCCCAGAAAAGTGTCAGGGTGTATTTTCCCACCCCTGGACACAAGGCTCAGCCATATGATTTGCTTTGGCTGGTAAAATTGTGTGGAAGTGACCATCTTCTAGTTCTGAGTCCAGACCTCAAGTGGCCTACCATGTTTCTTCTTGCCCTCTGGTACTTCTGTTATCACCATGAGAAGGATAATCCAAGGCAAGCCTGGTAATGCCAACAGGAGGTTGAGGACACATGGAGCAGATCTGCACCAGGTAAGGTGCCTCAGACAAGCCCAGGCTAGAGCAGAGCTCCCAGCCAACCCTTGGCCACACAAGCAAGCCCAGCCAAGATCACCTGAGCCCGGTCTACATCAGCTGTCAATCAGATGACCCACAGACACAAGGGTTACTGTAACAAACGAGGGTTGTTTTAAGCCGCTGAGTTTTGAGATTGTTATTATGTGACAGTAACTAACTGGTACACCTCTTCAGAGGCCACTGAGTTCCTAGTTAGCTTATTGGGTCAGGATCATATCGAGAAGATTCCTTCCTAAAAAAATCTCAGACATTCTATTAAAACCCCAATTAGTAGACTTCTAGGCTTCTGAAATGCTACCCCCTTCTCTGACCTTTCTGGGACCAACATTCACCACCCAGGACTTCCAAACCCCACTCTATGGTAATTAAATACACTTCAGCATCAACACATAAGAGTTATTTGTTGGAATGCCAGGTAGGTTTTTAGAGATCTTAAGTGTATAAATCATATACAAGTCTCTTGGCAGACTGGGCGCATTACGTGTTCCGTCTGGCTCTAGCCCACATTTGTCCCCTTTCATTGTCCCAAAAGTCCAGTGTTCAGGACAGGTGCATATAATTGCTTTCTCTATATGCTCACATAATTACATGCCAATACTTCCCCCAAATTAGAAATTATATTCAGGCCAGATATTCTGCTGACACCACATTTCTTACCAAATGTCAGAGCCTCTTAAAAAATACTCTGAGCTCAAAAGGCCTAATTAGGATTTCAGTAATTCATGTCACTGGTCATTAGGACAATCATACAAATCAGCAAGCACTAAGGTACCCAGGTGCCAAATCGGAACATGAATCTAAAAGATCACAGGTAACATCCTAAAAGATATTAGAAAAGTTTTCTCACTGCTTTCATTAAGCTTTTCCTTGTGTTTTCACGTTTCAGGCCCAAGTTCTGAAGATTTATAAAGCTGCTCAGCAGGAAGTTTCAGTGGTGGAGAGGGAACTGTGGGTAGCTGTATTTAAATGACAAATGATTGGGAGAGATGATGCTCTGTTTCCTGTGCCCCCAGATGGCACAGGGCAGTCCTGAGGGACAGATGTACTTACTGGTTTAGTGGGAAAATTACAGTCCTTAAAAACAAGCAGACTTTGAATGGACATCCTAATGAATGGGGGTCTGTGATTTGCTAGCAGTGAGGCCTGGAGCATAACATGAAACTCAGTTACTTCATCTGTAAAATGGGAATAATACTAATTGCATCAGAGCCTGCTGTCCTTTAAGAATAAAATGCATATGTTAAAGAGAAAATGACTGTGTGCACCATTGAGTGCAAATTGGAGATTACTACAGGGCAGGGAAACAAGTTTGAAGGAGTGTAGGTTACAAAGAAGCAGGCAGTAAGCAAAGAAATAAGTATGTTTTCTATACATGGAAACTACAAGCAGATCTTTTCCCACACTGGTAAAGAGAAGTCTCTGCGAACTGCTGACTTCCTGGTGGTATCTGTCTAATAGATCAGCCCTTGGGCAAACGCTGGCCCAGCTGGTTGTGGTTGTTCCCCGAAATGGTTCTCCACACTTACGCAGCGGTTCTCATTCCAGCTGAAGCCAGGTCTGTGCCGCTGTCATCACGCTAGATGGCAAAGTTAAGGTCTGACCTAAGCAAAAGGATCGCAGTACCTGCTGTATTGGAGGCACTTGATGGATGTACATTCATCTTCCTTTGCCCTTATCCATACCCACGATTGATGGAGTGAAGTTTGGGGTGAGGTCCCTTCTTCTGATTCTTTGTTTCCTTTGTATCTTAGGCTATAGCAACAGCGACCTAGTTGCAGTAGACTACCTTGCAGGAAAAAAGAATTAAATAATTAAAAGAGACGGCTTTAAATATCCTCTGAAGCCAGAGACCTTGAAGCCATCACTAAATAAACTTCCTACCTCCCTAGACTTTTCCCTCCTCCTTCCCCACGCTCCTTCAAGTCCAGAGAGTCAAAGCTACAGCTGCAAAGCAGGGCTGTGGTGGGAGTTGGGAGACAGCCGTCGCGCTGCACGTCTGAGCTCGCCCTTTAGTGAGAGCAAAGTGAAAAATGAAAGCCTCACTCCACGATGAAGCCTGATTAATACCTTGGACTGGACACTCTTCCTTGCTCAATTGAGACTGTTTTGTGATTTCAAATAACTATAGAACTGTCTCTTATCTCTCAGTGAACCAAAAAGTCGTGGGTCCTGCCCAAATTTCCATCCCAGGAAAGGGAACTCAGAAAGAAGTCTCTTTTCTGCTTGGATGTCTGATTCTTTGGACTGAAAGTCATTGAATGGACAATACAGCAACCAAAACAATTGCAAATTTTGCCCTGTTATTACTTGTATACTTGGCTTAACATGAGAAAAATGATCTCCTGCACGGTGGAGTCCACACGTGGCAGCAGTTAGGCTGCTGAAAGAAATTAGGTGATTGATGAGATAAGGACTACATGAGTGGTAATTTCTTTCTCACTGTTCTTCCATGTTCTTTCCTCTTTTGAAAGTCTCACACACACCCCAGAGGATGCCACGAATGACTGAATCGCCACTGCAAGTAACGAGATGAGCTTTCTACTGCACACAATTACAAATTCAACTTTGTAAACGAATCCATCTTCTCTTGTATCCTGATAGGCAACTTTGTAAACAGCCTTACAGAAGCCTCACAATTACTGCCAGCAATAGCAGATTTAAAGGATTGGAGGTCATTGATCTAAATTAATGCACGGTCTGATTAGAAAGCCCATTGCAATGCAATTCACCCTTTAAAGGATCTTTTCCCAAATTAAGATAACACTTGGATAGAGTATCACTTCCCTGAACTTCCTCTGCATCTCAGGCAGCTAATAATTAATATGCAAGGACAATCATTCTGAGAGCAACATTTAAAGCTACTGACATGTCCCTCCCTTAGAAGCTAGCAGTTTTAATCCCTTTATTATTAATTTGATTAACGCAAACTACTGTATGTGGCTGTGAAGGAACAGAGGCAAATCAAAGTTAACACACTGACTCACTCAAATTTAAATTGCTGAAAGTGATACGCTCTTCAGCCTGTGATCTCAAGCAAAAGAAAAACGTTTGCTACACAGAATAACAGATGTGTCCCCATATGAAGAGTCCAAGGAAATATTTCAAATTCAAAATGACTGTGTACATTTTGGGATGATGGTATATATTTTCTGTGAATTTAAGGGAGGAAAAATAAAATCCATAACACACATGAATAACAGCAAAGTAACTCCAAAGGCAACTTAGTTAACCAAGAACTCATGTGCTAAAGAGAGGGTCACCTGGGCTGCAAACAGCACCGTAGAGAAATACAACCAAGATAAGTTTACAAACCTCACTTATGTTTCATTTTCCATGCTGTTGCCTGTTTTGCATTTCACTGATTATCATTTTAGGCAGAAATTTTTCTTGTTCATCTTGAAGAATACGTGACATTCTGTAGGAGATATCCCAGGCACACACACACCAGACACACATAATTTTTTCATGTGTTATGCAAATAAAGAATTTGAATATCAGAAAAATAATTTCTGAAGGGTCTCAGTTGATAGAAAGGAAAATTTTTTTTTATTTTAACTTTGTCCACTTACTTGTGATAGTCCACTCATCTAAAGTGTCTTTCTTTCTCTCTACAATTATCAAATGCTTCTCTTCTTTAAGATTAAAATCAGGCTGCATAAGGATATGATCCTTCATTGATCTTCTAGTGACTTCCAAGCACCTCTGCTAATGTCTAGTTCGTGATAGACACGCAATAAACAGATGCAGGAAGGAAGGCAGGGAAGTCAGGGAGGAGGTAGGCAGAGAGGGAGAGAGACCTAACCCACGGGAAGTAACTGAAGAGACTTAAACCCAGGCAGTCTACTAGCTAGCTACTCTAATTCTGTCTCTGCACAATGTTTAAGCAAATCTATTTTTTTAAACTACAATATTTAGCAATCTTAAAGCCTGCATTTTTCCTTCTCACATGTCAACAGCTCTGCAATCAAGGTACAAGTTGCGCCTGTTGACGTCTTATTTTGCCTGCAGCAATCATGACATAGTTGTCATTTTATAAGAAAATATGACCATTTCCAGCATCAAAGCTTGCAAAATTAAGTATCAGTATGTTGGAGGAAAATCAGAAACACTTTTAACCCGTAGGATGCAAACAATTGCAGGAGGAGGTGGGAAGGATATGAAAAAGAACAGTTAAGTTCCAAGCGGAACTCAAAGGTAGACCATCTCAATCATTGCAAAACTGATGTAAGAGCCCAAGGCCAGTAAACTTTAATTTTGTTTTAGCTCTTGATGGCTCAAAGGAAGACATGTGGAAGAACACAGACCTTGCTGACTGAATCGGAAAGCAATATGGAAAATTCATACCCTGAATGGCAAGAACTTTTAGGAATTCTTAGCCAACACAGTTTGCTGATATTGTTGATTTTATGTATGGTAACAGTGATAGATGATTCCAAATAAATGTCTAAATAACACCATAGGAATTCTTTCAATAGGTAGCAAAGTTCTAAATGATAAAATACTGTGCTTTAATTCTAAATTCTAAATGCTTACAATACTTTAATTGACAGCATTTTTCTTTCTCGGTATAGGAAAAATAATTGTGAGTCTTGCATTTGGTGGCATTTTGAGTCAATGAAATGTAGTATACGATGCAGAAGTAAGTCAAGGACAAACCACAGAGTGATTTGCTTTAGCTAGGGAAGTACAAGCATACTTTGTTCCGTGAATTTGCTGTTCTACAGTCCAGAAAGCAATGGCACTGAACCTTTGAAACCTCCTTTGTTTGTAACTGTTAAGTGTTGGGCATCATTGGGAAGTTACTTAACATTTCCTAAGTCCCCGCTTCTTCATCTGTAAAACAATGAAAGTAATGCCTCTCATAAAAGACTGCTGGGAGAAATAAATGAGGACAAGAAATCCAGTGCCTGGTCCCTAGAAAGCATTCAAGGGTGATTACCGTTATCTTTATTTGTTTGTGTCTACAGTCTTCTCAGACACCCAAAGTCTTGCAGAATAGGGCCCAATGCCTGTTACCTCCCACGGGAACTGATACCTCCTCCTTTGTTCCCAGGGGTTTGGGTCCTGCTTTTTAATACTTTCCTCTCAGCCCTGCTTCCTCCTGTTAGACTTCAAAATCCTGCTTTCCATTCCCAACCCAACTCATCTGTCGCCCCATACGCCCAGTAGACAGGCGGTTAAATGTGGATGCTTGGGTAGATTTCAGGTGCAATTATTTAGGCAAATATCCCTTACAGGTTGTGGTATATCGTTTCCTTTGTATCACACCAGGAGGCACATGTCTGGTAGTCTCACCATTTAAAAAAAAATTGTGGTAAACATACATAACATAAAATGTACTGCCGAAACCATTTTTAAGTGAACAGCTCAGTGGTATTACATATGTTCACATTGTTATGCAACCATCACCACTACCCATCCCCACAATTCATTTCTTTTCATCTTGTAAAAAGTAAAACTTCATACCTATCAAACAATAACTCGCCATTGTCCCTTCCCCCAGACCCTGACAAGCACCATTATACTGTGTGTTTTTATGATTTTGACTCTTCAAAGTATGACATATAAGAGGAATCATATGGTATTTGTCTTTTTGGCACTGGATTATTTCTCTTAGCATAATGTCCTCAGGATTCATTCTTGTAGCATTTTGTAGAATTTTCTTCCTTTAAAGCATGAATAGTACTCCATTGTATGTATATATGACATTTTGCTTATCCATTCATCCTTTAATGGACACGCAGGTTGCTTCCACATTTTAGCAATTGTGAACAATGCTGCTATTAACACAGGTGTACAAATATCTCTTCAAGGTCCTGATTTCAGTCCTTTGGGGTGTATACCCAGAAGTGGGATTGCTGGATCATATGGTAATTCTATTTTTAATTTTTTGAGGGCCTGCCATACTGTTTTCCACAGTGGTTGTACTGTTTTGCATTCCCACCAAGAATGCACAAGAGTAGCAATTTTCCCACATCCTCACCAACACTTGTCAAGTGGTATGCCCACTTTTAATGATGATTAGATTTGGGGTTCAAGGTGTTTCTCATGAAGTTCCCTATTAAAACTTTTTTTAAATGGAGGTATTGGGGATTGAACCCAGGACCTCATGCATGTTAAACATGTGCTCTACCACTGAGCCATTACCTACCCCACACCACCCTCCCACACCCCCACCTCCTGCCTGACCCCGCCCCGCCATTAACATTTAACAAATGGCTGAACAGCCACTTATGATCTTTCCCCAATTCCACTGATAATCTAGGGGTTGCAAATGATGATTTTTCTAATGATATCATTCTTTTATATCACTTTTCTAATTATATCCTATTTTTCTAATTATATCATTATAATTATACCATTGTTAATTTAGGGGTTGCAAATGATGATTTACTAATTATTATTCTTTTAGCATGTATTGGAAGAGAGTCTTCTATGAAGAACATTCACACATTAATTACTTGATTACTCTAACTTAAAGTCTGTACTGGAAAGGAAGGATAGATGTCTAGTTCTTCCTGCATCAGTATTTAGAGATATGACATTGGTTCTTATGAGCTCCAAATGGTGACTAAGGACTGTTTTTTTTCTTAAGAATCTTACCGAACTAATGGATTCTTATATAATTTGTGTATTTCAATCCACGGTCCTTATTATTCTTTTTGATGCTCACATGGTCCTGTTTTACGCCAATGGGAGAGAGACCTTTCCATTCGGTTTCTGTTCTCTTTTGATATGAAGCCATTGGTCCAGATAAACTCATTATTTCCTGTTAAAATAAGGTGTCTCAGGTTTATTGTACCATTTTCTGCCCCAGGTCTGGCTATAATTAGTTATTTCATCAAGAGTCCTAGAATATTTTAGTGCAAAATCACATTTACGAACCACACAAGTTCTTACTGCTACTAGGCCTTTTCTGTTGGCGGAGTCAGGAAGTGTGTGTGTGTGTGTGTGTGTGTGTGTGTGTGTGTGTGTGTGTGTGTGTGTGTTTTAAGAGAAAAAGTGTTTCTAATTCAAATTTAAGATTGTGGGTTTACATTTAACTTGTTTTACTTTATGTATCTTTTCTGTTTTCTCAGGCTGAAAATCTCCTTCCTTAACTACATTAATGTATTTACCTAGTTTCATCATAAACACACCTATTGTAGTTTTAAAATAACAATATATTCACTACTGAAGTAGTCACTGGAAATTTTTTTTCAACTTGAAGTAACTTTTGTCTCTGTGGTTAGGTAATCAACAGCTGAGTTCATTTGTTTTTAATGGAAAAATTTAAGCAGTTTTTGGTCATTCTGATATGTAAGATGCGTATTTTAACTTAATGTTAGTGTGAATTCTCTAGTTTTGAGCAACATTAAATAACTTGTATTTCGTTTTATGTAAACAACCACGGAACATTTTTTTTCCTCTTGAGACGCCTGAGCCTTTATGAGCGGAGCAGACCACATGAGGGGGAGAAGTGGGTGGGCCCGACGCCGAGCCCACGTGCTTCACGGGCTTGTGGGAGGCGGAGAACTCGCCCAGGCAGGGGCCCTCAGGCTTGATCTGCCCTGGCTCAAGGTCTTGCTTTTGTAGACGCCCACCACGCTCCCCACCATCTCAGGCAGGACGATCATGACCCGCAGGTGCGTCTTGACCGCGCCCGGCTTCTCGGTGGGCGGGTGGGCGGTGCTTCCGCCGAGGCCTCGCGCAGCCGCCCCAGCGGGAGCGGCTTTCCGCGCAGGTCAGTCCCGCGGTCCCAGCCCCGTGACGCGTCAGCTGCTGGCGGGACGCGGCCAGCAGCCGGTCGAGGTCCTGCACCAAGGTAGGTGACCTTGCGGAACGTCTGCTGCTTTTGCTCATTCGATTCTTGGGTGGTTGACTTTTTCTTAATTTTAGATACTCATTAAATTTTAGGGATATTGTATTAGTCAAGAGTTTCTGGAGAAACAAACAATAGGAGAGAGACGGAGAGACTGACTTAAAATTTTTAAGGAATTGTTTCACATGATTGTGGGAGTTTGCAAGTCCAGAATCTAGAGCAGCCTGGCAGGCTGGAAATTCAAGGCAGGGTTAATGTTGCAGTCTTCAGTTTAAAATCTGCAGTCTGGAAATCTGCTGGCTGGAAATTTAGGCAAGATTTTTATGCTGAAGTCTTGAGGCAGAATTGCTTATTTGAGAAACCTGTCTTTGGTTTTAAGGCTTTCAGCTGATTCGATGAGGCCACTCACAGTATGGAGAGTAATCTGCTTCCTCGGTCTACTGATCTCAGTGTTCATCACATCTACAAAATACCTTCACAGCAACATCCAGACTGGTGTTTGACAAACAGCTGGACACCATAGCCTGGACAAGTTGACACATAAAATTAATCATCATAAATATTAAAGATGTTTTCCCCAGGTGGTCAACAATTTTGACACTATCTGAGCTCATATCTTGCATGTAAGCATTCAAATATTTGTTGAGTTAAATTGACATCTCTTTACAGATACTAGACATTTTTATAGAACCCAAGATGACCACTGAGAATTAGTAAACTTAATTGGAGTCTTCTGTGCACTTCAGTTGGAATATTAATTTCTTTATGTGAAGGTTATTAATAAATGCATTAAATTTTTAGTTTAGGACTGATGTTAAGTGAAAACATTTTGCAGATTCACAGAAATATGTAAATTGGGTTTCTTTAATTTAAGAAATACCTGTCACAAAATATTTCCACAAGAGGAAACATCCTTTTGATTCTCAAATCTGCAGATTTGTGGTTCTTCTATGGTAAATGAAAACATTTGAAACTCTGAGAAAGAATTCCCATAAGATACTACATTTATGTGAATTTTGTCTCCCCAGAACCACAGTCAAACCCCCTTTTCTCCTGGGAAATGTTTTTTTTCTCTCCTACTCTATGTCTTGCAAGTGGTCTCCACTTAGTGTCTTAAATACCCTGCCTCCTGACCACACTGATGTTGTAATCAGGACAGGGTGATCAGTGTCCTTTCCTGGGACTTCGTAGCTTGGGAGGGGAGAACTAGTTCCTGTCTAGTATGGGTGATGTAATCATGTAAATCCATTACCTGTGATGTGTTTCGAAGAAGCTGGTCAGCTGTATGAAGGTGGATAATGCCCATCTAAGGAAGAAACAGAGCCACCAGGTGGAACAAGCACCTTGGCTGTATTCTAAGCCCTGGTTCCACCTGTTCTCAAGCTACCCTGTACTTACTGATTGAATAAGCTAGTGTCAGTTCAGTTTTTTGTCACTGGCACCCACAGAGTCCTAACACACATAGGTGCCCAGAAGTTTTGCAGATTGTTACGGGGGGTTCATGGGCTACCTGAAGAAGCCCATCTTTGAATCCTTATCCATGGTCCTCAAGGATCAACCTCTGTTCAAAGCTATCCTTCAGTTCTGTGAGCATTAGTCTCTATATGCTATTTACCCAGGAAGATTCTCAATTATCATAAACTCTTCCACCTGGTGGCTTTCCTGCACTTAATCACATTAAATTCTTATAACCACAATTCAGTCAAATAAACATCGTCATCCTTATTTTATACCTAAAGACACTGAAGCAGAAGAGGTTAAATAATATTTTTAAAGTGATATAGCTAAACTGAACCTAGTATTTTTTGTCTCAAATCTGGAGTTCTTTCTCCTGCATTACAGCTACTTTCAAGCATTATTGACAGTGTCAGTTGTTTTTAATCATCGTTTTAAGTTACAACTTTGAAATGTGCCTTTTAAATAATTGAATTGAAACAGGGAAGTAAGCGCTACTGGCAAAATAAAAATGTTAATAACGGACAGACATATAAAATGCAATTGTAGGAGAAAATTCTAGGTTGCTCATTTACGACGTATCACCTCACCCCAGTTTTTAAATAACTAAGCTGTGATGAATAGCAGTAGCCTCTAAAGCATGCCGAAATCAGAAAGTCCTTAGGAAAAAGAGCCGCAGTAATAAAAGTGTCATTATAAAGAATTAGAAATGTTTGTTGCACATCCACCTTCTGTGGTTTATAGAAAACGACTGGCACGTAACCCACTTGGATTAATCTTCCCACTTGGGTTTGGTTTCTTACGAGAATCTAGTTATCCCGGGGAGAGCGAAACTCGCGGAGGAAAACTGAGAACGAAGCCCACGACTGGGTGGGAGGGCTTGCGTTTTTTCCCTAAAGGCAAGCACGTGAATCCGCCCTTGCCTAGCAAGTTTGCGATTCAGAAATAATTGAGGCAGCGGGCGGGGCGGGGCGGGGTGTGGGGGAGGAACGGACCCGCCGCAGAGATAAACGAGCCCCCGCCTGCCCGGCTTTTGCCCGCCCCCCGCACTGCCTTCCCCAGCCCTGCTCTGGGCAAACAAGAGATTGCCCTTTTGATCAGGCGGTATCCGCAAATGACAGATCAGAAAACGTAAGGACTAAGGGAAAAATAAAGACAACAGGAGGACCGGCTTGGCTGTGGCTTTATTGTAACTGCCGCCCTAGATTTTGTCCTCTCTGCGAACCTTCACTTCGTTTACAAAAGGCTTCTGTGCTCCTTTGTGAGTGGAATACACACTCTCACTGTTCTCAGCGGAGTGTTCAGGTGTTTCGGCAGCTCTGTGACTTACAAGGCCCCGCGGGCGCCCTGGATCTGGTTAACTCCCCGTTCCCTTTACTCCAGGAGTGAATGTTTTCTGATGGAATACTTGCCAGCTCGCAATGAGCTCCTCTTGAGCAGGGTGCGTTACGGTGTGACATCCTTCCCGCTCCCCTTGGCTCCCCTGCTTCTCCCAGGCTTCTAAGCAGTTGGCGGACAGAGCAGCCAGGCAGGAGGGCGGTCTTCTCTTTCGTTTGTCATCCCTCACTGAGCCTAATCAGGTGCTTTGAGCGCAGTGGGCGCGCAGGAGATGTGCTTGTCTGTCATGCTGCCTGTGGTCTCACGGAAGGTGGGACCATCCTGTCACTCTGCTCCTTCTTGCAAAGGCTCCGTCCTTCGCATCCCCACCACCAGGCACGGAAGCTCCGGAATTATACAGTTGGAGGCGTTTCTACAGCCGCTTGCTCGTAACTTGCTTCTCTAAAGTTGTGACAGGGCTGTTGAAATGGGAAAGAGGTTAAGTGTAAGAGTGGGTCAAGAAGACTGTGTGAAAAAGGAAAGAGCCCATTAAAAAGTTGAGCATCAAGTATGTGCTAGGCACTTTCCTTTCATGCACTCACTTAAGCATCAACAATTCTTAGGTTTTTTTTTTTTTTCCAATGGAGAACCCAGGACCTTGTGCAAGCATCAGCAATTCTTTCTCAGAATGCAGTATTATCTCCATTCCACAACTGAGAGAAGTGAGGCTTCACTGACATAGGTCCCATACAGAGAGACAGTACGACTATATTATAATGTAAAACCCATGCCCTTGCCTCCAAGATCACCCTGCCCCTTTGCAGAAGGGCTAGTACAGGACTCACCTTAGTATCCACCTGACATCTCACAGCCAGCTTCTGCCTGGCAGGAAAGGATTGTGGAAGGAGATAAAAAGTCATACAGTAGCTTAAATCCAGAGAATGGCCAGACATTTCCTGGGAGAAAGCTTGCAAAACAAATTTAGAAATATAATTGGCTTCAGAGATAAACATAAAAACTGGGGCATTTTAGGTGTGCGGTTCTAATGAACGGGCTTTTCAGTGCTTTGTAAGCATGCAAAGTTGCTAGAAATGGGGTAGTTAAGGATGTGATCACTCTTGTATCCATCCAGGACCAAATTCTAAATAGGTTGGCTGCCTTGGTTCACACACTATATTTGGGTCTCTCATTTCTCCAGAGGAATGGTCAGCTGACTATGGGCAATAAAGCATCACTATCTGCTAACAGCATGTTCCAGGGAACACTTGTGTGGCAGTCAACAGCAGCTGCTGCGCACAACGAGATAACAGGTTTCCATCAATCACTCAGTAGGAAGGAATGTCAGGTCTACAACCCACTTATTCCAGTGCTGCATCCTATTGTCTAGAATGGAGACTCTCACAGGAAAGAGTTAGGAGGAAATGGCAGAAGACGTTGACATTTATCAATCAGCTCCTACTTCCGCGTTACATTAAACTGATTTCTTACAACCATCCCGAGGTAAATGTTACTGCTCCATTTTACAGAGGAAGAAGTAGGGATTCGGGGAGGTTGGGTGATAAGCCCAACTCTCTCGGTTGTCAGTAAGTGGTTTCAAACTCAGGCTGATGTGATGCCAAGATCAGCTCTTTGCATTATGTCTCAGCTGATTCATTACGTGTAACTGTTCATACCTAGATTATCTGTTGCCTCAGAGCCAGTCAGCAGCAGCAGTAGTCGTAGCAGCAACAGCAGTTTTTATGAGATTGCCGTGTGCATGGCATTTTATAAAGGTTGGCTCATTTCATAATCAAAACAACCAGATGAGTTAAATTTTTTTTATTATGATTCAATAAACGAAGAATTTTGTCTTTCTTCCCCTTGAGGCTGTTGTGTGTGTGTGTGTGTGTGTGTGTGGAGCAGGGAGGGATACAGATGACTGCTTGGGCTGGTATTCACAGCAATGGAATGGATGTGATGAGCTCTAGCCTCCATCAGTGAAAACTCAACAATAGGAGGATATCTTTTGAACCATGATTTGGGGTGTCAGTGAATCTGTGGAGCTTTTCCAACTAGGTGTGACTCGTGTGATGTGCAGGATATTGATAGCCAGCTGGGTCTGTGCATATCATGGTCTTGCTCATTTTTTCCTACGTTCTGGGCTACGTCCATCAATGTAAGATGCTTATTACTGCAGATTATTTCTTGTGTTATCTTAGTCCTGTGTATAACTTTAACATACATGTATTTCTGAGGGCCATTTTCTAAATAAAGGGTACTCACCAAGCACATCCCTGCAAGCACTTGTACTGAGAAGTACATATTGCAAAACCAGGGGATTATGTGAAGCCTTTACTGAGTTTTAGAGAAGATAGAAATTCCCATCACTGGAGAGTCTGCCTCATTTGTCCTAGGGCAGCGGTAGACCTGGGTTTAGTCAGGGTCCTGGTTTTCTTTCCCTCCCAGGTGTGTAACTCCGAGTAGGGCTCACTGTCTTGGGTCACTTCTGTTTCTCTCAACTAATAGAGCATTGGGTTGGCTCTCACTTAGGTCAGTTGTTACCAGTCTGAGACGTCTCCATAGGCTGTGTGCTAAACCGACATGTCTGTCACTTCTGCCTTAATTCTCACAGCTGCCTTCTGCTCAGAGATGCGAACTTTTCCTGGAGGGAGAGAGCCCGTGCCCCTCTGAGACCCATCCACAAAATCAATTTTTACTTCTGTTCTCAACTTGCCCTCGAAACACAGATGCTGTGCTTAAAAGACTAATTGATCATTTTATTTCAATTGCACAGAAATGATGTTGAAAAAATGAGCAGACTTTAGGCCATTAGAGCTCAATACTTGGCAAAAAGCAATCTGATTATGAATTAAAATCAGAAATTGTAACCCCCACTGTTTCTGATTGTCAAAGTAATACAGAAAAATGTACCCCCAAGTGGTACAGTATGGACTACCAAAGTCATTCTTATATAACTGTGTCTGTGTGTATAATGTTAGTGCTGTCAATTTCAGTAGGAATCTGCTAGCTCTAATAGCTAATAATAATAGCTTATAATCTATATGAATTTTCCTTCACCACAGCCCATAAATTAAATGTGATATTCTTTATATGCCGTGGATCTGATTCCCTCTCCACCACAGACTTTACATGAAACCATTTGCTATTATTATCATTTGTGTAATTTAATAACTTTGTCCCCATACCATTCTTTGTATTTGACAAATAAAATGGCATTTGGGTCATTAGCACTGAAAGACCAGGAAATCCAAACTACTTAGAAAAAAGCCAAGAAAACAGGACTTTCATGACTAAATTATCACGTCTCTTCTGTATTTAATTCCTGTTTTCAATAAACATTGACTTGGTTCAATTATGTGCCTTGCACTGTGCTTAGCATTATAGTTGAATCAAAGAAAATTCAGACAAGGAACTGGTCCTCAAGAAGAACAGACAGAAACAGATGTGAAAATTGAGCATAATATAAGGCCAGCCGGGATCAATAATCAGGTACTTGCAGGGTGCTGTTAGAACGCGGAGGAAGAAGGAATTCTTTTTGGCTAAAGGATACTGACAGGATTTGTGGAGAAAGTAAGAGTCTGGTTAAGAAGGGAATATATGGAGCGGGGGAGGTCAGGACCCCCCAGCTAAGGGAAGAACATCAGAAAGTGCACCAGGGTATAGAAATTCCATTGTATTCAGGGACTGGGTTGGGTATGGCTAGGTCATTGGACCAGGTGGCTGGAGCGATGAATTAGGAGATGAGTCTGGAGGGTAAATTTTGGCAGATGGTCTTAGATGCTGTGGTAGATCGCAAAGACAAGCACAAATTCTTCTCATCCCCTTATGCATACCTCCCTGTAAAAAAAAAAAAAAATCGACTATCTTAGAGCATGTTGAATTTACAAAAAAATGGTGCAGAAAGAACAGATTTCCCACGTACTCTCTTTCCCTCTTCTCTCTCTCACACACACACTCACACCCTCCTGTTAATAGTGTCTTGCACTCGTGTTGTACGCATGTTACAACTGATGAACCAATATTGACACATTATTATTACTTGAAGTCCATAGTTCACATTAGTGCTAACTCTCTGTTGTACATTCTGTGGGTTTTAATAAATGCATAATGCCATGTGTCCACCATTTCTGTGTCATACAGAATGGTTTCACAGCCCTAAAAATCCCGTGTGCTCCACTGATTCATCCCTCCTTCCTCACAGACCCCTGGTATCCAATGATCTTTTTAGTCTCCATAGTTCTCAAGAATGTCACATATTAAAATATTTTCAGACTGGCTTCTTTAACTTCACTGTATGCATTTAAGTTTCTTCCATGTGTTTTCCTGGTTTGAGGGCTCATTTCTTTTTTTCACTGGGTCACTAGATCAAATATTGGGTCAGAGAGAGTAGCGTAACCCTAAATCCCACATTGCCTGGGATGTCCTTCTGCGTATGCACACGGGTGTTCTAGTTCAGTTAAGTAGCCACTCAGATATCTATCGCAGAAACCTTCCTTGACTATAAGTTCTAAAATGTCCCCTGCTCCCCACAGACACACCCCTTACCCCATACCCTGCTCTATTTTTCTTTGCACTTAGCACTTACAGTATATATTTTTGTATGATTTGTTTCTTTTTTATGTTGCACTGTTCCCAGAAAAATGAAAGATTTGTGAAAGCAAAGGCATGGTTCTCTGGCATGTCCTCAGAGCCCTGTATAACACTAGGCTTTAGGAACTCAAGAAATGGTTTTGAATTTTGAGTAAATGAATGAATATGAAGTTAATGAACAAATGAGTCCAAGCACAGCAGGGCATGAGCGCTGTCCTGCCTCAGTGAGGAGTGGCTCAGGGCTTGGGGTCCTTGCAAGCCTACACGTAGGCAGCATCTGTAAATCATCCCTGATGAACCAGGGCAAACAGAATCTGAGTCTTAGAGTGGTTGACAAATGATGATAAAATTCTACTCACTGATGATAAAATTCTACTCACTGATCCGATTGATTCTATCGGGAGTAACACATCATGTGAAAAGGTGCTTGTGGAAGAGTACACATCACAATCGATAAAAATACACCACTATCAATTTCATAACAATTCTTAGCTATTATTTGCTGGAGGTTGAAGATGGAGAGAGAATTCAGATTGCAATCAGGTACACGACTGTGGCAGGACTGCCACTGTCCTATGCAGTGTCCATTCCCCTCCTTGGTGACAGATCCAAGTTTTACCCTGAGTTCATTGCCTCTCAGCATTAAAGGCTGCATTCTCCAGATTTCCCAGCCTCCCTTATAGCGAGATGTGGTCATATGCTAAGTTCTGACCAATGAAACATAGATATGTGGGGCGACTTCAGAGAACATTGCTTAAAAAGAGCCGGCTCAGTTGGGAAGTGCTCATTTTTAGCAGCATCCTGCAATTCTCTATGTAACCCTCAACTTGGAGGTGATGGCTGGAAACCCTGGAAATCCAGCAGTCCTCTTAGAACATACACTGATGTTGAGGGTGGCAGCCACGTGCTAGGCTGGTGAGGAAGAAGCATGGACTCCACAGAGTCCCCACCGCGGCCCAAGTCTGCCCACCTCCACGTGGAGGCAGAAGTGAAAGGGAACTTCCGTCCCGTTGCCGCGGCTGTTGTTGGAATCGGCAGCCAGACCCGATCCTAACTGATGTATCTGGCTTTAAGAATTAAAACAAGTAGATTATTACTAGGAAAAAATACTGGATTTATAGTCAGAAAACATGAGTTCCTATTGCAGATTTCCCTGGGAAGTTCATTTAATCTTTCTGATAATGTGTTCCTCCGCCTTAAAATTTGGGAAAATAAGGCATACTTGTCAAGTTGTTGTGAGAATTAACTGTAAAATTATATTTGAAAGTGGATTATATACTTCAGGGTATTAACTGTAATTATAAATTAATAAGAGATCTTTGTGGGGGGAAAAAAAAGTAGTCCTTGATACTCTTGGCCTATTTAAACATTCCTAAGAGGCAATCAGCGTCTTATTATACAGTATAGCTGACAATTGGAAACCACCTACTGTGTGCAAATCAGTATTGAATGCTCTGATGAAAAAAAATTATGATGCTAGCCACTAATCACCTCCAATTTAAATAGAAAGGAGAAAAAATTTTAAATCAATATAACCCAGTCATGAATTACTGCTGCTCTCCTCACAAATAGACTAAATGATGCGAGTAACACAAATTAATTTTGGTTTCTTTCCGCCACAAATCTATGTCTGGCTAGCCTTTATCATTCCCTGGAATAATGGACGAGACTGAGAGTCTGCTGATTATTTTCTGACAGTTCTGCAGGAAGGCGTTCACACCACGTTTTAGAGTGAATTTGGCACTATTCCACATTTCACCCTCTACAGCATGGATAAAATATTTTGTTGCGAATACTTAGAAAAAGGAAACTGGAGATTAAGAAGAGAAAAAGGCAGTCATACGGATGGCAGGGTAGAAGGAGCTGTTTTTGCAGTTCATCCTTGCAAGAAATAAAATAAGGAACACACAATGCCAAAACCTTAGAACTCCACCGCTGCCTTTGTGGGAGAGAAAAATGAGAGGTGGGCTGAGAAGTTACTAATACAGTGTGGCAATTGCTAGTGATGATTGCAAGTATTTCTGGCTTCCCACCTCTGGGCACACACAATAATGTGCTTTTTGGCCCCTTTGTGGGTGGGTGATAAGGTATAAGAAGACATGTATCACTTCTCAGCCTAAGCTTTCAATTACGGCTGCCAGACTCCAGGAGCTCTCTTTCCCTCTGCCTGTGTGACCAGCATGTTTGAGTCGGTGATCGCTTCATCAGACCAAGGTCTGGAGTCTGGTGAAAAGGTACAGTAGACGTATAGAAAGAACAAGACATATATTTAGATTTTTTTTTCCCTGTCACTGAGATTTGGGATTTCCTTGTTACTGCGGTTTATTCCAGCCTCCCCTGACTAAGCTATACAGTAGTTTGCCATAAAATGTCATGGAGAGGCCAGAGGTGGAGGGAGGGCTCAGAACTAGGTAATTAATGAAGGAGACGGGAGAAATCTGGTAACTGGTTGTCAGTGGAGATTTGTTCCACCAATCATGTGAAGCTAAATAAGTTAAAAATATGATAGAAAAAAAAAGGCAGAAAAATAATCAGCTATTTACTGACTTCTCAGAGGAGTTTGGGAAGATTGTATTCTTTGCTGAGCAAACAGTGAGGCTGGGGACGAATGTTAATTTGCTCTGCACCTAGGGGAAGAAGAAAAGCAAGGATCATAGCAAGATTTGAGGTTAAGAGTGGTGGGAAAACCGAAGCCAAGAGAGCTGGAAAAGTTGGGTAATGGAAGGGTGGGAGGGGAATGGTGTGCCTATAGGTGAATTAGAACTTTGGAGGAGGTGGAACTCAATGTCTAATGGGAAATTATATTGAGTATTTCTGTGTGGCATGCCACTCTCTCCTCCTTTTTCCGATGAAATCTTTATTGAGTCTCCAAAGCAAATTTAATTTCACAAAGCCTTAAAAACCATTATGGGTTTACTGAAATGTTAATTCCTGCTTCAAGGTAAGTGTAGGATAAGACTATTAAGTCCCCTGGGGCCCAGACACAGTTGGTAAACAGACATTTTATCTCTATTTCAAGCATTCACATTACTCTGTGCTTCCAGAATCACTCTGAGACTTTTTTGAAACTGCCAACAAATAAGAGACTTAGAACTGTAAAAGTTGTCAAAGATGTAGGAAAAAATTTATACCTACCACTTTTATAATTTTCAAATACATTTTGGGGGGAAAACTTAGGTTGTCTTCCATTGTAATTCAATACTGCTTTTTAAAATGCAACCGTGACTTTGTTCTGAGAAAAAACTTAGATAAACACTTTGTTCTCAGAAAAAACTTAGATAATGGTTTTTCAACCAGTGGCAGCTTAAGGGTAAGGAGGTGGTCAAGACAGGAGTGCACTCAGCTTCCCATAGCTCCCCTATTCAGTCAGAGCGTCTTTGCTTTGATATATTTTAAGTCTGAGATTCTACGTAAGAATTCTTAGTTTTCTTAAGAAGATGGGTAAAAGTTCAGTTCTTTTGTGAAAGTTGGAAAGCTTTGGTGTGTATTCTCTGTACTGGATAAAACATAGTCAATAACATCCAAGCTAACACCAGATTTCAAATACTTGTCTGCCTGGTTTCTTCTGAAAAATCTCCCTGATAGATTCTTTCCATACTTCCTGCCCCAGTCACCTCTGCTTTACTCGTCATGAGGCTCTGTTTAACGTACCATCGAGACAGCTGCACATCTGTCACACTGACCTTACGTGTTAGAACATCTGTGACATTGAACCGGACTTCTGCCTCCCTATTTTCTATTGATGATTTTGATTTTAAATTTTGATTCCAAGCTTGGCTTTCTCCCATGCGTCTGTGCATCTTTCAGCCTTGTGAGTTGTCTGTGAATTTGTCAGACTTAAGCACCCGACTTCAGCCACCCCATCTTCGATTATAGAGATGAACAAAGTCAAAATGTTAGCTTTAAAGCAGAAATTAATTACTGGTCAGTTTATATGTGTGTCTTAGGGCTCAAATTAGAGCTCTCAGAAGGGATTCTGCTGTATTTAAAATATGAACAATTCCATGCCCAGACAGCCCTGCCAGGAGAGATCACAATAAAGGGGCAGATCTTCCAGGAGAGCATCAGTTAAGCAAGTGCCATTTTATTTTTCAGTCAACCTGTCATACAGACCTTTCTCATGAAACCAAAAATGTGAGTTGAGAGAGAGGAATCAGTGCATCAGGTTTAAGCGTGCTGTATCAATCACCTGCTTATGCAGATTTCCTGTGCATTAGGAGCTGCTCAAGCCCAGCCTAATACATATCCTTTCCGCTGGATCCCAGACTGCTGCTGCCCCTGACCAGAAGCGGCTTAGGGGAGAGGTGATGCTCAGTGTAAGATGGGCAGTTCAAGTTCCTGGTTACTTGTTCTTGGTGACTGACTTCTTCAGCCTCGACTAGGACCCACAACAACCCAGAGCTATGTCTTAAATGGAGAGTAGTTGCTGCAGAGAGCTTTTTATTGCTCAAAACTCTGAGACATGAAGATGGAGGTTTGTGGCCAGCTCCACTTAGCATTCTAGTGGCCCAGAGGAAATTTATGCAGCATTAGATAGCTGGGTGCTAAGGCTCAGGGGCTAGATCTCTTATAATACAGCCTGGGACAGCTGGGGTGCCTTCTCTAGGTTTTATTTGAAGTGGTACAGGTTACTTGGTACATCGTCATAGCCGCGCATCCAAACATGATTTATGTTGCATCCGAAAATCAAAAGGCCTGCTAACTGTTTAACTTTTTCTCTGTGGCTGGCAGGACAACGTGCAGCAATTGTCATTGCTTTGAAGGCTATAATATGCCTGAAAAACGGACATCCAGAAATTTCCCTGAACTGGCATATCCTTGCAATCTCTTGGGGTTTATTGCCCAGTATCTTGCATGCATTTTTCTCCCCACGATATTGTGTGTCTTATGCTCCTTAGGTCCAACAGACATGATGTCTTCAATGTGGCAGACAGGCAGTGTTCTATGGAAATGTGAAATGATGAAAATCCCTGTGGACCCAGATAGGATAGGGAACCAGAAAGCTAACAAAAGTTGAATTAAGATTGTAAAAAATACTGTTGGCTCTGCCAGGTGAAAGGAAATTGATTCTGATAGACTTGGTTTATTACTATCCAAAAAAAAAAAAAATCATCTGCCTTCTCAATAGCTTCATACCAATTACTAGAGTCTTTCTTGATTTTCTGCAGTCAAAGCATAAATGATTAGTCAACTCCAATTGAGATTACTGCCTGATCTGTTAAGATACTTCAGTGTCATTCTCCAAGACCCATCTAACTTTTTCAACGATGAAGCAGAAGTTAAATGAAGATGTTTGAAAGGGATAACATCTGTGTCAGTTTCCTGGGGCTGCTGTAACAAGGTACCATAAACCGGGCAACAAAAAAACAACAAAAATGTGTCATGGTCTTGGAGGCTAGGAGTCCAAAATCAAGCTGTTTCTGAGGGTCATGCTTCCTCAGAAATCTGCAAAGGAGAATCTTGTTTTTTTTTTTTTTTTTTTGTCTCTTCCTGGCTTCTGATGGTGTTCATCAATCCTTGGCATTCCTTAGCTTGCAGCTGCAGTACCTCGGTCTCTGCCTCCATCACCACATGGAATCGTCCCTCTGTGAGTGTCTGTGTCATAATTAACGTGGCACTCTCTTCTCTGCCTGTCTCCTCTTCTCGTAAAGACACGAGTCATAATGGATTAAGGACCCACCCAGCACCAGTCTGATCTCATCTTAATTTAACTAATTGCATCTGCAACCACCCTGTTTTCAAATCAGATCACATTCTGAGATACTAGGGGCTAGGATGGCAAGGTAACTTTTAGGGGGGAACAAAATTTAACCCATAACACCACCCCTATCTCTTTCCAAGACTTTGATGTTGGTACTCATTTCTGAAATTACCCCAAAGATTCAGTATTGTGTTTTAATGGGTAAGGATTACTTTAGGGGCTTCAAACACACCCTTTCTATTTTAATAGCCTGCACTCCATTGGTCAGGGCGCCAGTGTTGGGATCTGCTAGTTGCAGTGTCTGCATATACCAGCAATGCATTCAGAAAGGAGGAAAATTACCTCAGAGTGTGTTTGTAAACTCCCCAGGCCTATTCTGCTGTGTACTTAGGCTAAAACCCGTTTATCTCCTGATGCCATGCCCTCGGCTTATCTTGTCTCCTGGGGGCTTCAGTCTCCTAGAACCGGTGGCCTTTCCTAGTTGATTGTTACTTGAGTAGAGATGCAGGACCTTAGGGGAGGCCGTAGAGAAACTTCATATTATATACGTATGGCACATTATTGCTAGATTCAAAGGTCCTAGGCCTGTCTAGATAAATCAGGTCTGAGAAGTGAGAGGTGAGAGGCAGTGACACTTCATTATAGTGATTCAAGTTAGGGGTACACAGGTCAGACCTAGAGTTTGATAGTTTTTTTGTTGTTCATACAGAAATCTGTTTGGCAACCATACTTTACCCAAATATTTTAAGCCACTGCCAGTGATTCGTAGTTCTCAAAACATATTGATCCATTATCTGGACTTGGTTTCTGTTACAGCAGCCATGCTTACTGATTCTGGTGCCCTCAGTCCTTTCCTGCCTGAACCAGTGGAAGAGAGATTTCAAGGAACTGGCTTCCATGATTGTGGGGACTGAAAAGTCTGACCTCTGCAGGGCAGGCCGGCAGGCTGACAGTTCTCAAGTGGGAGCTAACTGCAGTCCATAGATGGAATTTCTTCTAACTTGGGGACACCTCAGTTTTGTTCTTTTCCCCCCAGTTTTATTAAGAAATAATTGACCCACACCACTGTATAAGTTTAAGGTGTGCAGCATCATGGTTTGATATAAATACATTTTGAAATGATTACCACAATAGATTCAGCTAATGCCCATTATCTCATACAGATAAAACGAAAGAAGAAAAAAAAATTCTCCTGTGATGAGAACTGTTATGATAACTCTTTAACACCTTCCTATGTGTCATATAGCAGTGTTAACTATAGTCATCTGTGGTCCATTAAATTCCTAGTACTTCTTGCAGACATAGTAAACAATCTTACGGTTACTGGAGGAAAGGGGGTGGGAAGGGATAAATTTAGAAGTTTGAGATTTGCAAATGTTAATCACTATATATAAAAATAGATGAAAACAAATTTCTTCTATATAATACAGGAAACTATATTCTGTTACAGTAACTATTAATGAAAAGGAATATGAAAACAAGTATATGCATATATATGCATGACTGGGACATTATGCTGTGCACCAGAAATTGACACATTGTAACTGACTATACTTCAATTAAAAATAAATTCCTAGTACTTATTTATCTTATAACTGGAAGTTTGTACCTTTTGACCTTCTTCCTCCAGTTCCCCTCCTCCTGCCCTCTGCCTCTGGTAACCCAATTCTGACCTCTTTTTCTGTAAGTTTTTTTTTTTTAAATTCTACATATAAGTGAGATGATACACTGTTTATCTTCTTTCTCTGTCTGACTTATTTCACTTTGCATAATACCTACAAAGTCTATCCATGTTGTCACAAATACTAGAATTTCCTCATTTTTATGGCTGAATAATATTCCATTGTGTATATATGCTACTTCTTTATCTATTCTTACATCAATGTCAACTTAGGTTGTTTTCATGTCTTGGTTATTATAAATACAGTGCTGTAATGAACATGGGGGTGCAGATGTATTTTCAAGTTAGTGTTTTTGTTTCCTTTGGATATATACCCAGAAGTAGAATTGCTAAATTATATGGTAGTTATATTTAAACCTTTTTGTGAATACTTTGTACTGTTTTCCATAGTGGCTGTACCAACTTATATTCTCATCAGTGGTGCACAAGGGTTCCCTTTTCTCCACATTCACTCCAGCATTTCTTATTTCTTATTAACTTTTTGATGATAGCCATTCAAACAGGTGTGAGATGATAGCTCATTGTGGTTTTAATTTGTATTTAACTAAAAACTAGTGATGTTGAGCATCTTTTTTTGTACCTGTTGACCTTTTGTATATTTTCTTTAGAAAAATATCTATTCAGGTTCTTTGTCCATTTTTAAGTTGGGTTTTTTGCTATTGCATTGTGAGTTCTTCATATGTTTTGGATATTAACCTGTTATCAGATATATGGCTTGCAAATATTTTTTCTCATTCCGTAGGTTGTCTTTTCACTTTGCTGATGGTTTATTTTGCTGTACAGAATCTTTTTAGTTTGATGTAGTCCCCACTTGTTTGTATTTAATTTTTTATTTGTGCTTTAGGTGTCATATCCAAAAAAATCATTACCAAGACCCATATCAAGGAGCTTTACTCCTGTGTTTTCTTCTAGGAGTTTTATGGTTTTTGGGTCTTAGGTTTAAATCTTTGATCCATTTCAGGTTAATTGTTGTGAGTGATGTAAGATAGTGGTCCCGTTTCATCCTTTTACATGTGAATCTCCAATTATCCCAGGACTATTTACTGAAGAGATTGTCTTTTCTCCATTAGGTATTCTTGGCTGCCTGGTCAAATATTAGTTGACCTGTATGTTTGGTTTATTTATTTGCTCTCAAATCTGTTTCATTGATCTTTGTGTCTGTTTTTATGTCAGTACCATACTGTTTGGATGATTGTAGCTTTATAGTATAGCTTGAAATCAGAAAGTGTGATGACTCCCCCTTTGTTCTTTCAGGATTTCTTTGGTTATTCAAGGTCTTTCATGGTTCCATATAAATTTTAGGATTTTTTTTCTATTTCTTTAAAAAAATGCCATTGGAATCTTGATAGAGATTGCATTGAGTCTACAGATAACTTGTGGTAGTATTGCCATTTTAACAATGTTAATTCTTTCAATCCATGAATGGGGGTACATTTGCACTTATTTGTATCACCTTCAATTTCTCTCATCAGTCTTGTAGTTTTCAGGGTAGAGGTCTTCCACTAATGTGGTTAAATTTATTCCTAAGTATTTTATTATTTTTGATGCTATTGTAAATTGGATCAGTTTCTTTCTTTTTCAGAAAATTTGTTAGTGCATAGAAATGCTACTGATATTTGCATGTTGATTTTATCCTGCAACTTAGTGAATTCATTGATTAGATCTGACAGTTCTTTGGTTGAGTCTTTAGGATTTTCTATATATAAATCATGCCATTGGCAAATAGAGACAATTTTACCACTCTTTCCAATTCTAGTACCTTTTGTTTCTTTTTTTGCCTAATTGCTCCAAGTAGGACTTCCAGTACTATGATGAATGCTAGTGGTGAGAGTGGGTACCCCATCTTGTTCCTGATCTTAGAGGAAAAGCTTTCAATGTTTCACCATTGAGTATGATGTTAGCTGCTGGCCTGTCATATATGGCCTTTATTATTTGAGATATTTTCTTTCTGTGCCAAATTTAAGAGCTTTTATCATGAACGAATGCTGAATTTTGTAAAATGCTTTTTCTGCATCTACTAAGTTGATCATATGAATATTTTATTCTACTAATGTGATTTATCATGTTGATTTTGCATATATTGAACCATCTTTACATTCCAGGAATAAATCCCACTTGATCATGGTAAATCATCCTTTTAATGTGCTGCTGAATTTATTTTTCTAGTATTTTGTTGAGGATTTTTGCATCTATATTTATCAGGGATATTGGCCTGTAGTTTTTTAGTAGTGTTCTTTTTGGTTTTGGTATCAGGATAATGCTGGCCTTGTGAAATGAGTTTGGGAGCATTCTCTCCTCTTAGATTTTTTTGAAAGAGTTTGAGAAGGACTTGTGTTAATTCTTCTTTAAATGTTTTGTAAAATTCGCCAGTGAAGCCGTCTGGTCTTGGGTTTTTCTTTGTTAGGAGACTTTTGATTACTGATTCAATCTCCTTACTAGTAATTGGTATATTCAGATTTTCTAGTTTGCATTCATTCAGTCTTGCTCAGTTTTATGCTTCTACATACAACTGCAAGAGCCATGAACATGAAAGCATCTTCCAGGGCAGCACAGGAAGTCAGGCAGGTTGGGGCCAAAGTGCCCTCAAGGAGAACATATGGAAACCTGAGGAAAGAGGGTAGGAAGGAGGGAAGAGTTCCTACATAGGTAGAGGAGGTAGCTTGTGGCAGAGTAGGCATGTCAACCCAGCCTCATGAACCTGGGGAGAGGTGCTTTGCATTTGGAGGGGGTTTGGTGTTTTTTTTTTTTTTTTTTTTCTTCTTTTTTTTTCTTTTTTCAGAGGAGCTGAGGCTGGGAGAGCTGGCCTAGGGAGCTCTTTGAGAGAGGCCCTACCTGCCCACCCCATTCTTTATCCCAGAGATGTTTCAAGGGTAACATGTGCCAGCTGCCTACTCATGGACTCAGGGCCTGGAGTTCTTTTGACTCAGGAAAAGCACTTTAAAGAAGACAGCCCCTACCTTGCTCATGATAAACACAGGAGAATAATAAATACAATAAAAGTGACTCATTGAAATTAAAAAAAAATTCTAAGAATCAGTCCATTTTGCCTGTGTATTCCAGTTTTTTGTAGTATAATTATCCACAGTGGCTTCTTATGATTCTTTGCATTTCTTTGGAATCAGTTGCAATGTCTCATTTTTCATTCATAATTTTTATTGATTTGGGTTCTTTTTCTTCCTTGGCTAATCTAGCCAAGGGTTTGTCAATTTTGTTTACCTTTTCAAATAACCAGCTCTTAATTAATCTTATCTATTTCTCTTCTGTTTTTTATTTCATTTATTTCTGTTCTAATCTGTAGTACTTTCTTTTTCTGGGCTCAGTTTGTTCTTTTTTCTTGTTCCTTAAGGTATAGATTAGGTTGTTTACTTTGGATCTTTCTTGCTTCTTACTATAAGTGTTTATTGCTGTGAAGTTCCCTTTAGAATTGCTTTTGCTGCATCCGAAAAGTTCTGATATGCTGTGTTTCCATTTTTGTTTGTCTCAACAAACTTTTGAGTTCCTCCTTTAATTTCTCATTTGGCCATTGGTTGTTCAGGAGAGTGTTGTTTAATTTCCATATGTTTGTGATTTTTTTTTTCCAGTTTTTCTCTTGTCATTGACTTTGTTTCATGATATTGTGGTCAGAGAAGATACTTGGTATGATTTCTTGAATTTGCTATATCTTGTTTTGTATCCTAAAACATAATCTAGACTAGAAAATGTTCCATGTGTGCTTGAGAAGAATGTTTTTTCTGTTGTTGGATAGAATGTTCTGTATACATCTGGTCTGTCTGGCCCATTAGGTGTATAGTGTTATTCAAACCTGCTGTTTCCAAAATGATTCTCCATCTGGATGATCTATCCATTGCTGAGAGTGGGTGTTAAAGTCCCCAACTAATACTGTTAGTATTTATTTCTCCTTTTAGCTCTGTTAGTTTTTGCTTTATATATTTAAGTGCTTCAATTAAATATTTACATTGTTCTATCTTCTTGGTGGATTGAACCTTTTACCATTATGTAATGACCTCTGTCTCTTTTTACTGTTTTTAGTTTGAAGTCTGTTTTGTCTGATATAAGTATAGCTATTCTTGCTTTTTTTGGTCACCACTTGTTTGAAATGACTTTTTCCATTCCTTCACTCTGAATCTGTCTGTGTCTTTAAGGCTAACATGAATCTCTTACCGGCAGCATGTCGTTGGATCTTGTTTTTTTATCCATTCAGCCATTCTATGTCTTTTGATTGGAGAATTTAATCCATTTGTGTTTAAAGTAATTATTTCTAGGTTAGGATTGCTGTCATTTTGTGAATCATTTTCTGGTTGTTTTATAGAGCCATTATTCCTTATTTCTTATCCTGCTGTATTTTGATGTATTTTAGAGCCAGTGTGCTTTGACTTCTTTATCATGTTGTCTTGTATAATTGCTGTAGGTTTTTCCCTTGTGGTTACTGTGAAGCTTACATAAAATATCTTAAAATCATAATACCCTACTTTATGCTGACAAAACTCCAATAGAATTTCTAAACTTTACAATTTTACTTCTCCTTCCCCTCATATTTTAGATTATTGCTGTTATATGTTCATACTTTTATATTGTGTAAGTAATAACAGATTATTGTAGTGTAGTTATTTCTACTCCATTTATTTTCATAACTTTTAAACTAGAGTTGTAAGTGAATTATGCTCCACCATTACCACATTACAGAATCTAATTTTAACTATATATTTACTTTTACCAGTGAATTTTATGCTACCTTTTCCTGTTTTTATTATGATAATGAACATCCTTTTACTTCCAAAGAACTCCCATTAGCATTTCTTCAGAATTCTTTGACAGTTTACAGAGCTCCGTTTCATTCACCGTCAGTTATTAGACCTTTATTAGTTTCCTTTGATGGTGTCATATTTACCTTGTTTTTCATGGTCCTTGATTCCTTATGTTGGTATCAGCGCATTTCAGTAATTGGGCTCCTCTTCCAGACTTCACAGGTTTGCTTTGGCAGAGACAGATTCTCACCAGTCAGCTCAGTTTGGATTTCTGGGCATGTCTGCTGGTAATGTTTTTTGGCAGGAGGGATCTGCTATTATGGTCTATTTTTGGAGTGTGGCAACTGTTCAGACTCTGAGGTTGGGGACTGGTGGGGAGAGGAGAGGTGGGGGTGGATGTGCCACTGGCTGAGAACCGTTGGATAGGACTGCTGGCTTGGTTCCCTAACCCAAGTGAGGCCGTAGAATGGGCCCGTGGTTGCCTGGATTGTCTGCTCAGGCTCACTAGATGGCCGAGGCTGAGTACTGTGTTCCCTGCCCTGGTAGGGCAGTACGATGGAACCCAGGGCCTGTACGTCTCATTGTTTGAGGACCCAAATCAGTGACAGTGTGCACTGATTTTGCTCGTCAGATGAGAGAACCAGTTTTGCTCTGTAGATTGGGAAAGCCATGGGCTCTGCTCTCTGTTCAGGTGCTACTGTAAGCAGCATTACTGGGTGGCTGCATGACTTCCGGTGTGCTCTGGTTAAGTTCCCCAGTCATGCAGGCTGGAGGCTGTATTCAGCAGTGAGTGGGGTGTGAATTAGTTTCCCTGCATAGGTGTGATGGGAGAAGCAACTCTGGAGCTGGTAAAGCTCTTTGTATTGTCTTAACTCAAGCTCATCCATGCCCCAAGCTCCCTGGCCAAACAGGACCACTGGCTTTGCTCTGCAAACTATTGGCTCTGTCTTCCTTTCTCTTGACATGGGTACCACTGAGTGCACATGTTTCAGGTGTTCTAGCCAGCCCTTCTGGTCAGACGGGGCCAGGAGCCACAGCGAGTGGGGCTGGCTCAGCTCTCTTGCCTGGGTGTGTAGGGGAGGGTCCACTCCAGGCAACTCTCAATTTCCCAAACAGGTTCTCCAGCTAGGAGGGGTACCACCGTGTTGATGCGAGGGTTGCCAGGCTACACCGCTTCCAGATGTTTCTGCTAGCCCTTCTAGTCAGATGTGTCCAGGGGATGCTCTCCATAGCAGGTGGAGCTGTGATTTAGCTCCTTGCCTTGATGGTGGGCAGACCAGCCTCTTGGGCCAGCAAAAATCCTCATTTCAGAATCCAAATCAGGCAGATCCACATCCTGCTGAGTTCCCTGGTCAGAGTGTGCTGCCAACTTGATTTTATAGATGAGCAAAACCTCTGGTTGAGATCTACTTGGACACTGCAAGTATGAACTCTGCCAAGGTCCATGTGCTGGTTGTTGCAAGTGTCCTCCCCATTCTCTATCACAGTGAGATTCCTAGAGGTTGGGCCCCATAGATTCCCCTGCAGTCCCCTTGGTGAGAGATCAGAGTAGGGGCTCCTGCAAAATAACCCACTGTGCTAGAAATGGCTAGCCTGTTTTCCCAGTGGAGGAACCAGAGGCTCAGGGAGTCCTCTCTGCATGGTGCTGAGCTTGACTTGGGGAGGGGCAATGCAGTCAACATATAGCCACTTCTCTTACTCTTCTAATGTGGGATGTTTTGGACTCTGTGGCTCAGGGAGGTGTTTCAGCCTTATCCCCGTGTTGTAAGATTCTTTCAGTGGTGTCTTGTTCTTGAATAGTTGTTAGTTGTTCTTATTGTGAGGGAGAGTGGAGTCAAGAACAACCTGTATCACCATCTTGGTGATGTCAGTCTTCTCCAGTTTTGCTCTTAAGGCTTTCAGCTGATTGGGTGAGGCCCACCCAGATTATCAGGGTTAAAATCTCTTTCATTTAAAGTCAACTGATTATAGATACTAACTTCATCTACAAAATACCTTCACAAAGAATTCAGGATTAGTGCTTAGTTAAATAACTGAGCACTACATCCTATGGAAAATGACACGTAAAATTAACCACCACAGTTCTCTTTTTGGGATCCATCAACTCAGTGAAATAAGTCAGACCATTTAAATGGCAGCATTTCCCATTTCCCAAATCAGTGCTGGCCTGTAAGGGGCAACCTCTATACTGCTTTCTAATAACTTGGTGTTTCTCTCACTTACCCGTTTCTCAGTGCTTTGGGGAAGAGTGTGCTCGCTGGGTTCTCCTACAGACATAATTTCAGTTTGGATCAGTAAGCTATAGATGACAAATCTGCTCCATCATTCTAATCTTCCTAAATCTTTATATTCTTCACTCTATAACATACTAAGAATTTTCTTAATGTTTATGTCATTCCACGCACACCAGTCTTGAGTCAGAAGCACTCCCAGATACTTGAGCTAGCACGCTGCATTACAAATCTCTGGGAAATGTACACATGTTGATAAATTTGACCTAATCTAAAAATTTGAAGCGCTTTTCCTATTTAGGACCTCGGGAATCCATTCTTGCACAAATTCTTTAGATTGATGCCAAATAAATTAGCAAAATCGTGAAATTTTTTGCTGTAAAGCTACCTTACCCCATGTCAGATTTTGCTTTCGGCCCCTGGACATGTGGGGTATGACTGCTCTAAGTCAAGAGACAACAGTTGTTGTTGTGGGCTTGTCATGAGGAGAGCAGGTTTTTGCTTACAAAGTAACTCCCTCATTTGAGGACTGACAGGACCTCCAAACAAAGTAAAATCCCTTATAAGGCAGGGACGAGAGGAGGATTAGTAGGTCTGGGCGGCCAGAGAGCTCAGATTCCTTTGAATCCACCTAAGTACATTCCTTCTAATTGGGAGAATTTTTTTTTGAAGACTTGCACTAAATTATATGAGACCTGATGACACTATACTTCAGTCCATATATGTACACTTTTCCCCCACTGTGTGCAGGCCCTCCCAGTAGCGGCCAGCCAGGCCCGGGGGGAGTGTGCTGGGGGCCAAGCTAGCATTTTGTGTCCATTTGATGGGGTGGCACTGGGGGCCCAGATGTAGGGGCTCCGTGGTGCCCAGGCCCCTAGTGGGGCAGGGCCTGGGGCTGCACAGAAGTCCTCGTGCTGGATGCAGTTGTGGATTCACTCCAGCATCCCCTCACAGGTGTACTTGTAGGGCAGGTAGGCGTCCACTTGCTGGAGGAAACCAGAATGCTCTACCCCCTTGCTATTCAAAGGTGGCACCACCCCAGACATTGTTTGAAATGCAGGGTTTCAGCCCCACCCTCAGTTTATATTTTAATTTGGTAGCCTACATGATCAGACCATGCCTTTGATCTTTAGCTGTGTCATCCTGATAAGAGATCATTTTAGAGCAAGCACAGGCTTCTGGTTCTTGATAATACCTTAAGGGAGGAATTTAAAATCTTGATTTCATCGTGTTCTTCAAAGCACCCTCCCCTTTCCCCTCTATCCCTTGTTCTCTCTCTCCCTTCTCTCCTTCCCCCTCCCCCCCTTTCCTTCTTCCCATTTTCCTCCTTGTCCTTTTCTTCTTAATCTATATCTGGTGTAGTTACAAGCTGCAAGTCCAGTTTATAGTCTCTGTATTCCTTTTTGTCTCTATCAAGGCCATTTTAAAAACCTATTATTTTAACAAAGTCTAGCCTTTATCCCAGGTGACACTGGATGATAATTTAAGTAACTTTGTTGGTTATTTCATGCAATCTGTTTTGTATAATCCACTTCCAGTGATATTACACCACTGCTGCCTTTCATCCAAACCAGAAGAGATTAATTCTGGATGGTCATCCTAAAGTGTTAACTTCTTGCTCCAAATATTTGATCAGTGTTGAAAAACAGAAACCACTTACATTCAGAAAAATAAGTAATACAGAAATTAGGTGGTTAGAACATCATTTGAAGGGCTTAAGGAGAATGTTGTAGGTTCGGTCTATAGGATGATTTCCAGGTATAAACAGGACTGACTGACAAGAGCGTTGTTTCACCAGAGGCCAATACTAGAGCCAAGAGTTCAAGAACACCCCTGGGGCTCTGATCTAGGCTTTATAAAGTTGGAAATTAGAAGCTGTCATGGCAACCCTCTCTTAACATGGATGAAGAAAGAGAATAGACATTTAAACATTGCTTCTTAACACAGCCATTCTTAGGTCTTCCAAATATCAAATCAGTCCACATAACAGAATCTAAATCAGATAAAGAATCTAAGTTGCAAGGGAGCCTGGAAAATAGACTTCATACTTTTCCAGCCTGACTAATAGGATGGTCGTTTGAAGGTTGAGTGAGGCCCTCACTCAATTTTTATCAGAAGTGGAAATCTGGATGTCACCAAGATGGTGACATAAAACGTTGCTGAACTCTCTCCTCTCACAGACATGTCGAATATATAGCCACATACAGCAGTTCCCTCTGAGAGAAATCCAGGAACTAGCTAAGTGATTCCTACACATTAGGCAACTGAGATAAACCCACAACAAAAAGAGAAAAGTCTGAGACATAGTCTCAACAAAAACCCTATTCCTGCCACAGTGCCATCACATTGGGAGGGACCCCCCCCCCCCCAACTCCCAGCTTGCATTCGTGAGCCCCACAGGACCAGAGCAAATGAAGAAGCAGTTGTTAACAGGCAGGGGAGCACTGGCTGTGTCTGTCCCCTCAGGGCTCAGTGCAGAGGGAGCAGGCAAAACATCCATCTCCCAGTCTTTCTCTGGAAATAATTTGACTACGTACTTTACAAGCTGGTGCCTGAGGGTCCCAGCTTCTAATCAGACTCAGTCTAGCTGCTGACTGTGATCCTCCCAGGAGCCTGGAGGAGCCAGTGTGCACTTCACCTGCCTTCCCCTGTCTTCTCCTGGCTTGCCCCAACCATAAAATCAAGACCCCACCTTCTCTTTGGAAAGAGCTTTTCCACACATTTGGTATTCCAACTTTTGAGGCAGCCACTTGAGTGAGACCTTCAAATCACCAGCTCTAATAGCCCCCAAGGTTCAGCCTTCATGAATACTACAGGACCATATTAAACAAACAAAACAGTCAGTTTTCAAATGGGCACACACTTCCTGCAGCTAACCCCCCAGAGCTAAGCACAGATGGAGCAGGCAGAAACATTCATCTCCCAGTTTCTCTTTGGAAGGGATTTGATTGCATACCTCCCTAGCTGCTGCTTGAGGTTCTGGCTTCTGATCACTGCATATGCTGACTGGGATCCTCCCAGGAGCCCGAGAGAGCTGGTGGGCACATCCTTTGCTGTTTTCCCCAAGCTTGCTCCAACAATAAAGCCACGTGTCTAGTTTCTCCCTGGAAGGAACTTATCCACGTATCTAGCACCCCAACTGATATGGCTGTCACTCAGCTGTTCTTGACTCCCAGATCACCAGGAGCACCTGTCATCAGGAGCTGACAGGGATTGGCATTCATGAGTTCCTGAGGATTACACAAAACAAAGAAGCTGTTCTGTTTGGGTACATAAGCAATTCGAGAGACTACTCCCTCTGGCTCAACACAGAGAAAAGCACCCGGCTCCCAGTCTCTCCTTGATAGGGGCTAGACTGCCTATCTAACATCCTGGCTTTCTCAGCTGCTACCTGAAAGTTGAGCTTCCAATTAGCCTGCACTGGGGAGCTGAAGGGGCATGCGATTAGTAGTCACACTGGAGCCTAGATAGGCATAAAGACATTTCCCACACCTTTGGAAAACTGACAGGTCTTGGTATATCCTCCACTTCTGGAAGTCACTAATTACAAAGATGGTGGCTTAGACAATTACAAAGTTTGAGAGACAACAGGAGCTCAAGTCTGGCTGATTGACAAGGTTTATTTACACAAGGCCAGTCTGTCAAGATAGAAGTGCCTGGTTTATCTAATGTGCAGAAACCAACACAGAGTTAAGGAAAATGAAGAGACGGGGTTCCAAACAAGAGAATAAAATAAATCTCCCAAAACCAACCTTAATGAAACAGATAAGTGATTTACCCAATAAACAAGAGCTTACACAAGAGTTCAAATTAATGATCATAAAGATGCTTACTGAGGTAAGGAGACCAATGTATGAGAAAAATGAGAATTTCAACAAGGAAAAAATACAAAAAAGTACCAAAGAGAAACCATACAACTGAAAAATAACTGAAATGAAAAATTCAATAAGGGGTTCAGTAGCAGACTAGGTAAAGCAGAAGAAAGGATTAGAGAACTGAGGATCATGTATTAGGCCACAAAACAAGTCTTAACAAATTTAACAAGACTGAAATCCTGTGATGCATACTCTGCTATCACAGTGGTATGAAACTAGAAATCAATTACAAGAGGAGAGCTGGAAAATACACAAATGTGGGTATGAAACAACATGCTTCTGAAAAACCAATTAAAGAAGAAATCAAAAAATATCTTGAGATATATGAAAATGGAAACAAAACATAACCAAACTTAAAGGATGCATCAAAAGCAGTTCTAAAGGGAAGTTTGTAGGAATCAGTGCCTACATTAAGAAAAAAAAGAAAGCTCTCAAACAACTAACATTAAACTTCAAGGAACTACGAAAAGAACAAACTCAGCCCAAAGTTAGTCAAAGGAAGAAAATAACAAAGATTAGAGTAGAAATAAATGAAATAGAGGCTAGAAAGTCAATAGAAAAGATAAATGAAACTTTGAAATGTTTTTTGAGAAAATAAGCAAAATTGACAAATGTTTACCTAGGTAACCTAAGAAAAAATAAAGGACAAATACAATCAGAAATAAAAGAGGAGACATTACAACTGATAACAAAAAATACTCAAAGATTGTAAGAAACTGCAATGACTAATTATATGCCAACAAATTAGATGACCTACAGGAGATGGATAAATTCCTAGAAATGAACAAGCTACCAAGACTGAATTAAGAAGAAACAGAAAATCTGAACAGATCAATTACTAGTAAAGAGATTGAATCAGTAAGCAAAAACCTCCCAACAAACAAAAGTCCAGAAACACATGGCTTCACTATTGAACTCTACCAAACATTTCAGGAAGAATTAATGTTAGTCCTTCTCAAATTCTCCCAAAAAAACAGAAAGTGAGGGAAGACTTCCTCATTTGTTTTATGAGGCCAGCATTACCATGTTATCAAAGCCAAAGACACTAAAAAAGAAGAAAATTATAGGTTAATACCCCTGATGAACATAGGTGAAAAATATCAACAAAATATGACCAAACTAAATTCAACAGTGCATTAAAAGGATCATATACCATGATCAAGTGAGATTTATTCCTAGGATTCAGGGATGGTTCAACATATTCAAATCAGTAAATGTGATACATGACATCAACAAAATAAATAATAAAAATTATATGATTATCCCAATAGATGCAGAGGAAGCATTTGACATAATGCAACATCCTTTCATGATAAAAATTCCCAACAAATTAGATATAGGTAGAATGTGTCCCAACATTATAAGGGCCATATATGACAAGCCTACACGTGACATCATATTCGAAGGTGAAAAGCTGAAAGCTTTTCCTCTAAGATTGGGAACAAGACAAGAATGCTTACCCTCACCATGTTTATTCAAAATAGTATTGGAAATCCTAGACAGATCATTTGGGCTAGAAAAAGAAATAAGACATCCATATTGGAATGGAAGAAGTAAAATTGTTTGTTTCCAGATGACATGATTTATATATTTTTATATATATATATAAAATTCTAAAGACTCCACCAAAAAACTAATAAACAAATTCAGTAATTCAGTTAAGTTACAGGACAAAATCAGTCATATTTCTATACACCAACAAAGAACTATGAGAAAGAGAAATTAAGAAGACAATCCTCTTTACAATAGCATCAAAAAGAATAAAATATTTAGGAAAAAATTTAACCAAGGAGGTGAAAGATCTGTACACAGAAAACTATAAAATATTGATGAAACAAAAATAAAGCAAGCAGAAATATATGGAAAGATAGTCTGTATTCATGGATTGAAATAATTAATATTGTTTAAATGTCCATATTATCCAAAGTGACCTACAGATTCAATGCAATGCCTATCAAAATTCCAATGGCATTTTTCACAGAAGTAGAAAAAAAAAATTCTGAAATTTGAGTAGAACCACAAAAGACCCCAGACAGCCAAAACAAGATTGAGAAAGAACAGAGCAGGAGACGTCACACTTCCTGATTTCAAATTATATTACAAAGCTGTGGTAATGAAAACAGTATTATATTGGCATAAAAACATTCACATAGATCAGTGGAACAGAGCTGAGAGGCCAGAAATAAACCTATGCATATATAGTCAATTAAGTATAACAAAGGCACCATGAATATAAAATGGGGAAAGGATAATCTCTTCAATGAATAGTGCTAAGAAGACTGACACATGCAAAAAAAAAAAAAAGAAACTGATCCTGTGTCTTACACCACACACACCCACAATCAACTCAAAATGGATTAAAGACTTGAATAAGACTCCAAACCATAAAACCCCTAAAAGAAAACACAGAGGGATAAGATCTTTGTCTTGGTCTTGGCAATGACTTTTTGGATTTGACACCAAAGCAAAGGCAACAAAAGCAAAAATCAACATAAAAAGCTTCTGCACAGCAATGGAAACCATCAACAAAATGAAAAGGCAACCTACCAAGTGGGAGAAAATATTTGCAAACCACATATCCAGTAAGGAGTTAAAATCTAAGATGTATAAGCTTAGTACAATTCAATAGAAAAAAAACCCCAATTTAAAATGACACTTTAATAAGACATACAATGACCTACAGGTACATAAAAATGTACTAAACAACAGTAATCATCAGGGAAATGCATATCAAAACCACAGTGAGATAGCAATTGTTAAGATGGCTATTATCAAAAAGGGGAGATAACAAATGTTGATGAGATTGTGGAGAAAAGGGAAATCTTTTGCATTGTTACTGGGAATGTAAACTGGTACTGCCCCTATGGACAATAATATGTAGGTTCCTTAAAAAATTATAAAGCTAGAACTACCTAGGTGTTCATTGATGGATGAATGGATGAAGAAAATACTGTATATATGTATATATGTACACATGCATGCACAATGTTATAAATATATACAATGCTATATGTATATAGATGTAAATGTATATAGTATTTTACATATACACACAATAGTGTATATATGGACACAATATTATGTGTATACACACAATGTTACATACACACACACACATACTCAATGGATTATTATTCAGCCTTAAAAAATAAGGAAATCTTGCCATTTGAGATAATGTGGATGAATCTGGAATACATTATGTGAAGTGAAATAAGCCAGACAGAGACAAGTACTGAATATTATCACTTATGTGTAGAATTTTTTTAAAAGTCATACTCATAGAAACAGTGAATGGTGATTTCTGAGAGTGGGAGAAATGGGGAGGTGTTGGTAGAAGCGTACAAACTTTCAGTTATAAGATGGATTCAGTGTGAGGATCTAATGCATAACATGGAGACTATAGTTGATAACGCTATGTTGCATAACTAGAAACTTGTGGAGAGATTACAACTTAACTGTCCACACACACACACACACACACACACACACACACACACAATAAAGTTGAAGTTCATGCAGTGGAGACCCACTTTGTGAAGTTGTTTGCTGAGGACCTGCCCTGCAGCCTTGAGTCATATGTGGAGTTTTGTGTTGTTATAATCCTACAGTTTGTAGCGTAGGTCACAGCATGTCTGGCCCTCGTTCTGAGTGATCCCAGCTCCATCACTGCCCGGGCAGTAGGCGGCCAGTAGACGAGACAGGGTTGCTCTGAAGGCACCGAGCTCACTCTCGGAGCTGCCTGGATACCACCCAGAATGATCAGCTGAGGCAGGCCTCCTATTTCATAGTAGGACTAGTGACCATAGACCTGGCACATTAATCGGCCTCCACCTCGTACATGACATTCCTTCTAGCAGGACCCTAAGACACATACAATTTGGGATACCTCTACAGTGGTGAGATGGTAAAACAACTCACTGAGGAGCCCTGATTTGTAGCGTGCAGTGTTTTCAGAGTGTACCAGCATGGTGCCACTGAAAATGGAAGAGTTGTGCATCCTCAGCTCTTGAGAACCTTCAGCGGTGGGCCCCAGCACCTCGGCTTCCCCGCCAGGTGGGGGAAGCGCTCGCCGAGGCACAGCTCTGGCTCACCCTGGAGGCCGACCCAGCGTGTTAGTACGCATGCGCGGTGCCGTCTGACACTCACTTCGGGTAGTTCTGCAGTGACCGGGGAAGTAGAAGGCCAGCGGTGGTGTCTGATTCGAGGCGTTTGATTCACTCCCTGTGGGGAGGGATAAAGGCTGTGTCACTCAGGGATTCCCAGACTGGCTAATTGGGCCACCATGGAGAGGTCCTGAGTACACAGCTGATTATCTTTACATCTCAACTGTGTTTCTTTCCATCTCAGGACCTGCGTCAGTTCGTTATAGGTGCTCATTAGCATTTCTGCCTGTGTAGTGCCTTTCCTTGAAAGAACCATGAAACTTGAGCCCTTGTATGTTTTGGATCATTGTTGTGTTCCCGGTGTCTAGTACTGGCACCCAGACAGGCACAGAGTGGGGATTTCAAAATAAATATTTGTTGAATTAATGAATGAAAAAGTAAAACTGCATATTTTGAATATAAATAAGATGATGTTTGGACTCTTTGAAAAGTATAGATTGCCCAGAGAAGTTCAGTTCTTCATAAAGGTCATCTACCAATTCCTTGATTCATCTGTACGCCTATGACTGCCCCCAGATGGTCCCGGGTTATATTATAATGAAATAACTAAATTACCCTTTTTGACTCCTTGTGAGCAAATGTTCAAATACAGATATATTTTCCATGTGCTTTGCTAAATAGACAAATGTGTGCCTTTGAAATCTTCCTCATAAGTCAGGTGCTTTACATCCCTCTCCTTCAGATATTGTGCAACCAAATATTGAATGCAAAGAATTCCACCGGGGGTCTCAATAAAGTAATATTTCTTTCTTTTATTTACGATGAGGACCTTCATATTATTCACATCTAAGAACAGTAAAATCCAAAAAGAATGGGACAGATGAATCATACAGAGTTTATTATCCTTAAGATAAATGAGAAGTATTTTGGGTAATTCTTCAATTGTGGAAGGATTCAGAGATGCTTGGTAGTGAGACACTGAACTTGAGAAGGTGAAACCTGCTTCAGTGACTTTCTGCCCCTATTTCTAAATCAACCTGCAAATTTCATATCTGCAACTGAGGTGGTTCTTTAAAAAGTGTGTTCTATGACTACAGCCTCTGAAGTCCTCTTTGCCCACCTTTAAATTGCTGTCATGCATAGAGGGATATGGATTTCTTTAAGGCAGAGGGAAGAGAAATCTAACCAAAGGAAGTGAAAATTAATTTCAAAAACATTTAGTGCAAAGAGCTGAAAGTAATAACTGAATTCTGGAACAGTGGATGGCAATAACTTTTTGATTGTCAGTGTCATCACAGTTTAAAGTCTAAGAGAAATTCAAAGCACTTTTGGAAAAAAATTTAGCCTTACAGACTAAATCCAAGCAACTCAGTTTGTGGACTCAGCAGTTTCTTGTGCTGTGTCCCCCAACAAAGACAACAGTGATTGATGAAGAATCTTCCCAGTTGTAGAAAACTGTCAACACAGGTAAAATCCTGCAAGAGGGATTGACCTAAAATGGAAGCCACGTTATCTCAGACTAGATCGCCATCGGATGGGAATACTGGGGGGGTATCAGATGAGGGACTGATCTAAATGACTTATAAAGTGCTATTCTGCCCTAAAATTCTATCTCCACACACACAAAAAGAAACGATGGATGTTTCCGTCAGTGGACTGTATCGTAGTATTCGCCCAAGTGCACCATAACGTTACCTGACTGTCCACGTATCTTGATGTCAGTTTATAAGCTTCACAGAGTCACGGAATGTCCAACCCTCTACTTAACAGGAGGAGACTACTTACTCCTGCTCCGCATCACTAGACTGATGTTTTTTCAGAATGCTGTTGTGCTTTGCTCACAGCTGTAGAATCATGTGCAATTACAGTGGTAGATTCAGACCAGAGCTCCTGATTCTGACTTAAGAAGTGCAGTTTTTCTGTTGCTCGACCTTGCATGTAAAGTTTTTGCCCCTTAAGGAAAAGAAACCATGTATATTTAACTTTCCATGCTTTCAGAAAATAAATACACTTAAAATATATTCGCCACTCCTGCTGCAGCAGAAAACAGTGTTTTAAAATTATAGAGTTAGGAATTTTGAATAAGGCAAACACACTCCTCTAATACCTAACCTTGAAGTATCCTGTGTTACGTGGAAAGGTGGTTTTACTGCACAACAATTTGGAGGGCAGGGCTAGCAAGAGAGTACAAAGCATCAAGCACAAATAAATCCGGTGGTAAGAAATGATTATTTGTGAAAATTGCTGTAGAATTGCTCCTTTATTTTGAAAACTTCTGAGAGCAGTTTAGAAAGTCCACCACTAGATAAAAGAAACCTTTTAAATACGCTTTTAAAAAGAAAATACAGTACGCTGAGAATTAAATCACCAAGCAGCTTGCAACTATAGGGCAAATGAAACTACAAATTGCATTTACAGGATCCATTTCATCCGGAGGAATATCAGAGCACTTTACAACCTGATTGGAAAGCACACATCTAGAATCAGTGCACCCACAATGGAAGTACTGTTGCCTGCGAGGTCAGTCCAGCAGCTCTTCAGCAAAAGACAACCACCACTCGGACGGGGCGAGCAGCCCCCAGCCTAACCAGCCACATGACAGCTCCTGGTTCAGTGCCGTGGAGCTGGGCGTTGCAGAACGCGGCCTTGAAATGGGAACGTCAGGGAACTTACATTAGGACCAGTTGTATAGGAAACGGTGGTGTTTTTCTCACATAGCATAGTGAGTAAAAAAAGCGTGGGCTTTGGAGTCCGACCCTCCTTGGGGGCAAAACCCAGTTTGACCGTTTTTACTAGCTTTGTGATCTTGGGCAAGGAATCTAACTGCTCAAAGCCTCGATTTCCTTATACGTATTACTTTTTATAGTAGATGATATAAGACCTTAGCTCAGTGCCTGGAACACAGCAGATGTTCAGCAAATCTTTGCTTTCTTCTTCTGCTTACTGATTAGAAAAATTATCTTTCCTTTTTAAACAGTATTATATACCTAAATTTGCTTTCTTATTCATGTGTCTTCCTCACCACCATTTTAGATAAACACATATGCACACGTGCTGTATAACATATGCTATATGTATATCAAGATACTATTTTATTGTATGTGAATTCACACTCACACACACACGTATATATACATATATAAACATAATATGATGTGCATACATGTACATGGAATGGGCTTTCTATTTGCGCTGTAACCCTGCACCCCACCATTGTTAGAGGAAGTTCTGGAAAGAGAAAGAAATCCAGTGCACATGTAGACGGGGTGACATTACTTAGGAGTGAGGGGAGCACTGCTACCTCGTCAGGTGAGGACATCAGCCCCTAGGTGCTCAGAGGTGGATGGACATGATCTTGGGGATCTTGGACAGTTTTTAACGGATTGCTTCAGGTTTCTCGAGTTTGTCAGTGAAGTGGAAGCAAAATCAGCTGAGAGTGAAGGTCGGGCAGGAGGCGCTGGATGTTTAAAGAGAAAGAGGGGCGTGTAAAACAATCGCCTGGACAACAGTGAGAAGGAATGGCCAGGGCAGATGGGCAGGAGCCCTGGCCAGCATCAGACGCCCTCTGGAGGTTTGTGGTCATGATTTTAGAGTGAGACCAGTCAGCATGTTTGTATTTCTCTTTTGCCATATTCAGCTGTGCAGCTGCAGGCAAGGAGTAGTCAGAGAACTTGATTTAACTAGGGTTTGAATTTAATCTACTCAGGGTTTAGTGTTGCCAAGAAAATACAACAAGAGCAGGGGAAGAGTGTGTGCAGTGAAGAGATGATAATAATTGGCCTCGAGTTTAAGCTGTGACAGGAGGGGAGAGAGGACACCCAGAGCCTGAGGGAGAATGACAAGGTGGTGGGTCAACAGAGTGGAGGCACTGGCAGGGTTGAGGGGTCAGGAGTCAGGGTCCTAGAGGGAGATAACGGTCAGAGAACTTCCTACACGAAATTGAGATGATGGAGGGTAGCAGTTCTAGCAGTGATCAGGTTTCGGGTGTGCCCCTCGTGGGTAGTGGCTGAGATGGAATAGAAGGCAAGATAACTGGAGTCAAGAGGGTCAAAGTGCTGGGACGCCACTGTGTTGGAAGGATCATCAACTCGTATATGAAAATCACTAAGATTTACATCAGTAAGTGTGAGAGAATTTTATTCATCCAGAACTTATGTTAAGAAATGAAAGGGAATGACTCAGGAGTTGGTAAAGGACTGCAGCAGTAAGGGGGATGTCATCAATTTAATAGTTCCATGAGATGCAGAGCTGGTGGGATCTGAGGTCCTGCTTGACCTCTGTTAATAAAAAAAAAAAATAAAAAAAAAAAGGAAATCTGGGGGAAAATTAAGAATAGTGCATTATCGTACCACCCAGAGATGATGGTATTTTAGAACGTGTTTTTGCAGGTTTTTAAAGATACTTACCAATACCAAAAGGAAAGAGTGGTGCAGTAGCCAAAAAGGATCTGTGGGTCTGCTGCCTGTTTACCTCCCAGGAGAAATCAAGGCACCTGCTAGTGATCTGAGGAAAACAGCTGTGGAGTGATGAGGTGGAAGGGGATCTGGGAAGAAAGTCTAGGCTACCCTCTCCCTCAGGGAGTTAAATAAGAAAGCTCCAGAAAAGTTCATCCACTTTCTTGCCCCAGGCACCAGAATTACATTCTGAAGCCAATTAGAGCCACATACATTGTGGGGATTTGGGAGTCGTGTCCCTAGTTATATGGATTGAAGATATATTTTGCTGGCTGTAATATTTATATTATTCTATGTAATCAGATTTATGAATGTTATCTGCTGGAGAGGGCTTCCCTGCCCCTCGCCCTAGGTTTCCCCACAGGGACAGAGACTGTTCAGGCCACGGTCTCACATGGTGGAGAGCAACCTGGCTGAGAAATAAAGTCATGTACCCCAGCCAGCTCTGTCGGTAAGAAAACTGATCTTTTGATCTCTGTCTCATGAGCCTTATTCCTCACATGGTTCTGAAAGGAGGAAGGGAAGAGAGGGAAGTTCTGTATTTATCCGCCCCTTACACACATATTTTCTCCCTTATGTTTTCTGGCGTTAATGTCTTGTTTCAAAAAGTCTTTCCCCAAACATGATAGTGTTTTCCCACGGTGAATTCTAGCACATTGACACTTTCATCTTTCATATGTAAGTCTCTACCCCAGCTCAAATTTACTGTATGAGATAATTTAAATTTACGCTTTTAAAATTCTAGGCTCGTTGTCCAAAGCCATTTGTGAAAGCCTGGATTTTCCCCCACTGACTTGAAATTATAACATATAGAGCTCAAATATCAGAAGCAGTCACCTTGTCTTCTGCGCATCAGATGAAGTGGGCTTGAACTGCAAACCTAGGATGCCTAGGTTGCTTGGACAGGGAAGGAGCGACTGCTAACTTTTTTCTCTCAGTATTTTTCATAATTGAGCATTGTGTGATTTGATACAGTATTCCTAGTGTTTACCTTACGTAGGATTAGTTCAGCCTCTTGAATCAGTGTCTATAGTTTTTACCAAATTTCAAACTTTTCAAATAGTATTTCTCCACATAGTTTTTTCTATGCCCCTCTCTCCTCCCCTCTTGATTCTTCAATTATATGTATGTTAGAACATTTGGAATTAGGTAATAGGTCAACTGATGCTCCTTCTTTTCCAGTGTATTTCTTTATGCTTCATTCACATATATGTTGGTGATATGTCTTCAAATACTATGCTTAATTTGCTGTTAAGCCAGTTTAGTGAAATTTTCACTTCAGACATAGTAGTTCTTACCTTTGGAAGTTCCTTTTATTTTATTTTTTTAATATCTAACATTTCTTTGTCTAATTTTATCCATATTTAAATACACAAATGTCATATGTAATGTGATAGCTATTGTAGTATACTTTCAAGTTTGTTCTGTCATTTCTGGCATTTCTGTGTCTGATTCCACTGATTGGGTTTTCTCCTGGTTTTGAATTACATGTCCCTGCTTCTTGGCACATCTAGTATTTTTGACAGGTTGCTGGACATTATGATGATTACTTTGTTGAAGGTCTGGATTTTCTTGTCTAACTTGAAAGACCACTGAGCTCTTTTTTTCTTTTTCTTTCTTTCTTTTTTTTTTTTTTTTTTTTAAGTAACTAAGTTATTTACAGATCGGTTTGATCTTTTTGAGGTCTTTCTTTTGAGCTTTGTGAAGGCGGGTCTACAGTAGCCCATACTCTATAGGGATCATTCAGCCCTGCTACTAAGGGATGATGCAGTGGGGTCTCCACTGAATGTGATGATCACTGAGGACTTTCCACTCTGGTTGGAACTCAGATAACCCCCTACCCTCTGTGAACTCTGGGAATTGCTCTCCTTATAACTCCCTGATCATTCTTTAACTCTATCTTGTGGAGTTCTGTTCCATGCATGTGCAGCAGAGTCCTTAGCAAATGCTCAAGGAGAAGCCAGTGCAGATATCGGGGCAACTTTTTCTGCATAACTCCTTTTCTGGAACTCTTCCCACAAATTTCTTCTGCTTTGGCCTCCCTTAACACTCATCTCCAATGTCTTAACTCTGTAAGTCACCACATACTGTTTAGTTTCTACTGCCTCTTTCTGTCCCTGATCTGGGAATTGCCTGTTGCCCAAAGTCTGAAAATTGTTGTTTTTCAAACATTTTTCAGTTATCTGGAGGTAAAGCCTTGTTATGTCTTCATCGCTGGAAAGAAGTAAAAAATTTTCTGTTAGTCTGCTTACTCATTTATGTGTGATCTTTCTGCTGTATTTGCTTTTAAGCTCTCTTCCAAGGCCTTTAGGAATTTCCCTGTGCTGTGTCACATCCATCGTCTGGTTATTCCATCTCTCTTTCTAGAAGTTCTAATTGATCCTTATTCAAGTTTTTACTGTTCTTTTGTACCTGTATGTTTTTAATTTTTTTCTTTACTGCAATAAATATTATCCAGATTTATTTTGTGCTGTTTTTCACATTATAACCTATCAGTTTCAGGGTATTATCATTTCAAGATCTAAATATGCAGGATTCTTTCAAAACTTAGTCCTTCAAATTTTCAAAAGATACTTGTTTTCCATCTGGAGGCTAGGTCGAGACAGGTAAGCTTCCTTTTCAGTTCCCGATGTTTATGTGCAGACATTTTTTTATAATTTGCCTTTTGCTGAGTTTAGAGCCTTTTGAGAATCTACTATTAGGTAGAAGTCTCAGTTTTAGCTCCTGCTTTGCAAGGACCCACAGTCCTATCAACTCTCTTCGCATGAGCTTTATGAAATTAGTCCCTCCATGATTGAACAGGAGCAGCCCCTTGGGCAGCAGTGACATAAGTTCACATGCTTATTACCTTAAAGATACTAAAGTTTTCAGGTCACTATTTGTTTCTTGCACCTTGAGATTTTCTTTTCATCCTTGCAAGTCCTGTTATGAATTCCAGATTATTTTTATTTTATTATGTTCAGCATCTCTACTTCATTTTAGGAAGAAACATTTCAGTTCTACAGACAATCGTATTGCCTGACCAGAAATTCTGTATTATTCTCTGAAGCATCAGAAATTAAAATTGCTTCTCTAGGAATCACATATAAAAATGAGAGTCATAATGGTCAGGAAAGATTTCCTAACTCTTCGTTATCTTTGGGATTATGTATTAATGTTATTTTGGGAGGAATATATATCACTACCTTTTTTGGCTAATATCTTATTAAAGTTGAACACACAAGGGGTGTTCTCTGTTCAGTTTTGAATGCTGCTGTGCAAATGAAGGAGTGATAAAATGTAATTCCTAGTTTGAAAGAGTGGTTTGTAAACCTGGCTCCATGTCAGAAACAGTTTTAGAGCTTGGTGAAAATAATTTGAGATTGTGACTCAGTAAATCTGGGTGCAGCCGTGTATAAATGGAATTAAGTCTTAATCCTACTTCAAACAGCATGTCCTGGAACTCTCATGGCCTCAAAAATCTTGTGCCCCACTGAGTCTAAAATGTTGCTAACCAGCATCCAGCTGGCCCTAGAATTTGTTGATAGCAACAAAAAGAAAAAACAGAGAACTCTCATTGGAACCATTTTTATTTCGGGCACTCAGACTAGTGTTTTCTGTCCTGCCGCCCTAGGTGCTAAAGTGCAGGCTGGCATCATTTCACTTCTGGAAGGTACAGAAATTTAAAAGTTTTATTCTGCTGAGAACTGGAACTAAATGCCCTGCTTGTTTGTTTTATTCACTTCAGCTTATTTTAAACGGAGACAGGTTTACGCTCGGTATACACTGAGTTCTACTTTGTACTTCAGAAATCACATTATTGTTTTCTAAACTGCTACTTGAATTTTTATTTACAATTTTCCAGTTAATCTTTTTCTCCCTTCTCGAGGTCAAATAGCCCGAAATAAATGGCCTGCCGGTTTACCACCGTGTCTAGTAGCACACTTAGTACATGAGGACTCCACAGATGTTCGATGTCGTGGCCTTTATATGACGTGCATTTTCCACATAATTACCGACTCCTTACTCTCATCTCACTTTATTTATTCACTTTTCCTCACTGTACACTTTCTCAAAATCCTAAATAAATGTCACATCTGCGGGAACCATGCTACATACTTATTTAAAAATAAGTATACTTTTAATGTCTTAAAAATAGTTGCCCAGAATTAAGTGCCTATTCTGTTCATGACTGAGTGGCTGATACTGGATCAAGCCATTGGCAAATAACAAATAAGAAGGAGAGAGAGAGAAACAGAGTGTGTGTGTGTGTGTGTACATTTGATGATACGGGAGAGGTACTAAGCAGGAGAATAGAGCACAAACCAAAACATTGGTCTAAATGGGCCGAGGATACCGATATGAGTGCTGCCCGAAGAGCACAGTCCAAGAAAGAATGGAGCCAAAGGGAGAGAGGATAAAAACTCATGTATAATTTTACCTTAAGTCATTGACTCCTAAACTGCATCAACATAGGGAAAGATTTTTACAAAACCAAGAAAAGTAGCAGCAGCTTGAGCTTGAAGAGTTCAGTGGAGATTTCAGTGCTGTGCAAGGAACATGCAGAAAGATGTTCAAATCCTGTCAAATTAGAGGGTCCCAGTAAACGCTTAGGCATTCCCTTGCAGCCCTGAAAGATCATATCCTAGGATTAAGAGCAAAACCAAATAGCCAAACCTACCAAAGACTAAAACTAATCTGCAAAGAACAAGTGAGCCACCTGAACACTAAATACCTTTAAAAACACTTTAATGCTTTTTGGAGAAAGAAAATATCAAGGGTCTCTAGGATTCCTCACCCACGATGTCTGGCTTCCAATCAGAATTGTAAGATAAGCAAAAAAAAAAAAAAAAAAACCCTAATGGGAAGAGACACAAAGATGATTCAGATAGTTATATTTTTCAGGAAAAAATTTTTAAACAAATGCAATTAAATATGTTCAAGAAAATAGAGGAATGTATTTGTAGCTTCAGAAGATACTTGAAATTTTTAAAAGCAAGTCAAAGAGGCATTCAGTTTTAAAACAAATACTTTTGTAACTACCAAGAGAATAATGACTATCATTAAAAAAGCTGATAATGGGAGAAAAACTTGGAGTAATTTTTAAAAGCTTGATTTAGGCAAAGGAAGGCAAGAAAACAAGGAATATATAGGCAAAAATATATGCAAACAAATAGCAAGAGAGTGGACATAAACCCAAGTATATGAGTAATTAATTGAAATTCATCTGGACTGAATTCTGTAATTAAAAAACAAAGATGATCTTGCTGGCTAAAAAGATAATTATATATTTATAAGAAACACACTTTAAATATGTAGAAAAAGAAATGTTGAAAGCAAAAGTATTGAAAAAATGATCATGGACACATTAACCCAAAGAAAATAGGTATGGCTTTGTTTTCTTAAAAAAATTGGCTTTAAGGGAAAATATTACCAGAGATAGTGAAGGACATTTCATAATGATAAAAGTCAACTCAATAGGAGTGTGTAACAGCCCAAATTTACATGCACCTAATATTACGGTTTTGTAGCATATAAATAAGATTAGAAAAACAAAAAAGGAAATGGAAAAACATAAGTATCTGGAGACTTTAACACAAAATGCATAAATATATATAAGGTAGGAAAAAAGCATAAGTAACCAACTTGACATAATTGGCACCAATTACATTTATACAACATTGTACTATGCAATTGCAGAATAGACATTGTTTTCAATTGTGCGTGGAATATGTATAAAAATTGGCCATACACTGGCACCAAAGCAAATACCAACAAATTTCAAAGGATTTAAATAATTCACAATATATTTTCTAACTACTCTAGAATTAAACTGGAAATAAATAAAAAGATAATTAGAAAGTTTCATTTTTTTGTAATTAAGTAATACACCTCTAAATTACCAGTTCCACTCAAGAGAAGTGATTGCATATATTCACCAAGAGAATGTATAAGAGGGTGCGTATTAGCTTTATTTGTAATTCTCCCAAACAGAAAATAACCCAAATGCCCTTCACTGGGTGAATGAACAAAATATGGTATATTCATACCTAGCAATTAAAAAGAACAAAACTGCTGCAACATGGAACCACATGGATGGATTTTACAAATACATTGTTGACTAAAACAGGCTGGACACAGAAGAGTACACATGGTATGATTTCCTTTATACGAGGTTTAAGGACAGGCAGAATTTATCTGTCATGATCAAAGTCAAAAATAGTGGTCATTTCTGGACAAGAAGGTAGTAATGGTAGAGATGGCACATGACAGAGCATTTGGAGTGAAGGAAAAATTTCTACGTCTTCTAAGAGGTAGGCACATAGATGCGAGTGTTTGTATGTGTGTGTGTGTGTGTGTAAATTTACTGTAAGCATGCTATGCCCTCTGTTGTAGACTGAATTGTGTCCCTTCATAAATTCATTGGTTGAAGTCTTTACCCCCAGCCCCTCATAATGTGACTCTATTTGGGGATAGAGCCTTTAAGGAGTTACATGAGGTCATGTGGATGGGCCCAAGTCCATTCTAACCAATATTCTTATTAGATGAGGGAATTTGGACTAAGAGACACCAGGAACACGTGTGCACAGAGGGAAGACCCTGTGAAGACGTGGCAAGGTGGGTGGTCATTTGCAAACCAAGGAGACAGGTCTTAGGAGAAACCAACCCTGATGGCACCTTGACCTTGGGGTTCTACCCTCCAGATAATAAAGGTAAAGAGAAGATAAATTTTGTTGTTTAAACCATGCAGTCCCTAGTATTTTCTTGTGACAGCCTGGCAGACTAATACAATCCCCTAAATATGAAATAATAGCCAACGTTTAAAGTATTTACTAGATGCTCATTTAATCCTCCCAGCATTACTATGAGGTAAATACAATTACAAATTATCTTTATTTTAGAGATAGTACTGAGGAAGGATGAGTAAGTTGTCCAGAGTCATGAAGGTAGTAAGATGCAGTCCAGGGACTTGGCTATGTGCTGCCTGAATCCAAAGACCCTATGTTTAATTCCCAGATTATATGCTGAATTTCTAGATTATAATATGAAGTTTCTCTTATGTAGGTAGCTAGCAGACAGAAATTTCTGCAGAAATTTCCAGGAATGTCCTTAGAAATGGGTACTGAGAAAGAAAATTCCAGAGCAGGGGGGATTTCAAAAAAAGAAAAAATAGGGCTAAAAGGACCTGTAGCACTGAGAGTGTGGGTGAGGATAGGCCCCTGGGAGTACCCATCCTGAGTTCAGGGTCAGCAGTAGCGAAGAGACTGTTCACACTTGCAAGCAGATCCTTGATTCATTCCATTCTAACTGGTTATGAATGTTTCCCACCATGTCCCCAGACCTTGAACTCCTTGAAGAAAGGACTGGGTCCCACTTCCGTTATCTTACATAATGTGGGACACTGGATAGACACTCAGCGAATGTGCATTGAATTAAATGGGAAGGACTGACAGATCTTCCCAAATGACCTTGCCCTACTTTACACGTTTTCCTTGAAACCAGTCCTGCTCTCATCTCAAATCTCCAATGGGGGAAAATAAATTGCAGGCTCACATTTTACTTCCCAAGTTCTGACAAGTGTTATTTATGAACACTAATCAAATATGCTAAATCTGCCAAATATGCCGGTTGAAAATAAAATGTGATTCAGCAGTGAATTTTTGGTGCCATATTTCCTGTCCTTTTATTCTCCTCTAGGGCTTTGTTTTATCTCCGTGTCTTGCATTCCCTTGCTCTTTTGCTCTCTGTGCAATTGCCTTCTTGTCTTTTTCTTCCATTTCTTCTGATTTACTCCCTTTTGGGGGGGCTGTCACTGGTTCAGCAACTAAAGATTGATAATAACGTCTTGTTGCACTGTAATTGCTGTGTCAAGAAGGCAGGCGCAGCAGGCTGTCACAGTTCTAACACTGACTAAAGAGGAGATTTGCTGTGTGCTGATTAATATCGGGGGGGAGGAAGGGTGCCTTAAGGATGTGACTGTCTCTCAAAAAATGCCTCCTTTCCTCACTTTAAAGATGGAATCACTAGCCATGCACTATCACACTCATTGACAGTGGTCAAAGCGATGTATCTTTCATGATATTATTAATTGTTTTTGAATAATCTTTTCAGAACTTTTCAAGATAATGCTTATGTAATTTTTCCCAAATTATTTTAAAGAAATGAGAGGCTGTAGTACCATTCTTCCTTATAGATAAGGAAACTAGGTCACAAATGGTTATTTTCGTATTGTCATGTAAAGAAGCATTAATGATGGCAGAGCTAGAATTTCAGCCTATTTTTCCATTAAACCAATTTCATTCTAAACATCCTCTCAACACACAGATACACACAAAGAATTAACTGATATAAAAATTGCTATAGAGAGCTTGCAGTGATTTATGTCTAATATTAGAGATTGTCAATAAAGATTTTTAGTGTGGAATTTTAGGGGCTAATGCATACCTTCCATTCCATTAGACAGTGAGTTCCTAAGGTGGGTATTTTTGAATAAAACAATTGCTTTTGGGCTCTCAAAAGTAGAAGTTGGATTTGCAAAAACAGCATAGGATTGCGACTGGCACCATGTTATACTCATAATTTGAGCTGAAGTTTGGACAACATTCACTGGTAATATTTGACTTATAGACAGCCAGAATATATATTTATTTTAACCTAAGGGAAACTGAATTGTGTCTAAATAGACTTAAAAAATTTGCATATGACCAGAAAGTTGGATAGTCTTGCCATATGTCAAGACTATGTCTTTACTTTCTATTTCCGGAACTAAAAAATACGGTGAAGGCTATGAATTCCCTCTTAGAGTTGGAAGGAGTGTTATGAAATGACCAAGAATAGCAAACAGATCTTAGAAATCCAGGCAAGCTTGGGTCTGGCTGGCACGTGGTGTGCATATCTCTTTAGATAACAAGGACACAGCTACAAGGTTGGGAAGTTGAACAGGAAGAGCTCTTGAGGGCCCTTTCAGGTCTATCCCTCTATGAAAATAGCTCGTCAGTAATGCCTCAAATAAGTTCACATTTAGCACGTGGGCTTTAAAGGTTTCTTCAAGTGGGTAGGTTTTGCAGTATGTGCTGTGGGTGTCTTAAGATAACAGGCAAGAACGCAAAGCCCTCAGCAGCTGCTTATCTCTAGGCTCCCAGAATTTAACAGTTAGGGATTTATAGCAAACCCACCACCCTGATGGAAACAAAAGGTCACTCATCTTGCTCAGAACTAAACCAGTAAGTGCTTAAAGTTAATCTCCCTAATAACATACCAGAGGCAGCAGTGTAGTGAGCCGGAAGCTGGTGCAGAAGTCTCCCTGCAGTTCTGCCTTGAATTGTATTGGCTTCCAAATTCCTGCATTGCTGAAGTGCAGCCGAAGGTAAACCCTGGTCTGTAAAGCATCACAAGTATTGCTTCTGGATCATTATTCACGGTGGGGAGGGGTCCCCAAAATTAGACAAGGGGTATGTGACTTGTGTCATTAAGCTAGCTCTTCTGTAATGTCAAGGAAATACAAGTTTTCAGTCTCAAAGAACTGTACGCCTTGATTATCTTCATAGTCTTAATCAAGAAGTTAAGCCGTAAATATAGAATATTTTTGCCACATAGATTTATTTTTTTATGTCTCTATTTTTTCAGCTTTATTGAAGTATAATTGACAAATAGAATTGTAATATATTTAAAGTGTACAACATGATTATTTGATAGATGTTGTGGAAGAGTTCCCAGAGTCGAGTTAATTAACACACCCATACCTCATATATTTACCTTTTTTGGCAGCTAGGGGGAGAGGTGAAAACACAAGTACTACTGTTAGCAAACTTCAGTTGCACCACACAATATTATCAATTATAGTTACATTGTTATACACTAGGTCTCAGCCTTATTTAGCTTCTCACCAGAAGTTTGTACCCTTTTACTGACCCCTTCACTCCTCAGGGAGAAACCTGGCATTGAGGGTTCCCTCTGGATTGATTGGTGTTGTGCTGGTGTGGGGTTTATGGCAAGAGTGTGTATTAGCTTTTCTTACCTGTTTAGATGTGTTTAGATTTTCTCCATTCCTAATGTGGAGGAAGAAGTCACTTAACTAGTTTTTGGATTTCTCTCAGATTTGATCTGCATGTGGCTGTGTACTCAGTACATCTGTGGGAGGTGGGAAATGCAGGAGCCTCTTATGTTGCCATTTTGGTGATGCCTTCCTCCTCAGATAGATTTATATTTGAAAGAATCTATAGAGAAATTTAGTTGAAAATCTATGTGTTGTAGGTGAGGAAATGGACCTGGAGGGGTGACAGGACTTGCTTATGTGGTTTAAAACCCAAAATGGTGATCCTTCATCTGATTTCAGTGAGGATATAACGTTTCTCCTGCGTCTTTCTTTATGTGACAAGAAAGTTATGGTAGAGTGAGGTCATGGACTGATGACTTCTGAAGTTATGGATGCACAATGTTAGAAGCCAGAACTCTTCCTCGGGGCTTTTCCCACTGAGACAACCAGTTTCTAGAATTTCCTTATAAGAACTTGGGTGACATGGAACGATCACATGGAAGCAGTGTGTTAGGGCAGTTGGGAAAAATCAGTCTGTAAACACTCAGTGAAAGAGTATTTTGGTTCCTGATCTTTGTGAAAAATGTAAATAATTTAAGAATATATCCTTTAAAAACTGTGGAGAGCATCACCAAAACCATTTAAAGACTTTTAAACTCACCCTTGGATTTTTACACTATTTTGTGACGTATTAACTCTTTTTTTCTCAATGAAGAAATTTGGGCATCAAGTAGAATCTGAGGATGGCAGAGTTTCACAAAATTAAAGCGTGAGCACTGATAAACTATGCTGTGATTTAGCATTTTATCTGTAATGTTTTATCAAATCCCTGCCATTCCCCTGAGGAAAGGAGAACTTGAATCTCCTTATTGATACCAAAACAGATTTTAATCAACAGTGGAGGATTTGAATGCTTCTGAATTTTCCAGGTGGAATGATAGTGTGCGATCTCTAAACGGAAGCAAGTGCTCTTGTTCCCATCTTTAACTCCAAGTGAGTTTAATTTAAGGGGTTAATATCACAAAGGACTGAGAAGTCACGCACTGAAGTAGTAGCGGTCCTTTGAGAGGAGTACGAGAACATTGGGCTTCTCAAGACACTGAAGTGATGATGAGACGCTAAGTGTCCTTAAAGGCTATTAATGTGAAAAGCAAATTATATTCAAGCTGAATTTGCAGAGTCCTTAACATGACAAGTTTATAGCCTCTCAGAGATTAACAGCATGGCGGCCAAAAGTGCTTCTGTGTTACACACTGGAGCTTCCCAAATGAAACAGATGCTTTTTGATTTAACCTGTGAGAATATTAATTTCTTCCCCTTTATTGGCTTTTCACTGAATCAAGCAGTTAACCACTTTTGCTGGGAAATGGCATGCTGTAACATACTCTTTTCTTTTTCTCTTTTTAATACACACAGTAAATTATGACAAAATAGGTATTTATACACATTTCTGCACATTTTCAAGTTGCCAGTCACTTCACAGAATTTCCTGTGCGTAGTTCAGCTGCAGCTATGTTGATTCTGTTGACTTGGCTGGTAAGTGTTTACCGATTACCAAACTATTCTCAATAAAAAAACAACAACCGGTCAAGAGGCAAACATATTTATCCTTCTTGCCCACATCTGCTACAGGTCAAGAGGTGAAGTGACTTGCTCATTTTCAGTTCCCTCTCTTGTCCACGAAAGGATTGCTTAGATCTTGCCTGATTGTTTTGAAGTCTGTTTTTAATATCTAATGTGCAGAGTGAGATAATTGATGGATTATAATTCTGCCCTTCTTGTGAATGGTTGAGTGACCCAAGGAAAGCTATTTTCTTTCTCTGACTTATAAATTCTCTTTATGTGTGAAGAGCAGATACCAAGTGTAATGCACTCATTTCCAAAGAGTTTTGAGAAATGTAACTTCGAAAAAGAAATATAAAACTTTCCCAAACCTAAAGTGTTATATAAGTGTTTAATTATGTTAGCGCTGATTAAAAAACCCAATAGAGACACATTAGTCTTGCTTTTGGCCATCTAGTCTCCCTTATTTTTCAAGAAATTCCAGATGCGTAACATTGCCAATTGCTCTTGATTAAACATTTATACAAATAACTGCCTTGGTACTGCTGCTTTTGATTCATGTCTGAAAAGCCTTAGGGCTTAGGTGCTTGTGATTAACTTTAATTTTCAGCAAAGATACTGTGCATCTTACACTGGAACATTTCTTCAGGGACGTACAGTTCCTTTTGAGAGTAATTTCAGCACACTCACTGATATTCTGGGGAAGTTGCTGCCAGATGTTTTATTTCATGCCCCACATCTTTTCTTCATAAACAAGCTAGCAAATGAGGTTTGAGTAGTTTACTGGGGGAGAGGAAATGTCTTCAGTGGGAAGAGGATGGGAGGAGTTGAGACTGGACCCCACACTGTTGAGAGGAAGAGGAGAGGATTTCTGCTGTGTGTGTGTGGAGGGGAGCCGTTAGCCAGAGTTTGCGGCTTCAGGCCTGGACAGACTGAACTTGCCAGGTAGGAAGTTTTCCTGGAGAAACAAAATGGATCCACCCAACTCACAGCATCTGCCCAGAATAGGTCCCTCAAATGATGGCCACCTGACTTTGAATACTTTTTTCTTTAAGCTAAGTAAACAACCAAAGTTTATTTGAAATGAAATGATTTTTTAAAAATTTTTTAGTAACCAATTAACTGAACACTTTAAAACTGATGGGCTGCCAGGATGATAATGTATGATGTTTTTTCTCTAATCACTACTTTTGATGATTGATTCTTTTCTTGTCTGGTCACCAGTCCACTATTTGAGAAGAGAAGAGAAAATTCTCTTTCTCCTATTCCTCTTCACTTTTTAAAAAAATTTTATTATTATTATTTTTTTTGGTGGGGAGGTAATTAGGCTTGTTTGTTTGTTTCTTTATTTAAATGGAGGTACCTGGGATTGAACTCTGTACCTTGTGCATGCTAAGCACATGCTCTACCACTGAGCTATACATTGCCCCCATGTTTACTCTGTTATTTCTGATTCTTCAGGATTGGGACAGGGGAGGAAGAGTTCTAGAAAGGAAGCAAAATTCCTTTCACTTCACAGGTGCTGTTGTAGTGTGTCCTTGATTTTTATTTCTTCTGTTTTCTAAGATCCTAAATATAAACTCTGTCGTTGAGTTAAATGTGTGAGTTCTTCAGGAGGTCACTCACTGGGTTAGTGTCTCTTTTTGAATAGAAGTACAGATGACAATATTGTATTAGTTTCAGGTGTTTGACATAGTGATTCAATATTTTATACATTACAAAATGATTATCATGCTAAGTCTAGTTACAGTCAGCATACTAAATTATTACAGTATCATTCCTTATGCTGTACACTACATCCCTGTGAATTATTTATTTTATAACTGGAAGTTTGTACCTCTTCATCCTTTTTACCTATTTCGCACAGTCCTTTATCCGCATCCCATCTGGTGATTATCTGGATCTGTGAGTCTGTTTATGTTTTGTTATGTTTGTTTGTATATCAGATTCTACATATAAGTAAAATCATGTAGTATTTGTCTTTCTCTGTCTGACTTATTTCACTTTGCATTATTCCCTTTAGGTCCATCCATGTTGTTGAAAATAGCAAGCTTTCATTCCTGTTTATGACTGAGTAGTAGTCCACTGTATATATATAATATGTCTTCTTTATCCATTCATCTGTCAGTGAGCACTTAGGTTACTTGAATATCTTGGCTTTGTAGTATAGTTTGAAATCTGGAATGCGATACCTCCAGCTTTGTTCTTTATTCTTAAGATTGCTTTGGCTATTCAGGGTGTTTTGTGGTTCCATTAAAATTTTAGGATTCTTTGTTCTAGGTCTGTAAAATAAAAAAATGCCCTGGCCATTTTGATAAGGGATTTCATAGAATCTGTAGATTGCTTTGAGTTAGTAGTGTGGATATTTTAACAATATTAATTCGTCTGATCCATTAGCATGGTGTATATTTCTATTTATTTGTGTTGCCTTCAGTTTATTTCATCAGTATCTTATAGTTTTCACAGTATAGGTTTGTCACCTCCTTGGTTAAATTTATTCCTAGGTATTTTATTCTTTGTGATGCAATTGTAAATGGAATTTGTTTTCTTAATTTCTCTTCCTGATAGTTTATTAGTGTATAAAAATGCAACAGACATCGGTATATTAATTTTGTATCCTGCAGTGTTACTGAATTCATTATTTCTAATAGTTTTTTGGTGGAGTCTTTAGGGTTTTCTATATATAGTATCATGTCATCTGTCAATAGTGCCAGTTTTATTTCTTCTCTTCCAATTTGGATGCCTTTTATTTCTTTTTCTTGCTGTGGCTAGAACTGCCAGTACTATTTTGAATAAAAGTGGTAAGAATGGAAATCTTTGTCTTGTTCTTGATCATACACAAAAAACTTCCAGGTTTTCACTTGGAGTATGATGTTAGCTGTGAGTTTGTCATTTCTTTTTGTTAAAGTGGTGTATTACATTTACGATTTGTGAATATTGAATCGTCCTTGAATCCCTAGAATAAATACCACTTGATCATGCTATGATCCTTCTAACGTATTGTTGAATTTGGTTCGCTAACATTTTGTTGAGAATTTCTGCATCTGTATTCATCAGGGATATTGGGCTGTTATTTATTTATTTTTTTGATAGTGTCTTTGGTTTTGGTATCAGGGTAATGCTGACCTCATAAAATGAGTTTGGAAGTGTTCCCTCCTCTTCAATTTTTTGGAGTAGTTTGAGAAGGGTAGGTATTAATTCCTCTTTAAATGTTTGGTAGACTTCTCCTGTGAAGCCACTTGGTCCTGCCTGGACTTTTTTGGGCATTTTTTGATTACTGATTCAATTTCATTACTAGTACTCAGTCTGCTTAGATTTTCTATTTTTTCTTGATAGTCAGTCTTGGAAGATTGTATGTTTCTAGAAATTTATCCATGTCTTCTACTTTGTTCAGTTTCTTGGCATATCATTGTAGTAGTCTCTTATAATTGTTTGTAGAGTTGACTCCTGGAAAACCCTAGTTTGAACTGTATGAGTCCACTTACATGTGGAAGTTTTTCAGTAGTAAATACTACAGTATTACATGATCCATGGTTGGTTGAATTCCTAGATGAGGAACTATGTATAAGGAGGAACTGTGTATAAGGAGGGCTGACTAAGTTGTACACAGATTTTTGACTGTGTAGTGGGTCAGCACCCCTAACCCCTGCATTGTTCCAGGGTCATTTCTGTGATATCAGTTGTAACTCCTCTTTCATTTCTAATTTTAAAATTTCTGCTTGTTTTTGTAGTTCTTCTCTGTTCTTTTCATCTTGTTTTAGTCTCTTGCTTTGTGGTTTGATAATTTTCTTGAGTGTTACATTTAGGTTTCTTTCTATTTTTTGTGTATCTATGGTAGGTTTTTGGTTACCGTGAGGGTAATAAACATCAGCCTATAGCTAGCTAGCTATTTGTTTCAAGCTGATAGTCACTTAAGTTCAAACACATTCTAAAACTTTTTAAAGCCCTGTCACATTTTATGTTTTTGACATCACATATTACATCTTTTTTATTTTGTGTATGTCCCTTACTAATTGCACTGATTGCTGATTTTATGACTGTCTTTTAATCTTCATACTGTTTAAGTGGTTGATCTACTGCCTTTACTATATATTTGCCTAGACCAGTGAGGTTTTTTTTCTTTTATATATATTTTTTATTTCTAGTTATATCCTTTTCTTTTCCACTTAAAGAAGGCCTTTAGCATTTCTCGTGAGGCTAGTTTAATGGTGATGAACTTTTAATCTTTGGGAAATTCTATCTTTCCTTCAATTCTGAATGATAACCTTGCCAGGTAGAGAATTTTTTATTGTAATTATTTTCTTTTTAGCATTTGAAATATATCATGGCACTCCTGATGTGCAAAGTTTCTGTTGAAAAATCAGCCTTCTGGGGATTCCCTTGTAGTGACTCTTTGTTTTTCTCTTGCTGCCTTAAAATTTTTCTCTTTTCACTGGATTATTGTCTGACACAAAACTTATTCACCGGCAGGGCTTCTGCATGCCTGGTCTAGTGGCATACAACCCAAAGTCTTTGGCTGCTGGGTTATTGTGCCTGGTAGGCAGCCTTTTTGTGTCAAGATCGCGCAAGGTCAGCTGCCTTGACAGGGGTCTGCTTGTCTTGTAAGAGTGTGTATCCTTGCCTTTCCGGTGGTGGGGCTGCTTGTCAGATGATTCACTGCAGATCCTCCTTTTTTATTATTTAAATTTTTCCTTCCAGTTTTATTGAGATATGATTGACATGCAGTACTATATTTTTTTTTTGTAAGAGGGGAGGTTTTAAGGTCTTATTACTTTATTTTAATGGCAGTACAGGGGATTGAATGCAGGACCTCGTGCATGCTAGGTATGTGCACTCTATCACTGAGCTATACCCCCCTGCCACCGCAGATCCTTCTTGACTGTTTTGTTTTTACTCTGCTCAAATACTCACAGATGGCAGATCAGTAAGTCCACTGTGTAAGTAGACATTCAGTAGAATAAAATGACAGTTTATTAATCTCTGTAACTGACTCTTTTCTGGAAATAACATTACTTTGAGAGTGGTGGATTCTCCCACCCATTCCTCACTTCTTCCAGGTCAGCCCCTGAATCCATCATCTTCTGTTTATGCATTTTGGGGCTGTGGATGAGAGTTCTGCTACCAGCCTTTTCATGAGTCCTGCAGAGGTGTGCTAGGTAGGTTTTTAGAATATAGAAGCACTTAGTTAGATTCTGTTGTTTTCAGTTTGGGGGCTTTAGCCGCATCCTAGGGAAAGTCCTCTTCAACCTCTGGTTACATTTAGTGTGAAGAGACTAGAGGAACCCACTAGTTATGCTACTTTTCTCTGAATCACAAAGACAAAATTATTTGTTGTGCTTGAACTAGATTTTAAACTTTAAAGAAAAGAAAATGTTTTTCATCTACTTATAAAATAGAGAGCTTCTGAGTATTTAGTCTGTGTGGTAGTCAGTGTGGAGGGAAGCAGCTCTCGAGGAACCAGACCTCAGCCTTCGTGGTCCAGGCAGCTCACCATCTCTGTTCTCTCCCTTCACTGCACTGGACTTTGAGTAGCAAGTGCAGGAGGAGTGCATAATGATATATATGCTTTATGTTAAAAACTCAACTCTGGTATTTGTCAGCAAACTGTGTGTATGTAGCTCATTACCCTTCAGTTTTACATTTTCTCAGTTTAGCCAGGACAGTCTTGTTCCACTGTTGTCTACCTTTTGCTGTGTGAAGTAACAGGATTAATCAACATGCTTCTCTTTGCCATCTACTCTGGGGATCCTGGGAGATGAAATGTGGCTTAAGTTCCCTAAATAGGTCATGTGATAATGAGAGCCGCCATTTATTGAGCATTCAGTGGTACTAGGCATATTCTGAATTCTGTATCAGTGTTCACTCAGCAGGCCCTCTGTCCGTCCTTTACTGTAGGTTTGGTTGCTGCTTTCATTTCATAGATGCGGCAGCTGATGCACAGAGAGGTTAGGACACCTGCCTGAGGTCACATAACTTGGAAGTGGCAGAGGGAGGAATTGATCCTAGGCAGTCTGGCTCCAGAGCCTGCACTCTTAACTGTGGTTACAGTGCCATGGGAATATGTGAGTAGCCCTCTCTTGAACAGACATGCCCCTGTCATAACCTCTTTATGAAGAATTAAGTATTCTCTTTGCCTCTCAAGTTACTAAAAAAAATGAGAAAAATGAACTTTTTTACAAAACAGAAGCAGACTCACAGACATAGAAAACAAACGTATGGTTACCAGGGGGGAAAGGGGGTGGGGAGGGTTCAATTGGTAGTTTGGGATTTGTAGATATTAACTACTATGGATAATATGAACAACCAGGGCCTACTGTGTGGCACAGGGAACTATATTCAATACCTTGTAATGGCCTCTAATGAAAAAGAATATGACAAGGAATACGTACATATATATGTATGTATAACTGAATATGCTACACACCAGAAATTAACACACTATAAACCAACTATACTTAAGTGTAAGAAATTTTTAAAAATTTAAAAACCTCCTAAACAAATTTTAAAATCTTTTTACTTTGTGAATCTGATTTTTTTTTTACTAAAAAATATTTGCTCCCTATCCAACCAGTGAACAAAAACCAAGGCATCTACTCTAATCACATTAGTGAGTAGGCTTCTGTATCTTCTAGACCATGGGTGAAGAAGGCAAAATCAAAGAGATGCCATTCCATGTAGGTAGCTAGTGGCAGAGCTAAAGCCAGAAATTGGGACTGTTTCCATTACTGGCTACTTAATGGTACCTTTTTTTTTTTTTTAAACATTGTTTACTATGTGCTAGGCTCTGTATTTGGAGCTTGGGACACTGACATGTATCAGACATGCTTTTTGTACTCGAGATAAAGAAGTTCAGTCCAGTTGGGGCCATCTGTGGAATGAAGTAATTGCAAAAACCACATGGTAAGCATTAGAATAGTGGTGCCATGTGAGATGTGGAAGATGGCATGCTCAACTCGACGTGTGGGTAAGATAGGAACTGCTGCACAGGGGAAGACTGGAGCTGGATTTTGAAGAATGAGTTGGCCAGGCTGGAAAAAAGGAAGGAATGTTCGGAAGGACTAGCACGTACGTAGACACAGAGCATGCTCGGGCAGCTGCACGCTCAGCAGAAGTGAAGAGGGTCTGGGGTGGGAGGTGAGTACAGAGAGGAACGCAGACAAGGAGTCCCTACCATAGAAAGCCATCAAGGGTTTGGGCTTGAATTTCAGAAACTTCATTCTGTCTTGCACTTCGAGCCATGGAGATCAATTACAGGCTGTTTACAATTCTAGGGGAGTTATGATTTCCTAGACCCAAGAGAAAATGGTAGCAGCAGGAATGAAAAAGAAACAGAAAGAGGTAATTAAGAATACTGCCCAAGGCTCCCTTGAAAATCAAACAAAAGAGGGACATGAAGGAGAGGCATGAAAATTAAGTTTCCCTCAGCTCCTTACCTGATTGTTATTCGATGTGGCAGTTCCTGTTAAGACACACCCTAATTCCTCTGGGCATGTTCATGGTTATTGTCACCTCTGACCTCCAGCAAGTGAGCCCTAATCCTAAGGTTCCCAGGATCTGAGGGTTTGCATGGTCAGTCACCCTCAGGCATGGATACACCCTCCCTAGTCTCTTCTGTGTCCACAGGCCCCACTGCTTCTCGTCTTCACCTCAATAACAGTGTTTTATCCTAGTTGAAAAATGTTACCTCTGGAGTTGTTTCTCAACAAAAACCTTGCTCTTCTTTTACGCTGACAAAGTGCTACTCAGCCTTATCATTTGTCTAACTTTCTGGGAGAAAGATATCACACTCTACTCTACTTTCAGTCCTAGAAGAGGCAAGGTGGTTGTTGAAAGGATCAAATGCTTTAATGCTAAGTTCCTTGCATCTGGTAGGGGACCAATATAGTTCTTAAGCACTTACCATAAGCACATAATGCCAGCACAAGGTGATAAAACTCGTGTACAGCATTTATTGTATTGGATTACATGCTTTTGTGTATCTCCCACTTAACTGTATGTGCTTTGTAGGTGTAATTATTACTACTATGCATGGGATTTTGCATGTACTAATGACACAACATTCTGCTATGGTTCTTGATATAAAAGCAGTTATTAACATGGATTTATCTCCGCTCTCTCCCTACTATGTACTGACCAGTAACAAATGATTAGAAAAATCAAGAGTTTAGAAAACAGATGTTGGTGTTGATTAAGAATTATCAATTATATGGTGTGCTGTCAGAGGACCTTCAGCCTTTCCCAGATACAGAATTTCTCACTCAGAACCTCAATACAACTTTGACTTTCAGTTCTAAGACATGAGAGTAGCTTATCTATGTGAGTATCTTTAAATGATATGGTTTTGCTACTTAATAACTACATCATCTGGAGTGGGTATTTTGTACTGCTTTGGCCAGTTCTTTTTCTTAACACAAAAAAAATACAACATAGAGATGGTCTGAAAGAAATGTTTGCATTCATTTGAAAAATAAAATACCAACTCTGCTTTTGTTAACATTCATTTTATAAAATATCTTAAAAGAACAGATAAAGTACTTGAGTTTACATAATCAGAATTGAAAAAGGATGAATAAAATATAAATTAATTGAACACATAACTATTTTGCCACATTAGACAAGTTTAAAAAAGACATTAAAAAAATAAAATAGTAATTGGGAAGAAAACCCTTCAATCTATTGCTGTCATTTTCTGGAAACTTTTCCTATAAGCACTAAAATTCCAGGTCAACAGGCAGTACCTGTATTGTTGAAAACACTGTAATTTGCTTCCAAATCTGTCAGCTTAAGAGAAAAAAATTTAAATTTTAACCAGGTTAGATGACTCAGTGCAAATTAAAGCTTCAAGTTGAAGATCTGAGGGAGAAAAAAAAAATGTCAAGGAAATACTTCTGGAACTGAAAAAGAAAAAAATTCACATTATGAAGAAATCTTTGCAAGTGTTCTTGTGTGTGAAATATTGAGTTAACGAATCAGCCCTCTGAAGTTGCAATTAGGACTCTATTATTAAGACTATTTCCAATATGGGCAAGAGGACATGGACAGGGAAGGGCTAGGCTAAAGGTCATGTTTGTGAAAAGAAGTTCAAGTTGACCACAGCACTGCTGATTCAGTTCTAGAAAATTTGGCCAGGATATCACAGACACTGAGGGGAGAAAGAGATTATGGAGCCCAGTTTACTGGACTGTCACTGAAGATAAGTATTTCTGCCTTCTACCCCCTGGAATATGCTGGGGGACAGGGGAGAGCAGGTTAATGTTGGCCATGACCTGCTTTGATTAGGGATTATATGGCATACTGGCTTTAAAAATAATCATACCACCAAGTCTTGAAAAATGGGAGGAATGTCAAACTTTTTGGATTACAGTGAAACCAAGTCTGGATCATTTCCAACCATTAATGGCTAGTCACTTTTGTAACTAAAAGTGTATTTTGGTTTAATTATTTCCTCAAAAAAATTTTTTTTAAGTATGATAAGTCACAGGTAATAGGTAGCAATAGGTTTTTCATGACAGTGTTTGATAGAAAGTTTCCCTTTTTCATTCCATACAAGTTTTTGATTCTTTCTTTTTAACGACAAAACTCATGGTTACTATCAATAGATACAGAGAGATTTTGGTGGACGCTAGTAAGTTTTCTTTGCAAAACAGATTTTTTTCCTGTGTTGTCACCAGTCTTTTCTTCTAATTCTCACTGGAAATCTTGACACATTATTTGAAAATTCTTTGAGAACATACTATGTTTTCTAACATTTGCATTTTACATCATTCCCTAATCTATTAAGAATGTTGTAACAATGAAGTGGCAACTTTTGGCTTTTAGACTGTACCTAAGATAAGCAAGTCATAAAAAAGCCAAAAAATACAGTGCTATTCCAACGTGACACCAGAAACTTATAAAACAAGTGAAAAATCATGATGACATAACATGATGTTCATAAAGCAATGGAGAATTAGCCAATGCAGTTTTTTTTTAAATAACCTACTCACAGGGAGAAATCTAAGGCAAATTAAAAATTCTCTTCTAGGGACATTAACCAGCTCAGAATCACCTTAAGAAATGACAACATGAGCACAAACTTTCCAACACCTGTGACTCCGTAAGTACTCATGTCATGAGACCCAACTGTCAAGTAAGGGCATGTGTCAGCTCGCAAAGGAAAGCACTGGCTCCTTACCTGGGTCGACACTGTGACCACCCGAGTCTTGAACAACATTAATTTCCTTTGGATCTGCCACATGCTCGGTCACTTCCTTTCAGATCCGGAAGAGGGGCTCACCATCAGATGCATCTTTTTACACCACACTGTGTGATGTTAATGGAGTGGCAGAAACGTGCACAGACCCACAATTAGTCCACGTTTAGAAAATCTTCTGCGGGTTAAAGCATTTTACTCAGACCTGGTTTCGTCTCATTTCTTCACCAACTTACTAAGGGAGAAAATAAAAGCTAACTGCCTGAAAATTCTGAAGCTTTGGTGGAAACCTTCCAGGCTTTGTCCATCAGTGACTTTGACCACCAAAAGCGCAGATGAAGGATGACAGAATATGATAGCGGAATCAGCTTGTGATGGTTTGTGCTTTAAAAGCACAATGCCTGCAGCGTGGAGCACATCACAGATGCCCAATAAATATTTGTAGATTTATTAAAAGTAATAACAACACGGTTTCTGAAGAACCAACCTCCATTTTGCAAAAAAAGCAAAAAATGATATAAATTTCTTCACCTGACTGGATGGAACAATGTAGAGCAACGAATGAGAGAACCTAAAAATTAAATAGGACCTCTAATTTGATTGCAGAGAGAAAATTAAGAATTTTGCAAAAAAAAAAAAAAAAAAAGCCACAGTAGCATTAGCACTTCACAGCGCATCCAAGATTTGCTGTTTCCGCTGCACCGTGAGCTGGTTCCTAAACTTGCTAGGTGCCAGCTTGTAATCACTCAAACGGGAAATGAACTCTATTCTACTTTGGGAAAAGTATGACCATAGTTTTATCTGAAAATTATTAATGTATTCCTGGGAGATGGCCCTCTTATTTGGCACGCCTCGAAGTAACGCAGGCAGAAATATCAGGGGGCCTCGTTACGTAACGCCAGCACGGCACTGTTGTGTGCATGTGTTTCTCTCCCACCTCTGCAGTAGTTGCTTTCTCACACTGGGTTTTTACAGAGTTGTGACAAACCTGGAATAACAAAGATGAGAGTTTGAAGAGTAAAGGTCACAAAACTGACACTAAAAAGGGAAGCTCTTCTATATCGTATGAAAACCCCTTATAAAAGGCAGTTCATTGACAAAAAATGCTTTATACATTCAGATTTTCCCCATCTCTCAACAGTGATGGTTTCCAAAAAAAGACTCAGTAGTGAAGGCCACACACTTTTTTTTTTTTTGCATTAGTTTGATACATTGAAAATCAGAACCTTTAAAGCATCTTGTAAATGGGAGAAATGGAATTGGACCTGGGGGGTGGGATGGGAAAGATCATAATGAATATGTGACTGAGCTGTTGACGTGGACAGCAAGGGAGTTGGTGGGAAACGTTACAGCAGACCTGACCACTGTACAAAGGGTCCATCAAGAACACAGTACAGGTATCAAAAAAATCCCCAAACAAAACTAAAAAAACACTGCAAGTTTGCCAACTTGTAAACAAGGAAAAGCATTTCACAGATTCAAAGTTCAAGGGAAGTAAACGTCTTTAAATTATTTTTGTCAGTTCAACCCTGATTTAAAAGTATGGCTAGCAAAAATAAAGAAGCTGCAGCTCCTGGCATCCCGAGCAAGAAGCTGTCTTCTGAGAAGGGGCACTTCCGAGCCTCTCTCAAGATGCCACGTGAGGAGGAGACACCTTCACTCTTGGAATTCCACCTCACTTTTCCCCTTTCCTGTCTGGAATAGTCATCGATTGCTTTATGTTTCGTTGCTGACAGTCCTGGCTGCTATAGGTTTAGCCGTGGGGAGACTGGAGGGGGGAAGGCAAATTCTCGGAGGATGCTACGGGCCACTTCGACATTATTCTGGGCTATCTCTAAGGCTCTTTTGACTTCTTCAAAGGCATATCCCTCGCCCATGAGTTTTGCAATTTTTGCATCGACGTTTTCCAAGGCCGCCTCAGGCCCATGGGGTTTTCTGTGGTGAATTTCCGGTGCGGTCTTGCGGGGTCGTGGTTTAGGAGGTCTGGCTGGTGCTTGTGAACCATCTGCGTGGATTTTTAAAGTGAGATAGCATTGAAATAATGAGATAAAAATAGACATCGTAACATTAGTATAACCTCATTATTTTATATCACTATTTAATATGAAGACAGTGTTTTATTGTTTCTACAAATTTTTCCCCATTTTTATGTATTATCATTGGATAGGTTACAGTATCCATTGTGAATGTCAGAAAACTAAGGTAGAATGTGTTGGCAATTTGAGAAATTAACACAAATGTATCCCCAATTCCACATTATTCTTCAAGCTGTATGAGATAAGAGATACAGAAGGAAAAAAATAGAAACACCTGTCTGAAAAGGAAAAGCTTTCACCTTGGCAGTACAGCTGCAATACAGCTCATCCTCTACTGTGGTGGGGCACTTTCTTGAGAAGTTTCTACTAGAGAAACCGTTACAAGCTCGTGGAGAGGATTCCTGGCAGAACATCCTCACCAGGTCCTCCATCCCACCATGTCCAGCAGAACTTCTCTGAGAAACAGGCTCTACAGCATCACTGCCTGTCTGATTTTTCATGTTAGTAATGCTGTAAAGTGAAACCTTACTGATGCTAGGAGGGAAAAATAGAATAGTAGATGCTTCTGATGCTTTGAGTCTCCTGTTAGCCAGTAAGCTGAACAGAAGTAAACTCTGCTTTGCTGAAATGCTTCATCCAGATTCCAATGTAGGAAGCTTAGCTTGAGAAAAGCAAAGCCAGCAGCAACAGCAGTGGTGGAGAACTGGGGTCTGGATCAGTCCCCTGATAACGGCTTCACACAGTTAAACCAAACAACACTGGTGTCCGTGAATGGAGAGTAATTTTACTAGGAGAAAAGAAAATTAATTACAAGCCACCAGGGCATGGGCTAGTAATTTAGGGGCCACTTTTAACATGGATTTTCACCTATCTATATTTGGTACTTAATATCAAAAGCCTCTATTTAAAAAAAAAGTCAGATTTATGCCACAAAACATTTATGGACTTAAGACAAGGTAGACATCAACATTTATTTAATATCTTTCTTCTTAGACTGCTGACAAGTGCGAAATTCAAGGACACAGTTAAATGAGGAAGTGAGGCTAGAACCCAAACGCCTCATGACTCCTGTCCCTCCTGGTCTCTGCTGCCTTGCCAACTTCCCTGATGGCGTCAGGAAATACTGTAAGCTGATTATTTTCAAGTCTATATCATAATAATAACAGTAATTATAATAAATCTATATCATAATTATTTGATACATTATTTCATATTTTTATCATAAGTATGGTATTTTTCTCTGAGAGGGTAAGTGGTAAAAACCATCATTCTGTTTTCAAGTCTAGCAATAACAATGTAACATACACAAAATAAAAGCCTCCAGGATGAAAATATTTAGTTCCACACCAAATTGGATGATAGTCTTATTTTGAATTATTTCTTATTTTTAATTGTTCCTTTCTTACAGAATGATACCGTTTGAAAAAAATACAGCTATAGATAGCTTATTATGCTCATATATAAGAACACATATTAATTTCTGGTTCTTGCTAAAGTCTGTACTGCTTTGTGCATCTGTAACTAAACATCTCAAATTATTATGGTCTACTAAATTGTATTTCTTATTATGCTTTGAGGTTTCATTTATTTTTCTATTAAGTATTTCCATGATGTCATGCAGAGATGGACAATAAATTGTGCTTTGCTTCTAATCACTTCCAAAAAAACTATTAGAAATTCTAGCAAGCTTTCCTTTAATCCATTACCGCAAGATTTATACATTGAAATCTTGGCTGTTCTGGTTTACTCTTAGGTGAGAAAAGTACCTAGAATTAAATACAAGTTTAAATTCCTTGTATCCTAATGGTAATTTTCGAAGAGGTCTTCTTTTTCTTTTTTATTGAAGTACTGTCAATTACAATGTGTCAATTTCTGGTGTACAGCACAATGTCCCCGTCATGAATATACATACATATATTTGTTTTCATATTTTTTTCATTAAAGGTTTTTTTTTTTTACAAGATACTGAACACAGTTCCCTGTGCTATACAGCAGAAACTTTTAAAAATCTATTTTTACATATAGTAGCTAACATTTGTAAATCTCAAACTCCCAAATTTATCCCTTCCCACCCCTTTTCCTTGGTAACCGTAAGATTGTTTACTATGTCTGCAAGTCTGTTTCTGTCCTGTAGATGAGTTCATAGTGCCCTTTCTTCTTTTTTTTTTTTTAGATTCTACTTATGAGTCATATGGCATTTTTCTTTCTCTTTCTGGCTTACTTCATTTAGAATGACGATTTCTGGGTCCATCCATGTTGCTGCAAATGCATTGTTTTATTCTTTTTTAATGACTGAGTAGTATTCCATTGTATAAATATACCACAACTTCTATATCCTGTCATTTGTCAATGAACACTTAGGTGCTTCCATGTCTTGGCTATTGTAAATACTGCTGCTGTGAACACTGGGGTACATGTGTCTTTTTGAGTTAGAGTTCCCTAGGATATATGCCCAGAAGTGGGATTGCTGGATCATATGGTAAGTCTATTTTTAGTCTTTTGAGGAATCTCCATGCTGTTTTCCAATAATGGCTGCACCAAACTACATTCCCACCAGCAGTGTAGGAGGGTTCCCTTTTCTCCAGCATTTATCATTTGAAGTTTTTCTAATACAGCTGTTTTCTTCCTGTCCAAAATACTGAGAAGGGCACGTGATTGTCAAGCGTCTGAAAAGCACAGCTGTGTATACTCCTGAAGTGGGAGGGACAGGGCAGTGGCCAGAGACACAGCTAAGAGTGCAATGGAGTCTATAGATTTAGAACTTTTAAATTTAATGACCATGTATCTTTGATCTTGGTAGATGACACTAAATGATGGCACCTATCATCAGGAAAAAAGAAAACAACCCAAGAAGCCTATCCACTACATGAGGCTGCTAAAATTAATGCTGCTCTAATTAATAGTCAAATGCAATGGAAGTTGCAGATGCTAAATTTTATTTAAGAAAGCTCTTCTTTGCGTGGAAACAAGTAAGTACTAAACATAATTCAGAAAACCTAAGTTAGTAGGGAAAAACAATATACACACACACAACAATTAAATCAAAACTAGCTAGAGTAGTGAAGGTATCTCTGATCCTGGACCTGGCTTTTTTTTTTTTTTTTTTGCACAAAAAATCTATTTGAAATATCAACTGGAGAAAAGGGTTCAAACCACCTCTGGGAGGAATCATGACAGATTTTGAGAACAGTTTCATTAAAAAAGAAAAAAAGCTTATGTATAAAATTAACTTTTCAAAAAGGTAGATTTTTTTTGCTTTAAATACAAAACTCATATATCCCAACTCATTAGTCCTAGACCTCATTGCCCCAACTCAAAATCTTATGGTAAGATTCTGTTCACAACCCTACATCTGTTCAGAATCCTACAAATGCTCAGAGTTGAACTGTCTCACGCATTAAAGCCTACAAATGCAAGTAACTTGGAAGCAATGTTGCAACTTTTGGCAACCTGTTATGTAAATATATTTCTGTTTACTGCTGAAGATTTATTCAATGTGGAATATTTTACTGTTTTGTTTGACTGTTTTAATTGGATAGTTAGGTCTGCATCAGGTAACTGACCAGCCACAACTTTTCTAGATGAGGATGCAAATGAGGAACGTCACGCGGAGACTTGAGGTTGGTCAGCTGCATCTCAGTTTGGCCATAAGATTTTGAGTGCCTTTGAGCTAAGCAGTTTACTTTTATAATTCTCACTCTCCAAATCTACCTTTATATCTCCATCTTTAGAGGTATTACTCATCCCTTCTTGGCCAGGTAGTATGCGAATTAACATAATACTTGGTATATGGGCTAAGGAGACTTTTACAAAGAAAGGACAATGGATTCACAATAGATGTGGATAGATGCTAGAGAACAGCAATTACTATAAATTTACAGGAATGTCAAGTGTGGAAGAGGGAAAAAACCTGGAATTTGCAGTGAGTGCAGTGAGTGCCTAGTACTATATAAAGCTGTTAAGCAAGGTATTAACAAGCAAGATTTGTTACTACGTTGAACTAACAGTAAAAGCTGTTAAAAAAAAAAAAAGACAACTTTCTTAATGATCATTAAAACAAATCTCTTAAAACTCACGGACAGTCTTCACTGTCCCCACTTGCTCTTTTTTACAAAGTCTACAAGCAGGAGACACCAGGTCCGTATTCGCTTTAGACTGTGTAGGTGACAGAAAGGAGCAGTGAAAGAGAAGAGGAACTGATCTCACAGCCCCCCAGAGCTGTCGGGCTGCAGTTTGGAGTGCACCGCAGTGGCTGTGCATTTGCCAACTCGGGGGGGATTTCTGTACCTGAATCCATGTCCTTAAAAACGTTGACTGGAAGGACATGTGCTTATTCTGTCCATGCTCATGGTATTTCTGAATTCCCATGAGCAAGGGCAACAACACCTAAATAAGTACCTCTTCCTAGAGCACTAAGGATATGAGAGTTAATGTTGTAAAATATGGAAATAAATACAATATACAGAGTAAAATGCAAAATTTATATAAATTTTTGAGTTGAAACAGACTTTGAAGCAATTTCCTGCATGTGATCATCCACTTTTAGTTAAAGCCCTAGTCTCTGTGGTGTTGAGAGTTAGCTCTCTGGTGGGGAGAAAGATTTGAGAAGCACTGATTGAGAGTAAATCTTGATTCAATTTTCTGAGTGGAGAAAAGTCCTGGATGGCGTGGGTTTAGCCTGTGAAAACAGAACAGTGCCCTGAGTGATTACTCTAGGTCATGCTTCTAAATGAGGGCAGTCTCATCCCCCACAGAGCAAAAACTTGCCACTGAGGGATGAAAAAAGATCTTAGATGCTGAAAGGGTTTGTGGCCCTCCAAAGAGTACATAAAGTATATCTGTGTATTAAATTTTCTTTGTTGCAGTGGGGCAGGAGTGATTAAGGAAGAAAAAAATCTGAACATACACCTGGGCAAACTATGATTAAAACAAAACAAAACGAGACACACACTGCTGTATGTCCACACCTACAGGAGCTGATGGGAGTCACTGAAGTGTAAGTACCAGCTGGTTTACAACAAGAGGTCCTTATTACTTCCTTCATTATCTAAACTTTGGTGGGGTTTTTTGGTCCATATTTTGAAACGTGTGTCTAATAAGCAAAAGTCATCTTACTGATAAACACATTGTCCTATTTTCCATTTCTGTTACATTGTCTTATTTAACAGTAACTACATCAAGTTTCTGTATTTCTTGGCAAAAGCGAAGTGGCTTCCTAAGGTCATATGAGAAATGATCACCATCCAGGCTTTGGAAATCTCTAGGACAGTTTTCCAATTCCCAGTATCCTCTTCCATCCCTTTGGCAACACTACTCTATTCCTTTGCTCTTGTCTTTATTTGATGTTATCATTAGGTATCTCCAAACTCAGCTTAGCAATCATTGTTATATCAAACTTTGCTAACAAAAAAAAAAATGTGTGCATAGCTTACTGATAAGACAGCACTGACTCGAATCCTACCACAATTATAGGTCCTTAGGTAAGTTACTAAACTTTATCGTCTTATCTCCTTCCAAAAATTTGACATTAATAATACCTATTTCAGATTGGTTGTGAGAAATAGAATTTACTTTATATATATAAATTTACATTTATTTATTTCATATGCACAACTGAAAGTATAATTGTCAATGTTATATATTAAATTTTCTCTATATATCTACATTTAAAATACTTAGCATAACATTTGGCCCCAGAGTAAGTGCTTAACAGACTTTAAAAATGATGATTATTGAAGTTACTTAGTAATTTACTGGTGATACTGGGAATGGATATCTATCAAGCCTATAGATTTTCTCAACTGAGACTTAAAAGAAAAAAATAATATAAATTTAACTGATGAAGGCTTAAAAGAAATTTCAAACATATCATCATGATGACTTTGTTACTTTACTAAAAGTTGGATCAATTAATTCTGGAACTCTTTTAGATAAACTTCAACTGCTGCCATGGCAGATACACTGTCTAATTTTGGAAGGAAGTGTTTTATATATATTTTTTCCCCTTTTCAGTTATATTAGGTAGAATTATTACAGTTTGACTGCACATACACATTATAGTGCATGTAAATACTTATATACAAAGAAGGACATTTACATTTACATGCTGCAAACATCCTTTTTAGAATAAATGTATAAGGAAAATATTTTCAAATCAATGAAATTTTTTGAATTACTTAGAAATATTCTTTTCATAGAAAGCTTATACATAAGTCACTATCAATTACTTAGATCACCATAAAAAATAGGAGAAACTGAATTTTTAAGTTGCAGCATTTAAACCTGACTTCTCCACGATCATCTTAAAAAGGCCTTAATAAAAACGCAACTACAAAATAAGTGCTATTTAGTGTCCCAAGGCACACAGCATCCTGTCTCAAGTTTCTGATGGAAAGACCTAATCTAGAAGGCAGGAAGAGTCTGTCTCCTGGTGTGAAGTAAACTGGTGAACAGCTTGGTAGCCTTGTGAAGCGGCAGGTGAGCAAATATCTTGCTGGAAAAAAGTATCTTATTTTCTGTGATTTGACAGTGTGTGCAGAGAGAGTTCAGGGAGCAGGTTGAAATATTTAATGTTACAGTGAGCGGGGGCCCTCAGAATAATAATCAGGACTATTTTATCACTCAGGTAAAAGCCAGTTCAGGCTTCTAGTAAACGCCGATTTGGGGATGTTTCAACAGGGTTTGTGACTCAAGGTTCTTCCTTGAAATAGCTAGAGTAATGCTAACTTGGAATTCCTACCAGTTGAAATCATATATGTGAATGATGTTCCCCTGGGCTCTACAACACCCTTGTGCTCCTGTAAAGAAGATGAGAAGATACAGAGCATTTGGGCCAAAAACCCTTCTCATAACTTGAGTATATGCTTCTGTTAATTCAGAGTTGGTGGAAGTGAGTATGTTATTTTAAATCAGTCATAGCACTCTTCTCAAAATTGTATTTTGACATTATTTCCTTAAGGGATTTGCCTCTTTCTCATATATATATATATATATATATATATATATATATATATATATATATATATATATATATATACAGTTAGATATTGTCTCTCCTCCTTTACCTTCACATTTTTTTCATCAGTCTGGAGGTCTACCCTTTCGACTGGAACTACAGTGTCTCATTGGCTACTCATGGATGTATCTGAAATACTGGAATGATTGGAAATAAGCTGGTAAGACAGCATGGACCACCATCTAAAAAGGTTAGTAAAATTTTCTATGCTTTTTGGAGTTATATTCAAGTATGAAAACTCACAACACTACAGAGGGATTTCTGCTCCTCCCATGCATGTCCTCAAGTACCTATACTGTATTGATAATTCTCGCAGTAGCTCACTAATGATCTTGACTCAGAAGTTACAGACTGGATTAAATGTGTGACCCGAGGTTTGAGCTTAAAAACAAATCTTGAAATAGGACAAAAATCTACACAGGGAAAAAACTTCTGATGTTCATAATCTGAGACAATACTATTTATTGTTCAAAATAACAAAGTGTATGTTCAGCATAACACAAGTGTCAGCTACCCTTCCTTCATCCACTTGTCCTCCACACTCTTCTGCACACGTGTGGATAAATACTTCAGCAGAGGAGATGGACAATCAAGAGAATGAGTGAGAGGTGCTATGAGGAAACATAAAGCCAAAGAAGGGGCTAGAAAGTGACTGTGAAAAGTAGGGACTGTTTTAGAAACAGTCATCAAGGAAGGCCTCCCAAAGAGGCACAGCGTTTCTATGAGAATGACTAGTTTGGTGCTAATATTAACTCTAAAGATGGAGAAAGAAGAGGATGCAGCATTTTAGTGGACAGAGACATCTCTCTCCCATTTCTCCCGTCTGATAAGGCAAAACGAAAGTTAGAGAACGAATAGATTTGGAATCACAGAATGTGCTTTTTACTGACTGGTCAAAGATAATATTAAGGCTTAATATTTTCTTTTCAGTGAGGTTATTGTGTAGATATTCTTCTCATAGTACAAGCCTTACAAGCAAAATGCAAAGGTGATAGAAATACTTTCTTAGGCTGGCAGTGCTCATTAAATTATATAATGAATAAAAAGATGCTGCAAAAAGCACTATACAAATGTAAGGTATTATTATTCTTAGGCAACTCACCTGAAGATGAAGGAAGCTGATCATAGTCCTGTGATGTTCTGTTGGATTTGACATTTTCACCTGGTAATCTCCTAGCAGGAGGCAAAGGAACTTGGCCACTTGCGGGATCAAAAAAGGGATCTTAAAAATAAAGGTAATTTTCAGATTAAAACTATTATCTCTGCCAACTGGCTAAAGAGAAAAAAATTTAGAAAATGAATTTCATGACTGGGAGTAACCATTTGTTTTCTACCTTGTTCATCATTTGCTCCAATATGCTTTTCCCATTTAATCCTAAATCCTACACACTCATTTTGTATTTTTCAGACCTCTTATTTGATTGTAAAATTGTTGATGAAAACTGCTTTTAATTTTTACTTTCTGTACCAGTCTCTCCTGTATAATGAAAAGCAGCTGCTGTAAAGTCAAAGAAAAAAAATGGGTTTTGAATTCTGCTTGTAAGAGTATTACATCAGGTAATCTCTCTAAGCATTAGGCAGACATAATCTGCAAAATGGACCTGACATTTGGGATTTGTGAGGATTAAATACATTCATGTACATGAAGCCTCCTGCACATAAAATGTGCCTTTTAAAATACTACTACTTTGGGCATCCTATGCAAAAGACTGTCGCTTATTGGCTCAATGAATAGTAAATTCAGTTGTTAAAAATTATGCTATTATTAACATTAAAGTTTGTATATATAGTAAAATGATTTTTTTTTGTTGCTACCTTGACAGGGGGGATCTGAAATAGTGAAAAATAATTTCACTACTTCTTAATTATATATATTAACTGTAGCTAACAGCAGAAAAAGAGATTTTTATCAGTGCTACTATATTAGGACCATAAACCTAACTAATGGGTTGAAAATTAGTATGTGAGTTTAAGTCCATAGAACTGATTACTTTTTTGAGTAGATGAACATTACCTCCGCATCTTTGGTGTACTGATAATTTATCTGCCACCACTTCCATCTCAGGCTCCTTTGTTTCCTTCTCTCAATTCTTTTATTCTTTCTTTTGTATCTGCCAGTATCTCCAAAGGTATTGGAAGTTTTCTTGAGAGCAGGGTCCTTACCTTACTCACACAAATCAAGTACCAAGCACGCTGCTTATTCAATAGGCAGCACTTTATAAATACTTTTAACTACCGAAAAAAAAAAACCCAGACCAATTCAGATTTTTCAGAAATTCAAAACCAGTGACATTTCTATTGCAAACATCTAAGGCTAAAATTTTAACTATTAAAGAAGATCTGATAATATTTCATTGTTTTAACTTCTATTTGCATTTGATGTTAAAAATATGTAAGAATTTGATTATTTAAGAAAGAACTACATGCCTATTTATACTAAATTTTGACTAGGTAATGTAAGGCAAAAGTTGAAATCATTATTTTCTTCCTCTGTTTGAGTACAATAATTATCTCCAGCTTTGCTGGAAACTTTTTTTTTTAACCCTAAGCAAGGCTACTTAATTTGCTTTCATTAATTTTGAGATTAAAATGAGTCTTAGATGTTGAGCTTTCAATAACTGAAAAGTCAATGGTTCAACCTCATTAATTTTGCTGGAACATTTTAGGAAGGAATCAGAAGAGAAATCAAATTCCATGCAACAAATGTTAATCTTTTGATTTGGAAGACCAGCCACAGGTACCAAAGTGGTAAATTTCTAAATTTATGCAGAAATCACCCTAAGATTCAGATTTAAATATTCAATAAAATCTACTTTCAGTTCTTGTACATTCTAAAACATCACTGACATAATATTAGGTCAGAAAAGAGACTGTCTTTTACAATACATGTACTATTAAAAATTTCCTTAGAGGTAATTTATAGATTTGTCAGATATGCTATTTCTAATCATCTTATTTAAGACTAAAGATTAGAATCGGATACACTGCAGGACCATAAATAGACCACAAGATATACAGTGGTATGATGTTGCTCCATTAATCTACTGCACTTAAAAGGTCAGTAGGTACAATAAAAATGTTACCAGAAGTAGCAAAATACTTAGTTCTGAATCACTAGGATGTTCTGTCTTGTTTTATGCTAAGTTTGCTACTTACTGGTCGAGTATAAGGTAAACTGGGCTTCTGTAGCAAGTTGTAAAGTTGGAAGCATTCCTGCTTCAATGGAAAAAGAGATCGTATATAATACAGTTATACAGAGTACAGTAATTACTGTCTCCTTACAAAGAAAATTTGAAAAGCAGTAAAATTTTTAAAATAAATTCTTCAAACAGTAATTAAAATCCACACTTAGGATTAAAGCATGCAAATTGAAAATACCATAGCAAATGTTTGAGAAGTGAATGATTAAACTCAGTGGGATTAATCTATTCTAAAAAGCAAAGTACTACTGCCAGTGATTTACAGTATGGTAATGCTAAATTGAAAAATTTTAATGCTTGTTTTAAGAGGTTATTAAAAACTAAGGAAAGACTGGGAGGAAAAGGTTTGCTAACCATGAAAGTGGGAAAATATGCATCCATCAAAATTATGCTGTGTAGGAAGGAAACCTGTAAGTGGTTATCTTTAGGAGGAGGCATTAAGGAATTTTTTTCTTAATTCTTTTAGTATCTGAAACACTTTAAGATTTTTACTCAGTGTATAGGAAAAGAGGCAAATATAGTTGAACATTTAAAACAGTGCCATAAAACCCACCAGAAAGATTTGTCAGTTATTCTGAAATTTTAAAAGAATCACAATGTTAGGTCTAATTGCTAGAAGAGGGGTTGAAGAGCTATTTAGGTGAAACAAAGTTCCTCTCTCTCTGCTGCCCCCACTATACTGCACATTCATAAAACTCCTAGTGATCTGGCCACTGATTAAGTCTTCCATTTAGAGAACTCACTACCCTTACTACTTACTGTTCTGAGATAGAAGAATTCTTAATAATTTAGGAAGCTTCTTATGAAGAATGGAACCTGTTCTCATGTCTAGCTTCTGAGGAGACATGGAAGAAATCTTCTTTCACAAATACTGTAATTGAAGGCAACTCTCATATGTACTCAAGACCTTCTCTTGGTTAAACGTAAGTTCCTTCCATCTACCGCAGTTTTACGTGGTGTGGTTTTAATTCCCTTTACCAGCCTGGCTGCACTCCTCCAGGGATACCCTAGCCCCAGGTTTCTCAAACGTGAGCTATGAGAATCACCCCCAAAAGCTTGTGAAAACAGATTGTTGGGTCCTACTCCCAGAGTTTCTGACTTAGTAAGTCCTGGGTAGGTCTTAAGTATTGGCATTTTTAATAAGTTTCTAGGTGATGCTGATGCTCCTGCCCTCAAGACCACAATTTGAGAACCACGGCTCTACCCCGACAGTCCTTCAGCACCTGAACACGGTGGTCTCCATGCTGGCTGAGCCCTGGGGAGGCCCTCACCTCACGCCGTCTCTGATTTGAACTCTGAGTGCAACCCTCAAACAGTACGAGTGCCCTCGGTAACCACGTCGTGTGGGTACTTCATAAAGATCGTAGTCAACAAAACCCCAAGTCCCTCCCAATAACTGTTGCTGATGATCCCCGTTTTCTCTGTATTTTCCTTATGCCATTGCATTTCTGGATCCTGGTGGAAAACTTTCATTTATCTCTACTAAGTCGAGTTGGCTAACTTTTAGAGGTGAATTGCAACTTTAAGATTGGATAAGGATTTCAAAAGAGATTGCAGGCTAGAAACACAGTGAAGGAGAGGTTCCAAGTTTTGTGCACTGCACAAAGGCGTGCAGTAATGGGAATGAGCCGACTTCAGTACAGCCTTGGCTCCATTCCTGGAGCACTGGCCCGGGCACAAAGTGGAGGGAGGGGTGACTATTTCTACCCACCAGCACAAAAGAAATGCCTTTTTGTAATTCGGACCAAAGCACGTATGTGCTAGCAGTAGCCTTGGGTTTGGAGACAGGAAAGTGTAAAGCCTTTTTTTTTTTTTTTTTTTGAGGACTCCAGGTTTTGTTAAGATCTGACTGGCCTGTCCGGATTAGATGGCTCACAGACAGCAGTGGGTATTACTGTTTTGCCAAAGGAAATCTTGCATGAAAACCTAGAACAGGAAACAGTTCAAAGCAGCATCAGAGCTGTGCCCCTGCTTCACGTCCCTCCCTTGATCATACAGGAGTCCTGAGGCTCCCTTGTAGAAACACAAGGCCCTGCAGTTTGCACAGCACCACTGCAGAGCAGTCACCGGGCTGTAAGGCTGGACCTGACTCAGGGTGCAGGGCGCCGAATGCTGGGAAAAAGAGGCAGGTTTGATGAGGTAATTAATACAACACCGTGAGGCTATCCAACCTGTGTCTCTAATTAGGGATAATGATTTCCTCAAGGAAACCGAAGCTCAGCAATGCCAGAAAAGCTTTGTCATTACACTGGACTAAAACTTTACAGACTGAACTACAGTGAAAACAAGAGCAGTAAAGGGCCCACACCATCCACTTAGACCTCGTGCGGTCCCACAACTACTGGGTTAAAGTTTTGCTATTTACAGAGTATGCTTTCCTGAAGCTTAATTCAGGGTGAAGAACTGCTTTTGAGAATCTTCTATTAGACAGTATAATGTATTAAATCCTTTGTGAAGTGATACTGTCCAGTGCTTATTTATAAGCTGAAAGAAGCCTCCATGTCCTATGATATTGTGTTAAGAATTAAAATACTTCTTTTGAAAAAAGACGAGATCTAATAATACATGTGGCTTAAAACTGAATAAAAACTGTCTCAGTGGGCCTCATAAAGGATCTGGCAACAGACTAGAAGTTTGTCCTGTTAATGAGACTGGGAAGGGGGAAAAAGGTTGCCATTTTTTTCTCAGAGGTATTTATTATCAAAGGATATCAATGTTATTTGAAAAGAAATTAGAATATGTTCCACGTATAAAAGGAGGTATGTCAACAGGTTCAAATGACCCTGCTCTGGTCCCGTGTGACCCTCACACCACGGGTTACAGAAAGCTGCTGCTGAACCTCCCTGGCAGCCGAGCACACCTGCATGTGAAATAAAAGTTTGTACAACTTCCATTCTAATGAAAGGGGGCATTTTCATTTTGAAGCAATTTTTTGGGAAGATTTTTACATAAAGTACAATGAACAATAAAATTATGATAAAGAACTGAAATATTTCACAATTAATTCTCTTGATAAAAACAGGCAAAAATGTGTATTTGTATAAAATGTTCTCTTCTCACTCCTTGGACAGCTTAAATTTAAAAGAAGGTGCTTTCATTTAATTGGGTGTAAATGACATATAAGAGGTGATAGGTACCTTATAGGAATCTAGTCAGAAACTATCCAGAAGTTGTTTTGGGAAAGGTTACGTTAACTAAAATTTAGAGATTCTTATTTTTAATGTTAAAGTCCATATATAAAAACAAACGTTTAGGGTGAGGGTATAACTCAGTGGTAGAGTGCATGCTTAGCATGAAGGAGGTCCTGGGTTCACTCCCCAGTACCTCTATTTAAATAAACCAACCAACCAACCTAATTACTTCCCCCCATGCCAAAAACAAAGGCTTAAATAAGTGTAAGTGAAAATGATAGTGTTTACATGCAGCTATATGAATACGAGCCTAAGTTATTCATGCTTTCTGCTTGCATCAGAAGGGTTAGGAACCCTGCTCGTTGATTGGGAGCACTGATTTAAAATTAAGGTGCTCCATGAGGACAGGGAGGCATCTCACAGAGCAGGTGACACAGAGGACAATTCAACTGATACTTAGTGGCAAAAAATTAAACTCAAAATTATTTCTTGAAAATAAACTACTTTTAGAAACTGAAGCTATGTATCCCTAGTTATACGTCTATAATTTATGTGTCATAGCCACAAACTGCCTCTATTTCTAAATTACCACAACAAATGGAAAAAAAAAAGCACTTGAGAAAAATGAGTTAGAAGTGAATGACAATGGTTATAAGAGTCCCAAGATTTCGGAAAGGGTTGAGCCAAGATGGCAGAGCAGAGAGGCTCATAGTTTGCCCTCTCCCATAAATAGACCAAGAATTACATCTACAAACCCACTGAATCACACAGAACACCTAGGAACTCCAGCGGAGTGTCTCGCTTTGAAAAGTACAGGAGGATTCTCACAAAATCTGATAAACAACAAGTTCATACTGTATAGCACAGGGAACTATATTCAATATCTTGTAGTAACTTACGGTGAAAAAGAACATGAAAACATATGTATGTTCCTTTACGACCAAAACATTATGCTGTACCCTAGAAATTGACACATTGTAAACTGACTATACTTTGATCAAAAAAAAAAAAAAGTATATAAAAAGATTCCCAAGATTTCAATGACGCATACAGGTGGCCAAAGGACAACGTAAAGGAATTGTTAACAAAAAAAGAACATCTTTTAACCAAATCAAAATAAGGAGGCAAACGTTTCAGAGTATAGATCACAGTATCATCAACAGAACTGATTAGAACAGTTAATATCAGCAGATTCAACATAGTTGAATTTTTTTTCCCTGGTAATTCTGACTAGTGAAATGGATGGTTTATTATAGCTCTTTAATTTCTACTCCTATCTTGAGTGTTAAAAAAGCTATGTATTAATTTTTCCTCGAATACTAATAATTTTAGCAGATACAGTGACACATTAAAAATACAAACAGTAAAATAAAATGCAGATATTTCAGAAAAGCTATCTATTAATGTTACAACAATGTAATTTACCAAAATATGTTTCTGAATAAAATTATGATTCTAAAGCCTATCCAGGAAAACTTTTAAACATATTACTAGAAAGAAACAATTGCACTCAGATTCAGGAGACAGTCTAAATTTGTCCCCATCACTGTCAGCCCAGTGACAGAGCCATTCTGGTTCTCAGGGATGCCTTCTGTAGCACACGGGTGCTATTTGGACCAGATGATCTCAACAGCACCATTTCTAAATTCTGTGATTCCTTATTGATTTGCCATTTCTGTAATCCTGGCATTAAAGCAAACAATTGACAGGCAAACCCACCCAACTGCTCTTTTCCCCACCCTGGAATTTTTCTGCTAGGGAGCTAGAAACCAATGAATTACTCCTGCTTATTTGACAGTAGGATCTTAGAAATATTTTTGCTTCAAGTGAAAAATTTTGCTTGGCTTTTGCCGCCTACCTGATGGAAGGAGGAAAAGGTCCTGTCCTGAGGATGGTCGGCTACTGGAGCCTGGAGGTTTTGAATGTTCGATGAGACTGTGCCTGGCGGGAGGTGGGGGAGGTGGAAGGGATGGGGGAAGGGCATCAAAAGCATCTTCACCTGCATTTAAAGAAGGGTCAGTATCAACAGCAGAACTTCATTAATCAAAACACAGTATCAGGCAACAGTAATGACTGATTTTCTCTTGCTGCATATAAAGGACTTCACCTGCAGTGCTTAGCTGGGACTTGACTGACTTTAACAATGGGAGCTAATTATTTTGTGAGAGGGTTTGCAGGGAACCACAGACACACAAACACATATGTGCAGGCAGATTTTATCTCACAGGCCTTTCTATTAAAAAGCAACATTGCACGTTATGAAACAGCTTATTATTAACTTGTAACCTGTGTAGTATAAAGACAATGGATGTGACCAGTCAGAATGGCCATCATTCAGAAGTCCACAAATGACAAATGCTGGAGAGGCTGTGGAGAAAAGGGAACCCTCCCGACACTGCTGGTGGGAATGCAGTTTGGTGCAGCCACTATGGAAAACAGTTTGGAGATTCCTCAAAAGACTAGAAATAGACTTACCGTATGACCCAGGAATCCCGCTCCTGGGCATATATCCAGAAGGAACCCTACTTCAAAAAGACACCTGCACCCCAATATTCATAGCAGCACTATTTACAATAGCCAAGACATGGAAACAGCCTAAATGTCCATCAACAGATGACTGGATAAAGAAGGTGTAGTATATTTATACAATGGAATACTATACAGCCATAAAAACCAACAACATAACACCATTTGCAGCAACATGGCTGTTCCTGGAGAATGTCATTCTAAGTGAAGTAAGCCAGAAAGAAAGAAAAATACCATATGAGATCACTATTCCACTCATACTTTTCCCTTGATTCTCTAAAAAATAAAATAAAATTGCACTGGATTTATTTTTGTAAGCAATCGCAAATACTTTGTGAATGTAACAGGGTATAAACACATACCTATTCCAGTAATAAAAATTCACATGTATTTAAATATACTGACTTAAAATATCAGGGTATATTTAAATAAAAGTTTTACCATTCATCCAGCTTGCCTTGCAAAAATATTCAAAACATTTTCTTTGATAATTATAAACACTTTTCTAACATAAATTATATGAAAGCATAGGGGAGACAGGGGGCTTTGTTATCATTACAGCCTTCAGCTATTGCTACATTATCATATTCATTCAAATCTTTTATCTAAATCCTGCTAAATGTCAGGCACCATGCTAGTCACATGGGTAATGTGAAGATCAAAATCTTAAGGCCTTGACCCAAGGAGCTTAGATTCCACAAGGAGAGCTAAGAAAAGTTTATAAATGATTCACAGATGGAAGTCCCACACGCCCCAGAGAGATGGAGATGCATTTTACGGGGGAAGAGGAATGTAGAAAGTGGCATTTCAGTAAGGTGTTACCAAGAACAGGAAGGCCTGGGACACTGGGGACTCAAAAGCATTTGTTCATCAAATGTAAGGATGGGGTCTTCTAGGCAGAGTGAAGAGGATAAATTAAAACATGAGATGTACACAAAAAGCCAAAGGAAGGGTGAGTTAAACAGGTGGGAACATTTATCTGCATTGTCCAATATGGTAGTCACCATCCACATACAGATATTTAGTCTGAATTTAAATAAACTAAGATTCAGCTCTTCAGTTGTACATAGAGATCCTTTATGTCGCCACCTACAGTTCTACTGGACAGTGCTGGTCTCAGCCATGAAGACGGGGGTAACGGGTCAAAACCAGCACACAGGGAGAAGCAGAAGGAGAAACAGACTGCAGCTAAAGGAGGAAGTTCAAGGCTCTCTTAATCCAGGCAGGTAAGAATACAGTGCTGAACTACAGAGCTGGGTACAAGACGTTCAGCCGTGTAACTAGGAACGCGAATTGATGGTGTTTATTGGAAAAAAAATGGAAGGGTTCATTTCTAGCAGCCTGATGATCAATTCAGATAAGCTTATAAATGAACTTTCATCATTGTTTTCTGTTATGATGACTCATTATTGTGAAGCCTTAACTTGTGTGGAGGTTGTAATTGTCTTCCTCTAAAAACAGGCTGAGAAGCTTTCTACCTAGAATTAATGAAATAAACAGACATCGGGACCAGCCAGCTTTAACATACATACACATCTGTGTGTACCTCCATGTGTGTACGCACACATATATTAATATACTTCTTTGTAGTAAAATTTGAAACAAAGAAATTGAGATTCTTTGGATGTGTTCTAGTTGCAGTGATGGTAAGGCAGAATTTATTCTCAGCTCTCTACAATAAAATATATAATTTTCCATAATGTAATTAGCTAAGTGGAACTGGGTCATTTTCTGCTGAAAGGAAAAGTAAGTACACATTCATTAAGAATTGTACTTAAAGAAAATCTCAGATGAGTACCTCAAATCCATTAGAACACAAGAGCCTGGGGGGATGAACAATGCTTTCATAGGTTTTTTTTTCAAAATGCATTTAGTACGTGAAGAGACAACCTGCTGAAATCTGGACTGATGCCAGCTATTTACACCACTGTTTCAATCATCTAAACAGAATAAATGGCCACATGAACTTGAGAGCCACCATCACCCAGGGAAGCCACTGTTCAGACAAATTTATCACCTAGTGAGTCTACATTACATTGGGCTCTGAATTCTGATAATTCAGATATTAACTGAGAGAGGAGGCAGGGTGGCTTGTTTGAAATTGTTTTAAAGGTTTCAACCTAATGGAGGGATGAGAAGATCATAATCAGAGGGCGTCCTGTTGAGTGAAGCACCATGCTTCGGATTGTCCCGAGCTGGAGGCCTGGCAGGTGGTAATGGCACTGGATCAGAGGCTGAATCAAAAACATCTCCTAGAGGATAACACAAAATCTTAATGTATTTTCAGCACAACAATGGCATGGAATTTTGCCTTTAAATTCTGACCATTAAGATGCAGAATACAAAGAGAACATGTTTTATACCTACCCTTTAAATATATGCCTAGCTCAGGGATGTTTGATTTCTTCACCTCTGAAGATGTACCATGTGTTCCATTCAATATACAGTGGCCATTGTCACAAGCCCTAAAGCAGAAACCAAAGGACAAAAATTGTAAGGATAATTACCTTCTACTTAAAAGTTATCTGGGGTGGGGAGACGATGGGCTCTAGCAACCCTGCTCATATAATAAAGTGTGAAAATAAATTAGTATTACTTACACTTTCTCCAAACAAGGAAATTACCTAGATACTCTTCTTAAATACTTTTAGAAAGCAGAAGTAAATATCCCATGGAAGATACTTTTTTTTTTTTAAGTGAAACCAAGAATTACAAGGTCCACTTACTCTGTCTGTGGAGTGTGCACCTACCTTTACTTTAACCACAACCACTCTCCCCTCCACTGCCATGTACATCTCTCTAAATAAATCTCCTCTTAAAAAAACAAAAAACGAAGAATCACAAGGGCCACAAAATTGTTGATACCCTAAATACACCTGTGCAACTAATGTATTGTTTTCAAAGACTTCAGTAATACCTTATCAAGTTTTTGAACAAAAAAATGCAATAAGGCAAAAAATCGAAGTCCCAATAACGTCGTGATTTGTTGATGGAATTTAACATTGTATTTTTATTTCTATAATTGAAGCTTTCCTTTTAATAAGCTGGAGAATTAAATATCCATCAAAGAAGGAGAATTACTAAACACTCAGTAATTCCATTCAAATTCTGACAGGCACAAAGACCTAAAGTCTGGAGTGTAATTTCACCAGTCGTGAACAAAACTCTGGCACTTCTGACAAACTATAGAAAAATGACTTTAGCAAAGGCCTTGGGTACACAACAAGTATTTTAATCTAGATCCTGTAAGGGATAATATTTACTAAAAAAGTATTTTTGCTGTTGGTATGAATGCTTCAGAATCATACTTTGAACAGAATGGAGAAAACTGGGGCACAGGAAGGGAGCAGCAGGGGGAGAAGACATGGGGGGTATTTTGTCTTCAGAATATGTAGCAATGGACTATCTGCTCACAAAGAGCTACAGGAAGCAGAGTTTGTATTTTACTTTTCTCTGATTTGCTCTGGATTCTTGGGGCAAAGTAAAAGTACATACATAATAGAGGAGATAGTAGATATTTGAATAGTTATTGCAGAGTGCTTCATCTGAAATTCATTTCCATTCTCTCTGGTGGCCACATCTCTTTTAAGGAGCCAGAGATGGTTCATTTAAAAATAGTTATCATGTATTGAATTTTCATAATAATGATGGATTTTTACTGGAACTGAATTATTCATGTACAGTTTAACTTTTTCCACATATTGACAATTTACTTCTCCTGATGTTCCAAAGGGGAGAAAAATAGAAGGAAAGGATGTATTTAAGTTTAAAGAGTGCTTTGTAGAGGACCTAAGAGGACACTTCATCCATCAGCTTTCAAGAACAAATTAGATAAAATATTCACTCCAATTAAGTTTAGGGATTATCAACATTTATTACTTCTCTGTGACAGTAGAAAGATGGTAATGGTGGTTATAAATCAAATTTATTTTCAGGATTTGGGAGGCCTGCCACCAAAAATCTCATCTACTATGATATGACAATTAAAATTTAAAGTATTAAAATTATATTCCTCACTTTTCCAGCAATGAAAAAAAATGAGATCCCAAGGAGACCAAAAAAGCTCATCTTATTTCAGTTTTTAAAAATCACTACACATTCGTAAGCGCCAAGGGAAGTGAAAGTTGTAACAATTTATATTTGAAGCAAAGGGATAACTTCTTTCTCTAGTAAGAGTAGTAGACATTTGGTTCTTCTGACACAGCAAATTAATCTCTGTTATTTCTGTCTTCTCAATGATACTGTTTTACCAACAAATGTCTTAAAGACCAGCAATCAGCAAGAAATGCTTTCGTTCTTGCTTTGAAATATGATGCCCTGGACTGCAAAGTGTTAAGAACCCTGGCTAATAATTCTGTCGAGTTGCTCATTCTAACCATGTAACTCACTAAGACTGATCTCTGGTTAAAGTGAAGATTTGCTTCTCTTTTCCAAGTACTGCAGTCAGATACTCGAAGAAATACATTAAAACATTCTTTAGATTTTTCATCTGAAAAGAAGGGAACACTCCACTCATGAAATGCTTCCTGTTTGACTCGACCTCAAAAGGAAATGGCACAGTGAGTACAGATGATACAGATGACTGAGGGGTTCAACAGCCCTCTTATCCCTCAGTCAGTAAGGAGATACCGGACGGCAAGAAGGCTGGGCTCAGCAGTGGTTGAGCCCTATTCTATGTGCCAAGCATAGGTCCGGGGATGTAATTATATAAATAAAACTGGAGCTCAGAAAATAAGTTTGAAACTCAAATTTGACTTACTGAGTGTGTCATATTACATTAAAAAATTAACAGAAAAAGATTATTATTTACTGATTCAATTATATAAATGCAGAATTGTCCTTCTACTTAGAGACAAACTAATATTTCAAAACACACCACCCATTTTTAATAACTCATATATACCTCAATGGGGCTGCCACTTCAAAGACCAAGGATGTCTCCATTATAGTGAGAATAAACAACAGACAAGAAGAAAAACAAGACACTATTCCTTACATTCTTGCTTGATCCAAGGAAAAATAAAATAGCACCTGATAAAAAATAGTTAAGGGAGTCATTTTCTAAAAAAATTCTTCAAGATCGGAAAGGAAGCAGGCAGCACATCAAGAAAGAAAACGAATATAAATCACAGCATCTTCACGTCACGAAGAAAAGCTCCACGGAAGGTTAGCATAATACCTTAGCTTCTAAGCACCAATTTTTCTTCATGAGATTATGTGCTTAGAACTGATAAAATGCATTGAAAATAGATACTGAAAATTCATGAATTAATCACCACTATATGTAACCTAATGTGAAGTTTTATTAGAGTATAATTTGTTTTTGAGGGGGAGAGGGGCATCTAATTATTCCATTAGATTCACTAGGCAACTAATTTAGTCAAAGGACTTCCTACTTAATGGAAATCTGCATCTTTTTGTTTTCTCTGAAAGTAATGGAGAAAACAGTATTATAGGTAGAAGAGGCTTTGAGCAAGAAATCAAGGATTTTTAATTAAACAGATGTGATTCAGTTGCTTAAAAACAAGTACCACAAATGAAAATGCTTATGCAGATGTGAGGTGATAAAAAGTGGCCCATATTCTTACCTAGGAGGCGGTTTTACGTTATGACAATGAGATGGTTGTGAATTCAGGGAAACGGGATGGGATGAAGGAATCTTGTATTCATCGTCATCTTCCTCTACTGGGTCTCTTGTTTTCTCTGAAAGGGAATTTGCTAATGGACCAGTACACCTACCAGAGGGAAAAAAATCCAGTCTAGTTTAAGCATAATAATTCAGAATAGGCACATCCGATGTGACATATTCAAATCAAAGAACTACTTTGTCACTTGTGTTCATTTTTCAATTACCGGGTAACATCAGAAGGGCTGTTCTCATACTGAAATACAAATGAAAAGGATTTTCAATCTTTGTTAAGACTATGAATGGAATCAAAGAGTTTTCATTCTTATAATTTGAAAAAACAGCACAAAACTAGTAACCTGTCAAATAAAATAAAAAGGTCCTGGAGTTGCAAGAGAATACATAAAATTATTTACACCAAAGCTATTAAAATATTAGCATTTTGTTCTAATTTAACTTAAATTGGTAAATTAAGATGACAGATATATATGCATGGTTGTTTCATATATTAATGAAGTCTTTACAGAAATGTCAAACCTTCTGTCTCTTGTGAATATTACCTATAGTTGAAAAAATGCAGTTTAATTAAATAAAACAATTCTTTCTCCTATGAAGTTACAATGCAGATTGTTAATTTTCCTCCAACAACAAAAGAACTTAAAATGATGAAACAATAGAAGTAGATAATAAGAGAGCTTTTTAAGTCTTTAAAGGTAGAGTCCATTATTTTTATGGCTAAAATTCTCTGGCTAAATAAAAAAGAATGAAAATGCATAAAACAATTATCTAAAAAAATTCAAGTATTTTACTCATCCATGTGAATAAATAAACAAGCCAACATTTTTTTTTTAACAGTTATTGCTAAAGGAGTTTACCTTGATGATGCCAATGAAAAATACCAAAATAGAAACAGAAACCTACCCTCACCAACTTTAGGACCATCAACCAGTTTGCAAGACATTGGAGGTACATGTGGATCCAAAGCTGTTTGTGAACCGTCATGAATGAATCTCAAGATAAATCTGTTTCATTGATTTTTTTTTTTTTAATCTTTATGACTGCAATTTTGAAGCACCTTCTGTAGAGGGAGCAAGAGGCCTTTGGTATATGAGCCATCAAGCCCAAAATAACTTTCTCATTTTGATTTCTTTACTAGTTAGAATGAAAACAATTTTAAGGGATTTTGTCTGCCCATTACAAGAGACATTTTGAAAAACCGAAAGGTTTTCAAATTTCAGCTGTATATCTGAGTGTCCAGGAAGTTCAGAGATGAAAGAGAAATCTCTAAGATTTTTCAAAAGTATATTTTAACCTGCCTTTGAAGATCTTCTCAAGATTGATTTTTGAATTCTTGTTTGAGTGACCTTTGGAATTCAGGTGACAGTTTATGGTGAGATGAGAGCACAGTGATACAGTGACAGGAAGTCCACTGTCACTGCCCAGAGCACATGCTAATAGCCTTATTAATAACCTAAAGGTTACACCTACTGTGGTGTATGTAACCTCAGGAGACGTACATTCCAAACGAGGACCAGTGAGTGTGGACTGCAAAATGGTGACTTGATGGGAATTAGAGCAGGAGTTTCACACACTAACTTTTCACAAATTCTTATAAACATGGATGTAAACTGAGCTAACTCAAGGACCAGAATGGGTTCTATTACCAAATAAAATTCATGAGAAAAACACATACCCTTTTTATGTCCTAATATACTTCCACGCATAATGAATTTTTTTTCTATACAATTCAAGCATTGGCTGTACAAACGAAAAAGACTTATTGACCAAATATTCAACAACCACATCAATGTCAGGAATGTCCTATCTGCCTGGTGCAGCTTAATTCCAAAGAAGCATGGCACTGCGACATAAGAACAGACAACTGAAATCACATCTGTCCTGGCTGATCCTATATTTTTTCTCCAATGATAAATATTTAATCAGGGTAATTCCCCCTACTCTTTAGCTCTGCTGCAAATCAACAGAGTATTCCTGAAGGAAATGAAAAGCAAAGCCCACCTAAAAGTTCATGGAATTATAAGGGCTTACTGCTAAAATTTACTAGTCACAGATAATTAGCTTAAATGGATTTTAGTGAATTGTATCTAGAAGTGAAAACTCTTCGAGTGGCATTTGTTGTATATCTAAGTCTGGAAAAAAATGCTTCAATATCCCATTTATCACCATTTTAATAAAGTTCTAAAGAGTCAGATTTAATTTTTCTTACTATATTTTTAATGCAAACTTTTAATATCAGTATAATATTCTAGTTAGATAAAAATAAAGCAAATTTATAAGAACATCATTCCAGTGCATTTTATTCAGTAGTACGTAAATTTTTATACAAAATTATCTTACTTAGTCCTGAAGGGGGAAATAAGAGCAGTGTCTGTCATTAAAAAATAGGAATGTAAACATAGACTCTGGGTGATTATGTGCAAATGTAGGTTCATCATGTTTAACAAATGTACCACTATGGGGGAGTGTGCAGATGATCAGGAAGGCTGGGCAGGTGTGGGGGTGCAGTTATATGGGAAATACCATATTTTCTCAATTTTGCTGTGAATCTAAAACAGCTCTAAAAAATAGTCTTAATAAAAAAAAAGATGAGGAAGGCACAATTAAAGAAGTTGTATATAAAATACCAAAAGAAATCTCAATTAAGGTAAATAATTACACCATTTGTAATTATATATGGGATTTTTTCTTTTCACAAACTCATTCAAATAGTAGGTTCCACTTTACCTGCAACTAGAAAAGCGGTAAAAGGAATTCATTTAAGAATTTTCATTAGCTATCAGGGATGTTTACTTTTGATAGTAGAGAAAATATGTAACTTATGGTACATGGGAAAATGTTCAGTCATTGATTTAGCTCATGGGAAATTTTTAGGATACCAGAGGAATAAAATAGAGCAATTTTATTTGGCTGGTTCCAAGTTAAAGCCGCCAAGTAAACCATCCTCCCATTTACCCCCATTACTTCATTCCCTCTGTATTTCCCTCGTACATGCACAGAGTTCCGCACTGCGGCTGTCATTCCTGAGTTCACGAGCTGGTAACGCACAAGGACACACACTCTTAAAGATAAACAGCCATCCTCCCCACCATCCGCACTTCTTGTTAAATTCACTGTGTGCCAGTTAAACCTTTGGTGAGAAACACACCCACTTTCTGCTGTGCACACTTGAAACAAACCAAGAATGTACTTTCTAATGCTGCTCTCAACTAGTGATGTTTGCATCTTCGAACTCACGGCTCGTGGACGCACTCCTCTGCAGCCTTGTGCATTCTTGGTTTGAGAGGCATATAGAATCAGAGGGCTGACTTTCTGCATGTCCCATTAGCTTTACCTGATACAACTTATACCCCAGACATCACCCTTCCCAAGTACTTTTCTTTCCTTCATTTGAGCAATTCCTGATACTTTGATTAGTTCATCAACTTTTCCAGAAACAAAATAAAGTAGAATCATCCATCTTTACTGTCTACAGATGAACCTCCTGTGACACTGTCCCACAGTCACTGTCTTTGAACTTTAACCTTTCCTATTATGTGTATTTAGGAAGTGTACCTCCAGCGACATAATTTTTTCTATAAATTCGTCTGTGTCTCCTCTATTTCTGTCCTAATCGCAAAACGCTTAAGGACAGGCCCTGAGTCAGCCAAGGCCTGGCACGGTACATGCCCCGCAGAGCTCTCTCAAGGTTTTAGACGAAAAGAATGAGAGGCTGTTGGGGAGATACATGACCAAGCTGTTGAGGGAAAGAAAACAATCATTTTTAGGATACCTTCAGAATCTAGAAAAACATTTAAAATATATTATTTTGCTTCTTTTCTACATGTAACGATCTTTATTTAATAATCTCTGAAGGTAATTTTTAAAAATATCTCTTATCAAAATCTAATCTTCAGCACCTGCCATATACATTAGTCTGCATTTCTTGTATTAGCTATCCCAATCTTAACGGGGAAAAGAACTAATGCAGAAGAATCACAGGCCAGAGAAGTGGTAACACCAAATCTGAGTGTATCTGAAATGATGACTGAGCATGTGCCACGTGTAAGTCACTTCCCCAGTATCTCTGAGTCAGTTTTATAAATACATGTACTAATTCTGAGGAATCTTTCATAACATCAAGAAGAATCAGTGTGGTATATTATTAGGTTGAGTACAAGCTTTAATATAAGCTATAGTTATAAGCATTTTCACTGACTTGTTTTTAAGTTGCAGAAGGAAATTTTAAGTTAATTTTTAAGTTAACTTATTTGGGACCCATATTCATTTCTAACACTTTTAGGGGGCAGCTTCAAGATAGATGTTCAGGAAACTTACATTTTTTGAGAATCTAACTTTCCAATACATGTTGAACATTAAAAACTTCATGATGATATTTAAAGTGGCAATATTTACAATCACCAATAACTGTATACAACCCAAATGTCCCTCAGTGGAAGGATAAACAAACCATAGTTTGTTTTTACAATGGAATACTTACTCTGAGCAATGAAAAAGGTACAAACTATTGATACACTTCACAATGTTGGTGAATATCAAACACATTGTGCTAAGCAGAAAGAAGCCAACATCAAAATTTAAACTCAAAAATTACTGTATGATTCTATTTATATGTCCTGGGAAAAGCAAAACTATATGGACATAAATCAGATTGCTAATTTCCATGGGTTTAGGGTAAAGGGAGAAACTGACAGAAGGCACAGGGATTCTTTCAGAGTGATGGAACTGTTCTGTATCTTGATTGTGATGGTGATTACATGAATATGCATTTGCCAAAACTCACAAAACTGTATGGGGTGAATTTTAGTGTACATAAATTATGCTTTAACAACTGGAAAATTTCACTTTAAGGTTAAAAATTCATTTTAATTCATTTAAGATATTCCAGATAAGCATGTACGCTTAATATCCCTAGTGGCTTTCAAATTATTTATCTAATTCCATTTGAGCCTACAAAGAAATGACAACAGAAACACAAGAAATGCTTGGACCTGGTGGAATATGCCAAGATGCCCTCACTTAATGTGAAAGTAAAATCTCATTTTAACTCTACACATTTTCCATGAATGGCTCAACCTGTTCATGGAAAAATGGAGACTATACAGTAGATCATGTCTCCATGGGACAAAAGAGAGACAGTATCAGTAACAGAACTTAGATCGCATATTTAAATAGAATCCAGTGGCTCATATTTCTGTTTAAGGCTACCTAATTATTTGTGATCCTAAATCAGTTTTATGGTAAATTACAAGTAACAGATTTGTCAGACTACTGGGATTAATGTTAATATCGGTTTTCATCTTAGCTTTTAGTCAGAGAAAATGAAAGATCAGTGGCATTTGTGGCATCCCCTCACCCCGATTACAGCCCTCCTCCAAAGGTCACTTTCCCACAGAGGAAGAGAGGGGGATTAGAATTCTCTCTGAATTTAGAAATTACAACACTAAAGTGAAAAGGAGAAAAACAGTGCCCATGATATTTACTCTGTACCCTCTCCACACACTATTGCTCCTTCTGCTGAGGCTAGTTTAAAATGAAATAAATACTTGCAGCCCTCAATTCTTTTCACCAGTGTGTCAGTAAGTAGGTTCTAGGGACTCACTACAACACATCAGAAAACCTACGCTAGGATGGCCAAGCTGCTCTGCAGGAGATGTGAACAAAACTTAATTTATAAATCAATAAGAATATGCAGAAAAAATAAAGTCTGAGTTTCAAAGACTGAGTCATTTCAGTAGGTCAAGACTGAATGCACAAGCATTTCTACATGATACATCAATGAGAGAAGAGTGCCCCAGCAGTCATAATGAACAAATTGAAAAGAAGGACCCATCCCACAGCATCCTGCATCTGTCATGTCAATCGTTCCTTACAAAGGACTGCTGTCTTCAATAATGGTGCATCTCCCCAAGGTCAAACAAACAAAAATAGTGCATCATCTTTGCAAGTCTTTAAAAGACTTTAAGGTACTAGAAGGAAAGCTGGTTCAAAAGTTGATAAAAGAACATCCCTGTTCATTCACTAGGGTTAAGAGTGCTCTTAATTATAGCTTCATCTGCCACTTAAAAGTTTTCTACCATATTTTCTTATCTTTAAATCAATATTAATTTCTTATCATTGAACATAAACAGGGTTGGTGTAAAACTGAAGTGCACATTGTCTACACAAATTCTTAGGTGAACAATAACAGAGAATGTTTTCCTGCTCTTCTGCCATTAAGCGTAAATAACAGAGCCCGGTAGGTACTGTATCAAAGATGAAAATTTTCCATCAAGTTTATTTCCCTTCAGTTTTTAAGAATTAAAATGTGATGTTTGTTTTAATAACTCCTGTGGCTTAGTACTTTTTTTCCTCTTCTTTCTCTGTCTTTCACTCCTCAGTCAAAAACAAAACAAATACTTCCCCTCTCCGATGAATCTGAACCAGCACTTCGGTCAAATCAGCCCAGTTTTATCATTTTGCACTTCTCTACAGACCATCTCAGCCGTGGTTTTAAGACAGCCACCCTCAGGTGCACACCTGCAGGCCCGGACGCCGGTGCTGTCTGTGCTGTCTGGGGGGGTGGACCTCCTGGGTAGCTCACTGGAAGGTGGTAGTGGTTGAGGCTACATTCACAAATCCTCATTTCTAGTCTGTTTTCCCCAGCAATTTGGTATATAAAGGGAGATTATGGTCATAAAAGATAGACAATGTATACTAAGATTTTACTACACAGAAATGTTCTAAATATGCTTTCTACAATATCAACATTACAGGGGTAAATGATACCGTTTTAACGGTGTTATTTTAATATCTATTTCTATATTGTTTAAAAAATATTACAGGATTATATTCATATGCCTAAGAGTGTAATTAATCTACCAAATTTGGGCAGTGGGCATGTGGAAATGAATTTATCAACTTTAGATAGAACCTACGGAAATAGGTACTCGGATACAATGTAAAGTTTAAAGCTTAGATGGTACATCCAACTGTCCCTTGACGTCACTTTGGATGTGTGTGCTTAACAGGCATCTGAAACTCAAAAGATCCATAAATTTTACCACCTCTGCTGCCTTCCCATACCTGCTCCTTCTATCTTCTCCCTATCTTTGGTAAATGGCACCAACGCATTCATCCAGTTTCTTTAGCCAAAAACCCATACAAGAGTCATCCCTGACATATCACCTCACAGACATCCAGTTTATTAACAGGTACTGTACTGTTGGGTCAAGATACAACCCGAAGCTGACCATGTAACTCCATCGCTATCATTCCAGTCAAAGCCCTGACTGTACCTGACTGGTCCACCACATCAGATGACTGCACTCTCCATTGACTTCCCTGCTCCCACTTCTGCTGTCCTAAAGACAATTCTTCACATAGCAGCCAGTGAAACTCTTTAAAAACACAAACCAGCATCATGTAACATTGATCAAAACCTTCCGACAGTTCCTAAAACTAACCGGAGTCCTTACCGTGCTCTAAAGGCAGTACACGATTTAGCTCCTGCAAGATCTTATTCAGCTCCAGCCCCCCTGCCCTTCTTGTTGTTCTTCAGGTACTTCAGATATGCCGAAAGGATCCACCTGCCTCACTGTTTTGCACTCCAGTTCTCTTTTTTTTGTTTTTTGCTCAGACCACCTCATGGCTTGCTCTCCTGCTTCTTTTGGGTTTCTGTTCAATGACCTTTCCTGATGACCTTACCTAAAGTGTAAACCTGCCTATCACTACCCCTTTCCCTGCTTTATTTTTCCTCCTGGCATTACCACTACCTGACAGTATACTTGAGTTACTTGTTCCCTTTTGGCTTGCCCTAACTAGAGCACGAATCCCAAAGAGGATAGGATTTTATCTTGTTCACTCTGAATCTCCAGTACACACGGCTGAATGAAAGTATGATAGGCAAAATCTGGATTCTCTACGCATTGAGCTTAAAATATTAGCACCCTATCTATCGGTTTAGAAAAAATACAAAGATCAACGCCACCACCTCCAACCACAAAAAACCCTTTCTACAAAAATATGAATAGTGATTCACGTGTATTTGAAAGCTTAAGATTAACATGTCAAAAGGTCCATTTCTAAAAGACAAGGCACAAGAAAAATATTTGTCTAAAACAAAATTGGCATTCTTCAGCATTCCAGAACATTATCTCACCTGGAAGTAATTATTCCATTATTATGATAATTCCTTTGCTTATTTGCCAATATCTTGTGTCAAGTAAAATAAATATTTTTAACTGTTTCAGGTTTCATTTTGTTTAGTTTCAAAAGATCAAATTATTTCAAGATAAATATAATTTAGTAAAAATTGACACTACATGTAAAAATAATCCACATAATTTTTTTCATTCTTCCCCTAAAAAATTACAATCACCCATGTTTCAAGCTGTTATTTAAAAATTTATAGCTGAATGTCAATCAACTTGGTTAAGGCCAAGTTTTTAAGAAAAATAAGTAAACTATTTAAGAAAAATAAGTAAATCCATACATACTAGTACAATTTCAGCTTACTTTTACTACAGAATATCTAAAAAAAATAAATTCAATATTTTTCTAGGTCTCCAGGTAAATTACACAATAAAAGTCACATAATTGCAAACACACTATTTTACAAGAAAGTAAACACTATCAGAGTCACCTCTTCTATCAGTATAATGGGAATCAGAGTAATCAAATAATTTACCAATACACTTCAATGAATATTTATAATAACACAGTATAGATTTAAAGGTAAATGTTAGCTTTGACATTACTGAATTCAACATTGGGATTTTCAACATTTGTGAGAACTGTCAGGGTCTATGTTGGGTGGCAATTTGTTTTGTTTTGTGTGTTTTGGTTTGTTTTTCTGGCTTTGGCCTAATTTTGAAACATGCACTAAGACAGACCCTAACATGGAAACAGGTACCTGAGCAACCAATATCCCTATTTCACTGAGTGACATTTTGCTAAGACTATTCTGTGCCCCTACAGAGCTCAGTGTCTTTACTCACTGTACTCTGGTTAAACACTCTAATGAAGCTGAGGTAGACAAGACATCAAAATCAAAGCAAACTCAGAGCAGGAATCCAACTTACACTGGCTTCAGAAATGGTATGCAACCAACTATAAATGAACATTCACGTTTCCAAGTACTTCATATATAATTAACACTAAGGATGACAGCCCCTTAAAATAACATATATGGAACCTAAAAAGTTGAAGCTCGAAAGGATTTTAGAGATCATTTAAGATAAACAGACGGAAAAAGTGAAACCTAAGGCAGTTACCTTTTTCAAAGACAGACAAATACTTAATGCTGGAGTAACGTCTGGGACCAAATGTGATTTTATTTTAATGTTCACAATTACATGCTGGTTTCATAATAAATACAGTGCAGCATAAATGATTAAGAAAAATGCTTATTAAAATATTAAGCAACAAAGGAAGGCATGAAATTATCTCTACAATGTAATCTAAATCACATAACAAATCTAAAGTGAAAAAATGTCAAAATGTTAAAACTCTGGGCACTGATAGTTGCAGTATGTATATGCTTGTATTTAATTTTTTCCTTTTTATATATTTGCCATATTTTCTAAACAACTGCTACCTATATGGCAAAATAAAAAATAAAATGGAGAGATAAACATGCCATTAATATATAAAAATAGATAAGAAATAAATTTCTTCTGTATAGCACAGGGAACTATATTCAGTATCTTATAATAAGCTTTAATGAAAAAATATGAAAACAAATATATCTGTGTGTGTATGTATATACGTGACTGGGACACTGTGCTGCACACCAGAAACGGACACACTGTAACTGACTATATGTCAATAAAAAAACCAAAAACCAAAAAAATAAGCCGTTAAAAGCCAACACTTCTATTGTTAACTATTAATGTGCAGTACAAAACAGAAAACTAATTTGCTGTTACCAATTCACTGTTAAAGTATTTCTCTGGTTAAGCAAAGCAACTGCATTGTTTCTGAGGCAAAAAATCAAGAGTAAATTAGGAGAAAGTATATCCACATGCATATATAAGCTTAAGTATTAGAAAAATATCAATAAAATGCATCTTTCTATGCATTTGTTGTTCTTTATTTACAGAATTAAGCACTTAGTATTAACTATGAATGAAGCGAACTGTAACCCCTGCTTCTTATCCCACTTGCCAATATGAATTTAATAAACAGAATGTAAAATTTTTATCTCTAATTAGCAAGATTTCATTTACTTCATTTTCTGATGTTCTCTGAATCAGCAGCTTAGATGTTTTAATTATATACACATATATCCAGAGTTCATGCGAGGCTACAGCATCATGTTATCACTGATGTAGATCCTACTACACAGAGTATGTGCATTTGCCTCTAACTTCTATGTCTGCTACATATCCAGCAGCACCAAGAAAAGTGGCCACTGGAGAACCGTCCCATTAGGTTAGTTTCCCACTGTTCCCTAAATGATGTCCAATTTCACACTCTTGCTTTTTCTCATGCACACCTTTCCCCAATTGTGCCCATCCTCCATGACTCAGGAAATTTCCATCCTCTCTATAAAACATCCTTGACTTACCAAGTCTTTAACAGCCATTCCTCCAAGCTTATATAAAAACTAACAAGTCAGATTCATACAACTTACTGTATAACGTTCTCTTATAATTTCATGTATGCTAACTATTTTAAAGCAGACTGTCAATTTCTTGGAAGCTGGTATTCAGCTTCTCATTCTCTTGCGTTCAGTGATCAGCAGAGGAAGGAGTGAAGGTGCTCTAAGACTTTCAACTAGAAAAGGGGATCTTAGCAGATAATAAAGTCAACCAACCAAGCAACCAGGTGTTCTCAGTATACTCACTAAACAGCTAACAAAGTAAGGTGTTAAGGGAGAATCAGAGTTGATAAGAAAAGGGTTTTACCCTGCAAATCTTATCTTTTTAATGTGGAGAGGCACTTTTATATTAGAGAACAGTAGCACAAAGTGCATAATTAAATGTGTACAAAATAAACTCTAGGAGGAGGAAGGAGAACCATTATGACTGAAGTCACAGAAGATTTTATAAAGAAACAGAGCCTGAGACATGGATCTTTAGAATAAAGATTCTGAAAAGTGGTGCACAGGAGGCAACAGCATGAAAGACTCACAAAACCAGAGGGGGAAAAAATCAAGACAGGACTGGAGGGAAAGCATTAGGAATCACTGAACGATGTTTTAGTTGGGTAAAATTCTGTGGATCTTACTGATAGCAGGAGAGCACAGAATTAAATTAGAAGGCAGGAAAGAACAATGCTGGGTTTTGAGTAGGAAAGTGGTCAGAAAGCAGAATTTAAATTACATCAGGTGTGTGAACTAACTATACTGGAGGAAAGACAGGCAGCTTGATTTAATATAAAGAGGAAAATGGGAATCAGGAGACTCGGCTTCACCCTGGTTTGATGTGGGCAGGTAACAGCACTGGCCTGACGTGCCTCTTGTGCCCCACTTTCAAGTGAGACACCTCGGTTAACTCGTTTTTCTAGCTTTATAAGCCATCGATATTAGTTCTGAGATCATATCATATGATCAGGTACAAACCTCTTTCAGTTGTCCAGTTATGAGGCAAAACCAGGGCAATAGGGGAGATTAGCTGGATGTAAAAAAACTTTAAAAGTCAACAGGATTTTAGTGGCTGAATGGATTTGAGAGATGAGAAGACTGGAAGAGCCACAGATGATTTTATGATGTCAAACTGGGTATTTGGGACAGACATGACACCTCTGAGGAAGAGAGGTGAATTGGACGGAGAGCTCACGGCGCTACTCGAGCTTCGTCTTGGATGCTGGGAGGACTTAGCATGTAAAGCAACAGAGAGAAAGCGATCTTAGCATGTTGGGAAGTCTCTTCAATGCTGTAGTTAGCAGCAAAGAATCAGAAAGGATCTTGATTTCTGGTGCTTTACTTTCTAAATCCAGCTGGATCATTCCCACCGATGCATTGCTAGTCACCCCGTACTTTCCGTCCTGAGACACTCAAAACCACTACTTACAACATCTCTACGCACGGACAAATAATCTCCAAATTCAATACAACTCACTTGATGCTGGGAAGAAGGGTGGCAGCTGGAGGGGGAGGAGAAAGCCGGGGAGGAACGTCATACTCTTCACTCCCCAGGTGACCATTGGAAAAGACCTGAAAGGAAATCAAAGGGTTAGTTTAGAATTTAATTCTTGGGGGACCTTAAAACAACAGCAGCTCTTAGACAACCTATAATTGTGAAAAGAACATATAAGTTGTTTATTTAAACAAGTGAAATACAGCATTTACTTAGGAGTTAGGAGCACCCTAGTGATTATTCACCACCACCCAAAGTAGTACCAAGTTACGTGAAAAAAATGCAACATGGTTCTTAAACATACTGATAGGAAATGCTGTAATTTCTATAAATCAGATGGAGACAGCTAAATAAATGAATAGCAGAAGTCTCCAAACATGATCAGTTTTTATTGAAAAATTAGCATCTCTGTAAGGATTCAGTAAAGAAAAACCAGCACCGGTGCGATTCTTATTTCAATCCCTCCCAAATGAAACTGTTCTGAATTGTGTCTCGCTGAGATTAAAGAGAACATTTGTAAACTTCTCAACAAAACCGAACATGAGTACAATCAGAAATGCCTTTGGTTCTTTCAAGGATGAAGCTTCAGCACTACTGGTAACTAGAGACCTGGTCCGGCTTTCTAAATGCAGGCCATTTTAAATACAATTTTTAGTGTGGGAACAACACAAATCAAAACTGTTACCTTGCCTCTAAGGCACCACAGAGAGCCAGTGTCTGATTACTCAGAATTCGGAAATTTTGATTCAGGTTGCTCAGTTACATTACAGGAACTGTAACCGTCTGAACAACTGCTCTTTACCAATCCAATGACTTAAATTAAAGCAGTTTAAAAGGAAAAAAAGAGAGTAACTTTGCCAAGACATATTTACAAGAAAAAATTAAACATATTTAAAGACCTTTAAGTAATCATTAGAGTTTTATCATTAAGTTCTTTTCCAAACTCTTATTAGTTCATATTTAAAAGTTGGGGGCCAATTTGGGGCAAAAAGGATGAAATATAACTTTAATAGTCCTACATAACCCAATCAATGACCTGCCAATTTCTTCCCTGCCACTGCCCATCATAGTTCTAAAACGGTATTGAAGCTTTAGAATGCACAGTGAAAAAGCTGTATCCTTCTCTATCAACTTAAAATAAGAAAAGAAACATGTTTAAAAAATACATTTGAAATATGTCAATATTTGTATTTCAAAGCTACACAATATAAATTTTATAGCATTAGTTTCACTCGAAAGATCAGTCCTATGCTATAGCTCTGAGTTCTTTTTTTGTCTCCCCTCATTAGATTCAATACACTACAGACACACTATGACAAAAAGATATTCTTAATTTTATCTTAGGTTTCTGACTAAGGACCAAATAAGAGAACAAGACAGAGTTTTTTGAACTTTGTTGGAGAGAAGAAATTTCTATGTAGATATTAATTACTGTAAAGCTCAAGAAAACCTTTAACATAAAAAATTCCCTTTCAACCAACAAATACATGTATCAAACCACAAATGCTCATTGTGATAATGGGGCATAAAAAGTCGTCCTTATTTGGAGTCCTGTGCATGGTGCTGAAATGGATACAAAGTAACATTTCTGTAATCAAATCTCCTTGATGTTTCTGACACAAATACATTTAAAATTCATTTTGGAAAATGTAACATGGGTATTATATACAATTATTTATTTTATTATGAGCACGTATCTAATATACTTTGATACCTAATAAAATGTCAGCAGTCATAAAGTAAAAGGGAGATACAGGGATAGTAGTTTCTGTTGTATTAGTTCTACATGAGTCTCCTTCAGGATAGACTCTGATTTCTTCATTTTATAGGACATTCCTTCAATGCTTTACACAAAGTAGGGCTTGAATGAATATTGACTGCTGACTGGCTTACATTATACATGTGTGCAAACAGTAGAGGACCTAAATATGCTGGTACTAAAGTGATGTTCATATTTCTGCTCATCCAAAGTGACTGGACGACAAGATTTAATATTATTTCGTTCTGAACTCCAAGTTCCCACCTGCACCCATTTCATTAAACCTAAAATCATTTCACCTGCCATTACCTGAGGGCACGCACTAAGTCACAACTTTCTGAGCTAAAAATAAATCTTTTACGTTCTCTGGAAATCTGAAAAGCCTGTCTGCAAATAGGGAAAAACAACCTCAAATGTGCAGACTGACAGTAGCAACTGAAGCAGTGTACACTGAACTCTCAACAAAAGCAACATTTTTTCTTCTGCCTTCCTAGCTCGCTGTCCCAAATTTACCACAGTTCCACAGGGAATACTATCAACTTGAATATTCTGGTCCTACCACTCTGCTGCCAAAAAGCTTTAAAAGCTCTCATCTGTCTACCACACTAGAGATAACTTAGTGTGTGACACATTCCCTAACTGCTTTCAGTTTGCCTTGCCATAGTTTCACCCACCGAGTTTACTCTCTCTGTGTGCCCCACAGTCTGTCCTCAGCCGGCTCCCTGCCCCATCCGTATCTTCCCACCTCCCTGCTCTTCCTTCTGGTCATATCTACAAAACAACACCTGCCAACCTTTTAATGTTTATAGCCAGTGACCCTCCTGCAAAAAGCTTTCTTTATTCCTTCTTTTACCCTGCATCTCAAGTAGAATGTTTTTTCCCCCATGGGGATCCCACATTATATCTTCCAGATGCTTCTCCTATGCCTTGTCTCTTAGTTAATCGTATATGTGTCTTACCCTCGCTAGACTGTGCTTTACTCATTTTGTATTCACCACAGTACCTTGAACATCCTCAATACTCATTTAACTGAAAGAGGTTGAAGTAATAAAAATACATTAAGGGAAATTTAGACTTGTGGAAGTATAATCTGAGATACCATATAATGTATTATAAACTCTAGGTTGTCCAAGATTAGTATTTTTCTACATGCCTCAAGATAGCATTTTATCCAAATTTTAAGTTGGAAATGTTTTCTTGTGATTCAATGGTGTCTAGAAATTAAGGTTAAAGCATTTTGGGACCCTTGAGATGCAGGGAAAACAAATACTATTGTGATAATCTTAGCACAATCAAGAAAAACCTTTTTCATGTACAAAATCCCGAACACAACCCCTTTTCCTCATCCCGCACGTGTGAAGCCACACGTGCACCATACTAAAAATATCGCTGTTAATTTATCCTTCGACAACATTAGATTCGAAATGAAACCAGTGTACACAGAGGGCTTATTTTCTGAAAGAGAGCCCCTGGAATTCACAGATAAGTTTAAGGTCATTCATCTAAACATGTGCCTCTCCACCGAAAGAGCAAAAGCCACAATCTCAAAAAGTGGACTCATTTGATGTATTTATCTGGCAACATCTTCAACAGATTATTGTATGCAGGGTTATTTTAGAACAATGTCTCCAGAAGTAACATGACATGTCAGAGATAGGTTTTATCACATAAGAAACAGCAGCATTCTTAATCTTTCAAGAGGAACAAATACAGTTGGACACAGTGTTAGTATCTAGATATAAGGAGATACATTTCAAGTTTCCAATGATATCTGCAAACACTTTAGCGTAAATATTTTCACCTCAGATAATTAAAACAAACAAATCAACAATAACAATATCTAGCCAATAAAATATTTATTAAGGGAACAGGTCAACAATCTGGCTAGAATTTCAGAGAAGGGAAACAGTCCTATAGGAAAGAAATCTATTACCAATAAAATAAAACAAGATAAATAAACCTAATAACTGTTAGCTTGCAGGTTTGTATTGAAAGTAAAGTATTACCTTAGCTAATCTGATTATGCTAGGTGGGAGGGGGAAGAGAAAAGGGAGTAAATGAAAGTCACAGAAAATTCTTACACTTTATTTTAACTATGACTTTGAGGGCTTTTTTCGCAAATGGAGAAATTAGAATTTAATTTACTCTTGTTTCCCTTACAATTTATCCAGTGAAGATGCAAATAAAAAGGCCAAATGGTTCTAACGAATGATGGGAAGTGGCACCCTGACGGAGTACATGAGGTGAAGGGGAGAAGGTCGTCACTCCACTTACACGATGTCTAGTTTCATGAATTCCCCTTGTGGTATTCCAGATGTGCCTGCAGCACTCACCTAAGCTTTCTTATCTTTAAAATGGGAAGATGATATTTAACTTGAGGTGTTTAATGAGAACACAACTAAACAACAGTTGTTACTATGTGACACAAAAATGTATTTGCTTACATTTGGAGAGACTGATGGGTTATATGAAGCTAATACATCAGCCTCCAAATATCTAAGTCCCCATACCCTTTATTCCCATGATAAAAAATTTTAAAACCTGCACACTAGGTATGGAGGGTGAGAATACCCTGTAACATTTACCATCTTCATTAATATGACTCTTTTTAAATCATTTCCTCTTCCTCTTCTCCCCTCTCCTTTGTCAAACCCCCTTACTGTGAATATAGGATCTACCTATAGAAAATTATTACTTTTCTAAAAGAGTAAAAAATCCTATTTTAAACAAGAAAATGACATTTTACCTTTGGCTGAAGGCTAGCGTTGGAAAAATACATGAAAAAGACTGCCCGTACTCCTTGTCGATCACAGATGTCGTCACCTACAAGCCTCTCCTGCCCCTCGCCCACCTCCAACCCCAGCATGAATATACCCTTCTCTCCACTATCATCAGCTTAAGAACTGGAATAACCGGGCAACCCAGTGACTGAGCGCTTGCCAAGTGTCCGTCAGTAGCTGTGCTCAATAAAAGGAGAGAGGCAGGGCTCAAAGAGATGACAGATGATGATTTTGGTTTTTAAATTTTTAAAAATGGACAACTATTTTGAACGAAAATGTCAACTGTGCCAACTTACTCTGAAACTCTATGTCCAGCTGTTATTCCTGGTTTTACTCCAGAATCAAGGGTTTTGGGAATTTAGATGTTTGAAGGGTAACTATTCTAGAAACTATCCATATTCCATTTCATAAAGCAAGGGAAGTAAGTGGAGTTGGGAGCAAAGAGGTAGTAAGTTGCTAGCATCCACAAAGCTTCCATTTACATCACATGTAGATGACCCCGGAGAAAACCTTTACAGACCTTCACACTGATAACAGATAAAAGACCAAAGGTACCCAGATGAGTCACTAGCAAAGAGCTATGGCAAACCACCACGACTCCCCCGCTCTGCTCCGAACGCATGCTACCCAGGCTACTGCTATCACTCCTGACCCACCTTCCCACGTGTGGCATGTATGTACACACGCGTGCACACACACCGAGTACCTGTCACGGCTCACACGTCTTTGTTTATTAACTCACCAACTACAAACCATTATTTTGAAGGAACAAAGTCCTCCCCTACAACAATAGCTTAAGGTCAGAAGAGACAGGCACACTTTAATATCACAGTCTTCAAAAGAGGTAAAGCGCCTCCTTCAGCTGACGGAAGATGGCGATGGCTGATCTGAGTCAAAATTATCATGGAAGCAAATACTGGAAAACCTTACAGGACAGCTCTGCCCAGGGTCTGCCAGGAGTTCTAATCACAGTGATTTCTAGCTGCTGCCTCCTTGGTTCCCTGGATGCTTCAATTCCTTCCTGTACATATAAAGGACAGTGATGATACCCTTTTTGCTAGAACTCAACATGTGTGTGTCTCTTCCAGTTTTATGGAGAAAGAGTTTGCTTTGTTAACAATGAGCTGGACTTGGTGTTTTTATGTATGACAAGTTCATTTTTACCTGGCTGCCTAACATGTCCTGTCCCAGGCAACAATTCCAATGATTGACTGATGATATACTATAATTATACAGCTTTTTTTTTTTCAAACTAGAAAGAACTAGAAGTTAAAAAAAAAGCAGTGCTGATTCTGCCACAGTCAACTAATTAATAAGAAAAAAATTGGGGCAGATGAAATAAGGGAAGGTGAAATAAATCTCTGGCAAATTGTGTGGTGTCTTCATATTAAAATTAAGTCATTACTTAGGACTTTCTTCCTGACTTCTTTTAAGTTCAAGTTTTAATGAGCTTCCGATTATTTATAACTTGGAGGTAATTAAAGAGCTGCAGGGAAGCACCACACCAGGCAAGGAAGCACTGCCCGACCTTCTACGCTGCCTCCTATCAGGAGACTAGCAGCCTGTTTAGCTTCTGCTTTGCATATTTCTTACCTTGGCTCCTTCTGAAGGCAAATCATGGCGTCTGTGTTTCCGCAAAAGCACAGGGTCAGAGCCCATTCTGCTGTGCCTTCCGTTCACACTTGAACTCGCTGTGATTCCAGGCTTGGGAGAGCCGTCCCCTAGGGGTCGACATCCCACCGACTGATTTGTCCCAAACACATCCCGAGGGCACCAGGCTTCAAGAGGCATCGGCTGGTCTCTGGAAGGCACACTTTCCACATGATGGAAGTGACGGCTCAGTCTGTTGTCAGGTGGGATTGGGGGCGGTCTCTCAGGGGGAGGGGGAGGGGGGTCTCTTAAGGGAGGAGGTGGTGCTGGGAGTGGTTTATCTTGTTTTCTCACCATGCAAGGAGAAGACTAAAGAGACATAGGAGGGAAAAAAAAATTAAAAGGCATTCCAGGCACTGAAATGACTTCCAGATTGGTGTATCACTGCCTTTGTTTTCTAAGCCATAATAGAGCTTTATTAGATTCCTATGCCAAGTTTTAATGAGCTTCCTTTATCACCAATTAATGAAAATTTTAAAAATTAATGAAAAACTCCAATATATCTCATTAGGATTTCTTTGTAGAAAAAGAACATATAAACTCAAATGTTAGGATTATAAAGACTTTAGGAAAAAGTAGATCAAAATCATACGGTGATTTTCACTGGTTGACATCAAAACAATAATGAGTCATCATATTTCCATGTTTCTATGATTTAAGAGAGTCAGCAGAAACCATCAAAGCTGTTGTTTTACTTTTTTAAAGATCAACTTGATTTGTAATATCTCTGGAAAGTGCTCACCACTGCAAGACAGAGCAACTGACAAGGGCCAAATGTGCTCGGTTTCTGTGTTTCACCAGTTATTACCAGAGCAGTGAACAATCACAAATGATAGAGCAACAGTATTTATAGACCTTACTTGAATTTTATGGATTCTTAAAAATTAGTCTGATTCTTATGTGAAAATATGAAGGTATGAGTTCCTGAATTGCATCTATGTGACTTTCACAGGTTCTATTTTTATTTACATAGTTCATCTGATCAATGATTTGCGCTTTTGTTGTTAGAAAATATTAAAGAAAAAAGGAACGTGTTGTCTGTTTACATAATTCTGACTAAATAACATCCTAAAAAGTCTTAACATGATCCTAAAACCAAGTTTTAACTATGATGGGGAAAAGGCCAATATAACTAAAATACTGTGCTTCCAACAAGCTGTAGACCATAAAGCATTATTACCAAATGGGATTAATGTTTAAAACCTTATATTTACAGTCCTTATAATATCTGGAAAAAATCCGCACAGAATTAAACTATGAGTTTAGATTTACAGATAGAATTATGTCTTTAATACTAAACAGTAATGTAATTACTTTGCAAATACTGAAACTCTTTGTAATTAATTCCTTCAGGTATAAAAAGCACATACAATTCCCTCTTCTGAGTCACCTTGAAACATGGGTGACAATCCATCAAATCTTAAGCCCTTATGCAAATATGCTCCTATAACATTTTTCTTGTCGTGACACTATGAAAATGAGTGTAAAATATTATCTAATGAGAGCATGCAATTTATTTTAATACATACAATGACCTTTTAAATCCATTTTACAGAGTGACTATACCTGCTTTACTGTTTATTTTAGCAGATTTGGGGGCTGTTATACACATGTGCTTGCTCTGAACAATTATGTAACTTTTACAGTAACAAAGTGAGGAATATGAGAGTAGATCTCCATAAACAAAATGAGAGACCCGTCAAAGTTGTTCATAAACAAGAGCACAAGAAATATGAGTGATGGAATCTTAAAAACCCGAGCAATCAATAATCATCACATAAAACTAGTCTCTGGGCTCCTGATAAAGCTGATTTACCTTTGGTGAACCCGTTGGGCTGCCACAGGGAGACCGAACTATGCCTTTCTGAATGAGATCCAGGCGAGGCGGCACTGGTGGCAGGCTGAGGTGTGGGATCTGGAGAGGGTCTGGATGTGGCTTTCTTCTCTGCGCGAGGGGAGAGGAGCCTGGTGATGTGACGGGGGAGTTCTGCCTGTCAGTGCACTAGAGCATAAAAGGAGAACGATGCTATTTATTTGATGGGTAAAGTGTATACCTTTCAGTTCTTGAGACATGTGGTTGTGAGAATGAATCCACTGAACATCTGTTAAAATAAACTCACTCAGTTTACTCTGATTAATAGATGGAAAGCGCTCGCACTGTCCCTCAAGGGCAGTATTATGTAAAGAGTAAGTGGATTCGGTTCTCCTGCGTATTGCAGGAAGGGTCTAGGAAAAGAACAGCAGAAGTGTAGCTTAAAAATAATCAAATGCAGGCATTCTTCTAGAAACTTGTCTTTGTTTTATGAGGAAACCAGAAACACGCAATGCAATAATGCACATTGTTCTTGATTATTTGTATTCTAGTTTTCCTAGGTCTCTGGTTTATGGTACATTCTAGAACTTAGAAGTCATTTCGTTCCATATAAAATATGTACCTGGTGCATAATCTGCTTTTCAGCAAACCAATTAAATCAGACAGGGTTTAAAAAAATTGGTGTATTTAACATAAACAGCTTTACACTCAAATACTTTTCCCCAAGCCTTCACATGGAAAAGAAATTCTCAAGTTAAATGTTCTTTAAAAGCAATTAAATCTGGGAACGTTTGCACTTCTAAAAACCTGATCTATTTCTATGCTGTTACAGGGAGTCCATGTTTTCTGGTAAATAAAACAGCATCAAAAAACCATTAACAAGTACCTTGATCTCTATGTAGGTAATCCTTTCTACTTTTTGAAGTTTTTTGGGTTTTTTGTTTGTTTTTTTTTTAGTGTGACAAAACCTGATTCCTAATTGATATAAAAGCTATCCTAATTATAGTCAGATAGTCTCACTAGGACAGACAATATTCTGTTCTGAAATATCAGGCAGTTTCCTTTTCAAGGCTAAGTTCCCAGCTCTTTGGAGAATTTTTATACCTACACTAATCTAGCATGTTTTGATATTCATCTGTTTCCTAATTGCTAGTATTTATAAAGAGTTTTAAACTTATTTTTAAGTCATTTTCCCCCTAACAATACTCACTTTTACAAGAGTAGTCAGTGTCAACTGACAGTTTAATTTCTACCTTAGCAACAGTGAGAAAGATTCAGCCTTTCTGTCCTTCACTGAAAGTTTGTCTTCATGTCCACTTAGTTACATCATGTGTGGTTTTTTCCTGATTTCCTAAAATTGGAGTTTGATGGTTTTCTGGTAATTAGAATGGAGTTACAGGTTTTTGAAAGTAAGACCATGTTGGTAAAATAACACTGGATCCACATCACATCAAGGGTCCACGCTATCAATGATGCATCACTGGTGATCCTGACCTTGACTAACTGGCTGACATACTGACTGTGAAGGTTTCTACCTTGTGAAGGGACTTACTTTTCCTCCCCCTTCCCTTAATGGACTCCTTGTAAGGAAGTTATTATGTGCAGCCCACACTAAAAGAGTGGGGACTTACGCTCCCCCCTTGTAAAGGCTTTTTAAAAATAAATCTGAGTGGCTAAGCAGAAGTTTCCAGATCATACCTCATGTATACCTGAATATTGTCATGACTTTGCTGAACTGTCAATTCTTTGTCTGTCTCAATAGGTGCCAAATAACTTAAAGTAGATCAGTAAATTTAGATACACTTTTACACGTAAATTTTAAGAAACTTTTCATTAATTTCCCGATTCTTTTTTATATCTCTTACCTTGTGATAAGGCAAAAAAAAATTCAATTGTTACTCAGAAGAAGGAGAAAAAGCAGAAACTATAGGCAGAAGCTGATTTTAATGCAGCCAGTCATTCTTGATAAAATGACAGTTTTACCCCAAAAGTCATGGAGCCTCACATGGTCATGAATTTGAACCTTATGGAGTAAAACCGACACCCAAATGATCACAGACAGAACAGAAAAAAAAAAAAAATCCTGGTGTCAAACTACATGCATCACACTATTACAGCAATTCAGTGAGGGGACGTCACAGGACACCTAACTCTCCATAATTCCCATTAGGGATAATTACATTCTCTGAGAACAAGCGAAACTGTTACCTGATGAAAAAATGCTTTGATGACCTGGTTATTATCCTTTACAAAAAAAGATACAAGAAGCAAAGCTATCCACACAATTCCTACCCTAAATAATTTTTACATATAGGTACAGAGAATACACAGCAGTTCATGCTTTCAGTTACTTGTGGAGAAGTTTTTCAGTGCTAGGTGCATACAATGCAAAGACTGCTGAATGAGACTTGTGCTCCTCCAAGCACTTCTCACCCACAGCTGTCTCTCTGCTTCCCTAATTACCTGGAATAGGAAAGAGAATTCTGACAGAGCAAACAGACCACCGCTGCCCTGAGAATTTGACCTCTGCTTTAATTATCAACAGTCAAGCAGTTACCAAATTCCGAGTATATTTAAATAATGAGATGGACTTGATTTGAAATGGGTGAGTTGTTAAGATACTGAAAGGGTATACTGAAAATCCTCAGGACAGACATCCAAACCACTGTGCGTGGTGCAGCAATAACCTTGAACTTCAAGACCAGCACGCTCTGAAGTTCTGTGAAGGTCATCTGAAGCAGACCTTGCTTAGAACAATTCACACTATACTCTCAAGATGATTTTACAGTGTCCTCCTGAAAATCTAACTCATTCTGAAGCATCACAGTATCTGTAAACTGGCTTAGAAGAATTTTATGGAGGACATATTAGTATGTGAAGAAACAAAAAGTGTTTTATCTTTATTGACTATGTGGTCTAACTGTTTCATTTTCCAGAGCTCTCCTAAATTATAGTAAAATTCTCATGTAAAAGTAGATAATTTAATAGTGCCCTTTAGATAATAATGCATTATTCTTTGCTGAAGCATTTTTGCCATCTCTATGAACAATTCTGCAACAATGGTATTGAAATTCTGCATTAACTTTTTAATTTTTTAAATTGAAGTAGTCAGTTTACAATGTTGTGTCAATTTCCAGTGTACAGCACAATACTTCAGTCACATAGGAACATACATACATCTGTTCTCATATTCTTCTTCACCAGAGGTTACAAGATATTGAATATGGTTTCCTGTGCTATACAGTATGAACTTGCTGTTTATCTATTTCATATAAAGTAGTTAGTATCTGCAATCACAAACTCCCAATTTATCCCTTCCCACACCACTTCTCTGGTAACCACTTCTCTGTTTTCTATGTCTGTGAGTCTGATCTGTTCTGTAAGTAAGTTCACTACTTGTCTTTTTTTTTTTTTTAATTCCACATATAATGTGGCATTTTAAAAAATATTTATTTTATTTTAATTTAATTTATTTTTTGAAGGGAGTAATTACGTTTGTTTACTTGTTTTTCTAATGGAGGTACTGGGGATTGAACCCAGGACCTGATGCATGCTAAGCATGCACTCTACGGCTGAGCTATACCCTCCCCTTCTCAAACTGCATTTTTCTTTCTCTTTCTGGCTTACTTCACTTAGAATGGCAATGTCCAGGTTCAACCATGTTGCTACAAATGGCATTATTTTATTATTTTTTATGGCTGAGTAATATTCCACTGTGTGTGTGTGTGTGTGTGTGTGTGTGTGTGTGTGTATGCTTTATCTAATCATCTGTTGATGGACATTTAGGCTGTTTCTATATCTTGGCTATTGTATATAGTGCTGCTATGAACAATGGGGTGCAAGAACCTTTTTGAACTAAAGTTTTCTCTGGATATATTCCAGGAGTGGGATTGCTGTATAATATGGTAAGTTTATTTTTAGTGCATTAACTTTTAATGCTGGTGAAATTTAAATGCTAAGCATGAACCTGTGTAAACATTTTTAGTAGATGGTCACATGAAAGGTTACTTTTAATTTATGTAAGTAATTACCAATTATATTTTCCTTCCCTTCCTATTTGAAAGTCTAAGGAGGAAAGAAGCCTAACACAAGGCCTCATGCATGTTATGCTCTTTGTCTCACCATCCATCACATTCCTCTGTTTACCCCTCAACTGATCCGAATGAGCTCTTTATATGATCACATAGTTACCCTCTTTCTGTTTCAGCTGTGGTAAATATTTTTTTCCCAGTTTGTTTTCTTTTTTTTTTTTCATGGCAGAGATTTTTACCTCTGCTTTTCTGGTTCTACTCTCCTAATGAATAAATAAAATCTAATTAGCACAATAAAAAGTATATTAATCAAGGCATTCTTAAAATGATCACACCTTTGTTGCCACTGCCTTAAATGAAATCCTTTCTTTGTCACTCCTTCATCTCTATCTGTCCACTCTTATCAGGTGAGAATAAGAAAAAGGAAAGCTAAGAAAAAATTAACTAGTGAAGTACAGGGAGGAGGATGTGGACACAGTACTAACTGTGCAGAATTTATTGCAAAACATAAAGAAAATCATTTATGGAATCATCCTTTCAAGTTACAGGATAGATGATCTAACTAATTCCAATCCTTCATCTTGATTTTAGGTAATTCTCACTTTTTTTCCCTAGTACTATACTTGCTTTCAGAACTTCAGAATAAATGATCTTTGTTCATTTCAGCTCCTTTCAAAATACACAAGCTGGGTGCCGTGATTCCCGCCTGCATTATCATCACACCCGCCTATCTAACTAACAATTTCTCTTGAGTTCTTTAATCCTGGTAGTTGATGAGCACATCTAACCGACTGGAATCCGGGTCTCTAGAAATTTAAAGACCACAGTCAATTCTTTTATGTCTACATTCTCATCAATTTTTCCCAACCCTTTGCTTCTTGAAATGAATAAATGCCATCCTTTCCCTCTCTGACAAAATTTACAGAATTCTTCAGCACCTAGAATAGGATGCTAATGACTATCACAAGGAATAGAGAAATCCGGAGTGCAATTTAAACAGAAAATCCTTAGAGAAAAGGACCAAGTAGTTAAAAGTCCATCTCAGCATGCTTAGCAATTACCAATAATATTCGGGGACTCATTCTATTTTAGTCACTCTTCACTTTATCCACACCTTTTAAAGAGTGATTTCATAAAAGCTTTAATAAGATCCATTATTATGGAAATGGCAAAACATTTGGTGAGAAACTTCAAACCTAGCTAGGCTGTTATTAAAAACAGGACAAGAGAAAACCTCTCCAATTACTAATATGATGAGAGTTCTGACAATCCCAGAGATAATCAGAGTCATTTTTATAATATTTCTAAGAAGATTTTCACTTAATGAATTTTCCTATCTGAACAAGGTAGATACACGTATTATTAAGGATGATTAAAAGGACAACATTTTTCTCTACATGCATGAAAATTAATGAAGGACACTGATAAAGCTTTTATCACAAAAAATATTCTAATAAAATAGAAAAAAAATTAAATATTTGAATATTTTCTTTACTACTAACTGTTCTCTTGGTCCTTTCTCATATTAATTTGTGAACATAACAAAATGAAAAGACTTTGAAATAGTAGCCTATGCAGAATATTATTCTGAAGGTATACATTATAGAAACATTCACACACACACACACACACACACACACACACACACACACACACACCCACCCCTCCATATGTAATTTATAGTATAGGTAACGACTTACGTTGTCTGTTTTGCAGTACTGTACCACTATTCCCTTTTTGACAATAAAAAGAAACTTCTATTAGGAATGTGCGTAAGAGTAATACAATCATTTGGCACTTATCCACAGCCACATTTCCAGAAATCTCAACCTGTAGGAATTTAGGAAGAAACTCAGAGTTGAAAAAGAAAAGTCCTCCCAACCTGATCTGCAGATGGAAAGCAATCCCAGTTAGACCCTCAGCAAGTTACTTTTCAGGTATGGTCAGACTGATTCTGAAGTTTCGATGGAGACAGAAGACCCAGAACAGCCAACATGACAGTCAAGGAGAAGAACAAAGTTAGAGGACTGATACAACGTGACTTCAAGACCTACTATAAAGCTATACTAATCAAGACCATGTGGTATTGGCAAAACGAGAGACAAACACCACACGAATGGAACATAGCAGAGAACCCAGAAATAGATCCTCCAAAATACAGTCAACTGATTTTGACAAAGGAGTAAAAGTAATACAATGGAGCTATGTCAGTCTTTCCAACAAATGGTGCTGAACAACTGGACATTCATATGCAAAAAAAAAAAAATCTGGACATAGACCTTACATCCTTCACGAAAGTGACTCAAAATGGACCAAAACGTAAATGTAAATTGCCAAATTATAAAACTCCTAGACGATAACATAGGATAAATCTGGACGACCCTGTACCTGGTGATCACTTTTTAGTTATAATGCTAAAGTCACCATCCATGAAAGAAATAACAGATAAGACATCATGACAATTAAAAATTTCTGTTCTGTGAAAGCAGCTATCAAGAGAATAAAAAGATAAGGCACAAACTAGAAGAAACCCTTTGGAAAATACACATCTAACAAAGAACTGTTATCTAAAATATACAAAAAATTCATAAAACTCAACAGTAAGAAAACAATCAGATTCTTAAAATGAGCCAAAGACCTTAACAGATGCCTCACCAAGGATATACAGATGGCAAATCAGTATATGAGAAGATGGTGCACATCATACGTCATCAGGGAAATGTAAATTAAAACCACAATAAGATACAACCGTACACCTTTCTGAACGGTCAAAATCCAGAGTACTGACAACACCAAAGCTGATGAGGACGTGGAACAACAGAACTCTTTTTCACTGCTGGTGGGGATGCAAAATGGTACAGCCACTTCGGAAGACAGTTTAGTGGTTTTTACAAAAGTAAACATACTCTTAACATACAATACAGCAATCAAACACCTTGATATTCACCCAAAGGAGCTGAAAACCTACGTCCACACAAAAGCCTGCACACAGATGTTTGTAACTGTTTTATTCATAACTGCCAAAACTTGGAAGCAATCAAGATGCCCTTTAGCAGCTGAATGGATAACAAACTGTGGTATATCCAGACCATGGAATATTATTCAGCACTAAAAAGAAAAGAGCCATGTTGAGCCGTGAAAGGATATGGAGGAATTTTAAATGCATGTTACTAAGTGAAAGAAGCCAATCTGAGAAGGCTATGTATCGCCTGATTCCAACCATATGACATTCTGCAAAAGGCCAATGTATGGAAACAGTAGAAAGACCAGTGGTTGCTGGGGGCTTTGGTCAGGGGATGAACAGGAAGAACACAGAGGATGTTTAGGGCAGTGAAAATACTCTGCATGATCCTATACTTGTCACTATACATTTGTACAAACCTGTAAAACATACACCAGAAGTGAACCCTACTGTAAACTATGGACTTTAGATGAGAATGACGTGTCCATGGAGGTTCTTCAGTTATGACAAATGTAGTCACTCCAGTGGGGGATGTTGCAAGTGGGGGAGGCTACGCCTGAGCGGGGCAGAAGGTATGTGAGAAATCTCTGTCCATTCCCCTCAATTTTTCGGTGAACCTAAAACTGCTCTAAAAGTCTGAAAATACAAAATAAAAAAACAAACAAACAAACAAAAAACCAAAAAAAGAGAAAAGTCTACCTAAACGGAAAGAATTCTGATGCATTTCTCCCTGTAAGAACAGAGCCTAAGTAAGTATCTTGCTAGCTTACTGAGAATATGGACATTTAATTTGTGTGTAAAATGAGGTTCAATATTTTAAATTATTATTGTTTACAGTCCACTAATAACTTACGTAAATTTTTAGATACTCCAAATTAGAAGCAATGGAGAAAAGGAAAATAGAAACTTACATGCGGAGAAATGCTGACTTCTCTGAGGTTTGACAGGGAGGCAGCGGATAAAATTCCCAATCAGGTCTACTTTAAAGAAGTGCAAACAGCTTCACACGTGGAATCACCCCAAGGGCCCTCGCCATTAAAATGCTAAACAGCATTAACTACGCAGAGCAGCATGGCTTCTCCTTCAAGTACCTTTTATAAGAAGAACGTAATATCCTAGCCTGTGACCAGCCTCCTTAGCCCTGGAATTTCTTTGAAGTTTCACGTTTTACTCTAAACATTTGTATGAATTTCACATTCTGATCCAAATATATATATGTGACTTTAATTCAAATTTACGGTTCTCCTCTGTTGGTATACACTCCCCTTAAATCTTGCAGCAAAACATAAGCCTTAAGAAGTTTGTCATGTTGACTGTGGTGGCTTCTTATGCCCTTTGGTTCACTCAGCTGCACAGCCAATTTTGAGAAGTCAGGGAAGGGTGACATATAACTTAGAAATATTTCCATAAAAATGGCTGAAAAACAAGAACATTCTGGGAATTAAGGGAATTAATTCTAGTCACTGAAAAATGCCCTCATGTGAAACCCCGATTGCCCGCAAAATACCAATTAAGCTTCTTTGAAAATTAAGCTACTATTTAGTGACTGAAGTCCTTCACCCTACTTCAGAGAATACGTAATCATTTCAAATTACTTATGTAGAAAATAAAACTACTGTAAGCTTTATCTAAATTATTTCGTCCTTAAAATAGTATGTCAGTTGACAATGCTGGCAACTCTGTTTTCTCTGAGTTTTAAACCTAAACGATAGTCTTCTAGTAAATATTTTAATATGGCCATGCAAAGAAACCATAACTATGTAGACATGAATGTACTTAAAAAATACAAGCCACCTCTTGCCACGTCAATCCAGTTGTGATGTCTATTTCTTCCTAAAGAATGACAGGTGACAGTATCTAAAAGGAAAAAGCTCCCATAGACATCTTAAAAATACTGATATTTTATTCTCAGAAATACAGCAATATTTCAGGAGTTTTAAATAACACTATATAAAAAATTATGTTACTAACAGCTAATACTTAACATTTACTATGTACACAGCAGTGTTCAACAGCGTTACATTTATTAACTCATTTAACCTCAACCCTAAGAGGCAAGGTTTCACAGACAAGGTCACCGAGGCACAGGTAGCGAAATCACCAATGCAAGGCACACAGACACTAAGTAGCAAAACTAGAACATGGACCCAAGTTGCTGGACTCCAAGGACCACAGCTCTCTTAAGAACAGTACAATAATCATCCAGTGGGGAAAAAAACCCCAAAACCACTTTCTCAATGTCATATACTGTGTGTCAGGCACTATGCAAGCCTCTGAGAATGAAAGAGGGGCAGAGCACGGCCTCTGCCCGCCGAGAGCTCAGTCCACCTCTGGAGGCCAACCCCAAACTAAGCACCAGAGTTCAAGCGCTTGCTTCTCCTAAACTACTACATCTTCAAGCCATTTCTGAGGAATATGTACCATGTCTTCAAGGTCCCCTACAGCATCATATTGTATTTAGACAAGGCAGTTTTTTTCTTTGTTAATCAAAGAAAGTGCTACTATCTTGCATGGAGAGCTTTAAGAAGACCAGGAAATAGAATGCAATTAAACAGCAAACAATGAACCTGTGACTTTGGGATTGCTTACTGTCATCCCTGACTCTGCCTGTGTGGTACAGCGGGAGGGGAGGGGAGGCCATGGGCATGTGGTCAGAGTAATTCTTCTTAGGAGGGACTGTCCCATGGGTTGCAGGGTGTTTCACATCTCTAACCTCCTCCACTAAATGTCAGTGGTTCCCCCCACCTCTCAGTCATTGTGAAAACCTAAAGTGTCCGCACATATTTCTGAACACCCTCAGGAGGCAGAACTGCTTGCAGCTGAGAACCATGTTCTACATTTGAATGTCTATTGGTATTTTTGAATTTCACTTTTGGGGTGAATTTTATCCTTACAAGTTCCAGCATGGACTGCACCCCTATGGTTGGAATCCAAGTCACATTAAAAAGGTAACGCTCTCCTGAAAACACTGCAAAAACACTGATCTACACACATGAACTCTTTCCTCAGGACCAGGAGTACTCCGGATCCTTTCTTCACACGTTATTATTAGGAAAAGCAAGAATCAGATGATATATTAAATTAGCAATATGTATTTTCATTGATGGTGGCAACATTAGGAGAATGTAAAAAAGATAAAAGAAGAATAATTCCTTTGTCCCCTGGTCACACCTGTTTTTCTTCTCATGTGGCCATTCATTCCAATTTTAAATCCTCTTAAGAAAACGATCTTTAAGATCAAAGGAATTAATCTCGGTTCACATACTAGATCAACCTGTTAAAATATTTATTTTTATCAAATCCTTATTTATTTTGTTTGTAATTTTATGTATTTGGTGAAAAGTATGTTCTATCAATGTAATTGCTAAGGAACTGTTGAGATTCTTTGGACCTCTGGCAAAATGAAACAAAATTCTGACTAGCAACAGACACCTTTTCTTAGCTTTGATCTGACTAAAGTCAGAGAGAAGGATATGATCTTACCAGTCACACTCTGGACTTCCTCTAAGGGCTCATTCAGATCCAATTATCCTAGAAATTCTGACAGCTTTGAAAACTCAGGCAATGATACAATTTCAAGCAAAATGTAAAACATCTTCTAGTGAAACTCATAAAATAGCTAATAAGGAAGGCAACCAATACACTGTAGTGTAGATTTATAGGCTCTATTTGCTTCTGTAAGATTAACAGTACTAAATGAACTTACAAAACAAACAAAAATGCATTCTGTATGTTCAGTATGCTATTTATAAATTCCAGCTGCAGGATATCACCATGGTAACAGGAATATACAAATAGCTCAGTTCTCTATGCAATGATGGAAGCATTACTAATTTAAAGAATGCAGTATGCTTAAGACAGACAGAAACAATTTCACAATATAGTCATCAACCTACTCATAAAAGAGGAGAAAGATGGAGATAAGTATTTCAAATGGCAGATAAAAGAAAACTGATTCCTTCTGCTCGACAATGACTGACAGTCATTCTTGGAGTTGAGGGAATGAAGTATTTTTTAAATGAACGAATGAATGAATGAGGCAACAGAATGAAAAAAATAGAGGAAGAAAATCAGGTAGAAGAGGTATTATGTCAAAATGTGTGGTATCTGTTTACAACATCAACTGTGAAACAGAACTGAAAAAGAGTCTCAAATTTAGCATTTTGTACATACATATTCAGCCTCCAGATTGGAATGAAAAAGATGTGTAAGATCAGCCCACTGCTCTCAAAGACCACGTGAACATGCATGTGCATTTATTATTGTACTTAATAAATATCTACTGAGTGTGTTTAGGTACCAGGAAACACAAAGATAAGTAAGATTTTGGCGCTGGCCTTAAGAATTAACAGTCTAATGGAGAAGACAGTCCTCTAAATAAAAAGCATCACAATTTAGAGTAACTCCTACAACAGAAGTACCCATAAGGTCCTGTGGGAACATAATGTCATAGCAATATTTTCCCCAATTAGAAAGAATTGACGCTTATATCTACAGTAAAATTTAGGTTTTACTGAAAGTTAAGTGGCAGTGATTGATGAAATATTATAAAATTCACAATTTGTGCATATAGACATTTAATTGAAATATCCCTCAACTTAAAAACAAATAATTACAAGTTCTTTGAATTTCTCCGATCTCTTACCACCACAGGAAATTTCAGCAATAACACCGGCTACGGTGAAAGCTTTGTGAAATGACACTGCTGACTGCCACAGAAGCCCCTAAACTGGGGCTTCGGGGACGGTGATGTCTGACAGCACCAGTCTTCTCTTCAGGGAGTAAACTAAAGAGAAGATCAACGCCGAAGTCTCGGAGCTCCCTGGACAGAAAGCTCACCAGCGTGCCAGAGAGAACAAAACATGCACGGTAACGAATACGTGTATACACATGCATGACCGGGGCACTGTGCCGCACACCAGAAATGGACACATTGTAACTGACTATACTTCAATAAATAAATAGAAAAAAACCCCCAAAACCACCAAATAAATGCTCAAAATTAAAAAAAACAAAAACAAAAACATACACATGGTTGTGAGGGTGGGTGAAAAGACTGGGGAAACCACGAGAGTCACCTCTGAACGCTCTGTGCTCATTTTACGTTACCAGTGACTCCCTTCAGTTGCCAGTGCCGCTTCTGAACCCCAGCTCAAGCTTCTCCTTGAGCCTGTTGGAAAACAGGCCGGAACAGCAACCTTTCTCAAACTCATATAGGACAAACACCGTTTTCCCCCAAGCAGTAAGGTATACAAAGTTCTCCAAAGAATTACTCCTGAGGCCTTGCTCCCTCCCCATCCTCTGATATGAGTCACTGAAAGACGAAAACCCATTTGGTAAAGAAAATTGAAATGCCCTTTTCTTAGCTAGAAAACATTACCACCTAGTTCACTTGAACTGCTTGAGCTGTGGTATGTTTCTCAAATACTTTTCTGTCATTCCCTATTATCCATGCATTCAGTAAACGTTCTTGAAATGCTTTACTGTGCCTTGGACCAGGGGACTGCAACCATTTTCTTAAAGGGCTAGACAGTCATTATTTTAGGCTGTGCAAGCTAAGAAACAAAATCAAGGAAATTACGTAGGTGTTCATAAACTCATTTATATATATATAACCATTTAAAGTGTAAAATCATTATTAGCTCACAGAAAAACAAACAAAAACAGGCCATAGGTTGCTGATTCCAGTGCTAGATCATAGTCAAGTATCCAGACCAAGCTAAGATCATTAGGTTACTAAATTAAAAGTAAAGGTCTTTCGCACCAAGCCCTAGCTTCCTCTAATAAGAACCTGCAGTAGTGATCCAGTAGAGCTCTGTCCAATAGGATTCTCCACTGGATATGAGATATTTCTACTATATCTGTCTATGACAGATATTCCAATACCTACAGAAAATGTTCTGTATCTGTACAGTTCAATATGGTAGCCACCAGACACAAGAGGCTACTGAGGATTTAAAATATGTTGAGTGTAATAGAACAAAAATTTTAAAATTTATTAATTTTAAATTTACATTTAAATAGCCACATTCAACTACCATATGGGAAAACAGATGTGATAGTTACTTATGTATCGATTAGTAGGGCCTAAATGAATTGGTCTGGTGTTTGGGGGTCCAATTAGGTAGGTATAGAGCATTTAATATCTTTATAGGTTAACGCTAACAGATCACAATTCAAATTACTTTTAACTTCTGGTTAAAACTTCACTGTGAGTAATTATTCGTGATGCACATTATGCCACAGAACTGAAAAGACCTTCAGAGGACAGGTAGTGATGCTCTATCACGTACAAGGCGTGTGACATGTTTCAAAGAGGGCACAAGAGGCATACTGCATGATGGCTCACAACTACAGTTCTGAAGTCAGGAAGACTCTGAATAAAGCACCAGTTCTGCTATGGAGTAATGCTGGGATCTCTGGAAGGTATTTCATCTCTTTCTTCTTCGATTTCCTCCTTTGTAAAACAGGACAATAACAGTGCTTCTCTACTGGATTGGTGTGATGATCAAATGAGATCAAGGGTTTAAGAACCTAAAACAATGCCAGCTCAATGAAATCTGAAGTGTTACTATTTTATCACCAATGTAAATTAAATTTAATAAGACTATATGACAAGTTTTAGGATACACTCCATGATCTGACTTGGTAGAAATCATTTCATCACTCTGCATGTGAGAGCTACATATGGAGTGTTGAGTATATCACTATTTTTATCCAGCAGCTTTGAATTCCTGGCTTTACAACCTACTAATGCAGCCATGTCACATGACTCGCATGAGCCTCATTTCCTATCTGAAAAATGAGAATATGTACCTCTTCAAGCTGAGAGAATAAAACATGTGAAAAAGTTTTGCTCATATAGATGGCATTAACATTGGTCAGTGACTAAGAGTGTATCTTAAAATCAAGTCTCAATTCCCTATTTCAAGTTTTTCTTCTTGTTTATTCTTTAGGGTTACTGAGAAATATCTACTTCCTTTCTTCCATCTTTTGAGCCAAAGGGAACACAAACTTCAGAACGAAACACTGAATGTAGTTTAAAGGACTAAAGGGTGGGAATCCAGAGTAGATGCTCTGAGAGTTAAATCATGACATTTATGAAAAGCCAATGAGGTGAAGAATAAAAATCGTGGCAGGCCAAAGTAAAATTTGAGAGCAGGTGATGATAATGTATCTCCATATGCAGAAATCTGTATGTGAAAAATTCTAAGGGTAAGTCCTTTTTGAGCATGTAACATTGACATTGGAACACAGAAAATGCAGGAGGCCAAGAAGTAAATTTTGACACAGACCTAAAGAATGGGTAACCCCCAAAATGCTTCATCTGTTCTCTGCACAGAGCGTTCCCCTACCACAGAGGTAGATGCATATGGCAACCACAGTCTGTGCCATTATACATCATCACCACTCTGCTGAGAGAGCAGACAGGTCTCATGGGACCTGCCAAGTCCGCATGAACCACAGTGGAGGTTCTAGAAGGCTGCGTAGGCCAAGTCTGAGCTCAGCAGGGATGACGACCGTGATTGATAAAACACGCCTGCCGTGAGTCAGGAGGAAGGGGGGGCACCTTCATACTGTATTTGCAAACCCTTTCATATCACTCAGTGCCATTTCTCTCATTTAAGAGCGAAGATAACTGAATGTAATCTGAATTTCATGTATCTTCCTATACAGAGAATAGCCTGAAAGCTAAGAGTCTGTCTTTCTTGATCATTATATTTCTGGTTTGTTAATTACTCAACTGGCATTCTGGTTCACTGACAAGTCTCCTGTGGGCTTGGTTATAAAAACGCCAACCGGGCAGTAGCATCCATTCCCAGTGAACTGACAAAGTCAATTTTCTGAGGTGGCAACACTGATAAGCAAACTCCAGACTACGGTGAATTCACGAAGGTAAATCTTATGTGCCCTCTTAGTAGCCAAACAGAAGGCTGGTTTTCCTGCTAAGAAAACTCTCAGACACTTTTAGACTTCAACAAAGACTATTTTTAATCAGTTTTATCCTTTCCAATTTGAATTATTTCCTTTCTTAAATTTTTCTTCGTCGATGTGCTATTGCCAATCTCAGAAGATATTCAATTCTGCAGGAATGCTCTCCCCATCTCTCATTTTGAAGTTTAAAAGCAGGAAGAGTACTTTGAATAATCTAGTTCTTTCTCAGCCTGTGATTCCATCAGCCTTCCAACATTACTTATATCTTCACCTTTCTTTTGATTCTGGAATCTTTCTCAAACTCAAGTGCACTCAGTCAAACCCCACTTGTGACAGCATCGTTTCTTTTTCAGGTCCACACACCACCCCACAAAAGCCTGTGTTTTCTAGTTTTACCTTTCGAACGTTTGCCAACCGATTCATCATCAAGGACTCCTCTCGGTCATCGTCGTCATCCAAGTCCAGCATCGGCATTCCAAAGGGATCGATGATGCTGCAGCATCTGGAACCTTCATCTCTCGGATCAAAGGGGTCCACGATTATGGGCTCCGTTCCTTTTATTTCACAGCGACAGAAGGGGCAGCCTTGGCCGTCTGACTCCTGAACACACACACAAAAATGCGCTGATTGTTCAAACAAAACAGTACCGAGAGGGGCCAATGTTCTACAATCATAAAAAGTAGTTGCCGAAAAAAAAAAATGGTTTTAGGGTAGAAGGTGGAAAAAGATGTGTCTTAAAGGTGGCTGGATTAGGGAGCCAAAAAAATACATGTTCAGTATTTCAAATTTCAAATTTTTGAAGAAAAAAATTTTAAAACCCTTTGATTTGCTAAAGAAAAGGAGCCTAACTTTTATTTTACTGAATATTCACTTTTATAATTTTAATGTATCAAAACTTAAGAGTCCTGCAGAAAACTGGAAATTCAGTCACGTCTTGTCCTTCTTTACCAAAGACACTAGTGCTAAGTAAACATTCCATAAAAAGAATTCTATAAGAATTCTATAAAAAGGACATTTTGATAAAAATTCATTATAAATAATTAGTAGTATCAATTAGAATAGCCTATTTCAAAATGAATTCTGGAAAAGTTCCTGTGCGTATAACTAGGTCTAAATATTTCCATTTTAATTGCCTAGATCTTTTAAAGTCTTGATTTATAAGCAATCATTAGGAAAAAATAAACGTATTCTTAGAAATCACCTGTCCTGAGAGCCTGGCATCCTGACACAGCTCACATGGAATGTAGTAATAAGTGAGATATTAAGTTTTGTCCTCATCTTGCATTTGAAACAATACAGCAAATGAGTTTGGGCCAGAAATTCATTTATTGATAATTATTGACTTTTTGTTCAAAATCTCCCAATTCCATTTCTCAGAAACTGTATTAAGAATTCACAATTGGTGTATAGCTCATTTCTTGAAGTCAGGAGCTAAATGTTACTTTACATTATGTTCCAGGAAAAACTGAAGCAGAAACTTGGACACTAAAACACATTCTAACTGCTGAATGTCAAGGTTAATTTCAAGAGAAAGTTAGATATCTAGACATATTCTAGTTATCGAATTTCAAAAAAAGATAAGTCATCTTCAAATGGGAAGAATCAGGGTGGCTCAGTTTTCTCTCTAGTGACGCTCAGTCCTCAAAGACAAAGGATAATTGTCCCCCAAATTGAGAAAAAGACAGTGACCCAAGAATCTTAATTCCAGCCAAGTTGCTGAGAAAGTATAAAGGCTGAGAGCCTTCGTTCTCAGACGTGAACAGTATTAAGAAAACTCACCCCTGTGAGTTCTCCTTGAAAATAAAATCTAACCAACTAAAGTGTCATTTAAAATAAAGAACCTAATTTGGGAATGTATGAGGAAAGGACTGAGTGTGAGCACTGAATTCATTTAAACATAAAACCTATGAATAGTGCTCGCTTTGGCAGCACATATACTAAAACTGGAACGATACAGAGAAGATTAGCATGGCCTCTGCACGAGGATGATGTGCAAATTCATGAAACGTTTCATATTTTTAAATTGGGAGTTTGAGATTTGCAGATACTAATATATATAAAACTGATAAACAACAAGTTCATACTGTATAGCACAGGGAACTATATTCATCTTGTAGTAACTTACGGTAAAAAGATATGAAAATGAATATACATATGTTCATGTATGACTGAACCATTATGCTGTACACCAGAAACTGACACATTATAAACTGACTGTACTCCTATGTGTGTGTGTGTGTGTGTGTATACCCATACACGTATATACACACACACAAAAAGAATTCACAATTGAGAGGGAAACAATTTTTTTGCCTTGCAGGTAATGCTGCCTTCCAGAGATAGATAGTATCTGATATTCACCACCGTATTTTTGTTTCTGCATTATACCCTGACTTTAGAAAGTAAGTTATTTAAAAATAGTAAGAATTATAAAATCATTTTAAAGTAGAAACGGGATAAATGAGCATCATTTTAGAGATGAGACAAGGGATAAAAGAGAGTTTACATCTTTCAAGAAACCGTTCAGTACTCAACACTGTCCCATCCACCTGGTGTGATGAGAAACTTGTGATCTGCCTGCCCTTACAGAGATTCTGTGATCAGCGGTGAAAGCACACTCTCGCTCTCCTCTCATTAAACTATTACTTAGCCTACACTCTGCGGCAGACCCTGTGGTGGGTGGTTTATTCTTTCCCAAGCATCACTCTAATTAACAAATGGAACATACTCTTTGCCACACAAATTGCCAAAAAAAAATAAATAAAAACAAATGCTTTTGAATTGGTTAATGAAAAGAAATCGCAACAATTCTTTATTCACCTACTGCTACATAATTTGGGAACGTTAAGAGTAGTAAAATAGTTAAACTAAGATGGTAGTTGAACTAAGGCTAATACGAATCTTTTGATGTTTACCGCTACATGTGTTCAGGTCTTGTGGGCTTCAAGGCAACTTAATTATTTGCTCCATCATTTTACAGATGAGAAAACTGATACTTAATTCTCTCATCTTACACTGTTATTTTCTAGCACAGGGGTAAATATTTAAGGAAAGCTAAACTTTATCCTATCTTTTAATAATAAGAACATTAAATACAAGTGCATATTTGATATATGTTGTCATCCAGGTGCAATCCTCTTATTATAAAAGTCAAAAGGGACTCCTATTGTGTGCCTGCAATGACTTTTCTGACTTTTCTTACAGATCTATGTAAGATAATTTCAAACAGACAGTTTTAACATGTAAGAGCAAGATGCAAAAAAGATCACTTTCCCCTGTGTCTTTAATACATGAAGGATGCAAAGTGGTACTCTGTGCCCTAAGCAGAGCTATACAAAGTCACAGTGATTAAAACAGTGCAGAGCCAGAATGAAAAACAGACACGTAGGTCATTGGAGAAGAATAGAGAGCCCAGAAATAAACCCATGATATATGGTCAATTAATGTACAGCAAAGGAGCCAAGAATATACAATCAGGAAAAAGCCTCTTCAATAAGGTGTGGGGAGAATTAGATAGCTACAAAAAATAAAGAAAAGGAGAAGAAAAAAAGAAAGAGGAAAGAAGGAAGGAAGGAATGAAGGAAAGAAACTGGACCATTCTTGCACCATAAACAAAAATTAACTCAAAATGGATTAAAGACTTGAAAGAAAGAACTGAAACCATAAAATTTCTAGAAGAAAACATAGGTGGTAAGCGCCCGGACACTGGTCTTGGTGATGATTTTTTAAATCTGACACCAGAACCAAAAGCAGCAAAAGCAAAAATAAACAAGTGGGATTACATCAAACTAAAAAGTTCTATGTAGCAAAGGAAACCATCAACAAAATGAGAAAGTCACCTACTGAATGGAAGAAAATATTTACAAATCATAGATCTGATAACAGATTAACATCCAATATATATAAAGAGCTCATATAACTCAACAGGCAAAAAACGAACAAACTGATTGAAAAATGGGCAGCTCTAAATAGACATCTGTCCAAAGAAGACATGCAGATGGTAAACAGTTACATGAACAGTTGCAAGACACATGACTTGTCATCAGGGAAATGCAAATCAAAACCACAATGAGATCACCTCACACCTCTTAAAATGGGTATTACCAAAAAGACTAGAAATAACAAGTACTGGAGAGGATGTGGTCAAAGGCAATCCTTGTGTACTGTTGGTGGGAATGTGAACTGGAAAACAGTACGGAGGTTCCCACAAAAACTAAAAACAGAACTACTAAGAATCCAGCAAGACTACTTTTGGGTATTTAACTGAAGAAAAGGAAAACATTAATTAGAAAGATAACTGCATCCCCCGTGTTCACTGCAGCTTTACTTGCAGTAGCTAAGGTACGGAAACAACCTCAGATGGATGAATGGATAAAACAATTGTTGCATGTATGTACAACAGAATATAATTCAGCCATAAAAAATAATGAAATCTTGCCATTTGCCACAACATGGCTGGACATCAAGGAAACATTATGCTAAGTGAAATAAGTCAGAAAAAGACAAATACCATGTTCTCTCTTATATGTGGAATCTAAAAATTAACTAATTCAAAACAAAAGTCAGCTCAAATACAGAGAACAGATTGCTGGTTGCCAGATGAGGGGGGCAGGTGGTGGGAGAAATGAGTGAACTGTTTTCGTTTTTCTTTAGTTCAAATAAGTTAAATGCCACTAAAAAAAAAAAAAAAAAAAAAGTAACATGAGCATGAACACATGTTCCCTCTGTCTTTAATGCATGAAGGATGGAAAGCCATACTCTAGGTCCCAAGTAGACACTTCATTCATTTACATCTTTAAAAAAAATTATTACAGAGAATTTCAAAGATACACCAAAGAAGAGAGAAAAGTGTAGTAAATTCTGTATGTATGTATCTCCCAACTCCAACAGTCATCAATTCACAACAATCTTGTTTCCTGTATACCTTCACTTGCTCTCTCCACCCATGGATAATTCTGAAGCACATCCTACACTTTACATAAATTCCTCTGTGAATGTATTAGTACGTGTACCTAGAAACAGAAAATCTTTTAAGACTTAACTACAATACAGTTATCCTAACTAAAATTAATCCACTCAAACTAAATACTTAAACATGACATTAATTATTTTTGAGTACTCTGCCTAGGATGTGTAAGCCACTATACTCGCCTGCCAAGGCTTTCTTAGACCCTTCAAGGTCAATCTGCATGTTGTTTGGTTAAGGATGACTTCCAGATTTATGTGATCTACTTCCTGATAAAGGGTAACTGAAAAGACTGAATCTGGAAAGGGGAGGAGGTGAAAGGCAATACTAGCATCTTGATGATACAAGAAAAAGACAGTCTAAAACCGAATTTAGGTTCTCCTCCATCTCTTCTACCTGAAAGTTTAATACTATTCAAATTACTGATGTGAGTCAGAATAGCTGCTTTATGAGTATATGTCACAGAAGATATTTTCTGTTCAGCTTTATCTTTGTTGAGAGTGTACATTATTTACTAGGATCAAAATCAAAGCAGCAAGGTACATCCATTTTGATTTGCAAACTTAGATCACAATGTGCCTCCTCTAATATGACCTCACCTGCCTCTTTCTCTGACTACTGTCATATGCAAATTAAGTTTGACCGTATTCTCAAGTTTGGTACTTAAATTCTCAAATATTGGTGTATTTTGGTACTCCACCCCAGATGGTTGATTAAACACATGAAGAATGCCTTTAATAGACATATAACGCCTCGGATTGTGCCTCAGTAATTCGTATAATGTTTCTGTCAACATATACTTAATACAAGCTCACAGAGAATATGTAAATGGAGAAGGACCGATAAATAGCTTCTTTTCTAGTCCCCAACTTATTCACGCTCTGAGAAAGGGAAGAGGAAGAAATCAGACTCCGTCTATTCTAATTCACTCAACAGATTTTACTTCCTCAAATAAATCCTTTCAAACCAAAGGATACAGAAAAGTTATCAGCAAGCACTACATTCACCTAAAACTTAACTATGTAATACGCTCAAGCTAAAATTATTCAGACTCATTTGTCAACCATAAATATTGTAAGTTATATTTATGTTTAGATATACGATAACCTGAAAACAAATTAACACTGACAGAAAAACTGGGAAAAAATTAACTTCCCCCGAAATTTCAATTCCCCAATAACGTGCTACGTAAAAGTCTAAATAAATATTGTCAGTATCATCTCATCATCATCACCATCAGTCACCTTCCATATTCTTTCTGTTTCAATGTCGTTCAGAAAGATATTACTTCCTAAATTACTTTCTTTCAATTTTTAAAGATAAACATCACAGTACAATTTATCTGCTTGCTCTCAGGGCGATCAATTATTTGAAGGCATACTTTAAGGTCAATCACTTGTCTGCTCACATATATAATATAAATGGAGGGCCCTAGAGAGTACATAGGACTTCATGAATCTCATTTTGGAGTGCATTTTATATTTTTACTGTGTGTGTGTGTGTGTGTGTTTTCCCTATCGGTAACTTCTAATGTATATTTCCTTGCTATACTTCACATAGATTTGAAGTTACCATACGTCTCTTTTTTTAAACATGGAATAATTATAAATAAATAAATAACTGGATAGATGCATACATACATGATACATGTACTGAGAATAGCTTGGGTTCCCACTAAACATTTTCAGAGCACAATATATCCCACAGAAACTCAATAACTTCTTGTTAAAAGGGAATGAACAAGGATAGTTACTAGTGATCACAGAATAAATAACAGAGTGGGACAGCTCTTTGGTTTTGGTGCTTTTTTATGATGGGTAAGGGAAGAAGACATTGATGACTCTAGACTTAGTTTTAATCTGGGAGGCCCATGAAAACAGTGACTCAGGAAAGAAGCACTGACATTCTGAACCAGGAAACTTGGACTGAATCCTAGGCCTACCAATTACAGCTGGGTGACAATGGAAAAGCCATTTCTTCTTATTTGTAAGGCATAATGAGAGAATGTACATTTTAGGGACATCTTAAAGATAAAGTGAGATAAATTAACTCAAAACTTTCCAAAGTGCCAAGCAAATTCCAGTTGGTATAATTATTATCAAAATAGTCTCAAGAACGAAGGAATACATTCCATAGCCATTACGTGACTGTCAAAATGAAAGAGGAGCTCTAACATTCTAGCACATTTATACAAAAAGACATAACATATAATCAAGGACAAGCACTAATCTATAACATTCTTAAAGGCAAATGTTATTTTTTTATTTGTAGTACTAAAGTTACAAAGTTTCACTGAGGCTATAAATTTGAAAGCTGTTTGCTTTTGATGGAAGAGATATTAAAGGATTCTTAGTGCCTTGTATGAGAATCCTTTGAGCTGGCTTCTCATCTCTCTTATTACACCATTTTTCCCCCAACAAGGCTATCTAAACATGGGACATCTATAAATTTTTTTAATCATATGTCATATGACAATCAGACCTTATTAATTTTCATCTAATGACTTTTTTTGTGGATTACTATTTTGAATACTCCAGTATCTTTATTTTGAAAAAAAAAATATGCAGGAGGAATAGTCAGAGGAAAAACATTAAATTTACTTTTAGTTGAATTAAAGGCCTTGGCAGTAATTCAAAAGAAGGCTACATATTCAACTAACATATGTGTATCCATTTTTATTTTGGAAGGAAGATGTAAGGAACACAGTTCAGAGACTGGGCCATTCACGAGCTCAGAAGCCATTTTCTAGCTTCCTGGAAAGAAAAATAGAAAGAAAACAATTCCTTATTTTACAACTTATGTGGTAACCCTGCAACATCACTGCTGCATAGTATGTATGCTATTATCAAAAAAAAAAAAAAAAAAAAAAAAAAAGGAAAGAAAGAAAACAAACTAACAAACATGGAGGAGTTCAGGGTAAAGAGAAATGTTTGGGAAAATGTGTGGCAGTGAAAGAAACTCTCCAAGTTCCATTGCTAAGGGCAGAATAGAAATGCCGCACCCTGAGTGATGCTGTTTCAAAGAATGCCTCTAGGGAGGTGACTACCCAACTTATTTAGTATTCTGTGCAAACCCAGGCTTGCTTATTCAATTTATTAAATAACACAGATGTTTCAGAAGGGGAAAAAAAGTATCTGACACCTCTTTGGAGGCATGACTAATGGGCCATTATGACAGCAATTAAAGAGTAACCACTTGCAGCCTGTAACAACTGACATCGCTCCTGTGCATTTCTTAGGGTTTCCGTTAATTACATAAAATTTAAGTCTCCACTGAATTTCAATTAAACCAAAGTAGAGCATCAAATGGAAGGAAAAGCTGGTGAAGGATGACTTACTAAAAATGCACAATGGCTGAACACATAATGTTTTATGGTCAGGGTTTAATATTTCCTATTGGACTCTGACTGATTTATCAGAGCTTCTTGGCAGCCACGCAGCCTTTCAGATCCTTTTCATAGCAGCATGCCCAACCAAAGCAGTAGAAAGTAGCAAATGTCTTGCATCCATAATTAAATTTGAAGGATAACAAGATATTCATTTCAAGTGATTATTAATATCATGTCCGTCTATAAAATTTTCAGATTTAATTTTAACTTCTCAAGGATAGAGAGTGTCTCAGTATTCTTATCTCAGAGATTAGTATAGAACCTGAGCCACAGAAGCTGCTCAGAGTGTTTTCCTGAATAAATGAATGGGATTTGAGATCTTGGAGAATGATGGATGAAAAATTCTATGTCAGCTTCTACTGAGCCAGTTAATGGAAACCAAATTATCCCAGTGCACAATTAAATTTCAAAACTTAACTTTTTCTCTGATAGAAAAAACCAACAAGCCTATAAAATAAAAACACTGGTTTTAAAGTCAGAAAACAGACTCCATCTAGCCTTTTACCATTTTGAATAAGGAAACAGTTGAAAAAGACAAACGTCACTCATATCCAGAGACTTAATAATCACACATTTTTTACATCTGTGAGTTTAGATACAATGTTTGACAAAATATTGCAAAACTATAAAAATGCTCCATATTTTCTTTTTCCCCTCAGAGTCACCATCAAGTAGGTTAAGTCCAGTGAGTCCACTGAGGCTATGATGTGAGGTTTTAAGTACAGTCAATGTTTGTCAACTGTGTTTTAATTGGATTAACTTTATAAAATTTTTATTTTTATTAAATAATAGGGGCATTTTGCAATTATGTGTTTAAATGATTGTCAAACACTGCTCTTCATACAGCAATATGAAAACTGCCAAAACAGACTGGCTGGCAGGAACTAGCCCTTCTGGAATCCATATGGAAATGTAGAAATGCTCAGGTTATCCAAGAATGGAAATGTTCAAAAGTGTGAACTTCCTTCATCACTCAAATCCTATTGAGATACAGAGACTGTGGAATATCACTCTGAAATTCTCAAACCTTGGCCTAACAATAGGGTAGAGAAAACTTGAACCAGAGATCACTCATGCTAGTAATACTGCCAGCCAAAAAAAAAAAAAGTGCAAAAATCAAAATGTGAAAAGTTGAAGGGAATCATCCGGTAGCTACTGAATGGAATCATCCGGTAGCTACTGAATGGAACAAATGGATCTAAGGTTTAAAACTCTTAGGACTCCTCAGATCTTGAACAAGAGGAAAGGTCTTTGAAAAGATCACAGATCCTTTTCAGAGGAGAAATAAGACAGAACTGAGACATTACAAGACCCTTTCCCAACTGATCTACAGTATCAGTGTCTTTTTATCTGTTGTAGTCTTCGTCCATTATTCTCTTTCCTTTACGTTATCTCGCATGGAGTCTACGGGTATTTACTGAGTAACTAACCCACGTGTAGGTAGCATGCTAGGGGAGAGAAATTCTCAAATAGGTAAAGCAATCCACATCTGAGAGGAGAAACAGGTAAATATGTATGGAAATGTTTACAATACAAATACAAGGAGGTAAAAGCTTACAGGGACATATACAAAATGTATCAGGAGAATATTTATTAACCATGAACTGTCTAGTGTTGGAAGAACTTTTTAAATGCTGATGCCTTTACATATTTTTCATTAACCTACATGCAAAATTCAATGATAATATTAGGATACTGACATTATTCTCTAGTGACATCTAGGGATTTAATTTGAATATTATTTCAACCTTCCAAGTACTTCTGAATTTGTCTTTTTTTTTTCTTACTACTTTACTTAGTAAAATACTATTTTATTACTACCTTTACATATAATGTTTCCTAAAATTTTACTCAGAGATAGTTTTTAGTGCTTGGCAATTTATGCACTTCCTCAACCTCTGAAAGTAAAACTAAGAAGTACCTCAGAGCAAAAAAAGGAAATTGCAAATGTTAACAATTTGCAAATATGACTGGACGTATCTTCGTATTAGACCATGAGACAAATATGAAAAATCATGAAGTGAATCAAGAAACTGATTTGCAACTGGCAAGAGGAACTACACCATCTGGAAGAGGCAGAGTAATACACAGAAAAGTTGTGATGTAGAGGGCAAAGGATTAGTAACAGCCCTGACAACTGAGTGTGCCTTTTGCAGTAACACGCCTATTGCAAATAGTTCACAAACATACAAAATAAAATATACAGCACTGGCCTGAAGTTTTAAAAAATAAATTTCATTTAACAAGTATACAGAACTTTGTAAAATAAGTAAATCTTTTGTTTTAGATTCAGCCCTACTCTTTTACTCATTATGAGCCACACGGTAAACAGCTATTTTATACACCACTTTAAACAATAACCTTTACTAATCCAAGGTTTCTGTCAAATGAAGGGACTTTTAACCAATTTAACTTCCAAATATTAGGTAAGTTTCAGGTTAAAGATGCTAAGTTCTGCAGTATGTATGTGTTTGGACGCTCCAGGACCGATGCATCAAGAGAAGGGGCTGAAATACAAGGGCCATGCAGGGAGGTAGAGTCCTGGGAGACTGTTCTGGCCTCAAAGTCTGGTTTTCTTTAGGGAGAATAGCAGAGATTTTAGTTTCTTCTTAACTGTGAGAACCATACTACCACACTGAAGGCGTAAGTCAATCCAAAGGGATGACAAACACATTTGGCCTCTGTCAGTTTAGTATTTACCCTGAAATACTTAATTGCTTTCAGGTTAAGGCAGATCATCCTAAAGTTGCCCCATCCCAGTCAGCTGGACACTGACTCAGTAACATCTAATACTTTCTACTGATACATTTGAAACTCACTTGCCAATTGACAGCTTTGTCTTCTACCAGTGTAACTAAATGTATTGAAACTCATTTATAAAAAGACATTGCTACGTCTGCAGAACTATTATTGTTAACTTAAATAGCAATCAAGTGAATTTATGTTGAGTTTGCTGATGCCACACTGAGCATCCTTCTTCCTCCAACCTCTCGCTAGATCCTTCTTCCTCCAACATCCTGCTATATGACACAAAATTCACAAACATCAGGAGGGGATAAAGGGAAATTAGTACAAGGGTAACAAGGAAAATCTTAAGACATAAGTCACATGCATATTGAGAGAGAGAAGTGTAGGGATGTTGGACAGTTTTTATCAATGTAGCAAAGATGTGTGGGAGTTCAGAAATAGCTTTGAAAATGTAAATCAACTGTAATTCATTTTCCAGTTCTTCCCCTTTTTTTTCATCCATTTTTTAAAATCTCCCCAAAGGAAGAAGGAGGCCCTTTTTATAAAGTTGTGAAAATGTGAAAATCACCGTATTTTGTTACCAAGTAATGAGCTTAACAAACATCAGTGCTCCTCTGAGTCTGCATGGCCCCTTCCTCATCCTCTGAGGCCATCCCCCCTCAGGCTACACACAGGTTCTGGGTTGGAGAGAAGCTTCAGGAATAGGGTAGGACTGATAATACACTCAATTGCAAATTTTTCTTTTAAAGGCTTAAAATTTTAATTATTAACTTTCTAAATCCCATCAACAACAATGACTTCAGTATTGACTGTATGAACTACAACAGTTAACAAACAGCCTGAGCAAAACGTTCTGTGAGACCTCCAAATACTCAAAACTGGAAATCTGTCTGAAGCTCCATCTTAAAACCTTCAACCTTTATTACAGATAAAGAAATATTAAAAAAGCCCTTGGAGAAACCAATTATTCTCCAGGTCTTATTGTAACACATCAAATCAATTTATATTTATTGAATGTCCAACTGCAGAGGGGAAGGCAGCTTGTTTCAGACTCTGCTTCTGTAAACTGGAAAATGTAATGCCTATTTCTATGGGAACTGTATCTATCTGGGGGACCTTTTTCTGTCTGATTCTCCTATTTTCACCTTGCAGAGCAATTGTGGACATGTGTGACAGGAGTCACACCTTCTCAGAAGAAGAGGGGTGCTGAAACAACAACGTTAAGATTTACCTACTGTGGTTCACACTTTGCTTGAGAATCTGACCTGCTATAAATAGAACCTGAACTACAATAAATAATACAAATATGGTCAGCTGGCAATATTGATAAGTCACATTTTGAAATCCACAGTGTTACAGAAGTAGAACTACTTATGATTAATATCACAAAATTAAGTTATAATTTAAAACAATGGAAACAAAATATAAAAACAGCAAAGAAGTCAAATTATATAAATGCAAGACTCAAACAATGAGATTTTTTTTTTAACTACCATTCAAACAAAGCACTTATCAGTGTTATTTCCCGAATCATTAAGATGGAGAAAACTGAAAGGAGAACTATCCATAGGGAACATAAGGAAGACATCAATGTTGCTAATTAAACCTTGATCATACCTGCCAGGCTGTAAGGCAAGAGGTGCACATCAAATGCCCACAAGGCTCAATCTTGACATCTTTGTCGTTCTCAGCACAAATTTTACAGAGCTGAAAAGTGGAACCCATTTCACAATATAATTCATATTGTTCCTGGAATTTGGATCAGGAAAAAAAAAGCAACATTAAAGAATTTCTAGCATGAACTGTTAACACTGAATTTTCTTAAATACAATGACTTACAGTAAATTCCTCACACTTGATCGTGTCAGATTATGTTGCCATTTAAGACATGATTTAAACTGGTAATCACAATATGGTCTACAAAGTTACTTTTTAAAACATTTTTGAGATTTTATCAGCAATTGCATAAGCTTTTTCATACTTCTGATTAACCTTTTTTACTGGTCTTTCAGCAAGGCAACTGCATCAGTAGAGTAATTTAAAAGACAAATTTAAGGTTTTAAAAGAAATATAAATAACTATTTCCTTTGTAAATGCCACATACTCATCTAATTTTACTATCAAATTATACAAAAAATACATATATGATTCTGGCTGATCATTAATTTTATTTCTTAGATATCTATAAAAATTCCAGAATGGAAGAAAGGCAGCATATGGCAAGGCCTTTCTGCATGCTTGGCACTGTGGTCCATATTTATTATGTCACATAATTTCCAAAGCATAAGATATACTGAATAAAAAAAATATCTAAGGCTTAGTTAAGTTTAAATTGTTTTCCTCAAATTCTAGGTTAAATCTCTAACTATCATTTACACACTCTTTTCCCAGTCTATCACAGTCAAGAAAAGTAATCACTTCAGCAACCAACAGCTGTTTTATTAAACATCTGTTTTCTTGATTTACTAGTTTAGAAGCTTTTGGCATAGCTAAATTTTCAGTGTTCAAATATCAAAAAGATCTACACCACAAAGAAGATACAAATATATTGGTAAATATAAAGAAAATATAAAAACAGTATTTAATAGGATATAAAGAAAAGGAATCACAGAAATAAAAATTTGTTTAAATTAGGCAATGTTTTAGTCTAGTAAGTGCCTGCCATGTACATGGCCCTGGGTAGGATGAATAAATAACAATATTTAATCCCTAATCTACCAAAAGATCTTACAATCTTGGTGAGAAAAAGGATATACATAAACACAGATGCACACCCACACATATACCCACACATTCATATACACATTGTCTATCGTGATATATGTATAACTATATAAAATACTTTTAAGTAAATTAAGGAAAAAAACAAGAGAGAATCGATCAAGATAGAAAAGAAATCTAAAGTAATCCAAAATAAATCATGTACCACTGAAGTCCCTAAAATGATAGATAAGTATCTATACTGGTTATGACACCAAAAGGACCAATTTGCATTGATAAAAAAAATGAAAATAAGCTAAAATCACTGACGCAGAATTCAATGCAACGTAAGGGGTAAGCTATTCAAATACTTAGGATTAATTTAAGGGAGTGATACTACTCCTAAGTATGTGTTTCTAAGCAATTTTAAAACAATGGCTTTATAATGAGGAATTCTCTCTCATGAGTGTCTTTCAATGTACGTTAGAAAATACAAAATCACTACATAATTTTAAAATGGCTTTCGTATATTAAATTTTTAAAACTCCCCACACACGTGTGGTACACGTGTCAATAAGTGTGTTCACATAACAACATCAAGGCCACTGAGACCAAATCCTGGGGAATTAGAAACACAAAAAATTTTGTTGTTTTCCCTCAAATCTATAATTTGTCTTTTATTAGGTTTTTATTATTACATAAAACACAAATATATTTAATCATAAAACATTTTAATACTAAGTTACACGTAACAGAAAATATTCAGGTTCTCTCTCAGTTAAACATTGTTACCAGTTTGGTGTTTTTCAATTTTTTTTTTAAAGCACATTCATATTCATTCATGGTAATTTTTTATTTATAGAAATTGAACTTACCTAATGTAATTTTACAAACAAAATGTTACGTAATTGAGCTCTACATAACTTTTTTACGTAACAAGACGCAGAGGTTCCCATGGGAGGATGTAGGTCCATCTGCCTCCTATTAAAGGCTTCACAGTATAATACAGTATGCCTATACTATGGTCTTTAACCTATGATTAAATATTATAGTATTTTATAGTATTTCATACTGATGAAAATGCTAACGTGAACATCCTGGTGTACAGATCTCTGTGTGTATATGCAAGTGATAGGTACTTGGAATCTAGAGTCAAAGGTGTTTAGATTTTGATAATTACTGAATGTCACTCTCAAGGCGGGCTTTACCAAGTGACACTCCTACTCATAACCTATGAGGTGGCCAGCAACAGATTTATAAGAATATAATTATTAACAGGCTTCAATTATTCATTCACCTCAAACACTAATACATATAATTATTCTAATCTTCCTTGAAGTTTCCTAGACCAATAGCTCTCTCCTCATATCTAGCTCCCTACCTATGATTTATCTATCTCCCCACATAAACGTCAGTATTGTGTTGGAAGCAAGAATACTAACAGCAGAAATTCTTATCCAAAAAAATGGAGAAAGTAATGTAATTTCCTTTCAAACATGGTTAGAATTCCCCAAGTATATTTTGCATTAAACACCTGTACATGATTTTATCTGTAAGTAGAGAACAATATTTATTTCAAATGCATCACAAGTACTTATTAATTAGAAATAAGTTTCCAGAAATTGTCCTTACCTGTGTAACTTTTATATGATCATGGGGTGTAGGTTCACATAATCCAGTTAAATCAGGATTATAACTCCTCCCATCAGGATAAAGATAGCTAGATTATAAAGAGAAATTTTATTAACATAAAGTTTTACCTGCATTTAGGGTCATTTAATTGGATTCTTCTACATCCAAACCACACATTTGGATGTTTCCCTTTTAATGTAACATATCAAGAATCTATTCTATCACTGTTTCCACAATACAGCAAGTTATTTTTAGGACATTTAAAATCTAGGAATCATTTTAATAAGACAGATACATAATGAATATGGACTCAGCCTTTAAGAAATCATTTTCAATGAAACACTTTTACTGTATGTCCTTTAGGTAAGTTAAAAATTTATTTTCTTGACCACTCATGTTCTATTCCAAAAACTCTATACACTTATTTGCAATTATTATGCCTTTCAGATGAAGCACAGTTAATTTTAAACATATCATTTTACACCATGCTGAGTACCACAAGGAGAGAAAAATGGAATTGAAGCCCACAGTTTTACCAGAAAAGTTATTCAGCACTTGGGTGGTGTTCCTCTTTCTCCAGTTTCCCATTGTCTTTCTTTCTGTCTCACCTTCCACTTACCCCGAGCCATACACATGTGCACACACACACAGGTTTAAAGAATTAGAAAACGGCACAATTCTGTTTCATTTACTCCAAATCAAGCTACATGCATGGAGTGGTTCATAAACATAAGGTTCCATTGTTAGAGAGAATTAAAATAAAAACTAAAAGTTACAAGGCTGTCTTGCTGTGCTAAACCAATTTTTAATCATTCAGAAATTCATTAAAAAATGAAGTTTATTGTGTTGGTAAATACTTTAGATTAAGAAAATGCTATTATTGCTGGATTTCATCAATTCATTAATTTATGGTTAATTTTGTTTAATATCTTTCTATTCTAGATGGCTTGAATGAAAAATTAAGAGCATAATACTACAGTGGTAAATATTTTAAAGGGCAAAATTGTACTAATACTATTCTGTGAAGTAATAAAAAGATTTATCCTTAAATATTCTACAAATATGTTAGTAAGTGTTTAAAATTACTAAGGAAAAACTGGAAAAAAATTAACTTAGAGGATATACAATTCTCAAATGGTAAGAATCAAATCAGTGAGTTTTTTTTCTTAAGACTTTGTAAAAGGAGTTGATTACATCTGAATATGACACAAATTTACAGTGTCATTATGGGGGTGGGATAAAATTCTACAAATATTAAATGAGTGATAAGCAAAACTTGGTAACTTTATTTTGATACCTTAAAATGGCCAGTTTTTACAACTATTACATATTTTGTTCATCAAATTTCAAAAGTATAGAAATTCTAGGAAGAATTTAGAAACGAAAGGTTACAAACTGACAATAAGGTTGCTAGAGTAAAGGTTACAAGGTTCTATTTAATGTGTAAGGGGAAATTCAGTGATCACTGTCCTCAGTAATCCCGGGGGCTACTGATGAGCCCTTTTCAACAGAAGTGAAGAAATAAGGAATCTTGGCTGGTTATCAAAGTACACTTCTTTATCACCTAATCAGGTGACAAAGAACAAGCCAGTAGTTACTGTGGGGAGAGGAAAGGGGGAGGGGCAGTATCAGATTAACTATAAGGAAAGGACAGCTGACACTGATAGTTGGACCAGACGATATCCTGTGTTTTTACAGATCTTAAGGAAAAAAAATGAAAAAAATTAAAAAGATAATATTTTAATCTAAAAGATAATATTTTACTCTAATCTAAAAAATCCAATCTGATCTGATTATTTTAATGTAACCTATCATCAAAGTTTAAATTCCACTAGCTAAACCCCTCTGAAGGTGTGTGTGCATGTGCGTGCGTGTGTATATGTAAATAATAATGGCTAGTTTTCATAGCAGTTCAGAGGCTAGACTACTAATTAAAATACGATAATGTTACTTTTTTGACTTCTGTAAAATGGATGGAAGGTATTAGAATAATATAAATAAGGTTCATCAAAATTACTCCATTTACAGATTTGCCCACTTGCGTCCTCTTTTTATAAATTAAAACTTTGAAGTACATTTTCTTCGAAACAAAAATCCTGTCACAGTGAACAGAAAGCTACCCATAGGAATTTCTGATGCACTAGAGGTGAGGTATAAATAAGAGAATAGCAAATTTATGATAATTAAAAGAGAAATATACATTTAGTACCAGTTTGCCATATAATTCTTATGTAACTATTTCTTGAGAGCTCGTAACTTTTATCTCTTCACATAGGTCCCAATTATGTTTTCTTTTTTCCATTTTTGCAATTACTTTATTTTTTTTTATTTTGTGGGGTGAGGTAATCAGGTTTGCTTATTTGTTTGCTCATTTATTTATTTATTCACTTATTTTCAATGAAGGTACTGATGATTGAACTCAGGACTCTACCACTGAGCTATACCCTTCCCCCTGCAATTGCTTTAGAAGCAGTAAAATTTAAATTCTTTACCCATGGCAAACTCTGGTGGACTTTCTCCTGCTAGGTTTCCATCACAATCCAGGCTGCAGCAAGTTTGAGCATATGTGTCTTAAGTTTCTCAGCAAAGCAAATGGCAAAAGCCAGCATGAGGAAGTGACATTGGAACTACAACAAAAGACTAAAGGGAATGGCATTTGGCTAAAAATGAACGAGAGGAGTATTTACTATGAAGGGGACTAGCAGACTGCCTAAACTTTATGTGCAGAGAAAAAAAGGCATTCTTAACCTTAAAAAACTAAAGAGAACATATTTCTAAAGTTTGAAAAAGAACAGTTTAAGATAAACTGAACAAAGCTACTAACATATAATTCTGAAATATGGATTTATTATTAATGTCGACAAAAGGAGGAAGACATGAAGAGAAAAGGAAGGGAAGGGATGAGGGAAGAAGGAGGAGAAAAAAAAAGAAAACCTGGCATGACTGGTCAAAACACAAAGTAAAACTAGCAATTTAAAGGTTACAGGAGGCAAGAGAAGTCAAGCATTTTAAAGAATTCTCTCTTAATACACTTTTACATTTAATTTTAAACTACCTTTAAGTCTTAAGTTCTTCCTCTGTAAAATATACAAACTCATATGGTGATATGATGTTGGAATTTATTTGCTATAATATAGTTAAATTCAATGGTATCACTTTTATGTGGAATCTAAAAAAATACAACAAACTAGTGACTACAAGAAAGAAAACAGACTCAGAGATGTAGAGAACAAACTAGTGGTTACTATGGGGAGAGGAAAGGGGGAGGGGCAACATGGGGGGAGGGGATTAATAGGGACAAACTATCAGGTATCAAATAAGCTACACGGATTCACTGTGCACCATGGGAAATACAGCCCATATTGTATACATGGAGTGATACATGGAGAGTAACCTCTAAAAATTGTGAATCACTATCTTGTATACTTGTAACCTACAGTGTTGTACATCAAGCATACTTTAATTAAAAAGACAAACAAACAAAAAAAACCCAAATCACAAAGAGGAAGAGAGGAAGTGAAAGAGGAAGGCGGGCAGGACGGAAGGAAGACACCAGATTCAGGGAAATACCCACACAGCGCTTCCTATGGAAATGAAGTCTTGGGCCCATTTAATAACCAACTCTGTTTTTCAAAAAGAGAAGAGCTGCTGGATGGATTTTGGTGGTTTGTTTTTGTGAGCTGTCTGCTGCAACCGCCAAGGGAGAATCCTCTGCAAGTTCACCAACAGCCCAAAGACAGAGCCTGTCAGAATCTGCTCATGATTCCAAGAGCAGAATTAAAAGGCCCTACACTGACTAGGAGTGCAGTTTGGGAGCACAGGAGCAAAACCAGTGGGGAACCATCATTCTGCCGGGTCCGCCCTCCAAGTATTTTCTAATATTTGGAAGGAAATATTTAGACTTGAGGATTGTGAAGACCATGCTTAAAAAAAAAAAAAAAAAAAAAAAACCTCAAATAATTAGGTTATTTAAAATGACTATTTTCAGAGATGAACAATAAAAACTAAGGAACATCCATCCATTTCTTAGTCTTGAAATAAAGAACAGCCAGACCATCAGCCTCACTATCCAGTCTCTCCATCACAAAGCCGTCTCTATCGTCCACATCTTTGAGTAAAAAGCACCCTGATACCCATTTCTCATACTCACAATCCTTCCCGGCTGCCGTCAATCAGGGCTTGAAATAAGGGCTTGTTGTGTGGAATGGTCTGTAAGATGTTGCCATCCCCTGTTACATAGCCGATGGCCCACTGTCCCAATCTGGTGCAGCTTAACCGGAAAATGTAGCTGTGAAACATAAGAAAATTGTGTTTAATCACATTCAAAATGTAAGCTAACTACTAAATGTGCGTTAGATTGTTCTTAAGTGAAAGAATAAAAAACATTTTTACGTCATTCTCCTCTCCATTTATTAATCTGTAAAAGAAGCAATGACAGTAATTCTATTTAAATATCTCCAGAGTTATATGAAGAATTGGAAGTTGTAAATCTTCAAATGATTGACTGCCATCACCATCAGGGGGTGCTCTATATAAAGTGCTGGTGGTGTGAAACAGCTGTGACATAAATCATTTTGGGAAAGTAAAAATAAAATAAGTAAAAATTAATTTGTCCATCTCTGACAGAAACTGAGCCAGTTTCTACTACAGAATTCAATATATTACTGTGAAATTTGAAAATTATACATTTTCAGTTGTTAGTCATTTGTTTAAAAATAATCTTTTCTTTTAAGCATTCCAGCCATTCGACTTTAAATGAAAGATCAAAGAGCTGAACTATAATAAGAAAGCAAGTTAGGTAAGTTCATGCTGTGGCTTCCCACTAACCCTGTCAAGTTCAAAGTCTTGTGATAGGGAGCCAAAATAGTTCTAAAATATAAATAAAAATGAATGACAACGATAGGAAAACACTGCCTTGGTTTTAACTTGTTATTATTTATTAATTTAGCTAATTATCTATCTACTTGTTACATTTTAGGCCATTCCCCTTTTAGTGTATTGCACTCGATCTTGCCACCATAATCTCAGTATCTGGATGGTAAAACCCCTTAAGCAAATCAAAAGTGGGCCAACTTAAGGTGTCAGCTATATTTGAATACCCTAACTGCTATATGTATGTGGCAGAAATAAGTATTTCTTAATATACATTAGTTTTGATTGAAAAATATTATTAAAAATCTTACAGGATAATTTAGCATATATAACAGCTATACAGTCATTAGATTTAATTGACTGTATATTTAGTACGGCTGTGTGGTTTCACCTTTGAAGAAAACCAGGTTTCTAAAGAAAGGAAGTTGTGATGTTTAAATTTTAAGAACTTCATACTGGTTTTAGAACTTCTGGAAAGGACTTTTTAAGAAGGTCTAAAAACATTCTCCTAGAGAGCTTGAAAATAAATATCAACCCATCACTTATTAGCATTTTTAATCACCATCAGACAAGGTAATTCCACACAGACTTCTGGCTATCAGCTGGATCCCAAATAAAGTACAACCTGGGGAATCCAAATGTCATTGGAACAGGCCCAGCTATTCTTTACCAGGAAGCCAAAGAAATGAAACACTTTCCAAGAGAAAGGACCACTTAAATACATCTATTCTGCAAAAGAAATATTTATCAAAATTATTTAAACTGTTCAGGGTTTTTCTAAACACATTTTAATTGCCCCATCATCCCACCTTACTTAGAACAGTTTACCACAGACTAATTATTTCATCTCTAACAACCTAAAACTTGGGGGGAGGGGGGAAACACTGTCACAGAGCAGGATGAGAAGGAAAGGAAGACATCCTTTCAGAGGGCACTATCTTAAGAAAACTGTTCTAACAGTGATGAGACGTGGCTTTCGCTTCCAAAATTGTCATTAATTATCTCCATGATCTTGCAGAAGAGAACACAAAAAGGACTCAGTTTCTTTATTATTTTTTGGACAAGATGCCGTCCCGAATAACTTCTGTGTTAAATCTGTATGACTTCCATGATTCCAATCATAATACATCTCTCAAATCAGACTCTAGGACAAGACACTTTGATGTCAATCGAGAGAGAAAAAATTATGAAAAAATCTGGTTATGAGAGATTCCTGAATGAAACAAAATGACTCATCTTAAGCCACTGTCAATGTGCAAAATACCTGACCTGCTCTCATGGTTACAGTGAGAACCAGCTCTCAGCCTAAACCGAAGACTCCACAGGAGCCACACTGTTTTCTGTGCCCAACACCTTTTTTTAAACATACCATACAAATTCTTAAAAATAAAAATGGTGGAAATTATCATGGCAGAGAAGAAAGGAATCAATAACTGACTGTACTTGAAAAGATTTTGTTAAAGGACAAATGGCATTTGCACTACAAATCAAATCAAAGTGATTTTAAAAGGTAAAAGGTAGACTTAAAGAAAAACAACCAAATTCATTCCAAAAATGAAATGACCCCTCGATGAGTTTCAGTGCACTCATGGACACTGGGATGGTGTCTCCTACTAAAACGTGAGCGAGTGTGTGTGTGCGTGTGTGTGCAGGTCAGCACTGCCATTACCGCCTGCCACGGCACAAATGCTTGCATCAGCAGAGAGACAGATTTTCTGAGCCCAGATTTGCCATTAATAAGCTATGATTTCTCAGCCAAAGCCAGAGGGGCTGATCAAAGAGCCAAGCTCTGTGAGTTTCACTTAATTTCAACATTAAGCATGAGGCCTCATGGAAGAAGTTCTCAAGGACATGAAACTGATTTGGAGTGTTAACAATGGGCTTATGTGTGTACGTACTTATATGTGTTTATCATGTATGCATAAGCACACTTATATATCCTTAAATGCATTAATATGGACTTATATGTAATTATGTGTTTATCATAGAACCAAATTGGATGTCTTAAAAAATACCCTAAAATAATGAACATGAAACTGATTTATTATGTAATTAGCACAATATTCAAGTATTCAACTATACACATACAATTTTATACAAAAACAGAGGTGTCCTGAGAACAGCTAATACGCTAATATCCTACTACAATTTGAAACTCTGAGACTTACTCTCTAAATTCATCAACTTATATACTATCCTATCCTCTTTCACTTTAAGAACACTAAGTTTCAGAACAAGCATAATGTGTCAATTTAAAGAATTCAATTAAAAGGCACTGTTTTGGTCTATTATTATTTCCCTCCCCTCTCCCAATGGGTATTACTGATTTACTCAGGAATGAACCACAGAGGACTTTTCATATTTACAAACATCACATAATGTTACTGCCAAAAAGTCTTACCTTCCGGGTTTGGTGCTGTATTTCTGGAGCCGAGCTTTAACTTCATCATATGTAAGAAATGCCATGTACCCCGGATGTGTCACAGCTAGGAAATTCCAATTCCGCAAAATAGAGCCCCAAGGCTAAAAATATAAATATATTAGAAGATTATCTAGAGAATATACACTATCAATTATATGCCAACCCATCATTTAACACATGTACTGAAATCCTCCTGGACATTTTTAAAGTCAGTCTGCGCTTACTTGGCTTAGGTCAACTTCTATTACCTAACAGCAAACATGCAATTACTTATTTTCTTGTTGGGAGAAATATGATTAAGCAGAAGAGAGATTTCTTAGGAATAAAACACAGAGAGCAAAAAGGAAAACCACATAATCTCTTCTCTACAAATTCTATTCCCAATACGGCAGTTGTGATCGTTTTGAAACATAAACCACGTCATTCTTCTATTCAAACTCTCTCCCTTCAAGTAAAAGCCCAAGTCCGTATAAATGGCCTAGGAGGACCTGACAGGGCTGATGCCCAGGCCCTGTTCTGTCCCCATCTGCTGTGACCCTCCCACTTTCTGCCTCCTCCAGACACATGGGCCTCCACGTTGCTGGCCTGAACAGGACTGCACTCTCTCACCTCAGGGCTGGTGCATTTGCTGACTCCCCTCTACCTGAATTCTTTCCCCACGAATTCTTGTGATTCCTCTCTCCAAATGTCACCGCCTCCATGAGGCCTTCTCAGATCCCCCAAACTGAAGAGGGTCACCTCTCACCTCGTTCCTCATCTCCGTGTGTGTGTTCTGTTCGCTGCTCTACACTGGGACACCTTGTTCTATACAACAAAAAGCTCTATCACATGAGGGAAGAGATTTGGCGAGGTCTACACATTAACCAGAAGCTACATGAGAACAGGGAACACCTCTCTCTCGCTTACCAAGAGGATCCCAGCACTACTGCACAGTGTCAGAGCACAGGGGTCGGGCTGGGACAACTCCTGGTGAACAGCTTCTCCTAATGAGGGACGTGGCTGAAAGGCCAGGTCTCCCCTGATAAGGCACTGCTGTACTCACATTTGGTCTGCCCTTGTACAATTATAAAAGTGGAAAAAGTTTACAGTTTAGAAGTTCTGTAAAAATCTTCCACAGAAACACAGAAACACATACACACACGGTTTGTATCACTCTCTCTTTAACGGGATTAGCCGTCCCTCCAGTTACCATGGCAAGAGAAGAAAGGCAGCCGGTGATAGACAACTTTGCTCAAGGGTGTGAATGAATCATCTCTGCCATATCTTTAAGGCTGAAGCTACATTTATTCCAAGGAATTGGTGGTCTGCTCTAGCTAATGTGCCAGATTATTAACTCAAATCTTCTACATAAGAGAGAAGAAAAAGGTATTTTATGTTGCCAAGTGAAAGCTGTTGAAAGAGTCATCCTAGACATGATTACTGGTGAAGGGCTCCTGCTCTCTGTTTGTTTTCAGACCTGTTCCTCATTACTGTTAAGCAAGTTTCAAATTTACAAGGCAGGACTCTTTGAGGATTATATCCCCGGAGATGAGGATAACAAGGGAAAGAATGATTTAGTGATGAAGAGTTTAACCTTTTCCGACGTAACAAGAAAAATCTTCAGGGTATTTCCTCATCACACTAAAATAACTAACTGGGCAAAAACGAGCTCTGGAGAACACTGTAAAGAGAGGTTCTATCTATGTACTTGGAAAAAAAACATGTTTTTACTTTTCTTCTTAAGGCATAATTAAAAAATTGCATAAACAATACTTGGAGGAGTATAGCAAGTGCTTAAAAAAACTGAGAAATAACTATTACAGGCATTGAATTTTGTTTTGTTCTGCTTCCTCATCTACAAAGGACAGGGATGAAAAGAATACAAAATATCTGGGTCACTTCCATCAAAATCCACAGAAATTAATGCAAGTTTTTTTAATTTAATGCTGAACTTTACAGAGAGTCAATGCACAGATCAAACACAAGTGAACAGAAAATGAAATTGAAGTTTTGAGTCAGCTGCTGCAGTATTTAGCGACCATTTCTTAGTATATAATCCAGAGGGCCGGTTTCTAACTGCAGAAATATTTATGTAGTGAAGTCTCTGCACTGTTTTTCTTGAGAATGCAACCCACGGTCAGAAACACGTGGTAGTTTTGTATTTTGTGTGTGAGTGTGTTTAAAGTATTTTGCCAACTAATGGCTCAAGGAAGGCAAAACAAAGTCCTTTGAAGAAAGATTCTTTTTGCAATTTGTTTCTAGATTGAAGGATACCTTTTCTCACACACCAACACAAAATTATCTGGAGATTCTCAAATGACTACAGAAATTAATGAAGTGGATTAAGACTAGTCCCTCTGTTCTCCCAAAATGCTCCTGTGTATAGGAATAGCCATTTATTGACGTACAATCTACATTGGGACCAGGGCCTCAGCTGGTCAGCCCAGATACTCCATTACTTCTTGCTACAAGAGGTGACTTTCCTTCTCTTCTTTTTCTCCCTATTCCATGGGGATGCTATATATTTCACAGTCACTAGTATACTGCCCCAAGTCACTCACTCCTTATTCTGCCACCCACCCCATTTACTGTCCTATTTCTCAACAACCCAGTCTTTTCTAGTCATGGGGAGATGGAAGGAAAAGGGAGCAACAGCCCCAGGGAGAGGGAAGAGGAAAACAAAATCCCTGTATTTCCACGCCAGGACTTCAGCACTTGCCAATCCCAGCATCGCAGAAGTAGCCGGAGAGGAGAAAGATAAGGTTAAAGGCAGAAGAAAGAAGGGGGATGGGAAGGTAGCCACTGCAAGATCTTTCCAGTGAGTCCAAGCACTTGTTCAAGTTCTGGCACAGTATCAGGATGAGGAGAGAGAGAAAAAAGGGAAACTAGCACCCCCAGCTTTCTTACTTCTTTCGTTTCCTAGGCAATTCTCAACTTCACCCTCCTAAACCCCGCTAACGCGGTCTTCAAACCCTTCTGCTCTTCTCCATGTCCAACCCCAACCCGGAGGGTGCTCCCCGCCCACTTTCAGATCCCGCTCTGCTGAATGCCCCACTCGTAACGGCTTAAAGCTGCACGGATTCACTACCCATGAGCCACCCGGATCACCACGGCTGCAGCAGAATCTATGTTCACGCAGTTACAGTATCCACAAAACATACTGCTCATATAAATTACATGATTATAACTTCAGAAAATACTACTCCATTTTTAAAGTTACATAAAAATTAAAGATCAGTACAAGTTAATACATCTACTTTCTGTACACAGAACCAATGTTATCATATTTTAAAGCACACATTTGATTACAGTCTAGGCATCTGAATAACGAAATCAGGAGAGGTGGAACAATCTCAGGAACACACAGCAGCTCAGGGGCTGTGTTTTAAAAGACAAGGAACTCTTTGCTCCACTGGTAAGATTTTGGTTCCATTATCTGACACTTTTCACAGCAGCACTACTTCCAATATTCTTTTCCTCTCAACGTTCCCATCATCGTAAATAAGATGCATGTGCGTTAGAGGGGTTAAGATTACTTGGGCTGTTTTTAAAGAGAAACAGCTTATAAGAAAATATGTGCACGTATTAAGTAGCTGTTTGGATACGCGTTTGCCCTCCTACCTTGACTACATAATTTCAGGCACTCTAGCAGTTAACATTCACACTAAAAAGTCATCCAGGCTCCCCACAAAAAATACACTCTTTGTAGAATTAACAGTTAGGCTTCATGTATGAAAACCATCTTTGTTTTCTTCCTTCACAAGAGGAAGAAGCAAAGCACCTCCCATTAGAACGCCTTTGTATCATGTTAAATAAATGAAGTATGTGAACAATTATCAGAAACTTTTAAAGAAAGAAGAGGTTCCATTATAAAATAATCAGTTTTAATTATTATTAATTTAATTTTTAATTATTAAATAATCACAACCTTTTTCTAAAATGTATCTCAAAGTCATTGTAAAAACTTAAGCGGACAATGTACGTGTGCTGAGGGAATAATCATGAAACTACTATACACTGAAAATAACCAAAAGTACACTTTCTGTAGTCATTTATCTAACACCTTACCCTGCATGTCTAGGTAGAATTATGATTATAAAGTCGTAATAAAGCAAAGCATAGTCTGTAAGTATTTTTGACAAGAGTTAATTTGACTTCTGTTAACAGGTTCTTTCATAAATTTAAGTTAATCCCATGAAATCTTGTTTTCTTATATAAATCAGTCACCCAGTCCTTGCAGGCTACTACCAAGTGGAGTCGTAAATCAGAGAAGCAAAATTCTTCCAACATGGGAGACATGAAAAGCAACAGTATACTCTAACATTTGTTGAAAGCATGGTTCAAACAAAACAAATCTTACTGCAGACAAAAATAATAAAACATTGTGCCAGAATATAAGCAGCCAGGTTTCTGATCAATTGATATCACTTGCTATATAATTGATATTTTTGGAATCATACAGATTTTAGGTGGGACTCTCATTTTGTGATGACTTGAATTAAATCCCATAGACAATAATGCAATTTAGCGGCAGAGGCAAATTCAAAACAAATTTCTAGTCCTTAGGTTTAGGGTAATTCCACCAAGATGTACAAAAGCACAAAGTGCTTCTCAACAGCTACACGAAGACAATTACAAAAGAATGGTTAAAACAAACAAACAAACAATGAACAGGACAAGAAGGTTAATCACAAAGTTATTTATACTAGATGAAAAAAAAAAAAAACCAAAAACCCAGGAAAAAAAATCTAAATTTCCCAAGTGAGAGATTTGTTCATGACAAGCTATTTTGATGGAATATTCTGCAGCAACTGAGAACTGAAAATTGTATTGATGAAAATATTTACTAACATGGAAAAATATCTTAACATATGTTCAGTTGGGTTGAGCAAAGCCCACTGTAAAAACAGCACACATTACAGTAATCTCCTACACAGAATGGGATACATTTGATATTTATTTCCAAGTTAACTATTCCCCTTCTTGCCTAACAAGTATGGGAGGCGAAGGGGAGACATGGGGATATGACCCCAGCAAATGCCCACCTGTAGAAGTTGCATTTGACCAGTTACTGGGCTAAAAAGATCAACAAAGTAAAGAGAAACTCACGGGACCTTAAAACAAAGCTTCTTTACATCAATCTTCTCAAAGCTAACAAGCAACCTCCAGGCTAGAACACCTGATATTCTAAACAAACTCTCAGCTTACAGTAGTGACCAAAAACTTACTTTAAAATTGCAGACTACCAAAAATGAGACTATTTGCCATACATTTATGTGTGTGTGCAAGAGAGACACACACACACAGGCTGAAGGGGGAGGGGAGATAAGCAAATAGAAAGCTTACCTGAAATAACCTGGTAAAAATATCAAATTCAAAAACTGAAATGTAATCATTACAAGTTAAATCAATTGTTGATTTCAGAGCCATTGCTTCCAGGCCAGAGCTAATTTGATGGACTTCATGAAGGCACTGTCTGAACACTTTCCATGGTACAATAGTTCTGTGCAAGAGGAAAAAAAAAAAAGAGTAACTGAAACAAGCGTCATTTAAGATACACCTTCCACTGACAGCACAATTCAACCATAACATAATATTAACCATAATAATTCAACTGGTACTAAAAGACAAATAGTTGAGAATATTGTTCACAATTCAGAACACATGGAATGGTTTTTGCTAACTGGATTATTGTCCATTTGCTAAGAGTGTGACAAAAATGTAAATCAGTTTTTCTCTCAGACAGTCTTTGGCTATCAAGATACTTCTAAAAATACTTCAGAAAGAAGGTATTAGGGCAAAGTCCTGCATGTCTGACCCCTTCAGTTGTGTAAACAAGATTATTTAACTTTGAGTCAAGTTAAATTCTTCCCCTTTATTTATTTTCTTAAAATAATTACAAAATGATGAGTTCATGTAACAGTAAGAATTCTCTGTTCATTGCATAAAAGAGTAGTATGTATCCACCATTTCAAGACTGTTTAGGTAGAACATCATCAAGACATTTCTTCCACCACCCTGATGGGTTCTACAGAGATGAAAAGCCACGTTATCTGATCTGCCATATTAACGTAGAGGGAAATTTTAATACTTTTTAACCAACCCCACCGGCTAGTATGTGGAAATTTACTCACTCAGCACTTACTCAATTTAATCTTATTAAATATACCGTGTATCAACATTTTTATTAGGTAATGTACTTACATGGTTCAGAAATACAGAAGAACACAGAGTGGTACCCCAGGGGAAGTCTCCCAACCCATCCCCCACCTGACCAGTTTCTAAACTTCACCCACCTCCCCCCGACCATGAAAATGAGTAACATTCATTCATTATTCATTCCTTACTTTTCCTCCTTTTGGAATGTTAAATGCCTATTCCTGGACAGGCAGAAGAAATCGTTCATATTTTTTAAAATTCTAAGCTGCACTTTTCAAAACAGCCTAAGAGCTAGATTCACCCTCTTATAAGACTGCAAATATTTAAATCTAGGTTTTTCTTTACCAGGATCTCTTGAGAAGTAAGACTCAAGCAGAAGGGACTAAACTGGCCCCATCCTAAATCAATCCTCCCAGTGAAGCATCACCATAAAGGTAAAACTTTCATATTCCTTCAATAATTATCTATTGCAGTGGCTGTGAAACCTGAGCATGCCTCAGAATCACTGAAGGGCTTATCAGCACAGAAACTACAGATTCTCAACCCAAGGTACTCCACTCAGTACGACAGGGGTGGGGCCTTGGAACCGTCAGTCCTAACAAGCTCCCAAGTGCTGCTTCTGCTAACGGGCTGGGGACCACACCTGAGAGCCCCTCGTCTGCAGTATCCATCAACTGCTAAGACAAGGCCCTGGGGAGAAAGAAAATTATGGAAATATGAGGTACCACCTCTGTCCTGGAAGAATGCCACTTTCAGGGCAGAAGTAAGATCTGCCATGCTGAAGAATACAGAAGGGGTATTTAAGGAAGTGCTGGAGGAATTTCCAGAGAAGGAGGGTCTGTGGCAAGAAGAGCAAATGAATGGTAAGACAGGCTTGCAATACTATGCTGTAAAGAAAGTTTATGTTTGATAGACCATTAAAAGAAAAAAAATTTATGAGACTGAATACATCAAAGGGCTTTTCTCTATGTATGAAAAAAACAGGAAACCACAGAGAACTGAAGAGAGACACCACATCAGAAGCCATTTAGAAGAAACACACGTCAGGCTCTGATTAAGGTTAACAAGATAACTGCTGTTCTAAAATACCAATGAAAACTTTTGATAATATTAGAAGGCTATTGATTTATGGTGAAGTGTAAATACACAATTATGTCCAGCTTCGTTACAGTCCCTGTAGAAGTGGTGCCTAAGATGCACAGTTTTCTTTTCTGAATTAAAGTTTCCAATTCAATACACAAAAGGGACATGAACCATCATATTCAAAATAAAAAAAAATTGCTGATTTAAGCATGGTATAAGTTTTCTTTTGTATGGAAATGTTCAGAGAATTCTGTCTTGTGTATACAGTATAGAAAGCAAATAGATTGGCCAGACAGACACCTTTCAGTATCTGTTACCATAAAAAAAATTATCCTCATCCCAATATTTAAGGTGCATGCAGATCATAAGTCTTTTGAATATCCAAAGATTTCCCAGAGCAAATTATAAAAAATGTACAAGCTTCCAAAGTTGTAGTCTAACTTACTATTGGAACAACAATTTACAAAGAGGCAAGTTGCATTTCCACAGTACATGTGCAAATGAGACTTGCCCCGGTTCTCTTTGTGATAAACTTAAGGTCCCAACAGGCATTTACCTGTTGAACCTTAGTCAAGAGTACTAACAGGGATTAAAGACAGCGTTATCTGGTTCACTTACTACATATAACTGTTCGTACAACAGATACGATTCCTTTTTGATCAGCTGAGCCAAATACCTACCATGGGAAGAAGGTGGGGGGAACAGTGGGGAGGAGTGGGGGTTTCATGAGTGAAGAACAGAAATAAACTACAACGATTTCTAAAAACATAAAGTTGTGAAACTGCTGCACTAAGGATCTCAACTTTTCAAAGAGGATTTCAAGTTGCTACCACATTCTTTCCTGAGGTTTGTAGGGGGAGGGGAGAGGCAGAGGATGACTGTTCACACCTTTAATTAAACTGCAGCAACACAGCGTGGTGGTTTCTACTCCCTCTTCTCCTTGAGATGAAGCTAGTGAGAGAAAACATTAATGGTAAATTGTTTTACAAATGCATGGAAACTTCAACGTACTGGAAGAGACCTGGGAAAAGGAGAGAGGCCGAGAAAGAAAAGGAATAGAATATAAAAGAGCCAACTAAGCTGCAAACCCGCACCAACACAGAAGTGTTTTAATCTGTCCTTTTGCCACTTTCAATTATAAATCCCTTGAATTGCAAATTGAATTAACTTCAAAATCCAATGAAAAGCACAAGTAACCATTAATCTACAAAGAACTGAATAAAAGTCCAATGGGTAGCCGGGCACCTATAATAACAACATGATTTCGGGATCTTTAGACTTCCAATAGGAATAAAAATGAGAGCTGCCAGTTACTGATGACTTACTACCTGCTAATCACCAAATTAACTTACGGTTAAAAAAAATATGAAAACAAATGTATGTATGTTCCTATATGACTGAACTATCGTGCTGTACACCAGAAATTGACACAACATTGTAAACTGACAATACTTCAATAAAAATATATTTTAAAAAAAGAACTGAGTTTTTCACAGTGACATATTTATCCTCATGATACAGATGGGGAAACTGAGGTTTAAAGAAGTGACCTGTCCAAGAAAGATCTTATATGTGCCAAGCATTTTGACAGGTTCAAAACAAAAATATAAATAAAGCTACAATCTACAGGTGGAAAGACCTGTAAATAACTTGTGCTGTGCCATGTGCTAAGGTTATCATAGAAAAAGATTCATGTGCTATGGGAACCCCAAAGAATGGAGAGTCTTGCGAACAGGGACTGGATCTTAATCATCTTTGCCCAAGACAAAGGAGTATGCAAATAAAATCTGTGTAATTAAACTGTGTCTAGGGAAGGCAAGGGAGTGTTTCATAGAGGAGGAACCCAGAAATTTGACCGTGCTACCAGCTTTCTACAACAGAAATGGTTTCATGACTTAAAAAGAAAAATGACAGTCTATTTATATAATATTAGGAGATAATAACTTGATAAATTTGAAAATCCTGCAGTTTTAACACAAAAGTATAAGGAACACAAGACAAAAATGTACGGAAATTGATTTAAAAAAAAGGGCAAAACATTTCCAAGGAACTACAAGTTCATAAAAGGCTCTATAGGGTTTTATTTTTAACTCACATAGAAAGAGAATCCATATAATAAAGTGTGAATCTCAACAAAGGATAGTGTGTTTGGAAACAGGAACTTCTGTATACTTCTGGTGTGAAAGAGAATTTACAGAGCATTTCTACAAGACAATTTGGCAGAAAGTTTCAAACGCCTTTCACATTAACCCAGGAAACCTACTTCTATGGATTTCAATCAAGTAAATTATATTTAAATATATATATATACAGCCATGCAAAGACTCATCCATGTCTCTTCAACAGTGTTGTTCATCATAGCAAAAAAGTAAAACAAATATTTTCAATAGTGATAGGACATATTACATCCATAAATTAGAATATTTTATAGCAATTAACAATTATATAAATATTTCTTGCCATGGAAAAGTATCCATGGTTTTAAATGAGAACAGCATTTTAAAATTGTATGTCTTTTATGATCAGTTCTAAAAACTGGAATATATGGAGAGATCAACACAAATTTTAATTGTTGATACCTGGATTGTGGTAGAATTACAAGCAACTTTTAAAATACTACTAATATGTTCTAATGGCTGAAAGGAATAAAAGATATACTAAAACTGTTTTAAAATATATTTTGTAATCACAGATAATTAAAACAAAATTAGAACTGTATTTGCTTATAAAATTGTTTTATAGCTTGGAAATACAAAACAACTTACAGATTAAACTATGAGAAGAAAGAAGAGAATGCAACATGGTTGCTGAATATAAGACCACTATACAAAAATCAGTTGTATTTCTCTATATAAGCTATAATACATAATTAGAAAAAACTTAAAAATTTATAACAGCACCTGAAAATAAAAACTAAATAGGAATAAACCTAACAAAACAGGAGAAAAGCCATAGCACAAACACATACACATATATAAACAGAGATGGAAAAGACATAAAAGGGATGTAACACTTTAATGGCTTTGCAGACGTAATATTGTAAAGATGTCAATTCTCCCCAAATTGATTATTAGATTTATTACCATCCCAATAAAAAATTCTAGGAGATATTTTTGTAGTAGGAATTGATAGGCTGATTCTAAACTTTTAGGGAAATACGAAGAGCCAAGGATAGTTAAGCCAGTCTTCAATAAGAACAACACTGACAAGCTTTTACTCTTTACATTAATTAAGAGAGCATTGTGTTGGCATAAGGATAGACAAATAGACAATGGAACAAAACATATTTTGCAAACAAATGCAATCATATCTAGACACTACACGTGTAACATCAACTATATATAAACATAAGTGGGGAATGGATGATATTTCCAATAAATGCTGCTGAGTGAATGAAGATATATGGAAGAAAATGAATCAGGATCCTTAACTAATAACATATAAAAACCTATTTTAGATGAATATTAGATCTAAATACAAAAGATAAAGCAATAAAGTTTTCTGGAAGAAATATAAGAGAATAGATGCATTACTCTGGAGCAGACAAAAAATTTAAACAAGACCCAGTGATAAAAGGATAAAGGAAAAAATAAATTAAAAACTTGTGTTCATGAAATGATGTTATTAACAACGTGAAAAAGAAAGCCACATATTGGGAGAAACCATTTACATACATATAATCAACAAAAGATTCACATCTATAATATAGAAACCCTTCTAAATGTTAATAATTACTACTCATAAATGGGGCGAATAGTTTTCACATTCACACACACAAAAATCAAAATATTCAATAAATACACAAAGATGTATTCAACTTCATTTGTCATCAGGGAAATGTAAATTAAGAGCAAAATTAGATTCTACTCTACCCTGCCCGAGTGGCTTATTTAAAAAAAAAAAAAAAAAGGAAAGACAAATGATGTCATAAAATGTTGGAAAGGATACAGAACAATAGGAACCTTTATGCACTCCTCATAGGTGAGTAAACTGGCAAACCATTTTGGAAAAATCTTTGGTGGTCAACTAAAAGCTACTAAGGCTAAAACTATACATAAACTAGGAGCCAGCAATTCCATTCCTAGATACACATCCAATAGAAATGTATATATATGTTTTAAAATGTATTAAAAATGTCACAGCGGCACTACTGGTAATAATCCAAAGTAGGAAGAACCCTATGCCCATCACCAATAGAATGAACAGGTAAACTGTGGTACAGCCATGCCCTGGAGCAGGGAGAAAGAGCAAAGTACTGCTATGTGCAAGAACACGGATGAATTTCATAAACGTAACGAAGAGCGAAAAACCCTGATTTTTTTTAAAGGCTTCAACTATGTATAATTTCATGATGCTAGAAGTTAGGATACTTTGAGCAGGCAGTGACTGCATGGGACTTGCTGAGGGGTTGAGGGGAAGGGGGATTCTGAACTGCAGATAATACACTATTTCCTTATTTGGGTGGCATTTACATTGGTGTGTTAAAAGAAAATTCCTCATCTTATATTTATGATTTGTATACTTCTCTGTATGCAAATTAAACTTTATATATTAAACTTTTAGTTTTACATTAAAATTCTGAGATTAAAAAGAGTAAGTAATGTGGGAACAGATAAAACACCTGCCATGGTATAAACAAGGAAATGAACATGTTTTCTTGTTGGTTTTTGGTTTTATTACTGTGGTGCTAGTGGTGGTGATAATAAGGACAGTTGTTTAAAATCCGTTCTAGCTCAAGGATATAAAATGTCACCTGGACTTTAAACAAAATGAAAATCTGTTCTAGCTATATTAACCCATTCCTATCTTTAATTTCATTTGAACTTTGCTCAGAAAATTCACCTTGATCAACAAAGATATGTTAGGTGGCAGTACTTTTAAATTGCTTTTAGTCAGAAGATAACAAAACATCCATAAGATATTTGATGCTTTGATTTTTATTATGGATGCCAGATATTAGCACAGTGATTCCCAAGTCTGTTGATATTTTGTATATTGTTATTCCTTAAGTCCATGCATTGCCTGTAATGACTATTTGTTAGTGGATATGAAAATAGATTCTGAAGAAGCTACTACAGCTCTTGCCCTTCTATCACTAAAAGAAAAACAACTGTTTTCCAGTAACCCACAGAAAGAACATACCAAAACCATTCTGGTCAAATAGTCGCGTTCCAACTCATCACAGAGAGGACAGTAACTATGGTTACCGAGGATATTCATAATTAGATTTAACCATTCTTCCTCATAAATAAAAATTCCTGATTCTTATACAGAAAGACACAAGAGACTGCATATTTGTGATAGATTTTTCTTTTGTCAAAAAAATTCCTCATGTCTTGTCTACAGTGGACAAGAATTACTTCTCTGTATAAGGGACAAGTATCACTCTTATTTTCACATTCTGAAGCTTAAATTTAGAATCAAACATTTTTTGTAAGATTGTAGAAACAAGGAAATGGATTCTTTAATATTATTCTTGATCTTCTCAATAAACTCATTCATGTGATACACTTGATAATTTCTAACTCCTGGTCTCCCAATCTAACTTTTGAACATAATAAACAGCAAATTTAATGTAACCATGAAGTTACTTTATACTTAGTAATTAAATTATTACTCTGTAATTCCATTTATTTTCCAGCTCTGAAAATAAAGTATATTGGTGGAAAAGAATGGGAAGAAAAGCTGCAAATATAATCCACAAAAATATGTCAAAATTCCATTAAAAATTTTTCCACTTCTAAATCCTCACAGAAGAAACTATATACATACTACTGTGCATAAGCAGATCCCCCAAAATTTCTTTTACTAAGAGAAACTGATGACTGCTGATTAACAAAGCAGAAATAACACTACAGAGAAAAACAATTATTATTGTTTCCTACTGATAATCAACATTCAGAATGAGGAAAACAGGAAAATGAAGCATTAGAAATCTATTAATAAAAAGGAGATCCTAAATAATATTTTTAAGTTTTATTTAGTTTGCTAAGTCACAATTTCTCCACCAGCAGAACACAGTTCTGAAGAACTGTAAAGAGTCTGAGATTCTACCCTATTTGCGAGCTAACAAGTTGTCCTCTCACAGTTGCAAGGATGCTGGCAGAAGATACAGGATTTGTGGGTCAGAGCGGCAAAGCCAAAGGACTTTGTTACTCACAGGAAGCAGTGGTCAGAGTATCAGCATTTTCTTGAACTTGCTCCCTGAGCCTTAATTCCCAAAGGATGATGCAAAGAGAGCCAGGTGACATCTGTACACACAGTGACTTCTGTTAACTGGAGAGAAACCTAGAGCTTAGGGAGCCCAAATATTTTACAGTGGTTAGTTAGTGAGTATACCTGTCCTTTGATCCACAGAGGAATATTATCCTTATGTTACAAGGTTGTGAGCAAACATGCTTTTTGCTCCAGAAGGAGAAACTGTCTCTTTACCTGCAAACATAGAAACATCTCACGGAGAAGAGAACAAACATGCAGAGGGATTAAGAATCAGGACCTTTTTGAATCCGGGGGCACATTAAATACTTTGTAAAAAAAAAAAAAAAAAAGGCTTCCACTGAATACAACATTAAGAACTTCTAAGAATGGGAATATAACTGGCTTAAAAACTGTGTTAGTGAATTAAATCAAACTGACCAGCTGGCTGGAACTAAGAAATGGAAAAATGTGAACTCCGCTTTTTTTTAAAAAAAAAAAAATAGGACCTTGCACAGAGCTTTTTAAATGATAGTTTAGAAACACAATTTCTGTGTTCTAGTAACTGGCTGAATATTCAGAATTATTCAAAAAGCATTAATGGTCTCGGCAAAGGGTGTGAATGTACTTTCCTAATTTGGCAGAGCAGACAAAAAAAAAATTAATTCTCAAGATAGGGAAGTAAAATAAGTAGCCAAAATCGAGATACAAACAGGTTAAACAGTAGAGGACAAGGTTAGGATTTTATTTTATCATTAGGGAGCTTAGCAACTTCAAAATAAGAAAAAGTACTTTCAGACTCTCCCTCCTCGGACGGCTCGTCGTAATTCACCAGCAGTCTCGGTACAAGGCCAGACACACTAATCTACCTACTCAGTGCAGAGCAAAACCCCGCGCGCTTACTCTGTGCACACAAAAAACCCAACAGGGCTATTCAGTGCAACACAGGGGGCCTACTCAGACTCTGGTTATAAAGGAGACTCACAGAATGTTAAAAGAGCAAATAAATTAAGTTATAAATGTCATCTTGTTACCACATCTGACGAAAACTTTTAAGTCTTTATCTAGCTGATCTTTCAGTACTGGTCTGAAAGATCTGGTTCATCTCCCTCTTTCTTTAAATCCTACCTTCCTCTAGCATCTATAATACCACACTCCTCAGGTTTTACGTCTACTTTTCAGCAATGCCTCCATTTCCTTAAATTTCCTCTGTGCATACTTCATTCATCAAAATTCTTCAAGGATCTGTCCTTTTCATTCTCCCTGCACATTCTCCATGGTCAATAGTCCTGTGGCTTCACATAGCTCTCAGAGATTATAAACTCATATCTGGAGACCAGGCAGACATTGCATGAGTCCAAGTAAGGACTGCAATGAATTGGAGGAGGGCACATCTAAACTGGGCAGCTAGCACCCATATCCAGCCAAGTGCTGCCCTGTCAGAAATCAGATCCAGTGTTGCCATCACTCCCAGTTTCTCAGTGAAATTCAATACAATATTTTTGTGTAAAATCAGTACTTTTTTAAAGTTAACATCCAATTTTTTAATGTAAATACTGCCTGAGGCCAAAAAAACACTCCACAGGCTGTCAAACTGCAAAATCATAAATGTACTGTCAATCCTTAAATCTGTCTCTAATTCTACATTCCTTCTCTCAAGGTTGTATATACAGCCTACTCATAGACATCACCAAGTGAATTTATCTAGATGCACCAAACTGAACCTAGGTCAAACTGAATTTATCTGGTCGCCAAAATTCCTCTTCTTCCTATTTTTCCTAGTGCTAGTAAATGGTACCTAATTGTTCAAGTCAGAGCTTGAGGCATCACATTTGACTCAGACTCATTTCTCATACCTCATATATCTTAATAATCAAGTGCGGCTAATTTTATCTCCATATCATTCTCAAATTCATGAATCTATCTATCTATTTGTTTATTTCACCTAGTTTTCTACAACAGTCTCCTACCCATCTCTCTCCTAATTTATCAGTTCCTGAAGTGTGAAGTGGAACAGGGGAGCTGGAGAAGGCAGAGGGCAGTCAGAGACCCCAGGGGGTACACAAGATAATCCTATTTAGGGTGAGAAAAAAAGTACTGAAATACTACCTGCATTTTTGTATATTTAAACAAATATATTTTATATAATATATAAGAATATATATCATTTGTAGAGTAATATGTATTTTTATACATATGTATATATGTAGATGATACAAACAGATACTATATGCTCAAAAAGTAGTTAGCAATAAAAGAGTAATAAGGAATATGATCGACTGGGCTTGGAAACCACTGCTCCAATTCATCATCCACACTTGCAGCAAGAGTGGTCCACCTGAAATCCAAAGTTGACCACTTTCCTACTTAAATCCTATCTATGGGTTCCCATTGTTCTCAGGGTTCCAAAGAACAAAGTTTTAAAAGTGCAACTCTGCATATGGAAAAAGTCCAAAGGGCCAGATGCAGACAGAGCTTTCAGAGCACAGTCCAAGAGAGAAAATAGCAATTTTCAGTACTTTGGTCCTTGAGGCAGGGTAACTCCTACAGTGGATCATAAACCACCACCCTGTACTTGGATTCCATGTTTACCAAGGAATGTACTGCATATGCTATGGCTCTACGTACAATTTATCTACACTGACGTGAGCATCCTCACCTGCTTGACAGCAGCATTACTCATAGTAAGGTAATAAAACCACTATTCTGGACTTCAGATCAGGTTGTGAGATCAGTAAAAATGTGTTCATTCTCGAAACATACTCGTGAGTTCTAATGAAATCAGGTTTCAAGGTTGAGATCCAGAACCTAATTCATGGTGATTTCACTGAGATAAATGTCACTTATTGAGGGCTTCACAGTGAAGAAAAGAAGGAAAAAGTAAACAACAACAAAAAAAAAATTGCCATTTACGGAACCTTGAAGTTACTCTGCATCTTTCTTTGGAAAGACAGCAGGCACTCTGAGAATTCTGTCCCACCGACAGCATTCTCCCCTGCATGGACCGTGTTCTCCCTGTTAACACGTGTGCCACCCACACAAAATGCCAGCTCCTGCATGGAGCATCAGCACTCCTCCGACCACTCCAGTAAATAATTAACTTACTATCTGTGACATTCCATAAGCATTTCTGTAATGGGAACTGATTTTAAATATTTATCATCTTTGTATACACTGTCTTCCCCAAATTGAATACATACTGCTTAAACGTAGAACATTAAAATTTCACATCTTACTTGCTTTTTCTATCTAGGATTTTGTTACAATGAGTTGAACAAAACACTCCTGTAATTTTACTTTCCTCATTGATATAAACAGAGTTTGCTTTTTTAAAAATAGGCAGTGATAGTAGTTGACTAAAAAATAGAAACATTAAATAGCAATTTTTGAGTTTTAGTTCAGTTCTTTCTCTCTGAAGTTCCTGCTGCATATTTTCCTTGTTAAAGTCCTAATTTCTATCATGCACCCCCCTTTAATTAAATGACTATGTTGCCTTTTCTTGGATTAGAGGAAAATTGATCTAGTTAATATGCTTTAAAAATGTATCTCACTCATTGAAAAGGTAAAGAAACCATTGTCCTTTGTTTCTTATTAAAAGTGAAAAGAAAATACAGGAAACCAAAGAAGGGCCTTACCACTTCCCCAGGAAATCAAAGGTAGATGTAATGAATTGCGTTTTAAATAGACTGTTTTTCTCCATGGTCAGCAGTATGGTTTCTCATATTTTACCAAACGTTTACATAGGGATATACACAATTTTAGACAAATTGTATTAATTTTTTTGGATTTTGCTTTTAGATTTCTAGTGACCATGGACTCTCCATCATATAAAGTAAATAGCAATGATGCTATTTGTAGAATAATTAATAAATATATTCCTGGGGTTCTGAGCAAGATTAAAGTTTTAAATTGGTTAATTATCCTACAACACATTATTTACTACGTGTCAGACACTGTTCCATCTGCCTGACAGGTCGCTACATTTTAGCTCTTTTAACCTCTGCAACTACCCTGGACAGTAGGTACTGCTGTTACTATCATCCACATTTTATAGCTGAAGAAACTGATGCGTGGAAAAACCAAGTAGCTTGCCTGCAGTCACAAAGCCAGTAAATGCTGCGGTCGGAAGCTGAGCACAGACGACCAGCCTGCGGGCCCACACCTAAGCATGCGGCCTCCCGATCAAGCAAGCAGCAAGCGCTGCCCCTCCCCTCACACGTGCGCACACTCACACACGTCCCTCCGCTCCTCAGCTCGTCTGAGTTAAGTGAGCAACAGTTCCTGAAAGCTGCACATGAGACGCTGAGCTGAGCCACCTCGGGAAACACAAATATTGATTAAATAAGTATGATTTCATGGGGCTTATAGTCTAATGGGAAGATAACTAAACAAATAATCTAGATCTAGTAAAAAGATCTAGTAATAAGGAATGGAATCATAAGCAAGATGAACTTTGAGGAATTAGTGAGAACTAATTACGCCAGAGATAAAAATCTTCAAGTGGAAGGAACAATGCGGGCAAAGACATAGAAATCTGTAACTGCTGATGTGTCAGTAAAGACCCAAATAGTTCCACCTGACTGAAGAACAGGATGTAAGTAAAGGAAGAGAGGACTGAAATGATAGAAAAACACACCGTGAGCTTAACAATTACTGAGCATCTGTTATGTATACAGTACCCAAAGGACTCATGCAATAGCCATTTAAAGAACAGTGTTTATCTCAAACTTTCAAGTTTATCCCTTCCCACCCCCTTTGTAAACATTAACTACTATATATAAAAATAGATAAAAAACAAATTTCTTCTGTTTAGCACAGGGAATTACATTCAATATCTTGTAATAACCTTTAGTAAAAAAGAATATGAAAACGAATATATATGTATTTATATGTATGACTGGGACATTATGCTGTACACCAGAGATTGACACACTAACTGATTATACTTCAATAATAAATTAAAATGAAAAAAAATAAAGAATGTTTAAACTTTGTACTGAAAATGGAGCTAGCCTATATGAAAGCATTGGACACAGAGTTTGATATATCGTACATCTAATAAAAGCATTTTTTAAATTAATTTTGGGGTAGAAATTCAACCAGGACTTCATATTTGAGCAGGAAAGACCCACATAACAAAGCTACATTCAATAATATATCTAAAATATAACAGAAACACAAAATATGGGGTAATTAAAGTTGAACACGTGGGAGGGGATATATCAGTGAGAACCACCCAGAAAAGGGGGGCTCTGAACTAGACCTGAGGAAGGGTGTCAAAATTCTGGTACCGTGGAAAGGAAAGAAGAGGGAAGAGCAGCATTTCAGAGAGAATTGTAGGAAATGATGATTTTAAAAAATCAATGTGTAGATCATAAAGTTATTGAAAATTCTGTGCACACGATAGATATCATCCATCCATCCAACCACGCAGCCAACCATCCACCCATCCGTCCAATTATTCATCAAGCCTGTTAACACTTATTAGTGCTTACACATTCTAAGAAATGTGCCAGGCTCTGAGGAAGCTTCCCAGTCTATTGGGAAATGCAAACAGGTCAGCAGTTCACTGCAATCTAGCGTGCTAGATCTGAGCTCAGGTACCTGGGAGAACAGAGCAGGCACGTGCACCTTACAGTAGGGTCATCAAGAAACGCTTCCAAAGGAAAACTCTGGGCAGGGTGTGGGTAACTGGTTTTCCAAGCAATGGGTGCAGTGTAGGGAAACAGACACTGAGGTGTGAAAGAAAAAAGCATACCAGGGAAATCAGGCTAGAGTGTTGAGTAGCTTGTTTCTTTGAGGATGAACTGAGTACAGAGGTGAAGCTAGAAAAACATTTCCTACAGCTTGTCACATTAAAAGGGTTTTAGACTTTAACCCAGAATCAGTAATAATTCATGGAAGCATTTCAGGCAACAACAAAAAAATTAGAATGGATACTTCTGCTTTTTAGAGCTCACTGGTCTCACTAAGAGAAAATAATGGGTTAGAACTTGAAGGTAAGGATAGCAAGAAGACACAAAGATTCAGGAGATAGAATCCATGGTTCTTGTTGAATTATAATTTGGCTGGAAACACATGTTTAAATCTCCTCTATGTCAAGTAGTGCTCAGCACAAGTAACCTAAGAACTGCTACCTGACCTGCTTATTAGAAAAATAACTGTCACCCAGAGTCTAACCACATTAATGGGTCTTTTAAACAGCTAGTAATACATTTTTTTAAATGAAGTACCGTCAGTTTACATTGTTGTGTTAATTTCTGGTGTACAGCATAGTGACTCAGTTACACATGTATCTATATATCCTTTTCATATTCTTTTTCACTATAGACTATCAACATTTTTTGAGCCTCATCCTTAAAGTTTCTGGATTATAAACTATTAATCCTAAGTGTGAAGATTCAGTTTGGTATTGGTCTCACTTTGCAGAATTTAGACATATTTATTCAATAATGCCACTTCTCTTTTCCTACCTATTTTTACTACCTCCTGGTCAACAGACTAAGAAAGCAAAAGCAGAACTATTAAAACATTCAATAACTTCGCATAAAGATCTAACAACTAAAGAACTTCCCAACCAGTTTACCCAGACACATGATGTGTTACCGATCCCGTCGGGACTCCAGGCAGGCAAAACCACTTGGCAGCTGGGCTCGGGTCTTGAGCAGAGAGGCTGGCCCGGCCATGACTTCAGAAAGGTTGAGACGCACAGAAATGAGGCATTAGGCGTATGACACCCAGAGAGTTTTGTCTGTGGCCTGCTTTTTAGGTCTGACTCTGAAAACTGCCTTTAGGAGCTCTACCAAGCCCTTTGAACAATATAAGTCTTTCCCAGTTTTAACTCAATCCTAATGTTTTGTTCTTGCTGATAACTCCTTAAGAGCTGCTTTATAAAAATCATAATCTGCTTGGCTGTTCTTAGAACTAACCTCTCAGTGGTTCTGTTTTTGGAAACAATACTGCTTTCAAGTTTAAAGGCACTGGTTGGGTCAAATGAAAGCATTCTCACATGGCCTCAATATGTAGTAAGATAAATAACAGGCATGCTTCTGTATGAGAACTAAGTTATGCAAAAACACAGACTAGTATTAGAGCATAAGGAAGATAAAAGAATTCATCCTTTTAAAAGGCTGCATTATTCATTCATCCGTTCATTCAAAAAATATTGTGGAACTCTGAGGTGGAAAACCCATGGAAGACTAAAAGATGGTTTCTCTAATGATCTAATAAAGTTAATTTTGGTGACTACAGAAATATGTCTGAGATCCAGAAGGAGCTTTAAATTTGGCTTTCATCCCCAAAATAAAAATCTTACAAGATGAATTAAGAAGCTTTCTCAAGTAAGCAAAGAGAAGAGACAAGGGTACAAGGGTTTGGAAAGTAGGGAGAGTATTTAATAGGCATTTCAAGAATCCCCCATTTGATTTAGTAGTGATTTTACTCAGGTAGCAGTTGGACAGAAATTTCAGCCCCTTGATGTCTTTGGTTATAAATAAAGGGAAGTAAAGATGTCTCAAATGCGTAATTCTCTGTGGCTTGAGCTGCCAGCAAAACCACCTCTCTTGAAAAACGTGTCAGCAATTGTCCCAATTTTTACTGACCTTTTGACAAGCAAACCATCTTGTAACTCACCAGAATTTTCAGTTTTCAAAAAGAAATAACACAAGTAATTTGTTGGATAGATTTTCTTATAAACTTTAAAGATAAAGTTTATTTTGAAGGTTACCAACTGTTTGCATTAGGCTCAGGGTGTTAATATATGGGCTGTAACTTCAAGAAATCCTCTCAGTTCTTGTTCCCAGAACCCTGCAATCCTTTTCTGCTTTTGCTACCACTTACAAATATTTAGTTATTATACTCTTGGCTGTTAGTTGAATTCAGATGAGGATGAATCTTTTCTTTTTTCAATTCCTTATTTGTGAGTAGATAGAAGAGCGTTATATAAATAGCTAGATCTCTGGAATGCAGACTGTCTGTGTTAAAGGTAATAATATCCCTTAGTGCCTAAAAATAATTCAGATTACATTTTACTTAAGAAGTGGTAAGAAGACTTCAATATTTTTGAAGTCAAAAAGTTGTATTTCTACTAAGTGCGCATTGCTCAGTGTAAGCATATCCTAATCATAGTGGTAGCTATAGATAAACACAGTGATTCGTAAAGGAAAAAAAAAGGGGGAAACCTAATGTTATGGTTAATTCATCAGTGTTGAAGGATTAAAACCATCAGAAGTGTATGCCAATATGGTATGTCTTATTTCATCAGCTAATGCATAAATATAGAATTTAACTACAGGATAAAAACAATAATCTATGTGTAAGTAATCACTCTTTCTCCTTAATGCTCCACCAGGGTTCTGTCTATATTCAAGGACATTCTAAGGAAGCTCTCCCATCAAAGGGAACCCTTAAAAGGTTACTGAAGAAACCATTTGCCTCTTAATCATCTTACTGAGAGATTTCCGACAAAAGTTTTGCCAAGTTTTAAGTTATGCTGACTTCAGATATTTAATTCCTATTATTTACCAAGCTCACCTGGGTTTGTGTCTGGATAGGAAGTACCTAAAGGAAAACGTCTTTAGCTAGTTTGTGAGATAATGCAAGTTGGTTATAACACGATCTTCATTTCTGTATCTTGTTCACACATGTATACTTCCTGTGTAATGATACACAGGGAACCTGAATCCCAGTGCTAAGGCCTTTCCCCACTTCAATTTTGGATCTTAATCAAGCTTCCTCTAGGAAGCAGTCCCTAATTCCTGCATTCCTGAAGCAACGGTTCCTTTGTCTGAATTGTCAGGACAATTTATTTGGGCCATTTTTCAAAGTATCTATCCCTTTCTGCCTTTTACTTTGTATCTGTGCTTTATGTATGTGCTAAGCTGTAAAAAAAAAAAAAAAAAAATTCATGAGCTTTTCCTGTGCACTCTTACGTACCTCTGCTTCTTAGAGCAAACTACTGAACTCAATGGATGTTCATCAAATAAATAAATGTCATACAACTAATATTTACTTGGTAAAACAAAATTACTCAGTTACTGAGGTATACTTCTGATGGCTAAACAGGAAAAAAAAAAGCAATCAAAAACACATCAAAAGCTCAAAAGCACTCCAGTATATTCTCAAAATACCGAGGTAAAATCTATACTGTCTACACCATGCAAGTCCAGGTCATTCTTCAGACACAGATCCAAACTCTAAAATGATCTGCACTTACTTGTCTCCAAAGAACTTCCTCCAGAATTCAGCAGCATCTGCTTTCGTGATACGAAAATTATCTCCCTGGAACTGCCCATTGGGGAAGATTGCTTTGATTTCTGCCAGCATGTGACTGAAGATAAGGGACAGTTTTGTGAGATTCCGCCTGAAGATACAAGGGGGGAGGAAGGAAGAAAAAAGTAAATATATACGCATATAGGTTTTCATGGGAAATACATTATGAAAAAACAAAATTATGTACAAGATCAACCTTGGTCTTGGTGATTGGTCACAAACCTCAACCTCATAAAGCCCTTAAAAACAATACTCTTAAGAACTATATATATAAAGTCCTAACAGGGTTTCTATTAGTCATCCATGTACTTATTTAATATAAACATGTATAACATAAAGTAGGTAGTTTAATAGGAGAGATGGACACTAAAAAACTCACAAATATAAATGCTAAACACAAAAGACAGAGTGCCTGCTTTCTACATGGGAGGATAAGGACAGATGTGTCACTGGAGGAGAATCTAGGAGAGAAGTAGTTGTTTGACGTATGAAAGACCTGGAGTGGAGAGGAGGGAAGGGAAGGAGGCACTCTGGGCAGCAGCAACGGCAATGGGCAGAAGTGCAGAGGTATGGGGTTCCACAAGGCCAGAGCAGAGCAAAGGTGCGTGGAGGAAACAGCACAAGACAGGATGAGACAGTTCAGCTGGGACATGACCTAAGGAGGCATCCGAGCCAATGAACAAAGGTTTCAAAAAGTACACTCATCACTTCTATCTACAAATCAGAGTTTCTGATGAGAGGTTTCAGACAGAACCCAGTAGGGAGGTTTCAGGTATGTGTGTATTTTAGAATCTCCCTGGGTGATTCTGATGCAGTCCCCTCAATCAAAAGCTACCCCTATAAGGAATAAGGAGCCAAAATGGAGTTAAAAGATTTAGGGAATGACCAAATCTCTGTTTCAGAAAGAAAAAGTTATGTAGGTACGAAAAAAATGGTTTGGAATGGATGGAAATGTAGGTGTTGTCTCCATTCTAATTTTCATGGTAAGTTCTGGGGATCCCGACATGATTTAAAACATGCTTCCAAACAGGCTTCATATTTTAAAACAACAGTATCATATGCATTCCTTCTTAGCTTCTCCTAAGTTTACAACATTAATTATGTTAATCAGTCCAACACTGCTAGTGCCAGACAGTAAGGAAGCAACTGAAACATAAAATGCTTTGCCTCTTTATATTCTTGTTTATTCAGAATCACCAGAACACAGTAAGTACATATATAATATTTTTCTATTTCTAAGCTTCAGCTGCTTTTGCGCATGTGCTAAGAGGAGTAGGGGAAGGGGAAGCAATTACATTAGCACTCAGAGTAAATACAGAGGGAAAACAGAGAAAGACATCAAATCTGTAATGCATATAAAACCCATACAATGTTTCAGCAGGCCTTTGACACTGAAAGTTGTCGTTATTTTCCTCATTTTTATTCATGTACCTGTGTTTATTGACTCTCAAATAACAAGCAAAAAAACCTGTTAGGTACCAAAGAAATCATATAATATGCACCTCTCAGTAAAGTCAATGAAAAAGAAACATGTAACTTTCTACAGAATACAGAATAAATGAAGGTTCTCATGATAAAAAATGGGAGAAGTCAGAATGAGGAGAAAGCAATAAAGTATAAAATCTCAAAAAATTCACCGCTACTGGAAAACCAAAAAGTTCCCATTTCCATAACCTTTACTATCTATGAGAAGATTTATGAGAAAGAGGGGTCAGAACTCAGGCCTTATTTTAGTGTTTGAATGGCAATAATAAACAATATACAAAATTATTATGGTTACACGTTAATACTCATCATTTTCTCAGATGTGGTCACATTCCCACACAACTCAGCCTAATTCAAAGGTAAAACATCTTTAATGAGCTGAATCTTTGATCCTCTCGTTTACGTCAACACATCCTCATTTAGATGATGGGAGATACAAGAAATTCAGTCTTACGAAATGAAAAGTGAGCTGATGAACTACATCAAAGGAAAGAACTGTGGCCAATACAAACTGCAACTGACTTGAAATTTGAGTTCAAGGAAAAACAGAGTCACTTTAGAAAATCTGCAACAAATTTTACTTCTATAATTAGGCAAAAGAGTTAATTTTCCACCAAACTTCCAATTGATTCATACAAAGGAAAGAGAAAAATCAAGATGGCAGTAATTAGGGTAAACCAACTGTTCCTTATTTCTGAATTGGTTGATTTCCATCCCCTTGTTTCTTTGTTCTTTGATCATATCCAACTGCTTTTCATTTTTATTTGTTAGATCTAAAGCCTAAAGCACAATGCCAGTGATCACCCCTCTTGCATATCTGACCCACTGGCTCTGCAGGCACCAACCTTTAAAACAAATAGTGACATCTCACCGTTGTAACTTACAGTCTAGAAGCACGAGTAATCCCTAGTACCCATATAACTAATCACTGTGCAATTATACTGCATGTATAGTTACATTTTCTTATTCCTACAAGCAGATAACCACATTTTTATTTGACTTTTTGCATAAACTAAGGTAATGAAAAGATTTTTAAAGAAAATGAAATTCAAGTTCTTAAAAATATGTGAATGTAACAGTTTTATGTTACCCTATTTGTCACATATACTAGAATGTTTATATTTAGTTTATATCTAATTTATAAAAACACACACCATACACATGTAAATGATTATTTTGGAAATCCATTCTTTGAAAGACTGGTTTACAAAGGCTGCAATCCACACCAAGATATGAAAAGAACTGACAGCCAATTCTACTAGCTGATGTCATTTAAATTTATTGTCATAGCAAATAGGTTTTGTCTTTTATATGACTATGTGGGAGTTTTTTGTTTACTATATTTTGCTTTATTACACACTTTAATTCCCCTCCTGACTCTGTACTTTTGGATACCCATTTAAAAAACAAATAACCTCAAATTTTGAAAATAAAATCCAAGAATACAGTCATCTCTAATTATCCCGACATAGAGGAAAGGCAACAACCACACAACTTTATGGATGAGCTTTTTTCCCTATTAGAATATTTTTCCATACTTGGCCAATTTTCCCTTGGCCACTTGATTGCCCCTCATCATAGGACCAAAAATGATGACTGCTTAATAAAGGATCTGAAGCACCTAACTAAGAACACAGTTCTATACTAAACGTCCCTTACCCCAACACAATGAAGAAAATAAAGTTTATCTACAAAGACTCAAAAATCTTCTGAACATAACTTTAACTACATTTACAAGAAACTTTGCAATGCTTTCAATATAAGAGATACCTTATTTTGACTAGTTACCACCACTTATCTCCCATTAACCATCACAAGCTAAGCCATTTCTTAAATGTGTTTTGAGGGAGATTCTGTTTATGAGAAATAATTTTGGAGAAAAAGTATTCTGATATACTAGGTCATCAAAAAGTAGCTTCTATATGTTAATACTGGGTAAACCAGTAAAGATGTTCATGTATTAGAGGAGCCTTAAAGAAGAGGGAGGGAGAGAGGAGTAAAGACAAAGGAGAGGGGGAAGACGAAGAAAACTATCTTTTCTTTTTCTTTCTTTCTTTTTTTTTTTGAAGCATAAGAAATGTATCAGCAATGTCAAGAATAACACCTAAGAAGCAAGGTTACCTCTTTTATCTTGGATTCAATCACCTAACACGGTCTTTCTTTAAAACAGTATGAATCGGGGGAGGGTATAGCTCAGTGGTAGAGCACATGCTTAGCATGCATGAGGTACTAGGTTCAATCCCCAGTACCCCCTTTAAAATAAATAAATAAACCTAATTACCCCCTCACCCCTTCACACACACAAAACACAAAAAGGTAGTATGAGTCAATTTCTCCAAAATTCAAGTTACATTACTGCACAGAATATGCAGCTGGAAATGATGGAGCTTCACTGTTTATGAGTAAGTCTTAGTAGCTCAAGGTGTCTACAGCCAACATCATAAGGAGACTGGAGGTACACAAAACGATGTAGGATGACACAATTCTACCCTTTAAAAATTTCTCCCACAATATGGGAGAAAAAGACATGAATACATTATTATGATACAATATATAGTGGGGACAATGCATTAACTACAGCCATCTTGAGGTGATGAACTTGACAAATGATGACTAAACAAAACATCAAGATTTGATTAGTAGCTGCTTAAGTATAGAAGACACAAAGAATGTAGTCTAATTAGACCGCATATAGTCCTTGCATTTTCTCAACTCAAGAAACCATTGTGTCATAAGTCAAGGAAGGAATAAAAAGCTTTAAATGCTGAATTAGTGAAAAACTTGAAATGACACTTTATATCAGTGAGTTCCAAAGTTTGTGAGAATCTACTGTTTTTGGTAGAAGTGGAAGACCATTTTTTTTATATCTCCAAACTATTAGTAATTCAATGCTAACACTTAAAAGCTAGAACATGTGCTTCTTAATCTTTACAAGGTGAAACAAATTCAACATAAAGAGAAAGGCAGCATGTAAAACAAACGGTGGTACTTAAAATGAGACGCACGTCCAGTTAAAGAACAATTTCCATTCACTCCATTTCTGATGCAGCGCTCTCCAAGATAGGTTCAGAGTGTCACTTCACACTGTTTCTGACCTTGGGAACAGTTTGATTCCGAAAAAAGTGAGGATCCTAGGCTGATGTAAGCCTTACCTTTCATTTCCCCTTCTTGGGAACAGAGATTATTATTAAGTCTGAGAGCCTTAAGTAAAACTGGATCTTACCCATTCCCCTGCCCAAGCACTTTAAAGTTTTTAATACTCCAAATTTCAACAAAGACTCAGAGTCTACCCCATGTCATTAAGAGAAGCCAAGTGTGAGCTGAGACATTCTAACCTGAGACACAGGCAGTAGCACAAGTTTGCAAGCTGCTCCGTGTTACTCCACTGAACCGCTCACTTTAAAAGGGTTTGGCAAACTATGTCAGTCCAAAAGCTCCATGAAAATAGGTAACCAAGGAAGAGTCTTTTCTTTTGTTAAAGAACAAACCATCCACCACTAACATGGCTAGGGAGACCAAGGCATGAAACTGCGGCTGGAAAAGACGAACCCTGGGCATCCTTTGACCTCTGCAGTATACTCTATTATGTGTTGCATACAAAGGTCTATTAAGAGCGAGAGGTTGTCCTGCCAGATAAACTTGATGCTTTCAGGGTAAATAAATTTGCTTTCTAAAATAAATAGCTTTGCAGATACTAGTCAATACACATAAAACAGATAAACAAGTTTATACTGTATAGCACAGAGAACTATGTTCAATATGTTGTAGTCACCTATGGTGAAAAAGAATATGAAAACGAATATATGTATGTTCCTATATGACTGAACTATTGTGCTGTACACCAGAAATGGACACAACATTGTAAACTGACTATCCTTCAATAAAAAATAAGTAAATAGCTTTGAACGGACAATCTACAAATGCTTTACATAAACATAACCAAAACATGAAATATCCCTGTCATGGTCAAACATAATATCCACTGACAAGTTCCCAGGAAATATTCAAAAGATATTCTGCTTAATTTTTCTACTATCCTATATTAAAGAGTTTGGCCCTGAAGTTTGATAGGGCACACTGGGTTCATCTCCTTACTCTGCTGGTAGTCTTAACAAGTTACTTAACTTCTCTCTCTGAATCAGCTTCCTCATTTCTAAAAATTTTAAATAAAAATTCCTGTCTCACAGAATTGTTATGAGGAGTAAATAAGGTATGAAGGTAAGAGCCTAACACACCTATGTTTAAAAACTCTCAATAAATATAAGCTATTTATTAATTCTACCTATCACTTCTGTTTAAAAATATAAGTATCCTGATAGTCTTCTTTTCCTCATGTAATACTCTTGTCATGTAAACCAATGGCCATCTAAATAAGGTAAAAATCAATACTCTCACCTTATTAAGACCATCAATTGTCATGGTGGCCTTTTATAATCCCACAGTAAACAATGGGCGAGTATTTAATGAATCCATTTCAGTCATTTATTCTGCAAATCTCGACTGAATGGCTACTAGGCTTGGTCCAGGAAGGCACTGATGATACAAAGATGAAGATAACACAATCCTACTCTTACTGAATCTAAGGGGCTTAGGGACTGGCAAAGGGACAGAGCAACACAGCAGGAATAAAGTTGAAAGAGAATCAGCACAAAGGCAGTAATCAGTCAGACAGGGGAGTTTAGAATTTCTCGGGTGATGGATATAGTTCCGACCAGAATGTGGCCCTGCAATGGGTAGGAACAGTAAAGTAAAGGTGAATTAGGTGAGGAACTAGATAATTCCAAGGTTGAATGGGATCATTCACGTGGATTTTGAAGTTTCCTATGACTATGACAGGAGTTTGCATGGAAAAAAAGGACTACAACAAGCCGTATCTCAGTATATTTAATAAAGCTTTCCAAATAATCTTTAAAAATGTCAGCTATTTTAACTTTGCAGCAATGCCAAAGAAAGATTAACAACATCCCTTTGATGATTTCAACAAATAGTTTCATACAGAAAATTTATTATGAGAAGCTATTTTTGTATGATATGATCACTGGTACTTTCATCTTGTTCAAAAGCTTAACAATATCTACTTCAATAGAGAAAACACTTTTGTCTTTAGTATTGAATTTCTTTTGATTAAACCTAACTTGTAACAAGTATTCTTTTGTAAAGTAAATCTTAAAAATGTAGACCAGTCTATTACTTGAGAGAGAAAAGAAAAGATCTATTCCTGTATTCCTTTTTATTTAAGATAAAATACAATGAAACTTCTGTGAATTATGTGGAAAGTCATCAATAGGGTGAAAGTCATATAGAAGCAACGATAGTAAAACTTTGCTTTCTTTGTTTGACTTTGTCAGATTCTTTTTCAAAACAAAAAGAAACATTAGAAGTTCAAACTATACTTTTATGACCCTGGGTAATTTGATAAAAGAAGAGTCTTATCAACAAACTTGACCTTGAAGCAACATAGTTTTCAATAACCTAGAGTCACTTTTGTTCTTTGCAATTTCCAGCAGATCATCAAAAAAAAAAAAAATTATAGTGAAGTAGCAATCTGAATTATGTCAATTAGTATTTATTATTTCTTATGAAAATTTTAAATTATTTTTACTTGTTACATTCCCTACTCCACTGTTTTTTTTTTTTTTATCACTTTTACACTTCAAGGATAGGTTGTCTTAATTTTTACCCAGTAGAATATAGTTTAAAGTTTTCCCAAAATAATCTTTTTTTCAAGGATTTCTCCTGTCCATGGGACCACGTTACCGCTCCTCCGTTTCTCACACCCATCGGAATGGTCTGCTCTTTCCTGATCCACACCTTGGGTTAATCCATCTCTTTTTCCTCACTGGTTCAAGAGTTCCTACACCTCAGCCTGTTGAAGTTTCACTGGCACCATTTTATGTCAAAGTACTACCTTGGTATCTTTTCCACCCCCCTTCCCGGATGTCAGCTACCAGGAATTAGGGGACACATCACTTCCACCACTTCACATTACCTGCCACAGCACAAAGTTTTCTCTGAAGAGCACCACAGTCATTCTATATGCACATTGCTTTTCACCTCTATCAGAGCAAAAGTCTCTGCTGAAGAGGAGAAAGTCTTACTATAATTGTAACAGCTACTTAGACATAAAAATATTTAAAGAACTATAAATAAGAAAGAACTCCTGATCCTAAAACTGTGTTAATGAACAGAGAGATAGAGGCAGTATATAAGAATAGCTTATAGACACACTACCTTGATGAAAAGGAATTCTACCAAAAGTTATTTTAAGAGAGAATTAAAAATATGGAGTTTGACTCTAAATTAGGAAAAAAAAATTTTTTGCTCTGTGAGTTCTAAGATTTTTTTTCCTCTCCCTATCTTTTTTCCTTTGTCAATGGCAAAATACAGTAATAGTGAGCTAAAGGAAATTAATGGTATATGCTGTATGTGAAGTTTCCAGAATCTCAAGTAAATGTGGACACATTTGTCATACTTTCTAAGGAAGCATAACATAGTTTCCCATCACATTACTCGTTCCCTGGCAGTTACTTCCGCCTTTAACTCTGGAAATTTTCCCTATTGATACCTTTGTCCCAGGTCAGCCCTGCTCCCTTGAAGTAGAACAAACGGAGGACAAAATGAGCCACAGAGAAAAGAGCCAGCTCATGCCTCTGGTCCTCATACACTGACAAGAAAACTAAAATCATGACATTTATTCCATCTCTTCCTCAGGGTTAATTTAAAATTATCTTTATTCAAATGGGTGAGGCAATTATTTCTTTGCAATTAACAAGAGAGAAATGCTTTTTTGTTTATTTCTCTAAGCAGTAAGAACGACTATCTTGGAATATTTTTTCTTTCAAAATGAAAAAAAGATAAAATAACCATAGAAAAACATGGCTGTAATAGTTGTTACCAGTGCAATTTCTTTGGGCCACTTACAAACTTCTTTAACTTTCTGAATATAGCAACAATAACAGATATACTTCAAAAAAAATTTTTTTAAGGTCTAAGACTTTCTTTAACCGGCACATGCTGAACTGGAGGCAACTTACTCTGTAGCCGAGTGGTGCTGATAGGACCTTGCAGACAAGTGGTTTCCACATTTCCAATAACAAGCCTCGTTAAGGAAACACTGGGATACAGGGGAGGAAAGCAAGGGCCCTGCCCTGGCAGCACCGGGCTCTAGACACAGCTCTGCGTGCCTCATCGCTCCATGAAATGAAAAAGAGCCGAAAGCTTCTCTTATCCAAAGTTCTTTCCTCTACAACATGAGGAGACTGCGGTACGTAATTTGAGGTCCCATAACATTCTGTGGGGCTGTCATCACTTCTCTTCTGGCCAGGAGGAGATGACTAGCTAGCTCTGGCACTAAAAGGTCCGCATGCTTTACACAAAACTATGAGTCTATTTCACGACTTACAATTAATTAAGTAAAGCGTGCTATATAACATTTTCCGTTTACAGACTTTCCTCAATATACCTCGGTCTGAGATTGCAGAAATCTTAAACTCAGGATAGAAGAATCAGACATAGAAAATTGAAATTACATTAAGTATACAAATTCTTTAGTGTATTTGGAAGCCTTAATTTTTATTTTGTTCATTACCATAATAGGCATCTCTGACTTTTTTCTTTTCAACAAAGAAAAATACTTGAATAACACTGGCTCTCAAAACAAAACCACAAAGCAGCAGAAATAACAAAAAGACAATTTAAAGGCTCTGTTTTTCATGTTAATGAATAGTAAACATTAGAATACTGAAACCATATGAAAAATGTACACTACTAGAACAGCATATGCTCAATAAGAAACTTACAGTTTAAAAAGTTGATTTTATTTATTTGTTCTCGGTAAGGAAATGTGCTAATATATGTAGCAAGCACAGGCCAACATCGTATCTAATAATTTTAACTTTCACCTCAACCAAGAGTTATGAATATCCTTATTCAGGGAGCCTGTGATATTTACCACACCATGGCTGATCAATAATATGAATCAAATCCCTTTACTATTTTAGTCTGATTGCAAATGGAATAACCCTCACACCAATAAAACCATCCTTAAGACAGTGGTTTTGGCGTAGGAAAACAAACAGATCTCATCTGCCTACACCCTGAAGGCCGAATACAACAAGAATTAAAAGTTTCAGCACTAAAGCCAAATCTACCTAAGCTTGAGCTTAAACCACTTAGTAACTGAATGACTCTGGGCACTAAGTTAACCCCTCTAAGCCTTAGTTCCCTCATCTTTAAAAAATGAATTACAACAGCACTTACAGGATTTGTGCAGGATTACAGGTGGCCAAAAACTCTTTGCCACTCTTTCCACCATGGAGTAGAGTCTATTTCCCCTCCCCTTGTACCTAGGCTGGCCTAAGCCTTGCTCTGATCAACACAATGTGGCAGAAATTACACTGTGTAAATTTTGAGGCTAGGCCCTAAGAGATTTGCAGTGTCTGCCTTTGCACCTTGGAACTTAGTGGTCATGGTATGAGGAAACCCAAGCAGTCATGCAGAAAGGCCCCAGTGAGTCCCCAGCTGCAAGGCACCAACAAATGCTGGGCATGTGAGTGAGGCCACTGGACTTTCCAGCTGAACCAACATCCCAGCCAACACCACATAAAATAGAAGCTGACCCAGAAAATCAGAGCAAAAAGTAATTGTTGTTGTTTGAACTAAGCTACTAAGTTTTACGGCAGTCTGATACCCAGCAGTAAATTAACTGGCTTAGGAAATGGACACAAAGCAAGCATGTGTTAAATTTTAATCATTATTACTAGTATTAGTTGCACCACCAACTTACTATTATTATCATTATTCATTATCATCATCAAGAGTAGCAGTTGAAAGGCTAGGACCCTCTTCTCTCTGTCAATATGAGTAAGTAAACGACTATGGATAAAGGATCAAACACACTACTTAGAAGTTGTATTCCTACCTCACAAAGTATTTTTACACTGGAAACTTAAAATTTAATCCTCTGTATTTTCTCTGATACTAAAACAAACTAAACAAAAGAGGTTTTTAGAAGAAATCTGGACTATACTAAATGAAAAGTAGCCTACTCACATTTGGATCAGAAGGAATTTAATTTCTAAAACATTTATTTAGATAACCGCACAATGAACTGAACTGTGAAAATATCATTAGGCTAATCCGCCGATTTATACTGACAAAGGACTTAATTTCTACCAGTCTTAAATGCTCACTCAAAGGTAAAGAATCCCCTTTATGTTATATGTACATAGAATGTAAGCAAAGGCCTGAAATATTTATAGGCTGTATAGCAGTTTTTTAATTGAGCTGCCATGTAAATCACATTTTCTAAATACGATTTCACACAACTAGACTTGACATATGTCTAGATAAGAAGTCATCTTGGATTTTGGCTTGTCTAGTCCTAGTCACTGGCATCTCTGTTTAAAAGTCAAGCACTGTTAATAATCTTTTACTTATCAACACTAAAGTATACACACTGGTTTTTTTTTAAAGCATAATTCTTCAGGTCTTCAGCTGTACCTAAACAATCACTATAGTAATCTTGAGAAGACATTTAAAGATACTGCTAAGATTATTGTACATGTCTACCCATATGAATAACTCAAATTTAGTGAAATAGTTATCCAATAGATATATTGCTATCCCTAAGACTTGTAGGATTTATTTTATATACTAAGCACAAGAATCAATCATTATTCCTCTCCTGGTGATACCTATCACTTAAAACTTAATAGAAATAAAAGAACTCAAATTAAAAAATTTTTTTTAATATTTGAGTTAAATATAAGAATGATGGAAGAAGGATCATGTATTAACTTATGAAAATTTTATTTCCTGCTTAATTATTCATGCTTAATTATTCATGCTTAATCAAGTATTTCTTAAGGAATCAAATGCTAAGAGGGAAAGAAAAAAGCTACAAATAATCCACAAAGATTAGGCTGTAAAAGCAGCACCAGCTGATCTTCTTATTTTCCAGCATATCTTAGGATGCAGCTCACTGCTTCTCTAAAGTCTAGCTTGTTAGCACAGAAGTCAGTTCTGTTTTTCAGAATAACTTTATATGCACAGAAATTCTGATCTACATATATGGAATTCCAGTGACTTTAAACAAAGTTTATTCACTCAGTAAATAATGTTTGAGGCTCTGTTATGATCTGCCAGTATACTCGGCAATGAGGACAGTAAGATGAAAACCAGCCATCCCTGCCCTCCAAGAGTTTATCACCTCAGTGAGTAATTACATATAAAAACGCACAACTACAATACAGTGTACTCATACAAATGAAGTACATTCAAGGTGCTTCAGCGACACAAGAGCTCAAGGAAACATGTGCTCAACTCTGGGCCTCCCAAATGGGGTGAAGAGAGGCAGAGAAAGGCAGCAGAAGAAGCTGCCAGGTAAAAGCAGCAAGCCTGGTAGATGAAGGCATATGCGTGTAGATCAGTCTGGCACTACGACAGCCCACAGGGTCAGAAGTGCGGTATACTCAGGAATGAGACCGCTAGGGCAGCAAGGACCCGCTGCAGATAGTAAATCCTCTCTCCAGGCAGGCCTGCCCATTGTACCAGCACGGCCCCGCCATCCACCCAGGCTGCTCAAGGATGCAGAGGCTCACATAGCCAACCTTGATTCCATCCAGGGGGAGTTTGAAAAAGAAAACCACTTTCAATAAAATGAATCACAAGGCATAATTTAATAAGTAGAAATTCTTAGATCTTTATCCAAATTAAAAAGCTTTCATTGAAGAGTTCTCTGTTGTAAGACAATAATTGAATTTTGAGGGTTTCTTCCCTGTGTCCTTGATGAAAAATAATCTAGATTTAACAAATTGAGAAAACAAGCAAAAGAAAACAATAGCACTCAGAGAGGAATGCTCCAGGAGCCTGAGTCTCAGAAGCAGATGTTCCACTCTGGCAGACTCCCAGCCCCTGGTGTATTACCATTTGAAACACACTCAGAGATTGCATTGCAAATGCACATCTGAAAAGATGTGTTTCCATTTCCAAATACCACAGTAATTCCCTCACTTCCAGAAATGAGTCACCAGATAAATATTTAGCACAGTAAAGACATATATCCTTTTTCCATGATCTAAAGTAGAACAACACTGAGCTGACTAACCCCAACCCCAAACACAACATCACCAATAATCCATCCAATACCATCCCACCAGGTGACATTCTCAGAGTTAATTCTCTGGGTAGGGAGACTCTGCCAAAGCTCTCAAGAATAAGACCCATTTGGTTCCACTGAAAGCACTGCAACCTACTGTTTAAAAATGGACTGTAGTTAAGCAACACATTTTTCCATTAAGTTTTATGGTGCTTGATGTATTTTCTGTGTCAAAATCTGTCACAAAAATCTGTTTCTCAGAAATCTGTTTGGTACTACACACATGTGAATGTGGTACCGCATGGAGATATCTGCCAATAGCGATACAGAGCCCAGCATTTGGTTTCTGACCAGTAACAATTTCTGGTATATTGGTTGGTGGATTTAATTTGGATCCTATTAATATCTATGATTAATCACAGTTTTCCCCATAATACACCTATAATACATATACCACAGGGAACACTGAAGTATATCTTCATTGTGAATAGCATTTTCATAGTCAAGTATAAAGAAAGATGAAACAAGAAGAATGAATGAATGATAATAGTGAGTCTTACCTTCGGTTTGGTATTCAAGATCCAGGGCAGAGAACAAAAATATCTAACAATCTTGCTCAAAATCTGGTCTTTGGGCCAGCAGCTTAAACATCACTTCACAGATTGTGGAAATGCAGACTCTCAGGCCTCACCCTAATCTGCTGACTCAGAATCTGCACTGTGAGAAGCCCCCCCACCTCCCCCTAAGTGATTCATGTGCAAGTTTAATACCTGAAAAGCACTGGGTTAGCAGGAACCTCAAAAGATATTTTATTTTTCATTGTTCTGCCTCTAGGTAAAACTGCATCTAAAGCAAACTCAAGATCTAAATACCTTTATTAAGATTTGTAAAAGAGAACCCATTCTGCTTCCCCAAGCCACATATCTATCAGTCCCTCTCATGACACTGCCAATATGCTGGGAGTCACGGTCATCATTACTGGGCTGGAACATCATTGTTTTAGAGTGATTTAGCTTCTCATCTGGGACAGACCTCAAGGTTAAGCACTGATGGGACTTTCATTTCTCACCCCTCTTGCTCAATAATCCTAAAGAACTCGCCCCTCGTCCTTGATGGCCCCATCCTGGGACAGCCTGTACTTTTCACATTTGTAAATATCACCATCAGACTGATAATAACCTCATCACCACACCCCAGTCCACCTCCCACATCTCTGCCCTGGGAGAGGAACTCAGTTCTTCTGATTGGTTAACACAATGTCAGAGGTCAGGGAGTGGGCTTTCTTCCTCTCATTACAGGAAACAGAAGACAACCACACACATCACTAGCTCAGTGTACGTGTGGCTCACCTATGCCTAATTTTTTAAAAGTAGCAAATTAGTTCTCCCTTCAGTAATCTCCCTCTACCACCATTAACCTTTGAGATCTCTAAATGCAAGCAATTCATCTGCTAGGTTTGGTTCTATCTCCTTAAGAAGAGCAAGGGGGAAAAAAAAGGCCTGCCAGCTGAGAAATAAAAAATATCTTCTCCAAATGCCACTAAGGTGCTTTTTCCACCTAGAACTGAGTCTTGTCACTGGCTCTATATTTCCTTGTAAATTAATAATTAAAGAGCAATCAGGGCCTGTCTGCCTACCCACCAGCATAAATATCCTTGGAAAATGTCAATCAAGGCTGGCTGACTAATTCTATCATGAGACCCTCAAATCAGAAAAAGATCTTGGCACTGCCTGTGGTGGAGTGATGAACGCAACACCATGGGCTGGAACGAGGCCAGGGAGTGCAGGAGTTTGAAAGGAGCAGCTGTGGAAGCCTCGGGATGATGCTGCCCCATTCTGGCACCTGAGAGAGGAAAGTGAAAGGCAGGGAGAGGCTCTCTGCAGAGCGTGTAAGCACACCCAGCACCTCTGAGAGGCCAGCCTGCAGTAGTAAATCGAAGTAGTTAATTGCTCAAATTAACGAAGGGGCTCTGAAAAACTGATGCTGCTAGCCTTTTCAAGATGAAGGGACTGATGATGGAAGGTTTATAGAATAAACCACTGGTTTCCAGATGCTTTTCTTTAAAAGAATACATCTTCAAATATTTAACTTGAAATGCTTAACACTTAAGAACAAAAACAGGGGAAACTAACAGAGGATTACTACTTATTTTACCAAAAGGGCATTAATGCCAAACCTATCTCTGACACTAAATAACATTTTCACACCACAAGAGCAAGAGGCACACAATTTCAGAACAAAAAGGGTATTTCTTTAAATTGAATAAATGTAACTTCCTAAGAGACTCCTCAAATCCCTGCTGTAACTTCCAGTCCCAGGCCACACGTAAGTCTGAGGAAGTCCTGACAGGGACAGTTCAGATAATCGTGCAGAGTCTACAAGACTCACCCTGCAGTACCCCCTTGTGCCTCTAATCACAATGAACTGAGCCAGGAACACACTAGAAGCTTTGAAAAAGAAATGAAACAAAAAGTGAAAAAAAGAATTCTCACAAAAATGAATTAAATACAGCCTGCTAATAAGTAACACAGATAGCTATAAAACATTGACCAAGGAAATTAAAGAAGACTTAAAAAAATGGAAAGATATCCCATGCTCCTGGATTGGAAGGATCAATACTGTTAAAATGGTCACACTGCCCAAGGCAATTACAGATTTAATGCAATCCCTATCAAATTACCCAGGACATATTTCACAGAACTAGAACAAATCATAATATAATTTATATGGAATCACAAAAGACCTAGAATTGCCAAAGCATTACTGAAGAAAAAGAAAGGCTGGAGGAATAACTCTCTCAGACTTCAGACAATACTATAGAGCTACAGTCATCAAGACAGCATGGTATTGGTACAAAAACAGACATAGGGACCAATGGAACAGAATAGAGCCCAGAAATGAACCCACAAACTTTTGGTCAACTAATACTCAACAAAGGAGGCAAGAACATACACTGGAATAAAGACAGTCTCTTCAGCAAATGGTGTTGGGAAAACTGGGCAGCAGCATGTAAAGCAATGAAGCTAGAACACTACCTAAAACCATACACAAAAACAAACTCAAAATGGATCAAACACTTAAACATAAGACAAGATAAAATAAACCTCCTAGAAGAAATTATAGGCCAAACATTATCTGACATACATCTCAAAAATGTTCTCCTAGGGCAGTCTACGCAAGCAAGAAATAAAAGCAAGAATAAACAAATGGGACCTGATGAAACTTACAAGCTTCTGCACAGCAAAGGAAACCATAAGCAAAACAAAAAGAAAACCTATGAAATGGGGGAAAATTTTTGCAAAAGGTGAAACTGACAAAAGCTTGATCTCCAGAATATATAAGCAGCTCACATGACTTAAGAAAAAAACCAAACAACCCAATCCAAAAAATGGGCAGAAGACCTAAACAAGTAATTCTCCAAGGAAGACACACAAATGATCAATAGGCACATGAAAAAATACTCAATATCACTAATTATCAGAGACAGAGACATGCAAATTAAAACTACAATGAAGTATCACCTCACACCAGTCAGAACAGCCATCATTCAAAAGTCCACAAATGACAAATGCTGGAGAGGCTATGGAGAAAAGGGAACCCTCCTATACTGCTGGTGGGAATGCAGTTTGGTGCAGCCACTGTGGAAAACAGTATGGAGATTCCTCAAAAGACTAGGAATAGACTTACCATATGACCCAGGAATCCCACTCCTGGGCATATAACCAGAAGGAACCCTAATTCAAAATGACACCTGCACCCCAATGTTCATAGCAGCACTATTTACAATAGCCAAGACATGGAAACAGCCTAAATGTCCATCAACAGATTACTGGACAAAGATGTTGTATATTTGTACAATGGAATACTATTCAGCCATAAAACATGACAACGTAACGCCATTTGCAGCAACATGGATGTACCTGGAGAGTATCATTCTAAGTGAAGTAAGGCAGAAAGAGAAATACCACATGAGATCGCTCATATGTGGAATCTAAAAAAAGAAAGAAAAAGAAAAAGAGAAATGAACATAAATACAAAACAGAAACAGACTCACAGACATACAGTACAAACTTGTGGTTGCCAGGGCGTGGGGAGTGGGAAGGGACAGACTGGGATTTCAAAATCTGTAGATACTGACAGGTATATATAGAATAGATAAACAAATGTATACAAATAGATAAACAAATGTGTGTACAGCACAGGGAAATGTATACAAGATCTTGTGGGAGCTCATGGTGAAAAAGTATGTGACAATGAATATATGTATGTTTGTGTATAACTGAAAAATTGTGCTCTACACTGGAAATTGACACAACATTGTAAACTGACTATAACTCAATAAAATAGAATTTAAAAAAAATAGCCCGCTAATAAGTGGGTATTATTCACCTATGAGATATTAGCTCATTTTTTTTCCAACTCTGGAAATGATTTGCAAATACAGATTATACATGGGAAAAGACCATGAGGAAAAAGAATGGACTATTAAAATATACACAGCCAGCACTAAAAATAAGACCCATGTAATTCATTTGATCCAAATGAAAGTTTAACACAAAATATAAAGATTCTTTGGACATGAAAGTTGAAGTGATCAAATTATTTGGAGAGTAAAATCAAATATTTTCTATTAAATGTCATGACAACTGTTACCACATTAAATTGATGACTTTTCTTCCCCGGGTCTTATGTGGATTATACTACTACTAAAAGTCATCCCTACTTACTAAAAACTCCAAATAGATTTCTGCATATCCCAATATTCCTTGTGAAAATGACATGATCAGAAATTAACTTTATTAGGTAGTTTTTTTCCACCTGAGTTAGCAGTCATCACAAAACCTTACCTATGTTACATTTTTTTAGGATGTTTTAAAATAATCACAGATACATAGAGATGAAGGCACCTTAGAAATCACATAATTATTTCTACCTTCACAGTTATAGAAATGGAACCACAACTTTAAAAGGCTGTAACAGGTCCAATGTCACAGACCAATTAGGGGCTAAAACTGTATCCTTGAACTCCTAATTATACTGAAACCACACATACATTTTGCCCCCAGTATAAACAGGCAATACTTTCTTGTGAGCTAACCAATTAATCAACCATAATTCATTTTCATTTTTAAATGACCAAATAAGTTAATACATATAAATATGCTAAAGTATGCTGAAAATACATACATATACTCTACTAACAGTAAACAGAATACATGCATACCTTATGACCCTGCAATTTCACTCTAAGGTATACATCTCCATTGGAAATGCATGCATATGTGCACCAAAAGACATGTTCTAGAACCTTCACCACAACACTACTCAAGCCAAAACTACTCAAATATCCATCCAGAGCAGAAGGGATAAAACGTGAAACAGTCATAAAATGGAACACTAAACAGTAATGAAAATGAACAAACTTCAATGACATGTAGTAGTAAGGATGACTTTCAATCATAATGTTGAGCAAAGGAAATCACACTCAGAAGTATATACCATAAGATTTCACTTCTTAGGTAATACCTACTTAGTCAGATTATATGTGGCTATGTTACCATTTAAGGGTTACAGACATCCATAAATATGTAAATAGATGTGTGTTGAGTGTGTATGCAAAATATATATATTTACATATTCCCCTTCTTCCCCCCATTCTCTGGGTAAAGAAGGAGAGACTTCTGCTCTTTTCTTCACATTCACTCCTTGAAATACAAGTTTCTAACCTCAAGAGAGTAACCTCCCCCTACTGGCTACTTTTCAGTCCAAGCTTACCCCCCTGTAAAAAACAAGAAAACAGGTCCAAAACGGAGTTGCTGATGCTAAATTGTATGCCACCAAACTGAGACTTCATTATAGTTTCAGCACTCCCAGAAATGGAATCTGAAATCAGTCAATCAGGAGTCACCTGATCGGCACTAGTCAAGTCATCTCCCTGATGGACCCCTACAGGAAAGGAAAGTAACCTTGAAATAACCAACCCACTTTTTTGGGCTAGTGTAACTGCCATGTTTCCACTCTCTTCTGCCTAAAGAAGTCCTTCTGTCTGCACAGCTCCTTGGAGAGCCTTTCTTTCTGCTAGATTGGATGCTGCCAGATTTGAATTGATTTTTGCTCAAATAAACTCTTGATATTTTTAGTATGCCTCAGGTTGCCTTTTAACACCCCTAAAGCTAAACGTGGAACCGCCAGAGTCTGTGAATTAAGGATGATATAAGAGAAAGTGGTCTCATCATTTTTTTCAGCCTGCCATTGTGGATATTACTTCTGCTTGTTTTTAATAAATCTTCCTTCCACTGAAAAAATCCAATCACCAACTTCACATAACAAAGTCAGGATTTCAATAAAAATTCAGTTTTCCCAAAAGTACTTTTGAAGTTCTGACCTAAACATGCAAAACAATGTAGGTAAAACTGGGCCTAATTTAAGCTTCTGACTTATAAATTCAGACATCGGGGCAACTTGATTTTTTTTGGTGTGAATCCTTCCTCAGGCATCCCCTAACTGTGCACACTGAAGCAGAAAGTAGAGTGGAGAATGGAAGAAGGCCCTTTCCTTCTCATTAACCTATGCAAGCTAGAGTGAGGCGGTTGTTCCCCGGCCTCCGCTGCACCCAGTGCGATGGTTACAGCACGGCAAGGGTTGGTTACTGCTCTGTGCTCTGGTACCAGCTGAAGAGCTGGTCCAGTCCACCTGCCTCATTTGGGTCACCCCAAAACATAAGGTGAAACCATCATTAGAAGCAGTCACACATTTAGTTTTTCAAGGAGACAAACAGGTGCAGAATAATCTTAGGAAAGTATTAAACATTTCTCTTTCAAAAATGTTAGTTGAAAATTGCTGTACTGAACAAAGAGATGTAAAGCGCTGGTTAATTTTTTAAGTGGAGTTTTAAAAATACACAGACATTCCATGGCACTGCTTGAAGTCTGTCCATGTGAACTTATTACCTGTTCTAAAGTTATAACATATTAAAAAATAAAAAAAGTAAAATCCCATCAGCTGTTATTTGCTGTCTCTAAAACAAGACAGAAACACAGGGAGTTCAACAATGATTTCTTTCCTTCAAAGTTTCACTAAAGGATGACTAAATTTAACCCAATCCAGAGATGTGAAACATTGCTGTGTTAAATTATGAACACTCAGAAAACAAGGCGTTAGGCACAACCTTCAGACCTCCTGTTGCAAGTCATTAACTAAAACATTTGACCCTACAGACCACAGTAAAAATAGAAATGTTATCACAAATCATACTGTTTGGGGGTTAAGAGCTGGCTGAATGGGGACTTAAGTCTGTTCCCCCCCCCATCTGTAGTCAGAACCAGATGTTAGATATTGAGGTCAGGGGTGGGGAAGGAAACTTCCTCTTTTAAAACCCAAGAACTGCCCTGTTTTCCCCCACTTACTGCTTATTTTGACTGACATGGGTTTATGCAAACATACAAGGTTTCAAATGAAAAGCTGCAGCCTAGATGTCAAAATCTCCTGTTACTGAATGTGGGGGTGGAGGGAGGTCAGGAATTTAAAGAGGTTTTTATGGTTTGGTTTCATTTTGTTTTGTTTGGGGGATGACAGGGCATCACAGAGAAAGCCAAAAACTGACTTAAGTTGGACTCCTCAAAAGAGCACCACACAGTGGTACACAGCAGCAAGGAAGTACCCAGTTCCTTAAACAAAAAATTACATACATACATACAAATTACATCCATACAGGTCAATACTTCTAAAAAGAAGAAATGGTGAAAGGTAAAATGAGGTCTCCAGGGTGATAATTTGTTGCTAATTTGTCAAGATCTAATCAACAACATGTCTAGATGGAAAAAGGGAATGTATAAGAATGACCAGAGTGATAAAGATGGAAATACATAGGAAAAAATGGCTGTGGGAGAAAAAAAAAAACAAAAAAACATGGTAAATAATGAGGAAGAACAAAGAAAAACAAGTTCCCCCAACTGAGAGAATGAAAAAAAGGAAAAACACCAAGAAGGAATTAACAAAATAAAGAGTAGGGAAAAGCAAACAAGGATTTAACGTAGAAGTTATAAAAGAGAACATTTACGCATGAAAAAGCTACATTTTGGCAGTCATTACGTTTTCATTAACTACATATAATAGGCATAATTAGTACACATTGGTTAAACAGATGAAGCAATAGTTACAACACTAAGTTTTAGTGTCATATATATATATATATACACACACACACAGACTAGTCCCATCCACAAGTAAAACACTTCAATAAGCAAAAATAAAAAGGCATTTCAACATTTGATCAGAAATAATATTTGTCCAATGTTACCTCTGGGTGGTAAGATTACATACATGTGATTTTATTCTACTGTTTATACTCATACTACCAAATTTTCTATAAGGAGTATGTATTCACCCTATAATCCAAAGAAGAATAAAACCCAGTGTTAAACACTCAGTTTTGAGGTCTGAGTGGGACACCACACGAAAGAATGCTCTCCTAGCACATCATAGGCCTTGAATTGGTGGCTACACCAATCTCCCCTCCCCCAACCAACTTGGAATCAGGTGTGTATAGTCTTAAAGCTGCCGTCATGACTGAGAAACCTCCTCCAGGGAAGTCCTTCACCAATCTCCAAAATCAACATCCACATTTTAAAAGAAAAGAACAAGTCTACTATATTGAAATATTTCGGAGTTTCAATCTGTCAGGTACTGTACCCATTTTTGCTTCAGATCAATTATTGTTTTAAAAGGATGTCCGCAAAGACCTTATTTCTGAAGAAGGTAGGAATAAAACAGCCCTCCGTTATAAAAGAGCAAGATTTTAACAAATAATCAGAGGAATTCTATTCAAATGTCCTTTTTTGTTTTCAAAGGATATCTACCTTGCACCTTTGGACCATTAACAGTCTATGAAGAATAAACAAGTTGTAACCCACCAACAAATATTTACCGAATAAATTATGAAGCAGCTACAAATTCCTCTCAAGCCTGTACTGCATGTACTTTTGCAACGTGACCGCTCCCTTCCATCAAGAAGTGGAATCTCTTGCTCCGCCCCGTTAATCAAGGCTTGGTCATGTGACTCGCTTAGGCCAATGAGCCACAGGCCTATGAGCGCCTTGCCTCATTGGGCCCTTCTCTTGCAGCTGGAAGCAATTATGCAATCATCTAATCATGCCCAGGCTATCCTTTTTGAGGACACAGCCATCAAGCTGAGGCCCCAGACACACGAAGTGGGGCTATCCTAGGCTATCCAGCCTCAGCTGAGCAGCCCATACCACAGGAACCACCAGCCAAACCTAAGACGCATGAGAAATAATAACCAATCATTCCTGTAAGCCACTAGGTTCTCTATGCAACAAAATCAATCTGATATAGACACTAAGTACTAAACATTAAATACCACCTATAAAGCACCCAGCATAGTACCTGGCATCTGTGATCACTTTATAAATGTTACCATTGAATTCTTTATTTCAAGTCCTTCCAAGAATACAAAAAAGTATGGTCATCTTCAGAAAATCTGAGGCTTCTTAAAATGCTGAGGACTGGGCTCCACCTCCAGAGTTTCTGATTCAGTGACTGCGGCAGAGCCTGAGAATCTGCCTCTCCAGCAGGTTTCCCAGGAGCTGCTGCTGCGGCTGATACTGCAGGTTGGCAGATCCCATTTTGCAAAACACCACCCTAAGAGTTTACAGTCTCCATCATTCATCCAGCAAATAACTTCTTAAACACACCCTAGGTTCACAAAGGTGCTAGCCTGAAGACTACGGAAAGACAACCTGTGTAGTAGTAAGACACGTTCAGGTGCTGAGGGGGCCAGAGACGCGCCTAGGGACAGGCTTGTGTGTGCGTTTGGGAGGTAACAGATGTGGGCTGGAGAGCAGCGGTCAGCTTACACCCGCCTCTGCCCGAAGAGCACCAAAAGCACGCTTTTCTCAAATACCCGAGACCCTATGTTTGGCCTACAGTATTTTTTCAATATTTCTTTTTCCCTTCTGTGACATTCTGAAAATTTTATTTCTAAACCATTGGTCTAATCTGTACTTTGCTATCAATGCTATTGATAAAGTATGCTTTGTAATGTATATTGTTGTTGTAACTCCAACCACATAGGCCTGTGCAACCTTCTCCCAGACAATGACCCATGTTATAAACACAAGCACTTACGGCTCCTGCTATAGAAATGGCATGGCGTTAACTCATCTTAATGCATTTTCAGCTGAATTATCTTTGCCTAATGTGCTTTCAGATACTGAGCATGAGTTCTAGAACACACAAATGTGTCTGATTCCTAGCTCTTCACTTCTCTTATGTTATAACTGAGGTAATGACTGAATCTCAGCTATGAACTCACACATTTCCAGTGTTAAAAGAGAGAAAATATTTGTCATTTTCTGGACTAAGCAGCCAAGGAACATGATTGTATGGGTACTTCTGACATACCAAAATAAAAGTATGGGATGTCCTAATAAAAACATTTGACTGTTAAGTCCAAAGATCAGAATTCTGGTTCTCTTTTGTGGATCTTGGACAAATCACTTAATCTCTTTGGTTTGAGTCACTCATTCCTCATCTTAAAAAAAAAAAAAGGGCGGGGGAGTTGGTGATCAGTGGTTCTCAACCTGCCTTTGTTTTACAATCACTTGGCTGTTTTATAAAATCTCATGCTCAGACAATACCCTAGGAACAATTAAACCAGAACTTTTGGGGGCAGGCCCAAGATATCAGAGTTGCTTGGGGTTCCCCAAGTGATACCAATGTGCAGCCAAGGATGAAAACCACTGAGCTTGTAACACTCGGTGGTTCCCAAGAAGGGCCGCACAGCAGAACCAGCTGAAAAGCTGGTGCAGCCTCCCACGGCCAGGGCCCACTCCAGCCCAAGTCAGTCAGAGCCTCACAGGGCATCAGGCACCGGTGAAGCTCTCCTGGTGATTCTGATGGATCATGGCTATGAACCACTGTCAAGACTCACAAGTTTAATTTACAGAAAAATTAACTTCAAAATTCTTTAATTGGCAAGCTCTTATCTGGTTACAACAGGCATGCTGATAAAAACCTGGAATTATATACAAATTTCTAGGAAAAGAAAATACACAGAAAACCACTGACCCCAATCCAAAAGTGTGAGCCAAGTAACATCCCAAGGACACCTGCTGATAATTCTGAAACAAATCCCCGATGTGATCTGACCTACTGGGAAATTTCAATTATAGCATACTGACCACACAGACAGACAGAGCCCAAGTGTAAAGACATATAATTTGGGTTTTAGAGAACTACTGCACAACTCAACAACCAAAAAACAAACTGTCAAACTCAAATGCATACTTTAAGAAAGAATAATGTTGACTGACCTGGCTTATTCAAGTACCTGAAGAGAAAGAGAGTATCCTACTTCAGCAGGTTTAAAAAAAAAATCCTGGGAAGAGATTTAAAACACTCAGACTTCTTAAATGTGTGACTAATGAGTTTTTAGGAAAAAAAAAAAAAAACTTTTAAAATCACTCATGACTTGAGCAGGTCAAAAGCCAAATTTTAGACAGGATTTACCCTCTCTCTGGCACTGACAGACTGGCTTATTAATAAAAGTAATCTTTAAAAAAACCCAGGAAAATAACATAAAAAGCAGCAACAGCCATTATTAACACATAAATGGCCTATAACTTTAATAGCTTCCAAAGCCCAGGTGTAGGAGACGAAACAATACTTAATCACTGTGTTGAATATCGTACTTATAAAAGTGGAAAAAGGCAGTATTTTTAATGAGAAATCATATTTTTTTAAGATTTCAATGTAGTATAGACTATTTAAAATGTCTAGCTACTTACAGGATAATGAACTCAAAGGGTACAGTGAGTAAATCCTCTAACAAGTGGCTAGTCAAATTAGTCATTTGGCCTTTTCATCAGACCTTAAGACAGGTCTGAACAATTTTAATTTTCACTTTATAAAGAACTTTGTTGTGCTTAACCACATCACTGAATTCATTTACATGCAATGGTCTTCTCCCTCCACACAGCATGGTGCGGTGAACAGCTCGGGGACTTCCCAAAATGGGCTGGGCTTGGCCCACTACTCATTTTGGAGGCACGTTTGCAAGGTGGTGGTGTAGTTGTCTGGGCAGGGGCAAGACACAACTCTAAGTTAACCTAGTGCCAGCAACAACATTTTGTTAAAACTCCTGAAGGTAAGAATGAAGGCTGGCATTTACTCAAAAACAGGCTTCAGAAATGGTGACAGGCTGAGGACTCCACCTCTGTCAGCAGGACACCCTGCGCTGTAACCTAGGATGGAATCCTGAAAGCTGCCAGGGATGTCTCGGATAAGATGAGGAGGTGGCCTGGCTTGTAACAGGGAGGAGAAACAGATTTCTTCAAATAATAAAGGGAAACATACACACCTGAATCAGAGATGATAAAAACAGCAATTTGCCAAAAATAATCAGCTGAGTCATATTAATAACTTTCAGGATAATCCTGTAAGCAAGCCACTAACGTGAGATAAATTAAAAATACCTCAAGGAGAAACTCCCACACCCAAATACGCCTACATCAGACTGAACGTCAGATTCCTGCTCTTCATTATTTGGTCCTTGCCTCTAGCCTTGTTCCTTACCGCAACCTTCACACAAACACAAACACACACACACAAACACACGATTTACAGTCACCTAAAGGGGGTTCTGTTTCAGGCAACAGTGTCCCTTGTCACATCTAATGCCCTCCAGCTGAAATAGTTCTCAGTTTGCGTCTGAGTCTTACTGATTCCTCCCTGGCCTTACGCAAAACGGTTCATGATCTTAAGTACATCTTTCTGAAAAAAAGAATCTGTAGGTCTCCACTAGATTCTTCAAGGTGTGTGTCAGCCAAAAGAGGTTAGAAACCCACTCTCTTCAGAGCTGTCAACCAAAAACTTAAGTGAAAGTTCTACAATGTGCAGGTGTCAAATACCAAATTAAAATCCAGACATGAATGTCTGCCACCAATGCAGGTCCCACGGAGTTTCCAAGGGACTCACAGCCAGGACCAAAAGGTGACAAAAATGTTCAAATCCCAAAAGAGTCCACCCATAAAAATCACTCACTTGTTCCCATGTTTTGGGAGAGAAGGTCAGAAGAAGGGACAAGGGAGATGGTCGCTGGCTCCGTCCAGGCATACCTTCAGTCATACTCCAGGATGCAACCAGCCGAGCTGAATAAAGCAGCTCAGACATTTCATAGTATCAGAGGATTCTACTACTAAATTACTTGCTCTCTAAAACATTTAGAAGACACTAAAATTTGCATTTAATAATAGATAAAAATTTACTGAAGTTAGCAAGGGGATTACCATGTGAATAAAGAAGTTAGTATTTTTCTTGGAATTTATAAATATATGTATATATTTTAATATAGTATTTGATTTCGTTCCAGTTTAATTTAATGGTTTTATTCTAAAGACTGGGACAACTCACTGGCTTAGATACTGAGGCAAGTTACCTTTAAACCTATGGTGTTGATGAAAATTAAATTAGAGAAATCAGTAGAGCCTTCCTGCCAGCCAATGCTCTCATGCATAGTCATTTTAGGTACAAATTTTGGTTACTGAGGATATTCAGTGAGCAAGCAATTTCAGGTAATTTGCTAGTTGTATAATTTTTAGTTGTGATAATTACCCAAGAGATTTAGAATATACAATTTGTAGAATAACTATGGAACCTCTATTTATGCCTTCAGGCTAAACATTTCAGGAGAGAAACTGAATTTACGAGGTTTATTTTTCAAGCCCCCACCGAGTTACCTTCGTATGGCAGTTTGTAGGTCTCTGACTCCTGGCCAGAACCACTATTTGCTATCAAACACAGCTTCTTTCAAGGTGGCAAGGGTATCACGGACACTCAGAACTGATTTTCAGGGACTGAACCACCTCCTCATGATTCCCAAAGCTCAGTAAAAAGGAGCACGCCCGCCATCTTCCTGGGCTGAAAGTCAGGTGGGTCATATAGCTAAGTTGTGGCTCAACTGGGCCTTCCTCAGCTGTGTCCTGGAATCCTTTAAAGTGCTAATCTTCATTATTTGTTGTTATTCCAACAGGTTGGGGGTGGGGGAGTAGAGAGGGAGGAAGCACTGCATTCTTAGTGGAATACAAAATTCAAATAATCTGAAGTTGATTCACGTGACAAATAAAGCTGGGTATATATTCTTAAAGATAAAGGAGTAAACTTAAATTTTATTATGTTTTACCCCTTGAGGTACTTTTTTTTAACTTATTTTTTCATTACACTCTTTATTAAAGTTACGTTTTCCCCTCAAAAATGTATTGCTCGCTTAAAGATAATTGAACCTAGGAACAGTCACTGGAACTAGCAAGACAGTCAATTACAAGAGTAGTTCCTAGGTTAATGCTGGAAGTTCCTTCGATTCATTCAAGAACTTGTGTTTTTCTCTCTTAAGTTAAACTTTATTCCACTAAATTAATTATTAATTAAAAATTAGCAGTTCTCACATAGCACACTGACTGCACACTTAAAGCCCCTGCCTCCAGCATTGTTAATATGTATAAATCATAGAAGACTTGAAAAAAAATGACTTCCTAAACCTTCACTGTGGTATAGGGGCAGGCACGAGGTGCCTGTGCTATTCAGTGCTTCAAATGTCATTAGTCTAAACCGAGATCTGCTATAAGTGCAACTATGTACACACTGGATTTCCAAGAATTTGTATAAAAAATGTAAAATATTAAGAATTTGTTACATTGATTACATGTTGAAATAACATTTTATGTTAAACAAAATGTAAATTTTAAATTAACTTCATCTGCTTCCTTTTACTTTTAAAAGTACTGCTATTAGACCATTTAAAACTGTAAGTGCCTTGACGGGGAGGATACAGCACAAGAGCTAGAGTGCAAGGGCCTGGGCTCAATCCCCAGCACTTCCTCTAAAAATAAACAGGTAAACCCTCCCCCAGCCAAAAAGAAAAAAGAAAAAAAGTTAAAAAAAAAAAATTTCAGGTGCCTTGCATTGTGTTTCAATTGACAGTGTTGTCCTTTGAGCTCATCTGCTCCCACTTTTTGTTGTATCTAGTGCTTTGTTTCCATTTTTCTTTAGTTTCTGTCTCCCACAGGGAACTATGTTCAACATCTTGTAATAATCTTTAATGAAAAAAAATGAAAACAAATATATGGATGTATATGCATGACTGGGACATTGTGCTGTACACCAGAAACTGTCACATTGTAACTGACTGTGTTTCAATTAAAAAAAAAAGTTCAATTCAAAAAAAAAAAAGTCCTTGAATCCACTTAGATATTCCTCTACTGTACAACAGCTGTTCCTCTACCCTCTACAGTATCCTATCTCTAATACCCTTGGTTACCAATACTTAGAAAAATAACCAACACTACATTCCTCAGCTGGTCTTCCTCACCACACAGTAACTCCCACATCCACCACCACAATAACTGTTCTTCAGAAGTCAGACCCTCGCCATCTCTTACCCAGTCCATAACCATGTACCTCCTGGTTCCTCTGCCTCCAATTGATCCCCTCTGAAATATTTGCATACTTTCCCTATGATTATTTTTCTAAAGCACAGGTCTGAGCACTTCATTTACCTCCTGAAATAAATGTCAGTGGTACCCTAATTTTTATATAAAGTCCACATTTCCAAACATGGCATTCATTCTCTCTAGCCTGAACTGACAATCCCAGCCACATTTTTCATTGCATCTCTTCTTAAAGTATCTGACTGACTTTTTATACTTGCACTGCACTTAGAATTCCCGGGAACACCAGGCACACTCAGAACCCCTTATCTTTACACGCCCTGTTGCTTCAGACTGCAAGACCCCTCCCTCACAAGGGTGCTTATCCAAATCCCACTCGCCCCTTAGTGAAGCTGTCTCCAGTCCCCGAAGCTGCAGTGAATCACTCTGCACTCTACAGACCCACACCACTTTGCCAGCATAAACAGTGCAGCACTTAGAGTTTTCATTCCCTTGAATTTTATCACATATCCATCTCCTCTGCTGTGATTCTTTAAAAAAAAAAAAAAATGAAAGGGAGGGAGGGAGGAAGGGAGGCTGGAAGGAAGGGAGAGACAGAGGGAGTAAAAGGAAAAAAAAATATAAAAAGATTATTAAGGAGAGGAAGCAGGTCATGTTGATCACTATGTGCCCACAGTACCTGTTCTCATGATCTGCACGTAGCAGGCACTCAAGAGGATAAATGTTTGCTAAATAAAGAATAACGTGAATGGAATTTCTGGTTTTAAAAACTCAAGAAATTCAAAGAGATTTTCAATTCTTACTTTAACAGGGCATTATATATAAGATGTGTTGAATAACTGAATTACCTATCTACTCAGGTAGACAGACATCTTTTGCCTGGAAAGGTTTCAATAGACATAACCATCTTTACCACACAAATGAAATTTTAGGACAATGAACACAGTCCTCCAAGGAAAGCTACCTATATTCTCAAATACAGAACAACTCCACTTCAAAGCAAAAGTAGATCTTGTTACTTTATCCATATGGTCTAATGAACTGACACATTAAAACATCTCATAAAAGGCAGAGATGGTAAGTCTGAGATCCCTATCTTTTATCAGCAAGCAGATATTCTTTTTAAAGGTCACGAAGATACGATGAGCCTTAAACCCCTCACTAAGCGTTGCCCAATAGCTAGTTGAAAAGCAACAACCCTCTTCAAAAAAAAAAAGAAAAAAAAAGATACACCACAGGAAAACAGTACATGTTAAACCAGGGTATTTTTAAGTTAAAAATGAATGGGTAGAAATTTCAAAAAAAAAAAAGAAATGCAGGAAAAAAATGTTGAAAACTGTTAAAATATAGATCAATAATATAGAAATGTTTGGAAACTAAATTTTAATTTACCAGAATTAAAGAAGCATAAATAAAGCCAATTCTAGCTATGGATTTGTGTAAAATATTCACTGTTAACTTTCAATTTAAAAAAAAAAAACACCTTTTTTGAAGCAACTCATTTTCATTACAAACCTAAAAGTGGAACCATATGAATTACTAAGCTACTTTTGTTGAGCTACTGAGAAACACAAATCTAGATTCTTTTAAGCTTACTCACTGTCTAACTACAACAATGAATTTAACAAATAGTGAACTAAATATTTAATACAAAGATTATTCAGAATAATTGCTTTTGAAGTAGACTCTTAACACATCAATACTGAGCTGGAAAGAACTTTAAAGAGCATGTGGTCTAACTTTAGGAATTCACAGATAAGCAAAAAGGCCCAGGAAACTTGCTTGACATCACACAACTGGCTGGAAGCATAACCAGGACTAGACTGGGAATCTCAAAATACCTCAGTCAGTACTCATTCATTATGCTATCGCTGTGTGTGTAATAAATGTGTCACTGTTTCATGTAATAAAATCAGAAAACATGTCCCCAAGAAGGAATCTACGTTTACAAAACTTTTCCCAAAAGATAGTGCTGATCCTTGGTCTGCCTGGCCAGCTGGGCTACTCAGGTTTCAGTACTGAAATCTCTCTCTCAGTGAGCCTTCCTTCTAAAACCAATAGGAAAGGGTTTTCCACATAAATTTCAAAAGAAAAAAAATTAATTTCCCATCCTTCTACAAAAATTATTAGAATTTTTACCTAAAATGTTTTTTTAAATACTTAAGAACCCTCCCCCAACTTGTCTTAAACAGCATTACCTTAACATAAAAACTATACAAACTCAGTGAAATGACTAACTTTATTTTCCCTATCTCAAACTTCATGTCGTGCCTGATCTCTGTCCCACATGCTTTAGAAATACTTGTTTCTCTAAGGATCTGTATGTGCATGTGTTTTACAGTCTATTTTAGTGGCAAAACTGTCCAAGTAATCATCCATTCACCACAGATACCATTGGGGCAACCTCTGTGTTTTCATAATCTAAACTTTTCATCGGTTTCTTACCATTGACTTTTTTGTGTCATTGTACTGGATTTATCCAACTATACTCCTAAGTGTCATGAAAGAATCATAATTCCTATTTCTTTTGTTTCTCCCCAAACGCTTTGTGCATAGTAGATACATACTAGCTGTTCTTAGAGAAACAGAATCTATCATTTGGATCACAGTCTTCAAACCACCAGCAATAACACATTCAATTTAAAGTACTTTAAAGATGAGAATAGCATTAGTAGATGTTACTCATTTCTAACACTTCCAAAAATCAAATCATTATTATTATTTGTTGTTGTTTAGTTGGTTTTATTTTCTTTATAGAAACTGGTAACTATTAATACAAAAGCTTTCCAGTGACAATTTAAAAAATCACTTTAGGACAAATCCAAGACTAAACTAAATTCAAATACTAGGATAACTGAAAGTAAACTAAGAAAAATTCCTAAAACTAAGTAATAGAAAACATAATTGTAGCTTTTAGATTATAAGATCAGAATCAATGCTATCTGCCAGTTGCTTAAATGACAACACAAAATAACCCACCATTAAATGGATTCATTCATTCATTTACTCATCAAACACTTATTGAGTTTGGCTATCTGTCCAGCACACTCCTGGGCAACAGTGATACAGTAGTGAATGTACAGAAAGACACATGGATAAAAGAAAGGAGAGTCATATCAAAACAGACAGACAAATAAAAAAATTACTTTGGTTTTATTATACTTGACTTTGTTACAGTAAAATCAGAGATTTTTTTTTTAAAGAACTACAAAAGCAACAATACTCCATCTGCAAAGAGCTCAGAAAACAAATATATATAAAACTTGAGTTCAATCATAGGAGATTATTAAAATTGTCCAACTGAATGACATGAATGGAGTATCATTACTTGAAAAATATCATTGGTATCAGTAATCATTTGACTTAATAATGGGTACATGTCATCATACACGTGTCCAAACCGAAAGAATGTACAACACTGAGACTGAACTATATAACGTGAACTATGAACTCTGGCTGATTACGCTCTATCAACTTAGGTTTATCAGTCATAACAAACTTGCCACCCTGGCGGGAGATGGTGATAATGCAGGAGGCTATGCTTGTGTCAAGACAGGGAGTATATGGGAAAGTTCTGTACCTTCGCCTCATTTTTGCTGTGAACCTTATAAAGCACAGTCAATACAGAAATAATAATAACAACCTCACACTGTCTTGAATTTTTTTTACATTCCACTATATCTAATAAAAGGTCTGCTTTATGCTTGTGCTTATTTACGATTATTAGAGTCATCAAACCAACGACTGGGAGATAGGAATGCGTACAAATCCCAGGCCGACCCAGCAAACTGCCAAACAGTGTTCTTATTGTTTTCCTTTGCAAATCCTGGTTAGTTAACTGCTTTCTCAAACAGATGACGGCTCACGTGGGGCAAAGGTCACATACACTGTTTAATGGTTGGTAGCAAAACAATAAAGCAATGGTAAGCCACATGTGATTTTAACGTCCCACTGTCATGCTTCTGAAAGGAAAAGATTCAGTTAAAAATGAGGATGGGACATTCAGAAACAGGGAATCAGCACTATCTAGTAACTAAGAAGAAGCTAGCTGAACAAAAAAAATAGCAAATCTAAAATTCCTAAAGAAACACGTGTTTGTAAATATTAGAAGACAAAAGAAACTTTCAAAACTCCTCATTGACCTCAAGAAGAAACTCCACCAAATACAGAAAGAGTACACCCAGAAACGTGCTTTAAGTCTTGCTGGGAGCTCTACAAATTAAGTGAAACTCATTTTGTTATGGCTTTATGTCTATTTAAAATGATTGCCTGGAAATAGTGCCAATCTATTTTCCATTGGGAAGTGTTTTTCCCTCATTTTTATTCAATGAAATTAATGATTTAGTTTGCATTTCTAATTATATCCACTACAGCATTCTCTATTTTATTACTAAAATTAAAGTGTCTTAGCCCCAAATCTTAAATTTTTGTCTCTTAAAAAAGTAAGACTTTTAATTAAAACATCCAGAATTATTTTTGAATCAAATTTATTTAAGGCAGTTTAATATTTTTATTTTAAATTCTTAAGAATCACACATTTAAAAAGACAAGCTGTATTCTGTAAGCTACCAACAAGCCTACTTTAGTGAAATTAGAAGCTACTGTACAGGTATAACTTGAACTTAGGGGAGAAAATAACTAAACCAAGTGAAACTTTATTTCTAAATCTCGAAACTGAAAATCAGGGTAAGCGTAAACCCTCTGTCCAACATGTCAAATGCTAGAAATTTAACCACCCCAATTAAAGATATTCCAGTTTGAGAAGATAATCCATAGTTATAAACCATTTTTTCTATAATCACAAAATGTAGAAAGGGCTAAACAGAATTGCTTGCAACACAGGAAGAAATTTGATTTTAGATTCCAATACTAAATCAAAGTCATATTAATTACTTTATACTTCTTGTTAGGATTAAACACTTGGTACTTCCAGGAAACACTGAGGTTGCCCACTGATCAATTTTAAACCTTAAGCACTTCATAGGTGTAAGTTTAAAATACTGTTTAATGCACTAAGTATATATATTCTATAATATATATATAGTTCAAAAACCACATGTTTAAAATCCATTAAGCCTCCATTTTTATTATTACTTTATATTATCAAGGCAATTAGTTACCAGAAGAAAAGCATTAGCAGATATGTATGTGATTAAAAACATTTCTTTTTTATACTAATCCAAGTGATTAAAGAGTAGTTTCAGGAAACTTTAATTAGGCCTTTCGCTGAGTATTAGAGGATCCCTGCTGGGCAAAAACAAAAGTGGGGCTTTAATTCCAATTTCTGACATAGATCCAGGTTGAAAACTAAATGTTTTCGGTCTGTATGAACATAGTTGGCTAAGAGGCATAGTTAATATCTTTCAATATGGGAAGATTAGTCAAATTCTGGCACTAATGCTAATGAACAATCCTGATACTTGCAGAAGTTCTATAACAGAACTCAGGGCTGGTGAACAGATAGCAACATGGAATTTAAGAATTGATTATTTTGTCTTATGGCCTGGTGACCTTGAGCAAGTTGCTGAAGGAAGTCTATAAACTACTATTTTCTCATGTTAAAAATGATTGACCTGTGCACATGTGCACAACCATACACACGTACACACACACAAACTTGAGTGTGCATAACTGGAGAAATCTGAAAGAGCTCAGTGGACAATGCTAATAGAAATTTCCTGCTATTGATGTGCTACAGCTAGGCAAAATGCTAACATTGGGGGAGACTAGGTAAAGTTTCAAAATAAAAATCAGGAAAAAAAAAAAAAAGACTTGCCTAGATAAATTCCAATTTCTATCTAGCTCTGAAATTCTGTAACTTTGTGAAAATCACTTCCTCTGTCTTTTCTACTTGGTTTCCCTCCCTTTCTTCCATTCCGCTTACTTAAGCTTGTCTGTTTGTTTTCACTTACCCTCCAATGACAAGCCTACCAGTAATACTAACACTATTGCTTTGCTGCTAGTGGCACACAGAGTAAAAGAGGAAAATAAGTTAAGTGCAGAAACTGACAAAGATGACTCATCAACTATAAACGTTAAAAGATCATGGTGGAAATTTTAGCAAAGATAATTTCATCAACCCATCCAATCGTCCAACAAATACTGAGCACACATTTGTCTCAGTATCTATGCTAGTCACTGCAGGGTACAAAAGTAAATAAAAACAGACCTAGACATACCACAGTCTTCAAAGAACTGACAGGTCAGTGTAAGAAAGACCGGAGTCAAACCAACAGGCAAATTAAACTAACACTGCAACCGTACCAAGGACTAGTCAAAGGAATTTGACCTAGTGAAGTCTGGAACATCTTTGCTGAAGATCAGATCTGAGGAATAAATAGGAGTTATTGATACTGAAAGGAAGAAATGACAGGTCCAGGCAGATATGAGCACTGCGGTAAAAGGGAACAGAGCAATTCCAAGGGACTGGAAAAGAAGGATCAGTGTGGACACAGCAAAGAAACAAGGGAAATCTTGTGCAAGATGAAGCTAGAGGGATAATAAGAGAGAGAATTGGGAGGATTTTATAGATTACGTTTAAGATTTGAAATCTACCAAAGCTCTGAGATTCATTCCTTGTTCCTCTTATTTCCATAAAAATTTTATGTAGGATACTTCTAAGCTTCTCCTTGACTACTGGTTTAAATAAAATCAATGTGTTAATTTCAGAGTCCTAATTTCTAATTTCAACTTGGTCATCTTAGGCAGGTCACTTAAACTGACAAGTCTATTAATTTCCTTATCTATAAAATGTAAACAGAGTAAGCAAGCCCATTTATATCTCAGAGATACTGAGAGAATTAAATGAAAAATTGCACTGTAAAGGATGAAGCAAAGAATAAAGTAGTATATGAATTCTACAGTGATATTTCAAATCCTATTAAAATTAACCAACCAAAATAATATTTTTAAGTGGGTAAAATGCAACTAACTCAGCAAATTCAAGGAAACAATGGAAGATCATTTTCTCTGGAAGGAAGAAGGATGGCAAAATGACTAAGAAAAAACTGGAGAATATTTCACTATATTAAAAACACAGTCTTTCTAAGTGACAAATACAAACGTAAAATGGTAAAAAATCAAATTAATTAGATCAAACAAAATCCAGCACAGGTGTCTTGGGGCTTATCTCTATTGGCTTCTTTCATGCAGGGGAATATTTTTAAATATTGATATTGACAGTTATGAGACGAAAAGAAAACCCACTCTGCAGATAATATCTACTGATTACTCTAGTTTTTACTAAATACAAGGTAGGCTTATTAAAAGCCATCTCCTCCTCCCAAATATTAACATTTTTGACTATGAAAATATTAGTCAAAATTACAATTACAAATTTGTCTTTCAAGGTCTGCAAGATTATGTCCCCAAGGGCCAAAACCAAGATTGTATTTACATTTGATCACAGAAATAGGAGACAATCATACTTTTGTAAAGAAAGACTCACATCTGAGGCACATATAGCAGTCGCACACAGAGAACTAGTATTGGGAGATAACTGGTAAGCCTCTACCAAACCAGTTCAATAACAAGAACTCCAAGTTGGGTATCACTCAACTACTTTGAGAAAACTGTGACTGCTTGTCTTCCCTACCCCTGGACAATCTGCTTTTCTCCTCCTTCCCATCAATGGCAAAATTTTAGTAAATAAAATCTGTCTTATATGCTGCCTGCAAAGCCTACTAGACTCTCCCATGAAGAAAGATCTCAGAATAGATAGGATAAGGTGATTGACGGTATTGAAACTTAAATGCAGTTTGGCTTAAAATGCAGTTCAGTTAAACACTTTGATTTTTTTTTTTTTTAATTCTCTCTAATGAAAATGGAAAAAAAGATAATCCGGCTTTTAGGCTCAAATACTCATGTCTCAGAATCTAAGAAATCAAGGATTGAGACTCAAAATCAGAATAGGATTTTGGATAGGATTAAATTCTCCCAACCAAAGCTTTTATGTGCTTTATGTTTAGATGTTCATCAAAGATAATAAGAAAAATATAACGATGAAAAATAAAACTTACAAGATAGAACACAAATATGAGGATTTGTCAACATACTTAAATCAATTAACAAACATCACAGAGGTTAAGTAAACTGTTGGTTTCATTCTGTTTTGTTTTATGCAAAGTAGTGTATTTAACTTGATTTAAATTTTGTAACAAATCTGATCTAAGTTACTCTTCATGAGAATAAATAAACTTTGATGCTATAAGTAAAATTTTTTAATCGATGAAGTATCTTCTACCACTGGCCACAATGGAGGAGAATAGTATACATGCTGAAAAAAATATCTAAATAGATTCATGGCAGCATAAATAGATGTGGCCCCAAGTTTCACTGATTCATCAGAAAGCACTCTTGTGCTCATTCCTTCTTTCCCATTCTCACTGCCACTATCATAGACGGAGGCTTCAACCACTTCTCACTGGTAATACCACAACAGTCTTCACAAATGTTCCAAAGACCAATTTCATCAAACTCCAAAATATCCTGCCCAGTGGTGTCAAATCTTCATAAACATACCTCTGGTAATGTCACTGCTCTTCAGTTACACCTCACATCCTAATGAATATGAGACATATTCCCTAGTCTAAGATTCAGGCACCTCCAAGATTTGGTATCACCTATCTCAGAGCCAAATTTCTATCCCTCCCCACACCACCACCACAGACCTTGTTTCTGCTGTCCTTGTGCCTTGCAGAGTCCAGTCCCTCCATCTCCCACCCTCTGTCCACTAATATCCCATCTGTTTCTGGGGCTAAAAATCAAATGCTCTCCACAAAACTCTCCACGATCAGGACCAGCCTGGCATAACGAATCTCTCCCTTCCTAGGAGTTCTTCATACTTCTTTCAAAGCACTTCCAGCACCCTTCTAGGCAAAATCATAATGTCTCTTGTATACCTACATTATTTCCCTGATTTGATAACTTCTTCAGGGCAGACTGAGCTTTAAATCTAGGGAGAGTGACTTATACACCTGTAGGCACCTATTTACTTATTGAATGATAACAATGTCTTTGTTCCCTCTGAGTGTAGTAGTGAAAGGAGAGATAAATGAACGAGTGGACCCCATTCAAAGGATGATAAGCAAAAACCGCAAGAAAAGCTGTTACTGAATTTCAATTACAATGGAATATCAATGATAACTTTTATCAGTTCCACTGAAAAGTACAAAGGTCGCATGGTGTCATCTGACTTAGTCTTGGTTTCCACTTTGCTAAACTGAAAATAAGAGCAAGCTGACTGCCCCAAAGCCACTTGAAGCAAACTTGTCCATTAATTTAATCTAAAACATTTTGACAACTACTGAACAGGTTTGCCCAGTCTTCGTATTCTGCACTTAAACTTTTCTTTCTTCAAAAGCTTAATTTTCCTATGTTAGGCTCTGAGGTCCACCTAAGATTCCAAGTGCATTAATGAAATTCTTACAAATACTATTCATTATTGCCCGTGTTAAAAAAACACATTAAATAAATAAATAAATAAAATAAAAGCACTCTAGAAAGTATTCTACAAAAAAAAAAAAGAGAGAGAGAGAAGCAAAAAGTGTCTTTCAGAAGTAACTACAGGAATAAATGGTGCATAAACTAAATTCTACATTATGTGTTTATGTACATGGGCTGCTCACCTACTGTCAAGCTAAGTTCTTTTAAGAAACAAATCTGGATTTTGAATCATCACCTCTTTATTCAGTTCAATCAATCATCAAGTTTACTGAGCACCAAAATATGGGCCTAGCACAACTGAAGGCGGTACCAAAAATAAATGATCTTTGCCAAAGGAATCCAAATTCCAACTGAAGTGACAAGTCTACCACAAGTGCCAGCAATGTAACACAAAGTATACTTTGGCATACATCGGTGTCCAGCTCTTAAGAGCTAAACCAGGTTCAGGAAAAGGAGAAATCAGCATGGTCTAGCTAGACTCACGGAAGAGCTGGGACCAAAACTGGGTGGGAAGGATGAAGAGATTCCAGATGGGTGGGAGGGGAAATCATAACCAAAGGCATACAGACAATTAGCGGGGCGTGTTTTTAGGATCGTGAGCAAAGGAAAAAGAAACGGAGACAGGTCTGGAGTAGTGAGAAATGAGATGGGGTGGGGGAATAGCTCAGTTGGTGGAGTGCATGCTGAGCATGCACAAGGTACTTGGCTCGATTCCCAGTACCTCCATTTAAAATAATAAAAAGAAAGAAATGGAAATGAAATGAGATAGAATATTAAAGGTAAACCAGGTTACAAAGAAGGTGTTTAATCTTTTATAAAAAAGGCAAATGCCCCTAGTGGGGACTAAAGTGTTTAAAAAGACTTCCCTAGCTTAGCACAGTGTAGAAACAAGATACTGGAAAGCCAGCCATTAACAGTAACGGAGCCACAAGTGAGGGAAGGCTGAAACAACACAGCTGCAAGAACGGGGACAAGAAGCAGCAGCAAAGATTATTTTTAAAAGAGAGGAGATTCAGTAGAAACTCAGGATTACACGAGGAGGGGAAAGAGATGAAAAGGATTAGTCACAGATGACGTGAAGCTTGACATCAACAGAAGCAAGGATGTTGGGGAGTGGGAGGAGGAGTTCAGGCCCATCAATTTGAGATGTTATCATTTCCAAGCATGCGTGTTCACTGGCAATGCTGAACTAGAGCTAAGCTGAACAGAAAGAATGAGAGACAAGAGAACCATAAGCACGACAAGGAGAATTGAGAGTGAAATGAAATTACCAAGAAAAGGGTAGATTTGGGTTAAAGACAGCCTTGGGAAATACCGGCATTTAGGAACCAAACAAAAGGAATGCAGATGGAGTAGTTCAGAGATAAGAAAGGACAAACTAACTTATTTACAAAACAGAAACAGCTCACAGACATAGAAAACGAACTTATGGTTACCAGAGGGAAAAAAGGGGTGGGAAGGGGTAAACTGGGAGTTCGAGATTTGCAGATACTAATATACATAAAATAGATAAACAACAAATTCATACTGTATAGCACAGGGCACTATATTCAATACCTTGTAGTAACTTATGGTAAAAAAAAGAATATGAAAATGAATATGTATGTTCATGTATGACTGAATCATTATGCTGTATATCAGAAACTTGACACAACACTGTAAACTGACTATACTTCAATTAAAAAATATATACAATAAAAAAAGAAAGAAAGGAATTGAGACACATAGAAATTACTGAAAACCAGAAAAACAATACATCAAAAAGCAGTGGAAGGTGGAGCAGAAGCCAAGCCACTGAGCTGAACCATAAGGTTAAAGGAAATCTTACAGCAAGCTCTGAAAACTGGAATATAACAAAACCCAAATCCAAGGAGTAACAGAAGGCTAGTTTAGGAAAAATTAAAGAGTTGTGTACACCACTAGTTTGTCAATAAAGGCAGGCAGAAAAGTGAGTAATGCAAGTTTTCAGCTTGATGTGAGAAAGAAGCTGGTATTTAACAACCATTTTGAGTGTCTAAGGTAACATATATATACACACATACACAGACACAGACACACACACACACACACACAAAGCAAGGCCAGCAACACAGTCACCGCCAGGAAAATCTAATTTGCATTATTAGATTTATGTATCAATTTATCATTTTAAATCATGCTGAAACTTGGTTCCAGGAATAAAGATAAATTTTGAAAATAAACAATTGTTATTTCAAAAGGTTTTAATTATATTTTCTCTTGCTTAAATATTCTGGTTTCTAGAAATCCATGTACTTCCATTTAAATATGTCACACTACTACTAAAGTGGCTTTTAAAAAAAATACCACAAACTTCATCAGAATTAGTGAAAATCTGTCCTGAAAAAAAAACCTCAAACAATAAATATTCCAAAGAATGGGAACTAATAGTAATAATAAAATATATTTACAGGCATAATCTTATAAAATCAGATTCTACAAAAAACACTGCATTCCGTAATAATTCAACTTTAGTAAATAAGCCACTAATTTTTCTTTTTTGGGTGGGGGAGGAGGTAATTAGGTTTATTTATTTTAATGGAGGTGTTGGGGACTGAACCTCTTTAAATATCTATATTTATTCTTTCAAGTGGTTTCACAATGATTGATTATATTTAGCTTGATATACGAGTCTAGACTTAGTCAAGTTTTATCTAACATTTTGCCAAGTATGTTGGAAACATAATGGAGCTACTGTCTGCATATAAGTGGGATTCCTGTTTTGCAGATTGACAGGTGCAGTTGTGAAGTTAAGTCAGAAAGAGTTAAGTTGAAACAGACTTTCTCACTTTCCTTTTGCCCACTGACATAACCAGTTTCTCTGAGGACTCTTTACATTTAGGTTTATTTACTTGTTTGTTAATGGAGGTGCTGGGGCCTCTCTGCATGTTATGCATACACTCTACCACTAGAGCTGTACCTTCCTCCTAAACCATTAATTTTAATGGTTCATTATCATCAACGATCAACATTTATTAGGATTATATTCCTGTACTGACAAAAGAATGGCTGAGACATAAAATCTCCAGGTATTTACAAGGTAGTTAGGGAAACTGGAAAGATATTAACAAGGTAATGGAATGGGTTCATACTAATAGTATTCCCTACTGAAAGTTAAGAGAGTGATTTAAAAATAAAGTACAATGACTACACAGTTTTTGTACATCAATAAAAATTCTGAGAAACAGTACTGACATTTTTTAAATTAAGGCAACAAATTAAAAGTCAAAACTAAAAGCAAAAAAAATCACATATGATTTTAATTACTGTTGATAATAAATATAGCAATAATGCAACTGTGTATTACCACTGAGTTTAATCCAAACACTGTGTAAATAATTCAAAACACAAGAGAAACTAGGAATTCTTCAATAAATTAAAATATCAAAAGCCTATAGAAGTTTAGAAAAATGGATAATCATGAAGGTTAACTTTATTTTAACAATTATAAACAACAGAGTAGACAGCTATTTAAAGCTACTCTATCACTTTAAGAACTTTAGAAGTTGATGAAGTATAGGATAGGGGATATAAAAATTAAATATTAGAGATTTAGATTCAGAACAGTGAAGGTTTGCCCTCTGCTACTGACTTGTATAAAGTCCTCAGAGAAACTGGTTGTCAGTGAGCAAAAGGAAAGTGAGAAAGTCCGCTTCAGCTTGACTCTCTGATTTAACTTCACAACTGCACCTGTCAGTCTGTAAAACAGGAATCCTTCTACTTCTCTGCAGACAGTAACTCCATTATGTTTCCAACATACTTGGCAAAATGTTAGATAAAACTTGACTAAGTCTTGACTCATATATCAGCTAAATATAGTCAACCATTGTGAAACCACTTGAAAGAATAAATACAAATATTTAAAATGGAAGCATGAAGTTTCTCTGAAAGTCAATTAATAGAGTCAAAAAATACATCATGAAGCGAAAGTAGGTAATACAACTTAGTTTCTACACTCGAGTGGCTCTACAACTCAACTTCTGGTCAAAAGTAATCAATAGCATAGTTTTTTGCTGTTGTGTTTCTTGTATCTTTTTTTTCCTTGCTCCTGAAAACTTTCAACCTTCATTTTGAGAACTACAGTATCATCAGAACTTTTCACTAATTGCTATGTAGCAACATTTTTTAAATGGATGCCACGGTTCCTTTCAGGTTTACTCCCTCTACCTATGAATACCAAACAATTCTAAAATTCTGTTGATACACTATTTTCCTAATATCGCACAGAAAAAATATTCCTAAAATGAAAATGTTATCTTTATATATGAAATTCACTTATGTTGACTATATTAGGGTTCGGAAAGAGGCAGCTAGCAGAAAAAGTTTAAAGAAGTAGAAGCAAGATTGGTGAGGGGGTGGGGGAAGTTACATTTAATTAAATTTTAAGGAAAAAAGATGTCACATAGAAATGAATGGCTAGGACATCAAAGTTCATCCTCACCAATGAGCAGCTTTCTCCCCACCGCCCCCACTCATCCCCTCCTTTCTTCTTGCAGTGACTTGGAAAACCACCATTTCCAGCTTTATAGAGAGAACACTCATTTGTTCTAAACCCATCGCCATAGCTAAGTTGTACGAATTTCACACATATACAAAATTTTAAAGTGTGAAACCTCAAAGAGTACAGAAAGGAATTCTTCAGGATCATTTTAAAGAATTTTGTACCATAAAATCAAGATAAAACATGTCAAAAAACTAGACTTTGCCTCACTGTGAGGAAATCAACAGAACTGGTAACATGAAAATTCACATGGCTTAAAAAGTCCTAGAGAGTTTGTTCCATCTCTGCTATTCCCCATTCCATCTTGTTCTTTACTCGGAAAGTGAAATTTTAATTTTAGAAATCTAATAATTCAATAATTATAATGGAGGGTTCTAAGATCTGAGTTAAAGAAAAAAATTTACCTACTCCTAACTTAAAGGTAGCACATGAAGTGATCTCCAACATTTAGATTTTTACACACACGCCTAATAAGAACTAAATACTCCATTTTTTTCTATTTTCCTAATTTTATAGGCTTCAGAAAATTGATCTGGGTAATCACTGGGTCCCTTACATCCAAACACAAAATAATTTAGATGTCTGGCTAACATTATTCAAAATCCTAGTCCCTTAAAAAGTCAGAGACAGATAAACCACTATTCAAATACTGAACAAACTGCCTAAGAGATCCATCAATATTCCAGTGCCTAACAGTTCAAAGGTTTATACATTCACCTTCCTAAAAGTCAAATGCCAGAGCAAAGGATCTAACCAGTAAGTGCCTTCTAGTTCTACCAATAGGCAGTATCTTATTACAAAAAACTGTCTACAGACAGGATGTTGAAATTTCACAGTAAGAGTACAGATTCATACTCATGTTACTGCAAAGATGAAAAGAAAAGGAAAGAAAATTTCTGCAAGGCAGGTAGAAAAAGAACTTAATTCACAAAGGTCAGGGGCACTTCAGCATGCTAGTGCCAAGCATGTGTTTGTACTCTCCTCTCTGAACATATGAGAAGGTTCTGCAATCATCTAACCAGTGACTCTGCTTTCTCAAGACTCCCAGGTATTGAAATGTGCATTTGTCCTCACTAACTTCCGTTCCTTTAGTCCTCAACTAATTTTTCAGTATTTCAATATTTCTTTATATCTGTACCCAATTTCCTCTTCCCTCCTAACTCAGAGGAAGAAACAGAGCTTTTCATTTCCAAGGTCATGACTCCAATCCTTCTCATGGTCCAAACAGAAGCAAGCACAGATGTAAATGTGTATGTCTCTATACATTCCTGTTCACATGTTACCATAGTAAACACACTTGTCTGTATCTTGTTTTATTTTCTTTTTATTTCTGTAAAACCTTGACATTTGTTCTATACCAGCATATACAGATACAGCTACAGCTCAGTATTTTTACAAATGTAAGTTTCCATAGTATGGACATATAATTTCTCTAACTGATTCTTCGTCATTTGCTACTATAGATTACAACTTTTATTGATAATTATTTTTATTCCTATGCATTTATATATGAACAGGTATGATGTGTGCACAAGGCGTGTGTGCACGCACACAAGCACACACACACACACAATGATGTTTAACCTATTTAACAACAAATGATACTTCTGAATGGGATATAGCATTTTAAATATCCTGAAATGCAAGAAACACAGGGAAGCTGCTCAAGAAAAGCTGGTGAATATAAAAGAAAAGAAAATGCCTTAACCGTTCTCGGGCCTGCTAATTCTTTAACTACTCTAATAGCTCAGAATGCTTAGGATGAGCATGTGACCAGGCAAAGCTGCTGTCTTTCCATGGCTCCTCAATTCTGGAATGAACTGGATACTCTGTATTTTGTGTACTGTGAATGGAATCACCTCCCCTTGAGAGTGAACGAAAATAATATTCTCAGTTCCATTTGCTGGGGGGTGGTCTCTCTTCAGGCATACTCAGAGCCAAAGTAAACAAACAAATTAAATCCAAAATAGAGTGAAGGGCTAACAGTAGGGCCCTTTCAGATGAAGATGGAAAAATAACCCTCCCACGTGATAGGATTTAATATTTTTTTCAGTCTCCTCTGCTATTCTTAGTACGCAAACAATTCTATCCATTTTGTTTTGCCTTTCCATCTTGTGGTTTCTTTAAAAAGCAACATGCGTTTAATCAACCCATAATATTATTTGTATATTACCCTGTAGCACTGTCTAGAGAGCTGAATAATGGCAGTTTGGTACATCAGCATTTTCTGATATATAACTTCACTGCTCCTTAAATCAAAGACCAGAGAGTTGCTTCCCCAGGCTGGAGTGGAGAAGGCTCTCAGGCCTTGTCCCTCTTGTCACATCCCCCGTCTTGTTGACATGCTATCTCTGTGCTGCTTGTGTTCCTGTTTATGTCTTAGAAATGTACTTGCTTACAGAACCCGTTCAATGACCTATTCATCTCCAGAAGTTAAGTGTTTTGAAATTAAAAGGCTGTACTTGAATTTGATAAGTGAAATGACAGAGGACAGAAGGTCTAAACAGCTTTATCTTAGGCTCTTATAAACAAGCCCTAAAATTCAAACATCACCTCTGACATTCTTCCTGCTTCTTCCGAAAATAGATGGCAAGTATGAACTTCACTGAAACAGCTGCTTCTGGCTATGGTCAGTGTCACTGACAAATGAAACCACACAGAACAGAAGGCTCCCTGGCCTGATCGCATCTCTGCTTCTCTTGGAGACCTTCTAGCCACACCACTAAGGGGAAAGGGCAAGAATTACAGCTTCCCCTCCAGACAGAACCACTAGGATTTGCATTTCTCTTGCTACCCTAGACCCTGTTCCGGGCCACAGAAGTTCAACACAGACATTTTCAGGTCCATAAACTATTTTTATGTTACAAGAAAATCTTGAGTTCAAAGTCATCGGTTTAAGAAACACATGGAAGGTGTATCCTATTTACAAATCAGTCTATTCCAACCCCCTCTCCCCACTCAGCTGCCTGTACACTGTGATAAACAGGCAATTATTATTATTGCCTTTCCTACTGGGTTACTCTTTCACTGCAAACATGGTCTGAGTCATGCACCTCTGCAGTCTTGACCTTTGAAAAGGAAGATGCTTTTCTGTCTTGGTTACCATTGTCCTCTTTGTTTCAAGTTGCAACTCATCTTCTCTTGTGCCAAGGTCTCCTAAACCCTGAGCCCAGAAACGCTCCCCAGCTCAGGGTAAAAAGCACCCTACAGAGCACCCCTGAGCTTCCACTCTTATCATTTCTCCATTATTCATCTTCCTCAATGCCTCTCACTCCTACCTCCACCACCCCACCCCACCTCTGAAGTCTAGACCAAATACTGGTGCTAATTAGCTGACTCTCCATCTCCCCACTATGCTTCACTTTCTTTGTTTAAAAAAACCAAATTAATTCTCCCCATTTCACCCCACATAGTCTCTGTTCCGACTTTACCTTTTGAACTCAAACATTCTGAGGCTTGCCCCCTTCTCCACATCAGTCTTCAGAGGAGCAAGCAGTTAATTGGGACTCTTAAAACTTAAGCCTACTGGTGTTTTCTTCCTGTAGCCCTCAAACTCTAGATTTACAGGCTGTCAGATCCACTGGAACTCCCTCTGCAGCCCTGCCTACTCTTCAGGGGTGAGTGTGAAGTACGCACGTATTCTTCCTTTGGAAAGCAATGCTCTGTTTAAGGGCCATGGAGAGGGTGCTAGTTGTGGAGACTGTTCCCACAGGTTTGAACTCCAGTGTCAGACACCTCCCCTGCTTGTGCATGGAAAATGAACAACAGGCTGGTTTTCTGCTGTCCAAGCAAAGCTGCTCTAGTGAACAAACGTGTACCTAGAAACTCAACCAGATGCAACATATTTCTGTCACCTTAAGAGGGTTGAAGAGCACACACAGCCTTGGCTCAGGGATGCTGTGAAGCAGACTCAAGCTGTCTGCAGGGAACTCCGCCCTCCACTCTCTGGACCCCTTTCTGCTTCATGCCCTTTCCTGCCGCCCATCACCCAGCCCATTCCTATTCACACTGGCTTAAAGTAGCAGCAACTTCAAAGAGGATTTTTGTACCAACTGTGGACATCGAAGTGGTGAAAACTGAGGGAGAAGCAGACAGCTCAGCCTGCTAGGAACCCTGCTGGGGTCGCCGGGACACTGAGCATGGGGGCAGCCTCCTCCATCCCTCTGCTAAACACCAGCCACTGAGTAACCTTCCCTCTTCCGCTTTCCCCCTCTCAGACTCAGACTTACAAGAAGAACTATCCCCACACCTTGCAGAAGTGTTAAAAAATGACAGCCAGGCACACAATCCTATAGTGTAACCATCTCACTTCTTTATCCTAGATTACGCAAAATTACATCATCTTGTGGATGTTGATTTTGACATCTGCCCTGCCCACTAGAACGTACACTCAGTGAGGACCGGAGCCACATCTGGTATGTTCGCCACTGGATCCTCGTGCCTGGAGCATAACTGGCGCCCTGAGAGCCCTTTACAGACCAGAGCAGGAGGCAGGAACTGATCCAGTAGTGGTCATCCCTTCTGTTCATAGTCGGGCAGCTAGTGTCTTATCAGACTCTGTGCCGCGATCCAAACTTAGGGTGGGAAAACAGTTTCCTCAAACCAGTCTTCCACTCCAAGTTCCCATCCCCTCATCTCCTTGCACCCGGAGATGGGGAAGAATGGAGGAGCTGGGATGGGGAGAAGAAGGAAGGAAGAGGACAGAGGGGAGAAGGAAGAGTAGAAGGAAAACAACAGTCAAAGCAAAATGTAGATATTGTTTAGTTTTCCTGTCATTTTCTGTCTACTCTCTAATCCACAAGGGACGAGGAATCAGGCTCAATGATTCCCAATTATCCTGCGTGACTAACACAGGGCCAGGACAGAGTAGGTATTCAACAAATCACATCAAGGAACCAATGACTCAATAAATGAATTCATAAAAATTTGAGAGTAAGGTAAATTAATAATAGCAGATTTTACTGCCATGTATTTCCTGTCTCAGTTTTCAAATTAAAAACAACTCCTTATTAAATTGCTTTAAAGGTACAAAATGCTTTGCCATTAGTTGAAATTCTTATTTGCTTCTCACTGGCTGCTCCTGATGAAAATGTGTGATGACAAAGTATAAGAAAGCATTATGTCACCATCCTAGGCTGAGGCTAAGCCTTCACTTTCCAGTATAATAAACAATGCATCACATACGCAAGTGAACCTCCAATCTTTCCACTCATATTTCATTTCAAATCTGAATGGCATCTTAGAGAGTATTTTGATGACATATAAATTCAGAGAAGTTAGATAACATCAAGATTTAAATTATTGAGAAGATGACTCTAATCTAGCACCTAAACAACAAATCCAAATGCTTTGGAAATCTAAAGCCAAGCACTTTGGGCCTTTAAATGAATCCAGCAGGATAGGTCCCCAGTTTTGTTTATGGAGACTCAAATTCATTGTACAACTCCATTAGGGTAACAAGATAGTAGATACTTCAAAAGAAATCCATTGTCTCCCTGACTAGAGAAATAAACTCACATTTACTACATACATAAAATGTTCTCTATTAAGTCACTCATAAAGAAGCAATAAAACCATGTAGTACAAAATGTAACAATACTGTGTAAAACATGATCTAATTTTAAAAGAGGGAAAATACTAAACAAGAGACACTAACCTGGAAACACCATAGCTTCAGTGTATAATCCAACAGATTTCCTGCTCTATGCTCTAGTCTTTACCACTATCACGTAAACTGGAGTAAACCCTCCAGATGAATTTTAAATGGTGCCACTTCACTGCTGAAGAACCTACAGTGGTTCTCCACAGCTTTTGTAAAATCAAATCCATATTCTTTAACTCTCCATTATTTTCTCCCAAACTTCATTCACTTTGTCATCATCTTTTATCCTTCTCTCAAATAGTATTAAAGATAAATGCAGTTCATATTAATAATGACTAACTGCCTTGAACTATATTAGGCAGTTAGCCAAAATTTTTCTATATACTAGACTATACTTTCAACCACTCCACTAGCTGGGTATTATAATACCCTTCTTACACGTAAGGATATTGAGACACAGAGAAGTCAGGTAAATTATTTAAGCTGCACAGTTAGTAACTTGGAGAGCTAAAGTTTGAACTCAGATCTGTCTGCCTAATGATTAACGGGCTCCAAAGTGGGTATGGAAATGAATGAAGCCTGAAGAGAATCAAGAGGCCAGAGAATGGAGTAGGAATAACAGAGGATGCTGATTAAATTTAAAAGCAGATTTCACAGGTACAAGGAAATAAGTGAGGTAGAAAAACTAGGGGTATGTTTGTAGAATGAGATTTTGGAATTAAGGATTCCAAAGGCTAGCATGACTTGGCCAAGGAGACACATGGCTGAGTGGGATACTGGTAAGAGTTCCTGATAGTGAAGTCAACGAGGGGAGAATTACAGCTGCCTAGAACAAAGGTAACATCTGAAGTGTAAAAAGACTGTGGGGAAAAGTTCCTTCCAGAGGCTGGAGTGTGCTGTGAAAGACTAATGCTGACGTCTCCACGCATATGCCTGCTATGGGAGTCAGAACGTTGTGGAAACCTTGGCAGGAAGAGGTTTTGAGAGTAAAGAGAAGAACGATGGTCTCTAAGTGGATCCAGCGAAACAAGAGATTTCCAATATTGCTCCAAGGATCTGGATATAGTCTGTGGTGTTTGAAGGTTGTATATAGACTGATGTGGAAGGAAATGTTTCCTGTTTTCCATTCATATATAAATTGAATTTCAAAATGTGAATGAATCATAGGCAAGGAAGATTACATGTGGCCATCCCCTAGTTTTCTTTAAAATGCAAGATGCCTGGTATTTGCATGCAGTTCTATCTCTGCACACAGAATGTGATGAAATTTGGCACCGCCATAAATACAGAGAATGGAAAGGGCATCAACAGAAGGACGTGAGTTGTTCTTGTAATAGAACACTGCCTTTCAACTGCCCCTATGGAGAGTTTCACACATAATTTACCATGGTTCTGCAAGGACACAGTATTTTAATATAATGAAACATAATAAATTACTTGAGACCAAACCCTATCATTCAGTGAAGCTATATCCCATTCCCAGTGCGAGGATGAAAATGACAAACCGAACAGTGCTTTCTGAAAACTTCTCACTCATCATTATGAAACTTTTTTTTCCCCTAGTATTCATCTCCCACACAAAAGCTGGTTCCTATAACATTCAGAATTTCTTGTAAGTGGTATTACTTAGTCTAAAAGGTTGCAAAGCATTTTTCCACCCATTATAATAGAAGCCCACAAACTCCCCAAGCAAGTAACTGAATTTCACCAGTGTGTGTGTTCAGGACTAGGGCCAGGCACCTGGTCTCTATTAAAGTCCTAGGGCTCTGGTGAGCAGGCCAGGCAGGGCTGCACCAGAGCTTTCCCAGAAACCGGCCAATGAAGGAGGAGGAGAGAAAGACTTGGGGGACAAAGATCACAGAAGGAAGGTATGGGAGGGCAGACACAAAGACAAAAACACAGGAAATCTGGACTCTCAATACACAATATCCTGTTTAACCTTCAATGCGTCATCAAACACAACACAGTTAGGGACGGTCACAAATTCATTTAATATGGAATAAATGCATCATGTGAATCACAACAATATTTAAGAGTCTCAGTGGCATGAATTCAAATGCTTGCTTTTAGCTAAGCAAGGCATAGTTAATAAAGCTGTACTTCATATGGCCACGACTTCACGTATTACTGCAGTACAAATTTGGAACTTAAAGTTCAAAGTAATGCCACAGAAACAGTGACCGCTTTCAGCACAGTGGTCGATTTTAGCACACAGCTTTGGCTTGTGTGACAGAGGCACAGAACAGCAGCAACTTCCACTGATGTTTATTCCCCCCTCACCTAATGTTACAGCAGCTCTAGTCTATGAGGTGGTCAGCGACCGAGGCTCCACCATTCCTAGGCCATAGCTCTCCTCCGTGTGGCCCAGGCTGACTTATGACCATTCTAGCCAGTGGGGAGCAGGAAAAGGGGGCAGAGGAGGGCACGTGGCCTTCCTTTCAGGGCATGATCTAGAAGCTGCACATTGTGCGTCCATTCACATCCAATCAGAACTTACTCACAGGGCCACATCAGATCCATGTGAGCCCAGGAAATATTCTTTACTATGCGTGGATAAAAATGGGGGAACATATGATGAAACAAAGCAGCAAAATGAATTCGGGGAACAGTCAGCAGTCTTTAGTACAGATGACAATGGACACTACAAACTGATTTTCATTAGCTGTTCAAAGAAGTTTCACTGGGTGAATTAAGCCAAATTAGATAATCTTTCCTTAAAGCAAAAAAGTATTAAGATGGATGCCAAGCGACATTAAAGGTAGGATTACATGAAATACGAAACATTTTTTAAAACTACCACCAAAATGAAGATTTTCCCATTTTGGTCTCAAACTTTGGTTTTTAGCATAGAATAGAAAATAAACAAACATGCACCAATAAGTTTAAATAGCATACTCCTGACCCTGGGACAAAACACCCCCTACCTTTCTTTCAGTGATAAATTTAGAAGCAAAAGACAATTATATATAAAACATAGATGGAAGTTTCTTAAACTTTCTTATTGAAACACAACCTACTTAAGCTTAAAAATAATCAGCAGGTCTAAGGTATCTCACCCTCAGTCCAGAAAAGGTCAAAGGAAGTTTTACAACACTTTCCCTAGGCACATTTCAAGATACCACCTACATCAGCAGTAATGAGGTAGTTCAGAAAGGTGAGAAAACATTTCAACCACAATGGAACAGAAGCTTCTAGGGAACTTCTGTGCCAAATTTCTACACCAGAAAATTTAACATGAACAACTTGCTGCAGTTCTTTTTTCTTCCTGCAAACAAAAAAAATTTAAATAACAATAAATTTTTCCCTTCTCTCTATGTAGTAACTGCTAAAGAGACACTGTGATATCCCTTAATGTAATGATAAACTAACATTGTAAAATACCATTTTTATTAAGCTCATGAAATATCTCTACTCTAAGTTTTCCAATCTGGTTTTGCAGCTTATGACAAGCACTTTAGAATCAAACACACAGGTGAAATAAATGTAATGAATACTGTTTGTCTATACAAAGTGAAGGCAGAAGATCAATTCCTACTCTCAAAACTGCAGCTATCTTCATGATATGGAAGAGCTTCTTCTACAGTGAAAATTCTCCATCTCTATCTTCTCCACTTCTGTAGGAATAAGACCCAATACAAGTAGCAATTCCTAACCCTGTGTCACTTAACCATTCTCCCAACTACCTTTAGGATGAAACTAAACCCTAAAAAGAAAATCCTTTCAAAGTTAATCAGCATTTACTTTCACTTAAATTTTTCTATCATGCAGTCTAGCATATTACAAAAAAAAAATTCAGGATACATTATTCTAATTTCGGAAGCATTTTTCACACTAATTGATTATCCCTCTGTATGAGAAATTCCTGCTACTGAAAGCCATTACAAGAAGTGCAAATTATTTATTACTGCTGAATATTTAACTCCATACAGCCCTAGTAACAAATAACATTTGAAATGCTACCCTTAAATACTGACAGTCGTAACTTAAAGGGGTAGCTCATTTTATATGCAGTTGGCTAGCACACCTGTAAACCCAAGTACCCTCACAATCAAGTCTAGTTGCCTTGTCTCCATTTTTACTGGCACATTTACTCAGGAATCGTACTGCTTTAGACGTTAAGAAACAATGAGAGAGATAATATATAGTTAGAATCTGTCCTTTCTACTTCTCCCATAATGCACTGCTGTCAACATCAAAACAAGTTGTAAGACTGTCTATGGTATAATCACTGTATAAATCCCTGAGAATCATCATGGGGAAAGTCTTCGAATAAAGCCACTGAATAGGTGTCCAAAATTGCCTAATAAGGTTGTCCCTTGTTTATCTGACGGACATGTAGATCCTTGTACTTCATTTCCTACAGGAAGCAACATTTCCTATCAAAGACTTTTCCTCTGTATGTAATACTTCCCCTGAGTCAGAAAGACAAGGATCTGAATGTTTTCTGAGAGGGGAAGTGTCGGTTACCTGGATGCAGGATCCATCATCGTATGAAGCATCATCTAATAACAAGAAAGGTCAATCAGATTTTGTTGTGAGAGAGAGCAGACAGATGAGAAATACATTTTTTTCTTTTAAAGAAACATCTCTGTCTTTAAAGTTTGTTTTGAAACAACCCTGCCATCTACGATAAAATTTTAAAGTTGAAGCTCTAAGACAGGAAAATATCTGATTCTCTAACTTCATTTTAGGGTAGCAAAGCAAGATCCATACCTGCATACAATCAAAGGCGTATCCCAGAAGGAGCCCGATGGAAGTGGAATGGATGTCCACGGCAAACTTGACTAGGGCTCAATGAAGAAAACTCACCAAACTTAAAAGTCAAACTCTGTTCTCAAAACGGGGGTCAGTGCTTTCAGGTGGTAACTGAGTGCCCAGTGTGTGTATGTGGCACGTGGTCTAGTACAAAGCTAAAATAAGTGAAGTACCAAGAATACTCATCAACAACACCCAACTTCAAAATGAAGAGCTAGCTAACAGTGAATATCCAAAGTGCAAAACTCTGTCATTTAAATATGAAACTGTGTGGTACGCTATTAGGGCCGTTCACTTGCTTTTTTTCCTTTGAGGTATCCTCTCCCTTCTACCCCTCATCAGAAACATAACCATGCTCACAGCCGAAAAGTCAGAAGAGAAAAAGTATCAAGAGGTCACCAAAATCCCCAGCTTCCCACCCTACTAAGATGCCCAACACCTCAGAACCCCAACACAACCTGCTTTTACATACTCTTGAGCTACGTGTGACTTCCCGCTCCTTGAAAATGTCTTCCACCCTTACCCTGCATAGCTCTAACTGCTACCTACTCATATATAATTCCCCACTGAGGTCTTCTGTGACCTCCAGCTGAGCTCAGGTGCTCTCCTTTGTGAGTCCTGAGGACCCTGAGTGTCCCTTAACTAGATCGAGTACATCAAAGAACCAAGATCGAACTCTGTTTCTACACTACTGAAATCCTAACACTCAAGTATTCAGAAAATACTTTAAGAATAAGAACTTGAATTATACCTTGAAAGACAGATAACACACTTGGGAAAAGGGAAAAACCATCAGCAAACATTCAAAATACTAATTGGGACAATTAGCCCCGATAAGAGTGGCCAAAGAAAATTCATCTAAGCAGGTGATACTTATACTCGGATGTGTGCCTCTACTCTCAAAAATGTGAAGACTCAGAGGAATCACTTTTCAGGAAGTGGAGGCAACTGGAAGAGGCAACAAGGTAGAAAGGACCTGGGCACATACTCCAGGAACTGAAATCAGACAAGTGAGGCTAAAGTTTAAATGTTATTCAGGAAGTAACATGAGAGTACCATGGTTTTTTTTAAAAAAACTATTTCAAATTAAGGGAACCAAAGAAACAAAGCTATAAAGAGGAAATACTGCCATATGGGATATTGAGTAATGGTTGGAGGTACAGAATATGGTTCAGAAAAGTAGCAAGAAGTCAAAAAGCTGGTCAAAGCATTTCGGGTTGACACAACTGGAAACAAGGAACAATTTATTAAAATGTTAAAAAAAAATCTGGCATGATACAATTATTTCTATATAAAGACAGTGATTCTTTCAAAAAGGTATAAAGTAACACTTGAATACTACTCACCTGTTTCATGAGCTGTACCAAGGACCCCTGTGTATATTCATAATACTACGTTCATTAACTTCAGAGTCATGAGCAAGAAACTACCCAAGAGCACTTCTGTCACAGGGATTTTGAAACTTTAGTTTAATCTGTATTAAGAAGAAATGTAACATGGATGCACTGGGGTTCCATCTCAGTAAAACTTTTAAACATGCCAATTTTATGCAGTAAAGGAAAACAAATAATGAAATTTGAGGAAAGTGGTTTCTCTTGTAACTCTGCTGTCTCTGCTTTTCGGTTCTCTGCTAAGCAGATTCTCCATCCTGGTTCTAATTATGGATCAGCCGGCAAAGGAGTGATGCATATGGCTGCAAGGCCCTTTTCACCCTTTCTAAAATGTCACGTGAAAATATAATCCTCTGCTGATTAAAAGAAATTATCTCTGGACCATACAAGATTAACAAGCCCAATTTAATTAAATTTATGTGGCTTGGTAACTGTTAAATTTTTCCCTCCATCCCCAGAAAGACAACAAAACTGCACCCCAACAACAAAAACCAACAACACTCCCTCCTGTCCGTGAGAGGTTTAGTATTGCCTGCCAAGTTTTATGATGCTGCTGAAATAGCACCTAGGCTGAGATCCGTGTACGCTCACCCCTCATTCCTTTAATGCATCGTGACTGAGACCCTACTACGTGTAGGAACTGGAGCAGGCACTGAGAGGAGTGTGAAGAAAAGAATCTTACACAGAGTTTATGGGAGGGTCTGGAAAGAAGAGAATAGAGCGCCATGACAGAAAACGACGTGCAGAGTAATTTCAAGTGATCAGTCAAGGAAGTCCTCTCTCAGGAACTGACATTTGAGTTACGATCTGAAGGGTGAGCAAGGGTGAGAGAGATAGGTGGAAAAAATTCAGGCAGATGAAGCTGTGGATGTGAAGGTCCTAAAGGCCTGAAACACTGAAAAATGGTGAGTGGCTGGAACAAAAAGACCTGAGGGAGTCTGTTCTGAGATGGGGGTAGAAGAGCAAAGAATGAAGAAATAATAAAAGATAAACCACTCATACGAAGAAGCAGTGCTTTGTGCTGTGTTATTACTCAAGGTTATAGCCATCACGGTTTCTATTCACTTCCACCAGATGCGCTCATATAATGAGAACAGATTTTGAGGCTAGCAAGTAAAAATGACAACTCATTCAGCACAATGGTTCTGGAGAGCATTCCAGACTCCTGCTTCAGGAATCATAGTGAAAGCAGACCTTTCTCTGGGACAAATACCTTTCTCTGGGACAAAAAGGTTTATTAACTCCCATGACCAGTTAAAACTAAAGACAAAATCAGAGACTTTAATGCAAGATAAAAATTAATGATTTTTACTCTTTTTACAACGGATCTGGCTTTTAAACACTCAGTAGGATATTTTCTCTCTGCTTGTAATCAGTTCCATTTTCTGAATAAGAAATGCTGTTAAGGTTTGTTTTCAGTATCTAGGGGTAGGGTATTGCAAGTATGAATGCGCTTAATTCTAATTAAAAAAAAAAAATAAGACTCACGTTCTTAGGCATTTTCCTGATAATCCAAATAATTTTATTATTTTATTATTCATGGAAATTTCAGAACTTCGATATGCTTCTCTTTTTAATCTCAATTAAATTAAATCATCAATAATAAACAAGTCAAAGATAAGGTTTTCTTTTTTTTTTTTAATCTTGGAGCAGCACAAATTTTAAAATGAAAATTCTAAGCTTTACATAACAGATTCCTCTCAAATAGTTAAATGAGCACTAAAGACCAGTACCCCAAGGATTTAGAACTTGATAATTTAGCAAAACCTTTAATTACCAAAAAAAACCCCTGAAAATTTAACTATTTTTCCTAGATCTTAAGATTATCAGGTCTCGAATGAATTGGCTTCCTCATATTATCCATTAAAATAACTCTGCTGTTTTACTACTGATTTTTTTCTTTTTTACTGCAAAAGAGATCTTTACATCCTTCTAAATTGTATCAGTCAAAACACCTGCAGTGTATATAAAATAAGCTCAAGAATCTGAAACACATGTTAAGGACTGAGTTAACCTCTAATAAGAAGAAAACAGGTTACATAGGAAAATCAAGCCTTCATAAGAACGTCAGGACTCTGCACTTCTTTTACCATACCGACTTCACCTGGAGAAACAGCTCATGTAGCGGTACAACAGATTCTGATCGTGATTTTGCGAGGCTTTCACTCAAAATCCAAGGAACTACTTCTTACAGAGTTGTACACAGTAGGTGCTATTATTCAGATGAGCAATGTGTAGTGCTCCTTAAATCAACAAAAGTGCTGAAGGAAGCATATATTTATTCCCAGTAATTGAAGAGAAATCAGGAGATTAATATAACTAAATGGGGGAAAAGGAGAGGCTATACAATATTGACATCATGTTGTATTTACAACAAATTTTAGCACAAACCTGAAAGTGGATTACACACCTAAAATGAGAAGGAAACAAAAAGGACTCAGTCTTGTTAAAACAAATAAATAAAACACATAGTGTGTGCAGGTCTAGTTCAGAATTCTTCTGTTAATCTTTTCTGAGTTTATACCAATGAAAGAAAGTCACTTTTCAATTTTAACTTTACTACTACCAGATCATGAGAGACTCTGCATTCTTCAGAAATGTTGTAATCTTGAGGGGAAAAAATGATCTACTGGACCTTTCATCAGAAGCTTTCCTTACTCACCAGTTAAACAATAAATACATGCTATCCCCAGAGCCAGTGAGTTGTACAAACTTCGTAACTTTCTGCAACTGAAGGACAGTCTGCCTTTTGCTTATCACTCGTTAACCTCCACGAACTATCAGCATCAGGCATTTTACAAGGATCTCTATTTTTTACTTCAATGGTAAGAAGCAAATGTTTTTCCAAGATCTTCATATTATTTGTACAGATGAAAACAAATATGTAATTCTACAATGACCTAAGAAGGCATCATACATGAATTTATTTTCCCATATCATGAATGGTTCTAAAAAACTAACTTCAAGCTAAAACAAAAAACAAAAAAACTCTGAAGTCATATTTCACAGAAATATTTTGTGAAAACCAAAGAACTGAATTTTGAATCATCTGTAGCAACTACTATCTCACAGCGAAGAAAATCTCCACGAGAGCTATGGGAATGTAAAAACAATCACCATGAAGTAAAATGACCGTGAGTTTACTAAGAAGGAAAGATATGCTATCAGAAGAAATTTTTTAATGTTTAAATTAAACCAACTTAACTGAACTCCAAATAGAAATTTAAAACAGTGTCATTTAAAATTACATAGAAAAACAGTTTTACTCTAAGGCACACTGGGACCCAGAAAATTTTTCATCCTCTTAAAATATAACCTACCCATTCCAGACGAACTCTCAACTACATGCAGTAGACTGCTGATATATTAAAATACTTGGTATACATTTTGCTTCTGTCCAAGCTTCAATGACCTGCAGGGAATTGGAAACTTCCTAAAATAACATCTAATTAAAATTCTTTACATTAGTCTGAGATTGTAACACAGCAAATAAAGCCCTGCTCTCACCTTGTTTACTTGCCATCTGTCTCTTTCTGAAATGTCAAGTACTGAAAATGTGAAAAGAATTCTAGTTATTTTACTCCCACGTAAATGACAGTTTACAATAAATGTATACTAAGAAGACTGTAACCTGCGGTGGGAATGATGCCACACATATAGCAGAGGAAGTAAATAAAGAGCAGTTATCTAATGGAAAGTTATCGGGGACAAAAGACATCTACACTGATCTTTAAATGTAATGGGTACTTTGGGTGACTAAAGGAAAACACTGTGTGCCTTTTGTGTCTCATCTACAAAACTTTACTTTCCAACCTGAAGGTCATGCCAAAGGTGTACTAGGAGCATCACATTGCACAACTTCCTAGAGTATCATTTCTCTTACGAAACAGTAAAAGGATCAAGGCAGATCTGCCTAGGTCATCTTCCCTCTGTTAATGGTTTCTGAAACCAGAAAACCCATTCAGTCAAGTCCAGGAACTCCATCATCTCTTTCACACGTTACCAAAGACTTCCTTATCCCCAGTCAAAACAGTCTATCATGGCTATCTGTGTCTAAACCTACCTCCCAAGAAATGAAATGTGGGCCTGGGGGTATTCCCCATCTTGCCAGAATAAGTAACATTAAATTTTATTATGTGAGAAGAACTATTAAGATAAATTGAAAAGAACAATTCAAGGAGGTTCCCAAATTAGTCTAGGGAGATACCATGAACACATCACAGAGGCATCATGAAACAAAAAAGAGGATATAATCTTAAGGACCCGGTTTTGACCTCCATAGATATAGAAAGAGGAAATTATTTGGCTAATATTTCAGGGCAAGTTCCAGTATTAATATATGGCCTGAGAAATGGATGGATCATGGCCAATCAAAATGGTAAAGTTGAGATTACTGACATCCCACACTAGTTAACTTACAAAAACACACAAAACCACCCCCACCTCAGCAGAGTGAGTCAAAACAAACTGCTGACAAATCCTAACAGCTATGTGAGGGGGCGCAACAATAATACACAGTGAGAACACACATGTCTCTGTTTTCCTTTAAAGTCTGTTTCTAAGTCTGCATGGCTGATGTAGGAGAACAGCAATTTCTTTCTTTAAAAGCCCCGTCTGCAGATTCAGAACGTCTCAGATGGCCCTCAGAGCTGGTGTGCTCATGCCAAAAAAAAAAAAAAAAAAAAAAAACGGGGGTGGGGGGGAGAGGAAAAAAAGCAGCTTATATAGCAAGAATTCCAGATCTAACCATCTAACCCTGACTTTCAAAAGGAAAAAGGTGGCAGTTAAGTAAATACCTAACTATCCCCAAAAAACTTCACTGAAAACTGAAAACTAATTTTCCAGTTTGAAAAGCCTTATCTGTCACAGGGAACTCCATCAATAAGCACACAAGATGGTTGCCACAATAAGACTTTTTTACTTGCGCACATGTCTTCATGCATTCCCTGAAGAGTTGTGAAATGATATAACGACCATCTGCTGCACAACAAGCTACAAAGAGGATGAAGCACTTCTGTGAATAATACACACCAAGTGAAACTGGACTATTCATGTCGAAAGCATAGATTTTTTTGGAGGATTCCCCAGTTGCTGAAAAGTTCTGTGTATTCAGGGTCAAAATACAACACAGCATAAAAATAAAAACACTCTTTGAAGAAATGTTACAGTAAGAGTAAGAGGAAGTGAAAACGCCCATGAGAGTTCAGATGGAGAACCAGTATGTCAATAGGAAAGCTGTAAAATTTGCTCACTGCCATGTGCAGTTTGTGGGAACAGGCAGAATGGTGACGCTATGGGTTTTTTGGGAATTAACTTTGTAAGTACTAAAGGAAGCCATAAGGACACTTTATTAAAGTACTTTCAAATCATAGCAACCTCATCAAGTTTATCCAAAAACGTCTGCATACGTTTTTGGATACATGTAGGACATTCTGCATACATGTAGCATTAAGAACTGCTGTAAAATACAGTCATTCTATAATCAATCATAATGGTAGTACTGTGCTCATGGACAGTTTTTCCTTCCAAAATCAATGGCACTGATTGCCAAATCTGAAAAAGTTGATATTTTATTCAGAGTTTATCTACAAATTATAAGAGCTAGCCTTTGGACACGTCACTGGACACTGTCCAATGTAACACTTTCTCCTGTTTCCAGGCACTAGAAGCTCATAAACAAGGAATAAGTCAGAGTTTTCAAATAATCCGACAGTTATTCTAGAGAAGCAATCATCTGTCTTTGAGTGTTTGCCAGCTCTGAAGCACTGTTCCTGATATGGCGAGAGATACAGAGGAGAAGTGGTTCTTGCCTTTAAACAACTTATGATGCGACACTGAAAATGACCTATCACCATTTTAAAAAGGTAACAATATTTGACAATATACAGTTAAGGGTCATATGAAAGGTCTTGATAAATGTCAGAGGAAGAAGAGATACTTTGGCTGGAGTGATCAGAAAATGCTGAAATAAGATGAGGCTGGGGGCAAAGTGGGAGCTTCAGCCATATCAGTGACAAGAAAGAGGATCTGCATAAATGGGGGACATGGGAAGGTGAAGAGGAAACGGCAGAGAGGCTGCTGTGCAAAGGTCAATTCCCGAGTCAGAGATTAGGCCAATCTGAAATGAATACAAAAAAGAATTTCAATCCTTTTCCAACAAAATTCTTCCAAAGGCCTTTCAGAAACTTATCCATCTGGGGATCCTTCAAAATGACTTACCCACTGGAAGTAGTCACCTACCTACAGTGGTGATAAAGGAAGCTTAGAAAAGTGAAGAGAGTTCTGAACAGACCCAGGATTCTAGTCTCAGCTGTGCCATCCCAATGGTCCCAAGTAACTGTGTACATAAAATGAGATGATTTGATCGGGGGTTTTTAAGAGCAGGCAGGGTATCAGAAACAGCTAGGGCAGTTTTCTAAAATGTGGGTACCCAGATCCCATCTGATAAAGACAGAAGTACTGTAGGAAGTCAGGGATCTGTACTTAACCATTTTAGAGGATTAGAATGCCTCGTCTGGTTGTGGTCTATGTACCGAAGCCCCTAGATCAGATGACTGCCAAAGGCATTAATGACATACCTTGTGCATCTTGTGTTTAAAAAAAAAAAAAAATATATATATATATATATACAAAAAAGTTTAAATTTATCTCACTTTACAATGATATGCATCAGAATACTGACGTTAGATAGAAAATGGGGGTCTAATAAAGCTTTAGCTCTCAGTCACCTGCCATGAACATGTTATTGTCCTTAGAAGATCACAATGATCAGCAATTCATAAAGTATCACTAGCAGAAACAGAACAGAAAATCAAGAGGAAGACAAATGTTTAAGTTGAAAATGCTTAGGTCAACAGCGCAGGGGTCAGTAAACTTTTTCGATAAAGGCTCAGATAGTAAATATTTTCAGTGTTGTGGGCTGTACAGTCTCTGTGGCAACTATTCATGTCTGTCACTGTAGCCACAAAATGGCTATGTCCACGTGCCACTCAAGTTTTCTTTACAGAAAGAAGCACAGACTGGATCTGGCCCACAGGCTGTAGTTTACCAAATACTGATAAGGTAGAAAAAAAGCATTATGACAAATTACCAACTTCAAGACTTCAATTGCTTTATAAAGACAAAATTTTTACATATCCAACTGGCGGGAGAACAGACTAAAATTAGAATTATACAAGGGAAAGAAAATCACAGAAAAATTGGTAAGGAGATTTTGCTGTTTCTTAGGACTTGAATTCATGCAAACCTACTTTAAGCAGATAATTGAGAGCTGGCTGACCAGAATAGAGATCTTTAGTCAAATTCAAGTTTTCTAAAATTTTCTGGAAAAGAATGAACTGGACAGTTCCACATGTCGTGTTACAATCATAGAAAATCAATATACCCCACCAAAAAACCTTTAAAATAAAAACTGAAATGTTTGCAGTATCTGCAAAATGAGTTAACATTTTATTCTCATTAACATATGTCAGAAAAAAAATATTCAGGTAAATGTTCCTATTTCCTCAGTGGAAAAAACTTTGCTCATCTCGAGAAGCTAAAAGTTTAAAAAGTCACAGGCAACATGTCCCACACATACACACTCACAGTGATAAATACAAAGAAAAGGCAAGCTTCCTATGTGAAGTTTTAAATTAACAGTCGGGAATTTAACTAATATAAAAGGTCTTGCAAAAAAAAAAGTTCCTTTTCCTGACTATTTGACATATAATATCAATACTGGCTGAATGAAGATGAGAAAACACCTCATTTTTACAAGTATAAAAAGTGCTAGTTGTTCAAACGAGTCTTCCTGAAATAAAGTTGAAAAAAGGTTTACAACCCTGATACCCTTAGGATGCTAACAGCTACAGGCTCCCACACGCCAACTGGTAACGCGGCATCATTTACAAATACATCACACGTGAACATATTCAATTCCTGTCAAGTCACGTAATCTCCATTCCACTGAACTTCTCAAGAAAGAAAGTGGAACTGGAAAACTTATCACTCACCTTTGAGGTATGTTTGATAACAAAGATAATAATACAAGTCTTATAAAACATAATTTCCACCTTTCTTTCCTGTTGAAACTAATGATTTGCCTTCAATTACTTGGGTCTGAACATAAGTTTCCAGTTGTCAAAGTTTAAAAGAGTATGAGGTATTACTCAATGAAAGAAGAAAACAGAATTGTTTTCTTTCAAAGGATAACGAATTTGAGATGAAGCTGTCTTCGTAAATTTGTTCCTTCTTTTAATTTTAAATACTTCTCCCCCCTAGAAAACCAACAAGAAAAAATTTACACCACAATGTTCTCACTACTATCTAGATATCCCATTTTTCAGCCTAAACAGAACCAAGAGAAACCTGTTGGAGGGAGCAAGTTGGTGGAAAGGTTCGGGGCAGCTTTTTCATCAACAATAGAGAGAGGACAGGCGTATGTATGTGGCGCTGCCCTTCTTTCCTGAGTCTTGCAGCCTTAAAAAAATATGGAGCTGCAGCGGGAATCCCACAACCACGAGGTGACTAGGATGAGGACAAACCCAACGCTCAGGAAGGAGATTACAGAGCCAGAAAGAGCTCGGGCATCTGACAGCAATGCTGAGGAGTATCCATCCCCATGTGCGCAAACTGCTCTTGGAAGGGTATTCTCACTTTTCTCCAAACACAGTACTAATTGGTGTAACTTATATACTCAGCCTATGTTGATAAAACACTTTGAAGATTTCACTGTGCAAAATTTAGATCAATACTTTAAGCCATGAGTTGGCAAACTGCAGCCCATGGGCCAAATGTAGTCTACCACAGTATTTTTCCAAATAAAGTTTTATCAGAACACAGCCATTCCAGTCCATTTACATATTGTCTATGTCTGCTTTCCTGCGACAATGGCAGAGTTGAGTAGTTGCCAGAGACCATCTGGCAAAGTCTAAAATATTTACTATCTAGCTCTGTACAGTTTGCTGACCCCTGGTTTAAGCCACTCAGGAAGCCATTTTTAGAATTAATTTACTCTTGTTTTTCTAAAATCTTTGTATTGATTCTCTAAAATCTTAATTTGAAATCAAACTTCTAATACTTTATATCATAATACTAAAGACACAAAGTAGATGTGAAGTGTAGCCTGATCTATGCCACCAACATGGAAAACACCTCCCACCTCTTATTTAAAATCTGCAGTACTGAAAACTTCGTAGACAGGCTTAATGATGATGTGTCATAATTAACTAGTTTAATTAATCCTCCAGAGTTTATCACAAAATAAAAGAATAAAGCAGGGATTCTCAATCAAGGTATAATCACAGGTATTAATGTTATAACTTTAAATTTAAAATACATATTCATAGCATTAATAATTTCTAAAGAGATAGCATTTTATACACTGAAATCAGTAAGGATGTTAAAAACAAGGTGCTTGTAAATTCATTTATTTCAATTTATATGAAAATTTTACTATTCATGAAAGTTGACACCGTGGTTTTCAATATCTGCATTAAAAAAATCAATAAATTCATTCACTGTGTTGTTATAAACCTGAAAAAAAAAACTACAAAAATTGAGCTACAGACCCCTAAAAAATAATTTTAAGTAATTTGTTTGGCATTATCTTGTACTAAGCAATGTTTTTCACACTTTCATGACACACACTCTGACTTCCAATTTTCCTCCCCCTCCTTAGTATAAATTTTACACTGCCCTATTTGGTCACTATTACGGGTGAACTGTGACCCCTAAAAGGATATGTTGAAATCCTAACCTCGGCCCTATTCGTAAACGTGAACTTATCTGGAAACAGGGTAGAAGTAACAAAGGTAAGACAGGGTCATTAGGCTAGGCCCTGATCCAGTGTGATTGGTGCTCTTCTGCTAAGAGGGAAATCTGGACACACACACACAGAGGAGAACACCACATGATGACAGAGGCAGAGACTGAAGTTCTGCTGCCACAGACCAAGGAATGCCTGGGGCAACCAGAAGCTGCAAGAGTCCAGAAAGCACCCTGCCCTAGAGGGATGGAGGGAGCCTGGCCCTGCTGACACCTTGATCTCAGACTTCTGGGCTCCAGAAGTGTGAGGGAATCAACTGAAGACAACACAAACTGTTGTTTAAGCCATTCATGGTGGTGATTTATTATGGACGTCCTAGGAAACTAATGCAGTCACACATCTACGGTTACATGTGATTACATCACATGATCAGATGCTCAAAATGATACATTCCAGTAATAAATCTAAGTCTGTCTCTGTTACGTAAATAAATCCTTTTTTGTGTACTTTTTTTCAGATTATTATAAGTGATATCATATGCTATTTACAGAAACAGACTCAAAAACACAGGAAACAAACTTATGGTTATGGGGTGGGGGAAGAGGGTAGGCAAGGATAAATTGGGAGTTTGGGATTTTTGGATACTATCTATACATAAAATAGATAAACAACAAGGTCCTACTGTATAGCGTAGGGAACTATATTCAATACCTTGTAATGGCCTATAATGACAAAGAATTTGAGAAGGAATATATGTATTTATAACTGATTCACTGTGCAGTACACTAGAAATTAACACAGCATTGTAAATTGACTATACCTCAATTAAAAAAAAGTAATAAATCTAAATTATCTTTCAGTTTAATCTGTCCCTCAGTGCTTCTACCAAATAAGACAGGCAGCCTCTCTCCTTACTATTTAAATCTATAAATGGGTACTTTCTATAATGACCTTACATGTATATCCTGTTATAATTAACACATCTATAAACAATTGACGTATAAATACAAACTCCAACAAGAACTCATGCTCTAACAATAATGAGCTTAAAGACAAAAGATTAATATTAAAAATGGGTTTAGAAAATGGAATATTCCTGAAGCATTTTATTTCAAAACAATCAGACATGAGTACTATCTTATGACCTACCTACCCCGTTAGTGCTGGATGCTAATCTGTCTCGATTCCCAGCAACTCTACTTCTATGTTAAGTCACTGAAAAAAAAAAAAGATGCTTCTTGGGCTAGATTTCCAAGTATTCCTCAGGCTATAGAATTATCAGTGCAGCTTGTCTGTTTTATAAATAGACTTCAGTTTAGTTTTATAAAAAACTGCCAATGAAGCTCTCTTTAACTAAATAACAAATCTGCCACTTGAAAGACATCATTCATCAACCTTCTTTGTGGGAGTATTGTTATTATGAAACTAAAAACAGGCACTCTTTCTTGAGTGCTTCTGGATTTTAATTATCAAATTTGAATGTCACCAGATATTTACTGAAAGGAAAAACATCAATTTTAATAAGCTGTCTTAAGACTGAAAAACAGAAAAGGTATTCAAGCATAAAGTCAAGTTCACTTGAGTCCTGTGAGTTGGCTTACTGTCTTATGATACAGTGGTTATCACTCAGAAATTTATAAACGTTTAATCAACTCTCAACTGCAGGGGAAAAAAATTCTCCAATTTAAATATCAAAATATCATGTGTGCATAATATATATATTTTGACTTGGAAGGAATTTAAATAAATTGCAATAAAATTTGTAATAGCTAATAAACCAGGTGTAAGAGACTGGTATTAACACAGGGCTGGAAAAAAAAGTAAATAAAATAAACAGTAAGTAAATGGATTAAATGTAAATATTTGACTTAAAATTTAAAACCAGTGGACAGTGGATTTAGTTTTAAATTTGAATACCTGAATATCAGAATAATTTGTTTTCTTTTGTATTTTGAAAATATATCCCAAAGACAAAATTGCTGGAGAAACCCCTTTCACTTTTCACTTACATGAAAATCAACAAGTAAATTATTCTGCATTCAGTTAGCAAAGCCAAGCCGCATGGATGTAGTTAGCCATAAAGTCCTTAACAGCGAAAGATTCTGCAAGCTCTCACCTGCCCACTCTAACAGACTCCCTTTGTTTAACTTTGAAAGCAGTTGTCTCAATAACTTTCTTGTGGCCTCCACTTTCATAAAGAAATAAGCCCCTTCATTTCCAAACTTTAGAAAAGTATATTCACATCTCCCTGATTCTTGAAATATGAATGAAAGCATTCTTATCAAGACTAAATGAAGTTTTTAATTCATTTATAAGTTAATCTCAGGAAGATGTTCACTTTTTCTAGAGAAAATTCCATTTCCTACTTGGCAGACACATTTCCATTTAAAAGGATTGATTATTGTTTGTCCTCTGAATCCAAATTACATATTATCATTTAAAAATATCAAAAATTAATCTTTTACTTCCTTTGTTCTTCCATGGAAAAGGAAAAATGCCTAGAATGCAGATAAATATAGAAACAATTAAGTAGCAACTGTGTTTATATTAAAATACTTGTGTTCAAAAATCTATCAGTGACCTATTTTGATTTATTTAGAAATCATACTTCTCTACTTGCAACTTGTCCCTTGTCCTCATGAAATGCGAAAGAACTGCAACTTTCACCATTAGTTAAATAAAAAGAGAAACAGAAAAAATTAGGCTAATTTTTAAAATATAAAATTGTTTTTCAGAGAGTATAAACCATTCCCTCTCATGCATCATTAAACAATATTTCAAAAACAAATGGAATACATTCAGGACTATGCAAAACATTTATAAAAGACATAACTTCCTTAAGATTAATTCTCCAGCAAATGATTACTTTAATAACAAAAACAGTGTTTTTACTAGAAACTACTACTGGATTTGAAAAATTATTTACTAGACTGATGGAACAACAGTAACATTTAGTCTGAAACAAACTACATCTTCATTTTCTGATGCTGAAATGTCTGAGCCGGCAAATACTGTGAATATCCAGAAAGTAATTTAAAGACTGAAAACACAAACTGGAGTCAGGAAAGCAACCAAGGTTACAAAGAACACTTGGAGTAGAAAGAGCATCAGACCACCAGACTCCTGCACTCAGTTCCACAGCACTCTGTCCCTGTGTCCTGCTCACAATGTTCAGGGCTGCCTAGAAGAAGATGTGGAACTTCATGTGGGATCATAAACAAGGCTATTCACCGTGAGGTCCAGTAATAAGTAGAACTATTACATGGAGCCCACATTGTGCAAACAGGTTACTCCCTTTGTAGGGTTAAACTGAACACCCATGAGGAATTTCAAACCTGCTTCAAAGACCATGCAATCAACATGTATTTGGTTTGTACCAATTTAAACATTTCAATTAAGACCCCATTATTCTTTGGCCAAAGCAATGTTGTCATACAGTGGAATGAGGAAAGCAAGCAGGTTTGTGTGCAGCTTTGTGTTTTGTTGTTGCTCTTATTGCTATTATTGTTATAACTGACGTTGTTTTGATTCAACTTTTAACTTGACCACTTATCTTCAGTGCGTCAGTTCCAAAATGCTCTTAGTACACTACCTTGTGAATTACAACACAGGCGTACAGAGCAAGCACAGTGATTTGTAGTCCTTTAGGCGGAAAGACACTTTATTAACATAGCTAGTTATGTATTTTAATTTTTCCAACCAAATGGTCAATAGAGAAAAAGATACTTTGCCTGATGTTCCTGAAGATTTTAAATAAAGGCCAGCACCTTCTGGGACTAATTTTCTAATGTTAAAATACTTTTTTAAAAATCTTACTTGGAATGAGTATTATTACACAAGCTATGCAAACCATGATTTGTTTCCTACAACACATGTGCATAACAAATGGTCCAGGGGCTTTCAAATGATATTAACAGTAAGACAACATCTATGTATTACTCTTTGGCATGAATTTTTTAAAAGCTTTTATTTTCTTCACAGATAGGTTATCGAACACAGAGCTATGTTTCCACCTCAGTTGACTTTTGGTTTTGTTTCAGTGGCTGAAAACCAGAGTGTGGGAAGGAAAAATGGGTTGTAGCACTCTGGTTCACTGAAGCAGTTCTAAAATACGGAAAATCTGATTATCGTGAGGCTATCACCTCCGGGTGTTCTACAAAAACACAGTGTCCGACACAAGATGCTGCAGAGCAGGTGATTAATACATAACTTTTTACATGAAAGAGTAAATTTTTCTATTAAAATGGTCAACTGATGAAACTGCCAGTCACATCGCTGAAGAAAAGAATCTCCTGTCATTTTCACACTTGTCAGCTGCAACTACCTTCACACCATTTTGACTTTTGCCCTTAAACTTTAAGCAGTTATATTATAAAGTTTCTCCTCCTCTCTGTGCTTGAAACTATAAATTGTCCCTTCTCTACATGATTCCTCACCCCTACTCCATGCATGCACTCGAAACCATTATGTGCGCTAGAAATCACTGAGTTACTCTTTCCAAAAATTAACAGCTCAGAATGGTTTAAACACTGGACAAGCACCAACGCAGTGAGCTTCAACTGTTTGGGAGAGAGATGGGGGGCTTGGAAAAAGCAATACTAGAGAATGAAGAGGTTCACTGTAAAAGTCAAGCAGGTCATGCAGCCCGCCTCTACCAGAGATCATTGTTCAACCTATTCTCAAAGCAAGAGGCTTGAACAGTGTGCCCTTAATATCTATTTCAGTAGCAAATAAATTCATCTAACTATAATTTCTACCTCTCACCCTCTATGCAGGGAATACCTTATGTGCCATTTGCTATACCTATTTATTTTTCTATTTGTTATCATATTTATCACATTTACATGAAATTGCTTTAAAAATTTAGGCTACTCATTTTAGCAATCAATTAAAACACAGCTAGTTCAAATTGATGCCTGATTTTTTTTTCCCATTTGCCCTTACGTTTCAAACACACCCACAAAGAAGTTTACTTTCCATACAACAGGAACATTAAAACAAACATTTTGATTCATTCATTCGTCCAGCAAAATTTTCTTCAATAAAATACAAATCACTCAAGGATGTACTGGTTTAGTTAATGAATTCCAAATTACTATTTCTACTATTACTGTCCTTCATTTTTAGCTTAAAAATACTAATGTCCCTAGTGACATTATTTATAGAATTTTAAAAAAGGATTGTTCAGAGAATTTTTATTAATCCCAATAATCAGTGTGTCATACACATTAGAGTCATTCTACTAAGTAGAAAGAACACTCTATTGCCTAACAACCATGAGAATGTTCTAAGAAGCTTCTTTCATATTCTATAGAACAAAATGCCTCCAAGCTCCCTGTACAACAGCATGTTTTAGTCTCAGTTTGCATCTGGAGTACTAAGGGAACACAGAAGTGAACCCTTAAAAGTATATTACTACGAAAAGAGACACAAATCAAAAATCTATGTCTTCTTCTGGTATAGTAAGAATGGCACATTATTATGAATTATGGTCAGACACTTATTAAGTGTAAGTTTTGCATAAACACAGTGGCCACTGAACACTGTCAGAAAATGGAACATGATGACAGAAAAATCTAATTAGGAACATGCTACACCAGCACAGGATTCAATAAACTTTGTCTTAGGGTTGAATTTAAGACAGTGACAAAATTTACTTGGATGCTTAAAACACAGAATTTACAAAGTTGCCTCAACGCACTCAGTTAGCACTATGCAATCTACCGTCACCTATGGGACTCAACACACGATCAACCAATGTTTATAAAATTTCCCCCTGGTAAATCCCCACATAAAAAGCCAAAAAAAAAAAAATCAATTTATAAATGAAGTGGTAGTTATAAGACATCTGCTGAGTTAGAAAATGTTTCAAGTTTATAAAAAAAAGACGTAAAAGTTGGGTACAAGTTTACCACATCATGTATTACTACATCCAGTTAAAACACTGTATTCACTCAAATTCCTAGTCCTAGAAGTTAAGCACCTTCTCACTGCCCTGATTCCCTAAAAAGTAAAATTTAGTGGATTACGTTGCTGGATCAAGAAAAATTTCAGGGCTACCAAGTTTGAAGAAGTGCAAAGATAATTTCTAAATCAACTGAGTTTTATTAGATCACTGGTAAAACTACAAAGTAAAAATACAGATTTAAATATAAACATTTGGCTTCCCACAACCTTGACCCTTCTTGAAAAGTCTACAAGAGCAAACAATCATATTTCTCTTCCTTACTTCTGGCACCCGCTGGCAATTCAAATGCCCATTAATAGTCCTGGAGAGAATCTTAGAGCTTTGAAGCTAAAAGGCGACTAACTAGAAGATTCGCCACCCACAAGATGTATAAACTGTGGTCCAGGAATATTATGTGATGAGCCTAGTTACACTATTGGCTAGACTCCTACGAGTACGTTAGGATTCATCACTAATTTAGAGAGTAAATTATAAATAAGTAAACATTTATGTCATTTTACATTTGGCAGAGAGTTTTTCTATGTTTGAATTTGATGGTTTTACTCACTCTGGGTATTTGTTTGGCTGGTATTTACAGACAACTTCAGAGTCTACACCCCTAGGTAACTGAATTTTCTGTCATATAATCCTATGTTTCATTAGACTAAATAAGGCTAGTTTTTCTGACTTGAAAGAAACATTAGAGATTTCTTAAGACGTTTTCCCATATCTAAGGAAACTAAAATCTAGAGAGGTTAAGTGTCTTAAACTAAAATTCAACTCAACTATGTTAAGACATTATATATTTTAATTAATATTTGTTTTCCAATCTGGAAATTTCAATAGACTATCACTATCAGTGAATATTTCAGATATAATTAAAATATCCCAGAAGTGGAAAACTCTATTATCTTCTTTATTTAAGTTTAAGATAGATCATAAAATTTAACATTGAAATAGCCAAATAGACTTTAATGAAGTCAAGAATCCTCGCTTTAAAATGTGGATTCAGTTGATATCACTTCAGTCATCGCCACGCCAGTCCAGTACTTAATAGTCAAAGCACAGGAATTGAAGTTACATCTTTCACCCACACCTGCCACACCACACGTCCAGTCAAGACTGTGTCTTGAAGATGCTGTCCAATACCAAATGCTGGTAGATGTGGAGCAACAGGAACTCTCATTTACTGCTGGCGGGAATGCAAAATGGCACAGTCACTCTGGAAGACAGTTCGGGAGTTTCTTACAAAGCTAAATGAAGGCTTACCCTAATACCAAGCAATCATGCTCTTAGGTATTTGCTCAAATGAGCTGAAAGCTTATGTCCACACAAAATCCTGCATACGAATATTTATAGCAGCTTTATACATAGCTGCCAAAAATTGGAAGCAACCCAAGATGTCCTTCAATAGGTGAATGGATAAACTAACTGTGCTACACCCATGTCATGGAGAATTATACAGCAATAAAAAGAAATCAGCTATCAAGCTATGAAAGGACATGGAATGACCTTAAATGCATACTGTTAAGTTAAAGAAGCCAATCTGAAAATGTTACATATTATATGGTTTTAACTACATGACATTCTGAAGAAAGCAAAACTAGAGAGATAGTAAAAAGATGAGCCTTTGCCAGGGGTTCCGAAGGTGTACAGGGGAGGCAGGAGGGCGAGGAGGAAATGAACAGGGGCAGCACAGGGCATCTTTAGCGCAGTGAAACTACTCTATGTGATACAGTAATGGGAAGTACAGGACATTATTATACATTTTTCAAAACTCATCAAACTGTGCAATACAAAGCATGAAACTTAATATAAACTATGAACTTTAGTTAATAATACTGCATCAATACTGGTTCATCACTGTGACAAATAAATGTACCACACTACGCAAGATGTTAGTAACAGGAAAAACGCATATGGGGGAGGGAGTACATGGGAACTTTACTTTGAGTCATTTTTCTGCAAAATCAAACTGCTCCAAAAAAATAAGACCACTGTCTCATGAATTAGCTATTAACACAAATAAATTTGCGTAAAACTACAATGTTTAAACAATGTGAAAAGCGAATACACAAACGCAAGGATACTTCTCTCAAAACAAGTACATGATGACACTATTCTAACTGTGAAACAAAAAGCAGCATAAGCAACCCTAACACTGAGAAAAATGGAATCTGAAATATTCTTACCTGTCCTGCGACTGCTCTTCATACATCCTCTCCTTGCCTTCTTTAAAGAGTCTTATTGCCCTTTTTGACTTCTTCATTAGACTGTCAATGTAGATTTTAAAATATTCATTCTCACTGAGCTGGGCAAGTTTCTGGTTGTCATCATATTTACTCAATATAAGTCTCAAATGCTGATATGTATCAGGTAAAATATCAAGTATGTATGGTGGGCTATTCTTCAACTGAAGTTTGGGATTTTGGCACAGTCTGACCTAAAAAAAAAAAAAAAAAAAGACAAAAAATGAAACATTTTCATATGAACTGCAACACTTTGTTTTACAGAAAAACTGAGAAACTTATCAAACAATGTACTACTTCCTTGTTTTCCATCATATAAATTTTGATCTTAAAGTTACTATTACCTATCTACAAAGAATCTACATTCTCATCTGTTTTAACACAATTAAATTGTTTTCTTCTCCTCCCATATGTTTTTCCTCTGTTGGACCTTTACTTTCAACCCTGAAAGTTTTCATTCTCTTGTCTCCAGCATCCCAGTGTTCGCAGCTTAACAGAACTTCAGTGTGGAAATTTCTGTCAACCACTAACAGTCTCTGTTTAAAACAAAAATGAGGGAATGGGCCTCGTCTGCCGGCCCAGCTTAACACCTCACATTCAGATACCATTTTCCAGCTATAGCTCTTTCAGGGATTTTAACTTGTTTTTTGGTGTACTGTTCCTGAACCCTGGGAGACTAAAACAAAGAGGAGCAATTTTAATAACTGAATCCTTAAGTAGCCAATGGGGGTGAGGTCACAACGAGTCTTTTCCACCTCTTCACATTGTAACCCAGGCCTGACAACACATGCTACGTGACGGCTCAGTCATTCCATCAGGTGCGGCCCGGGCACTGGGGCGTTCAGGGCTGCCTGCAGAACTGAAAACACCCTCTGCCAGCAAGAAGACGTAGTGATACTGCCACTGCATTCACCTCTACAAGTTCGTGTGACTTCGTCAGAACCAAGTTACCCTTCAAACTAGAGCATAAAGAATCATCCAATTAAACAATTTTTTTCTATGAAATAACTGGGAATTGCACAAGTGTGTACACAGTGTATGTACAGTGTGCACTCTTAAAAAAAAGGCAAAATGTACACATAAAGGCAGATCTACTGAGAAGCTAGCCCCTCTGCTAAAGCTTTCGTCGTAAGTTTTTTTGTGTGTGAGTTTTCAAGAGTAAGATATTTTCAACACAACTGGTTAAGATTTCTGCCCTTTTTTCAAGAGTGACTTTCCTTCTGTCAAACTTAGCCTGCTGTAGGGTGGCACTGAAGTAGCCAGGGACACTTTTGGAATCTGGCTAATGGGAGTTTGAGTTGAAGATATCCTTAGTTTGGCTTTAGTGGAAGATTTAAGTGAGGTGCAAGGTCACTCCTAGAACTAATTACATTACTGTCAGCAGCTGTGATGAAAGAATGGCTTCAGGAATATTTCAAGTGTCCGCAGTGCTAACTACACCAGCATCAGAGCAGGAAGGTCCTGTTCAAACTTGGCAATCTGATTGGGTCCCGTGGTCCCCAGGACTGGAGGTGTATGTGGGCAGGGGAAGAGAATCAAGGTATAAAGTGTACAGAGACTAGATTATTTCTCTGATTATTTCTCTGTGGACTTATCCATTTTTTAAAATTTATAACTTGCTGTGACTTTTTTATAGCTCTCAAAAAAATCACTTTCATACCCAATTTTGGATCTGCACTTTTGTTCTTTGAAAGGACCACTCCAAACTTCAGGTTCTACAAAACAGGCATTCATTTAGGGGCACTCATAAAAATGCCTGGGCCAAATGAAAGAGCTGAATGATAATAATTTCAAGAACCACAAACGCAATAAATCAAGGAAACAACAAATGGAAAAGGTACTCTTAAATTTGCTTTCTTTAAGAAATAATTCTGTCATCTTTTGTGGGGAGAAAAGTTTGGCTCAAACTATCAAGCATCAGCCCCTAATTTAAGAGAACTGTTTGCCACATTAACCAAGGCATTCTATCTCCTTCCTCTTTGTATACAGTGCCCAAAACAGACCTGTCTAGCATACAGTACAGAACTAACAAGTGCACGTGTAGATGATCTGGTTGACTTATTCTAAAATTCTTTATATTCATTTTTACACATAAATATGATATTACTTCCTTATTTTCATGACTGAACTATACATAATCAATAGTATTCACATCAACAACCCAAAGGTACACATAATAGTATTCAAATCAATAACCCAAAGGTATAGGCGTATACCTTTGTAAGAATATAAGAGTATCATTTTGATCTAAAGAAATTCTTGGAAAGGTAAGAGAGTACCTCATTTATTAAATAATGCCAGATCTTTACAAAAGTATAGTTAAAAGGGCTAATTAATCTTTTTGCCCTCTTTTTATTTTTGTGACACTTGGATATAATCAGAGAAGCTCATTCTCCCCCAAAGGCTGATAAAGTCCCAAATACCTCAATGATTTAACAAATCCTGGTTGAAACAAGATACATTTTTTTCAATTCTTAAAACTAAAAGATAGTATCACAAATATACACAAATTTCAAAAATATCACCACTAACATTCCACAGCAAGCCTTTTAATTTCAGCAACATAAAATTCGGTACAACATGTCACAGATTGATAAATTATTAACTTGTAGTTAGGGGTCTAGGCAGTTTTAAATTCATTTCCTCCAACTGGTAAAATTTTTTAATAGATAAATGAAAAATTTCTCTCAGGTATTTTTTTCAGACATTCCAAAGTACTGTTCTTTAAGAGATTCTTTTAAATGTTACAGATTTGTAATTTACTATTCTCTACCTGACCTTTTTCTCATTTGCTTCATTGAAATTGTAATTCTATCAGAGAATTTATTGCTTTATTCAGTGAAATTGTCTGAATAACTACTATACACCAGGTACTGAGCTTAGTGCCAGGAAATTATAGATGACTAGAGCATACTTCCTGCCTCAAGCAGTCTGGCAGAAGAGACCTAGTTCTCTGTAATTAACTTAGGAGCAATGTAATTCTTGCTCTAAGGGATCTTAGTAAAGATTCTGTCCAATCTATTCATTTTCAGATAAAGCAACTAAGAACTACAAAGATTAAGGGACTATTAAAAAATCATTAATCCAACACCAGAGCCTGCATCTTATGAATCTTGAGCTGATCTTCCTTCTAACTATATCATAATTCAATTAGAATTAGGCATCTAATTAATGATCCCTGGTCAAACTCATTTACATTTTTATTTTATTCCATTTGCAAATTTACATGAACTTCAGGACCCATTCGTTAATTCTACAAACATTTGTGTGTCAGGCACTGTTTCCGGCCCGTGGGGAATACAGCAAGGAATAAATCACAGACCTGTCCTCAAGGAGTGTTCTAGTGAAAAAGACTGGAGGCTTAGACCAGAAGTACAGGAGAGTCTTAGCTGTAATGGAGGAGCGTACAAAGTGCCGGAGGAGGAGTGACGCAGACACATCTCTGTGGGAGAGCCACGAAAGTTGTACTTAAGTTTGCAAAAGGAATATTCCAGGCAAAGGCTTGTGCAAAGGCTTCAGAGGCCCCAGAGAGCTGAGTTGTGTGAAGAGGAGTCAGCGCAGTCATTCTAAAAGGTCGGGGCATGGGCAGCCCAGAGGTGAGTGGTACGAGCAGATTCGAAACAGGCTAGAGTCAGTCTGTCAAGGCCCTGGTAGGCCACGGGGTTTTCTAAATTTGCACTTGGGAAAGTGCAACCTAAAATGCTGAACTACTGCTATATGCCGCTGAATGTGCAGTTCATCAGCTGGATTAGTATTAAACTCTGTGATTGATGACAGCTCCTGCTGAAAATGAATAACCCTACACCAGGACGATGACTTCTAAGCAGGTCAGATTCAATTCAATCCAATAAATATTTATTGAGTGCCTGCTATGTGCAAGGAACTGTGAACGCCAGGGAAAGAAAAATTGCTTTTCTACAGACAGTATTTTAAGGAGAAAACTCAAGCTCACCGCAAGGTTCAAGTTCAGATTCAAATGACTGAGACCTCTTCTAGAGATCTCAGAGTCGCTCCCTAGAATGAAAGTGGGTCCCAGCACAGCAGAGCTTTCACAAAGAACAAATCTACTCTCACACTATACAATGATGAACTTTTTAGGGCACCAACTGCCACATAAAAGGACTGGTTCATTAGCAATGTTACTCTTTGCTTTTGAACTGAAAGGCAAAATATTTAGCATTGGAATTGGGCTAAAAATTTCATTAAAGTCATTGACTCATAGGATTTTAGAGTTAAAAAGGACCTTGGAGATCACCAAGAGCAACTCCCTCTTTGTGACATGACAATGCTAAAACAAAGACACGGATCCTAGCTGAGTTTACTGCTCAGAATTCTAGTGTTTGGATCTAAGAGTCAGGAACTCTCTCCAGAACAGTATACTATTGCCCGATATATTTCTTGAAATGTATTCAAAGATTTTTAAGTAGACCTCTCTGTATATGCCTATCTATGCATTGACTCACATACATAAAAATACATACTTTATATATAATATACATACTGTGTGTATTTCAATAAATATATGAATATGTATTCACATACCTAAAATATATATTCAACAGTATCAAAGCAAAGGCACAAATATAAACACAGGATTTACTAGGGCTATAAGGATTTTCAAAGCCATTCATTATTCTTGGAACACTCTTGCAGGTAAAGTTTCCTGACTCTGCTTTAATTAAAATTTCCAGCCAAAAGGTAACAAAGAGGTATTAGGTCAGCTAACATATTTCCTGCAAACAAGGTTCAAACCAGCCTCTGAAACCTACAAAAGAAATTCCACTGAAGCAAATGGAAACTTCAACAGTAAGGAATTGTGCCTATACCGAAGCCGACTTTCATTATAAAACACACCTCACTTCACGGAGCATTCAGTTATATTAAATCAAGAACTGTACCTGCAAAGTGAAATATCCTATTTCTTAAAGACACTGTAGGAAGCCTGAAAGAATCCCTTGTCTGTGCTCCTCAGGTACTGTTGTAAGAGATTCCTTACTGCAGTTACTTACAAGTACATCGTTAAGATAAAAAGTATCTATGAGTTCTTTGGGTTCTCTTCATCTTAGTTCAACAAATCAATCACTTTTAAGTATACAAAAGTATAAAAATGTGTACAGCAGAAAATGTTAAAAAAAACATTAAAATAATATAGAACTCTTTCTACACAGAATATTAACTGGGCAAAACAAGAAGGTTAGCATATAATTGGTTATGAGTCTAGAAATTAATCATAGTACGATTGGGGGGAAACTATCAATTCTTCTATGGTTTTCAAGGTTTCTTTAGAAGACATATAAAACACATCATTCAATAATTGGCAAGTTGTAATTAAGCTGTCAACTGTGTATTCATTTGTTCACCACCTTTCTTCCAAATGAGAGTGGAACTTCCTTCGGGGTAGAGAGCATCTCCCTCTGACTGGTCTATCTCTATCACCTAATGTAGAATCTCACAAATATTTGATGGAGGAAAGGGGGAAGAAAAGGAGGAAAGGAGCAAAGTAAGGAGGAACTTCTCAGAAGTAATATCACAAATAGTATATATGTGTATCTCTATATTGAATAAACCTGTCTACAAATGAGGACAAAGTTTGGAGAAGGGCTTGATCATTTCAAACATACGGGGTAAAGATCATTTTGATTTACTTCTCATGGAAAGAGGAAGAATCATATAACTCCCTGAAGCAGTGTGCTTGAATCTGCATACTAAGAACACAGGCTTGAGAATCAGTCAATCTTGGGATCTTTCCCTGTCATTAACTAGCTTTACAACCTTGGACCACTTTCTTCTGGAAACCCCTTAGGATGTTACAACTCTTAGAAGTGGAGTGCTCTGCACACAGTGGGCACTGACAACTTTTTAGGATTTCTTCTCCTTCCACTTTATACCACAACACGGCAAAATACCTGCAGGTTTTGCAAAACTACAAGAATTAGGCCAAGGCACTGACCTCCTTGCTGGGGATCATGAAAAGTTCTTTCATTTAGTTCCTAAAGTTCATCATACTACCTGAAACCCTTAAAAAGTCTCCTGTTTTGTGTAGAAAAGCAGCAAATAAGGCTAATAAGTCCAGATCCTTACTCCTGACGTGCAGTCAGTACACTGGTACTCAGCTGATCTGGAATTTTTTAAATGGTAGAATATTTAAGAACTATTTTTGGGATCCCTAATGGAAAACAGTGTGAGCTTAATTATTTAAATATTAACATGTGAAAGAGCTAAAAATTTAGTTGGATATTTTCAAAATGCTTCTTTAATTACTAGGAAAAAGTCAGCATCTCACAAATGCATTAAAAAAAAAACACCTTAAATAAATGCCCAAGCAGAGTAGATAAAAATAGCACTGCAGCACCATTTAAGTCACAGTATGTTTTTAAGATGATCTTAATGTAAAGGTTCAGAACTGATTTCCATTTCAATTTGTTACTTAATTATGTACTTAACTGCTAGAAAACCTGTTAAAATATATATTGCTTATTCTACAACACACAATTTTAAAACATTATTTTAAACATTACAAGTGTTACATGTCAAATCACTTCCTGACAATCTAACATTAAATTTACAAGTTCCCTCAAAACTGCTCTGTGTATTTCCTTATTCTCCTCTTCTGCAAGTGGAATTTACAGTTATCTAACAAGGACTACCCTTCTACTTGTCCTCAGCCTTTCCCTTCCACATTAGGGGATGCCACTTTATCAATTATTTCTTCTTGCCTTACATCGTAAATTACTCCCTACCTACATTCCTTCCCCTCAAACCACAAACTTCTCCAACAGCACACCCAACACACATAAACTTATGCTCTGCTCAAACCCTCAAGCTGTCCATCAGAACTTTCTTTTCACTAGTTGTCCCAGTTCTAGAACAATTTTTTTAAATAATCCACATACTTGTTTTAATCTAGCCCCACTACATAAGCAAAACTACTCTGAAAGATCAACAACAGCCTCTACTCAAGACACTCAATGACTTCTCAAACTTTCATCCTGCTTGGTTTCTCCACTTGAACTTGATCTTCGTTTTCTCAGAATTTGAAACTATCTCCTTAGTAAAGCTATCTCTACCCAGGAAATCAATCCGGCTCTGATTCTTTTTTATCTGTCTCATCTGTCCTTTGCAGGATTCTCTTCCCTTCACTGCCATCTAATTATAGATACACACCCCAACACAGCCCAAAGTTCCAATCTCTCATTTTATCTCCAGCTCCCACCTTCTATTCTGCCTTCCAAATCTCTTGCTGGCCATAGCTTGAAATGCTGCCTCCATGACATATCTACCGAACATATGTCTCCAACTTCAACTTCTCTCTTTAACTGCACATTCAATTTTCTGACTTCAAAATGGATTTCACTCTGGCATGTCACACTCAACATGGCCAAAAACAAACTTACCATGCACCAACTCTCAAGCTTCCTCTTTTTCTTCCTATGTTAATAAAGACCATCACTGCCTTTAGAGTCAACTAAGCTGAAAACCTCAAGAGTCACTTTCACTTCAACTTCTCTTTCATCCTCTATCTCTGAAGGGTCACCAGGACCTTAGATTTTACTCCAAAGTGCCTCCCACATTTGAACCTACACTTGCTACACCTATGTCAGTTCTCTAGCTCAGCCCCTCATTATTTCTTGCCCAGTGTGTTTTAATTCCTCTTGATCATTATTTCTACATTTTAGTTTCTTTCCTCTTAATCCATCCTTTCGAGAGTCAACAGAGTACTTTATCACAGCAGAGCCTTGACTTTCACTCTGCTCAAGGATTTCAATGATTCTGTCTGCCAAATAAATAAAGTCCAAATTCCTTGACAAAGCAGTCAAAGCCTCTTCACCTTTCTCTATCTTAACTTCTCTCACTCAGCAATCTCCCTTTACTCATCAATCCTTCAGCCTGATGTGTCCTCCACCTCACTGGAATCCAATCCACTAAAGAATAGCTGGGTGGTACCTCCACCTCCTCCGAGCTGCGTGCTACACCAGCGTTTCACCTCTAGCACGCAACATTAACACCCACCACATACCACGTCACAGCACTTTATTTAGATCATATTACAGCACTTACTACAAGATGACACGGTTATTTAAAAACCTCTATCTTTCCACACTTGGGATATGACAAATGAATGATGAAATCAATAGATAGCATATAAAACAACAAAAGACAGGAAGAAGTTGGTTCAAAATCTGAATAGTTAAATTTTATAGGAGTTAAAAGATTACGAACTGATTAAGGCTTTTGTTAAATGTATGCTCTGTATCACAAGGATAAGCCCAGGTAACTTTTGGGAGGATTCCTTTAACTCTTTGACTTTATTCAAAAGCTTTTCCTAGAAGTGACAAGTGCCCAGCTTTGGGATCACTTCATTTATTTAAGCACAAATTCAAAATCTAATTCAGTACTAAACAAAAAATTACCCAGGCACTTAATGTGCTAATATCTATCCAAGTCTACGAGGGCCCATGATTCTACTAATATAGAACAACCTCAGTGAGGAAAAGCAAGTACGTGAAGAATAATTCAAATAAATGATATTCCCTGTTCCAAGGGCCCAAGGACAGTGATATTCTCAACTCCAATAAACACAAACAACAGACATCCAAAACCTAAGTTTTACTCCATGTGCGATATTTTTCAGAGGTATGAGGAATTCAACTTAGAAAAGAATACTTACTCTTATCTTTTCATAGCTGTATATAACAAGCATCTTGACTGACAAAACTTTTAAATATATTACGGTTAAAGTGAAATTATAAATGAATGAATTATATTCCAAGCTTGACAAATGTACTGAATGTACTGAGGATAAAAGGCAGGAAAAGGCTGTGTGGCATCATCACTTTTTAAATGCTTTTAAAACTCTTTCAGTCATGTGATTTCAAATAAATGACAAGGACAGCAAGACAAAAACACAGGCAGGTACTCAACTTGCTTTGCTCTCTGGCATCAATTAATGATGTCTTAATTTCCTGAACATCCACGTGAGCTCAGTACTTTTAGTATCTATTAGATGAAAAGCTGTTTCTCCCATTTTCCATCACCTGGCTAAGATGCTTGTAAAAACCATGCTCAGGAACCTCACATTAATAAATTATCATTCCTAACATACTGATTAGCAATCATTTCCTTACCCTCACCTCAGCATTTCCAACAAGAGTACAATAATGCTGTTCCTGAAGGCAGTGGCCAGCAGAATCCAGACAGGCTACTGTCTGAGCAGCGGCCAGAAAAACAAGGTGGATGTTCTCTGCTCTGCTCCCCATTACTCTGCTCCCCCTGTACTTTGTACAGGTCTGCACTACAGCCCTTTCCAGACTACTGGCAATCATCCATTCATATGCCTGGCTATGGTGCTGGTCTCCGAGTTCCTTGACAAGTCAAAGGCAAAGTTATAGCTTGCCCAGCTTTGCAGCCCCAGTAATAAGCACTTAGTAGGAACACAATACATCCTCAATAAATGTTTAGATGTTTAAGAACCTCCATCTCTCCAATGACTCAGGAACAGACTTTACATTCTAGAGTGTATTTGAACCTTGCTATGTATTCAGGAGTAACAGTTCTGCTTCTATACTGAATAGGCATCCACTGGCTTGAAGAGTTTGGAGTCAGCTGTTGATGCATGGAGCCAGGACTAGAAATATATCTAAATGAGATGCTCCAGTTTATGCTCCTATTCTTTCTCTCAATAGATGTATTAAACTAACTCCTTGCCACTAATGTTTTCTTAAAAAACACTTTACATCTTACAAGGAACACAACTGAGCAATTACTCCCTCCTACTCTCAGTGACCTTGTACAGAAAGCCTAACCTCTGAAAATGCAACAGTTAGCTGGAACTGGAATCTCAGTTGACTATTTAAAATTCTAGAGGCCAGGGAATGGTGAAACTACATACTTACTAGATAGTTCCTTTATGGTCTAAGACTACTTCATATTCCCTGTGAGATAAGTTATTTTACTTTGCAGGTAGCTGAGACACACTGTACCTGTTCTCAGATTTACTCTTTAAGATCTGATCTTGTTGAAGAGGCTTCATAAAGAAAACATGCTAAATACCTACCCCTGCCTTTTACATAACTGTCAGTTAGATTTGAAAGCTACTATCTTCTGTTATTCACAAGCTAAACTCACACTATGGCAGTTATTTTACAAAACAGTTAGGTAATGTGTCAAGGGATTAGCTTTTGGACTAATAATAAAGTTCCTGATGTAATCACCGGGACAGTGTTGATATTATGAACCACTTCCTTCAACACTGACAAAGAAGAAAAGATAAACACATGTGGGAGATGCTTCTGCATTACACCACTGAATAAAACATATTTCCAATTTGTAATTATCAATGCCTTTTTATTACTGTGAGACAGGGTAGCAATAAACATACTGGACTCTTTTATAATGATTTATATAATTTCCCTCTACAAAGCCCACGGATGCATCCATAAATGAACACAAAGATCTTCATTCCTGACAAATAATGAAGACAAATAGGGAAATTCACACAATGCACCTCTGCCAACATGCATACCCGCATTCCACTAAGTATAGACTTTAGATAATCTATTTCCTCGTGAGTCAAGTTTCTCAACTGGAGAGGCTAAACCCAAACCCACAAAAGGGTTAATAAAACAAACAATGGCAGAAGCTTAACTATCAAATGACCATCTATTTTACCATAACCCACAGTGAAATCATTAAAAGTAGATAAAACTTAGGTTAACAATCAGTTACAGACCGAAATTACACACACAATTTTTCATGTTTCAAAATTAATGACTCTAGATTAACTACAGTTTACCACTTCCTTATATAAATCTTTTTCATTTGATGTTCATTTGATTCACTCATCATTGTACAAATTCTGACCACTCAGAGAAGGGGCTGTGGAGGGAGGAGCAGCTCCCTGGTAGAATCTGATCCATTTTTTGCCCACTCATATAACAGATAAGTTAAACAAAAACCTTGAATTCCTTCTCTTATGCCCAACTAATGATTTCAGCATGAAAGTGACCTTAAATTGCACACTCCTTAGAAAAGCAAAGACAGCTAGTATTGAGCCTGCCAAATATATACAATTTTTCCAACTGCATGCTCCTCATCCTTAAGGATCCAACACTAAAATCAAAACCTGACCTCAAGCAGCAAGTTGCAATGTTCTGATCCTATGACATCATTCTGTCTGGAGCACTTGAATATCACAATTCGAATAAATTGGCAGAAGCTTAAACAGGTCACACTGAAGCCCAAAACTAAGGATGTTTATCTGACAAAAGCTGTCTGGCTCTGCATTCAGCACCAATGGCCATAGAATGACAGGCCTGTTGTTCATCCACCTATCTGTACTTTCCATAAGGATAAATGAAAACAAAGCAAATCCCATCCCCTTCCTGTATTGCTAATACCACTGACAGTGGTTTTTTTGTGGCAAATATTTGTACACAATTACAAAGCAAAGTAAATGTGACTTCATGTCTTGAGTACATCTCTACAAAGGAATTATTTTTTTAAACCTCCATTTCTGCAGTTAGAACGATATCAAGAGTCCTGCATCAACTTAATTTATAATTAGCCCCAAAGAGCTATGAAATAAAACCATCAGGTGTTACAACCCTTTACCCATATACAGGGGACAGCACTACTGCCTCAAAAGCAAAACTATTAATTCTGCACAGCAGCAAGCTACGCCTTAATTACATTTATTTCATAACCCTACTGAGTAAGACAGGACACTGACAACTAAACTCTTCTCAGCAGACCCCTGTAAAGTATTCAGGTTGCCTAGGCTTCTTTGGGTACTGACATCCAGCTCAATTTCTTCTTGTAAAATTTCAGTTCATCTGAAAGCAACATGCAGAAACCACAGAGGTTTCTGATACTCTCAGTCCCACCACCTCCATCATAGATTTTCCTTTCACAATAAACAATGTGCAATCAAAAAGGTTTCCTGTTTCAAAATGGAATAGATGAAAAAAACTAACTCTACCATTAACAGCAACAAAAAAGTTTCTTAATGAAGATGAATTCTCAAAGATGAAAATGGAATGGAAACTCTCTCAAATACTGCTTCCTCACTTAAGGACTAATCTGGTTTTTTCCCCGGTGAACATTCTCACCTTCAGCATCACACTTTGCAGCCGTCATGAGTGATCCATCAGAGACTTTTCTTACATTACTTGTTTGTAATTTTTTGTTATCAAACAGCAACACAACCTTACATAAGGTGTAACAAGAACATCCAAACTATTCTATGGCTGTGCACCCACAAAAAGCAGCCAACAGTAAACACTTTGCATATCTGAGTCATAGAGGAACTCTGAACCTTGAAGAGTAGGACAAAAGAGTAAAAAAAAAGACAAGTCTTTTGCTCTGAATCCAACTTTTCAAAACACCCAAGAGTGGATGTAAGAAAAATGGTTGATCCAAGGCAAAAGACTGTTGCTGTAACAATAATTATTATTAATTAACAATACAAATAAAACTGGAGAAACCATATTGAGGTGAACTGTGCTGTGTACAATACAAGCATCATCAGAAAGAACTTACCACTTTGTCCATGAGTTTCCAAGTTTTCTCCACAGTCCTGCGATCTGCTGCTGCTTGCTTAGGGGGTCCAACTGCATCTTGAATGGCATCAATAATACCCAGAATTCGTCCTTTTCGGGGGTTTCCTCCTCGACCACCAGGGTTTCTGCCATTCATAGAATTTGCCATCTGGAGTCTTTGTTCTTTGAAAGGGAGAATAAAAAAAACAAAGAAAGAAAGAATGAAAGAAAAAGAAAGAAACAGAAGTTAGTTGGTCATGAAAATATTTACCCAACAGAAAACAGGTTAACTTGTAGCCACTACCTACTTCTCCATCAATGAGAACAAAATCCAGGGTCCCAGATTTAACTTTTCAATAGCGTGTGACTTTGCACTCTCAATCGTACACATAACAAACAGGTGTAGGAGCAAAGACTTCAGATTTGTTTTCGGAACACTAAGAGTTTTAAAAATGCATCCTTCTCAACACTGCAAGTAGCGAAGGCTTGATTAGTACCCAACTCATAATCACAACAACAAACTCGTATAGATTTTCTCCAACTAGAAAAGAACACAATGTTTCTTCCCCTTCCTGCCTTAATCTCAATTCAAAAGACTAGAACAGAAGCCCCTAGAAAACATTTTGGGAGCCTCACTCAAAAACTGCACTTTCACTGTTAGATATGGCTAAGTCATATTAACGTACAGATTATTCTACACGAGCATAAGGGGCACATCTGTTGTCAACAAAGGCTTAGGATTTGGATTTTCCCCGCTAAAACCACCAAGTACGGACATGTGAACATGAACACACGAACACACAGTTCTTAAACCAACGCGGGTGAGGAGTTGCCCCCAAGTTAAGAGCCAAATAAACCAACAAATAACCCATTTTAAGAGAGTGAGAAACTGACAAGAGCGGGTATAGAAAGGAGGAGAGTTCACTTCTTTAGCTCCTTGCCTCTCCTCTCACCCAAGTTGGGTGGGGGTAGGGGGTCCAAAGCTTTGTTTCGGGACATCTGTGCCTCCTCCCTGCTCGGGTCCCTCCCCTGCCACTCTCGGACCTCAGCTGGGGGAGGAAGGTGGACAGAGAAAGGACAAAGTATCCCCTCGCGCCTCCAACGCCCGCAGCCCCGACCGTCTCAGGCGCTCCGCCTTCGGCTCCCGGGCAGACGCGCCTCTCGGGCTTGCCTACAATCCCAGCCGCCCGTCTCCCTCCACTCCCTCTTCCTCCTCCCCCGGCCCTGCCCGGCTTCGGGCTTTAAATACCCCTCTTCAAACTGTGACCGCGGCGGCAACGGCAGCTGGAAGCCGGGGCTGTCCCCTCTTCTTCCGTGGTCCGCGCCCGGCTGCCCCAGGGCCCCCTGGCCGGAAAGCAGCGTCGAGCCTCCCCGGCGCCCCTTTCCCTCCTGGCCTCCCGGCGCCGGAGCTGCCCAGGGACACGCGTGTGCACGGGTCCGGCTCTACACGCACGAGCCCAGGGTGCGTGGGTAGCCAGGGGCAGGGAGTGTGTAATTGCCGTAAAAAAGCCCGCTCCCGAGGAAGGAGCTACCCAGAGCGCCGGCCACCGAGACGGGGAAACGCAGCAATTACCGTCAAGCCCAATCCACGCCTGCTCTCCCCTCCCGCCCGACTCTAGGGGAGGCCGCGGGACGCCGCAGCAGCTCCAGCTGGAGGAGGAGACCACTCGCTGACGCCCCACCCCTGTAGCTGACACACACAGAGACCCAGGCGCGGGGCGGGGCGGGGGCGGGGCCGCGCGCGACTGGGCCAATCCCGCGCACCCGGGCCCTGCCCGACAGCGGGCGGCGCCAATGGGCGGGAGGCGCCCGTCCCCCCCCGCACCACCACCCCGTCCACGTCTTCCACAGTACACAATGGCCCCAGAGGAAGGCCGCTCGCCGCACGTCCCAAATGGCAAGGGATTCGGAGGGAAACGCGGGGACTGGACTCACCCGAGAACGAAAGTGGAAAAGAGAAAGGAAATGGAAGAAAGGATGCAAGGCACTAGGGAACTGACCAATAAGGAGTAGGCGGGTGGGCGTGAGCGTTGGGAGCCCGGGCCAAAGCCGACTCCGGCTAAAAGGCGGGACTTCCTGCTTCACTCGCCTTCCTAGTCTTTTGTCTCATAGCAACAGAGTAGTGGCTGGGAGGGTGTTGCTTCTTCACTCTGGGCGGGTCCCAGACTGAAGAATTTCATCTCCCTAGGGCTGCCAAACTCTTCTACCCAGGACAGCAGCCAAACAGGTCTAAGGCCTTGCTTCTTGTGGGCTATCAAAAAAGAGCAGCAATCACCCAGCTTCTCAGATGAAGTATAAACCTTTCATGGAAGAGACTAGGGTTAACCCCTGATTGCCAACCAAAACTTCCTGAATCTCTGAGGGTCTCCCTTTTACTGTTCTAGAGGATTTGCTTCTCAAACATCAGGATGATGAAAAAGTAGACAGTTGACAACGCTGGCCAGATCGTATCTACGGATTATGCCAGAGCAATAAAAGAACCAGACCATGGGAATTGCTAATTCATACATTGCACCTTTTTATTTAGTGGAAGATAATGTATAAATGACTGAAGAGAAAACAGCTTTCGTATTTTGTCTGAGTCACCTTTACTTTGTATCTGCCATTCTCTCCCAGCATTTGTAATCTCTCTGTGGCCTCATCCCTATGCCTTTAGAAAGGCCCACATCCGGCTATTCTTTAAAGTAGAAGGCTCTGTACCAGGACCCTTCTTTCAACAAGGTTATAGAAAAAACAAATGCTGTCTATTTCTTTATGTTTCACTCTAGTCCTACCACAGGTGCTACTAACAACTGCTGTGGATTGTCATGCTTTGGAATTTTCTTTTCACTACAGTTGGTAGTGCTGAATACACTTTACACTTCGGGTGTCTCGGGTGTTGTGATATTTTTTGTCTTAAAAAATTTTTTTTTATCTCTCTAACCAGTTGACCTGCTAAAATGTTTCTCAATGGTTCTAACTACTTTCTAGATAAAGAACCATTTAGTACTGTGATCATTACTGTCAAGGATCCTGAGTTGTTATAAACATTCTTTACAGCCCTAAATTCAGACAGTTAAGATTTTCATTTGATTAAACAAGCGAAAATGTGCTCTTTGCAACCATTCAGGCAATAAAATGTGCTTCAGGAAGAAATTTTGTTTCTTTGCCATTATTTCTATGCCAATAATTATAAAGCAGTTCCCTGTTTCACATTGTGTTTATCTACAAAAGTACTGGCCTCTCCGTATCTCTTCCACCCATGCATATCTCCTTTACTCATAGTAACAGTAGCTAAATTTACTACAAGGAGACTGCAAAAGGGAAAAAACTTACTGGGTCACCTTTTAAATAAACCCAAGAAGAATATATGTATACAAGGTTTTTCAGCATGTAGGAAAAGAGTGGCTTAAGAGAACACTGTAACTAAGTACATTACTCATATTCATATCTAGATTAATGTAGAGTAAGAAAAATACATGTTACAGCATGTGGCATTCCTTTGACATTAGTTTTGCAACTGAAAGAGATGACAAAAAATAGCACTGCCTAGGGTATCAAGCATGTCATATTGACACAAATTACAAGTTTTGTGGGATACGGTAATACATAAATGGATAGATATACACACATATATAATACACACACACACAACATAGATATATTTACAATGTCAAGAAATTGCAGCTTCATTCTCAACTAGGTATTTTATCAACACCATCTTGAGTCCAAGTTGAGTTCTGGTGTAGTAGGAGTCCCATTTGAGCCCAAACTAGGATTCAGGATTTGGTTATGTCTGATAAACTGATGGGGTGGTAGCCTTCCCTGCAAACGATTAACATGAGTTAATGAACGTGGAAGAATAAAGGCCTGTTGGGATGAAACTTCATACTCCAGATGCCTCCAGTGAAGACACAAGTGACAGAACATGACCGAGGAATGCAGGCTAGAGCTATAAATAAGTGCATAAGGAGATGTTTTTGTGGGAAACTGCGACACTCAGCATAAGCAGTAGTACTTCAAGGTGACAGGATTGGCTAGAAAAATATTCTCCTCATTTCTACGTAGAACAAGTCAATCTTCAACATGGTGCAGTTTAACGTGAATGCAGTATCCTTTGGCAGCATGGGGATTTGTAACCTAGAGAGAGAATTTGGGTATGGCATCTTTACAGGAGAGGAGTGTTTTCCTGGAAGACCCCAGCATGAGAGAAAACACTGAGACTCCTAACAAAGAGTCTTCCAAGCACTGTAACAGCCAGTAGGTGAATAATATGAACAAACTGATTATAAGTACCTGTGAGACCCTTCCCTCATGCAGATTATAATCCTGTCTTTAAACACAAGAAAAACCTTTTTTTTAAAAAAAATAAGGCAATTATTTAGGCAAATGTGGTATATATCCATCCATCTGTTGATGGACACTTAGGTTTCTTCCATACCTTGGCAATTGTGAATAATTCTGCTATGTACACTAGGGTGCATGTATCTTTTCAAATTAGTGCTTTTGGAGGGGATATATACCCAGAAGTGGAATTACTAAATAAACTGAATGAAATAAGTCTAAATATTTGCCCAAACAAAAACACTAATCTCCCAGGGAGGATGTGGACACACATTCACAGGTTAGGGAGAAATATGAGGATCATTATCTAGTCATATTTGTGTCTAACAAGTTGTCCCTTGTAAGGGTTACAGATTTCCATCTTTCCTTAACAACACATACCAACAGCTGACAGTGAGGGATGTTGATCTACGGATTCATAAGACATAATCAGAATCTGAGTACTAGTTTGGGCTCAACTGGGATTCTTGCTTAACCACAACAACAACTAATAACAATGACTTAAACAAGATAAGATCTTTCTTCCACACATAGAAAAAGTCTGAAAGTAGAAATCACAGGTAAGAATGGTGGCTCGTCAATTCTTTTTAAGGGCCCAAGTTCCTATCCTTCCTTTGTATCATCCCAGCACCTGCTTCTTACCCTCAAAATCACCTTATGTTCTAAATGGCTGTTGGTGCTCCAGCTATCACCAATTGTTTTCAGGTTAAAAGCTAAGAGGAAAAGTGCAAGGGTATATCAAATTTCCACCTGAATCAATTTCCTTTAATCAATTTTCAGAGAACTCCCACAAATATTTCTCTTTAATAGCTCAAGGCCAGAACTCAGTCCCATGACCAAATTTAGCTGCTAAAATGTCTGGAAGGCAATGTGATTTTTATTATAGGAAGCAATATAACCAGCTAATTATTTGAGTTTTGTTTCTAAAGAGAAAGAGGTGAATAGATTCTTGGCAAGAAACCAGCAAATACTACCACAAACGTCTTGTTCAAGAATTAAACTTATGATTAATGAATCAGTTCTGGGAACAAAAACTAGCGATTGCAGGTGGTGTGAGATAATAAAAATTTGAGATACCAGATACCAGACAACATATATATGTTACAGATATATGATATTTATATATATGAGATACATAGGAGATATATTTTTATATGTGAGATATATTTCATATATACCTGAAATAGATAGGTAGGTAGGTAGGTAGGTAGATAGATGGATTCCTTAGAAGAAACCAGCCTCTGCTATTTGCTATTACTGGGCATGACTATCATTAAAATTTCTTGTATGTAAATAAATACAGTAAATTATATACAGTTCTCATTATAGCATGCGAGCTCAGTAACCCTGAAGAATTTCAATATTACAGGGTGCACAATGGGCAAAATTAAGTAAACAGCTCCTTTGATACATTTCCATCTTCAAGTTCATATCAGATTTCAGATTAAATAGTTACATGTCTGGGAAAAAAATAACATCTTCAAAATCACTTCTTTGTGATTTTCTTTCCTAGGCAATTTATTCCCAGATCAATTCTTTTCTAGACAGTGATTTATTTGACAGTTGTTCTTTGTAATAAAATGGATTTATAAAAAAGTGTTAAGTATAGCTACTTCAAAACTTGGAATAAGCCTACTACTTTGTCTCAGTTTTGTATTCTTTTATATCCCTATTGCATTCTTTTTATTTCACAGTATATTTTCCATATTTCCTAACGTGCCTTGATTCAGAAAAATATAGATAAATTTCTTTCTCTAAAGAGTTTGTGTGAAGAATGTAAAATGTGATAAAATTTGTCATATTAATTTATCTACAGTTCCTATGCATTTTGATTCATGCTACATTAATACAACACTGAACTTTAATTTTTAAATTAAACAAAATATAAATTCAGAATTTCAAGGCTGAGGGGGATCTCCGTACTTATCATATAACTTAGTTTGGCAAATCTGGATATTGGCAAATTTATCCAGGATGATTGGGCCCTAAAAAATACAGACAATAAACTCAAATTCACGGGAGATTAATGTGTGGTACAAAAACTATGTTAATTGTGCACGAAATATAACTGCTAATCAGATCAGTATTCATATAGACCACTTATATACTCATTTTTCTTCTCAAGAATCCAAATTAAGACCAAAAAGTTCCAAAATGAATGTATAAATCAGAAGCAATTTACCTGCAGGAGAAACTCAAATAATGTCAATAAAGATCTAATATATTCCAAACCTACAGAAAGTCTTCTCTATTGGTTTCACAGTTTCCCATTCTCAACGTATGAAAATGATCCTTTTTTATTTTAAATCTCTTGATTGTTTCAGGACACAACATATATTAGGCATTCATCTTTATAATTATCAGCTATGACTTCTAACTGCTCATTCACTCATTTATTCAACAAACCTTTTTTGAGCATCTAATATATGCCAACCATTATGCTAGACACCAGGGAATACAAAGATACCTAAGCACTGGTCATTGTTTCCAAAGAAAAAGCAGGCATATAAAAGATCATTATAGACTCAAGTGGTAAAAGCAGTAATTTCTTTAGGCAGAGATCATTACAAGAAACTGAGGAAAGGCACTTATTCCAGCTATGAAAAAGTGATTACAAAGCTGTGACTTATAATTAGGATTAACAGTTAAAAAGGAAAGGGTCATCCTAGTCAGAGAAGATCTCATGAGCAAGGGCATAAAAGACAGAAAACAAACATGGATGTACAGGGAATGGGTGAGTCCCTTTTGTGGAAAGCACAGAAAGGTAAATAAAAGGCAGAAAGGGGAGCCACTAAAGTGTTTTAAACTAGGGGAGACTGTATTGGATAGAAGAGCAAGGGAAATGGTACTATACTGTACATTTTCAAATGTTCACCCTGATGGTCAGATTGATAATAGACTGGAGAGGGATGAGACTGAAGGCACAGTGGCCACTTAGGACATGTGCAATAGGTAATGATCATGACCTAACATGAGGCAGTGGTACTGGAAATAAAAAACAAGTGAGATATTGAGAAAAGTGGTTTTCACTCCTCTCCGCCCATTTGAAAAACAAATTTCCATTCTCCACCCCCAGAGATTCTGCGTTGATTGAGCTAGGATAGTCTTAAAGTTTCCCAAGTGATCCTAATTAGCAACTGAGGCAGATTAGTTAATTAACCAGATTACTTAATTTTTTGTCACTGATAATTATGGAAATATGAAAAGTGCAGAAAATGGAAGAGTCAGGAATGATGGTCAGTATTCCAGCTTTAATGACTTGACAAAACCTAGCCTCAGCAACTAGCCTAGAGAATATCAAAGGACAGTCTATTCAGGGGAAAGGGAGAATTAATTTGGTTTTTAAAAATAAAAATTTAACGCCTTTATTGTGTAAGCAGAAGGATATTTTAATTAGATGATTGGATATATATGATCGTAAGTTTGGCAGCACTGATGAGTGAGGAATACCTGAGAGTTAGGACGCCATAAAGAGAGATTACGTGGGATAAGAGGAGCACTGAAATGAGTTGAACCCTGAGGCCAACATTCAGTGAAAAATAGAGAAAAAAGAAATTACAAAAATATAGAGGATCACAAAAGAAATCAATTGAGTGTGGCATAATGCAAACCAGATGAATACAGTATTTCCATGGAGCAAATGACAGTTTCAAATGCAGAAGAGAGGTCCAATTAAAAGAAAAAAAGAAAGACAAATATCATATGATGTCACTTATAGAAAACAAACTGTGGTTACCAGGGGGAAAGGAGCACAGAGGGACACATTAGGAGTTTGGGATTAACAGGAACACATTGCTGTATATAAAACAGATAAATGACAAGGACATATTATATAGCACAGGGAACCATATTCAATTTCTTGTAATGAATTGTAATGGAAAAGAAACTGAAAAAATATGTATGTATGTATATATGTATATGTATAATTGAATCACTTTGCTGCACACCTGAAACTAACATTGTATATTGACCACACTTTAATGAAAAATAAGAATAATTTTTTAAAAAATTGCAAAACATCCATTGGCATTAGCAACTGAGAGTTCATTTGTGACCATAGTGAAGAATAGATTGACAAAAATGGCAGATGAGGAACTGAAAAGTAGAGATTAGTCTATTAAGAAATCTGTATAAGGATGTAAAAGGTAAATGAGAGAAATTTAAGCATGAGTGTATATGTTGAGAGATAAAAAGGAATATACATACGTATTTGTATTACTGAAACATTATGCTGTGCACTGAAAACTGACACACTGTAAACTGACGATACTTCAATAAGAAAAAAAAAAGAGAGAAAGAGAAAGAAAGAGATTTAAGGACATTTTATCCTATGAAAATGAACAAAAAAAGACCTCTGGGAATAGAAATGTGGAGACAGGGAAACATATAAATTATAATACACACAGTTTACCCATGTATACATATGTACACATAGTTTTATTTTAAATGCATTTCTAGAGATGGTAAGAGGTTGAAACAGATCATGCTTGATGGCTTCCAACTCTCCTGAATGATATAGTGGGCAAAATTGTCTTCTCAAGTTGAAGGGAATCTATTCAGAGGTCACAATGACGTTTGGATGCAGTAAGTTGGGTGGTGGTGCCAGCCTGGCAGGATTTTTAAGTTTCTCTAGCAGGGCACTGGGGAGGTAAGATTGTAGTTTCAAAACAGGCTTGTGTTTTGACTGAGCAAGTGTTGGAGAAATACAGGAATGAAAGAAATCAAGGGTTCTAGTGAGAGAGTAGTTTAGATGACCAACTATGGGATTCAAGAGATGGGTCAGGAAGGAAGTAACAGTATATAGGAAAGAAAAGGGAGCTATCTTTTTAACATGGAGTGTTAACATGCCTCAGCCTACTGGGAAAGCCCTGTCATAATCATCCAACCCCAAAAGAAATGATCCCACTTGGTCAGGCACATGTGCATGTGCTTGTGTAAAATTTTACATTGTTATGTATAACATTTTATATCATTTGATACACTTTCATGTCTAGTTAGATGTGTTTAAATACTACATTTCTTTTACAGCATATTTTCCAGTAATCAGAGTGAAATAAGAAATAAGATACTTTCTCACATTAATAAAATATTGATTTAAAATGTTTACGGTAATAATTTTTTCACAAAATGATGAAAAAAAGCAAAACTATGAAATTCACTTTACTATTTGTAAATGTATGGGTTGCCCCAGATTACAAAGGAAATTTAAAGAACCCAAGCAGGTTATTCACTTTATATCCAGTTGTATAGTCTAACCACTAACTTGGTGTCCTTTCTCCCTAAGTAAAACAGTAATCATCTAAAAAAGAAAGTGGCTTCATAAGATAACATACAGAAACAGGGAACACACCAAGGACAATTTTCTGGACTACTGCATGCCCTGCTACGTGCCATTCTAACTTCTTGACCAGTGAGTGAGGGGTCTATATTCATTAGCAGGATTCATTTCCATTAACTAGATGCTGCACGGTGAAGAATCAGAAAGGGTACTAATCAAGCCCCCGCTCTCTCAAAGCATCCCCTAAAAAATCAACAGAATTATGTCCATCACCAAAACCCTTGTTTCCATCAACTGCCTGCATTTCTCAAAAGACATTTTTATCAGACTATGCCATTTACAAGCTAGATTTCCAATGTTTTCAATCAGAACTAGACCTTATCACTATGATGGGAATCATCTGATCATCTTCAATGGTTTCCCCTTGAGCGCTCCTTCCTTACTTCATAGTGTTACCCCCTTCACATCTGCCTGCATCTCACACACAAACACATACACACATGCCCTTATGTGGCCCATCTAACCAAGACCGCTTTACGAAACCAATCTCAAATTTCTAGGACTCAGCTGTCTATGCTCTTTAATGTCAGAGTTCACCTAAATTGTACACTTGTACACACTGTATTCAGATTGTGTTCAGTTTTTTTCAGGGAAGCTCCATCTCTCTTTCTCCCTCCTTTTTCTCCCTTCCCTCTGTTTCTCTCCCCCTCCCCCTCTTCCCTAATTGCCTCCTTGAAAAGTTATGACTAAGTTTCTCACATTGTACGTGTATGAGCTCAGTGTGTTCCCTTTTTCCAAACAGTTACATTCACTCTAGGATAACAGGATGTCTTCACTGTTTAAGTGTCAGGCTTGGGTAGGGCTGATGATTTTGGTTCTACGCACACCGCTCCCCGCCCCCAGTCAGATACTCCCCCAGCAGGAGTCACCTGGTTCACTTACACATTCTTTTATTTTCTCCTCTGTCACATTTTGGTTTTGTTTCGACTGTTGACGAGAAGCATCTATTCCCAATATGTAAAGGGAAGATCAAGAAGCCTTCAAGTTGCTATTTAATCTTGGTATTAATGAAAAAACAGAGCTATTTTAAAATATGATTTTATGACCAGCAAGCAAGGACGAGAGACAGAAACTTCGGCCAGGAGATGTGTGCAGCTCATATTTTTTATAGTAATGAAAAGGAATATTCAGATGAATAATATGTACCTATGAAATACAGATCAAAGGCTTTCTTACTAGGTACAGTTGCTTCTAAATATGAAGAGAAATGAATTCAAAAATAAAAGGTGACAATTTGGAAGGTGTCCTCTGGGAAGGGACTGAGGTGATGAATACAATTGATTTCCTACTCTTCCTCCCCCCATGCCTGCTCTTTAAATGACCTCTTTCCAATTTTCCATCTTACACTCACAGGTCGCCAGAATATTACTGAGAAGGCAATTAGAATTGTGAACATTGATTTTTTAAATGTACATAAAAGGATAAATGATGGGATTGTTTGAAGTGAATGTCAAAACAGCAGAGAGAGAGCGACCTAACTACCACCTGCCAAAGTTAGTCAATGTCCTAAAGGAGCATTAGAAAAAAAGTTTATAAAAAATCTTCAGGAAAATAACCACTTCAATTCTTCTCAGCTGCTAAATCTTGACAGTCTTTTTTCTGGTTACAAATAAGGAAAGAAAGAGAGAGGGAAAAAAAAAAGAGAGAGGGAGGGAAGCAAAATAGTTCATACCCCGTAAGTCTCTTTTTTTCCCTCATGTTCTTCCTTGCTTGGTTTTTGAAGCATTAAACAATTCTACTGTTGTACCAATGTACAGAAAAAATGGCCAGAAGGTCTTTGCTCCAGGTCAGGTGCAATGTAAGTCTTGCACGAAATTAGCTACTTCTTGGCAGAGCTAAAAATAACAAATTGAGATGCTACCGCTGCTCATTCAGCTTTAAAGCAAGCTTCCTTTCTAGGTCCTGGTGTAGAGAGCTTCTCCTGTGCCTCCTGGCCATAATGCGCCTGAAAGAAGCACTTTCTCCTACCTGTGGATATTGACAGAGAATTGCCACCTGTATTTTTAGAGTCTAACGTTATAGGAAATAAGTGTTATTGTGGAGTCCAGATTACAATATGCAGTTAAGCCATTTTATTGGTAGAAAATGAACAGGAATGCATGATATATCTGGAGTTTCTCTCATACACTGTAAATTGGCTGCTACTAGTTTATTCAACAAGTGTTTGATATTAATTGATTACAGTACCTACTCTAAAGGTAAGGAAAAATGAGTGTTTAACTTGGGCAAGAGATGTAAGGGAAGGCTTTATGGAGAAAGTAAGCCAGACCTTCCAGGATATTGAAGGAAAGACATACAAGCTGGGAGAATGGAGTACATGCAGGAAGCATAACAAATAATCCAATCTCTGTGTCCAAGGGAAAGAAAGGTATCAGCCCCTACACCAGAAAGTTCACACTGAAAATTACAAAATTCAACAGATAACAAAAACTAAATTATGGAAGTTTTAAATGATATAATTGGAAGTTTGTACTATTCTGTGGTCAAAGGGAATTTTAAAGGTTACTGAAGAGGGTAAAGATAAAATAAAATCAGTATTTGACATTATTGTGAAATGAGGAGGCTAGCAGCAAGGCTCTTGTTAGGAGTCTGTTGACCTGGTTTGGATTTGAGCAGTTTAGAGTCTGGTATGATGTGTTAGGTTGAGCAAAGGAAGAAATGAAAAGGAAGACGGTTAGACATAATTTAAAGAAGGATCGTGACCTTGGACTCTAATTGAATATGATTTTTTAAAGAAGTAAAAATAATATGTCTGCACATATATGTATCTGATAAAAATAGAGAAATCAGGAAGGGGAACAGACTAGGGGTTAGAATGGGTTCATTTTTATAAGAGGTCTTTTTGACTTTGGCTTTTTCTATGTCATAATATCTAACAATATCTAGCTAAATAATCACCAGTTTGATAGATGGAGAAACATCTTATGATAAAGGAAAACTCTGAGTTAAGATCCAATGCTTCCACTCCAAATACACAACCCCGCTTAGTGATGTAATAGCCTTTCGTTAAACATAGTAAGAGGGGATTCCATTCCCACATTGACACTTCTGAATGTGAGAAGAAAGCTTTTCCTTACACAGGGCCAGAAGCTATGTACCCTGAGGTACTTCAGGGGCCTCAGTTCTGCCACTGGGGACCCTGGAAAAAAATGCAATTGTCTTTTTGATTGAAAGTTCCTCGCAGTATATTAATTTGACCACATAGAGTCTCCTGAACCTTCTTCTATCTATTCTTTAGGATAAATGACTTTAAATTTGTCCTCAATTTTCTTAAACTGGTCCTCAAGTTATCTGGTTTTTATCCTTTCACTTTTTGATGTTTATTCTCTGGCCATCCTTGACTTTATTTGTTACCTCTTAAAATAATAAATATGTGTAAATAGGTAAAATATCTCTTACCTTCATGTAAGGTAAACTATGGACTTTGGGTGATTACAGTGTGTCAATGTAGGTTTATTAACTGTGAAAAAAAAAAGTACCATTCTGTTGGGGGATGTTGATAGTGGGGTATCTTAATGATAAGCTATCCGTGTGTGGGGGTAGGGGCCATGAAAAACCTCTGCACCTTCTTCTTAATCTTGCTGTGAACTTAAAAATGCTCTAAGAAAATAAAACCTGGAAAAAACATGATATTCAGATATGAATACTGTTGCAAATCTGGGCTCATCACAGAGTATAGTTGGGCTTCTTCACTTTACAGACTATGAGTTTGTTAGTATGGTCTGTGAGCTCATTTATTTAAGCTCAAGTACGTTTCATCCAAAATGCTACTCAGCTGTTTTTTACCCATCTTGCTGATTGTTTAAATAAAGTCATTAATTGTAACTTTCTATCCATCAGTTAAAACATGCACACGCATATCACACACAGCCACACCCCACTGATGGGTAGGACTGTTTTCCCACACAGCAAGCCCAAACTCAAGAAAGTTTTTTCAAGTATATCTTAAAGGATCTCTTTACCAGGGTTGAAGGAAGAGGCTCAGATCCACTTCAGATAATTATTGGATTATTAATCTCCCTACTACAAGCAATTCTTCAACTGTGATGGACATCAACTGTCTGTCTTACAATTCAATTCAGTTCTGACACTATACACCTGGAGTTAGCATCGGACCTCACAGATCAGAGACTCAGTCCATTAGACTGCCCCTTCAGACACCAATCACAAATCTAGGTTGTTACCCATGCTCCTGACTTACTGGATAGACATCAGTTCCCATGACGCCCCCTCCTCAGGTTTGATTGCTTTGCTAGAACAGCTCACAGAACTCAGGGAAATTGTTTACTTATTGAATTACCTAGTTATTATCACAAAGGATATCAAAAGACATCAATAAACAGTCAGATGAAGAAATACCCAGAGTGAGGACCAGAAGTATCTTGAGTACAGGAGCTTCTGTCCCTGTGGAGTTTGGGGTGTGCCACACTTGTTCATCAACACAGAGCTCTCTGAACTTCATCCTTTGGGGGTTTTTAATGGAGGCTTCAACACATAGGCATGGCCGATGACATCCTTGGCCATCGGTAATTAAGTTACTCTCTATCCCAAGTCCCCTCCTGTAGGTGAGCCTGGGGTGTGGGGTGAAGCTGATTAATCACTTGTAATCACTAGGTTGGCTCCCCTGGCAATCAGCCCCCATCCTTCAGGACTTTCCAAAAATCTCCTCAATAACATAAATACAGTGTGGTTGAAAGGAACTTGTTGTAAATAGCGAAAGACCTCTTAATTGCTCTTATCACTTGGGAAATTCCAAGAATTTTGGGAATTGTGTGCCAAGATAGGGCAAAGACCAAAAATACATTTACTATAAACCTCAATATCACAACTGTTTTCCAATTATTTAATCTAAAATGGGCACCAAATCTCACACTATTACAGGAGTCTGCAATTTTTTTCTGTAAAAGACTAGACAGCAAATATTTTATGCTTCGCTGGCCGTATGTTCTCTGTTACAACCAACTGACCGGTGCTGCAGCAGAGAAACGGCCATAGACAATATGTAAATAAGTGTGTGTGGCTGTGTTCTCATAAAACTTTATTTGCAAAAACAGGTCAACATGGTTTACCAATGCCTGCTCAATTACATCATCAAACTCTTCTGAGTCTCTTTTATTTATGCACTGTATTTTCCCTCTTTCAAATGTATATTCTGAGAACAGCAGCAACCTTGCTTATCTCACTATTTCTTTCTTAACACTGAACAGAGAGGGAGCTTGGTAAATACTTATTGAATGAATGAATGAATGAATGAAGCTGGTATGGAAAAGTCAAAACTCTACAGAAAAACCAAAACACCACCTCCGAGTGTTTACCTAGTTTTTCATTAGGACAGGAAAGATTAGGAAAATCTTACTATAAATAGATGATTTTACTGTTTAAAAATTTGTATTTATTCTTTACGTACAATTATAACACATAACGACAGAATGACAAAGAGAAATTTAAATTCTGTTTCCATAGTGTATATCTTAACAAATTCTATTTATTTTTACTTTACATAAAGGTATTTCTCTTAGGCCAGTGGTTCTCAACCTGAGGTGATTTTGCAAACCCTCCTCCCCCTAGGGGGACCTATGAGAATGTCTGAGGATATTTTTGGTTATCAAAATTTGGAGGAGGAGTACCACTAACATCTAAATGAAGATACCGGGGATGTTGCCAAATATCCTACAATGCAGAGGACAAACTCCCACAACAAAGAATGATCTGGTCTAAAATGCAATAATGCTGAGGTTAAGAAACACTGCTTTAGGCTTATTTCCCATAAAAATAGGTCTTGTTTTTAGGGAAAGTCTTACGGCATTTCAGGATGTTACCTAAATCTGTAGATGAGTTTTGAAAACTTATGAGACAAACAAACTTATTTACAAAACCGAAAGACCCACAGACATAGAAAACAAACTTATGGGTACGAGTCGGGGAAGGGGATGGAAAGGGATAAATTGGGAGTTTGAGATTTGCAAATACTAATATATAGATAGATAGACAGATAATAGATAAACAATAATTTTATGCTGTATAGCACAGGGAACTATATTCAACATCTTATAGTAACTTATGGTGAAAAAGAATATGAAAACGAATATATGTATGTTCTCACATGACTGAAGCACTGTGCTGTACACCAGAAATTGACACAACATTGTAAAATGACTATACCTCAATAAAAATTTAAAAAAAGAAAAAAAACCCCCAAACTGATGAGAAAGCAGGTTGTATTTCTTTAAAACCATAATTTTTATATGAAATGGAAAGCAATTTTGAAGGGTACATTTCACTTGGGGGAAAAAAAAAAGACAGACCTCACTGTCACATTTGTATTCCAAGAACATTCATCCAACCCGATAACCTCCTTAGAGGAGTCAGATTTCAGACTGCCTGTTTGTGAACGCACACAAGGTTAAGCGCCTACTACATTTCATGATATTCACTGGCCAAACAATAATAATGACAGTAAACTTGAGCTGACATCCTATAGCAGCAACAAAACAGGAAAGGAAGGAAGGAGCATTCCAAGGGCATGAACAATGCAGCAAGTATCCTTTTATAGTTTCCATGTAAGCCCGTGACTGTTGTTACACACTGATACCGCCCATTGTCGAGTTAAACTGGCCCGATGCCACAGCATCTCAACAAGTTCAGTTCGGACAAACAAAAGCTATAGTCTCTTGATACTTAAAGCTAAAGATGATTTTTCACTTCTGATTTTTTTAGATCTTAGTAGAATATAGTAAGAATCTGTTGGTCTAAATACAGACTTGTTATTAAGGAATATAACCATATTACATAACCATTTACTTATACTTACATAGCAAGGGAGCGTGTGTGTGTGTGTGTGTTGGAGTGTGGGAAAGGGTGTCTAGAAGACAAAGGCAATTTTGCATATTTTGATGCCGTTCATATGATTAAATAACAAGGATTGTACATGAACACTGTGGGCGACTGTGTCTCCATGAATCTCTATGGTATCTCATTATTCAGACTCTAGTCCTCTCTGTGATTATTCCTTCCCTGCCACCTTCCCAGGGATGTCTTCCTTCTGTTTCTTCAGATAAATATTCCCTAAAGTTCTGTCTTTAGTCTCCCTCATCTTACTCTGTATTCTGCTTTAGGATTTTATCTATTCTAATGGCTTCAACTATGGCTTCCCTACCAGGGACTTTCAAGTCTTTACCTGCATTTTTCACCTATTTCATGAGCCTGAGCATTTCTTCTTCAGTTTTTTTATATTTTTTATTGACATATAGTTATAATTTGTTAATTTCTGGTGTACCGCACAATGTCCCAATCATGCATATACATACATATATTTGTTTTCATATTCTTTTTCATAAAGGTTTTTTATAAAATATTGAATATAGTTCCCTGTGCTATACAGAATACATTGTTTTAATCTATTTTTATATATAGTGGCTAACATTTGCAAATCTCAAACTCTCAAATTTATCCCTTCCCACCTCCTTTCCCCAAGTAACTGTAAGATTGTTTACTATATCTGTGTGTGTGTTTCTGTTTTGTAGATGAGTTCATTAATGTCCTCTTTTTTTTTTTTTTAGATTCCACATATGAGTGATATACAGTAGCCAAGACATGGACGCAACCTAAATGTCCATTGAAAGATGACTGGATAAAGAAGATGTGGTATATTTATACAACAGAATATTTCTCAGCCATAAAAAAGAGTAAAATAATGCCATTTTCAGTAACACGGATGGGCCTGGAGATTGTCATTCTAAGTGAAGTAAGCCAGAAAGAGAAAGAAAAATACTGTTATGGTAACTTCTTCAGTTTTAATAACTATGAATACATTATTTGGAAATCCTCTTCATACCTTAAATTGCATATTACAAAATGCAGCTCATAGTTGCCTCCTCTTATGTGGGACTTCTCCACTGATCCCCATCTTAGCCATCCTCATAGGTAATTCAAAAATATAGAACTCATCTCAACCCTTCCTTCTCCCTAACGCACAACTTGCATTCTATCATAAAATACTACTCTTTTTTACCTCTGAAACATTTCTTGAACCTGCTCACTTCTCCCCTGTCTCCGACCACCGCACTAGTCCGTGCTACCCCCTCATCCTCTGATTATGGTACTTTCATGCTTAAATATCTTCAATGCCGTCCTATTGCTCTTAGGGTAAGAGACCTTTAACACAAACTACAAGGGTCTGTATGGTTTAGCTCTTTCTTGCCGCTCTTGTCCAAGATCACGCCTCCCCTCCTCTCAGTGTCTCTACTTCAGCAACATGGCTGTCTTCCTGTTTCTCACACATGCCACCCTCCTCCTCGCCACAGGGTGTTGCAGCAGTGATGGTGGCTGTTTTTACAACACACACACACACACACACACACACACAGCTTAGAAGTCCCCTTGCTGCCCTCTTTTTCTACTTGACTTCCAACGCCTAGTCTTCAGGTTTCAGGTGAAAGAGTCATTTTAGTGGGAGGAGCGCTCCCCTAAATCACTGAAAGCACCCCATTTACTGGAGCCTCCAGTGTAACTAGGTATCTCCCCTTCACAGTGCTTGTCATATTTGTTACACTTTTAGGTTTATATTTGCTTGCATTATCAAATAGCCCCACTGTCTTCCTCAACAGAATGTAAGCTCTCTCTTCTCATACAGTGTTTTATCCCCAGCACTTAGCTCGGTTTCTGGCACATAATAGGATATCAATAAATACCTGTGAAAAGTATAAATAAAAATTAAACTCACCATTTCAACACATTAGTTCACCCCAAAATACTAACATTTCTAAATTCTCTAAGGCTGTTGGTGTTAGCATCATCTCCTAAACGCCAGGCCCAAATGTTCAACTTCTGCGGCTTCTCTCTTTCTCTCCTGCTATCATCTCCGTCCAATTGTTTGCCAGCTTTCAGTGATCCTACCTCCAAAGCACATTTCCCATAAACCTTCCTAATACCATTCCCGTCTCTGGGCTATTGCAAAATCACCCAGTTGGTTTCTGCATCTAATCTCTTTTTGCCTCAATTTTTCTTCTAGTCTTCCAAAAACAATGTTCTGGTTGCTCCTGTGATCAATATGATTTTAGGATTCCCAACTATTAGCATGAAGGTTCTCTATGATCTTGACTCAATGAGAATTTTCTCAATTAACTTGAAACACTCTCTTTTTAACATTTTCCATTCCAAGCAACCTGAAATATTTTGTGTATGCACTACGTGCCCCGTGTTGACCACTTCTGGGACTTCACCTGTAATGCGCTTCCCCTATCACTTCTTTTTTGTCAAGCATAAATTTTACTTTCTTTTCTAGACTACCTTTTTTATATCCAGGAACTCTTTGATATTTGTCACTGTATAGACTACAGAAATTAATAGCAGGGATTTGGACACAAATAATTTCAATAAATATATTTAAAGAATTGTTTCATTCCTTTCCCTTTTTTCTATATAGATAGAGTTTATGAAGGGCAAATACTTTCCTATGTGTTTTATATTTTTTTCCATTTTCCCATATCTTTTTTTGAGAAGGCAGCCAAAAAATAGAGATTTTATAAAGTCTTCTCCCCTTACCTTTTAAGAATGCTTCATTTTTTTAAGTGACAAAATAATAGGACAAGGATTTTAAAATTATGATCTAGTGGCAATAAGCACAAATGCTTGTTAAAAATTTGTGCTTTCTCTACTCGAGTATGACGAGCAATTCATAACCTGGCTAAAGTCTGGATAAAGATGAAGCTTATCTAAATTAATAATACATACTGTCAGTACAAAAGTAGAAGCCCTGGAAAGCTTTAAGTTGGCTTTTACTGCAATGGTAATCTTTCATCTCAGGAACTATCTTAACCATTTCTTGAGAAGGTTAAACACGGGTGTTCTAGAAACTTTAAGCTAAGACAACTTACCATAGTACTGACTGTATTTATTTCCATGACAGTCAACCTAGAAACTATGATTTTGAATTGCTGACATCACATTTTTTTCCTTTCTGCAAAAACACTAAGTTTAAGTTTTTAAAATAGTGTTTGTAATAATTATACTCTACCAAATGCTTTGCACATATTTTCTAGTCAGAATGCTTTACATTTTAAAGCAGTTTTATCTTCCATTTTAACTATTCTTTCTACATAAACCACATTAGTATTACAATTTATTACTAAACTGATATTCACTTATTTTTTCACCTTAAATTTCTTTTATACAGTTGCTCCAAGCCATATGCGTGCACACACACACACACACACACACACACCCTAATATGGTTAATAAAGTATATTCAGTATAAAAATTTATAGATTGAAATGAGAATATGAAAGCTCATAGTATAAAGTTTCAATACTATCTTTAAAGAATCATCATATAAAAATCATGGTGGTAAAACCACAAACCAACCAATGCATGGAAATCATTCTTTTTAAGTTTCAGGCCTTTTCCAAGAAGATTTTAAAGCCATTGAAGGCCTTTCTGTGGAGTAAACTTAATGTGCTTGCATAGAAATGTCTAAAAATAAAGTAATCCCATCCTCACACCATTTCAACATTTAACTCTCAACATTTAACCTGTGATCATGAAACGTACAATGAAAATCATCTTTCAAAATTGAGATGAGGTATGAAAACTGCCCATTATCCATTAAGATGCCTTAGTATATGGTGGGAGGAAGGTTTACTTAAAAAACTGAAATTACAGCAAAGAAATCCTACTCTATTGAGTTTAACATCAAAAATGGTTATTTAATAATTTCTTCTCACATAGGTAAACATACTTTATGAAATAAAAAGCATTATTTAAAACACTGATGATTAGGAAAATGTTGAGAAAAAGACTTTATTTTAGTAACGCTGAATTGAATGAATAGAGTATCTCACTCAATAACAGCAGTGACATCTATCATTATTAATTCTGCACCTGACAGCTTTTTTTTTCAAATTTTGGTTTATGGAATTTATGGGAGTTTTTGTAGCATATGGGTTTGCCTTAGGTATGATAGGTAACTAATATTTTGATACTTACTAGCTTGCATTTTTTGCGTACTTACCACGCACTACGCAAAGGTTTATACTTGTATTTTCCCAGATAACCCCTTAACCCTTACCATATCCCCATGAGGTAGGTGTCATTATCCTGATTTAAAGGAACTGACGTTTAAAAAATTAAGTAGTTTGCCCAAATCATAAAGCTAGTAAATACAGCACTTGGATTCAAACTCAAGCTCGTCTGATTCCAGAGCCCATGCTTTGAACTTTCTTATAATATTGCCTGCCCTAAACTGGGCTTTCCTGACTTAGGACACAACATTTAATCCTAACATTAATGATAAGAAGTAGGAAGTATTATTTCTATATTAAAAATCAAATTTGTGCATCTGATAAATGAATCGGCTCCCAAGGAAGTGATATAGGTGAAGATACAAGCCAAGATTTGTCTAAATTTAGAACCCATGCTGTTTTCACTAAACTAGTCCAACTGAACTTTCAGCAAGCATAGAAATGGTTGCTCTTGGTGATCCAATGAGGTACCCACTAACCATATGTGCCTGGTAAGTACTTAAAAGTTGGCTAATGCTAGTGAAGAACTACGTTTTAAAGTTTATGTTTCTTTTTTGACTGTCATCACCCATTTCTCCCACCCCCTCACCCTTTGTCTCTAGCAACCAACAATCTGTATCTATGATAAGAGCTTGTTCTTGTTTTTGTTTTCTAAGATTCCCCACATAAAAGAGATCATACGGTATTTGTCTTTTTCTGTCTGATACTTCAATTAGCACGATGTTCTCAAGGTCTATCCATGTTTTTGCAAATTGCAAAATTTCATTCTTTTTAAGACTGTATAACATTCTAGTGTGTGTGTGTGTGTGTGTGTGTGTGTGTGTGTGTGTGTGTGTGTGTGTGTATGCCATGACTTATTTATTCATTCATCCATCAATGGACACTTAGATTGCTTCCATGTCTTGGCTTTTGTAAATAATGCTGCAGTGAACATGGGAATGCAGATACCTTTTTGAGTTAGTGTTTTTACTTATTTTGAATTAGTACTCATGAAAACAAATATATGTATGTATGTATATGCATGACTGGGACATTATGCTGTACACTAGAAATTGACACATTGTAATTGACTGCACTTCAATAAAAAAAATACTCAAAAGAAGAATTGCTGGATCATATGATAGTTCTAATTTTAATTTTTCCATAATGTTCGCACCAGTTTACACTCCCACCAACAGTGCATGAGGGCTCCCTTTTCTCCACATCCTAACACTTGTTACTTCTTATCTTTTTAATGATAGTCATTCTGAAAAGTGTGAGGTGAAGTGATGTCTCATTGCAATACTGACTTGCATTTCTCTGATGAATAATGATATTGAGTAAATTTTTATTAAATTCTCAAATTAATTAACTTAACTAAAATGCAAACAAATGTGATGTATGGCTAATGGCTACTTTATTGCATAGGAAAAAATGACTAAACTCTATTATCCTGAACTCCTAAGCAATACATAAAGAGATACTTATGAAAAAAATTGCATCAACTTACTTATTAAATAAATTCAAATTTAAATAGATTCAGTTATTTCTCATTGGTTAATTCTTTAATTCAATATAATCCAAAATTTTCAAGCAAAGTAACCTAGCCATAACCAATGCAGAACTTAAAAATTTGTTTTCTTCTCAATTCTTGCTCTAAGGTGACATTTTTTTTACTAGTTGCTTTATTTCTATTTAACTTCCCTTAAAATTACTTAAAAGTAATACAAACTAAATTGTGTTGAAAAATATTTTTACCATACATCCTTGATAGTTTCTCACTTTATTTTTCTACACCTAAAAAGTGTGAACTCAGTCTCTAATCTTTTTTGCAGTAAATCTGCTTCATAGTTCATTCTGTGACAGTCACAGATGGGCAAATTCTAATTTAGAGGAATAGGAGTCAGAGATGAGGCACTTAGATCAAAAGGGGACTGAGTTTAATGTCCTGGTTCCTAGTCTGGGCAAACAACCCAAGGAACAAAGATTTCAGTTTTTCACTCATTCAGTGACATGGGAAAACATTCCAAGTGTCTATACAATTGAATATTTCCCCAAGCTAAGGTCAGTGACAAAAGTTATTAGCAGAAGAACTGCCTTGGTTCATCTGCCTACCTAAGGACTCTGAAGCAGCCCCTGTCCCACTACTGCTCTTGCAAACATCACGGGACTGAGGCTACATCAAGATGTTATGCCTTTTTTCTGGACTCTCTATTCTGTTCCATTGATCCAGACGTCTGGATTTGTGCCAATACCATGCTGTTTTGATTATTGTAGCTCTGTAGTATTGTCTGAAGTCTGGGAGGCTTATTCCTCCTACTTCATTCTTTTTCGTAAGCATTGCTTTGGCAATTCTGGGTCTTTTGTGATTCCATATAAATTTTAGGATTATTTGTTCTAGTTCTGCAAAAAATGTCGTGAGTAATTTGATAGAGATCACATTAGGTCTGTAGATTGCTTTGGGAAGTATGGCCATTTTAACAATATTAATTCTTGGAATCTAAGAACATAGGATATCTTTCCATTTCTTTAAGTCATTTTCAATTTCCTTAGTCAATGTTTTGTAGTTCTCTGTGAATAAGTATTTCACTTCTTTGGTCAGATTTATTCCTAAGTATTTTTTTTGGATGCAATTTTAAAAGGGATTATTTCTTTACTTTCCTTTTCTGATATTTCATTGTTAGTGTAAAGAAATGCAACTGATTTCTGTATGTTAATCTTATATCCTGCTACCTTGCTGAATTCTTTTAGACCTTGGTCAATTAATCTTTGGCAAAGGAGGCAAGAATATACAATGGAGTAAAGACAGTCACTTCTGCAAATAGTGCTGGGAAGACTGGACAGCTGTATGTAAATTAATGAAGTTAGAATACTTCCTCACATTATACACAAAAGTTAACTCAAAATGGCTTAAAGACTTAAACATAAGACAAGACACTATAAACCTCTTAGAAAAAAACATAGGCAAAACATTCTCTGACATAAATCTTAGCAATGTTCTCCTAGCGCAGTCTACCCAGGCAATAGGCATGGAAGCAAAAATTAACAAATGGGACCTAACTAAACTTATAAGCTTTTGCACAGCAAAGGAAACCATAAGCAAAACAAAAAGACAACCTAAAGAATAGGAGAAAATATTTGTAAAAGATGAGACTGACAAGGGCTTAATTTCCAGAATATATAAACAGCTCATACAACTTAATAAGAAAAAAACAAACAACCCAATCCAAAAATGGGCAGAAGACCTAAACAAGCAATTCTCCAATGAAGACATACAAATGGACAACAGGCACATGAAAAAATGTTCAATATTGCTAATTATCAGAGAAATGCAAATCAAAACCACAATTAAGTATCACATCATATCAGCCAGAATGGCTATCATTCAAAAGTCCACAAACAATAAATGCTGCAAGGGTGTGCAGAAAAGGAACCCACTTATATTGCTGGTAGGAATGTAGTTTGGTGCAGTCATTATGGAAAACAGTATGGAAATTCCACAAAAGACTGAAAATAGACTTACCATATGATCCAGCAATCCCACTCTTGGGCATATATCCAGAGGGAACCTTAATTCAAAAGGATACATGCACCCCAGTGTTCACAGTGGCTCTATTTACAATAGCCGAGACATGGAAACAACCTAAATGTCCACTGACAGATGACTGGATAAAGAAGTTGTGGTCTATTTATACAATGGAATACTACTCAGCTATCAAAAAGAATAAAATAATGCCATTTGCAGTAACATGGATGGACCTGGAGATTGTCATTCTAAGTGAAGAAAGCCAGAAAGAGAAAGAAAAATACCATTCATGATATCACTTATATATAGAATCTAAAAAGACAAATGAACTTGTTTACAAAACAGAAACAGACTCACAGATATAGAAAACAAACTTATGGTTACCAGTGGGGAAAGGGGGTAGGAAGGGATAAATTGGGAGTTTGAGATTTGCACATACTAAGTACTATATATAAAATAGATAAACAACAAGTTTCTTCTGTATAGCACAGGGAACTGTATTCAATATCTAGTAGTAATCTATAATGAAAAAGAATATGAAAATGAATATATGTATGTATATGCATGATTGGGACATTGTGCTATACACCAGAAATTGACACAACATTGTGAGCTAACTATGGGGAAAAAAAGATGTTATGCATTACAACTAGTCTTAGAATCTGGAGGGATGATATCTGGACTTTGAGAATAAGCACATAAAACAACTTCTCTTTAGCTCATAGAATTCCTACAGATCATCTCTACTACTTCATTTTTCCCCTTGTCCTATTGTGCTTCTGGAAACCAGAGTACTCCCAAAGTCATCTGATTTGGAAAAGGTACTGGTCTGTAGGAATATACATTCATACCTGCTGGATAGCTTCTATTACACACATTTCCCTGATTTTTTTCCTCAGAATTCAAGTACCTCAGTGTAACCTTTGATTAAAGCTGAAATCATTGGAGATAGCATTATCTGGCTTGTCTTCATGATTCAAAAACCAAGTTCCCTTCTCCCTGTCGTAATCATTTCCTTTAGGTCATTTTTTTCAGATTGGAATTAAGCAAAATTCCATCATCATCATAATAAAAAACCTTTCATAATATAGTTCATTCATCACAGATGGAGATAATTTCAAAACCTTTAGCCACATTTCTCATCATTCACCTCTCTTGATCTCATGTGGCTTTTATTATTAAACTAGATTGATCAGATGTAAACTTTATAGGTTTCCACTTGTGTTTAAATTCTGACTCTAACTCTTGTAAGCTGTGGCCTTGGTCAGATTGTTCTAGTCTTCTTAGCCATTTTTTTTTCCTGGAAAATTGGTTTTAAAATGGTATTTATTACATGGAGCTGCTCTAATAATTAAATGAGATAATTTATGTGAAGTACTTAAGACGACATATTAAAAACACTTAATAAATGATACTATTGTCTTTCTACTGCTATCCAAGTAAAAACATTTAGGAAAACTAGTGACCACTAAAAAATACACATTTTAGTCGATTTAAATATAGAGCAACGTCCAGTATTAATATTCAGTGGAAACCAGGGAGAATTTAAATTGACTAAAATGACCAAGTTTAAAATTTTCTCATAGTTCTAAGATTAAGTTCTTACTCAAGTTAACATTGAATACTTAAGTACTATTTATAAGGAAAAAATTTTGAGAGCATCAACAAAAACTTGAAACTAAAAACATGAGGCTAATCACTGAAAACAGTTTTCCTACTATTTAAGAATAATCAAACATGAATGAAAAATGATTACAATGGTTTTTTTTGAGGCTTTACCTGGAGCTAATTAATGTGAATTTGTAAATTTTCAAGAAAGAAATAATTCTCAATGAATAAGCCAGAAATGAGGTACTATTTCTTATTGATCAAAAAAATTCTCCTTCTAGCTTTTAAAAGTTTTTAAATATTTGCTCAAGGAAGGCTTCTTAAAGGTTAAATAAAGACTGCAGAGTCGAGATGAGGTGAAACACCAGCCCCTTGACAACATGTAAGGAGTGTTTAGACCAGACCTTTGTGTGTGTAGTTGGGTCACAATCAACCATGATATTAAGGTCAATTTTGCATACACTCTAAACTCACAGCTTATCTCAAAACATCTTTATAAAATTTAGCACACAGTTCTGCAACATCACTATCCAGTATTGTTTTCCAGTATTGCACAGGACAGTCTATACTTTTATCTTTGTGAAAATACAGTCATGATGATCCTATGAAATGTAAAGCTAACTTGTTCACCCTTATTTTCTAGAATAAAGCAGGAAAAAAGTAAGTTTATAAAAAGGCAATGAAAATGGAATTATAATATAATAATGTATATCCTTTCTATTTACATACTAATTTATGACACTATGACTATTTGGGTACATATCAAATGTTAGCAATCAGAACATGGCAGGTTCTTCAAAACAGATAGCCTAAGATATATAAATACAAAATATTTTGATAAAAATTGAAAATACTATTCAAAGCAATAAAATCCACTTCAAGACTGACATAATAACCTATTTAGAAATCAAAATTAAGTTTTTGTGGAATCTAAGTTCTAACTTTGTTAAATTAGTTTTTTCAGAAAAGTTTAAAAAATGGCAATAAAATTATTTCTGAAAACCATACAGCATATTAAAAGACAACTTCGCAATATACTTGCAAGTATCTGAGAGAAGTCAAGATAAAAATTATTCTCAGGGAGATCTGGCTGCATGCTTTCATCTTAACTTTATACATAAAGTTTAATAAGAAATTGTTGAAATGTTAAATATGGTTCTTAAAAGACAAAATACACTACTACTACCTGAACCCTTCTTTCTCATAGAACTCTGACTTTTGTTTAAGATAATAATGTGTCCAGCTGAAAACAGATTCTCTGGCATTTGGAAGTGGCTGTGTGACCCAGTACTAGACAGCAAGATGTGAGAAGACACTAGGAAAAGCATTCCTTCCTAAATAAAAAGGCAAATCTTGCTAAGATGAAACACTTTTGCATTTGCATTTTCCACTGCTTTCGGCCTAGAACTCAGACAGGATGACTGGAGGTATAAGGTCAACTTGCAACCATGAGGATAGAAACGTATTTGTTTTACACAGTAGGGACAGGAAGAATGGAGCCTGAAGAATTAATGACATCATAAAGCTACCTCATCAGTCTGGACTGCTACCCTCAGACAACTTGTTACATGAGAAAAATGAACAACCTATCTGATTAAGCCCCCCATAGTTCATGTTCTCTGTGGAATGCAGTCAAATACAAACATAATGGATTCCAAACACTGTAAAATGACAAATATTATAAACAGTGATATTTAATTATTTGGCCAAGATCAATTATAGAATAAAAGATCACAATGTGGAGAAATGGAAAAGAGAAATAATGATTTCATATTTTTAACTTGTGTGTGTTGTGTCCTCTAACCATTCTATTATGAAATATGAAGTTTCAGCATTTTTGCAAATTTTCAGTCATTGCAAAACAATGTTTTTTAATAGCTTAATGCAGGCTACTCAGTCATCAGGTAGCTAGTAAACCCTTTCTCGATTTGCTCAAATCTAAAGCAGAGTGATGGAAATGATCAAAGTCCTTAGGTTAAACTTACCAAATCAGAAGTACTGGCCTATAGACAAAATTAACTTTTCATTCTCTTTGGTAACTATCTCTTTACGTGAGAGAAACAAATGACACAGCAATCAAATTCCTAGTATTTGTAAGTTAAAAGCACCTGAAAACATTTACTAATCAAGAAGTAATTCCATGTATGAAAATTAAAAAAATGAGACTGGTTGTAAAAGCAGCATGAGGTATTGCTTTATGATACATCCAACATTACTTCGATTTATTAAAATAAAATCTTTATCCTTTGATTTATATTTCTGTATACATTCCATTTTGATATTGTATATAAATGAAATTTACTATTTCCTATGAAAAATTAGAGTAAGATTCAATTTCTATGCTAAGAAAATACTTTGTAAAAAGTATTCTGGAGTAGTCTCTGTGCCTGTTTCTTTATGTGTAAAATAGGTTAAAGAATATTTCCTACCCCATAGGGTTGTTAAATGACATATATATTAAACACATCAAACATGTTTGTCATAGGTAAATAAATATCAATAAAATATTTTTATTATCATTGCTAGGGAGGTAGATATGATGACGTGTTCATCAAAATTTGCACTTTCCTTCTACGGTACTTTTTGCTGGGAAGTGACTCCCCAGCTAGGGGAGTACATTTCCCAGCTCCACTTGCAACTCAGTGGGCTGTGTGGCTAATTCTTACTTTGTGGAATGTGACTGGCAGTAGAATGTATCACTTGTAGGTCAAGGTATTTACAAAATAGATGTATTTCCTTATGCTCTTTTCTCCCCTTTTGTCAAGTACCTACCGATTAAGTCCAAGACCTTATGAGGTGAAGAAACAAAGTGGAAGAATCCTGGGTCCTTGAATTACCAGATAGAGAAAAGTCACTGATGTGAGAATGATAAACACTAGAATCACATCACATGAATGAGAAATTACTATGATGTTGACAGACTAAAATTTGGGAGTTAATTTGTTATGATAGTTGTCAAAATGTTTCATCAAATAAAATTCATATTTACCACATAAATTAAAAGTAAAACTCTGATTTTTCTATAATCAGATTATTCTGATATTCATGCATTTTGTAATTAAATCTCAAAGATAAAGTTTAACACCATTATAAATTTCTTCTATATGTTTAAAAAACTAGCTTCTGTGATCTTCCCTCATAAAACCCAATCAATTTTTGTCAGATTGAAATTTAATTATTGAAGCCAGAGAATGCATTACAGAGGCTATTATAATTCAAGATTTTTCTTTTGTAAATGAATGGGCATAACGGAAATTCATAATTTTAAAATTAATTAAAAGGAAGTATGTCCTAGTAATTGATGTTCTAGTAATTTTGCTGGTGAGCAAAATTCTGTTAATACAAGTCAGACCATATTTCAGTTGACATTGGCCTGAAATGATATTACCTGTAATTATAGTTTTGATATGATGGCCAGAACCAATAGCTATTTCTTTTAAATAAATAATTGGAATTTTTTAAAGCTTCTGTAACTCAGTTCTTAAAAATAAAATGGGCACAATGTAAAAGTTGTGGTAGTACCAAAAATCTCAGTGATCTTACTATATTTTTCATAAAAGTAGAGAAATATTTATTCTGATGATTTTACGATATATTTAGATACTTGGAGGCAGGGATCTATCTTATCTCTCTACCTGTCTATCCACACATACACATAAATATGCTCATAGATGCAGTGTTTGGTTTCCCATCTGACCCCTACCCTACTCAGAGTACAGGGATGGAGCTCCTATAGTTTGTTTGCTTGATTGAACTCCATTGACACATTTCCTCTTTTTTTGAAATAAGCACTGGACTCACATATGACATTAGCAGTATGTCTGTGGTATGTGTTTACCTATATATGCATGATTTTGCATTTACAGATGGAAAAGGATAGATAAGAACTCTTAGTCAGCATGTTTGGGTGCCCCACCTTCTTGGAGACACTTGTTATAGTACAGGGAAAAAATGTAGGTCTCTGCTTGCAAGCATCATTATAGCATTAAAAAATTTTTTTTGTAATAATAATTAGTGCTTAAGGGTATAATGATATGTTTGGTTTGGCATCAACAATTCTTGTAATATAGAGTTTTACTGCTTTTTTGTGTTGAAAAGAGTCAATGGTTAAAATTCTGTTTACTCAAGGAGAGAGATTTGTAGCTTGTCTAGTTGCTATGGGAACTATATTCTTTTGTTCACTAAATTAATCTATGCGAAAAAAGGATAGAAACTCTGTAAAGGGTTAAGGCATTATATACTTATTAAATAAAATTTGGAAAATACTAAATAGTATTAAAAATATCACCCATAATTATTTCACCAAGATACTCTGTTAGCATTTTGAGATGTTTCGCTTTTATTTCACCGCACACATTGTTTTGTTGTCATAGTAGTGTTTGAATCATTTACACATTTATATAATACTTTATTTTACTAAAGTTATACTTCAGAAGGAAACATACACACACACACACCAAAGCACATAGGATTATATATTCCTTAAATATCATTTTGCCATCTTGCATGTTAATGCCTTTCAAACAATCTGTGCAAAATGCATTTACATTCCTTCTCCAACTGTTCTTTATAACACATTTTCTCAAAAATTGCTCCACTCTCTAGTTCAGAATCCCTGTCACTTCATCATCACTTACCATATTGCCATACATGGGCAGGCTTATGCAAGGTTTACTCATGGTTATGTGTCAGACTAACTTCTAACACACACATACTTTTGGAGAAACTATCGGTGGTGGTTATGCCACATTTCTGTTCTTCTCTGTTCGTGTATCCCTCTCTATGATTGTACTTTCTCCTTTGGCTCCAACTTTCATTCATTTACTCATTTAGTGAAGATTTATGGAGCACTTTTACAGGCCAGGCAATCTGCAAGACACTGGGCTAGGACGATGAGTAGGGCACAATTTTACCAGTCAATCACGATACAATGTGATAAGTGCCAATTGGCAGAAATAGAAGGTATTGTGGCAGGAATTGTAAAGGAATTGTAATTGACAGTTAGTCCTGTCCTAGGGGATCAAGAATAGCTTTCTTGAGCCCATGGCTTTATCAGCTGGAATAGTGCCAGCTCAGGATACGACTGATGGCCAGAAAAGGAAGACTTAGTTGTTATGAAGAATTCTGGCAAATGTAATTTTGGTAACTTAGGTAAATTCAGGAATGAGACATTCTACAACTAGGATAATGTGAGGTGTTAAGAAAGGGGCAACCAAGATCCAGCCAAAGATAAAGGCAGGGAAGAGCTGGGCAAATTCACTTAGCCACAGACAATGCCTCAGAAAACTGCCCTGTGCAGAGGCTGCCCAATGCTTAGTGCCTAATGGGCACAACAAGCTCCCACAAACATGTGTTCATTGATATCAGGTCATTTAGCCTAGTGGCTGGGGTAGTGCAACAGAATTTTGGGTAAGTGCTGAACATCAGGAGAACTTCCCATATAGAGGAGAATAGTGTATGGAAGTATGGAGACTGGATACAGAGTCGGGAAAGGTCCACATCCCTCAGTTTTGAATTCACTGCCAGATAGAAAAACACTGGAGTCTAGAAGAATTAATATAGAATTGAATCTTAGGAGTTAAAACCTAGGCTGAATTTTATCTAATAATCCAGATCGACATGAAGTACATGGAAGGCTGTATCATTGGGAAGGGAATGCATTTAAAGCATGAGCTCTCCTGAATTGGTGATCTGGTTAGGAATATTCTTTCCTCTGAAAATAAAGTATGCTTGCAGACACATTAAGTTCTTTTTCTCCACCTGTAATCTTTCAAAATAGAGTCCCACACTATCAAGTTTTAGTATTATTTTCAGTAAAATACAATTAAATGATTAGCTCTCTGAGAGTAAAGAAGAAAACTTAAGTAGCAACACACAGTCCTATAAAGATTCCCAGTTTTACTGAATTAGAGGAGTGGGCTGTGTCCTATAGGAGCCGGGTTCTTTAGAGGGCAGCTTGTGGGGTTCTGAGACTTGGCTGGGGAACAGTGGACTTTACCTGGCTATATACCCTGGTTTGTGAGTTCTGATAGTGGGTATTGACTGTGGAATTCATGACATACAAGCTTAGGAACTGAGTAAACTTTGGAGATCAATTCTCTCCCTAAATTCCAGTATGGTAAGTCATTTTTGCTGATGGTCTTCAAAAAAAGACTCTGAGAAAGGACACGAGAAATTCCCACTGATTATTTATCTCAGGAATTCACTTCCTGACTCAAGAATCCCAGTCTATTAAGCAACAGGCAGAAGCTTACCAACAATATCTATGACTCTTGCGAGCAGTCAGATGCACAAACTTCCTCTGACCAAGCATTTCCCCTGACCTTGCAGTCCTCTTAAGTTCTTTATTATTGTTTATAAAAATGAGGTGCCCAATTTAATATATGTTCAATATAAAACAGTTTGAAGGTTCAGATTAAGTGTAAAGAGGGAGGAAATATCCATCTGTAATTACACTGACTTTTTCAGTTTAACATGTCAAGGATCTAAGTGTTTTGAGAGTCTGTATCTGGAAGATTAAAACTCCCCAAGGCAGAACAGAGTGGGATTCCTATACTTGAGCGGAGCAGGCAGAGGAGGGGCTCCCCCTTTACCTATAAAATTACTCAGCAAAGAGAAATGGAATTGCTACTGATGTGAACAGCAACTGGATTTTTCTACTCTTGAGCCCTCAAAGGCCGTATGGTGTCTCACCAAACCTATGGAACGTTTAGGAAAAGGCTACTTCTAAAATTATGGCTCAGTCATACAATGGAACACCCTGCTTACAAAATGAAAAAGAAAAAAAAAGTAGTTCTTTATTCCTTAATATGAAACTATTCAAGATGTATTAATTGAAAACAAAATTAAACTTCATAATAGGTTATGATGTGTTCATATTTGTGTTAAAAAGGTAGATCTAGCTATAGATAGATCTATAGATAGATAGCGTATATACTTGTATATCTAGATGATTTCTCAAATAGAATATACAACAAACTAATAGTTGGTGACAGTCGTTCCTTAAGGGTATATTGAGAGGGAGGAAAGTGGGGGTGTCTACAGAACATGGGTACTGGTGGCTGCGGAAGGAGGAAGCTTTCATTCTTATAACTGCCTTTCTTCTCTTGGATAGTTTTACTCTATAAATGCATTGTTATTTTTGTTAAAAACTAGTTAAATAAACATATCACTCATATGCCTTGGGAAATGGTATAGGTTTTAATCTAAAACTTACTCCTTTAGCATAGGATTGTTATAAGATATTCAAATAATTATTTAACATTACCTGTAAATCTAGACTGTGTTGTTTGCCTATTTCCAGTATACTGCATATTCATAGAAACTGGACTTGTAGGAGACCCAACGCAGACTTAGGGAATAACATAGTAAATTTTATCTATTTTTTCAGGGCAGAAGTTTCTATAGTCTTAAACGTTATTATTTAGGAATGTAAAGCCTTGCTAGAATTCTGTCCTGTATAACCATCCTCTGTTTTCCATTTCTCAGACTACTGGGCATTTAGGTGAACTTCAGTTCACCCCTCACTTGTGCTGCCAAAAAGAGGCCTCCTGGGAATATCACCCGTTACCCAGTCGGAAAAACCTGTAAGATACAATTTTATTCCATTTGGAAATGCAGTATTTACTGGGTGTGAATAGCTTCTCTACAGCAATTGGTGACCTTGACTATGCGAATCAAGAGAGATGTAGAGCACATTCATCTGCTTATTTTTAATCCCCTGAAGAAAAATATAGCATTTTAAGACCTCATCATTATTCATATAGATAACTGCAATTTAATATTCTAAGTAATTCACAGATAATTTTTGATGATAGTCCACGAAAGTAGGCTATTCATAAAATCCTAAGAGACTGGCCATTTTTCTGGATTTATATATTTCAGAACACATTTCTCATTTATTATTTAAGTCTCTTATTTTAGAGCCCGCAAAAAGGAGATGGATCTTAACTAAGGAAATTTTATCTCATTGTGGAAGATATGTTGAAGCGTCAAGAAACAATGTTTCATTGGAAATGTTACCTGAGACTTGACAGAATAGAAATACCCCCTGGCACTGAGTAAGCAATGAAAGGGAAGTGGAGATTTGACTGAAGTAGTCTATATTCTGCTAAGAATTTTTTCCTTTATTATCTGACTCTAGAATTTTTAAACTTGTTTTTGATTGCCTAAGCACACCCATCTTTCATGGGTCTTTAGTCTATGACAAGTTACCTCAGCTTGGGCTGAAAAGTAAGTGACATTATAGTAAGGTTATAGAAAACCCACATAGATAACTGATTTTTGTAATCATACTCCTTGAAAACAACATCAAAAGAGCATTTCATGCCAAATACACTTTACAGAGCAGTTCCACTTCCAATGTAATTTTGTCAGTTTTTTAAAAAATCAAATCCACTCCTACTCTGCCTTTTACTGGCTTTAACATATTCCAAAAGAATTGTGATCTGATTGCTCCAGAGAGGCCTCAAGCTAAAAATGTCCAGAATTAAATTCAGTATTTTTTTTTCCACTCACTGTCCCACAGACTCCCTTCCTTTCCTGCTGTGTTTCTAATCTAAGCAAAGGGTTCTATTCTTGAATTCTCCAACTCTTCCACCTCATCCTGTCAGACTGACCTCCTAAATACCTCTTAGAGCCACTCCTTTCTTCTATTAACCTCACCCTAGTTAAGTTCCAATAATTGTTGAATCCCAAGAATATTGCAGCGGTTTAATAGTCTCCCTTCATATCTTCAGTGTTCTCACTTAAAGTCCATTCCTTGCAACCTTTTTTTTTTTTTTAAGACACAGATATGATCATGTTGCTTCCTTAAAATGATTTCTTTATGAAAAGTTCAAGGCTCTTAATCAGCTGACCCTTGCCTAATTTTCCGTGATCAAATTTTGCCCTGTCATCTCTAGGTATTCTGAATTCTCAGGCATGGTATATTCATCACCTCTGCTTCTCTTAATGAGACAACTTCTCTTATGAGTTCATGGAGTACGATGTAGTTGGGCAAACAAGAGTCCTAGGAAAGAACTTCAGCAAATTTCCCCAGGTATAGACATAGCAGTTAATAATTTTAAAAAATATATATGGGAAAAGTTGGGCTTACTTTCTAAGCAAAACAAAGTATAGATGTAAGAAAACTTTCTTCTCCAAAGGAAGATATGAAGGAAAAGACTACCAAGAAATAAACCATGACCTTTCTAGATTGTACTCTTCTTTTTGTGAAAGTAGGAAAAGGCATTAAAGAATAATATTGCTCTATTTTTTTGTTGTCTTGACACTGAAGAGGAAAGAGGGTGTAATAAGTCATTTGCAAGAAAGTATGAAGTGACGTCCTGGGAAAGAAGTGGCACTATGGCAATTCAGGCAAATGAAGAAATCCACCTTTCTCATGTCCCTTGAATTCCAGGCAAACCACACTCCTTATCCAAAGTCCGTGAAGTAGTGTAGCTTTCCCACACCTTTGGGCACACTGTTCTCTTTCTGCCTAGAAAGCCTTCCCCTCTCTTCGCCTGACAGTTCAACTCCTATTCCCCTTTCAAGCTTCTATTTCAGTGTCACCACCTCTGCGACTCCTTCCCCTTTGTTCTCCTCTGCTGTGACACTTCCCACTGTATATTGCAGCTGTTTACCCACTTGTTTATTTCCTCAAGTATTTCATGCTTTCTTCAAAGGCACTGTTGTATTCCTAGTATCTATCTTGAAGTAAGAACTCTTATGTTTGCTGAGTAAATAAAGAAATGAATCTACTACAAGCTCTGAAGAAACAAATAGCAGCACTATTACAATTATTAGATAGGGTCCAGGTTTATAATCATTTATTTGAAAAAAATAACATTCAGCTCAGAGTATAAACTCGGGTTAATCTGCTAAAAGTTAGCAGCCTCATTACCATCATAAGGCAAACCATCCACTCCCCACTCCCATGTCCTACTTTGTTCACAAATAAGGAACTTCCACTCATTCAAAAGTATCACAGTGAGACCATTTACCTTTCTTTGACCTTTCACTTGCTCCTTTCCTTGGATGGAGAGGTGATTTATATGAGGGGAATGATGGTGGGAGTCTGACTTACACTGATCTGCATCTCTTTCTTCTCCTGCTCGATGTCAATATGCTCAAGGTTGCTAAGCATGTGTGACCTTTCCTCTTGAGTCCTCTGTGTGCAGCTTACTGAGAGGCAGCTGACAGAGCATGTGCTGCTTTGCAGACCCAACTCTCTCCAAATGTAAGTCCCAATGCCCAGACATGTGAAGTCACCCACTTTGGTTTCAAGGGCAGGAGATGGTTTCTAATCTAACTTTATCAGATATAAGTCAGTAAGACATTTTCATACACACCTGACCTTTCTGTTTATTTCTCAATGACTACAGGATCTATCTGTGTGGGGTGAGAATACCAGTCTCAAAACGAAACAACACTTAATAAACCTCATCAATGCACATATTTACATGTGGTAGAACAATCTTTTGGCTTCCCAGATGGTAGAGTCACCATATTGGTGGTTCCACCAGTACTGGAACCAGAGTAACTAGGGATTACTTTAATGAATCGGTGGGTGGTATTCCGTGGAAATAGGATAATTAGATTCTATTCCCAAGAACTCTATTCATAAATAGAAATCAGAGCTCCCTCATCACCAGACAGCTGGAAATCCCTTAGACAAGCCAGCTAAGTCACTTCCTATGGTTCATTTCGCAGTCAAGACTTAGCTTTTGCTTTTATGAAGGTTCAGCTGGCTCCTGCATTTCACTGCTAAAGCTGGATTTTAGTAAGTTCTGACCTACTCTCATGTAGCATCTTCTTCCTTCACACAGGCCAGACACCTCCAAATAACTGGGATAGTAGAAAAAAAGCAGGATAATATCTCTTGATCTGAACAGCCTCTTCAATGGGGTGGGTATAGCTCAGTGGTAGAGCACATGCCTAGCATGCATGAGGTCCTGGGTTCAGTCCCCAGTACCTCCATATAAATAAACAAACAAACAAACAGGTTCTTCACTTCACTTTTCTGATTTAGGACAAAGATAAGGACCCAGAGGGAAGTTTACTTGTTTTTCTCCTCCATCTTAAGGAATGGTTTGGGCAGTTAGTTGGTCCCTGTCTCTTTATTTCATGGTAAAAATCCTTTCCCTACGAGAATTCAAAATTTATAGTGTAAATATGGAAAAATACACTCTAGAAGAATATATCCAGGGATAGGTTGTGCTAAAGTTTCCTGATAAAAAGTGAGTGAAGATTAGCGAACAAAAGTTTTAGAAAAGTAAGCACTAGAAGAGACTGCTGTTAATTTGATTATGGGGGTTCAGGGGAGTAAGTTAGGAAGTATGGGGGAGGTTCCTGTGAGTGGACTCCTTTGTGAAGAGCTCAACTCTTATGTTTTTACATTGGAAACTGAGAATATACTATTCACATAAAGCTTTACTTTCTCTCTTTTGTTTAGTTCTCATCTTAAATTGCACTGACTTCAGTAAAGAAAATCATATATAGCTACATGGATAGTGTGATGGTGTTGAAGGGGCTAAAGGGACGAGGTGCTAAAGAGGAACAAAAACCTGCTTTACCCTCTTGAGAGAAAGCAGCCCCCCGTGCAGACACCGAACATCATCTCAGGAGGAGTGTGACCTCAGTTCCTTCCATTTTGATCATTTAGACAGATGTGGCTTTTCTCTGAAAGACAGGGCATGATGTGTCTTGTTTGTCTCATAGATAAATAGAAATGTAAGTCAGAAAGTCTAATGATGAATTTCAGAAAAGAAAACTGAGGTTAATTTTCAGGTGAAATATTGACTTGAATGAAAACACAAGAAAAACACAGTCTTCTTTCACAATTGAGAAAGAGCTAACTATAATACAACATGGAACCACAGAACTTAGAGCCAGAGAAAGCTTTAGAAATTATTTGGTTCTCACTCCCAGTTTTGAACCTGAGTGTTTAAAGAGGTTAAAATCTTGTCTTAAGATCACATAGTAGGTGATGGGGAGTAGGGATATAATGAAGCCTGGAAACCAGTCCTCCTGTCTGTAATCTGTGCCCCTCATACACCCCCCTGCGCCTATTCTCAAACGGCCCCGATTAGCTGCGATGAGAACCAATCCATGCCTCAGATCAGCAGCATCCAAGAATGATCAGTTTCCTAGTCAACTGTGCCTGATGAGCTCTATGACCTGGATTTCTCCTGCAACGTCTCAATTTTCCCTTGCCCGGTTATTTTTATGACCTATTTAATAAGTCATAAAATTTATAGACTAAATTAAAAAGACTATAACTTGTAAGGCTATATTACGAGGATAATGTCATTGGTAAGGAATTGTAATTAGACTATTACTTTTTAAATGTCGTAGATATCTGTAAGTTCTGCTCGGGGGAGTTGGTTTGAACTAGATACACAGGAATTAGCCATATAATAATTTCTCTCTTTAGCAAAACCATTTTCCTAGTTCTTCAAAATGACTCTTGCTTCAGAAATGAACACACATCCAAAACCAGTATACAAACCTAATGGCCTCTGTGATAATATTGCAAAATCTCATCTGACCTGCCCAAATATGTATTTTTAGACAATTCTAAAAATGATTCCTTCCCATGGGATACATATTTCTATTCCTTTTCTGTGAATGAATGTGTTCCCCACTCCCTCACCCTTCATTTACAGGAAGAGGAAGAAACATTGGAATTACTAAATGGAGCATGACTTTTTTCCAGACAGCAGGCCCAGCCATGAGAATTAGAACGTCACTTAGCAACTAGATCCCTTTTCTGTCCTCAGAGATGATGACACTTCAGGAAAGACCTTACCTCCACGCACTTCCCGAAGCCTTATAAGGTCAGGAGTGTTTGCTGAGAAACGTTTATTTTCCTCTGCTCAATTTAAAGGCATCGCAATTTGTGTTTTCAGAGAGGTTTCAGTTCCACAAAATAATTCTGGTAAAGAGACTTTGGATCTAAAGTTTGTCATGTTAAAAACTACTAAAATCTGTTCATTGTAATTTGCTCCAATTTAAAGTATTATTATGAGAGTGTGGCTCTTTGTGTGTGTGTGTGTGTGTGTATGGGTGTTTACTAAAGTCAGTTTATTGTAATTTGCTCCAATTTAAAATAATTGTCATGAGAAAATGGCTTTTATTTTTGTGTGTGTGTTCATCATTGTTTTAATCCTTTTCATATTGTTTCCTCCTAAGTATATAAAAGTTAATCAAAGACAATTTTTTTTAGCTTAACTGGCAAAAATGGAGAATAAAATTGCAAATTTTAAAACATAGTAAATATTCAGAGTAAACTTTTAGGAAAAAAACGTTCAGCTCATCTCATCAGTAAACTATCTGCTTACATTAAAAATAAAATACCAGGAAACCCTGTCTGTTAATATGACTTGATTGTACCTTTAAGATCCCTCCTAGTAACTCTGCCTGCCTAGTTCTTTCATTTCTTTCATAATAAAAGCCAAATCCTCACCAATTACTCTTGGTAGCAGAAGAAAGTCACTGGGGGGCAATATCCTGAAGATACTGGAATTTACTTGGGAAGACAAATATAGAAAGCAAATTAGTGGTTGATAAATATTGAGAGGTCTTTAATGACTGAAATCTCATGTACTTAAATGTTACAACGCAGAGGCAAGCTGCTGGAAGGCCAGTTGCTGGAAGGATTTGTTGAGCTCTTATCATTTGACGTCATGAAAGTCTTTGGAAACGTTAAAACATAAAAGTCACCACTTCACTTCCTTCTGAGAGATTCTAAATGTCACTGAAAGTTCAGAGTACTAAAATGCCCTGATCTCTCAAAGATCTCCACTTTTGGAATACGAATCCAGGATGTTTTAAATGTTACCCAGTTAGATTGACAGAAATAATCCTCAGGTCTTAGAATGCTCTTGATCTTAAACTCATTTATTAAACTCTGTCAAGTTAGAGAAACTGTTATTATAAAACAGCAGAGAAACTGACTGCCTACTGACAAATAATGACAGTTGCGCTTAATGATTGAAGCTTTGATAAAACTGAGTGGTTTTCCATTTTAAAGCAAAAAATTAGAAAGGAATCTCAGTCTCTTTTTGGAGATAAGCTAATGTAAAAGGTAATTTCTATTTCCTTAGACAACACAATATTTTAGTAGTTAAAATAATATGACTCTCTGGTTATTGAATGGTGCTGTTCTGCTGGTGCTGCTAGAGACAGTCTTATGATGTGTGGAACTGGAACTGAAAGTGTGGGTGGCCTCATTCAGCTGTTAAATTCAAGTAGTAGAGTTTTGTTGATTTGACAGCACTCAAAGTACATAACTTGTCTTTAAACCAGGTCCTGCCCCTACCAAACATTATCTGCTCACAAAGTTCCTTTCTTGGCTAATTAGGCTTTTTGGGGTGGGGGGGATAAGGGATATCCAAGATTGTGTCATTGAAATGGACCTCCCAGTTTCTACCCATATTATGCCAGTAGCAGGGTTTTCCCCTACTGTACATCTAATATATATCACATCTATAGAATCTAAGAGAGAAATGAGCAAATGCAGTTGGAAAAATAGCGCCGATAGACTTACTTGATGCCAGGTTGACGCAAAATTTCAATTTATTAAAAACACACTTTCTGCAAAGTGCAGTAAGTCAAAGTGTAATGAAAGAAGGTTTGCCTGTACATGCCATCAAACTGTAAGGCAGGGAAACTTAAGGAAATTAAAAATAAAAATCAGAAATTTTCTCGCGTAAGAAGCTGGTTGCAGAAAGAATTTACAATAGGTTAATAATGAACTTTCAGTTTCTATTTTTATCATGCATTATTTCACTCGAAACATTATTTTGTCAATCATAATTTTTCATTATCATAAAAATTTAATAATTTTGAACAATTTCATAACATCATTTTATATTTCTAGACATTAGGACAAGGAGCTCTTCTAAGAGAAAAGCATCAAGGTTCTACATCAATTTATTAAAATTAACTTTTATGATCATCAGTAGGAGAAAGTCAAATAATAATAGCTCTCACAAAAAAATATAGCGGTAGCTGGGTTTAGAGTAAGATATTCACAAAGGAGTTTTTAGGTTAAATTTTATATACCAACATTATTCTTCACAGAATATTCATTCATTCATTTAAAGATTATTCACTAAGGGTCTATTATGCATCATGCTAGGTAATGGGAAGCTATGGTTATTGCCCTCGAACATGGCATGATCCAATGAGGAGATAAACACAGAAAAATAAGCACAGTGATTTGAGTACTTGTGAGGAGAGTCTAACTTGGATTCATGATGATAGGGAACAGAGGAGGGAAATCTTCCCAGAGGGGGCTTCTTAATTGACGAGAAGGAATTGGTCAGATAAAAAATGGATAGGAATTTGAGTCCAGGAACAGAGTCAACAACAAAGGTAGGGAGGCTTAAAACAGACGGTATCTAGGGAACTTCACTAACGTCACTAAAGCATAAGGTAGAAGATCAAAAATGGCAATGGACGTCTAGAGGCGTGGGTAGAAGGCAGATTGTGGAGGCTCTTCTATATCATGTTTGGGATCTTGGTCCAGGATTATAAGGATTATATGGAGAATGAATCTGAAATGGTTAGCTTGGAGCTAAGTGAGATGCTGCTAAAATAATCCACTTTAAAGATAAAACAGTAATAGTGGAAAGAAGAGGATTAGATATATTTGAGAAATACTTTTTGGGTAAAATCAGCAGGATATTTATTGAATGGGTTAAAAAGAAGGGTGAAGGAATAATTAAGAATAAATATAGTGCAGGTGACTAGGCAGACAGTGAAGCCCCTAACTTGTATAAAAGATCCTAGAGAAGTAGGTTTAGAGAGGAAGAGGATGGATTGATGCATTTTAATTTTAAAGAGGGCTTCAGGCCATTCAAATGGCAGCATCTGGCAGACCTTAGTATGCACAAGGTCAAAACTCAAACGAGATTTTTAACAGGATTTATCAACTGAGGAATCATTTTTATATAGCCGGTAGTTAAAATAGTAAGTGTGGGCTGAGATCTCCCAGTGAAAGTGTATGGGATAAGACCAGTGGACCAACATACGATTTAGAAAGTTTAAAGCGATCAGAGTAGAGTCCAACAAGGAGACAGAACAGAATTGACTACAAGGTATTAGGAAATTTAAGCTGGAGACTAAGTGACTAAAACCTGGTAAGTAGAAAGTTTTCTGTGTGTCTAGAAAGAACAACAGAATAATTATCAATTTTGTTTGCTACAGAAAAGTCCAGGACAATAAGGAATAATATTTACCTATAAACACTGTGATGAGCAAGTCATTAGCATCTTAGTGAGACTGTCCAGGGCTGTGATGGGGAAGAATCCTTATTACTGTTCGTTAGGGATGATACACATGAATGACAGAGTAGAGGCAGAACTATAAAATAATCTTTTGAGAAGCTGGGATTAGAAAAGACTGAGACAGATTAGATGGTTCTTAGAAGGAAATCTTACCATTAAAGAGAAGTCTGTTTGATTATAATGGAGAAGACGTGAGCATATTTAACAGTCCAGAGATAAGAGCAAGTCAAGAGGGAGAGGTTGAAAATTCAGAGGTAAGATGTAAGATAATCGCTAATGAAAAGAGCAAGATTCCAGAGGAATCGAGATGGTATAGGCTTATTGGTTTAAAACAGGTGGTAGGTGGGAAGTCAATGAATTATTAGATAAAGAAAAATGAACCTGGGTTTTTATACAGACAAAGTTACGAATTTGGAGCCTGGAAGCAGAGACTGATCATATGTGAAAGCTTCATAAGTATCATGCAGTTGGAGATAAGGTCTTCTGGCAAGAGGGTGGTGGGAGTTGATCAGGGAACTTAAGAAGAGAGATTGGAATCTGGAAGAATCATTGACAGAAATGGAAGAAATTGACAAAGGACGAAGAAACATATTAACTATTAGTGCAGAGAAGCAAGCTGAGATTTAAAACTGTGTACCAGAGATGATCACAGTGTGCTTGGCTGGGTAGTTTTCTGCACAGGTGCACAGGGGATAAGAGCACAGATGACATATCTTAGTATGAATGCAGTTTTGGGTTTTTTGAGTGAAGAAAGCAGAGAAGGAAGAATGTGAGGAAACTGAGGGTGATCTAAGAGTCATTTAGATAATCAGAGAGTTGGAGAGTAAAGAATTCAGAGATTGTAGGAGAGGCCTGATTGAAGGAGAGAAAATAGAGGGAAATAAGAAAGTAGGAGAAACAAAACTGTTAAGAGACAGATGGAAATAAAGAAGAGAGGGGCCTAAAAAGAACAGAGGTTGTGGCCAGGGATTAGAACTCAAGGGAAATTATTGAACAGGCCATGACTGAGATGTCATTCAGCCAAGACCATAATACTATCTAGCATTTATCTTAATGTTTATGTCTCTAGGGTGTTCTCTTTAGTTACTTCTCACTTAATTTTTGTTCTACTGAAAGGAAAAGTATTATTTTACCAAGAAGAAGACTGAGGTAGTGTGGGCTGTTAAGAGGCTTACTGAAGATGATCAGCAGTGAATAAAGAAACAAAACTACGTCAAGGCGTTGGTTGGGAAACTAGGCTAAAAAGTGTCACTGAAACACTTCAATGAATAAAGTCTTATAATTTTTTCTTCTTTGTTTAAGAGACATAGGTTTTTTTCACTAAACATAGCTGTGGAACTGTATACCTGACCAAAGAAGTCTGAAAGAGCAGCACAAGTAAAGATGTCCACGCTCTGTTTGGTGAGGCACTCGGAAGAAACACCAGCACCTGCCCAAAGTTAGGAAGAAAGAAGAAAATGGAGAGAGAGAGAAAGAAGAAAGAAAGGCAATTTAAATTTCTAATGAAGTCTATCTAAATACAACAAAAGAGAAAGCTGAATTATGCTGCAGGATTTCTTTCATATCACAGCCCAAACCTTCTGGAATTCTCTGCCTCACTATCTTAATATCTTACGAATCCTCTTCTGTCTCTCTTCTCTATCCAAACTTAAACAAAACAAACAAACAAACAAAAAAACCCCAGCTTTCTCTGAAACACAGACCACAATGGCTAATATCTTTCTCTTCCTTCCCCACTCAGCCTCCATTCTCTTCTCTACCAGCAACTCTCAGCATCCCCTTCAATGAAATTCATCTTATTGGGCTGAACAGAAGTGAGGGGGAAAATGGAGGAGCTGAAAATTGAGTAATACATTAATATGTATTTTTTCTGTCGGCTACACTGTTGCTAAGATATCACAAGGAACAGCGCTAAGATATGCAAATGTTGTTATCCTATGTTTGCAGAGTCATCTAGGAAATAAAGCAGCAGATGGAGAGAAATGCTGTTGGACTTTTTAAAAGAAAGCCTGTCTATATGTCACTCTGTTCCCTGTCTGCGGTAGCATATAATGGAAGCTTGGGCTGCTTGGGTTTAAATCCTCGCTCTTCCACTTACGAGGTGTATGCCTGTAAGCAAGTTATTTAGGAAATTAGATATATCTACATTTCCTCATTTTGCTATGAGGGTGATGATAATGGCATTGAACTCACAGAGTTATTATGAGGATTAAAAGAGATAATGTTGGTAATACAAAGTAAGTCCTCAATAAATGTTAATCATTATTACTCTGACTACTAATACAGAGAAGAGAAGAAAAAGGAGGTCACAAAGAGAATTTAAACATGTGTCAGTTTATTTTAGAAATAGTTTGTGAAATACAAAGTTACTAGAATTTTTCATTACACTTAAGTACTCACAGCTAGATCAGCAAAACTTCAAGGGCATTTGATGATAGGTTTTCTGGATATAAGATGGCTGTTTTGTGGCTCTAGTCCACAGTGAACAGTCATTATTACATTTTCTATAGTACACATTATGGAAAGTAATGTTTCTTGAAATTTTCTATTGTGGTGGTGACTACAGAAGCATACATGAAATATGCGTGTATTTCTGGAGGAGGGAGCATTATTGATTATCATAGAGAGACCTTTCATCTTATCTGATGACGTGGTAGACCACAGCATTCATAATATGACAAGTTTAATGATAATTGTGAAGCTAATACTTTATAATACTCTTCACTTTTTGTGAAGATAATAACATAATTGCAAATACATGTAACAAATATCTCTGGAATACTTGTAAGAAGTGTACTGCACCCTTTCAGATGATAAGTTGATTTTTAGATGTGACTAATAATAGTAGCTGATATTTATTTTACAGCAGTATCCTAAGATCTTTTCATGTAGTAATTAATTTCATACTCACAACAACTAGAGAGGTATGTTCTATTTTTCTTATCACTTTAGAGATGAAGAAACTGAGTGTTGAGTAAAAGTCATATAGACAGTAAACAGCGTAGCGAAACCCAACCAACCCTACATGACCTTGCAAAAATCCTACACATGGTTCATTATGCAGATTTTTAAATAACACATGAATTAGATCTTACTTTACCAAGGACTAGAATAAAATTTTAATAGTTCAACTCAAATACTTTAAAAAAACATTCATAGTTGGTGTTTCTGTGTACTTAATGTAATTATATTTGCAATCCAGGCTTCCATGATTTGCATTTGCCATTCATTAGAAGTTAATTTTCAGAAGCACTTCTAGAGAGAATTGCCATTTAAAAACCTAACATTGAAAAAAGTAAAATCTAATTTACAGAAATTTACTGTTCTAAACAGTACTAGCCTTGGGCAGTAATCACAACACACTCTTAACTTGAAAGGTTAATTTAGGCTTTAAGGGAAAAATAAAATGACCATTGTTTATGATTATTAATTTGACAAAAGTTTTGAGAAATTGGTTTCATCATAAGCCAGAGAACAAACTGATTTATAGAGATAGATTGCCTTCATTTAATACATAAAAGGAAAAACCATGTGTGTAGTTCTTTTTTTCTTTTTTAAAACACAATCTTTCAGAAGGCTTAAATTTACAGAGGAACCCTGATGAGTAGCATGTGTTCAATATATAAAGCCGGACTTGGAAAATTATACTACAGACACGAATTCTTTCATATGAAGTGAGAGCTGTGTATATTATCTTTGGTATTATTTTCACGAATAGACGCAGAAGCATGCTTACATTAGTTGTTAACTGATTAAAAAGGGCCTATTATAGACTATTACAGAGATAGCAAAAACAGAAAGAGCGGAAGCAATATTCCAGGTTCAATATTTTAATGGAAAAACTGGTTCCTCGTGTCTACATGATAAACACCTAACTTCTTACTCTGCGTGAAGCTGGGCCTTTTCTACATGAATTACCTGTCTGCTCCACAGCTGTTTCCCCTTTTCAGGAATAATAAACCCTAGTAAGTAGTTCCTGGTACCCATAATGTGTTTCATGGAAAGTCTATACTTTTCACTAACTCTTGGTAAAATCCTGATTCAAGACCTGGTTTAAGAGGCTCCTTCTTTTAAAACTTCCCTTAAGTTGTTCAAGCAGAGTAGGTCTTTTTATTTCTTGGGCCAATTTTACAAACAGTCTATGCCACTATTATTATATTTTCATATATATATATATACATATACATATATATGTGCGTGTGTGTGTGTGTATGTGTATAGATACACATTCCTTGATGTTAAAACTATGTTTTATTTGTCTTTGATGTCAAAACTTAAGTTGTCTTTGTCTCTAAGCCTCAAGCAGAACATATGAGACAAAACAGTATCTCAATTTATCCTTGCTGAATTAATTATTAGAGACATTTCCTTTGGAATAAAAATAATTAAGCAATTCTAGTCATCACCTTCCGGCCATTCTCAGAGGAATTGCCACAGAGGAGAAAAACCACTGGGTCAAGTTCAGAATCCTGGCTCCCTGTCTTGGCTCTCCCACTAACTTCCTCCTTGGCCTTAGTATCGACATGAAAAGATCCTAAATGATAACTAAATCTTCCACAAAATAAGGATTTGATTGCTTTGCAGCTTTACATGTAGATGATTCTTGGTCCCAATGAACAACAAAATACAGAAATTAATTAATTCAATAATGACCAAGCAGTTTCCAGGAAGAATTAATTGTGAATGGAAACTTAAAAAGCATATAATAAGGATTTATCCAATTTTAGGACTTCAGAAGTTAAAAGAATTAAACATAACACTTTAAATGTTTAGCTAGTGATCCTATATAAAATTTCTTAAAAATTTACTGAGTTTGTATACTCTCTTTAAAGTCTCATGTTATGAAATAAGATAAATTCTGTCATTTAATCTTTCTTATGTAAATTTTAATTGGTATGAGTTGATAAGACGTGATATCAAACGTTAAGACCCTTGACCCCAAACAAAGTACTTTTACAAGTATTTCCACTTATTATTGTTGGCTTTGACTATTTCCCTTAAATATAGTACCTCTTCCATGCTTGTGTTCTGAACTAACGGAGTTAAAGAGTAAAGCAGATGAATAAGAACTAACAATAATGTCACTAATAACTTTTGAGTAATGTAGTTTTAGTCTGTTACTGTCAGACAAGTAGATTTTGTGCACACAGCTCTTCAGAATTAATCAAACATACCAACCAAGAGATAGAAAGTACTGGGAATCTGCAGGCCTTCCCTTTGAAGAGAATGAGGAAGGAAGGGAGAGCCATTTCATGCCCTACTTCTCCTCCCAAGGGTATGGCACTTCTTATCCCCTGGGGAGGAGTGAATAAGAGGATGGAGAGAAGCCACAGGTGTCATGTTAACTGTTACATCTTCACATGGAAGAAGGTATCAGTAGTTGGAAATCAGTGTTGGCCCAAATACCATCACCCATAACCTCCAGGTACGTGCTTGAGGAAGAGTTTACACTAACTGTCAAAAGAGATAATTCAGAGACCTTATGAAGATGCTTTGAGTGAAAATAGATTATTGTGAAGTATTTACAACTGGATGAGTCATTAGAGGCAGCTTTCTTTCTTTGCCTTTTGCTCCTCAGTTTCTTGGTTACCCCGGCACAAAGCCCTCAAAAGGACACTAGCAGATGACACAGCGGCAGCGATAAAAGCAACTTACTGCTCATGAGCCGTGGGCTCTTTCTCTTTTCCAGCTGATTTTCTTTAAAATTCTCCAATTTTCTGACCACATTCATGGGAACTCTTGGAGGGTAAGATGTAAATAAAGATTTTCAAACCAGCAGCTCACAGATCAGCTACGAGCATGTTTTTGCTTGTATGTTTGTTTGAATCTTCACTGTGTGTTTTATTTCAATTATATTTATTCATTTACTTTTGGATCTTAGGTACAGAGAGCTGGATAATCACACTCCTCAGTCCACAGCATGTTATTATCATATGTCCATGGAGTACTCCTGTTTTTTTTTTGTTGTTGTTAAAAAAGGTATTTCTCTCTCATTTCTCATAGTCAGTCTTGTCTCCCATGACACATCTAATGTGTTTGATTTATGTCATTCAACGGACATATCTTACAGAATATTTTGTGTTGTTTTTTACATAAACATTTTAAATTTATATAAATGATGTAACGCTGGAAATCTCATTCAGTTTCTTTTTTCTCAATGCAATGTGCCATAAACTATTTTCATAAAAGTTGAATCAGTTCCCAACATTCACAGATTAAAAGATTTTACATACAAACGCAGACTGTTGGTTTCTCTTCAAGTCTGTGTTCCTGCACGGCAAACAATTGTGGGCGCTGCATTGACTCCTGCCCTTAGCAGGGACATAAGCTTTCTCTTTTTCCATTAGACACCAGTCACTCATCACCTGTTCTCCGTGAGTATTTCGGTTTGCAGCCCCCAGAAGCTCTGGAATGTGAACATGGCTCAAGGGACACTGTGGCCTGTTAAACTCATGTTTTCCTTCTTTTCCCTTGTTCCTAAGTCTCCAGTTTAACTTCTAACGACCAGTATCTTTTTCTCGATTATTTTCTCCAAGGACAAAAAGGCACTATAAGATTCCTTTCCATTTTCACATTTGTCTGTTATTCAGCCCTTCCTTTCCATTGGGCCCTTCTTCTGTGTTCTATGTAGACATCCATTCCTTTATCTTTACTTTTACTCAAATGTGTGCACTTTGTCCTCATTTATGAGATGCCAACTCCATCTGTAAACATCATTTCCCATATTTCTTTTCTTTTTTGTAGGAGGAGATAACTAGGTTTATTTATTTACTCATTTTTTAAAATGGAGGTACTGGGGATTGAACCCCGGACCTCACGCATGCTAAGCAAGCACTTTACCACTGAGCTATACCCTCTCCCCACTCATTTCCTACATTTCCGTTACAGCCCTGCTATTTTTCATTCTTCCATCATCTTGTACGTTATTCCCTGTTTCATTACTGTTTCTAAAACCAGAATCTTCTACACCCTCATGTCTCCTCTTTTGAAATACTGTGTATGTTCCACTTTTACCATTCATTCATTCATTCCTTCAGTCAGTCAACAAATACTTAGTGAGCTACTATCAGGTGCTAGAAACACTGTTCTCATTTCTGAGAATACAAAAATAAACAAAAAACAAATAAAAAGAATTATTATTTCCATCTTCATGACTTATAGAAGACATTAATAGTTGGGCGTTAAGTGGTGGCCCAAACACTGTCTCCCTCCTGCACTTTAGTGTATTTATTAAAATTTATTTTCTAATCTTTTAATTAAAATTTTTATTAAGTGATTTTAATAACTGGTTTGAAAAAAAAGGTTGAATGCACTTACTGACTTTCATGATTTTCACCTAATGCTTAAAAAATTCAGTTGAAAATATACTTAAATATTTATTAGATTCCTTGATTGGTTTGGAGAATGGTAGGTTTATACTTAGTTCCAGGTTAATTTTACGCCAGTTTACTGCTAAGTTAGCAAAAAGTTGTGGAAAAAACACACTAAAACTAAGGATAAATGTGGAAATTTCTGCTTAATGTCTCCCTGTTTCTTTGTGGAGCCAAATTCTAAGTTTGGTGGTCACTGCAGCCACTCAGATGAGGACTCCACCAAGTCAGAGGATCCAGGACCCGCGTCTGCCCTACTTTAAAGCTCCAGACTTGGGGAGGCAGTCACCCACCTTTCTGTTCTGTTTCCACAGTGTCACTAGACTCAGAAGGCCAGGCCATGCTGACCACAGTAAGCAAGACGTTTCTAATTATCGGAGCCTTCCTCTCTCTCTAGATTTGACTTGTGAATGAGGTGAGAAGAGAAGGACTCTGATAAGGCGGTGGTAGAAGACTGCAGTAAACGGTAGGTATCCTCCCTGAAGGGGGTAGAAAGAACACACATGAGAGAGATCTCTGACAATCTGCTTTAAGCATCTGGCAATGCAGTCCCTGGCCTCAGTCACAAGTGACCAGAAACAGGGTGTTTTCCATTTAAAGCCCTTCGTCACGAGATAATCCTTCTTCCTAATTTGGCTCAAGATCTGGTTTGCAAAAGTCCAAGGCAAGACAAGTTCAAGACAAAGATTTATATAATACCTACAGAAAAATTTTATATACTTACGGAAAAATTTTATATACTAATTTTAGGTTGGATTTCAGTGATTTATTTTGTTATTACTACAGCTGTAATTGACAGGTTTTCTGCAATATACACAATGCATTTTTAATATCTTGAAGTTAATTTTTTTCATGAGCATTGTTCAAAGTAAGAAAGTCAATAAATTATTTTAACAATATCACACAAACCTTCTAAACGTGTCTGTTCTCAGTTTGTAAGTGAATCAGTTATGCATTTTACTTACAAAAATAAAATTTTGTTCATGCTAGTCTCAAAGAGGCAGGGTATATAAATGAAGTCACTTTTTATTCAATGATAGGATCTAACATTTATGGATTACCTACTATGTGTTAGATACTGTACATGTTGCTGTAAATATTCTATTTAAATTAATTCAAGTTAAATTGAGGATGAGGTTAGTATTTCTGTTTTAGATCTGAAGATAATGAATCTCACAAAAATAAGTAACCTGTGGAGAATACATGGACATTATGTAATAGAACTGTAATTACCTAATGATATTAAATAAAGCCTACACACACGCATGCACACACACACATACACAGACTTTGAAGATTAAGCCAACTGTTCAGAACTTGGAAATGAACCTATCTGATTCCACATCTTATACTCTCCCCACTTTAGCTATGATAGTGTCAAAAGAAAGAGACAACCAGCCTTGATTTTCTTCCCTGGGGCTGGCACGGGAGGCTAGGCTTAGCCAGTTTGATTCCATTAGGAAGGAAGGCTCACTCTCACCCAGTCTCGCTCTAGTATAAATCCCCATCTGAAAGGCCTCAATGGAAGATGTATTTCTCAAGGTCTTCTAGGTCTTTTCAGGTCCCTTAGTAAAATATGAATATTCCTAGAATATTATGCTTTGAGTCAATATCAATAAAATCTCAGGGACTTTGTTGATCCAAACCATTCCAGTGGTGACAGATAACAGAGAACACAGTCTCCAAGAATTCAGACAAGGATGAAGGCTCAGTCTTCCCTGGGAAGGCAAGTAACAGGTGATGCTCAGAGCACCATCCAAAAGACGCGAGGCAGCAGATAATAAGCTGCACTTATTTATGTTTTTTCTCTAGTTTTTTATGCTCATTACATTGACAGGCATCAATTCTGACCTTTAGAAAAATATTAGGTTTTGATATGATATTGTCAATTTGCCATAGAAATCATTTTTAAAAGTACCCTTCAATGTCTTAAGCTTTCTTTCTTCTTCTTCTTTTTAATAAAGCCTACCTGCTTCAGAGGTGTCAGATGTGTCTTCTCTTGGTAACCTGTGTTATCTCAAGGTCAAACAAATCCCAACAGGGAGACCACAAATACACAGCACTGTAAATGACCCCAGGAAAGAGTGAATATTAATCAACAGAAAGCACGCCGAGACAGCAGGAGACTATTTTGGCTAGGTTGCATGACATGTCTAATGGCATGACTATTTGACAGCTCTTTCATTCTGGGCAAAAATTAAAGTTGAGCAAGAGTCAGGGAGGTCGTAAGTTGAATCAAAAATCTCAAAGGAAAAATCAAACCCCAGAAGTACTTTTAAAGAGATGACACGGTATCCAACGTGTAGGCACATTATGGTGCCTCAGAGTAGATTTAAAAGTATTGTACAACCAGTTACTGAGCATCAATAATTTCAAATAGATGAGGGTGGTGAAGATTTTTCAAAAACAATGACAAAACTAGAAAGATTGCTCAAAGCAATTACTTCATTGGAGGCAAGAAAACAAAGAAGAGTAACTAAATTAAGGTTTTTATTTTTATTTTCTCACCAGTAACAGTATAATGACTGGTATTCTCCGTTAATAGCAAAATCCAAGATCCCATTTATAATATTCCCTCAACAAGCATACAAAAAGCAGCTCTACTATATGCTAAGGACTGTCAAAATCATTAGGGTTAAAAAATACCAGAAGATAGGAATGGTGGAATGGTGAGTTTTGGACTTTCCTCCACAAAAACTCAGCATCTGTCAATTATGAATGATCTTGAAGAAGGTGGGTAATTAATTATTATATAATACAAGCAAGATTTTGGAGTCAAAATATTATTGTAAATTGAGTATTATTTCTCTAGAGAGAAATAATAAGTACAACCCACGGTGGTAAATGCCTGAATAGATGACCTCGAACTGTCCTTGGCACATACGGCATCTTAGCAGTCTGGGAAAACTAGGTCCAGTCCTACCTCTGTGGTCCTGACCCTTTACTTCTTTAGGCCTCAGTTTCCCAAAGTGTTAAATGAGTGGTTGAATTGCATGGCCTTTGTGATTTCTATATTAAAAATTAAAGAAAATCATATCTTCATGTAGGAATTTTAGAAGAAATTCCAATGAGGCACTAAGGATTTTAATGCCCAGCAGGCTGTAGCTGTGTCAAGATGTTGGTATGATGTTTGAAAGTTAAGGACCCAGTTCTACTTACTCACTTTTCAGCCATTCCTTTCATCTAAAGAGCATGATTTCTCCAAGCAGAGATGAGAAATGTGTACAGGCAAGTACTCAAAAAAAAGCAAGCATTTAACTTTCTAAGCAGCCTTATCACTTCCACATCTAGGCTTGGCAAAGAATCACAGAACTCTACGTAACAGCTGCCTTCACTATCCTGTGTGCATACTGCAAAAGAGATTTCTGCTTTGTAAGAGGCAATTTCAGAAAGTCAAACATTCAGCTGCTCTAACCTCATATGTCACTACCTTCATAAAGTCATTTTACAGATGATTTTGGACTTTTTTCTTTTTTTGATCTGTACTCACATACTGTAAGTGGCTAAAATCCCAAATACATGACCAAGTGTGTTTGTTACAGCTACAGTAAACTCTTGACTCTAAAAGTACCATTCTGCCAAAGATGGTGCCATCACGTCTCAGAGTGTCAGTGTTGTAGAGTTCCTGCCAAATGGTTTGGCATGTTTATATAACCACTGTTGATAATATTCAATTCATAGCGAGGAAGTAACAGTCTTCAACTAAGGTTCACACACGCGAGTCTGATAGAAAATCTGTTACTGAGCTTACCTGTAATTTAACGTAAAGAAACTTTCTGAGTTGAGACATGACTTGCACTGAGAACCACAAGATGTCACAGACTCATTTCATAATCTAGGGGAAAGAATTTTTATTTTTAGTGTCTTCTTTCTTGAGAAAGATAGACAATAACATCAGGTACATGTCTTGGGCTCAGAAACATTTATTATATTTGGGAATTGGTGAGATAAGCCCCAATCTGACATACGCTTTACAAATATAGAGCTAAAAAAAGCATTATGCTATGTTAATAGATGTCTAATGATTAGATTTGGAGTAAGGCAGTTCCACAAATTACTGTATTAGTTATGGGCTGAAATTGAATGAAATAGCACTGGAGGTACCGTTGCACCCCAGTAGGACCAGTAGACTTTGGTTTGTCTGCAATACCCTTTGCTCTTTTTCTTCCCAACATGAACATCAAACATCAACATGAATATCATCTGCTCTACAAAGCATCTCTTGACTTCACCTCCCCTGGGAAGACTGACCACTTTCGCCAACTCTGTTTTCTGTGTTTCCTCTGCACCCAGCACACATGCCTGTTATTAACTTTAACTGCTTGGTTTAACTGATTCTTTTTTGGCAGTGAGTCACACAAAAGAAGTTGCCATCCTATTCATTTTTGGTTATGTTTGCCTTATCTCACTACTATATGCCAAGGCTGGAAGAGACAAATAAAGTATCTGCCCTGCTTGCCAGGAGTTTCCAGTGTGAAGAGGTCCCAAATACACGTGGTTCTTGACACCTGGTATTAACAGCTTGCTAAAGATTAAAGATTACTTTCAGTGGAGCACTGGCTTTGGACTCCAGGTAAAAATTTGAAAGTGAAATGGATTTTGTCTTCCTCTTGCTTCCCATTCTACATCTTTCTTCTACTCCTCAAATTCCCAGAGTTTTCCTGTTGCCTTTAGGGATTCGAAACCTTCACATGAGGTACCCAGACTAGGTCTGCCCTTCCCAGAAAAGCCTCATCTTTCTCATCTACTTCTCACTCCAGCTCCTCCCCTGTGAAGATTCCCTACTGTAAATGTTTATGCTGGGTATTGTTCTGACTATCTGAACAAAGTAGTGTGTATTACACAGTGAGGTACAAATTATTGATGCATTATGGGGTATTAACAGGGAAACCTTCTGATTAAGAGTATCTGTGGGTTTATAGGGAGATATTATTGTTCACTTTGACCTTGAACTGCTAAACAAAAGCCTATCTATCCACTTAAATCTTCTATTTTTTCCAGGACAGGGTAATGAACACCTTAGACCAGACTCTCGTCCCTCTTACACTCAATTTTCTAAAGGGGGAAGAAGATACTTGGGATTTGGCATACAAGGTGACCTGAGATGACTAATCAAAAAAAATTAGTGTTGTCTGTATTTGGCACTGTTTATATTCTTTCTCACATCGTTGATATTTTTATATGTCTTAATAACCCCTAATTATTTTGAAATAAGCTTGTTTAACAGATAATTTATAAGTTTCATTAGAGTAGTTTGCATGAGTTATAAAATGTCTGCTGGATTAAGATGATAATTCTAAGGACTGATTTACCACCCGAATCTACTTGTTTATTTTGGCCAATTCATGAAGCATACTTTCCACCAGTAAAGTAGAAAAGGAAAAAAGATTGATTTACTAAGTGTTGACAGACAAGTAAAAAGACAGAAAAGTCATTTTTCATCCATATTTGAATTTTGGTCTTAGGTTCCAATGCAGGGATATACCCATGGGCTAGCTATCCTCTGTATTATAAAGGTTAGTAACGGGCACTGAGTCAATCATCCCTGTGGGATTGTCATAATTTACTGCTGCTGGATCTCCAAATAGTTGGTTAACTGTTCCATGAAGTCATGAAGACTGGGTTGACTGTAGTTCTATTTGACCAAACCAGCTGTGGCTCACAGCCCTACAGCAGTGCCCTCCTTCTCAGGGGGTGCCCTTATAATGCCCCCTGCGCTTCAGCCATCCTCAAAAACTTATCCATCAAAAGTAGATTTTTTTCCCTCCTTCATCCATTGCCTCAGTGTTGTTGCTCTATTTCCTCCTAAGATCCATTTTAAGAAGTGGTGATCCAAAATCATTATTGGAATCTACTATTTGTTCTTAGTCAGGAAGACAAACAAATATCAGAACAATTTATCCTGAATTGATTTGGGTTTCTTTCACTTAATAGTGTATCATATGCATTTTCTTATCTACTATTTCTGTAATATGACTCCCTTAGATGCCTAATATTCCATAGTATACAATGGCATGCTTTACTTTACCAAGCTCATAGTGTTGTATATTTAGTTTCTTTCTCCATGTTCCCTTTTACAACTAATGTTCAGCCAAAATTTAAATATTAAAACCCTCTATCACTTGACTTTCTTCTATGCTTTTTTTACTGATGACTTAAATACAGTTGACTCACAAGGCACTAGTTGGAACACTACTTGAAAATGACCTTGGTTAGCAGCTGGGGACACCCTTGTCCTATTATGAATTTGCCACCATTTTGGTAGCTGAGAAGAAATTTTGAAGCCAAAAGAAAACTGCCTTGATTTACCTGAACTTTGTGGTTCACTTTACCAGCATTCTCATTGCCCTACAGTGTTTTTCCAAAGCTTTTCTTAGCAGACTAAAGTAATGAAAAACCTAGGAGCAGAACTATCATTTTAATCATCCATGTAACTCTTAGAGATGAGTAGGGTGTCCACTACATATTAGCATAAAACAAAGGAAAGACTAATTGCAAATAGGAAAAAAAACCAATGGCCATACGTAAGGAAAGAGAGAATGACTCTGTCTCTCTATATCCATTTATCTGCATCATTTATTGCCTTGAGAAAGGCCATATGCTTTAACAAGAAAATTTCCAGAAGGTCAGAAAACACAGCATTTCCATGGCATCCTGCTTTGCATAAGTCTACTTTTGTTAGAGCCAGGAAGCCTGCTTTCATGGACCCAAGGGAACTACAGGGCTTTTCTGCTGGATTGAGCTCTTGGGATTTTTTTCACTAGGTTTCTGGCCTTAGCAGGATCTGGAACAGACTGCAGGCTGGAGTGTGTTGGCACGTGTATGCAGCTCTACCATCTGTTTTGCTTCTTCAATTCATCAATTTCCTCCACTTATGGTCTCGCCCATCATACAGTACAGTTATGAAAAATATGTACTCTGAGTATTTTGTCTTTAATTACTTTTATATATCCTTTCCAAGGAAATTGTGCTGTAGTATGTGAGTAATGATAAGGTAAAATGTAATTGCAAATAAAGCAGTAAATCATTAAAATTATTTAAGCTTCAACCAATTAACAAGTCAATGGAAGTTGTGGTCTTTTGGCACCCTGATGAACAGTTGAAAAAAGGAAGCTGAGGATCTCTGTCTTTGACAAAAGCGGGGTCAGCTGACACTGGTCTGTTGCAAGCTTATTTTTTGTGAATTATTTTAGATTTATGTTAAAAAATTATAAAGCTATTTCCTCGACACACATTATTTGAAATATTTAAGTGCTACTATGGACTGTACCTATATCTCATGGAAGCTTGAAAATGATAGTTTCCTTGAAAGAAGAACCACCCTCATTTATAATAATGAAAATAACTGGTGAAGCCTGAAAACATTTTGACATTTCAGAAGGGATAGATTTATGTTAACATTATAATTATATTTCTGTTGTAGATGACACAAATGTAAGTGCCACTCTGCCAGGGAATTTTCTCAAGCCTCTTCAGTTCATTGCAAACAGCTGCCAGATGGGTAGCATTATCTTTCATAGGAAAAAAAAAATTAGGGACAAAGAATCAGCTAGAAGAATCAGAAAGAGTGAAAGAGAACAACTATAAAGATAAAATAAAGGCTACATGAATATACTCCAGATCCTGTTAAGTACCCACAGGAGTTCCCCTGTCATGATAAAAAAATATATATATATTAAAAAAAATAACTAATACACCACCACAGAACTCCCTGACAAAGATACTAACTTGCTGAACATAATGTGATCTAATGAGCCTGTGGCAGAATTAGAAATACAACCTAAAATTCCTGACAAAAAATCATCAATTACCAGAAGCTGCTCCCCTTCACATCATTTTAGTTTTATTACAAAGAATGCCTTGTGGCCACAAAAATTTAAATTAAATTACAAAGTGATGAAAATTCTGAAGGCAGTTAAATTTGTATTTTTCCATTCCTCATGGAACTAAGAAAGGAAATAAGAAATATTGCACTAGAATCCTGTAATTTTCTGACCATTTACTAGTAATTTTAAATAAGATTTTATAATTTGGCTTTAAAAGCTGATAGCAACTACATGATGCAAATGTAAATTTTCAAACAAACAACTCTTTCTGTACCTGCTAACATTTGCTGCGATAAATAAAAATTTTTTTTTTTGTCTAATGAGGTAAAGTTTATTAGGTTCAAAGCTAATTTACTCTATTTCCCTCCAGTCTGCCTACCATTTCTGTCCTTATTTTACATTGATCTGTAGAAGATGAGAGAACACATAGGACTGGGCATGAGATTGTTTTAATGGGTCAGGCCTGGAAGAGGTGCCTGTCATTTCCACTTACATTCACTGACTGGAACTCACTTAGATGACTGTATGTAACTGCAAAAGTGGTGCAAAACTAGTGTGGCTGCGTGCACAACAGGAAGAGGAAAAAGGTAGTCTCTGCCGGAGATGACATCAGCACCCTCCTTCCAAGTCTGGGGAACCCTCGGTCCGAGGTGGAGAAAAAGTATAGGTCACCAGGGCTGGTTTGGAAAGTTAGGTAGTGATAAATCAATGCACCAAACTAGAGGCAAGGGGCAACAGAAGACTAAAGTAAGGAAGAGTAGACAGTGGTCTGCAGTCAGGAGATCCAGAGAACGGGGCTCAGGATTCACGTAATAGAAAGCTTGTGATCTGCTAAGGTCGTTCTCATTTGGAGGCCCAGGTATTAATCAGCACCCTGGGAACGGATGTGTAAGGAGTCTGGAATAGTCACCGAGTAAGGCCCATTGGAATTCAGATCCCTTCCTGCCTTGACCGGTCTTCCTGGAGAAGGTGTGCGTGCAGAGACTGCTCCTGCTCTTCCCATTGCCATGAGGTGTTTACAGATCCGTCTCCTCCATTGGACTGAAAAGTCCACAGGAGCCAGGGGTGTTCTCTCATTAATCTGTGTATTCTTGGAATCTGGCATCTCAAGAAATGAAGCACAGTGGGCCTTCGTAAACTAAATGGAACTGATTCCGTAGGTATATCTTAAACATGTCATGTGGCCTCTGATGGGTATAAAATAGGTTCTTGTTTGCAAGATTTCCTTGCTTTTAATGAAATACTACCAGAATTGTTTATAGAATTTGGAGCCTCAATACTAAAAGACTTTCAGACTTTATTATGATCTGTTGACACACCTAGTGGGGAATATAATATTTCTACCCTGTTCTATTAATCATCTTGAATATCCTAAGTAAACATAATAAATACACAAATAAATTCTTAAAATATGAGAAGGGAAGAAAATAAAATTTCCAGATTGAAGAATCCAAAGAGGGTATCTCAGAGTCCAGAACTATGGGGGAGAAATGTAAAATATGAAAGCGACCCAGAAGTGCACTTGCAATGACTGTCTTATTCTTAATTTTTACTTAGAAGTCTACTTCTAATTTCATTATAGAAGAGACTTTACAGAAATTCCTTTTATAACCAACTTTACTACAACCTTCAGCCTGGAGGAATCTGAAAAATCCTAAATGAAGTCTTGTCAAGGTGTCTTAACTTCGTAGGTGAATTGACAGTGGCTGTTGACAAAGCACTTTAGTGTATATTCTTACAACAAGCACATAAGCTATGTTTCTGTGTCCCATTTTCAGATGGAGTCACTTTGCGGTGGTGCAATCTACACTCAGTCCAGAGTCATACGTCTTTGCAGTCTGGAGAACTTTCCACTGAGCCCTAGAGAAATCTATTGTACATCTTTGAATTTGCAAATTGAGGATTTCACTTTCTTCTGAGTATCAGTTGATTTACATCCAGCCAATTATTTCAATGATTTCTTCATTTTCCTTTCTTGTTCCTCAAAAGTACAAAAAATGTGGAGTCTTCTGGCTAATGCACTAGAAAAGGATTAGTAATCCTTAGACATCCCAACTTTAGTTCCCCTCCTCTCTCCAAAACTGATTTCCTCTCTCCACATTCCTCTCCTGTACTTTCTGTAAAAGATCTGAATCATCTGTAAATGTGTTCTAAGAATTAAGAAACTTATGATCACTTTTTAAGATTCCTGGATAACTTTGTGAAGATCACTTAGCACTTAAGTAAAATATGTGTCAACCAACCTCTTCTTTCCTGTCCTTTCCTTTCCTTTCCTTCCTTCCCGTTTTTTTTCTTCCTTCTTGTTTATCTAGCTATTATTTGGTTTAAGTTTTAACCAAGCTTATTCATTCATTGACTTATCATTTTAAATAAATAAATTTTAATGGCTTAAATAAATTTTAAAAGATAAAAAGGGACACAGTGAAAAGTCTCCCTTACACTTCTTTTCCCCATCCAACAGCCCCCAACCCCTCTGTTATTCTCTACTTTTTATTATTTTCCCTTTTATTTCTAAATATAAACCTGACTACTGACGCTGGCATACAAAAAGACTTTACTTCTCTGCCCTTCAATATTCTTTGTAGCAAAGTGGCACTAAGATTTACTTGGATATATGTAATATTTCCATAAATAAAAGGAAATCGGAAGGATTCATTGTGTATGTGACAGCAGATATATTAGTAATAAATTTAAGATATACTGAATGCCTGACAAGAAGTTTAATATAAAAAGTCATTCTTTAATAAGTTATTTCAGCATAGGGTCATTATAGAGCTGAGCTGATACCAAAATCCATTCAATCCAACTCTAACTGGAGCACATATCTAACCCATTCTTCTCCTTGAAGCAGAGCCATCATTAGAATGTATATGCCAATCAAATGATGGAAAGAGATCATTACTGTGATATTTAATAATTTGTGGGTACACAGGAAAACATAAAAATCCTCAGTGAACAACATAATATGGGAAGGACAGGATTTTGCTCTTAAAGAGTGTCTGGGTTTAAGAAATAAGTATTATTACTATAAAATATTTTACTATCTCCACCAGAGAAAGATTTGCAAATTCAGTAGAAGAAGAAAAAGGAGTAGGAGGAAAAGGAGAAACAGGAGGAAGGAGAAGAATTTCTATTTTCACTGCACTTATTTGGAATCAGGCAGACTTCCCTGAGTTAGAAAACCCAAATCCGGCATTTACTAATAGATGGTATTTAAACTTGGTCCTCAGTATCCCCATCTATAAAATGAGAATAATCATAATACCTATTTTAAGGATAAAAAAGTGCTTTGCTATATAAAAGTAGTATTTAAATTGTTATTACTTTGAAACTGCTCTTCTGTTCTTTCCAACTTATTTTAGAAAGTTATGAAATTCAATCGCAGAAGCCTAGCATTGGAATCACTGTCATGCTGACTAGCACACATGGCATCTTTGTGCAGATTCAAGAAAGGTGCCCCTTTCAGTACACGCTGACACTGTGGAGGAGTGGCTTGCAATATATGGTGTCTTTGTCTGAATGTGGGGCCTCGGTCCCAGAGAGATCTGCATTATTTTGCAGGTTGACAACGGCCCGACCTTCAGTCTCTACCTACCTTGTTGGTTGTGCTTTTGTGCAGGATAAAATCTGCAGAATTGTAAGCTGTGCTTTGGTTGGAAGATTTTCTGGAGGGCATTCTAGTTCCTTCCCTCTAGAGGATACATGCAGAGTGAGGGAATCGTTCATTATGCAGCAAATTTCATTTATTACTGGCTTGCTGTATATCCACCTTTAACTTCCAAACATTAATCTTAGATTCCCTTCTCTTGAACCATAGGATATATTTCCATATGGCAACTCTTAAATAATTGAAAGCTGCTATTAAGTTTTCCCTAGGACATTGTGTGTTAGACCCGATTGGTGTTCTTTTTATTTCTAACAGAACTTTCAATTTTGCTCAAATTCCTACCACCTTCCTCATACATCATCATGTCTCAGAGGAACATGACCTTTTCTTAGTTCTGGGGAGTACGGCTTAGTGTGGGAGTAATCCCATTCTTTTGAAAGTGATGGTCAAGGAATGGTAATTAGACAATTCTGACCAATGCCGTCACCAGAGAGCCTTCCAGAAAAAGGTTTCTTTCTCTCCTTTCTCTTTGTAGTCAGCCAGAGGAAGAGGTGTTGCTGCTGGATGTATTCTCTTGCGTTTGATGCCTTGATCGGTCATTACCATGTGAAAGCTACTTAAATTCTGGACTTCTTATAGGAGAAAATATAATTTCTTAATTTTTACACCAGTTTGAATTGGAGCTGTTACTTGCACCCAAGGGCATTATAACGGATGAGCACACACTTCTTTGCAGGCGAAACAGCCTCAGTGTTTCTATCTTTTTTTCCTTAAGGCTTTCTTCATGTGCTTTTTCTCTGAGCTTAGATTATCCTGGTCATTCTCTTCTGAATGCTTTGTAATTTGTTAGAGCCCAGGACTGACTGCAATAGTTCCCTACGGGATGCCCAATTCAGAGCATTCTGCTGACTCATGTAGAACTTCTATCAATGCAAAGTCCAGAGACATGTTTGTGCCTGCTCCTGGGACATCAAATCTCCTTCATCCTGTACGAGTGCAACTGTTTGCTTGTTTAACCAAGGCACACACTTTTAAAAATATATCTTTGTTAAATTATATCCAGTTAGATTCTGTCCAGCATCCTATTCTGTTGAGATACTACAGAAATCCTTTCTAGAAAACTTTGCATTTACTATCTCTTCTCCCTTTTAATCATTCTTAAATATGTTAAAGAGATCCTCTATATCTTTGTTGATAAAAATTTTAATCCAGAAAGGGCTGAGAGGAAATTTCTGATTAAGCCATTAAAAAACTTTCTTCTACTTGATACTGCTCTGTCAGTAAACTTTCATTAACTTGCACAGCTACTTAAAAATCCTGAGTATACTGTTCAGTTCATGGTCTTTCATACATCCCATAAACGCTGTCCACTGCTTTCCTTTGGTCAAAAAATATATATACGCATTGGAATTTATTTTAGTACATTCTACATTTTAAAATATAAATATTTTCATCTGTCATGGCTCATACTTAATGAATACAGGCTGATCTTTACTGACCAAATAATTACTTTCTTAAGCTATTTTTTTGATAGACCAGCTATAATTTTTTTTTTTAGGATGGACATAATATAAATAGGTCGTTGTTAACGTAAAATCAAATTTCTCATTATTCTAAAAGCTTGAGAAATTATTTATCTGTCTGTAGTCTTTAGATGCCAGATGATTTTTCCAGTATTCTTTATAGATCATTGTGAGAGGTACAGTGATCTCACTGGTACAGAATATTAGTTGTCTGAAGGGTAATTGGGCTTGGCTAGGGAGCTAAAACTCATTTAGCGTGTCTAAATGCCTCTTAGGTATCTTGGACTTCAGTGCCTTCGTACCCATGCTTGTTCTGTCGTTTCCATTTTGAATGATCTCTTTTGATGCTGCAGATAATAGAGTTTAGTGATTAAAAGCATGAGATCGGGAGTTAGGCTGCTTTAGTTCAAATCCTGGTTCTGCCACTTGCTAACTGTGTGCCTGTGGGCAAGTTATGTAACCTCTTTAAAATTCAGTTTCCCCATTTCTGGAGAAAAGGGATGATAATAACCACATCATGGTGTTGTGCTAAGATTTAAATGAGATAATCTGCCTAAAGCAACTAGTCTGATGCCTAGTTCATGGACATCAACTCAGTAAAGTGTAGTAATTACAAGGAAGATAAAGGAAGAGATACGGGCTAACACATCCTAGTTTTTATAATTAATATAATTGCTTTAAGTAATAGACCTGTGTTTTCTTATTCTTCTTGTACTGGGCAAATATTTTTTCTGTAACTGCAGCTTATTCTTGGTATTATCTTTCCTATGCAGTCTTGCTTATTCAGGTGGGCCCTCTATCCATCTTGTGTACATTTGTAGACATTGAAGTTTACCATGCTGTTCTCTTTATATATGTCTCTTCTTCTCTCATAAAGAAACACTTGCAGTTAATAGTCATAATTTTATTTAATGCAACTTTTCTTCCTGAATCAGGTCATGATACCAGCCCCTAACTTTGGGAAATGTGCTTTCCTAAATTAGGCACTGACTACATGCCCAGTGTCCCTCTTATTTCAAAGTTAACATCTTATTTGCCCAATGTTTCTATCTCTTCCAGGCTATAAAACAATTTCTCATGGCTGGTCTGAATTAAGTCTAGAGCACCTTTGGTCACATACAGGCTGAAAGTGAGGAGATGGAAAAAGGTATTCCATGCAAATGGAAATCAAAAGAAAGCCAGAGTCACAATACTTACATTAGAAAAAGTAGTCTTTAAAATAAAGTCTGTTAAAAGAGACAAAGAAGGACAGTACATAATGCTCAAGGGATCAATCCAAGAAGATATAACTATTGTAAATATGTATATGCACTCAACATACGTGTGCCTTAATATATAAGGCAAATATTAACAGACAGAAAAGGAGAAATTAACAGTAACACAATAGCAGCGAGGGAATTTAACACCCAACTTATATCAATGGACAGATCATCTAGACAGAAAATCATTAAGGAAACACAAGCCTTAAATGACACATTATACCAGATGGACTTAATTGATACTTATAGAGCACTCTTTCTGAAAGCAGCAGAATATACAACCTTCTCAAGTGCAATGGAACATTCTCCAGGATAGATCTCATGTTGGTCCACAAAGCAAACTTCAGTTGATTTAAGAAAATTGAAATCATATCAAGCGTCTTTTCCAACCACAATGCTATGAGATTAGAAATCAACTACCAAAAAAAAAAACAAAAACAAACAAAAAAAAAAAACAAAAAACCAAAAAACTGCAGAAACCACGAACAAATGGAGGCTGAGCAATATGCTACTAAACAACCAATGGATCACTAAAAAAAAAAAAAACAAAAAAAAAACAAAAAAAAATCAAACAGTAAATAAAAAATAACTCAGAAACAAGTGAAAATGAAAATATGACAATCCAAAACCTATGGGATGTAGCAAACGCAGTTCTAAGAGGGAAGTTTATAGCAATACAAGCCTACCTCAGGAAAGAAGAAAAATCTCAAATAAATAAACTAACTGTATACCTAAAGCAACTAGAGGAAGAAGAACAAACAAAACTCAAATATAATAAACGGAAAGAAATCATAAAGATTAGAGCAGAAGTAAATGAAATAAAGACTAAAAAAACAGAAACTATCAATGAAACTAAAAGCTGGTTCTTTGAAAAGATACACAAAATAGATAAACTTTTAGCCACACTCATCAAGAAAAAAAAAGGGAGAGGGTCTAAATTAGTAAAATTAGAAATGAAAAAGGAGAAGTTACAACCAACAACACTGAAACACAAAGGATCATAAGAGGCTACTATGAGCAAGTATATACCAACAAAATGGACAAGCTAGAAGAAGTGGACAATTTCTTAGAAAGGTACAATCTCCTAAAACTGAATCAGAAAGAAGTAGTAAATATGAATAGACCAATTATCAGTACTGAAATTGAATCAGTAATTTAAAAACTCCCAAAAAACAAAAGTCCAAGGCCAGAAGCCTTAACTGGGGAATTCTACAAAACATTTAGAGAATAGTTAATTCCAAAAAATTGTCAAGGAAGGAACACTTCCAAACTCATTCTATGAGGCCACCATCACCCCGATACCAAAATCAGACAAAGATATCACAAAGAAGAGAAAATCACAAACCAATATCACATGAATATAGATGCAAAAATCCTCAACAAAATACTAGCAAATTGACTCCATCAAAAACATTAAAAGGATCAAATACCATGATCAAGTGGGATTTATCCCAGGGATGCAAGGGTTTTACAATATTCACAAATCAATCAATGTGATACAGTATAGGCTTCCTGACTTCCAACTATACTACAAAGCTACAGTAATCAAAACAGTATGGTACTAGCACAAAAACAGACACATAGATCAGTGGACAAGGATAGAAATCCCAGAAATAAACTCATGGACTTATAGTTAATTACTCTGTGACAAGGGAGGCAAGAATATACAATGGAGAAAACACAGTCTCTTCAATAAGTGGTGCTGAGAAAACTGGACAGCTACATGTAAAAGAATGAAATTAGAACATTCTCTAACACCATATACAAAAATAAACTCAAGATTAATGATTAAAGACCTAAATGTAAAACCGGATACTATAAAACCCCTAGACGAAAACAGGCAGAACACTCTTTGATATAAATTGCAGCATTATCTTTTTTGAATCAGCTCCCTAGAGTAATGGAAATAAAAGCAAAAATAAACAAATCATACCTAATTAAACTTAAAAGCTTTTACACATCTAAGGATACCATAAACAGACTGAAAAGACAACCTATGGAATGGAAGAAAATATTTGCAAATGAGGCAACCAACCAGGGACTAATTTCCAAAATACAGAAACAGTTCTTACAGCTTAATATCAAAAGAAAAAACCAAATAACCCAATCAAGAAATGAGCAGAAGACCTAAATAGATATTTCACCAAAGAAGACATCCAGATGGCCAAGATGCTCAACATCACTAATTATTAGGGAAATGAAAATCAAAACTACATGAGGTAGCACCTCATACCAGCCAGAATGGCCATCATTAAAAAGTCTACAAATAACAAATTCTGGAGAGGGAGTGGAGAAAAGGGAACCCTCCTACACTGTTGATGGGAATGTAAAGTGGTGCAGCCACTATGTAGGACATCATGGAGGTTCCTTAAAAACTAAAAATAGAGTTACCATATGATCTAGCAACTCCACTCCTGGGCATATATCTGGAGGGAATTATAATTTGAAAAGATACATGCTCCCCAATGTTCATTGCAGCATTTACAGCAGCCAAGACATGGAAACAACCTAATGTGCTAACAAATGTCCAACAAATTACTGGATAAAGAAGATATGGTAGATATATACAATGAAATATTACTCAGCCATATAAAAGAACGAAATAATGCTGTTTGTAGCAACATGCATAGATGTAGACATTATCATATTAAGTGAAGGATTCAGACAGAGAAAGACAAATAACAAACGATATCACTTGTATGTAAAAAAAGACACAATTTTTTTTACAGCCCCAAAACAGACTCACTGACATAGAAAAAACTATGGTTACCAAAGGGGAAAGGGCAGGTGAGAGATAAATTAGTAGTTTAGGATTAATGGATACACATTACTATATATAAAATTGGTAAACAACAAGGACCTACTGTATACAACAGCAAACTGTATTTAACTTCTTGTAATAACATATGATGGAAAAGAATCTGAAAATAAAAAAAAATATATGTATGTATAACTGAATTGCTTTGCTGTACACCTGAAACTATCATTGTAAATCAACTATGCTTCAATAAAAAGTTATTTAAAACATTTTAAAAAGCAAAAAGAAAGTTTCTCATTTCCCTTTTTATTTATTCTTGGACCTACTGTTTATTTTGAAATGTGTTTCCTCATTTTCACATATTTGGGGATTTTCTACATATCTTTATGTGTCAATTTCTAATTTAATTCTATTGTAATCAGAGAACATGCTTTGTATATCCTAAGTCCCTTTAAATTTATTGAAGTCTGTGTGATGGCCCAACATATGGTCTATCTTGATAAATTAATTTTATAAACAGAATATTGTGAATTATTGAAATTAGTGTTTTGTCTTTGCTTTCTTCTTTTTCTGATCCATCAAAAATAAGGAAAATATTTACAATATTTCTTTTTATTATTTTGTTTATTTATGTTACATACTAAAAGTCACTTTGTTGTGACAGGATTTTTTTTTTCTTTCTGAAAGCTTATTTTAGGTTATGATGTCTGATAATGTCTCCCTTAAAATTTGACTATCTGCTTTATTTTTGAAGCTTGATCTACACCTATTTTTATACTGTTTTATTTTGGGTCCTTAGTGCTACATGATATTTTTAGAAATATAATTCTGGGCATGGTGTTGGTTCAGTTAATAATCTCTTCAACTCCAAACAAATATATTTACTTAATAATATTAACCTGATGTTATTTTCAAGGCACTATTTAAAAAATTTTTTCCTTCAAGTATCCATTGCTTTACTGATATATACTTTTCCCAAGATTAATATAATTTTATTTTTTTAAGAGAAAAGTAATTAAGTGGACTTTTAGATGTCATATTAGGACTATTTTAAGGTATATTTTTATAGGTGGCTTTTTTTGGCCTAAATTAATTTTTAATACTAATAACTTAGAAGTCCTTCAAATAAGAATAGCCCTGCCATTCAAGAGAATATTTCTTGCTGGTGAAGCTGTATGTATAAAGATTTGGAAAAAAAGAGTCTGCAAATATTATGGTATTCAAAATAAAGCTTTTATATGAATCTAAGATAAGCCTATTACTATTCTTCATTGTCTGTCAAGAGTCCCATACAGTTGATATCTCTTAGTCATCAGTCTTTTCTTCTTCTGCATCAATGCTCATAAAACTACCACAAACCAGGTGTGCATCATACAAGTACTATAGATGTGTGTGAATGTATGTTACTTACAAAAACACAAAGACAAGATACAAAGTTTAAAGGGTGCTGCATTCACTTTTGAAAGTGAGAGTGAGTCATGCTTTTGATTTTATCTCTAGGATCCAGAAAATTGCTGGAGGCAATGCTCTTTAAAAAGAAAAGAAGAAACGCTACTTCAAAAAGCTTTATATACTCTATTCCTATTTTTCTTTTATTTCATTTCATTCACCAGCCAAAACTTTCTATAGCATTTGAAAACTAATATCACTAAAACATTTGAATGTATAGTACTGTTTTAGCATCTTTTATCTCCAAACTAAAGAAATAAAAGGATAGAATCAATTACTTTAGGTTGTTCTCTTTAATCTCACAAATCAGAAAGGTCCCCTTGCAATAGAAATGTTATCTTAAATGCCATGAAATTAAAATGACCAGGGAAAATTTTCTTGTGTATCTGCAACTCTAAAAAATTACACAAGTGATATATTTTCATTCCAACTAAGCAAAATACAGCAAATAAATATTTTCAATAATCACACCATTAGAGATGACTATTGTTAACGTTTTGTAATTTTTGTTAATTGTTATAGACAGATAGATGCATCCATTTATTTAAGTGGGTAAATCTAGATAAGCCTACTAAATTTACCAAATTCCCACACTTTTATTCTTCCCCTTTATCTGACATGATACATTCAATCATTAGCAAAGACTGTCGCTTCTACCTTTCAAATACATCTAGTCCCCAACCAATTCCCACTATCCTAGGTGAAATCATTGTCAATAATCAGTATCAATCTATCAATAATATAATAGCCTTCTAGCTGATCTCTGTCTTTAATTATCAATGCTTCCAACTATTCTTCACATAACAAGAAACAGATCATTTAAAAACATAAGTCACATGGCTCTTCTGCCTTCCTCCCCTCAACGGCTTTTCATCTAACTCAGAATAAAGACGGCATTACAATGTCCTTAACAGCTTGCATGATTCACTCTTAACCATTTCCATGACTTCAGACAGATCCATTTTCTCCTCACTTACTCCCTTCCAATTGCATACACTTCCTTGTTATTAACAAATACCACGCACGGTCCTGCTGACGCAGCTTTTCTAGGGCTGCTCCCTCACTGTGTTGTGATCTTTGCTCAGAGACACACATGACTGGATACCTCACTTCCTTCCAGTCTCTGTTGCAATGCCCTGTATCAGAAAGGCTTTCTCAGATCACCCTGTATAAACTAGGACAACTCCCCCCACCCCCATTATACTTCTCTTGCTTTCTCTTTGTAGCATTTATCACTACCTGATTCATATGTATTTCCTTGTTTTTGTTTGTCTCTTTACTTTGTCTTATTCACTTTTGCTTCTCTGTATCTGGAACATTGTCTGGCACATAGTGGGCACTCAGCAATTATTAGTTGAGTAAGTCAAACTATCACAGATACAATGACTAAATGTTTTGGCTTTGACAAGTATGAAGATATTTATAAGGAAAAATCAATGGAGTGTTTTAATGAGAACTATTCCAGAACTCCTAGGGGTGCTATCACCAGGAAAAGAACCAATCCAAGACTTAGAAAAGTTAGCCAAAATTCAGTTATCTGGATTATGGAATCTATTTTCTTGTACAAACAATGTAATAAAGGCAATTAGATTAGAAGCTGAGACACCAAATTCCTGTTTATACCTCATGTTATAACTGAAAGAGTGCAGTAGCTCTGAGCACCTCTCTATTCCAGCCCCAGGTTCCACAGGGTTCTTGAATCATGTCCCTAAGCTTTTCTGGGGCCTAAATTAAACCCAATTAGTGAAGCAGCATCAGGGTTTTAGGACCTGGGAGGAGGGTCTCTTGACCTAGGAATACCTAAATGAGCTTTGAAGAAAGGTTTATTAGTCTCCTTGGGCTGTCCTAACAAAATGCCATAGACTGAGTACTGTAAATGACAGAAATTAATTTTCTTACAGTTCTGGAGGCTGGAAGTCCAAGATCAAGGTGCCAGCAAGGGTTGGTATCCGGTGATGTCTCTCTCCTTGAGTTGCAGGTGGCTGTCATGTCACCGTGTCATCACATGGCCTTTTGTCTGTGCTCTTGCAGAAAAAGAAAGCTCTCTGGTGTCACTTTCTTTTCTTATAAGGACACCACTCCTATCTGACTGAATATTTTCCACTCTTAATGACCTCACATAACTATTATCAGCTCCTATATGCCCTATTTTCAAATACAGTCAAATACAGAGGATTAGGGCATCAGAATAGGAATTTTAGGGAGATGTAATTCAGTCTATAACAAGTGACTTTTGCCCAAGAAAAGTGGGGAAGGGTCTGAGAAAGCAGTCCAACGGCTGGAGACAGGGAAATGGTCTGCCTGGGTACCTGCAGCAGAAGGGTAACTCGTGTTCGGAGTCTTAGGAGAAGTTTGGTAAAACTCCCACCACCTGTGCTTATTTCCCCAGACATTTCAGATCGAAGCAGCTGCTGTTTGTCATCCTTCCCTCCCCTCAGCTGGCAAATCTTGACAACAAGCACTGTTTGTTTACCCCCATGGTGTTCGTCAGGGACAATCGAAACTTGCAAAGCTTCTCAAGGTGTAGTTTCCCCAGACTACCGACATCAGAAATGCCTGGGGAGAAAGTTAGAAACGTGCATCCTAGAGTCTCAGTTCAGACCTACTGAGTCCAAATTTCCAGGGCTGGGGCCCAAAGATTATCCCAGGTGTCACTGCAGAATTTTGGACACGTTGCTATTTTGCTATATTGCAGTTTTAATAGTCTCCCTCCCTGCCTCCCCTTCTTTCTTCCTGCCTTCATTGCTTTCTTTGTTCCTTTCTTTTTTTTTTTTTCCTTACTTGAAGTTCCAGGCCAAGATTTTAAAATAATGTATGTATTTTACTAGGAAAATAAGTTAGTATTCTGTTTATTAACACGGCCACAGTAACTGTCAGAGTGCAAGAGACTGAATCTACTGCAGCAGCCTGGGGTGATGCTGAGCAGCTGGCCAAAGGAAAGAAAAACATACTTTCAAAGGGGGGTTACAGATCATAAAATCTCTGAATGGGGAAAAAAAAAGAGGTGATCAGGAGGTGGGATTTCTTGTCAGAAGATGCTAGTCTCACCGCAAGTTAAAAAAAACCAGGCAGTTCCTTTATTGGAAAGAGGGTAAAAAGCTTGGAAATGAAAGACGGAACAGATATGTTTGATGTGCATTCCATTTGTCTGATTTTTTCCAGTTCCTGTTGGTGTTTAGAAGCCCTTAGGCAGGAGGGACCCTCAGTAGAGGGAATAGCCTCCAGCTGGCTTGTGTGCAGGATTTCTGCTTGTTGATAAGAGCCCCTCAGCCTCAGGAGGGTCAGATCAATGGCTAAGAAGGAACTTTTTTTTTTCTTTCCCCTAGGGCTGGTGGTACCAAACATCATAGAAAAAGCAAGTAACACTTTCCAACCAAGAAGAGAAAATAGGGTTTGGAAAAGCATTCTAATCAGTTCAAACTGAGCCCCCTCTGATTGGAAGAATTCCGAAGAACCATGTGTGATTTCAGAACAGATCATCTGTTTGACAGGCCCTTTAAATTTTGCATTATTGCACAAAGGCTTTTTGATGTATAGATTTTATCCAAGCCCCTTAAGCATAATTTGGAAAATGGGATGAGGCAAGAGCAGAGGCGACATCTCTGCTCTTTTTATTTTGACCCAGAAAGAAACACAATTTTAAGTGATTTGGTTATCTAAGGGAGCTTCTCCTTGCCCTGTCACCTAGCTTTTGTGACCTCAATCCCACTTATTAAGTGCTGCCCAGGCAGCCTGTCTGAACGCTGTCAGCTTATGGTTTATCCCAGGAGATTCAATACAAAGAACCAAGAATTGTGCATAACTGGCTAAGACTAAACTCCAGGCAAACCACAATTACACAGCTGAAGTCAAGAGAGAATTATGCATAGAAGCACGCTGCCCTGGGTCTCCTAGGCTTCCCAAGTCACTGATGGAGGGGATTCAAGCATTCAGTGACTCTTGGCATGACATTCAATTGGTCTGTTTCTCTGCACTGATTCACTCCCTAAATCCAATGTGTCCTATATGTTGCTTTTGAGTAAGCTTCCTAAAGAATTTGTCTGATTAATGACCCTGTTCTTGCCTAGAAACTGAATTCCTGACATCTTTTCAGGCATCTCTGATTCTCTGAAAATTGGTTCTTAGAAACACAGACCAGAAGCATCAGAATCACCTATTTGTTAGAAATTCAAATTCTCAGCCTCATTTTAACCACACAGAATCAGAAACCATGGGGGTAGGTGGGGTTGACGAGCTCTGTAAAGCTCCAGGTGCTTCTAATGTGCTAAAATTTCAGAAGCACTGCTCTAAACCCTAACAATCCACCTTTCTGAATTTACCATATTTTACTTCCTCTCCACTGACCAGTCTGACTATTCACCATTCTCTAAATGACCTCCAAATTTTGTTACACCTTTGTCTGGTTATGGCAGTTCCTTTGACTGGAATAAAATTTTTCCATCTATACTAATTGGACCCTACCAATCCTTTAAGATCCAGCTCAAATGCTGTAGTCTTTCCCCAGGGATTTTCCCACCTCTGCACTGTTGAGATTTGGGACTGGAGAGAATTCACTGTTGTGGGGGCTCTCCTGTGCACTCCAGGGTGTTTTGAGTACCCCTGGCCTCTACCCTCTAGATTCCAGTAGTACCTGCACTTGTGACAATCAGAAGTGTATCCAGGCATTGTCAAATGTTGACCAGGGGAAAAATCTCCCTTGGCTGAGAACCAGTGGTATATCCTGTCATTTTATCACTTAACCTAGACTAAATTACCCCAGACTATCAAAGCCAGACTAAATCTTTCCACTCTCTGTGCTTCTAGAGAAATGGGGCTCTTACTATTTTGCTAAGTCAGAATCAGAAAGTTTTATATGTATATATGAATTTTAAAAATTATTTTGTATATATAAAAGTCTTCTATAAACTGTAAAATGGTATGAATATATAAGAAATGGACATCATCTTTTGTGATGCTATTTTATGCCATTCATTCATTCCTTCATTTAAAAAATTGAGCACTTACCATCTTCCAGAATCACATGAGTGATTATGATAAATCTCTCTGTCTCTGTGTATGAATGTGTGTGTGTGTGTGTGTGTGTGTGTGTGTGTACACATCCTATTGGTTCTGTTTCTCTGGAGAACGCTGACTAATACAGGCATCCAAGAAAGCTGGCAGGAAGCATCAAAAGGCTCAATACTGGTTGAAAGATGAGGTTCTATTGAGAGCCTGGTGGAATACATTCAGAAGGATTTCAGAAGCAGGAGGCTTTTAGAAATCCAGGCAGTTACTGATATCAGAGTAGTCTTTCAGCACGTAGGAATGCCCCCAACCCTTTTTTGTGGGTAAAGAAACTGGCAAATAAGATGGTTTTAAAGATTTGTCTGGGTAGTTAGTAACTTGGATCATAAAACATATGCTAGATTGAGGCTTGGGTCCATGAAGAACAAGAAGGTAATCAGTGAAAGAAATTTTAAAAATTATACAATATGGGAGATGTCATGATTGTTATAAGAATTGCTAAGCAGTAATCCTAATAGTGACTTACAGAGGGGACACCTGAGTCAGAGACTCACAGAGCTGAATTAACACAGGCCTACCTAGGATATGATGATTTATCAGTGGGAGCCCTAACATTCATCAGAGGAGACGATAATTAGTTGCTAACTTCCTGTTGTTCTTCACTGAAAATGTCTTTGTAATTTCTAAAATCCCTACTGATAAAGCCCTCTTTTTTTGGAAAACACCAGAAAAAACAAATTTTTATTTGCTCAAAGTACTTTATACAATTAATGTATTCTAATTCTTGATCTAAAAAGAAAAGATCAGCCTCTGTACAATAGCCTGAAATAGTCTCAAGGATCACGGTTAATATCATAAAACTCAGTTATAAATAGGTAGATAGAATTGGGTTCATAAAGATATTCATCTCTTGAGAACTTTAAACTATTAACATGTTCTGAAGTATTCCTTTTATTTGTAACAAGAAATTACTTCCAGCTTCGCAATGCTTTCTGTGTTCACAGTAACAACAGAGTACCAGTGGACCCACCTGTTCTGTTTGCTGCCACTTTCCTTGGGCTCTATCTTTTTGTCACCTTCCTCTTTAAACGGTTGTGGCATGTTATCACCGTCACTTTTCCTCTGCCATCACAGAACTCAAGGGAGTCATTCCCAGACTGAAAAAGAAAAAATGACTATGGAAGCATGATAAAAAATACAGATTCCTGAGCCATACCCTCTTCAGGATTCTGATTCAGTAGGTCTGGAATGGGCCCAGGGATTTGCATTTTCATGAAAGCACACTAAGTAACTCTAATGTAGGAGGATGGTGAATCATGGTTTGAGTCATTCACGTAACCAACAGTCTCAGTTCCTAATATACTAATAAAATGCAGGAGACAAAAACGTTAAAGGTTTCATATAGACATGCAGATACAGAAAATGACTGCAAAGGAGAAAATTGACGTTAACTACTAATTTCACCCACTCGGTTTCTTCCCTCCTCCTCCAGGACTCTCCTCCTTCTCAATTTTTTCTTTCAGAATCTCCCAAAGTAATAGCTGTTGGGAAACCTTAATTCAGTGGTCAAAGAACATGCCACCATTGCAATTATTTTCAATCACCAGTTCAATTATTGGGTTTTGGTGTCAATGAATATTTCACCAAAGTTGACACCAAAACTTATCTTTGAATTATTAAGTAAAGGGATGAATAAAATTCCCAATTTAAACACAAATAGCATCTCATACATTTCATTTTCAAGTTGCTTGATGCAAGGAAGATTTGTATATTATTATGGCACAAATTTGACATTCTTAAGTTTAATGAGTGGGAGCGAAATATTTGAGTATGTAAGTCAGAATGATCATTTGTCGGAAAAGAGGAAGATTCCTGAAAACTGTGCTCCTAATGAGGGTGGTATAAAGCCAAAGAATGAATACCACTTCCAATAAAAACAGTTAGCAGCAGGTAAAGTCAGAAAGGCATTAGAAAAGGAAAAATCACAAATACAGAGACATATATGGCCCCCTGAGGAATTTTGAGGACAGTCTGAATGCCTGCATAAAAATATACAGGGATGTGATGAGTACTCCCAAGCAGTGATTAATTCACTGGGCTCAAGAGAATGCGGCAGGTACTAACAGACAGGAGAAAGAGGGTCGGTTTGTAAGAACAATACAAATGGTCTGTGCATTAGTTTGCTAGGGCTGCTGTAACAACATATCAGAGACTGGCTGACTTAAACAGCAGATAATGTTCTCCAGTTCTGGAAGCTAGAAGTCCACAATCAAGGTGCTGGTAGGGTGAGTTTCATCTGAGTCCTCTCTCCTTGGCTTATAGATGACCATCTTCTGTGTCTTCACAGTGTTGTCTCTCTGTGTGTGTCTGTGTCCTAATCTCCTCTTCTTATGAGGACACCCTAATGACCTCATTTGATTTGGGATCATCTTAATGACCTTGTTTTAATGTAATTACTTCTTTAAAGATCATGTCTCTAAATATGGTTATATTCTGAGCTATTGGTGTTAGAATTTCAACATATGAATTTTGGAAGAGACACAATTCAGCCCACAACAGTCTGTCACAAAGGTGTATCTTTTAGTATCATCAAAGTATGCACTACCTATGTAAAATAGCCATGAAACTAGGGTCTTTCATGAATTCTGATACCAGTTTTGGAATATCAAAATACCCATCAAAATTACTCCAGCTGCAGCATTCTCCCACTGCATCCTACTCCTACTACTTTGTCCATCAGAAACCTTGGTGTAATAGCAGTTGGGCTTCCACAGACAGATCAAGGCCAGAACAACATACTAGAGTTAATTTACCACAGCCAAGCACTAGACAGCCCAGCAATGCTAGAAGATTAATTTCTCGCCAACAAACTCACAGAGGAGCGATTATGATGACTTGTCTTATGGGGCACGATAGAAGTTCATGTACCCCGGCCTATCCACTGTCAGTGGTGGGTAGCAAGGAAGAGCATATATACCACCTGGTAGTCTGCAAAGAAGCCTGAAGACTCACTGAGCCCTTCTCATGTGCTAGGTAATGTGTTAAGCTTCTGACAGCCAAGTATCCCATTTAATCCATGCAATAGGCTTATAAAGTTGACAGAATTTTTATTACCACTTCACAGATGAGTAAACTCAAGGTTTAGTAACTTGCCCAAGGTCATACAGATTTTTAAAACAGCTTCATTAAAGTATAATGACTTGCAATAAACTGTACATATCCAACACGTGTAATCTAATCTATTTTGACACGTGTATACATCTGTGAAACCACTAGCATCAGCAAGGTGCTGAAAATCTATCTTACCCGCACGGTTCCCTCATGCCACTTTCTACTCCCTCCCTCCTTTACTTCCCTGCAACCAGCAACCCCTCAGCATATCCCCAAGGCAGGCAACCACTGATCTGTGCTGTCATTATATGTTAGCACACATTTCCTGGAATTTCTTTCATGTGGAATCATATAGTATGTACTACTCGGTATATTGTTTGCTTTCTTTACTTAATGTAATATTTTGAAATTAATTCATATTATACCATATATCAATAATTTACTCCTTTTTATTGCACTGTAGCATTCCGCTATATGAATACATCATAATTTGTTTATCCACTTACCTGCTGATGGACATTTGTGTTGTTTCTAGTTTTTGGTTGTTACAAACAAAGCTGGTATAAATATTTTTTAATACAAGTCTTTGTAGGAACATATAGTTTCATTTAGCTTGGGAAAACACCTAGAAGTAGAATGGCTGGGTCATATGGTAGGCATTACATAGTTGCATCTTGCTTTTTAAACTGATCTGCCAATTTCTGTGCTTAATTGGAGTGTTTAGACCATATACATTTAATGTGATTATTGATATGGTTAGGTTTAAGCCTATTATCTTGCTATTTGTTTCCTACTTCTCTTACCTGAACTTTCTTGCTTTCCCTTCTTTTCTGACTTCTTTTGGAATAGTTAAGTAGATTTTATCATATAATTTTATCTCCTCTGTTGTCTTATGACCAATACCAGGGCAATAGTAGAGCTTACTTTGTTTCCCACGTGTCTTATGTTGCCTGATGTCCGGTGTTGCGAAAACCATTTATTTCAAATGTTTTGCCTGGTTTAATGGTTGTTTCAAGTAGCACATTAAATACAATCCCTGTTACTCTATCTTGGCTGAAACTTCTTATGTCTGTCTGTTATATAGATTTTAAGTAGCAGATTGAAACCAGAAGCCAAGTCTCTCTTATCCACTACATTACACTGACAATAACCATCAGAGCAAAGAGGCCTTGAGTTCCACTCTAATATCTCTCAGGCCACCTATCTGTGGTTTTATTCACCCCAAAACTTGGCTCTTGCAGTTTATTACTATCCTCCATGTAAATACATACATCAACAGGAAGCATTCTTTCTCCCTGTCTTCTCTTAAGACGAGTCCTGATTAAATGTTGAATGGGATTAATAAATGAGTGATATGTGTTCAATAGGAATTCATATCATTTTATGACTCTCTTAAGGGTCTAATTAATACAAACAAATGCTAGGAAGTTTTTTATAACAGTTCTTATAAAATAGAACAAGTCATCCAAAAATTTTCCTAAAGAAGAATACTATGTGAGATATTAACATTTTGAGTTATCAGATAAAACTGACTGCAAAAATATCTGTAACAAATCAGAATTTATTATGTAAACATTTGGAATATTTATTTAATTCAGGCATAATTTTTATCTGACAGATTTGAGAATTTATTTTTAAAGGGTCATTACTATTGTTGCTATTTATTGTAGCATGAACATGACCTCCTTTTCCAAGGGGAAAACACACACACATATCAAGAATCCTCTCATTGTTTCATTTCCATATACCTCTGTAACTACATTTTTTTAAATGGTAAATTTCTCTATTTCCATAGAAACCCCAGCTACAGGTACTTCTGAATGCAGGCTACCATCTGCAGTCACACATGGATTTGTACATGTTCATAGCAGTGGAAAGCATTTAAATATAGCATTACCTCTTCAAGGATATCAATCTTATTTAAGCTGATAAGGAGACTACAGATAAGCTGGATATTACAGCCATCACTGATTCCTTTGTGGAAGTTGCTAAGGACTTTGAAAAATGTGTATCATTCTCTCCATTAGAGTAACTGAAGCATTTAGTTTTAGGAAAAACAAACAAAAGCATAAAAAAATGAGTAACTATTCATATTGGACAAATTACATGCTTATGCTACATAAAGGACCAATGTGGCCACAGTACAGTTACGTTGTGAAAATGGTTCATAATGAGAAGTAGAAGAAATTAGCTGCTGGTCACTTACCAGCTTATAATTTTAGGCAATCACTAAACATCTTTAAAACTCAAGGTTGATAAAAGGATAAAATGAAGTAACAAGTATGAAGGCACTTTGAAAACCATTAATCATGGCAGAAGGGAAAGACATTTTGTTAGAAATCACCTTTTTTCCCTTCAGTTACAATATAATTACATGGTAAAAATATGACTCACTACCAGATGTCCCACTCATCTCCCCTCCCAAATTTTCCATTTTTTAGCCCTAATGTATTGCTGGATTGATTGATGGTAGACTTGAACTCAGGTTGATTCAGGAAAAAATCTTTTCAACTTGATCTCCTTTCTTTCCTATCAGCCATGCATATTTCTTCCTCCATGCCTTCATACATGTTGCTCTGACTTTTTGTAACACTCTCTACTCTTCCCATTTTTCTTCCTCCTTTATAACAACTTTACCTATCCTACAAAGGTGACTAAAATCTCACCTCTTAAGTAAGGATAGTTTCTACATTTCTGGTTAATGATAAGCTTTTCCTTCTTTGAACTCCTTAGAGACTTAGCCTCCATGCAAACTCAGTTTTGCATATAGTACTTATTTTCTTCTTGTTTGCTCTCCCCAACTAGATTACTCAGATGATTCTTCTGAAAAGCTTACAAATGTATCAGCTACTGGACAAAACCACTTGGAAGTCCTGTAGACATGTTAAACTCAATAGGAGCACCTAAAGTCTTCAAGTCTATTTTTCTTCTTTATTCCCTCAGTGAAGAGTACAGCTAGTTTTGCAAGCCAAGAAGTCTGGGAGAAATGTTTGATGGCCCCATTAAATTTACTTCTCCATTTCAGGATAAAAGTCGCTATTTTTTTAGCATGGTATGTAAAACTCTAATATGACCTCTGCTTCTCTCCACACGTTTTTCTTGATTCTGTATTTTCTCTACCTGCTGTTGGGTCCCTGTTCTGCTCTTGAGGATCAAACTTCTCAAAATAGTTTTCTTTCTCCTCATCTTCACTTTCTCATCTCTCACACAACTTCATATTCCAAATAGATTTCCATATTTAAGACACAACTGGAACAGCCTGGAACAAGGAATTATACTTGACAAAGTATAATTGCCGTCTTAGTAAGTCTAGCAGAACCTTTTTAGTTCTTATCTTATTAGCCCTCTTATCAGATTCAGTAAATCACTGCACCCTTTCTGAAACATTACCTGACTGGCTTCCATGGCAGCACTTTAGCCTGGATTTCCATATACCTGGCTAGTTCCTTGTCTATCTCTTTTTCCAACTAATCTTCTCTTACTTGATGTGCTGAAAATTCTCAAGGCTCTCTTCTCTTTCTAGCCAACATTTTTTTCTCCAGGGTGATTCAATCCATTCCTTTTCATAAACTTACTGTCATTTATCCTTTAATACACCCAGATTCATTTCTTTAAGACAAAATCTTTTTTGAGTTCCTGGCCCACACATCCAAACAGCCTACTCAACATTCTTACTTGGACGTCTTATAGGCAGCTCAACTGGATACATCCAACACTGTCATTGCTTTCCCTCCCAGTCCTCTTTATCTCTAGTGATCCCTATTTCAGTAAATAATGAATGACCTATTCAATGAAGGTAAATCTGAGAATAAATACTAAACAGTTCCATCTTTCTCACCCTTCAGATCTAATCAACCTCTGAGAATTGTTGATTCATCCTCCTAAATATTTTAAAAATCTTTCCGCTTATTGCCAACTCTATGGCAACCTTCCTAGGATAAGGTTATTGCCTGACTTACTGACAGAGCCTTCTGTGGAGTCCCATATATCCACCTTTGTTAAACTACAGTGTATTCACCACACACTGGCCAAGGGATCTTTCAGAAATTGCAAATTGTAACATGGCATTTCTTTAGTTAAAAATCCTTCTGTGACTTCTAAGTTGCTCTTAGAATTATGCCGAAGCCTTAGTATAGCCCATACGACTTTGCATGGAATGTTGAATCCGTCCCCCTTGCTTCCGCTCTAACTCCTGCTCATTCTAGATTAATAACCCTTTTTGAAATTCCAGACTTGTTTAGCCACCTCTCCTAATTAGCTACCTTTAAAATATCTTGTCCTTCTCTTTTGTTGCATTTGTCATCATTATTATAAACAGTTATTGATTTCTGTAATTAGGACTTATCTGAATTTTATTTGACCTGAGGTATTTAAACTTTATAAAGTCAGAGACTTTCTGGTTCACCCTGTATCCTCAGCATTAGTGAGGGTGCTTTTCAATATACATTTATTGAACGAACAAATAAATACACTGATGCATAAATCTCATCTCTCGTCATTCCCTACTTCTCACTCTCAAGCCCAGCCATGCATATCAGTGTGTCAGTTCTGAACTATATCATGTTTCCTCTAACTTTGGCACCTTTGCACTAACTATTCTCTGTGCCAGGATGCTCCTGCTACCTTCACTGGCTGATCAGTACCATCTTCTACACTCAGCCCAGGTGTCCATCCCATCAGGGGGCTTTCACTGACTGTCCACGTACTGGGTCTTGAACTCCCCCTACCCCACAGCACTCACATTCTGATGTGACTCTGCCACCAGATCATCACAGTGCTAACTTCTGCCCCAGACACTTTCACTCTTTTGTGTCTGGCTCCCAGCACTTCATTTCTCTCCTGAGCATTAAGCTTCTCGAGAGTGGATCAGTGCCTTTTAGACATGAATCTTCAGAGGCTAATATTGGGCCTGGCATTTAGACATGACCAATCCATAATTATAATAATCAGTATTTTCGAATAAACAACTCCTTGACAGCTGGGACAGTGTATTTTACATCTTTAACATCTACAATTGGCTTTGGTGCAGTTCTAAATAAGAGATATTCAGTTAGAATTAAATGGCTAATTATCCATTTATTTCACTTAATACCTGTGAACAGCTTCTCATTCTATTCCTTATTCTCTGTACCCTTCTCTTTTGTTTTTTCCCTATACATTATAAAGCTTTTTATGCAAGAAAAAGATTTTGCAGGAAGAGAAGTGACAAGGATAAAAAATGGAACTACTAGTAATCTAGAGATTTATGTTCTTAACAATTTTTCTATTTAAAAAGGCTTTGTGAAATAGTAAAGCAAGGCAGACATTTGAGGTGCATTTATACACCTCTTTCTACCTGAAAATGTACCATTTTTATCTGATAAACGTTTCATAAAAGTCAGTAATTTTAAATACAAACTGCTAGAAATGTCTGTTCTTTTCATGTCCATATATTTTTTCATGGAAAATCTCTGTTCTCTATATTAGTTTCCATTTTATCTCCCTTTGCACTTGAAAAAAAAATTACTAATACACCTGGGTTATGAGGGTTCATCTATAAATTTACTGCTTGCATTTTAGTTATGTCAATGATATATATGTGGCTTATATACATTTACACGTTTTAAGTTATTTAAAACTCCAGGCATCATATATGATAGATCTCTTTGATGGAATAGTTGAGATCTGTGAAAAACAGATTTTGAAAAAAACACATATTCGTAAATCAGTATTTCTTCTCATATTACTACATATTGTTTAGGTTGGTTTTTAAATATATCCCCAGACATTATCTTCCTTAATTTTGCCAAGAGGGTTTTAAAAAGTTCCCAAAATCTTCTGAAAAATTGTCCAATACTATGTTCTATTCTTGTCTCTCATGATTTGTGTAACTTTACTGACCATTCATGATGGCTAGGGAGATCTGGCATTCACTATTTAAAAATAAAAGTTGTTGATAACATAATTTCAAGTCCTTAGATGTTTGACCAGACATGTAATTCTATAGCAAAACATGAAAATTAATTGCTTTTAAAATTATAAATCATTGAGATTGATAGATTTCAGTACGGCCATTATCTAAAAATGCTGTCTTATAATTTTATCATTAGTCATTAAGCTATAATCACATACAGTATCTTAGTAACCATTAAAGACAGACAATTCATTTAAAATGTGAAATACAGCCTATTTCTTAAATAACAACTTTTAAGCCTACTGAGAGAGCTCGTATATAAAAATACTTTAAATAATAAATTAAACATTAAAAAATGAAAACATTAAAAACACTAAACATTAAAAAAGACTCTGTCAACTCTCTCCATGACTTAAAAACAAATTTGATTCCATTTGATGCCAAAATAAATTGGTTGGAACCATTCTAGGCATTAGCAGGGATTTTCCACTGAGGGCTCTGACCTTTACCCAACTGAAAACTGAAATCCCCGAAATGCAGAAGTCGCTCCTCTCTTATTTCCTACCTCATACAAAAATCCACATTGAATGTGTGTCCCAGATGGTCTATGCTATTATTTCATATAAGGCTGAGTTTTCTGGCCCCTGTACATCTGGAATATCTCCTGAATGAGCACAATTGGCCCAAATTATTGTGAAATATACTGGTTCATTGAAATATATTCCCTTTTAGACATTTTCTTTGCTTGGGGACATGATAATAAGTGGGCCTAGTTATTTGATATTAGTAATGGCATTTTAATGTAGAGTTAACCACACTTTTAGGTCTTGGGTGATCCTTAAGAAAGACCCTCACAGCACTAGAAATGTCAACGGATTGGTAGGAAGAGAAAAGCATGCTCCTTCCTTCTCTCCTATCGGTGGCCCTCATTTCATTTTTTATTTCCCTTATATGGATGTATGTGGTAGGCCCAGAGATAAAGTACCTTCTGGAAATTCACCTATAATACACTGACTGCAAAGACTTTAATCAGAAGAGTAAGAGATACTTATGTGGAATGGGGCTACTCATTTGGGCTGAGAATATGCATATTCGCATCAGGTGTTTTATCCTTTCTTGGTACCAATTTGAAAATATCTAAAATAGCTTCAGAATGCTCACTTTTAAAGAGTTCAGCAAAGGAGGTAGGTGCCCCTTATCCCAAGCATTGCGATTTTACTAAGAGGGTAACAAATACACCAATTTAGCACGTGGAATTATATGACACTAAATAAGATTAAACGAGTGTGTTGAGTAGGTTATGTACTAAATATTAATGTATAGATAGAACTTGGCACAAGTATATACTGAGTAGTCCAGTGAGACCAAAGTGAAGGCTACTTTACAAGGAGTAGTATGCAGTAAAACTGAAGAGAAGTATCGGAACTTGGCCTTCAGTCCCTGGGTTTGAACTTGGGCTTTAATTCTTAGGGAAGGGAAAGAACTCTGGGCAAGGGAGTAACATGATCAAAGCAGTCAAGTATTCCACAGCCCTCAGCAATCTTCAAGTTCAACAGTGACTTTCTATAATACTGTGAAGCAAGATGCTTTTAATTCAAATGGCTCTGGAAACCTCATGAAAGCACTCAATAAGGTTGATCATTTCAAACCGATTTTAAAATACAGAAGTGCCTTGGGATTAATAGCACTCCTTCAATTTTAATCTCTAGTAAGATCCCAGCAGCCTCTGCAGGCTCAAATAGATGTACACTTGAGGTGAAAATGAATGACGCTGACAGAGTTCACACGTTACCCAGCAGAAAAGCCTGGGAAATCAGAGCAAGTCAAGGTTAAGGGATGTTAGCACCATTGACCTGACAATGAGAGAGGGAAGATAAAACCATGGTGTATAATGACATAAAAGGATATTAAATAGGGGCCAGGGAGCCATTATTTCTTCCTGACAAGGGGAAAGGAATAGGATATAATGGTCATGAACTGAAGTAGGGAATATTTAAGTCAAACACAGAGAAAATTTCAACTTAAAGAACATTTAAACAAGTATTCACTGGAGGATTGAGAAGCCATTGTTATACTGCATTTTCAAGACAGAAACTTGGCATTTAAGCTTCTTTAAGAAAGTTTAAATAGTCCACTCCATGTTAAACTGATTCTGAGTGCTTTTAAAGAAAAAAAAAATTCTTCTTTGATTGTATTTTATTATCAGTGGGGTGAGGGGGGCACACACTTTATAAACTACATTCTTATGAGTTTCTCACAATATGAGTTACATTGTGCTGTTACTAATTAAAACAGAATTCAGTAGCAGAGACTATGACATTGTGGAGCTTTAGTGAGTAAGAAAAAATAGCACAAATGCTCAGTGGAAACATTAAAAACTGAATGAATATAAGTCTTACAACTTTCAGTATCTGCTGATCTAATCTGACAGGTTCTTTTCATTCATTAGTGGTTGGCATGAATCTCAGTACATAACTTGGGTATAAGAAAGAGGAATTCCTTTATTTTCTATAAGCATTTAATTTCTGACTTCAAATTTCAATGGGCTTTTGGAAAATGTTAACCTTAATTCCTCTTACGACTTTCTCTTCCCCAGGACTGGGCCATGACCCAGTTTTTGAGGCCTTATTCTTGGCTTCTGATAGTTCACACTGAGGGTTACTCTGTGTCAGTTGTCCTGTATGCATGAGTTGCTGTTCCTGTCTGCCTGACTCTTTCAGATCAAGAGATTCTTAGCTACTTCCACCTCCAGAGGAGAGAGGAAGCAAGAAGAGAGGGAGGATGCCAGTCCAAGTGGGAAGTCGCTGAGACAGGAAGATGGTAGCCCTGTTGAGAAACTGAAAGAAGGCTGAGGAGGCTAGAGCTCAGGGGTTAAGGATGAGAGGGATGGAGTCACTGATAGATCTGGCCCTGGGCCTGTCTGCTTACCCACCTTGCTGATTCTGACTGCCAGTTCCATGACCAGGGGACAGGACATCGTCTTGAGTTTCAGAGAATCATAGCCCAAAGCAATTTGTTTCTAGAAATGATGGGAGAAATGATGATCTACCCCTTCCTTCTCCAGGAAATCTATTCCCAAGAATTCCATTTTTCCTCTTTACTTCCTTCACAGTCATTAAAATATTTTTCTAAGGGTTTAGATGTAGCATATACCTTCTCAAGAGTCAATATAATGGAGATCCTTTCTAGGTGAATGGCGGGATGAAAAAAGAAGAAATACATTGATAAAAAATGCCAGTATCTCGAAATATTATCCCCATTTAACAGCAATAATTGAGTGCTAACAATGTGTCAGGCACTGTGATGTGAATTCAGAGATAAGCAAGGCATTTGCTGTGCCTTGGGGTTTCTCATAGTCTTATGGGAGAATATAAAGAGGAAAAAGGACCATTACCAGGGAGTGAATTTGTATTCAGAGTATAGTGTTTATAGTCTTATTTAGATTTTTGAATTTTAAGACTAAATGGAGCCGGACTATTAGAAACCCCTTAGACCATATTTTTAGACTCATAAATTCCAAATGGGGTTGGATCTCAGAGGTCATTTGGTCTACTCCTTATGTGATAGTCAAATGTCCTCAATGTCACTTGTATGTAAGTGATCGTAATCAGTGCATGAAGATTTTCAGCTTTGGGTAAAGCCATTCTGTTTTTTCAACAGATATGTTTCTTAGAAATGTCACTCTAATAAATTTTAAAAAAATGTATTCTTTATAGTTCTACTCACTGGGGCCCCAACTCTGCCCTTTGGAGCCAAACAAAATAAGTCTAATCACTCTGACACCATAGAAGTCTTATAATTAATTATGGAGCTATGTTTGACACTAACATATTTCTCAAAAATTGGGTGCTTAACTAGATAGCCCCCAAATGCAGAGATTTATCATGATGATTTGCCTAGTAATGCCTCATAATTAATGTGTAGGAAATTGAATGTAGTTTACTACTCTTTTTTGTATATTACTACATCAATATAAAATGCATTATGATGGATGTTCTGAATTAATATCATTAACATATTCACATTTGATGGAACAGTTTTATTTGTAGCCAGAGATTAACCATCATATTTGTAATATTTATGCTTTTCAAAACCCAAGTATATTTTGATCACCCAACTGGGAGGTATAATGCCTCTAAAATATTAAAAGTTTAAAAAAAGAGAGAGAATGCACTAAACTGCTGAATTTAAAAAGAATGATGTGAAAGGAAGAGGGTCACTGAGCTGCTAAGACAGGGACTCTTAAGGCAGTGATACACCTGGTGTGGTCATCAGGGCATAGGGCATAGGGAGTGGCCCTTAACGCTGCCATCCCAGAAACACAAACACGTGAGTTCACTCCAAACTGAACAGCTCTTGGAAAGGAACTTTCATTCTCCAAACTCTCCATCTGTGTGATGACATTTGGTTCAGAGATTCTAGGCCAGGAGACTCTTTCTAGAGATGATGAGAGAGGTTAAGATCCACATCACCCCTTGCTTCCCTAAGACATATTTTTGACTCCCAAGAATCTCCCTTCCCAACCTTTGAATTATCTTTTAAGGGCCTAAATGTTACCAAATACCTCCTGTGAGTCAATGTAATAAAGATCTAGCTTCTAGCAGAAAAGGAAAGAGGAAAATAAGTTTAAATTTTTGCAATGTTAGAAAACCTCAATGCTTAAAGGAAAGGTTACTGCCTTTCTCTCTGAGGGTACCCAGAAGATTAAAAAAAAACTAACTAGAATATAGTTTAATTCAAAAAAACAATTCATTCATGGTCTTACCAGCTATTTGCTAAAAACTAAAGTTGACCCCAATGTTCTCCTTGTTATTTATTAAACATCCCCTCTAGTGTCTTGTGTCCACCAGATACATTAGCCCCCTTCTCTGGACAGTGCTGGATATACACCAGAACATTATTACTGTTCAATTATTTATTTTTGTGTTCTTTAGGAGGTCACCTCCCTACTTTAACTCACCATCATATTAAGCAGGTAACAACACAGCCTCCTTCTTCCATGGCTAAATTGTAGCCTTGAGAATATATTCTGGTCACCTTAATTAGATTGAGGCACTCATTTTTTTTTTTTATTAGACACAAGAGATGACTTGCTGGTTTTGCAAAAAGCTTCCTGAGTCTCCTTAATATCCCTTTCAGATACCATTGTTTAGATGGCTGAACCTATCCATTTTACATTGATTTTATTAGGTTATATTTCAAAGAGTGAGCTTTCTGACCTGACCTTCTCACACAGTGAAATATATGATTACATAGCCTTTCTGGGAATTCTAGTAAGAATCAACAGCAGTCATTAGCAAAAACCTAGAGATCATTAGAAAATTTGTGATATCCGTGAAGTTAATATTTAGACTAGTTAGACTTACATTCCATCCTTTCTATTTTTCTTGAAGCCTCATCAAAGATTAATGTAATTATTCACCTTGAGATAAACATAACAAATGAAATAGTAACAGCCAACAGTTAAAAATTTGCATGTTTAAGATTACCAAACATTTTAATATATATTATTTCCTTTAAACCTCACAGCACTGGTGGAGGATCACAATTTCTTTTAACCTTTAGACTAGAGTGGTGGTTCATAGAATGTGGTGCCATTACCAGCAGCATCAACACCATCTGGGAGCTTGACAGAAATGCAAAACTTTGGTGCTACCCAGATATGCTGAATGAAAAACTATGTTTTGGTTTGTTTAATTTGATATTAAAATACTTTTCCTCATCATGAAGTATTCAGATCTCTTGGGCACATGGGTGGGAGGTTCCCCTCCAAGTTGTCTTCCCATATGTAGAGGACATTGGTTGTGTTTTCTACTCAGCATTCATTCATCTATTTGCTTTCAGTGCTATGTACAACTGCCCTCTCCCACTGGTTTAGGGGGTGAGCATTTAGCCAGCTTAAGCTAATTAGTCCATCATATTCCCCTAACACAGTGATTGGTACATGGATGGGATATGGCCAAATAAAATCCAATGCATAAAGCATCTTGCTGGGCTGTGTCTCTCTCTCTCTCTCTCTCTCTCTCACACACACACAGGAAAATTTCTCACAGATTTACAAGGGGCCATGGATAAAGATGTTTATTGTAGCAGTGTCTGTATTATTCACTGATGTCTCTCATGTGCCTGAAACAGTGCCTGGTGCATTGCAGAGGCCCATCATATTTGTCAGTAAATACACTGTTTGTAGCATAAGGATTTGGAGGAAGCCTGGAAGTCTATCATTGAGAGAGATAAGGGAAATACGGTAGCTGCACACTATGGGGAATTCTATAGCAAACAGAATCAATAGATTCGAGGTACAAGAGTAACATAATTGGAACTTAAAAATAGTACTTAGTGAGAAAGTAGGATATATAATCTCCATTTCAGTAAGTTAACACACATTTACACAAAATAGTACACATTTCACAAATACACAATCAAATAAAAAGGGAAAATTGAATGGTTTTCACTGGGAAAGCAGAATGGGATTGGTACCTAGTGATAGAAATCCATATATAAATACATAAATACATACTCAAAGCAAGATGCCATGCAAGGGCCAATTGCAAGTTGATGTGTCATGAACTGAAAAAAGCAACTGACTCAACCCTGGGCACCTGATTTAAAAAGGAAAATTACAGAAATTCTGAGAAACTGATTCCACTTTTTCTTCTGCATGGAATCTAGGTAAGATATAGCCCCGGGATCTGTATGGAAAAGGCAAAACTGGAACCTGACCGCATCATTACAAGTCTCTGGATCTAGCCTTGCCTGAAGTGTATTTATGAGCCAGCGATGTTCAATTACCACTCCTCAGCCCAACCTCCATTTTTTTCTTCGGTTGTTGTTTAACATGTTTTGAATCCATGTTTCCTTTCACTGGTAACTAAGAAAATCCCAATTGATATATCATTGTTTTCTTTGCTTCCCCTAACCAGCTTGTGAGAAAAGTAATATGCTTTTTGCTTCCTCCATTTCACCACAAACTCTGGCACATGACTGAACCATCTGGTGCCAATCTCCTCACGTCTCTATTGAAACTGCTTTTGTTACCAAGAATTCCCCAATTGGGACATATATTTGACACTTTCTTAAAACACTCTCCTCCTATTATTTCACTGATTGTTCATCCTCAGAATTCATCGTTGGATCCTTCTTAAATATAATGATTTTCAGTCCATGGTGGCTCAAGATAAGTATCTAACCATCTCTATGTCTCGGGCCCTGTGAGTCAGAGCAGATGCACCAGCAAGAGAGAACAGGTAGTGGTCTGTAAACGATGGGAATGGGATTACTGGCTGGTGCTGGCTGGATATCAGATTGGGTAGGAGCTATTTTTATTATCGCTAGTGGAATTAATCTTCAAGTTACTCTGTTGGTCCTCTGTGATCTACATTTTCTTCCTCATCTATATTATCCAAAGAAATAAATGATTTTAACATCACTTCAAAGATAAGCACTTCTAAATCTGTATGTTTAGCCCCAATTCCTCCTCAACTCCAAACCTGAATTTCCTACTAACACAATGACTGAGATTGAACACAGTAATTCTTAGCATCCACTGAAAGTCTCTCCCATGCTGAGTCTCTTCTCTGCTAATGGCACTACCAGGGACCTCGTTTCAAAATCTATAAATACTAATCATCTTTCATTCTTCCTTTTTCTTCAACCGTCTATACCCCTTCTAACCCAAGCAAGTGCATCAGTAGCTAAGTATTATAGATTCTATTCTGTTTTATTTTTTTAATGAGTATGTCCTTTTGTCTACTCCTCATGGCTTTTATACTAATTTAAGCTTCACATTTTTTGTCTAGATCATGGTATCAGTCATCTAAAAATCTCTCCCTGCTTCTAATCTCCTGACTTTCTAATTCATCCTTTGCATTGTTATTGAAATATATTTTTTCCTAAGTCACAGGTTGGATCATGTTATGTGTCTCTTGTAGTTTCAAGCAATCTTCAGTGGTTTCTTGCTGTCTACAGAAGTCTGTACACTCTCATGTCATATTCCAAACATTTTCTGAAATAATCCAAAAGGAAACTCATCTTCTGATGCATCCTTTCATGAACTCTAAGATTCAATAATAATAAGTTTATTGTCATCCCAGAGGAGATAATGAAATTCTAAGACTATGACTTTTTAAATGTCATTTCTGGAGCCTGGTTCTTCTTCCCTTTATTTTTAGAAACGTCTTTACTCTTTAAGGTCCAATTCAAGTTTCCTGATTTCTTTATGGCTTCTCTGAACCATCTAGTCACAAGAATAACTTTTTCACTTATAATCCTATAGAATACCCCTTTTGCTCCCCTTAGCAGTCATTCAAATTAATCTTGCAATACGGATTTTCCCCCTCTCAAATATCCTCACTCCTACCCCATAAGAACCAGAGTCTAAGAAACTTTATGATAAAGATTCTGCCTTACATATCTTTAGGTCTCAATTCCAAGAACAGTACTTGGCAAATAGATGCCCAATAAATATTTAATTGAATTTAACATTTATAAGTGCCTGTAAAAGTTTCTGGATCGTGGACTCACTGTGATTATGAGTAAGGCTATAAATCTATACTCTCTAAAAGAAATACAGACCTGTACACAGAATTTTGCATATCATTTAATGAGATTTGTGGTGAACATTTGGACTGGCACACTCAACATTTGTTCCCACCCTATTCCAGTGCACAGAGGATGGAAAACTTAAAATTATTTTTTGTCAGTTCTTTGGAGGTTTTCATCTCCAGTTTTGGGATTCCATTTTTCAAAATACCACACCCACTCAAACTCTTCCGTATTGTTGACCTCACAGGCTAATGGCATCATATAAAGATTTTCACTTTTGACTTTCTTATTCCGTCTAACACCACACATTTCATAACTGTTAGTGATTTCAGTATCTATGTAGATACTCTTTTCATGTATTTGGTTTTGCTGTTTCTTGGCCTTCTGTCCTGCAATGATCTCCCTGGCCTTGCCTCAGACCCCTATTATTAAGGTCATATACTTGATTGTTTCACTACTCACAACTGCACTAACTATGGTCTTAATTTCAAACACTTCCCTCTGTCCACTACCTCCTCTATTTATAGCACGCTGCTTCTATTATCCCAATTGCAAGAGCGCTATAGGACTGGGACATAAAATTCAATGAGCCTATCAATTTACTTTTCCTATTACATGGTTCCTCTTTCCATGCACAACCTTGCTTATGACTTCAACTGTCTTGATTCTCTATTTCTCTTTCACATTCGCTTCACAAAGTACTCATGGTGGTTAAATTCAACTCTCTTTGTACTCTGCCAGCACCTGAGCAGTAAAAATAGGGTGCAGAAAGTCATACAACCATGCTGATTAGTCCTATTTTAACTTACGACCATTAATCTCAACTGTACTTTTTGTGCTGCCTGGCAATTCTCCATTTCTCTATTCTATTCACTTTACTCCTAACCTAGATGGGATATTATATACCTTCTTTTCTCAAACCTCAAATGATACTACCTCTTCCCCCTCCCATCCTTACTCTTAGTTCATTAAGAAAATACAGACAATCAAATAAGACTTTCCAAACACCACTACCATATACTCTTCTTGTCTTCTATTAGTTTGAATGAATTTCACTTACATTCTATGACCATTGACTTCTCAATGATATCCTTTTACTTTTGCCCTCCTTTATCTCTGGCATTATCAAATTTTTACTCTTTACTGAATCATCACATCAGAATATTAAACTGCTATAATATCTCCTAGTTTAAAAACCCATATGCCTTTCAGCCCTTTGAAAGAGTTGTCTATATTTGCTGTTCCTATTTCCTTTCCTTCCATTCTCCCTTTAACCTACTCTAATCAAGATTTCATTCTCATAATTCTCCTAAAACAGTTGCCAAGAGCACCAGTGATTTCAAAAGCTGTATCTAGTGGTCAACTCCCTGTTCCTGTCTGACTTGTCAATAGCATTTGATAAAGCATACTGTTTCTTCTTGAAACATGTTCTCTACTTCATGTTCAGAAAATTGTACTCTCTTGGTAACATTCTTCACCTCATTTGCTAGATTCTCCTCCAATAAACCTCACAGTATCTTGGAGTTCAATCACTGGATCTTTTCTCTATCTACGTGTACTTTTAAGTAATATTATCTAGTTCATGGCTTTAAATACCTTCTATATGTTGATAAATTCCATTTAAATCTCGCTTTCTACCTTGAACTCCAAATGCCTATCCAACCACTAACTCAACATCTCTGCTGGATGTCTGTTAAGCTTCTCAAATTTAACACATCAAAATGGAACCCTTAATATTTCCTCTATTCCAAACATGTTCTACTCCCTGTCTTCATCATCTCAATTAATGGCAATTTTATCCTTTCAGTTTATCAGTTTAAAAATGTTGGTGCCATCCTTGATTCATCTGTTTCCCTTACATTTGACAGCAAATCCTATAGGCTTTACCTTCAGAATACATCCAGAAACCGACACCTTACTATTTTCATCACCACTATCCAAGTCCAGTGCATTATAACTCCTTTAACTGGATTACCCTAGACTTTTGACTTGTCCTTCTATTCCCTAGGTAAGGAATAGAGGCATTCAAAGATCTGTAGTGCAGTTAGAACTAGCCTACTAATCTCTTCTCCATGGAGCAGCCAGAATGAAATTATTCAAATTCTGTCAAATCACAGAATACTCCCTCACACCATACACAAACTCAAAATGGCTTAAAAACTTAAACATAACACACTATAAACCTCTTAGAAGAAAACATAGGCAAACATTCTTTGACTTAAATCTTAGCAATGTTCTCCTAGCGCAGTCTACCCAGGCAATAGAAATAGAAGGAAAAATAAACAAATGGGACTTAATTAAACTTACAAGCTTTTGCACAGCAAAGGAAACCATGAGCAAAACAAAAAGACAACCTAAGGAATAGGAGAAAATATTTGTAAAAAGATGAGACTGACAAGTGCCTAATTTCCAGAATATATAAACAGCTCATTCAACTTAATAAGAAAAAACCAAACAACCCAATCCAAAAATGGGCAGAAGACCTAAACAAGCAATTCTCCAATAAACAGATGGCCAAAAGGAACATTAAAAAAATGCTCAATATTGCTACTTATCAGAGAAATGCAAATTAAAACTACGATCAAGTGTCGCCTCACAACAGTCAGAATGGCCATCATTCAAAAGTCAACAAACGATAAATGCTGGAGAAGGTGTGGAGAAAAGGGAAGCCTCCGACACTGTTGGTGGAAAGGTAGTTTGGTGCAGCTATCCTTACCATATGATCCAGCAATCCCACTCCTGGGCATATATCCAGAGGGAACTCTAATTCAAAAAGATACATGCACCCCAATGTTCATAGCAGCACTATTTACAATAGCCAAGATGTGGAAACAACCTAAATGTCCATCAACAGATAACTGGATAAAGAAGTTGTAGACTATTTATACAACGAAATACTACTCAGCCATCAAAAAGAATAAAATAATGCTATTTGCAGCAACATGGATTGACCTGGAGATTGTCATTCTAAGTGAAGTGAGCCAGAAAGAGAAAGAAAAATACCATATGGTAATCACTTATATGTGGAATCTAAAAAAAGACAAATGGAACTTATTTACAAAACAGAAATAGACTCTCAATTTACAAAGCAGAAATAGACTCTCAGACATAGAAAACAAATTTATGGTTACCAAGTGGGGAAAGGGATGGGAAGGGATAAATTTGGGAGTTTGAGATTTGCAGATACTAACTACTATATATAAAATATATAAACAAGGTCCTACTGTATAGCACAGAGAACTATATTCAATATCTTGTAGCAACTTATGGTGAAAAAGAATATGAAAAGAAATATATGTATGTTCACATGTGACTGAAGCAGTATGCTGTACACCAGAAATTGACACAACATTGTAAACTGACTATACTTCCGTTAAAAAAAATGATGTCACTCCTTTACATAGAGCCTCCCAATGTCTTCATATTTCATGCAGAAGAGTAGCTAAAGTTCTCAGCATGGTTTAAAAGGCACTACCACATCCAGACAACTCACACTGACTCTAACCTCATGGTCTTCCTCTCACTCTTTTTTTCACTCCAACCCTCCCTCACTGGACTTCTTTGCCATTTCTTAAACACCCCAGGCTCTTCCTTCAGAGCATTTGATCACATTCTTCTCTTTTCCTAGAATCCTCTTCTCCCAGATATCTTTATGGCTTATTCCCACAATTCTTTCAGGTCTCTGTTCAAATGTTACCATAATTATCATACATTATTAAAGCTTCCCCTGATTGAGGCATAAAGAATAGTAATCTCTCTCTTTTTAAAAATTTACCCTTTCCTTTTATCCTACTTTAATTTTCTCAAAATCACATGTTACCATATGGCATAGTATACAAAGAAATTTCTATTTGTTTATTTCCTATCTCTATAAGAAAGACATCTACTTGTATTGTTCACTGCTGCATCCTTAGCATCTTGGGCAGTAACTAAATATATGGTAGGTGTTTTAGGAATAAGTGAATGAATAAATGAATGCGATTCAATCTCCAAAAAGTTTAATTAGGAATTGTGTCATGTTAAGAGAGGGAGGGGATGAAGCATCCTTTTTTTTCTGACCTGGATTATGGCAGAAGTGATGTGGTTTTATACTCAGGAGCAGCAACAGCATTGAGTCTTTGATCTTTTGTAGCATGTGCCCTTGTGACAGGATTCTAGAGGGTCAGATTTGTTCCTCAGAACTTCGTCCAAAGCCTGTAATCTACAATTTTGCATTCATATAATTCCCTCTATTCAATATCTTCTGCTTGAACTAACTAGAATGAATCCTGTTGACTACCTGTAGGTGAAATTTGAGTGTTACAATAATAGCTTCATGAAGTGGTTACAGGTATTCAATGTTCAAAGAAATGCAAATCTTATGTGGCTAGGGTCCAACTATCATTAAAAAAAATTGGGTATGTTCTCATGAAAACCAGTGGTAAAACAGTTATTTAAATTCTCTTATGTTGATCCCAGAATGAAGTCCTATTAAAGACAAACTGGATAGAGTGAGTGACTGGTCAATACATCAATAGTGTTTCCAGTATAAAAATACTGTGTGGATGGAATGGCTAATTTTAACTTCACTGTAGAGCTTTGAATGCCTCAAAATATGACTGCTTTAAGGTAATATCTTTTCTCTTGTATCAGCTGAGTTGAAGTAATAAAAAACAGAAGCCTTCTGATTCCCTAGTGTTTTATAAATGAGCCAAAGATGATCTCTGTATATTGACCCTGTGTTGTTTCCTTTTTATAGCAGACTGGCTTCTAATAGTTCAAAAGCCCACCACTACCAATCTCAGATTTTCAGACCTTCGGTTGTTTTAATCATAGCCCAAATAAGCATATTTTAGCTACTGAGAGCCTGCCTGCTTTCCACACCCATGAAATGCATCCAACGTCTTCTAGTCACAGGTAAGTCCTGTAGGTATAAAAGATGCCTTTCAAAGCCCTCTGACCCAGACTCCTTGTTGGGCTTTTAAGTAACATTACCTAAACAGACAAGACCACTTCTTTGATCTCTTTTTCCCCTTGAAGTTCCCCTACCCTCCTATTTTGAAATAGTGGTCCCTGGGCCATAACCTCTGGATGGTTTCATGCCATGAGGGACTGACTGTCCACCTGTTGCCCAGATAAAGCTCACTGTGTGCTACCACCATCTCATTGTCATGTTTTGTTTTTGTTTTTGTTTTGATCAGCCAAAATCCCTTAAATTCACTACACCAGGAGAGCTAAATTGTACAGTCGGTAGAATTCACAGCTGTACCCTGTCTCGAGTGAAACTTAAGGCAATCGTTGAAAATGAGGAGGCCTTGGATTGTTGCTCAGTGATGTTTGGTGAACTGGATAACTGTGAGTTTCTTGAACACCCCAAATCTAATTTGCATCCTGTGCCAGCAGAAGCAACCTCTCCTTCTCTGGCTCTTGTGTCTAGTTCTTTCTTGCATGATGGCCCAGTAAATGCCTTACATGAAATTGTTATCCTGCAAGGGGATGCAAGTTCTTCTCATTTGAATATATCTACTTCCATTCTTTGCCTCAAGGTCTGCAAATGGAGCCAGGTTCCAGTATGCCCCAGGGAGCCAATTACAAAGTAAACCAGGAGAAATAAGACTGTCACATCAAAATATGCAAGATTGTGTTAAAGTGTAAAAGAAGAATCTGAGGAATGGATTCTGAGATTCTAGACAAGGATGGCAAAGATACCATTTTAAGATAGGCTTGATATTGTCAATATGGATTTATATAACTAGAGCTTACTTCACTATTTCTTGATTTAGACTTCTAGTTTGAGCAGCTGGGAGTGATTTTAAATGGCTTCTCAGTGAGTTGATTAAAAACTGGACTTAATATTGGCCTGTCATTAGTGAAACTGGGATGTCAGAATTTCCTTAGTATAATGTAGAAAAAAAAATCCAAAGTCTTAGGGAAATAAGACTGCTGAAATGGATTATTCTTATTAGGCAACTGGTTCAGTCATCCCCTAAGACTGTCTTCTGAGAGGAAGACAGAGATTATACTTACTCTTCACCACAGAATTGAGAATTATGTCAGTGTAGATAAACACATTAGCCAAAGTCCTGTAGTGTCTGTTCTCTGTAGGCCATAGATGAAAATTGGAAATGGTGACATTGAAACAGGCTCTCTGGTTTCACTGGGGTTATGAAATCCCTGGGTGACAGAGGCTGGGTAGCAGCACTTAATGAGAAGGGACAAGATTATAATAGTTACTCTAATAGGCAGCAGAGTCACGTTGGTAATGAAAGTGCTTTGATCTGCATGTATTTCTGGCAATAACTAATTGTACATGGCATTTCTAGAACTGAAGTAGATGAGCAGCCCATTAACTCCCTACTTGATCTGTTTTACCAGAGGGAAACAAAATTTATCTATGTTAGGAAAGTCAAAGTGGAAAGCTTTGCAACTGGAGAGATTATCAGAAATGTAGGTCTATGGTGATTCGTTAACAGGGAAGAATTTCTTTGGCCAGATGGTCAGGGATATGAAGAGAAAGTTATAACATTGGTGACAAAGAACTTTGGGGAGGAGATATGTGAATGGATCTCTTGAAATGGGACCATAATGGAACATTATTTGTTTTCCACGTAAATGATCGTCAATGGCCCCCTCTTCTAAGCGCTGTCATTCAGGGAGACCATATGATCCACACTGTAGATGTCAGTGTCTTTCTTCAACCATTCCAGTTTATGTCCATTGGACTCACGAGTAAAGTGGACATAATGACAGGGTCTCAGCATCTCCTCCCACTGAAGTTTTTATCTGACTTCTTACATCATGGTGTACTGAATATGGCACTAAGAGAGAACAAGGGTGAGGCCCTGATATAGCAGCACACTGAAGGGAAACAACCAGCTACCTGGGAGCAGGTGAACTTGTTTCATTATATAGGGGGTAGACCTTTCTCATCCTGGAATTGATTCACATTCTGCTAATGGCTAGAACTGCTGAATAGATCTGTTGAAAACTACAAAGCATTCAATAAATTACTATGAGAATAATTCATATCATCTCCATAAATCTAATGAGCATTATTTCATGGGTCTATGCCATCACTTTATTTAACATCAAATCAAGGTCTAAGAACTAGAGTAAATACAGGTTAAAAGTTGCTTAAAGTATTGGAAATTCTTGCTGAGGACTATCCTTTAACTCTTAACAAAGTTGGTATTTGTAATAGTCAGAATAGTGTGGGTTATGCTGCCATAAAACAACACCCCATATCTCAGTGCCTTAAATTCATAAAGGTTTATTTCTTGCCCATGCCACCTGACAGTTGCACATGGCCAGGTACTCATCTTTGGTACTAAGTTACACAGGTGAACAGTCAACATTCTGAATATTACCTATTGTACCAGAGGGAACAGACCACTCTGGAGAGTCTCACTGTAGCCCAGAAGTAATACACTTCATTTTTGCTCACTCATCATTTGGCAGACTAGTTACATGGCCCCAGACAATCATAAACAGTCAGGAATCACAATCTGGTAATGAACCCAGAGCAAGGAGGACTGGAGCAGTGCTACCGGTGTCTATTCAGGAATTCTACCCAACTTTTCTCAAGGCATTAACTGATACTATTCTGGGAAGATATCTAATAGATACCTTTCACATTTTTAAGACTGTCAGGTTCATTTCTCCTTTATTCTTCTAAGGATTTTCTTGGAGCTATGCTGCCTTGCTTGATTTTCCATTTTTTCTCTTTTTCTCCAGTTCCCCTTTTCCTCTTTGCCTTGAGCAGCCTTTCCAAGAAAAACAAATTCTGTATGAAAGCATAGGCTGACTCAGTGTAGGCAAGGGAAATGTTTCTGTTGGGAAAAGGTCAAGGGCTTAAAGATGATGATTCTGCAATGTACTTTGTTGGACAATGAAGAGCATTGCCTAAAATTTAATTCTATTCTAGCTATCTCAGAGTGCTTAAAGAATAATGAGTTAGGAGATGTGGAAACAGTGACTGTGGAGGAAAATGTGGCCCCCATTATCCACTTAGCAAGAGTTCAAACAGAGACGTGGATATTAGAACATGGTTTTGTAAATTGTATTACGAAACGCTACCCAGATCACCTCAGCTATTTCAAAGTGCCATGGATCTCTGTGCTTCCATCTGACATCCAGATGGACAGGAAGGGCTGTGCAGACTGGGTGGTAAATGAAGATTATTTTGTAGTCTGTTTCTTGGAGGGTGGAGGAGGGGACAGAGACCTAAGGAATAACAATCTTGCCATAGGTGCTGGAATTCCTAGATACACTGAAGTAAGCTAGGTTGATGACATTTCACCTGAAGATGAACTTACTGATATTAAAATTTTTATTAATAATATTGTTTAAAAAGCCTTCAACTTAACATTACATTTAATTGATGACTTTGCTGCTGCTTATTGAGTATTTATACATGCATAGCACAATGGAATGGTCCAAGATGTTTCAGCTTGGGGTAGAAGTTCTCCATGAAGTTCATCAAAGCTAAGAACTTCGAAAGAAGTCCTGTAATCATGATCACCATATTAGAGAATTGAATTTACTGAATAAAATTTAACAAAGATAAAGATGAGATATATGTATTCACTACTAAGAAAAGAACAGTAGGATTAAAAGAGGAATGCAAAACTACACACATGGGGCAGGTGTGAAGTGAGTAACATGATTTTCCAAAAGATCTTAAAAGCAATGAATTCCAAACTCTTAAAATGAATTATTTTCCCCTGAATAGGTACACCAAATGCGATCTTGAATCCCCGAACCTGTCATGACTCAATCACACACTTTTTGACTTATATAGTACCTCTTATCTGATGAACTCAGAACACATCCATTTTATTAATGTTTGTTCACAATATTCTCACGAACCACAAAGGGGGAATCTTTAAAGACAGAGAAACTAAAACCAGATGTGAATTACTGACATGACCAAGACCATGAACAAACCACCTGAATTTGACATAGAATTCACTTGTCTTCCCAACCAGCAACCTTCCCTTAGATCACATTGTCCATGTAGTTCTCAAGTGATTCACTTTGTTGATAAACTGGAATAATGCTGAATCTTACATAATTATGTTAACCAAGCAAGATTTAATGATTGTGTGATTTCTGTCCCTCCAGAGATGTGATGGACATGTCATTATCATTCTTTAGTGAATTACTAAGCAGTGACACAAAAAGAGTGTAACTCCAAATGCCATCCTTTGGAGTTGGTATTTTGAATTCCGTAGTACAGTTTTCACTTTATCCTTCCTCAGAGATAACTGACACAAGAAGGAAAAAAGTTGCCAAAACAGTCTGCAAGCTGATTACAACAGTTCTAATAACAAAAATTCTGAGATTATAATCAACTTTTAAAGTAAAAGTCAAACTAATGCTTAAGCCAATAAGTAAAAATGATTCCTAATTAGTGTTTTTCATGGTGTACATTGAATATTGTACTCTTTATGAAGGTGGAAAGTCGGATTCCCTTGTTAGACTCTGAATTGCTTTTATATAAGCTACCTGTTTGATAATGAGAAATAGAAGCATTTGAACCTTCACCCACATTAAGTCACAGGAATAAAGTCAGTGAGTGGCCTGACATTTCTTGGAGAGTGCCTGATCTTCAGATAATATGTGTAGACACATTTGAATAGATTTTAAATTATCAGTAGCTTGTGATTATGCAGTCAGGTGAATTATAGTTAGAAGATGTATGAAATTCTGCCATTCAATGGTAGTGTTAGTTCAATGACAAAAGTCATTGAACTTGTAATGGCTCAGAAGGAATCTATACAGCAAAATGGCATTTGTTATCACAAACATAAAATCCAAGCTTCAGCTCATGTCGGATGTGTAATGGTGTATGAATAAATATTTTATGATTATTATACCATTAAAAACCAGCAGTTGGTAAGTGTTTTAAAATGTGGGTGACCTCACTAAGCCTGTAGAAGTAAGCCTAAATTGGTAAACTTTAAGCTTAATTTAGTCATTTTACATATTCAAAAAAAGATTAAAAATTATCTATGCCCTTCCAATGACAGAAAAATGTATGAAAGGGGACATGGTGAAACAGAAAGAATACAGAAACAGAAGATAGGAAACCTGACTCCTAGTTGGGTTGGACATGTGACCTTGGATTATAATTATCATACATATTTTCCTCATTTAAAAAATGGTGTTAATGAGTGTAACAATTGTAAGTGAAATTATAAATGTATAAAATGCTAAGAAACCCCAAAACATGATTATCTTAGTAAAATTTACATGTGCACATGGGACATTACCATGTAGTCTCGTGGCTATCCTGGTTAATATTTATTTTTATTCATTTATTTTTAATTACAATTACATTTTTTTACCTACTTGCAAAAACATTCTCCAAAGGAAACAAATAGTTTTCCAACAGTTGATGCATTTATAGCCACATAATCAGACATGGTGTGAAAGATATGACTGTGGATGAGTTAGCTGTATGCGCCTGCATATTCCATATAGCCAATGAGGTGTTACTACAAGCACAAGTACCAGCAAACCCTGGCAAACGTTATCAATTTGCTGTTTGGTGAAAACCACTATTTGGCACAGGTAACGTTTTGCATTTCTTACACATATCCTCTTGCAGTACTATGGGAATTTGGAACTGGTATTTAGTAAACTGTTCACAGTAAGTGTTTTAAAATGTTCAATGATAAATAAAAGTTCCTGATGGATGAAGCACGAGTACCTAGTCACGTGATGTGTGGGTCACGTCACTTAGTCACATATCTGGAAGTGACTGATTTATTCATCCAAGGAGTTGTTTCCAAGTCATGCAACTGCTTTGAGACCATGACTGATTTATACTCTCAGGAAACGGTGAATGGTTCATGCACTTGATTTATAAGATCCATTACTGACTTATAATTCCTCCAGCTGAGGCAGAAGTCAGTGCTTTATACTTGGGATGTAAATATCTGTTTTGTTAATAAGATTGATTTATTTTACTTGTTTGTGTACACAGACTTTAAATTTTAGCCATAGTCTTGCTCTAAATCCCTTTGATTCAATAACAGGTCTCTTCTCTATTGTGTAATTACAGTTTATTTTATGGAAACAGCTATTGCAGGCTGCACTATATTCTTTCAGAACATTTTTCTCTGACCAAGATATATTCTTTGCTTATTTCTTTTTTCTTTTAGAGCCAAATATACAAGTCTCTACTTGCTTTGCCTGTCACCTCTTGTTCTCTGTTCTCATCATTTAAAAAAATGCCTACAATAGCAGCTGGCACTTTGAGGCTTTAGCTGCCACTTCAGGAGCCAAAAGCTGGCTTCATGTTGGCCTTGTGAATGTTATTGCTTTACATCAGCTTGTCTCATGAGGGCACTGGTACCGGCCCCTGGAGGACACATGGCTGGCAACCAGTGCAGAGCAAGCTGAAAAGAGAGGGGTCGGGCATGGCGTCAAGTGACCTTGCTGCAGACACTCACCTTGAAGAGGGCAGCAAGGTCAAGAGTTTAAGAGCACCTAGGTCTGATTTTTGTTTCTGAAATTCTTAGAACTGAAGGCACCTAAACTCATGACTAAGGCAATATAAATATAAATATAAATATAAATATAAATATAAATATAAAAAAATATATAAAATAAATAAATATATATATATATAAAAAATTATATATATTCATATGGTGATCAGATAATTGGAAGCCAACTGTTGCCAATTCTGAGAAATAATAATAGTGGTTAATATTTATTGAGTGTTTACCGTATGCCAGATACTTTTCTAAGGGCTTTACGAATATAAACTCAATCGGCACAACAATCTTTTGAGGTAGACGCTAATAACACCTTTTTCAGAGAAGGACAGGAACCCAGAAATGTTACATATCCTACCAAGTTCACACAAAGAGAAAGTGACAGGGCCAGGAATGAAATGCACCCTGTTCTCTACAGTCTCTCCTGAAAACAGAGAAGGTGGGAAATTGGCCTCAGACCCAGAAAAGAGAGAATGAAAGCAAGAAAGTGTGAGAATTTCAGAATCTCAGAATTTCAGCCGAGTGTCCTGCTCTTTAAGGTGGAGGCTAATTCTCTGAGGGGTGAAGAGCCTGAATTGTGTTCAAGGGAACCAACTGGAACTAAGGACAAGATCTATAGGCTGCTCACTGAGATGTGGGCAATTAGGGGCAGGCTAGAAAAGCACTGGGATCAGAGTTCATTCATCAGATGGTTCAGGCCTGTAGTGAAGAGCACCAAGTGCTATGCCTGGATTAGAGCTGACTCAGTAAGACTTCATTAAGTAAACACTGTTGAAAGAAAGTGACTTGGGGAGAGACACTCCAATCTATTGCCGGAATTCTGAAGTGCCATGAAGTCTGTGAACACAGGCTCTTTGTACACTGATAAATTGGGTGAGGAGCAGAGAAGGACGAGGAAATGAATTAAGGTAGATGTTTACCACTGACAATTTAAAAAACACACACTTTTTAATGTTCTTGTCATAAACCCACTGGGTAAATGTCAGCTTTTAAAATCACTTAAATTATAAAATCAATTCATTACTATGGTTAAAGTAAATGTCCATGTTTAAAGACAGAACTTTTCTCTTCCTGCCATAGAATAGCTGGGCTTGGACTTAACCTCTCGTCATAAACAACTAGAAAACTGTACGAAATACATGAAACATCTGTTTTCAGACACTGGCATCAGGCAGAACAGGTCTGAGAACAGGTCTGAGCACGTGAGGTACACTTTCTGTCTGGACGCTGTCTCTGGATCTCAAGCCAAGCTCCGTGGTCCTCGGGAATCGAAGAGACAGAGGTTGTAGGTAGGAAGAGACAGGTGACTTGAATTTGCAGGACACATTACAAGACAGAAGGGAGCTAGACAGAGAAAGAATTCCAGAAATCTGCCCAGGAATCATTTTGAATCTTTGCCTGAATTCTGATCTGTGTATGTGTAGGGTGTCGCTCAACATGTATAACCCAAAACACAACCAAACAAATTAAAGTCAGTTACAGAGGAGCATGCGTTTGAGGGTGGTCTCTTAAATTAAGAGTCATGATCCTTCACTTCGTTTCCATACCTGAGCCAGTTTTCAGATCCAGAACCCACTGGCTGGGTCTCTGGGAGGAAGCAGCCTGCAGGTCTGCGGCAAATGTGTACAAGCACAAGTCCCCCAGCTCCTCCCGGAAGAAGCCTGCGGCCATCTACTTGGGCACGTGTCTGCTGTGGGGAGGATTCTAGGACACAGGGTCTGAATTGACACTGACACCTAGACATTAAAAGCACCCTCACGTGCCGATTCAGAGTGGGGGCCTGTGGGAGACAGGGCACAAACAGAGTCCTGACTCAAGTCTGGCTCACTGTGGACCCACTGTAGTTATTCCCTGAGTTTCTGAGTGTATAGCTGGAATTTCTGCATTTGGCAGTTGAATTAACATAAAGTCCCTGGTCTCCGGGGTAAATTATACACATAGTGTGGAAGGCATAGCTGTGATCACGGCTATTTCATGTTTAAATAAGGGGGGGGGGGTCTACAGTCACTTCCCGCGATTCATCTCTTTCTGTAGGGGCCAGACTGGCACATTAAATGGAGCTATGAGAGGGACCACCACTCCTGCCTCCCTTTGTTTCTAACGGTGACACAAATCTCTGCCACAACCCCACTCTCACCCTGGGATACAATATTGTTTTTCAGAAACGCCGCATTACAATTATATCATGCTGACTGGACAGAAAAAGTAAGAGGTAGTTAATATGCTGGTGGCCTTGGTAAGACATGCAGAGGGTGGGAGATAAATCCTGCATAGATGCAAGGAAGAGCCACTTGAATAAAGGTTTAAAGGGTCTAGTGGTCAGGGATATGCTGGAATATCCCTTCTAAAGTCAAAGACACATTGCTGCACCTTGCATCCCCTACTACAAAATAGCCTGGTAGGCTTCTTTACCTGGAGGTAATCTATTCCATGCCTAGAAACATGATCCATCCAAATACAGGGTGGCATGGAAAGCTGTTAGCTTTGTGTGGGGCTCCAAGCAGGTCCAGACTGCAGTGCAATCATCCTACTGCTTGGGCTGTACCATCTTGCAGAACTTTTGGTGATGGAAGTGTTAATGGTATGAACAGATCCAGCATAGAAATTATGGTAAATGTCAGTGGGAGGGGCACAACACTGGCCCCTGGGATTCTGGAGCTCCCTGTGCTGTCCACAGGGTTTATGTTTCCAGGACCCTGGTAGAGACAGATTACTTGCCTAGGAAAATCAAGTGATGTATTATTGAGAAGCAAGTCTCTATGGGTCTCTGGCCTTCTGCATATTAGAGCAGATGCACGGTTTTTGTTCTGGACTATCTTTCCAAGGATGTTTTTGTAGCAAAGAGCCTTGGCAAATTGAGATAGCAATCTCCCCACCTCTCTCTCTCATGCAAAGGCAGATCTGTTTAATCTCTAGTATGATAAAGATACTATTTCCTTTCAAGACAAATATCAGGCAGGCTCACAGCCATCAGAAAACATTTAGATTCTTTAAGCTCTGAATCCTTCTCCTGTAACGCAACCCACTGCCACAGGCAGGTGTGACCTGGCTGTCTTCACATTGCCCTCTGGGAACTTATGGGGCTCAGAAAGCCAGGACACATAGTGCTACTCTGCTGCCAACAATGCTGTGAGTAATAACATCCCTTGTCTCTTACCCAGGAATCTCACCTATTCTGTCAGAACCCATGAAACTGGCAGGATATCTTGTTAGCTTACATGGAGAAGAAAATCTCATTTCCTTCAAAATTTTGACAACCTTGACATCTAAGTGATCATTTGTTGTTTATTCCTGAGTATATTATTTTGTGGTTGACTCATAATGTGTGTTTTAAGTTTAAGGGATCTCTGTGGTTTTTAAGAAGCACTCATGCTCAACTAGGCCATCTTTTAGGGCATGAGACTTCTAAGCCCATGTCATCTTGATAGTAGAGATTTTTATCTCTTGGTTATATTCCTTCTTCTCTTGGACAAATGTTGTAACAAGAAAGGTTTCACAGCACACAGGTCATGAAAATGTGTCACCAAGGCTCTAGGATGCTCAGAGAGTTTCATTTCTCTCATGCTGGGGCAGACCTTTTCTGTTCAGGTCTTTCTTACACAAGCCCGTGAGTTTCATTTTTCTTTTGTAATTCCTCCCAAATAAAGAAGAATTCATATAAAATAAGAATCCACGTAATCAGTGTCTCCTAGGCTTGAATTTTATTCTGAGGATTTTAGCAGAGCACTTGCAGGACATTTGATCCAGTCTAAAATGTCCATAAAAGATTTGGTCCATAAGACATTCGGTCCACACCAGAAGATCCTTGATATTCAGACTGTCCAAAACCATATGGCATAAACCAAATATGTTCATGGATGTTCTGAACAGGACCAAATTTCAAAGACTTTTTGTTATGGGCCAAAAGTCTTATGGACCATATATATCACTGACATTTTGGACAGTGCCAAATGTCTGCTAACCAATCCTATATTATTTTACTAAGTATTAATACAAATTGAAACATAGATGTGAAGAAATACTGAGAATAGAGAACACAGTTCTCTGGCAGAAGAAAGTTGAATAAGCATTAAACACTTAAGCTGAATATTTAAAACTGAAATTCCATTCTCTGTTATTTACCAAAGAGAAATGAAAACACATGTCCTCATAAAGACTTTACATGAATGTTCATAGCTGCATTATCATATTATCCCAGATGAAAAACTACCAAATATTTGTCAACAGGTGAACAGGGAAACAAATTTTGGTATGTCCATACAATGCAGTGGCATTAGCAACAAAGCAAAACGAAATACTGATTCATGCAACAATATGGATGAATCTCAAAAACTGAGTGAAAGAAGAAAGATTTTATATATATACACATACATACAGTATTATTCTATTCATGTGAATTTCTAGAACAGGCATCTACGATGACTGAAGACAGACCAAGAATTGTCTGCCAATGTGGGGTGGTAATTGTCAAAGGACAAGAGGGAACTTTTTGAAGGTGACGCAAATGTTCTATAACTTGATCGTGATGGCAGTCACAAGGGTGTACACGTTTGTCAAAACTCATCAAACTAGACACTTAAAACAGATGCATTTCACTCTGTATAAATTATACCTCAATAAATTATTCTAAAAAGAAAAAAATTAAAATTATTAAAAATTAATGATTTTAACTGCCTTTATTTTAAATGTTATGTATTTGGAGTTAGAAATATATTTTGTATTGTGCAAGAGAAGATTCTGAGATGGATGCTGGACAGATTTGTGATAACCATGATGAAAACAGGGAAGGAGGTCCACAGTGACTGAATTTCAGTGAACTGAAACATGTGCTTAAGGACCAGAATGTTTAGTGATGTAAATAGCACTTTTATATAGGCAATTCCTTCTACTTTGTAAATTTATACTTTTTCCTAATAAAAATTGATTTACATTAAAAATGTGAGTGCTGGTACTTCAGAAACTGTCCTGCCAGATGTGTTTACAGAGGCTGTACACTGTATAACTCCAGGGGGTATCATTCACGGACATTGCAATATGATTTTACCACAATTTTACTTAGCATTAAAAGTCCTTTCCAAGCATCCTTGAGATACAGCTCCCTGAGGTTTTCTGACTTCAGGGCACCTTGGAGTCAAATGTTTTTAGGGGCTTTCTTAGAGTCTGGCCCTGGTCTCCTTTCAGGAAAGCTGTCAGCTTGTACCTTAACTGAGGAGCATTCCAATTGCTCTTTCAATGTCTGGTGCTTTTTTGTCATTACTGAACTGAAAAAAGGGGAGGGATTACAAGAAGGGCTGTGTGGTTGATTTGTTTCATAGCTCCTTACTGCAATTTTTACAATAAGGGGGGAGAGCTGTTTCTTCATTACATGTGACTAGTTTGTTTTAAAGTCCTTTTCTGATCAATAACTAGATTCTGTACATGATGTTTAAATTCATTAATTACTAAGTAGCTGTAGATTCTCTGAGCCTTTTATATCTGGGTCTCCGAGAAAGACCATGGAGTCAATGTTCCATTCTCTTCAAAAATACTAGTTCAATCTCATTTTGGTACAAAGGGATGAAGGTGATTTTCTCATATATGTATCAATGAAAGCAAACCAGAACATTTGTTTTTAGGAATTTGAAGATTTCATTATATAATCAATTTCCCTGTCTCAAACAGTAATGGAAAATGTTAAATATTTTGTGTGTGTGTGTGTGTGTGTTTTAATAAAATGTAGGACATAGGCTAAATCATGGCTTTCAAGCCTTTTCTTAAAGGTCAAATAAGCTTGTGGGCCACACGGTGTCTGCTGCAACTACTCAGTTCTTGTTACAGTAGCAAGGAAGCAGCCACATACACTGCTTAAATGAATACAGGTATCTGTGTTCCAATAAGACTTTATTTACAAAAACAGGTGGTTGGACCATGGGCCATAGTTTACAGACTACTGAATTAAATACTATTTAAATTCCCCTGATAGTCTAACATGTTATAGTTCTACTTTAATGAATTAGAAAATATTTCAGAAAAATACTGTGTGGTTTGATAACAAAAGTTCCTTATCAGAAAAATGGAAATACAAGTCTGTAAGATGAGATTTCACGTGACAAACCCTTTAGCATTAAGATTATTTTAGAAGTAAAAAATCCAATTTCTTACCTCTCTCACTATGTGCACTTTCAGGAAATGTATTGCATTTATTTCTTTGATAGGAATTAAGAATGGGTACTTTCAGAGTAAATGAGCTTGAAGTGCAAGGTGTATTTCAAGAAGGCTTTGATCAAGAGCCATGTTATATTATAATGATAAGATGTTAGCATGAGTAATTTATGGAACACAAATTTAATATTCAAGTATGTCAAATTTAAGGCATAACCCACTTGACATTGTCACAGCTTATAAGTAACCTTTCTGGGGTGGTGTTTCCTTGATAAAATATTATGAAAATACATTCTGTTCTTTACAAAATGTAAATTCATCTCAAAGTACATTAAACTTGAATAAATAAATTTTTAATGAAACAGAAGGGTTGTTTTTGAAATTCACTGTTTTCTGACAGACTCTAAATGGCTTCATTTCTCCGTACTTACCCCTTTTTCATAAGGTCTATGAGTACTATCCTGTGATTATTACATTCTGGGCAGCTTCTCGTATCTCTCTCAGAGTCTGAAGAAGGAATTAATGAGCAACAAGCCTGTAAGTTTCTTGCTCAACTTCTCCCATTAAGACAACTCATCAGAGATCACTCACAAACAGCTGTGTGCTGCAAGTCATAAGTGATAGGTCATGTGTGGTGACTAACATATGACTCTCAATCAGTATTCGTGAAGAGCTCCTCATCAAGAGCACTATTTCCACTATGTGAGAAGTTATTTTAAAGAGCTCTATCATCACTGAGTTATCTGAGTCCTATGCAGCTTCTGCCAATTTAAAAAATGACACATGGGCAGGGGCTCATTTACTCCCTGGAGCCACAGGAAAATCTGTAAACCATTTTGGGGCTCCTAGACCCCCAGGGACAGGGTTCATCAGGGCCTTAAATCATTTCCCCCTCTTCCTGAAGATATTTGCCTGATAAATTTCATACAAAGTTCTGAAAGTGTCAGCAACAGAAGCAGAGAAGTCTTTTCCATCCTCCATCTCGATCTTCATTAATCTTTGATTTAGTGTAAGTAGATCCCTTCTTCTTGAAATTGTAGATTAGGAGACTTGGAGTTAGAGCTTTGGATGGCAATAATGCTGGGCAAAACAGAATGCAAAACTGGTCTGGAAGGCTCAGGGGGGAACTCATTCACATTTAAGATTTGGCTACTTCCTGGTTCCAGTCAGAGCTGAAACATCCACAAACATGAACACTTTCCCAAATTGCATTTTGGCTCATGCTTTTCCAGTTCCAGCTGGATTCAGGAAATGTGCCAAAAGGAAAAAAAAATGTATTGTGAGCAAGATTTTCTTTCTTAGCCTTTCTTTTTTTTCTTAAAGAACCTCCAGGACCCTGTTAATACTGTCAAACGGAGAGGCATGACTGCTTTTTCTTGGCACATATCAAGTCTTTAGAATTACACTCTCAGTCCCTTTGATAGAACCCAGAGTCAGATTGGTGTATGCTGGCAGGACGTGTGCATGTAATATGAGAAGCGTTGAGCCTTAGAGCCAGGAGTAGGGAAATGGGTGTTTGCAAATGGTAGCTGACAGAGAGTGTTGTCCCACCTTGGTTTCATCCTGACTTATGTCTTTAAAGTATAGACTGTTAGCCCAGATCAGAAGACACCTCAAGTGTGATCTGTGTTTTTCCTTCCCATCAAACCTGTACATCCTGGTTTTCCCTTACAACAGTCATATACTATCTACAGGACCTTGGCCTTATTAATGGTTATCCATGAAGATATGATGTTAGCAATTCAAGAAAATGAAATTTAGGCAGTATTTCAGAAAATGGAATGGCAGTTTCATATAAAGCTAAACATATACCCACCCTAAGACCTAGCAATCCCATTCCTCGGTATTTACCCAAGACAAATGAAAACACATATTCACTAAAAATCCTGTGCACAAATGTTTATAGTAGTTTCACTCATACTAGCAACCCAAATGTCCATCAGTTGGTGAATAAACTGTCATATGTTCACACAATGGAATAGTACTCAGCAAAATAAAACAAAATAAAATAAAATAAGACATGAACTACGAATACACACAACAACATGGGTAAATCCCAAATGCATTATGCTGACTGAAGGAAGGAAGGCTTGAAAGTCTATATACTGTTTGATTCCATTTATATGGCATTCTGGAAAAGCTGAAACAATAGTGACAGAAAGCAGATCACTGCAGATGGAGGTAAGAGATTGAGAAAGGGGAATGAGGGGAATTTTGAAGGTGATGGAAATGTTTTCTATTATGATTGTGTGGTGGTTACACTTCTTAGTGCTTGTCAAAAATCATAGAACTATATGCTATAGGGTGAATTTTCGTAGTATATAAATTATATCTCAAAAATTATATATATATATATATATCTTTAAAAAATCTGAGCTCCACTGCAGCAGTGAGAAACTTAATGTTCATTTCCTGTGTCTCTTCTGGTTTCTTTGTTTTAAAATCCACCTCCTCACTTTCGTCCCTTGCTCCCCAAACCAGCAATCTTACTCTCCCACCTATTGTGACAAGCTAACCAGAATACTGATTGCTATGGACCAGTGCTTAATGTAACGCTTTCTCGCACCCATTCAGTCTCCTCCTGTCTCTTAGTACCCTGTTCTCTTTCTTGACAGCCTGGCTGTTTCTGAAATCCCCCACCCTCTGAGAACCAGCAGGAGACCTACTTTTTTGATTCTGTCATTTAAACCCTCCAGAAAAGGTGGGTGGAACCCCAAATAATTCCCTTGTCTTTCCAGTGGCTATGAAATGTAGACCTGAGCAATTTATCTAGTCCACAGAGATGATAGATGACACACTGTGTGCCAGACATGGCTAAGCATGGGCAATCCACACTGGGTAAGGAGGTAAGTCACTGCCTTCGTGTTGTTCCTTGCCTGACATTGAAGAATCATAGAGATGATGATGATACATATCAGGAAGGAAAGAGAGTGATATTAGTGGTTAGTGCAGGGTTCACAACACTTTTCCAGTCAAGACACACTATTTGATGTGTTAACATGTGATGGTAAGTGATTAGCAGGTGAGAGCAACAAAGAGGGCAGGAGATTAAAAACTCACATTAGGCTGTGGCAACTGGTAGGAAAGGGCTAGTTTTGAGGACTCACCCCATCTGGGACGCTGGGTAAGGCTGAGACCTGAAGGACAAGTTTTAGCAGCAACAGGAGTGGTAGCCCGGTGGCGGTGACGGCTGTAACAGTGGTAGCTATAGTAACAGCAGCAGTAGCGGTTGCAGCAGTCATGGCCGTAGTAATAGAGAAAAGCCGTGTAGGGAAAGTATTTCAGGTACAGAAAGTAGTAAATCGTGTGTGTCAGGGGGGCGGGTTATTAAATATTATTACAGTTAAAAAACCATGATGGGTACGTATTATGTAAGAGTTCATATCTCATAAATACGTAAATCTTTAAAAATCAGAAGAGTTAATCAATTTTGTACAGACAGGTAAGATTTTATTTCTACTCATATCAAAATATTACATATAGGACTACTTGGGTGTTTTGTATGTACACATCCTGCTATTAAGGCACTAATTTATGGGAAAAAAAGACACACAAAGGAAGTAATTAGAAAATGGGATAAATTTTCTATTTATCCCTGAAAATGGGGTAGAATTATTCACACCCTAAAACATGATAAAGGAAACAGGAAGGAGTTAACTAGGGGAAAAGGGCCGAGGAGGGCCTCCTGGAGGAAGACAGAGGAGGATGGAGAATGCGAGATCTGAATCAGCTGGGTGAGGCGGCGGGCAGGTCCTTCTAGTCATGGGCTTCTCCTGGAGCAAACCCAGAGATGTAAGGAGGAGAAATGTATAAGAGAAAGCAGGAGCATATGACGGTGAAATTATTAACATAATTTGCTTGTCTGCGATTTCAAAGTGGATTTGTACCACACACCATGTTCCATTCCCATTAGAATCAAAGTGCTGCTTACTGCCATTAGTTCTTGCTTCACTGGGGAAAAGCATTATTCTCCCATTATGTGTGCTTTTTCCTCATCTCACCATAAAAAGTGCTAGAGGCTGTGATAAAATTAGCAAAATGAACATCTGTAGCGATGAAGGGTACATGAGCACCCGATCAGAGTGCCTTTGCACTTTTAATATCTCCTGGCTGAGACCTCCTGTGAGGAACATGCGTCTGAGAGGTGTTTTGTCCTGATCTGTTCTGTGCGTCTTTCCCATCCTGCCAAAGGAGACTGGAAGCCTCCCCAGGTATCTCTCCTGAGCCTTGGGGATGGTTCCACATCTGAGTTAAGCTTAATGTTGATGGTCTCCAGAACTTTACATCTTTAGGCATCAGACCCAGGAAGTACAGAAAAGGGTAAAGCTCGTATTGCAGTGAATCAAGGGTTTGTGGTCAAGGTCTGAAACTGTTCCCAAAGAGTTAACACATTCAACAGCAGAACACAAGCATGAACAATGAGAAGAAACATCTCCCTGACTGAGCAGTCCCCTGATGAGTTCACTCTGATTTCCTGAGTGGTAAATTCCTGATTTCTCCTCCAAAGACTGTGGCTCTTAACCATCCTCTCAGGAAAGAAGCCTCACCTATTTGGTCACCATGCAAAACTACACAGTGCATGAACATTAAAAAATACAAAGAATATATAAACACATAATGATGAGGTCAGTCCAAATTTTAGTCTAGTTTGGCAAATGTCAACTTATAATTTAGACTCTTGATATATTATGCTATAACCCTTCTAAATTCATGTTTATTTCAGCCTCAGCCCTTAGGGAGCTCTCATAGGTCTGGTGTGAAGTCTTTTTTTTTTTTTTTTAATCATTAGGCTCAATTCCCTCTAAATTTCAGGTTACATTTTTTCTTCTCATAGGCTTCTGAATATTTGGTAATTAATTTAGTATATATTTCAAATACATATTACTTGAATATATAAATATATATAAAATAAATATATAATTATTTAGTATATATTTTAAATAATTTAGTATATATTTCAATTCAGTCACTTAAATTGATTTTGCTTCAGCAAAACTGTATTGGGTACCTACCCTACCATGACCTTAGCACTAAGGGACAACGGAGATGACTAATCCTAAATGTGTTTGTCAGGGAGGAAAATCTTTTCCTCTATCCTCTTACCTTCATGTCTTGAATGCTTGCAAATTAAACTGACAAGAGATAGATTAGCAAGAGAAAAGACATATGAGAGTTCACAGAAAGATGTGACTCAAGGAGGGGTTTAGAATGTGGGACATGAATCTTAATAGGAGAAGAGGCAGAGGAGAAGCTCACTTATGGGAAAATAAATGACTTTCAGAAATGATAAACAGGCCCTTAGGAGAACAGATAGGAGATACAGTTCTGTGACAATGTTTTTTTAGTGTGATGCTGGGACTTCCCATTTCCGGTGATAATAGTCAATATTTCCTGGTTGCTCCCAGGCAGGGGGTTTCTCCCCATGGAGTTGTCTGGGGAGGCTGTACTTTCAGGTAGGTAAGAGATTTCAGGCACTCAAATGTCTTGCACTCAAAATAATGTTTACGCCACAGTGGCATATCCTGAACCCCTTCACTTCCATTTAGTAGGAGAAAGAAACACACACACATCACTGTGTCCCAAGCCAGCCACAAGGGCAGTGTGAGAACAGAGGAGGGAAAGCTGAGTTATGACTGGAAAAGTTTCGGAGACTCATGAGATTTCTGAACAGTCCCCAGAATACTGGGTAGGACAGAGAAAGCTGGGGACACGAGACAAAAGGAAGAACGAGAGGCAAGAGTCTGGTGGCTTCCTTGGATTAAGAATTCTTTTGAAATACAATCTCTCCTTGATACTAATTTCCTTAACTTTTTCCTTACTTTTTTTTCCTGGTTTTATTTATTTCTTATTTTTGTTGTTTTGCTCTGATTGATAGTTCACACTTTATTGAATCCAGTTTTCTTCTCAATCCTCTGTTTTGTAGTAACTGTGGGCCTAGCTCAGCCTCTTTCCTGCTATGTGAACTTAAGTAACAATCTGAAGATTGTAGATAAACCAAAAGCACAGGGCCTCACACACAGAACACACAGCGTACGTGACAGCTAAAAACTCACCACTCATATGTCCATAGTCAAAAGTCTAATTATCTCAGTAAATGTCTACATATCAGTAGTATTTCATTTATAGTATGGTTTGGTCCAGAGTCCATACATATACTTATGTATTATAAAATATGAGCTTTTATAGCCAGCCAGGTAGGATAAGAAGCCAGACTGATCAAGATGACTGAGTCTAAATTATTAATTACTGAAGGGAATGACAGACTGGTCAGAAAGCAGGTCACGTGCCGAGGGTTCTTTTGAAAGTGGCCTTAAGACTGCCTGCGCTTCTAGAGGATGTTGGTCAGTAGCCCTGGCATTTGGAAGAGACGGGTCTCAAAGTGTAAACCACAGGTTCTTCCAGCCCAGGCTTCTGATTACAATCAAATACCTCAGGGGATTTACAGTTTGGGAATCCATTGCAGCCTCATCATGGTCTAAGTTTTCCAGTCTACTCCTTATGTAAGTTTTACTGCTGTTTATAGCTGGAAAGTCTTAAAAGAAGTCTGATCATGGGAGATATTTTACATATGGCTCAGAGAAGAAATAATTCTTTAGAACCTAGACAATACTTAGCTACTTTTTGTATAGAATACTACGGTTGCCTTTACACAGTTGTTTTTGTTTTGTTTTGTTTTTTAACTTCGGACTTCTTTTCTTAGATGAGAGGAGTTTGTTCCAGAATTCTCTTCTCCTTCAGAGGCAGGATGCCCCTGCCTGCACGGGCACGAATAGAAAGAGGAAGTAAGCACAATTGGCATTGTGCTGCTTTTTGTTCACCTTAACACGCCCTGTGAGAGTGATGTCCCTAGACCAGCCGTGTTTGCTCGGGGATGACTTTAACAGGGTAAAACAGTTTCACAAATCAATGCAAATGTTTAAGGCACCATTCTCCTTTTTACAGTATATTCAAGGCACTTAATGAATATAATCTGAATTTATCACTGTTCTGTTTAAATATGTCTAAATATTTACATGTTGAACCTTAGCAAAAAATGACAAATGGTTGACCAGTTCATTTTTCCCCAAAGTTAATATTCCAAAAAAAAAAAAAAACAAACAACCCTTCTGCATGTTAACATCCACTAAGAAAAACAGTGCACGTGAATAGAGCAATGAAAAGATTGTGAACATGAGCAGTCTAGGCACAGCTGACCAAGTGTTAGGTATGAAGTTTGCTACCCATCATGCTCCTCTGTGATGCAGCTGGGGAGGATCATGATCTCGTCTGAGGAGTTAGTGCAAAATTCAGGCCATCAGTTGGCGATAGTTCTTCATCCAACATGCTTACCAATCTGCCCACTTGCGTTAACCTCTCTTTTCATTTTGGCAAGTAACATTTGATCCTTTTAATACACATTATTTTTAGCTGAATAGACGTTGCCTGGAGCTAATAGCTCGTAGAGATCAACAGACCTGAGACCTGATGACCCTTTAGTCAAAATACTGAAAGAAGTTTATTCTTTCATTAAGAAGAAAATGCTTTTGTTTATTAAGAAGGTTCTATTTTCCTGGTAAGTTGTTCTCATATTTACATTATTTGTGCCTATAGTAGGGTCTAGCTGTTGAACTGAAGACATTTGTTGAACTAAAAGAAAAAGGAAGAAAGACCGAATATTCTATGAAGGATCTGACACAATGCATGTCGGGGGAGGTAGGCGAGACTGTGGGGGGGCTGGTATGTGTGGATGTGCAAGGTTCACACACAAATGTGTTTATGTGTATAGGGAGGAGGGTGGAGTAAAAACAGGCTAAATTAGGTAGCCTTGTTTTTCCTAATGATAAAAAGCAGTGGAAATAGATTATCTTTTCTTTTCCCATTTTACCAATGAATATTAAGAGAAGAACTTGTACATTACATTGCAAAAGGGACGCTAACTCATTATAATCATAAAAATAACATATTAAAGACCACCTGGGTTAAACATTATGGTTAAGGATCAAACATCAGTTTAGCTCTCTACCGTCTACTTCCTGTGGGGCACTGGACAGATGACTTTATTCCTCTGATCCTTGGTTTCTGTATTTTTATTAAAAAGGTAATGATTACATCTATTTCTTGGAGTAGAAGTAAGATTAAATGCAATGATGTATGTAAGGCACATAGCATGGTCCCAGCACAGCACATTGTTAAGATCTCAATAAATGTTAGACTAATTTTTGTATGTGAAATTAGGCAAATTAATTATCTTTGATCTTCATTTCACTTGCATGAGATGCCTACTTCTCGGGAGCTGAAGAAGCCCCAGACACTTCTCAGATACTTGAACATTAAGAAGAGCATCAATATTAATAGAGTTTTCTAGGAAACCTTTCTTACATTCATTTTTTTAAATCTGAGGATTTCCTAGGATTACTTGACATTAGAATTAGGGCTGACTTATCCATTAGGCAGCCCAGTGCCTAGGACCCATTAAGGAGTATGAAAATATTCTACTTTACTTTAAAATCAGAAGAAAAATATATACTTTTAGGTAAACAATGTTTCAATATATCACTTTAACTTCAGACTTCTTTTCTTAGATGAGAGGAGTTTGTTCCAGAATTCTCTTCTACTCCAGAGGCAGGATGCCCCTGCCTGCACGGGCACGAATAGAAAGAGGAAGTGAGCACAATTGGCACTGTGCTGCTTTTTGGTCACCTTAACATGCCCTGTGAGAGTGACATCCCTAGACCAGCCGTGTTTAACATTTAAAATATTTTTTTATAAACAGAAGGGTCCAAGAAGACAAAATTGCCAAAGGTCTATGAAAATCATGAGGCAGTCCTGCTTAAAAGGTGACGCAGGTAATAGTATTTTCCCTACTGTCACAGGCGACAGTGAGTCAGCTGAAAAAGGAGACAGTTCATTTGTTACTCTTCTGGTTGATTGCTGGTGGACAAAGCTGGGGAGGTTGGTGGCTGGGTGGAGCGGTGGGCTTATCTTTTTAGAGAGTACCAGGCATATTTACTCTCTAATAGTGACACACATCATCACAGTCACATCGGCAGATGGAAGGACACAGGAGGAGGAACTGCAGCAGAGTAAGGCCAGGGTAAGTGATTCAGATAATAGGGAAAGGAGAATACAGACAGAAATGATTTTCACTGTTCTTCAGATACAAGGTACAGCACCTCATTTAAAATCATACTAGTAATTTTTAAAACCCACTGGAGAGCTGAAATAAAGTCATAGAGATGTGTGCTGATACAAATATTATAAAAACCCCTTTGCTCAAGAGGAGCTAAGTTATATTTAAAACACGCTGACATACAAATGCTATGTCTTAACAAAAAAGAATCTGAACTTGCTGTTAAGGCAAGCCCTGTGCTTAATCCTTTGGTGTAGTTATTTGAGCTCGGTATCTGATGTCTCATAAGATAATTCTGGACATATCAGGACGTGTTACACTTACTAAGAGTGAGGAGGAATCTTTTCTTTCTTGTTGCTTGGTTTTGTGGTATTGTTCAAAATTATATTTACAAATGGCTTTCTTGACTGGTTTGGAGCTATTTAACATGTTGCAGAGTGCCAGTAATCTCCAAAATAAAACAGGTAAGACATTCCTCAGGAAACAGGGATTTAGAAACCACTGGTTTCCACTGTACGCCAGAAACATGCATTTTAACTGTAGTCTATAACATGAATCATCTAAGCAATCTTGCAAATACAATTTTGAATATGCTGTACAACACTCAGCTAAAAGAATTTTACTCACAGCCTACAGTAAGAATTGAGGTGCCCACAGTGTAGATGACACTATGTTAGGCAATGGAACTCTGCCAACTGTATCACTGTTGGAAGGGGCTCCAAGTGAGAAAATCATCTCACTTCTTTTAACCTCAGTTTCCTTACTTGTGTACTAGAGGTTGCAATTCCTACTTTATTCATCTTTTGTGAGGCTCAAGTCAGATAATGCCTATAAAAGTGCTTTGGAAACTGCAAGAACTATGAAAATGTAAGGTATGTTTATTATTGTCCTTTGGGCTCAGTTTTGATACCATGGCAATAACTGTGAGATTTTCATAAGAGTAGTGTGGGATTTGGGGCCAATTTGTGGACTTGAAAATATCTGTACGTGTAATTTAAGATTTAGTTCCATGACAGTGTCGTGGGCCATGATGTTTGTCTTAGGACTAATAAAAGCAAACACCTCTAACTAGCAACAAACTTAGTTGCCCTTTGTTGCCTATTTGGCCGCTCTGCAAAGTGATTTGCTTTGCTCTTTGCCAATGTGTTAGTTCACAGAGTCTCCACTGAAGACTCTCAATGAAAATAAGAAATGTGCAAAGACAAACAAGTTTGTACAGAATCTTTGACTTCAGTTGTTAATTCAAGCCTGATATTCAATTTGAAAGTTTTTTTCTAAAGCCATAAAATACATCCCTAAAATCAATAACAAGACATCAAATTTTACGGCCATAGGACCTAAATTATTTAGGATTAGCTTTACAGAATTTGTTACCGAGAAGGACAAAACTAAGCAGACGACTTTGGAAACCTCTTTGGAGCTCCAAGTTTCACTTTTCTGTTTTTCACTTTCTATCCTTCAACTAACATTTACTGAGTACCTACTACATACCCAGTGCTGCTACATATATCAACTCGTGTAATCTTCATAGCACTTAAAAATCTCTCCAAGATGACACACCTGCAGGCGACGGCACCTCCTACTTACTGACTCCAACGCCAGCCTTCTTTCAAAAACAAGAGTTTATCACCCAACGCTACACTCTAGACAGAGAGTGTCCTCATATTCTTTCTGTTCTTCTAATCAAAACTTGATCTCAGGAAAGAATTTGACAAACTGATTCACAGTAAGGCAGTAGGACACAAATGACTTGTAAGCTTAAGTTCATACCTAATGCAAGAAGATGTCTATTTCACCAGGGGAAAAGACTAATTGCAATCTTATGTCAAAAGCTTGAAACACTTTCTAAAAGTTCAGACATCAAGATGCAAGTGGGTTAAAGAAACTAATCAATACTCTGTATACTCATATTACATAAGTGATCCTCCCTAATTAAATAAGTGGTACCCTGAACTGTAACTGTGACAGAAGGACTGATGCTTTACTACGTTCATGTAAAGCTTGTATTTAAATTTGTAACTGCTTCCAGTGGCCTTTGCTCATATAAAGTCACCTGCAATGAGATTTCTGTTCAAGTTGGCACTGGCAGTTTATGTAAAATATTTCTCCTGCTTCTCCCCTAAAAATCACAACGAAGATGATATACCACATATATTTTTTAAAAGATATAGCTACCACCAAAAGTAAGATAAACATCTCTGAAGACCAGAAGCAGAATGAAAACAAAACAGTAAGTGAGGTTTAATTTGCAGGGCTCTCGAGACCCAGGATAAGAAACAAGCAGAAGTGGCCACGGATTCATCTTCTGATGACCACAATAGGTGGGTTCAGTGAGTGAAGTAGAAAGTTGGGCCAGGGCACCCATGGTCAGAGGCAAATATAAAGTTTTTGCCTCGAGGGCCTGGAGGAAACACAAATTGTTGCTCCACCAAACCTGGGCCAAGCCCCAAGTAGCTTAGTAATATATCCATAATATCCTTGCATTAGGAGAGCTCTGGTTGCCAATAAAAGAGCAAGACAGGTGGAGACAACTGTAAAACGGTCACACATGGAAAGGTGAGAAAAGAGATTAAACAAAACCAAAGAAACCAGGAAAGGCATATTAAAGAAAATGCACTGAAGTTTCAAAGCATACAAGTAGAAAAACTTGACTCCTGGAAGATAGCCATCACACAAACCTTAATCTGGTAACATCATTACGTTTGAGTAATTTTAAAAAGACTTAATAAGTATGTACATTTAAGATCTTGGAATGCATGAATGAAAGAAAGAACAAATGATTATAATACTGAAAAGAAGATTAAGAATAAAAATCATGTGGCTATAAAAAAGTACTGAAGAGAAATCTTAGAAATGGAAAACGTAGCTTTTGATGTTATACAATAACCTAAAACCTGAGAAAAGTGGATGAACATCAGATTGGAAGAGATGAAGAGAACATTAACGAACTAGGAAGAGCACTGAAGATGTGGCCTAGAGCACAGAAAAGAAAGGGAAGGGAAGGCAAGCTGTGATGCCAACATTGTAACAGACCTGGAGCATGGTCCAACATCAATTGTATTCCCATTACATTTTTAGAAGAGGAGAAAGTTTCTGATAAGTTAGAAGTCTCCAGACTGAAGAAACAAATCCTCATTTAGAAAATGCAGATAGAAAGTTTAAAAAGATAAAAGTAAACAATTCTGTACCTGTAAAACACCCTGGCTAAAGAGAAAATCCGTAAAGTTCCCTGGGAGGAAAGCAAATTACCTGATAATTAGAATGAGAGCAGGCATTTCTTGAGGAACAACAGAGCCCAGAAGACTTCGGAGCAGCCGTCTTAACATGCTGAATAAAAAGACACTGAGCTACCATTATGTGAACCCTAAACTAGCACTCAAGAGTTAGGATGCTAGGAAAACACTTCTAACAGAAAACAAGTAATGGCATTTTTCACCCAGAGACTTTGGCTGAAGAAAGCCTGATGCATTTACTTTAGCAACAAGAAAAGTATATCTGGAATGAAGGAGCTGGATGCAAGAAGCGACAGTGAGGGAAAAAAATATGTCTGTATATTTGATTAAAAATGAGTAATTTTTGTTATTTCTTTCTTTTTAAAAAGCTGGAACTAAAACAGTCAACAGAAATAATATTGGCAAGGTCTTGTTTGAGAATAGGAAAGAGACAGTAAATCCTTTAAATTTGTTAGAAAAACCTGGAGTTTAGGACATACAGGCTTAACCTCGGGTAGTCCATCTGCTGAAAGGGACACAGGCCAGTTCAAGTTCTCTGAGTGTCCCTCTTTCCTACAGAAACTAAATAATAGATATTGATAAAATAAATATCAATAGATACTGATAAAATTTAAAAAAAAACCCAGAGAAATCAAGAATCATGACATGGTAATTCTGTATCTACACTTATATCTAAAACATGTAACCACTAAAATAGTAGAAATATAATTGGTGAATTTATACAAGCAAACACACAAAAAGGATTAAGAAGAACTTTATCATTGTAGCAGAAAGGTAAGAAGAGAAGAAAGTGAAAAAGTGAAACAGGAATAAACATGATACTTATATATTGAGTATGTTAATAAAAAGAAAGCTGATGGAGTATTACTAAACAATAGAATGATGAACTAGAATTTAAAACAAAAGCCCTATTAAGTGTCTCCATAATAATAAAATATTTACCAATGCATGCAAATATTATAAATTGTGATACGCTAACAATATAGAACTATGGTACATAAAATTAAAATTGACAGGATTATAAGAAGAAATGAACAAATCCATAATTGCAGTGGGGAACTTTAAAATATCCTCCAAGGGTTTATTCAAGAAAAATATTATCAAGGTTATATAAAATAGGAGCAATGTAGTCAACAGTGTTATCTATCTCTACCTACCTACTTATCTATCAAACTCTACATGCAAGAAATAACTATTTGTATCTTTATTCCAGCACACATGAAACCTATAAAGAAATTCGATCAGCATAAGCCATAGGGGAAATCTCAATTCCAAAAATATCAGTTGGTATTACCTGACCACAAAGCAATAATAAAAAAATCAATGACAAAAGAATAACACATAAACATTGATATATATGGAAATAAACCGACACAGTGACACATACAGAGTAAATTACACTTAGGAAGAAAAAATCACAATGGAAATCCCAGAGTATTTGAAAATGAATGGCAGTAAAAATATTACATATCAAAATGTGTGGCACATGGTTAGAGTGCTAATTAACAGAACATTTATTGGCAAGCATTCATATGCTAGAAAAGAAAAAAATTAAATACCTGAGCTACATGGTAAACTTAAGAAGATTAGATAAAAGTAAAAAAATAAAGGTAATATATCTAATAAACGAAGGAAAGAAGTTACAAAGGTAAGAATAAAAAATAAGGTAGAAAACAAGGAAACAAAAGAGAAGGTCTAAAAACCTAAAGCTGGCTTAAATAAAACAGAAAACTTTCAATCAAGGCTATTTAAGAGAAAACAAATAAGGTTAAATAATCAATACTAGAAAATGAAAAAAAGAGAATACAGAGTTACAGTGGTGATCTAAGATTGAAAAGGAAAAAATGAAGAACCTAATGACAAAAGAAGATTTTGAAAATATTTACACTACAAAAATGAATCAGGAAAAACTTGAAGAGAACAATATCATTTAAAAAAAGTGATTTATCATCTCTCCCTTTCCATTCTTAGCCACAGAAAAAGAAAAGATGTTAAGCCCAGAAAGTTAAATAGGTTAAGTTCTATTAAACAGACAATAAACACATAATCTTTACCTAATAAAAACTGTTCTAGTAAATGAAAAAAAAGGAAAACTACCTAATCATTTTTTAAGGCCCATGACACTTGAATAAAAAAATCAGATACAAAAGCATGAGAAAACAAAATTATCCAAGAATCTTACTTCTGAACACGGATAAAATGCTAACAAATGAACCCCAGCTATGCATTAAGATATTGATATATTCTGATAAATTTAGGGTCATTTCAGAGCAATGTATCAATGTAATCTATTAAAGAATCAGTATCATATGATTATTTCAATACACACACAAAAAAACACAAAATACTCCAGTTGATAAAATTTAATACTTACGTTGTAAGCATTCTTTTAAAACAGTAAAACAAAAAAAGTGGCAAATGACAGAAAGAGTATTTTCTAGTAACCTGCTTTGATCTAAATATTTTGGTTTGCCAAATTTTGATAAGATATTTAGAGATATTCTAATGAATGCACAAGATTTTTATCATTTTTGTCTGTTTATGGTAATGTAAAAAATGTCTAAAGCAATGGAGTTATTTTTAAAAAACAGAATTTATTCCAGAAGAATAAAGAAATCTTTCTTTCTATTTAAAAACTCTGCTCCTGGGATAATACCATCTGGGGAATTCTATGTTAGTTCCACCCCCACCCAACAAAGATGCAGTCTGTAACTTCCATTCTCTCCTTCATATAGGAGTGATTAGGTTAAGCTACCAGAATCCTTTGTCACACAATTTGGATGATACGGTTATAGCAGAACTTTCAGACAGTTCTTTGTTTTTCCTAAATGATTGCCATTTTCTTCAAGACAGCAACAGACAAGCCAGTGCTAAATACTTTTCAACTATGATACACAGAAATGATAACGTTGATAAGAAACATGAACAAGGGGTATATCCTTCTCTACCCCACTGTCCTTCCAGCCTGCTGGCAACACCGCCCTTCTGCTGCTTCAGTAATGCTATTTGAACAGCATTGTGTTGGAGAGACAGTGAGCTTGGAGCCTCCTGTGCTTCCCGCACCAGCCCACTCTGCCCGCCCACATGGGGAGGCTAGGAATGTGGCTGAGGAGGGCTCTGCATAGGGCTGCAAGACCCTTCCGGTCCCTCACTCCCAAATTCTCTGTACGTGGTGTCGAAACACTCATTCCCATGAAGTTCTGCACACCTACCGCTCTAAACAGTCTTACATCCCTTCCAAATCATCAAATCTTCCACTTTATTCCCTGAAACTCGAGTCATTTATCATCAACTTATCCTTCATGTTCAACCTCTTGTAAAGTCTTCATTCCCTTAACGTAGAAATAACTCGGCCCTGAAAACACTAGCTTTCCCTTTGACAATCTCATGTGATGCATGATTCCTCTCCTATTTTTTTTCTTTCTTCTTATTTATGCCCTTTTTCAGAACATTTCCCCCACTCCATTTTTCCTAAAAATCTCCAGGATCTTTGAAAATTATGATATCAAATTATACCATTCCTCCTTATAATAGTCATCCTCCGCCCTTGAAGATTTAACTACCTGAACCACAGTCTCAGTTGCTCTCACTCTAACATTACTCCTGTATCACACTTCTGCCTCCTTTGCCGGTGCCCTTGTTGAGCTCCCCGGTCTGGCTGGAGTTCAAATTGAACCCCAGCATCTGCATACTTCACAGCCTGTATACACTGAGATCTACCTATATCCACCCACCTTCACTTTCAGACTTGGATGGATTCTTATTCTGTTTGAGTAACACAACTTGGAACTGTAGGGGTCAGCATCCCCTGACATGAACCTTGACCAGTGGAAAAAGGGAGATGAGAGTAGAGCACATAAAGATCTCTTCATGTCTCCCTGTCATGGGCTGCTCCAATGTATGTTTCCTCCTTGCAAACCTTCCAGGGAAGCTTCACATGCTGAGTAAAACAACTGCTGAATGACCCATCTCGTCTCTTTATATAAAATGTACTTCTTTGCACTATTTCTCATTACATCATTTGCATCTTTCTTTGCCTCATTCTCTCTTTATGTCTTCATCTTCAATGCCCTGGACTTTCACCTACTAATAGAGTATAAGCATTTTAATCCCTTTCTCAGGCTGTATTTCCTGGAATCCTGGGGCAAAGACAAACAGTTAATATCTATGACTATATTCTGTGGAGACTGGAGGGAAATCGATGAGAAACTTTCAAGGTGAAAAAAAGAAGCTATCATATTCTATTTTGGTGGACCCTTCATTCTTGATCATTTGGTTAAGAAAAATGATGCTCACTCAGAGCTCAGGGGGCCACAAATAACACCATCTTTCTGCTTCCTTTGCTAGTGGATGTTCTTGGATTTTTCACTTAGGATTATATTTTATTATTTGTAGTTTTTCTTAATAAAAATGAAGTATGTCTCACGTGAAATGAATCAGTGTAAGGCTGGTTACTGGGGTCTCTCTGCTCCCAGCTGCCAAACCAGCACAGATTTTTATACAACCATCTGATGACCGAAGATTTCATTTTCTTCATGTCACAGAAATCACATCACTTTATGTAGTCTAGACCAGTCATGTCCAATAGGAATTTTGTTGGTAATGGATTTATTTGTTCTGGGCTGTTCAAGAGAGAAGCCACTCACCACAGGTGGCTGTTGAGCACTCGAAATGTGGCTAGTGAAAGGCCAAAGGCCTTTTTGTAGGACAGGGGCCAAGCAACTACACTAAATTAAAACATATGCAAGCAGAAGGGAGATACTTCCCAAAAAATAAAGTTGGCAGTTCAAGCTAAATAAAAAATATGTACCTGCTAAAACAAAGGAAACAACACCTATCAATGAAGAATAACAGAATTGAGAATCTTTAAAATTTAGTACTGACAACGTCCAGGACAAAACTCAAAATTATCTAACATAAACAAAACCAAAAAAAAAAAAAAAATCACAGCCTCAAGAAGAAGAAAAGGATTGATCACAACCCTAAAATGCAAGACTGAAAAAAGGGATGAACAGACTCTCAAGGTGGCAAGAGGCTGCATTCCTTCCTCACGTCTCTAGGAGAGAGTCTGTTTTCGGATCGTTTGGATGTGTGGTAGAAATCAGTTTCTTCAGGTTGTGAGATTCCGGTCCCTGTTTTCATCCTGGCTGTGAACTGAGAGCTGTTCCCAGAACTAGATGCTACCAGCTTTTGGCTCCTTTCCTTCATCTTTACATCCAGCAATAGCAGGTTAAGTCTTTCTCACGTCACATCTGTCTGAACTTTCTTCCATTGTATTTACATCTCTCCTTGGGTACATTTGAGAACAATTCTCTGCTTTAAAGGATTTATGAGATTAGAATGGGATCCCCCAAATAATTCAGGATATTCTCTCAGTTTCAATGTCCTTGACCTTAATCACATCTTCAGAGTCTTTTACTAGGCAAAGTATCATATTCACAGGTTCTACCGGGTTGGTGAGTAGATCTATTTGAGGACTCTTTTCCTACCCACTACATTAACTATTTCAATAATTACATTAATCATGAAAGACTAAAACACTCCAATTAAAAGACAAAGATACTTGAATGAATATAAAATAAGACCCAACTATACACTGATTTCACGAGACACACTTTAAATACAAAAACACAGACATTTTGGAAGCAAAAGAATGAAAAAGATATACCATGTAAACATTAAGAATAAGAAGGCTGGAGTGGCTATATTAATGTCAGATAAAATAGATTCCAAAACAAAAATATTACCAGAGGTAAAGAGAAATCCTTTACGAAAATGAAATGGTCAACTCATCAGGAAGATACAGTATATATAAACAGAGCTTCAAATTACATGAAGCAAAATTTACATAATTAATAGATAAACAATTACACAATCACCATTGTAGACTTTAATGCTGCTCTCTCAGCATTTGCCAGAACTAGACAAAAAAAAAAAATCCATAATGACATAGAAGATCTGAACAGTGCTATCAACTACGTTGACCTAATTGATATTTAATAGGCCACTATATCACACAACCACAGAATACATATTCTTTTCAAGTGCAATGATACTTTTAGCAGGATAGGCCACATTCTGTCTCATAAAACAGTCTCAATAAATTTTTAAAACAACTGTGCAGATTATTTGTAACAAAAGTTAATAAAGGGGAAAATGAGGAAAGCAATAACTCATGGGTCAGCAAGGAGAACAGCTATCACTGTCTTCTTTTCAGTTACAGCAGAGTGTATTGCATTTCCTTAAGAAGCAGCGCACTTTTTAGCACCAAGAACTCTGTAGTGAAGAAAGCTAAAGGTGCAAGACTTGAGGGGATGGGGGAGGAATATATGTTACAAACAACTGGATAATTCTGAACACATGGATTTACTTCTCTATATCAAATACTGAAACCAATAAACTAATTTTTTTTAAATCCTTTTTTTTTTAAAGGGAAATACCAGAAAATTTTTGTCTTTTTAGCTGTAATCTCTCACTGTAAACTCTGACTTTCCAAAGGTCACCCCAATTAGGATTTCTCTACATCTGTAAATACTAGAAAGAGCACCCAAACACCATCCACAAGTACCAAATCAAGAGCTCTGTATTCTCATTATTTTTGTTCTCAGTTAATAAATTTATCTCTAATAAAATGTAAATGTCTTCCAGTAATTAAATATCTCATTGAAAATTGGTAGCCTAAAATAGAACAAGGTAGGTGACAACATTTGTAAGTTGTATAGTCCTGTAAAAATAAAATCATCATATATTCTACTGATATAATACCAATATGCCATGTGATAACCTTTATTTTAAAAAATTCAATTCTAATACTGGCTTCTCTAGAAATGTAACCTAATATAACAAAGAGCCAATAATTTCCCCTAAAAATGGAAGAAAATGTTGCATTTCTGAAGACACATATGTATTATATAATTTAGTAATATAATTTACTTATAAGAAAGTAGTAATTTAATAGTCTACTTATGAGGTATTATCCTTCAGTGTTCAGGTTTCTCTTCCTCCAGAAAACCTTCTTGACCTAACCCACTGTAATGGTTAATTTTATGTGTTAACTTGGCTGGGCCATGGTATGCCTAGACATTTTGAGTGTGTCTGTGAGGGTGTGTCTGTGAGGGTGTTTCTGGATGAGAGTAACATTTAAATAGGTAGGGCAGAGTAAAGCAGACTGCTATTCAGAATGCTGGTGGGCCTCATCCAATCAGTTGAAGACCTAAATAGAATAAAAAGGCTGAATAAGAGAGGACTTCTTCAGCCTGACTGATTGAGCTGAGACACTGGTCTTCTCCTGTCCTTGGACTGAAACTACACCATTGGCTCTCCCAGGTTCCAGTTTGCCAATTGCAGATCTTGGGATTTCTCAGCCTCCATAATCATGTGAGCCAATTCCTTATGATCTCAATCAATCTCTCTCTCTCTCTCTTGTCCTCCATATACATATATAACTATACCTATCCATCCATCCATCTTGTCCTCCTGGTTCTATTTCTCTGGAGAACCCTGACTAATACAGTCACAATTTCTAGGGTTGCTTCATCTATGAATATGCCCTTAGCTCCCTCTCCATCTCTCTGTAGAGCTTATCACTCTATATTATAGTTGTCGCTCAGTTTTAAGGTCTAAGAAAGCAGAAATAATGCCTTTCTCCCACATCCTTTATCCATAGGTCTTAGTATGGTGCCTGACACCTAGTATACACTGAACAACAGTTGTTGAATAAATAAAAGAATAGATCAAATTTCAGTCAGAGACATATCTAGATTGCTTTCATTATGTAAGTACTAGATTGCTTTCTTTATGTACTTTAACTATTATTGGCCCACAGGTAAGCTAAACCTAGGTAGACATGACTGAATGTGATTCTTAAGTCATTAAATCCTTCAGTACACATATGTAGCAATTTTTTGTTTTCTGTTTGCCTATTCAGCTTATATATTTCTAAAGGAAAATGGATTTTTGATACATGTTACTGCTGAAAAAAGTAGTCATTCGAATGGATTTGGGCATTTCCATTCTCAGTTTGGTATAAAAGCAATCAGGGCCTAAGAATGGAAAAGGACCATCACATGGAAGGGAAACGCTCCTCCTTCCATTCTGTTCAGCCACTTGTTCAAAGTGAGACAATCATCTTCCCATTAACTAAAGGCAGAGATGGCTACAGGCAAATAATTATCATGGTTGAAAATTCCTGATTTTAAAATAATTCCAATTAGATCTCTTTCATAACTGCATTCATTGCCCTAGAAAAAATAATGAAAAATGAAAGAGTATTTTGGCATGTAGACATACCTCAAGATTTTTTCTTTTGTTGGGGTATGTGAATTAAGAACAGAATGGAATTTTTAAAAGTGGGTCAACGATGGTTAAAATTACTCTGTTTCCTTCTCTATTCTTTCTGTAAAAAAATTTTAATCAACACTTAAAGCCAAATGTCTAGGTTTTGTACACATCAATAGAAAATACAAACAAGAAGGTGAAAGAACACAGATTACTATTGATCCCTCTTTACACAAAAGGAGTTATTTTCTTTGGTATTGGCTTTAAAAAGTGGTGTTTCCCTGTTTCCCCGTTTCCCCCTCCCCTTCAATACTTCAATAAAGGAGCCAACAATTCATTGTGTGTTAGCTGGAGCTGCAAGGAATTATTGAAAAAGAACTTAAAAAAAAAAAAAAAAAAGAAGAAAGAGAGAAAGAAAGAAAGAAAAAGCATTATACCAAAGAGAGAAACACATTTCAAGTCAGATTTATCTACTCTCTTGGATTTAGGCACGTGCATCTTTTACAATGAGCTGAATGAATGAGGGTGAATACAAGCCTGTGTCGATGATGCCTTGTACCCAACTACATTACTAAAATCCTTTTCTATAGAAATTGCCCAGTGTTCCATTCCTTTCAGTCTCTACATTGTTGTGCCATAAATACCTAGTTTAAACTGACACACAATGCCATTTTAGTAAGGCTCTCGAGAGCCATTCATTTGAGCACATGTAACAGCAAAGGGAGCAACCTGGCACCTATTACACTAGCATACTCTCCCATGTAAAAATGACATAGTTCTGTCAGGAGCTGGTATTTATGACTCTAAATTTTAAGCTAAATTTGTAAGAAATAAGCTGTTCTTTTTTTCCAAAGACTAGTACAGTGTTTTCAACTTGCATAGAAAAGTATCATTGATTTATATTTTTAAAAGGGTTATTTTTTACACATTTATCACAATGCAATACACTTTTTTAAAAAGCTCATGGTTCACAACTAGTACTTTTTTCTATTTTCTTTCACTGTCCATTTTAAATGGGCAGTTTTATAGTCAGCTCTCTTCACTTAATACAGTGTCATAAACATTTGACTCTATTACCTGATTTTCTTAACATCCCATTGTCAGCATGTGCATAATTACCAAAATCATTCCACCTATTTACATTTTTTTGTTATAATAAACCCATTTGTATATATGTTTTTATAATTTAAGAAAGATAAGTTTTAGAAATAGAATGTTCTTTTAATGACCTTTCCTGAATTGAAGAAATCGAACCCTTAATCCAACTTAGTCACTTCCTTTTAGGATGGATAAGTAAGAATCTAAGCCTCCTTTCAGACAATTACAAAGCAGGCTAATAATTAAGACTTGGGGAGAGCAGGCCTAGATCTCAATTCTATCACAAATACCATATGATCTTTAGAAGTGACTTATCTCTTACAGTTCTTCTTTTCTTTTTTTCTCATCTTAAAGTGGGAATACTGACTTCCGTTTTTCAGTTCAGCATGCAAGGAGCTTAGAAGTCACTTCCCCATCCTAATACAAGTAAAAAGCTGTAGGAGCTGAAAAATCAACAACTAGAATCAGAAACGTGACGTCACGTACAGCAACTGTTGCCCCCAAATTGGAGAGTCAGACAAGAGAATAGAGAGAATCCCAAATTACCAGAGCAGAAACCCACAGGGTAGGAAAACCTGAGTGGTAATTAATGAACTGCTGGAAGCTCGGTGTGGACAACTCCTGAGGGTCAACAATTTCAGGGAGGCCCTGGTCATTGCTGGAAAAGAGTACAATTTTGTGAATTTTGACCTTCAGGAGCTCAAACAAGTCCATAAAATGAATATCAGAGAAAAATTCCCTCAAGGTCCTGGCAAGAGAAGACGAAAAAGAACCACTTTAAAATGTACCAGAACATTCTGATCTTAACAAAAGCCTGCCTTCAGGAGAAATTGTTTTACCAGAACCTAAGCTTCTGGGGTTTTATAATAGTCTAACTTACCTGGGGGAAGGGAAATACTCAATTCTATTTCCCGCTGGCCTTTCACATGGGGGAAGGAAACACACAACTCCACTTTCTCTAGCCATTCTGTGCTAACAGGGAGAAAACCTGAGAATCACTGGAGAAGCTTGAAGTCCAGGGGCACAGGCTCAGCAGAAGACTGAGACTTAATCATAGGACTGTAGAATGCTTCCCCTTGCCCCACACCTTACCACTGCATTACTAAAGGCCTACTGATTATCAGCACATTCTTGTTACCTAGTACATCATGTCTTTCAACAAAAAGTTACAAGACATGCCAAAAGGCAAAAAACAAAACAAAACAAAACAGTTTTAGAGTCTGAACAAGCATAAGAACCAGAATTAGGAATGTTGGAATTATCAGACCAGGAGTTTTTAACAAGTATGATTAATATGCTAAGAGATCTAATGTAAAAGTAGGTAACATGCAAGAGCAAATGAATAATGTAAGGAGAGAGAGGGAAATTCTAAGAATCAAAAGGAAATTCTAGAGATCAAAAACACTAACAGAAATGAAGAATGCTTCTGATAAGCTTATTAGTAGACAAGAAAAGGCCTCAGAAAGAATCTCCGCACTCAAGAATATGACAACAGAAAATTCCAAAAATGAAACAAAAAGAAAAAATGACAAAAAAAGAAAAACCCAACAGACTAGCATACCCCAAAACTGTGGGATAACCACAAAATTTGTAACATACGTGTGATGGAATACCAGAAGGAGAAGCTTAAGAGAGGAAAGAATGGAAGTAGTATTTGAAGCCATAATAACTTAAAATTTCCCTCCAAATTAATGCCAGCCACCAAAATGCACATCCCGGAATCTCATAGAATACCAAGCAGATAAACACAAGGAAAAAACCCTAAACATAGGCATATTATATTCAAACTTTAAAAAATCAAAGATAAAGAAAAAAAAATAATGAAAGAAGCCAGAGGAAAATCCCGTTTTACCTATAGAAGAGCAAAGATAAGAATTACATCTCATTTCAATATTTCAAGTATTGAAAGAAAAAAAACCCCACCAACCTAGAATTTGGTACCCTGCAAATTGTCCATTTAAAGTGAAAGAGAAACAAAGACTTTCTCAGACAAATAAAAATTGAGGGGATTTGTTTCTAAAACTGCCTTGCAAGAAATATTAAAAAATTTCTTCTTCAGAGAGAAGGAAATGATATAGGTCATAAACTTGGATCCACATTAAAAAAAAAAAAACAACGAAGAACATTAGGGAATGAATAAGTGAAGATAAAATAAAAACTTTTATTTTTCTTATTCTTAATTAACATATTTCAGTTTGTTCAAAATAATAATACCAACAATGTCTTAGGTTATGTCCATTTATGTAAAGGGAAATAAATGCCAGCAATGTTACAAAAGATGGGAGGAAAGAATCATAAACATTTTGTTATTATAAGGTACTTGCAACACCCATGAAGTTGTATAGTGTTATCTGAAAGTAGACTTGGATTGATTGTAGGTGTATATTGCCAAATCAATGGCAATCACTAACAAAAGTAACAAAAAAGAAACACAATTGATATATTAAGAAAGGAAAAAATATGGAATCATATAAAATGCTCAATTAAAACCTCAAAAGGCAGAAAAAGAGTAGAAGACAAAAAAGGAAGAAAAAACAAAGGCAACAAACATATGTTGTCTACCAGAAACCCACTTTAAATATAAAGACAGGAACTCATTAATTGTGGTAGAAATGCATAATGGTATAGCCACTTTGGAAGACAGTTTGGCTGTTTCTTAGAAAACTAAACATAATCTTACCCTATGATCTAGCAATCCAACAACCCAAAGGAGTTGAAACTCTATGTCCACACAAAAACCTGCACACAGATGTCAAAACTTGGAAGCAACCACAATGTTTTTTGGTAAGTGAATGAATAAACTATAGTATATCCAGACAATAAAATATTATTTAGTGTTAAAAAGAAATGAAATATCAAGCCACGAAAAGACACAAAGGAAACTTAAATGCATATTACTAAGTAAAAGAAGTCAATCCGAAAAAGCTATGTACAATGTTTTCAAATGTATGACATTCCAGAAAAAGACAAAGCTATGGAGTCAGTAAAAATTTTGGTATTTGCCAGGAGTTATAGGGAGGGAGGGAAGAATAGGCAAAGCATGTAGGGTTTTTTTATGCATATATTTTTCAGAGCAATTTTTAGTTCATGGAAAAACAAAGAGTAAGGTACAGAGATTTCCCATATATTCCCTTCCCCCACACATGCACCGCCTCCTGCATTATCAACATCCCCCAGCAGAGAAGTGCATTTGTTACCACTGATGAACCTGCACTGACACATCATAATCACCCAGAGACTGTAGCTGACTAGGGTTCACTCTTGGTGTTGTATATTCTATATGTTTGGACAAATGAATAATGGCATGTATCTACCATTGTATGTAGTGTTATACAGAAGTCCCACTGTCCTAAAAATCCTCTGTTCTCAGAGGATTCTTAGAGCAGTGAAAATACTGTTTGATACTATAATGATGGATACATGTCATTCATTATACATTTGTCAAAACCCATAGTGTATACAACACAAAGAGTGAACCCTAGTTAAGTCCCAGTGAAAACTATGGACCTTGGGTGATAATGATGTGACAACACAGGTTCATTTATTGCAACAAATGTACCATTCTGGTGGGGAATGTTGATAATGGGGGAGGCTGTGCATGTATGAGAATAGGAGTGTATGGGAACTCTCTGCTCTGTTCTTTCTGCTCAGTTCTGCTGAAGCTAACACTGCTCTAAGAAACTAAGTTTATTTACCCTAAAGAAATTGGGAGTAATAATGCTTATTTGCCCATACAAGTGATTATGCATATTAAAACATGTGAGGTCACTATATCCAAAGGGAACCTTAATTCAAAAAGATACATGCACTCCCATGTTCATAGCAGCACTACATACAATACCCAAGACATGGAAACAACCTAAATTTCCATTGACAGATGACTGGATAAAGAAGATGTGGTGTATGTATATACAATGGAATACTACTCAGGCATAAAAAATAATTAAATAATGCCATTTGCAGCAACATGGATGGACCTGGAGACTGTCATTCTAAGTGAAGTTAAGCCAGAAAGAGAAAGAAAAATACCATATGATATCACTTATATGTGGAATCTAAAAAAAAGGACAAACTTACTTACAAAACAGAAACAGACTCACAGACATAGAAAACAAACTTATGATTACCAGGGTGGAAAGGGAGTGGGAAGGAATAAATTGGGAGCTTGAGATTTGCAGATACTGACTAATATACATAAAATAAACAACAAGTTCATACTGTATAGCACAGGGAACTATATTCAATATCTTGCAGTAACCTATGGAGAAAAAGAATATGAAAATGAATATATGCATGTTCATGTATGACTGAAGCATTATGCTGTACACCAGAAATTGACACAACATTGTAAATTGACTATACTTCAATAAAAAATAAATATATACAAGATAAACAAATCAATAAAATACGTGAGGTCAATACAAATATAAATTATGATGTTGCTATATTCAAGGTAACTGTAACACTAGACAAATTAGTAACACTTAGATAACAGGAATAAAAAAGAAATTCATGGCATAAAAATGTTAATGCAACTGGACTTCACTTAAAATTAGCTAAAAAATAAGATGATGCTGTGCTGGTGATAGTTATATAGTTGCTCTAGATGAAAAACAAATGGAGTTTTTATGAAATATTTCTGAGTTTTGGAAAATTGATGCTTCCAATTTGGAAAAAGTGCTGCTAGAAAAAGATGTATCAATAGAGTAACAGCTCACTGATCTTTACATTGTGTTTTCAGCCACGCTTCAGCAATGGTTTTGGAATCCTTGCCATCCCAGGTTCTTTATGGATTCTGAATATCTCTGGCAGAACAAAGAATTGGAAGCATTTTAGTCAGCCAGACAGTTGTAGCCTTTATTCTCAAGGCAGATATCTCTGTTAATTACATTCAATTTTTCGTTTGCCTTTAGTTTGAAATGTGATCAGTTTCCAACACTTCAAATACATGTACAGTTCTATATGCTCTAATACTATGCTAAATACAATGTTTTTTCATTGAAGGCTTCTACTGGATCTTTTTTTTTTTCACTTTTAATTGCTCAATTTCAAATGACTTTCATCTTAAGAGTTAGTGATTAATGAACAATTATTTGGAATATGTTTTATGACATTTAAACATCCTGTGGATATGACGTGGTATTCATATCAATGTGTATTTCCATGTGAAGTTTGGGTTTCTATTTTATTTTCAGAAATAACTCCTTTTTTAAAATGAAAATGAATCAACTCCATGACAAGTGGGCAAACAAGGTCTTTCTAAGGAGCATGAGGTCAGCGGAGTTACAGGTTTGGATGACAAGTACTTAATGGCCTGATTATACTACTTTGGTAGAATAAAAGCTATTTAACTTTGGTTTTTAACCTGACAAACAGTACTAATTGTCTTCCAGCTCTTAAAAGGTAAATTGAGCCATATTAAAATTTTTAAGAGTTTATCTGAGCAAAAATAGATTAGAATTAGGCAGATCCAAACTAGAAGTGATTAGGAGCATGCCACCAACAGGAGCTGAGAAGAGATTTTTAAAGAGAAAAGGTGGAAGGAAAGCAAGGAAATTATTGATTGCCTGTAGTTTAAAGCTGAGTTGGCTGGTCACAACTGGTTGTCCTTAGGTTTTGATTTTGCAATCTTGAGACGTTTACAGGCTAAGATCTTGGTTTGCTTACATAGGCCTCCATGCCACATTGAGCCACTTCAGTCTAACAGTCTCCTTGTTCAATTACTTTAACACCACATGGTATCAAAGTTATGTCAGATTGTTGGTTACTTTCCATTATTTAGGTTTTAAGTCTGGGGAATTAGAGTTTAACAAAATCCCTCTGTTGTTTGCACATAATCTGAAGTAAGAAAATTCAGTGAAAAGATGAGAGGGAGAATCAGAAACATGGGACTGTAGTTGAGAAAACAAATCATAGCAATAAAAAGAGATTGTCAGTTCTGGGGAGAAGAGTATGCAATAGTATGACTATGGTTCAACAAAAGGCAATGTGTATGAAATCAGAGAACACTGTGCTCCACTGGTTCTTTATTTCCCTATTTATAGGTAATCATATATATGACTCCCAAAGAGTTCTGGGGACTGAAATCAAGCCACAGTGGGTTGTATAGCACGGCCACTTAGGAATTCTGCCATTACCTGGAGCCTTATTTTCATGAGCACCACACTGGCTTCCAGGGAACAAGAAAAGGAGATTTGGTGTCAAATAGGCCCCTCAAGACATCAGAGGGAGAAGGAATGACTGTGAGGCAGTTATGTAAAAGCACATCCTGAGGTTGGGAATGGCACAGGGATTTTCTTAGCCTGTTTTGGGCCCGATACACTAGCCTTGTGATCAATAAGGAAAATATGCAGCTTTGGGTTGTAGCCTGTAATTCTCATTTATCTTATTTCTAGAGAACGCCTTTTCTACTTAATAAGCAAGACTATAAAGCTGAAACTTCAGGCAGCAATCCGGAAATCTAAAGGGCTCTGAGGGCTGAAAGGGGGGATAAAAAACGATCTCCCCACTTGGCAGCAGGAGCTGTAGCTTAAGGAAGGAAAAGAGCCACGTGGGCAGCCGGTACCCACGTCCTGACAGCAGCAAAAGGAGGTGGCAGGCACCTGGGATGGTGAGAGCTGGGAGACAGGCAGAGGGAGGAGAGCTAGAGGGTTCGGAGGCCCTGTCCAAGTGCTAAGGGCAAGGCTTAGAAGATGCAGCACAGTCCCAGACAGAAAACAGTTCAAGGATGACAGGTCCTAGAAAATCATCAAACGTTTGTTGAACTGAATTGAAACAGTTAAATCAAGTGAACTAGATGATGTAATTTTTACAATAGTAAACAGATCAATAATTTTACAACAATAAACAGATCACAGTTAAAATGAATGCTACAAGGGTTAGAATTAGTTCTGTAACTTTCCATCAGGTATATATAAGGATTTATTGTCACACGATGCCTTCATTTATCTCTTACCTTTAGAAGTGGGGCATTTAGTACATCAACAGGCCTAAAGCTTCCTGAGGATTAAGTCTCACCTGCTTGGCCCTGGTGCCTCCCTCTCAGTTGATATTGTCCCAAATCATATCAGAGGAGCCCAGTTTATAGTCTCATAGGATAAGGAGAGAGAGTTAGCCATTCTACCTACTATACCAATAAAGCTCCTCGATCTTATATCATCTTTGGAAGCCCTTCCCTCTCATTTGAAGGATGAAGAGGCTGAGGGTGTGAAGGGTAGTTTTGGAGAGGCCACTGTGAGAATGTTGAACCAGCAATAATTTCCCTGCATGAGAAGCACCCAAAGGCATGATGCTGTAGTCATTTTCTGTGCCTCATTTTGAACAGTTCTTTAAAAGGAAACAAAATTTTGAATACTTTTCTTAGATGATTTCTCTCTAACCTGCAAAAGAAGGTACAGTTTAGAATTTTAACACATCTACCCTGAAATTTTAGCAAAAATTTTCCCCCAAAGATGGTTGGCCATAAATACTCCACTATCTCTACTAATATCTTCTTACCAAGTTAATATTTATATGACAAATAACATCAGATGCTGTATGCTTGGCACTGTTTTTAATAAACCTGTATCCATTTTAATGCTCTCTGAAGATGAAAATACAAAGTGTTGCTAACCAAGGTAGCTGGCTACATTACTGAAATTCAGAGGGGTCTTAAAAGAGGAATGTCACTGGCTCCTTAACATTTGAAGCTTTCAGTTTCTCCCGCAATATTTAATTATTACACAAGAACAGTAGATGGGTGGAAAGAGGAATTTTTATCTCAAGCGGCCCAGGTATGCATCATTTAGAAAGGCTGTGTCCATTTGTGTGTATGAGGTGGTGAGTGGATGGAGGTTGTAGTGTGATGCTTTTTTGAAACAAAGTAAACTGCGTTTTATCTTTATTGCCACACAGAGATAAAATAGGCAGCTGTCAGAGGGAAGAGTCACCAGGAAGAGTTAGGTTGCAGACCTCTCATTTCAAGGAATCTCATCTAATCTGGGGTGCAGCAGACCGGTCAAATCAGATGTGAGGCTTGCCATACAGAGAGGCTCTTCAAAGACTTGTCTTCAAACCCTTGGGACTCCTCAGATCATTTGCTTTTTGAGTGACTTCCCTGGCATTGATATTAGTGTCCTCTGTTCCTGCTGGGTGCCACGCATAGCTCTGCAGTGGTATGGAAACAACAGAAAAACAGATTCTCTAGAAGAACAATTCCCTCATTCAAAAAGGCAGAATCAAAACGCACATTTATCTTTTTTTCCCTGGCTTTATTGAGATATAATTGACATATAACACTGTGTATGTTTACGGGGTACAATGTGTTGACTTCAGACATGTATATACTGTAAAATGATGACCACCAAACACAGCATTAGCCAACACCTCCATCAGGTCACATAATTATCAGGTCTTTTTTGCAGTGAGAAAATTTAAGATTTACTCTTTTAGCAACTTTCAAGTATATAAAACAGTATTGTTAACTACAATCATCTTACAGCTGGAGATTTGTACTCTCTGACCAACATCTCCCCGTTCCCCCCACTAACCAGCCCCTGGTAGCCACCATTCTAGTCTCTGTTTCTGTGAGTTTGGCTTTTCTAGATTCTGCATATAAGTGACATCACATAGTATTTGTCTTTATCTGTCTGACTTACTTCACTAAACAATGCCTTCAAGATCCATTCATGTTGCAAATAGCAGGATATCTTTCTCAAGTCTGAATAATATTCCATTGTAAATGTACACCACATCTTCCTCATCCATTCATCCATTGCTGGGCACTTAGGTTGCTACCATATCTTGGCTATTGTAAACAATGCTTCATAAGCACAGGAGTGTAGATAATCTCTTTGATAACTTGTTTTCATTTCCTTTGGATAAATACACAGAAGTGGAATTGCTGGATCATACGGTAGTTCTATTTTTAATTTTTTGCGGAACTTCCATACTGTTTTCCATAGTGGCTACGTCAATTTGTATTCTCACCAACAGTGCACAAGAGTTCCTTTTTGTCCATATCCTGGCCAACCTTTGTTACCTCTTGTCTTCGTGAGATAGCCATTCTAACAGGTATGAGATATCTCATTGGGATTTTGATTTGCATTTATTTTTGCTTTTGGTGTCAAATCAAAAAAAAAAAAAATCATTGCCAAGACCACTGTCAAAGAGCTTACCCCCTGTGTTTTCTCCTAGGAGTTTTATGATTTCAGATCTTACATTCACATCTTTAATCCATTTTGAGTTGATGTTTGTGTTTGGTGTAAGATGGAGTCCAATTTCTTTCCTTTTTCCTTTTTTTTTTTTTTTATTTGCTTGTAGCCATACAGTTTTCCCAATACCATTTATTGAAGAGAGAGTCCTTTCCCCATTGTATATTCTTGGCTCCTTTATCATAAATTAATTGACTATACACACATAGGTTTATTCCTGGGCTCTTTCATTCTGTTCCATTGATCTATGTGTCTGTTTTTATACCAATGGCATATTTTTTGTAATTACAATAGCTTTGTAATATAGTTTGAAATCAGGAAACATGACGATTCCAGATTTGTTCTTCTTTCTTAAGATTGCACTGGCTATTTGGCGTCGCTTGCGGTTCCACACAAATTCTCAGGTTGTTTTTTCTATCTCTATGAAAAATGCCTTTAGAATTTTAATAGGGATTGCATTGAATCTGTAGATAGCTTTGGGTAGTGTGGACATTTTAACAATATTCATTCTTCAAATCCATGAGCAGGCAATGTCTCTATTCTTTTGTGTGCATCTTCTTGAATTTCTTTCAACAATGTCTTATAGTTCTCAGTGTACAGATCTCTCACCTTTTGATTAAATTTATTCCTAAATATTTCATTCATTTTGCTGCTACTTTAGGGGATTATTTTCTTAATTTCTCTGATAGTTTATTGTTACTGTATAGAAATACTACTGATTTTTGTATATTGCTTTTTATCCTGCAACTTTATTGGATTTGTTTATTAGTTCTGTATTTTGGTGGAGGCTTTAGGAGGCTTTAGGTGTTTTTGCATGTCATCTCCAAATAGAGACAATTTTACTTCTTCCTTTTCAATTTGGATGCCTTTTCTTTCTTTTTCTTGCCTAATTATTCTGTCCAGGACTTCCACTACTGTGCTGTGTCAAGATTACAAGAGTAGGCATCCTTGTCTTGGTCCTGACCTTACAGAAAAGGCTTTTAGCTTTACACTGTTGAAAATGTTAGCTGTCTGCTTGTCCTATATGGCCTTTATTGTGTTGAGGTATGTTTCCTCTATACTCAGTTTGTTCGGAGTTTTTTTATCATGAACAGGTGTCAAATGCTTTTTCTGCATCAATTGAGATTATTATATGATTTTTATCCTTTATTTTGTTCATACAGTGTATCACATTGATTAATTTCCAGATGTTGATCCATCCTTGCATCCCTGGAATAAATCCCTTTTGATCATCGTGTATGATCCTTTAATGAACTGTTTGCTAATATCTTGTTGAGGAGTTTTGTGTCTATGTGCTTCCAGAGATATTGGCCTGTATTTTACTTTTCTCATTTTCTTGTCTGGTTTTGGTATTAGAGTAATGCTAGCCTCATAAAATAAATTTGAAAGTATTCCCACCTCTTCTGTTTTTTTTGGCAGAATTAATTCAGATCCATAATTAACGCAAATCCTTCTCAAAATGTTTGGAAGAATTCACCAGTGAGGCCATCCAGTCCTAGATTTCTTTGTTGGGAGGTTTCTGATTACTGATTAAACCTCCTTACTAGTAATTGGTCTATTTTGATTTTCTCTTTTTTCATGATTCTGTCTTGGTATGTTGTACATATCTAGGACTTTATCAGTTTCTTCTAGGTTGTCCAATTTACAATTTTATTTATTTGAGTCCTCCCTCCTTTTTTCTTGGTTAATCTAGCTGAAGTTTTGCCTATTTTGTTTATCTTTTCAAAAATAAAAACATTTCTTAGTTTTGTTGATCTTTGCTATTGTCCTTTCAGTCTTTATTTCATTTACCTCCTATCTGATAATAGTTATTTTCTTCCTCTTATTAACTTTAGGCTTATGTTTGTTCTTCTTTTTTCTAGTTCCCTGAGGTGTAAAGTTGGGTTGTTTACTTAAGATCTTTCTTTTTTCTTAATGTAGGCATTTATTGTACACTTTAAGCACTGGAAGGGACCTTACAGATCATGTTTTTAGCTTCTCTCTGACAGGACATCTGCCAGTTGATCATCCAGTGATGGTGAGCTCATGGACTTGAAACAGATCTCAATTTTCAGTATTTACTAAATATAAGAATGTTTTCCTTGATACTGAAATGAAATTTCCTTCTAAACTTTTATTCATTGGTCCAAGCTTTAAGATTACCAATTATAAAGCAATTCTGTTACCATTTTTATAAGAGCTTATTTCTTATATTTTATAACATCTCTCCCAACTCCACTGAGGATTTTTAATTTCAGAGTTAACGTCCTGGATACTTTAGATACTTCTTACATAATAGAGCAAGGTCCCTTCTGTATTCTAGCCATCATTCTGAGAACTTTCTACAGCTTTGTCACAGTGCATTTTAAAGCATGGCAACCAGATATAAGTATAATACATTACATGGGATCTGACCAAGACAGTATAGTGGCCTAAGTATGTTCTTTCTTCTTCTCTTAGTATAGATTAGGATTTCATGAATGTTTTTGGCAACTCATTACATATGGTGGCTTATATTAAGTTTCAGTTAACTAAAATGCTTACTTTTTTCCCCAGGTGAGCTGTTTAACTGACTTATCTGAAAAGTAATGCAGAATTTCGTATTTATTCTTACTAAATTTTACCTTGATTGTTTTGATCTTGATTCTTATGTTTCTGGATTATTCTTTACCATCTATGTGTTTACGTGGGAATAAAACAGGGTAAAGCAGTGAGTCTTTTGCTGTCCCATTAAAAAATAACCTATATGTTTTTGTTAATCATTCTTATATAAGATTATTTAACTGGCTACAAATCTATGTAACTGCACATGTTGTTTTACATTATCTTCAGGGGAGAAGTCTCCAAATGTCTGTTGAAAAGACTGTGGAGGGGATAGATACAGCTCAGTGGGAGAGTGCATGCTTAGCATGCATGAGGTCCTGTGTTCAACCCCCAGTACCTCTGTGAAAGAAAGAAAAGAAAGAAAAGGAAAGAAAAAGAAAAAGAAAAATAGAAAAAGAAAAAAAGAAAAAGAAAAGATTATCATGGCTTTAGTGAATCAATTCTGCTTCCTGATAAGCACCAACTTCCTTTGTTGAATATTAGCAAGTTTTGGGCTTAAAATTCTACCCTAATATATTTTCAGGCATGTATGCCATACTTTTGAAATCTTTAGCTAGAATTAAATTTTATCATTGAGATAAGTAACATTTGATTAACAACAATATATTAATTAATATAAATAACAATTTTAAAAAATAATATTTAAATCTTTTTTGAGGCCAACAAAATAAACAAAAATATAATCTTCATCAAACTATTCTTAGATGGCCTTTCCACAATGATGTTTGCAAATTCCTTTCCATATCCTGAACTATAATTCAACATAAGTTGCATGAGAGTTGAACTTTATATAGGAGTTTAATTTGACAGGAGTCATCTAGAATGTGTGTGATCTTAGTTAGATGACTTACATTCGTGGGACCCTGGCCTGTGAAGATGATAAACATGAAAACACTGGTGGTGATAACCATCCATCTTGGATTTCAACACCTGTTTATGACATTTACTATACCCCTAGTCACACTTTTTTTTAAATTCTACCAGATAATTAATTTTGGCATATTTCCTCCATCCCCCACCCCCTGTACTCTTGGGAATATCTACTATTAGCCACACAACTAAAATATTTAATTAAAGGAATATATTATATAAATTATCAAAAACTAGTATACCATCTACACATAAACTCAAACTTCCTGGAAAAACCTGTACTGCAATTCAGTAACTTTGCTGAAGCCAATGGTTTAAGCTTTTTCTCATGCAGTTTAATGAGGCTTGACATAACTTTGCCTCTTTATTCAGTCTCTCAGCATTTTCTAGAATTTTACTGCAAGTGCTAAACCCAGGAATATTCTTTTGAATTCACCTTAGTTACTCTAGTTTTTCCCTCTTTTGGCACTGGCCCCAGATCATTGTGTTTTGGGAGTGTCACCCCTTCCTTTGCCAAAGGTCACCCATTACTGCTGACTGACTATGCCAATTTTATACATGCGGTATTTTTGCCTACAAAAGTTCTTTCTAAATCATCAGAGAGAGCAAGTGCCATCATTTTCTGATAATCTCATATCCTTTCCTACTGGGAGAGAGGAAATCAGCCCTTCAACATGACAGTTTATAATTTAGTTACAAATCCATCTAATTGTCCAGCATTTTAGAGCGTAGAAGTATATTTTGGTAGAGTTTCAAAAGAAGGAAGCATGGCTGATGGCGAGGTTGGTGAAACTTTAGGCAGTACAGCTGTAAGTAATTCTTCAAGAATGTCATTTAGTATGATGCTAACACCTCGTGTTGTTCTCTCCCAAGCCATGGTTTCACAACGCTGGCAAGCATCTTTCACTTCCCTTCTCCAGACACTCAGTTGCAACACACAGAAGGCGGTGTTTTGAAGGACAAAAAGACATATTCAGCCCACAGTTTTGGCTTGCTTTCCCTATTATTTTCCCTCAGAATTATGCAATCTTTGGGTTGTTCCAGAAAATATGAAAATGATCATCGTCAGTATAGGACCCTGTCCAACATGCTAAAAGGTTTTTAATCACCATCCAGCTCTTGTTTGAGTTTTGCATGCAAACTCCACTGAGCTAGAAAGATGTAAGCCCTGAAGGATGGCAATGGCCTTCTTATCTGACATCAGAAAAAAGAAAAATTGTTTTGTTAATTTCCCTTAAGTGAAAATTCTCTAAGTAAGTTGATTGAACTAGGGATTATTGTTATTATGAGGGACACTATGAAGTGTGTGCCTTTGATATAAGCCTAAATCTTTTTAATAAAATATTATTTCAGCTGATTGAACTGAGAATTACTGGTTATATGAAGGGCACAGTAAAGTTGTGTGTCTCTATTACAAGCCTAAATCTTTTTTTAATAAAGTGTTTGGACCATTATGTTTTCACATTTGCTTCTGAACAGGTAATGACTACCAATCATGCTCTTTCATGATAAATTTTCAGTATGATCCCGAAAAGCCCTTGCATTAAAATGTAAGAATGAATAGGAGTGATTTGTACCTTTGACTATTATTGTCATTAGAATTAGATGATTCCTCTCAATACTTTTCACTTGAGTGGCCATTATAAAATTATTATTTTTCAAATAGATATTTAAAAATCACAGAAAAAAGAAACAGGGTGTACAAAGGTGTAAACTACTCATGCAGGAAGTGCTTTTCGTGCCTGGGGAGCTTGGTAACTTCCTAGGAAATATTTTCATAAATAAACTTTCTATTTTTAGAATACTTTTACCATTAAAAACCTGCTACATTTTAACACCTCCTCTCTCTTCTTTTATTACGAAAGGAAAATTCCAAGTTGCATGTGTTTTAAATAAATGATTGCCTTCACCCTCCCCTTCTCCTACCTTCCATTTGCCAAGTTCAAGATTATCTGGGCCTTTCTTTGGCCTCTTCTGGAGCATGAAGTAGTGCTTGGCATTATCAGACATGTATGGAAGGGCCATTAAATCTTAGATACTGAGTGGTGTCACCCCAGCTGATGATGTTAGTCAAGCAAACATATATCCTGGTTTTTGGATTCCATTAAGACATTCCATATTTATGTCTTTCCAGTATAAATGGAGAATATATATATATATATTTAAGGACAACCAGGCTATAAAAAGGTGCATCTGATAAACACAGAAAATCAGTGTTATTATGACTATTATAAATTTCATATTTAAAGAAGGCAATATCAAGGTTAGGAGCAAATGGGGACTTTCTGCTTCTGAGAATGGAAACCCATATGGCAGGAGACAAGGCCTCTAGGGACAGTATATGTTGATCAAAACAGTGAGAGTGGAATTTTCCCGAGTTTTACTTCTATAAATAATTAACCAAATGCCTTTACATAAATAAATATTTCCCTCTGGGAATTACAGCATCATTAGGAATTTCTGAGCACTAATTCTAGTTTTGGCATCTGTTCCCCATACTCATTTTTAGCATCTTTCTGTCTGCTTCTCTTTTAAGAAGAAATCTCCTATTTTCTAAGAAAACAGAAGAGAAATCACATAATAGTCCAGAATAATGGGCATTATTAAGAGTGAAATGGGATTACTGTAAGGGGAGGCATGACAAATGGCCAGGAAAAAATAGTTTTTTTACCATTAAAAACCCATAAACTGCTTGTGTTGAAGTTCATGAGAAGGGCTGCTATCTCTTTCTCATCCTGGGCCTTTATTCCATTTCTCTTTTCTTGGTAAAAGGATGTCACTGAACTACTGGACGCAGCTCTTCTTTTTAACACTATAGACAAGACCATGGGTAGTTAACCTACAACTCAACCACCAAGAAGTGAAAGAAGTATTCATGACAGCCCCCATTGTTATCTTAATATAATTCGAAACAAAAGAAAAAAAAGATGATTATTAAACACTTATGTCCATAAATGAGGCTCTTGACTAGTGCTAGGAAAAGCAAAATAAGCAGGAAGGCTTTTTCTACGTTTTGGTGAACAAGGAGTCTAAAATAGGTAACAGTGATACAGCCATGCATGAATAGATTTCTACCTATCAAAACTCTGTGACTGCTACACACCTAAAATCATGTGCATAAATCAGTTTCACAACTTCATTAAGAGAGCTCCCTGTAGAGGGAGTTCTGTGTAAATCTGTTTGCAATGTGAATAATCACCTTTTCATTGACCAGCTGGAAGTCAGAATTTGGTGGGTCACATTTTCTTAAATCACAGAATTACCCACATTATAAAAGAGCAACGTTTCTCTGAAGATCTCTCTTGGCTAGTACTGGGGGTCTAGTTTGGGAGCAGAGCTAGACTGGTGGAAAGTAGTGTGTAATGAGACAGCTAATCTTTGCCCTTCCAGAACCATGATCTACAATTTCATACCCTGGTCTGCGTAGGGAGCTGGCGTCACGAACTTATCAAAGGCTTCCTTACCCTCAGGCCTCTTGTTGACACTGACGGGAGAAGAGCAGACAGGAGAGAGTAAGTGTTCATTTTGCCAGGCCCCTCCCAGGTTGCTGTGTATTGCTGTGTGTGTGTGTGTGTGTGTGACCTCTACCACGGGTCCCAGTTCCTGTCAGGCTACACTCCATTACAGCTGCCCAGGTGGGGATGCCCCTCCAGTCCTAGGTGGTAACAGCTCTCCATTGTTACTTGGTCCCAAGTACTGCTCTAGCCCTTGTTGGTTTCCTTAAACCTTGCCTTTGCCAATCATCTTTATTAAACTCTTATCAACTATTTGGGTGGACATCCTTGGTACTTGGCCACACAGAAAGCTTTGCAGTAGTGCAGTAGATTAGTAGATTATATAGTGGTATAAACAATAGATTAATTTTCAGTAAAGACTCCAAAGAGAGACTTCTAAAAAGAATTCTGCTTTCTGTATCACTCCTCAGCACCCCTGTCCTCCCAGTTGTCTTGGACTGCAGGGTAAAATGCACTTGCTAGAGCTAAAGAATACTGACCCCTTCCTACAAACCAAAGAACCATATGAAAGTTAAACAGGTGTCTTCCCTAAGAATTTCTTAGGCCTTCAAGAATAGGAATGAGAGACAGAGCTGTATCATTACATTCTTATTCTCAGGTTTAAAAGTTAGGTTAAAAATATATTATTCTTGCAGCAATATTTTTTTGGGGATCTGTCTGCTAGAGCAATGGAAATAAAAGCAAAAATTAACAAATGGGACCTAGATAAACTTAAAAGCTTTTGCACAGCAAAGAAAATCATAAACAAAACAAAAAGACAACCTATTAAGTAGAAGAAAATATTTGCAAATGATGTGACCAACAAAGAATTAATTTCCAAAATGTACAAACAGCTCATACAGCTTAATAGCAAACAAACAAACGGCCCAATCAAAAAAATGGCTGAAGACCTAAATAGACATTTCTCCAAAAAAGACATACAGATAGCCACAGGCACATGAAAAGATGTTCAACGTTGCTAATTATCAGAGAAATGCAAATCAAAACTAAAATGAGGTATCACCTCACACTCGTCAAAATGGCCATCATCAAAAAGTCTACAAACAATAAATGCTGGAGAGGGTGTGGAGAAAAAGGTATCCTCCTACACTGTTGGTAGGAATGTAAATTGGTGCAGCCACTATGCAGAACAGTATGGCTATTTCTTAAAAAACTAAAAATAGAGTTACCATATGATCTAGCAATCCCACTCTTGGGCATATATCTGGAGAAAACTCTAATTTGAAAAGATACATGCCCTCCAATACTCAGAGCAGCACTATTACAATAGCCAAGACATGGAAGCAACCTAAATGTCCATCAACAAACACACACACACACACACACACACACCACACCACAATGGAATACTACTCAGCCATAAAAGACTAAAATAATGCCATTTGTAGCAACATGGATGGATGTAGAGATTATCATATTAAATGAAAGAAGTCAGACACAGAAAGACACATATTATATGATATCACTTATATGTGCAATCTAAAGAAATGACACAAATGACTTATTTACAAATCAGAAACAGACTCACATAGAAAACAAACTATGGCTCCCAAAGGGGAAAGAACGTGGGGACAGGGATAAATTAGGTGTTTGGGATTAATATATACACACTACTATATATAAAATAGATTAACAACAAGGACCTACTATATAGCACAGGGAATTTTATTTAATATCGCATAATAACCTATAATGGAAAAAATCTGAAAAATAATATACATATATATATATATATATATATATATAACAAATCACTTTTCTGTACAGCTGAAACTAACACAACATTGTAAATCAACTATACTGCAGTAAAAAAAAAAAAAAAGTTCTGATTGATTGATTAAAGCCAAAAGGGAACAAAAAGGAAGAATACTGATAACAGATCTCAAAATGTGGGAACCATGGAAGAGAACTGGACACTAGAGAGACCCATTACATGGCTTCATGCTTAATAGATTATTACACCTTCTTAATTACATATAATCATTTATTTGCTCATTCATTCTTACATTCATTCAACAAATACTGACTGATTAACCGTGTTCCACGGTACAGGGATAGTCCTTAGGAATAGAACTGTGAACAAGGTAGAGTCCCCCCCTTCAAGGAGCTTTGTGAAGAGGAACCATGGACTGGTATCAGAACACACACTACACCCCCTTTATATTTAAAGACCATTCTCAGTCAATCTTTGTATCATCTTCATAAACCTTACAGTCTTAAGAAAAAAACACTTTACTAATTACCACATAGAGATACCTGAATATGGTAGCCTCTATCATTATCATTGATAAATTCTAGTGCCTCCCTTACTAAATTTGGTCAGAGTGTATTATGTTTTAAAAGGCACACCCATTTACAGTGAGACGTGTCTGCCCTTTGTATACAGGTTGGTTTGGGTGCATTTCCTCTCTGCTTCAACAAATACTGAGCACCAAGTACAATCTCGCATCTCCATAGGGGATGTGTCCATTTATACATATTTTGGTTTTCACTCTTTAAGTGTTTTTAGTGTTTTAACATACTCAAGCAAGAAACTTTTATTTAATTCATAAACTGCTGGTTACTATTTATTATTTAAAATGCAGAAAAATACATTCTTCCATTACAAAAGCCTCCCAAACACCAAACGTGAAAGTAAGCTGTAGTGCTGTGCCCAGGTCTCTCTTTCCTTCATATGTCTTAGACAATCATCAGCATTGCTTGTCCTGCAAAAATAGCCTTGTTTCCCAGAAGCAAGAACACTATTCTCTAACTGGGTGGGGAGATCTTACAGACTCTTGCTAGATCCAAAATAATAATGATAGAAAAGTAGAAAAAATATTTACAGGGTTGTGACATTTCTGATGCTTTTTTTTTTTCAACTCCAGTAATTTGTATAGCTTTTTTTTTTCCAGGGTGTGATCCATGATTTCTATAAGTTAGTTCATATTTTTTATTGAAGTACAGTCTAAAAATAGAGTTACCATATGCTCCAGCAATCCCACTCCTGGACATATATCCACTTTTTACCTCTTCTTTTTTCCCATATGCCTTTAACCTTTATTGTGAGACATAAGCTACTAATAGAAGAGGTAAGATTAAAACTGCATATTGGCAGACAAAGCTCAATTTACCCTTTGAGGATTTCTTGTTTTGGCCATGGGAGGTAAAATTGCTTTTTTGCTTAAAGCAATCAAATACTTCACAAATATTGGCTGCTGTGCTTTAAAAATACACATTTTAATGAATTTAAAGGATTTTATGCACTTTGGGTGGTATACAATCACAGTATTGAATTTTGTAACTTGCCAATTTAACAATCTGTGCTGCTCTCATAGTAAAGAATAAAACTGAGTAGCAAAATTCAAACCAGGTAAGTATGGACGTTACACACAAGGAAGCAATTGGAAAAGAGTTATTCCCAACTGGTTGCTTTTATGTACCCTGTCTTCCACCCAAACTTGCTTTCCTGCCACTGTACCTTTATGATGGTACCAATTACATGCACAAATCCAATCTAGGCTTCAAGTTCAATATTTTCTTAATATTTAATACTTTTTTCACAATATGTTATTATCCTTGTGTTCTTTTTTTCTCTCAGGATATCTCTCTGGTTTACCTTTGCATCCATAAAAGCATATAATTAAATAAATAACAGTATGTACACGGTAGATACTCAACTGAATTTGGCTACATTAATGAAAGAATGGATGTATTCTAGGCTACAGTTCAGATTCTCGTGATTTATCTCACAAAGGATTATATTATTATTTTAATGAGATAATTACTTTTTTCATTATATTCCAAAATAAGAAATATACCTATTACTGATATGAGAGATTGACATAGATAAGAAAAATTTTTCCAAAGAACAGAACAAACTCAAATTGTATGCACCATCCCCAAACTCCTAAAGAGATTGAAGAAAGAAAATTACAAATTAAATATTGATTAAATAATATTTCAATGTTTACTCTACACAGTATCTAAGCTCCTTTCATTTTTTACTTCTTTTATTCTTTTAGGTACTCTATTTTTACCACTTAATTCTTAGCTGAAACAAATCAGATTTTTTTTCTTGTCAGAAGCCTTCATAAAATATTTAATAAATAAAACAACAAAAGTGTCAAATAACATAATAAACAGGAATGTAATTTATTTCTATTCCTTCTAGTACAGATCTATAAGTCATAGATGGAAATAATTAAAATTTTTGTCTGAAATACAGATCCATACAACTGGAAAAATATAAAAATTGTGATTCTAAAATAGCTCTGAAAAAACAAACAACCTGATTAAAATGGGCAGAGGGCCCAAATAGACATTTTTCCAAAGAAGACGTACAGATGGCCAACAGACACATGAAAAGATACTCAACATCACTAATCACCAGAGAAATGCAATTCAAAACACAATGAGATACCACCTCACAGCTGCCAGAATGGCTATATCAAAAAGACAACAAATAATAAGTGTTGGCGAGGCTGTGGAGAAAATAGAACCTGTGTGCACTTCTAATGAGACTGTAAATTGATGCGGCCACTATGGAAAACTGCATGGAAGTTTCTAAAAATATTAAAAATAGAATTACCATATGATCTAGCAATTCTGCTTCTGAGTATTTTATCAAAAGAAAATAAAGACATTAATTTGAAAAGATTATATGCTCCCCTATGTTCATTGCAGCATTATCTACAGTAGCTAAGATTTGGAAGTGACAAGTGTCCATTGACTGATGAATGGATAAAAGAATGGGACACTACTTAGACATAAAAAAGAATGAAATCTTGCCTTTTGCAACAATATTCGTGAACCTAGAAGGCATTATGCTAAGTGAAATAAGTTAGACAGGAAAAGACAAATACTGTATGATTCAACTTATATATGGAATTTTAAAAAACAAATGAACAAATGAAACAAACCAGAAACAGACTCATAGATACAGAGAACAAATGGGACAGGGGTTGAGCAAAATAAGTGAAGGGGATTAAGAGGTTCAAACTTTCAGTTATAAAATAATTAAGTCATGAGAATGTACTGTACAGCATAAGGATTATAAATAATATTGTAATAACTTTATGTGGTGGCAGATGGCTACTAGACTTATTATGGTGATCAATTCATAATGTATATAAATGTCAAATCACTATGTTGTACACCAGAAACTAATATAATATTGCATGTCAAGTATACTACTATTAAAAAATAAAAAGGAAAAAAATAAAACAGTTCTGGATCCAAAAACAATGAAACCTATATTTGAATACTGTTACCTTGGTCAAGTCATTTATCTTCTCCACGTCTCTCCTCTCAAATGCAAAATCACTCTGGATGAGTAAGTTTCAAGGTACTGACTAACTCTAGTATTCTGATTTCCATTTTTAATCCTGAAACGAAGAGAAATGATTAAAAAAATTCCCCTTTGTATAAATCTTTCCACACATTATTTCATACTCAAAAAACAACCTGTAGAGTGGCTAAGTCTTGATAGAGTAAGAAATTAGGGCTTAGAAAAGGCTGTTTAATCATTTAACCAAGGTCACATATCCAGTAAATTAGAGTCAGAAACAGCACACACGCAAAAATGCAAGCTCCTTGTCCGGTGCTTTTCCTGTGTTAGCAGTCTGCTTCTCCAAGAACGAGACACTGCACACACGTGCAAGCTCACACACACAAACACACAAACTTCCTTCCTCTCTTTATATGTACAGTGAGCTTGTGTTGATACCGACATCCATAAGCACACAGCTGTCTGGATCCATTACTCTTCACCTTGCAGAAAGCTGGAATTGTTTCGATTATTGGTTTTATGCCAAGGTACAGCCCAAATCCTCACACACGAGGACAACTGTTTGGAGAGCTGTAGCACATCAAAAACAGTGCATCTTCCCTAGACTTCTTATATTCCCAGCATGTAGCTTCTACTGCAGCAGTAAGATGAACCCAAAGTTGTTTGTACTACATTATTAAACATAGGTGAAAATGCTTGCACATACTGTCACATATAGATAAATTTAAAATAAAAGATATCATAGTTGTCTTCAAGATTTGGCTGTTTACAATTTCCTATATAACTTGGGGTTAATAGCCCTTACATCATTCTTGTTCCGTAATATTTAGCAATTTTTGTTTTTTACTCTATAGAAGTATAAATGATCATTCTTGCTATTGTACTAGAACACAGCAGTTAAAGAAAATAAGTTTTAATAAAAATATCTGGGTATAACATTGATGCTTATAATCTCCTCAAAATCAAGTTTTATCATCCTTAACTCCCCTCTCCCACCCCACAGCTAGAGAAGATGACTTACAGGTGTATGGAGGTAAAAATAAAATTATATTTTTTCTTAATATCTTGTTTTGTTCAAATAATAATTTGAGGTAGCTTACATTGAGTCATAAAATACAGAAAGATGCAATAATTTAAAAGGATATAATTGGAAGTTTCCAATGGCCAATAAACAGAAAGGTACTCACATTAAATAACTTTTAGCAAAGCATACACTATGGTTTCTGAATCAGACAGGAGGGGATTATTGTTTATAAAAGTTATATTTGAGGGCTGTTTATCAAAACAATAAATGTAACTTCACATAATTAAATTGAACACAGCCCATTAAATGTTATAATCAGGCTCATCTTCTCTCTCTTTTTTAGCACCCAAAATAATAGTCATAGTAAGTTGAATGAAGACAATATAACATCTGGGTATAAAAGAATATTAGTCTTTCTTTATAGCAGGAAGATGTGTATTCTCATTTAAAGGTATATCAAACAATTAAGGAGAAAATTAAAAGGTAGGTGGAAGTCATCAAATGGTTAGCACAATAATGCTGATAAGTAAGGGGTGTTAAGTAGCAGTAATGGCTGGTGGTTTATGTTGAGTTCATGCAACTTTGCTAACCAATGCCAGTTAACCTCTGAAGACTGAGAGAAGATCAATATAACCTTCAAACAAGCATTTCATTATGGTCAGGTTTTGCTGCAAGTTTGTAATATATAGTGGAATAGCTAAGCCTAAAGCCTATTTAATTTACATGTACTGGTCTGATAAATCCTTTTCAGCACTTAATGGAACAAGAAACAGTTACTGGGCAAATATATAATACATACATCTTACTGTCACTTGGGAGATTGAAAACAGGAGGTTTCTTTAAAAACAAAAAGTATACCTGAAACTATGGGACTAATCACAAAGCCCTATGCTTGTAGGAATGATACAGGTAAAGAAACGAGCAATGATGAGAGCCTATCATTGTAAAGTGGTCCTTGAATAGATCAATGAGTAGATAACTTCTTAAATGCTTTATCCAAGTTTTGATCATTGTGAAGAACTGCTTCCAGGATCCAGTAAGAGCAGTCTGAGATCCACAAAATTAGGTGGTTAACTTTGACGTATAGTGCTACTAAGCTTCTCAAGGAGGACAGATTGAACTGCCACAATTTCAGTAGCCGCTTTTAAACTGTGAGCAACTGATCCAGATATGCAAAGAAATGCTCACTAAAATTATAGTGAACAGATATTTGTACAGACTTTTCCAAATAAATTTGTGTTTCTCCATTAATTCCCCCATTCTCAGCAGTGAAAAGCTGTTTTTTCAAGAGGGACAAATTCTTTGGGGGTGGGTGTTAAATGTAAATGAATCCTCTGCTGCAGCAGAGTTAAACACCTTGGGGACACAAGAAAGGCAAGACTGAATGATCCAAAAGATTCCGCTTCTTAGACCTGGAATTACTATCTATCCAAGTTCCATCAAGTAGGAAAATCCTTGATTTATTCAGTCTATGCAGTATTCTTGGATGGCTATTGAACTATCTATGCTTTTGTTAAGAAAAAAAGTAAAAAGCAAAACCCCAAACACTTTTTAAAAAGGATTTCTTGGTGTGCATTGTCAAATTGCATTTGGAAAATACATAGCCAGTTTTATTCCCACCAACAGTGTATGAAAGTACCTCTATTTTGAAAATTTTCTCATATTTCCTGGAAGACTCCATTAGGTGCTTATCTGTCTTTAATGTCTTTCTTTAATGCTTTATAAATTTACTTTTAACAAGGAAGGCAGAATAAGCTACAGATGGTAGGAGCTGCTAGAGTAACAGCAAACAATAAAACAACGTTGTGTGTTTGACAGTTCACAGTGGAGCAAATGTCTAAAACTGTGAATAACAAAATCCCTGAATCTGGAGGATGACTCTACTAAATGAATGGTAGTTACATTCAGCACATTCATACTTTTGTCTGAAATGTGAAGAAAATTATACAAAGAATTGCTACTGAGATTAATATTACTCAAGATACTCATTGATAACTTAGAGGTCAAAGAAAATTTAATACTGATAAACATGTACAGATATTAGAGAGAACAAAGCCATGGTAAATACAAATATTTAATAAACATACACATGAATTGGTGTAATTTTGTTAAACCACAGTTGAGTTTTAATATACTGAAGTGATCATCATACGCACAAGGTCACTAAATACCTGTCAGTGGTACACATTGAGGTATGTGGTTGTGAAGAAAGATGAGATAATTATAAAGCAGTAAATTACTGCTTCTTACATGTCATTTTTAAGAGTCTCATGCTCTACCGACTGAGCTAGCTGGGCAACCACTTACATGTCACTTTAAAAAGACAATTTAAAATTAAAAAAAATTTAATTATTTATTTATTTTTAATTGACATATAGTCGATTTACAATGTTGTATTAATTACTGCTGTACACCATAGTGATTTATATATATACGTATATAAGTAATATATATTTAAATAAGTATTTATATATATATACACACATATTCATCATAGGCCATTACAAGGTATTGAACATAGCTCCCTGTGCTATATAGGATAAGGTTGTTGCCTGTCTATTTTATATACATAGTGGTTGGTATCTGCAGATCCCAAGCTCCCAATTTAACCCTCCCTGGTAACCGTAAGTTTGCTTTCTAAGTCTGTGAGTCTGTCTCTGCTTTATACGTAAGTTCATTTGTACTCTTCTTTTTTTTTTTTTTTTTTGATTTCCTGTATAAGTCATATCACATGGCATTTTTCTTTCTCTTTCTGGCTTGCTTCACTTAGAATGATGATCTCCAGGTCCATCCATGTTGCTGCAAATGGCATTATTTTATTTTTTTTATGGCTGAGTAGTGTTCCATTGTATAAATATACCACAGCTTCTTTATCCAGGCATCTGTTGATAGACATTTAGGTTGTTTCCATGCTTTGGCTATTGATAGCTATCATAGTGCTGCTATGAACATGGGGGTGCATGTATCTTTTCAAATTAGAGTTTTTTCCAGATATATACCCAGGAGTGGGGTTGCTGGATCATATGGTAAGTCTATTTTCACTTTTTTAAAGAATTGACATACTGTTTCCCATAGTGGCTGCACCAAACTACATTCCCACCAACAGTGTAGGAGAGTTCCTTTTTCTCCATACCCTCTCCAGCATTTATCTTTGTGGACTTTTTAACAATGGCCATTCTGACTGGTGCAAGGTGATGCCTTATTGTATTTTGATTTTCATTTCTCTGATAATTAGTGATAGTGAGCATTTTTTCACATGCCTATTGGCCATGTATATATTATTTGCAAAATGATACAATTGACAAGGGCTTAATTTCCCAAATAAACAAACAGCTCATACAACTCAATAACAAAAAAAAGCAACCCAATCCAAAAATGGGCAGAAGACCTAAACAAACATTTCTCCAATAAAGGCAATTTTGTATGGTCAGGAATTACAGCATGAAATTCACCATGACATTTTTAAAATGATTTGAGAAGACTACATTTTAGTAACAGGGAATTGAGTTCCATTTTGTATTTGCCTTGTAGTGTTGAACATTTTAATCACACATCTGGAATAGATCAGTTATTATTCCACTTTGTAAAGGTCTGCTTCTACACCATCAGCAGCATTTCCTAATAACCTAGCATGTGTTGAGTATTGTGCTAGGTGTTGTGGTAAAATATTTTCGTGAACATATATTAAATGTACGATTAATAGCGTCATATATATAGGGAGTCCTGAAATGGCACAAACTGAATGCGAGTATGAGAAAAGATGTTGTAAAGAAAGAAATGTAATGATTAGCACTTGAAAAGGATATGACCTCTTGGTGAAAAGTCATTTCAAAAACCAAAAAGGACCATTACATTAGGTTAGATAAAATAGGGAGGGGTCATTCAGGCAGCGTGTAAAAGTAGGTAAATCCAAGAACATCTCATATGAGTAACAGAAAGTGCTTAGAATCAGAAAATCCCCACTCATTGCTTCATTTCTTCCAAACAGAGAGACCCCAAACTCCTCTCTCCCTTCCCCACACGTATGTGAAAATGACCCAGAATACACTTTGGAAAGTGAAGAAGGAAGGAAGGGAGGGAAGGACGGGGGAAGGAAGGGTCCAGTCTGACTGAAAGTCATGTGCTTTTTTCACTCATTCTACCACCAACTGCAGAGAAACATGTTGTTGTAATTTGGGCATTACCAACTATAACCTAATCTCTTTAAAATAAAGAAATTAAACTATTGAACCAAACTTCAAATTTACTATTTTTAAAAATTGGTTTTAAATGAATATTATCCTAGATCAGCACAGTCCAATAGAAAAATCTGTGATGATGGAAATTCTCATTGTCCAATATGGTAGCAACTAGCCACATGTGCTTATGCCTATTGAACTTTTGAAATGCGGTTAGTTTACCTGAGGAGCTGAATTTTTTATCTCATTAGACTTAAGTCACCTATGGGTAGTCCCTATTGTGTTGGACATCACAGCTTTCCAATATGTTGGAAATTGTAAACACTTTGATGGCAGGGCCTTTGTAAATGATTTCATCTCTTCCTGGGCCCTGCAGAAGGTGGACCTCATAATAAATACTCATTAGCTGATAATTAACTCTGGAAAGATCCAGTAATCATAAAAATACAAATAAGTGCGTAGCCACCAAGAAAAAGTCACTGTAAATTTAAATGGTTCTCACTTTACTTAGGAAAATTCCAATCATAGCCACTGACATAACATAAGATGTTTTTAACTCACTGAAAAGTTGATTAAGAAGGTTTTCTCCTTGAGAGCTGTAGGCTAGGGCTTGCCATCAACTTTTCAGGGACTGAGGCCAAAAGCAGAGCCAGAATCAGCTTCTATGAATTCACTATTAATGTGTGGTTTGGAATTCTGAGTTCTGTCTTGCCACACACTGTCACTATAAATGTCACAATGGTGAGTCTTCCCATCTGTGCTAAGGCTCAGATCCTTTGTTATATATGATGAATTCCTAACAGCATTTTAGTACCAAGGGTCTATTGTAAGACATCTTGCAAGATTTTTTAGGTGGCTCAAAAGAAATGAAGGCACACTGGATTCTATTATAACCATAGATTTAGACTAAATTGGGAGGGAAATAGAAGATACTATTTTGAAAAAGAAAAACAAGCAAAGTATAACTCTATTTTAAAGCTTCCTTGTATTCACTGGGATTGCACTTGGGCAGGATCCTCACCATCAACCACTGTAGAAACTATTCAAATGTTCTTCCGGTGACATTATCCTCATTTTTACACATGGACAGAATAAATAACTAGCTCAAAGTCATACTCTATATTACTAGATAATTAGGAATAAAAGCCAGAGTTCTTAGCTCTATTTTAGAGTTCAGGCAGTTTCCTGCATTGCTTCAATCATGACGGTAGAAAAGGAAAGGAATCTCATTAAAGCAAACTATTGTTGTTTTTTCTTTCCCCTTTCAAAAAGTGTAGGATTATAGCCTTAAAGCTCAGCCTATTCCTTAAGAGATAGTTTCTCAGAAGTCTTAAGGTTTAAGTAAACGATGATAAAATAGAGTTGCAGACAGCTGTAGATGGGACTACCCTTGTTCACTGCCCAACATTTGGCTCCCACATTAATTGCGAGTAACTTTCCCAATCACTGTGACAGCCAAAGACAATAGGGCTCCCCAGATGTCCCTATTCTCTGTTCTCTAGAGGCCCTTTTAGATGCCCTGAGGGCAAGTGAAAGAATCCAAGGCCACGGAGTTTTGGTTTTAAGTATCCTTCTCTAAGAGCTCTTGGCATTAAGTTCCCTACTTTCCATCAGCTTCTGTACATTCTGAATGTTTTATCTGATGAACTCCTTAAACACAAAGTTTTACAAGTCTCTATGGTAAATAAAATTAAAGTCAAAAGAGAGTGTTCTTATGCCTTCCTGAATCTAACATCCACTTATAATGAAGTGTAGCAGAATTTGCCACCCAAAACATGCCACTTTGTCATAAGGATTATTTTGAAGTGAAGGCAACTGAGAAGTAGATACAAGAAAAGCTCTCTGCTCTCCAGCTATGTCCCAAAAGCAGGACATCAGTTTGTAAAGGTGTCTCCCCTCCCTTAACAGAAGTTAATCACCAGAGACAACTCTAGATCCTTATCAGCTCAGAGAGGGCACCAGAGAAATCAACCTAACAAACCACGTTAAAACTAGCCCTTCTCTACCATCAATTTCCCCATATATTTGCCTTCCCACAATTTGCCAGTCACAAGAAGCTTAAAGTCATTTTCCTTTGCCTTGCCACTTCTTTAAAATTTTACCTTTTATTAAGATGCTACATAAGCCCAAGTACTAACCACGCTCTCAGTTACTTACCTCTGAGTGTTCCCATGGGTATGCACATGCTAATAAACTTCTGTTTATTTCTCTCTTGTTAATCTGTCTTCTGCTAGTCTAATTTCCAGGGCCCTAGCTAGTGAACTTAAAATGGGTAGAGGGAAATCACTTTTTCCTTCCTAAAATACTCCAACACTAAATGCCAGTAAATTAGACAAAATGACTTCAGTGGTTAAACAGTTTTCCTTCCTCATTTACTTTAATCTATAACTGTCTGCTGGGTTTTTATAGCTTTTTCATAGTGCAGATACCTTACACTTAAGGTCATGCTCACTAACAGTGAATATATATAATTTTCAAAGTTGAAATGCTTTAAAAGTTGAATAAAGTCAAATTCTCACAGTTTATGATTGTACCTCTTTTCATTATGCCCTAATCCCTTCTCTTACAATTAAATGAAAACAGACAGACTTTAGGAAATAAATTTTTTTTAGCATTCCCTTAGGAAGAAGCAATTTGTCTTAGTAGAAGAGTACCAATTATGCAATAAGACTACCTTAGTTTTAATTTAGCTTCTTTGGGCCTCAGATTCTTCATTGTGTAAAATGGGGATATTAGAAGTATCCTCATTATTATGAATATGTATTAAGATGATGCAGAAAAAGATTTAATATAGATCTGATATACAGTAAAACCTGATTTTGTATATATACACATATATATTTATGTACTTAGCATATGTTAAATATATAGTATGAAATAAATTTGATAATAATGATGCTACAACTCTGCCCTGTGGCAATATCCTATTTTAATAACTTGTCATTCACTTTATTGAATTTTTCAAAAGTTTCAAAGTTTAGAGGATTAGCTAAAATAATGACTGGCAGAGTCAATGTTTGAAATTAGTTCACTAGATTTAAAGGATGGGTTAAAAATCAGTGACATGTATTTCGACAGGAAAAAATGGAAAAGCCTATATGCCAATTTAAATGAATAATGGGCCTGTCAAAAACCTAAAAGTTTTAATTCCCCAAAAGTCAATATTGAGATGTAGTGGTTAGCAAGTAAATATAATCTTGGAATGAGTTAATCAGAATTTAGTTTACAAGAAAGTTGTCCATTTCGGAAGTTATTCTCTGGGCTTGTCATATCAAACTGTGGGGCTGTATTTTGTTCTGGGCTCTACATTTTAATGGTAATACTGAAAAATGAAAACAAATACTTGACAAAATACTGAGAAACAGCTAGACGAACTGCTGTGATTTAGCCTAAAGACAAGGTAACTTAGATCATGCTTTGCTGTCTTCAAATATTTGAAGGGATACAATGTAAAAGACAACTTTACTGGTTATTCACTACATTTATAATAAATTCTTTTGGTTAAAAAATACATCCAAAATTTTTTTTAAATGCTCAGAAATTATAATGTTTAAAGGTAAAGAAAAGAAGACTCAGAGAGGTTAAATGATTTAGAAACAGAGATCCATAAACTTTTTTTATAAAGGGAATTTAGCTGGTATTTTGGACTTTTGGAGTTATGTGGTCTTGGTTTCAATATTCAACTGTCATTGTTGTATGAAAGCAGCAATAGACAACATATACATATGTTCTAGTAAACATATGGCTATGTTCTAGTAAAATTTTATCTATAAAACTAGGCCCCAGGCTTGGTTCGTGAACCCCTGACTTAGGAATTTAATCATGTATATATATAAAACGGTAGAGCAGAGCTGTAAAACTCAGAACCTTCAGTTCTACAAAAATAATGAATCATTTAACAAGAGTTAAAAGTCTAAGCCTCCAACTTAGGAAATTTTCAACAGAATCTGACCAACTTTTGGGGTTATTTATTTATTCATTCACTCATTTATTCCAAAAACATTCAGGGTCTATAGGAATTTCAACAGATTTCTGATTTTATCTCTTTGGCTAGAACTGTGTCACACGGCCATACCAGGCTTGAGAGAACCTGGAAAAGCAAATATTTTACACACCAAATCTAAGTTCTCTTAGCAAGGAAGAATTAGAAATAATATTGAGTAGGAAATTAACAGTATGTGCCATATTAGCAAGTAAAAAGTTAAGTGATAGAAGTATATATATAAGATCAAAAGATGGGGAAAATTATCAATATTGCACTAGAGCTCAGGGAAGATCAACCAGAGAAAGTGAAAACTGTTTTAACAGGGATTCACGCATTGATAAAAGTATTGAAAATATGACAGCAGAAGATTTTTAAAAATCTTATATTTCATGATATGGAGGATCAGCAAGATGACTATAGTACCTGGAGCAACTTATATACACAATCTGTCTTTTAAAAAAACTCTTTCCTGAAAGTTATCCAATGAGAATGGTCCACTGACAGTTCAAACATTTCAAAAGTCATATTTAGCTAGGAATAAGCTGAAATAAAAGTAAGACTTCATGTTTAATTTTGAAATTTTCAACAAAATGTTTTTCTGACAAAGACAATAGATTAAACTCACACATTTTATTGTGGTTCCTCTAAAAATGAAAATTAAATGACAGGTAAAGGCATTTTATTTCAAATGGCACATACCCACAAAGAATAAAAGATGGGGAAAGCAGAACACGAGCATTCATCTGCTAGGTAGCTGCATGGCGTCTGGCTGGGGTTTATTCTAATCAGTCAGGCATCTTTTCTCACTGGTTGGCTCCCATAACATACCGATTATTAAACATTTTAATATAAATCTTGTGATAGCAACAAAATTTTGAAACTAGAGAAGCTGAAAGAGGAGTTCTAATTAATTGAGTCACTCTGAAAAAGCTTAATTCTAAGTTGGCAGTGAGGAAGAAAGACAAGCAACATGATTTATATCATAGAATCTCTCATAGGTTCAGCAACTGGCATCACCTGCTAACTCTGGGGTGGGGGTGAACGTGGGATAAAACGAGGATTTGTGGAGTGAGCTTAAGAAGTAGAGAGACCCACAGATCCTCAATCACACTCTGCACAGCTGAACAACTGACTCTCTCCAACTGCTATGGACTGAATTTTGTGTCCCCGCCAAGCCCTGCCCCCTCACAAATTCCTATGTTGAAGTCCTAACCCTAAGCTTGGCTATACTTGGAGACAGAGCCTTTAAAGAGGTAGTTAAAGTTAAATGAGATCATAGGGTAGGTCCCTGATCCAACAGGACTAGCGTCCTTACAAAGAGAGGAGGAGAGATCAGGAATGGGTGCACAGAGGAAAGGCCACGTGAGGACATAGAGAGAAGCCAGCAAGTCAGGGAGAAGTCTGCAAGTCAGAGAGAGAGGTCGCAGGAGAAATCAATCTCACTGGTACCTTGAGCTTGGACTTCCATTTTCCTAAACTGTGAGAAAATAAACTTCTGTTGTTTAAGACACCTGGTCTGTGGTATTTTGTTATGACAGTGTGAACTAACTATACTGACCAAGACAGAAGATTGTAGGTTTATTCTCTGGGGAGTGTAAAACGCAGAGTCTTTGTATTGGAGATGAGTAGCTACAGTTGAGAGCAGGTTATGGGCTAGGAGGAGTCAGTGTTTATTTATTAATGTTGAGAATCCCTTAGCCCTCTTCCCCCACTCAATTTCCAGAAATATGGCAGGCAGGCGTATATCTGGGATATTCTTTTCTGGGAATTTTTGCCACATCAAGAGAAAGATCTAAAATGCTAAAATTGAGAGTCTCTCACTAAAACGGTACAGCCAGATCTTCATACTTCAAAGTCTGCAATAGAAAAAATTATCCCTATGTGTTTCCCAAAAAGCTTTTAGTCTATCTCTTATAGCATGAATAGAGAATAAAATAAACAATGTGGAGGAAGTAGATACTACACAGATTGAAAGAAACTTTAATATAAGTTTTATTACTATGTTCAGAGTTAAGAAAAAAATTACAGCTATGAAAATAAAAAGCTATATAAATAAACAGAATTGCTCTTAAAAATTAAAAACAGCATAAATAGAAACTTCAGATAAAGTTTTGAAACATTAAAGAAATTCTCACAGAAAGCAGAGCAAATGAAACATAAATTTTTTTTCAAAACCAGAAGACACTGAAAAGATTTAAAAATAAATATAAGAAAATTAGAGGACCATTTGAAGAGATCCAGTATTGGACTAATAGGAAACCCAGACAGAAAGAATGGAAAAAAAAGATAGTAGAAAATCATTAATAATTTAAGAAAATTTCCTAGAAATGAAGGATATCAATCTCTAGATTATGCCCAGCATGATAGCTGAAAATTGGTAGACCAAAGGCATTTAACTGTAAAATTTCAGGACTTCAGGAATAAAGAGAAGATTATAAATTAAGCTTCCACAATCAGTAATTACAAAGAACTTTGATCTCTCAAAGTTACACCAAAGATAGAGGACAATGGAGAAATGCCTTTGAAATATGGAGGAAAATTATTCTGAATCAATAACACCATACCCAGTGATAATATCAGTCAGGTAAAAGGGAACATTACAGGTATTTTTAAACATACAACCTTTCTAACAATTTATTTCCCATGCTGTCTTTCTAAGAAAACCCCTGGAAGAGTTACTTCACCCAAACGAAAGAGTAAATCAAGAAAGAGCAAAGCATTAGATTCAGGGAATGGGAGCTCCAACTCAGGAGAGAGCAGGATCTCTTTAGGTTTACCTTGAAGGTAGGTATCTCAGGATGATGGTATTTTTAAGGCATAGAACATAACCAGTCCAGCTGGAAAAAGATCAGCAGCCTCTGAATAGTTGTCTCCAAGAACCTGATACAATCCTAATGAATTTGGAACAACTTAGGGAGAGTTAGGGCAGACAAAACCAAGTCAATAAAAAAAATAGTATACTTAACACCAAGAAGGTTGTTTAAGAAAGCAAAAATAATCCTAGTATAAAATATAGCACAGTCAACATCTACAAAAATACAATGATGTGAATGCTGAATATTGATATAAGTAATGTTATAACTCACAAGTTTGGGGAAATTTGTGCAGTAAGGAGGGCTAGAGGGTGAAAAAATGCCAAGTCCACATTTCTCATGGTGAGAAATTAACAAATTGATGCTTAAAGTTTTTCTTAAAGCTACTAATATAACAAGTGTTATTTGACAATATGGAGGTAAACACACACAAGTGAGTGTTAAAAGTGAACCCGAGGTATGGGAAATGCAACAGTCAGGGAGGACAGGTAACTGACTCTCATTTCATAATTCTTATGCAAACGTTTGGCTCATTAAAACATCTGCATATATATTTTCACCGAACACTAAAACTTAATTACAAACTTAGGAAGAGCTAATGATGATTACTTTTTGTAAGTCTTCTCACTTGAGTTCACCTGAGTTACACTCTGCATTCTGCTGCAAACCCTAAAAGTAAATTAATCTGGGTATTTGCTCCCTACATTGGGGAATGTCTTGTTTTATTTATAATTAGATGCTATAGCCTTTATAAAATATATAGTCAATGTAATTATTTTCAAAAGTTATTCATGGTTTAGCTAACATAGAATTACACTGCATTCTAAAAAGCCCTTTACCTCACTAAGCTCTCATCATATCAAAGGCTAGCTAAGATAAATTTGAGGCATCCATATCTTTGTAAGCGATCTCAGGATGTGCTGATGTTGCATGCAATAGAGAAAAAGTCAGCTACCCTCATTTGCAGTACAGAGAAATGAGTGATAAGTGACTATGGAATTATACTTTCTCACCTCACCAGAAAATTTGACTTCAAACAATGTTTACCAAACTTCAGGAGACTCGCCTACACTTTGCTTACTTCCATAAAATATGTAAAATCTTTATCTGCAGGTTTCTTAAATGACTTCCACTGCTCCTTATTTATTTGAATATCTAGTTCACATTTTTCTCCCTTGATTTTAAATCTCATTTGAAAATATTTTCTTCTCACCTCATTATCGGTTTCTTTTTTTCCCCCTTCTCTTGCTTTATTATTTCTAAACACTTCACTGAGCTCTTTGACACTTAGTTTGTAAGAGAGATGATTTGCTGTTTCAGTAAATTCTTTGTTGGAATTTAGAGTACAGAAAAATGACAGAACTATCAACAGAGAATGTTGTACAAGCTATTGGTGTAGAAAATTTGAAGCAAAAGCCTTGCCTGTTTCGTTCATTGCTTCCCCTTCCTCCACTCTCTCTAGCCTCTATCTTCCTGGTCCTCCCTGGGCATTGCAACTCATAAAATTCTAAAAATCATCATCTTTTTTTCTGGTTAAGGAGATGACTTATTGCTTCTGCTATTTTACCATGAAATGAGAAACAATAAAACAAACACTATAAAAGATCAATGAATTTAAGAGACCAACAGGAAATGACAATCTTTTAAAAGAGGTCAAGCTTATTATCTTGATGTTAATATACTTAAAGAATTTCCAAGCCATTCTGGACCTTCCTATTCCTCTAACACACATATACACAGAGCTACACATGAAGGCATATCTTTAAGCATCACCACCCAGACCACAGGGTAAATGCCCCATTTTTCTGTATCTACATAGATGTACTACCTTTGATCCAAGCCAGAAGTTTTACCTACTTTGCATATGAATTCCAGTATATGAAAAGAAAGCAACTAGGTCTTGCCAGGACCCATGTCACTTTGATAAATTTTTCACTATTAGTTTGCCAAAAACACAACACTCTAAACAAGTTACCCTCTAGACAATGAAGCATGCTCCTTCAGCAGAACACTGAGAAAATGCAATGGCTCAGGCATGCTTAACAAAAAAGATATAACAGGTATTTGCTCCTTTTCGGCATTTCTAATAGCGCCCTCACTTCCTATTGGCTTTACCCAGCGTGCAGTTTGGTAGCAGGGGAGTCGGCTTGCCGGTCCTCTACTAAAGACATGCCAGTTTCTTCCTCTCACCATTTCAGTCAGCTAAGAGAAGAGCAAATGGCCAAAACTCAGCCAACTGAACTGTCTTGAGACACACCCTGAATCTTCAGCAAGTGACGCAAAAAGAGTAGAATGCATAGGAATTTCTTCTTTGCAGTAGCAGTGGCCTGATTAGCCTGTTCCCTTGTCCAGCCCAGGCCTGAGTTTGGTTCCTTAGTCCTCTGATGCTTTCTTGGCTCTTCCAGGCTCGTTCTAGTCTAGTTCTGCAGTCTCCCCATCTCCACAATGCGTTCTTAGTATCTTAAACCCTCTTTTGCTGAGGTTAGCTGGCATCAGTTTCTGTTGTTTATAGTCAAAAACTCCTAACTGGTGCAAAGGACATTTTGCAAGAAATCTGACTAAGAAAATACCGTTACTATACACTATTTCTTATTGTAAAAACTACCTTTTTTTTTTTATCACATGTGCTCCCCCCCAAATTATGCTGGTATTAATCTTCAAAAGGAGAAGATATCAATACAGTCTTTTTGATGAGTAGGAAGAACAGGACTGAAAGTAAGTTTCTTCTTCTTAAGCTGGGACCTTTATAATGATGCCTAATTCCATTCATTTATTGAGATCTTCTTTAGCACTTACTTGTGTTCTGCTTGGGGCAGAAAACTAACCTACAGACTTCCATTCACATTGCAATGGCCTTAGCAACGAGCTATCATGCAGACTTTTATGATGTCTAGTCCAGCATAGCTAAGTCACTGTGCACTAGTACTGCTGAGAGGGAAGCAGCTATTTCTTATACATCTCCTAGATGTGAGATCATGGGCAGGCCATTTTTCCTCATGTTTTTAAATGAGTTCTAGCATCTTGTGATTAATTCTGTAATTTCAACAAGGTTATTTCAATAAATGTAAACATCTATAACTGCAGATTATGGATGACAGCAGCATCTTATATCACTGTATTCAGATTTTTGTTTAATTTTATATCAGTTTAATATTTGCTATGGGGGGTGCTATTTTACACACCTAAATAATTAACAGGTAATCACACAATTTTAGGTGAATGGACATATGCAATCCTGAATTTCATGATTTAATGATGATAACTTAATAATTTAATAATAATTATAGTAATTAATTAATGGCCCGGTTAAAATAAGTTGTATTTGAATAGATATTTTACAAGAAGTTGTATTATAAGATTTCTATAAAAAGTCAATTAATTACCCTGGCTGCTTAAGTCAATGAATCTGTTTCTAATTGTTAAAAATTATCACATTTCAGTGGAAATATTTTCTTACATTTAATTTTTATGACCATCAAAGTTATTTTTCATACATTTAAGAGAGTCAAGTGGTTCTGAAATTCTTATTAAGAAAAACAGCAATGCCTCAACCCTCCCTGCCCTTTCCACTTTCTGAGAAGCAACCTTTTTTCAGCTGTTTTGGCTTTTTAGCTAGCTGTTAGTTTTCCTTCACTGGTGTAAGTAGAATAACAATATTGCAATTTCTTGATCTCTCCCTTTTAGGTAGTATCTACTGACTTCTCCCAGTGAAAAATGAGCATTTAGTTCTCTTTAACTCACTATGCCCCAGAGATAAACACAGATACTTCCCATGTCCTCTATCTTCTCACTAAAATTATTGCATGATTTTGACTAAAAATTTTCAGGAAACATTATTATATTTATATAAGAACTATTCACAGAAAAGCTATGTATAAACCATGACTACGTGTACTTGGTTAAGCAACTTTTTGTTTCCTTTGTTGCTAATAATTGTTTTATTTTGTTGTTGGCTTTATTTTCTAATGTGCTCATCACTGAAAAATGCCCCACATCTCCCAGTTACATCAGATATTCTATCATTTTTATTTTCTTAGAGATAATCTTCCTGGAACCCTCTGAGCGGCTCTCTTGCCCTTGCTGTCCAGTGATGTGCTACATTCCTGGTTTATTCCATCATCTTCATCCTAGAGATATTCTTTGCCTCTTTCTTAAAGGAAAGAAAACCCCATTTTCTGGATTCCATGTTTTCCTTCCCTTGGTTACTCCCTCATTTTAGTATAGGAATCTTACAGTAGTTTCCTAAGAAAGGATTCATGGGAAGTAAATTGTTTGGAGCCCTGTATCTGAAAATGTCTATCCTACCCTTGATTTGTTAGTTTGTCTAAGAATAGAAAACCAGAGTCAGAATCTTTTTATTTCAGAGTTCCAAAGCTATGTCTTCATTATTTTTCAGTTTCCAGCACTGCTCTTAGGAGTTCAAAACCGTCTTGTTTTCTGATCCTTTATTTGTGACCTATTTTATCTTTCTGGAAGCTTTAGAATCTTCTATTTAATCCATAGGTCTGAATTTCCACTCTTAAGTGCCCTGAAGTAGACCCCACTGTATCTACTCAATAGGCACTTAATAGAAACTGCCAATCTTTAAATTCATGTCTTTTAGTTCAGAGAAATTTTCTTGACTGTTTATTTAATGATTTCCTGAGTTCAGATTCCTCTGTTCTTTCTTCACTGAAATTCTATCATTCAGTGGTTGTTCCTTTTAGACTGGTTCATTCATTTTCTAATCTTTTTTCACTTAAAAAACTCATTTTTTTGTTGTTTTGCTCTACTCTCTGGGAGACTACCTTGATTTTATTTTCTAACTGTTGCACTGAGATTTTCTTTTTTACTATCGTATTTTATTTTTAATTGTTTTCTTATGTCTGAACAAACACATTTTATGTATAAATTATTATATATAAATATATTCACATTTTAAATATATGCAAGATATGTACAAGAAACACATATATGTATATATATGCAATGCATTTATATGTGTATATAAATTTTTGTTTCATGAGTGCAATGTGTTTTTATTTTTCTACGATTATTAGCACATATATATTTGAACTTTTCCTGTCCTTACATAATATATTTCCTCTTAGTGCTTTTTTTTCCTGTTTGTATATTTGTACACTTTGATTCTATCATTCAAGTTACATGCTTGAATGAAGTGTCTACTGATCCTCTGTTGTCTATTCATTTAAGTGGGTTACAAAAAATTCTTTACGAGCTACAGGTTTGTTGAATTTAGGCTTCACTGTAGTGATTCGGTTGTAACCTTTTGTTGGAAAACTCCGAATAATAGTGTTTTTCTGTAGCTCTGGTCATTACTTAGAGAAGAACAGTTCTGCCTAAGTCAGGCTGTCAGTCTCCTAGAAACTGAATGGGGAAAGATGTAAGGTCAGGTTCCATGTTGCATATATACTCCAGGCTGTGCCTGTTTTGGGAATAGTACCCTTTCTACTACTTTGCCTCCTGAGGCAATCAGGAATTTTCATTTTGCTGTCACCAGAGAATAAGCTTCCAGTCTTTCACTGAGGCACTAGGTGGGATCTGCACTTCTGTTTCTCACACAGAAAACTGATCAAATCCTCATTTGTTTTAGCCCCACCTTTACCCTCACCTTCAGATAGGTATGCTGTGGTCACGTCTCAGCCTTTTAGGATTTCTGACATACAATTAGGTTGTTTCGCCTTTCCCCACTACTTGATTGGGCTTCAGCATATCTGGGCTTCTAAGTTAATTGTTATTTATTTTTGCATATTCCACATTGCAGAAAGCTGTTCCTAATCTGCTTTATTTTATCCTTTTCATCTTTTTGAGTTTATGTTTTAGAACTTCTTTACTTTGATATTTTCTATTTTTGGAAAGAATAGAAGTTAATATATATATGGACAGTCCATCCTGTTTAATTGGAAGTTTGAGCATTATATTTTTATTTCCATATAATGATATATATAACTATAATATATATATTTAATTATGTATAATATTTGTAAAGCTTCTTAAATTACTACTGCTGAACCTTCAGGTTCTATAAAACAGAATATAAAATCTGTAACATTTTGGTATAAGAAACCCACATACACATACATCTGTAATTGATATATAAAATAGTCTATGGTAAGAAATTGATAAACAGGCCCATCAGTGGCTTCCTATGTATTGGCAAAATGTTTTTAAAAAGTGAGAACTTCTGAGAATCTTTAGGGAAAAGAGATGTTTAAAAAATATTTAAGTCTGTATGATATGCTTCCCCAATGCCAACCAAATCTACATTACCCATATATACTTCTGGGTTAGATTTAATATTTTTACTTAAACAATGAAAGGAATTATATTCAATGCTAGAACATACCAATTATATTCATAGTACACTATTTTGAAAAACATGTCACTTTATTCCCAATGTCAGTTTCCTCATATATAAAATGAGGATGATACCCCACTGAATTGTTTAAAAGGATTAGAAATAAAAACCAAATAAACACTAGAAAAGTACTAGGAACAGGAAAACTTCTACCTGTTATTAACAAGTACAAATTCGAAACTATATAAACATTTACTTTATTCACTACATGTCTTTCCTCTTGTTTTGCCAAGACTCTAATTCTGGGAAGATATATTTGAGTCTTAAGAATAAGCCTTCTATTCTACCTGCAGTCTATTTCCTTGCCATCTTCTTGACAGGAATAATCAAAAGGAGGACTCATTTTCTGACTGCTTCATTAGGAAGAAGTGGACTAATGTTTAAATCTGTGTCTAAGTTAATGTTTAAATTAATGTACATCTGTAGCATTTTGGATAGTGACTGACAGATAGCAGGTGCTCCACAAATATTTACTGAGTGAATGGGTGAATTGAAAATATTGCTAAAATTAAACTACTATTTTTTCTAGTTGTGCTTTCAAACTGCATTATTATTCTTTCCTAACTCATCTCTAGATATATATAGCTTGTACATCAGGCAGGGTGTAGGCAAATGTCTTCCTTAAAGGGTCAAATAACAAATATTTTAGACTTTGTAGGTCATATGTTGTCTGTTAAAGCTACCAAACTCTGGCATTATAAATGCAGGCAGCCATGAAAAGGACATGGCTGTGTACCAATAAAACTTTAATTATAAACACTAAAACGCAAAGTTTATATAATTTTCATGTCATAAAATATTATTCTTCCTTTGATGTCTTCAACACTTCAATATAGCTCACAAACTATTCAAAATGAGCAGGGGGTGGGCCAGATTTGCAGAACAGACTGTTTGCCACCACTTTATTATGGTATGGTTCTTTGTTTAAAAGCGTATAGGGAAAATCAGATGGGTAATTTCCTCCAGTTGTCAGCATAGCCATACAGCAAATACAAGATATTTTTATTAGAAGTTACACTTGGATTTCTTTTCACATTATTTTCAATAAGACCAGCATGCTAATTTAGAAATCCAGTTTGCTCAGGTATATGGTTTTCATGTCATGATGATAATGTTTATCAAAACATTTTACTTATTTTTCAGAGTTCTCACTGGTTTCAGAAAATAACAAGCAATTATTATTTCAAGTCTTTTAACCTTACTCAAAACCTTAATCATCCTTGACTCCTCCCTTTCCTTTCATCTTCCCCCCATCCCTCAAAGTCAATCAATTCCCAAATCTTGTCAGTTTTTCTTTTTTTCAAGTCCTAGATGTCTTCTTTTCTGTCCCCATTCACAGCCCTAGTTCAGGACCTCATCAATGGTTATGTTTTGTGAAATAAACACTTTATATACTCTATTTCTCTTCTGTCAATCATCTGTCCCCATAATCCTCTGAACTGTGAAGATGATACAAATAGGGAGTCTCAGAAAAACTGCCACATGGTTTTGTACTTGTAAGAACAGGCAGAGGGCATTTGTCAAAATTATAAGACAGCTAGCCTAGAAATAAATACCAAAAAAATAGCTTTCAATGTCATATGTCACGACAGAAAACAAATTGCATGGCTAGGTTGCATTTAACCTGAACCACTTATTCACAGAATTTGCAACTGAGAAATTAATAAAGAGAGGAAGTTCAACATGGCAGGCAAAAAAAAAAAAAAAAATGACTAGCTTCAGGGAATCCTTTAGTCATCTCTCTCTTTTTTAGACTTAACTGCATGATCTTCCCTATGTAAAAGTCTCTGGATTCTGAGTATCAGACATTGATATTCAGGCACCAGGATATAATTGTTGAAGTTTCTGCTACTGGAGTTTCTTGAGCTTCACCAAAGTTAGTAAATATTATTAGATATGAATTAATGGGCAACCAGCAACTTTTCCAGGTCCCATTCCAGAACACCACAGTTTTATTTTTCAATTTTACATTTGGAACCAAAAACATAAATCTCTGTGTGAAACATGTGTTAGATCTAAGAACTAGAAGACTCAGGAGGCTGTCAAATGAGTCTGATACAATGAATTTTTAAAACATCCACACATCCTGTGTGCCCCAGATACCTCCTCCCTGGACTATAAGAGCAAGTTAAATATTCACATCAATTGACCACATTTTGAACTTTCCCTTTCCCTAAACAATAGTTGGTTCGATCTTTCCTTGACAAGGCTCTAAATGCAAGAATTCTCCACTGCCAAACTTAATTCTCATCTCTGGACCGTTTAGACTTTGTATTAGTAAATGATCTTTTCTGTCTGGGGAACTTGATTTTATATAGTGGATGGCTATTTGGTTTTCTCCTTTGCCTCTACAGAAAATGTTTTGCCTCAGAGGCAGCCCAAATAAATCAATCTTCCCCACCTTTTTTTTTTTTTTTTTGGTCACTTCAAGCCCATATTTGCAGCTTTTAATCACTCTCCAAAAACTCAAGGAAAGAGACACCCTAGTATAGAATGAAAACTGTAGGAAGCATGTATTGGATTTTAATCACTATGCATTTGCTTGATAATTGCCAAGTGAGAAGAGGCCAGGAAGGAAAGCTGGAAATCTGTCTGGTACTATTAATTATTTTGGTGATAGAAATAGAGGCTTGGAAAGCTTATTCATCAAATTCCCAGATGGCTCTATTCCAGGTGATCCGAGGTGACAGAATTAATACTCAGAATAAATGACTGTCTAAGAATAATAGGTATGTGGGTTATTTTTTATTTCCTTGCCTGTATTTTCAATATTTTCTATATGTATTATTTTAAAACAAGAAAAATTATTTAAAAATATGCAAAAAAGGATCAGAGCAGGTTTGAATATTGAACTAAATAGAAGATGATACTCAAAAGAAATATATAAAAAGTACTACATTTTTGTTTTATTTTTTAAAATCTGTTATAAAAATACAAAATGGTGGAGACATAACTTGTCATCTGTAAGGGACAGACTTAATCAGCTGTCATTATGTTGCAAAAAATCTGGATCCTAAAGGTGCACAAGCTGACTTGATAACAGAAAATTACTGATTATAGGCTGAATTAACAGACATATAGTGTCCAAATAAAAGAAGAAATTAGGCACTCAAGTACTTCTGTGCTAAGACATACTTAAGTATGAATATGAATATAGACTGAACTTTATATCTAGAATAAGAAAAATTTAAATTAAGCTTACTTCAAAATAAATCTCACCTTTCAGATGACCAAAATCAGAGTCTGATATCACAACATATCAGTGAGGGAACGGCAGAGACACTCATATATTTTTCATGAGTTTAAATGTGTAATATATTTAGAGGAAACAATTTGGCATCTATAAAATTCATAAAATGTCTACCCATTGTGATCAATTGTGCTGGTTTCTAATTATTTGTTTCTCCTTCCTCTTGGTAGAGAAATGTACATCCATATCCTTTTGATGCCAGCCTTGACCACATGATTTTCTCTAGCCAGTGAACTGTGAATAGAAGTGATTTGTACTATCTTCAAGCAAAAGCTTTAAAAACTGTCATTTGGTTAACCATGTCCTCTTTTCCTGCTACCAAAAACCTGGTTTGTCCGGTAAAGAAATTGGTCCTTCAGGGGTGGTGCCAAGATGGCAAAGTAGAAGGACACATAGCTCACTGCCTCCAATGAATACAATGAAAATTATATCTACAGACCCATCAAGTTGCACAGAACACCTACTGAATTTTGGCAGAATATTCTCTTACCTCAAAATACAAGAAGATTCCTTACAAAAACTGGTAGAAGAGAAAAAAAAAGAAAAAAAGGAAATTGGTGTGGGCCCTGTCTAAGGGGGAGGGAGTGACAAATGAGGAAAAGCACCCTCACGCTGGGATGCCCCCTCTCCAGTGGGGAGGTCAGTGGGGACATAGGGGAGCTTACTAGGCTTACAGGTGAAAGCAGCAACTGCTTGGTAGACAGAATTAAGAGAAGCCAGCACAGAGGGTTCCTGTGATCCCAAGCCCTAGACACAAGCTGGTGGGGGTGGGCTAGGACTGGCTGCTGGAGCTCTCTGATGAGCTTGGGGAGAGGGCTGGGGCCAACTCTGATGGGTACTGGTGCCTGACAGGTGGTATGAACTGGTGGCTCTGCAGGTGTAGAACCTGTAGGATACCAGAGCGGCTTGCCAACATTTCCCACAGCTGAGGTGGAGACAAGGCCAGCATCAACAAAGAGTACTTTGTAAGCCAGCATAACAAGTGACAGACAACACCAGAGGGCACTTCCTGGTAGACATCTACTGGGGGGGGGTGTACTCAGCGACTCTTCTTCCCAGGTGAAGCACTCCAACCCTGCCTGCCACACACTGCAGCTCAGAAACAGGTCTGGAAGCCTCTATCCCAACAACAAGGGAGCAAACCCAGCCACTGTCCAGGCTGTGACAATCACAGACCAGAAAGGAGGCCCTGCTCAACAACCAGGGCAGGCTCTGATCACCACAACACTGGCCACACCCCCAGTGAATGGGTAACAGTCAACATACACAGGAGTAAGATGTGGCAACTATCCATACTAAAAACAGCCACTGTGACAAAATTACTAGATGCACACAGTCTACACAGGAATGCTCACACTTAAAAAAAAGAAACAAAACAGCACTTCAAGACCACAGTAGATAACTGATACTCCTAAATCCTTAAAGTCAAGAGAAATATGAGTAAAATGAAGAAGGAGAGGAACTACTCCCAATTAAAAGAACAATAGAAGTCACCTGAAAGAATGAACAATGAAATAGATCTTAATAGTCTACTAGATCATGACTTCATAAAGGGGGTGATAAAAGCACCAAAGGAAATAAGAAAGATTACGAATAAAAATGCAGAATAATATAAAAAGGAAATAAAAACCATAAAGAAGAGCCAATTAAAATCAGAAAACTCAATGGCTCAGATAAGAGCCAAGCTAAAGCCAGTCAAAAGCAGACTAGATAATGCAGAGGAATGAAAAAGTGACTTAGAAGAGAGGATAACAGAAATCACCCAATCAGAACAGCACACAGAAAAGCAAGTGAAAACTAATGAAAGCAATATAAGGGACCTATGTGATAATATAAAGCATGCCAATCTACACATAATATTGGTCCCAGGAGAAGAAAGAGCAAAAGGGATTGAAAAGATATTTGAAGAAATCATGACTGTAAACTTCCCAAACTTAAAGATGGAAACAGATATCCAAGTACAGGAAACACAGAGGGTCCCAAACAAGAAGAACCCAAATAGACCTCCACCAGGACATATTATAATCAAGATGGGCAGAGTTAAAGATAAAGAAAACATTCTAAAGGCAGCAAGAGAAAAACAAAGAGTTAGTTACACGAGAACCCCTATAAGGCTATCACCTTATTTCTCTACACAAACATTGCTGGCCAAAAGGGAGTGCCAAGATATGTTCAAAGTCCTGAATGAGAAAAATTGGTAACCTAGGATAGTCTATCCAGCAAGACTATTCTTTAGTATAGAAGGAGAGAGAAAGAATTTCACAGACAAGCAAAAACTAAAAGAATTGAGGAATACTAAACCTATCCTAAAAGAAAGGCCTACTCTAAATAGAAAAGAAGCAGGAAGCTATAGAAAACAGAAAACCATAATTGGAAATGCAATAACTACAATGAGTTGCAAGAGAATAAACATGAAGGTGTAAAAGAGGATAATCAAAACCATAAAAGGTGGGAAAGGGAAAAAGAAAATATAGATTTTTGTTGTTCTTCTTCTCAGGATATGTTTGAGCCCATATGACTACCAGTCTAAAGCAAACAGATATAGTAATGGGTTAACACAGTTGAAAAACAGGGTAACCACAAATCAAAAGCATACAACAGAATCACAAAATCCAAAAAGAAAACAAGCTAATACAAAAGAAAATTATCAAAACACAAAAAGAAAAACAAAAAGAAAAGAGAAGGAACAAAGAAGAACTAACAAATCAACTGGAAAACAAAGTTCAAAATGGCAATAAACACACATCTTTCAATAATTACTGTAAACGTCAATGGAACTAAATGCTCCAATCAAAATGCAAAGAGTGGCAGACTGGATAATAAAATAGGAGCCTACAATATACTGTCTATAAGAGACCCACTTTAGGGTGAAGGACACACATAGACTGAAAGTGAGAGGATGGAAAAAGATATTTTATACAAATGGAAATGACAAGAAAGTGAGAGGAGCAATACCCATATCATACAAAATAGACTTTAAAACAAAGATCATAAAGAAAAATAAAGGACACTATACAATGATTAAAGGAGAAATACAAGAGGATATTATAATCATTAACATATATGCACCCAATATAGGAGCACCTAAATCTATAAAACAAATACTAACAGACATAAAGAGAGAAATTGACAATCATAGTAAGAGACTTTAACACCCCACTAACATCATTGGACAGCTCTTTCAGACAGAAAATTAATAAGGCAACGGAGATACTAAATGACATAATAGAACAGTTGGACTTGGTTGATATTTTTAGGACATTACATCCCCCTCAAAACAGAATATGCATTCTTTTGAAGTGTTCATGGAACATTCTCTAGGATAGACCACATCGGGCACAAAAGAAGTCTCAACAAATTTAAGAGGACAGAAAGTGTTTCAAGTATCTTTTCAGATCACAATGGCATGAAACTAGAAATAAACCACAGAACAAAATGAGAAAAAAAAAAAAAAAAAGACTGCATGGAGACTAAACATTGGTACTAAAAAACCAATGGGTCAACAAGGAAATCAAAGAAGAAATTAAAAAATACTTTGAGACAAACAACAATGAAAACATAACCACACAAAATCTAGGGATCCAGCAAAAGCAGTCCTCAGAGGGAAGTTCACAGTGATACAGGCCTTTCTCAAAAAACAAGAACAATCTCTAATAAACAACCTAACCTATCACCTAAAAGAATTAGAAAAAGAAGAGCAAACAAAACTGAAAGTCAGCAGAAGGAAAGAAATAATAAAGATCAGGGAAGAAATAAATAAAATAGAGATTAAAAAATAGAAAAAAAATCAATCAGGCTAAGAGCTGGTTTTTGAAAGAGTAAACAAAATTGACAAAACCTCTGGCCAGGCACACCACGAATCCACCATCTATGAAGCCACCATCACCCTGATACCAAAACCCAACAGACATTACCAAAAAAGAAAATTACAGACCAATATCATTGATGAACATAGATGAAAAAATCCTCAACAAAATATTAGCAAACAGAATCCAACAACACATAAAAAAGGTCATACACTATAATCAAGTTGGATTCACCTCAGGGACACAAGGATGGTTCAACATATGCAAATCAACCAGTGTGATACACTACATCGACAAAAAAAGGACAAAAATCATATGATCATCTCAAAAGATGCAGGAAAAGCATCTGATACAATTCAACACCTATTTATGATAAAAACCCTTACCAAAGTGGGTACAGAGGGAACATATTTCAACATAATAAAAGCTATTTATGACAAACCCACAGCCAGCATAATACTCAACAGTGAAAAACTGAAAGGCTCTCCACTAAAATCTGGAACAAGACAAGCATGCCCACTTTCACTACTTCTATTCAGCATAGTATTCAAAGTCCTAGTCATAGCAATCAGATAAGAAAAATAAATAAAAGAGATCCAAATTGGAAGGGAAGAAGTAAAATTGTCACTTTATGCGGATGACTTGATACTGTATATAGAAAACCCTAAAAGCTCCACACAAAAACTACTAGAGTTGATAAAAGAATTTGGCAAGGTAGCAGAATACAAGATTAACATATAGAAATCAATGGCATTTCTTTACACTAACAATGAAATGTCAGAAAAATGGAATAAAGAAACAATCACTTTTCAAATTGCATCCAAAAAAAATAAAATACTTAGGAATAAACCTGACCAAGGAAGTGAAAGATTTATATGCAGAGAACTACAAAACACTAATTAAGGAAATTAAAGATGACCTGAAGAAATGGAAAGATATCCCATGCTCTTGGATTGGAGGAATCAATATTGTTCAAATGGCCATACTATCCAAAGGAATCTACAGATTTAATGCAATCCATATCAAATTACCCAGGACATTTTTCACAGCACTAGAACAAATAATCCTAAAATTTGTATGGAACCATTTGCTATGTATTTATATCCTTCTTCCCCATTTACTATGGCTCTCAGCCAAGTTTACCAAAGTTGTATATTATTATGGACATAGGCACCTCGAGGCAGATATAGTGTAACATTTCAATTGCACTGAGCTTCTAGATGATTTCAAAGTGATTTTCATGGTTTTCTCTACTGACCAGGTCCCAAACCTCATTGCTGCTGAATTGGGAAATGACCACAGCCACTGAAGTACTTAAGGAACTCACTTCTTTCTAATCCTTGCCAGTCTTCTCTGTTAGCAAAGATTGCTTCATAGAATTTATTTTTTTCTGTCTATTCATTCCTTCAGCTCTTCAAGGTTAATAATTTGTCTCATCCTCCAATGACCAAGTCAATATTTGACACAACTGATTAGTCTACATGTTTATAACTGCTTTGAAATTTGGTCCATGATGCAAAGCAATACAATAATCCTGAAATACTGATGATGATCCAGAGGAACTAGGCCAACTGGAGTCACAAGCCAGACAGGAAAATCTTTTTAACACAACTTCTCTCCAATCACAGAATTCTCTGCCATATTCTTTCAGAAGCCCCGTGGAAGAGGAGGTTATGGGTTGTAAGTGCAAGTCAAGGTGGATAATGGGGGAGGCACTTAATGAGTTCAACATTATGGACTTCCCATGGTGCTGTTGCTTTTCGTTCTGTATTTTTTTACTCACCGGTTCAATATTAGTAACTATTTTACCCAGTTTAACTTGTTCTTTCGCAATTAGAACTACAGAATCCTTGCATTTTTTTTTAACATTAAAAATGTGTGGCTCCCTGAAAGAAGTTTGTTGTGGAGACTCCTCAGTATGTCCACTTTTGGATGGTCTTTGGGAAACAAATCATTTTGTGTGCTGCCTGAAGTTCTGTTCTTGGACCACATCACGTGTTTCCTTTTTTTTTACCACCACCCCCAAATCTCCAAAGGTATGAATCTGCCAGATTTGGGGTTTTGATGTTTATTTCTAAAAACATTTATAGAAGTATCCTGAACTTTATTCTCATTGATTTTCTTATATTGTTGGGCGATGAGAGTTTTTGTTTCTTGAAAAAAATCTTGCTTGGAAATCTCTATTATAGGACATTCTACTTTTATCAGGTACAGCCTCTGCAACCATGGTGGGCATTTAGGGTGATCTCTTTTGGAGGCTGGGCTCCAAGTCCCTCCCAAGAACTGGAAATCTGCATTTCACTAGAAACATGTTGGGATCCAGGGCTTCTTGAAGGAGTTGCCTGAATGGCAAGAGGCATTTGGAGTCTTCTGAATTCCTTTACATTTCAGTCTTCCTGCCCCCTCAGGGTCTCGACAACCGCCAATCTTCAATTTTTAATTGGTGTATTTAGACCATTTACATTCAATGTAATTACTGATACGCTGGGGCTTAAGTTTGCTTCTTTATATCTTATGTTTATTGTGTTATCTCTGTTTTTTGTTTCTGTTTCTTTTTTCCTATCTTTCTGTGGGTTAATGAAATCTATTCTAGAATCCCATTTTGATTTATTAATAATATTTTCAGAGTAACTCTTTCTATATGTTTTTTAGTGCTTGCTCTAGGTATTGAGTTCTATATATATATATATACATATATATATAACTTAGTATAGTTTACTGGTATTGGCATTTTTGCCAATTCTAGTAAAGTATAGAAACCTTAACTCTATTTATGTTCTTTTACTCTCCCTCATTATAATATACTTGTCTTAAATATTTTATCTATGTACTTTGTTAGTGTTATAATTTTTGCTTGAATCACCAATCATAATTTAGAAAACTCAAGAGAATAGCCCACATTTTTGCTTGGAGTGTTTTTTTTTCCTAATGTTCAGCAAGTTCCTTCTTTTACTGTTTCCATTCCGTTAAGAAAACTTCCCCTAGCTATACTTTTAGTGTAGGTATGTTGGTGACCAGTTCCCTCAGTTCTCCTTCATCTAAGAGATTACTCCTTTATTTCGGATGGATATTTTCACTGGATATAGGATTCAGGGGTGACATTTCCTTTCTTTCAGCACCTGAGTAATATTTTGACAATTCCTTCTAGCCTCTATGGTATGTGATAAGAAATCCGATTTCATTTAACTTGAATTTATTTTCCTTTTGTGGTGTTTCTCTCTGGTTGCTTTCACAATTTTTACGTTGTCTTTAGTTTTCAGAAGGTTAATTATGGTATATCTTAGTGTGATTATCCATGAGATTGTCCTATTTTGGTGTTTACTAAACATTTTTAATCTGTAGGTTTATATCTCTTGTCAAGTTTCAGCCATTATTTGAGTACTTTTTCAGCTTCGCCTTTTTTCTCCTCTGTTTTCAGGACTATAATAACACAAATGTTAAATCATTTATTATGGTCCAACAGCTCCCTCCCAATTCTATTTTCTTTCTGTTGTTCAGATTTCAGATTGAGTAATTTCTATTGTTACATACTCTAGTTCAATGATTCTTTCCTCTGCCCCTCCATCCAGCCATTAAGCCCTTCTACTGAGTATTTTGTTTGTTGTCTTCTTCAGTTCTAAAATTTCCATTTTGTTTCTTTGAAATTTTTGTCTTTATTAAAACTTTCTATTTCTTTGCTATTTTCCATTTCTATTTGCTTCAAGCATGCTAACAATTGCTTATCAAACCATTTTTATTGTGACTGATACTGAAATCTTTGTCAGGTAATTCTAACATCTCTGTTATCTTGATGTTGGCATGCATTGATTATCTTTTTTAAGTCAGTTTAAGAACTTTCTGGTTTCTGATATGATTGATTTTGTTACTGAAATGTGGAAATGTGACTGAAATTTTTAAATGATAAGACTCTGATTTAATAATTTAAGTTATAAGACTATGGATCTTCTTAACTTTGTTATAAGACTCTGGATCTTATTTTAAACTTCTTGCTTAGTTGGATTTCTCTGTCACTGACACAGTGACTGCCTCTTTACTGCTAGGTGAAGACAGAAGTCCAGGTTCCCTAGTCAGTCTTCATTGCCACATGAAACAGGAGGAACCTCATTACTGCTAGATGGGTATGGGAGTTCCAGTCTCGCATGTCTCTCCATGAACCCCACAGTGTGAGTGGCCTCATTACTGCTGGGTAATAGTGAGAGTCCTGACTCTCCGCTAGGCTTCCTTTTATTCTCCCCAGTGAGGAATGGAAGGAGTGCCTCATTACTGTTGGTTTAGGTGAAGTCTAGGCTCACCATGTGGTCTCCAGAACATTGGGATGGAGCTGGTCCCACTACCACTGTTGAAGGTCATGGAAGACCCAGGTCCCTACTTGAACTTCTCTGACATGACCCTGGTGGGGGTGTGGGGAATACCTTATTATAGTCTAGTTTCCTCACTCAGCCTTTGCTGGCATCAGTAGGGGTGAGACCACAGTTTTTTGGAAAACTGCCAGAGAGTTTTCCATTTTGCTGTCTGACTTATTCCTGGTCTTCTGGCTTTAGAGAGTAGGCTTTGGGGGGGGGGCTTTTTTGGTCTGCACCTGTTGGTGTTTCTAGGTTGTCAACTTCTTCAGCTCTTAAGTCTTGAATATAAGGGTAAAAGAAGAAAACCCAAGGAATCCACTCACCACATTGTGTCCTGAGGTCAGCTGGTTAGCTTTCTTCTCTCTACTTTGCAGAGTCTTCTTATATATTTTTTATATATGATGCCTAGATTTTTTTAGTTGTATTTAGTTGGAGGAATAGGGAAAAGTATATCCATTCTATTTTCCTAGAAGGGAAAATCTTAAGGCTTAAAAAAATTCAGTTTTAGGACTTATGTTTTCCCTATTCAGTGAAAACCAAATTTGATATCATATTTCACTCTAGAAACAGAAATCTTCTCACTCCTTTCTATTCCCAGGGGTTTAAAAATAAATTCTTTAGCCTTTTTCCATTCCTCAAACTGATATTTCCCTATTCTGACTTTAATAAATGCTTTCATCAAGTGGCAGTTGATCAGATGGTTTGTGTGACCTGATAGGGTGGCACAGAACCTCTTTTCAAACTGACAGAATATTCAAAGCCTTTACTCTTTTCACCAGTTAAGCTGCTTTGTAAATGCCAGACTCTTTTAAAATTGTGTTGCTTGCAAGTGCATGTATTATTCATCTGACTGAGGTATCCCACACTGTCAAGGGGGAACACTGCAAGAAATCTATCTCTGAGCTTCCCTTTGATGCTGTGAGAAGATTCAGAATGAGTGGACTGGAAGGTGATTGTATTTTTCCTTTACCTTCTGGTTAAACTGACAATATCTGCCTCATGCTTCATTTTACCATATGACATGTCACCCAGGAGGAAGACCCTGAGAGCTCGAGTCACCTCCAGAAAGAAAAAACTCATTGTGTGATCCAAAGGTGACGGAGGAGATACTGATGCTGACAAATGGCCGTACACACATTTCTTTAGCTCTGCACATGGTGCTTTCTGGATGGGACAGCATGTATCTTATTCCATAAAGTACTGGCAGCAGCAGAAGCTGAAAGGCATCTAGATACGTTCTTCCCAGTACACAATTCACAAGGCTAGATCTTAAATGAGATAGAATTATACACAGATAAGACTAAAAAGACTTTAAAGGTCACTGAAGGGAAGGCTCCCTTCCCCTTTGGCCAACGTACAAGTGAGAGACCAGACAGCTTCAGTGACTTGTCCAAGCTAACTAGTGGCAAAACTACAACATGCTTTGACAGCTGACTTTTATCCAATCTCCTTGTATATACACTGGAGGGTCATCAATAATGACTTTTTAAATGCTGGTTGATTATTCTGCATTAGAGCAGAAAATTATCAATCTACCATAGAAGGACAATCTATGTGAACTTTGAGAACTGGTTCCCTTAAAGAGTCAGGATTCTGATGACTAAGTTGTTCAAAAACACCAAGGGGCAGCAAGAAATAGGCTGTGATTCATTCAGTGGGTAGCACTACTTCTTGTGACAGTCTACTCCCAAGTCTTCTGTATGGTCAGCTGAAAAGTGAGCCAAACCTGGGTCCCTCTGAGGTCTGCACAAATCACAGAGTACAGCACAAGTTGACTCGTCTTCCAGAGTAGGTCCTAGCTGGGCAATAGTTCTAGGACTGCTTTCTGATTCCATTTTAAAGAATGACCTCTAGCTGACCTATATTCTCCCGAAAGCTTAAATTGGATCTGGCTTCCAACTTCCTTTGCTATCTTAAACCACATAGCTCTCTGCACAGCTGTTTAACAAGTTGTAGATTCTGTACAGGGTAATGAGTACTAGCAGTTCACACAATAGCTGCTTATGTATTTAAATGTAACCTACATATATATATGAAGGTTTCAGTGTGAGTTTATACAACCTAGATATATTTTATGAAATGTATTTGATATTAAAAGCCATTTTAGTGTTTCTGTTATTATCTGTTCTCAGAAAAAAAATAAAGAGGAATTTGAAATAGGTGAAAGCAAGAGATCAAATATTATTTTAACATTCATATTTTCTGAACCTCAAATCAGGGCACACATTAAGAAAATGTAATAATAAGTAAAACCTGAACTCTCAAAAGATACAGATTTTAGGATTTTCATAGATGTCAGGAAACTAAGTTCTCATAACAAGATCTATTAATTTCTCAAAATCCTTAATTGTGGGACTGACCAGAATTATCCTCCTATCTTTCACCTTGATTACTTTTTGAATCTTTTCTAGTAGACCTTAGTTTTTACAGACATCTGATAATTATTCAAGTCTAATAAAAAGCAATAAATATAGATAAACAACAATGTCGTCCTGTGTAGCACAAGGAATTATACTCAATATCCTGTAATAAACTAGAATGGAAAAGAAAATGAAGAATATATACGTATATAACTGAATTGCTTTGCTATACATCAGAAACTAACAAAACACTGTAAATCAACTATACTTCAATAAGAAACAAAGCAATAAATAAATATTGATTAATGCAAAAAAGGAGGAGCTTATCCAGTAAGCAACAAAGAGTCAGTGAAGGATTTTAATAAAAGGATATTGTGAGACGTCTCTCCACAGGTTGCTCTCACTTCTGTACAATTTCTGAGCAAAGCTATTGCTAGCTTTTATTCCGAAGTGTCTTTTCAAGAGTGTTTGTATGGTAAACAGCCTTGGAAGATGGAGAAAGTATCTCTTTCCAGATCAAAGATTTGTTTGCTGTCTGAGATAATAAAGATAACATTTCCCTCCAAGGTTAAGGTTGGGCTTACCAAGGGACCTTTTGGAAGATTGAGATTTTCGTAACCTAAGACTCTTAAGATGTAACATGTACTCACTGTGAGCACAGCATCCACTTGGGCATCACCCCATGGGCTTTGGGAGTCAAGGGGAACCAATGAGAACATGCAATAAATGGAATGAAGTCCTTTTTCTCTGACCTAGGAGTCTCATGTCATCTGCTGGACCTATGAAACTATGGCAAGCTAACTTAATAGCTTGGAAGCAAAGTAAAATGTCAGACTTTTCATGGTTCTTGACAAAAGGTGACATTGTCATTGGTCATATACTACAATTCCACCATTCTTGGGTATGACACATATGTCTGTGATTCAAACTGAGTAGCTCTAGAAGGAATCATAAGGAAGATCATGACTAACCGGAGAAATGGGATTAAAAATCATGTGAATGGTCTACTTCCTAGTCAACTATGGCAACATACTTTAACTGAAGACAGTGTCTCACATTTCACATTCTCCTCAAAGCAATATATAAATGCGAGAGTGCCGCTGATGGTGGTCTTGAAAGGTAATGAGAGGGGCATTACCCAGCTAAATGCTGCCATGGGCACAACAATTACATCCTCTGCTTTCCTAAACTCTGGGTGTTCTTTCAGTGGCTTACAGCACCCATTGACATTTCCTGTCCTGGACTATAATTTTATGTTGCCATTATGGTTCTCTTACCCTGAATGTTAAATTTTTCTAAATACAGCAAGGAAGATATATCAAAGCATGGTGGCTTCGCAGTTAAAACACTGAACCTAAATTCAGGAAACTGAGCCCTATCTTGTCCATCTCTGGCATCATCAGATATGGACACATATTTCTCTGTGCCTTAAAATAATGGAGATTTTAGTGTAAGGGTAAATGCAGGATAATAGTTGAAAATAGATACATAATTGAAATGAATAAACTACTTGGCAACTCAGAGGAAATGCTTGAGCTATGCTGTCAATACAGCAGCCACTAGTCACATATGGATATCAAGTACTCCAAGTGTGGCTACTCCAAGTTGTGACATGCCATACGTATGAAAAATGCACACTGGATTTTGAAAACTGAGTGCAAAACAAAATGTAAATACTCATCAATACACTGTATTTTGATTATATGTTGAAATGATAATATTTTAGATACCCTGGAGTAAATACAGTCTTAAAATTAATTTTACTTAGTTTTTTTTAAACTTTTTTCTCATGGCTATTAGAAATGTAAGGATTATGCAATTTTTATTTATTCCATTTCTATTGGACAGTGCTGTGTTAGACTATTCCTTGTCCTCTACCTTAGCAATGTGAACGGCGTGGGCCAATAGGAATCTTAGGGCTGATCCTGTAGGTTTAAACTAAATGGTGCTAACTGTTACACAACAGATGAAAACTTTAATTCACTTGAAGGCTTTTAAATAGACCACAAGTTTCTTGAGAGCAAAGTTTCATGTACTGTCATAACCTTTTCTTTTCCCTAGTGACACACGCAGTCCCTCAGTTAGCGCAATGATTTTTACCAGTTGAATGAATTTTAAGGAAATCTAGAAAAAAAGAAATATTGCAAGTGTAGTGGTTCAGTATATGAAGAGATTGTACATGTTAATTCTGAACAAGATGCCCGTGTACCGTTTTTCTTAGCAGTCATTTATATTCTTCATTTAAGAATGCAGTCTCACTGTGCAATTTATCTTCCAATAGGTCTCACTGCCTCTCTAGAGATCTAGGCTGGAAATGCTTATTTTTCTAACACATATCTTCTTCATTTAGAACACACAGAGCAGTCATGGGGGTTAATCAAAGAGGGAATCACTTGTGCACAGCTGAGTAAGTCGGTAGATACATAGGCCATGGAGTTTTCAAATTATCTGGAGATCATGGCCTTAAAAAAGCATTCAATATTTTGTGTGTGCAGAGACAAAGAAAGTCCTAATAGAAAGGACAGAGCCAGCAGAATCTCCACAATGTCTGTGCAGTCTCCACATTATCACTTCATCGGATGGTAGGGAGTGTGATACAGTGAACAGGGAGAGATGTCCCCAGAACGTAAGGTCCATGACCATTATTAGCACTCATGCCTGTTGCAGCAGAAATGAATCACTGGTATATGAAACTGACAGGAATAAAGGAACCAGCAGTATTCTAAGACATACAAAGGATGCTTCGTGTGTATTTTATTAGGTACAATTAATATTGATGCCGATAGATGGATGATTGCCACATATTGCTCACATTATAACTAATAATATAGTGTACTTACCCTGTGTTAGGTAATTTTTATTGTAAATTACAGAAACTTTGAAGGGGAGGTGTTATCTTTGTTTTATAATTTCAAATAAACTAAGTTTGAGAGAGTTGCCTAGGGATAACATAATGCTCGTCAGTGGAAGAGCCAGAACTTGAACCCAAGTGTAGTCTAACTCCAAAATCCACCTCTTTCTATTAAACCAATGCCACCTTCTCTCCAATGTAACAGTGGCATTAGGATGATAATGAGAGAGGAAGAACAGAGGTTTAGCAGCCTTGTCCTTACTATCCTTCTGTCTTTCCTGCCTTCCTCCATCTCTCCTTATTTCTTCATCCTTCCTTTTCTTCTATTGTGCCCCCATCCGCCTTCCCCTCACTCTTTTCTTTCTTTCTCTCTGTTACAGCTCTTCCTTTCTTTTCTTAGTTCTACTTATTTTTCCTCTCCTCTTGTCCAGTTTATTACCTAAGCTGCAGTCCTGCCAATGCCCTCGGAGAAAACTGCTACGTGATAAAGTCTGGCTATTGGAGAAATGTAAAGGCAACTGCAATAGCTGAAGAGCCAAACCAAGCCCAAAGTTTCTTTAGACTCGAAGATAATTCTTCAACCAAATACCACAAATATTCCACTAGCTTAGAATATCAGAATGGTGGAGCTGGAAGGAAACCTAATGCTTCCCTAGCCTGACAGCCTCATTGTGTGCTGAAGGGAACTCTAGCCAAGAGCAGCTAAGGGGCTTCCCAAAGTGACCAAGATTAGTGGGGAAGCCAGAACTGGGATCCTGGAATTCTTTCTTTAGTTTCTAGGAGGGTGCGTGGAAAATGAAGTAGGAATGTGAAAGTGCAAACCTATTGACTCACACTGAGTGAGTTCTGAAAAGGTGAAGTTCATTTCCTCTACACAAAGTTGTTGAGAAGATACGTGAGACAATGCCTGTAAAAGTGCTCAGAGCTCTGAAAGAGAAAGGACTGACTTAAATGTGAGGCAACACTTATTGGCTGAATACTAAAGAACAACCTTTCATAGCGTAAAGCAAAGCCTGAAGAAAGGGATTGTTGGACCATAGACCATTTTATGCTGCTGAACCCAATATGACAAGATCTTTCTTTATAAGTAAGCAAGTACTGAATGGATGCCAAAGAGTTGTGTGTCTTACCATTGTTCCTGTTAAAAACAGAAACAAAGCCAAAAAAAAAACCTCTTCTAGGTAAGTATATAGGGTAGTACCTGGTTCCCTGCAAATACAGTAGACAGACGCATCATTTCTCTTCCTCTATCTGGTTCCGCAGCTGGCCCTAAAATAAAGCTTATTGCTGCAATCTAATTGGACTCACTTTAGGTTCATCTTTTTATTCCCATGTGCACTTTGCTTGAGGGAGTAGCTCATTTCAGAAGAAAGAAGCCTGGACTAAGAGACTCCTGTCTCTTCGCAGATCTTATACTTGGTTGTAACTCTAACTAGCCAAGTGATTTGTACAAAATGTAGAACCATTTGCTTCTCCACTTTCTCATCTGTAAGATGAGGATTTTTATTATAAATGAGAGAAACTTTGGAGGGGAGAAGTTATCGATCTTCAGAAGTAACTATTATCTGAGATAATACACATGTATTAGTTTGCTCAGAGTCTGGAACATTGTGAGGTTCTATAAATAGCAGCTATTATTATTTTTATTTGGATAAAAGTTTGTCTTGAGGTGTTAGGATTTAGACTGTCAATATTTCTGCCTTTTAAAAAGAAGCCTCAGAAAATTGTGTTTATCACTCAGCAGATCAAAGCTCTGTGAACTGGAATTGTGTTTCACAAGAACAGATTGATGCCTCACACACAGATGTCTTTCCCCATCCCCAAACCAACAGGGTAAAATGTTTTACAGATTGGATGTTTGGCACAGAGCAGAATTCTGAAATAAAACTACTTTTGTTTTCCCTTTTTTTTTTTTTAAAGTATTTAAAGAGAATTGCAACCTTGGTTATTTATTTTCTTCCATGTGAAGAAAAAAAAAGAGCACATCTGTTTGCAATAGTGGACTGAAAGGTTTAAAAATAAATATGCTTTAAAGAAAAGAAATGAAACTTTGTTGGCACTCTAAATCCAATCGACAGAGGGAAAATGTTTGTTCTAGAGATGTTTGGCTTCTTTTAAAAAAGGAAAAAAAGAGCAAATAATGTAGAATTATACAGTTCCAGTTAAGTGGTTCACCACATAAAAATGTGTTATTTTTACTCATCTGGTAAATAGTTTTAACCGTGACATAATGTCTTAACATTTACATTTCAATTCTGAATATACCCTGCATCTGTCATTTTCTCTAAGAAGAGGCTGATGAGATATAAAAATGATTTCCGTACTTTCATAATCTGTAATTAGAAAGCAAAAAGCCAAAGTACAAGTAAAATATCTGTAATTTGTGTTGGCTGTGATCTTAGGAAATTCAGTTGCCCACTATGGTGAAAAGTACTATATTTAGATAGATGTTTTGGATTGTGTTGTCCATTTTTTCACTTCATATAAAAAATAAAAATCATCCATCATGCTTATAAATACTGCTGTGACCATTTCATAGAGAAAGGAACAATCCTGCCAAAAGACTTACATGGCAGTTGTCTGTTGGGAAGCCCAGATAAACTAAGACTAGGGAGGGGACAGTGGCAGGGGAGTGATTAGGGTTGACAAGTAAAAAGGAGCTTAGAAGAACTGGAATAGAAAACAGATGGAGTTGATAAATATGGAAGGGCTGCTGGGGTATCTTGAAAGACAAACATTGGTTGCTCAGAAGCAGTTGAGCCAGAAAATCCTTGAAAATGAGCTACTGAAAGGAATTTGTTTAGGCCAAAAGGAGCCCCTGGAAAGAGAGTTAGGTTAAGGAGGATTTGTATAGGTGAGAACACTGGCTTGCTAGTTACAATCCATCCCAAAAAAGGACATTCACAGGAAAAAAAGCAGTGTCTGGCCTCCTGGGTGAGTCCAGGAAGTCAGACAGACTATTCTATGGGAATCAAAGGCGTACCTTAAATGTTGACTTGGGGTTAAATCTAAATAACTGATTACTATGTTAAACAAATGACTACTGAATGTAGTTTGAACCTGAGATTTTTATATACTTAGGTAAACAGATAGTATTCACGCTGGAAATGGTGTTTTGAGTAATGTCAGTATGAAATGTCAGTAAGATAAATATAAAAATTGAGCCATTGAGTAGTGGACTTAAGTCAGACTTTATACTTTCATTTTACCTATCTGGAAATGGGCAAACGCATTATATTTCATACACATTGCATATATAAATATGCCTGAGAATACAAAGCCTTTGTCTTACAGAGTACCTGAGGAAGTCTTATAAATAGCTCTTGGCATTGCCTGATATTCCACTTTTCTACTTTCTTCACTAATTGAAATTTACAGGTGTCATATTCCCTTGATCTTGCAATATGATAAACAAGATACTTAAAAATATTATTTGTGAAACTGTGTCCCATAGGGTTATCAGAAGCTCATAACAAACTGAAATTATTAAACTTGCCTTAAAGAACAACAGATAAGGGAACAGTTTGTTAAAACCACTTTGCTTGTAAACTGCCCTCACCGATTAAAGTTTGCTTTTTTTGCTTTCTTTTTCCCTCTCTTTAAGTACATACCTTCCCAGCTTCATGCAACCCAGTTGTTTCACAGGAACATGGAGTCAGCTCCAGCTCAGAACCGATGGCTAAGGCTGGTTGGGACCAAGGAATAAGCCGGTTGACATCAGAGGTGCGGAAGACTTCACCCTCAGATTACGCCAAGTGCCTCCGTTTCCAACGTGCAGAAACGTAACCAAGATGTACCTGCGCAGAACACAAATTACCTCACCTTTTTCCCTCCTTCCAATCACTTTCCCTGCGCCTAAGACACCCTGCTTACCCCATAAATATCCTAACCCCCTTGCCTTCCAGGAGGAAGATCTGAGTCTTGTTCTTTCTTGGCTGCATTGTGAATGAACTCCTTTTTGGCTGTAAACCTTGGCATCTCAGGGTTTGGCCTGCTGTGCATCAAATGGACCTGGCTCGGTAATGTTTGGAGTAGGTCAGTGCCCTCCCTCAAGGCCATGAGTTTCTTCCTTTTGATTCTGGAAATCAATCTTTATTTGTTTCACTTCTACCCCTTTGATTCCTTCTTCTCAGTATGTTCTGGGGAGAATCTACTCAGCTGTAACATATCTACTCTAATTAAATGGTCGAATAGCGTTCTGTCTGATTCCCACCTGGGAAATGGCACCAGCGTTAGCTGCTTGCTCCTGCCAGACACCTGGGTGCCAGCTTTGTAACCCCTTTCTTCTCCATATTTACCCAATCACCAAAGCCTGTTAAGGATCTTCCAGTATAGACCCTGAATCTGTCAATTTTTCCTTTTTATCTGCTGCTGCTTCCTTAATCTAAGCTACCAAGATTTCTTATCCTGATTTCTTCAAGAACCTCCTAATGGTATAACTTCACTTTTTTTCTGCTTCTAGTCTATTCCCCAAAAGTAGAAAACTTTCTTAAAAAGACAAATCTAATCTGATTAGTCTGTCACTTAAAACTCTTCTGTATTTCCCCCGGCTCTTAGATGACAGTTCTATTGGATTTACTATAAAACTAACAGTCCTTATTGTGGTTCTAAAGCCCTGAGTGACCTCTTCCTAGTTTACCTTGCAGCCCTCATATCCAGAATCTCCCACTTTCTCACTAGTGTTTCATCCTTAGGGATCAATTTTTGATTGTTCAAATCTCCAGGTTCTTCTTGCATTACACGAATGACTCATGTTTAACCCTCTGCTTCTACCTGTTTGCCCTTAACATGACAAATTCCTCCTCTTTCTTTATAGTTAATTTTAAAGATAACTTTCTCAGAGAAACTTCACTGTCCATCCACACCAATTTAAGGTTTTATTTTTTCAGTATAGCTAAGTAGTTAGCATCATTCCTTATATAATAATTATATTGAAATAATTAACTGGAATAATTTGTTTAATTTCTGTCTCCCTCACTAGAGTCTGCACTAAGAATTTAGTCCCCGATTTCCTAAATTCTGTATCTCTCTTTATCTCTACTATATATTCAGTATTCCATTTTCATTACTATATCTGGCATCATAGCTTTTTGTAGGTCTCAATAAATGACTTTTAAATTAGTAGATGAATGTATAAATGAATGCATGAATGAGTAAAACTATCCTCAGAATGCCTAAAAACACGATAGGCTGAGAGTTTCAAAACACAGAGTCTTACTCATTCCTAAGTGTGAATAACCAGGGTAATGGAATCACATTCATTGTATTGTTTGGTTACCTGTAAGATCAAAAAAAGTCTTTGACATTTCTCCAAAGAAGACATACCAATGGCTGATAGGCACATGAAAAAGTGCTCAGTATCACTAATTATCAGAGAAATGCAAATCAAAACTGCAATGAGGTATCACCTCACACCAGTCAGAATGGTCATCATTAAAAAGTCCACAAAAGACAAATGTTGGAGAGGGTATGGAGCAAAGGGAACCCTCCTACACTCTTGGTGGGAATGTAATTTGGTGCAGTCACTATGGGAAATAGTATGGAGATTCCTTAAAAAATTAAAAATAAAGTTACCATAACATCCAGCAATCCCACTCCTGGGCATACATACAGAAAAAACTCTAATTGGAAAAGATACATGCCCCTAATGTTCACAGCAGCACTATTTACAATAGCGAAGACATGGAAACAACCTAAGTGTCCATCGACAGATGGCTGGATAAAGAAGTTGTGATATACACACACACACACAAACAATGGAATACTTCTCAGCTGTAAAGAAAATGAAATAAAGCCACTTGTAGCAACATAGATGGACCTAGAGATTATACTAAGTTACATAATTCAGAAAAATACCACATGATATTACTTACATGTGAAATCTAACAAAAAATGATACAAATGAACTTATTTACAAATCAGAAAGAGATTCACAGACATAAAAATCAAACTTATGGTCACCGAGGGGTGGGGAGGGATAAATAAGCAGTGTGGGATTAGCAGATACAAACTACTATATATAAAATAGATAAAACAACAAGGTCCTACTGTATAGCACAGGAAACTATACTCAGTATCTTGTAATAACCTATGAAGAAAAAGAATATGAAAAAGAATATATATGTATAACTCAATCACTACACTGTACACAGGAAACTAAATCAGCTATACTTCAAAAAAAATTTTTGATTATCAACTAAATTAGTACTCTCTTACTTTATCAGCAACAGAGGAACACAACCTTTGGAAAGTAATTTGGCAATAAGTATTAAGAAATGTGCAAATAAAACACAGGCACAATAACCCTACTGATAAGCCTCCTTATAAGAATGAAATAGATCATGGCACATTTATCAATCCCATGAAATGAAAATAAATAATTCAAACACATGTATATATACACACACATGTGCTGTGATTATAAATTTAGAAAATATGCATATAAAACATGCACAAATATGTTTACACAAAGAATTATAGTTGATTGATTAAGATGGCGAAGAGGTTATGGGAAATTATTTCATCCCATTTGCTGAACTGCAATATTATTTTATTTCTACAATTAGGTCTCTTTTCTAATTTTTTGTTTACCTTTTCACTTGGTAGTTCAGTATTATCTGTCTTCAACTTTAATTTCTTTCAACTTCTTAAGTCACATGGCAGAAAAGGGAATTTATTAACTGGTCTCTATTCTAACAAGCATCATCTACTGCAATTCACTGATACCACAGCACACACTGCCCTACAGTGTAGTAAATTCTTGTGAAAGCATGTGGAGACACACTAAAAAGGAATGTTTTGTGCCCTCTACATAATAAGAATAAAAAAAAATTGTCAGATAGGAAACTTTTTTACAAGGATTAAGGATCTTGGCTAAGATGGCAGAAGATTTTCTAAGGAATTTTGAGTATCTTCATTTTACATTTTCTTTTTTCTTAATATCAACGCTTTTCAGGATATTTTTTGAAAAAGTTGAGAATTTGATGAGTCCATACAATGTGATGGATTAGGACTGACATAATAAGGACACATGAGACAGAACTGCCCAGAACTTTTCATTTCCCTTTAAGTGGGAAATTTTTTTCCTCCAAATTCAGAAATACTCTTGTTCCCCTTTAACAGAAAATTGAAGCCAACTCTGAGATTTAAATCCAAATGCTTATACTAACACAGGAACCAGGAAAAAAAGCATTTAAAAATTCAAGACAGAGGAATGTCTTTCACTTGCTTCCTAGACATTGATGACTCAGGCAGAATTTTGCATTAAGAAAATTTAAAGGTCATGTTTAGCATTCTGATTTAACAGGGCAGTTTCTCTTTAGAGATACTTTTTAACAAACATTTGAATCGAAACTTCTTGCTTAAAATCTTCTATTAAATTCTGATGGCAATTTTCACAAAAGTGAGAGATTGATAACTATTTTGGTTTTGCTTTTTATGGTTTGCTTTTTCACTGACAAAATTTCCAGGAAATATCAGGCTCTTGTCCTTCTCATTTTTCAGTCTGCCCCAAGGTAGATTTTTTTTGTTGTTGTTCTTTAAGTATTCATCAGCTTAAAATGTTAAGAAAATTATTCATAGCTTCTTGGAAATTTTTTTCTCTTCTTATTCTCGTCAGATACAGCCAGGAATTCTTGGGAAGTGCCTGCTGCAGCCAGATTGGCTCTAAAGGGGGCACATTTGCTGCTGTGGTGGGCCTCCAGTCTCCCGAATAGTTTGTTTAGGACAAGTTTATCCACTCTCAGCCCAACAGCTGTTACCAAGAGGAGGAGCGTAACATTTATGTACTTAGCGTATGTAAGAGCAGGAGCTCGCTGGTGTATGTGAGACTTCAATGGAACACATTTATTTGGATTTACAGTGACATATTTTCTTAAACGGCCGGTTCAGCACACTCAGTAGAGTCCTAGTTCTGCAGTGCACAGCACAGGTTCCATCCTCCAGCACAGTGCCTGGAGCACACGGGGCTCTTACTGACACTCCTAAGGTGAACAGCGGGATTTTATAAAATTCAGAGCTGACACTTCTCAAGCAGAGGCACAATGATTCTTTACACGGAGAGAGTCTATGATTACCCACAGCGGTGAAATTTCTGGATTTAGATTAGAAATTGTATTATGAACTGCCTCCAGACAGGTGAAGCAGCTTTAATCAGTCAGGCCAGATGCTTCCCTCCCAGGGGAATAGCTGCTGAACAAGTGACAAAAAGTTCATTTTCCAGGCTAGCCTCTTCTGTGTCATATGAACCTCAATATATATTTTTTCATTATCTAGTTGTGTAGCGAACAAGAGTGCTACTGAGGGAATTTGCCAAAGCTAAGCCCAAGAACAAAAGGTTATTTGGCAGCATTCGGTATCATAAACATAAATTCTTTATCAAAAAAAAAAAAGTTTAAAAATAATTTCTGTGAGAAAATTTGTGAATTCAAATGATTTTATAATTACTTTTCAACATAAAAAAATAACTTTTTAGCATGACAATTGAATTTGTCCTTAAACCAGTGACATATTTTACATATTTTCTTGAGACATTTTACAAATTTTCAGACTTTTTCTTATATAGTCAGAACTCTAATAAAAACACAAACACTCCAGGTGTCCCAGTATTTGCTTACAAATTATAAATGGGGAAAAATTATAAACAAAAGAACAATGAGGCTAACTGGTACTTGCATAAAATAGTTTCACATGACAAAGGCCTCAGAAGATTTCAAAGCCTGCTTTCTGTGCTTATATGTGAACATTTTGAAACAAAACTTTCTAAATAAAGTAGAAATGTTTGTCTTTTTAAAAATGTTAAGTTACAGTTTTGTGTGAGGAAAATCACTATATATTTTTCCAACTCACAGGCAAAACATCAAAGTTAAGTTTTGTTTTTCCCCTTGACCCTTAAACATGTGGGTATAGTTTTGGGGTATGAAATTTCTCATCCTCAAAGTCAGATACAAGGTCTCCTAAGATGGAAGGAAAGGAATAACCAATGTTGGTGTATATTTTATGACCTTAATGTAGGGTTTTGTTTGTTTATTGTATTTTACTTTGTTTTTCCAATTTTATCACTAGAGTATACATTTGCAGTAAGGAGGTATCTGAACTCTGAACCACTCTGGTAGTATATGTTAACCACTTGTTAATTATACAGAAAATTGAAAGGAACAGTTGAGAAATATGTTTTAAATTAATGTTTAGAATTTAGAATAATACATCCTTTACTTCATCTCTCAATAGCTAGCACACACTCTTAAATGTACAGATTTCTTTCTCACCCTTTTCTCAAGATTTTCCACCACTAGACAAGGACACACTCAGAAGGAACAATAGCTTGTACATTTAGCAAGCTAACCCAATGAGGTTAAAACTGCTTTAAACACAATTCTGAGAAAAACAAAAAGTTGTCAGTTTTGATCTACTGTTCATATTCTGCCATCAAGTAGCTGTGTCATTTTAGGCAAGCTACTTAGATGTTCTGGGACTTAGTTTTTTCATCTGCGAGTAGGGTGCTGGACTAAATAACTTTTTTCAAAACTTCATATTTTCAGGGAAGGAAGTAGAGTTATACAATATACAACTGGCCAAATCAGGATTTTCACCATTGGAAGGATTCCATGGGTTGGGAGGTATAAAATGCAGCTTTTTAAATCTTTCAGTTCTCCAGTCACTGTGACTTGAGGGATTTCTTTGGATTCTAATTTGAAAAATACTGGACCAGACAGTCTCCAAGACCCTTTGTACCTCTAATATTTTGTCATTATAGATGCTGTTCTGGAGGGATTTAAGAATTTAGAATTTTGAGCTCAAGTAGATTTTAGGATTTATTTAGTTCAATGTCCTCATTTTGAAGATATTAAAACTAAGAGACATCTTACCAAGTTTCCAGAAGGTATACTGCTAACCTGGGCATCTTCAAACTACACGGCACTCATATGAACCACAACTGGTTCCCTAGGAAAACTGGACTGTGGCTGAAAGTGACTGTGCTCACTTACCTACAGAAACCATTCAAGCTGGTTTCCCTAGGCTTGCATTTAGAATTATGTTGAGGTCTTTAACATGGAGGGTAAGTCTGAGAGATCTGATCAGGACAGGGGTATCCCCCCTGAAAAACTTGAAGAAAGATTTATCCTGTGGCTCCTCTGAGATTTTGGCTCAGTTTATTAGACAGGCTGGGACCTGGGAGCCGGGACTCTTTGCTGCAGTGCTTACACCTGGACAAATGTCTCCTCCAACAATAGAATACAAAGAAACTATAAGGGACTAAAAATAACAGTGTGTATGCAGTTGAGGCAAATTATGAACAACAAGATACAAAAAGACTGAAACCAAACTGCCACTTCTGAGGTGTTGGGAACAAAAGCAAGGTACTGGGGGGTAAGTTACAGCTCAGTGGTAGAGTGTGTGCTTAGCATGCACAAGGTCCTGGGTTCAATCCCCACGACCTCCATTAAAAATAAATAAATAAATGAACAAAACAAACAAACAAACCTAGTTACCTCCTCCCCTCAAAAAAAACCCAACCAACCAACAAACCAAAAACCCGAAAACAAAAGCAGGGTACTAAGCATGACCCCTGCACACAGCACTACCAAGGGGGTGGGCAGACCACCGATGCCACCCCTCCAGCCTGGCCCATGGATCCGCCCCTACCCTCACCCCTTTAAGGGACCAGCTCGCCCCCACCCCCTGGGAGAGAGCAAGGGTACTTGTTACAGCACGAACCCCAGTTTAGCACTGGCCGAATTTCTTGTTTAGGGGTAAAGGGTTAGGCCTCCAGACTGAACTGGGACCCAGAATAATCTTGAGGCTTTATTATCCAAATCACATTCTATACACATTTGAATCCTTCCTAACAAAGGTCATTATTGAAATCATTATTTTTAATTAAGAGCAGTGATCTTCTTATTCCAGAATATTCTATATGTCTAACAGGTACATTTCCCTTTTAGACTTTCTAAATATGGCACTATTTTCTTGGAAAGAACAAAATCTGAGACTTTACAGATAAAGAAGTACCTGTGAGAATTTCTATTCTGAGGAGCTACAGCAAAAAACAGAAAGCAGTTATATTGGTGGATTTCCTAGAAAGTTGTCCAGTGCTTGAGATAGTTCTGCAGCCCATGTACTACTTGTAAACTATGTATGTGTGAGGTCTTCGTTCTAGTACACAATGCTTTAAACTGGAAGCTAAAAAACAAGGTTCTAATCTCAGTCCTAACCTACACATGGTGTGTGGCCCTAGGCAAATCAATTAACTTTTGTCAGCTTATTTATACTTAAAATCAATATGCTAAAACCCACTATCTGCTAGCCCTAAAATAATTCTGCGAGAATAAAAATAGATGGACATTTTAAAGAGATTTGAACACAATAGCCAAAAAAAGACATTACTTTAGAGAAATCATATGTGTAAAGAATTTCATGATTACTGGCAAGAAATGATGAATTTCATTTGTCATGACTGCCAGTAAGCAGGCATTTTCTGTTTTTATTTTTTGGGAGGACATGATAAGATGTAACAATAAACATGGCCCCAGGGAAAAAACTGCATTGACAATAGCTCCTTCTGGACTCGCTAACGATAAGCAAATATTATTTCAGTGGAGACTGACTAAAAACCTAGAGGGAATTTGAAAAACATTTAACCCTCAAGAAGGATAAATTTATTACATTTCTTGGAGTGTTCTAGGAAATTCTGTAATCAAAATACTGAAAGGCTGGTATCCCTTTTCTCTTTGTCCCACTATGCTTATGTCTTACTAGGTCTCTTTAAGAAAAAGGACTCAGTCATCTTCCATCCTGCAGATTCTTTTTATACATAGACCATGCCAAGCACTTAACAGGTACTCAATCCATGCTAACTCATTGGAATTCTGACATATTATATTAACTCGATTGTGGTGAAGTAGTGAGGGGAAGAACAGAGCCATTTGCTATGTTTGGGAAGAGCATGGGTTAGAAGGTAGAGCTCTGCTCTTTGAGCAATAATAGAATTATCTAGTCCTTCAGAAAGGGAAAAGGGAAGGAAGAAAATGTATCCTTGGGCTATTACAAACATTATTTTCTTAGGTAATTTATTATAAAAGCTTCTTTCTCAAGTCATAATGTACAAGAATTCTACTGTTGCAAATCTATAGAGGGACTAGTACTTATTTTACTTATTTCTAGCCTCTTTGAGAATCAGCCATATTTCTAACACTCTGGTTACCACTTTATATCCTTACAATAAATACAATCCCCTTCGTTAACCCTGTCATTTTCTCAAATTACCATGTTTGTTCATTAAAATCAATTTTCAAATCTAAGGATTCTAAAATTTTTGCTCGTTTATTAGTGTCAGTCCTCGTAGAATTTAAGTTCCAAGAGATCAGAGACCTAGCTTATCTTATACTGATATGTATGCATGTATAGATGTGTATACATGACATGTATACATAAATGTGTGCTTTTTGAATAAATAAAAGAAGAAAGGGGAAATTGGAGTAATTAGCTGATTTCCTCAATTATACATAGCAAGCCAGTATAACAGCTAGACCTAGAACCATGTTCCCTAGTTTGTAGTCCTGTGCTCTTTCTACTATATTATATACTGCTTCTCTTTTGGATGTCTGTATCTATCTATGTTTAGACCTGAATATCAATATCTACATTTATGTATTTGTTTCTATGTCTATCAGGTAAGAGGCCAAAAACATACGTTTCCTTCTCAATGAAGCTCTGAAACAGTACATTCAAGGCTGGCCACCTCTTATTTAAAACAAAACAATTTTAAAAGAAAGAAAGAAACAAATCTGGAGTGAACTCAGAAGAGAAACAAGAGCCTCTGGAGGCTGGAGAGAATGATTTACGAGAAGAGACCAAAAGAACAAAAAAGAGCAGAGGAATAGAGTATAGTTCCTCAATGATTATCTCAGAACACAGACAAAACACAGAGGAGAACAGGAAAAAAGAAGGAAGGAAGGAAAGAAAGAAAGAAAGGAAGGAAGAAAACCAAAAACAGTATAACATGAAATAGAACAGTAGAACACTATTAATCCACATATATAAACACAAAATCCTTGCAATATTAGAGATTTCTTAGCACCAAATTCATAGTAAATATGAATATTTATGCTGAAGTTGACCACCACCATTGAGACAAAGGAAAATAACAATGACTAAAAATAATTTCTGGTATAATGGTTTTTATTTCCATGTTGAATTTTTTCAAATAGTGTTTAATTTTCACAGCATTCCCATTCCCTATAGGGTGCCTCACAAAATAAAAGAGAGCTACTGTAAGTAAATCCAATACAAATGGGGAAAAAAAAAAAAAAAACCGCGAACTAGGCTTAACACCAAGACAATTTTTCTGGAGTGAATTTACCAAGTTGTGAAATAATCCTCCAAATGAAGTAATTTTGCTTAATTTTCAAAAGAACAAAGCTGGCCCTTAGTGACTTCAGAACATTTTACTTCTTTGAAAATTTTCAAAAATTTTCAAATTAATGTCTTCTTTGAACCAATGAATTCTAATGAGAACTTTTACCTTTCTTAATTTCAAGGATAAAAGAATCTGAAAAGGAAATAATGAAGCAAAGAGTTGGTTTCAAAAACCATTTCCTCTCTTCTAGCAGAGAAGGCCATTGATCTTTTGGGAAGGGAGTTTTTAAGTGAAAAAGACATGTATCTTTGATTTAAAAGGTTTAGTCACATTTAAGATTTAAAAAATACTATTCATTTTTATTGTTTACTTAGAAAAATGAAATTAGGGAGCTGTATATATACTACAGTGGGAGAATCAGGACTGCTAATTTTATGTACATTATTTTCACTGTACTCCTTATAGAAAGGTACTAAGCAATGCAGAACCTGATTTGTAGATAATTTTCAAAAGTATTTATGATAGCCATTTTAAAACTATTTTAATTTCAGCAGTCCCTGCTTATATTTTGTCAAACATTTTTAGATGAGAGAACTAAAAAGTTATAATATTTGAAAATCTTAAGAGATTTATTTAAATTATTATTTCATTCACAACTGTTCATTTAAAAAATATTTATTACAAAGAAAAAGTAAAATAATGTCCTATGTGAGTAATTTGGAAAATTTTCGTGTGACAATGAATATATGTATCTTCATGTATAATTGAAAAATTGTGCTCTACACTGGAATTTGACACAACATTGCAGAATGCCTGTAACTTGGTAGAAAAATGTTAAAGAAAAATAAAAAAATTAAAAAATAAAAAATAAAAAGGAGAAAACATTTCTCAAAAAAAAAAAAATTTTCTTCTTTGTTTACAGAACATGGAGACAAGCTGGTGCTCATTCAAGTATCTTCAGCCCTTTTGGACATTCCAATTTCTGCTTCTCATTTTCTCACTTTATCAAAAAAATTATCCACTAATGTTTTTTTGCACATCTACTCCATCCTAGTCATTGTTCCAGCTTGTTGCTACGTGGCAACCAGCCTCCAGGATAGTTCCCAATGATTCCTGCCTCCTAGCATTCATGCCCTAGATAGTCCTTCCCACATTTTGTCAGTCTGTTTCTGTGAACGATGGAGTATGGCAGAGCGAAAGTGTGTGACTTCCAAGCTTAGGTCATGAAATACATTGTGATTTCTGCCTTATTCTCTCTTGGGCCATTTGTTCAGTGTAAGGGCAACAACTACCTAAGGAGGATACTCAAGGCATCCAGCGGAGAGGTCCACGTAGTGAAGAACTAAGTCTTCCTGCAGACAGCCAGCACCGACTTGCCAGCTATGAGAGTCGGGTATCTTGGCTTGAAGCCTTCCTTGCCTAGTTAAATGTACAGATGACTACAGTCCCAGCCAACACCTTGGCTGCAACCTCTTAAGAGCGACCTCAAAATAGAATCTCCCATCTATGTTGCTCCCAAAGTCCTGACCCAGAAAAACTATCAGAGAAGAAACGTTTATTCTTGTCTTAAGCTATTAAATTATAATTTTTTGACACAGCAACAGATAATGGACACAGCCTATGTTATCACATGAGAAAAAAATTAATGTGTTAAATAATTAGTGTTTTGAAAGATAACAAAGAAAAGTATGTACTAGAAGGACCTTAGCCTATCACCTTGTGTTTAGATCCAGGAAAAAAAAATGGATTCTCAAACTTTGCAACATTCTCATCAGAAAACAATAAAGTTTTCATTGTTTAGTTACTGTAAACAATTATCAAAATGAAGAATTTTACTGTTGTTTTGCTATTATTAATAATTTGCTTTGAACAATATTAAGACCTTAAACTGCCTGTATGTTTTCAAAGTACTGAAATATATCTCTTAGATAGTCTAAGAAAGGAATGAACCCAAACTGACAGCAATATTACTTCCCCTAAGAGTTGCAACTGATTGCAGCCAGACTCTATGAGGAGGGTATCAAGGTCTGATTTCTACTCAGTTATTTTCTGTGGAAGGGGATGTGCTAGCAGTAAAATGGATGCAAAAAAAAAAAAAGAGGCAGACTTTCTTAATCAAACCTATACTTGTTACCTGTTCTGCAAGAGTCTATGAAAAATCCCCAAATGGGGCCTGAGTCTCTGTATCAGCAACAAACTTTGTTGCTCATTAAGTGACGGTTCTACAAAATTCCTGTCTCCTTCTGAGATAGGCTCGGTGTCTGCACTAAGACAGAATATGTAATATCTATACATCCTCTGCTTAAAAAAGCTCTTTGTTTAGAAATCACATTGGCTAATTGTTTAACGTTTCTGTAAATGAGTAAGAAGACACTCCTCCTCAGTGTCTCAAATGAGTAATAAAGCTGTCACAGAATGTCCTGTGGAAAGTGTTAAAAGGGTCAGAACACCCACTTAGAGTGGCCACCTGGTCTGGCTGTCAGATCTCAGCTACATCATAGTCAATCCCTTCGGCATGCACATTCATCTCTGTAACTCTTCATGTCAGGCCTATTTATAAAGAGTCCCACCTTGTGGAGGAGGGGAGGCAGGGAGAGGCACATCTGGTAATAATGGCTATTGCTAAGTTTTTCATCTTAGTCATAAATTTAGAGAGAATCAAGACCCTCCTAAATGGTCTCTTTATCATTGCATTCTTTAATTTCTTCCTCAGTTAAATAAAAAACAGTACTGTTTTCCCCAGAGCTAACAAGTCACACAACATTTAATTCATTTGTTAGGCTTTTCTTTAAAGTGCAAATACTGACTTCATTGGTTAGGTCCATCAATAACTTACATTCTGGGTAAATTACTATGACCAGAATATGAATATGTGTTCTAACAAGTTAGAAGAGGATAGATATTTTGCCCCCCGGGGAGACTTAGAGGAGCACTGTGTCGCACCGTGGGAGGAGAGGCGAGTGTGCGCTGTCTCTGTGGAAGCTTTAGGACAGTCACAAACCACATGAGGACAGTGAACATTTGGGTGTGGGAGGTGAGAGGAGAGAAGGCCCCAAGCTGTGAGAGAAGTAGGCAGAACAAAGTTAGTTAAGGAAAGGTAAATTGCACCAGCTTGAAAACTGTGCCCAAGATTCAGGTGGTGGTAATTGCTATAAAAAGGTTTTAAATGACAGAGGAGAAATTCTAACTGAATCTTGCTTTGGGCATCAAGAGTACAAGAAAGGGACTGTACTATCTTCACTTTGTCATTTCCCTGTTACCTCTCTGAACCATCAGAATGTGGATACTCAGAACCAAAGGCATTCTAGCAGTCTTCCACTTGTTCAGGCATACCTGGGTGGAGTTTTAATGAAATATGAAATAGTCATTCTACCTGCCCTTGGGAGTGTCCTCAGGAATCAGAGGAATAAAGAGATGAGAAGCCAGAAAACAGGGCCTTAAAGTTGGAATTTGTTCAAATCCAGGCCACCCTCTGGGCTAATATGCCTATCAAAGCAAATTTTCTCACTAGTATGGTTTCAAAACTAGTCTTAAAAGCCCTTGTTAGGGACCTGGTCATTGTTTTACTAGGTCCTCAGTCAGTGTGAAGCGCTGAGGTTGACATGTCAGCAATGCATGAAGAATGGAGAAAATTCACTCCTGGTGCATCCCGAGTATCATTAAGCATTCCTGCTTGCATTCTGGCTTACTTAGCGATAAAAATTTATTTACTCTATCCATAAAACTTGTCTCTGGCTACCCAGGGAAGTCTCCATTCAGGCTGGCTCTGTGAGAGGAATACTGAAGGAATACTTGATGAGCAGTGCCTTTCCCTTTTCTGGAGAGCTACTTCAGTGGGCAATGAAGTCATTTTGTTCAATTGCCCTCTGCTTCCTTCACATGAAGAAATCTCCCCAAATCCCAGGGGAAAAATAACCTTTAAAAAGCATTTGTCTAGATTTACATTCAATTCATATTCATACATTCATTTCAGAAATGCTTATGGAGTACCTCCTAGGTACCAGACACCATTCTAGCACTGCGGATATAATACTGAATAAAATCTATGGTATTAAGGAGGATAAATTCTAATGAGAGAAACAGAATGTATGTGTGTATATACACACATGTTATTTATGTAAATGCAAGTATATGTACAGAAAAACACATATACTCCTAAGTAGTAAGTAGGTTCTACAGGAAAAAAAGTAAAGAAAAATGGAATTAGGAGTGCTGATGGTATGATGAGAAAAGAGTTTTATTTTAATTTCTTTAGACTGGTCACAGAAGGCTGGCATTTGAGCTAAAAGAAGTAAGAGAACATGTAAGAAAGGTATCTAGTGGAAGAAACTTCTAGGTAGAAGAAAGAAAAACGAAGACCCTAAGAGGAGAGCACACTTGGTTTGTTTCAGCAACAGCAAGGAACCCAGTGTGGCTGACAGTGCGTAGGGAAGAGAGAAGTCAGGAGCGGAAGAAGGCAGATCTTATAGAACCTTACAGGCCGTCGTGGACTCTGGTTTTTCCTTTGATTGAATTGGGAGAGTTCTTAGTGGGAGAGTTCATGATCTGACTTACACCCGAAAACATCTCTCTGGCTACTGCGGAGATCGCAATTTGATTACGTGTGAAAGAAGAAGGGAGGGGAGGACTGAAGCAGGGAGACAGTTTTAATTATCTGAAGGAGAGATGGTGAACTAGGACTGTGATGGTGGAGAGGGTGAGAACTCATTGGTTCTAGATGTATCTTGGAGGCAGAGCTAATAGAATTTGCTGACATACTGGCTGTAGGGTTGGAGAAAAAGTGAGTAAAGGATGACTCTTTAGTATTTATCCTGAGCAACAGCAGGATTAACAATCTATTAACAAGAAGGAGAATACTGAGCACTTACCGTGTGCCAGGCATACTGTGAAACTAGTGAATGACTGAGGTAGAACTGAAACCATTGTAACAGACACTTTTTTTGGTGCCCAACAGGCACTAACTGCTCTCACCTCTAATTACAAGGAAAGAATATGTGATGCTTGGGGCAAAATGGACTATTTTGTGACGATGAGGTGATGTATCAGTCAGAGTTTAGGCAAGTATCATATGGCACATGCAAATGTGGTAATTGAAAGTTGAATAAAATATGAGCAAGATAAAAGAGAATTGTAAGGAATAGCTAGCATCTTGGGCTTGCGGTTGCTGGGCGCCATTACCATCAGTGGGCTTGAAGATGCAAGAGGAGGAGTGTTCATCAGAACACAAAGGGGTTGTTAACGATAGCCTGAGGGGAGAGGTACCCTACAGGAGCTGTCATCAGGGACATGGGTGGAGGAACTCAGGCTCTTACAAAGCTTAGCCTAAAATGGAAAGACCCAGGTGAATAAAAACCATAACCTCCCACTCTTCTTGCACTTAGAACTCCTGCTGGCATTACTCAACTGGAAGCCAAAGGGCAGGGAGATCCAGTTGGTGTCATCCATAGAAAGTATCTTGCCCAGGAACAGAACAGGAAGGAAATATGTTGATATGAGGTGCAGTAGAGAATACCCAATACTAAGCTTAGAGAAAAGAAGAGAACATGGAAGATTACGAACGGAAAAGTAGAAACAAATCTTAAGTCCTTGATGATGTTCTTGTGCTACCACACAGCATCTGAACAGGTGAACTACATCTCTGGCACCTTTTTTCTTTTGATATAATTTTATATTTATAGAGAAATTACAAAAATAACAGAGAGTTCCTGTGTACCCTTCACCCAGCTCTTCCCAATGTTAACATCTTGCATACCCATAATAAAGTTACCAAATTAAGAATTAATGTTGGTATAATACTATTAATTACACTGTAGATTATATTTAGATTTTTCCAGTTTTTCTGCAATTGTCTTTCTTTTTTTTCCAGGATCCACTGCAAGTTACTATATTGAATTTAATTATTATGTCTCTTAGTCTCCTTCAATGTGTGACAATTTCTCAAGTCTTTCCTTGCTTTTTGTAACCTTCACACTTTGGAAGACTACGAGTCAACTATTTAGTAGAATGTCCTACAATTTAGATTTATTGGATGTTTTCTCATAATTAGACTATACATTTTTGGCCAGAAAAACCGAGTCCCTTACAGTGTATTATATCAGAGGGTACAAGATGTTAATGTTTTACTACCTAATTACTAATATGTCAATGCATATTATAGTGACTTTGATCTCTTAGTTTGCACAGTCTCAGACAGGTATAGACTTCTTTTATGTGAAATGATTAAATATTTGTATTATTTAAACCCCTGTCAGTTGTTAATATCTTACTTGCAGATGGATACATCCTAACAAATACACCAATCCTCCTACCTATTTTCGTATTCCCAAGGGTACTTCATCTACTGACTGACAAAGTGAGTAACAATCAAGAGTCCTTGAATTGTATGTTTAAGACCTGTGCATACAGTCAATTTATGGAAAACCAAAGTAGCAGAATTGCCTTTTCATCTCCTTGACTTTAAATTTCTTAAAACTAAATGGTAAATGTATGATTTATACACGAAAATATTTAATGATGAAATTAAAAAACCAAAAGTTAGGAAGAATTCGAGTAATTATTAATCTAATAGAGTAATTAACCTCATGTATAATTACAGAATTTTCTTTGCCAATTTTAATGATGACTATCTGTTACTTCAACACTTTGTAGCGAGCACAGTACATTGCAAGTAACTCTGTTTGGGCAGCTATCTCTTTCATTTTTAACTCTTCTTCATGCTGAGCTAAAATCTGTCTCACTATTATTTGTTCCAATAACTCTATCCACTTGGACCTTTGGGAAAAAAAATCCAAAACTACTCTTCCAAAGGCAGCCTTAAAACATTTTAAATAGCTAATTGTGTCTCATAAAACTAGTTATTAGGATGAGACCAAGGAAAGAACTCTGTGGTACTACACCTCTTCCACTCATGTTGGCATCAACTGATTAACCAACCCTGTTTCTGTACAGTTATCTCTAAATCCACTTAAGTATTGTTATGCATACCCACCGCCTTATCTTTTTCAAGAAGACATCTTAAGAGTGAATTAGAGAACCACTAAAGAACAAATTCCCCAAGTTTCAGTAATGTAAAATAGAATTTTACTTTTTACTGAAAAAAGAAATCTAAAACTGGTGTTTTCTGTAGGCAGATGACTCCCTTCCATCTGCAATCCAGGGATCCAGGGTACTTAAATTTTGTGGCTCTGTCATCCGCTAGGGCCTGCTGGGTAAAGTGCATAGAAGAAAGAATTCCTGCTTCTTAAAAGCTCTCTCTGGAAATTATATATAAATATAAATATATACAATTTTCAGTCATATGTCATTGACAAAAACTTGTCACATGGCCACATCAAGAAGAAAGGAGCATGGGAAATAAAATCACAGTGGGCAGGCACCTCCTAGGGATATGTCCAGAATATAGAGGCAAAGTTCTTATGTTTGTCCAAGCGTTAGCTGCCTTTCACAGGTGGCTTTGTTAAGCATTTTCTGAAATACAGATACACTGTATCTGGGGTATTTCTCTGACCTAATGTTCTAATGCAGGGGTCTGCAAACTTTTTTTGTAAAGAGCCCAACAGAAAACATTTTAGCTGCAGCTCATGTGATCTCTATTGCAACTAGTCAACCATGTCACCTTGGGAAAGCTGCCTTAGACATAACGCAATGTGGCTGTGTCTCAATTAAATTTTATTTATGGACATGGAAATTTGATTTTATATAATTTTCAGAGGGTATAAAATATCTTTTTTGATTTTTTTCCAACCATTTAAAAATGTAAAAATTTTCTTGGTTCTCAGGGCATGTACAACAATGGGCTACAGGCAGATGTGACCCATAAGCTTTAGATGGCTGACCCTCAATCTAGCATTACTCTTTATAAAGAAAGTGACTTTGACATATTATGATTTGATTTTAGTGAATACTTGCTAAGTCTTAATACTCACTTATTTTCCCCCAAAGTTCTGATAAATCATTTACTCATCAGAATGTATTCTGGAAATCACATGGTATTTAATTCAACTCAGCAAGGGGATTTCATACTGTATTACTTGTAGCTGCAATTTATGAAGCACCTATGAAGTACAATCACTTTACATGTATTATTTTAGCTCTTCAAAAATACCCCACTATACAGCAGTCACCACTCCCACTTTATCATTGAAGATATCAAGGCTCAAAATAGCTAAGAAGTATTTTGATCGTATTTCACACAACAAGAAATGGAAAAGCCAGGTTTCAAACCCAAGCTGGATAACCAACCTGTGTTCTTCTCATCACACCAAATTCTCCTGGCCTGACAGGTGTCAGCTCATTAAAAGCTGATAGCTTTTTTTTTTTTAATTCCCTCTTCACCTTTATTTGGGCTCTATTGCACCTTTTTATGTATATTTTATGTTTTGAACTTGAAAATATTTTTCCTTCAATGGAGCCAAATAGCACAGCTAATGTCAAATGACAGTAACTAGTTCAGTATGAGGAAAGTTTCTTATTGTGAGAATGGCTCTGAACTCACAGTGCCCACTATTGACAGGGTGAGCGGGAGAAAAGGCTCACAAGAAAGAACACACTCTCTGAAGAGGATAACAGCAAGAAGGGCTTTAGTCGTTCTGCCCCTGAGCCCTGCAGAAGTGCAATAAGCCTTGCTCTATTACGAACTAGTATGTATGACCTTAGCTAATACACTTAACCTCTCAGTTTCCTAATCTCAAAATTGCTTATTGAATTTTATACTCCGACCTTTTTACAGAGGGACTTGAGGTAACATTAGTGAATCAGATTTAACACTCACTTTGAAAAACTCACAAGGTTGCTAATCGGCATAAATTACAAGTTAGGGTGTGTGAAAATGCTTTTCAAATTGTACGTACCTGACAAATAAAAGCTATTGTTATGACTGTTCTACATTTCATGACTGGTTATTTTCATTTAAGGTGACACTATACTGATGCTCATTCTATCGAATACAGAATTTTTAGCGGGAGTAATGCTATTTGCCTTTTCCTTCAATATATAGATTGTAAACTGATGAATCCATTAATCTCTGTTTATATTTGCCCTTTGGATGAAATTTTTCCTTAATAAAAGTATATGCCTTCCCTAAGTGCAAAGATTACATTTCATAATAAATCTATGTCCTTGAAATACTGTATGAGTTTCTAAACATAGACATAAGTGAAATATTATTTTGGAGGATAAAAGTAACCATTTTACAGCTCATTGACCCTTCAATGATGTTTTCATGGGGATGTTACAGGCAAGATGAGACGGTGCAGCATCAGCAGAATAGATGAAATCAATATCTGTCTACCATAGCCTCTCCCCCATCTCATGCAGCAAAACTCAGTAAAAAGAAAATTGATATGCACAGTATTAAATAACTTAACAACAAAGAGCTGGAGAAATTCTCTGTAGCAACACATCCTGCAATACACAAGTCTCTCCTTGGCAGACTATTTCCTTTTAACTATTTGAGGCCTCTCACATTTCCGCTGCAGCTGGAGCCCATCCCAAGGCACTTCCTGCCTCTTAGGATTTTTGGCACAGGGCCTCGCTTCTGTTCCACTTGGCTCTCCTCAAGGCATCTGATTTGTGGCAATGAAGATCAGTTCTGTCTCTATTGTTGTCTTCATCATAAGTGAAAGACGTCTGGACTACTTTTCAGAGACAGCCCTATCCCACCTTTGATGTGTGCGGGGGCAAAGGGAGCAGCAGATGCCATTCTTCTTTATCTTTTGACAGTAAACAGTTTAACTTTGCACTTAGGGAGAACATAACCAAAGCCAATTTTCTTATTAAGTAAAAATGCCACATTACATTTAGGGAGACTTCACAAGATCTAATCAGATCTACACTTCACCTAAATATCAGAGGGAAGCCATTAGCATTTAGCAATGTTAAAGCAGTAACAATAATTGACTTATGTTCAGCTGCACCAATTAGAAGTTAAAATGCACATTTATTTTGACCCAGGAGTACAACGTCTAGGAATGTATCCCACAGACTGACAAATGTGCACCAAGAAGCACACACAAAGATTCACAATGCTTGCTCACAATGGCCCTACGGCAGCAACAGCCTGAGGCTAAGGAACACTTACTCACTTTAGATAGAGAACCTGTTCTTTCCACATCAGTCTCGGCTCAGCCCTCTTTATTCACTGCTGATACCTTCTTGTTCCCTACAGGTCCTTATATGTGTGACACACATATATGCTTTTCAAAAGGCACCCGTCTCTACAACTACAGGAGCACATGAAAATGAAGGAAAATGCAGACTACCAAAGAAGGCAAGAAATTCTGCCAAGATTACTCCCTTTCGTGTCATTGACCTGTTTAATTTTAATAAAGCAAGTACTACAAAATATATATAGAAATATGAAGAAAGAATACATAGAATGATAAAATTAGAAATCCTCTTTTATCTCTGCCACAAATTCTCCATCCCCACATTTCCCAGCTGCAAGTATTAGCAGTTTCATAAATATCTTTCCAGTGTACATTTCTAAGTGTGTGTGCAGGTGCACGTGCATGTGTGGCACAGTTCTCATAAACGCAGCAAAATACACATCGCGATCCATGACTTTTTGTTTTTTGACATAAAAATAGAGCCTTCTCCATATAAGTACATATAGGTCTACCTCACCATTTTGATTGCATCATAACATCCAGAATACAAATTGCATTATTTAATCATTCCATCATTGGTACACATTTAGGCTACTTGAGGAATAAGAAACTGGAAACAGCCTCAATGATTAAAACTGTCAATCTTAACTTCATAAAGTTTGTATTATATAACAATAGCTATACTGAATGTATTTTTCATTTCTGTCTCTCACTTGCCCTCTCCCTAAGATTCAGAATTGCCATATAGTGAAGTGTGCTTTGTTCTATTGAAAATCTTCTCTATTAAGAGAAACAACAATTTTCAGTAGCAGAAAATATCCTCATAGATAAATAAAGGGATTTATTTGTTTCTGCTGAGTTTCAGGAATTCCAGATCTTTCTCTCCCTCCACACCCTTCACCAAACTCTCCCTTCCTCCCATCACTCAGTTTTGTTTTTCTCTTTATATTAGCCTCATTCTGTTGAAAACATTACCTAAAAAGGTTTCAGGTTTACACTGTCTCCCTGTGGTGATCCACGAAGAAAGTGAGAAATCCTCTCTACTAGTTTTAATATATAAAATCCTCCAGGAATCTGATTGGCTAATGTTGGAACCCGAAGGCTGAGTACTGTGCTTGGTCATCCCACTGTACTGCGTTGAACAGTGTCTCCCAAGAATTTAGGTCTTCCTGGAACCTCAGCATGTGTTATTATTTGGAAAAAAGATCATGGTAGATATAATTAGTTAAGATGAGGTCACACTGAAGTAGGGTAGGCCCTTAATCCAATACGACTGGTGTCCTTATGAGAAGAAGGGAAGAGACACAGAGACAGACACACAGAAAGGAAAGGCAATGTGAAGGTACACCGGGAGGACACCATATGATGATGGAGGCAGAGGCTGGGTTAACGTATCTACAAGCCAAGAATCGCCAGCAACTACTGGGCTTCAGGAGGAAGGCCTACAGGAGACCCATAGGAGAACTAGATACTGTAGTTATCAGAAATCCTAAAATAACTGTGCTTAATAGGCTTCAAGATACTAATAACCAGATGGAGAGTTTCAGGTAAACACAACAGTTAGACCTTTAGAAATTTACAAAAAAAAAAAAAAAAGGAAAATCAGGGTAGTGATTGTACCTTTTCAGAAGGAGGATGGAGTCCAGGTGGGATTGCAATGGAGTGTGTCAGAGGTGCTGGTATTGTTCACTTTCCTGAACTAGCTGATGAGTCCATGCATGTGTTTTCTTTCTGAAAATTAATAGAGTGGTGCATCTTCTGTGTGTGTATGTGTCTATGTGTGTGTGTGTGTGTGTATGTGTATATGTGTGTGTATATATATCCTCAATTAGAATTTTTTAAAAAAATATACAAACTGGTGAAGGTCTGAAATAAAAGGACAGAAGGAATTAAGCCTATAGTTGTCAGTGATTTCTAGCTGTGAATGATTTAAGGAGGGAAGCTCAGTGTTTTGCTCAAGGATAAATTCAGAATTGGTAAAAAAGGCAGAGATTACAGCCTAGAGCAGTAACTCAATAAATATTAAAAGAACAAATGAACTGCCTATTCATTTTGCCTACTGAAAAAGATGGTATAAATACAGGATTGAATAAAGAAATATAAACATTTATTTTTCAGATCTCTTTAGGGTGGCCAGTTGTTTTACACATGGGGACAGAACAAATTATTATATTTAAATTAGAAGAAAAGAAGTAATTTTTCTATATTAGGCCCTGTCTTTGGTTTACTAATTTACTATGTGATTTTTTTTTTGAAAATGTTTGTCTTGCTTCTCTGAAAAGAGTGCTATTATTATACACATTCCCTGGCTTCTAGCTACATAGAGATCAGCTAACAGGAATATTCTATTTAGGATCATGCAGACAGTGAACCTGTCGGCATGTTGAGCATTGTTCTCAACATTCCATGTTAATGTCTAAACCAGTTAACACTAAATGTGTGATTTAACAGATTTTCAAGAGTGAACAGGTTCTATTTATATTGTTTTTTAAGGCAAGCCAGAACAATCTCTTACTCTGATAGAGCGACATAAATATTGACAGAAGGAAAGTCTAATGGCCTATTTGAGAACCACAGAGTTGGGTGAAATTTCCCTTTCACCATTTTAAATGAAGGACTCCTTTTAGAGTTTAACGTACATTTCCAGTGTGGTTAAAGTGAGTATTTCGATAACATTTTAAAGGAAAAATCAACACTCTTGTTATTCCACTTCATAAAGAATTCACACAAAGGGGTCAGAATTAGAGAAAATAGAGATTAAATAATTGTGGTTGGGTTGTATGCCAGGAAAATGGGTCACTTATGCATACACGAACAATCATTCATTCAACAAATGTAAGGAGTCCCTGCTGTTTGTATGGCTTTCCCTACTGCTTAGTTTAATGGGATAGGAAGATTCAGACAGCACTAAGCTAGTAACAGTACAGAGGACTGTAGAAAAAATACTAGAGGAAATCACAAAGTGTATGTTTAAAAGTACCAACTGGATGCTAACAGGGGAAGTTTATGGAGGAGGCCCACTCTCGCCATTTTTATTCAACATAGTTTTGGAAGTCCTAGCCACAGCAATCAATGAAGAAAAGGAAATAAAATAAATCCAAATAGGAAAGGAAGAAATAAAACCGTCACTTGTGCAGATGACATGATGCTATACATAAAAAAGCCTAAAGACGCCACCAGAAAACTTCTAGTGCTCATCAATGGATTTGGTAAAGTTGTAGGGTACAATATTAACATACAGAAATCTGTTGCATTTCTATATATTTCAATGAAATAAAATGCCAGAAAGAGAAATTAAGGGAATAATCCCATTTACCATTGTGTCAAAGAGAATAAATGAAACACCTAGGAATAAATCTACCTAAGGAAGCAAAAGACCTGTACTCTGAAAACTATCAGATGCTGATGAAAGAAACTGAAGATGACATAAACAGATGGAAAAATATACTGTGTTCTTGGATTGGAAAAATCAATATTGTTAAAATGGCTGTAATACTCAAGGCAATCTACAGATTCAATGGAATCCCTAACAAATTACCAGGGGTATTTTTCACAGAATTGGAACCAATTTTTTTTTTTTAATTTACATGGCAACACAAATGACTCTGAATAGCCCAAACAATCTTGAGAAAGAAGAATGAAGCTGGAGAAATCATGCTCCCTGACTTCAGACTATAGTACAAAGCTACAGTAATCAAAATAGTATCATACTGGCACAAAACAGACACAGAATCTTAAAAAAATGATACAAATGGACTTATTTACAAAACTGAAATAGATTCACAGACATAGAAAACAAATTTATGATTATCAAAGGGGAAAGGTTGGGGATAAATTTGGAATTTGGGATTAATATATACACATTACTGTATATAAAACAGATAAACAACAAGGACCTATTATATAGCACAGGGAACTATATTTAATATCTTGTAATTATGGGGAAGTATCTGAAAAAAGAATATATATATATATATATATATATATATATATATATACATACACACACACACACACACGTATACATGTTAACTGAATTACTTTGCTGTACATCTGGAACATTGTAAATTAACTGCACATCAATTTAAAAAAAGAAAGAAAGAAAAAAAGGACCTTGGAAGATGGCAAGGAGCTGGATAGGAAGAGCAAAGACCTTTGATTGTTCTTTCTTTTTCTTAGGTAAGGAGGCAACAAAAGAAAATGTACGTGCATGGGAAGTTTTGGGGTGAATAAAAAAATAACTCCAGCTGGAACAGTGCCTATAAAAAGAGAGTCATGGAAGACAAAAAGTCAAGCAGATATACCAGAAAAATAGTGTTAGAAACCTGGAAAAGAGAATTTGAAGAAAAGGCTGTCAATTGTGTCAAATGCAGCAGGGAAGTCACCTGAAATGAGGAAGTCATTGCGCATTAGTCATTTTCCTAAACAGATCTTTAAAGTAATGTTACAATGTTAAGGTTGTATGTAAAGATGTTTAGATTGTGTTCTAGAAAAGGTTTCGTGCAGAATCTTTTCTACCTTAGAAAGCCCTTCAAGAGATCAATAATCATCATAAATGTGAATCCCTTAGGCAGTTCATTTATTTTATGTGCTTTGTACTCTCCTCATCACAGTAGACTGCGATTCAAATCTTAGAATCTGACAATCTCATCCAGTTCAGACTAGATTAGAGGTTGAAGATCGCCAAGAATTGAATAATTTATAATCTCAAAACTTAGCGCTTTAGGGATAATGATGAGACAAATCAATTTTTGTTGTTACAGAAGCAGCTTAAATACTCAGAGCTGTTACCCACCCTTCTGCTTTAGTCAAACTGAAACAACAAAATTTTAAAAAATAACCTCCAGAAAATCGATTATTATAATTGTTGGGTTAAAAAAACAATGCATATTACTCTCATTTTTTTTTAAACTACTAAAACTTCAAACATACGGTAAAGCCACTGCGTCAGAAGGAAGTACTTATAATATAGTCACTCTGCCTGACTCTCATGCCATTTTTCAAACAGGTAAATTTCATGAACAGTCAGCAGGAGGTCTAGGGGAAGGAAGCAAGCACTAAACTAGAATTCAGGTCTGCTTCCACTGCTTTTCCCTTGTGACTTGTGTAAGTGATCTCCATTCTATGCATCTCAGTTGGTCTGTCTGTAAAGAGGTATGGACAGCATCTCCCCAACCCAGTCTGCCACTCTGGGCTTCAATGTGATAATTTATGATAAGTAGGCAAGTGTATCTTTCTTTGCAAACTTAATGTGAGGATTATACTTGATAGCACCTACATATGCGCTTAGCATGCGGTAGGCATTCAACGGGATCAGTTGGAGTTCTTTCCATCATTGTCTTCTACCTTAGGGATCTTTTGGAACAATCAAATATGTAAGCCGCTATGTAGTACTTTAGGCATTCATATGCAATAAATGAGAGGACGGGAGAGATGAAGGAGAGATAAAGAGATACGTCTTATTAGGAGGTCGTATTGAAAGCCTACAGAGAGGCCTGGGCTTAATAGCAGATGATGAATAGAAAAAAAGTTTGCCAACTCTGCAGCTCCAGAAATGGATATTAGAATTAGAGGGTTGAATTTCATATGTGAAAGGACCACACAGTCTTTAAGACTGAGATAGCCACAGCGGGGATATACCTATCTTGCCCAAAACTATCTTCCACAGAAATGATAAACAAAAATGGCAGTAAAAGTGACATTTAACTATTTAAAATATCCTGATTTTCTAATAAGTAAGGCTAAATTTTCCCTTTAGATAAGATTATAAGGGGATATATATGCCAGAGAACACTTTTTTTGGGGCCAGGCAGTCTACTACAGTGGTTTTCAAATGTTTCTGAGTCTGATTCACATATTTAAAGAGCATAAAATAATGAGCCATTTTATGTGCAATACACTGATATTTTCTATTCTAAATGGCTTTCTCAACCTGCTAATGAGTCATGATCTGTACTTTTAAACAAAACAAGAAACCCAACTTCTTTAGCAGTTACTTCTACATATCAACACTAAATGGAATGTATCAGAAATGAATCCTAGTTTTTTAAAATCTGTGAATAAGTAGACATTTATGAACGATGATCCATTTTAGATGGTACTTTGGTATCTATTCTATTCAAGTCATACAACCAGGTATGGATTTCTTACTGAGGCTGGATGGTATCAGTGTAATCATAATCCCTGCAGCAACCCAGACTCAACATTCTACCAAGGTAGGTCATTTGTTATGAAAGGTATCAGGTGAGAGTGATGGGTATGTGTCAAAGATTATACCTCCACTCAGGAAAAACAAAGAAACAAACAAATAAACAAATACCCCCAAACCTCAAAGTGTATGAATTCTGATTTTGTTTACTAAAAGAGAGGCCATCACATGAGGCTCTACTTTGGAGTCCCCTTAAACTCCAGTGTTCTATGTCAATTTTGTTAATTTAGTTTGTGGTAACGAATAGAAGTGTATTTGAAATGAATTTAAATTGGAGGTGCTTTATTATTATCAAGGATTCTTAGTTTGTAAAGCTCTCTTTAGAGAAGCTTTGATCTAATCTAGAGATTCTGATACTAATGTGTGAAAGATGTAAACCACTAAACACAAAGAATAATACCAGTGAGTGGCATTAATAAAAGGAAAGTACAATCATCCCTTGGTATCCATGGATTTTGGTACCCACAGGGGCTCAAATTCCTTATATAAAATGATATAGTACAAGTACTGTAAGCCCCTTGTACCAATGGATGTGAAACCTACAGATATGCGGCATTGACTGTAGTACCATATAATCAAATGAAGGAACACACTGCATCGCGTGCTCATAAAGGAATTGGAATTACGGGCTGAATGAGCATCTCAGATTTTCCTGAACATCATTTCCAATATTCTGTCCATTTGTCAGATGATTCTCAGAGTGCATACCCTGAATTTTGATTCAAGAAAATTGGCATGATGTTTGTGGGTTTACAGGAGTAGGAACTCGTGCCTATTCTTTTCCATTTCACCAAACCTGTGGAGTAGACTAAGCAAAGAGTGATACTGAATTTAAGAAAGGAGAAAGCTTGGAGTGCAGGACTACAGCCCTAACCAAAACGATGAAGTAAGGGGATTCTGTCCGGCGAGTAACTTCCTTTCCTTTTCTGTACCTCTTGCCCACTTTATAGGGAAGTTTGAACCCAAAATTCCCACCAGTACAGAATCTGAGGTGATAAGCCAGTGTTTGAGTTCAAAGTTGATCATTTACTAGCTACTCGAACTTGAACGAACTACAAATTCTCCTCAAGTTTGTAAGTTCTGATTGAAGGAGTATATACACACACACATAATATATGCATATGTATGTCTATATATTAAATCTCCTAGTATAGAGTTGCTAGACTTTATATGTAATATACATTATGTATATATTATATATAATCCCCTAGACAGATACTATGATATATATATATATATACGCATATATCCTAGCATAGAGTTGCCAGATGAAATACAATGCACCCATTTATTTTATACATCTATGTCCCAATTACTGCATGAGACATGCCTATACTAAACAATTATTTATTATTTATCTGAAATTCAAATTTAACTGGGCATCCTGTATTTTTATTTGCTAAATCTGGCCAACTCCTCACCAAGCATGATACATGGCGTATCAGAGGAGCTGTAAAATACCTCCAGGAGCAGAAAGTGGTGGCACAGAGCAAAGACATTTGTAGATAAATCTGGATTCAAATTCTGCTTCTATCAGGATTTTTATTTTGGAAAAGGTTTTCATGAGCTCTTAGTCTGACCTCCCCAAGGCAGTATCACGTGCTCTGAATCTCTGCTTTTTCTTCACCATCAATATTACTCTGCTCTCAACTGGTCTTGCTTTAGAAATGAACACATTTACATTATAACAGGAGACACTAAGATCCCTGTATTTAAACTCGTAGAAGGGAAGGGCTTTTAATTCTCACTTTTTTGAGAGCTTCTTATCTACTCTGCCTCTTGCCCTAGATAAAGACAACTAAGAGAAGGCTCATCTCCACAACACCTGCCTTTTTTTAACGTGTAGAAGGGAAAATCCCCTGGAGCATGGATGGTGACAGGCAAAAACTCAATAAACTACCATTAGTACTAACATGCCTACCATGTACATTTATGCTGGGTAGACAGAAATCTGAACACGAAGGAAACTTACATACTAACTTTTGCTTATGGTTTGATCAATGATTTTGCATGGTATGTTCCACAGGTGCTCCCTCATTAGCAATGCATAGGTCTACATGCTGTGTGAAATTGCAACAAAGCTAGAGCTTTTACACAGCATTTCCAACCTCCAGAAAATAGTCTGATACACTGCCATGATGATATATATCTCAAATCTATTCTAAACAAATCTGTACCTTTAGCATACCCCAGAAAAAGTAATTCAGGGAGTTAAAATCTGGTGAGTGTATAACCCATTCCACATGGCCACATTTGCCAATGCAGATTTGAAATTATTATCCAATTAGTCTCTCTCCACTTTAGAATAATGGGGTGGTACACCATCCTATGAGAACTCTTTTAAGTGCCCTTCCCCTAGCTTATCAAATGTAGGCATTAATTGATCACTTAACATGTTGGTTTTGTATGGTAAACATTCATTTATGTTTTCAGACTTTATGACCAAATTGTAGCTATTTATTATTAATCTATAAAAATACGCTTTGTCATTTAAACTTTAAACAATCCCACAAGATATCACTATTATCTCCATTTTACAGATGAGAAAACTGGAGAAGAGGTTATATAACTTGTCCAGGATTGCACAGTTAGTAATTGATGGAGTCTGCAATTCATCTCAGGCAAACTGAATTTAGAGTCCATATTCCGAACTCCTAAGCAATGTTGCTGGGTAATATTAGAGTAATACATGGTAGTAATGAAACCATTTCCTAGTGCAAGTATCACTTCCATAGAATGAAGTCATCATATACAGAGAGTTGTATCTTTATTTGTAATGGAATCTAAGCCAGAGAATTTCATTTTCAGACACACAATTCATCACCTCAGGCTAAGAGTTAGCTGGATACCTCTGCCAAATGTCAGCGATTCAATTATATTCCAACTGAGGTTTTATTCAGCCATTATTTTCGATTTGTTTTCAAAGCTGTACTCCTACTTGCAAGCTATCTTAGTTTTTGTTGTTGTCGTTGTTGTTACAAAGGTCCTAACACAGTGGATACTTCAAAGTTAAAATCTTAAGACTAACCACAGAAACTTGATTTGGAAGCTAAGATCAAACATCCCTCAAAAACTTTCTTTATAAGATTTAAACCCTCAAATTCTCACTTCAATTTGCAAAAAAGAAGTTATTTAGTAAGAACGCTTTACTGATTTTTAACCGAGTTTTTAAAAATTATATGCTACACAAAAAAAAAAGAAAGAAAAATTGTTCTTGCTGTTGTACATTATGTGGTCAAAGGGGCAACTCCCTTAACTGACAGGAGGAAGTTAGCTGTTGGTTTCAAAATCACTCTTTCCAGAGAAGTAAGGTGTGTGACTCAGATTTCCACAACAAGGTGGTCCTTGAGAGAAGACTTTAGATGCAGAAGGGTTATGTTAAATTCTTTGGTATAACTTATTATTTCCTTCAGGCAAACCACATGTCAGAGAATCTCATCTGAAAATGACACAAATTACATGTGCTTCTTCCTTTTCATTTTAAAATGGTTTTTATGTCTTTGGGTTTTCATGTGTTCTCTTGATAGGTATCTTTCTATAAATAAATGTACTTAGAATGAAAAAGTTATTCCAATCCTCAGTTGGGAGATCTTTTATATCCAACTCCCAGAGAGATGAGATGAGATGTGATTTGAAACTGAACATATACAAACTGGCATATGGATATCCATACTTTTCGAAGGTCTTGAACGGTCAAAATGATAAAAAAAAAAAAAATGAGGACGAAAAATAAGAGAACAAGAATTATCATTATCTGGGAACCCAGTGTACCCCTCATTCCACGGCAGGTATCTGTCACACAGTATTAGTCTTACTCCATTTTATTGATGAGGCATGTGATGTGTGGAGATTGAAAATAACTCTTCCCAAATTATGTATATACTGTAAGTACAGACACCAGGATTCAAAGGTAAAATAAAAGCTCAGGATCTGTGTTGTTTCTATGGCTCTACTTTTAGGAATTTAGACCTAGAGTAGAGTGCTAACACCCTGAGGGTGGTTAATGCAGTGCAGACACCCCCCCCCCACCTCCAGAAAGTTGAAATTTTAAAAAATCTTAATTAAAAAAATGTTTTCAAAGTTAATGTTCCAACAGTAGTTTGGGTACCCACAAAAGACAAATTTAATTGGGAAAGTACATCATTGACCTTTGATACGTGATATTTCTGAAGAATTTCACACGTATTTAGGGTCAAGTGTCAAGCACTTTGTTTCAAATATAAGATATATGCTTGGAAATTAGTTTGCCTGACCCTGGAACTTAGGTATTATATTAGCCCAGGGACTTTTGGATTGTAATCCATTTGGCATTATGCCATCTTTCATAATTGTGTTTTTTTTTCCCCTTCATCAGTATCATAGTTTCCTATTAAACAGGAAGTGACTGATTACTGTAATCCATATAGAAGCTACCTGTCAGTATGATGCTTTTTCATTAGCATTTACTGCAATACAGAAGCCTTAGGTGTGCCCTAATCATGGGATTTCTTTTTAATGTTTCATATACCTGAGAATTGAGCCTCTTGATTAGTTAATTCACTCAATTAATATTTACTTTATTGAGTGCTTTATCAAGATCTAGTCTTGTACACAGCATCAAAGATATAATGGTGAACAAACGCAGTCCAGTGGGGGAGATACCAATCAAATAATCAGCAGTGACTGTAAAACTGCAGTTGTGTAAGTGCTAAGATGTATGGTGCTCTGAGATGGAGTAGTAAGGAACCCATGCAGAGATTGGGAAAGGTTTCCCTAGGGAAGTGAAAATTAATCTGAAATCTGAAGGACAAATATAAGTAAATTAGGACTGAGGGGAAGGAAAAAGAGTTCTTTCTTTTGAATCCTGGTTGCGGGGGTGGGTGCTGAGGAAGCAAGCCCAGGGGCACACTGGGCTGCGGCTGGGTAAGCAAGGGTAAGCAAGGCAGGGCAATGGGGAGCGAGAGTGAGGGCCAGTAAAAGAGGCTGAGTGGAAGATGAAAGGATTACAAGGCAGGGAAGAAAGGGAATTCAGGAAGGAGTGACAAAACCAGATCTGCGATGAAATGATTGCACAGGCTTCTGTAGATGCACTGGGGAAAACGCATGAGAGGGGATAAGAATGGATGTCAGCAGACTGCTTAAGAGGTGTCTGTAGCAGTCCAGTCTAGGGGAGTTGGCAGCCTGGCTAGGGTGGTAGTGAGGATGGAGGTATAGATAGAGAGCACATTGGAGAGGTGTGTCTAGATTATCTATGAGCAGACACTGGTACTGAATTAGGAATAAAAAGACAGGAGGTGAAGTAGAGTACTTGTTTAAAATGACTTGAATTTCTCACTCTCTGTGCTCCCAAACTGCGATGGCAGTAAAGAAAGATACTGAATCCAGTTTTGTACATACTGAGACTGGGGTAGCTTACAGGTTTGTGTAAACTGTTTTTTGTTTTTTTTTTTTTTTGTAATTAAATTTGTATTTTATCAAATACTTATACATTCCTAATTGACTTGGCAAAATAGCTGTATCTTTAATTTGGGTGCCTTAGACATTATATTTCCTAAATGAAGTCACTGCTTTTAAATGCTTCCCAGAAAACAAGTTAACTTAAGAAAATGAGTAAATTGTATTATTAAGAAATACAGATTGCAGGTGACAGAGGAAATGCAGCCTGTTCAGAGTTCTTAAGGCCATGAAACTTTGGAATGTTAATTAGAAAGCAAATCACAGATCCCCTTAAATTAGGGTCTATCTGTATTGTGATGAGGGGAAGTCACCTCAAATTCAGGTATCTGTTTCCTTTCTGTATTTCTCCTCTATGTACCTTTTATGGAAAACAACGAAACTGCAACACAATTCTCTAGCAGTTTTTCTCCTGTAGGTTTTGCTTCCTTTTCATTAAGTAAAGACAACAATTCAATGTCAAATGAATTTTGTCATCATGAACTTTTATTCAATGAGCAGTCACTTGCCACTGGGTACAGTGGAGGTAGAGCGATTTAACCATCTCTCCTTCTTTTATTTGTATAATTAAAAGAAACTTTATCTTTTCCAAGTCTGAGTACCTCTATGTATCTCCCTCCTCTGAGTTTAAGGTTCACAGTTGGTGTTTCTTCCCTATGTGTCTAGAGGTATATCAGTGAACTAACCTGATCCTCCCACCTATGAACTGCGGTAGACAAATATGAAAACAAAAATTAAAAATTTAGCTGGAACAGCACTTGTGGGAAATCTCAAGTAATCACCAACTGCTGTACAAAACAAAATTCATATATATATTTGTTTAGATGAATCCAGATGTATCTAACTGTATTTAGGCAATCTTGCAGATATTACAAGTTATTCTACTTTGCAGAAGAAAAGCAAAAGTTTAGGAATGGGGAATATTTATATTGCAGGTGATAGGGTGAGATAAAATCACTACTTATCCAAAAGTTGAAAGAAGAGAAAAAAATAGACTTTTATGTTCGGGAGGAAAGTCTGAAGATAAAGTTTGAGATTTTGTGACGACTTCTTGTTAGATGTCATGTTTGAATTTTCTTGAAATCTACAAATGTAGTCAAATCTATCTTTCTTTAGGATATTCATATGCATCCAGCTTTTAAAAGAAGGATCATTTAATAATGCAGTAAATAAAAGCAACACTTTTCAGCCTCAAAATGGTATGGTCAGTAAGATAAGTCTATAAAGTTAAGACAACATGAAAGATAGATTTTTCCCCCCTTTTAAAAAAATGCCAATGACTGCCAAGGGCCACATCCCCAGAGGTCATGGTTCAATTACTAGGGAACGGGGCCTGGGAATCAATATTTTTAATGCTGTCAGGTGATAGTGGTATGTAGTCTAGCTTGAGAATCACCTATGTCAGAGATAGTTATGCTAGCTATAAGCCACATGTAAAATGAATCAAACATCTCTGTATGGCTATCAGTCTATTGCTAAAGCTTCCTGGATATGGTGGGGCTATACAGAGTCTTTGTTTTGATGAAACTGGATAGCATATTTGAAAATTGATTTGACAAAAATGTTTTTTGTTTTTGGCTTTTTTTGTTGTTGTTGTTGTTTATTTGCATGGGGGCAGTAAGTAGGTCTACCTTTTAATTATTTTTTTAATGGAGGTACTGGGGATTGGACCCAGGACCTCATGCATGCTAAGCATGCACTCTACCACTTGAGCTATACCCTCCCCTCAAGAGTTTTTTGTTTTAAATTCCTCCTATTATAATAACCTTAAAAATAAGCCTATGACATTGGTATTAGTATTCTCCCTGTTGTAAAGATAATAGGCAAAAGGCTAGAGGACAGAGATAAGGCAAAAGAGCCTATCTAATTTTCAGATTCATGTACCTCAAAAGTGGTGGGTTTGGGACCAATCTCCCTGCTGCTGATGGCCAGACCTGCAAGTTTTCCTATAAGGTTATGCTGTCTGCCCTTTGCAGGTACATCTTAAAGCACTATTCTTGTCTCAAAATGACAGCACTCTTCTAGAGAGAAAAGAAATAGAAACCAAGAGAAAAACAAAGATTGGGAGGATTCAGAAACTGATATATTTGTAGAGTACAGTGTTCCACATTTTCAAAGCAATTTTTCTTTGTAATTGCCAAGGGAGAGAGGGCAACTGCAATTTTCTTCCATAAAGTTAAAGGGTAGTCTTTATAGAAGAAAAGAACGCTTATGAGAAACTTCAAGAAGAGGTAGATTTGAAGGCCTCTCCCATGTGATTTCTTTAATTCAACATGTGAACCTATTAATTTAAATAAAAGGCACATAAATCTGATATTCTTACATATGGACTAAAGTCTGGACTTGGAGTTTGGTATCAGGAGAATTTAGTTGCCTTTCGGTTTATGATCCCAGCCATTAAAACTAAGTCTCAAGTCCCTTATTCCCATAAAAAGATTCAAAGATTGAGACTAATTAGTTAATAACCACATTTAAAAACTTGAAAAATGCTGCTTATGCTTTGTATCATCATTAATGTTGTACTGTAGCACCCAGCACGATGTGATGCCCACACAGGCACTTCACAAATGTTCGCAGGAGGTTTGATGATTTTGTATGACTAAAAACCTTAGCACAAAAATTGGCTTTTATTACCTGGAATTTAGGGGAATATAATATCTTGCAAATAAAAGGCATATCTTCTTACTCTCCTTAAGTGTTTTAACTTTCATAGAACATGGTTTGTTTCCTTTTTAATCATTTTAAAACCATGCAGAATCTAAAGACAGGCTAAAATTTACCATCATGCTCAATTCCAAATGGAATAAGAAATAACACTCGCAGCATCACAATTGCTAAAACTTACTGAGAACATAAAATGCTACAGTATATAATCCATCTGATTGCATGAGTTCTCTTAAAGGCCACGACGACTCATGAGGTAAGTACAACTATCACTTACACATACCCAATAAGGAAGTGGAAGATTTAAGAGACATGTCCAGGGTCACACATTTAGTTAAATGGCAAGGCTGGAATTCAACTGGCTTCGGTAGTTTTCATCTGTTTATACAGAAGGCAGACAGATACAATTACAAGAATGGTTTGAAATAACTCCAGGTTTTTCCTACTCACTGACCATGCAGAATTCAAATCCTTAATGCGCATAATGGAGCCATTACTTCACTCTGCTTTATAATTTCTCCTTAAACGTAGACAAATAAACTATTAGTTCATTCAAAACAGTCTGAGATAGAAATAGCAACTGATGTTTAAATCTTATAACCAAGCCAGAAAACTATCTGTGTAAAAGGCTATACTGCCTTATTACTGTCTTATTTTGATTATATCAGCAAGTGAGAATCAATAGGTCAAGCAAGACCTGTGAATTAACGTTTATTTGTACACATGCTTTCTAATTGAAAGCAGTAATGTTGTGACTACTGGGAATGATATTGTCATTAAGTAATTGATAACAGAAGCTAAAATGTTTTGAATTCTCACTAAGTACTGATTACTAGTTAACATGTTCCATATGGATTATCTCACAGGAACCCTACGGGAAGGGACAGGTTATTGATCCCATTTTACAGGTGAGCTAATACATCTTGCCCAGTGGTGCATAGCTAGCAATTGACATTCTTACTTCAGAGCTCACTCTGAACTTTTAAATGATCTTGGTATGAAATTCTATTAATTTTGGAAGTCAAATGGAATGATTACATTATCAGCAATCTGATTTTGATTTGATTGTTTTAAAACCGGAAGTCCTGCATTCTACTTCTCATGCTACCACTCATTGACTGGTATCCTTAGATCAGTTAATTACCTCAAACTTAAGATAACAGCAATACCTCCCTCATAGGATGGTGTAAGGTTTAGATAAACTAATCCATATAAGTCCTTTTAGCACAGAGGTAGGAAAATAGTGAGGGCCTATATTTATTATTTAATTTATCTGAATTCTGGTTCCATGAGTTGATTCAGGCTCTGAAAATAAGCAACAAATGCATTAGGCACCTTTGACTGCTTTCTTTGACTTTAGACTTAGCATCTTCACATTATGGAACAATTTAGTATAATTTGGCATTTGTAGAGTTCCCTGTCTCACAGGATAATTAATATCACCAATAATCAGTCAACTTGTAAGCTGGCACAAAATTAGAAAACCCACAAGTTTCACATGAAGAAACAGGCAAGCAAGTGGCAAGTCTTGCTGCAGGATACACTAGGACGCACTGAAATCAAGACGGACTGAGGACTAGCACTGAGGCATGCTACCTAACCAGAGGAACCACTTATCTTCCCTGAAAGTTCTTGACAACCTGACTACTCAAAGAAGCAAAGACTCAATGACTCTAGGAAGATAGAAAAGACATCTAAGAAAGGAAATCTGACTACTCTTAGAGCCTGATACAGACCCTTGTTTGGTTCTGGATATTTTCTAACCACATTAAAGTTCTCTACACTGGACTTCTTCAGTTGTCTTGGCAAACTCTGCCTTAGATGAAACAGCAAGTAAGCTCTGCACAGGGGAGAGGAGAAAAAAAGTAACTGGCTGTGTTTCATTAACCCAATGTCTTCAAGGAAAAGCAAAGTTTTTCTTGGTTTGTGTGATGATCTAAAAACTTCAGAAAGGAAAATTTCTTCATTGGCTTATTTTTTACCAAGGCCATTATAGTATGTAAGCTGATAGCCATACTTGCATAAAAATAAATCCATATATACGTTTCTGTGGTACAGAGGCCTCACTGCAAGATGCTTTGTTTGATTACTAAAAGTATTCATCACATTAGGCCTGGCCTTTCCCCCATCCCCCTCATCTCTAACCTCTCCTTACACACACTAAAAACACTTGCTCTTATCACTTCACTGGGAATAAAAACAGAATGATTTCAGTCTCATGAGTTAATTAAGATGAATAAAGTGGAAAAAAATTTAATACAATCCAAAGGTATGTATACACACATATATTCTTTCCTATACTTTGGAGGAAGCTAGAAAGTAAGAGGTAATCAAATATATAAACTTGGTCATTTGATTTCACTTAAAATGCGACTAAAAGCCATTTGCACTAATCAAGACATTCATTGAGGTTAGGATCTGGGGATAGACAGTATACTACATGTTCTGATGGGATTTCAAATCACATTTTCTAGTCCAACTCTAAGATTTCCTGATTTTTAAGGCAGAATGTTCTTTCTAAAGGGCATGGAGTAAATGAACTCTTAGTAAAAATGTTCTAGTAAAATTACAAATGTAAAGGCTTTGGGCAGAATGTTTGTGTCCCTCCAAAATTCATACCTTGATGCCCTAACCCCTAAAATGACAGTATTTGGAAGTGAGGCCTCTAGGATTAATTAGGGTTAGAATGACTCATCAGGGTGGGGTCTTCATTATGGGATGAGTGCCATTACAAAAAGAGTAACAGACAGTAAGCGACAGGAAATCTCTTTCTCGAGTGCATGTGAGGATGTAATGAGAAGATGGCCATTTGCAAACGAAGAGAGCATAACTAGACACCAAATCTGTCTCCTTGATCTTAGACTTCAGAACTGTGAGAAATAAATGTTTATTGTTTCAGCCATCCAGTCTATGGTATTTTGTTATAGCAGCTTAACAGGAAGTATGGCCTGTCTTAGGCAACATAATAACCAAAGTAAAGTTTCTCTTTGCTAGGTGCCCATTTACTGTTCTCAGGACAGCTGCTCCCTTCTCATATTCCCCTCTTCCTTCCTACCTTCCCTAATTCTTGTCAAAGGTTTAACTGAGAGAGAAAATGTTAGGCAGACAAACTTAAGGTTTTTGCTTTTCAAAAGATATTTCCTCAAATTTACAGAAAATAAAGAGTTTCAGAGGGGGCCATTGAGATCTGAAACTTTACATAGCTCAGGGTCAGTAATTTAGGTTTTGAAATAAAATCATGTTTAAATCCCAGTTTTGATACTTCTTAGTTTTATTAACATGGGCAAATAATCTAAACTTCTGTTGAGCTTAGTTTCCTCATGTGCGTAAAAAAAAAAAAAAAAGAACAGCAATAGCTGTTACCTCAAGTTGAGAATTATGTGAGAATACCACAAAGCTCTGATTATAATGTCTAGTCCCTAACAAGAAATTAACAGCCAGCAAGGTGGATACTTTGCAGAAAATATAAGTAGTACCCCTTCAAATAATATCTATGACCAAAAACACAAGCTTTCTGGTGGGACCGCTTACCATTGCTAGTCACAGATTGTCAGAACTTGATGGCATCTTAGAGATCATCCACTTGAAGCCACCTGGGGACAGAGATGCAGAAGGATGTACCAGTTTGTCTTGGCTCAGGGGCTTTTGCTGCAGTTCTAGTTCTGTCCACTTTTAATTCTCTTCATGTCACTGAGAATTCTTGAGTCTCCAGGGAGCTGAAGATAGGAAATTTCATTTTGAACTAAAATATGTATGATCATTAAATATGTGTATTTTGCATAAGATTTAAGATTGAGACTTAAATTCTCCATTTCCTTTAACCATTCATTGCTCATTAAGCAACATTTCTGTTAATATCAAAATATCATTTATAGTAAACAAAATAAGTTTATGAAATGATTTTCTGTCTTCTTTAAGCCCGCAAGGTGAGGTTCAATTCTATAGACACACCAACCTCCCCACCCCCCCACCCCCACAACAGCACACAGATATCCCAATGCTAAAAGGCATGCCAAGTTGTATATTGCTACATAACTTCAGAAAACAGAGCAATATAAATTTTTATGATTGTTGTTGTTTTTAAACATCCTGAAGTACATTCTGAAGTCCAAGCAGAAAACCTCTTTTGAGTGAAACCAACCTCTGGACAGGGAACTGGCAAACATTTTCTATAAAGGAACAGATATAAATAGTCAAAGCTTTGTGAACCAAAGCCTTCTATTATGTTCTTTTGCTTTTAGAATATATATTCATTATCATCCAAATCTTTCCCTTTAATCCAGGATTAAAAAGGACTTCTAAACTAACAACATAATAAAGTTTCTGGAAGCAATTATGTTACAAGGTCAAGCTTGAAAAAGGATGTTATCTAAGTTTAATATTTGGGGACCGAGAAGATCCGTCAGAAAACATAACTGTTTTTAAACTTCATGTGGTAGCTTGTGTATGAAGGGGATCAGAATACGGCATTCTAAAATATGCAACTTTGTCATACGGATTATTTTGAGCTAAAGGCAATTAAGAACAAACAGACCCAGGAAGAGCTCTCTGACCTCCCCCATCTCCCTAAAAGCAGGGAGTAAATTCCCCTGGTGAAGGTGTGAAGGTGTGAAGGTGTCATAACTTCCCACTTCAAACTACCAAAAAGAGGAAAACAACACCATCACCAGAAATGGAGACGGAACCAAGATGAGTTGAATAAAATAACTTTACTGTATAACCCTGATCTAGCATTAGCTCCCCTCATATGTTTACTTTCCCATAATCTACCATTACTAGAAGACCTAAAACTTTCTCCTTTGGTCATTTTTCCATAATTTATTGCCCTTTATTAAATAAAATGGTACATAAGCCCCCAGATCAAACTGCTTTTTGGGACTTTTTTTTCCTTCCCTGTGCAGCCCCTGTGCACATAACATTAAAAATAAAATTTGTGTTTCTTTTCTCCTGTTAAACTGTCCTTTGTTAAGTTTAATTTGTAGGCTTCAGTAACAGAATATAAGAAGACAGAGGAAAGGTTTTTTCCCTCTCTACATATACTTGTAAGTAATACACAAAACAGAGCAGAATCAAGGATAATACCTATGAAAAACCTCTTGCACTACTGGAACATGAAGGCTGAGGGCAAAGAGCCATCTCTGCAGGATGAGGATCAAATTTTTAAGAGATGACCATGAAACACCTTGATTTTGCCACAGATTGAATCGTCTAGTCTCTTGGTTGTCTGCACGTTCCTTTCCTAGCTTTCTTTTCCATCAACTTTTTTTGTTAATCTGAGTAACTAAAACCATTTTGTGTCCCCTAACACTAAATTTTTAAGCAAAGTGTTTCCAACTACAGTCTCATTAAGACAGTATGATTCCCAAATATACATATGTCATATTTTTCACTTTTTAAAAATGTATCATCATGTAGTGATCAAGCCTTGGATCTTTTTCTACACAAAGCTGGTTGTGAATCTTGGATTCATCACTGATTTGCTGAGTATCCTTTAACAACTTTTTCAACTTCTTTCTGATTTAAAAAGAGAAAAAAAAAACTAATGTGAGGTCTTAACTTCTAGGGTTATTGTAATTAAACAAGATCAGGTGTGTAATATATAATAAAATTGAATGTACAGGCAATTTTGAAGATAAGAAAAATGTAATTTTCATTTTATACAATGGATTATTATTTTACATAAATTATAACACTGTAAAATAAAGACATTCTAAAATCAAATATTAAAAATTAGAGTCATTCTGATACAGGACTATGGCAGTCATTTGCTCAAAAATATCCTAGATTTAATTTATTTTTCCATTGAATCTGCCACATAAGAAATACTGAAAATTCCAAGAGCCTCTCTGTCTATTACTTCATAAAGAGAAAATTAATTATCTCTGGTGGCATATATACAGTTTTTGTTAAAGGGAAAAGTCATAAAGTAAAATTTGTTCTCACTAATTCTACTATTTAATTAATTATACAAAGCAATGACATAACTATAAGAAAGAGGAACAAAACTGGAGAAATTACACTCTTTAATTTCAAACTATATTACAAAGCTATAGTAATCAAAATAGTAAGTAGTTGGCATAAAAACAAACAAATCAAGGAAACAGAATAGAGATCCCAGAAATAAACCCATGTATATATGGTTAATTAATTTATTATGAAGGTGCCCAGAAGGGAAAAGGATAGTCTCTTCAATAAATGGTGGTGGGAAAACTGGAAAAGCCACATGCAAAAGAATGATACTGGACCTCTATCTTATACCATACACAAAAATCAACTCAAAATGTACTGAAGATTTGAATATAATACCTGAAACTATAAAACTTCTAGAATAAAATATAGAGGGTAAACTCCTTGTTGATGATTGTTTTTTTTTTTTTTTGCATTTGACTCCAAAAGCAAAGGCAACAAAAGCAAAATAAACAAGTGGGATTACATTGATCTAAAATGCTTATGCACAGCAAAGGAAATGATTAACAACATGAAAAGACAATCTACAGAATGGGAGAACATCTCTGCAAATTATATATCTGATAAGGGGTTAATATCTAAAATATATAGAGAACTCATACAACTCAATAGCAAAAAAAAAAAAAAAATTGATTTAAAAATGGGCAGAAGAACTGAATAGACATTTTTCCAAAGAAGACATACAAATGGCCAACAGATACTAGAAAACATACTCAACATCACTAATCATCAAGGAAATGCAAATCAAAACCACAATGAGATAATACCTCACACCTGTTAAATGGCTGTCGTCAAAAAGAGATAAAAAGTGTTGGCAAGGATGTAGAGAAAAGAGAACTCTATAGCACTATTGGTGGGAATGTAAATTGTTACAGCCAGCATGGAAAACAGTACGGAAGTTCTTCAAAATATTAAAAATAGAACTACTGTATGATTCAGAAATTCTGTTTCTGGGTATATATCCCAAGGAAACAAAATCACAATCTTGAACAGATATCTGCACTCCCATGTTTATCACAGCATTATGTACAATAGCCAAGGTTTGGAAATATACAGTTAAGTATCCACTGGCTGATGAATGGATGAAGAAAATGTGATACATCTATCATATATATACACAATGGACTATTATTCAGCCATCAAAAGATAGAAATCCTGCCATTTGTGTCAACATAAATGGACTTTGAGGGCATTATGCTAAGTAAAAAAACTTAAACAGAGAAAGACAAATACTGTATGACTCACTTATATGCAGAATCTTAAAAAAGCAAACTCACGTAAACAGAGAACAGAGTAGGGGCTGGGGGTGGGAGAAATGAGTATAGGTGGTCAAAAGGCACAAACTTCCAGTTAAAAGATAAATAAGTTCTGGGGATGTAATGTACAGCATGGTTATTCTAGTTAACAATACTTTGTTGTACATTTGAAAGTTGCTGAAAGAATAGATCTTAAAAGTTCTCATCACACACAAAAAATGTGCAATTATGTCCAGTGATGGATATTATCTAAACTTACTGTGCTAGTCATTTCCTAGTATATGCATATATCAAATCATTATGTTGTATACCTTAAATTAATACAAGTTTATATGCCAATTATATCTTAATAAAACTGGAAAGAGCATAATATAATTAGTGAAGAAGGAAGAACAGTTATTTGGGTGATCATTCTTAAACTACTGTTCGCATTTGCTCTATTAGTGCTAGTTTAAAAGGTGGAAGTGAGTACAAGAAAATCCACGGTACATTGGAATGTGCAATTCATATTTCCACTTTTATTTCACAGTTGTGGTTGGCCTTGCATAATTTGTGTTGCTAAATGGTTACTTTAGAGTGAGAAAAACACTGACCACCTCCTAACATCTCTAGAACTTTTGTGCACTTGGGAGATGATGGTCAAGATCAGAGGTACTATGTAGATTCTAAGCATCAACATTATGAAAGACAGGACTTTCTTCTCTCTCTCCTTTCAATCAGCCATTTAAAACTAAAAAAAAAAAAAAAAAAAAAAAAAAAATTCTTACCTTGCTAACTACCAAGTTCCTTTCAAATTATTTAGCAGTTCTTATTACTTACTATTTCTTTGTTCGGTGTTTGTTTTTATTTTAACATAACAATTTAATAAAGCTTTATTTCCTCCAGGCACTATTAAAAATTTGCCTATTTTTCCCTGCAAATCTTTGAATTCACTTAGGTGGAGTGAGCTTTTTATGAGCTCTATTAAATCTAAGAGAAAAAAATCCTTGCCCCAAATATATAGCAGCATTGGTAAGGGTTGGTAAACACTAAAGGAAACAAACTAACTCTAAAGTTTATTCTGTTATAACAAACGTAGATACAGAAGCTCATGGGACGTGTGCACTGAAGGTTGCCCTGGTTGTGGTGGGTGTGGGGAAGTGATGAAAAACTAAACTTTTTTCAGACTAAAATTCTCTATTCAGATATGGACCAAAAGATCCTTTAAGGCAGACCAAAAGATCTTAAGGCAGAACTATGTGTAATTTTAGCTTCAAATAGAAATTGTGTGTTTCTTTATTTCCCGAAAATAACATGAAGTTAACTCAAGATAATATGGGAGATACAACAGAGAGGGAAGTGTTTTATCCTTAATGACAAGTCTATGCAGTCCTGAAGTATCAGAGCTCTTTTCACCCTGGGTCTTGGTTCACACGGTCCCCTCCGTCTAGAAGGCTTCATCTCACGTCTCACCTCTCCCTCAACATTGCTTCTATAGAGCGAGTAGAAGGCTAATCAGGCAAAATTCTGGAAAGCTTTCTCAGGTTTCTTCTCCTACCTCGACTTCAACCTCCTTCTGTCCTTTACGACTATCATCTCTTATTTCCGCAGGTACCTGTGTAACTGCATAGTGACTGCATCATGTGAACCCACAGAATCAGGCATTTCTTTATGTAGCAAATAGTTATTAAGTGCCTGCTAGGTGTAAGTAATTAGCAGAACTTGAATATTCTGACAACATTAACTATGTTTTTTCCATAGGAACAAAAGGCTACTACTAACACTCAATGGGACCAGTGCTCGAGGTTTTGATTGAAATCATGTGGGACCAACAAACATTTTTGCCCCATCACCTCATACTTACAAGATGGCAAGCTGAAGTCAGAGGCGTGTCTGCAAAACAGGTTTTCTACTCTTCGTGCAAAACTTAGTCACCCATACAAATATCACACCAGCAACCTTTGATGCATTACCACAGAGGTCTCATCAGTTGATTCAACTAGCACAGATATTTTTATACATTAATCTGTCAATCTGAAGCCCTTAGCTTCATTTAGACCATCCATCTCCCATTTTCTTATTCCTCTGCTATTCTCCTCATCAAATATATTTACATGAAAATAGGATTTATATCCCCTGGAATCTTGGCTTTGCTCCTGACAGAATTTCTCCCTTGTGAAGCAATAATTCTCTTCTAGTATGTTGAAATAATTTTAAAGACATTGTCTGAAACAACTGAAATTCCATGACGATGGAAATGATGATTTAAGCCAATGCACTGGAGAATTCAAGCTTGGATTAATAAACAGTAAAGTCATTTTATCATTACCAAAAATTCAGTGTATTTTTTCCATGTTGTGCCATTTAGACTAAAGGAGTAGCAGCAAAAGTTTAACAGTACAATACTAACAGATCAAGTAATTTACCAGTGCAAAAAATGCTTTATAATCACCCAGATTTTAAAAAAGAAACCATGGATGAGAGAACACTCTAAAATGAATACAAAATAGCTTACGTCTTATTTTTAAAATTTCATAGTTTTTCACACTTCAGAAGCTGAGCTTAGCAAAGTAATTGTGGTATGAGTTACATTCTGTTAGCAATAACTGTACTCAGTTCTTTTCATGGGGAAAAATGGGGACTACGACTACTAAAAGTCTACGCCAGTGACTAACGTGCATGTTTCTGCTGAATTACCACACTTAAGCACATTTTATTAGGGGCACTTACTCCCCAGTTATTGTAACATGAAAGGTAAAGATTTACCAGAGAGAAAACAGGAAAGAAATGATGTTTTTATGTTACTTATCCCACTGGAACAGGAGGCAGTTAAAATGTACAAATGTGAAGCACTGCTTTGAAGCCAGTGATCAGTAATTGCTCCTGTCTTTAAGTAACGGACTATTTAAAGTGCAACAGTCATGTACTCACTGGTCTAATTTGTGCTGCGAGGTATTATAAATACATTAGTCTCCTAGAGTCGAAAATTCAGTCAGTAGGCCTTGAGGATCTAATGCAGAGAGAGAGGTTATGGGGCAATTGCCCAAGGTGGGGATGCACACTTGCCCCCCACATTTGCTCTAATGGACTGAGATTCAAGACAGCGATTATATGAAAAAGGGTGGGAAACATGTTTGTTAATAGTCTAGCAGAAACATACATTTACAACCTCAGTCACAGGTACAGGCACAGGAGGAGACAAGAACCAAAAACTCCATCTGAAAAACACTAAAATTCTCTTTGCTATAGGGATGCTACAAATCCGTTGGTGGGGCAGGGGGGAAACACCTCCTCAGATACCCCCAACAGGGCAAAAGCAAGTGAATGGTTACAGGGTAGACTGGCTTTAATGCTGCTGAAAATGTACATACTCCAAACCTGTCTTGAGTTTTAAAAATGTACATACTCCAAACCTGTCTTGAGTTTTAAGTTGTATTAAAGAAAAATAAGTAAAGCAGCTAATAAAGGAAAGCAGAAAGAATTGTTTTGTTGTTAGTGGTTCTTTTCGTTTGTAAAGCATAGGCAGCTTCAGTTACCTCTGAGAACAGGGTTTTATGGTAAAAAGCACAAGAAATAGAGGAAACAAATCTGTCAGAAGATGGGGAGATGTGGACACTGTTCATGTTCCCCGAGCTGCCTTACCATCAGCAACTTGGGAGTTCAACGTTTTCTACATTCAGATTTGTACTGCCTCCGCCTCCCTCCACTTCTTCTTATTTTTCAACTTTGTGTTTCTCCACTGCTCCACCTCTGCTTTATTATTAGTGCTGCTGCCTCCTGGCCTCTGCCGGGTCCCCCTCAACCATCCTGCTCTATTCAATCTTCTTTGTGTGTGCTGTGGTTAGACTCTCCCTTAGAAGACCTGCTTGGGTGGGTCAGTCCCATCCTAGTATAGAACATCTCCACTCTGCAGAATTTTCCTGTAAAGACACTCATCAAATATATTTTTGGTTCAGGCAATAATTTCTGACCCCAAGAGTTTTGCCTGAGATGGCAGCGTGACGTGGTACAGAGCGCCCTTACCTCAATGTAAAGGAATCTTTGTATTGTGATTCATTTTGCCTAGAGAGCTTTCCAGATACTCGTGTGCTCACTCCTTCATGCCCTTCCGGTCTTTGCTCAACTACCCCCTTCTCAGTGAGATCTTCCCTGCCTATCTTGCTTAAAATGTACCTGTCTACCTTTCCAACACTTCTCCATTCATAGGCAATCCCTACCCTTCCTGTCTTTCTTCTATTTCTTTGTTTTCTTTCTAAATATCTATCAACATCAAACTATATAGTCTTCTCATTTACTTTGTATATTGTCTGTCTCCCTCTACTAGAATATAAGTTTCACAACTACAGGGATTTTTGCTTTTATTTTTCACTACTGGATACCAAGAGCTTAGGACACTCCCTGCCACATGGTAGCCACCCAACAAATACTTATTGACTAAACATAACTAGACTGAAGAGGTGATGTGACAAAAATTAAAGATGGAACGTAGAAAAATAGTGAATAAAAATCCTAGAATGTTATCCCAAACCTAGAGACTGACTAATCCAAATAGGAGCAGGAGGTAGAGGTCCCCAAGAAGACGATCTCTGGAAAGAAAAACTCAATGCAATATTTGATTGGATATCACTTTTTCAGGTGAAGAACGAGTTTATGATAAAGATAGATGGTACCTCCCCCAAAAAGAAAAAAATTAGAAACTTTGGGAAAAGTTATAAAAGAAAAGGACATAATCAAATACATTAGTAGGCTCTGCAAAGAACAGTAATTATATAATCTGTGGTGGAAAAACTCTAAGAGGGTCCACAATTATCCTTGCCTCCTGGTACTCTTGATCTTGTGTAATCATATCCCATTAAATCAAGAATTATGAATTGCTTCTAACCAGTGTAAAAGGATGTCATTTCATTGATTACATGAATTTGTAATTATGTTTGCTAACCTACCCTCTCCCACCTTGGCTTTGGGTGATGTAAGCTGCTATGATGTGAGGTACTCTATGAAGAGTCTCCTACGGTACAGAATTAAGGTTAGTCACTGCCCAGACCCTGGCAAGAAACTGAAACTCTGATTCCTACAGCCTTCAAGGAACTGAATTCTGCCAACAACCATGTGAACCTGGAAGCTGATTCTTCCACAGCCCTGGCCAATGCCTTGACTGCAGTCATGTGAGACAGTGACGCAGAGAGCCCAGCTAATCTGTCCCAAACTCCTGGCCCACAGAAACTGTGAGTTAACAGTGTATGTCACTGGAAATTGACACAACATTGTAAATGACTATAACTCAATAGAAAAATGTTAAAAAAAAAAAACAGTGTATGTTATTGTAAACCACTAAGTCTGTGGTAATTTGTTATGAAGCAATAGATTACTGATGCATAGTTACAACAACTTAAACATTTTTCATTTATTTCTGTATTTGAGTCAGCCTAAAGACAAAGCATAAAAAAGAATGGATGTGATTTCCAACAGCATTTAAATCTTTTCAAGCTTGACATTGTAAAATTAAGAGACTGGGATGTGGAATAGATGTGGAACAGGGAAAATGGTAGTTAAGAGTATTCATAATTTCATCCTACGAGAAGCCTGATTTATAAAACAAGGAATAAAGGTTTAAACATGTTACATAAATTTACAAAAAAAAACTAAATAGGGAAATGAAAATATTATTATAATAATATTGGCCAGATGAAAAAGAGAATACGAGATTCTCTGAGTGACTTAAATTCTAATTTATCCTGGGAAGATCTCTACAGGATAAATAAATCAGTATAGTAAAAGCATATTATTTAGATATCTGATGGTAACTAATAGTAGAAACAACTAAAAGAGCAGAAAGTAGTTACTTCTTGCCATAACAGTGAAGCAATGGAATGTTGATTTTTATTTTCCCTCCAAATTATTTCATTTAAAACTCTTTGTGTTTTTAGTTGAAAAAATATACAATGAAAGATAAATACATAGAATATGAGTGATATTCTTTAAATCATAATAATGAGCATTTAAAAATTCTTTTCTAAATATCAACTCTTGCTCACTAAAACCTTCAGAAGTTTCCACTTCTTTCTAAAATTTTGTTTTGATTTGTTATCCAATTTTGCTGATAATAGAAGTGATGCATGTCTATCTTAAATAATTTGAATAAGTATAAAAGTATTGTAACTAATAGAGTATCTGAAATTCTACCACCCTGGGGTAACTACCATTGGTATTTTGGTGAATCGTTTACTTCTCTTTCTGCATAATTAAAACACACATACTTACCTTCCTCCCTCACTTATAGCCTTAACATTTCTTAAATGGGATTATATCATAAAATTTCTCTTAATATTAGATGGGATATTCCTCCATAGTCTGTATTTTCCCTCTTTGCTTGTATTTTTATTTTACTTTGTTGAGAAAAGTAGACATAGACATACTGTGTGTGTGTGTTTCTCTATTAAATGTTTCATGTCTTCTTGAGTTTGTAACTGAGATAATACATAAGGATAGTTTTATGGATGTGAAAAATTTATTAAACGAGTGAATTAAACTAAATACATAACACATATATCTACATATAATTCCATGTAAATTGAATTCGTGGTTAAGAGAAATTACTCAAAATATGTATGTGCATTAACATATACAGGCCTTCTTACATATATACCATCTGGCAATCTCAACAACCTGAAAGATAGCAAACAATCAGGAAGGAAGCAATTATGATTCCTCATCTATCTCAATAAATGTCATAAAACCCATGTGCTTTTTCCAGAGTCAATTAAGTTGTGTTTTATCTACATTCATTTTAGTTACAATTCTAATAAACTTGGTTATCTGATTTTAAGCAGATTAAAAGCAAAATCTTAGGGGTGGTCATGACAGAATCCTATAATGAGCAGCTAAAATCAGATTAGAAATTTGACTCTAATTAGAATTATGGCTTAAATATTTCACCTCTGAAAATATGAGAGCCCATTAAAAAGAAATGATGTTCAAATGATGACCCTAAGTCATCAGTGAAAAATCATTTTCAGCTTCCTTTGCTTAAAAAAAAATTATGACATGTCTAAAAAGTTTTCAGAAGGATTTTAATTCAAAGGACTAGCACTTTAACCAAAGTTCTTGTTGCTTTAATGTGTAACTATCTGGTCAGTGGAAATAAAATCACCACCACCACCACCAGTCCCCATCAGCAGCATCCCTATTTCTACCACTTATTAAACTTTCAGTTGCAAGACACATGGAAGCTACTTCACATGGTGACTTAATTAATCCAACAACCACCCTAGGAAGACATGCTCATTTTCAAATAAGGAAAATAAAGTTTAGAAAAGAACAAAACTAAAAAAGAAAGAGAGAGAGGTGACTTGCCCACGTTCTCACTATCTTAAAACCCATGGTAAGTTTCCAAGGTATGTTTCCCTTCCAAGCCTAGGCTTGATCCTCTTCTCACTCTTCATGCTTTCACAGCTGTAGGTTCAGTGAGCATCTTTATTCAGATAATTTAGGCATTTAAATTTTTATGTAAGACTGCTCCTCTAAACTCTAGATTCATAAATCTAATGCCTATGGAAATCTCTTGAATATCTGTTTAAGACATCTCGAACTCACTGTATCCTAAACCAAACTTACCATCTTTCACTGGTTTCTGGTCCTCTTTTAGTGTCCATTACCTCAGTGACTGACTTCACTATCCACCCTGTACACAAGCCAGGAGACCAGGAGTCGGTCTGACAGTCCTAACAGGTCCCTCTCCCTCAGATTTCTTATTCAGCCTACCACCTAGTTCCATCTGATATTACCTTCTTAGTACATTCTCTCCATCTCCACCATCACTGGTCACTAAAACTACCATAATAAATTCCTTGCTCAATTACAATCACCTTTTAACTAGTGTTACCTTATTATCTTTTACTACTCTAGATACTCTTGAATTAACTCTTGAGATTTTACCAGAATGATCTTTTTCTTTTTCTTTTTTTAAAGTGTTATTTAATCATGTCATATCTCTGAATAAGCAAAGCTGTCCATTGCTCTTTGGATAAAGACAAAGCTTGTCCTCACAGTCTATCAGGCCCTGCATCGTGTTGGCCCTGTCTATATCTCTAGTCTTAACTTCCTCTTTGTTCTCCAGGCATGTGGGTCTCTCTGTACCATTTCTTTATCTCTCTTTCTTTCACCACAGGATATTTTCCCTTCGAGGTGGCAAAAATCTCTCTTCTTTTCTTATCTAGTTAACTCTTCTCCTTTTTCAATTTCAGCACAATAAGTTTTTCTTCATGGAAGCCTTTCTTGATCTTTCTAAACAGGATAAATTCCTCTTTCATAGAAATTCATAATACCACATACCTCTCCTTTGTTCCTCCTGCCCATTTGAATTTTTACATTTATTTGTATTATTATTTTATGTTTGTCATCTCTTCTAGGCTGTGAATCTATGAAAGAGGAATACTATTTTTACTCACCATTTACTATGGTCTGAATGTTTGTGCCCAACTCCCACCCTCAAACTTACATGTTGTAATTCTAATGCCATGTACGATAGTATTAGAAACTGGAGCTTCGGGGAGGCAATTAAGTCATGAGGGGAGAGTCCTCGTGAATGAAATTAATGCTCTAATAATAAAGGTTCCGGAGAGCTAGCTCACCCCTTCCACAGAGAGGGCACAGAGAGGTCAGCAGTCTGCAACTTGGAGGAGGGTCTTCACCAGAATCTGAATTTTCCAGCACCATAATCTTGGACTGTCCAGTCTTCAAGACTGTGAGAAATAAATTTCTGCTGTTTATAAGCCTCAAAGTCTATGGTGTTTTGTCATAAGCAGCTTCAATGGACTACTAAGACATCATTGCCTCCTCAGTGCCTTTTTAACAGTACCTAGCACAAAGAAGGTGCTTAATAATGACTCAAGTGCTGTTGAAAGAATCAAACTTTGACAAGGCTACACTGCTTATTATAAACCCTTTGTTCCCTGAGTATTTCAAGATGACAGGTTAAGTGAAAGTATACACCTGATTACAGATACAGGTAATACTGATGAATTTTTATGAGGACTGCCCACATCAAAGAAGTACTGAAAAAAATTTGACCATAGAGAAGGCAGGAAATGAGAATCTCATCTCCTAGGATTATACATGTCCTTCTTTCTTTACTTTTTTTACAAATTCTTAGTCTATTTTTAAGATCAGTTTCCAAGTCAGCTACTCAGAAGAACATGTGCCTTTCTTGGCTGCTTCCTCAAAACATCATGTTTCAATTGGGAATCAGGGAAATTAAAGGCATCTGAAGGTTTTGATTTGATTATTCCTAATTGTTTTATAAATAGTTGTATAAAATCATAACAAGCAAACAAAAATAAATAAAAATAAAACATAAATCTTTGGAAGCATAGTGTTTGTTTATCCAAACTAGGTTGGTTGAAGAGAAAACTTTACAAGAATTTGACTCAACTCTACAAAGTTCTTGTAAAAGCATGTGTGACTTATTTTTGTCCAAGGACATAAACAAAAATATCTACTTTGATTTAAAATAAAGTTTACAACCAGTCTGTCTTTTTTCACATTTGCTATCAAATGCTACAAATGTTACTGATTCATGAGCTCTGACTTGAGCAAATGTTAAAGGAGGTGGATTGACCTAAATTTAATAACACAAAGATGTTCATGTTAGTTTACAATATCCAGCTCGTGATTAAAGAAAACTTATAAGCTGTAGTCAAAGTGGAAAAAAATAATGTAAGTTTGATAAATTGCTTTAATTTACTAGAAACAAAAACGAAAACAAAACTTCCTCTCTTTTTGAGATGACTTTTAAATCTTCAGATGATTTTGGCAAACATGAAAAACATAACAATTCATGTCTCCTGCATGTCCCAAACAATGCAGTTGTCAAAGTCTCAGTTCTAAACTGTCTCTATGCAACTGAAAGTTGGCCCAGTAGGCCTGGAACACTCATCAATTAAAATTCATCCATACATTCTGTGTCTTAGAGTACTGTAATGGACACTCTTGCAGAGTGTCTAGGCAGATCCTCTAGACTGGTGAAAACAACTTAATCTCTAACTTGTGAACTTGAAAAGTTAGAAAAAGAGTACATTTATCATTGCATGAATGAGCAGATTAAATAATAAATCACTTTGAGAAAATATCTGGCATCCATTAGAAATTCAATAAAAATCAGTTTCTTTTTTCTCAGTCTTTGAAGGATGATGGTATTAAAATGTGGGTTAGATAACAACTTCTTTCACGTATGATTATGAGTCAAAATTAGAAACAACACTTCATAGAAGTTAACCAAAAGATCTTTTCCAAATAAATATATACAAAGTATTATTGCTGTAATCAATTAATTCCTGTTACACTAAGAAAAATGCTATTTTTTTAAAGCATTATGAAGAACTAAAATTAGAGCAATCATTTTCTCAATCTGGATTCATATTTTTTACAGCCAAACCAGTAGTTCTCCTGGAGATTAAGGAAAAAAAAATTGTATTAGTAGGCATAAAGGAAGGAAGAAAGAAAGGAAAGAGATATGAGATGTTAAGCGGTTTTATTCACAGTTCATCCACTCGTTTTCTCAGTGACATCATAGCACTCATTTCCTAATTTAAAGTCAGTGATATCCTGTATTTCATAACATTTGTGAGGTGAAAAAGGAAAAACAAAATTATTTCTACAGTATTAAAGGTGTCCTCAAAATAAAAAAGACCGTTGTTACATTCTCCTTGCTGCTCATTTTATTTCATAAGAAAGTAATCATTGTTATATGAAGTTTTCTGTTAGCCTTTGCTTTAAGACTTCAAGTTGAGTATCTATGTGCATCACTTGGTACATGTGAGAGTTCTAAACTCCTCTCTCAATATAATTCAGTATCAACACTATTACATTTTGTTATGTGAATTTCAAAGTTAAGAATGAAACATTCTGTTTAGCATCTCTCTCTGATTCTCTTTTATCTGTAAAAGAAGGCCATCAAAGAGATAAAGAAAACAAGAGAAGAAAAATTTAAAAAATAATATGTTAAACTAGAGACTGAGATACATAGTCAGAATTTGATTTGGCTATAATGAGAATGAAAGAACTGTGAATATAGAAAGAAACAAAACTTCAAGAGACATCCAGACAGAAATCAAAACACATGCACCAAAGGTAACACAGAAACTGCACCTGTATACTGAGAAAATAATTTTTATTAAAAAACAAAACAAAAATTTAGGAACATACTTACGTCTCTAACTAGAGAAGATTTGACCTTGTAAACTTTTAGAATGTAATTCACATTTTAAACTGCAATTCTGCAAATAGAAGCTTATCTTCTTTTGTACTTGTTTGTTCTGATGTCAAACAGAATTTGATCAAGGGTCAAATCTACCTGGTAGATCCCCACATTTCCAACCCAAGCTTATAAATGCAGTCTTATATTTAAACATCAGTATTAAAAATGGATTTCTGTTGAATTTTAGCATAAGTATGTGCTTATTTTAAGTAAAATGAAATCAGATATATTCACGTGTTTTTCCACCCATGACAGGAAACTACTGTGGCTTACTCTCTGGCCCTTTACCATCCTTACTAGTTATATAACTCTACGGTTTAACTAGTTAAATGCTCTTGGGTTGTAAGGAACAGCTGCTTTCTCAGGCGATCTGTGATGATATGAGTTGCTTTATCAGTTACTCAGGGCACTACTTATCTCACTGCTTAAGTCATCCAGTCTCAGGGAAAAGTGGAATTTTATTACAGCCCCTACAGCAGCTCTAAGAGGCCTAACAGTCTCTATAGAACCCTGCCATTCTGGACACTTAGCTTTTCTCTGCCTCTGCTTCTGTGTTTACATCTATTTCCTTTCCATCTTGTGGCTTCTGTCTAATCATGGCTTTTACTGTCTTGTAGCACCACATGCTCTCTTTTTCTTGTGTATTTTTTAATTTCTATGATATCCATAATAGGCCTTCACATGTGTGTGTGTGTGTGTGTGTGTGTGTGTGTGTGTGTGTGTGTGTAATTTGTAACTTACAAAGTTAGAAGAAATGTTTTTATCAATCAATCATCATCTTGATAGGACGTGTACCAGCACCTAAAAATAGCTGCCTATAGCTCAGGCTCTCCTCTCAATTCCACTTGAGCCCATGATGACCAGGTTACTTGGTATCAGACATGGAGACGTGTGTGTGAAGAGTGATCTGCAGTTGTTTTACCAGAATGAATCTGAGCTTGTGGTTAGTGCTCGTGTTATGGCCTATTTAATATGGTAGCATTTATATATTTCACGAGGTCTAAACATTTTACAAGTTCATGTAACGATGCTATGTAAACTACATAATTCATGAAAAATTCTGCTTTGTCTCCTGGATGTCCTTGAAGTTAAAAGCACTTATGAAAGTGCTAGGTTGAGTGCATTGCTAGTATTACCCTGAGAGGTGAGCTGTTACATACCTACTGATCCCATTCATATGAGTTAATGCAGCTTTCACTGGAAACTGAGTTCCTGATTAAGTTTGTTGCACTTGACATCATATTACACTGCCTTTGACCATTTTATTTAAGTACCGAATTAATGTGAAGAACTTTTTGTGCTTTGTGGAAAAAATAATAATAATACATTACACTGTGGTTAGTTCATTTACATCCTGAGGGAAAAAGTAAACAACTGAGCATATAAACAAAACACAATTATTTATAAAGCTTTAGTGAGCCTACAGTTTTAATTCTATATTTACCTGTGATTATAAATCTATAAATGTGATCTAAAGATTTTTAAAAAGTCCAGTAACAAAAAGACAAGCTTCTACAAGAGAAATACTGGATAATACAATTTTTTAAACCTGGAAAAGTAAAGGTTATGTTCATAAAAATAAGGCAGGGCAAACATAATGAATATGGACTAATTTGCCAAATCATAGCAATAGAACTAGTTCAAATGATGTTACTCAAATAAGAAATACAGAACAGAAAATATACATAAGTTTAAGGAAGTTTTAGTAATTTCCTGGAAAGTAAAATGTTTAGAGAAAATCTTAGATAATCTAAATATTTGTGTATATATATTTATATATGTATATGTATATATATGAAATGTATTACTAATCTTGATTGAAAATTTTTTTCCTAAGTATAAAAATAATATATTATCATTGTAAGAAATGTAGAAAATGTGGGAAACAGAAGAAAGAAAAATTTTACAACTTACTCTCAAATCAGAAAGAGAAAAAAAATACCATATGATATCACTTATATGTGGAATCTAAAATATGATAAAAATGAACTTATTTACAAAATAGAAATAGACTCACAGACATAAAAAACAAACTTATGGTTATCAAAGAGGAAAGAAGGTGGGGAAGTGATAAATTAGGAGTTTGGGACTAGCAGATATAAACTAATATATACAAAGCAGGTAAGCAACAAGGTCCTACTGTATTGCACAGGGAACTGTATTCAATATCCTGTAAAAACCATAATGGAAAAGAATATGAAAAATAATATATATATTTAACTGAATCACTTTGCTGTATACAAAAAATTAATATAACATTGTAAATCAACTATACTTTTAAAAAAAAGGACAAAACACACTCTCAGGTGCAATCACTTCCAGATTGTGTGTTGTGCACGTGCATATATATGAACATATAAAAGAATATATATACACACACATACATATATATATAACATGGACATTTATTTCAGTGACCAATATTTAGGCAAGGGAAAAAAAATGAAACTTTCTGCCTCACTACTGTGCTCAGGCTGTGTTGGGCAATCATCAAAACACTCTTTAGTGTCAATTTCCTTCCTGGTCATTTTAGCAGAAGCTGATGGTGCCCTGTCCATATTTTCTTATCTCTCTAGAGCTTCCATAAACACTATCAGTTTTTGTGTCTCTCTCTGTATGAGGACTTCTCTCACATAAAATGATGTGGATTCAGATCCATTAATTCCTAATGAGCAACCAACCCTCAGCCAACAAGAGATAAGAGTCAGTGTGCAATGTCCCCGCTTCCTTTCCCTTAGTGATACAATTCTGTTTTGCTCCATATATTCTCTAGAAGATCCTACCATGGGGATCCACATATGGACCAAGGCTAACCCCATTCATTAATGCATTCTTTATTGGTCCTCTTTCCTTCTCTGTCTCACTTCTCTGCCCTCTCACTGTACTTCCCTCTCCAATAAATCACTAGCTCTGAAAACCTTGTCTAGGAGTCCTGCTTTTGTAGAAACCAAACTATTATGATAGAAAACAACAAAAGACAGTGGGTTTTCAGAATAGGTCTTCAGAGAGAATTGGAAGTTTTAGATCACTAAATTTAATGCAAAAAGAAAACTATATGCAGCTTTATTATTGTTTTGTCAGCTGTTTTAGCCAGGACTTCTTTTTCACTGTTTATCCCACCTTGGGTTCTGATGTAGTGGGACAGCCTGGTGTTCAGGGAAGAGCCTTAGAAGAGACACACGCATATATATACTCATGCCTTGGCTCCACCACTAGTCAGTCAACTAACCTCTCAGAGCCTCAGTTTCTCCACCTGTAAAATTGGGGTAAAACACTTGCTTTTCCAACCTCATAGGCTTTTTACAAGCCTTTAATGAGATTCTTTGGAGCAGAGTGTTTTCTGTGTAATAGTGTAGGAAATAACAAGAACTGGGTATCTAATTCATGCCAGAGCTTTGATCTCCACCTTGCACTTCCTTTGCTGTTACTATGTTTCTGTACTTGATAACTTTGCCTGACAAGGTCTTCAGAGTTCCATGTGCTGACTTCAGGACTTGAACCTTATGAATGTTACTTATTCAGCACTGGATGCACAAAGGCTGACACTTAACAGTCATTTGTGGTGCTGAGGGAAAAATAAAGTTAGTATTTTCCTCATAGAGATGTCTGCAGCGGCAAAAGCCCCAGCTACCGTTCCCCCCCAAAGGAACCTGCCCCAATGCCAGACGTCCTCTCATAATTCCTGATCATTCAGGAAGTTCAAAGCATACAGTTCTCCCACTTAAGAGCATTTGTGGGGAGGTCTCTGTTATCACATCATTTTGGAGTTAGAAAGTCTTGCCTCCTCTAGAAGCAGCCATCTGGAATCTCTATTAGTAAAGCAGAGAGATCCAATTACAAGCATCTATTTGTAGGGGAAACTCCTGTCAGCTCTTAAAGGAAACTATTCTATGGTGCCAAGGCCTGGCTGGTTCACCTATGGGAAATAAACTCAGGCACAAAGATGGGCTCTCTAGCAGAGAAAAATGAAAAGGAAGGAGAAATGGAAACAAATCAAGCCTTGCAATTTTTTTCATGATTCAAAACATTTTAAAATGAGATTTTTATAACTTCTTTTTTAAAGATTACAGAATACGGTTTTCTTCCACAGCAGAAAGGGAGCAATCAAGCTCAAGTTACAAAGCGAGCAAAAAGATGAAAGTTTAGAAAGCCTTAGAACTTTGCTGACTTACAGGCAGAAGGCAGGGGAAAGGCTGAAAGACAGGAAATAATGATTACTATTTGTGCTCTATTTCAGTTTCCACTTTGGTTAAGCTAACTGGAAGGAAACGAGTGATTAGGTTACTTGTGTCATCACTTACATCAGTAGCTTTATTTTTGAAAAAAAACATCATTACCCTTTCTTATTCAAGGAGAATGAGAATCATTGCCCGATCTTACGCTAATGTCTCAAGCTAAACATTTTTTGTTACAAAGATAGGAGAATATTGAAATCTGCATTGGTACATTCGGTACTTTGATCACAGAGGTGGCTGTAAATGTAGCATTACAGACCAGAGGTTACAGATCACAGTAAACAAAATATCATCTGTGGAAATCTATCTTCATGCAGGGTTTTAACCATTTCTGTTCTCCTGCATGAACTTTAACAGAATATCTTTACCAATACAAAATCTCTCATACAGAACTTTCCTTTTTCCCCTATGTAAATTTAATTCTGTGTCCCTTTAAAAAGTGCTCTGATCAGGTTCCTTTTTAAAAACAATAAAACAAAGTGGTGAGCTCCTGCCACGTGCTCACCATTGGACTGAATGTCATACATTAACTCACATGCATGTATAGCAGAGGTGATTACCTGGTTATGCAGATGAAGAAACCATTTTCTCTCCCCTTGAATTCCTCCACCACTTAAACAGTTGGCCACAAAAAAAGCTGGCAGTTAACTGTAGCATCTGTATTGTTTAATCATTGTTTTTAATGGATTTATCTTTGAACCCAAACAGGGTATTTAAGTCTTTTGCAGACTGAGACATTGTAGAATATTGAGTAGACACTCAATAAATGCTTCTAGATGGTTACATCTCAGGTTTATCCCATAATTCAACGGGACTTCAGTCTGCTCTTAAGATCAAGGAAGCTTGATTTTCAGTGACTAGAAAGTAAAAAAGCCATAGACTAACATAAAACCTCAATGTCAGCTGTATGACTTCAGTGTAAAATATAATCTCATTGCTTACCTGTCCAGTATTATTAGACCAATGGAAAGGAAAGGTTGTGGCATACAAATGAAAGAAATTCTGTGTCACAGCTGTGTAAAGAAGCAAACTATGGAATTACTCTTAAAGATACCTATGTAAGGTATAATCCAGTGTGTCTCAAACCATCTGTAGTGAAAGGCTAGCCCTGCCCTGGCACCCCCAGTCTATTCTGGAGTATTAATTTTATAAGAACACATTAAAAATGAATTAGCAAAAAATGAATCACTAAATAAGAGAAACAAAATATAAGTACCTTTTTTTTAACTCTCAGATTTAATAGATAAAAATGATCTTGCCCAATTGTCATGAATGTTTACTTTAAATTTCTAAATGACAGTCACTGATCAGTATGTAGCGTTTGTGAACCAACCACATTCTGCAGACCCACATTTAGAGAAGGACTGCTATAAATTGTAATCCTATCTAAGGGTCAACTTGCTTCTTAAATACAAGCAATAAAAAAAATCCCAAAACAACAAACAAAGAAATAAAAACTACATTAGTTTTACTTGGGAAACTTTCTTGCTGGTCAGAGACATAGACTTTGGGCAGCATGCCGGTGCAGACTTGAACAACTGATTCTCTCTGCTCTTCCTTTTTGTTTTTTCTTCACATGTTTTGTACAATATTAGTGATCCTCTTTTTCCCTTACATCCCACTTTGTCAATGATATTCAAAACTTGTGAATATAAGTATCACAAAACTTTTTCATAGTTCTCTGTGGTATTCTTTAAAAAATTTTTTTTTTACTTAAGTGTAGTTGATTTACAATGTTAGTTTCAGGTGCACAGCAAAGTGATTCAGTTATACATATATACATATATTTTCTTTTCAGATTCTTTTCCATTATATGTTATTACAAGAAATTGAATATAGTTCCCTGTGCTGTATAGTAGGTCCTCGTTGTTTATCTATTTTGTATATACTGGTAATGTGTATGTTAGTCCCCCTCCCTAGAAGTCAAAGAGAGACAAATGTCATATGATATCACTTCTATGTGGAATCTAAAAAATAAATGATACAAATTCTATTTATAAACCCAAAACAGACTCACAGACATAGAAAACAAACTATGTTTCTGGTATCCTTAATAAGCAATTTCTAATTAGCTTCTATGTTTTGATTTTCCTAAGTATTGTAAGACAGCAGGTAAATCTTATTTTATATTCAGCATTTCATAATGTTTTCAAGAATTAGTTTAAAAGAGCTTTATGACTACCAGTAACAATGAAATTAAGTTATTTCCTTAGTATAACAAATATCACTTTCTTTGAAATTAATGCCAAACTTAATTTTAAAAATGATATAAACGTGTGAATTCAACAAAGGGAGACTGAAATAAATGTTATTAATAAATACTTGAAGTTTGTTTAGAAATCGTTTCTCTGATACATATGCACATCTACAATCAATCAAATAATAACTTAAATCTTCACATTGCCATCTGGTGGGAATATCAGTGCAATGATTATAGTAGAGGTAATACATGATGACTTAACAGCAGCCAGCATCACAGAGAAGAATATGTTTTACATAATTTTTTTTCACTATATAACACCTAGTTTGATCAACTCATTTTCTTTCAAAAAAGTCTGAACTAAAGGAGAAGAAAGGTAATAAAATTTTGTTCAATTATTTCTAGGTATTATAGACATATTTATATATAGTCTGTCACCTTGGTTTCATTCTTTTGAGACTGATACAGAATTTTTCTTCATGCATTACTTAAGAGGAACTAAGTTCAGATAGGTTGCCTTACCTTCTCAGATGCTACAGGAAGATGTGAACAGTGCAGAAAAAAGTCAAGAGTTGTCTTTGCATGTGATTCCGACTAAATATTTTATTACTACTCATATATATTGACAGTTAAGAATTTATTATGATAAGGACTCTAATATTTCCTGGCAAGTGTTAACTGCCTAAGGAGAATATGGAACATGCAGTCCGTAACAGTAAGCAATTAAAATTGTAAAGGTAGTTGTTTCACTATTGTCAGGCGATAAAAATAATCACACCTTTGACTTTTATTGGATTTGTAAACATGCAAGATTTCAAAGTCATAAAACAAACCAAATGTATTGAAATTTACATATACTGAATGAATGTACTGCCCTAGGACAGGCTTTAGAGATCACTGGAGATAGTCAAAGACTTGTACAAGGGACAAAGAAACTGGGGATATGGAAAATCTAACAACGTTAACAATACTCCTGAATTCATGACTTTAGAATTCAATTGTGAGCATTCAATTCATATCTTACTGAATATTAACCCTTATATAAGCCTTGTTATTCAGTGATCGAAGATCACATTGCATTTTGTTAGAAGGTTAGCAAGCGGGAACCAGGTATCTTAAAAAAAAAAAAAAAAAAAAAAAAAAAAGCCTGTCCCTTCAGTTAGGTAGAAAGGCAAGCAGAGTGGGGAACTGCTCTTTTGTTTTCTTCTCATGCTTTGAGCGTCAGCAGGAGCAAGGCCTTTCAACGACTGAGAAATGTCAATTAGTCAACAGGGGATGAACAGAAACAAGAACGTAAAAGAAAGTTATAACAACATGAATTTCAGATGTCTCTGGTGAAGCATTTAAACATACTGCAATATGCTGGGAATTTCCAATTTGCTAATATTTTCCCTAGTTTAACCATTTTCTTCTATAACACCACATCAATAAGAATTTAGTGTCGATTAACAAAGAGAGTCAAAAACAATAAAATTCAGAGGTGAGTACAACTGACATTTATCTTCCCATGAGAGATATAGTGAGAATTCTCTTGTGGTGATACTAAGAGTCATCTTTGTGCTCTTTATATGAAGATTAAGATTACGTCAGAGTAGAAGTTATTTCCTCTCTACCAATATTCTCTGTAGTCTTGTACTTACCAAAGATTTTTGGGGAAAAGAGGCTACTGCTACTGGTATAGATCTTCAGTTTTGAAGACCATCTTGTCACAATTTGGAACACAAAAGCTGTTCTAGTTGACTTTTTAAGGATATTTCTGACTTTGGTTCTAGAAATAAAAGCTATAAATTAGTTTTTCTTCTATAACAAACAAACATACAAATCACAATCCAAATATCTTACTCAATTTCCAGGAATGATTCTTGTTACAAATATTTAGTTGTTGAAAGTAAGCATGTTTTTTGAAACCTTTGTAAAATCAGAGTTTGAAAAAGAAGCTACCTTTACAAAGGAAAAGTAACACAGACATATGATTTATATATGTAAATGGTTAACAACTGTTTTGAGTATAGTGTGCTGGTTACAATGACAAATTCATAATTTTCTACATGATATATGCCATTCTGAGTAGTGTCATTTCAATATATATGTTAAAGCTGTGTCAAAGAAAGAGAAAGGACAATATTGAATACCTTTGCCTTTCAAAATTGAGACTGGAGGGTAGGTTCATATGGATTATAAAGTTATATGTGGCTTTTCAACTGTGAGGGGTTGCCACCTCTAGCCCTTGCATTGTTCAAGGGGCAACTGTACTGTTTCTCCAATTAAAATTCTCTTTGTTTTGAGCTGGTATTTGGGATACATATACATTTCCACTATATTTATGCCTCAAATACTCAGGGTTAATGAGTATTTCTGTCTTTCATGCCTGCATTTATTCTGGAGGATAGAACATTAAATCCAAGGAAAAGAAATATTTCATATCCTCTTCAGAAAAATGGTACTGCCCCTTTACAGAAAAGACCTATTAAACATTGCTTTATAAGTTTCTTAAGAATTAGAACTTGTAGTGATAAATCCAATTATCCTTTCCTAGGTGAAGAAGAAAAAAGAAAGAACCAAAATCGAGGGTAGAAAGGAGAGGAAGAAATAGAACTGAAGTACAATTTCCTCATTACTTTGTCCAGGGGAGAGACTTCTAGAACTCACAGATATATCTCCCTTTGTTGAGATACAAAAGGGATTTTTTTTTTCAATTTATAAGCCAATCAACTTTAAGTATACCTAATAGCACCTTGTAAAATCTAAGCAGTTTAAACAGCAGGCCCTGTTCTGATGTGACTGGTTTTCTAAGTCATTGCTTCTTTAAAAGGCTGAATTGACCTTTTCTATCTTGACTCTGGCTGAAATCTGAGCGGTATTTTTTGACCAAATAACAAGTCATCTGCCTATTAAACTATTTTCTTTGATTTCTGAGGATAGAGAGGGCCTTCTCCTTTGTCTTTTACATTGAAGTTTGAAAAATATACTGAAATTTTTTTCAAGAATGATTCATATCAAAACCTTTAAAGATAGCCATTAAATTTTATTGTACTGCTAGTCCTGCCATAAAATGAATTTGAATTTGATTCTCTTCTGCCTTCATGTTAATACATAGTATTAAACCTGAGACATTCACAGAAGAAGAATTTACAAATGAGAGGCCATCAAACTTCTTGACCAATTTTTAACCTTAAATTTTACTTGTTTTCAGTGGATTTTGTCTTCTTAATCAATGATTATAAGCACTGGATGGAAAGAGAAGTTCTCTGTGTAAGAAGTATGTAATAGTTGGGACTTAAAGAGAAATTACAACAATAGTTTTATTTTCTGTTTCTCCCACTACCAAAGTAATGAAACCAATAAAGAGTTTCTCAGTAGTATGTGGTATTGCTCTCAAATTATTTCTATGTACAAATTATTTAGTTTCTGACTTATTTCTTGTCTATTTATGAGAGAAATTTTATAGAGCAAGTAACCAAAAAAATTTATTAAACTCTAAAAAGATCAGGAATTTAGCTGGAGAAGGTGCTGGGAAGGGTCAATGAGAAGACACAATGCTTCTGAATTTAACATGTACTCAGATCAGCAATGCTATTCATTAATGCTATTCTTAAATCTGTAGAAGATTAATCTATAGATTTCCCAATTATTGTATAATATAAAGATGAGAAAACATGACATTGCTATGGCTAATATACCTTCTCTTTCATTTTATGCTTATTTTTAGCAGCTATCATGGGGATGAGTAAAAAATAGTGATTTTTTTTCATTGCACTTAGAGTCATGGGTGACATAGTAACTTTAAGGTGAGTTCTACCTAGATATACGTGCATGCACAAATATCTTCTTTAAAAAAAATCTCCTTTGCTTTGTCATTCAATTTAATGTATTTGTATCATAGTCACTATGTGTGAAGGAATTCAAAGTAACAAGGCTTCAGAAAAGGAAGCTCAAAGAGTTTAACTAAAGTAGGGTGAGGAATTAAAATGCTATTGTTGCAGAAAGAGGCAAACTTCCTATTTGTCCATCTTCATCCCTGGTGAAGATGAGGTCTGTTGTACAAGAAAACAGTAAGATGATGCTATGAGAGGTGTTAAGTTAATGAAGCAAGGAGGCCATTAGACTGATGTGACTCTAATGCCAAGATGGTCTATGCAAGCAAACTGATACTCCAGCCTATAATTGCCTCAAGTTTACAAAATAAAAAAATGCTAAGGAGAACCAACCACAACCAGCCAACTAGCCTTCAAACTACAGCCAATCAAATAATTTCCTTTCTTTGCTTCACACTTTTTTTCTATTTATCTTTTCCCTGGCTCCTAACTACTTTGGGTTTGGTGCTGCCCTATTCCAATGGACAGATGCTCAAATAAACTGTTAAACTGTTTCATATGCCTCAGTTTACCTTTAAACAGAGGTAATCAGCTTTAGAAAAATTGAGATTTATCTTCTTTGTACTCAACATTGAAGAATGGAACCCTTCTTATTATTTTTGTTTTTTTTTTTTTTACTTTTTAAAGGATATATTCTTTTTTTTCTTTTTCATTTTATTAGGTAGAATTATTATAGTTTGACTGCACATATACATCATATTGCATGTAAATACATATATACAGTACACTGCACTTTTTTTTAGTTTACATATATGTACTGATCATTGTTTCTAAGAACAGATTAGAGCTTTAGCTTCTTAAACTTACATAGTTATCAAAGGAATAAAGCCAACTACAAAGTAAGAATCAACAGAATGCGGTAACCCAATCATAAAGTACAGTCAAATGTGATTACGCTTTTCAAGAAATCAACCATCTAAGTTATAAATAATAAGTAGTTCATTTGTGTCATTATTATTATTATATTATTATTATTTAGATTCCTCATATAAGTGATGTCATATGAGCCCTTCTAAAATAGAGTGAGAGTCTGACAGCCCCAAGGTTCAAGCAGAGGTTTAAGAGATTCCACAAGGTGGGATACCGGGGGCTGAACCAGGATGAAGCCTGGAAGCTGCACAGAAAGTAGGCAGAAAGGGAAGGAGGGAGGCAGACCATGTGAGAAAGACTTCTGGTTTTCCATTCTAGATGATTCTGAATGGACAAAAAAATCAATGTAAAGAGAAAGTAAAGAAAGGCATTCTCTGAATCTAGTCTTTGGATTCCAAGTGTGTCCATGATCAGCAGTTGCTACCCTTGAATGTTCTTCAGAATTTGCATCTTGTAACTACTGTTTTACAGTGGTATTTTATGCAGCATTCTGTACTAAGACCCAGAAAGTGACCTATCATGAGGCAAATGTATAATACACTCAACTAATAGCACTTTATAAGATATGGTCTGAATGGAACTTTGTTGTTTTCTGCATTTTTTTTTTTTTCTATTGGACCTGTGTTGTAGCTCTGTTCTGATTCTCCCATTTCCCATCTGCTACAGAGTATCTTTAGCCTCAACACCCAAGCAAACTCTTTCTTCGGCCACTTATGGCTCAGTTCCATGGTTGAGTGTTTGTATCCTCCTTGCTGGTGGAGCATCTGCTCCCTGAGCTCTTTGGTTTCTCTTCAGGGACCGCATCTGTTAAGTACCCTTGTGATGACCCAGGTCCTGTTGTGCCCGTGGCTCTGACAGAAAGAGTTCTTTGAAGCCATACAGCTAACAAAATTCTCCATGAGGAAGATATTTGAATAGCACTAAATGAGATAAATTCAAAAGGGAGTATATAAATATGAAAGCTCTATTATTCATTCTCTCTCAACTTGTCCAAGGAATGGGAACCCAGATAATTCAATACACTGGGTTCTGATCTCCCAGGATCAGCATAATGGAACTGGCTCCACAGGAGAACACAATGTCTAAAAACTCTCATCTTACCAATTGAGTTTGAGCTCCAAAGCTTGCATGGGCAAGTTCTTTCAAATCCTTGAAGACCCAATATTGCTTGTATGTCTAGAACACTGAGAACGAAATAAAGGTCTCACCAGAACTAAGGAATTGTGCTGAACCTGTTAAGAAATCACAGAAACAGCAAATTATAAAATAAAAATGTGAAAGAACTAAAAAATACATTGCCAGACTTAATCTTACAGAATATTGATAGAATAATAGCAAATGGGATTTATTCAGGAATGTAGGGATGAACAACCAAACAATCAATTAAAATAATACAACATAGTAATTCACCAAAAAGAAAAAAATCAAGAGATTTTGCAATAAATGCCGTAAAGCATTGGATAAAATTCAATATGTATTTCTGGTTTTCTAATCTTAGCAAAATAGGGAGAAAGAGCACCCTTTAACAAGACAAACATACATTTTAAACTAGCCAGCATCATATTTCAGTGCTAAATACTGGAAGAATTCTCACTCAAGTAAGAAAAATGAGTAGGGCATATGACAGCATCACTATCATTTATCGTATTTATAAAATTTTGAGATAACGCAATTGACTTTTGAAAGGCAAGAAACATAAACATTAGAAAAAAGCCAACAAAATTATTACTTACCTTTAATTTGATAGTCTACATGCAGATCATAAAAAAATCTAGTGGAAAAGATTAAAAATAGACAATTAAGAAAGATGTTTCATTTACCAAATTACTTTTTTTTAATCCATTAGCTTTTCATATGCCAAATAAATTAGAGAAATATAATGAAAATCATCCCATTAAAACATCAGCAAAAAAAAAATAAAATAAATTGTTTGGAATGATCTTAAGAAAAATGTATAAGAACTATTAAAAAAAAACTTTAAAATCCTATTAAGGGACAAACAGTAGCATTTAAAAACACAAATCACTCTAATAAAATAAAAAATATATATTGGAAAAACCATAAGGGTGCAGTTTAAAGAATTTTCACACAATGTACACATTTACATAAGCGCCAAAGAAATAAAGAAATCGAACATTACATTTAAGAGTTATAACTACAACTTGAATGAAACTGATTATTATATACAGGGTACCATTGGGGCCAAGATACTGTTTAAAGTATTGTAACCACCACTGTGGTCATGATATAAAATATTTCCATCACTTTGAAAAGTTCCCTCAATCATCTTTACAGAAAAATACCTTTCCTTCATTTTTAGCTCCTGCCAACTAATGATCTATTTTCTGTGAACAGAATTCATGCAAATGGAATCATACAATGCTAATCTTTTTGTCTCTGACTTATTTTATATAGTGCAATGCCTTTGGGATTTGGTAATTTGTTCCATGTATCAATAATTAATTCCTGGTTTTGCTAATTGGTAATATTACATTGAGTGGATGTATATTCTTTATTCTTTCTACTTATTTATTCTACTTATTTATTTTTTCATGGTAGATGGAAATTTGGGTTGTTTCCAGTTTTTCGCCATTTTAAATACAGCTGCTATGAAAATTCCTATAAAGTCTTGTGTGGATACTTTTTAAATTTTCTTGAGTACAAAGTAATTTTGAAACTAACTACCCAGAGTCAGATCAAACTTTACAGGCTAAAAGCATGTCTTCCACAAGACTGCCCTTATACCAGCAGCAAATTGAGGGGTCCCAGGCCACATACACTTTTGACCAACTGACGACAAATTCAGGTTTCTGGTGCCCCTGCAGGGTAATTTTTTATAACAACTCACAGAACTCAGGAAGGTGCTATACTTTTATTACAGCAAAAAGATACAAGTCAAAATCAAAAGAAGAGACACACAGGGAGCGGTATGGGAGGGTCCCAAACAAAGCTTCCATGTCCTCAAGATGCATCACCTTTCCAGTACATCGATATATTTCACTAGCTAGAGAAACTCACCCGAGCTTCAGGTGTCCAGTGTTTTTGCTGGGGTTTCACTATGTACGCTTATTGACTGAATCACTGGCTACATGCTTAAACTCAATCTTCAGCCTCCCTCCCCTCCCTGGAGTTTGGGAATCTGGGCTGCTATCACGTGGCTCTCAAACCCCAACGCTTTAATTACATCATTGGTCTTTCTGACAAGGTTAGCCTCTATTCTGATATCATCTAGGGACCCACAATGAGTCACCTCATTAGCATGATCTTAGAAGGTGTAATAATAGGAGGGGCCCATCATGAATAACAAAGACACTCCTCTTACCACGGAAACCCAATATTTAGAGGATCTGTCCCTGAAACCAAGGACAAGGGCCAAGTAATTTCTTTATTATACAATGTTTAAAATCTAGGAGAGGAGTTGTATGTTTCGCTACAAATGAAACTGACAAAAATTTTTCCAAAGTGGCTATAAAATTTTTCCTCTGATAAGCAGTACATGAGACTGCCAGTTACTCTTCATCTTTGCTGCAACTTGGTACTGTCAGTCTTTAAACTTCAGCAATTTTACTTTGTGTACAGTGGTATCACATAATAAATTTGACTTAAAATCTTCCTAATAATGGTTTTTATTCATTTCTCATTTTAATCTTTTGTAGAATCACTCTGAAGTGTACAACTGAATGATTTTCAGAATAGTCAATGGTATGCAACCATCACTACTGTTAACAAGTTGAATTGCGTTCCGCTCTGCAATTCATGTTTCAGTCCTAACTGCTAGCATCTCAGAATGTGACTTCATTTAGATATAGGGCCTTTACAGAGATAATTAAGTTGAAGTGAGGCACTTGTTGTAGGCTCTAATCCAGTATGACTTATGTCCTTATAAAAAGTGGAATTTTGAACACAGAGATATGCATAGAGGGAAAATGATGTGAAGAGACCAAAAGGGAAGATGACCATCTATAAACCAAGGATAGAGGCCTGAAACAGATCCTTCCTTCACAACCCTCAGAAGGAACCAAGGCTGCTGACACCTTGATCTCAGAATTGTCAAAAAATAAATTTCTTGTTTTAGCCATTCAGTGTGTGGTACTTTGTTACAGGAACCCTAGCAAACTAACACAACTACAATACATTGTATTACCCTCAAAAGAAACCATGTAGCCATTAGCAGTCACTCCAGATTTCCTACAAAAACCCTTGTCTCCAAGCATAGGCAACTGCTTTCTGTCTACTTTCTGTCTCTACAGATTTGTCAATACTGAATATTTCTATATTTAATGTATTGAGGAACTGGCTGTTTTCCACACTGTTTGCACACATTCCTCCCAGTAGTGTATGAGGGTTCCAATTCTCCACATCGTTACCAACATTTGCTATTATGTCTTTTTGATTATAATTATCTTTGTGAGTGTGAAGTAATGTCTCATTGTGATTTGCATTTTCTTGATAGCTATTACTGTTGATTATCTCTTCAAGTGCTTATTGGTTGTTTATATATTGTTATTGAAGAACTGTCTATTGTACATTAACTTGCCTTCTTATCTTTGTTGAAAATCCATTGATCACTAATACATGGCGTTATTTTTCTACTCTCTATTCTGTCCTATTAATATACTTGTGTCTTTCAATGCAGTAACTGCACTGCCTTTATCTATCTGTTGATATTGTTGTCAATTCTACACTGTTTTGATCAGGGCTGGGACTGAGGTAAAGCACGATGCCTAAATTTAAGGCATAAAATTTAAGGGGTAACTCACTCTCAGCTTTGTTCAAGTATCATCCTTGGATTTGTATGATGCCAAGAGTGGATGGTTCTTTAAATTTTTTTTCATAAGCACCTTCCCTGCCTCACTTGATCTGGGTTCTGTCTTGATTACTATAGACTCATAGAAAGCCTTAAAGCAAAATAGTGTAAGTCCTCAAACTCTGTTCTTCTTTTTCAAAGTAGCTTAATAGATTTTTCCTCTGTACTTCTTAAGATGATCATATGGTTTTTATTTTTGCTTTAAAAAAATTTTAATAGGATGAATCACACAGATTTATTTTTGAATGTTAGACCATATTTGCATTCTTTAGTTAATTCCTTTGATCAAGATGTGTTATCCTTTTAAATATTTTTTGGACATGATTTACTAAAAGTCTGCAAGGTATTCTTGCATCAGTATTCATAGGGATATTTGTATGTAAATTTTCTTTTTTTTTTTTATGGCAATGCTGGCTTTTAAAATGAGTTGGAATGTATTCATTTTCCCCTATTTTTTCATGTAATAGAAGATTTTCTGTAGACTTTATATTATTTCTCCTTAAATGTTTGGCAAATTTCATAGGCAAACCCATTCGGGTCTAGTGCCTTACGTGGCCAACAAGTTTTTTAACAAAAATTTAACGTATCTAAGAGCTATCTACTTAGGCACTGATTTTTTTTAATATAATGAGCTTTGACTCTTGGTATATTTTAAGGAATTTGTCCATTTCACTTAAGCTGTAGAACTTGTTGGCATAAGTTGTCCTGACCCTGGCCTCAGACAGCTTTCTCACACACATGCACTGATCAGTACTCGGCTGAAAATTCCAGAGGGACCCCCTCTGAAGATCACTAGAGTCCTCTTTATGTATAGCTCTTTTCTCCAGGTCTCTTCTCTAGAACACTGCCCGGAGAACTCTAGCTGCCCTGGCTGCTCAGTACCATCACTTCATCGACCCTAGCAGCTCCCGGATTCCACCAGGGTTCCTTTTCCCTGCTGTCTGCTTTGAGCTTTCCTCCGCCCAGGAAGATCAGCATCATAGTGCTTGCATTGCTTGTTTACTTTCTCTCATGCATCACTGCCCCTACTTGTCTGAAGTCTATACTGTAAAGAACTGTTATTTCATCTATATTGTCTGATATTTGGTTTCAGAAATAAAGGTTTTTTTAGGTCCTTGTTTCTTCTTTTTGTCTGAAAGCAGAAATATTCTCCAATATACTATTAAGTTAAAAAAAAGCAGCATTCGAAGTACATATATAGTATGACATGTATAGCACAGTATGACATACAATTTGTGAACATGTAGAGAAAAAAGCTAAAAAGACCAGTACCAAAATATTTATGATACATAGTTTCAAGTATTTATATTGCAGATTTCTCCATTTTTTTCTATTTTCTAAATTTTTCCATAGAGACCATATATTGATTATATAATAAAAATAAAGCATCGATATTATAACAATAGAAAAACAGAACTAAATTGGGGGCTTAGAAATGAACACAACTTCAAACACGGAATTTTCAATGCAGGTAGTGTAGGACATTTTCCCCCCTGTTTATTCATCATATTTCTATGAATGAAAGCCTGAGATTGCATTTGTTCTTTTTGCAGAAACAGTATCTCATTATTGACTTACTTTGAGCTTACAGTCAACAAAAACTCCCAGGTCTTTTCTCAGGAATTGCTTTCCAGCCCCAATTTTCTGCTTCCATTCCTTTTTATTATTTGAGGAAAGTTTAAGCTCCTTCTGTACAATAAGAACCGTATTATAATTACTTGACAAAAATAAAAACCAATTAAAATAATACAACAGATGCATCACATAGTTTAAAAAGCTAAACAGTTACAAAAAGACTCCTGCTCCATGTACTACTCTTTAGTGGCAATCACTTTCACGTATTTTAGCTGATCTTAAGATTTTGTCTCCATATTAAAACATGTGCACACATACTGCTATTTCTTGATTTTTCAGTTTTAAGAATTGTCTACAATGGAAAGTAAGATTCTAATAAGACATCCCTGAACCCTGTCTCCTGGCGTCCACACCTCTGTGTGACCATGCCCCTCCCCACTTTTGAATTTCAGTTTAGGAAGGATGTACAATTTGCTTCTAATCAATAGAACATGGCAAAGTTCAAAGAATACTACTCCTGTGATTATATTACATTATATGGCAAAAGTATAGGGTGCTTTTTTTTTTTTTTTTTTTGTAATTAAGCCCCCTAATAGTTGGTTTTAAGTTCTCCAAAAAGGAAATTATCCTGTGTGGGCCTGATCTAATCAGGAAAGTCTTAAAAGACAGTCTTGAGGCATGTGACTGGAACATTTCTTCCCCACCACCGCACGCGCGTGCGTGTGTGTGTTGCTAGATTTGAAGAACCAAGCTGCCATGACTCTGCAGCTGCAAGAAAATGAATTCTGCTAACAACCTGAGGGAACCGGGCTGTGGATCTTTTGATAGTTGAGCCTCCAGATGAGAATGCAGCACAGCCACCAACTTGATTTCAGCCCTGGAGACCCTTAGCACTGGACCCACCCAGCCAAGGGGTGCCCTGACTTCTAACTTTCAGAAACTGTATGCTAATAAAAAGCACTATGGTAATGTTTTATTACAGTGCAGAAATTGGGTAAATGATGCAGAAATGATCAGTGTGTGGTAATTTCATACACAGCAATTAAAAAAACTAATGTATCTACTTACTTCCTGTTAGGAAATAGCTATCTTTCACCATTCATTCTCCCAACTATATCTTTGCTCCCACCACTACATATGTGCATACCTCTCATCTTTCTATCCTTTGAATATAAATGTATAACAATTTGGGAAAGGTAGGTATTTAGTGTTTATATAATACAGATTATACTACTCACAACTGAGCCATGAAACATATTGTTTCTCTGAATAATTGTCATTTTTTTTTTGCTGTTTTGTGTTCTTCACAACTTTGAATATTGACTTAAAATTTTTTATGTTTATAGGCTGATTTTGCTGAAGTTCCAGAATTCTAATCACTTACCCCAAAAGACTACTTTTCATACTCCATCCATTCCCTCCCTTTAGGATTAGAATTGTATCATATGTCACCTCACAGGTGTTCTCCTAGAAAGAGGATGATCAGCGGACCTGCTGGCATTTAGAGGGACCACAGCTTGATTCTTTTCTTTCATGACTTGCTCATAGGATGACATGGTACAAATTATCTTCAAAATCGGAAAAACTGCTTCACTCAGGGTAACTGTGACTAATTTTTCCTCACAACACAACCCCTCCCAGATTAGTGGGTCTCTGCTTATTTCTAGATTTAACTCTCTTCACTGGACTATGTTGCTGGCAGTACTAGTATATCTTGTTTCAAAGTCTGGCTTTGCTAAGACGAGGGTCAAAGTCGGATCTCTGCAGAATATCCAATGACTTTTCTTTAAAAAGAGAGTTATTTCTTCAAACATTTTTGGACATGGCTGTGCCTGTTAGTTGATTTAAAATCACAGTCTTTAGGTCTTTAAACACGTCTAAAATTAAAATAAAATAATAGTGAACTCAAAGAGGGCAGATAACTGTCAAGTTGTAGTCTCTCACCCATTACTGGGAAAAGGCTTTTTAAGGCAGAATGTCTCTGAGGGGCCACATATCTGAATTTCCTTTTTCTTTGCTTCTTGGCTGGTTGAGTTCAAATACCTACATAAAACACACACAGGTCTCTGGATTCCTTTTGTATAAAAGGCATGAAATTATTTTAAAGGAAATATAAATTTAGGAGGATTGAGATTTTAATGGAGTGCCAAGATGTAAAAACATTTATTCGCCAATGCTGCAGGGTCAGATGTTGAAGATCACAAAGATGAGATGGGTATAGGGTTCATGCATACAAGACAGGTTGTGGTTGAAAATTATGGTAATATAGTGGGAGAAGAATGGAACTGGTGGGAGGGATTTTTTTTTTTTTCTTTTTTTGGATCTTGAAGTATCTTTGCGAAAGCCTCTTTCTGAGTTAGGCTTGGCCTGAGTCATTGCCAGTCAATGGGTCTCTACGCTAATGAGTTAGCTGATTATCTGAGAGTCCACAAATACAAAGTGAGGTTGGTATCAGTACATGGTTACCTGTATTAGTAGCAAACATCTGAAAATCCTACCCAACTGTAAACTTTAAGCATCTTACACTTTAATTTTTTCTCCCGATTTTATCAATTAAGAGTATGCTCTTTTGCTAACAGGTTAAACCATCCATATTGTAACTGAAGAGAAACCTAGTCTCTACAAAATCATTTTCCCATTATTTTTAAAGCAAATTTTCTATTGCCTAGGCATGAGATCTCAGATAGAACTTTATTTCATAAATATATATGGTAATTAAGAATCCTAAAATGTATTAATAGGTGCTGTGTTAACATAAATACAACCACTGTTCTTACTATTACTACTTTTGGCTAACATTTTTTGTGCTTTTATGTGCTATTTACGATTAGTGCCATTTTACAAATTATCTCATTTTATAGTCTCAACAAACCTCTCTGGTATTCTTATCCACACATTTTTACAGAAAGGAGACTGATGCTAATGGAGGTAGCTTAACTTCAATGAATGAATAAATGGTGGAGCTGAGATTTTGATCCAGTTTTGATTGTGCTCTTCCTACCTCTATGCCAGGAGATATGGGAATATTTCTAACTTTCATTCCAGATTCATGCTATCTGGCAAGCTGGGGGAGTTATATAGAGAAGTTAAATCTTTGACAGACTTGACAAAATTCAGAGTGGAAGTGTACAGGGGTTTCATGCTATAGGACTAAGTCCTTGGGAATGCTTCCCAAGGACAGAGGAGGCAAAACGAGACATCACCTCTAAATGAGGCAGAAATTAGCATCTGTTTGCCCATATGCACACATCATCATGAATAAATATGGTAGCAAGACAAACATATACAGCAAGGGGAAGACATTAGCAAACTAATGAAATGGAGCTTAGTTTTCATTCTATTGTGAAGAACAATCATTTGTTGTCTAGTCTCATGATCAAAGTCACTCACTTCTGTCCCCACACAAGATCCCATTTCCTCTATGAACTACACTTGATTATTCTCTGTATTGAAATTCCAGTGGGTGTCCCTCTCCTAAAATTCTTCCTCCAAATCCATTCTTCACACTGTCACCAAAATAATCTTCCTGTGACTTAGATTTGATACCACTATCCAGTTTGGAAACAGGCATTTTTTTTTTCATTATTCATTAACAGACTAATCCTCATCTTTTATAAGGATATCCAGCCTCCTTTAGAAACTCCTGACCTTTTTTTTTTTCATCTTTTTTTCTCATTAAAAATCTGCCCTCCCCCAAGACCATATCTATATTTTCAGGGCTCAACGGGGAAACTGTGGTAATTATCAGCTCTCAGATTCAAGCAGCCTGTCTACAGACTTACGAATCATCTCTCCAGAGACTGTTATCAAGTTGGCTCTGGATTTGTTCATTTCATGGGCGCTGACTACAGCTTTAGACTGAGAAAGGCTTCATTAAACGGAATGATGGGGGGGCTTATTAATGAACAGATACAAAGCGATGAAGGACCTAATTATAAAGAGAACATGCAATGCTCTTAAGATTGAAGAAGAGAAAAATTCAATAAATTTATTGTAAACTCAAAGATTGAAAAAGCAATTTAAAAGGTCTAGAATTAAAACACATTATTTAGGAATCAAGCTTGCTCAGAAAATCAAGGAGATTTGGGATTGTTTTTTTTTAAAGACCCTTTATTATTACTTTCAAATTAGAAGGAAGAGATTTTTTTTAAAGAAAAGAAAGATCCACTGACTTAGCTGCAAGAAAAGACAAGGGGAAAAAAAAAAAAAGCCTGCAAGATAAGGCTTAATGTATTAGAGAACAGCTAGTTAGAAAGTTATGAAAGGGAAAGATGTCCCCAAGTTAGCCTGCTGCTTTTCCCTTTATCTCCGCCTCTCCCATTCTTTTACTTTTAAATATTTTAACTATTTATTTTATTGTTATTTTGAAATAATTTCAGACTTACAGAGAAGTTTCAAAAATAGGACAATTCTCAGATACCCATTACTCAGATCCCTAAAGTATTATTTTACCACATTAACATTCACTCTCTCTCTGAATCATTTAAGAGCAAGTTGCTGCTATGATGCCTTTTTAATTATAAGTTCCATATTATTTCTTCAAAACAGACATCTTTTTTCATGCCACAATAGAATTATTAAAATCATGAAGATGACATTGATAAAATCATTGTGATTTAGATACCTTATTCAAATTTCACCAATTGTCCTATGAATGTCCATTATAGCAAAAGAAAAAGACATTTTTTTTTTCTGGCCCAGTATTACCTTTTGCATTTATTTATTTTATATTTTTAATCTACTTTAATCCCAACCCATCTTTCTTGACCGTGACATTTTTGAAGAGTATAAGCTCCTTACTTTGCAAAATGTCCTCATTCTCTCTTGAAACCATCCTAATGGCTTTTGCCTCCACCTAAACTGTTCTTCTCAAGCCCACCAGTGACCTCCATGCTATATCTAATGGTCCATTCTTCGTTCTATTTTTGTGTGACCTAAATTCAACATTTTACACAGTAGATCACTCACTAGCTCTCATTAGCTCTTTTCTTCTCTTGTCTTCTATGACATCACATTCTCCTAGATTTCCTTCTCCCTCACTGGACAATCTTCAGCCTCCTTTTCTGCTTTCCTTTCACTATACCTATTCCTTTCACCTTAAATACCACGTATACTTTACAACAACCAATTTTTATCTTCAATTTGGATCTCTCCTCTGAACCCCAGAACTGTTACATTCCCACTCTGCTGGCCAATTGGCATTTCAGACTTAAAAATATTTAAAATCAAATTTGTGATGTTCCCTGTCTTCACTTCAAAACATGCTCTCTCTTCAGTCTTCCCAATAGTAGGAAATAGTGCCTTATTTTCCCAGTAAATAGATTAAATCTTTGTCATTTTTCCAGTTAATCAAAAAAAAAAAAAATCTGGGTCATAGTTGACCTCTCTCTTTCTTTCACACTCTTCACAAAAGTGGTCAAATTTCTCATTTGCCTGACCATTAAAATATACCTAGAATCTCATGATTGTTGTTCACCTCAGTTCCAAGTATAATGTTCTCTTATCTAGATAATGGAGGCAGCTTCTGAAGTTGTCTCCCTGTTTCTGCCATTGTCCCCTAAGATCTATTTCCAATAAGGCAACAAAAGTCCTCCTTTTAAAGTGTAAACCATATCATGTCACTCCTGCTCAAATCTCTCCAATATTTCCCCTTCTCCTTCAGAGTAAGAGCCAAAAAATTATCAGTGCTCTATGGAGACTACTATAATTTCAATTCACTTTCTCGCCCTTACTTTTCATGTCTGTCCTCATCTTCTATTATTTCTTTTTCTCCTTTTGCTCCATGGACATTGGCTTCTTTGTTGCTCCTTAACACACCAGTTGCTCTGTCATCAACTGTATAGCAACTGCGGTGTTCATCTACCTGGCTGGCTCCTCCCTGATGTCTGCTCGGTCTACCACCGTGTCTCCTTCAGGTCTTCATTTAAATGCCAACAATGAGGCATTAAAATTAGCACTGAGGCTGGCCCTGACACACAATTTAAAATTACAGGTACTAACCACTAGCCATCTGTACTTTATTTTATTCTACAGGATTTACTGCCATCTACCATACTATATATTATACTTCTTTATTATTGTTGGTCTCTTTCTACTAGGATATTAACTCTAATTTTTAATCTTTTGTTTACTGCTATACTCCCAATGTCTGATGAAGATTAGGTATTTGATAAATATTTGAGGAAAGAAAAGATAGACAAAATATGTCTGTGTTTCTCCTGGTTTTCTTGCTTCTTCCTTCACCACTGACATTTAGTTTAATCTTCACTTTGCAGCCAGTATGGCAATTTAAAATTGTTTAAATTGAAGACCAGATCTCTTAAAAAGTAAATCTAATCATCCACTTTTCTTCTCAGAATTTTCCCTCTGGCTTCAGGGTAAAATTCAAAGTTATCAAGATCTGTAAGGCCCAGCAGGGTCTATTCTTTCATCCTGTCCTTCCCTGCCTGGTTTTGCTGTTTCTAGAGCACAATAAGCACATGCTCCATTAAAAAAGAAAGAAAGAAAGAGAGAAAGGGAGAAAGAGAGGAACAGAGAGTGGGAGAGAGGAAGAGAGAGGGGGAGAGAGGAAGAAAGGAAGAAAGAAAAAGTCTTCTCAATGCCAGTACATGCCACAGACTCTAATATGTCTTTTTCTGGTTCTATTTTCACTTATCACCACTTAGCTCTATATCTCTATCTATGTATCTATCTGAACATGCATGTATGTAATATGTATGCATGTATCTCTCTTTCTTTATGTATAATCTATCAATCATGTAACTAAACTCTATTCATCTAGTTATCTACCATTTATTGCCTGTCTTCTACTAGAAATGTAAACTCTTGTGAGGATAAAAAAATTCTAGGAGCATTCCAGGTACATACTAGATACTCACTAATAATCACTGTTTAAAGTAAATAAATATTTTATAAAAATACTTTATTTTCCTTTAATAGTATTTTTTAAGAGCATTAACTGTTCTCTTTCAATTTAATTTTAAAATTCATATAGTCATTCATTTTTTGGATAAATCATTTACTCAAGCAAGTTGCTATTCTTGGACATTAGAGTTTTCTTCTCCCCCTCCATTTTTTTGATATCACAGCAGTGGCATAGAAATGTAAATAGCCAAATCTCTGTACATATCTATGCTATTTCATTAGAACAAATCTTCATAATAATCAAACTATTGGGTCAATGGGTTTTGCACATTTTAAAGCTTTCCTAGTCCTTGAGAAATTGAATTGATCTAAAAAAAATTACATCCCTACCAGCAGGGTTGATAATGATCTTTATGCCACATCCTCACCAGTACTGTTATATCATTTAAAATTTTTTTTATTTTTCTCATTTTAAAATATTTGTGTCATTAATATTATTTTTCCATGTTTCCTGATAATTTTTGCATAAGAGTGCCTTTTTTAGGAATGATCTATCCCCGTTCTTTCCATATTTTTAAAACAGTAAGCATGATTTTTCTCATTAACCTTTCAATTTATATTTTAAAAGCAATAATAATTTCATTTATATATTTAACTTTTTCCACAATTAGTGGAATTCAAATTTGTTGTTATTTGATGTAACAATTTAATTTTTATGCAGTCAAATATTTTTTCTATTAATCCCATATATAGAAAATATTTTTCTTACTCAATAATATGGAAACACTTAAGAATATTTTTATTCATTTTTTTCCTACTATGACACTGTTTTAATGGCTGTATTCTATTTTGTCCTGTTTATGTGCTATGAAGTTTCAACAAATGTAGGGTTTAATTTGTAAAGTCAGCAATTTAGAAAGTAAGACAAAAATCACTAAGGGTCAAATTTACATCTGATTGCTGTTTCTTTGAATGAACACCAGATGAATTAGTTGGATTAAGTTTAGAATGTTCATACGCCAGTTATCATTTAAGATGATCCCACCAAGTGGTGAAGTGAAGGGATGAGTGGCAGAATTGTCTCCCAAATATTTTTTCTGGGACCTAAACTTCTGAGGGAAGGCTTTGTGTTGGGTTACATGGACATCACTATTTAAATAATTTCTCTTTCTGTCGTAAAAGCACTTAGTCTAAATAAATGTGCATACAATGGCATTAGAAATTAAGATGACTTATTTCTGTGTTGTATTTAAGTTATTTTCAATTTTCCATTGTCATACATAATATTGTGACTTACAATGTTGTGCACGTTTCTCTTTACACCTTTACCATTTCTAAAAGTGGATCAAAATTTACAAATATTTTTTAGGATCTTAAATGCTGTATGCTGGCCAATAGGTTTCTGGAAAGATTGTAACAATTTACATTTATATGAGATGTTTGGCAATTTGTCTTAAGACAGGTAGGAGTTTTATCATTACAAATGGAAGAAAAAGCACTTTATGCTTAATGAGTAGCATAAACAAAGACAATGAAATATGATAATGCAGGAATAGTTAGTGAAAGGCAAGCTATCTGATCCATGGAAAGGGCTTTAACTCGTGATTGAATCTGGATTCATGTGAAAAATTGATAGATGTTTTACTGTCATAATTCTCCAAGACTAGATTGGTTACTTACTGCAGTTATAGTAGTTTACATATTATATTGTAAAACCATAGGCAAATTCATATTATATTAATATTTGTGCTATAATAATAGTTGTTTCCAAATTACCTATTATAAGCTTGGAACATAGTGATGCTCAAAAATAATTATTGAATGAAAAAGTTGGTATTGCATAAAAATGGGGGAAAATTAAATGTTAACTGTCTTTTGCTTTTGATACTGAATTCCTGGTTGCCTGTATAATTGATTTGGTAATTAGTAATAAGTACAATGTCTTTTGGCATTTTAAAATGTTTTGAATTATTTCTGTAACATTATTTAACGTTTTAGGTAATTGGTTTTTTTTTTCCATATCTTAATTGCAAATATTTTGAGATCAAGAATGATGTTTAATTTATTTCAGCATCACTGCTTTCCATTATAACCTAAATATATTCCTAAAATGTATAAAGGGAATATTCAAATGGAAGGCAAAAGATCACATAAACAGTTTACATGACAATACTAACCTGTCTGTATTTTTCTCTGTGTTTAGAATCACAAAAAAATAAAAGGTTACCAAACTCACTGGCTCTGGCCATAGTTTGCTCTGTGACTTTGGATCTGTTATTTTTATCTATTGCTGTATGTGAAAAATTGGGGTAGTAGTATCTATTTTTATGACTACTGTAAATATTAAATGAAATATTAAGTGTTATATAGCACCTAGTAATAACTGAAATTTATTAAAAACTCTAAAAATAAGATGGAAGCTTTCTACCCCCATCCACACCTCTGGAATTTCCAGTGTTCCTAGGGTCTGGGATGGACTTATCCTGACCTGTAGATCTTGAGGCCATAAGAGTATCTTCTTCAGAGTGACTTCCACCAGTAGAGTCACAGTACCTACTGTCTACATACATACATTTAACTTTCCTTTAATTTTGTATATTTCATGGTGGCAGGGATCTATGAAGGAAAGTGGTTTCTCCTTGGCAGGCTGTCCTGAAAGAAAGCAAATGGATTTTGTTTTTTGAAAAATTAAGTGGTGTGTGTATGTGTCTATCTCCCACATAATACTGAAGACCACAAAATAAAATACCAAAAGGAACCTAGATGACCTTAAGGCTAAGTTGTAATTCTTTAGATTCTGAGTTCCTCAATTCTACAATTGAGTGTGTCTTGTTCATAAGCTTGTGAAACATTTAGATTAAGCGTAGTGGTTGAACAGATCTTAGAGGAATGAGGTAAATGGAAATGCAGTGGCTTGAATTCACAGAAGAGTTAATATGCAGGTTATTTTTTAAGAAAAATGAAGACAGATTTTTATAGTGAGGATGTGGGCAGTGGGTGAATAAACTGGATGAAAAGGTGCCCTCTACACCTTTTAAATTGCTTTTTCTCAACTCTTTAAGTAAATACCTCCAGAAATGGGTATCAATCTTTGCTTACTGAATAGAGCCAAAGACATTCATCAAAGAGGCAGATAGAAGACTAATTTTTTATTGTTATATAAACAAGGAGAATTAGGAGTAGAGGGCTTATTTCCATGTTCTTAGTGTTTGCCCATGTATTTAGCATTAAGAAAACAGAAAAACATTTCCACTTTTCATTGTATTTAAAATGATATATCCTTGCACTTGAAAAGCCATTTTTCAAGGAGATATATATATATATATATATATATATATATATATATATGTGTGTGTGTGTGTGTGTGTGTGTATATATACACACACACACACATCTATACACACACACAACGTGCATACAGATTATGATTATGTATGGGCGAGTATGTGTGTATATGTATGGATACTGTGTTTATCATGTTAGTATTATGTATTTTACTAAGAGAAAAATACAGAAAAGGATAACTGCAATATTTTTTAGCTATCTTTCTGGGTCAGGTATTGTTTTATTACGTTCTTCTTTAATACTTTTTTTAAGCTTTATTTGACTTAGGTTGCTGGGGTTCTAGCTAGAATAAATTATAGTGTAAGAAATTCTTGCTTCACTCCTTTACCCAATAAACCAACAGCTTTGTGAGTTTCCTTCCTCCAAGTTACCATTGTCCTGGGAACTGAGACCTTTTGTGTATCTCCCTGTCTCCCTGGCTGGTGTCAAGTCAAGACTGCCTCAGAAGGTTAAAAAACAAAAACAAAAAAAACAATGTGGAAGTAAACCACAGATTGCCGGTTGTAGATTTATATGCCCGATGATGCCAGCAAATTAAAAGAATTAGCAATAAATCTACAATAAACACACTAAGTACCCAAATGCTTTTGCATTTAGCATTCATTCTAGAAAGGTGTCACATACTTTTCCAAGACTCCTCATTAAATAAGCAGCAAGAAAGGTAAAAGAAACAAGTCACAGCAGGGGCTCACTTAACTAGAAGACTTCACACTGGGAAAAGTGTTTAAATTCAGGGCACTAGCATACTATTTATGCTGCACTTAAATTCCCATTTTCCAAATATATCATGATTTCTATGTCTTACATCCTTATTTAAACTGTTCAGATTACCTGGCACCCTTCCCCTTTAGGACTTAAGCAATCTACACACATCTCACATCTGACAGGGTTTGTATGCCCTTCTCCACCCATCTGACCTTTTGTATTCTTCAGCAAAGTAGTTTGTCGTCATAATCATAATACATAATAAAGAATATGATAGAGATCTGAATTGGGAGAGAGGATGTCCCTTAATCTCTATACCTTCCATAGTTGCTGTAATAACATGACTGTTAACATGACTCAGATTACTCTTAGGTGAAAAGCTTTGTCTAGGTTTTAATTATGACTCCACCAAGGTCCCTCCCAAACATGTGAGGGAAGGAAGAATTGGGAAAGGTAAGGATTCTTTTTTATAAAAAAAAAAAAAAAGCTTATTAATTGTCTGTCACAAAGTATTACATATTTAGTATAGAAAATGTTGAGTTATACAAAAAGGAAAAAAAGTCATATAGAATAGACCACTGATTTTTAATGCATTTTTTGTTGTCTTTTCCTCAATATATCAAATGCAGTAATTTTTAGTTATAATGACAATTTTTCTTCACTAACTTTATATTATAGCACCTTATCCTACTATGATGAGTTCTCTGTAAGCGTTATTTGAGTCACTGGCATGTTAAGCAGATGTTCTCATGTCTGTAGATCTTCAAATTTTCTACTTTTTTTCAGTCTTCATATCTCTCAAGTATTCATCAAAGTTTTCTATTTCCTTGTGTTTCATTTCCACAAGTGCTCTCTGTATGGCTATCACATCAGTAGCAACATAATAGAGGGTAGGCTTGGTTTGGACCATTTCTCTTGCCATCAAATACACAGATACCATGGCATGGTCTGTTGGAAACAATGCCCTAATGCAGTTCTTTAGAATCCTGTGGTTTACAGAGGTGCCCCCTGGGCAGCTGGGGAGGGAGTAGGAGTTGGTGTGGATCATTTGCAAATAAGTGTAAGAAAGGATGGGTCTGACCGACTCACCTCAGTTTGATTTATCTTACATATTAGAGTTCATGTCATATCACTACCCTAACTAAAAGCAGTAAATCAAATACTTGAGTTTAAAGCGATAGCAGGATAGGATAGCTGCTTTTCTGGAGGTAAGAATGTTACGGTCTCTTAAAATACATTGGATACCATCTACTCTTACAGGGGACAAACATGTCTTCCACTGCACACGGAGATACTGTCATCCTAAGTTTAAAACTAGGTTTTAGCTAAACTTGGAATTAAAAAAGAAATGACTTAGTAAACTAAACTATCCTAACCATGATTGGTACTCATATGGCCTCAGACTGTTTTTAATAACAGGCCTGCTATGAATACACAATGACATGAAGCTGAATGTGCAGGGAAGTGGCATTTTCAAAAAGCTGTTTTAAATGACATCATCTTTGGTGCAGATGCTGGAGACAGTTATGAAACACTTCAAGCTGCAAGCACATTCCCCTAACATATTTGCCTGTCCAATCATTTTCATCTCATCTTACTTCAATTCCAGATCAAGGATATTTTGTTTGCCTGTGATATAAAATGTACTAGTGTCACGTTAAACGTCACTCCCAAAAAAGGCAATATGCAAAACTGAAAAGGATATGGGAAAATTTCAGAGTATACTTACTTGTACTGTCACATCAAATAAAAAAGGAAAATAAAAGACTATGGTTCTTTTTAATTTTAAAAATATACATAGATCTGTACAAAAGAATTGTTTTTAGAATCTGGTTGGTATCCTTATAAATCTAAATGGTAGTATTATTCAGACTTCTATGCCTAATTCTTATCCTTCTCCCTAAGCTTTATAATACAAAGATTCTAAGAATAATTTAAAAGTATATTTAAGGACATAACGAAACAGAGAGGCAAATAATAGAAGAAAACAGTTTTTAAATTAATGGGAAGGTAATTGCATATTTTCATAATTTGCTACAAATTTGATAAATTTTAATCCAACACATAAAGGAAAGCTCTCAAATTATATAATAGTATGTGTATAACCATGTGTGTTGAGGGTACACACACGTGCAGTGAACTCAGCTTGTCTATAGATTGAACTAATTACCATAATTGAAGCTCTAGGGAAGCTGGAGTCTGTGATTTCCATCAATAGGCATGGATATAATTAACCAATAACTATGGAGGATGTGGTTCTACAAAGTAACAGTTTTTTTTAGCATCTGCCAGAAGCACATCTGTTGTGTTATATTTTATTGGCACACTATGATTAACAATCCAATACATTTTAAAATATTCACATGATTTAACTTTTATATGTTTACATTCTTATAAAATCACCATGATTTTCCCTCCCTTGCTTCGGGAAGTATTTCCTTTGCTCTAACCTATCCAGTTGCTTATATCACTTTATCTACACACAGGCATACTCTCGTCTCTCTCCCCCAACTGTACATCATCACTCATTAATAATAAACATCAGGCTAGATTTTATAGACTTTGGGATCCCTCAGATTTGTGAGGGCTTACATGTATATACAAAACTCTCTTGTGAACATCATCAGTCATTATCTATGTTCAGTATACCTGTCATACATATTCTTAGCCCTAAACAAAACTTTCATGTCTGAGCCTAATATTCCGTATCCTGATCCTGTAGGAATCTGGGTGAAGTGGGTGGTCTGACTCTTCTCCCTTCCCTTCCCCCTCCCAGACCTGAAACATGCACTGCTGCTGCTCTGGGTGCTACTACTACAACTAAGCTAAGAAGCTGAGTGTTAGAGTCAGTTCTGTCCTTTCCCAGTGCTAAGTGAATGAACAAAGTTCCTCCGCCCAAGACACAGCACACCAAATGTTGAGATGTAGAGGTCTGTGGCAGAGAAGAGGTTTATTCACAAGGCAGCCAAGTGAGGAGATGGGAGAACAAATCTCAAATTCACCTTCCCTAAGGCGGGGGTCTCTGGATATTTGTGGGCTAAATCTGAGGTGTGGGGAGCTTGGGGGAAGGTGACAGCAGGTAAGAAAATGCTGAGGTAACTGTCATTCTGCTCAGGCACAACTAAGCTTCTTCCTGGGGTGCTTGTTTCAAAATGGCATCTCTGAGGGTGGCGTTTTTGACCCTCTGATGTCACCGATTGGACACATGCGTGTGCCCTGATAGAGAGTCAGTGGCCCCAACCAGTCTTAACTGGCTTGAGCTCACACCGGACACAGCCGACTCCAAGTTGTTTGACTTGGGCAAACAACTTATTGGTTAGGCCACGTGATGCTCGGAGGACATGCAAGTTTTTGTTAAAAAAAAAAAAAAAAAAAACAAAGCGAGCTTGAGTAATGAAGCCAGGTTACAGTTTATTATTTATTAAGCAAGTTATAGTTTAATGGATCTAACTAGAGATTACCCTTGATTTCACCAGTAATAAGGAAAATTATTTTAATACTTATTAAATTTTAATATTTTAACATTTTTATTTCTTAGATTCCAAATTATTCTGAACATCAGTGTAATTTTACTGAGCCAAATCTATTTAGACAAGTATATTTCCTTTCCAGATCAAAGTTAAGAACTGGTTGGAAAAATAAGAGGAAAAAGGCATAATTTCATGCATACACAGTTAAATTTTTGGTATGTAGATATGATCAAGACTAAGTTCATGGATTTTTGATTGGATGGAAGCCTATGATAAAATAATAATTATCAGTAGCTCAATGTATTATGCTTTTTACAGTCAATAATAAAATTGTCAATGTGGATGAGGAGATCAAAAGAATATTCTTATTGAATTACTGATAAAATCACGTTGAGGAGGATGTTTGGAACCTTAAAGGTTTAATCTGTGGGGATGTGGTCATAAATGATTTAATAATTAGACAAATTTAAATGTATATAGATATAAATAAATAAATAGGATAATATTGCCTTTATTTTATTAATTGAGGGAAAGCATATTTACGAAAAACTCTTAAGAAGAGTGGATGCCTCTGGGAAGGAAAAAGTCCCTTTTAGGACTGAAATTGAATGCCCTCCTAGTTCAATGGGATGGAAGGTGAGAGTTGAATTTAAGTAGCTATAATGCAAATAAAGAAAGTAATAATTTTTACATTTCTTACATGACTGAGTTTGAGGACTGAGACTAACATTAATTTTAATTTTAATTTTAATTTATTAAACGAGCTTCAGTGGGGCAAACCACAGGAGGAAAGAGAGAGAGAATACAGCCATGCATCAAGAGATTTCCAAAACTACTGAGTGAAAGCAAACTTTTAAAATATCATTTCTACAGCTCCTGTTCTTAAGGTAAAAATTCTTAATCAGGTGAAGATTAATAAGCATAGAGTGAGGGATTTCTCTCACCATACAAAGGGCTCTTTCAGAAAAATATGTCTATCATTTTACTAAAAGTTTAAGATTAATAATAACATGAAACACATAGAGAATGATCAGCTCAATCTGGTATTTCAAGAATAAAGATGTTATGAGTAAAGATCATACCATCCTATGTAAAAGATTTCTTTTACCATGACTCTTTAAGGAATTTTCATTGGTTTTTTTAGTGAGGTCCACTTAGAAAAACTTGCACTTTACCATACAGAAATTAATATAAATACTATTATGTTTCTACCTTGTGGTATGGATTTAGTGATTCTAATTATTATTACTACCATTAAACAACTATCTTTACAAAATCCTGTCATAAAGAAGGTTATTTCTATTCCACTGCATCATATTTCACATTCTTTTCTAAAGCCAATCTCTCTACCTGGTTAAGTCCAATCTCCTCTCACCCAAAAAAACACTGCTCCAACAATTCTCCCTTTCTCTCTTACATCATTCACTTTCTCCCTTCTCCACTGGATTATTGAGTTAAGAAACCAGCCTTAAAAAACCAAACAAATAAACAAAAAGTAAAATGAAAAAATTCTCCTGAGCTTACATCCCCCTATTTCTCCCCATGAACTGTATTAATTTTCACTTTCTACCTGCTGCAAAATTCCTTGAATTTGTCATCTCCGCTGTTTTTAATTACTTTTCTCCCACTCTCTCTTAAACCCACTCCAACTTAATTTTTGCCCCTACAACTCTTTGCTCCTGCAAGATCACCAAGAATTTATGTAATGCTAAATTTATTGATCAATTCTCAGTCTTTATTTCACTTGGCCAGTTATAGGCCAAGGATTTGACACAGATGATCACTTCTCCCTCTTTTTTTTTTTTTTGCTTTTGCCTCTTTGCTTCCGGGATACCACCTTCTCAGTCTCTCTTCCTATCTCATTGCCATTCCTTCTCAGTCCTCTGCTTTTTTTTTTTTTTTTTTTTTTGTCTTTTTTTTAAACATGCCAGGCATTGTCTTATTTTAAGACTTTCGTGGTGTCCTTCCACCTAATCAGATTGTTCTTGCCCCAGATATTCACACAGCACTAATACCCTTAACTTCTTGGTCTCCTAGTCTAAATCTTATCTCAATGAAGGAAACTGACTACCTTTTTAAAAATTGTGATCCCTTGTACTGCATTCTCAATCTACTTAACCTCCTCTGTTTTCTGTTCCATATCTGTTACTACCTAACTGTATAATTTACCTAATTATCATTTTTATTTTCTCTTATCTGCGTCCCTTCATCAGAACGTAAGTTCTATAAGGGCAAAAATCCGGTGCCTTGCATACTCTTCTGGCCCTGCTGGTACACGTGGGCCAACTCTTACAGCTCATTTGGAGATAAACTTCTTTTCCTCTCATATTAGACTGCATTTGTCAGGGTTTTGCAGACAGACAGAACCAAGAGTATATATAATATGTATATTATACCTATAGAGAGATATATTATATCCATAGATATATATTATACATATAGATAGATATACATGTAGATAGATATAAATGTTATAAACAGACTTATTATAAGAGATTGGATCATGTGATTATGGAAGCTGAGAAGTCCCACTCAGGAAAGCTGGTGATGTATTTCCATCTAAGCCTGAAGGCCTGAGAACCAGGCAAATCGATGGCGTAAGTTCGTCTGAGGACAGAAGACTGATGTCCCAGCTTAATCAATCAGGCAGAGAGACAGAGTACACTCTCCTTTTCTTTGCCTTCTTGTTCTATTCAGGCCCTCAACAGATTGTCTGAAGCCTGCCCACCAATTGGGGAGGGCAATCTGCTTTACTCAGTCTACTGATTCAGATTCTAATCTCATTCAGAAAAATTCTTTAGTCAACTGTCTGGGCAAATGTCTTTCCTGCAATGCAGGGAACTTGACACATAAAATTAACCATCTCATAAACTAACACTTCTCCAGTCAGGTTATGTTGGCCTACATGGCAGGGTTGAGGGCAGATTCCAAGGGGGAGAGGGTGCTTGTTGTTTTGCAAGGAAAAATGAGGCTTCCATATTTTCAGGTGCATCAACCTAGGTGTAACCATTCTACACGTCAAGTTCGCAACTTTCTCAGCCGTTAGCGCAGACGTGCCTTGGCCACAAGTTTGACTTTCCTAGGAGTTCTGGTATTTTTATGTTTAAGCTCTTGGTCTCATACTAGCTTTCCCTACCCACCATGTATAACAGATGAGAGCCTTTTTATATGCCACAAAGGAGGCACTGTAGCTTTCACAATTAACTCTCAGTCTTTTGTTATCTTTTCCAAAGGTTAACTGAGTTTAGCAACAGCCACTCAATTTGACAGCCATTATATTTTCTATTTTCTTCATATTTTCGATTATCTGAATAGTGGGCAGTGAAAATTCATGTTCTCTGGCCTAGCATCCCATTTGACCTTTAATAAAAAATTAATAATCATATTGCTACCAGTGCCAAAGGTTATCTGAGCTCCACTTACCAATGACGGGATACTCACTGCCACTAGGTGGTAGATGACTTAGTTACAAAATCCTACCATCATCTCTGTTTTCTCAGACCATGTCCAGTGCCAACTGTTACAGCTTGTGGGTTATGGGAGGATGTCCCTTGGAAGCAGGTGAGTTGAAAATGAGCATGCAGGAGCATTATTAGGCAGTGCTCCTGGAATCACCATCTGAAAAAGGGAAGAGAAAGAAGGAGGCTTGAACTGAGGGAGAAGTTAGGTTGCATGCAGTCTCAAAGGCCTTAGTCAATGTTACAAAGAGTTCTGAAACTGGAATAGTACTGTTAATATCACTAACTAGGATGAGGGGGCCTAGCTTTATGTCCCTTTGTCAGGGAGTCACTGGACGAGGATTATCCCACGAAAAGGACATGACCTTGGGTGATACTAGCTAAAGCAACTGAGAGGAAAAGTGATGTTTGGGAGCCGTCTGCTGACTGCACTCTGAGAAACTGGAGGAATGAATCATTTGATCTTGAAGATGGATCTGTAATACCTTCTATTTCAGTTTTTCTGAGGGTTAATAGATATTGACCAAACAGTCCTGCATGGTATGTCTGGTATATTGCATTTCCTCAATGACTTGCTGTTGAATATGTGAATAATGATATATATGTTTTAGGAATTCAGTATTTGGCTAAACTCAGTCAGTGTGCTCGTCTGAGTTAGATCAGCATATCCTCTATAAAATGATAACTTGCAACTAGTGCACACCTTGAAAATAGTATAAAGAATAGAAACATGATCAGTGTTTTGATGGCCAAAGAAAAAGCTGAAGCAAATTCCTAATACTTAGTGGGATTACACACTAACTAAAATCTTGAATTATAGAATTAGTATCAATTTTGGCAAAAGGTATAGTATTATTAGAAAAAAAAAACCAGCTAAAATTAGAGTTTTTAATGATACCAAGAAACTACCTAATAATTCCATTAAGACAAAGTTCAACAAACAGCAGGGTGCAGAGTATGGATCTGAAATACAATTGAAGAGTTCTATTAAGAGATTAAGAAGACACAAGACAGGAAGAGAAAGTTGATCACAGCCAAGAAAGTTGACCCTAAGAGAGGGTTCAGTAAATTAGAATGACAGATTTAACATGTTCTACTAGTTCCATGATATGACAATTGTTGTTCTATAAGAAAAGAATTCTACGTTTAGGAAAATTAAAACTAAACTGATTTAAATAAAAGTGATTTTCTTAACTATAGAGTGCTCAGGATCAAAGATTTTAATGTACTTGTGTTAGTTTGAGGTTTTTGAGAAACAGATGCCGAGATGGGATTAAATTATAAAACAGATAATTCCGGTTAAAAAAATAAAGAGCTGTAAAAGCTAAATAGAGGGAGGGACCAGGATAAAAGTGGGAAGTGCCTTCATGTCAGGGTGGAGGTATGTTGCCTATGAGAGGTGAGAGGGAAGGAAGCAGGACTGGGTAGGAAGAGCTTCAGACTATAGCACAGTTCAGAGAAAATCTTCACCAGACAACAGAAAGGTCCTGGAGCAAGACCGTCGCTCAGAAGAGTCTTACCCGGGGTCACAATGGCCTGTCTCTAGAACTCCTGCCATGCTCAGCCACTGGCTGGGCCCAGCCCCGGGGGAAGTGCGACTTTGACGTGAACACTGCAACGGATATGAAGGTGTGGTAGCTGGGAGCTGTCAGTTGATTGTTTTTGCTATTGCTGGTTCTACTGAAAGGAGATCTGAGTGGCCACACTTCCGTGACCACCACACATGCTAATAATATGTGAATATGTTGTGAATTTAAAACAAAGGGATATAGAAAGCTGTTTCCAAATTTTTGTTTGGCAGCATAGCCCTTATAAAACCAGTGTTCTGTGACTTGGGCATCTGGTGTAGAGAAGATAAAAGTGAATTATTTCTCTTTAAAATAACATATAAGAAAATTTACTAGTCTGATTTTTACTGGCAACAGAACAAAATAAAAAGTGATTTTGTCAACAAAGTAAAAATTTATATTATGGATCAGGAATATCATCTGATATAATATGTGGTGAAAAGGCAAAAAGATTTACCAAATGTATTTTAGAATTTCAAATCCTGCATAAGATGACTACATCTATCTTCCTAAAACTCTTTTTCTCCCCAGATTTTCAAATGCATCCCTTTCTCTTACTATCTTTTTCTTCTCAGAATCTTTGATTCCCTAGTCTGTCACTGTGGCAGCCACAAAAATGCACTCTCAGATCTCCTGCTGTGGAGTGGATGGTTGGCTGAAAGCCCCAGCTGCTCCCTCTGCTTACTCTCTAGCCCTCCCACCCCTGCCTGACTGATTCCCTCCCCCAACCCCCTTGATAAACAGGACCCATTATTCTAGCAGGATTCTTTGTCTCAGGGATTTTCCATCACCTTAGAACAGAACTATAGTCTGAAACTCTGACTACTAATCCTGCTTTCCCCTTTATCCTTCAAAGGCATTTGTCCCAATACGTTTCTGGCATGTCTAATCCCATACTGGTGTCTGCTTCTCAGAGGATCCAAAATAATAGTCACTTATATATTTCTATTCTCTAGCATTTTGTCATGGGTTCTCTACATTTCTCATTCTGTTATTTCATTATTTTCTCATTATTTTATACCAAAGAATTCCAAACCTATTGTTTAGGATACTTGGGAGCTAATTCTGTCTTTGTCTCTGTTTCTATCTGTTAACTCGGTTTAAAAATAACCTGGGGAAATACTTCAGTAGCTCAGAGATGCTCTCTGACATGTGCCTCCATTCTCAATCCTGCTGCTTTGGCACAGTGTGCTTGTACTTGGATTCAGCCCCTCTGCTGGGCCCCTTGGATTGATGTCTTGGTTGGACTGCATGCTTACATTTTGATATTTTTATTCTTTTTTTTTTTTTTTCATTCCTAGGCACTAACCCTTTGATAGCCCTGAGCTCCAAACTTCAGAATTAGTGGTCCAGTTTCTCTCACCCACACACACCCTGAATACCTAAGACCCAGCCAGGATCAAAAGCTCAGACATACTCATGGGTGGAAGAGGAAGACTAAAACAAACTCCAAACTCTGTCCTGAACTAAAGCCCTGTATATCTAATAACGTATTAAATTGCTCCACCTAAATATTCCACTGGACCAAATTCTCTAGCTCTAAAAATGAACTTGTCATTGCTTTTGACACAAATATGCCTCATCATTATCTTGAGCAATGTCAATGACAGTGATGCCATTAACTAAGTAAGAAATCTGGGAGTTCCTATGACTCCTTCTACAAGCTTGTTTCTCATTTCCCATCACTCACCATTTCTGTCAATGACCTTTGCATTCATTATTTAGTTTTCTCTTATCTGTCCCCACAACCAGTGCCTCAGGTCCAGCCTTCATCGTTACTCACCTGTACCATTGTAAGAGCCTCCTTGTTTGTGCAATGGCCTGCATTTGTTTCCTTCCATCTACTGTCTACATTTCTGCAAGACTGATTTTTTTTTTTCAGGATACAAATTGAAACTGTTTATTCTTGGGTTTAAAAATCTTTTGATGGCTTTCCTTTACCTAATGACATGGTCCAAACCCTTTGTTACAGCATTTAAACTCATTATAACCAAACTGTTATGAATTTTTCTGCTTTATTATTTATCCTTCCTCCATTCACTTTACGCTTGAGTGGTCTAGCTGAACTCTGGTCACCCATGGAACATGACCTGGTCTGTCATGCTACTGAACTTTTCTGGGCATGATGTTCCTTAAGTGTGAAGTGCCTTTCTCCTTCCTACGTTCCTGGAAAAGTATTAAGAATTCAAGGCTCAATTAAACATTATCACCTTTTTGAAGCATTTTTATACTCTCTTATCCATTAAATTTACAACCACCTCTCTCCCTCTTTGCTCACTTCACAGAGCTAGGCACTTCTACTGCACCCTGTTCTTGCCTCTATATAAAGCCCTTTATAATGTACACTTATTCACTAGTCTGCTTTCTTTACTAGGCTGTGAGTTTTTTGAAGGTAAGCTCAAGATACTTATTTTGGCATCAAAAATGTCAAGGGCTATGTCTGGCACTTAGAAGATGCTTTAAAAAGTGTGTTGAGTAGACTATCCCTTCCATTGGATCGTTATGCCAAGCAAGACAATGTTTTTAATTCAAGAAAGTTCAGTGTCCAACATGAGAAGAGCACAATGCTTACTGATGAGTCTTAATGAGAAGAAAAGAAGAAAGAAAAGAAAAGAAAAGTCTAACAAAAAGAACAAACAGTTCTGAAAAAATAGGGAATTATAGACATTAACTTTTAACTAATGTTGAATCAAATTACAGAATGCCCCTGGGGAGTAATGCCTATAAGATTTTCAACTTCATTTCCCATAAAGTCAAAGCATTCTTATTTATTCTCAAATAATGGGAAACCTAAAGGATGTGGCTTGTTTTAAAATACATTTCCATGCTTTGATGAGAGGTCTAGCTTTGGCAGGCTGACCTGTGTAATAAATTTTCCACAAGTAGTTGTGGGTCTACTCATAGCAACCCAATAATAACTAACCAGAAAGTATTCGATTACAATGGATTTTCAAAGGGAAAAAATGAGCATACTAATTTTCCCCTGGAATGTTCACTGAATACAAAGTTAGAACAAAGATACATTAGAAAATAAACTTAGTAGAGGTGTTTCAGAGCATGTAAGTCAAAAGTAAATAGTGGAAAAATGAGTGTAAATAGGACAGTAAATAGGATATAGGTGGGTGAAGACAAATGTATAACAACAGTGTTAGCATTAAAGAACTGTGAGAATATGGCCTCTGCATTCAGGATGGGGGATGGGGGTAGGGAGAGGTCCATGGATGATCAGAGTTAGGACTGAAGCAAGCATTCCTTCCCACATTTTTTTTTTCATGGGTAAGAAGAGTTTCGAGATTCCCATTATGAGAATGTCTTAGGTTTCTATTTTTTCTTAATTGAAGTAAAATTCACATAACATAAAATTAACTATTCTAAAGTGAACAATTCAGTGGCATTTAGTACATTCACAACACTCCACAACTTTATCTAGTTCCAAAACATTTTTATCACCCTTAAAGAAATCCTGTATCATTAGGCAGTTCTCCCATTTCTCCCTTTCCCCCACACCTAGCAACCATCGATTTGGGTGTGTCTCTGTGGATTCTTCTCATTCTGGATATTTCTTATAAATTGTAGCATGTGACTTTTTGTGTTTGACTTCTTTCACTTAGGATATGTTTTCTAGATCCAATCATGTTGCAGCAGTATTTCATTCCTTTTTTATGGGTGAATACTATTTTATTGTATTTATATACAGTAACACAGTTTGTTTATCCCTTCATATGTTGATGGACATTTGGGCTGTTTTCACCTTTTGACTTTTGTGAACTACACTGCTATGAACATGTTTGTACATGCACTTCTTAGATTTGACCATTACTTTTCATTTATTTACTCATTCGACACATATTTTTAAGACTTTAATTATGTGCTGGGATCTGTGTTAGACCCCAGGTATAAAATGATGAATGAGACATGGTTCCTGCCTTGAAGGAATTCATTGTCTAGTGGTGGGAATGGCCATGAAAGTTAGCAAATTTCAACACCATTGGTTATCTCTACAAATGGAAAATAAATGATATCCTTCAGGGAGCTAAGGGATACAGAGAGAACTGTTTGGGGCTTACTTCCTTCATACTCTTCCATTTTGGTACCTGTCTGCTTTCACAGCCACTTTTATATAAATTCCATCAGAGTTTTCCTATCACTCAAATATAAGTGATCTCTTTCTTTCATTTTTGAGAAGCAAGTTATATCAGTACCTTAATGTTTGATTTATATATTAACTACTAGAAACTAAGGCATTTCTTTTTCTGGAATAATCAGGAGGATCATGGAAATAGAGGCTCTGAAGAGTATTTTCAGTCAAGATGCCAACAGGAAGGAGAAGGTACTCTTGAAGATAAGTCAATGAAGGGACTGTTTACAGAGGTGTGGGCATGATTAAAGTAATCAGAAAAGAATGTGAGGTACCCACGAACTAGCAAAACAAAAAGAAACTAACCACCTGCAGGAGGAAAAGAAATTACCAGGATGTAGTGTGAGTCAGAGCCATGGGAGGATAGCCTTCTAAAAAGAGTTGTGTGAACGCGATGTAGCCTCTGCCCAAACCACAAAGCTGAGGCAGAGGAATCAGAGATTGACATTCTTCAATCTCTCACTTTTTGAACTCTCCCACATGTTAATATTGGTCAACTGTAATCAGAATCCAGGAAGGGTGGATAATTCTAAGGGCACCAGTAGGGCAGAGAGGGGTAGAAACAGATGAAGGCAGGCAGAGGGTAGGAGAACAGCCATCACAGAAACACACTGGTAGGGAACAATGGAAGCCAATTGTGCCACTACTCAAAGCCATCTAGAGTCTTGTTCCCAAAAGAAAGACACATGGCTTTATTCAAGAGACTAGCCAAACTAGTTCCTAAGGAAAAGAGAATAAAGATCAACCTTAGGAGTATAGTAAGGGCATAATCATACAAACAGCAGCAAAGGCAGTGGCATGAAATTTAGGCAAAACTGGAACAACTGCAAAGGATATGACAGTCCAGTAGTTTAACACCCAGTCATAAATTGGAAGTGTGCTTATCACAGTCTGTTGTATGTGGCGGAATGTGAAAAAGTTTTCCTATAAATGCTACTAACATAGGATGGTCAGGAAGTTAAGAACAGCTATGTTCAACCAACATCTCGGGCATCACTAGATGAATCCTTAAACTGGCTAAGGGTGATCTCTCAGTGTGGAAGCCAATACTCTTCACCTTTGCAAGCCACACTAACTGGGAAGAAACATGTCAAGCTCATTGTTTATGTTCTCTGGGAGGAGGGTAGAAGTAGTGTAACCATTTCATAGGACAGGATCACCCATAAGATAACGTGATAGAACCGATTTTCAAGAAGTCTGTATAGGACTCACAGCAGATCCAAGGCTATTTTCAATATTTCTAATATATTTATGTGTAGTGCCCACTATCTTAGTAAAAAGAAAGCGTAGTTACCTTAATATCAATTTGTATTTTGGGAGTTTCTCAACTGAAGTCCTTTCTTCTCTGTAATTCTGTGTTCCATTTTTTCTTGCAAATAAATTAGCAGTGTGGCTCTCAACCTCCTCTTGTTACTTGGCATTGGGATGCCCAGAGGAAGGATATAAGGATATAAAAGCCTTGCATACAAGAGCCTTTGGAGGTCATGCAATCCCCACTCACCAACTCAGGAATAATTTATTTCATGTCCTCCTTGTCCATTGCATATTCGGCTTGTTTGAAAGTTTCTTCTAACAGAACATCCACCATCTAATGTAGCAACCTCTTGAATAGCTTTAATGTTCTTATTCAGTTCCTCCTTATATTTTTATTGAGGTAAACCTGATGTACAATATTATATAAGTTACAGGTGTAATACATAATGTTTCACAATTTTGAAAGGTTATATACTCTGTTTATAGTTATTATAAAATGCTGACTGCATTCCCTTGGTTGTACAATATCTGTTGATGGACATTTAGGTTGCTTCCATACCTTGGTAATTGTAAATAGTGTTACCATGAACATTGCGTAGCATGTATCTTTTCAAATTAGTGTTTTTGTTTTCTTTGGATATATACCCAGGAGTGGAATTGCTGGATCATGTGATAGTTCTATTTTTAGTTTATTGAGGAACCTCCTTACTGTTCTCCCTAGTGGCTGCATCAGCTTACATTCTTACCAACAGTGCACAAGGGCTCCCTTTTCTCTACATTCTTGCCAACATTTGTTATTTGTGGTCTTTTTGGTGACAGGCATTCTGCCAAGTGTGAGGTGATATTTCATTCTGATTTTCATTTACATTCATTGGTGATTGGCAGTGTTGAGTGTTTTCAAGTACCTGTTGTCTGTCTGTTTCTTTTTTGAAAAAATGTCTATTCCAGTCTTCTTCCCATTTTTAATGGGGTTTGTTTTTTGATATTGAATTGTATAAGCTGTTCATGTAACCTGAATAAATATACACAAAAAAAAGAGAAAGGAATCCTAACATAACGTTAAAGGTAGTCATCAAATCAGAAAGGCAGATGGCAATAGAAGAAGAAAGGAACAAAAAAGAACCACAAAAAAATTCAAAACAATTAATAAAATGGCAGTAAGAATATAAGTGATTACCCTACTTCTACCATCCTCCCAGAGAACATAAGAAATAATTACTTTACACATAAATGAACTAAATGCTCCAATCAAAAGATGTAGAGTGGCTGAACACAAAAATAAGACCCATATATACCCTGCCTACAAAAGACTCCCTTAAGATCTAAAGATACACACAGACTGAAAATGAGAGGATGGAAAAAAGGATTCCATGCAAATAGAAATTAAAAGAAAGCTGGAGTAGCAATACTTATATTAGACAAAACAGAATTTAAAATAAAAACTAATGAGACAAAGAAGGACATTACACAATGATCAAGAAATCAATCCAAGAAGATATAACAACTGTAAATATATATGCTTCCAACATAGAAGCACCTAAATACATAAATAAATAAATGTTAACAGACATAAAAGGAGAAATTGTCAGTAACAATACTTGTGGTGGACTTTAACACCCCACTTACATCAATGGATAGATCATTCAGACAGAAAATCAATTAAAAAAACACTGTCCATAAATGACATATTAGATCAGATGAAGTTAATAGATATATAGAGAACATTCCACTCAAAAGCAGCAGAATACATATTCTTTTCAAGTGCGTGTGGAACATTCTCCAAAGTAGATCACATGATAGGCCAGAAAACAAGTCTTGGTAAATTACAGAAAATTGAAATTATATCAAGCATCTTTTCCAACTACAGTGCTATGAGACTAGAAAACAACTACAGGAAAAAAAAACTGCAAAAAACACAAACACATGGAGGCTGAACAATATGCTACAAACAACCAATGGGATCACTAAAGTAATTGAAGAAGAAATAAAAAAAAAAAACTGAAGACAAATTAAAAAAACACAACTATCAAAAGTCTATGGGATGCAGCAAAAGCAGTTGTAACAGGGAAATTTACAGGAAAGAAACAAACAAAAATCTCAAATTAACAACCTAACCTTACACCTAAACAAACAAAACCCCTTAATAGAAGGAAATAAATCAAAAAGTTCAAAACAGAAATAAATGAAATAGAGGCTAAAAAAAAGAAAAAAGAAAAAACAATGAAACTAAGAGCTGGTTCTTTGAAAAGATAAAATTAATAAACTTTTCACTAGACTCATTAAGAAAAAAAGAGACAGGACCCAAATCAGTAAAATTAGAAATTAAAAAGGAGATGTTAAAACTGACATCATGGAAATACAAAGGATAATAAGATATGTATTTTTAAAATATCAAAGCACATGTTTGGCTTGTTTTATTTGTTGTTTTTTTTTTTTAATAAGGGGGTGGTAATTGGGTTTATTTCTATTTGGAGGAGGTGCTGGAGATTGAACCTGGGACCTCGTGCATGTCAAGCATGCGCTCTTACCACTCAAGCTATACCCTCCCCCCCAAGGATAGTAAGATATTACTACAAACAACCATATATTAATAAAATGGACAACCTAGAAGAAATGGACAAATTCCTATAATCTTCCAAGACTGAATTATAAATAAATAGACAGAAAATATGAGCAGAAAAATTACCAGTAATAAAATTAAATCAGTAACTTAAAAAACCTCCCAATAAACAAAAGTCCAGGACCAGACAGCTTCACAGGAGAATTCTATCCCACGTTTAAAGAATAAAAACCATATGCTCATCTCAACAGATGCAGAAAAAGCTTTTGACAAAATTAAATATTGATTTATGATAAAAACTCGCCACAAAGTAGATAAAGAGGAAGCATAGCTCAACATAATAAAGGCTGTATCTGATAAGCCCATAGCTTTCATCATACTCAATAGTGAAAAGCTGAAAGCATTTCCTCTGAGATCAGGAACAAGACAAGGATGCCCACTCTTGTCACTTTTATTCAATATAGTATTGGAAGTCCTAGCCACAGCAATCAGACCAGAAAAAGAAAGAAAAGACATCCAAATTAGAATGGAAGAGGTAAAATAGTCACTGTTTGCAGATGACATGATACTCTATATAGAATATCCTTAAAATGTCACCAAAAAAATGATTACAGCTTATGAATGAATTTGGTAAAGTTGCAGGATACAAAATTGATATTCAGAAATCTATTGCATTTCTGTACACTAAGAACAAAATATCACAAAGAGAAATTTAGGAAACAATCCCATTTACCATCACATCAGAAATAATAAAATACCTAGGAATAAATCTAATTAAGGAGGTAGAAGACTTATATTCAGAAACTAATGACACTGATGAAATAAATTGAAAATGACATTAATGGTTGGAAAGATATACCATGTTCTTGGATTGTAAGAATTAATATTGTTAAAATGACCATACTATCCAAGGCAATTTATAGAGTCAATGCAATCTCTATCAAAATACCAATGGCATTTTTCATACAACTAGAATAAATAATTTTAAAATTTGTAGAAACCCAAAAAACCCCAAGCAGTCAAAATAATCTTGAGAAAGAAGAACTGAGCAGGAAGTTTCATGCTCCCTGACTTCAGACTATTCTACAAAGCCACAATCATCAAAACAGCATGGCACTGGCACAAAAACAGACACATAGATCAATGGAACAGAATAGAGTATCCAGAAATAAACCCACGCACTTATGGTCAATTACTATACAACAAAGGAGGCAAGAATATACAATGGAGAAAAGACAGTCTCTTCAATAAGTGGTGCTGGGAAAACTGGACAGCTACAAGTAAAATAACCAAATTAGAGTATTTCACTTCACATTTCACACCACACACAAAAATAAATGCAAAGTTGATCACAAATCTAAAAGTAACATCAGAAACCATAAAACTCCTAGAAGAAAACATAAGCAGAACACTCTGACATAAATTGTAGCAGGATTATTTTGGATCTCTCTCCTAAGGCAAAGGAAACAAATGCAAAAATAAACAAATGGGACCTAACTAAATTTACAAGCTGTTGCACAGCAAAGGAAACCATATGCAAAACAAAAAGTCAACCTACTGAATGGGAGAAAATAATTTGCAAATTATGTGATCATGTGACAAATAAAGAGTTAATATCCTCTCTATAATTATTTCTAAAAACAAATAAATATACAAAAATATTATAGAACCTAAGGCTATTAAAACCTTAAGGGAAGAGAAAGTTCAGGTTTTGTTTGTTTGTTTGTTTTTTACTCTTTAGGGTAGCTCTTTTTCTGGAGTTTTCTTTTGTTCTTTTTTTAAAGCATCTAGTAGTTACAGGATGCATCCTCTGCTTGGAAAGTGAGCCTTATGCAGCTTGGAGCAGGAGGAGAGCTGTCTCCTGATGCTGGGCTCATCAGGTTGTCTTGTTTTCACCAATCAACCTGCAGTGCCCAGAGGCAGATATCTGCATATGTTTATGCCCTCTCACTCAGACAAACCAACTCTTAAATATTTGGATCAAATCCATCTTCTTTAAATTTGGAGATTTTGATTCATTTAAGCAAATATTAAAACATCAGATTAGGGATAAAGCACATTATTTGAAAATAATTTTCTGATTACATTTACTGGTTTCATTTAATTTGAAAATAATATTTGCCAACAATAGCTTAATGCTAATGCTAACAGATGCATTTATAAACAGCATGACAAAATGTTTTCAAGATGTTCTCACACTTTGATCTTTATCTTTTTTTTCACGCTAACTGAACAAACTTATTCTAAAACATCTCTGTTTAAGAGTTAGTAGAACATTTCATACAAGAGCAACTGGATATTTATGGTATTTGGTAATATAAATAGATTTTAATAGTTTTCAAAATGTTTCCATAAACATAAAAAAATCATACATAATCCTACAATTCTGATGGTTCAGTTTTAATTCACGCCAAGATTCTGAGAAAAAACTTTCTATGCAGTAATATACTTGAATATCACATACAAACTGCTCATATACTCATATAAATCTATGATATGTGGTTTAAAAGTATATAGAAGCTGATCATCAATATTTGGAATATTTGCTTCCTAGAGATATGTATTATAATTGCCAAACTTGTTCCATCATTGAAAATAAAAATATCAATTAAAATTTAAAAATGAAGCCCTGGCCATTCATTTTACTTTATTTAGCCTAAGATTTAAGATTGACAAAATAATGAGGTTTGGTTAGATAAGCCCTAAAACCTTCTTCAGCCCTAACATTCTATATTTTATCTTCCACAGTAAATAGCATGAATGAGTATTTTGTTTCCTTTGTCTGAAAACTTTTCTAACAGTGATGAAACCAAAATTCACTGTTTTCCCTTTACATCAGTTGTCACAGTTCACAATGATAAATTTTTAAATTATTTAAATAACACTGTTAGGTAATAGTCATAAGAGCAAAGAACATGTCTATCTTATTTATCATTCATCCACAGTACATAACACCATGCCTGGCACATTGCAGGTACCCTAAAAGTATTAATATAAGGTGAATGAATCAACAAATGAATGGTTGAAACAGATTCGCTTCTCCCTGCAGAAAGAAAGACCCTTGGATGTAGAAGAGGCAGCCTGGGTCCCAAATACCCTACCCATCCTCAATCCTGGTCTCCAGAGCCTTCTGCTGTCTTGATCCAGGTATTTGGGGGTCACTCCTGGGTCCTAAAAATGTTCCTAGGGGTTTGCCTATATGATCACAACACTGTAATGAAATGTGCAACCACTTACAGAATATGTCCATGTATTAGTAGTTGCTTATCAGTAACTAGTGCTGCACTGACTGCCTTTTTAAATGACTCCTCCCAATCTTTTGAATTGTGTTTTTCCAACAGGCACTGAGTCTGTGATAGCATCACCCTGAGGTCGCTAGCCTGGCAGTCTCAGCTCTTTTCATCTGAGTCTCCTGATTCATCTACCAGGCCCTGGAGGAAAGTTTTTGCTATCCTGGCAATCATCATGAACAAATAATTCTAGCCTTAATCCTCTTAAAATAAAGTTCCTTCTTATCTGTGGCTATAAGCTAAGATCTTCTATGAAAGGCTTTGCTGAGAATAACCCACCCTGTGCATATGGCTTGGGCATTGGCTCTCTGAATACCTGAACTCTCTATGACCCTCTTAAGTAACGACAGTATTGGTTTGGCTGTTGCTCTGGATGCCAGATGGGCAGGAAGCCCATCTCCTTTACAACTGGATACTTTAAAAATACACATAATTTTACTATTACTTTTAGCTGCCATGCATTTTTAACTTTATTAGCAGGAACATCCTATGTAATATCCTTAATCAATCTTTTAAGAAAAAAAAGTCACAGTGAACTTGAATTAGATTCTTTGAAAGGCAAGCAAAACAGCAACAAACATACTAATCACCAGTCCATTCTGTGCTGGACACTATGCTAGGCATTTCACATTCTCTGCAGCAAGAAGAATCCTACTGTTTAGGCAGTGACATCCTAGTGTTCTATTAAATTTTTAGTCACATTAATTCAAATAGACTATTTCTCTTTTCATAAGTCTAGAGATAGTACTTAAGAGTAACTAACTGATGTTGTTACTGACGGGTTTAACTCTGTCTTAAAGAGAACAACTAACGAACTGCACAGTGTCATGCCACATGTACAATTATGAGGCTACTGTTCCACCACCAGAGGGTTAAACCCCTGGGGGCTATTTATCTGCTACTGCCATTGATTTTCATTAATCCCTCACTATGTGTTTACCTTTTTATTCCCTGTGATGTATTTTCAACACAAATATTACTACTAGGCTATATGATTCCTTTTTGAGATTCAGTTTAATAGCCTGCCAAATGAAAGAAATATCAAAGCTTAGATCACTGTATTGAGAATTTTGAAAGCAACTAGGAAGTAATCATGAAAAAACTCTGAGACTGATTAACAGTATCTGCCGCTTGGACAAGAGGAGAGTAATGATGTATGCTAGGTACCTGCCATCCAGGTGAAAGACAGTTGTGACAAAATCAATCTTTGCCTCCTTAAAAAAAATGTGTCCTAAAGTCATCCTGGTACTCAATAAAAAGGTACACATTCTATTACTTGTCTTCTTCACTATCCCCAGGAAGGAAGATCTGTTTCTTAAGATAAATGTGTTACATAAGCTTCTTTTTGATACACTATACATCACTGAAACTGACTTTTGTAAACTAGATCAAAAACCTCACTACCATGCACAGTATTGTTTCTATAGATAAATGCAATCTTTACTCCAAACTGCTGACTTAAAAGGGCATTATTAGGAACATGATTATATTTCTTATAATTCCTCTTTAAGAGGGTTAACTTGCACTTTCTGTGACGCAAAAGAAATTCTGCCATAATCTGAGGACAGCAGACATTAAAATGGATGACATCATCACGCTATTTATTGATAAACCTTTTCCTCAACATGTATTGAAAGGGATTCAAAGAAAGAAAAAAATTTAAAAACCAACCAAACAAAATAAACCTAGGACAGAGGAATGAGACACTCTCACTGAAACCCTGAGAGCATTAATTCTCAAAATTTACTGCTAAATATGAGCTATAAACATAGCCTCCATCTTTAGCATCTAGAAATAATCTTTAGTTGTTATATACCCTTAATGCACTTCATGATTCAGGACCCAAATCTGAGTCTCAGAGAGAATTCACTTATGTCTAAAGTACAGAGAGTTAAAAATTTTCCCCCAAAGCAATCATACACATGGTTTACAGAACATCAAAGCCAAGAGAGTAGCACCATATAATAAGCTTTCTATCAGAGCTCTCTGTAGGTATTGAAGTCAGGTCAAACATCCAAGGTGTCCAATAGTGATAATAAGACAGGAACACAAAATAAAAGTTGCTACCACTTAAAGTTGTACCAGCGTGGACAGCCTCACAAGGAAGTGAAAACATCAAAAGGATCCAGCTAACCTTCTACACCACTAGCTATTTTTACCACTTAATACTATGGGAAGGTGCATTTTTTCATTCTGTGAGTTATCATTTGGAAACAAATTTCCTAGAGAGATAGGAAAAAAGAAAAAGAGAATGGGCATTTAGGTAAGTATACAGGAAAAATGAAGGAGAATACATAGTTGTTAAAACATTTACACAACATAGTTTTTAAAGATGAGGGTCACTTCTTCTTTAAGGGATGGTAACCTTTTAGAGAATGACCAGATTGATGAATAAATATAACACATATTTGTAGCTTGGAACTTCAGCACTGTTTATAATCTGAGAAAGATGGAGCATAAATAAGTGAGACATTTTGGTTCAGAGAAACAAACTGTCCTTTATATTACCTTAATTTTTAGATCATTCTGCAGACCTAAAATGGTCTTTCCAATAAGATAAAGTAATATGTTAATTATTTGTTAATTAAATTTTAGAGGTTTTAATTTCAAACGTAAGTGTAGTTCTAAGATTAAGTTATAAAATATTCAGTAACTGTTATTGGTTAGGGTATTGTGAAGGATTCAGTGGTAGAAGGTATCATGTTTGTTGTCAAAGCACCAGCACATTTGTTGTAGAGAAAAGAGATACCTACGATGGAACAGTGTAAAAGAACGACTAAAGTGCAAGGTTCAATGCCACATTTAATGGCATGAATTCTAAAATTAAGAATTCAGTATAGAGTGTGGAAAGTTCAGGAGTTCTTAGAAATGGCTGCGACTTTAATTTCTACTATTAAAAATAAATAACTATTAAAATAGTGTTCATTTAAACATGAATTTACTTGCAAGCCTTCCAGTTCACATGGAATGAGCAGGTACAGGGATTATTAGAGGCGAGATAAGCATGATGACAGCTCTTTCGCTTAATGGTTTATCCGTCAGCTGAAACTCTGGCCACTCAGATGATTTTGACTGTTACAAAGTCTATAATTGCTCTAGTCATAAATGCGTAATGTAAGTTTCTACCCGATCATGAATTACAGAGAAAGCACAAGGAACACTATGCTGAAAAACAAGTGTATCCTAATTGACAAGTGACCTCTGATTTGCAAGAAATACCACCTCATAGTGTTCCCTGGAATCATATGAGAGGTTGGGTAAAAGTGGAGAGCACTGACCCAGTCTTATTAAGTGAAATTACTTCGAGGTAGAGACCAGAAATCTGCAAACTTAACATCCTATTTAGATGTTTTTCATGAATGTTAAATGTGAGGACCACTGTAGAAATCAGCTGAGAGGACTGATTCTCAGGTGCCATTATTTTCTAAGTAAATCACTTCGAATTTCAGTCTCCTGTTTTGCAAAACAAAGAAAAGTATTATCAGTAGTAGCTACACCAAAGATTTTAGAGGATAAACAAATGAAAGATGAATATGAAAGCACTTTCAAACTTGAAGTTTGACACAATACACATGACTGTTGTTGTGGTCCTTACCACCATTACCCCTCAATTCTTCACTCGGGTTTTAGATTCCTTCTCCTACTCTGTGTAATGCATATCCTGTGGGCACCCAGGCTCAGCAGTCACTGATCCTTATAAGAGTTCGTGTTCCAGTCAAAGAAAGTATCAAATGGAGGACATTTCAGCGTATTTTTTTTGACATGTCTAATTCAATGTTTTACATGTGAAAATATTGAGGCCTACAGATTTGGAGTTACTTTGTCAAGTCTTTTTCATATCAGAACACTAAGGATGATAGTTCTGATTTTTTAAAAAAAGTTTATCATATGTCAGATATGCACTCGTGAGAATGTTGTTTCTAAACTCTGTCTGCTCTTTCTTTCGTACTTGTGAACAAACATGTCAAAAAAGGGTTATTAGAAAGCCTGAGTCACAGTTCCAGATTGGTATGATTGCTCCTGTTGCAAGGGGAGTGTCTGCTGTCTGGGTGGGTTTTTAGAGCTTAATCCCAAAGCCCTACCTTACATTTGTTTGAGATAGCCCTGACCTTTTTACTTTCTGCAAACACACTAGGCTTCAACAAAAATTGCCATATACAAGTCAAGAAATCTGCTCAACACTGATAGAATATTTTGGCTGGTAATCTGTAATCACAGAGGGTATTCATTGCTGTATCTAAATCTAATCAACCATAGAATGAAAGGAAAGACCTTAAGACCTAAGAAAACCTTAGAATAATATAAACTATGTCTTCCATTTTACAGAAACACAAATTGAGACCAAGAAATATTATTTTGCCCCAAGGAAGTTTGAAATTATGGTAAAATATCACCCTCATCTACTAATGCATAATGCTAATCAGTTTTTACTTCATATGCTCCTAATTAAAAAAAAAAAAAGGCTTCCCTACAAAGTACACTTTCATATTCAAAGCCAGCTTTGCACAAAGAGAAGTTAACAGGCTGCTAATCCCTCCTCTAATGTGCATTAGCAGACTGACAAGACATCTGAAGGAACTGAGCAGGATCTGATGTGAGTGTTCTGAGGCAGTCTTTCACTTTACTCAGAACTCAACCTTAACCCTATTTCTCAGGAAACTAGTCAAATTGCTTTTAGATCCACACCCTAATTATTATGCTAATTTAGGTTTCTGTTTTATTTATACTACCCATTTCTTAATGTCAAAAAATAAAAAGAAAGTTCAGATTTCACCATATTCTGTATTTCAAAATAATAAGATTATTGTATCAAGTGACTTAAATGCCATGAATGAAAACAGGTTTTCCAGGGTATTATTTTGTATTACTTTCAGTGGAATTTTCTTTAACATGATGCATGCTACAAAGACCTGCTCTTAGGTCACAAATAAAATATACAGTGGATTATTAAACAGTCAAAGAAGGAACAATGCACAAAGGTATTGCATATGGGAAATCAGCAAACAAATAAAATGTCAGCTCTGCCAGCAGCCAACACATAGATAAAGACAAGTGTTCACTAGGAGGAAAAATAGTTTTGAATCATGACAATTGTGTAAAAATTCAATAATGCAAGAGCCTTTCTCCAAATAAGAAGTAGATGTGATTTGTCATGCTTTTTACCTTTAAAGCTATTTTTTGGCACACTGTAGAAAAATAAATATATTTCAAAAATGAAAGTGATCAACCATCAAATGTATTTTCTGATACGAAAGTGTACACAAGAACTTTTTTTGTAGTGGAGGATAAGCATTATGATCTGGATTTTACTTTATGCCTAAAGAAAACCCATTTTAGTAAATCAGCAGTGAATGATGCTTGGTTTGTTACATTTTTAAGTGAAATTAAATAATATTCATAATAATGAAATCTTCATATGAAAGGCTTTGCAATAGTGGAACTTATTTTATATGTTATGAGGAAAAAAAGAAATATGTAGTCAACATAAAAATAGTTCTTAGTATTAACAATATTGAGGTACCGTCATATATCTTTTTTACTTTTTTTCTTCCTTCCCCATCCTCTTGTAGATATGTACTTAAGCCTATTAAAAAAATACATATTTCTTTTTTTATATGGTGTTTACAACAAATACACATATTATTTTCAAGTCATATTATTTTATACCCAGTAAAGCCTAATTAACAGGATAAAAATGTGAGATTCCTTGTCAGCCAAAGATCATTTTCCACATTCTTCCTATATAATTACTATGATAAGCAAATCTTGTAAAATTTTAAAAATGCATGAAGGTGTATCAAACTAGGAGTTTATAACTAGGTGTCTATAACAAGTTGCACAGATGCCAGAATACAGGCCTGGTGAATTAACACTATTAGCAACCTTAATTAGAGAAAACTAAATTTAGTGCCCAAATATACAACTCAAGAAAAAGAAGGTAAAAATGAACATTCCCAGACTTTTTCTCACTCTTGAAACCAATGAGAGCAAAGGTTATTTTGATTCCTATCTGAACCAGAGAGCTTACATTTTGTTCATTAAACCACACTGAATATAATATTTCATTAGCTCTTTGACACCAAGGATATTACAGAGTTGGGGAGTTGAGATTTACTACTAAATAATATATAGGGTTAAATACTACTAATACAAATGTTGCAACAGGTACACAAGTTAACTACTAAATACAAATTACTAACTTCATAGGACAGGTTTCTCCCTTGGGCACCCATCATCTGGGGAGCCCAGGGATGTGGTGGACTTAATCAGGGACTGCAAGGATGGAAATCCTGGAACAGGGGAAAAGGGTAGGAGACGGCAAAGGGAACAAACTGGGCAAACAGTGGAATATGAAGTGGCTTCGATTCTAGCCATTTGGTGCCAGTAATTAGAGAACAATGAAGGAGATACAGTTAAAAAGATCATTTGGGCAAGAATGAGATTGATTAATTCAATGCCTGATCACTAAAGGCTTGATGAATTCAACTGATGATTATTTCACCCTAAACGTGCATTCCGTACACAAGCAGAAAATGTATCTAAAGATCTCCCTTAACATTTTTCATGTATTTCCTTCTTAGTGGGGCTAAATTATTCAATGGCTACAAGTTATAATTCTCAACTATCATAACCAAGTTTCCTACTAGTGAACAGTGTGTGTTCTTGTTTTTCTTTCCACAATACAAGGAGTTTCAAATCCCAGCACCATCTGCACTGTTTAGAAAGATTTTATTTTCCTTTTTACCAGGTGATCAGGATAGCTTTGTTATTGCAATTCGTCATGCATTTTCTGCTTTCAATACTTGGTCCCCACTGCGCTGAAGTCTTAGCTCCCTGAGCCCAAAGCCTAACTTTAACACAAATGACATGTTAATGATTAGTGAAAACACAAAGCAGGGGGTTAATGACCATAACTGAAATTATGGACTTCACTTCCATCAGCTCAGCAGAGTCTGAAACATCCAAAGAAAGCTCAGAAAAGAGGTTCTGCTAACGCAGCTGCTCCTAAACATGAGGGCAGCTTAGCATTAACTTTCAATGAACCACAGCTCTCGTGGGGAAACTCACCACTCTTAAGTCCACTGGGATGTGCTGCTCCCTGTGGACTTCAGACAATTCCCTATTACTCAGATACCAGCTGGGTGCCTAATGAACAGTTAGGTTTTCATTTACGAGATGCTTGGAAGATAACAGAGGACAGAGCCCAGTAAAGATTCTTATTTGTATCTGTGAGGTGATTACAGTCACTTCAGAAGGAGATAAGTGGTGATTTGGAGCAGGGAGATGGCACCTTTCTATCTACTCCCTACTCTAGGCCTCCTCAGAAATACCTTACTTCTAACAGAATCGTGATCATACCACTCTCTTTCTTAAAACTATTCAATGGCTCATTATTGCTCTTAAGATAAAGACTGAGTTTCTTAATGTGTTCTTGTCTCCTGCCTGGTTTGGCCCCAGATGACCTCTCCAGCGTCAAGTCACATTGAGATTCCCACATCTGTTCTCTACACTCCAGGCAGAGTGACCTTGCTGGGTCCTGCCACAGGGCCTTTGCACTTATTGCTCCAGCTTTCTGAAATGCTCTTCCTCTTTCCTCAGATATCTTAGCTCACATTTATCCTTAGGAAAGTTCTGATCCAGTTAAATTAAATTAAATGCTTCCTAGAGATGCAATTAGAACATCATATAATTCATTTACATGTATTTGCATAATTATTTTTTAATGACTGTCTCCCTCTCTAGATGATAAGTTCTAAGAAATCAGGTGGGTAAGAAATGCTCACCTTTGGATAACCAATCATTGATAGGCAAACAGACGACACATTAAACATTTATGAAATGAAAAGATATATAGGAGAAATAGAAGCATAGCACTGAAAATTGCTATACACAGAGAGATACATTGGTATGTGTAAACACACACACATACAGTAGTTTTACAACTCTGAAGGCTATTAGAACACAGAAATGAAGCACAGGACTGTAAAAGGTCAGTAGGTCTTTCATGAAGACAGATAAAAAAGCCAAGGAAAGAGAACTGAACAGAAAGAAAAACACATAGGAAAAAAAATCCAGAATCATACAAAATTCTTTTACACTGACCATACAGCCTACGTTTACACAAAATAAAATAATAAACACATAATTACTAAATTATACTGTTATAGCTAAACCTGTGAAATGGAAATAGCATCATGATACAAAGACTTAATGCACCCTGTGCTTGAAGATTACTTAAAAAAAAAAAAGTCTGTTAGCTTTCTTTGACAGAAGAAAGTAAAACTGTGCTTTCTCCTGACTGTAGATAAACTTAAGAATTATTTGCAGCTAAAAATTCTTAAGTGTTCTTACAAGTAGATAAGCCACCAACATCACAGGTGATGATAATTTGAGGTTATGATCATAATCTTGGTCTTTTTTTTTCCCCAGGGAAAGATTCATGACAGCTGTGTGCTAGCATATAGCAGGTATGTGCTGCATCTCAAACACCCCTACTTCACTTTCTTCTAGCATCAAGGACAAATTTAATTTGTAGACCCTGTCCTCTTCACCTCTAAGCTGACGGGAATAAAAGAGCCAATTTCAAATGGATTTTCAGCTTTCAAAATATGAAAGCATATAAGATATACTCTAAAAAACTTGATTTCAGAATATTGCTTCATACTAACAATACTTAATATTTTTAAATGTCAAATTGTTTTCTACTTCTCACTAAATATAAATAGACAGCCAACAGAAAAGGAAAATCACCATTAAAATGTGTGCTCTGCAGTATCAGACATTCACAAGATACTATGAACATAGGCATAGGCGTTTAAATAAATACTAGTAGCAATGGAAAGACTATTTGATTTTCTTAGGTTGAAACTGAGTTATATTTACAAAGTAAAAACAAGGATTTCCACTGATAAATTTCAAAAGGCTTAATTACTCCCTGTATCATATTATTGATATACATATATAGTTTTGATTGACATGTAGAACACAGAATTTTTGTCATTTTCAATTTTGAGAATTACTCAGGTTACTAGAATGGTAAATCAGAACTTAGAATATGTTTTGTTTTTTTTTTTTAAACTGTATACCTAGACTTTGGGCTGCTCAAGTGTAGTTAGAGTCTTACTTAACTTTTACGTCACATCTCTAAATAAAGTAAGTGGCACTAACAGCTGTAACAAACAACATCAAAATCTCAGAGCCTTACCAAAACACAAGTTTGTTTCTTGCTTACAAAAACCCAGCGCAGATGCTGCTGGGTTGGCAGATGCTGGGGTGACACTGAAGGGTGGGCCTCCTCTCCTGTAAGGGGTGACCTAGGGATCCTGTTCTTGGTATCAGCACCCCAAGTGACCTCCAAGATGGCTGCAAAAAGAGAAGAGCAGATGAAGAGTTGTGTGTGGGTACATGAGAGATTTCAATGAATCATATCTTGAAGTGGCACATATCATCTTCCTGGCCAGAATTTAGTTCTAGAGCCTCGCCCAAATACAAGGGGCTTGGAAAATGTAATTTAGCTTTGCGACCAGACCCTAAAAAGAGGAGGGGAAAAATGCTGATGAGCAGTCTCGGAAATTTCAGTCTCCCTTCCTTCCTCCCTTCCTTCCTTCGGAAATAAGAAATTATTCACGTAAATTTGTGGACAGAAGGGAAAACATTCGAATACCATTTAATTTTACATTTTCTTCCCTTCTAGCCCCTGGAACTTTTTTTTTTTCTATAGTAAATAAATGTAACTGCACCCTCACTTTCTTCACAGGATACTTCTTTCGTTTCTTGCCTTACATGAAATCAGACTGTCTTTTGAGGATATCACTTCCCTGGAGCCTTCTTGAGTGGAGGCTACTAGTTCTTCTCTGTCCCACCCATCCATGAGTCCCAAGTTAGGAACTCCACCTCTCTGATTTCTTATGCCACGTTTAAACCACTGCTTCTCCAATTTCCAATGAAAACTCTTCTTTTAAAGTCCCATCACCAGGCTATGCCACCGCCTTTCCTCAAGTTAACAAAATCCTAAGCCACTCTACCTTTACTACGGTCTTCCTCCCAAGTCTTCAGGAGACTCCAGCATCCCTGTCATAGAGTTTATGAGCCTCGATGTCTTTCCCTTCATAATCCGGAGCCCCTTCTCTCTACTCTGAACCGGGGTCTCATTATCTATAGTCACACTTAAAATTGCTTCACCCCTGAAACCTTTAAGAGCAGTTAATACCCCGTTCTTCCTTTGGCCTAGTGTCCTCACTTCCGATTCCACTCTGCCCATGCACTGACTTCTGGAGCTCCTCAGTACTTTTCAAAATACCATTTTTTCTTGCCTCTCTATAATCCCACTTTTTACTCCCATTCTTTCTCTAACCACCCTAAACTCCATTAACCTATCCAGCTTCTTGATCCCTTTACCTTTTTCCTCCTTCCTTTTCACCAATTCTACTTCCCAAACTCTGAACCAATCCAGCTGTCCACTGTTTCTGATTTGTGGTTAGTGATCGTGGAGGAAACCCATTTGTTCGAGGTGAGCATAGATCCATGGCCTTCAGCTTAGGAACAATTTAACATGGCTGTAACCGTTTTCTATTGCTGTGTAATGGAGTAATACAGCTAAGAACCATACACAATACCCATTTATTATCTCAAAGTTCTCAGGGTCATAAAAGTTTAGGCAGGCTTGGTTAAGTTCTCTGTGTAAAGTCTCACAAAGCTGCAACTAGGTGATGACCAGGATGGGCTCTGATCTGAAGGCTCTGGGGGAAGAATTTTCTTCCAAGCTCATTCAGATCAATGGGAGGACGCCACTCCTCTCAGTTGTAGGACTGAGGGCCCTATTTCCTTGCAGGGTGTTAGCGCAAGGCTGCTTGCAGCTATTAGAGGCCACATGCATTTCTCATTAAATAGCTCCATCTTCAAAGCCAGCTATGGCTTGTTGAATTCTTCTCGTACTTCAGATCCCTGTGAGTCTTGTGCACCAGCCTAGGAAACACTCCAGGTGAAAAAGGCTCACCTTTTAAGGCCTATCCAGATCATCTCTGTATCTTAGTCAACTGACTCAGGCCTTTAATTATGTCTTCAAAATCCCCTGACAGCAGTACCTAAACTAGTGTTGGACTGAGTGACCAGGAAACAGTCATGGTGCCTTGAGGGACAGTGTTTGGAGTTCGGCTTACCACCATAGCTCTGGTTGGCTCCAAAAACTCTGCTCCCAGACAGCTCTTCCAACCTGCCCAACGCCCCTATCTACCAGTGCGCCTCCTTATTCTCAGAACTAACCTTTTGCCTCTCCTTTTTCTGTACAGAGGAAATAGAAGTCAGTAGTTGAAGAGATGCCCACCAAAATTCTTGCCTAGTACTTGAAAACTACATAAATTATTTTTTCAGGGTTCAAAATATCCTAACCCCAACCAACCAGACTCTTATCCCTTCACGTTCTCCCTGAGTGGTAACACTCTACCTACTAAGCTCCCTCTCAATTAAATGCTTTCACCTGCGCGCTCTACCACTTCTTTTTACCAAGTTTCCCCTTTATTTCCTTTCTGTTTATAAACATATTCAACTTTCACATAAATAAAAACAAAGATAAAACAAAACAAATCCTTTTTATCTTTTCATCTCTCTCCAGCTATTGCTCCTTTTCTCTCCCTCCTTTCTTTGTCTGCATTCTCTGTTTCAATGTCTGCAGTATTGCCTAAGTTACTATTTCTTCTCCTGTAATTTCACTACTGCCTGGATCACTTCCCCCTCTTTGGTGAAGAAGTTCTTTATAAGGCTGTTAATGCCCCTTTAGTCCACAACTAGTGGCTGCCCTTTAATACTTTTCATGGAAGACTTCTCTATGGCACTTGAAAATATCGATTATTCCTTGCCTTCTGAAACACTCTTTTCTGTAGTTTCCAGGATGAAGTTTGCTACTTTCCTCTTTATACTGTGGAGAGGCATCAAACAAAACAAATAATTAGGGATAGGATACAATCTGACAAGTCAGGGATTTCTTCTAGTGAATATACTTACAATATAACTCTCTCTTTAGTTGACCCTGATACAAAACTTGGAATGTTTATGGTATCAAAGATCGAAATAAACAACATCTTTTACAGTTAACAAAGCTAATTTCCTAGATGACTATGTTTCCTGTTAGATCAACTTTCAGACTTTTATTATTCCTGAGTCTTCTGGATACTAAATTGTCATGATGCTGCAGTGTCAAGAACGTGACCTCATGCAAGGCACATTATGATTGGAGGGTAGGGAATGACTCCCAGGACCTCATCTCCGAATCTTTGTCACTGAGCCTCTGGTCAGGCCACTCTTACTTGGTTATTTTCATGGGCAGCTCTTCAGCATTCTCTGTCATTGTTTCTAGAGGTCCTTTCCTAGGCCCTCATATCTCTTTTTACTTAAAAACAATTTTGTAAGATGATCTCACTCACTTCCATGGGTTTTTAACTATCCCTATATCATTGAAATTTCTAATATCAGTATCTCTCTTTTGAGTTCAAAATCCCTATAATTCCTACTCATGCTGGACACATTCACATAAATATCCCACATATGACTACAATTAAACAGTCTTGAAGTTGAACATTGTCTCCTCTGGGTCCTGTGGTCTCTCTTTTGGTGAATGCCATTCCCATCTATGAAGTTTACCAAGCTACAAACCTGGAAGACTTTCCTGGTTCCTTCGCGTCATCACCTGGATCACCCCAATCACCAAGTCCTCTTAATTCTTACCCTTACATAGCACCCAGATTATATTCTCCTCTCTGTTTGCACGGCCCCTGAATTGATCTGGACCTTCACCACTTCTGGCCCTGACTACCTTCACTTGTCATTGCTGGTCTCACCCCCAGGACTCTCCAACCAAGTCTCCTCTCAGCACTAAAGGGTCATTTCCAAAGGGCAATCTTCTCAAGTCACTCATTTTCTTAAAAATGTTCAGTGTTTCTTCAACGGCCTTCAAGGTAAGCCCTTCATTTGTAGCCAACATACAGCCTATCCTGACCTGCCCCTGATCATGATCCAGTCTCACCCCTCACCAGCGCCTCCCTCAGGAATACTGCTGTCTCTCTGACAGTGACTTGGAAGAGACATAGTATTCTCTCACATCTCTGGGCTTTTTCACTCATTTCTCCCTTTGGAGGCTAGATTGTACCCTCTCTTTAAGATCCCATAGCATTTGACAGAGTTGGCTTTTTCAAACATTTTCTTCCCTTGCCCTTGGGGCACCACACTTTATTTTCTTCTTGGTATTTACCACTATGTGACACTGTAGGACACATTTGTAGTTTTACTTACTTATTGTTTACCTATCCCACTGGAATTTTTGATTCATGAAGGCAGAAACTTTAATTTGTTCACTGCTTTCAGCTCAATGCCTAGAATAGTACCTGGAACACAGTAACACCCTTCCCTCCTCCCAGACATGTAGGGCACACAGACAGGAGCACAAGGAAGAAGGCAGGGAGTTGGACAAGTGCATCTGCCTCTGGAAGCCAGCACACATTGTTCAGCTGAGAAGCCAGGGAACAGTTTCAAAGAACTTTAGATAATAATGTCTAAGTTTTCAAAATTCTAGGAATAGAGATTCAGTAAGAGGAATAACTGTGTTCTCTCTGCCCTAAAATATCATTTAGCTCCATTGCTTCATTAGCTTCACACTTATGATCTCTCCACCCAAGTATGGTCCTTGTAGAAATTGTGAAGTGGATACTTTTGTTGTTTGACATCCTCCCCCCACCTTCTCTGTCTGTGCTCTATTCCTGCTCTACCTGCCCTCAGACACCGGCCTTGAGGAGTGTTCCCCAGGAATTATCCTCAGCCAGGTGTCATGGTTGAAAAGAATCTGATAAATTGATGTTTCTACTTCTACTAGCATTTGTATTTGAATGTAGAATGTAGGACTTTTAAAGACCCAAAATCTATCAAGTATCAAAGGAATCATAATGGAAAATATGCAATCTTTAAAATGGTGTTACAATTACTGGCAATGAAAACAGTTCATAGTATATTGCTAAGGGAAAAAGTGTTTCAAAAGAATATGTACAGTACATTATTGTTTCCATCTTTTCTTTAAATGTAGTTTATATAAGTGTTTAACTGAAGTATGTAGGAAATGACTAGGTCAAATAACTAATATTTCCCTCATTAAAGCATTTTAATTCCAAAGAACTTATTTAACAAAGACATTCTAGTACAAAAGAAAATGTGCATATATTATAGGAAAACTTTTTTTTAATATAAATACAATGAGATGCAACTGAGGAATATGTTACGTATTTGTCATAGTTTGTATTAGTCAAAACCATCTGGTTGTAATTGAGTATTTTATTTAGTGATATAAACACAAAACACTCATTTTTGTAAAGGGGAAAATTACCAAAGGTCACACACATACACAAAAAAAGACCTTTACAAATGGAGCAAGTAAATGGAAGAGCTGGTAAGGGGAAAAAATGTAATCCTCTCAAAATTAATCTATAAGGTCAATATGCTTACAACCAATATTATAACTAGATTTTTCATGAAATAAATATGACAAGCTCTATCAAAATTCATACTGATGAATTAATGTCCAAAAATAGCTAATATAATTCTGAAAAATGTAAGAAGGGGAGTTTGCCCTATCATATTTCCAAAATTATTATTAAGCTAAAGGAATATAACAATGTAACCATTTCATTTTCTGTATAAGAAAAAATAAGAAAATAATTATTTTTCTGTGGTGGACTTTTAGAATAATTGACACACGGGAAAGGGAAGGTGACAGGTCTCTGCATGCCCCCTTTTATTACACTCTATGACCAAAGTATGTTACATTTCATTCCAAATGCCTGAACTATCAAACAAACATATCACTGGCTTTTATATATTTGGTTTGGGGCCTGTCCCTGTACTTGCCTACATCTTCTAATAACTTGGAGGCTATTGGGGAATATGTGAAATTCACTTAAAAAGTGCTCAATCCAAATATATTAATAACAACAAAATAATGATTTACCTATTTTTGAAGAAACCATATAAATGAGTGTCCCAGAGTATACAGGTTTTATTATACTCTCCCTATTTTCCAAAGATGATGTATTTCTTGATGGTTCAACTGTTTTCTAGCTAGCAATATTCCTTTAATATAGCCACTGCCAAAATCCCGGACAAGGTGCCTCCCACCCTCCCCCACCCCTGGCCGCAGTTCTGTTACCGCCACCTGAACCCTACATCTTCCTAGCACTCTGGGTTACATCCCCAGTGAGAGCTGGTGGCAGGAGGGAAAGGAGCGGAAGGAGGGGTCAACATCTCAGTATCCCTCCACTCTCCATCTCTCTACCACAGACCTGAGACTTTTAGGCAGCGCCTGAAGCTCACCTATCTCTTCATCCCATTTCCTCACCAACTTCACTCTGACTTGCTTTTCTTTACAAAAATGCCCCAAGGGTCTAAATATGATTTTCCCCTGAGAAGAATTTTAGTTTGTTTCTTTGTGTACTGTAGGTATGACATCTAGGTGAAAAATACAGAGAAGAGTTAAGAGTCACACAGAGGCCCTCTTACTGGTTGTATGTTTTGTATTTTTTTCCCTAGCGGTAAAATAAACACGATAAAACAGCAAAGCTAAGAAAACCTCTAGAAGGTATTCTCTTGGGGGAGGGTATAGCTCAAGTGGTAGAGCAGATGCTTAGCATGCAGGAGGTCCTGGGTTCACTTCCCAGTGCCCGCTTGAAAAATAAATAAATCTAATTACCTCCCCACCCAAGTAAAATACACAAATAACACAGTAATAAATAAAGTTTAAAAAAATTCCCTTACTTTCTTTAAGAGTGTTCTCTTTTCATTAGTGATGAAAAGTCAGGAAAAGGTTTATGAAATTGTGTACAAAAAGGAGAACCTCCCATTGGAAGCAACAGGTGGAGACAGAGGCACATTATCTTACCTTTATGGAGGTGGGAAAGGAGTCAAAGGAAACATTAGAGCAATTATATCATGAACAGTGATGTGAACAGAGTCTCTTTTTATTTGAGTTTAATTTTCTTGGAAATGTGACCTGGTAGAATCTCGCAAATGAATTGATTCAGGCAAACAATATTAATAGTACTATTCTTCTATTTTATGGGAACATTGTTTCCTATAGATTAACTATGGAAACAGAAAGAATTACTACGGGAACTACTTTGTTGATAATGTTGTATTGGGAATGTGTGGTAGAGGCAGGATATTATCCTGCTCACTATCAGGGAAATGGGGAGCATTTTATTTTTTGTTTCCAGTTGAATTGTCTACAATATCTATAATGCTACTTGAACTACTTTGATTTCTTATTTTTTCACCTGAACAGATTTCCTGTCGTGCTGTTTATATTTATCTTTAATTTTTGGTTATTTGTTTCTAACCCATATTCTCTACCTTCATTTCTATTGTTATGATTACAGGATCATGTCTCCTATCAAAGGGCCGGACAACCAGTGTGCTGGACTTCATTCCCTTTTCCCTTCTCCAAGAACTATCTGTCTCTTTTTCTGTTAAAAATTTCTCTCTCACTTTGGAGATTATTCCCATGACCATACACATATATCCTCATTACTCTTCTGTTAACACACAACACACACACACATTCTCTCTCTCTCTCTCTCTCTCCCCCGACACCTGCCTTGGCCCCGTATCCCCATCCAATTATTTTTCCATTTTTTTAATACACTGTTACAGCAAAACTTATTTCACCATCTAATTTTACATCTCACTTACATCTTCAAATCACATTAAAGCTTCTATTTCCACCACTTGAGAAAATCCCCAAAGACTTCCATGTTGCCACAAATCACTGGTCACATTTCTGTCTTCATCTTAATCAATCTCATGCCAAAGTTTTATAGAGTTGACCCTATTCCTTCTATTTTAGAGTCTTTCAATATTTGGCTTCAGTGACATCCTATTCCTGGTTTTTTTTCCCCCTTTAATCTCTATAATCACTTCCTCCTGGGCTCCTTTGCTGGAGCCTGTTTGACCTCTACCTGTGGTGCCCAAGGCCTTCGTGATGCACACCCTTCACTTCTTTGGCCACATCTATTTCTGTATCATCTTATCAAATCTTATGACCTTAAATACAATTTATATTCTTCATAATGTCAACATAGTATTTCTAACACTAATCTTTCCTGAGAATGCCAGATTAAAATACCCAGCTATTTACTTAAAAAGCTTTAATTTGTTGTCCAATTCAGTGCTTCTCAAACTTTCTGTGTCAAATTTTTTTTAATTTAAAATTTTTTTTTAAATTTCTAAATTCATTATAGACCAATAGTTTTGTAAAAGTCAATGAAAATAAACTAGAAAAATAAAATAAAGAAAAAGCACATAAAAAATACAAGCCACCCCCCTTTTAAAATTACATCCAAAAGACCTAAGATTACATTTCAATAAGTGTAATTAGAACAAGAAAAGCATAGGAAAAAAGAATTCCAAAAACTATACATTGTATTTATCAAATGTGTGCAGATAGGTGATTAATAGACAGTTGCTTCAACACTCGTGATTTTTACTCTGAAATTATCATAATCAAAAATTAAGAGTGAAATAGTGATTCCTCACATTAAATTTCCTACTAGTAGACTTTGAACATACAAGTATATCACTATTTAAAATTTTTAACTTGACAAATAAGCTTGCCTCTTAACTAGTCTATTTTAGATTGACGACAATTCTGTCAGCAGATTATACATATGTTATATATTATATTAGATACTATATATACATTTTATTGTCTGCTTTAATAATATTCAATATAGAAACCAGTCTCACAGACATAGGCTGATGAAAATGGAAAAAGATAACTTAAAAGTGATTTCAGAAAGCTCACAATATTTACTTTTAACTTTCATTCAAAATAATGCTAGTGATGATATAGTTTCAAAATTCATCTTCAATCTTTCATCAGTAACCAATTCCAATAATTTGTCCTACAAAGCAATAACATTCAAATTCTTCTGGCAAAAAAATGGATTTCAAATTTGTACCTTTCTGGGTTACAACCAAGTTTAAACTATCACATGTTGTCATGTGTTCTTACAGTGCATAATCAGTATGTAGCTGGTGACCTGGGCAACTCACTATGTGAACTTGACAGCAGAAAAGCTGGCCAACACACAGTTAAATGTGACAGGTTTACTTACCACATGATTGGATATCACAGCACTGTCAAGTTGCTATAAACGTATCTAAATTCTTCCTTCTGATTTCTGTACTTATCCTGTCACTAACTGATAAGTAATTCATGGGCCAGTTTTGATCTAATATACATCTCAAACTTAATATAGCCAAAAACGAACTCATGATTTACCAAACCACAGTAGATTTTATCCCCACCATTCCCATTTATTAAACAGTATCACTGTCCACCCAGTTGAAAGTATTAACACCAAAATTATAGATGTTATTCTTTTTCTTATTTTTAAAGTAAAAATTACAAGAAGTAGCATGCCTTGGGAAGAGACATTAAGGAACAGATTAAACATAGGTCAGTAAACCATCTATCTGATAAAGACTGTAGCTACAGCAGTATTTTTTGATCATACAGCTCTTAAGAAAAGTCTTATTTTCAGAATAACGTATTGTATTAGTTTCTTACTGCTCCTTTAACAAATTACCACCAACTTAGTGTCTTAAAACAATACAAAATTAGTATCTTACAGTTTTGAGGTCAAAGGTCCAAAACTGGTCTTCACTGATCTAAAATCAACGGATTAACAGGGCTGCATTCTTTCTGAAGGCTCTAGGGGAGAATAAATTTCTGTTTTTTCCATCTTCTAGGGGCTGCTTACATTCCTTCCTTGGATTATGGTTCCTTCTTCCATCTCCAAAGCCATCAGTTTAGCATCATCAATCCCCTCTCTGCCTCTGATTTGGTTGTCACATCATCCTTCCCTCTTTCACCCTTTTGTCTCCCTCTTGTAAGGACTCTTGTGGTTACATTGGTCTTACCCAGATAATCCACCATAATCTCTTCATCTCAATATGCTTAATTTAATTGCATCTGCAAAGTCCCTTTTGTCATGTAAACTAATATATTCACAGGCTCTGGGGATAAGGACAGATATCTTTGGGACCATTATTCCATCTACCACACATAGTTTAACTAAAACTCTACCAAAGCCTGCCCAAAAAATTCCACCAAAAGTTTAGCATCTGCAAAAAGAAAAATCAGAAAATTTTCTCTTTGGTAAATCTTCTACTAAAATCAGAGAAACCCAAAAATGTTCATTTCAAATATTAATGGATATATCAGTTTTTACTAAATGATTTATTAGTAATGCTCAGTTTTATTAAAACATTTTATATAATAATCTATAATATAATTACTTCTATGTGAAGGTACAACAATATGTATTGAAATAAAAATAAAATCAATTAGGCTGCTATTTCTGAAAAACTGTGAAAAACTTAAACAAACCCAAGACAAAGTATTCAAGATAAAATAGGTATATTCCCATACATTCAAAAAGAGAGTGCAACTACCATGTTTTATGAATAAACACCTACATTTTGGCAACATAGGGGCTTGAGAACATTAACTCTATTTCCAGTACAATTTATTTCATTGCTAATAAAACTCATGAGTTATACTGGATGCTGGAAATATGATCTGTGGAGTGGGCATGGTTAACTGATTCTGTAGGGAATCATTTATTTTTTGGAGCTTTACAGATAAACTGGTGCACTTTCAGGTCCTCGTATTTAAGCATCTTCTCACTCCCAGAGGCAGCTGCAGTGCTCCCCCCACTAAGTTCCTGGTGACTGACACAAATCAAAGGACCCTAGGAGCTGGGTTGCCACTGTTTCTGAAGCAACCTGCCAGAAAACCAGCACAGAGCCACCTAGGAATTATTCTCGATTTTACTCCCTCCACCCAAGCTATCTATCAGCATTCTATTTCCAAATCATATTGACATTCTGAGTCCATCTGTTTCTCTCCATTACTACTTTTACTATTCTTGTGAAATCATCATCATTCCTGACCATGATTACTGCAATAGTCCTTAGTACTCACCCCCCTTCCATTTTTGCCTTTCTAAAGTTCGTTCTCTACACAGCATCCATATGAAGCTTTTAAAAAAGCAAATCAAACACAAAACTATAAAACTCCCAGAAAATAACATAGGAGAAAATCTCAATGACCTTAATTAGGACAATGCCTTCTTAGATACAGTACCAAAGCCATGACACATGAAAGAAATCATTGATAAACTGGACTTCTTTAAAATTAAAAATTTCTGCTCTGCAAAAGGCACTGTCAAGGAAATGAGAAGACAAGCCACAAACGGGGAAAAAAAAAAACACTTGCAAAGAAATATCTGGTAAGGACTTTAATGAAAATATACTTTCCTAAAATTCAACAATAAGAAAATGAAAAGCCTGATTAAAAAGTGGGCAAAGACCTCAATAGATACCTCATCAAAAAAGGTACACAGATGGCAAACAAGACTATGAAAAGATGTTCCACATCACATGCCACTAGGGAATTGCAAATTGACACAAAAATGAGATACTACTACAAACCTATCTGAATGGCCCAAATCCAAAACCCTGGCAACACCAAGGCTAGAGAGGATGTGGAGCCAACAGAAATTCTCATTCATTGCTGGTGGGAATGCAAAATGGTAGATACTCTGGAAGGCAGTTTGGCAGTTTTTTTTTTTTTTACAAATCAAACATAACTCTCACCATACAACCCATCAATTATGCTCCTTGGTATTTGCCCAAATAAATTGAAAACATATGTCCACACAAAAGCCTGCATATGAATGTTTTTAGCCACTTCTTCATAATTGTCACAACTTGGAAGCCAGATGTCTTTCAGTAGGTGAATGGATAAATAAACTATGGGGCATCCAGACAATGGAGTGTTATTCATGGCTAGAAAGTGAGCTATCAAGCCATGAAAAGGCATGGAAGAAACTTGAAATACATGTTATCAAGTGAAAATAGCCAATCTGAAAAAGAATTATACTGTATAATTATAACTATATGACATTCTGGAATAGGCAACACTACGAAGACAGTAAAAGATTATCGATTGTCAGGGGCTGGAGGGGAAGAAGGGATGAGTTCGTGGGGCACGGGGGACTTTTAGGGCAGTGAAACTATTTTGCATGATACTATAATGGTAAATATATGTCATTACACGTTTGTCAGAATCCATAGACTCTGTAACACCAGGAGTGAACCCTAATGTAAACTATGGACTTTGGCTGATAATGATGTATCAACCTAGGTTCACTGATTGTAACAAATGTAGCATGCTGGTGAGAGACGCTGTTATCTGGAGAGGCTGTGTATGTATCAGGGTAGGACGTATATGGGAACTCTGTACTTTCCACTCAATTTTGCTGTGAATGTAAAGCCGCTCTAAAAACTGAAATATATTTCTTAAAAAAATAGCAGTAATAAAATTTTAAATACAAAAAATAAAAAATTAAAATAATTAAAATAAAATTGTAAAATAAAATGAAATGTATAAGATGAAAACGAAGTGAAAATAAAATAAAAATTGGAAAACCGAAATGGTAAAACTAAACAAATAAAGAAAAAATAAATCAAGTAATGACATTCTACTTCCTTAAAACAAGTCTTACCACCTACTCTTCAGTCCCTGGAAGGTGTTCCCACTGAACTGAGAATAAAATCTAAACCTTTCCTGGTTTTCCGGGTCCCCCATGATTTAGCCTATGCTTACTTCTCACCTTCTTCCAGGGACTCCAGTCATACTCTTTTCGTTCTCTTTCTGGCTCAAGCCAAAGACATGTGCAAATAAATAAAGACCACTGGAATGAGAAGAGAGGTTATGCATTCAGAGTTTGCAAGTGAGTCAGTCACCATCACTTGCATTTGGCAGAAACTCAAAGGTAGTCAGGGTAGTGGGAAATTTTATGGTGAACAAAGGGGAAGGCTTCAGGTGTGCTCTCATGGGAAGTCGGTGGCATGGGGAAGCTGGAAGGCGGCTAAATGGAAGCGGAGCATCTTATATGACTGGTGAACACATCTGGCTATCTCTTGGTCATGAGTGTGAAACAGGCAAAAATAGAGACCCTGGTTTGGCTTCTGGGGCTGTTGCTACAGACATTGTTGGTTAGAGTTACACTGTTGTATATGATCTGGCCATTGTTTGTATATTCAGTCTCTCAGACATTCTAACTGATGTTTGCCTTTGCAACTGGGTAGCGTTTGGAATGCTCTTTCCTTAACCATCATGTGGGAACTCTAAGGCATCCTAGACTATGATATAATACAAGCCCTAAGGTTGTGCTTTGGGACACCTCCATCCTGACTTTAGATACTATATTCAGTATCATCTACTCAAAGATACCTTCTTTGACCATATACCGGCACATCGATATATTTTAATTTTGGGCATACCATTCATCACAGTATTTTTTCCTATTTTTATTCTTTCAATTTCACTTATTTATTGAGCAAGTTCCACTTAAATACATACATACTTCAACAGAAGGGATTTTGCTTATCATCAGTACCTATAATAGTGCTTGGCACATAATAGCCATTCAACAATATATTCTGAAAGAATAAGTGAATGAATGAATATTATAAAATATTCAACTGAGTTGACATCTAGGTTCTGTGTATACCTGTATGTGGCCAATTTAAGGAAATACTTATAATAATAAAGTATAGATCAATTTTCGTATTTATAATCTTCATATACTTTTATATTTTATTTTTCCCCTGGTTCAGAAAAAAGCCTTTTTTTTTTCTTTTTACACTTTTATCTTCTTAACTTTACCTACCTTCTCCCAAACTTTTATCTCTGCTCATTCTGCTCTTGAGTGATATTTCTCATTTCTGTTCCTCATATCTTTCTCACCAGCAATAGATTCAAACTCTGACAATTTATCTATGTCCAAAAATTTATTTAAATAACCAAGAGAAACTGATATTTATTGTTCTATGAGGGGTCATTTGAGTAGCCCAGATATTAAAGCTTTGTCTCAGGATTCAAGTTAATACCTTTTTTTCTGTTTTCTTTTTTCCCCCATTGGTTTAATAAAAAGCTGATTTACTACTTTTTATGTAAAATTGTTCAGTGGGGAAGAGATGCAAAAATGTGTCTAAGAATCCCATGAGTTTTTATGAAGGAAGGTATAAATAACCTAATCCAGTGTTTCTCAACCTTCATTTTTTTCATTATTGCTCTCCTAGGGAACCCTTTTAGATCATTTTTCCTATTTATTGCCCCTGTTCATGGAGTTTTAGTACCTCAGGTACACTGTATATCTGTTTCTGTACTTTGTGTATATATGTGAATTATACAAAAAGAGGGTGAGATTTTTTTCATCCCTCAAGAACCAGTTTTTGACCCCTTGGGGGGAAACAGACCCCACCCCACCTCTTTGAGAATGCATGAAGTCCCGAGCCATTTATCCTGCAGTTTCCTCCTGTAGCTCTCACAGTGAACTAGGTTAGTCTTAACAAGACTCAGAGAACAGTGAGGCTCCCGAAATAAAATTACTTTGAGGAGAAATTGATGACTCTGGAAAGGGCCTGAAGCTGATCAGCCTGTGACTGAGGCTCAGAAGTCCCCTGGACCTGGCCACAGTGCCACAATGTGTGTGCCACTGAAAACAATGCTTGACAGTGGGAGCACTGAGCCTTGGGACACAAGCTTCTGACTGTTCTAAGAAGACACCAAGATCTGTCCAGGACATCTCGTAAGAGCAGAAGATAAGCACAGACAAGACACAAGCTTGATAAGGACAAAGACTGTTTTGTTTCCTCCTCCAGTATTCAGAACTACGTACCTAATGTGTAGGGCCCAGTGCAAAAGGAAAATACAAGACCCCTTGTTAAAATATTAAGAATTTCAAGATGGTGACAGCAGAGCAGTAAACGCACTTCAAGGCCTTCTGAGTATGGGAACCTGTGCGTCTGCACTTGAAGCCGGCCTGACTCTATCTTCAGTGTGTAGAATAGCGTCTGGAATATTGTTGACTTGAGTAGAAGCTGTTGAATGTATTATTTGCTCTCCAAAAAATCAGAACCAACAGGATATACAGAAAGAGACCATGATATTTTATGGAGGGTAAGAAGTCCACCATCTGCCATCGGCAAGCAGGAGGCCCAGGGAAGCTGACAGAGTTCCTGTCTGAGTCTGGAGGCTTGAGAAACAGGGGACACAAGGGTGTAAGTCCCAGTCCAAGTCCAGAGGCTGGAGAACCAGGGGCTCCCACATCTCAGGGCAAGAAAAGCTTTCTGTGCCTTTTTGCTCAATTCAGGCCCTCAGCAGATGGGATGACACTACTCATGTGCGTAAGAGTCGTCCTCTTTCCTCATTCTACCAATTCAAACCTTAATCTCTTCCAGAGACAACCTCCCAGACACACCAAGAAATAATGTTACACCAGTTATCCAGGCATCCCTTAGCCCAGTCAAGCTGACGGATAAAAATTAACCATCTTCATGAGTAAATGAAATCAGGAGGCTGGGCTGGGCCTCAGGGGAGGCAAGTAAGGCACACAGGGCACAAAGTTTCAGAAGGCACTTGCTCTCAGATTTGCACAGAGCCAATCCCGCACCTGCAGGGTCCTGGCAGAAGTGCACAACCTCCAAAGGGAGCTACACATGGCTCAGTGTTTTGTTATCACTACTTTAGAATTCTTAACAATTTTTTAACAAATGCCCCACATTTTCATTTTGCACTGGGTCCTACAAATTGTGTAGCAGGTCCTGCCTGAGAGTAAAAGCCTCCTTATGACTGAAGAGTCTAGGTCACAAAATTTATGAGATGCTCACTCTCAATTTTGTAAGAGTGCTCAGCCTGCACTTGCAGCAAGCTTAGAGCAGCGTCTCCAGATGTTCTGTACCCTAGGCACCTCACTTACTTCACACCAGTCTGGCCCTGAAGTGGAGACAAGCCACCTCCAATGTCACAGAGAACTGAAAAAGGACTGATGTCTATACTGTCCCAGTTCTCAGTTTTTGGAAAATTTAGGAGTGGTGGTGATAGCAGTGACAAGAAGCCTCAGAAGAAGTCCCTACGAACGAAACGATGTGAATTTGAGAGATTAACCTGAAAAATTCAGAAGACACAGTCCCCCCTCCATGTTAATTATATCATGAATTCTAGACATCTCCTGGGAATGCTGTGATGTTGATGCTGCAGATGAAGAAGACTGAATGTCAAGAGTCAAGGCCTATTCTGGGCCTTCTCATGGATAATTCATGACACCGAGTTTTTGACTAGAGCTAGTCCCTGGTGTTAGGGCCTCTCAGGCCCTGCCCTGGCGTCCCAGATTCCCAGACTTGTTACTCATCATATTTAGAGCAGAATCATTACCATCCATCAATTTTCCAATCATAGCCAAGCTAAAAAAAATGATCTTCTCCCTTATTTCCACTCTTAGTTATAGGATTCTAAAAGCAACTATCTTTACCTCTAGTGTGACACTAATGTATTACTTACAAAAGCATCTCTAAAAATGCCTCATCATGAGATCTTACTTGTTAAAAAGTCAGTATCATTAGCTTATACCATCATCATTACCAGTGCTCAAAGGATATACAGCACTCTGAAACACTGGTCATTAGAATTCTCTCCAAAAACAGAAGTTAAATAAATTGAATCAATTTGATACCTTAAAATTTATTTTCATACTGAATATCTTATTTGGATTAGTTTGTAGAAAGAACAACCATGACTTTAATTTAATTTTATTTTTTTCCTTCTACATTAGATGTTTTCATGTTTCATTCATAACCAGAGCACAGCAGAGTACAGCTGAAGCACAATCTGAAGTGCAAAGCTGGAAAAATACACAAGGAAATTACGGCAAATGATAGTGCGATGGTTTTTGTTAGGCTCATTGGGATACAGGGAGTGGGACTGCATGCTACTCTGTGTAATGAGGGTTTATTATGGGATATACATATACATACAATCTTGAAAAGCTGAACAACTAAGCCATACCTTTTTAATGGTGATTGGAACCAGAAGGTTCTTTAGTATTCAAGACAGCTCCAAGGCCCAGAGCCATGGGAATTAATGGCTATTTATTCTAACTGCCTGCCATTAGAGCAACCCAGCTACGTATGCTCTGTGAGTCAGCTTCTGTCTGTCTCTTAAATTCTCTCCCAACCGGTCTTTCACCTTCCACTCTCAGGGTCACAAATTGGCAGACTAGAGCAGAATATGCCCAGGAGACAATCTTTGTTAAAACAGCATGTGAGGTTGTTTTTTTTTTTTTAATTGAATGTGAATGTCTTTAAGGCAGTATTTGCATTTTCCAGTTTGCAGCAAACTGCTCACAGCTGCCCCGGCAGCTGAGGGGTGGGGAGTCTTCTCTAGGAGGGGTCTGAGCAGAGCAGACACACACAAACAGGTCCACTGTGCCCTGTCAGAGTGCAAAGGGCACCTAGTGGATGCACACTGACACTTACAAGCAATGCACGTGTAGGTGAGCTACTTTGCTGTCCTGTGCCTGTTTCTTTATATATAAAACCAGGATAACACCGCCTACCCCAAATAGCTATTTTTGGAATTAAACAGAAAAAAATAAAGTAGCAGAATGCTTCAGGGTCCAAGTTACACACTCACACAACCTGGGTTCAAAGACTGCCTCTGCCATGCAGTAGTTTCATAATTCTGATTTCACCTCTCTTAGCTTATATTCCCACTTCTATCAAATAATATTTTTTCCTATATGCTTATTTTGAGAATTAAGTAAGATAATTATAATATACCTAGATAACATCATTTAATACAGTGATTTACATGCTGTGAAACAATAAATATTAGCTACTATTATTATCTACTGTGAAACTTGAGCATCACAAAATGAGCAGCCAGGTCAGTTAGATCTCTCTTCCTTGGAACTGTTCTTAACCATCTGAGCAGCAGGAATTTACCTCCTTAGTGGAATAATTAGAGATAGCATAGGTTTTCCTAGTCTACAAGTATTTTTCCTGATTATTCCATTCCATTCTGCCCTATTATTACTGTCCCTACCATACTTGCATTCTTCTAATTACAAAAAACAAAAAAACCCCAAAAAAAACAAACCTCAACTTTTTAATAGTTTTAAAGAATCTTTTATTCTCTCGGAGCACTTTAATTTTTAAAGCATAACTAAATTTTGGCAGAAGTCTTTAAAAAATACATCCTGTATTTAATTGTCTTCATAGTGAAGACGCTTTTAACATGGTTTGAGCCTTCAACCACGATGCTGGGTCACTGCCGTGAGCATCACTTACCGTGCTGTATCCTAACAAGGTGCTATGTTATTACTCTAGAGCCCCAAAGGCCCCCGGCTGCCACTATGGTCAGTACTTCAGATGCTTCAAGTTCAAGTTGTTTTTTTCCCTATCTACTTCTTTGCCCTCATGCTGTTAGTGTATTTCCTGATTTGAGTCTTATGTCAATTTTAACAGAGCAAAGACCTGGTATTTGCCAAGAAAATCTGACTTTCTTAATTTATCACATGCTAGATCCCATTTCTCTCTTTGAAGTGCCTGGGCATTGTGAAAGACATTTTCTTGTTCCCAGGTGTGATTGTTTTTTGTTTTATTTTGTTTTTTTCCTCTTTTGTACTTATTTATTTGAGCTTAAGTAGTGAGTAGCACTATCCTTGTGCATAGAATGGAGAGGGTTACTATGTGCATTAGGTAACTTAAAAAGCACTGAAAAGCCCATTACTCTCTACCAAATTCGATTCCTCAATAGTTTCCTTACACACCTATCAAAGGGCCAGAAATTATAACATTAGAATGCTGTTTTAAGACTTTTAGGTTTAATATGGCAAAAACATTTCATCACACATAGTAATTCTAAAAAATTTAAATGATAAAGAGCTGGGCATTCAGATAGGTGTCTCTGAAACAAAAATATTACACTTTATTGTACTTTTGTTCCTGTTGTCAGGTAAAAGAATTTGAAATGGGAAAAATGATCACTGGGTACTTTACAATGGAATCTTGAACATTTATCGAAAGGAACTCTCTGGGATTATCTGATTTTATAAAGATATGTGCCTTTCATTGTCTTTGACTAACTCAAGGTAATCTGTGGCAAGATAATGGTAAATGAAAATGATTCCTGTTCATAGAAAAGCAAATAAATTTTGGATGACAGCGATGAAACTGATTTCTAGCCTACTGAAGACCCTAGTTTTGTAACCATTAGCAAATTTATCTCAGCATTCCTCAATATTCTTTGATACTCTTATGAACTGTTTTTTACATCACATGGATTTCCTAAATAATGAATGAGATAAAAATTAGTTAAATAAAATCTTTAATATGTATCTATTTTATATTTTATGACTCATAATTTGACCTTTTAAAAAGTTATCCTTTAATAACTTCACTTAACCTATCTGAAGTGGCCTCTTCCTTCCTGTTTCTTCAATTGTCATTTATTCTTTTGCACTGAGCTCAACTGTACATCCTCTTAATGAAATTTTTCCTGATTTAGGAGTGTGCTTGGTACATGGTCCTTACCTACAGATCACAGTGGCCTTTGGGCAACCGTATTGAACAAAATAGCTCTATGAACTACGGAGAGCAAGCCTGGGAGTCTGCCTCTGCTCCTGTCCTCCCCTGTGTCTCAGGCCTGTCTCCCTAGCCTGCGGCTGGGCCTCCTGCTGTCTTGGGTCACCACCTACATTCTGGGACCTCAGCTGTTGGCAGCTGTCAATGGTAGAATCTGCCAAGTGGTAGAATCTCAGTTGGAGAATCAGCAGGTAAACGAGCCACTTTGCTCTGGCCGCCTGTCTCAGTTGAGATGGCTAAGCTCACTGGGAAGAGAGAAGAGAATACCAGGATCTGGGGCAGAGGGTCAATCAGATTCCAGCTGTCTCCTCACACTCCCCAACAGGCCGCTCCCCTCAGGCTGGACTCTCTCGGTCTGCAGAACACATCCAGGTGACTGCGGCTGCCCCAAAGATGTCCCACCACCAATGATGGTCCCCACCAAGCAAATGCAACAGGGCAGGGGGAAGGGGAAGCAGCAAAAGTGTTTTCTCTTTTTCAACAACGGCTTGTACACTAGCCTCTGCTTTTCCTCTAGACCCACAAAGCCTTATATACTTATTCACCTTTCATAGAAAAAAAAAATTGCTGACTCTTGTTAAAAATTAAGTTTAAATTTATGATTTATCTTATTGTATCCTAAATATCTGCAGAATGGAGCTCCAAGGAGTTACGCATGGTCATGTGAAAAGGCACATTTTTAAATAAATGTTAACTGTAAATATTCAGCTACATCCAATGTGCTTGGTAAGGAATAATTCTTATTGTCTAAATTATCACTGTTTTCACACAATTTTAAGAATTTTCAGGGGAGTTTGTTTAGTTGTTTGGAGCATGATACCAGGGGAAGCTGAGCCAGAGAAAAAGAGAGAGAGGAAGATCGATTATATATATATATATGAAAGGTAGCTTTGTGTGGGTAAAAATTCTGTGTCCCAAAAGATTATACATACTTCAGCCTCCTTCCAGTCTATATGGACAAGGCTTGTTGTCTGCAAAGCAAGAAGTGTGTATGGTTCAGAGCTTCCCATCACTGCTGCCATCTTCAAGTACAAAGGACTGAGCAAATTAGCAAAACTCTAATTTTACCCACCATGAAAGCTTCTTACAGTTTACATAAAATAAACTCCAGATATTTCTGTTCATCTAGAAAAAAAAAGAATCTGTATGAACTCAGGACACATTTTTCAACCCTGTATACCACAGAAGACTTCCCATTGAGCTCATAGTCCTTTAGGAAAAGAGACAACAGACAAAAAGCAAACCAACAAACATGTTGTGAAACGATAAAGATGGACATTTAGCAGGAGAGCTAGAAGCACAGTTCCTAATACACCATTATCATCCATAGCATTTCATGTAGACTTCACCTTTCCTTTTCTGTGTATATGGGTGGAAGGGAAATTAAGCAAAATTGAAAAAACAAACTTTCTCTCTACTGTTTTTAAGAATGCACTTGGAAAAGTAAAGCAAAAAAAAAAAATCATCTAAAAAATGGGATTAAATTTGAGAATGCCAGTCTTATCTGGAGGGGACAAGAAGTGGGAGTGTTGATATTGACCTGACCATCCTTCTTGAGCTGTGGCTGGTATCAACGTTCAGTGTCTTTGAAAAGAAGAACCAGATCTCTTGAGGGGGAAAAGGACTATATCAAACTTAAAATACATTTCACCATGTTTGTTTGATTTCATTTCACACTGAGCCACAAACAAATGGACAAGTGGGCTGGGATGTGAAAGCAAGCTGAGATTATTTCAAAGCAAGGTCCAGCAGGAGAGCACAAAGAAGGGAAATCAACATTCGTTGAGGACCTATCATATGCTGGAATCAGTGCTGGCCATCTTATATTCAAATGGCATTTAATAATCACAGTAATTCTACAAGATATATTTTATAATTTCTATTTGAGAAGAGGGAAAGTGTAAGTCATAAATGATTTACCCAAGGTCACATACCCAGTCCATCAGCCGTGGGGCTGGAATTCAAACCCAGGTCTGTATGGCTGCAAAGCTGATGGCCTTTAGGACATCGTGGCATGCCACAAGAGCATCCAGATAGACCTCAATAAATTTATATGACTTCCTTTAATGCTGCAGAATCATAGATGGCAATTTATAGTAAGATAACCATTAGGGATTTTTTTTGCCTAATTTACTTTTCCCGTGTCTATTGGAAATAATATTCTTTCTACTCCAGAAATCTGAAAGAATTCTTGGCTGCTCCTGGGAGTCCAAGTAAGGTTTAGTTGAACACACTTATTTTGATCTTTCCAGGATTAATACAAATTACTCATCCTGAAAGATCAATAAGTACTGGCTTTCTTTGCAGTCTCCTGGTCTGTGTCTTATGATGAGCTGATGTGATATGTCAGCACAGAACAATGAAAATAATGTGAAGTGGCATCAGGGACTCATGAGTGATAGTCAGGTAACTAGCCAATTATGGAAAGATTTTTCTTCCTAGAAGTCAGGGAAAGAGATGTCACCTTACATGCCAGAAGAAAACACCATGTTTTTCCTGAAAGGAAGTCACCCTAACAAAGCATTATTGAGCCACAGACATCAGTTAAAAGCCTCATACATAGATCTAATACAATGTTCCTTGTCCTCTTCGTTTCAGGGAAAAGGACCTAAATACACCCCCCAAATCACAGTGCTGATAGAATTATGTATTCACACAGACTCTCCTGTTCTAAAGTTTTAGTCAGAATGTCAACAAATGTGACTCCTAGTGTCTTCTGGAAGAAACCATCACTTCTTCATAGACAAAGAGCACCTTTTCAATCACTTAAGTTTGCAAAGAGTATGTTTTTCCTGAAGGAAAATCTCATTCTTTTCTTCTCCTTCTCCAGGCTACATCCATGGCATAGCACACTCATTAAAACTGTCAATAAATACCTATACTCAGATTCAAAGGCAGTATGATCTTTATAGTATACATAACATTTAAAGGGGATAATGTGCTTCTTTCCCATAATCAATTAATATCTATTAATATCTAGTATCTACTTAGATCTACTGACATCTCTAGCACTTTTCTTATTCAACCTATCCGATGACAGAAAAACAACAAGCTAATTTCATTTTCCATCCTTGACTAGTTTTATTTGTCACTTATTTCTGCCTTCATTCATTGAAAACATGACTACTAGGCCCCAGATATGTGCCAATCACTGTTTTAGTCCCTGGGAACTGAAACAAAATGAAGCCCTGCATGCCAGGATCCCACACTTGAACTAGAGACAGACACACAGACAATTACAAAGCACTGTGGAGGCACTCCACAAACCAACGACAGGCACCACAACTAGTTTTTCCAGAGGAGGTAACATATTGAATTTTGCTTAAATTAATGCTTAAATTTTTTATCTGGAAGTGAATTTCAATACATAGGGATTTCTAAGACCAGTTTTTTTTTTTTTTAACCTCAGTTATTTATGGTGTGGTAAAGGACTAATGTTTTTGTTTGTTTACCTGCTCTGTTTATACAAATCTACTATGTGTTTCCGGTTTCATAAAATACAATAAAATGTCACATAAATGTCAAATTGCTACAACAATTTATGTGCTTATCTCATCAGGATTGGTAACCAACAGTTTTCTGACCAGCACTAGCCCACAGATCCAAATTTGAGTGCCACAGACTTAGCTTACCAGGCTCAGGAATATAAATCACAATACTTGGCTTTATTTCAGTGGTACCTAGATGACAAACTGAAGAATTTCCAGGGCTGTACCCTGCACTCCCATAAATAATATTATCTAATAATTCCATAGCTTTTGCTGAGACAGGTGCCCTACACAAGCTCTTAGGCAGGAATACTCTTGTCTCCACTTCACACATAAAGATACTGAGATCACATATCTAGGAGGTGTCAGAAGTGGGATACAAACCCTGAGAGTCCAGTTCTGAGTACCGAGCTAAACACAGGGTGAGGACATGGTCCCTGCCTTTTTGAGACAGGGTTCTTTTCTTCACGCGAGAAGTCTAATACTCCCTGATAGCTACAGAACGCGTGCGTTCCCATGAATGCGTGAGCAGTGTGCTCAGTAAGTGAAAAGGACAACGTCACAATAGTGAGTAGTTTTCTAAAACAAAAGATTTATTCTTAAATTCTGCTGATTTTCTGCTGAAAATCATTAAAATCAGATGCAGTCAGTTTCCTTCTCCAGGTATGTTCCTGAGTTGTGGGAGTGTAGCGCCCTCCTGGACACTGGAGAAGAGGCAAAATTCTTCCGTCTGTGAAACTTCTATGTGTCAACTTGGTGAGGCAGCAGCACCCAGTTATTCAATCAAACACTGCTCTAGATGTTGGTGTGGAGGTATTTTATAAATGTGTTTAATGTCTACAACTGATTGACTCGAAGTAAAGGAGATTACTTTCAGTAACGTGGGTGGGACTCATCCAATCAGCTGAAAGGCCCTGAGAGCAAAACTGAAGCATCCCTGAAGAAAAAATTCTTCTTCAAGACAGCATCATTAGGTCCTGCCCAAGAGTTTCCAGCCTACCAGCCTGACCTACAGATTCTGGAATTGGCAGTCATCACAAATACATAAGCCAACTCCTCAGAATAAATATTTTTATACATTTATATAAATTTATATAAGTACTACTGTGTCTGTTTTTCTGGAGAATCCTAACAGATACACCCTCTCACCTGGTTATAATTCAAATTATTTAATTTTTCTTAAACACTCTAAAGATATCCATTTGAAAGTCTTCTATGTATATTTGTTAGAAAGTTCAGCTTGAAACTTTCCCTATTATGTATCTATTTTAAAATTATTTTACTTTATTTTTTTACCTTTTAACTTTTATTTTATTATTAATGATGAAACTTTCTTGCAAAGTCCGGAACAAAACATAGGATATATCATATGCTTGACATTCAGTTCTACATTGTAATCTATGCTGACAGTTTTGAAATATTCAATCTGCTCATTAATATTTTCATTTGGATAGTAAATAGAACCAGTATGTCTGTATCGCTAAAGTTGGATTACCGTCTCTTAATTTGGTACCTCAATTTCCTCTGTGTAATAGGAATAAAACTTGTCAACTTTCTGCCTTAGATGAATACATATCTTAAAATATTCAATGTGTTTAGAATGAAGCCATACCTAGACAGAAACTGCACTATTTTGGTTCAAATAGCTACTAATCCTTTTTAAAATCTGGTACACACAAAAAAAAGAAGGCAAATATAGTCAATTATTTAAGCACTGTTGTAATTTATAATTTGTTAAGGGATTAAAACCCAAATCTTGATTGTTTATAAAGTAAATTTTTCTGACACTTTAGGTTTTACATTTTAAGGAAAACTTCACGAGAAATCACTTATAAAAAGAATACCACTTCTTTATTTAACTTTAAAAAGCCAGCCACTGGCCAGACACTAGTCTTGGTAGGTACACTTCTGAATGTTCCCTCTGGAAAAATGTATTATCAGGCACCTTCCAAGGAAGGGACAGAAAGCTATTTGTGGATTATTAAAAGTACTTTTGTCAAAGGAATATTTGATTTTTAGTAAAACAGATTCATTCCAACAGTTAAAAAGAAGCAACTTTATTACTCTAATGCAATGCATTCACTATTTCAAGACTCTTGCACTGATTTTCCAGGACCCATCCCCTTTTTTATATGGTTTTGATTATTGCGCTGGCGTCAGCGGAGCTGAATGATTAATCATACCCAGAAGCAGCTCCAGAGGGTACTAGCTACACAAAACACCTGGTGTGTTAACTACCAGCCGATCAGCCACACAACAGCTGATGACAGCAGACAGGGGTCCAAAACAAAAGCATGCCCCTCACTTGCTTATTTATAAAGTGACTCAAGGCACATACACTGCCTTGAAAAGGTTCAGTTTGGAGCTGCCCTGAAAAGGCACTAGATATTCAGTGGCTCTTCCCAAACACCTGACAGTGGCATGTGCACTAGTTCCCTGACTGTAGGGCAGGGGCACACTAGAAGATAAACCTAAAATGGAAAGGATTCAAAACTGGATGCAAGAAAAATCCATACATCTATTGATTAATAGTATTGGATGAAAAAAAGATTTGTTTGTTAGAGTGGCTAATGCATATGTGAACAACTACAAAATGTTGAGTTTTGACATCTTTTGAAGATAGTTTCTTCTTGTCTTCTTACATATTTCCCGGGGCCGTTGCTCTTATGAGTTTATTTCGGAAAGTCCCCATAGTGGAGTAGAAGCAAACAGAAAGTCCAGACTTCCACATATCTTTTTATTACCGCTGACTCCAGACTTCTTCAGATAGTGGCAGATAAAGTTCAAAACAGTAATTTCCCCCAGCAAATAGGAATTAGAAGTCTAGAGAGTTAATAGGGCTTTTTTCATCTCAACCCAACTCTGTGATCTAATTTCAGATAGCAGGAAACATGCCAACTTTAGTGGCTAATTAGAGTTATTCATTGGAAATTATTTGTAGCCAACCTTTAATCTCTTACAGCAAAGTGCACTGACAATGCTGGCAGCATGAGCCCTGGCAGCATGAATGTTGGAAAGGTTCTCAGGAAAGGGTGCAAGAAAAAATGGTTGCATTTTGATTATGCAATTTGCTTGGCTGAAAAATTTCACAGACTACACGGATGCTAATTTTGACTAAATTTAGCCACAGTTCACGTTTTTCCACTTGGATGATGAAAGCCTTCTTTTGTGGGGGAGGGAGTTTTAGTAGGGAGTGTCCTCTCACTTATCTTGAAACTGGAGGATGATTCTGGAGCAGACTAGCACTTGCACTGTTAATTCAAATTTTATTGGATTTATTGAATTCAGATTGCTTTAGGATTAAATTAAGAACCTCATCTTTTGTTGACAAAATTAGGTTCATTTGGGGTTTAGTGCTCTTATAACAAAAGAAAACCCACCCTAAGGTAAACTCCATGAAGTCAGGAAGTTTCGTCTGTTTGGTTCACTGCTGTATCCCCAGAGCCCAAAGCAGGATCTGGCATATAAGTAGACACTCACTGTGTACTTATTAAGTGAATAGTTGAATGAATGCATGAGGCATAGTTTCAAGCGAAGGAGAGGATGCCACTGTACTGAGATAGCTGGCAAGCCTAAATACTTGGATTCACAGACGCTCACCCTACCAATGCCAGGAACATTTGGATCTCAACCACACCCTGTGTTCCATCCTTTCCTCCTCCTTGCTCTTACTTCCACTACTTTAATAAAAAGTTTCATTTGAACTTTTTACAAGTGGGGAGGTTTGGCAGAGCTAATGAATGACTTTCATACCATACTGACTCTAGGGCAAGAAAGCTTACTTTTTCCCACAATATCACTGCCTAAAGGCAGGATTTTTTAAAATAAAGAGCAGCTTTAAATCATGCAGGAAATCAGTTACATCCTAAAGGGACCCTTAAAAAACCAACAATAACAAAAACAAGAGCAAATAATATACAGTCAGCAAATTTTGTCTTTAGCACTCCACGCTTCAGCTTCCTTCCTTTTTTTTATACTTCCCTGTGTTCCCTGCACAAAGGCATCCACTTCCTTCATTTCACCCTCCTCCCCAAGGAAAAGATCTCATAACTCATTCACTTGGAATTATAAATAAGACCTTATCTATTACTATTCAGAGCTACTATAATCTTTAATCAAAGGAATCCACTTCTAATTGGAGAAGTATTTTCTAGAGAAGAGGGCAACTCAGAAGCTCTAAAATTCTAAAATCCTAATTCCTGTTATTCATTCCTATAATATTAAAGAATATTAGTTAGCAACAAAGAGCTTATGGTCTAGTAGTAGAAGCAAATGCGTAAAACCAGTCATTAATTTCTGTGACTACCACTAACAATGTGGGATATACAATGTGGCTATTTAAAAGGGGGTGATCAGTGAGTCTGGTACTCTGGAAAAAAATCAGTATTTTTCGTTGACTCAGAATCAGTCTTTTCCATTGTTACACAGTATCAATAATTTTAAAAGTTTATCTTCTTGTTGAGCTGAAGACTTCTTCCATGTGTTTTACACATTTGCCAAGTACTCCTCCATGGAGTAGAAAAAACTCATAATTCTTCTGATGTTTTACGGTGAGTACAGAGAGGATTTTTTTTTTTTCTTTAAGGACTGGCTATTTCCTAAACATTGAAACAGGCCATTCCCTTGTCTATTTTTAACTACTGTCTGTCCTACTAGAAGCCATGAACCTCCCAGCATCTGTTCTAATACACGAAGTCTCTGTCTAAGATCTATCTGAGATGGTAGCAGCTGGTAAGAGGAAATGGATTTGCCTCTAATAAGTAATGGGCTATCATTCTCTTCGTAGGACCTCTGCTCCACTTCAACATTAGATGTGAGGTAGAATATCAGATCAGGAGCTGGAGATGAGTAATTTTAAGCACAGAGTTCCTTTTAGGATAAAGACCCAGGTTGCTGTTTGTGGCATTTCACTCTCTGCTTGTAGCCACAGCAATCTATCCCTGCATTGAGCTGGGATCTCTGACAGGAAGGCATAACACCAAGCAGGCTCCTGAACTGTTCTTACAAATTCTAGTGGAAAATTCACCATAAATGCCAAACATAACAGGACTTTAACAACCCTGAAATTCTCCTGAGAAATCCAGATAAGAAATAAATGAGCAGTAGAGATTTAAAACAATGATAATACAGAATGTTAATGAGAAGATGCATGTTTACATGCTCCTGGTGGATACAGCCTTCTAAGAGGTGTTCTGGAAAAATATCAAAAGTCTGAAAATATGCACATGCTGTGATCCAGCAAAGCTGGAATATAATTGGGAATGTATGCAAAACTTTCCCTTATAAGCATATTTAAAGCAGCATAAGTTATAAAAGGAGAATACTGGGGCCATTAAATATTTGACCGTAGAAGATTGCTTAAATTAATCAGTTTATCTGTATGAAGGAATACCAGGAGTCATTGAAAATCATGCTGTATAATACTTAATGACATGGGAAAATAACTCATTATTAAATATTAAGGGAAAAAAGCAGGTCATAAAAATTACGTACTGTGATAGGATTTAAATTATATGAAGTATATATATGTACATGGAAATAGTTCAACATACTGATGTACATCAATATTGAATATTTTATTCTTTAAGTATAGGGATTAGAGCATAATGTTTTACTTTCTTAGCTGTACTTTTCAAGAGGTTTCATATTTCCTATTAGGACGCACCATAGAGAGCTGCCTTTATTTAACTGTGTGTGATCTGCAAATGACCATATAATTAATATGAGGTTTTTTCCTAATAAAAATTTATATTGGTTTGTTAAAAAAAAACGATCTTCTCAACACACAGGCTGAAATACTGATCTCCCAGCGTTTATGTGGGTTGCAGTAACAAGATGTCAGGCTTGTGCTTCTATTTCCCAGCACCATCTCTTTTTAGTGCAGGTACAGAGAAATGACCATTTTCTAAGTATGCTGTCAACTAAAACAGTTTGGTAAACACTGGTAGATCACAGAGACATTTTCATACTTTTCAATTTTTTTGCTGGGGGTGGGGATGATTTGGTAAACAGCAGGAGACTTTTTAGTATTGTTTCTGGGAAGTGGCTCAAATTTAGGAATTCTGTTCCTCAAGGAATCTGTGACACCAAAAAGACTGGTTTACCCGGTTCTCAAAAGAATTTTCCAGCTCCTACCATTAAAAGGGAGAGCTGGGCTCATAAAACAAGATTGAAATATGCAGCTCTTTCTCCGCACATCCACCCATCCATCTAACTTCACTTTCACTTGCAAAGCCTCTCACCGCACTAGCAATCGCTGAAAGCCTAACCGCAGAGCGCTTGAGCCAAGTTGTGGGACTGTGGCACTCAGGTGTGCAAGGCTCTAGGACTTGTAATAAAGTGATCATGACCCTGCTGAGGCACTGAATTGGATCATGTGACTCTTTAAGACTTCAAGGAGGTAACATACCAAATGGCATGGCTCAAAAAGGGCATAGCTTACTTACTTTCCTTTTACTGGATAACTGGTGCAGCTGGTAGGTTTTGAGCAATCAGCTAAACTTAGATTTGTGGTCAATAGACAGACATACTATGCTTAAAGTCTTGGCTGTGAGTCCAGAATCACACTGGAATAAGTTGTCTAAATTTCAACGACACAGAGAATTGGGCAACTGTCCACAGATACTTAGAACAGAGTTAGAAGAATCCTTGAGGTCTTCTAATCCAACTGTCTACCCAATGAAGAAATCTCCACTAAAGCATACTTGATGGATGGTATAAGTCAGTCTCTGTTTGAGCGGACAGAAAGTTTACTACTCCATGAGTCATCATCTTCCATAGTTAGAATCAGAAAAGGAATCCTTTATCGGGAGCTGGTATTGGCCTTGCAATTGGTTTTGAAATGGTCCTAATACTGTCATCTAAAGCAGAAAAAGTCTATCTACTTCTCTTCTTATGTGACAGACTTTCAAATACTTGATGAAAACAACACCATGGTTAAATTTAATAAACAACAGAAATAGAAAATCTTGAGAAACAGAGTAAATGCTGGCAGAAACATATCTACATTAAGTATACAAAAAGAATATATTTGTTTTTGAAAAACAAACTTTAATTTTTAGATCAGTTTTAGATTTATGGAATAATTAAGACAGTACATAGTGTTCCTATATACCCTCATGTATTACATACCCAGTTTCCTCTATTATTAACACCTTATATTAGTATAATTCATTTGTTACAATTAATGAAGAGTATTGATACATTATTATTAACTAAAGTCTATACTTTATTCAGATTTCCTAAGTTTTTATCTAAATATTATTTTCTCTTCCAGAATCTCATCCAGGATACCACATTACATTTAATTTCCAAGTCCCCTTAGGCTCCTCTTGACTGGAGAGTTTTTTAATTCTCTTGAATTTGATGTCCTTGACAGTTTTGAGGGGTATTGGTCAGATTTTCTATAGAATGCCTTTCTACTGGGATTTGTCTGATGTTTTTTCTCATGTTTAGACTGGGGTTATAGGTTTTTGGGAGAGAGGTCTCAGAAGTACCATTTTCATCACATCATATCAAAGGTACACACTATCAATTAGATACCAGCTGTTGTTATTAATCTTGATCATCTAGCTGAGGCAGTGTTTGTCACATTTGTCCACTTTTGTAAAGTTACTCATTTCCCCCCCTTTCCATACTGTACTCTCCGGAAGGAAGTCACTGTGTGCAGTCTGCTTAAAAAGTGGACAGTTATAATTCACCTCCTATAGGGCAGACTATCTAAATAACTTATTTGAAATTCTTTTCAATGAGAGCTTTGTCTTTTCTCCACCATTTATTCATTTGTTCAATCATATATTTATATCAGCATGGATCATGAATATTTATTTTGTATTTTAGGTAATAATTCAACACTACTTTATTAATTTTGTTGCTCAAATTGTTCTGATTTTGGCCACTGCAAACACTTTCCGTTGGCTCTTATGCCCCAGTTAATGTACCCTAATCAGGGTAGACTGGTTTATGTGTTGTTGTTTGTTGAGTACCTCTTTACTTTTTTGGACTATAAAATGCTCCAGGATTATCTTGTATATTTAAATCCCCAGTCCTAAAATCAGACATTTCATAACATTTCTCCAAGGAATCTGTTTTTTTGGGTTTTGTTTTTAAGTTGGGATCATATTTAGAAATCAAGATCTGGGTGCCAGGTGTGCTTGTTTCTACTGGGATCGTGTTAATTTTAGGTCCTTTTTGCTGGCAGAGAAAGGAATTATATATATGTGTGAATACGATCCCATGTATATACATATATCTATAAACATTGTTATATGTAACCATTATGTATCTATATTAAACTAAACATGAGTTCATACTGATGTCTCTAGCTTTAACTCACCACCACATGGATCATTTCAGCCTTCTGCACCTGTCCATCTGTAAACTGCCTCTTCAGCAGTGAGAAATACAGCTCCCATCACCCACCATCTACTAACTTATTCAGTTCCAATATACATGCAAAGCAGTACTAGAATTGTTACCCTTTACCCCTAGGGTAAACAACTTTATCAACTACAGTACAGTGCTTATGCGCAGTTATGCCTTTAGATTTGCAGATATAATTGCTTTTAATACACAGAGTTTTAAAAACATAGTTGATACTTTTCAATTGTTCTGAATCTGACATGCAGTAATGACACTGCCATGGGTATAGTGCATTGCTCCCTTGCTAGAATTTAAATTTTGTAGACTTTCTCCTGCCAAGTTATTCATTTATGAACACAACATTGTTCTTTATAGGAAAGGGATATGGCACTAACAAATACACTATAATCAAGTTCAAGGTAGTTAATTGAGCAAATTTACCATGTTAGTGGGACCATCAGCAGATGTCTACTCAACATGCCAGCTAGATGTCAGCAACAAAAAGGAGGCAGAAAGGTGAAAAAAGTCAGGAAACAAGAATTCCACTAGGTAAACGGTACCAAAATCCTTCAAGGAGATTGCTCAGGAAAGTTTCCTCATTACTTCATACACTGTTCTCCAAATAGGAGAGTACAGCATCCTTCCTTCTAGCCAGTGGAATCAGAGGGCATCTACAGTTTGGAGGCCCTTTTTGGTAAGACAGTCCTAAAAGTAAATGATAAGCAAGCTGATGTTTACCAGATTGGATAGATGTGCATGTCAGAGTCTGCTGCTGGATGCCCTCCATGGCCATGCTGCCAGTGTTTTCATATTCTCCCAACGGCAATACATTAAAATTGAAGGAAGAAAAATCATAGTGCAATAAATGCCTGACTATTGGTCTGGAGATCTGGACCCTTGTTCTGTTTCTGACAATTAGTATCTGTGTGCCTTTGGACAAGTCACTGAAATCAGTTACCATATCCATAAAATAGATGGATCATCAAACAAGGCACAAGGTTAGTCAAGCTTTTACTGATTTTCAGTAAGTGAAGTCTGTCTTTAGTAATGTTAATTGTTGATTTTATGCCACTTTTCTTCATTAAAGGAAGAAAGGAATTTATTCTCTTCGAGGAACAACCTCTTATTCAATTCTGTCTAATGAAATTCAGTTTGATACAGCAAATACTGAGATTTTATTAAGTACCAGTCAATGTGGTAGGCACTAAGATAAACTCCCTTTGAAGACAAACAAAGCCCCTTCCTTCACAGACCTTACAGTCTAGTAGAGGAAACAAATAATTAAACATGCACTTTACAATGAAGTGTGATGAGGGTCTGACAGGTAAAGAGGGAAAATCAAAAATACTTAAGAGCCCCAAACTTTTAAAACCATATTCTCTGGAAAATCTGAAACAAATTTTCACTCTAATGAGAAAATATCTACTAATAATTTAAAGATTTTCCCAATGGAGGGAAAAGAATATATACTTATCAGAACAAAGCTTTAATTTATAGGAAAGCCAACTAAATTTTAGGCACTGGCTAGCCCATGGGTGGGCCAGAACATTCCCAGGCTCTTGACATCACTACACTATAGGTGGTCACTTACTCTGCTTACTTGGCAGGTAGCTGATCTATCAAGGTTCTCCATGTTGTTGGAGGACATCAAGAGGACATGATCTCCAGTTAACCTGAGAGCTGGACCCTGGCAATCAAAGACTCCTTACTCCTCACTCCTCCCGTCTTTGTAAGTTCACCCACCCTTCCTACAGCTGGAGCCACTTTTCAGGATGCAGGCTTGAGAGGACAAGGTGGTGTTGAGATCATCTGGACTGAATACATGCCTGAACCCAGTTAAGACCACTATATAGACTTTTAAGATTCTGGCAGGTGGGTGCATAGATCTACTCATCTTGCAGCAGCCCAAGACCGGCCTCAAATATAAGTTCCCTTTCTTATTAAACCTGCCACCTACCAATCTGGAGTAGCCTGCCTCTTTCTTTGGTCTCTCTTTGCCCTCTATGTATGAGGGCCAGTTCCAGATTTCACTAGGGGAAGCTCCAACAATTGATCAGCCAGCCAGGAGACCGAATAAATGAGTTTTGGGAGAGAGGCATCTGAGGAGAAATCCCAGGTTGGCCATCAACTTCTGCATATGGAAGGAGTAACTTATATGTTAGGTGCATGTGGACCAATGCATGAGTATGGGGACTCCCTGAAAAGCTGGCTGGTTTGATGCACTTGTGTGAGGAACTGTACTGCAGGAAAGAAGAGAAATGAACAGCTGCCATAGTGGGCTGGCCTCCACTGTGGGCAAGTCGGTGGCTACCGATGCACAACTAGAGAATGAAGCTTAAGTTAGAAAGTTGGAAGAAGAGCTGAGGTTAGAGAAGGACATGAAATGACAGCTGCTCCGCTAGCTCTGTGCTCCCAGAGCCTCTTAAAGGAACTGTGCATCATGGTAAGAGCTTCCCTTCCTATCACAGGGTAGATTGAGAATATGTCCCAATGACCCACCTCTGCCCTGGTGCAAACTCCCATGTTGACTGAGTGGCTTACTTGCAACAGAGGAGCACCTTGTCCATCAGCCCACGTCTCTCTCTAGAAATGCAGGTGCTACTAGGCCCTGTGGAATATGTAGATCTTTCAAATGCCCTGCCTTCCCTGTTCCTGCAGAGGACCCTGAAGCCTGTAGAGAGGGAACAGGGGAAATTCCTGCTGATGCCTGCTATACAGATGGATCTATTTGGGGCAACCCAGCTACAGGAATTGCAACTGCTATCAAGCTTAACACTGACACCATCTGGATGGAAATAGGAATGAACCGCAGCGGCTTGTGCGCTCAACTCAGAGAAGTTTGGCTAAAGATTTGCTCTTGAGCCCTGGCCATTAACTCTTAGCACTGACAGTGGGCTGTTCCAAAGGGATTAGCTCTATGGCTTGAACAACGGGAAGCCAAAGGATGAGTGATGATGAATAAGCCGTTGTGGGGTCAGGATGTCTGGGAAGACACTTGGATTCATCTACAGAAGACTGAGGCCATCCTCTCTGTCTTCTGTGTCCTGGATCGTAAGATGTTGATACCCTCTGGCAATAAGGAATTTGATGCCTTAGCTTGGGTACAAAGTCCTAGCAACTGTATTTCCAAGGATGACAGATTGCCCTTGAAATAGAGTGACTTCGTTAACACAATGACAGCATTTCCCATTTGCTCTAAACAATGGCCAAGGTTAATGTGAAAGGAGTCTGGGGCCATCCACCAGAGTTCTCAACCAGTGAGGGGTTGGGAAATTGATTATACTGGCTGCTTCCTTCTGAATAAGGGTTCTAAGTATGCCTTCACTTGCATGGTTACTGCATCTGGCTTAATCCAAGCTTTCCCCTTCTGACATGCAAACCAGGCTGCCACTATTAGTGGATTAGAAAAGTGAAGTACCATGTATGGACACCCTCACTGAATAGACAGTTATTGAGGGTCACATTTCAAAAGTAAAGACTGGGCAAAAGGACCTGACATTGAATGGAGATTCCATTTCCCCTATAGCAGGGTTGGTAGAAAGAAAAAAAATGAATTATTAAAGTAGTAGATTAAATTATTAACAGGTAAAACCACCTTGGCTGGGAGGACTAAAGTACTGTTCCAGACTTTAATACATTTGAGTGACTGATCAATCATTAGGGCTGTTGCTCCATATGCCAGATTGGGGACCTTTGCCAAGATACTCAACACCTTAAAGATACGGAAGCCTCAAGAGATAGTCATTGCCCCAACTCTCGACGTAAACCAATGCTCTATGGCTGCTGAGAACACTAAGCCCCATCGCAGCCGAGAGAGGCAGTATCTACTGAAACTTGCAATGGGACATCCCACTAGGATGAGTGAGTTACTTTGCACCCCTGGGTGAGAAGGAACTACTCAATCTTCACTGGGATCCCACTGTTCTCCTACAAGCTGGACCTGTTGAAATGCACTGTGCCTAGAATGCAACACATACCACTGAAGAAGGAAAAGGTGAGGGTCCTGATCTGTCATTTCCAACCTGCCATCTGCCATTTCCAACCATGACATCTCCTCACACCTGACAGTGCTGCCTTCCCTGGGCAACATGTGCGGTATGTACAACCAGGTCAGATTTCTAAAACTGCAGTCATATTTACATCTAAGGAACAAGTATAATCCTTATAGAAGGGGAAGACCTTCCTATACAAGACCCTCCTAAATATCTGTCTTTTTGACCTTGGTCTTCTGCTACTCCTGTGGTGTCTGGTAACGGGATGGGAACCTGATGGAAATATCTGTCTACAGTGGGCCCACGTGTGTGCCTGGTAAAGCAATCCATCCAGCTGTTGGGCACACTGAGCAGCTGCCCCTTTCTAGCTCGTCAGGACTTGATGGTGGGTATCAGCACTCCCGGGAGGAGACTGGAAGGCCCTGCAGCAGTATACTGAGGACGAACAAGGTAGGGCTAGTAGTCTTAATTTACCTGATGTCACCAATACTGATCCAGAAACTGACCTGAGTTTCACAGTATCAGTAACAGTGGGCGCGGGTGTTCTTTTTCTGTGAACCTACACAGGCAACCCATCAAACTGCTGACCTGAAGGGTCCTAAAAGTACCACCATCACAGCCACGGGTGGCTATGCTTAGACTTGGGATGGGTTCATGTGGCTCCTCCAGGGTAACGGAGATGTGAATCCAGGCACCCCTATGACAGAACCAACCCAATTACAACAGGGATATGGGGTAGATATCACCAGAAGTGTATTCGTTATTCTGTCACATTAAAGGATAATGACTGGTTGGGCACTGATTGGTTGCACCTCCCAGGTATGTACTGGGTAGCCCCGAATGGGAGAATGGGATCCAGTGGTCGTGTGGCCTTGGGCCACTGCACCCTAGGTTTTCCTTTGGCACAGGGGAGAATCCATCCCACAGTAACAAAAGTTGCTAACTTCCTTCCTCTCAAGGCCAGATGGGCATGTTCTGTTTTCTACTGGTAGGAACATTTGGCTGCTGTCTTTGTCCTTTCCATTGGCCTGGAGGTCATTATACCACACACAGAAGCCCTTACTAAATTCACCCAGTAAACCTAAATGACAGCTGGCAAAGCCTGTCTTTACTGAACACTGAACTATCTGTAATGTGAAAAGCTGTCCCCCGAGACACAATGGCCTTGGACATCATTTCTGCCTCACAAGGAGTCACCTGCGCCATTACCCACACAGAGTGTTATGTTCATACCTGATGAATCTGCTAATGTATCATCTTTATTGAAGACACAAGTGAACATTCTGAGTGATCCAACTCCCATTCCAGCAGTTGATCATTAATAAGTCAGTGGTTCAGATCATGGGGATCTTGGTGGAAAAAAAGCTGTTACTTATTTTGGGAATCATCATTGTGACATGTGTGTTCTCGTGCACGTGCCTCAATTTCTGGCTGTCTCCAGTGCAGCCAGACAGCCACCTAACGAACCACCTCCATGCTAGTGGATCCCCTCGCTGACTCCTCAGGACACACTGTAGAAGAGGGGGGACCTGTGAGATTGTAAGAGCCAGCACGAGGGATGGAGGGTTGGAGGAGGTCATCAAGAGAATGTGACTGATGGTTGACTTGCGAGCAGGATCTGGGGAATCAATGGCTCCTCATCCCTGCCCCTGTCCTTGGAATGTACCTTCTGCCCATCATTCCCACAGCTGGAGTCCTTTTCAAGGATGCAGCCTCGAGAGCACAAGGTGCTGTTGAGACCATCTGGACTGAAAACGTGACTGAATTCTGCTAAGGCCTCAGTATAAACTTTTATGATTCTGGTGGGCAGGTGCAGAGATTAACTTATCTTGCAGCCACCCTAGACCAGCCTTGAATGTAAGTTCTGTTGCTTATCATACCTGCCACCAACCCATCTGCCTCTGTCTTTGGTCTCTCCTTGCCCTCCCTGTATGGGGGCCAGTTTCAAATTTCACCTGGGGAAGCTCCTGAGTTTTGAACCAATACATCTTATCTCTAAGTCATCCTTTTAGCCTCAGAAATATAAATATTCGGTATTATTAGAACAAGAAAGTCCTTCAATCAGCTTGTGACTTTGCCCCCAAGCCCTGGAAGGAGGACAGCCTGTTATAAGTGATAACAATTCTTAATTTACTGTAATCTCTCCCTCAATCGGCTCTGCTGCTGCAGCCTGGTGCCCAAGCTGATAGCTCCCTTATCTGCACTAACTCAGAAAATAAAAGGTGGTAAAGCTGAATTGCTGCCAGTCTTCTTCCAGTCAATCCCGTCCACTTAAAAGGCCTGGAAGGGCCAGACCCCTATCCAGAGCATATCCAAACACAACTACAGAGCAGAAGCTTAGCGTAAGGATTTAAGGAACAGGTGTTAATGTTGGGGGTGGGGGGTGGTTAGAAACACTGATTTTTGACTTTGAGAAAGCTCACAAGCCATTAAGTACTAAGCTCTTAGCCACGCCAAAGTCAACAGCACTGTGGTATCTGTGTCAGACAAACAGAAAATTTGATAAACACTGTTTCCTGCTGAGCTGTAATTTTAACTTGTTAAACTTCTTTAGAGATGATGCTTTCTTTCTATATGTCACTAGACAAATCCTGAATTCACTTTATTTTTAAGTCAAGGAAATAGTTGCTTCCCATGTGGACTAAGTAATAATAGTAAACTGCACATTCTGTCTTTCCTCTTATGTTTGTTCATTTAAGAACCACTGGCTAGGGATAAATTGGAGTTTGAGATTTGCATATCCAACTACTATATATAAAATAGATAAGCAGTAAGTTTCTTCTGTAGAGTTCAGGGAACTATATTCAATATCTTGTAGTAACCGATAATGAAAAAGAATATAAAAACTAATATTTATATGTATACATATGACTGAAGCATTATGCTGCACACCAGAAATTGACACAACATTGTAAACCGACTATACTTCAATTAAAAAAAAAATGGCTACTCTTTCATCTTCCTCACCAAGCACTTATGGTCTGGGTCCATGTTCTGCTTTTCCAAACACAGTTGGTCTTCATTTGACTGTAAATACAGGGGCTGTTGGCTGCAATGAAGTCCTGATATTAGCAATTCCAGGATGAAACTGTAGATGAATCTGTATATTTTTGTCATTCTTTCTTTAGCTTTCCTTTTCTCATTAACTGAATAAGCAGGAAGGTCTGAAGAATGTAAATAGTATCCAGGCTTGGCAGCATAGAGATATGACTTATGACAGGCAAAACAGCTATTCTTTTTAACGGGTGGGTAGCGGTGAGTTGAAGACCAAGGCATTAAGAGTAGAGTAAGAATGGGCAGGGTTAAAGAGAGACAAGGTTTTTCTTCTTCTGACTCAGTGTTCCCCTTCGACTGGTTTGTGGCACAAACCTGTCTCTGAAATATGTCACCAGGAAGTATGATGTGTATGCCAACATCAAATTAGATTTCCTTAAGTTTCCCCCTCTTATGTCATATCTTTTTGACAAAGTTCTTCCAATTTCTAGGGTAGAAATAAATGTACAGCCTTAACCCTGGGGCTCTTGACACATGCCTTGTCTTGAACTTGGCTTTTAAAAATATATATATTAAATCACATATCTTGGAGATAGTCTTCAAGAGTACATATAGTTCTATCTCAGCTTTTTTAGGAGGACTACGTAGACTTCCAATGTGGGGATCACCATTATTTATTTGACCAATTCCCTATTAAAGGACATTTAAATTACTGCCAATCTTTAATTACAAATTATGCTACAATGAATCTACCTCTATAGCTGTCACCTTCATAAGTTTATCGGCGGGATTAATTTCTAAATATGGACTTTTGGGGGCAAAGGATCTATATATATTAAATTTTTATAGATTGTGCTAAATTTATTTCCATAGAGGTATAAAAACTTACACTCCCACCAGTAGTGTAAGAGAACTTCTTTCCCCAAGTTCTTAATAAAACAGAATGTTGTTAAACTTTTTTATCTTTCCTGACTCGTAGGTGAAAAATATCTCCATGCGGTATTTAATTTGCATTTCTCTTATGAGTAGGACTGAAGATACTTTCCTGTGTTAGGAGGCTATGCCTTCTTTTCTGTGGACTTAAGCCAGCTTTTGCTCCTTTTACTGAGTTGTTGATATAGTTTTACTTATTTGTAGGGGGTTGTTATAAATTAAGAAATTTAGCAATATTTTTTTCTATAGTAAAAGTTATAAATAGTTTTCCTGGTTTTCACTTGTCTCTGATTTTATTTGTGGTTTTATTTTTTTCTGAAAAATAATTAAGTATTTAATTAAATAGATTACTTTAAATTATTTCTAGGTTTTGTTTTATACTAAGGCAGGCCTTATTTAATTAAAATCTTCCAATATTCAGTCTATTACTTTTATACTTCAATTTTTGAATGCTTACATTTTTGCTTTATCTGGAATTTATTTTATATATATTTTTCTAGATGGCTGCCTAGTTATTCCAACAGCATATAATGTATCAAGAGCCACATTTATCATCTACTAAAGTCTCATATATAGACATCTATTTCTGTATTTTCCATTCTATTCGATTCTACTAGTCTGTTTATTTGCATACAAAGTACTACATTGATTTTATTCTAACAGCTTTATAGCATGATCTAGTTTTCTTCTTTTCATAACTTAATTGGCTATTCCTACTTATGTATTAACTGAACTATAGAAGCAATTTGTGTACTAAAAAACATTTTATTTTCTTTTGTATTAAGGGAAATTAGCCCTTCCAGACACTTTAAACAGAAGCCCTTGACTAGAAGAAGACTGTCATGACATACATAAATTAACTCAGGGGGTATTAATATTTTTATGCTATTTAAGCTTCCTATTGTAGAACATTTACGAATTTCTATGTGTTAAACTACTACACGTCCTTAACTTTTATTTTCACATTGTCTTCATAGATTTTATACATTTCTGTCCAAGTTTATTCATAGATATTTTATCTTTTTGTTGCTATTGTACATAAACCTTTTATTTCAACAAATAACTTAAATGGTTGTTGCAGTATATATGACAATTATGCGATTTTGGATATCAATTTTCTTTTCACTTTACTTAATTATTTTACAGTTAAAAACAATTATTCAGTTGATTCTTTTTTCATTCAAATAAATGATCCAAATAAGTAATTCCAAATAAGTGATTTTATCTCCACTTTTCATATTTTCATAACTACTTTTCCCCCTTTTTGCTTAACTTCATCCGCTAACAATTAGGAGAGTTAAACAGCAGTAGTGATAAATTTATGCCACTTTGCTACTGATCATATTTGGAAGGTTTCTAATGTTTTAAATAAATAATGGATGTCAAATTTTATCAAATAACTTTTCATCATCTGTGGAAAGGGTAAATTTTCCTGACTGTATTAATATTTTGAATTATATTAATAGATTTTAATGTCGAATCACTAGTTCAACACATTTTGCCATCATCATGTTATTATTCTTCACTTTGCTTCTGGAATCTGTTTGCTAATTTTCAGTTGGAAATTTTTGCTTGGTATTTGTATTTGTAGGTGAGTTTTGCCATTTTCTTTTGTTCTTTATTTCTTTTCTTTTTGTTTTTTGGCTCTCTCTCAAGCTTTGATATTAATGTTATTGAAGTTTCATCAAAAAAATGGGAAGATTTTCTTTTTGTTATGTGATCTAGTACACCTATAGCATTTTACTATTTATTTTAAAATTAAGGCACTCACTCCTCGATGGGAGACACCTTAGCTTTAGCAATTTTGGTGTATTTTCACTCTTCTCAGGAAGGGATCTGAAGGATAATGACATTGAGAATTCTAGAGACAAAGTGGGATAAAGTCTAAGAGGAATACGGAAGGTGGTGATGGCAGGCACCCTTTAGTGTCTAGTACTGCCTGCTTCTAGCCCAGCAACTGGTCCTAAGGTGAGCAGACATTATGCTCGTACAATATTCACAGAGTAGTTACATACTTTTTTTCAATGCTAAATTGAACTGTATACTTTATAAGGTACTTAAAATACTTTTTTTATTCATTCCTTTACTTTTTTTCAACATATTGAGCATCTGACATACACTAGGAACTCTGCTAACTGCTGGGATGCAGAAGAAAAACTTCATAAATCAACAAATGCAACACTCTCACCTAATCTGTTGATTTGAAAAGCCATACGCCATCTCTGTTACAGCCAAAGAATGGGAATAAGAACATTTAGAGAAATGAGTAGAAAATGCCAGGCAGTGAGTGGCTTTCATCCCTGGAGACATGACTACCCAGTGCAGATGTGCATCGCAGCATTACTAATGTAGCAATTAATCTCGCAACTTCTGATTTCTCCCAAGCGCGAAAAGTAGGAGAAGCTAAGAGCAGAAGTAGGAAAATTGTCCTTTACCACAATGTAACTGGGGCTAAGAGAAAACAAAAGAGAGAACATGTATCTTATAGGTTCCTTATATTCCTAATAGTGGAGTGTGTGTGTTTGTGTGTCTGTGTGTACACCTTACTTTCCTATTGACTTTAACTCACACATTTGATAATGGAGTCAGGTTAAAAAGGTAAGTAGCCTAGTAGTTTATTACTCCTCTACTCAAAACTTTCTCAATCCAATATTTGTGGATTATTTTTTAGCTGCTCAGGAGTAGCCATCCAGTTAAAAGAACGTAATTAGCAGCATTCATTCACTTGAGTAAAAGTTTGACACAGTTTTGAAAGATAATGACACCGCTTGAGTAGTCAGAAGCGATGACGTAGGTGTATTTGGGCCATATAAATGCAGACATGCTCTTTTCAAAGACCAATGTCAAATGATTATGTAAATTCTTTTCCAGTGCAGAGAAATTCTAAAGAAGTCTGTTTGGGAGCACTGATAGTCTAGAAACCCTGGTTTATTCTTGTCCTCTTACTTCAAACATAGACATTGTTTACTGCTTTAAAATAAATGGTATATATAATAAGCCACCTGCTATAACTTCAAGTCAAAACTGTTTTCACATAATATATCATGATATGCTTGGAATTAAGGATTAGCCACTATGTCTGACCAATCTTTCTATGATGCAATGTTCCTTCTCATTCAAAAATTTCCATGAAGTGTGTGCATCTACAAAAGCTAATGGTGGGATGAAATATTTTCTTTAGAAAAGCCTGCCATATGGGAAGTCCTCAGGGGACTTGGGTGATGGGAAGTGAATCTGACATACCTTTTTTCCTCAGTAAATATTTAAAGAAATACATCCTTTAAGCCTCTGAACTTGTCTCAGCCATGATTTACAAAATGAAAGAGACTTGAAGACAAATCTCTTTCCTTCAAAAGAAGGAAACTATTTGTCTGCCCTTCAACCTGGAATTACTGAGGTAACAAAATAAATTAGAGCCACATATTTTCTTCTGATTTTTCATCTACTGTTTATCAGCATGTGGCAAACTTCAACAGGAACATAAGCACTACTGGAAATTACAAAAACTTTAAAAAACATACTCAGGTTGTGCTCCACCCTCTCAGGTACAGCACGGCTATTAACACATCAGAAGTAGTTAATTTAGAATCATTTTTAAATTTTTGGTTGATAATGTGTTCCTCTGGTGACCTTCTTATTTAAGATATTATTCACTTCTAAGGGAGAAATGACAATATAAACTTATTCCTGATGCATTTTCCAAAAAAAAAAAAACAGAATAACAAAGCTGTGCTTGTGACTGCCTCAAGATGTTGTTCCTCTGCGGCAGACAAGCCTCAATTCACACCTTGTCAAGACTCAGTGGTATTATCCTTATTGAATAAAAGGAACTTGAAGTACTGATAAGGGAAGGAAAAGCAGGTAGCCTTTTCTTATCGGGATATTTTTGTTAACTTGACAGATAGCAAAGGGAGGGGGTGGGCAGTATTGCAGGAAGATGCAAAGACTCCTATGATGGTACACGGCGTGGTCGGAGAGAAAACTTGTTAAAGGCATTTAAATATACAACAGTGTCTCCATTACCTCCTTCTCTGATGCAGTACCTACAGCGTGTTAGCTACATAGAACCATCTTTATTGTTGTGAATATATAAATGCATGCTGTGTTATCAAGAAGGGATGGGGTATTACACCTAAGTGTAATTTTATTACACATAAGTGAAATTTTATCCTTATTAGTCACTTACATTCTAAAGTTTTAGGATGCAGTTTTTTAAAAAAATTATTAAAAACTTTATTAATATCTTTATGTTACTAACCACTCTTCATGACTCAAGACCATTATGTTGGCTGACAAGTATAGCCATACCCTCATACATGATGAGACGTACTTCACTAGCAACACCATTTGGCTTGGATTTCTTTGGTTTTGAATTTGCAAATTTCTTTTCTCTCTCTCTACTGTCCCTTCCTGTTATTACTAAATTATATGTCTACATACAAGTCAGGATCGGCTAAATGATGCTTCAGTGGGGTCAGCCACAATGATTCTCTGCTAGATTTTAAACTAGAATTGTTTCTCATTCATCTGTGAATGAGCATGGTCTTTGGCATACAGTAAGTTCTTACTCAACATTTGCAGGAAAAAAAATATAAAAGATGACCCTACAATTTCCAGAGTTCAGTTTGAGTCTGATGTTATACATGACATATTATGCCTATTACTGATTTAATTTCCACAACATCCTGCAAGATAGATGTGATTCTTTACACGATACAAAACAGGAAATTGAATCTCATGGAGATTAATTGACTTCCCTCCATTCCCCAGTAATAAGAATTAACGTGGAGATTTGAACTTGGGTCTATCTGGATCCAAAGTAAATGCCATGTGTTTGCTAGTTCCATAGTCCCACAACATGTCTTCCCTTCCATTTAAATGCACCTCATCTGCTATTATCAGAGGAAACAGACAACCTATGAAAACATGAGCACCTCATTTTATATTCTGCTTATCTTCTAGCTCTCAGCTATAGTCTACATAGTAGGAATTTATAAATATATATATTTTAGCATTCTTCAAGTATGGCCCAAATCATATGTACACTGATAAAATTAATTCTATGTCTAACACATAAATAGTATTTGAAGGTTATGCAAAAGTACAAATATGGCTGCATTAAGGAAACTCAAAATCTCTATAAAAATGAAAATATTTTGATTACTGTTAACCATTTCCCTTTATATTTGTTTTGGTTTATAAAGTCTGATTTATACTGAATATTTTCAGACATACGTTTCTGCACACATAGACAAGTATCAACTATGTTGCTAATTAGGAATGGTCTTTAAAAACAATGTCCCTTATTTATTTATGAAACATTTTTATGATAAGGCTGATCTATTATTCATAGAATTCAATGCAGTCAAGCAGGGGATTCCAAAATCTATACACAGAATCTCAAGTCCTTGTAAACAGGTCTATGACATTTGCAGCGTACGCACAGATGTTTAGCACTAGGCTATACCTGGGAAAGAAATAAAAATTTCAGTAGCATACCCTAATAAAGTTTGCTATAATGCAATGACATTTCTTGGTCGCTCCTATCCAAATAGTGACCCAGAGATTCATTCTGCTTGAATCTTTACTCTGCATCAGCTTACAGGTGATGAGCTGGGGAAGAGAGAGCTTGAGGGAACACAGTAACCCTTAAATGCCTTGGCAGGAAAGTTACATACATCAATTCTGCACACAATTCTGACTACTTGCCAAAAGTAGTTAAATGGTCCCACTTATCTTCAAGGGTGGGGGCTAAAAAAAGGAAAAGATCGTGGATATCTGGCAAGGGTAAATGTGTCTGCTACAAGGAGCCAGCTTTAGAATAATTCAATGAGGGGTAAAAAATATTTATAACGTAAGAGGTATAATAAGAATATTTCATATGGAAAGCCTACTTAACTTTTAAAATAGGAAAAAAGCATTTTTAATCATCAGAGAAACATGTTTTTCCATCCATAAATGTTCATACAAAGCATTTAATTCAGAAAACTGTCGTAAATCGCTAATTTTAAAGAAAACGTGCTGAGCAAGATGCAATATGTCCCTTTTCACAGACGTTATAGACATTTAGGAGCTTTCTTATTTTTTTTCTTTTTCAGCCATGTCATCCTGTTTTATTCACTTCTTAGAGCTTTCATTTAATTTATCACATATACAAGGAACAGCCTCGACATTCCTGTTACAAACCATATCCTTCACTTCAAATTGAAATTCAGAGCCATTTAAGGAAAGTGTCTCATGGGAAATTTCTCTCAATTAACTATGGCTCATTCTTTGATCTGTGCAATCCCTTTCTTATCTCTCTCTGTCAGAATATTTCTTTGTACGTATTCACATTAATTGAATGACAACCTAACTCATCTTTTTTGAAAGATTATAAAGTTCTCAGGGCATAAGTCACGTCTAATCTCAACTATTTACTTTAGGTTCCTATTATAGTGCCAAACATCTACGCACACTCTGCAAATGTCATGCACCCGTTTACAAGGACTTGAAATTCTATGCACAGATTCTGGAATCCCTTGCTTGACTATACTAAATTCTTTAAATAATTTCCTCCCTTTCATCAAAAAAAAGTATATTTCCATGGATGAGAAATAAATCATTTAACAGACTCTATTTTATAACTGGTTTTTAGCTCTGTAATAATGAAGGACAAGTTGGAAGAAATGTTGATACTCTAAGACACTAAAGTATTCACAGGCTTCCAAAATGTATTGTGAGTAATTCTAAAGAACAAAAGTAATTGACATTCAACAGCAAATAATAAAAACAGCATTATCTTCAGAAAACAGCTAGTGCAGAATGTAGTTGAGAGTTTGGGGAAGTGTGTCACTAGGAGAAAGCCTATGTGCTTATTTTTCAGCGGTGGGAGCTTGCTGCAAATTTTACGGATCTCAAAGTGGATTCTAGACCTGTTTATATTTTGACAAGAGCCTATCAAGTTATAAAACAGAAATCCTTTGCCCCACTTTCTTGGGCCTACTGAAGTATCTCCTTGCTTTGCATACTTTTGTTTCATTTTTTCCAGAATCATATAAAAATAATCTAAATTGCCTTTCTTCAACAAAAGCAAAGAAAATAATAGAGCAACTACACATTCTAAATCAGTACTTCTTAACTTTGGCTGTACATGGGAATTAACAAGGAGGTGTTTATAAAGGCATGCTTCCCCTGCAACCCAGAGATTTTTTAAAAAGATTTATTCTGGGTAGAGTTGGGCATCAGTAATGTTTTTAGGCTCCTTCAGATTTTTCAAATGTGAAGCCATGTTCCAAGGACCTAGTAGAAGGTCCGGATCTTTTACTTTGTGATGAGCTGAAGTAAGTAAGAAAGAATCCTACCAAATCCTACCAAGAACAAACTCCATCTATTTCACTTTGAGATTTAGTGTCTGAGAGTAGAGACAAAGTACAAGTAAGTTAAAACAACTGGAATTTCATTAAATCTACCACTCCCCAGATTTATTTACTTGATTATTTGTGTGTGTGTGTGTGTTTGCATGTGTGTGTGCATGCATGTTTGAAAGGTTAGTGGATTTGACAATGACACAGGAAACAGAAATATGTAAACAAAACACTTAAAAAGTTGCTAAGATTTATACCAGAAATACCCAAATAGAACATTTATCTGCTTGGTTTGACATGATTTACCCTGACATTGCAAACATGACTATGTAGTGATCCCCTGCAAAGAATTCATAAAAATTTCACTTGATTCTAACTTCCCCTTCTCCTCACTATCAGAATATATATATATATTATTGCAGAAAGTCAAAAGCATTCTTTCTCTCTCTCTGAAGTTTTACATTGCATATTATCACATGGGTAACTTTCCAAGATCTTTCAAGTTTGGGAGGTAACAGGAATTATTTCCTTAATGTAAAAGGTGAGATCATAGACAGTTAATATGAAATTTCAAAGCTTTGACTGAGTAAGAACTGCAATTTTAGATGAAGGCCAGTAACTGAGAGTCAAATGAACTATATTATAACGTCTTGGAGAAAGTTTCTAGAGGCAGCATGTTGAGGAAAGTGAGAAACAGGAGAAACCACCTATTTAAACCCTGAGCTCATTATGAAGTTACAGCTGATTGGGTTCTATTGTCCCGGTGGATTGAAGATTACCTAAAAGTCAGGACAGCAGGAGAGGATGAAGCAAGAATCATCAATCAGAAAAAGAAGTCATTACAAGCAGATCTATGAGTCTATCAAGCTATGAAGGCTGAACTGAAATCAGGGAACTGAGGAATCAGAATGAGAAGTTAGCAGCACTGGAGGAGGAGAGAGGTGGCAGTAAGAAGAAAGAAAAGGGAAGGTAGTAACAAAAAAGGGAAGTTACAGGAAGGAGGCATGAATGAGTAAAAGGGACCCAGGGCTCTTCTGAGATGCTCTTCTTGAGGAAGCTACTGTGCTGCTGGGCAGAACGAGCAAAATAGGCAGGACTGGACAATGAGTGGACTAGAATGAGCCTTGTATTTATTCATTTTTTCATTCCTTATTCAACAAATACTAATTGCATGCCTAGTATATACCAGTCATTATGTTGAATTCTGGAGAAGTACAGGTGAACAAAATGGACCTTCTAAATAGCTTTCCTTCTCTATTGTCTACTATGCACTGTCACAGAGAACTGTAGACGGAAAATGTCTCTAAGGAGGCAGCAGCAATACCTCCCTTTTTGGTGGCTTTGGGGAGGCTGAGTCTCTTGGGTATTTTTTTTTTTTTTAATTTTGCGGGTCTGTTACATTTATTTATTTATTATGAGTAATAATGCATAATACGTAAATTTTTACGTTAGCTCTGAGTTTGTATTTGCACAGTATAGCCAATATTAACATGTGACACTTTCAAATTGTATTGATTTTAAGTTGTTCTTGAATTGTACAGCTCCTAATGGTTTCCTTTTTGGTAATGGGCAGGTGAACATGACTGATAAAAAACCCACACTCCTTCTTGAATATCCTAGCAAAAATTTTGACCAAATGAGGACATTACTTTGAGAATATCTGGAAAGAAAGGGTTAAAGAGACTGTCTTTGAGGAGGATCAGCCAAGGGTATTCTTTCACCAGGCAGTGGGGGCTTCCCATTCCTCTGTGAGCGCAGGAACTGCTCTGGCACCCACTGGTGCCCAGGGAGAGCAGTAACTCAGGAAAGGTCACACTTTTGTGTCTTTCCTCCTTCCAAACACCTAACCCTGCTATAATTTGGATAACAAGTCTGAAGGAGTAGGGCAATAAAGCCTCTATGTTATGGAACTGCACTAATTGGTTATATAAAGCATCGTTAGTACTGTGCTGAAACTCCAAACCCAAGGCTTACAAGCGTAGACATATGGAGCCTACTGCGTCAGGCAAGCACAGAAGTATCAATATACCCATTTCTTCCAGGTCCTGTACCACATGGTTCTCCAGTCAGGCTCACATTATGACATTTACAGCCCCTAAGTATCATGAAACTCTTACACCATTAAAAAGTAATTAAAGGTTCTATTTTTGACTGAGTTGATGTAAAGACAAAGACATGAATGTTCCATGTTGTAATATTTCCTTCTTTCTAAAACTCCACTTCTTTTCTTCTGATTTTAAAGGAAAGGAAAGCATTCTTGGGCTTCTAAAAGTATTGTGAATCCTAGGCAATCTGTCTACTTAACCTAATGGATAAGATGTTCCTGCCTCTGGTACCTGCTGCCTCTGGTACCTGCTGCCTCTGGTACCTGCCACCTCTTCCCACTGCCATCAATTTACTTTGCTACCTGATCTCCTTTTGCTTTTTTTTTTTTTTTAATGTAAACTCAAACTTAAGGTTTCTTTTTTGTAACAAAACAGGCTCTTCTCTGTTTACAAAGTTACTTCCTTTTTGGGGGGGAGTGGTAATTAGGTTTGTTTGTTTGTTTTTAGAGGAGGTACTGGGGATTGAACCCAGGACCTTGTGCATGCTGAGCATGTTTTCTAGTGCTTGAACCATATCCTCCCCCCTACAAGGTTATTTCTGATTTGCAAAAATTACCCCCCATTCCATGTTTTTAGTAACCCCCATTTTCCATCATTCAATCTTGGCTGCCACAATCACAAAGAAAAAGAACACAGAGAAACAATCTATGAGTAACATGGGGAGAAGCATAAAATAAGAGAGTGGATAGAGCTAAAGAGAAAAAAGCACGGATTTCCATCTTCCACCTATTTTCTTCCTCAGAATCATTACCTCCAACTACCTATACTCAAAACATTTTTCCAAGTATCATATTTCCACCAAATCTCTATTTTCAGTAGCCATCATTGAAAGAAATCTCTAGGAAGAGAGGTCTCTAGGGGACCACTCCAGTAACTGTGCTGCTAACAAACTACCCCACACTTACAAGTTCAAAGCAATCATTTTATTTCCTTCACAGCATCTGTGGCTGGAGAATCTGGCTTGTCTATCCTCTGTGTGGTCTGGGACCTCGACTGGGAAGACTTCATGGCTCCATGGAGATGAGCTGGTAGGTAGGGAGGGGCCTGAATCATTGGAGACAATTTCAGTGGTTGATGTCAGCTGTCAGCTGGGGGCTGATGACTGACATACCTACACATGGCATCTCCATGTGTCCTGAATTTACTTTCCCCACAGCATGGCAGCCTCGGGGTAGTAGGATTTCTTATATGGCAACTCAGATTTCCAATATGGAATATTAAAACAACAACAACAACAACAACAACAACAACAACAACAACAACAACAACACAGATGGAAGCTGTGTGGCCTTTTCTTACCTAGCCGTGGAAGTTACATTAATTCTACCATACTCTGTGGGTCTAAGTAGAGACGTACCCTGCCAGATTTAAGGGGAGGGGATATAGTTCCCACCTCTCAGTGGGAAGAGGGTCAAATAATTGTGGACATGTTTTAAACCACCACAGGTTGTTAACTAATCCTTCAAGCCGTTATTTTCTATGTCAAGTGAATGTTGTTGAAACCATTAGGCTCAAATATTACTACTCCACCTTATCTAAGGCAACAGAGCCCACCGTCATCGTGCACCTTTCTTAGGTAGAATGAGAACTAATGCTCCATCAAAATGCCTCCGCATTAAGGAAACTGCACAGCCTGGTTCTGGAAGTGGGGGCTATTATTGAGCAATGGCTATTTGCTTAAGAACTTTATTGTTTCCTGCTATAGAAATCAGGCTATAAAAAGTCCAGTGTAATCAAATAACATTTCATTTAAAATTATGATGTATGTGTACGTAAGTAAGAATCCAAGAGTAAAGATGCAGGCATGGCTGAGCATCTTAGGAAATGATAATGGGCTTACTTAAAACAGAAACCTTAGATGGTATTCTCAAGATTCCTTAGAATTTGTTCATCGGTGACCCTTCCACATTTCGGTTGAACACAACTTGGTGTATACAGTTAAGAAAATGGTTCCTGAATTAACACTAACATGTCAGCTCCTCTGAGAAGACTTAACATCTCTCACTATCTACAGTACTTTGTCTTAAATATTTTCAAAGCCTTAATTATATCCTGTGTACTTGGTAGTCTTAAACTAGATAAATGAATGAGTTTACTGTTTTTAGTGATTTTATAACCATTATTCTGGTCTTCCAAGGCTTTAAATTCTACAACAATAAAGATTGTATCACATTCTTCTTAAGTATACTATTCAGCACATGATCTTTCTTAACTGATTGAAATAAAAATATTTACTATCAACCACAAATAAAATGTGGCGCGAGGTGATATACTAACTAGAAATCCAGAGAAGTGCAGATATCTCATTTATGGCAAACTGGCTTGGTGGGGGCTGAGGTGGCGGCAGGGGAGAGGGCATAGGATAACCTGGAGGAAAAAGGAAATGATAGTACCTACCTCTGTTCTGTTGCAAGTAGACTTGAACCTACTTGCTAGGAACAAGTGACTAAAGAAAGAGAACCACACAGGCATCTAGGCAGGTGTTGGGGGTAGGATGAGACTTAGGGTAGTAAAAAGAGATGTTTCTGATTCAGATTCAGAATCAGAAATAAAATTAAAGACTCCAAGTCTCAGAGGATTTCCCATTATCACTATGTAAGGAAGCTGGAAACTGTCAAAGAAAGGTGATGACCATAAGAACGTAGCAAGATTCTGAGATCTTTGCAACTTCTCTGTGCTAGTTCTTTTTCTCTTCTGTTTTTCTGCTCTGGTTTATCATAAAATTCATAAACATCACTGTGGCGTATCCAGTGTTGTGGCAACCTTGTGGGCTATTCTATTGGGTGGGCTTAGATAGAAGACAGAAAGATCAGACACAGAAGGACTGAAAAAGTTAAGAGTTTCAGGTGACTCCTAAGAACAGAACACTAGTCTGGAGCACAACTTACCTGGAGGAAAATGTTGGAAGCGTATTAACAGGAAAACAAATAAACATGAAATCAAAAGACAAAGAGAGCACAGAGGCTCCTTGTGTCTCCTGACTGAAAGCTTTTCAGTCATGCCTTCAGAAGCAGTCCTCTCCACCCAGCAGCTACTGCAGCAACACAGGCAGTGACTGCGACTAAGGTAACAGGAGCCAGAGCGCAACCCGGATCTCCCCAAAGGTTTCTGACAGTTCTCACACGCTCCTGCTCTCCTATTTAAGCATTTTTACCTATCAGTTGGGCGTCGGAGCGTTTTACTGTTGCCAAGTATGGCCGTCACTTTCCAGCCAGGCCTCTGAGGCCCAGGACCCTTGAGGTCTCTGTATCGGCTGTGGGTTAGCCTGGGCATCTGGATAAAACCACTTCAGTTTAATACACCCACACTAACACAACGAGAAGTAGGGAAAATGGTTCTTTGTGAAAAAGACCCAAACATGTGGTTTATTTTAGAAACATGTCCAGATCAAGAATTGGTGGTTTGGAGACAATAGATTGGCTTCTTCCACAGGCGGGAGTCTCTTTTCAATCAGCTAAACTGCATCTCTAGCCATAAAGCCTCAACTGTGTATCACTTTAGTTACAGCTGTGTTCCATGGTTAGAAATATCAATTTTTATTCCTTTACTAGCTCAGACTTGGCCCTTCTTTCCTGCAGAATTATACAGGACCAAGAAAAGCCTGAGCACCAGAAGTGAGGCAAATGCTAGAAGTACTGAATCCTCCACCTGCTGCATCTCTACATCTCTCTCTACCTGGTGTAATGGGCTCTTTTGAATAAAAGCCCCTTATTTCTCCTCAGCTCTCCAACTTACAATTAATTTAAGCAATCATATTTTGTCAAGGGCAGAAATACATCTATTTAATTTTAATAAATGTAAGGTTTAGCTCCTCCATGAATTTTTAAGCTTCTTTTGGGAAGGATCTTTGTTTCTTATGCATTTCTATCTGTCACAGCATCTAGCAGGACATTCACTGAGGATATGTCATTAAAGACCAGGTTTTGGAATTTGTGAAATTCCCCAGGATCAGAGGCTGTTTTCGTGAAGTGTTCTAGTTTGGGGCTGAGCTATGTCTGTTTGAAGCTGGGCATGTAAAGGACATAGATGTGGAAGCTGACAAAGGCAGGCCAACAGAGGACACAGTTAGTCTGGGGTGGCACCTAAACTAGACTCGGGAGAAGAGACAGAAGCCAGTGAACAGAGCTCTGGGTAAAGGATGGAAAATAGTCAACAGAAAGAGCCTCAAACAGGAGGGACTAGGATATTTTTCTCTTTTTGCTCATCTGCAATTTTTATTTTTTTCTATGGGAAATACGAATTTTATATATATATATATATATATATATATATATTTGAAATCTTGGGAAACAGTCTCTTTTTAAAGTCTAGAAAAAAACCTAAGTCTCAAATTAGAGCAATCCCAAATAATTTCAACATAAATTTAATTCACACTTAAAATATTGTATAAGTTGACAAGTGGGAACCAAACATTCATTTTTTATTGGATTTTTACATTTTTTATGTATTTATCCATTCTTTATTTTCTTTTATTTTAATGTTAGGCCTTCTTCATTCCCACATTCCTACCTTCCTCTCTACATTTTAAACAAAATTTTCACTATTGAATGTACCCTTACATATGTTTTCTCCATATTCAAATGGTAACAGGCAAGTATGTATTGTATATACTCATGCAAACACTCACACATATGTACAAATGGAGAATTTTATTTCATTGTTTATTTTACTTGAAAAGATCGTTTAATAGCCACTTTTCTGTATCTTTCAATTTTCACTAAACAATAAATCATAGAAATAATTCTAATCAATTGTTAGCTTTAATTCATTTTTAATGACTCCAAAAGTGTGTTATGAATTTACCATATTTTCAGTCATTTTCCTATTGGAAAGCCATTGATTCCTATTTAGTATTTGGATACTATGAACACTGCAATAAATATCCTTCCTACTGATGCTTTATTTTACGGCTCGACTAACAACAAGAGCGGTTTCTGTGTCAGAGGATAAATGCATTTTTTAATTTTAACAGACACTGCATTCCAAAATGTCTTTAATACTTTAGGTTTTACACTTGTCAGTCAGGTTGTTACTCTTTCAAATTATTGTCAGTCTCATGGCTGTAATGTGATGTCTCTTCATTACTTTATTTTGCATTGAAAAAATAACAGTCAGTTTGAGCATTATTTTCATATACTTGATCTTTTGAAGATCTCTATGAATTGATTCTTATCCTTTTTTTTTAAATTGAGCTACTAGTCTCATCTTGACAAATTTTCAGTGTCCCATGTGTAATATAAAAACAACACTCTGTCACCATACTCTCATACACGTATTTTTCTTTCAAAACCTACTATACATCTTTTGATATTTGTCTGTGTTATCTTTTGCTATAAATGCATTTGCCTTATCTCTTACGGCTTCTAGGTTTTCGGTCTTAAGAAGGTCACACTTGCTGCTAGCTATTGTACATGTAGTGGTCTCCTGGATGTTCGCAAAACTGTTATTTTTACTATTTACAAATAAATCTTTAATCAATCTGAAAACTATTTCTTGTACATAATGTAAGATGCAAATGGACAGCTGATTGTGCCAGAGCTAATTGTTAATGATCCATCTTTTCCCTGTGAAATGAAATACTACCTTCATCAAATATAAAATCTTCTAACTACAGTTGATTTCTAGATGCCCTTTTTCTTCTATAGACTTATTTATCTACGTCTTTCTTATAAAAGAATAGCTGAATGTCAGAGTTTTACAAGATTTTTTATGTTATGCTCTCTTACTGCCCTTCGTGTGTGTGTGTGTGCGTGTGTGTGTATGCGTGGGGGGGGGAGGGAGGGAGGGAGAGAGAGCACGTGAGCTCTAAAACCTGGTCTACTCTGGCATGTAAATTTTAGGTAACTTTTTTTAAATTTTAAAAATTCCTAGTTGGGATTCTGACTGACATTAAGTACACATATTAGTTTGAGAGACATAAAAATTTTAAATTATTTGTATTCTCATCCAAAAACCTGATTTGTCTTTTCATTTGTTAAGAAATTGCTTTATACCCTTTCACAGTTTTTTAAAATTTTTCTTTATGTAAATCCTAAACCTTTAAAATATTTCCCTAAGGACACAAAAGCACATGGGTACACTTCATAAATTACTCAATCCCAGCAAATCTTATGGAATCCACTAAGTCAAATATGTAATTGTGTCTGTGTGTATTGTGCTGAGAAGGCATATCCATTTGCTTTATATCATGGTCTGAATGTAAATTATGGGTCTTTCCTCTCTCCTATCTACAACTACCTTAATGTATATAGTTTATTATCCCACATCTCTTCAACCTGTTCTATTCTAGAGTAAATGACCCTATATTCATCTCTAGGTACTCCCACTTGCCTTATTAGTAAATAGTCCTCTTTTCCAAAAGAGTTGCTAAAATCACCATTTCTTTTCATTCAGAACCAAGACATGAGCACCTGACTGACTCTTAGAAGTGATGCAGATTCCATGCTTCACAGAGCAGACTTCTACCTGTCTGTCTGTCTGACTGTCATCTATCTATTCATATGTGGTTGATTTAAAATACAAAATCTATCCCAATTTCAACTGAAATTTATACATATATTATTTTTCTGATGAATCACTCAAGGAACAAGTTTTGATCTTGTTTTTTTTTTTTTTTTTTTAACTTTAAAGGGGGGTAGGGAGAGGCCTATGAACAATATCCTAAGACCAGCTAAGGAAATACACAACACAGTAAGTGCATATCCAAGATGTAAGTCCTGCCCCAGCTAGGTGGTGACCAGAGACTGGGGACCCATCCAGCCATATCAGTTAGAACCCTGCTTTATATTAGCAGCTGTTTTAACTCACAAGCCAAAGGCATCTGATTCCATAACAACAGAACAGGTGCTGGATTGTACCCAAGGACTTGTGACTTGTCTAATAAAAATTAAGACAAAACATAGACTGTACAATTTAAAGCCCAAGTAGGGAAAACTGATTTAGAGAAGATGGATTTAGGAGGAATTATTCACAGCTGATTTCTCTTATCCTGATCTACAAAAGTTTGCGGCCCCCATTGTTAGTCAACTTACTAAGAATGGACATATCTGAGGGTCTGGACTTGAATCACTTACCCTGATATTAATGAACTGTGAAAAGTTGGACAAATTAAATTTCCAATGCCACATCTAAGAAATAGAGACTATAATCCTATATACTTTATATCAGTGGTTCTTAACTGGGTCAATTTTGGTTGTTACAACTGGGAGCGTGCTACTGGCATCTAGTGGGTAGAGGCTAGGGATCCTGCAAGACATCGTACAAAGCACAGGACAGTCCCCACAGCAAAGAATTATCCAGCCTGAAGTGTCAACAGTGCTGATGTTGAGATACTGCTTTATAGGGATTTTGTGAAGATTAAATGGAATACAGCTTATGAGGTGCATTAAACAGGCCTGGCCTATGGTAAGCAGGTACATGGTTGCTGTTCTCATTATTATTGTTATTAATTATCTGAACTCAGTCATTTTTCCCATTCAACTTTTTTTTGGGGGGGGATACTTTGTGGTTGCTTGTGAGGAGGGATAAAGTTGTAAAGTGCAAGATGGTGAGTGCTAAATTCCGCACATAAGTAAAATGCCACAGGAATAGTGACATATTAAGGACAATTTGCTAATTAGCATTGTACAGTATCTCCAACCATTTAAATCCAAACGTTTACTTTCTTCTAGGGATGTTTTCCTTGTTCACAGAACTCCCTTCAGAATTAGCAACTCCGGACAAGTCCTTAAAGTGAACTCCATCAAGTACTAAAACAAACAAACAAAACCCAACCATCCCTGTATGAAGTTTCTGCCTTACTTTGATCAGACACACTGTATAATACTGCATCTTATATAAAATGCCCTCTTAAAGATAATAAAAGGAAGAAATGTACACAGTCACTGAATTAATAATTATATGACCTGAATGACACAAGGATACAAATGGTGTACATGTTACACCCCCCGAGTCTGGTGAGCCACTACATGGATGTCTTCAATTCTGATTTGGGTAACTCAAGGTCTATATGGTTTGTATCAGGATTTTTTGATTAATGAATAAAACCTGAAGTGCTTAACAATGGGAAAAGGGGATTTTAGACAAAGATTAATATCAGATCAGCTAAGCTTTCCTGAGTTTGCACGTCAGCAATTCAAGAGCACTGACTCCACTGATTTTAGGACAGAGTCAGTGTAGTGTGGTGCCAATGCCAGCTACAGCATCATCACCAGAACACTTGTTAGAAATGTAGCCTCAGGCCCAGCTAGGTTTCCTGGACCAGGAACCCCGGGGATGAGTCCAGCAATGAGTGTCTGGTCATAGTCCTCAGGTGATTCCGATGCACACTAAAGTTCTGAGGTTGTACTACAGGAAAAAAACAAGCAAAACCAAACAAACAAAGAAGCTGCTTTGTAGGGACTCCTCAAAGTGAGTATTTTTATATGAATTTGTTTTCTATTCCTCAAAGAGGATGCAACCTAGATCCACTTTTGCTGAGGGGTCTTCATTCTCACTGAAATACAAGGGATTAATTTACCTAGATTCCTAACCTCAGACAGACACACAGCCCAACTGACAGTAGCAGAGAAGCTGGTTACTACCCCACAAGACTTCCTCTCACCACAGCACAAGAAGCACCACCTGATGTATGGAAAAAAGGGAAGAACTCTGGGTTTGAACAAAGTCCCTATCACTTACAGTTAAGTGAACCTTGAGCAAATTATATTACCCATGTTATCCTCAATTTTCTAATCTATTATAAGAAAGTTAATTCATAGGATTTTAATAAGGTATAAAATTAGGTGTCTGGTTCATGCATATATTTTTAAGAGATAAATAAAACTCCCAAGAAGAATGGATGTTTATGGCCAGCTAAAATATCTTCTCTTTCTATGGATGTTATATCCTCTAGGAAAGCCACGTTATCAGAAGGTGGCTTAGTGAACGCAGGCTCAGAGGAGGGGAGTTATTTATGTAAGTCTTTCATGGGTCAGGCTAAGACTGCCTAACACAGCCACCTCTGCAGTAAGAGCTACCACTTACTGTCAGGCACTGTACTAAACACATATATTCACACATTTGCTCCTTTCAATGATCTGTCTCTGTCTTACACACGAGGAAACTGAGGCACACAGGGTGTACAAACCTTATTCAAATTCATATAACAAGCAAGTGGCAGGCATGGCTAGGAATGAAACAGCGGAGGCCTGCCTGTTTAGCACCCATGCTGGGAACGCAGATCCCTGGCTTAAGCTGAAAGATGAATTGTCACTCTGAAACGACTGATTACTCTTGGCTTAAAATTTTCTTGCTCCTCTGCTGCTTCTTCAAGTGAGCTTAGCCAGCTCCTAGGTTTGGAAGAATTCCCAACCAGGGTTTCTGTTCAGGTGTCTGGATGTGCAGTTATTCTGACATACTGGGTGGCAGTGGAAACTTCTCTTTATATTTCAGCCCAGATAAAGATAAATGAAGGCTAAACAAGAAAAGAGCTGAAGTCAACATTTGGACTTTGATTTGAAACTAAATCACAACAGTGTTAACCCTTCCAACTTTTCAAATTCTTAAACATTTTAATCTCAAGTTGAGGAAAGAAGAGCTTTTATTTCATGGATCCCTCAAGCAATAGTTTTGTGCTAAATCTTTAAGTTTGTGGGTCATGATAATAGTTCTAAAAGCAACAGAGACAAAAAGAAAGAAGAGAGACTGAGATTATACTTAATCTAATCTATACCTTATTTTTCTTTTCAAAAAAAATTAATGCTTGAAAATAACACTTCACAGTAATACATGAAAATGCACAACTTCTTAAAATTGTATTTACCTACACCTAGTTAGCTTTTGTGATCATGATACAGATGACTCTAGTCCTTGAATCAGCTATTCTTGAAAAATGTTGTCATGGCCAAACCTCTATCACAGGGCACATTCTGAGCATGAAGGGGTAGTGATCAAGTGAACACTGTGGTCAGAGAGAAAGAGAAGAGCGCCAGCTGGAGTGTTAATTGCCAAATTTGTTAAGAGAGTAGGGAACATGGTAAACCTCCTCCCTGCCAGTGAAACTCCGGCATGACTTCTACAAGTCGAGAATTCCTGCTCTAGTTATACAACAGGATACACATAAAGCAGCATATAATCATTGAGTTATTGGCAACAAGGTAAATTAAGGAAGAGACATTTCTTTCAAAATATTCATTGACTATATAAAACATTTCAATCTTCCAGGTTTCAGGGATACAGCAGAGAACAGAACAAAAATCTCAGCCCACAAAGAACTTAAATTCTTAATACTCATCAATGAAACCACATAACTCCACATAGCTATTGAAAATAAGATGGACATAACTACTCCCAAGTCTCATAAAATACAGTATCCAGAATTTATTTCAGAATGTCTTCTGTAACTATCCTTGTAATGATACAGCTATGGAATCTTCATACTGCATAGTATCTTTCTTCAGCAACACATGAGGATTTGTATTGGGATGGAACAAACATTGTGGTGGGATAAGCTTTGTCATCAGAGATAAAGCAAGACCTTAAAAACAGAACAAATGTAGGCACAGGCTACTCCTTGCTGCCACTGCCCATGTTGTTTATAAAATTGGACACCCGAGATGCCATTTCATATGCCTCTTACAGAATTTCCAAATGCACTCAAACTAGTGAAGACCTAACATGAGAGGGAGACACCAAAAGAGCGATGCAAGCATTCAAACTCAAGAAATAAGGGCATTCTACAAACACACTCCATTTCATTTCAGAATTTGACACCGTAAATCAACCACATGACGGTATCCTTTGAACAACGTTAATTCTGGGGAGAGAATTAATTAGTGTGTAGAAGTGCAAACATTGAGCTAGAAGTAATTAGATGTGAATATATCAGGTGGACTCTGAAAGGAAATGAAAGTATTTTTCTCTGAAGGAGGTTGTCAATAACAAGCAGAAAAGTAGAAGAGGAAATTCTGGCCACCTAGGGACACATCTCTTTGGAAACTGAGGCATAACAGCATAATGGGATGCCCAGAGTGGCTACAGTTATGGGTATGTTGGTAATAAATATTACATAGCATAACAGTTCTAAAACTAATGACTGAAAAAGTGCCAAGATATAGCAGCTATTCAAAGGAGCTATGGATAGATTAGATGGGGAAAAAAAGAAAAAGGAAAAGGAAAAAAACAAAAAGTTTTGAGAAGGAGTTGAATGAATTAAAATGGAGACAAGAGTGTATTCACTTTTCAACGAAAGCTTTCATGTGCAGTGGGGAGTGGAATGATAGTTGGAAGGATTAGCAGATCTTGATTTTTGAGGATTAGAGAAAACTAAATTGTCTTTAAAAACAGAGGTGAAGCAAACAGGGAAAAGATGAGGAGCCTCATGTTCACTGAGGGAGAACCTCAATTAAGAACATACTGAATCCATTCAAAAATCATTTCAAACATAATTCGAAACTTTGATGCTTGGTCTTTCATTTAGCTTTTGCAAAATATTAACCTTTCCATTTTTATTTTATCTGATTCCCTGGGTAGTCCTACCAAAAAGAATCACTTTAAACCCAGATTCATTATAATGTACAATATAAGGATCCCATTTAGGAAAGAAAAAAAAAAAACCCTACTTTTTATTTAAGTGCCTTTTAGAAATCCACGATTGTTTCACTTAAGGGAAAATGTTTTTAGAGAAGCTCAGTATTTCTTGAGAATCCAAAGTGAAATGACTTTTTGAAACTAAAGCAGAGACGAGCTTATCACCACTCAGAAGACCCTTAACTTTAGGCCTTGACAGTTTTCTCAGTCTTTTTTTAAACATTAACTGTAAAGCTTGACTGAAACTAATTTTTGCCTAAAGAATTTGTCCCTAGTAAATTAAAAACGTTAATTCATTTACTAAGAAAGTATAGCCCAGCCAATTATAAATAATTGATTCCTCTTTCTATTCCCCATTTTATATATATCCATATACAGTGCAGTAAATATTGGTTGTTGTTGAAGATGTTAGTGGTGGTGGTGTACACGGTAGAAATTTTGCATCTTTTTCGTTTTTGAACAGCAACTCTACTTCCCTGGGAATCACCTGTTGCTCATTCCATCTGACTCTCTATGGGCTGCCAATCACAGCACATCTGTCAGCTTTCTCATGGGTTTACAATTAACCACCAATCACAATACTTCATCCTTCTGACCACAGAAACTGGCTCAGGGAAATCATAGGACACAAGTTTTGCAAATTAGAGTCTTTATATGGACACTAAAGGAAAACTTTTATCTTTCCCTTAAATCATTAGCTATAAAAAGTGTGATTCCAGAGCTGCTGGTAATGATGACTCTACCACATAGAGAAGGCCCTGAAAATTCTCAGTCAGGAGACTTAATCACAGCTGCTCTCCCTTTGTTTCAATTCTGAATACATTAAGTGCCCATCTTACGTAAAAACTAGTCTAGAGATAGTAATAGACTGAAAAATAAATACGATGTCACCTCTTTGTTAAATTTTCAGCCTAGTTAATAGCCTGTAATGTTTCAGTCATCAGAGTTTATTCAAAATATCCTAAATGAGAATGTATTTTTTCCAGCTATTTGACAGCCCTGGTGATACAGTGGTGCTCACACAGATACACTTCCTGGACTCATGGAGTTTACAGTTTGCGAAAAGAAATGCATTAATCAAGTAGAAATATTTAGTTTTAAACTGTGATTAATATTCTGAGGCAAATCAAACATATTTGAATATTTATGTAAAAGAGGAATCTATTTGAGATTTGGTGGTGGGGTGTGGTGGTGATGGTAATTTCGTGGACTGGAAGGCTGGAGGTGGGAGCAGACAGGCCTAAACCCTTAATGCTGCTGCTGGGCCCTAAGGGAATATATGACATCAGGTCACTGGAAGCGTATCCTGCTTTGACTCGGATGCTCACAGTCTCCACCACCATGCTCCATCCTTCACCCTGACACACCCTGGTTGCCACAAAAAAGAAGCAAAGTAAGCTGTGGCAGAGGTGCTCTTGGGACACACTCTGGGAGCCAATGGAACGTGGCCTGAAACAGCAATGAGCTCTATGCCCGCGGACCCAGGGTCGGGGATGGTTAGGAGAGAAGCAGGCAGCTGCCTCAAGCCAACTGACAGTGAAGGATTTCTAAAAATACTAAAATGTTCAATGGAGAAAAACGAGATTACTTTTCACAAATGTAATTAAAAATTGGAGTGCCTGTTGTATACATGTCACCAGCAAAGCCCGTTAACATCTCCTGGGAAATAAAAATACAAACCGGGTAATCAGTAAAGTCTAACCTTTTTTCTCTTTTCCTTTGTGCTTCCTCTAGTTTCACGTGCTCACACGGCGCCACACAGAAGCCATGCACCCAGTGCTTCAGACCGGAGTTCTTCCTGCCAGACGGCTGCGCCACCGCCTCAGCTGGTCGGACCGTACGCAGAATTCAAGATGGCGGCGGCGGCGGAGGGTCTCGTGCGGGGAGGAGGCGCTGCGCAAGCCCAGATCTGGAGCTTGAGCAGCTCACCTGTGCCCGCCCTGACCTCTGCCTCCTCCCCCGCCCCCTCCCACCCCCATCCGCTGCTGAGACCCATAAAAAGCAGCCCCGCCCTCCGCCGTCAGGGACAGCATGTGCTCCTGAGGGCGAGCCCACCCCTCTCCATTCTCTGAAAAAGGACTAAAATTTTCCTTTGCTTCTGAACTGAACTTGGTCTCCTAGTGCTGTGAGTAACACTGGGAGGAAGACCCTTGGTGGGGACGGACTCCGCAAGGTCGGTAACACGATCAGCATGTGAAGCTTGAACTACCTCAAAGGGAAGCAGGAAGGGCTACGTTTCTTCTTGAAGTGTGTAAGGCCTAGATGGTAAGTCTGCAAGACACTGGGGAAGCATTTTAAGGGAGCAGAGATGATTCTGCTCAACATATTCTACCATCTATTGCAAGATTGCTGGTCTGAGTTTTCTGCCATCGTATTTCTGGGTCTGGCATAGGGCCTGACTTACAGTAAGTACTCAGTGTGTTGAATGAATGAAATATTACAATGAGAAACAATTCCCATGCTTATATTTAGCAACTTTGCCTAAATTTCTAGGAAGAATGAATGTTTTTTCCTTTTCAGTCATTTCTTTCTTACTGTCCCTTCATCAATACCTATCATAAAAAAATACTGGATTCTCTTGACTTCTTTCTTTACCTGAAAAAAAAAAAACTTATATCAATATAAAATAAATGTCAGTTATATTTCTAGGTATTTAGGAAGTTTCACTGTTCGGTTACTAGCATCTTTTAAGCATCTTACTATTGCTATAAAGGAATTGCACTATCCCCATTCCTACCCAAAGAGCCAACAGAAACAGTGATGACAAGTATCAAGTTCATTTCCAAAAGTGTGTCGTTATTTACTGTTCACTATTTCAGCGCTGTGGAAGACTTTCTGCCTGGAAAGTTGGAAAGGCTTCATAGAGGAACATAAGTACTCGTGAAGACTTGAAGGATCCAAAGAAGTCAAAAAGACAAAGATGTGGGAAGTATCCTTCCAAGAGAAGGAGGGAATTTAATAAGATTACATGCAGAGGAAAGCAGAGTTTGGTATTTAAAGATTCCTACAACTCTAAAGAATGCGAGCATTTTAAGATTGTTTGTGATGAATTTTATAATCAACTCTTTCAAAGAACTGTATTCCCCAACTGTTTGTATCAATTTCTATCAATAAACTATAATCTGGAGAATACCCAGATGGTAAATAAAATTTCCTTTTTAGGGCAAATTTCTCTAAATTATAAGCTAGTAAAAGCTTCCTATAATTAAAGAGAGTAGAGAGGGAAAAATAATAACTTCAAGTTGAAATTCTAACTATAAGGAAACTTGATTGAGTCAAATTGTAAAAATTCAGTTATTTGTGGTTATGAGGTTTTTTATGACTGTTATACAATCTATCTTTATGCTTTTTAAAATCATCTATAGCTCCTTTCATCATTCCTTCTTTATCCGTTAAAAGCTTTGAGAAAAATGGAAGGAGAATGTAAACAGAAAAATTAAATTCAAGAGAAAAATAAAATGCCATTAAATAATTTAATATAAAAGAAGATAATTTGGAATGTAACAGTATGGGCAATTAGGGTCGTTAGAAAGTAAAGACAAACAGCTTGAAGAATTAAAGGAAGAATGGATAAATAGATATAGAGGTTTTTATTCATCTGTCAGTCCATCCACTCATGCATCCATCTATTTGACTCCAAACTCTTGTCTATAATATAGATTCATATTTCCAGAGATCCTTTGGACAACTCTATCAAGATTTTACAACTTTCTGCCTTTTAGAAAATTGGAAGTGTCAACATTCATTTAATTTCTCAAGACAACAAAGTCATTCTTGATTCAACATTTTCCTTTGCCACTCATACAAAATTGTTCATCAAGTCATATTGATTCTACATTTGAAAAGTCTCATTAACTTTCTTTTTTTATTGTTGTTGTTGGGAGCCACTGTCATAGATCATCTCTTGCATGGATTACTGAAACAGAATTGTTAACAGTTTTCTGATTTTACTTCACAGAGCCCTTCCAATTAATCTTATTTCTTGATATTCAATATATTTTTCTTTCATTTAAAGAAATAAATCTTTCAAATACACAAGATTATTACAGAGTATAACAGAGAACTATATTTAAAAATTGTTAGTATTTTCCATGTTTGTTTTAGAAGTTTTTATTTCTAAAAAAATGCTGCTGATGAACCGAACTCTTTTTCACCCTTCTCTGTTTTCATTTTCTTCCCAGCCTTACTAAACAAACTTAGTCCCCTGAGGTTGGTGTGCATCCTTCCCACCTATGATTTAAAAAAAAAAAACTGTGTCAGGTATGTATACATAGAAAGCTATGTTCTATATAGTTTTGTGTACTTTTAAATTAAAGCTACATGGTGTAACACCATGCATATTCTCCTGCATCTTACTTTCTTTACTCAGTGTTCCTTCAAATCACTTCAGCATTTTTTTCATTCAGCATGGGAAGGTGTAGTTCTGTTGATACAGTTTATTTGAAATACTTTGTAGTATTTGTTCCATCTTCCCATCTTCCTTATTATATACGTTCTGTATTTCACTCAGCTTGCTACTAACTATTGCCTTTTCCCAACTGGTTAGTGTTAGTACTGGTAGTAGAAGTCACAGCAGTAACCGTAGTAGCACCCATCAATGATTATTTAAATTCACAAACATTTTCATCAATTTCTCTGCCCGTTTCTCTTCACATTCCACTCTTGGTTTTGTGTCAGTGTCCTTGTTAGTAAAGAACCTTTTGAAAATGATAAACTCTCACACTGAAAGCATTATTCAATCTCTCTTGAGTCCCTACCAATGAGTGAAGTTCTAAGTTGACAATCATTTTACCTCAGCACAGGATATTATTTCGTTATTCCTTATAAATATTTTTACTTTTACCCTAATTTTTTTTTTTTTGGTTGTCTTTTAATTTTTTCTGATTTACTTTTAAGATTTCTATATTGTTGATGTTCTCATATTTATTAAATTCAAGAAAACCCGGGTCTTTTTGTGTGTTGGACATTGCCTCTCATGTTTTCTCTTACGGAATTTTATTAGCTATATGTTGGACATACTGAATCTAACCTCTATGATCAAAACTTTTTTTTTTTTTTATGTGACCCATAAGTTTATCTCTTTGAGCTTTGTTTTCTGTGATTTTTTTTCAAGGTTCCCCTTCTCCTGGTTTATTTTCTCAATGGAACTTATTATCTAAGTCTTTAAAATGTACTTATTTTTGTTATTGCTTTGAATTTGAGGGGCTATATATTTCATTTCTTAAGGTTAGATTTGTTCCTACCTTAAACTTGCCTTCCCCTCACAGTTTAGTACTTTCAATGTGATTTCTATTCTTTTTAAAAAATCTTCTTAATCGTTTACTAGCAGAGTATTCAAATTTCATTCTACATTGTAATATTGCTTCCATTTCTTGGTGTTAGTTCCTCTCTTTGCTATACGTACCAACCCCCACTTCAGGTGACAGTTCCTTCATTTGTTCTGCAATTTTTTAATGTGATTTCATTTTTAGTAGGACTCTTTGGACTCTGGGGAATCTGAAGTTCTCTGTAGACTGGTTTACATCTTTTGTGGTTATAGGAGGTTCAGTGGTGCAGTAGCTAGGATTCTAGTTGGCCCCCACGACCTTTGTCTCCTACCCTATGATTATGTTATATTACTGGCTGTGATGGTCAATTTATATGCCAACTCGGTAGGCTAAAGTCCCCAGTTATTAAACCAAACAGTAATCTAGGATTTGCTCTGAAGGTATTTGTAGATATGATTAAAATCCATAATTAGCTAATTTTAAGTAAGGGAGGTTATCCTAGCTAGTCTAGGTGGGCCTGATTTAATCAGTTGAAAGGCCTTATAAGCAGAACTGAGGCTTCTCAGAAGAATTCCGCTTGTGGACTACAGTTCCAGCTTGCCCTTCCTGCCAACGTATCCTATGGATTTCCAACTTTCCCAGTCAGTCCCCACACTCACATATGCCAATTCTTTCCAATAAATCCCTTAATATATATCCCTTCTTCTTTTTCTCTGATTGAACACTCACTGACATACTGGCAAAAGAAATTTTTCAGTGTAATAAAAGATAGAAAAGGAAAAAGTAACTCGTCTAAACTTACAAGGAAACCAATCTGCCAACAACCTAAATGAGCCCCGAAGAAGACTCTTCCCCAAAACATCCAGATAAGAGCTCAGCTTGGCTGACACCTTGATTTTGGCCTCAAATGACCCTAAGCAGAGAACCCAGCTGAGTCTGCCCACGTCTTTTGGCCTACAGCACTGTGAACTAATAAGTGGACATTGTTTTAAGCCAGTAGGTTTGTGGTAATTTGTCACACAGCAATAAAAAACCAACAGAAGTACTTTGGACCAGTATTCACATTGATGTCTTAGGTTGATATTCCACACCATGGGTAATGTGAACTTCATTTTCAACTTATGAGTGACCCGGGCTTGGGTTTAAATTTCTGTTGTGTGATGATTTCTACCCTCACCCCCTGGCAGGCAGCATTCTTCCTTGTAGTTTCTTTAGTCGGTGGATGAAATGTGACTAATCCTGTTTTTAAGAAACAGGCAGTTCTTGGCTTTACAAAGGATCCCAGGTCCAGGTCCACTTACCTCTTTCAGAATTTTTACAATTAACCTTTTTTTAAAAAGGCTAAGTTCCTATGCCAAAACTTCCAGTCTGAACATATAATTATAAGAAAAACCAGGATCAGGTGGTAGAATGAGACTAGAGAACAGTTTCACAGTCACTTAACTGAATTCCTTGGAGACAAGCAGTTCAGAACTGATCACTTTTCCAGTTTGACAAACGTAATACAGGGCATTTACTACGTACTACATAACACCCTTCCTAAGCCTGGGTCAGTGTTCTGTGATCAAAGACATTGGAATGTATTAATATTCACACCAAGTCGACAAATAAAGAATATGAATATAAGCTCAGGTAAAATTTGACTGCTATTTGGTTCAAGTTAGGGCAGAGTTTACCACCAAACACATTAAAACAAACTCTACAATTTGGGAGCTCTTAGATTTTGAAATTTTAATAAGGGATTGTGGGTAAACATTCAGGGGAAGGTATTTTTAGGAGCAAAAAAATGAGATCCTAAAAATTGGGATAAAAAAAGTAATATACTTCCATAAAGAACAAAGAAAATCTTGACAACAGGGCTTTCCAGTTAATTATAGAATTTTTTGGAGAGAACTTGACTAGACACACTGCTTTCATCCAGGCTTAGCACTTGGTGTTTTAAAGCTGCCCTTTCAAATTGTGAATTCCACTTGGGCAGGAGTATATCCTACCACTATTAGCACTAAATAAATATTGCAATGTCACAAAAGTAGCCAGATCATCAGATTATTTAGCCATGTGCTGTCTCACAGATCCTCTGAATTCTGTTTCCCTTGGGGAGAAGAGCAAGGTTTGTTCGTATTTGGACACTGTCATTCTAAAGGGAGGCCTCCACCCACAGGTGCTGCCGTAGCTGAGAGGAATCCAATTTGCAGCTTAAGTAAAAAAGTCATTTACTTCTTTTGTTGCTCTGCAAAGGCAATTAGGCCAGAAGCTGCATATAATTCTGGAATAATGCTGAATTGTGTGTGTGTGTGTGCATGCACACATGTGTGCCTGTATAGCATTTTAAAGCAGGTGTAAATAATCTTTTCATTTAATTCTTTCAAAGAAGCTGACAGTAAAAAAATAAGGAAAGAACAGGAGAGCACTGTAAAAGGGCACAGCTGTCATCAGTCTGCTTTTCATTCCAGATACATCGTCATGACTTCAGTGATCCTCCACTCCCCATATTCTGTGTTCAGAGTGTTTGCAAAGACAAAGGGCTTAAATCTACCACATCTTGATGTTCTACTAACAGTGTTTGTCACAATTCAAATAAACATTTACCTCTTGTGCCAAATGGTTTTCTTGACAATCTGTGGCTTTTCTTCTGACTTTGTTTTCTGTTCTCCTGAATCTAACGACACCGAGAGATCGAGTACTGGTTCCTCTTTCAGCTGAGAGAATAGAAAACATTTCTATTACAACAGCTTTTGAAATCACCTCTCCTCTAATTTCACTTAAATAGCTTCTCCTATCACCTGTGCTTTCAGTTGAGAAAAGGTTAGTTCTCATCCTCACAGGTGACAAATCAATGAAAGGACTGGTGACAATAGCAATGGGCTGTAGCCGGAGTTAATTATGCTCCGGTGCATGTCTTTCATTAAGGTGCTGTTTCCTTCACCAGAGCCCTCGATAAAGCATTTCTCAAAGGGCCCCTTAGGAGTCTGTGCAGGGTGGAGCAGCCTATCAGGCAGCTCCGGCGGGACACAGCGCCACGGCCTGTGAGGTGGCATTAATGGGGCTGAGTAATGCAACTTGACAAGGCCTGATGAATGGGACTTTCCAGGGGGATGGTCGGACAAATATCGACTCCATGACAAGCATAGTTTTCTAAACAATGTGAGACTTCATTTATCATTTGATTGGTTATGAAAAAGACCTAGTCCAAAAGGAGGGCTGGGATTTAATGAAGAAATTGTCTTCAGTGGTTAGAAGCAATATGAGTTGATGGGTTTATTGGTAATTATACTCTTCATCTTGTGGCATGAGAGAAATCTCTGGCTTGAGAATGTGACTAAGAAATTGCCAAACGGCAAATTGGAGTGAAAAACTTGCTACCTCCTTAACAACTTTGTGGCTGCCAAATATGTCTAGATATGCCAAAAGTGGGAACTGATACTACCTAATAGCTTTGACTTCTAAAATATGCTCCATCACCACAATCTTGACTATAATATTTCATATCTTCAGTTTAGAAGATTCTTCTGGATTGTTTTTTTCTGTGATGCCCCATATCCAATGAGTATAAGCTTTGAAAGAAAATTTGGAAAGGGGGACTCTTGTTTTTTCCTGCACTGGAAACTGGAAACTGGAAACTTAACTATAATGGTTGCATTGGTTTTACTAAATGAGGTATGTCCAGTAACAGAAAGAAGAGGTTATTTAAATCAAGACCTCATGGAGACGACAACATTTTGTTGAGGGAGATTAAGGAATATTCATATTGAATGAAGTAAAAAGTCTGTACACAGGAGCTGGATTTCAGTCTTGAGTTCTCTGTTCTAAACAACTGACAATAACCCTTAACCATGGTTAATGAAATAGTTCTTGTCAGAACAGTGCCTTGTTCCACATCATTTATGTTGGGATGGCAGCTTCTTATATTTTGAGATCTTTGTTATTAACGTTTTTCTATGACTGTAGTTTATCAAACCATTGGTTATGTGACCCCCGGGTACACTTTGCAAAATGTTGGCCCTGGGTCTGTGAGGTTTGCAGCACTGTATTAACCTGTGTGCGCCACCCACGTCTGCTGGTGGCTTTGTTCTCTTTGTGGTATCAACATCATCATCCTTATTATTATTATTAAATTTTGGTGGAACAACAGAGGAAGAGATGTTTGTAAAGTCTCTATCTGCTTAAAGAATAAGAAGGAAAGACGCACAATTACCAGAAGACATAGAAGCAATGAAGGTTTCTATGTAACACTGCTAACTATATTAACCTTGCCCTCCTTCCCCACAAGCAAAAATAGGATTGGCACTATTGCAGTTAATTTTTAAATTCCATACACTGTCTTCAAGAAAAGCCCATGCTTGAAATAACATGGTCTGCTGATATACAACTGCCTCTCTAAAACAATTCCCTTATTCATTTGCAAGTCAACTAATCCTTTGTCTCCATGTTGCTTCTATTTTGAGGCCACGTGTGTGTCTGGAAGAAGTTTTTGAATACGAAGATGATGATAATCATAACATGCTTTTGTGAAGTTCAAATTCTACAAATTCTTTCATTAATGTCACAGAATTCATCTCTTATAATAGCTAAAGGGAGGGAGAGAGTTTGAAATCTACAAATACAGAGAAGATGTAAGTTGCAGAAAATAAGCGAGAATTTAGAAAGAAAACACATAGTTCTGAGTTTAAGTATCCTGATTAATCTACATATCTACATTAAGTTCTTTCAAACCTGAATTTAAGCCTCTTGACCTCTAAATAAGTATTTTATTACATGGCTTCCCTAAATTCTCCCTAATGTTAATGAAATCTTTGAATCTTGAAATCTGTGAAGTTCGAATGCAGTGTTCACGTTGCCATTTCAGTTTTTCTCTTCACTTTTTTCTGGTAGTGTTGAAGGTTTGGCATCTCTTCTGGGCAAGTGTCTAATTACTACTTTCCCTTGGCATTTAGCCCAGTTAATCTCATTTTATTTCCTTCTGCAGAGCATCCCAGAAAGAGTAGGGTTATTTTGAGATCTTTACAATGAATAAATGAATTTTTTTTAGGTGACTGCTATCATTTCTAAATCAACGACTTCTTTTTATAAGTCACTGATAAAAGAAACACATTGGGCCAATTTGAAAGAGGAAAAGCAATGTCAACTTAGCAAGTGTGTGTGTGTGTGTGTGTAATGGGGCAGATAAAATAAAGGGAAGATAATCTGTAAGTGGGAGATTCCTGAAGTCAAAATACTTTATTTTTCTTTATTATAGTGGTTTCCATAAGCATTAATAGTGCGCTCTCCTTCCTGATGTACTTCAGGAGTTCATATGAAAGACAAAACCAAAGCAAAACCTATATATTTCAAACTACCCCCAAGAAAACCCACTGTATGACTTTTTGTTAATCTCCCTGAGTTTTATTATATGCCACCATGATACCCACATAAAAATCTTTAGAGTTGGAGACTTGAAGTACAGAAATAGAATGTGAAAATGGACATAAAATCACCAACTTCATAGCCCACTATCTGCTCAGTATCTGGCATTAAACACATACACATGCCCACAAAGACACACACTGAAACTTGTCCTTCCTAGTTTCTCAAACTTTCCCCTTGTACCAAAATTACTAATTTTGATAGGTGCCCAAATGTTTGTATGAGTTAATGTGGGGACAGGCCATGTTTGAAAATATGGAAAATGTCTATGTTTGGCCACCACTGACCTTTCCTAACAGAATGTATTTACTCTTTCCCTGACCTTTCATGAAGAAGCAAAACTCAGTGAACACAGGGGAACGTGTGGATTTGTTATATAACTTTGGCATCATAGAAAATAGTTTCCCCCGTTTTTTTTTTCTCTGAAATGCTTAGCTCAGAGACATGCTGATTAACAAAAACAGTCTAAATTTAAGACATGTAGGTATTTTCTGGTAACTTGTTAATTCTGAGTAAAAGTCAGCAATGAGTTAAATAGTTAAACACTCATATGCACACACGTGCAGAATTTCAATATACTATTTCTTTGCTGATTAACTTCTGGGGCAAGTGATTTCAAAAGGTTTTTAGGTCTTCATATTCTAGGCATCTAAGGTTAATTATTTTGCAATTGGAGCTATTACATGGTTGTGAAATTTCACAAACTATCATAGTAAAATATATATATATATGGGGCATGTCATACAGTCCTTAGTTTTTCAATATAGAAAATAAAGGGAATTTTAATCCTGTGACATATTTTTGCTAGTGTGAACTAGTACAAATAGGAGGTGCGGCAGTAAGTACGGCTAAAACAGTAAGTAATGCTAAGAGATTGATAAAATCTGAAATGATATGTAAAATGAGGCAAAATTCACATCTAGACTATTTCAGCAATTTTTTCCTAAAAAATATCTTCGTTATTTCTGTAGGGAGGAAAGATATGCTATTTTAGAGGCTTCCCCTTCTTTCAGTTTAATCTCTTCTAGGTGCAGACTCTGCTCCTCTGACAGCACCACAGCGCTCATTATGTACTGCAAGTCATCAGGCGGAGGTTGGGAGAGAGGAAGCCTGTTCCCCGAAGCAATTTGTTTCAGCGGTGCTGCCAGAGCATAGTTCAGAATTATCTTTAATATGAATGAGAAGCTGGAGCCACTTGAATAGGCAGATGGAGTTTCGTTTTTCCCCCCCAGACCATGGACTTGTCTGCTTCTTTTTTTAAAGTACATTCATCATCTTGGTTGCTATTTTGTCCAACCTTGTTCTGCCATTCTTTCCAATTACTCAGTTTAGTTCATCCATTCCAGGTTAGCTAATTGGCTTTGCTTCGCCTTCCTTTTCACACATTTCCATCCCATTCCACATGTAATTCAAGTCCCATTAGCTCCCACTTCATTTAAACCAACATAGGGCTCCTGGGAGTAGTAGGGCTGTTGGAAACAGGTGCAATTGGCCAGATGGCTGCCTCGCCAAGAGGGCGGAGCAGACTGAGCAGCTCCCTTGCCAAATTCAGACTGTCAGGCTGAGACAGCTAAAAGGGTTAGCAGAGGGCTGAACCTGGATTTAATTGCTATACTTTTGCTATTGGTTTCCTCTTAGACTCCAAATGCATATTGTTTTCAGGCTCAAAGCCAACTTTAAGAAACAATCAAGTTGTCTATATAAAATATCAGGCATCCACCACTGTAATGTATGCTGCCAGGATATTGCTTGGTTCTATTTTGAAAGAAGTTAAGACTAGTTCTAAAGATTATTTGGGTGCTAACTTGCCTCTGTGAACATCTATTTTCATGCCATATTTGCTACTCCCTACGACTGTCTCATGATTTTTAACTCAGAGAGCACCCATTCTGAACCTCGGATTAACTCCTAGTCTACCTTCTCCTTATTGGCCAGGGCTGCAAAACAAAATCACATGGCCTTTGCCCACTACAAATTCATGGTATCTAGTATCAAATAAGCTTTGGCCTAGTGTTTTTCTTTCATTTTTTCCCCAGAATATTCCCAAAAAAACTTTCAAATGCTACCATTAAATCCAGATTTTGCCTGCTTCACTTTTGCAAAGATGACTGACCGTCTATTTCTTATCATCTGCTGGCCATATATTCCTCCATATCTGATTTGTTCCACATGACTCTAATGATACTGTGTATTTAAGGAAGCATCGTTAGCCTTGTAATTTCCAGTCCCAGTTATTTTTGTCCCTTCAATTCCCACTTTCCTGAACTTCAAACAATGAACTCTAAGTCCATGTAAATCACCATGAAGATTTTATTTTTTCACTTGGGCTTTGAAATAGACTATTTTTGGTTTCCATTTAATCCTCTGGTCCTATCTTCTCTTTCTCTTTTTTCTTAATGCATTATGTATGTTTGGGTGTTATTCAAGGTTATCTTGCACCCTATTGTTTCTATTTCATTTCCCACAACAAACTGACTATGCTGCATTTTTTAAGTGGTGGCAGTATGGTTTATTAAGCTGTGCCTTAGCACAGGCACTGGGGCTTGCCCATGATGCTCTTACTGTACAAAGCCCGGACGTTCCGCCAAGTTTTCTTGAGCAATGACGCCAGACAGTTGCCAGCTAAGTGGATGCTGTACACAGGTTCATCATCTGTCATCTTTACGTGACCAACAGCCACTGCCAGACGCAGCACCTTCTTCATTAGGAACTTGATCGTGGACTTCACTTCATCAGCTTTGGCCACTATGTTCTCACTGTGGATCAGCAAAGAAAGGAACTCACCAGCCTTATTCAGACCTGGGCCAGGATTCTTGGGATCTGCTTGATCAGAGACTCTGCAGCCAAAAAGGCATCACACTTCTTAGCCAACTTCTTGACCAGTTTCCTATTCTTGTTGAGTTTCTTCAGAACCTTGATGTCCATGTTGGGGGATATCCATAGCCTTGGCCTCATCACAATGCTGCTGGTCCCCCAGAACACATGCAGAGAACTTGGGGCAGGGAGTGGACTTAAGCCTGATGGTGCCTGAGAAGCATTCGTCCTTCTGAGGATCACAGATAAAACAGTAACTTTTTGGTGATGACTTCCTATCAATTTCTAAGAACTTATCCCAATCACAAGTTTTTATTTTAGCTGATTTTAGGACTGGCAGGTTTTTTAGGACTGGCCCATAGGTTTTATTTTTGTTTTTTCAGTTCTATGAATTCAAGGGCTATTATTCTTTTTTATTTGTCCCATATTATCTTGTTAACTGCCCCTCCTTTTGTTACCACAATACTCTAATTTTTTCTCAACTTTTTCAGCTCTACTGTTACACATTCTAGTCTGAATTATTGTTAACATTTCCTTAAACAATTGCAATGGATTTTACCTAAAAATAATTGATACTAAAGACAACAGAAGCTAAATATCATGTAATATTTACTATGTGGTAGGTATCTTCTAGTTGATTCAATGCAGTTTGTCATTCACCCTCCACAATATCCCTATGAAGTATTATTATCTCTATGTTAAAGATGGTAACATTGAAGAACAAAGAAATTATGAAGCTTGCCCACTATTATAGAACTACTGCAAGATAGGACTCGAACCCAGGATTTCTGAGAAGGAACAACTATGCTATAACATGTCTATTTTCCCTTCTTTGTCTTCTCTCATCTAAATAACATGTGTTTAGAACAATAGCAGACATTCCTGGTCTACAAGCCTCCAAAAAGAGAAAAACAAAATCCCAACTTAAAATACTGTCCTCACAAATTCATATGCACCTACCTTACCAGACTCTTGGTTTTCTTCACAGCCTTCTCAGTCCTTCCTTAGAATTTTGATATCAGTTATATCTTTGGCACTCTGCGTTTACCCTTAGGAACAATTGGTCATAAAGGAGAAAAAAGATCTTTAGAGGGAACATATTGAAATTCTCCTGAAATAAAGGATCCTTGTGTTAAAGGATATGGCTAAAACTGTATTTTTTATCTTGAATTCACAAGTTACTTTATTACCTTGCCCCAGCACCACAATTTCATTTTTTTTTTTTAGTCTATTAGTCTTCTTACATCACCAATTTTATTATGTATTTCCGTTTTAAGAAATGTCACCTCCCTCCCTGCTTCTTGAAGCATAAAATTCAATGCTGGCCTGTCATTCAAAATCTTGCAAACTATATATAACTCTTCCTCTGTTATTCCCCTAATATACACACACCACTTTAAACACAGTATTCTTGTAATTTTCCTATCAACATGCCTTTTTTCACTCTGGTTCAAAAACCTGGTGTTACGCCAATTCTGTATGTTGAAATCCTACTCTGCAAGAGTCAGATCATGGTTTTATGCTCCTCATCCCATAGCCAGAAATAAGCTCCTTCATTTCTCAATTCTCAATGTACTTTGTACTTCTCTTATTGCATTATCATATGGTGGTTTGAAGTTTTGTTCTCTCTTTATGTACGTTTCTTATGTTTCCTGGTGGATTGTAAAATATTGGTAAAAAGGGTCAGCATCATATGTTTCTTTGTATTTTCCCAAAGCTAGCAGTGGACTGCTTATAACAGATGCTCAGTAAATGTTTACTATTGACATTGTAAAAAATAAATGGTATCATTAGTATTTCAGTTTATAATATGCTTTGATGAAAATTCTAAACCTGCCATCAGCATGATGGGAATAGACAGCAATGAAGGAATGCGAGGGACAGCACTGGTACATTGTATGGTATCTAATTTCATCCTTTAAACAACTGACATGGTAGGTATCCTGACTCTTATTTTATAGGTGAGGGAATTAAGTTTCAAGAAGATTAAGCAAATGCTCAAGATCCAGATAGAAAGTGTCAGAATTGGCTGTAAAATTCAGGCATTCCTGACTCCAAAGCCATAATCTGCCCATCTTCTTTTTTATATCCATAACTAGTTTTCAGTAAGACTTACTGAAATGCCTCCTAGGCTAATTCTTTCTTCCGTGTTTCTTCCTTCATGTTCTAATTCTAATCTCTCATCAATCTGTATGTTGATTTCTAGAATATGGTCTTAACTGATTTGCTTCCCTACAAAATTTCCAGCCCTATATACTGTTTCCCATATACAGCAGCCTGACCCATTTTCCTTAAAATTTTTTCCTTTCATCGTATTTTTGCCTAGTCAACTAGCTACAAAATAAGCTTGAATAATTTTTTTCAATGATCAATTTTGCCACATCTGAAATAGGAATAATAATATAATCTATCTCATAAAGTTGCAAGTATGAAATGGATGCTAAAAGCATGGCTTTGCTCACAAAGTAAGCATTTACTATATTTTAGTTTTTACTATGTACAACATATTTTAAAACTGCTATGTCTAACATCGTTTTACACAGAAAATGAGATGCAGACAAGAATTTTGCTTACAGTCAATCAGAGAGCTGGGATCAGGTCTAAGAGTAAAATCCCGACTTACTAAACTCAACACTAATACTTTTTTTTTTTTTACTATACAAAACTTGTGTGACTCACCTTACCTACCTTCCTTCCCACTGTCTGCATGTATCTCTTGCTTCGTGTCACAATACGCTCATCTGTATAACTTAATTTTGTTGTCCCTGCTTTGAAAGCCTTCTAAAGCCACTTTGGTTATCTGTTCTCTAACTCTCAGGTCCTGTTCAAATAACACTTGCTTTAAGATATTTTCCACAAAAATTGCAGGTCATTACCTACTCTTCTATGCCTGACTTTTCTCTCAGGTTTACTTTCTACATTATGCATTTATCATATAATTATATTGTACATTGCTTGTCCTATAAATACTTCATAGTAGGTGACACTAATTTTAATTTTACATAAGGAACTGCTAACACACAAAACTGGTTGAAGCTAAAAGAATTATTACCATCCTGCCTTGCCAAGACCTTCTCACCAACATCATGGCAAGACTTGGTTTCCTATTCCACATGTCACTCTAGATTGTTTTGAAGTGGGCATATTTGAGTTTCTGGGCTTTAATATGAGTATGTGAAAGATAGTTTTTCAATATTGCTTTTTGCAAGTGTTCAAAAGTCAGACTTTGAGTTCAGAGTTGTCATCAACTCTATTGCTAAAGCTCAATTTACTGCCTTCCCTAATTTGCTGCTTCTCTAGAGATTTGTGTAATGCTGAAACATGAAAATGTTTGTCCTCCAACATATATTTTCCAATGTGCCCAAGATAGCTGCCAGATTTCCCAGGATTTTTTCTTTCCTGTCTCATTGCACTGCACTCATATTTCCTCTCTTCATTTTATCTTTGCTTCCTTCAGTGGAAGAGTTATAAAAACTGCTATGGAGTCTGGGGCAATTTCCAGCTCCAGTTATAAAAAGAATCCTCCTGTTTCTGTGAACAATTCATCTCTCTGATACCTTCAATAAAATCTCTTTCACCATATTTCTCAGAGCTTTGTTGATTAACCACTTTATGCTGACCATGGGTCAGCCCAGGACTATATTGTCAATAGAAGCTAAAGAAACGTGTAACAGGAAGTCATAGTAGTTATTACTTATGGTAAAACATATTCCATTTTCCACTTGTAGATCTGTTTCTTTCATTTGTAAACCACTGTAAGGACTTGTAAAATTTATTTTCATTTTCTGCCTACATTAGCTCTTAGAATAAGTAATTCAAGTTTTGAATAAGAGCATGGAATATTACTAGCATTATCTTTTGGTAGTGGAATTACAGGCAATTTTATAATGCATTGTACAATATTTTAAAAATAATTACTAAGTTATTTTATAATTAAAATGAAGCAATTTTAATTTTGATAAAAACAAGACTTTTCAATGTTATTATCTAGTTGAAGTAATATACCATGTTATTTCCATGGAGATACCATGGTTTTTTCCTGTTACAATATTTTTAAAGATATCTACTTTATTTAATATATTACCACTTGTTAAAATTGCTCATTTTCATCAGTTTTAGTTATAGTAGAATGAGGACTGGAAATTTTAAAGAGACATTTTTATGGTCAAACTGTTTTATGGTTTCAAGACACCCTACTAATTGCTCCCATGTCATTCATTGCCTAGTAGGAAAAGTATTTCGTGTCCAGGAAAAAAATCCATTGAATTGCCTCACAATATTTTTTAATTCATGGTAGAGAAACATATCTTGAAATCAGGACTTTCAATTGCAAAAGAAAATAGTCCACAGAAAAATTGCTTTTTAATTTTCCTAAATCTTAACTATTAGACATAGACAGAATTGGAAAGAATGTAGAATGCTTCCTAAGACTTAAATCTGTCCTAGAAGGAGATAAAAATTTGACTCTCCTATGAAACAAGGTTGATCTGAATGGTAAAACTAAGCTGAGATGAGGACCCAGTGCCCAAACTTCCAGGCCAAGACTTAGAGGAACAAAGGCATTAGAAATTCTAGTATGTTAAGGGGGATCCAAGAGTAAAGAAAACAACTCAGAGCAAAGACCAGGAAGACTACGAGCTTCTTAGACATATTCTTCTTCAATTGAGGTAATAAAGTAGTGGAATTGCAAGTGCTGAGAGATGGGGATGGTGGGTGAGCTCCCAGTCAGCATGTTATTGTCAGCACCACCCATTGTGGTGAACGGAAACACCTGAATTGTTTCTATTACATTTGAGAGAACCTTGAAAATGACTAAAAGTGAGCCACCAGGTTGAGAGCCGGTTCAGTTGGGTGAATATAGTGTAAACTTGGACACCACATATAGCAACAATTGGTGCAAACATATGACGGTGGGAACCAAGTGAGATTTACCCTCAGTGGAGGCTTGTGTAGATAGAGGACAATTCTGGATCCATATTCCTCTAATGCACGAGTCATATATAATCACTTCCAGAGAACTCCACCCAGGAAAACGCTAAATTAACTAAGTGTTAAACTCGATATCAACTGAGTTTACCTTGGATAGGTAAGAGTAATGCTGTCTCTCTGGAAATGTCAGCTCCAGAGAAATAAAACAGCTGTGTTCAATTCATTTGTGACCACAGAAATGGATTTATGGTAAATCTAATGTAGCTGAACCCCAGAGCCTTTGACTTGCTCAAGCTTCTTCCAAAGCTCCAAAAAGAGTTCTAGTAATGCTTTTTTAAGATTTGCAAAAGTAGATTTTAGCCACAGTTGCATAAGTCAGTTGCCTCTTTCCACTCTGACTTTCCTTCAGTAGACTTCCCCTTGAGTCCTCGCATTCAATTAAGGGTGAATCCAGCTAAGTGGAAATTGCATTGAAGATATATTTAGTTTGGGCTTAATGAGATTTATGTATGTGGTCACATCTCCTTCCATGAAGAGTTAGGTCAGTGCTGGCCTCCTGTGGTGCCAAGGCACACAATCCATGGTATGTGCATGGTAAGCAGTCACACTGTGAGATGAATGAGTCCTACGGTACTCAGCACTAGCAATCTGTGGGCCGTGGAGGGGAAACAGGCTTGGAATGTGGTATGTGGGAACCTCTCCCAATCATCAGACACGTAAACATTTAAGCAGAAGACTCAGTTCTGCTTGATGCTTATTCAGTGAAAATATGCTCTTTTTATTATTACATATATACCCAATAATACAGTATCTATTACTGTCAATGCACAATAAATAGCTTTTTTATTTCCATGAAATGTTAACAATTAGAATTCTTGAATTTTTAGAGAACGAACCTGTAGGTATCCATGGAGGATGTCAGTGTGCTAACCATGTATTTTTCATTGCTTTATAATAAAGTGCAACTTAGCATTATATTTCTCATTGAGTTGTGAAACTGAAACTTTTCTAAACTATCAATAATAAAACAAACTTATTTCAATCATTCTAGACAAAATGCCTGAATTTTTTTCTATACTCTCTACAGAAAATGGTATAAAATCATTAATGTGTAAAGAGGCTATAAAAATTGTACAGCCAAAATTTTAGGGAACAAAGTATTATAGAAGCATGTCAGATAGTTTATTGATATAAGTATTATGCTATTTTCCTGAATTTTATAATGCCTGTGGCATGTATCAGCTTTAATTTTTTTTTAATTTTATGAAATGCTTTTAGTTTTAAATAAATATTTAGTTATATATCCAATTTTGTATTTCTAATTTTGAATTCTTTTCTTCTGAAATACCCTGTGCCAATTATCTACACTCCAAGCCTTCTAAACCTGTGACCAGAAATATCATTGTACTTTTTACTGATGCTTGAATGCAAGCTTCATGAGAGCAGGAATTGTTTTTCTTTTGTTCACTGCTATATAGCAAAACTTATACAGGATCTGAGATATAAAAGGTACTGAATCAACATTTATGAAACAAATACAGGTCACTTTTAAACTTTATGTTTCCAAGCTGAAGAAGTCTAATGTTTTATTTGTTCTTATTCAGTAGATATGTTCCACCCAGCTTCCTGTATTAAATTTTTCCCAAAAATATTATGGTATTTACAAGGAAAAATTGCAATTTTTTTTTTTGCAAAACTCTAGTATTTTGAAAAGGATTTACTTTTTTGCAGTAGTGAAATTCAGTTTGGAAAATATGCAAACACAAGCATTCAGGAAAGTGCAAGGTGAGGGAAAAGGAAAAAATCTAAAGACAAAATAGGACAGATTATTACAGGAGGATGAGAAAGGCAAGAAAGAACAAAAATTGAATGTGAAAAAATGGCTGAACTCAATTTTCCCTTTCACCTTAAGAGAAACTCAAAGAGACTATATTAAAAAAAATCAGCTTTCACATTTATCCAAATGGCCAACGTACACTATACTCTACAGATAGATGTTTGAAAACTATCATCTTCATCTTTAAATAATATTTACTGACTGACAGAAGCACCCTGAGGGATAAACAGTTAAAATAACAGGGTAGCTCATATTATGCAGAGGTGAAAAGAAGTGTGAACCACATGTTGTAAAACTGAAATGCTAAATGAAGCTATGATGTGTGGGAACAGGGCCACAGATGTTCAGATGTCACTTGTTGAGACTGGGCTCAATAGACCAGACTCAACAAACCACAGAAATTTAAAACTGGGGGGCTCTGATATTATTAAAATGCTATGACTTAAGAAAGCTTTAAGCTTTAAAATAGTAGCTCCCATTTGTCCAACTCAAACTTGAGATTATGCGCTTTAATTTTATTTTCATTTATTCAATAGTGAGCTCATACCAATAACAAAACTGATTGTCTAAAATCATAAAAAAAAAAAAACCAAAACTTTAAATTGCTAGAGTAAGTTGTTTCATTTCCTTCTCCCACTACAGACTTCTTGAATTTACTTTGCACTTTAGTGTATCACTTTCTTAGTGCTGAAAAAAGTATCTATATTGCTTAAGTAAGTTATTGTTTCCCTCTGTGCTTGCAGGACCCCACACAGAAAGAGAACTCTCTCTCCTCTCTCTCCCCATCTCCTTCTCTCTCAGATCCCATATTGATGTGCATAAACATTCGTGTCTGTTTTTATGTATCTGTTCAGTAGCATCTATGAAGTTCAAGTTTTGTTTAATTTTATAATTTTTCAAAATTAAGTATTTCTAGTGATTTAATTACCTTGTATTGTTTATTTAACCCATTTATTAACAACAATTCCTTAAATCTTTCGTTATACAATGACTCAAGTCAACCTTGATTACACGAAAAACTAAACAGGAAAGCATTATAATCATGAACTATTGGGAATCCATAGGCTAGCTCATTTCTGTTTCAGTAAAATGTGGCTTCATAAAGCAGAGATAACACTAACTGCCGCTTCAAGGCCTCAAGTGTAAATCAGGCAATGTCAAAGAAAGTGATGTATTTGGAGTTCTTTGAGAATAACGTTTGAGTGTAACATTTGAGACGACATTATTGATGATTAAGTTTTAAATAAGCATTAAACTTTACTGAGTATCTGCTATATTCTCAAGGCATGCAGTGTGCTAAGTTCTTTACAGTCTTCCTTATATTTTATCCTCAGAACTCTAAAGTGTACGCATTATTATTGGCCCCGTTTTACTGATAAACAGCTTGAAGCTCAGATCATTTAAATAAATTGTCTGAAGATATAGTAAGTAAATTTTAGACACTAATTAAACCTTGGTCAACCTAATTTCAGAGAATAATTTCTTAAGTGTTTTCCAACTTAAAATGCCAGGTGAATTCAATTATTTTAGTAGTTATGTTATTATCTTAATATGTATTAGGAAAAAAAGCATATTTAACCCATGATTTCACAGATAGGATTTTGAGAGGAGACTATCATAGACATTAAATTTAAAGTGAATTAATCTAAATAGAAATATTAAATAATAGTATAAATGATACCCAGACATAGTAACATCAGGAAAGTGGAATTTAATTGACTGAACTTTAGGAAATCCTGTAAGGACTTATTGTGCACCTCCAGTCAGTAGCACTGCTAAGTGGGTGCTATTCAGAACTGGTACTCAGGGAAGCTGGGGAGGTTATATTTAGTACCTACCACATTCCAGTAACAACTTACTAGCACTGTGTCCTCATGATGCTCTTGGGTTACCAAGGAACCATTCTCTATATATTTGGAATTCATTTCCTCTCTTCAAATTTATCTGACCTATGTTCACTACTTAAATACCATGCTACCTGGCAAACTATCAAACGAGTTTCCTCTGAAAGTTAACTTTTTACTGTAACAGCAGCATTTATACCTAAATCATAGGAGTGAATAATTATGGTATTTCAGGCATTGTGTCACAGCCAGAATGTTATTTACAAGTAGGAAGGCTAAGTCCTTTAGATGCTCCCTAAATCATACCAGGTAATTGTGATGTCAAACTGGTTGTGAAGGTGACTCTCCTTTCATTACCAGTAGGAGTCATATCATTTTGAGGTGTATGTTTGTTTCATCTCATGACAAAGAAAAATTTTCCACTTACATGGGAAATGAAAGTTTAATGATAACTTCATACAACTATTTAATTTTAAGTCATGTCAACAACTGAAGATTCATTGAGCACCAGTTGCGTACTAGCCATTATTCTAGGCACTGAGGATACAAAGAAGTAGGCATGGGGGGAGGGTATAGCTCAAGTGGTAGAGCGCATGCTTAGCATGCACTAGATCCTGGGTTCAATCCCAGGTGCCTCCATTGAAAAACTAACTAACTAACTAAACCTAATTACCCCCCTCTCGAAAAAAAAAAATCAAATAGGATCATTAAAAAAAAAAGAAGTAGGCATAGTTCTTACTCTTAGATATTTTATTATTGAGTGAGTATGTGTGTGTGTCTCTGTGTGTGTGTGTGTGTACGTGTGTTCCAGGCTGAGATGGAAGAGGAGGAGCGACACAGGGCTGGGGGAGAAATAAATGAACAGATGACTGTGTTGCAGTGCTGTGAACTCTGCGGTGGCAAGCCTGAAGGGTCTCCTTAGTGCAGAAGAGAGGCATCACCTCATCCAGGCCAGGGGTGCTTAGAGAAGGCTCCCTAGAGGAGGCATGGCCTGAGTTGAGTCTTCAAGGAAATGTGAGGGTTGGCCAAACAAACAGGGAGAAAAGAGCATTCAGGGCAGAAGAAACAGAACAGACAAAGACATGGAAGACACAAAGCTGTCGCTATTGAGGAAGAGCAAATAGGTCAGTGTGGTAAAGGTTACCTTGAGCTGGGACTTAAACTCAGTGTTTCCTCTATACTATGTGATGCTATGCAGTCCGTATGAGCTACAGCCCGGAGCAAGCAGACCTACTGAGAAAATACCCCCTTGTCACTGAAGCTAATGGTATTAATATAAAACTGACGAAACTAACTACTGCATTTAATGACTCACTATTTAGAATCCCAAATCCCTCAAAAAGATGTTAACTTAAAATGTAATGAATGTAATATAATGTAAAAGTCACATGAATTCATTTATCTATTTACTTATTCAATAAGTATTAAGAACCATTTACATGTTACAAAATTGTGCTGGTGGAGAGATGCAGTGATAAGCAAGCTATGCCTTGTGCACCTAAACACATCACACTGTAATAACAAAAATGTTCTGCCTTGAGTCTGAAACACAAGAGACAAACAGCAAAAACTGTTCAGTATAATGATGGCCTTATTGAATAGAAATGGGCTGCTCTGGCTACTATCACAGGTTTCCTGGTTTGCTTAGCAGTTTTATCCCTATCGTAGTGTAAAGACAGGCATAGATCAGCGTTGATAACACTATTTCATAAAATCATCGAGTATCTTTATATTAACTCTTTGCTCATTAAAAACATTTTCTGACAGTAATTTCACTATTCCACCTAGGAATAAAATGGATTGACAAAAACAGGTGTGTCCTGAATCTCTTGGCTGTTCTAATCCCCATTTTCACCTAATATTACGTCTGACCAAGCAGGAGCTTGTGATTTAGGGCTTATGACTACTCTCTGAGGCCTCATCACTGCAGTAGGAACTAACACGGGACAACCCACACTGCGGAACAGTGCAGACTAGTGGAGACTAACACAGAGGGTCCAAGACTGAGGGTGACAGAGTCCGCAAGAAGGGCACTTAGCTTTTGTTGCTTATTCAGTCAGCCACTGTCTTTCTCTTTATTTTATACTAATTGTACAAGGCAGTTATTACAGATGTTCAAACATAGAAAATAGAACACCCTATGTAACCAGAGTCCATCAGCAATAAATACATTAGTATGTATCTCTGAAGAATGCTTCTTTTTAAAAAAATATAACTTTGATGCCAATTATTACTTAAGTGTTTACAATAACATCTTAACATCATTGAATACCTGCTTAAATGCTCAAATTTCTAATTGTCTTATATATGTTATTTTTCTTAATGAATCAGGATAATAATAAGGAGTACATATTGCAAATTGTCGATATGTTGTTTAAATCTTTTTTAATTTATAAGGATCTCCTTCAATTTTATTTTCCTTACTTGCAATTTAAATGTTGGAAAAAAGAACCGTGGTACTGACTGCATCTTTGTAGTGTCACCTGACATGTTCATTAGTCATGTGTATTTTCTTTAAATTAACATCTGGATCTAAAGATTTCTTTTAAATTCAGTTTCTCCTATATTTTATTCATTTTTGACAAGATTATGTCACAGTTATAAGTTCTATCAAGAGACACAGCCTCTAGTCATCCTTTTTTGTGATGCCAGCAGCTATAGATGCTTAATGCCTAGATCTAAATTACTTTTAGAAGAATCAACTTATCTTTGCAACAATGTCTGAAGGAAACCTTTTGTTCTTCATATCCCCATCAACTGAATATAGAAAAAGAAAAATGGATGCATATAGTATTTCTTCTAGAAAGAAAGAGATAGAGAGAGAGCTAGAGCAAGAATGAGAGAGACACAGAGAAAGAGAGGTCATCAGAGATCATTTAATTGATGATCTAATTAAAAGAAATAACTACTCTTAGGAATCTTATAATTGACCAGTAATATCAGGCAAGTTATTTCATTGATGGTATAGAAATCCTAGTGAATAAAAGCCACTATTTTGATACAATGCTATAGTAGATATTTATATATTTTCAAGCCCCATTGGACCTCAACACAATAAAGATTATTTCTGTAGTCTGGAAATTGTTTCTGTTTGTATCTGCTTATAGTAAGACTGGATAAAGTGAAGCATGGAAGGCACCATGTCACACGGACCTATAATTAAAGTCCAATACGAAGTCAGTAGTAGAAATTAGAATGCAGCTAATATATATTTCAGCACTATTTTAGACAACATGTTAAAATCTTCCCTAAACCAATAAAAGAAGCACAAATAGAGATGCAGTGAAGAGAGAATTCAAGTTAGGGAAAATGATTTTTTTTTTAAGCTTTGAAGGATAGGCACTATTTGAAATAGACCTTGAAAAGAAATGTATATGTTGAGAGGGAGATTGAAAGGCATTCAAAATGGAAGGTAATGGAATGGAAATGGACAGCAGCCTGGTTTGGGTGGAGAGTGGTGGATTAAAGACGGGTGAAAAATCTGTGAATGTGGATGGAGCCTATATATTAGTTAAGTATACTAGGTTTGGAGATGGATACTCTACAGTACAAGTTTTAGCTCAGCTTCTAAGTGGTGGTGTAACTCTGTTAGTATGGGTCTTCTGAGAAGCACATATCAAGACAGCATTAGGCATGCAAGAGTTGATTGAAGTAAATGCTCATGAGAGAAAATGGGAGGGAGCTAGAGAAGATCAAGAAAGTTGTCAGACCATGATTTACGTCACTTGTTAAGGAGAAAGAGAAGGAAGGAAGGATGGTTTTAGACTGCAGTGTAGCTCAGGAAAACTTATAAAACATTAGTAGTAAGTCCTTGAGTCAAAGTTGTTTGTCAGAGGAGTCTTGTATCTCCCAGTCATTGAATGGGAGCCCTTAGGAACTGTGACTTTGGTGCATACATGGTGATGGATTTCAGAGCCCAGCAGCTGAAGCCATGGTCAATTACACTCCCTACCCTGAAGGATACACTTTTGTGGCTTTGAGTAGCTAACTTTCTGAGTTGCAGCTCTGCCATTTATCAAGGGGAAATATGAATACTTATTTCATAGAGTTGTTGCCAATCAAATGAGCACAGATCTATAATTTAGAAAAATTACAGTATAGAAGTGGTTTCAGATATGATGTTGGTGGCTTTGATGATTATGGCAAATAGATGTAGGGGTAAGAGTTTTTCTTTAATTGGGTTAAAAATCAAAAATCTATAAGGTCTTCTTGGCAAAAAAATGTGGTATTATCAAACCACTTTAAGAATAAAAAAAAAGCAGTTATTGAGAGAGAAGTATCAGAATAGGGAAAGGCACTGTCATCTCACGGAATTAGAGACAAAGCAGAGAGAAGTAGAGGGTATGAGTACAAACCAATCTTATAAAAGAGATTGAATGAGGGAACCCTATTAGAAAATGTTCATATTAAATAAGGCAACATAATAGGAGGTAACAAAATCCTGAACTCAAATGTTGCCTGTAATCATGAAAAGGAAGGAGAATATAAATGAAACACAGGAGAATTCATCTATGGACAGGATATCTGAGTTGATGTGTAAGGTTAGAGGAAAGAAGAAGCAAGCTTTATCACCAAGATTTCAAGTTAGTATCTTGGGACTGTTGATTGGGAGTAAAAAAAAAAAAAAAAAAAAAAAAAAAGGAGCAAGTTTAAAAAATTAAAAACTTTAGGTTTAGATATTGTCTATCCATTTAAATTTTAGATTTTGAAACTGTGCTATTAGCAAGTTATTCATATCTAAAAATGAATGTTAGCATCTTAGGAATAAGTTAGATCAGTAGTAAATACACTTGAAATGCAAAAGAATAGGAATGAACTTGTGACTAAGAGAATGCATATGGTCACCAAGAAAGTAAGTACAGAAGAGTGAAGTAAAGCAAAGCCAGGGCTTTCATACATTCCTGAATTTAGCTCGAAAGTAGAGCCAGGGCTTTGTGGTGAAAGTGAATGGAAAAGGAAAGTAAGAGGAAAAAAATCAGTGAATTCAGAAATTTAGGAGGCAATGATAAACACTGGCCAGGAAAATACACCAGAGAAGCTTCAACACTGGAATCAGAATTGAAGAAGAATTAAATAAACTTGTTAATTAATCTATGAGACCACAGTTTCATTAGGTATAGAATTATAAGTATTTAAAATAAGTTAACTATGTGGACGATAAGGCCGTTACGATACATTCCTTTTCTAAGATTACTGAAAGAAAATGGAAAGAAAGTGATGAAACAGTAAGCAGTTTTGGGGCAGCAACATTTGGAGAAGTTTGTATTTTTGTTTATTTTTCTCAGGGAGTTGTTTGTTGCTCATCCCAAGCACCTTTGCAGACGGAGGGAAAGAAAATAGTTGGAAATGAAAATTTAAAGAAACATGTGCAAATTGATAGATAATTTAAACGGCCATAATTGATAAACCAAAGTCCTAGGGAAGACAGAACAATGGGTGGGATTAGAGCACAAGCAGAAGGACCAGCCTTGGTTAAAAAAGATTATCCCTTCTCAGAGGCTGCAAAGTAGAAAAGAGAGGGAGAAGCTGTGGGGTGATTTTAAGAATGAAAAAGATGGGAGATGAGTATTTGCATGTGGGGAGCCTTACATTTCTCCATTTCTCAGTAAATTAGGGAGTAATACCATCACCCCTTTTCTTATCAGTCACAAAATTTCCTTAATGTGATAATTTCCGCTGCCAGCCATAATGTACTGATCACATTTCCCTTGCTTGTGCTCTTTAAAATGCCTGGAAACTTCTGCTCATTCCTGACAGTATTAATGAAATGATTCCATTAAGGCACAAATTAGGCTAATATTTTATTGAATTAATTTATTTAGATTGAGTCTGATTACTTAGGTATCATGATAATCACCCTGGAAGCATTTGAATAAAATAACCCAATTAATTTAATAAATTCTTCATTTACTCTTGCATTCCAGATGTAATTAAAACAATCAGTTTAACCCATTAATATGGACTTAGCAACTTGGCCTGTCAAACGAAGATATAGCAACAAACAAAAAAATCACTCATAAGGATTTTCTCTAGGAACATGATCAAGTCAGTTACATTCACACATTTTATGTATGCATAATGATGTATGGTTATTATTTTATATTTAAAGTAAAATTCACTCTTATGTGAAATTCTGATTTATTAACAATTTAGTAATAGCTAATTTTGGTTCTACTTATGCATTAGTGAATACTATTATGCATTAAATCACTTCCTTTCCCCAAGGGCAATATATATATTAAGAACTACTGTCAATGAACTGTTCACTGATCTCGGCCCTCCTACTACATTTTCCCAGGAAAATTCAATCACAGCTGTGTAACAGAGACATAATAAGAGGGAAATATTTATATAGACTTTGGTATAACTGTGACCTTTTCAAACCAGAATCATTCATACCAGTCTTCATTAGAGTTGAGACCCAACCAAGACAAAATTCAGGTAACAGAAGGAACACATTCTCTTGACAAGATTACTTTCAGTATTTTGTAGTCATAATTTGCAAAATATGGCCAGTTTTCCTGAACCAAACAAAATCATAGGACTACTGATACCCTGTGATGAAAAATATCACAACCTACTTCAGAAACTGGCAGCTTTCATGAACTACATTTTGAAAAGCCGTATGTATTCCAAAAGCTATAAAGTGTCATTGCTTTCTGGTACTTTAGTAACAAACACTTAAACCTGAACACCATGAGGAATGGAACACAGGCTTTTTTTTTTTTTTTTTTTAATCTGAGTACTTCATGAGAGAAATGATGCCTGTTAATCCATGGTTGGTAACTCATATGCCAGGATTCAGATCTAGAAAGCAAGGAAAAGTAGGTGTATCTGCCTGAGGTCAATGTTGGTGACTTAGTTAATAAATTAATTTTTAAAAATACTAGTCTAAATTTTATCTTTCCTTTTAGGCTATTCATCTCAGCATCTTTCCTGTCTTTGGCAGCTGTTATCAACAATCCTGCAAATACATCTCTGCCTCTATTCTCAGAAAAACTCCTATTCATTCTGGTGGGAGATGTCTTACAACGTCCCAACAAGGCGTCATCTAAGTAGAATGGGCATCAGTCACAAGAATGTCGGATTCTGAATCACCCCTCTGCTATGCTCTAAAGCTTCTTGGCAGAGACAGAAAGAGGGATGTTTCTTCTCAATTCATCTCCCTTCTTTGTAGCACTGTCACAAATCCCTACAAGAAAATGGACATGAGTCAACTGCATAACCTCATGGTCAGCAGTGTCCAGTCAAAGAGAAACGTGAATCTTCACAGAGGACGTTAGAAGCAGCCCGGCACACATGCTCATTTCATTTGCTATTGACTACTGGTATCAGAGGAACCTTCAACCTCTGCCAAGGCCCTTCTTTTATGGAGCTAAAAACCTAAAAGGTTCAGGGGCAACAAAAAAATCAGAAGCCAAAATGAAGTTGCCTACTTTTGTGATATGACACATTCCTGCTTCTTAAAATGAAAATAATTCTGCAATAGTTCATAACTTATTTTAAAAAAAGATGCATTTGGCCTGCTTAAAGGATAGCATTTGGAATACATCTGTACGGATTTTACACACATGCACATACATACACACACAAATTTGCTACTGAAAGCCTCAGTTTAGCCAACTGTCTATCATTAACTTTGTTTGATCACTTCTGATTTAGTAACTAAGAACCAGTTGGTACCCATATGGAATATTTCTTTATGGTGCTCTGGGGAGAATGGATTTATGAAGTTGTTTTCAAATTATATTTATCCTTGTTATATATTGAGAAAGAGAAAGGAGAAAAGAAAAAATTCTCATTTTCTTGTCCAGTTTGTTGCAAGTGGACTAAAAGATTACCCTGGACTATTTTAAATTTCTTTTATTTGTAGCTATGTTTTTGGCCTTCATATGTGTTTATTAAGTATAATATTATCTGCTTTGTCTGGCTTCTCAAAGCAGCAGCCAGACCATAACAAAGTGAGGGTTGAGAAATACTGTTAATAAGATCAAGATATATATGCAAATATGTGGGGCCATCAGTCTTCCCTCACCACAGGAAATTATTTAGGAAAAAGAAGCAGTGCCTTGTTCAAAGCAAATGCGTAGCCACAAATGCCATCATTATTGTTACTTTCAACTCTGATGTTTCTACCTTGCTTTTTCCATCCTTTCATTCTCCTATGCTTTCTTTTGTTCTAACTTTAACTCAAACCCATAGAAACCTGACACCAACTTTCTACTCTCTCATGGATGCTTGCTTTCAATTTTGTTTTTGCTTCTTCTCACATCTTCTCATTACACTTTTCCTCATTTTCCTCAGACATAGTGCTATTCTTTTATTATCTTTCTTTTCCTTTTCATCCTGCCCTTCCAACCTATAAAGATGATTCTATATATATCTATCTATTCTATATATCCTGCAGGGAAGAAATTCAACTGACTTGTATCTAGCTAGAGGGAGAGGAGAGGAGAGGAGAGAAAGGTAGGGAGAGAGAGTTTTTTGAAGTATTTAGCATCCAACACATGGGACCTGAACAAATAGTATTTGGATCTTCCATTGAGAGATGGAATAGCTTCACTGCCAGCCCAGCCTTTATGTTTGGAAGCTCCCTGGTGTGCTCCTACTTTCTCCCAGTTATACAATTCTAGGTGCTACTGTGAAGGGATTTTGCACATCAAATTACAGTTCTCAATCAACTGAATTTAAGATAGACTATCAGGTGGACTTGACCTAGTTGTATGTGCCCTTTGATCTGAGCCTAGAGACACAGGAAGTCGGAGACTCAGTCAGAGAGAGATATTCCTGTTGGCCTAGAAAAAAGCAAACACTAGTAAGGAACTGTGAGTGGCCTCTAGGAGCCAAGAGTGGTCCCTGGTCCCAACTGTTAAAAAATGGGGCCATTCCTACAACTACTAGTAACTGAATTCTGCCAACAACTTTAATGAGCTTGAAAGAGGACATGGAGACTCAGACGAGAATGACAGTGTAACCAACACTTGGTTGCTGGCTTGACTATAACCATGTGAAACTCTGAACAGAGAACATAGCTACACCATGCCCAGACTTCTGACCAACAGACTCTCTAAGATAATAAATTTGCATTTCTTCAAGTCATTAAGCTTATGGCAATTTTTATACAGCAACAGAAAATAAATACATTCTTCATAAATAAACTTCAAAAAAGCAAGTTTTTCACATATCTGTTGTTGCTTGGTTGGCCTGTAATACGCTAAAATTCTTTTTAACAAAGAAAATTTCATGATTCCAAAAAGAAAGGGAAAATATCTCAGAACACTTGTCTTATTGCTTACTAATACCGATATCTACAGGTATAGCTAATATAGATGCTGAAATAAATTACCACCAGTATGTTAAAGAATTCAGAACACAGGAAACTATAAGCAATAAACTACTATTGTAACATCACAAATATTCATGGAGTTTGACTCTTGGATACTCAATGAAGCCTTAGAATCACTTATGTTTCAAAGTGACTATTTCTAAGTTCTTTAATGGAGTGCTTCAAAATACTGCAGAAAGGACAAACACTGGACTCACCAGAACTCCTTCTCCTTCTCTTTTTATCTTGAGTGAGGGAGATACGTATCCACACGATCGATGACAAGGACTAGGATAACAAAACTTGGGGGCAGACCCCATTCTTTGAAAGTTTTTCCAGTGTAATGTCTGTTGTTAAGCGTTGTCTCCCCATTGTGTGATATATATGACAGCTAATTCCCAATTCCCTCTTGTTTTCTTCCTAGTAGAAGCCCTTTTAGTTCAGAGATTCACAATATAGCTAGTCCTCAAGGGGGATTTTGATTTGTTTGAGCCAATTAGATAATGGCATCCCTTAGTCTAGATGTGGACATGTGAATTAATTTTTCTCAATCAGATTAAAGAAAAGAATGTTTTCCAGGTTCAAGGGAGAAATCTCCCCTTTCCTTTCCTACTAGCAGTAAATAAAACTTAACGGTGCTCAGATTGTCATGCTCAGCCATCTTGAAACCATGAGGACAACCAGCCTCAGAAGGTAGCTGAGTACAAAGAAGAGAAATAAGAAAAGGACTTGGATCTTTGATTATATTAGGCTTCTCATTACAACACATTTGGAGCCCATTCTACCTCTGGACTTCTAGATACATTAGATAAGACATTTCTTTCTTGGTTAAACCACTTTGAGTCGGGGGTTTTCTGTTATCTACGGCTCAAATATCCTAACAGATAATATGAGAGATCAATACTCACTGTCAGTATGCTGCTTAAACTTCAGCTGAGCTTTATTCTCAAATGTAAAGCATTTCAAAAGGCCTGTAGAATTTCATCTTAGTTTCCCAGGCAACTATCACATGTCACTCGTGGATGTTCTGAAGCACACAGGTAATACTCCATCTCATCACCTCAATTTTAAACCTGGAGAAAGACAAATGAAATGGGTGCCAATAACTCCTCAGGCCTGTGGAGATAAAAGAAAAGAATGAAAATCCAGGAGGCAAAGGCAAGTAAACAATGTACTCTGCTATCTAATCTCCCCTTTTCTACTCTTTGTTTTCATTTCTCTTTTTTAATGCTGCCAACGAGAGATTCAAAATTAGATGTAAATTTTCCTTAGAGTTAAGCCCTTATTTCTGCATTAGTTTTCTGGACTCCCTTGACCCTTGTATATGAGTAACATCGCCTCCAGCAGAGATAAGATTCAACAATTCCAAATTCATAATCTAAGACCTTTTGTTCTCTTCTCCCCCATTTTATTCATAGGAATAAAAATCAGTTTTAGACCTGAAAAGGTATAACAGACTTTCAGGTAAATCATTTAGATGCTAATATGTATCCTCTCAAAATGTCCCTTCAATAGGGCAGAATTATATACAAGATGATGGAAATAAAATTGAAAGAATATTTTTGGTCAAATTTTATAATTCTTTTTTTCATTATAGGCCATAAGTTGGAGATAATTTCAAGCCAAGGCTGGTAGCTTTGTTCATAGGTTCTTTGGATAGTAACCAAATGAGACTTCCATTTAGGCCACAGAAGAAATCTCATGAGATACAAAACATTCAGAAAAGCTGAGGACTTCTCCATACCCAAGAAACTTGGAAAGTGAGACCACGCCTCACCTGAACGGTTCATTGGTTCCACCTGGCTTTTTGGCTTTCACTTCTTTCCTGCTATTGTCTATTGTCCACACGGTGGCCAGCATGATCCTGTTAATTAGGAAACAGAACATCATCTCTGCTCAAAACCTCCAGCAACTTTTCATCTTACTCAAAACATTATGGTCTTTAAAACTCCATATAATCTGATTTTCTACTAACCAGCTGGATTTTATGTTCTGCACTACTTTCCTTCTCAAAGTCCACCCCATCCACCCTGCCTCCCTGATGTTGAAAACGCCAAGGCTACTTGCACTCAGTGACTCTGCCTTTGAAGTTCCTCCCAGAGATATTTGCTTGGCTCACCTGCTTCAATCAGGTTTCTACTGGAATGCCCCTATTTATTCAGATACATTCATGACTCCCTGCCCAGCCTAACAAAGTAGCAGTTTTTGCATAACTCCCTTCCCCTCACCCTGTTTATTTTTTTCGTAGTATTTGTCATCACCAGATATATTACATAATTTATTGTCTATCATCCACAAGGATATGAGCTCCATATCAGGAGCTTCCCTTCATTTGTTGCTACATCCTAGCACCTGGGACCAGTGCCTGGCACTTGATAAGAGCTAAATAACCATTTTTTAAACACACGAATAAACTTTTATTTCAATAAAAGTTGCCAAGAACAGTCACAGCATTATCTAGATAGAATACTGTTTTGACAAAAGCAATTTTATCCTTTAATTCTGTATAATGAGACTATTTTTCATTCTTTTTTTAAAAAAAATGTTATTTTCTTTTAAAAAGGAAGTATAACATTCATTATAAGGAAATATGTATGTGCAAGTGTGCACATGTGTGTAAAATGTAAAAATGTAAAGGAAGGAAAACAAAATGCAGCTACAATTTCACCCATCAAGAGACAACTGCTGTTACAGACTGTATAAAAAGAAGCTATCTTCATTTCCTGAGAAACAATTTAAACTAACTTACTCCATGGACTGAAACAATTTCAACTTTTGCTAAGAAACATACTGAGCAAAGCACCTTCAAAGAGTCATTGACTGTTTAGCACAATGTTAGGTTTGATCATTCACAAAGAAGAACACACATTTCAGATTTTCTCACTGGGAGTAGCCTGGTCTCCTCATACTAGAAGTAATAACAGCACTTTTTCAGGAAGTAGACTAAGAAAACAAACAGGTAAACCAACAAAACAGCAAAAGACAAAAACAAAATAATTTAAACAGAAATGTTAGTGATCTTCCTCTAGCATGTCATTCAAATCTAGTCGTTAGTGGAGCTAAATCTTATTCATCTTCCCTAATGTCTCTACCTAATGTTAGAACCAATCAAAATGTCATTTTGTATGAAGCTCAAGGCCCTATATCTTTTCTTTGACGCATAATCATACACATCAATTACAACTTCATATACATATAATATATACAACAAATTTTGAAAAATAAAATTTACATGATATCACATCTTGCACGGTGGCCACAGCTTTCAACTTTTACATAACTGACTATGCTATGGATTGTCTGGATGTTCATTTAAGCTCATAGTAGATATTACTAATATTTCCATAATTTTAATATTCCAGTTCGGTTTTGACCTTTGAATTCATCTTCCTAAATAAGAAAATTCACTCTTTGAAATTAATTCATCTCCATTCATTTATCCAGCAAAGCAAGTTGAAATGATCTATTTTCAAGTGACCTAACATTATAATGCTTTCAGAGGTTTGTTTCATTTGAATTTTCAAAATATTGTATAGTAGATGTTTTCAAATGACATAATGATGTAAGTTTTTCTTCTTGTTGACATTATTCATTATATACATCTCCTATACTCCCTATGGAGTCCTCAATAGGACTCCCAAATGTTACTGGGAAACATTTTAAAAAGACATGACATGCTGATATGCAAGAGTCAGCAGCTTAGGAAGGCCTAGTCCCATGTTGAAGATGGCCAGCTTTAACTGATTCAGTTCAAATCCAAAAGTTGAAATGTTTGCAACATTCCTTGACTTTTACCAATTCAGAGACTTGTTTTCCAAAATTTAATTGCAACCTCCATTTTATTAATAATATTAATTCTTCTTGTAGAACAGGAAATTCCAGAAATGCACAGAGGACATATTCTTTTGATCTGTCTAAAACTCGTATCTAAAATCAAAATTTAGCCCTTGTTACTAAGAAAGATAACGCCCATAAAGCTGCTGTCAATGGGATCCATGCTCTAAGGAGAGAAGCAGGGGCCTAATTTTACTTCTAGGAGATGCACCCTTAAATAAATCTACACTACATTTTCTTAAATCGCAATCTAAGATTGTGGAACAAACGATGAGCCTCCTTTATACATTACTCATGACATTACAGGAAAATCTTGTACTTCCAGCTCCCAAAATTGATGCCACATAGAGAAGCTAATGTCCAAGAGCAACTAAAGTATAGCAATAACGTTGACTCAGAGTATGCATAGCCCCATGCAATAAATTTGTACTTATTGATTGATGCCTCCTTCATGTTGAGCACTTTTCTAGGGGCAGGAGAACCAAATAGTCCTGTCACTCAAGGAACTTGTATCCAATAATCTAACAAAATCCAATAGTTTAACCAATATACATCAGGCTTAGAGTAAAGAGATAGATGATTTTGAGGGATTAAATCTCATAATGTATTCAGTCTTGCATCATTTAAATATTTCCTAAGCATCACCTGGGAGTACTTATAAAATGCGGATTCCTTGGCCCACTTGCCATAATCAGAATCTATCAGATTACAGCCCAGGTATACACTCCATTGTCAAGAATTGGAAACCAGCAGAAAAGAGAATAAAAGGAATTTCTAAAACTCTCTTCTTTCTTTGCACTCTTTCTTTGTCAGTCTGAATCCAACACCCTCCCCTCTAGTTCACAGAGCTGAAAATGTTGTTCAGCTTGATGTAATAATGATAACTATAATCATACAAATTACATATTCTACTCTGTGTGGTGCTGCACAGAGAATTGATGGCCTTGTGCAGGGCAGTCATGTATCAAAGCTGCAGGACCTGTGTAGAATTCAGGAAATGCCACTGCTCTTCTTCGCTTTATGTTCCCCGTAACCTTGCAGTCTCTCTCAGTTGCCGTACCAGAGAGCAGGTAATCCATCAAAAGAGAAACATCATAAACTACCCTTCTGCCCTCCAAAGTACCTTTTTTTCCTGCACCTTCTGATTTCAAAATTGAAGTTGGAAGGAGTTTTGAGATAGTGTGGAATGCTTGGGGATCTTAGAAGCCTGTCCCTAAGCCTTTTCTTTTTCTTTTTTTCCTTCTTTTTCTTTCTTTCTCTCCTTCCTTCCTTTCTTTCCATTTATTTATTGAGAAGTATACTTGATTTACAATGCTGTGCTAGTTCCTGATGTACAGCAAAGTGATTAAGTTATTTATATATCTTTTTCAGATTCTTTTTTATTACAGGTTATTATAAGATACTGAATATAGTTCCCTGTGCTATACATTGGGACTTTGGTGTTTATTCTATATAAAGTAGTGTGTATCTGTTAATCCCAAGCTCCTAATTAATCCCTCCCATCTCCCTTTACCATTTGGTAACAATAAATGAATCTTTCTTATTAGAGAAAACTTCTCTCCTCTCAGACACTTGGCTACTCTAGACAGCTGTCACAAATTCTGCAAGAACTGCATTGTGAGAGGGAATGCTTTTCTATCAGATTTGTCCAGCAGCCTGGCTCAACTTCCAGTGCCGGAAAAGACCTGTGCTCCTCTCTGAGTGTGCCAGCACTTCTGCAGAGTTTCTTCATGTATAGGAGTGTGTGTATGTGATCTTTTCTTCATGCTTTTGAGAGAGGAACAATAAGGACCAAAAAAGACACAGGAAAAAAAGGAGGGGGCGGGATTTGCCATGGAGGCAAGAAAATATAATCAATATCTAGTGTCCTCAGCAGTTTGGGAGCAAGCACAATCTTCATCATTTATGCAGCTATTCCTGTCACCGCCCAGCGGCTCTCAGAGCAGGACCCACCCTGCCCAGGGCGATAGAGTTTTGTAGTTTCTGGAGGCAACAAAGAGACCCTTGTCATGCGTTTATTACGATGTAAAGCCCAGCTATATTACTGGAAGCCTTTCCATTTCTTTCACGCACACTGAACCTACTAACGGACTGTCTCATGTTCTTTGCTATTTTTAATTCAATATTCCATCACTTTCATTTTCAAGATGTCTCAAAGAAAACTAAATTATTATGATGTGCTTGACATGCAGGCATCAAAATGGACTCATATCTTGGCATACCTTCAGTTCAGTGTTTGTGGACCAAAGATTGTTTTTACAGGTAATTTCTGAAAATGGATGAAGAGTCCCAATTCCACTGTCACTCACATAAGAATGTCAGTGACACCATTTCATATGAAGGCAATGTGAACCAAGGAAAGTTGTAGTTTATTATGGAAACAAATGTACTAATCAGTCCTGAGAAGACACTATCTTACAGTTATTACATGTTGAATCTACACTACATGTAGCTTATACGTAAGGCATATATAGTATTTTTAAATGAACATGGGTATATTTTTCTCCCAATAGGAACTAATTATCACTGCTTTTGAGGCACCAAGCAACTCTCCCAAATAGCAACTCCTTTATTTCACATCCAGAGGTAGGCCATTCCTTTTTTGAGTTTTATCCCCTGTCTGTATCCCTAAGCAACAGTATTTAATTTTATGTTTATTAATTTTTTTAATGAATGAAATCATACACTTTGCCATCTACTTTGTTTATTTAATATAATTTGTGCCCATTCACTTAGATGATAGAGTTACTTTATTTTCACTGCTGAATATTATTCCATTGCACAAATATCACAATTTTTATTTATTCAATATTTACTCAGTGGACATTTAAAGTGCCTCCAGTTTTGTTTTATTTTGTTTTTCACTATTAGAAAAATTGCTTAGCTCTTGTCATCAGATACTGTTACATGTGAAACAAAGTCTAGGTTTTAATTTCCTATTAAATCCACAAAGGAAGTGACTACACTGTGCAAGATTCATTGTTTGGTTCCACCTAGGAGGTAGGTCACAGGTGTCTCTTTAGCCTTGTTTATGACTGGGGAAATTTTCATGGTATTTTGTGGGGCAGGGTTTCTTTTCTCCTTCCATTTCTGCAGTTTGGACCTTGCTTTACATTCTCTACCATCATACTCACTTCCCACAGAATTCCCAATATACAAAAAACAGACACACACACAAACAAAAAAACAAAGAAAAGTTCACTTCACATAGGCAATGAAAAGATGCTCTGGCAATCATAAAGAAAACAGTAAGGGAATCTTTCTGTACTGTTTCCTGCCTATTATTTCACATTGAGTATAATAAGGTATATGTTTTTACTCAAAATATGAAATTTATTGGCGAATTTCTGCTTAGCAAACTTCTGTCAGTGTAAGTTTCTCAGCACCAAGTGTCCACCTCTGATTTATTAGCTCCAGCTCCTCTCTGGGACGGTTGCTGCATCTCCATGTGGCTCATCTACTTTTCCCCTTTGGCTACTGAGCTTTACGGACCGTTTCAGGAGTTTTATTACTACAGCAAGGATGGAACATATTGCTTTATCCGTCAGCCTCTCAGTCAGACAATGCTATTACTTGACTAGTCCCTGCACTACTGACTCTCACAGATGAGGTGGTAATAGGATCTGTCTAATCTCCTCCAACCACATTTCACCAGTAAGAAATAGGAAGGAGTCCTTACACCCACTCATTTCAGATATAGTTTCCTTTACCCTGATCTTAATGGTTTTTAAAGTCTCTGGAGTTTGATTACTGGTTACTAATCCTGCCTTCTCCATTAATTATCTGTTCATTCTTAACCAAACTAGTTAACCAATGCTGCCTCAATTTACTTGTATGGAAGGTTGGATATAAAATAATACTGCATCAGTAGGTCCTTGCTGTGTAACAAATCATCTAAAAACTTAGTAGCATAATCATTTGTTATTTCACATGGCTCTATGGGTTATCTGGGCTGATCTGATGTTCTGGGCTGGACTTGAGTGATCTCAGCATGACTTATTCAGGCAGGTGCTCTCAGCTGGTAGGTTAGTTGAGGATTGGCTGGTCTAGGATAGCTTTAGTTGGGTTATTCAGCTCTGTTGTACATGGTCTCTTAACCTGGATTAGTCCTCATATCAATGGCAGGGCTTTAAGATTGTGAAGACTAGGCTCAGAATTAGCTAGTGTTACTCTGCTAAAGAAATTCACAGGATTATCCCAGAGTCAAAATGGAGGGAAACTACAAAGTTACAGCACAAAGGGAGGCTATTACTTGGGGCCATTAATACAATAATTTTACCTGAGAACAACAACCTCTAAGCAATGATGTGAGAATTAATCCACGTAAAAGTCTTGGTATAGTGTCGGGTACATAATAAAAAGTGGTCAGGAACCAGAGTTACCACCCTAATATCTAGGACTGTAATATGCTATCTTCTTGTCCAAAATATGTTTATTAAACAGAAAGGCAATGACTGCTTTATTCTGTTCCTGGAATCTAAGAAAAAATTTCCTAAAGCAACTATCACTGAAAAAAAATGAAGGCTCCATTCCCAAGATGCTCTACATCAGTGAACACTTTCTGTAAAAGGAAGGACAGTGAATAGTTTAAACTCTGAGGGCCGTAAGTCTCTGCCACAGCTACTCAACTCTGCCGTTGTAATGAGAAAGCAGCCACAGATGATAATGTCACAAAATGGGCACAGCAATGTTCCAACAAAACTTTATTTACAAAAGCAGGTGGTGTATCAGATTTTGTCCACAGGACAAATAGTTTTCTGTTTCCAGATATAAATGACCCAATGACCTAGCATGTGAAAGCCTGGGAAGCTTATAAGACTTAACCGTTTAGTATGATTTATTCCTAGGCTCACTAGTCTTCTGTTTTTTTCCTGACGTTTTCAGTATGCTGTCAAAATGAGAATTATTATGAGGCATATACCTCCAAATATCAAGCAATCAATAGACAAAGCCTGTTATGCCAAAATATGGATGTATGGGTAGTTGAGATAGTGTACGAAGTTTTCATTGTTTAGGAAAGCCAAATAGCAAAATGTTTTCAAAGTATTTGCCTTCAAAAAGCTCTTAAATAATGTAGCTTATTTAGATGATTGATAAAGGTATCCTGCCCTTACATTCAAAGCATGACATTATAAATCACATCTTTTCATTTGTAAGGAGTAAATGATATTCATATTTTGATGTGATTTATTATTTTGAAGTTGAACACAATGTGACTTTATAAGTGTGAAGTTGTATTATAATGTGTTATTAAAGTTACAAAAGTTCAGTAATGCTATTATTTTGTTCTTAAAAAACAGCAGCAATTTTTTTGGATGCTCTAAATTAATATTGACTTTAAAGCTGGGATAACATAGGCTATCATAAGACACATATTGATGGAGCCATCTAGTAACAAGTTTTCCATTTTACTAAGAAGCATTCTTCGGGGCAAAGAATTGGTTTTACTGCCTAGTCTTTCCTCATGGTAAGTTTTGGGTGTAGATTTAAAGAGGGAAAAATCACTCAAGGGATATTGAAATCTACAAACGTGTTTGGAGAAAGTAAAAAAATCAATAATCTCATTACAACCATTTTTATACATTTCCATGGTAATTACTAGTCCTATTGTTCTCTTACAAAATCAAGTCCTATTGGTTCACTAATATTTGCATTCAATCTCTGAATATCAATTGCTTGGCAGTGCTTACTCAGTTTCTCTAATCACATTTATCACAAATCGAGTGTATTCTTGGTTCTCTTGGTATCTGTAGCCTATGGTCTTAGAATTAAAATTTTTTATTACTATTTATTTGTTTATTTTTAATTTTCACCATGTCAACTACACAAATGATCTTAGATGATTTACAAATTTATTGGTTTTCATTTTTAATTTTTTAAAAGTTGAGATAGAATTAACATAGCATATTGTGTAATTAAGATGTACATGTTGATTTGATACATTTACATATTGCAATATGATTACCACTATAGCATTAGTTAACACCTCTATCATATTATGTTATTATCATTTCTTTTTCTATTGCTTTAAAAACAAACCCTTATTAAATATCATGACACTCAGGCCATTGTACTTGTAAAATTAAATGAGGGCAGTAGACAGAAAGAGAAAGAATTCTTCCAAGAACTTAGATGCAATAATTACTATATTTGAACACTCAATTTTATTTTGAACATGGGGGAATCAAAGTAAAAATGAAACCACATGGGTTTACATGTTTCTCACTGTAAGATAAACAGAAATGCCAAGTTCTACAGAATAAAAATGTTTTCTTAGAAACTTCCATACTAAGGAAAATTTAACATATTTTTTCAGCAGAAGAACATGTATCCATCTTTTAACTGTTTCTTGTAAGTCTTACTAAAAGCCAAGAAAAATTGTAAGAACAATGGACTGTGAGCTTAGCTAAGAAAGTCTAGATATATCTTCTGGTTATCTAAAATGATACAGGAATAGGACTTGGAAAATAAAACAAGAGAAATGAATGGGTAATAGTCCTTAAAGTATTTATCTAATATCTTATACTTAATTTAATTTCTATATATTATTGATGAGCACTTTGCCAAATGTGGATAAATCATTATCATTGTATGATTATGACAGTCTTCCCTACAACAGAAATCCAGAATTGTCTGCTTATAACACAGTGACTTAAAACTATTAAATTTAAATCCATTAAATATTTTTAGGGTTTTTTTTTTTTTGTACAATGTCAGGCTCTCTTGAAAAAAAAAAACAACCCACTATGTAAATCTTGTCAGCTAGTGTATCTTCTGTGTTGGAGGGACTGTTTTCTCAATAAATTGGGGAACATTTTTATCCTAAATGAATCCTTCAATTTTATTTAAGGAGTTCCAATCCATGATAATATATATCGTACCTATCACATAATTTTTTTAGTTATCTGGTATGATTCTAATTAAAATAAGTTCCTTTGCACAAAACAATAAGAATTTCCATTAAAGTAGACAGCTAATATAGCAGATTCTAACCACTTTATAAAGATTCTGAGATTCTGCTTGTCTTTGCTTGTGTCCTTCAGAAGAACCAGCCCTTTGGCTGGCCAATGGCACACGAAGATCCAGTTGTCAACAAATTTTACAGATCATGCTGGTTGCTGCTTTATTCCCAAGGAAAGAGTCAACAACTCTCACACTTAGCAGGTGTCACTGTGCAGTTGAGCTTGACAAAGTCTCAGGAAATGTACTCAAAAGGCAGTTGAACTGGACTTTCCTATTGTATCCTTAGTCAGAGAGGCCATCAGATCATCCTCAGCAGGGCAATGGTGTTATCCTCAGAGGGTGCTGCGTCAGCATCCCCTGCCCCTACAATTCATTGTATAATTTTTAGTGCCTTATGTCATGCAAGTGGACATAACAGAGCTACTGTTAATTTAACCTACTCCTATAAAATTGTTCTCCTGCTTGCTAGTAGGTTTCTTCTATTTTGTATTTTCTTGTCATTTTTTTCATAGTTTATTGTGTTAAATGAAGCAAGCTCAGCCGAATTAGAGTGAAGGACTTATTCCTTCAGCCTTCACTTATCCTTCCTGTTCACTCAGATCAGCAGCTGATACTGACTGAGCACTCCGGAGGGGGCACCCCTGTGTTGTAAGCACTTTACATACACTAACTGATTGAATCAGAACATCAGTCCTAGGGGGTGAGTCCTATTACACTCAACTTTCCGCAGATAAGGAAGAAGAAGTCAAGCAGTCAGTTCAATGTGACACGGCTCATAGGTGCAAGAGCCAGAATTCTAACCGTGGCGGCCTAATCTCAGAGCCTGCTCTGAAACCGCCACTGATCTGCCTCTCAGTCATTCTAGAACCAGGTCGAATACCTACTGACATGCTTCAAGTTGTGTGATTTCAGTCAAGTTACATGGACTAATTAAGCCTCTGTTTCCTCATCTATAAAAAGATGCCTTATATCCTCATCAAAGAGTTATCTACAGGCAATAGATGGACACATAAACATAACAGCCATTTGTAAAATTAGAGCATAACTATGCTGTAAGGGAATAGGTAAGGAAAATAAATTATTTTTTTCAAGTGTTGTAATGGATAAAGATCAAAGTCTGGCTCTTTACTCATGAAATGAGGGGAGAAATAACAGAAGAAAAGATGAATATTTACTAAATGCCTTTTCTGTGTATGAAATAATAGGCTCAGGAATCCCACTCCTGGGCTTATACCCAGAAGGAACCCTACTTCAGGATGACACCTGCACCCCAGTGCTCATAGCACCACTATTTACAATAGCCAAGTCATGGAAACAGCCTAAATGTCCATCAACAGATGAGTGGTTAAAGAAGAGGTGGTATATTTATGCAATGGAATACTACTCAGTCATAAAAACCGACAACATAACACCACTTGCTGCAACATGGATGCTCCTGGAGAATGTCATTCTAAGTGAAGTAAGCCAGAAAGTGGAAGACAAATACCATATGAGATCGCTCATATGTGGAATCTAAAAAGAAAAAGAAAAAGAAAAAAAAAAACAAAAAGCAAAAATACAAAACAGAAACAGACTCATAGACATAGAATACAAACTTGTGGTTGCCAAGGGGGCGGAGGGTGGGAAGGGATAGACTGGGATTTCAAAGTTGTAGAGTAGATAAACAAGATTATACTGTACAGCACAGGGAAATATACACAAGATCTTATGGTAGCTCACAGAGAAAAAAAGGTGACAATGAATATATATATGTTCATGTATAACTGAAAAATTGTGCTCTACACTGGAATTTGACACAACATTGTAAAATGATTATAAATCAATAAAAAATGTTAAAAAAAAAAAAGAAATAATAGGCTCAAAGGTGACAAAGTGAAAAGATGACCTGCTAAAATTAATCAATCAGTGATTTCACTCAGAAGTTTCTTGAAAAACAATGCATAGTTGAGATCTGACCAGTTATGCATATGTCAGTATGTAAAAGTACCGGCTAATATTGCAGTGAAATATGAAAAATTCAAATACACTCTCTTGGGAAAGCTGGTAGAAGTGGACTGCTGAACACCTGGAGTCAGATGTCATTATGCTTGGAGAGCTTTACAGAGTAGACGGGCTTTTAGCAGAGGAGTAAGATTAGGTAAGAAAAGGGAGAGAGAGCATTTGTTCATAAGAAATGACAGGTGAGTTGATTTAGAAATTTGAATGTGTGAAACTTGTTGACAAACAAGCCATCCTGGCTGACATGGACGATGACATCAGCGGGAGATGAGAGTTAAATGGAGAAATGGAGAGTATTCTCCAGAGAATTTTTAAATCTTAGATTTTATGTAATAGAATATTAGGCTATATTCAAATAGGTTAAGATCTTCTTTAAAATATCATTTTAAAGAAAGGCTATTAAATTAACAGGGAAAAAATGAACAAAACTTTACTGTGCAGTTTTGTCTTTAAGAAGAGATGAAACTGCTCAAATTATAGTTTATAACTTGGTCATGAAAGTAGACTCTTCTTACTGGAAAACAAAAATACCAAAGTATAGACCCTGACTTTGGTCAAATGGAAAAAAGAGATGTGAAGTGACATATTTTGAACTACTTCTATTTTTAATCTGCATGTGAAAGTTCAAAAGTAAGATGGGGAATTGACATCCTTAAAACTAATGGTGACATTTTCTTTGAGAATAGTTGTTAAAAATTGAGCACCTGAGTTATCTCTAAACAATATTATTTAAAATAGCTTGCAACAGAAAACAAAATAAGTATTTCATAATGATTAATAAGGATAATTCCTACATTTCTATAGTATTTGTTACTTCAAATCATTTCCCTAGATATTATTCAAGATCATTTCTTATCTATAAATCTGGAATCTTATTTCTATCTATACTCTCTTATCTCTATGTAATTTTATAGATCTTATAAAATATTTTATTGTTCCCATTCTAAAGAAGAGACGACTGAGGCTTAATGGAACAAGTGATTTATTTGCAGAAAAACAGATTATGGAGGAGCACAGTTCTAGTACTGTGACTTCAGGCCCTAGTACTCTGACCTCAGAATCCCAGAGCACTGCAACTGTTTTTCAGTCAGTACCTACGTTTGCTGAATTTATGAATTTTATGAATCCTTTGAGGCCCTTCCATGTCTCAATTCCTGGAAGCAAAGTAAATCATTACATAAATAAATGTTAACTTTAAAGTAGAAACAATATTAAATTTAAAATAAGTAGTGAGTGACATTGATTGATTTTAAATATGAATATCATAGCTTATACTTAGATGTTTTTATCATTTGTTAAAACCTTTTCCTCCTATTTACTTAATTTTTATATTATTGAATTGTTTGTAAAATAATAATGCTAGAGTTCAAGAGAGAAAAACGAATTTCCTCTCTCCCACCAATAACTTATAAGAAAGGGAAATATAGATCACCCTCTGACAGTTAAGTTAGAAAAATCAATGAACCTGACGCATAAGTTGGTTTAAAATGGTTTCTGGCTAATAGCCTTATAAATTTCCAAAAAATTATCTATGAGATCCAGAAAAAGATTCACAAAATCTAAATATTAAGATGATCATACCATGTATTACTGGTATGTTAAGAGGGATTTCTAGTAAATTTAAGTTAGGAGGGGCTAGATGAAGGGTGGGAAGTGGTTTTCCTTCCAAGTTTTCTCCATGAGACATGACGCCCTCCCATGGAAGGAACATGAGGACACACAGCAGGCTTCTTACTAATGTGCAGCTCTTGCCCAGGGAGCCAGGGTCTACTCCAATGGAAAACTGCACAAGCACTTACTGCCAAAGGCAATGAGTGCAATTTTTCATACACTCTCCTACACAGCATGTTAAGAGGAATAGCTAGTAGGATAAGGAAAAGTCCCACTACGAACATGAGGCTTGCTAGCGACATACCTGCTACATACGCAGGTTCAGTCAGGAAACATGCGCACTAACTTCTTCTCAAGCTATCTACCGGAGAAGGGGTTTTAACCAGTACTCAAATATCCATCTGCAAAATGTGCTTAGTTTGAATACACTTCTCCTTAATAGAGAAAAGAAAAAGTCAATATTTAAAACCCCACCAATGATTAAAATAGAAGCTCTGAAGGAAAACTGCACCTTGGAAGACAGGATAGGTTATTCCCTCAGCTCCAAAACCAAGCAACCAACCAATCAACAATTTACTAACATGAATGATTTCCTGATATGGCTCCTCCACTCCTACTCTGAAAACTTGGGCAAATAACTTACTATTCTATGCCTCAGTTTTCTCATCTGTAAAATGGGGATAATTATTCTACCACAAGCATTTGCTCTTAGGACTGAAGATGCCAATACACATACAGCATGTAAAACCATCATAAACCCTCAATGCTTTCTTCTCCTGCTCCACTGTCCCTTCCCTCACCCCTTTCGTCTCATGAGACAACACATTAGAAAGCTTACGATTACCTAATGTGATACTAACAGATATAGTCACTCTAAAAGAGAAGCATGAATCTATAACATAAGAAGCTGTGATACAAAGATAACAATAACATGCAAAGAGAAGTTAAATGAAATTAGAGTTAGATAAATAAAAGTTGAAAAAAAATTTAAAATGTCTTGGCAGAATTAAAATAATCGAACAAAATAGTAAACTGAAAAACTGGTACTGTGAGAACCGAATCAGATATTAATTTAACATCAGTTCAATTTATATGTGTTGAATATGTACTCTGGGCCTAGCCTTGTACCAAAATCTTGGAATAAACTGGGGAAAATGGAGAATAAGAGACACACTTTCTGTCTTCAGGGCAATTCTCTCTCCCACACCCATCTCTTTCTATCCTTGCCAGAAATTTTCAGTTACATGAAACCATCCATACATCCTCTTTCTGCTTAAGCCAGTGCTGATTTTTTTTAACCACTGGCAACTGAAAGAATGATAGTGCAACACCATGGTTAGTCATGCATTTTCAAGACCATCAAGTTTGAACAAACATCATTAGCAGAACAAATGAAAGGTCTGATGTAAATATAAATATCCCAGTTTAAAAAGCCACATGGGGAAAAATGCAAACATTTCATAGATTATAAATATACAGTAAGATATTGAGTTAATACTTTTATGATCTTTAAGGGTAATTCAAAATTGATATTTATTCCCTGTCCACCAGTCATTCATTTATTTAAGAGAAACACTGTAAATTTTCTTCATACTCTGAGAAAGAAGGCTTCAGATGGAACCAATTTATCAAGATTTATTTATCCCAAAGTACACGCATCCTGTGGAGTCTGATGGGCTCATTCCCCAGCAAGCTGCATTTCTCCACTTCCTAGCAAGCTGGGTTTCCCCATGGGAAATGCTCTAGAACACGCACTTATCCCTGCCCCCAGAACAGTCTGAACATGGCCAGACTGTGATATTTTGAGGGCCAAGAGTATAGGTTGGCAGAACAGGCTATGTACAATCAATTGGTAGAAATGATTTCAAAGGGGCAATGAGGCTTCAAGTTTAAAGAGAAAAATAAGTTGATGACATCCAGAAGCAGAGGCAGCAAAACTCCGTGAAAAGCACATGAAAAGTGCTGGGGAGAACGTCTTATTAAAATCTCTCTCCTAAATCCTGAAGTTTTGCATTAATGATGTATTATTCTGATCCTGTTTAAGAGTTCTGATAAAAAGCAAATACTCTGGGGAGACAAGAAGTTCAATTTAGTATAGCGAAGACTGGTAGGTACACCAGACAATTCTCTAGGCTCTGGGGATTGGATCTGATGGGAACAGGAGCCTGAGGGAGACGGGTGTGGTCCAGCAGACAGGTTAATCCACCTCAGCCATTGTTTAGTTTACACTGACCAGGGCACGGGATCAAGACCAAGAGAAATGGAACGAATACAGATAAAGGGCCTGGGAGGAAGGGGAAAGGTCACTTAGAGCAAGGGAAAGCAACCCAGCAACAACTTGGTTTTGCTGAGTGTTGGTCTTACATTGTAAAAGTGATTTTTCAAAGTACTAGCACTTTTTTCCCCTGATATACTGAGGGAAGTTTCCAACACAGGTTTTTCCTGATGGTGATTCTGGCTAAGTAAGGGGAGCCGTCCCTGCCCACTTTGCCTCCCATATTGCTTAATTTTCCTTTCATTCAGCCTGCAAACATTTACTAGACACTGCTATAGGCAAATCAAAACATGCAGGCTTTATAAACAAAGGATACAGAGTCAGAAAACAATTTTCATGCCAAATAGCAAAATATGGTTGAAAAACTTCCTTTGTGGACACATGGCTTGAATAAAATGATTCCTCTGGAGAAACTATGAGGTAAATTCAGCCTCTTCATTCACTACAAAACTGTTTATTTTACACTGAAACCATTTCTGCCATTTATTCATTATTATAGATCTAATCTAGGTTAAAAGTTCAAAAAAAGTTTTAGTATCTCTTCTATCAGTCTTAAGCATTTTTAAAAAGTAGAACTATTTTATCAGTGATAGTTATCAATTCCATTTTCCAGGCTGCACAAGAGTTCCTAATCCTGAGATTTTAATAGATGAAGAGACACTAATACTTATTGACTGCTTACTGAGCCAGATATCATGCTGGGAGCTTTTATAGATTACTTCACAATGTGCCTTATGTTTTCCTATCTTTGAAATATTTCTCTGATAATAGCATAAACAGAATGTGATATAGTCCATGAATGTGTCATTAGGTCTCACTTTTCTTGTCCAACATGGAATCAGGAAAGAAACCTTTGAGGGTACCATTCTTGTACCTTACTACTAAGTAATACTTCTTAAGAAATCCTTCTTAATGTACCAGTCCTATAAAATGTTCTTAAAGTTATATTTTAAGATTTTATTATTATTTTAATATAATATGTATTATCTGTCTGTCTATGTGTCTGTCTGTCTATCTGTCTGTCTATCTATCTATCTATCTATCTATCTATCTATCCCTCTATCCATCCAGTTGGGAGCAAGGATACTTATATCCCATGCGGGTCCTCAGCCAATTTATAAAAGAACTCTATCAAATGTTAGACACACTATTGTCTTCTTCAGGCCATGGTTAGGTCATGTAGTGTCTTTTAACTAGGTGACAGAACATTTTCTTAAAACCCTATTCTCCATCTATCCCCCAAATAAGAGGCTTTTCCTCTTCAGGCATCATAAACTCCTCTCCCAGGACACCTGTCACTAATGAGTCTCTTTGGGCAACTCCATTCAGGTACAGCTAACTGGTAGATGAAATACTCAAGCAAGGTCTGAAAACCTTCACCCTAAGAAACATCCATTCCCTAGACAGCTGGAGCAGAACAGAACACAGCATCTTGAAGTCTAGCAGTCCCACTACAAGCCAGTATGAACCCGGCAACCTGAATTTCCATCACCTCCATTCCATCTCTCTGCTCCACCAACTTCATCAAGGTTGTGCCATGATACTCTGTTTTCATGATGTGTACTGGTACTGCCACTGCCATTCATTCAGGTATCCTGCAAATGCTATGTACCCTGTTAGGCAATGGAGATGCATAGATTGAAAGGACATGGCTTCCAGCTTCAAGAAGATAGATCACAGAAGCAGGCAGGCAGGCATTAAGAGCAGTACAGAGCAAGATTTTAAGCATTCAGTAAGTGTCCTTTGTTTGATAAACCCTCACACACATTGGCTTTTCCAAAGTCATGTCCAAGTCTATCCCTCTCTGGATCATTAAGTCAATTCAGGCTTCTGGCCAAGAGAAGTATTCCAGGCCCTGCTAAAAGCTTTCCTAGGCTTGCCACAGGCTCAGCATTGGGAAGAGCTGATATCTAGAGTTGTGTTTGGAGTATGGGCCACAAGGTACCTCACAATATCCCAATTTCCTGATTTCGAATGATTTATACATCACATTCTAGTGTAAATATTTCTCATAATGTGCATGAGGAGTTGAGGTGGTGACAGTTAACACTGATTGTGAGTAAAATTATTTTAGATAGTTTGAGGTTAGGACATCAAAATAATTTTCTTTTATCCACCAGTACTTTTGATCACTTAAAAAGAAGAGTCTCTGGACAGTGTCTATATATATTTGATACCACTCTAAGTAAGATTAGGAAAAAAAGGAAATGAGAGGGGTTTCAGAGCACTTGACAAATAAGTACAAAGTACTAGTATTAAATTACATTTGCATGGTAATTTTTTTGCATGCTTACCTGTACATATGACAACAATGCTGGTTTTCTATTCAAGTGTTAGCATAAAGTTACCCTTTCAATAAACTTATTTCAATTTTCATAATGGATATATTCATACAATGGACTACTATGCAGTCATAAAAAGGAATAAACTACAGGTACATGCAGCAACATTGATGAGCACATGATATTGTGTGACAAAAGCCAGATCCAAAAGAAAAAAACTGCATACTGTATGCTTCTAACTTGCTATATTTAAAATCCATGCATTTTTAAATGCACTTTAACTCAGGAGATTGAGAGAGAGTGAGAGAGCTAGATAAGAGTGTGTATTTTAGGCAAAAATGACAGATATATTACACAGAGTTACACTGTTTCACGAAGACAAGAAACTGCCTTCTGTGTGGCCAAGAGAGGTCCCCGTGCAATTTAGAAGTTAGATACGAAGTTGTCATTCCCCAGAGGTGGTTGTAGTTAGACATCATGTCTGTCCATCACAGAGGTACCCAGTTATCCTTGCTCTCCTTTGTTCATTACCCAGCTCCTCTCCCTGACCCTGACCCTGTTGACATTTTGCAGCCCCAGGCTCATCACCACATACTTACTTGTGTAGCCAAAGAGCTGGTACCTATTTCCATAGACTCTTCACACATTTCCCCTCTGCAGTCCCACTTCAGAAGTGAACATACTTGGCTTCTCAGATGTTCCTGCTATCATGTTGCCAGATAAATAAAAATTTAACTGGGTGTCCTGTATTTTAAGATAAACAATGAAAAAAATTTCAGCGTAAGTATATTTCATCTATTGCATGGGATATCTTATGCTAAAAATTATGTTATTTATCTGAAATTCAAATTTAACTGGGTGTTACGCAGTTTTAGTTGCAAAATATAGCAACTTAATCCTGCAGTTCTGACTCATACCTGTGTATGGAATGATTGGTGCCTAGCACTCCCCCTTTTAGACTTTCACTTCCCTAGGTTATTGCACACATTCATTTATGAATATCATAAATCCCTCATTCATATAATTCATACTGGGGCTATGTTTTCCTGACTGAACTTTGAAGGATACAGGGTATCAATTTAAGGGGAAAGTGCTAATTAAATGCATGCGCATAGGAAACTTAGCGATGACCAAATTCCAGCAAGTGGTGAGCTGCTCTAAGATTGCATGCATCACCACACTTGCCACTGAGGTGCACAGAGTAGATTCTCTCCACTGACAACAGCTCAGCATCATGTTTACATAAGTATATCTCAAATTTGGTTTTCCTCATCTTTACACTGGTGACCTCATACCTTGATGACACCAGAAGATAAAGTCTGTTATAGTCATGAGAAGACCATGCATTTTAAAGTCTAACAAGTACATAAGACAACCTTGCTTTACAAATCTGTAATGTGGGCTTCATAATCCCTACTTTGTGCAATACTGTGAGGATTGTTTCACACAGGTAAAATTCCTAACAGAGCAACTGCCACAAAGTAAGTATTTTTCATAGGATGTTTTATCTTAGTGAAAAAACAACTTCTATCCTTTAAAATATTTAATTTTCATACTCTGGAGGTTTGCACACATCTTGCACAGCCACCTTTTCAGCCCTCTGGCTTCTGGGAAATATATTCAAATTACTGAAGTCTTTCATTTAGTCATGAACTTGCAATGCCCTTTTTTCTCTTAGAAAGCAGGCACACCCCAGGGTTTATTTTAGACCTTAATACCTTTGAGCTACATATATATGAGTCATGTTTGATTTTGCTGACATGTTTACATTTTCAGGATCATAGAAACTGGTTGTTTCAGATGATTTGAGTTAGTGGTATTTTGTTTAAATCCCCAAAGGAGTGGGAGAACCTTTATGAAAATCCAATTTTTTATTTGTTTTTTAACTTTGGCAGGAAGAAGAGAACTAAGTCTGGAAATAATAAAAATTTAGGGCTGATACATTGCCAAAATAAGAAATGAATGAGTCAGAAAAGCACACACACGCACAAAAAACTTGAACTGGCTACATATGAGGACGTTAAAGAATTTTTATATATTTTTAAATGTGATGATGGTATTATGTTTCTGTTAAAGGAAATAATCTTTATCATTTAGTGATTAAGAAGACAACAGAAAGGTTGGAAAGCATGCCTTGATTTGATGGAATAGGAATATTTCATCCAGCATAAGGTGATGCCTATCTAACTAAATAGAGACACCAAGATTCTTTGCTCCCCTTTGGGAGCTGTAGAGAGGCATTCTGGGTAGAATCGGAAACTGAGTCACTCTGAACACAGAAGTGATGACAGAAACAACCTTTAAATAAGGAGAGACACCACCTTGTGGAAAGACTGAGAAAATATTCCTGACCTCCTCTTTCACTTCTATAAACAATCTCCCTCTGTCCAGCCACATTGCCAGTTCTTATTCATCCTCTCATCCTAACCCCCAAATTCTAGATTTCCCCAACTCACTGCTCCAGAAAAAAGGACAGGTCTTGTTCCCCTATCACTTTCTGCAAAGCTTTAAGAACCATTTCATCTTCTCCAGCTCCTGTTGGCTCCCAATTCTTTTGCAATGCTTTTCTTCAGTAGATCTTAGGGAACACACAGTTATGCCAAGTCCCTTTCCCTACCTGTTCTTCCTGTATTTCCCCTGTCATTTCACTGAGTGGCCATCTACCAGCTCTGTCCTTCCTCCTCTAGAAAAGTCTCTCAGATGCATTCACTTTACTACTATTATTATCTGTTGCCTGAAATACTGAAGTAGTTTCTTAAGAATTCACCATGTCTTCAATATTTCCCCCAATTAATCTACCTTCATATTGTTGAAGTCATTAAGATGTGCTTTTAAAAAAAATCTTTCCCCTGATTTATAATTTGTAGTTCTTCAATATCTATAGAAAAGAAAAAAGGAATTTCCTTAAGTTAAAATATTTATATAAGTGTTGTCTATTTATCATGACAAATTTACTTTACTACAATTTCATGAGCATAGTGACTTTGTGTGTAATATTTCACGGCTGTAATCCCATCTAATAAAATCTGTTAAGTCATTCCTCAATACATATATATTACATTAACAGCATTAATAATAATAAAAGCTATGCTTCTTAGCACTTACTATGTGTCAGGAATTACATTGAGTGTATTGCATATAAAATGTCATTCAAACCTCAAAATTAATCATTTAAGAGAGGGACTTTCATTATCTCCATTTTACATATGAGAAAATTGAGGCAAAGAGAGGTTAAGCAATTTGTCCAAGTTTGTAAGGCTATCAAGTAATTCAATTGGTTAAGTTGATTCATTCAAAAAATACTTATGAAAAATTTACTGTTTTCCAGGCACTTCTGCTGTTATTTTATTAGTGATAGAGCAACAAACAAAACAAACAAGGTCCCTAATCTCACGGAAGCTGGAACACTGGGGTGGACTGGGCAGAGGAAAAATAAGGGCAAGTGATAATAAGCTTTGTGGACCACAGAATTTCGATATTTTAAGCCCCATTTCCACAGGCAATTGTTTAAAATAGTCATAAAAAACCCAAGGAATGTATAGTTAACAGGAAGGAAGGATTACAATCCATCAGAATAACTATCTCAAAGAAACCACTCCTTCTTACAGCTTAACAAATGATTTTCATTCATATATTACTTGTGCCCATGCCGGGAGAGAGGGTCTCAAATCATAGAAGACATACAAGTAAAAGGGAAGAAGCAATCACTAGAGCAGGCCATGGCCACTATGGTAAAAATTTAGATGGTTTTAGCTCCTCATAAATGCAATCAGAGACTTTCCTCTTCCCTCAATCTTGTGTCTCCAGAATAGTGACACTGCTGGCTTAAAAAAAAAATAAGATTAGGTGAACATTTATATCAGGAAGACAAAAAATCAGACCCTGAGACAAGTGCTAGGAGTTTATTTGGGAGGTGATATCACAGAGCACAGTGAGGGAGGGGGAAGTAAGTCAGAGAAGGGAGGGAGGAGAATCAGAAAGTGTGTGTCAATGGCTAGTAAGCACATGAAAAAAATGCTCAACATCACTAATTATCAGAGTTGCAAATCAAAACTACAATGAGATACCACCCCATACCAGTCAGAATGGCCATCATTCAAAAGTCTACAAATGACAAATGCTGGAGAGGGTGTGGAGAAAAGGGAATCCTCCTACACTGCTGGTGGGAATGTAGGTTAGTGCAATCATTATGGAAAACAGTATGGACAGTGCTTAAAAAACTAAAAATAGAGTTCCCATGTGATCCAGCAATCCCATTCCTGGGCATTTAACTGGAGGGAACTGTATATTGAAAAAAATGCATGCACCCCAATGTTTACAGCAGCACTGTTTACAATAGCCAAGACATGGAAACAACCTAAATGTCCATTGACAGATGACTGGATGAAGAAGTTGTGGTATATTTATACAATGGAATAACTACTCAGCCAACAAAAAAGAATAAAATAATGTAATTTGCTGCTACATGGATGGACCTGGAGATCATCATTCTAAGCAAAGTAACCCAGAAAGAGAAACAAAAATACTATACGATATCACTTATATGTGGAATCTAAAAAACAAAACAAACAAACAAAAACCTATAAATGAACTTACTTAGAAACAGATTCAGACATAGAAAACAAACTTATGATTACCAGGAGGGAGGGGGTGGGAAAGGATAAATTGAGAGTTCAATATTTGCAGATACTAACTAATATATGTAAAATAGATAAACAACAAGTTTATACTGTATAGCACAGGGAACTATATTCAATATCTTGTAGTAGCCTATAATGGAAAAGAGTATAAAGAGGAATATATGTATGTATATGTATGGCTAAAACATTATGCTGTACACCAGAAATTGACACTACATTGTAAAATGACTGTACTTTAATAAAAAATTTTAGTAAAGAAAGTGTGTGTTAACGACAAGATTACCACTATGAGCAACTTCGGTTGAGTGTCACGAGGGGCCTCTGAGAAACCAAAGCGAGCATATGTCAAAACTCCAGGACGCAAAGGGCCTGAAGCTGGGCGTCTATCCACAGACCTCAAGCCCTCATTTATTGTGAGCTGCTCCTGGGGCATCACCTCTCCAGCACTTTCGTCCTGCCCCACTCATGGGGTCAGATTAATCTCCCAGACTCCCAGTTAGAGTCACAAGTGCTCAAGGGAAAGCAATAGGTCTGTGTGGGGACTTCCCATCGAAGCTGCAGGTGAGCTCAGGGAATCCAGGGGGACATGGCAGGCACCAGCTTCATCTGTTACAGACCAGGAAAAGGGCCAGTCACCCACGCTTCTCAGACAGTCACAGAGACAGACCTGTAAACTGACTCCAGGCCCAATTCTATACTTTCTAAAATTTACAGAATCTCTGTAAACGGATTCACAGTGGAATTAAACCAAGTTCTCATCACAGATAAAATATCCTACAGGGAATTATTCCTAACACTTCACCTGCTTTCTTATGGTGAATCAACATAGACAAACTGTGTCAAAGATAAACTTCAGAAAAATTTAGATTGAGCTCTCTCAAAAGAAAACAAAATAATCTATGCACGTCTTTTCTCTCAGCAAAATCTTAATGCGCTGGTTTCAATCCCTCCATACAGTAAACCAGTATCTTCGTTCAGGGAGAGAAAATTCTGTGACTTGAAATGTTGTCATGAAGTAAAAAATATATATATTCACATAGAGATAAATGAAGTTTTATATATATAACATATATTTACATTCTGAACATATATTCCAAAGATAACTTTCATCATCTTTTAAGACTGAAATATTCTTCTCATTTTCCTCCATTCAAGGCATAGGAAAAATTCCAATGGCCATCAATTAAATCAATATGATCAGTCAACAAAATTGAAATTTTGAATAAAAAGCTATGAAAGTAAGATTCACTTTCAAGTTATTACAAAGACTATAAATAAATCTTAGGATTTCATAAAGGATAAATATATACTTTCTTCTGAAAATTAGCCCATTGAATATATAATTAATAAATGATTCAGCTCATTTTCACAAATTACCCATATAATACGCATCTGAAGTAATTATCATTGACTAGAACTGTGTATTTTCCTCACTGTTCACTAGTAATTTGGCACGCTGTAAGATTACAAAGGCATTTTTCTTTTCTTTTGTGTTTTTTACTTCATCCTTGCCAGCTCCATTATTTGACTTTCATTTCTGTGAAAGTAACTATTACAGATACAGACCTACAGTTACAGCATAGTTCCCAGTGCCATTTGTTAGTCAAAGTTGTTCTTCTATAGGGGTAATTGATAAACAGCGATGGCTTTTGAGAACTTCATGGGGAGTTTCCCTTGTCCCTGTATGACCCGTTACTCATAGTTTATTAAGAAAATGGTATTGATGTAATTCATTCTCATACAGGGAATGTTGGTGGACTCTGATTTCTACTGCAAAATTCGAATTGGGTTAAGAGACCCCTCTTCAGACCCTAGCATGTAGGATGTAGACCCAAAACTAAAGCTAAGATAGTCAGATATTTTAAACTTGAATTAGTCATCTAGAGATGAAGTTTGGAATTCATTTCCTGTGACACTGACCATGGTAGCAGTGGTATCCTACAGCAGAGCTGAGACACTGATACAGATGGAGTAAGTATGCTTGTGGTGCCAAGGTAGCATGTTCACCAGACTATTCCTGGAATGTGTTCCTGGCTGGGTTTCCTACTTACTGAACTCCTACAATTCCTAATCTCAATTCTCAAGCCTTCCCATTGATTCTACAACATATCCTATATCCTTCCTCATACTTATATCTGTCATAATCCTTTTTTGTGCCTAAAAAATTATTGTCCTGACACATTTTTAATTATAATATTAATAATGGTAGTGACTTCTTAAATGTGCAAAAATTGTCAGTGTTCAAAGTATTTTCACAAGCATTATATTTTTTCAGCTTTTTAGAGGTGTAACTGATACACAAAAACTGCACATATTTAGTGTATGCAATTTGATGAGTTTGCATTTCTCTGATGATTAGTGATGTTGAACACCTTTTCATATACCTGCTGACTATTTGCATACACTCATAATACCATCACCACAGTAAAGGTAACAAACTTATCCATTATTTCCAAAGGATTCCTTGTGTCTTTTGTGTGTCTGTGTGATAAGAATACTTTACGTAGTATCTACCCTCTTAATAGTTTCTTAAGTGCACAGTACCATATTGTTACATATAGGCATTATGTTGCATGGATCTCTAGAACATTCACCTTGTATAACTATAACTTTATATTCATTGAACAATAACTCTAATTTCACCTTCCTCTCATACCCTGGACACCACCAATCATTTTTCTGTTTTTATAAGTTTGACAATTTCGGATAACTCATGTAAGTGGAATAATGTAGTATTTGTCCTCTGTGACTAACATTTCACTTATCATAACATCTTTCAGGTTCATCCATGTTGTCGTAAATCGTAGGATTTCCTTCTTTTTACAGCTATGTAATATTCCATTGTATATACCATACTTTGTTTATTTGTCAGTGATCTTGTAGGTTATATCTATATGTTAGCTATTGTGAATTATGCTGCAAAAAGCTTCTGTGCACCAAAGGGAATAATTAACAGAGTAAAAATGTAATCTGTGGAATGGAGGAAAATATTTGCAAACCATGTATTTGATAAGGAGTTAACTTCTAAAATATATAAGGAATTCTTACAACTCAAAAGCAAAGCAATAACCCAATTAAAAAATGGGCAAAGAAACTGAATAGGTATTTCTCCAAAGAAGACATACAAATGAGCAACAGGTATATTAAAAAAAGTGCTCAATATTACTAATTGTCAGGAAAATGCAAACAAAAACCACAGTGAGATAGCACCTCACATGAAAAAGATACGTGTTGGTGAGTTTGCAGAGAAATTTGAAACTTGTATAATGTTGGTGGGAATGTAAAATCACACAACTGCAATGAAAGACACTATGCAGGTCTCTTTAAAAATTAAAAATAGAACTACCATATGATCCAGCAATCCCACTTCTGGGTATACATCCAAAGGGATTATTGCATTTGCTCCATAATATCAGATAAAAATAATAATCTTAATGAGAGATTAAGCTATTTAGCAAGGTCATGTTGCTAGAAAGCGACAGAGCTTGAATCTGGCCTCCTGGCACACAATCCACGATAATAAACCATGATTATTTGTTTAGAAATGCAAAGCCTGCAGTTGATTTCATTAAAAAGAAAACTTTCAATTACCAAATCTTCTCCAACTGAAGCCAATAGTAGTGAGACCAACAAATGGATGATTAACAGAATGTTTTACAGAAGGTGTCAACTGCTGCTGAGAGGCAGGGTAAGTCAAGATCTGAGAACTGATGACTGCATCAAGCCTGCTGGAAGTCATTGGTGTATTCTTTTCCTTAGTATGAAGGTAAGTTTCAGGCCACACAAAATGTGTATCATTTCTTATGTAACAGTGAAGAGAAGAAATTGTTTCCTAGATTTCCTCATTGGCTCAAATGGCTCAAAAATCATTCACTCACAGAGCCTGGGGAATGTCACTCTCTGATTTCCTTTGTCTGGCTGGTTCAAATGTCGCATTCCAGAGCTAGAAGTAGAGTAGTTACCCCTAAAATATTTGGATCATACAGTGGAAACATGGAAACTTGAATGAAAATAGGGGTAGTTGTCAAGAGAAGGGAGAGCATGTACTGAGCAGGCATCCGCAATACTACACAATGGACATTGCATTACTTAGTTTCTGTGGCCACTTGGAATAACTTATTTCCCTAATTTATGCAACCAGTCTTCATGTATTGCTAACTTAAAACCAGGTACCAAAGATTCAGCGGTATGCTAGACATAAAAGGAGGCACATTCTCCCTGATCTTGTACTTTCAAGAGGGAAGAGGAAATAAGCAAACAAATGAATAGGTTTATAGATTGTGGTGAGTATGGCCAAAGAAAAAAAGAAAACATTGTGACTGATGGTAAGGCAAGATACCACTTCAGAAACAATGATCAGAGAAGACCTCATTCTCAGCTGGATTTTACCTTTTTGCCTGTCACTGATATTGTAGGTTATTTCCATATGCTGGCTATCGTGAATTATGCCACAAAAAGCTTATGCACAACAAAGGAAATAATTAACAGAGTTAACAGAGTGAAAATGCAACCTACGGCATGGAAGAAAATATCTGCAGACTATACACTTGTCTCTCAGAAGAGAAAGTGACATTCTTGGCAATCCTGTATTAGGAGGTAAGGGAGGAAGGAAAGAAGATAAAGGAGGGAAGGAGGGAAGATTTACTAAAGACTGCACACTGGATAATCTTTTTACGCTGCTCTTGTTATTTTGAAGGCAATTAGAATGTATTTTATTCTACTGCCTTGAAAATTTTAAAATCTTATACCTGTCTCAGGGACAGTTTGGAGAAAACTGTTAGATATAAAATCATTACACTTAAATGACTGTCAGTGCTCTTGAAAATTTAATTACCCAGAGTAGTACTCCAAGCCATGTAACCAGGAAGGAAGGTAGTGGGGAGAAGAGAGGAGAGGGTTATGTAGCTGTTTCAAGGATGTGCACGTCCATAAAAATATTATGCAGAGCCAGCATGAAAGAGGTATTTATCACTTGTTTACTGAGTAAATATATGCATATTAATACATATTTTTATATAGAAAGTAGCACCAACAAACATACAGAGTATCCACTCACTGCAATGCTTTCACCTACATTTTTGTGATTGAAGGGAAATTGTATGACTAAAAGTGATAACCAATTCTCACAGAATAAATACATAAGCACTGGGACCACAGAAGAACACACAAGGAATAGTATATGAAAGTCTTAAGTGCATAAGCAATGCCCATAAAATTGCTCCTCAGGTGCTTAAGTAAAACCAAAAACTTATTGGTTTTGGGAAATGAAGATGATATTATCTAGTTTCTTTGGTATCATTATGCCTTATGAAGGTCATTCCAATTTAGTTACAACTGCAAAACCATTGCAATAAATTGTATTTATCCCACTGACACAGATGAAATTGTGTTTCAGGAAGTGCACTTTGAGTGAAAAATAAGTGTCTTCCAGAAGTCAGTAAGCACATACATAACTCACTGGGGACTGTGTAATAGCTAGTTTCCAAATATGGTCTCCAAATGAATCAAAGTTCTGGGTCTTTGCACCCTTCTGTGGTCCTCTTCCATAGTGGTCCTAGGTTGGCATGTATAATCAAGATAATGCAGAAGTGATGCTGAGTGGCTTTCAAGATTAGGTCATATCAAGCCCTGCAACGTCTACTGGAGTTTCTTAAGATGGCTTTCTAAAGAAGTTCAGTGCCATGAAAGAATTTCAGCCGTTGTGAGACTTTGTAGAGAGGGGCCACTCAGAAAGAGGAAAAGAACTGCTTGACCCAGCTTTTCTAGCCATTCTAATCCAGGCACCAGACATGAAGAAAGAACCACGTTGGTTCTTCCAACACCAACAGACCCCATGGAAGAGAATGGAAAAACCCAGCTGACAGCCAAAATTGAGGCCATAGACATAAGGTTCCAGCCAAGCTATACCAGTCATCTCCAAACATTTGAGCCACTCACAATGGCTGGACCATTTCAAGTTCACACTGATTTGCAGAGTGCAGCCCTTATTCTGTGTGTTCACAGGCATTGCTTCCTTGGCAGGCTCTGGACTCCAACTGTGTCACTCCCAATCCCATAAGATTATCAAAAGTCTACCCAGTTTCTCACTTACCTTTTGGCATTTTCCATATACTAGGCATCTCTTTCTGGGCTTTTTCTTACTCAAGACCTTGGAGTCCTCATTTTTCAGTGCCTTGTTACCTTAATGATACCTTCAAGTAGTTTTAAAAATATACAATTTGATTAGGTTTTCTATTTGTTCGTGGTGGGGAGACTGGCCCACATTTCCTAGTCACAGTGTGGTGCCAGAAGTGTACGTCCTCTCACACAGTTTTTGTCTCTCAGGTGAGAGAGAATCTTTTTACTTTGGAGGAGAGATGCTCTTTTATTTTAGGGAAAGGGAAAAAAGTGTGTGTGTGTGTGTGTGTGTGTGTGTGTGTGTGTGTGTGTGTGTATGTATATATATGGTTTCAGCAAATATTCTGTTTTGAAAAGAAGAAATTTTGTGCACACATTTTCCCCTGTATTAATTTTTTTCCTCTTGTGTTGTATCACCAACTTTACAATTTTGTTGAAGCAGAGAGAGTTTATGCAAGCATGGTGGGGAGGGTATATCGGAAATCTCTGTACCTTCCTCTCAATTTTGCTGTGAAACTTAAACTGCTCTAAAAATAACATCTTAATAAAAAATGGGTTGAACTATAGATCTTAACCACATTCTGTGAAAAGGAGATGTAGAGCCTGTTTCCCTGCAGTGCAAAGATGGCAGTAGCCAGCTATGATATAGTAAGAGGTGAACTGCTATGGGAAAATGGATTAGTGATTATGTTTCCCTGTTTAAATTCAGAACAACATATATAAAGGAATATTAAATCAGAAACACCGGTGACTGAGGGTAATGGAATTTTTGAAATGCTGAGAAGCTGAAATATACTACTCAGAGATATACTACTCAGGGTCATCTTAGCATTATCTTTTTTGCTGTTTGTTTTTCTGAGTGAGGATGTGGCCTTGCTTGACATGGTTCAAGAACCAAGAAAGCCTAAAGTTTGTGAATATTCCCCTAAAAAGGAGCCCATGAATGAAGTGAAATTTTACTAATTGCAACAACATGGATGGACTTGTGGAGTATAAGGCTTCATGAAATAAGTCAGACAGAGAAAGACAAATACTGTATGATATCACTTACATGTGGAATCTAAAAAATAAAACAAACTAGTGACTATAACAAAAAAAGAAATAGATTCACAGATACAGAGAACAAACTATTGGTTACCAGTGGGGAGAGGAAAGGGAAGAGGGGCAAGGTAGGGGAAGGGAATTAAGAGGTACAAACTACTATGTAGAAAATAAATAAGCTATAAGGACATTAAATAAACAAGCTATAAGGATATATTTGTACAACACAGGGAATATAGCCAATATTTTATAATAACTATAAATGGAGTATAACTTTAAAAATTATGAATCACTATGTTGTACCCTGAAACTTATAGACTATTGTAAATCAACTATGCTTCAATTAAAAAGAATTTTAAAGAAAAAAAGAAAAAAGAGACCACAGCTTTTGTGTAAATTCTTCCTCAATAATGACTAAATCAATAGATAAAAGAATTTTGGACTAACAAGAAATAGAAACTCTTTGTTCCCCAGAGTTCTCTAATCTTGCCAAATTCTATGGCCAATTCTCAACCTTTTGTGTTATCAAAGTCTCTGACACTGAGTCTGAAAGAGATTGTTGTAGTTGGCTTTTCCTGTATCTCATTCTCTTACTTATCTCCTTATTTTTCTGTTTACTCCTTCCGAATCTTCCTTGCTAGTTTTACTTCTCTGCTGCTATCCTTCAGTTTTGTTTCTCTGTCTGTACTCCCTCCTTGAGTAATTTCATTCTGCTTTGAAATACCATATCTAACACAGAATCCCCAAATATAATCCAAAGTCTGTCTAACTATCTCCCCTGGACATCTCAAACACAAGTGGTCAAAACAGAATAATGTCTTGACATATACCTGTAACACTTGCCAAAATTATTCTTCCCCAAATATTCTCCATCTCTATGAATATTTCCGTTAGTCACTCAGTTGCTTAGGCCTAGAAATCCTCCTCAATTTATTTATTTTGAATATGCCACAGCCAGTTACTCTGCCCCACTGCCTTGCTTTATGGCTTTACATTTTGACTGAAACTAGCAAATGCTATCCATTTTCACTGCTACTAACAAAATTCAAGATTTCATCATCTATTTTCTTGAAAACAATCTCACTGTTGAGCTCCCAGCTTCCATGCCCACTGTCATAGTTCAGTCTCCACATAACTTTCCGCGTAAACTTTTTTGGAATGAATGTTTACAACAATCAATGATCTCTGACATTTTTTGTATTCCTTCAACAGGTTCCACATCGGAAGCAGAAAAATCAGATTCTTTTGTGTAACCAAAAAGCCGTATATAACCTGCCTGCTGCATAACCCTCTGATATAATCTTCTACCATTTTTCTGTTTCCCTATGTTACAGCCACTTTGACATTAATTTTGTGTTGAACAAGGAAGCGTTTTCTTGCCTCAGCATTTTGTACTTGTTGTTCCCTTTGCCTAGAATATCCTGCTTGCAAATTTTCACAGACTTGATCTCTTCTCACTACTCAGGTCTTATTTCAAAAGTTAAATATTTAACAGGCAGTTCAACAACAGGGTATTGCTAGGGAAGGAGCTAAAGGGAAGATTCTGCAGTACTGGACATGGTCCATAACTTGATCTACATGGTGAACAAGCAAAAACATGCCCCCCAAAAGATGAAGCCATGTCTATAAGTTGAGTGATTCTTATACACCTTTTTGCGTATATTTATACCTCATTAAAAAGCTTTTTTAAAAGCCAAACTAATCAGAAATTTCCCACAATCACTTATCTGAATAGGCTGCCCAAGCCCTACCCACCTGAGTGTCTGTCCCATTAGTTAGATTTATTTCTTTTATAAAATGTAACACAGAAATAACTTAATTCATTGACATGTTTATATGTTTATCATATGTCTTCCCCAGATAGAATGTTAATATATTTAAGACATGCATTTTGCTTGTCTTTTTCACCATTATATTTCTAGGACCTTGAATAGTACCTGTGACATAGAAGAAACAAAATAAATGTTTGCTTGAATGAACTGAAACAGAAACTTGGCATATTTCATTTATTCTGTCACTATACAATATACAAATAACCTACAAAAGGACATAGCCACCTTGGTTAGTCTCTTAAGTATGAGTCATAATCCATTAATTACCTCTACTCCCTAAAGAAGGGAAAAAAAATGCTACAAGATGCACGCCAGGGGATCTGCCTAACATCACTTTCTTAGAAATTTATTCTTCTCTTTCTTAGTTTCAGTGATTGAAATTCTATTCATTTTCTTCTGATAATTTTCCTGTTGAAGATTTTCACAATCTTCCTCTATCTCAAATAGGTATTATCGCTCCTTTTCAACCTCTCTCATGAACATTCTTCTTCCAACCTGTCTATTTAAAGACACTTAGGTCCTGAATATTTCCAATTTAACAAAAAAATCTTGAAAAGAGAAAATGTCCATATTTATCTTTTATTACTCTAGTTTCTTATAGTATTGTGCACATACTATCTTTAATAAACATTTTAATCAAATATACTCTAAGATATCTCAGGCAGACTGGTAAAAGGTAAGACGATTTATGATAAGGAGACAGTTAATAGGTCAATACGAAGAAAATAATTTAATTAGGTAAAGGGGTCATTAGTGTCAGGACCTCCTGATTTACTTCCTTGTCTACTGCCTCAACCCTTCTAATCAATTCCTTATGTCAGAATTTAATAAAGCCACAAGCCTGGGCATGAATCTACTGCTTAAAACACTTCATTGGATAAACCCTGCCTTCAGAATCAAATAGAAGTTTTTTTAAATGTCATACAAGGGTTGGCTTCTGCAACCTACACATCGTCCCAGTGCCACCTCACTGATCACAGGTAGCCCTGGAATATATCGTGCTCACTGCATGCTTGGAGGACATTGCATATGCACAGAGCACAGTTACTTCCTCTATCCAATTGGATTATTTGTTTTCAAGACATAATTCAAGTGCTACCTCCTCAGGAAAACTCTTCCTGACTTTCTCAATTTAATCAGGTGCTCTTATGATGTATTAAAATAGTCTTTGTCAAAATCCTAGCATAGGCCTGCCTACTGTAATTCTTTGATTTTTTAAAAAAATCTGATTAAACCATAAGGTTGTGATCCCTCCCTCAGAAAAGGGTTCTGGCTTGTTCACCTCCATATCCCTGGAACCCAGCAGGGTCCTTGGAAATTAATTTGGCATAAAAAACCTTCCTGTTAAGTATGTGGGTGAATGAACAAGTGAAGGAATGGATGGATGGGTAAATATACTGATTGCTAAATAATATAGTACTTTGGGAGGACAGGTGGGATTCCTTTAATTTTTTAACGAAAAATATGAGGACAATATTCTTGGGAACTTACTGCTACTGTTTCTTATATTGATTTTGACAAATAGGAAGTAATATACCTGGGTGATGAAAATACACTGTGAGGGAAGAGTGAACCTAACATGAATGACCTGAGACTAAATAATTAGCTTAGGGGCTCTGGGAGATGAATGCTTAATACACTCAATTGCTTAGTCATTCTTTTTTCTTTGTCATTTATCATTGGCATTCCTGTATCTGGTAGATACGACAGATGCAAAGAAAAAGAGAGAGACACGGTGGCATACTCAATGTCAAAAGCATATTTTGAGTTCATATCTCAGCAAAGACACTGTCAAAAACTAAATAACATGGGTCAAGGCTGCTCTCCTAAACCATGAAGTCTCTGCTTTTCTTAGGCAGGATGCCAGTTCAACTGGAAGCAATGTGGAAGTCTGTAGCATTGAAAGCTGTTTAGGGGCATTGCCCTTAGAAGCCCCACCTGCTATATGCTGGGCTTGCATGACATTCCACTAGCGCATTTCAGAGAACAGAAATATTAGAGCTGGCCTATAGACTACACAATGACTTATTCACAGTAATATTTCAAAGGGAACTTACTTTGCCAGAGATGCAAAGAAACCCATGGCCGACCATTTTCTAAGTGACCACTTCTCTTGGAGTTTTGCTATCTGGCAGTCTTTGGGCAAGAATTCTCTTTATAAAATGGCTTGAGTATATGTTCTATGGAATCTTAAACCAAAGATTAACGTACAAAATATAACTACTTGCTAAATTAATAATGATAAAGGTGTATACAACCTGGAAATAATCTAAGACAGCATCTTGAGGCAAGAATAGCAGGGGAATAAGTGGCATGTCAATAAGTGTGGTAGGAAAGGTAGAGAAGAAGGAACGGTATATCTGGAAAGAGCTATTGCAGAATAATTCAGCCACAGAACACAGGACCACAGGATGTTGGCAGCAATCAGAAACTGGTGTTCAGCAATCATAATAGTATGATTCCACTGACTGTCTGTCCCACAAAACTCGAGGACAAGATGCCATTTAATGGTACAGAACAGAATCCATTATGTCATTGGTGTCTTTTAATTCACTGGGATGCCATTTTGAGTTCAGGACCCAAACAAAAAGAGAGTCTCACTGACAGAAACGTTTGGATGATTCTTTTGTTGTCCCCTCTTCCATTTCACAAGAAACACAGTGTAAAAACTCAGGTCATAGCGAAAAATGTCCATGGTAACTCCTCAAGCTAATCAGGAAGTTAACTAAAAAAAAAAAACAAAAACAAAACTACACACAAGAAGCAGACATCTCAGCATGAGACAAGAACAATATAAAACATACAGAAATGGATCTATACTGGGCTACACTCCTTAGCTACACTGAGAGCTACCACCAGTTCTTGGGGGAAAAGATCTGGGGAATGATGTCTAAACTATTAGGGTTTGTGTCTGTACAGTGAGCTAATTCTATTCCTTCTTACAGTGTATATTTAGATATTAGTATCAACAAATTCTTTTTGAGCATGCCACTAAATCCTGCATTAAAGAATAGCTAAAATTATCTTGATGTTACATATGTTGTACATAAGTGTTCTAAAAGGATTGTACATATATGATAATTGGAGTTAAAGTTCTGCTGTCTAGTGTGGACAACCCTAAGTGAAATCTTGTGGTAAAGAATAAATGAGTTAAATATATATAATAGCACAGTGTTTTGTCCATAATAAGAGTCCTTCCTGCTTTGATGATTATTATATAACTTGGTCTTGAGTCTTCTTTGTGTCTTGGTATGATTTACATAACATGGGAATAATTAAATCCCTTTGTGACAATTTATAAAAATATATTTATGTATTTCCTTATTTGACAAAGTTATTTCACACATATTAGCTCAATAAATAATGGCCATTTGGGGGAACAACTGCCAGTCTGTTATTCAGAAAAAATTAATACTTATTGAGCTACCACCATGAGTGAGGTATCATGATATATACTGCAAGTAGAAGGAGAGAAACCAACTATTTCTACCTCTTAAGGATTTATAATGAAAAGATTGAATTATTAGCTCCCATTTTACAGAAAAAAATATTGCAGCTCAGGGAGATAATTTTGCTCAACTGCAAATAAAAATAATAATAACATAGAAAATTCAACTATGAAATTCCCCAAGAAAGTAGAGGGATAAGGGTTTTGCTTCAACAAGAGAAGAAAAACACATTTCGCTGAGCAAGGAAAGGAAGGTGGATGACTGTAAAGAAAGTACAAGTAAGGAAATAACGACCATTTGGGAGAAACTGAAATCACACATTATCCCCATATGTGGTCTTTGTTCCGGTATTTCTTCTCCTGCCTGCTTCCTCTTTCTTGTTAAAAATAAATAACTAAACCTTTAAATAAAGCAAGCTGATCCATTTTTCTCTAATTATATCCCTGTCATTTTCTGAAAAAACTACAAGTTTCGATGAAAATGAACATTGCATGAAGTTCAAAAATAGACCACTTCATAAGGGGAAACAACTGCCCTGGTTCCCTGTTTTGAAATATTTTTTATCATTAGGAATAGAATTTCGTTATGTCCTAAAAGCCATTCTTCCAGTAACATTTAAGAAAAGATAATATGAACCCAAGACTAACTCTGGATTCACTGCTGTACTTTTGGTCCATAATTTTTGAAGCATCAATTATCTCTTCTGTGAGGAAAAAGAGTGAATTTATGACTCACAACAGCAACGACAATCGTTTTCCTTTCACAGCCATCTGCACAAATGTATTTCCCTTCCTGGATTCTCTAATTGTGCTTCTTAATCAGATGTTCAAACCCTTAAAGTCCCCTGCTCTCTTTTTCACCCCCACCCTCCCTTCCCCAACAGGCAATCAATAATCACTACAGTATGTGCCTTTCCTTTGTAAAAATTTTAATGCTGAAACCTCCATGTAACAACTTCTGATTATTGTGTTCCGCAGGTGGCCTTTCCTGTTTCTCTTCCTCTCCCCAAACATCCTCTAAGCAACTTATGCTAATTAATGATAGCCTAAGAAATAAAACTTCAAATTAGGTTTTCCAGAAAAACATCTTCATAATTGCTCAGAGAAAAAAGGCATTGGCACCAAGTTTCTTTTAGAATTTAATCTTTTCCAAGAAACATTTTGCTCTTAATGTTAAATTATAAATCACTTAATAATTAAAGATCTTCTTATAATACCAATGTGAATAATAGTTAAAAAGTTGTTCAAAGTTGTTCATATAAATTTTTTTCTAAATTAATTAAAGAAACAGGCTCCAAAGTGGTATATTGGGATGTAGGATGAAAACAATAGGACTTCTCTTTCTATGTTTTTGTTTATTTTAAAAAAATGTTTATTTTTAATACCCAAATTGGCACTCATTCCTTCACTTGGTTGTCACTAATGATATATGCAGGGAAGCATAAGGGAACTCTAATGTGGTTAATTTTATAAAAAACAAGACCTTTAAATGGTAAAATCTTTACAAAAATTTGTAATGTTATCAAGTTTCAAGTGACCATGAAAATATTTTGTAGTACATGAATTTTCATAAGCTAACTCACAGCAAAGACCATAGAAGAGCTGTTAAATTTAGATACCAATTAAATTTTTTTTTCTTTTACAAAAAGATAAGAATTTCACATTTTTTAACCTTTACAATAACAAATGGGTGTGGGTAGGAATCTATTAAAAATGTCCTTCATGTTTCTCTTTAAAGTAAAGGAACATATTGCAGCATCACAGAATGTTAAACCTAAATTTTTTAAATTATTGAAAAGTATTCCACTGCTAATTGTATTATTTAGTGAAAAAAGATGTCTTTTGTTACGTTAATAAATAAAACTAAAAAGTATTTTTGAATAGCATTTATTTGTTTCTAATGTCTTCTTTTTAAGATTAATATTTTCCCTGTATTTCTAATAAACATGAAACTAAACTTTAAAGGAATGTGTATATACATAGTAAGAGAAATTACTTTTGATTGATAAGGCTGTAGAATCACAAAAATGTAAAGAAAAAGTATGAATGGAAGAATTCTAAAATAATAAGGAAAATATAAAATTTATCAACTCTAAACCTCTCCTTTTCATACATTAAAAGACAGGAGTTAATTCACCTGCCCAACTCCCCAATGCTTCTTAAGTGCAGATTGGTCTAAACTCAAGTGTCTTGGCATCTAAACCTCAGTTTCCACTCCTAATGCCACCCACGAGCCTGTATGGTGTGGCTTTTCTTCCTTTCCAGTCTCATCACTTAATATTCTAGGCATACTGAGCGGTTAGCAGTACCTGCTATACTCCAAGAACTCTCTTCCCACATCTTTGTGCCTGCCATTTTATTTTTTTCAATCTCATATGCCTTTCTCCAAAATCCTTGTTGTTCTTTCTAACTCATCTTTCAAATATTCAGCTCAGGCATCACCTCTTTCAGAATATCAAAGGATCTACATGATCAAAAAACAAAAAGAAGCTTTAGCAACTCTAGCTCTCATTTTACAATGTCTAAACTCTCATTTTACAAATAAAGACTCAAATAAGTGATGTGCTCAAGGTGACCCAGTACTCTGGTACCATAATTCATGAGACTTTCTACTGCTCCTCTCTAGTTTCCAACTGTGATAACATTGGTGACCAATAAAAAATAACTATTTTATCCCAGCTACTTATTACAAATACCTTGGCATTATTTGTACCTAAAATTATTTATGGAAGAGAAAACAGATTATATTTTTGTCCAATTAGCTGTTAAAGTACTCATAATCAGATATATTTTATTTTCATGGCTTATTAGACATTTCTTACAGCACCTTTAAAGGATAATTTACATCTATCCCACTATTTAAATGGGAGCAGAGCAAAGATATTAAAAGGATATATTCAGTAATTCAAGGCAGACCTGAATAAGTACAAAAGGGTGTTTTATGAGTCGATCAGGGCTTAAATCACTCATCACAGGACATGTATGAGGCTAGTTTTCTCCTACTGAGCACATCAGAAATTATTTTTTACTGAATACAGTTTTGCAATAGGGGATTTCAAAATGCAAATGCATCTTGGAGAAGATTGCCAAGATAAGAAAACTTTCAGTTTTGAGTTCCAGGTAAGTATGTATGTTTTTCCCAACTATATCTTCTCTTGTTTTTTCTTGAACTGTTAATCAGTTGGAGTTTGATCTTCCAAAGTTTATAGCTAGTACTTTGACTAAAATATGGCCTTTGTTAAAGTTCTAATTTGGCGTTTCACTTTGTTAAATAAATATAATTGAATATGTTAAAATTCTTACTTGTAAAATAATAATAGCCAGATGGCAGGCACAAGATTTTAGCAACACAATGGGCTTATGCTTATGTGACTTTATACTTTATACTCAGCATATTTTAGAAATCCTCATTTTGCTCAATACCTCTCATTTTTAGGCAATCAGTTCAGTTTTTAGGTTAGATACTTACATAATTAGTCAGTCAATTATGAGTCTTTCTCAATAGTCCTCTCTTTTCTTTTGTCCTTCTCTTTGAAGTGATCCAAATTTGACAGGCAGGATTAGAGTGGCATCATGGGACAATTTTTTCTACCATTATTTTTCATCTGCTCTGGCCTCCACTAAGAGTAACTCATTCTGCTTGGTCTCCATCATTGTATAACCTCTACTGCTAATGTCCATGATCCTCCCATGACCTCTGGGATCCAGGTCTATGTCTCATTGTGCATCCATGTATATCTTTGCTTCTGTTCATTTGTTCTCAGCCAAAACCATACTCTCCAACTGGACCCCGGGAACTTTCATAGACACTCCCAGTTAGTGATGGGATGCAAGGACTCAACAAATCTAACTTTAGGTCCATCCCCTTTGACTCCACCCTTATGCATTGTTAGAACCACCCTCAGGATTCAGTCTGGACATGGGATCACTCTAAGAGAGTCTAATTTCTCCATGCCACAGGCTAGGAAGGAGACACAAGTCTTGTCTGTCTCAGACCCCACTAAACTTACTCTCACATCCACCTTTTGCAATCTGTCCTGGAGAAAGTTTTAGGTCTTTTTTAAGGAACTCAAGGAGCATCTAAAGCTCTAGCCATATCTCTTCTAAATCTCTTTCTCTCTCTCTCTCTCCATCTGATTGGTTCTACTGTTTTCTCCATTTGCTGTAGCAAGAAAAAGAGCTCTTATAAAATTCATACATTTCCTTTGTTATGTGGTGTAGGTATAATCTTTCTGTTCTGAGCTCACTAGCCTTTTAACATAATGGAGCCCAAATCCTTTTGTCTACAAAAATTCTAGTATTTGCACTAGAGACTCTATCCTATTCCAAGACAGTTCTACATTTTAAAAATGTGCTCAGAAATTCAACAGACTTCTTTGTTTTAGTCTCTGTCAACTCTTTCCCAGAATGAATAAATACCACTGAGTCACTGGGCAAATAGCCTCAAGATGATGAGAAAATTTTGGTCTTTGTAAGAAAATACAAAATTCTGTCATTATCTCAAAATATTATTAAACTAAATATTAGATTCATTTGCAAATTTAATATTCTCTTGGCAAGTAAAATACATATTTTCTAGGTGGAGACAGAGTCTGCCCAACTATCTCAATTATTGTCAGGAACAATAAGCCAACATTTTTCATCAGAAATAATGATGCTAACCTTTAATCGCAGTCATCAGACCTTGTGTTCACACCAAATAAGATAGAATATTTAGAATGCTACTGTAGTGACTAAACCACTTATAAGGCAATGGAAATCAGTGGGTAAGGTTTTTAACATTTCAGGGGCATATTCTTATCTGCAATTTATTCAAATCTAGGTAATAATATGCTTGACAATGTATGTAAGTGCTCTATTCTTAAAATTTAAATTCTGTTCTATTCTTAAAATAGAACAACAAATTCCATTATAGCCAAGTGCTATAACTTAAAACTTTCCAAAGTATACTTATTAAATACAACTGAATTAAGTTCCTTAATAGAATGGTTAGATTTGGAATAAAACACAGCACTTTAACAGTCTAAGTTTCATCTCATGCTTCTGTGTTACAACCACATTTTAAGGTTTAAACATGAGATCCACCAATGCTCTGGATAGGTGGCTTTTAATTTTTTTTAAACAGAATATACAATGTCATTGAACCAACTTTTCATTTGTGGTATACCATCAATTGATCATTTATTCCACACATCTTCTTATGAAATAAAAAAATTGAAAATTGATCTGATCTGGCTATATTTTGCCATGGATTGACAATCTTACTGTAGATATCAAAGTTTCCCTCACAGATTCTTTGATATATATAATAGAATTGCACAGCCATCACTCACGTTGTCTGTCTTGGTGATAATCAGTCTGAATTGGGAATGAGCCAGTTTTCTCATCATTATTAAGAGATTCCTTAATTAGCCTCCAGCATCAGTCAATAGTGGCATTCACATTTTTTAAAGAACATTTTCAAAATTCTATTCCTAGTTTTACTTTAAATACTTAACAGAATCAAGATGAGTTCTGTAACTCATCTACCTTCCTAAAGTAAAAATGTGAAAACAATCATGGGATATAATCTCATTGTTTCAATTTGTTTTTCTCTTTCATCTCTCAGTAATGACTCCCTTCCTTCCTAAGTAGCTCTATTACATTTACCACTCATTCTAAAACTGTCCTTTTGTTCCTGTGGATTGTTTTATCCTCATTATAAGAGAGAAGCACAGTCATTTATAAATAAGAGCCTTCATTATTATCTTCAGCATGTTGAAAGTGTAAGCGGCATCTTTTGTTCTTTTCCATCTGCAACACATATGCCATCACTCTTTCATGCTTGGAATGCATTTTCTAAACTATGACTTTATTAGAATATATGCTAAGCTTTAACATAATCTCCTAAATAAAGCTAAATAAGTAACTATATAAAGCAGCCAATTGTAATTTTAATTTTGGGGGAATTTTTTTATTTCTGCTAAACCAAAGAAAATGAAAATATTAATTGTGTCTCTAAATGAATAAGGCACTACTACCTTTGACTACTAGAGGAGACATAAAGATGAGTAACATTCAGTTTTTGCCCTCAGAAGAGCTAACGTCATTTGCCCTAACTTTGCCCATAAGAAAATGGTAATTCGTACAAAGCTGAATTAGAACTCTCTTAATGTAAACATACATTATAAATATTAAGATTTAAAAATGTAATACTGCTAGCATTCTAATTTCAATTACCCAAGATAAAAGGCAATTTAACCTTTCAGAGATAATCCTACCTACTTTGAATAACAGCAAACCCAGAGTTGTCAAATAACCTAAAAACAAAGATGTAGCTGTAATGCAAATAAAATAGTTGCTATATTAGAGGCATGTCAGCGTGATGTAATAGCCCAGAGAAAGGCACACTGGAGAATAATCTAGTAGGTTGCATTAACAGCTTTCCAGGCAGAAAGAGAAGAAAATCTGTCTGTGTCTGAAGTATGAAAAGAAATGGTCATTAAGAAAAGAGACAAAAGACTCACCATCAAAATTAGGGCCCATTTGAAGTATCAGGAAATGAGGGTATAAATCACATACACGGTAAACCGTAGGGCCCTGTAGATCCATGCAACTATGCGTGATGGTGAAGAAGTCTGCGGAAGCCTGCTGCCTCTGCATCTGACAGTAGATCTGAAGTTGCCGAGCCAGCAGAATGGTACGTAGGAAGGGAAGGTGGGAACAGAGCAAGAGCAAACTGGAACTCATGAAGGCAGTCTAGAACCAGCCAGCACAAACTGAAGTACAGGTCTGAATCCCACTGCCTCCAATCACGACGGTGCAGCTGACCTATAGATGAAGCTGAAGACCTACACCATGGAGCTGCACATTCATCTGGTTCAGGACTTAGAGAAACTGAAGCAGATTAAATGGGAGCTGGAGTGGCCAGGGACTCAGCTGCTGCCTCCTGCCAAGCATGGGAGCCAGCCTATCAGCAACGGCCGGAACGATCTACAACACCACCTGGTGACCCTCACTGACATTCAGAGTAGAATGGCTGTTGCTTCACTTCCACCTTATAAATCTCCTGTGTATTTCTCTTGGGGCCAACCATAAGCCCAAAACCATAAAGAGAAAGGGACTCTAGAAATGTAGTTTCAACTTAACTACACTGACAACGTACAGAGCCACCATGGGGTCCCCACAGGACCCCTGAACACAAGTATTTACCTAGACTTCACACAGACTTCAGCTGAGCACACATTCTTACCCTGATGCTGCTTCTGTCTATTCTGTATCCCAGACAATCGCAGATTTCACCTGGAAGCATCACATAAGCAAATCAAATGCGCAGGAATTCTGTTTTGGTCTCTGCTTCTAGATAATCTAATCTAAAGCAGGCCCCATCATGCTAAGGAGTTGTGACTGTAATTCAAAGCCAACAGGGAGATGCTGGTGGCTACTTTTTTTTCAACTGAAGTTAAGCCCATTAGAAAGGTGACCTAAGGTAATTACTGAATTACTGAACCAAGATGCCAAAAAAGTTTTAAGGTACACTAAAAAAAAAAAAATAATACTATTAATTAAACCATAAAGCCATGTTTCCTTGTCACTTTAAATTATTAGTTTATAGATGTTGAAAGAACTACTTTTAGAATTAAACACTGATTTTTATCAGTTATCATTTTTGTGTACACATTTAAAAAGGGTATTTCAATGGAAAGAAATGGTTAAGGTATTTTCAAAGCCTCTTCATATGAAGAATATATTCATATGAAATATTGAGCCATTTTCAACTCAGAGTGGTCAGTATCTGTGATTTTACATATTAAATCTTTCCCTGTCCCATCAAGAATGTTGGTAAAACAGTTCTTAAAGAACTGATAAAACAATTAGAAGCCATTAGTGCTCAAAGCTAGGTGGGCAGTCATGTAAAACTAGACTACTTTTGACTTTGTCTTTAGGAATGTTGTTCTATCATTACACCAGAGTTTGTTTTAAGTCACTGACATCCACGCAGATTATGAGACTGGGGCACTTGATGTTTGGGTGAAGACACTGATAACCCCATTATGACTGCTATCTGGCTAACAGTTATTGTAAGAAGTAGACTAATTTCAAAAAAAAATTAAGACATGAAAAGTTGTGTACTTAGAATCAATAAATGATATGGTCCCTGGAACTGAAAATGGATATGCAATAATTAGGAAAAGTGGCTACAGGACATCTGTATTGGGAAAAGATGACAAGGACCTATACTAGAACGTTAACAGTAGATACATGAGAAGGAACTTGAGTTGCACCTAGGAAGCAAAACTTGTGTGGATAGTTAAAGTGAAAAAACAAAAGAAAACAAAAAGAAACCTAAGCAAAGATACTCTCTTGATATATTTATATTAAAGGTTCTGGAGGCTGTTAAAGATCATTTTATAACAAACAACACAAACTTACAAATGGGTATGTATATAAAGACTGAAGCTCTTATCATCAATTTGAAGAACTTTTTATGCTTTCACAGTTCTTAATGAATTTGTGGATTTACACAGATTCAGTTCAATCTGTTGCCAATATTAGGATATTATTAGGGTGCGCAAAAAGTACATTCCACCCAACTGATTACCATTTGTTAATTAAACACTGATGTTGGACCTCCACTTCTGGCTATACTACTATCTACAAATAGTTTAGGGAGTGTTGTTTTAAAGCAATACGCTCATGAAATATGATAATAATAGTTTACAATTCATTACAAAATTGTTCTTCTATTCTATTATTGATTTAGATTTATTCTCTTCCACTTCATGACTATATAGACAAATTGTACCTTCAAATATCCCCACTATGTTTTCTTGCTATGCATTTTAGTGGGTTAAAGAAAACATCTTATTTGCATTAGTATCTCTAGATATGCATATATGTCCAGTATCAATAACCAAGCATGTTATTGGTTATTTTCATATTTTATAATAATTAAATTCAACCTTTAAAACTTCAAAGACACTGATTACCATACTGTATACTTCAAAGCAGATCATTTGACAAAAAATATAATTTTATTGGCAATCTATTCCAAACACAGTTTTTAACAAGTTACTTATAATTTGTTTCTTTTGCACCCTATTTCATCATATATTTTAATGTAAAAAAATGATTCTTTGGAGAAATTGCATGATCAAAATTTGAAACACAAAACTTTTTGCTGGTTAATACATTAAGATGAGATGAAGAATTTAGGTCTCTCATCATCCCTCAGATCATTTGTGACTGCATCCTCCAAGTGGGGCAATTGAGTATTCACAATATTGAACAAAAAATTAAGTTGAATAAAACCTCATTTTGGAACTGTCATTTCTTGCAGATATCTTTCACATAGTTTTAAAAATAAACTGTAAAACATCTGCTAAGAATCAATTTCCATCTGTCATCACGTGGCTGTCATGCATATATTTATGTAAACTTTTTTTAATTATCACAGGAAATTTGAAACATACATAAGAGAAGAGAGAATAGTGTAATAAAGTTCTGTACACTCATCTTCTAGCTTCAGCAATTATCAACATTTAGTCGTGCATATTTTAATATAATATGACAATTTCTACTATAACTATTATTAACTGCCACCACCACCATTTGAAAACTAAGTACTATGTGCTAATGTTTTAATGAAAGTTCTTAGTTGTAAGCAATAGAAAAAAAGCTGGTTAATTTAAGTGGAAAAGAGGGTTATTTAATAAAATATAAAATAATCTGTAGAACAATCAAAAAATTCCTGAAGATAAAACATTCAGGAATACTGCAGAAAGTCACAGTGAAGCTCTTTAATTGCCACTGGAAATTAAGTGTAGCTTCTACCTTTACCATAATCCTTGCCTAATAAATTCAACATAGACCTTTATTTTACAAGCCACTAGATTTAGGGATGTGGTTAGCAACATATAGTACACGTGTCTGCGCGTAGCTGCAAAGGAGACTAGAAAAACTAGTAGCTGCCTTCTGTGGTGGGAACAGTTCTAAGAATAACAAAGTAGGACATGTCTCAAATATAGAAAAAAACCACTGCATACCACTAATATGTAGAATCTAAAAAACAAAACAAACAAATGTATATAGCAAAACAGAAACAGACTCCGATATAGAAAACAAACTAGTGGTTACCATTGGGGAGAGGGAAGAGGGAAGAGGGAGGGGCAAGAGAGAGGTGTGGGATTAAGAAGTACGAACTACTATAAAATAGTAAAGCAACAAGAATATATTGTATAGCATGGGAAATTATAACCATTACCTTATAATAACTTTTAATGGAGTAAAATCTGCAAAAATACTGAATCACTATGTTGTACACCTGAAGCAAATATGTTATTGTAAACCAATTATATTTCATTTTTTTAAACAAATAGAATGAATAGAAAGGTAGATAGATTTTTTTTAAAGGGTGCAGGTGCTGGAAAATGAAAGATTAGCACTAAGCACTTCATTCAGGCATCAGGCACTGGGCTACATATTTTAATTACATTCTTAGTCAAATTTACCTGTAAGTTAGTGTCTTTTTTTTTTTCTTCAATTATCCTCACCTTAGAGATAAAGTGATTGAAGTTAAGTAACTTTCCCAAGGTTATATAGCCATTAAGTATTGGAACTTGGACACCAATAAAATCTGTCTGATCCAGTCTGTGTGTTAACCACTGCACTGATTTTGAACTAAAAGGGATTTACAAAAGCCATCTATTGCAATCAAATTAATCATCTTACAATAAGACAGTGAAGACCAGGGAGAACGTTCAGTGACTTATCCAACGTCCTATTACCAGCCACCTCAGACATCCTTTACAGCAGAGTTCAGACTACCTGATAGGATTTTGACATATGATGGTGCTGATAATCGTGCACGCTGCCCTAGTGACTGTGGGGAGACTGGCATTCCCAAATTCAGAGCTCATCTTCAGTATTGATTTTATTCTAGAATACTCAGGGTACAAGAAATATGAAAGATAGACATAAAATGTCTAAAACAAATAAACAGAATCAAAACTCCACACAAAGAGAAAGAAATGGCAATGGAACTTAGTCAGATTGACAAGCAGCAAAACATCCATCTCCTCCCAGGGAAAAACACTTGATTTGTTGCTGCATTTACTTGAAATCAATCTCAGACATTCAGGCCAAAAGGAACAATTCAATAAAGAATCAGCACAATTTAATGAATTTTATATACTTGAAATCATATCTGGGGCTTTTCACAATCCAGGGTTCATACCTATAGATGTATATTGAAAACAGGCACACATGGGAATGTAGGAGGCTACAAGAGTACTTAAAAATTGGGATAAAAATAATCTGAGGAGATTTTTTAACCCTAAGGAATTTCCATTATCAAAATTATATGTAAAAAGACTTTCCATTCACATGTTCTTAAAGGACCTATGATTGAATGAGGTGAAATAAAGCTAAGAAGAAATTTTTATTATAAGTATCTTTTTTCTTATTACTTACAAAATTGTTAAAGTTATATTGTTACATAATTATATTTTTTGCACTTATCCACTTACTTGCCTAGGAGGGAATATTCCTAAAAATGGAATTCTGAAGTAGAAAGAAACGCATTTAACTTTTGTTTCCATCATGCCCTCTACAGTTATACAAAATTACAATTTTATAGTTGCATATGAAAATATCTCCTGTCCCACACATTATTCATTAACATTTTCCAATATAATAATTTTAAAATGAGTCTTAAATAAATATGTCTTTGATTTCTATTGAGGTAACATATTTTATAAATGTCTACTATTATTCATTTGAACTGCCTGTTCACATCCTTTCCCATTTTTCTATTGGAGTACTTGGACGCTTTTTATTGTTGTTTGAGGACATTATTTGTATCAAGAAATATAATCTTGTGGAATATATTAAAACTTTTTCTATTTTTTTATGTTTGTTGATTTGTTTATATACTTCAGTTTGGTTTAAAGATGTTTTAAACACGTGGACAATTCTTTCTCATTAGAGATTCCATCAGTAATCTTAAAACAGAGAAAAGTTTTCCCTGTCTCTTAGGTTATATTAACATTCACTTATAATATCTTCATATCTCATGAGTTCATTTCTTCATTGAAAGTTATAATTTTTATAGAATTCCCTTCTATTTCAGTTACGCATTTGTGAGTATATACTCTATATACATTTACATTTCCCTGACTAATCAGCCATTTGTCTCACCACCATCTAAATGTGACATAATATTTATTTTCTATTTGACCTATTATATTTTATGGTCTGTTTTCCCTCTTCTTGTTCATCTTTTAGACTGATCACATATTATTATTATCAAAAATTTCACTTTTTAAATTTTTCTGTCTATTAAGTAGCTAATTATGCATTCTTTTCCTGGGCTCCCTAAATATTTCAACAAACATCCTTGATGTATTACAACTTAATTACTTCTTATTATAAACAATATATCTTTAATAATACTAGTATTGTTTTAAAAGAATTATGCAACTAGTTGCCTTTGAAGAATTCAGATAACTTTTGAGCATCCAGCCTGCTGATTGTCTATTTTGATTTGTTTAGTTTTGCTTTATATTTTTAAAAAATAGTCTAACAATGTCAATAAATTACACAGCAGATTAAAAGACAGATTTTTTTCTCCATGAAGAAAATATTTACCTAATAAAATCTGGATATGAAAAAAACTATTTGTCCACAGTTAGTGAGAATAGTGGATACTGAAAATCATATTCTGAATAATAGATAAATAACTGGCTTCTTAAAAATTGAGACATACGATATGTGGAAGATGTTGATGGATAAGATTGAGAGCAGTAATTGTTTCTATTTTAAAGGATAAAAATTTACTACGGCATAACCTATTAGAGCTTCATAACACAGATTTAAGTATGCTTTAGCAAAATAGTGCAATCCGTTTGCAAGCTAAAAATACCATCTGAGAAATGTTTTGCTTTTTTCACAAGATGAAACTATGATGTGGCCAATACTGAATTCATTTTCTTCTGAGTCTGTTTTACATGTAAAACACTAAGCCACAGTGTTATATTTAATGGTTGAACATAGTTACTGTATCTGAGTCTGCAATGTATTGTTAAATTATATGTTATTCTATTGATTCTTCTTGTTGACAGTAACATGAAAATCTGACTTAATTTTTCATATTTCATCACAAATCTACAATTGCAGAGTTATGCAGCAATATGCTTATTGGTTATTCAGTCCCAAGAACGCTAACATGAACATCTCTTTTTTGCCCTACCTTTCATATCCCAATAAAAAAAGGCTTGAGTTTTGAAATCATCCTTTACTTATTTTTCTGTACCAATTCCTGGACCTGTTCAGTTCTCAGGCTTAATCAAATTTCTTTTCAAAATGACTTTTCTCCATTTTCTCATATCACCACTGCCTGATTTTTGTAATATCCTCTTGGCCAGTTGTACACTGCTCTATTCATACCCCAATCTCAATATAAATTAATATATGTTAGATTTTCTCCTCCAAATCACTATTAAAAATATCCTCTTAATTTCTTCCCTTCCTTCCTTCCTCCCTCCTTTCCTTCCTTCCTCCCTTCCTTCCTTCTTTCCTTCCTTCTTTCTTCATTCTGTCCAAAAGTCATTAGATGGGCAATAAAATGGAAGCCCATGTAGCAGCTGGGTGTAGCCTTAGTGTCCTTGCTGGGTATGAAGTTAAAACTTGAGTAGAGTAAGAAGGGCATACACACTGAGGGAGGAAAGAGCTCCTTTACTATGAAGTTAGTCTGCAGTATGAGACATTGATGTGTTGTCAGCAATAAGAGTTACACATATGGTAAAGGGAATGGTTACAATAATCTCGGTGTGGTCATTTTAGAATTGAGGTTTTTTAGTGTGAACTCATGGTTAGATAATATAAATAAATAAGTAACTTACATTGAATATTTCAGCACTTGCGCACAAAAGGACCTCAGAGTAGAGAACTATTATAGCAAGGAGATCATCAAACACCCATATTTTAGTTTCTAAATATTATCTTCCACTAATAAAATTAGGGTGTCTTGGAGAAATGGCTGATTCCAGAGCTGTCACAGGGAATTCCAAGTTAAGGCTGTAAGTAAGAACAAAAACCAAAGAATGACAAGAACATGTTGTTCCAGTTATCTGTTGCTGCATGACACATCACCTCAAAACTTAATGCTTTCAAATAATTTATTATTATACCTCATGGCAAGAGAAGGTCATCTGGGGTTTGTTGCCTGGGAATCTCTCCAATGATTGCAAACAAATGGCAACTGGTACTGGAATCATCTGATGGTCTGAGGCTAGATATTCTGCACAGCTCACTCAAATGACTGATAATTGATGCCGACTGCTGTGTAGGAGCTCAGCTGGGGCTGAAGGTCTCCATGTGTCTTTTTCATGCGACTTGAGATTTTTACCTAACTTTTTGGATTTTGAGAGAAAGCATTCCAAGAGCAAGCATTCCAAGAGAACAAGCCAGAAAATACAAGACTTCTCTGGACTTGGCTTGGCAATAATGTGGTGTCACTTGTGCTGCATTCTATTAGTTACCAAACGCAAACTCAAATTTACTGTGGAAGGGGACTATACAGGTAAATACCAGGAGGCATGGTTTGTATGCAGGCCATTTTCGGATTCTAGATAACAGTCTTCTCTCTGGCTGCAATGACTTACATCCCTCCCACAGGCAAAATAGGCTATACCCCAATGACCACCACCCCACCACACCAGTCTCATCTGAGACAGTACCAGGCTCAGTGTTGATACTCTGGCCTAGACAGAAGTCCCTGGAGATGGCTCCTCAAGTGCATTTCCTAAAGTGTGTAGGTTTTCAGCATAACAAACACTAGTCTACATAAAATATGAAATGACTTTAACTGATCGGCTTTATTTTACAACAGAATCACATATTATAAACTGGAAGACAAAGTACTACCAGAAACTAGAATTTAATCAGAGATATTTAAGAATTTCATAGCAAAATAAAAACTGGAAGCCTGTTATAGAAGAATACAGAAGATAGATTAGTGGTTGGCAAACTTTTCTATGTAGGCTGTACGGTAAATATTTTAGGCTTTACAGGCTATATATAGTCATTGTTGCATACTTCTTTTTTTTTCTTTTTATACCCCTAAAAATGAAAATCATTTATAGCTTCTGAGCCACATAAAAAGAGGCCATATCCAGATTTAACCTGCAGATCATGATTTGCCCACCCCTGGGTTAGACCATTAATTAGTAGATAGAATTATGAAAGAAATACAGCAACTTTGATTATATTACAAGTGTTTAAAAAACAAATATTGAGTGTTTACGAGCAAATCTCTATCTTAAATATTTCTTAGTTGTCTCTGAAACCTCTATTTTAAATATATAGATGCTGGGAATATATCTGGTTATTATAGAATCATTTTATCAAATTACGATTTATAGCAATTATAAAATTAGGATCCTGCAGTTCCTCAGAAAAGTGCCCCCTCAGTTTTTCAGAGAACTTGAAAGCAAATGTAAGGGTAACACATTCTAATATGAAGCCCAAGCATAACATTTCCCGAGAGGCATTTCCATTGTATCTAATTCGCTTTCATACTACTCCCTGTTTAGTTACTAAATATTTCACTCGAACGGCCATGGGCTGTTCATCTCCCGGGCAGTCTGCTGAGGAAGCAGATGCAAATTGTGCTTGGTCATCATGCTCCTGGACTTCCTAATGAACAAACTATAAAAGTTATTCATGCAGAGACTGGCGTTTTCCTATTTGTTATTGAACCTGCAGTTAACTGAGCACTCCCTGAGTTTTAAGAACTTAACTGTTGGAAGGAAGCATTTTTCAAGTTGTCTGTAGAGATGGAAATCAGCTCTAAATACGATTACTCATAGGAGGTTTCTACAGACTTTGACTTCATGTCTGAGTAAAATTTTTCCCTCTGGGGGAAAGAGACAGATGAACGACTGGGGACACAAAAAATCTTACTTGTCATTGTGAAATCAAAGATTGGTGTGCTTGTCCTGACGCAGACTCGCACTGTGGTGAACAGCGCAGGCTCTGGCCAAAGACCTGGTTCAGAACTGTCTCCACAGCTTTGTCACCTGAGAGGAGCTGGGGAAATTACATCTTCCATGTCCTCGTCTATACAATAGGGAAAACAACAGTGTCTTACATAGGGTTCATTAGTTAATATGGAAAAACCTCTTAGACGAGTGCCTGAACTTTCAGTTTAAAAAGAAAAAAAAAACAAAAACTGTAGGCTAAAACGGTAATTGAGGGTTCCCTAGATTGCAGTCATTCACGCGCGGCTTTTATGATTTCTATGTACCCCGGTGCTTCACCTTCTTGAATTTCTTAATAATTATTTCACATATTATTATTTACCTGACATTTTTCTGAATATTCAAGTAAAACATGATTTAAATGGAAGCATAATATTATCACCCTAAAGAAAAAGCAGTATCTTTACCATAAATGAGAAGTAACAAACAAATGTATACAAAATAACGTTATTTATTTCTAACTAGATAATGGTGACTGCCCAGTGCACTGAGCTATCTCCCTGCTTTCTCACTGATTAAAAGAAAAATTATCAAATGTTAAAGTGACGTTAAAAAAGTTAGAACCAAACTAAGGTTCCCTCCTCGAAAAAATTAGAAAGAGTGAAAGGAAATAGAAAAGGGGATAACTTTTTTAACTATTCATGTTTTTAATGCCTTTTTTAATTGCACAACTTAAAATTATATCCCCCACACTTTGGAAAACACTACTCTGCAGGAAGCTCTAGGGAAACCCTTAGACTTTAGCTGGACTTTAGTACAAAGGTAGAGTTCAGGTAATTATTGAGTTTCAGCTCAATCTAGAAGAGGGAAGAGTGCAAGCAAATGCACCAAATCAGGCGTGTTGACGAGTGCACTGCTGTTAAATCACTGGGTTTGTGAAGGGGTGAAGTAGCTGGAGAGCTCTGTCAGTCATATTGTACAGGGCCTTGAACTCCAGGCTAAGCAAGGCAGACTACAAGCAATAAACCTCATGGAAGGATTCTGAGGTTGAGGTAATTCAGATAGTTTACGAGGCTCAGTTCAACATAGTGTAGAACGTGACTCGGCAGGCAAAACTTGGATGCAGGGAAAACCAGTGCCTTGGTAGTTACTGTGACAATGAAAAGGAATTTATGTGTCTTTTCTGTAACAGGAAAAGGTTGAAGAGAAAAAGTGAGGAAGAGGAGAAAATGATGTGTACCAAGGCTGGGTGACAAGGAGACTGCTGATACCATGACAGAGAAGGAAAATTAGAAGAGAAAAAGGGCTTAAGGGGAAACATGATTTTTAGTCTTAAAAACAAGGAATTTGAGAGGATAGTGTGGTATTCAAGTGATGATAACTTAGTGACAAAAGTAGGTTTTATGTACACATGTTAAATCGTGAACAGAGGTATCAGCCTAGGAGACAGTGTAGAAAAAGAAGAGAAGAGGAAGCACGTGATGCATTGGGTGGGGATGCTGAACAACTGTGACAATGAGGCTGTATGACCAGCATAGTGGTGGAGAGAGAGAGACATCAGAATCCACTTCAGTGTCTTGGGGCCAAATAGGAAAAGAGAATTTCAAAGGAAGGTTGGATTCTCTAGTGCTCTTGATCTCTAGATAGAGACCAAGAAGATTAAGAAAATTTAAATCCTGGATTTGACAAATAGGAGGTGACTTAGAAGACATAGTGATGGAGGCAAATACAGACTAAAGTCAGGTGATCAATGAGAGCAAAGGGAAGCAGAGAGCATAAACGACCAAAAATGATCAATTAATTTTATATCAAAGTTTTAGCTGCCAAACTAAAGTTTAAACTCCTTACAGGCAGATATCAAAAATACTAATTACATATTTCTCCATGAATTTGACACGATGCCTTACAAATGAGAAGTACTCAACCTCTCACCATGAACTTAGTGATTGATTTATCCATTCACTTAACTGATGTACAGTAAGTGCTGACTGTTTGTCTTGCACTCTGTTAGGTGCTGGAGATACAGCCGTTTGGTAGGAGACAGATCTGCCCCCTCTCCTCAGGGTCTCCCAGACTAGTGGTGGAGAGAGCATAATAACCAATTAATTACAAAGTGTGAGAGCCCCCAACAGGGTTATAAAATCTTTAAGGAAAATGAACTCACTCTGTCTCTGGAAAGGTAAATGAAGACTTCCCAGGTAAGATGTTCTAAACATTATTTATTAAGAAGGTCAGAAAAACCAACAGTAGTTGAAGAATCATCAAGAAAAAATTGAATTTTGAAAAGGTTGAATCTTCTGTAGGAAAAACCCTTTTTTCTAAGAATCCCAAAACTGCCTCTTGGGAACTCCACTGCCCCCCTTGACTGTCCTTCCCAAAGGCAAGTTTTCCAACATCATCAAAAGATTCAATACTTAAATTGTATTCCTTGATCCCATCACAACTTACAATCTCACACAGGCTGTGCTCTTTCTCTTAAAAATGGTATGTATACCTGTTGAATAATAAAGCGAAGTCTTAGCAAGTTTACGTGGCAGATAGAGTTCCTTTCTAAAGCCAAGACTACACGTAGCTGACAACAGATTGCTACAATGACTTTATGTAGTTTGCGATTCGTTTATAGGTGGGAAACCAGGGAAATGCGTTTGTATTGGAAGTTGATAAAACTGTCTGTAGAGATGATGTATCAAATACTTCACTACTGATGATAGTTTTGAATGCAACTGCAAAGACACATAAATTAGCCATGGTACTGAATAATTATACACAAAGGTATTTTCTCCTTAATCCCTTAAGTGCTGAAATGTGGATAAAATAATAAAGAAAACCCTCACTTTACCTGTACTTTCCTTCAGTATAAAACTATTCAGGCCTTGGTTTACATAGTCTAGCACAATTAAGAAGGTTAAAAGAGGCAGAGTTGAACTCTCATTGCAAATACTGAATTTGGAATAGTATTGTGACAATATATCCACCCTTTAGAAGGCGTGCGCTTCAGATTTTTTGAAAATGAACAATTCAAAATACTGAATTTGAAGGGAAAAAAAAGGACACTATGAACTCATTTACAAAACAGAAACAGACTTGCAGACATAGTAAGCAATCTTATGGTTACCAGGGAAAGGGGGTAGGAAGGGATAAATTTGGGAGTTTGAGATTTACAAATGTTAGCCACCATATATAAAAATAGATTTTAAAAAGTTTCTTCTGTATAGCACAGGGAACTATGTTCAATATCTTGCAATAACCTTTAATGAAAAAGAATATGAAAATGAATATGTGTATCTATATGCATGACTGGTACATTGTGCTGTACACCAGAAATTGACACATTGTAACTGACTGTACTTCAATTAAAAAAATACTGAATTTGGAACATTATTGTGACAAAATATCTACTTTTTAGAAGGCTCAACCTTCGGATCTTTTGAGAAAGCCGTGAATAATTCCTGTTCCATTTTATAAAATACTACCACATTAATGACTATAAACATGCCTTTGATCACTTCAGACCCCTACTAACAAGTCTTGGAGGACTCATATGGTCGGTAGGATCAAGCCCAAACTACAATGACCTATAAGCCAGGCCCCCACCGTCAAATTCTAACATCATGTAGTTTCACATCTCAGTGCTCCTGTCCTACCGTCTCTTACGCCAATTTTGTTGTTCCTGGCTTCCATGACTAATTTAACTCACCTTTCTACGTAGTCAAGTCCCACTTAATTTCTCCATACATCCAGCTCAGATTTCTCCACAGTCTTTCCAATCACCTCCAATTCCAAACGACCTCTCTCCTCTGAAGTCTAAATCACAATGAGCTCTGTATACCATTCTCTGTGATGACAGTAACCAGATCATGAAGTCCTTTGTGGTCATAAAACAGTAGCTAACTTTTATTGTGTGAATTTCTTAATCCCCACCTGATTCCCCAGGCCCTGGGCTCCTGCAGTTCTGTTCACACTCTTCTACCCTCCATTTTATAGCTTCTATCCAGAAAATACTGTTTAATTTGTCGATCAGCTTTTTTTTTTAAGTTTGCCCTCTATCAAACTAGCCTACTAGTCTATTTTATCCCCAAATAATTTTTAAGATATTATTTTAAACCACTGCTTAAGACAAACTCTAGTTACAGCTGCTGAATTTATACAAACCATACAATTTTATAATTATGTATAATTATAAACAACAAATTATATAATAAACTCTCATATACATATACATATAAATTTGTTCTTAGAACTGGGCAAATAATAACAGATAACAAAATATCTATCATCATCACAAACAAGACCAGCCTAGATTTTGAGCCTCCAAATACAAAGCATTTAATACAATTATAGCGTTCACTCCTCTCCAACTCATTGTTCTCCACGAGATGAAACAAAGATTTCTTAATGACCTTTGTCTCTACCTAACAACAGATCTCCCACACAAAAACCACAACTCAGTAATTCAGCTTGGGAACTTTCTAACCACAGGATGACGCTTTTCCCCTCAAACCACTGCTGGGATGAATCTGTCTCCACATTCTATTTAATTACGAGCCTTGTTTAGGGTTTTCCTAGGAGCAGGTTGTTTTCTTTCAGAACAGTGTGCTACAGAGCTGACACAAGTCGATTTATACAAGGGGATAAATCTTGACAAAACAGTACACCGCAGTTCAATTAACCTGCTTCAGGGAAGCCTAATGTAATTGCAGAAATGCAATCGCTTCAGCTGGGGTTATAAGGTTTGAAGCTAGGTTTATTATCTGAGGCTAAATGCATCAGTGCTAGATGTCCCTTCAGCAGCTAAACTTGGTGCAAAACTAAACTAACAGAATCGCTGAGTAATAACTGACTACAGAAGAGACCAGTAGCTGTCTAGGCTCCCAAAATTCAATGGTAATAATAATATTCAGAAAATTCAAATCAATGAATATGTTCTCAACTTTGTTTTTTGACTTTAAACTATAAAAATGTAAGGAATAAGTAGTAAGAGTTAGGACAAAGTCACTAAGTGTCAGGTTTAAGAAATACAAGTTTGGGTGTATGTAGACTTGATGATGTGACTAGAGAATTTTTTTTTTTTCAATGAGTAAAAAGAACTGCTTCTAAAAGGAAAACCCGAAAAAGGATAGGGTGTTATATAAAATAAATGAACACTCTCTTTGCATGTGGATGTTACCATTCCAGGCTCCTGGGGGCAGTTTTAACCTTTCAGCGTTTCAGACAAGTCCATTCTGTAATTTTCCACATGCAGGATCACGAAAGAGCAAGGGGAGAACTACTGGTGCACCAGCTCTATCAGACTGGGTACCCCTCGAGATTAAAGAGTCAAGAGCTAGTCTGACCACCATCACCAGGGGTAGACACCCCACCCCGCCAACTGTATTTCTTGTAAAGTACTAAGTTCCCATTTAATAATTTATTTCCTTGTATTAAAGTCCAATATTTATGAAGAGCACTACAGCATAAAATTCCTTTCTCACCCAGTATTTAATCGGGTACTCATAACAACACTCTAAGTTCATTCTCACCTTATTTACAAATAAGGAAAATTTAGTGACTTGCCTAAGGCTACATAGCTGGTACAGGGGATGCAAACTCTGGATTCTCAGTTTTATGTTATTTTTGTTCTTTATTACTGTTTTTTTTTTACACAACTGCACAAAATTCCACTAGAATGGCCTAGAAAAGTAAATTTTTTTTTGCTGTAGTTTCCAAAAAGAGACAGAGCATTTACTTTCTCATCTAAGTTCTAGTAATATCAAATCAGAATTTAAAATGTGGGAGACAAATGTTTTTGGTTATGTGAGATATATGATAAGGCACAGCATTCATATTTCCTTGTGAATGTGTAAGATCAGGTCACTAAAAGTAAGCAAATGCAAGTTGAAATTAATAGAAGATACTAGTTTTACTTTCTTGACTGGCAATTTTTCAGTTTGATAATAACAAGACTATGGAGGAAATAAGTATTTGTATGCATTGTATGTGGTAGTATAAATTATAATATTTTTGTAGGGCAGTTTAGTTATAGCCATTAAAATGTAAAATGGATATATCATTTGACTTAGCATTTTCACTCCAATGATTTATTTTATGTGTATATAATGGTAAAAGGTGACCTAAAAATATATACACTGTGCATACATATACATGTATATATACACATATAAATATATACATGTACATACATACATACACACAAGTATATTTATTTTAACATTGCTATATTAATAACTTTGGGAATAAAAGGAAATCTCCATTATTTGAAGAGTGGTTAAATGAATTATGATATATGCATACACTGATGTATCTCCAAGGTAGATAATTAAGTGGAAAAAGCACAATAAAAATAAGCATAAACTTAATAAAATTTCCCTTTGCTAAAAACACTGTGGGCATATGCATTTTTTTCATAAAAGTTATGAAGAAAAGTGAGAATAATGCTTACATTTGGGGTCAGGGGAGTGTGGGAGAGAAGTTCACTTCTTATATGGTACCCTTTATTTGTAATCATGAATGGTAATTATGTACATATATTACTCCCTAGCTAGTGTCATTTACTTACAAAGATATTCTTCATAATGGATCTTTAAGTTTGTCTCAGATTCCATGATGTACTCTGAAGCAGTGACAGGACAATTCACATCATGTTAGACTGTATCTTGAATATTTACATTTTTCAAAGTTTATGGGCTATGTAATCTGATGGCACTAAGAAATTCACTCTTTTGACTAGGAAACTCGTCTTTGCATTTAACAATCCTAAGCATAAAATGATTAGAAACAGCTGCTTAGCCTAAAAGTAAAATAGATGTCTGAGTTGTTCAAAATGTACCTTCAAACTCACACTATAATATGATTGCCTCTAATAATACCCTAACACCCAGCAATGTTCAATCTAGACGAGATGTATGATAATTTTAAGAACTGCATCTCCACTTGTCTTCTGTTTTGCCTTCATACCTTGTACAGGAAATGTTACACAGAATCCATCGCATAAGACCCTGAAAAAGAACATCATCAGAACCGAGGGAAAAGAGTGCATAAAAAGGTCAGTAATTCAAATTGTAATCACTATTTTGGAGACATTTTCTTGCTGCCCAACAGAAAACCAAATTACAATATGAAGTAAAAATCTTGAAAACACCTTTGGGTAATGAGTGAGGCAGATTTATATATAAAGCTGAGGGATCGGCCTGAATTTGCTCTACTTTGCACATGTTTATTCACCATAGCACTCTCACCAAGAAGAATCAGTTGTACTATGAAAATGAGTTAAGGTATAATGATAAGGGATAAATTCTGAAAAATCTTTTTTATTTCTGCTTTTGGAGAAAAAGAAAGCAAAACCTTTCAAATTACATAGAGAAAAAAGATGTTTAAAAGTATAATCAAGATCTAGATGGATTTCATATGGTTGTATGATCGTGAAATATAGAGAAATCAATGGTTTCTATAGAAACTTCTTATTTAAATGAAGCTAGCCATCTTTTATCTATTTATTGGGTTTTTAATTGAAAAAAAGTGAAAATGGGATAGGAAATCACCAAGCGTAGACGATGGATCTTAGATAATACTCCTGGGAAAGCACTGATGGCACAGCCACCCCCAAGCTGAATTTCCTCTGTGTTATGATAGAATATTTAAGGAAAAGGAAAAAACTAAATGGTTAAAAAAGAGAACATTCCAAGGAAGTAATTTTAATTGTAGAGATTTTTTTTTAAATCAACAGCTTAATAAATGGTCAGCACAGAAGCTATCTGGATCACTGTCAATCTTCAGTGATTTTAAATATTTGAAAGACTAGTCAATTGAAATCTAATGAGTACCACAGAGTAAAAGGGCAGTTGTTCTTTCATTTGTCCCTGTTCATCCAGCAAAACAGTGCTAAGACTTCACAGTCCAAGTTAATTCAATCAAAATCTCAGCCTTCAAGGTTTAGATAAGAGTTTACATTCCCTTAAATGCCTTCCCAGTACCTACAGGACAGAACACTTTTCTCCACTTCTGAAGTACACAGAAATGTATTTGTGCTTTTTCCCATATATATACATATATAAATTTACATACATATGTTTGCCTAGCTCAGTCTTTACCTTGCAAGATTCTTGTGCTAGATACTGTCTGTTAGCCTCTGCACAGCTCCCATCCCTTCTGTGCTCTGTGATGTATGCTGTGACCTCCATGTTAAACCAGGCTCCCTTTACCTCTTGTTTCCGGTTAGCTTTCACAGGGCTTTGGCAGGACACAGGAGGATGGGAAGATGGAGAGTTAGGGGTACTTCTTTCTCCAATGCCTCCTTATTTGTCCATAGTCCTGGGAATGGCTTCATTTTCTAAGACCACATTTCTGGTTGGAATGGTCCGATTTCATACACAGTTCAGCTCTTATTCCCCCTGCTAGTCCCCAGGTCTTCATCAAATGCCGCTTAGGTCTATTAAGACTGTCTATGTTTGCTAAATATCTCCTCCGCCTAATGTTCTCAAAAGCTTCTGAGTGTGCAGTACATTTTCTACTTCAATCTTGCCAGTATCCTCCCAAAGAGTAGAACTTAGGTGTTCATTAACACTGTGTTCTCTGTGCTAAATACAATGCCTAGAAGATAGTGGGCGTTTATTAAATGTTTTTGGAATGCATGAATGAATAAATGAAAACAGTATAAGGTAGCTACTGTGTAAAAGAAAAATAAGTGTAAACAATGATCCTTATTGCAATGAGGTTTACAGTCTAAGGAAGAAAACAATAGACAGATGCATAAATTCAAGTAATTATTCAAGGCTACACAGGGTAGGTCATGAATCACAGGCCTTCATGTTCAGACCCTAGAAAAGGTGCAATTCTTTATTATTAATAGAGAAAAGCTATCTAAAACTGGATATAAAAAAACTAACGTTAAGCAACCTAACAAATTCCTCATAAGGTAAACCAAGTAAGATAAAACAACCACCACCCAGTATTTCTCTAACTCATGGGTGTGCTGGCAGCTTTGATTAGTTAATATTTATAAAGCACTTTGAAGATGAAAAGTGCTAAACATTATCTAACAGCCCTGTAAATGTGTCAGGTCTTATGAAATTTAACAGAAATAAGAGAGTGACAAACTACTCACAAGTAAAAAATTCTCAACTCAGGCTTTGCATTTAAAGAGGCCAGATGGGGGAGAAAAGACTTTTTCCCTAGGGCAGAGAATAATGCTAATCTATACCCTACCCTCACCCCCACCAACACACGTTGCAGAAATGCTTAATTTAAAGCCTGAAAGATGATGTACTTTGTAACAGCACGTAAATCAATGTTTTATTAAAGGTTATCAATTACTATGCAGAAAAATGCAAATCACAATAAAACACATCACAAGCAGATTCAACCCTGCTCTGTTCTCAGTGGAGCAATTACCAAGCTTGGCTTTGGCGGGTGGGGACAGCACTGAACTAGGGCTGGGCCAATTCCCTTTTGCTTGCCTGTAGAAACTGGAGAATCTCCCAACCATTTCGCTTCACCCTCCAGAAGTACAAATAATCAAAATTTCCAACACTGCCAATTTTAAGTTGCATTTTTTAAATGCTTATGCTTTTCCATCCGTTGACTTTAATTACAGTTAGCCTAAAAGGTTTGCCGGGATGGATAACCTTTTTACACAGAAAAAAGGAACGTACACACTGCAGCATTTCTCTCCAGCTTGTCTATCAGTTAGAAAGCTTGGACTTGATCTCTTTAAGCTTGTCTGTTTGCAGACCAATTTTATTTATTCAAAATTTATACGTATAAACTAGATATCCCATTCAAGAGCCAGAACCATAGCCTTAATTCCAGCATGATTTTTCAGGACATGAGCTCAGGTTTACTGGCCTTTTAAAGATTTATTTTTATTTTTATTTTTTAATTTTTTGCCATAGACAAGAGAAGGCATCTAGGTGACAAATTCTTTTTAAAGAGCACTGAAATGGTAATAAATAAAACCCAGTGAAATTGAATGCAAGCATAAAGAAAAAAAGAGTAAAGAAGAAATGAATGGAACAAATGAAATACAAAATGAGTTCTAAGAAACATTTTACGAAAAAATATAGTAAAAATAGAATAGTAAACCCATTCTTAAACTGCCTTGAAAATGCAAGTTTTCAGTTACTAAAGGAGAGGGGAAGAAGCAGAAGCTATTATTACCTTTATAATCCATAATCTTATTTTATATTTGGGACTTGTGAAATTCCTTCATTTTAATGGAGGCCTTAACAGGCTTCACTGCTGTGCATTTTGTTAAATAAATATGGCAGAATAAATAAACCGCAGACAATAATGTATTGTACAAACTCTAAAGAGTTATCAGATAAGTCTTTAAGGCTTACTGCATGTATTAAGTAATTGGTGTCTGTGACAAAATAAACTGGAATTGCTGCAATTTCGTACTGCTGATACCTTGAACACTTAGCAGCTATGTGAATTTCCAATGGATATACTTTGTACTATTTATGAGTAATGGGATATATATGATAATCAACTTTTCCATTTCTCACTCATTGGGCTTTGAAGATCAAATGAGACACATGTATATGAAAGTGACTTAAAAGCTGTAACAAATGCAACAAATATTAGGTTTTATTAGCTACTTAAAATAATGTAATACCTTTTAAAAAGGAACAAAATATTGACCTCTCTATTTTTGAATTCACAAGCCAGTGATGATGATGATGATGATGATGATGATGATGATGATGATGATGATGATTCCATTTTCATAAGCTAATCAAAGACCCTTTTTCAATCCCATCTGTTCACATTAAGCAATTCATAAGCAAAGACCCCACTTAACAAAATAGAGAATATGATTTATTGCTGGGCATCCCTGACTTATGTCTCTGTTTAATTCTTCAATTTGGAACTTTGCAGAGTAGGTAACTAATAAAGACATTTTATCTTATGCAAATACATATCTTCTTAGGATATTCAGCCACTTAATAAGTAAGTAATTTCCCCAGAGTGGCTATGTTCCATGTAATGTCCCCTTGAATCAAGAACTGCAGTGGTCCTTAGTAATCTAATAGAGTTATGGAGAAAAATTAAATCCTAAGTTGTTTGTTGAAGTGCATTTTCCCATTTAAATGGCATTAGGAATGGTGACTACATCTGTTTAAAATATTTCCATTGACTGTATGCATTAAGTATATATATATATAAAAATATATATATGTGATTCAGTGAACTTTCTCAGGTTAATATTGAGGATATTGATATAGGTATACCTTGTTTTATTGCTCTTTGCTTTACTGAGCTTCACAGATACTGTTTTTTCCAAAGTGAAGGTCTGTGGCAACGCTGCATCTAAAAAGTCTATTGGTGCCATTTTTCCAACAGTTTTTCTTACTTCATGTCTCAGTGATCAGAATGAACTTTGATGTTGTTACTATGACTCAACTGAAGGCTCGGGTGATGGTTAGCATTTCTTAGCAATAAAGTATTTTTAATTAAGGTATGTACCTTGTTTTTTTAATCATAATGATATTACACACTTAATAAACTACAGTATAGTGTAAATGTAGCATTTACACGTACCGAGGAGCAAAAAAATTGGTGTGACTTGATTTATTGCAATATCTGCTTTATTGTGTTGGTTTGGAACTGCACCCGCAGTATCTTTGAGGGATGCCTGTATTTAAAATACTTGCTTAATAAAAATTGTTTTGTAATCTGAATGACAAATCTTTACAAATTAACTTTTTGTGTATTTAACCCATTTATAAATTGAGAACTATCTATTCAGTATAATATATTATAAAAACTATTTAAGCACTGTAATTCTGGTCATTCTTGGGTCAGAGCATAATTTAAGGAACCGTGGTGGGAGCATAAACAAAGATTCATGCTCACTAACATCTATTTCCAACTAAAAGCAACCTCTCTGTTGACCTGACAGCACTTCTTTCTTTAGTTAGTGCCCAGATCCTGCAAAGCTGCATGCCATAGTCAACACATTCTGCATTTCTCAAATGCAAATTAACACCTGTTCTCCTCACACAATTATGACCAGGAAATAAGTAGCAGTTATATCTGTCCCTCCAATATCAACTTACAATAGTCTTCTCCTTTATTTTTGCCTATACGCTTAAAAAATAAAATTAAAAACGGTATATAATAATATTGTTTTACAACAGAGTCAGAACGGTCCTTCACCTAATCTAGTGAGAACAATTAGTGTCCATATTATCCTCACCACAACCTGTTCATACATTAATGCATTTATTTATCTTCTCTGACTCGAAAATTAAAGATAAGCTGGCAAATGGAATTGAGTTAAAAATCACATGGGTTAGGTAAGGAGTAATAAGCAGACCCTTAAGTGAAGTTGCAAAGTATGAGGTCAAAGACTTTAGGCACAATGCAGTCCAAAGTCTTGATACTAGAACAGACTCTGCAAAACATCATCTTTTAAAGCAGGAAACTGATATTACATTGAGATGTGCTATATGGTGAGCACTGTGCTGAACACTGTACAATTATCACCTCTTCATATTACCATGAGGTAAGATACTTTTGGACATTAGCTGATAAGATTTCTATTCTCAGTAATTCCTTCAACCTTCTGGCCACTTCCTTATTGAGTCAGTTAGTCATTTTGTGTTCCCTCCTCATGGAAGAGAAGACATCAGCGATCACAGAAACAAATACACAAAGATTACTGAATGCCCAACTTCTCTAATTCTCAAAGGAACATGAGGAACTCATATAACATAAATAAATTCAGTAAAATTGATGAATAAGAGAGAATCTATCCATCTAGGGACAAAAAATGAAGGAAGGAGGTGGGAAGAGATGCTAGAAATACAAAGAGAGAAATGGAGATTGGTCAAGACTATGATAAGGAGCCCAGATACAGGAGAAGGTTGTGGAAAGGAAATGTGTCATCATCCAAGGACCTCTAACTTCTGCTCCAAGGACACCATTTATTGCCAGTGACAAGGGGCTCTGTAGGAGCAGAATTCATGTTCAGAACTGTCCGGACTCCATTTGTGTGAGCACATGTATCACTGGCACCTAGGAAATACATTAATTGTCCTTTCTAGTTGCTTCCACTGAGGATTTCTCTTTGACAGCACCAACATGGTACTAGCTGACTGTGTGGAAGGTTTGATGCTCTTTGTTGTTTTTTTGCTGTTGTTTTTTAATATTTTGCCCAAAAGATTCCAACCTAATTTACCTACCACTTTGCACCAGCAAAATATACTTTTATGTCTTTGCTATCCCCTTCCATGGAGGGTTGGTTTCTGGACTTCTAGAGGATGACTGCAAGAAAGGAAGGGAAAGATTCTTACTTTGTACTTATATTTGACTTAATGAATCAGTTTCATTTTTCTCCTGATCCCCAAGTTAGAGGTAAACACATCATATTATAGTTAAAACAGCCCCACTGGATAACTGCTGTAATTCTTATAAGATAGAGAAGAAATCTAGGGTTCAGAAGAGTTAAATTAATTTGTTCAAGGTCACACTGAAAATTAAATGGCTTATTAGAAATTCAAGTCCAGATCTGTCTCCATATCCTTTTTTCAGTATGTCACTTAGCTTTGATCACAGTGACAAAAAATATCAAAATAACTAATCTTTTATGGGAAGAAATTTGTACTCTTGCCAGGTTTTAGATAGTCCCAAAGTTTCTGAACTGTAAAACAAAAAGAAAATAAGTACGAAAACTAAACTTTTAAGCAATTCATGGGTAAAAGAATCTGCAAAATTGATCAGATAAAATATTTAGGATAATATGAGAGATTACCAGGGAGACACTATAAATAATATATCATAAAATAATATGATCATTATGTTAATTATTTGGAATTCCAATTAATTGGACAATTTTACAGAATAAAACAATTTCCAAAATGAATTCAAGAATTGATTTGACCGAAGATTGGAAAACATTTCCTATTAAGGGCCAGATAATAAATGTTTCAGCCTTGCAGGCTATAGTCTCTGTCCCATTACTCAGCTTTACTGCCGTAGTATGGAAACAGCCACAGACAATGTGTTAAAAAAATGTGTGGCTTTTCCAATAAACTTCACTTGCAAAAATAGGCAGTGGGCTAGATTTGGTTTTCAGACCCTATTTTTTTGTGTGCAAAAAAAAAATTATATATATATAATTGAAGTATAGCCAGTTTACAATGTGTAAATTTCTGGGGTACAGCATAATGCTTCAGTCATATATGAACATACATTTTCTTCACCATAAGTTACTACAAGATATTGAATATAGTTCTCTGTGCTATACAGTGTGAACTTGCTGTTTATTTTATATATATTAGTATCTGCAAATCTCAAACTCCAATTTATCCCTTCTCACCCGCTTCCCCCTCTGGTAGCCACAAGATTGTTTTCTATGTCTGTGAGTCTCTCCAGACCCCAATTTGCCAATCTCTTGATTAGACAGTAACTGTTATAAACATTAAACTAGTACTCAAGAATATATCTACAAAATAAACTCTATTTCCAGATAATTTTATAAGCAAGTTTACCAAACTCTGAAAGAGTAGATACTGCTAGATGCAGCTGTTTCCAAGTAAATAATAAAGGGTAAGATACAAAACTCTTTTATGTTAGTAGAACCTTTACACCAAAACTAGATAAAATAATGTTAAGATTAAATAACTTCAGGTGAATTTCACACAGAAATGAATGATATAAATAATTAGTAAGCTAAATCCAGCCATGTATTTCAAAAAGAACATAACACAACCAAATTTAGCTTTATCCTAGGGTTGCTTAAATTAAATAGGAAAATCATATAAATATACCAAAAATGTAGCGAAAAAATCAGATAAAATACCACGCTTGATCGTGCTCAAAACTCTTAGCAAAGTAGGAATCAAATGTGAATTATTGAACCTGATAAAGAATACAGACCAAGACTCCTCAGCATTTCTATAATGGGTGATCAGAAGATAGAAGCGTTCCCATGGAAATAAGACACTAAACAAACATAGTCAGAACTACTCCTACCTTCTCCTTGAGGGGCTAACTGGCACAATGAGGCAAGGAGAAATAAAAGAGATGGTTAGAAAGAAAGAACCAAGGTTATTGTGATACTCCAAATATACACCTGCCTATAAGGAGAGTCTAAGAGAATTTATAGACGAACATTGAAAATAATTTTAAAAATTCAGCATTGCATGATATAAGGTCTATATACAAAAGTAATTAGCACTCTGTTGATATCAGAAACAACCAATTTGAAAATGTAGTAGTACTTAAAAAAATGTGGGGATTCTTGGAATAAATCTAAAAAGTTAGCACAATAAAAATTTTAGAGATTTTTGTAAAGCTTCATTGAAGAATAAAAATGGCATAAATAAGTGGAGCTTCCAAATTCATGGATGGAATAATGCAGTATTTTAAAATGTTGTCTTCCCCATACACATATAGGTCAAATTAATCTGAATATACAACTTTAATGGTATTAGATTTCATATGACACAGTCTATAGTTATTTTCACATTTTTAACTTCTTTTTTGAAATCCTCCAAAGCAGTCTCATGAATTTCACTAAGGTCCTTGCACCATATCATCAGCACTAGAGCATGAGTCTCCTAATACAGGTCAGATTTCTTAATGTTTGGTACATTCATAAAACATGAGGGCACGTATGTTACATGTACCAAAATAAGCTTTTATCATCTCTTTTCTAATTCTAAAACTATACATGTTTATTGGAAAAGACAAAAAGTACAAATAGAATTTGAAAATAAAGAAAATTACAAGCAAGAAGGGAAAAAAATCATCCATAATTTCACCATCACCATAAGCAGTATTGACATTCAATGCATACATTGCTAGTTATTTTTCTTGATGCATTTATTTTGTTGACTTCTGTATTTTTATATGCTCTTCTACTGTAACTTGGGTACTTTACAAATGTTAAAACATGGCTCTGTGTATTTCTGCCACCAAGCATGAAGATTATTGAATATGTTCAGCCTTCTGTTTATAAAGTGTGAGTTGATGATTCTATGGGGCAAAAAGTGAGGCTCACTCTGGGGATAATTTTACAGTAAACTCAGAATATACAAGCATCTTTCTATATTTTGTTTTAATTTTGTTCTTATTAGCAGCTCTCTGCTTGCAAGTGGCTTTATTAGAAAATACTTTGAAATAAATGTGCATTACATGTAAACACTGTTGATTGTAAATTCATTCTTTCATATTTTTGTAAGTTACACAAATCATTTCCTGTTGTCATCTTATTTAAGTAGAAAAGGCCAAATCCTATTTCTTTTTTCTTGGAGACAAGTGACTAAGCCTCCATTTCAGGATACACCCCTGAGAAATGGTTTGCAATAAATAACAGCTCAAGGAAACTAAAAAGCCCCAAGTAGAATTCAGAAAACAACTTTGTTATCTTGTGCTAAACAACAAAGTTTGTATGTTGTGAAAGCAACAGAACTATACATACCCTTCTGTTCATGGCCCTCAGTCCTTATTTTACTTAATCAATTTATTGAGCATTATGAAGTACCAAAATAATTTATGTTTATATATTTGACAAATTGTGATGGAGACCGTTGGTGCTCACCAAGTATCTACATATTCTTATATTTTCTCTGTCCCAAGGCTTCTAGGTGTGGCCATGTGATGAATTCTTGCAACAAACATCAAAAGGAGGGATGTAGGGATAAGTCACTTCCACTAAAGCAGTTAAGAACAAATGTGTCTCTCCTTCCACCCCTTTCTGTCTCTCTTCATAATTAGAAACAAACAAACAAACAAAAAACCACATGGGTCTCAAAGTTTTGGGAGGAAGCAACCCAGTCCCTGATTCACAGCTTGAAGGAGAGTTATGCTGCATGAAGTAAGAAATAAACATGAGTAAAGAATAAATCTTATTTTTCACAACCTCCTGAATCAGAGGGGTTTATTTCTTATTGCATTATGGTCTAATTGTACATTTAGCCTTGTTTTATTGTTTTGCTGGAGTTCAGGTGTGCGTGCAGGAGTGCAGATGGTAGCTGAGTAGCTAAAGGAGTAGTCTGGGCTAGTTCTCAGTTGATTCGCAGCCTGTCAGCTCCACATTCTCCCCTCCCACCTGCTCCGCTGTAAAGACCTGGACTCTATGCCTTTCTCATTTACTGTGAGTGTGATGTTAAGCTTTGTAAATAGAGGGCACTGAAGGACATTAAAAGGGGCTTCTCTTCCTGATTCTGGAGTGCTGCCTTTTTGCTCCTGTATAATCCATCAGTGGGGTGTGTGTGTGTGTGTGTGTGTGTGCATGCATCCAGTGTCATGCTGCCCCAACTTCACACCCACAGTGTACAGTTCCCCAGCTGCCTTGCTGCCCAGGTTGGGGCACAGGGACCACTGCCTGTGTCAGGCTTGATGCTGGCAGCAGCAGACCAGTGTCTCCCCCTGAGCCCCTTCCCATCAGCCTCAGCAAACCTGGGCTGAAATAACTGTTTCTTCTAGTCCTCCTGACTCAGCTACTTTGCTCTTGAGACCACATGCCACTACCCGTGGTGGACTCCTAACAGCTGACCCTTTTTCCATGCCTGCCTATGGGTATCTGCCTGCCTGCACCCAGATGGCTGTTTCCTCCTTTGCTGGCAACTTTGGACCAGTTCTGGTCTGGACAACACAGCGATTTGTCTGCCAACTAGTAGATTATAATCACAGCTTTTCCAATGAGGTCTGAATGCCAGCTTTTGTGAGGAGGGCTCTTCTAAATTGTCCTTCCTTGTGTAAACTCATATTATGTGTAAACTACACATATTATGTCTATAACATGATTTACATTTAAATATTTATATTTATATTTTAATGGAGCAGAGTAGCCAATAAGTATTTGAGAAATAATGAAGCCAATAAAGAGACTGAAGAGCTGAGTCAATGAATGAATGAATGAGGTGACATGATTGGTAAAAAAAAAAAAAAATTAAATTAATTTGGGTGTACCTGAGAAGAGTTATTTAGCCTCGGTCACCAAGAAGGATTGTAATCAGCAAATTACAGCAGGAGATGGAAATTTATCACTTTCATTATGTGAGGTTTTTTTTCTAGAGTTTGTCTATGGAAAGTTAAAGCAACAAACTGTCCATCTTACTAAAATTAAGAGAGGAACTGCAGTTGAATAGGAAACGGAAATGCAACCAGCATATAAAGATTTTTCTCTAGACCTTTGCACTGCCTTAAATATATATATATGTATCAGGTCTAGAGTCATGAGCACTATTCAAGATCAACCAGAGCACCTGCCGAACTCCGACAGAACATCGCCCTTTTCAAAAGACAAAGATGCCAAAAATCTGGTAGGAGAAAAGGAAAAACTAAAGGAGAAAAAGCAAAACAGTGCAGGACCAGTCCCGCAGGGAAGGAGCGGCAAAGGAGGACTGGCGCTCGTTCGCCGGATCCCCCACCTCCAACGGAGAGGCCAGCAGGACGGAAGGGGAGCCTCCAAGGCTCAGATCTGCCCTGAGCACCATTTGACCAACAGAACTGAGTTAAACGGGCACAAAGGGTCACCGTGACACCCAGCCCGAGACGTGAGCCAGCAGCTGAGGCCCGGGACAGGCCACCTGAGCTGGGCGGAGGACTGGGGCGGCTGCACTGAGGCAGCCCCGGGGACTGCAAGGGGCTGTGCACCGTGGCTGGGAGGGGATATGGAGCAGAACAACCTCGGTCCCCCATAAATTGCGAAAAAAGCAAAGCAACACGGCTGGTGTGCCCTGGGGGGAAGGGCGCCATAGCCTTTGCCTCCTCAGACCTGCGCCACCATTACTGGAGCTTCTCGAGAGAAGAGAGGCAGGGCTCAGCCACAGCCACCATCTCCTCCTGTGCGCAGGGCCCAGGCAGGGGCAGGGCCAAGACCTGAATCCGCCTGTGGGGGCTCCACAACCTCCTAGGTAGGACTGAGACTTGTTTACAGCCCGAGGCAGATAGGATCTTTCTGCCCTGGCACCTCAGAGAACTTGCACTGCCAAGACAAACGAGCTGAGATTCGGCACGGAGCTGGGGCGGGGCCATACAGTGGTCTTCCCCGAGCCCGCCTTCAGAGCCCTGACCAGAGGCGAAGCGGGCAGCTGCACAGAGCAGCGGAGCAACCAGCCTCGGGAGAGGGCAGGAATGCAGAACCTGACCACGGTGCTGGAAGGGGGCGCGATCCGCCCACCTGCCTCCCCCTGAAGTGCAGCAGCTGACTGCGGCATCGGGAGGGGGAGTGACCCGCCCACCCACCAGGTAAGAGCTCAGCTCCTGACCCAGTGTTAGGAGGGGGCGCGATCTGCTAGCTGACAGCCACTAGGAGCAGCACAGACTAGGGTGCCAACAGAGGGCCTCTGGAAACAGCAAGCTGAGTTCGCGAAACAGGGCGAAGACACAAAGACCTCTTGACAAAATCATTAAGAGCACACCAGCTCCAGAAGAACTAGATAACTGATACTCCTTAAGCCACAGTTCCAGAGAGATATGAGCAATGTGAAGAAGCAGAGGAACCACTCCCAATTAAAAGATCAAGAGAAATCCCCTGAAAGCATGAGCAAGGAAACAGACATGGATGGCCTACTAGATCAAGATTTCAAAAAAGGAGTGATCAAAGTACTGAAGAAACTAAAAGAAAGAGTTTAGCGATATAAAATATGTCAAAAATGAAATAGAAGCTATAAAGAAGAACCAAGTAGAATTAGTAAACTCATTTGCTGAGATGAGAGCTGACCTAAAGGCTGTACAAAGCAGGCTAGATAATGCAGAGGAACGAATAAGTGACCTAGAAGACAGGACAACAGAAAGCACCCGATCAGAACAACTGAGAGAAAAACAAATAAAAAACAATGAAAACAATATAAGGGACCTATGGGATAATATAAAGTGTGCCAATCTACGCATAATCGTAGTTCCAGAAGGGGAAGAAAGAACAAAGGGGATTGAAAAGGTATTTGAAGAAATCATGACTGAAAACTTCCCAAACCTAAAGAAGGAATCAGATCTCCAAGTACAGGAGGCTCAGAGGGTCCCAAACAGACCCACACCAAGACATATCATAATCAAGATGACCAGAGTCAAGGATAAAGAAATGATCCTCAAGGCAGCAAGAGAAAAACAGATTGAGTTACAAGGGAAGCCCCATAAGGCTCTCAGCTGATTCCTCTACACAAACAAAGGCCAGAAGGGAGTGGCAAGATATATGCAAAGTCCTGAATGAAAAAAAGATGCAGCCTAGGATACTCTATCCAGCAAGGCTATCCTGTAGAATAGAAGGAGAGATAAAGAACTTCACAGACAAGCAAAAACTAAAAGAGTTTAGCAACACTAAACCCATGCTAAAAGAAATATTCACAGGTCGACTCTAAATAGAAAAGAAGCAGGATGCTACAAAAATAAGAAACTCATAACTGGAAAGGAGATAGCTGCCATGAATTACAAGTAGAATAAACACAAAATTGTAAAAGAAGACATCTAAATCATTAAGAGTGGGAGAGGGAAGCAAAGAGAGCCATTGTGGAAAACAGTATGGAGATTCCTCAAAAGACTAAGAATAGACTTACCATGGGACCCAGGAATCCCGCTCTTGAGCATATATCCAGAAGGAACCCTACTTCAAAATACACCTGCACCCCAATGTTCATGGCAGCATTATTTACAATAGCCAAGACATGGAAACAGCCTAAATGTCCATCAACAGATGACTGGATAAAGAAGAAGTGGTTTATTTATACGATGGAATAGTATTCAGCCACAAAAACCGACAACATAACGCCATCTGCAGCAACATGAATGTTCCTGGAGAATGTCATTCAAAGTGAAGTAAGCCAGAAAGAGAAAGAAAAATACCACATGAGATTGCTTATATGAGGAATCTAAAAACAAACAAACAAAACATAAATACAAAACAGAAACAGACTCATAGACATAGAATACAAACTTGTGATTGCCAAGGGGGCAGGGCGTGGGAAGGGACAGACTGGGATTTTAAAATACAGAATAGATAAACAAGATTATAGTGTATAGCACAGGGAAAAATAAAGAAGATCTTGTGGTAGCTCACAGCGAAAAAAATGTGACAATGAATATATGTGTGTTAACGTATAACTGAAAAATTGTGCTCTACACTGGAATTTGACACAACATTGTAAAATAACTATTACTCAATTAAAAAATGTTAAAAAAAATACACAGGGGAAGTATAGATTAGATGCAGTCATTTTTAATTTCCAGTTTTTCATTCTCATATTCTTCAAATATCAAGTCATTATTTTTCTTACCATTGATTTTTCTTCAGTGCTCCACATGAATCATTTTTATTTTCTTGATGTTAATATTCAATGTTTGGGTATTTCAGCAAAATTAGACATATTCACAATGATTACAAAAATAACCTCAAATCTTCCCTGTCCCTATATCCGTATTATTTGCAATGTGACTTTACAACATTTCCCATTAACAGGTAGAGTTCATTCTCTGCCATTGAGTCTAGGTTGGAATTTTAATGTGCTTTGGGCAGTGGCATGTCATTATGCCAGTTCTGAATCAAAACCTCTTGAGGCCATGTTCACTTTCACTCTTTTTCAACTACTATTTCAACAGGCTTGCCTGTTCTGTGATGGGAGACAAAGTGCAGCAAAGATGAGCCATGCCAGCAGACGCCATCCCAGACCAGCCTGTCTCCAGCCAACCTGATTGCTGACTGCAGTCACAAGAGTGAGCCCAGCTGAGATCAGAAGAACCAGAAGGCTGAACATAGCTCAAACTGCTGGCACAAAGAATGTAAGCTAAATGAATAGCTTTTCTTCTAAGCTACTAAGTTTTGGGGGTGGTTTGCTATTCAGCAAAAGTTAACTGATATATTTATCCTATACTTTCACCTTTGTAACTGTTGGAATTCAGATACTCCCTCACAATGCTATTCAGTCACATTAGAACTCACATTCTGATTTGGTTGACAAAAAGATTAGGAAACCAAAAATACGTTAATATTTTGGAACAAGTGTAGGCAACTACACATAAATTCCCAGATGCTGTCATAAACATCTATACTGTGGCTTGCTTTTTCATAGAGACACATATAACAAGTACCTTCAGAGGATGTTTTGTTTTAACAGTAAAAATAAAATACAGCCCCTGTTAAAGGCTGTGCTAAACGCTTTATAGCTGTGTCTCAATTTTATCTTATAGCAACCCATATGGTAAAATGAATAGCATCATTTTTTTTTTCCCGCAAATAAGCGAATTGAGTCTTGGAGAATTTAAATAATTTTCCCAAAGTATACCCAAAAAGTAGAAAAGAGATCAAATGAATAATCTCTGACTCTACAGCCTGAGTGATTAACCATAAAGTATGTTGCCTACAGTGTTCCAGAAATGTAAAGAAGGGGTGGCCTTTTATATGATATCAAAGCACTTCTCACTCATCCAAATTTAACAGGAGAAATTAAGTGTGAAAAGACAGGTAAAGTTAATGTTTCTAAATTTCAACCTAAAGAAATCTACTAGTTCTCAATCAACTCACTAAGCTAACAAGTTTATATCACTGTAAACTACATAAATTCAAGCAAAGGCAAAATGCTGGTGAACATAAAAATCAATATTTCTCATTACGCAAGTACCTTGCTCTTTCAAAGCTAATGGGCTTACAGGGCATCATATGAAAGTATAAGGTACAAATTCATGTCATATAAGAGTAAAAACTAGTAGAAGAGAAACTAAATGCAAGTTAGTTTTCCAAATGATTAAACTGTCATTTATATTGTTGCATAATCCTGTATCTACAGTTTCATCACCCAAAGTGCTCTGAAAACTGAAAAAAAAATTGGTAAGTTGGACACATATTCATTGGGCAAGAAAATCTGGTCTGAACTGATGTAAAGGTATTTATAGTCTCTGTTTATACTACTTAGTATATTCATATATTTTAATGAAGACATTTTTTGACTACATAGCTTTGCCTCAAGCCCTGTTGGAAGTGCTATATGATATAGAATTATGTTGTATGCAAACGTTCTAAAGTTCAAAAAAGGCTTAACTCTGAAATAATCTGAATATAAGAATTTTAGATAAGAGATTGTAAACCCAGAATATGATTTGAGCCTCAAGTTCAGCCAATACATCTTCATTCCTAATGTTTACAATGATATAATCAGTCAATTCCATTTTAGTCTGAATGAGTAATCAAATACTTTCTTGGGAGCATATTTTGATAAGAAAAGAAAAAAGAAGAAGAATCTGGACTCCTTTTTTTTTTTTTATTTCCACCATAGTTGGTTTTTTAAATATATCAAAACAGGAAAAAAATACGGTTCAGAATAGAATTTCAATGCTATAAATCCCGATAAAAGGAAAACTGTTCACATACAGTAACTGGGAGGTGATTAGATGTGAAAAGGAGAGCAGGGACAGAAATATCATTTTTCATGGTGGGGACTCAGGAGATAATGTCTGAGGTTGATGGGGGAGGACATTGAAAATTCTGTATATTATTAAAAGTTTAAAAGCAAAAAGTAGAAGTAATTGATAATATACTTACCAGCTTTGGCAGTTATGGATGAGGGAAAATTAAGAGTGATGCAAATGAATTAAACCATCTTTCAAGGTGGGAAGAAAACAGATATGACTAAAGCTGATAAATGATGAAATATATATCATTTAGGATTAAATCGCTTACTATGAGAAGAAAGAAGAGAAGAAACAGTTCCAAGTGGTTGCTTCTGGGGAAAAGAATGAGGACAGAATGGGTAGGTCAGAGAATGATTTTCATGACTTTGGTAACCATTTTAAAAATAAAAAGTAAATAAAGCAAAACTATGGTAGAGCTAGCTGACTAAAATAAAACAATCACTGGCTAGAAAATAAGTGAGTGATGGTCACTTAAATAGCGTGGTCTAAGAGTGACCTGGCTTATGAGAGGGGGCAGCCAAGAGAAAATCTGGAGTAATTGTGCTCCAGGCAGAGAGGGCTCCCTATCCAGAGGTGCTCAGGAGAGGCGAGCTTGGCATATTGGAGGAAGAGACAGGAGGCCTTAGTGAGCCAAGGGAAGCACTGGACTAGAGACCAGGGAGGTGTGCAGGGGCTAGATGGGCAGACCTTATAGCTCATGGCATGAAATTGGGGTCATATTCTAATTAACATGGGAAGGTATCAAAGGATTTTAAGTAGTGGAGAGATTGCTCTACTTACTTTTTTTCTCTTTTAAAAATTTTATTTTACTGAAGTATAGTCAGTTACAATGTGTCAGTCTCTGGGGTACAACACACTTTCCCAGTCATGCATATATATACATATATTCATTTTCGTATTACTTTCATTAAAGGTTGTTACAATACAAGATATTGAATATGGTTCCCTGTGCTATACAGAAGAAATCTGGTTTATATATATATATATATCTATATCGGTTAACCTTTGCAAATATCTTTTGATTTAAAGAAACAATACTGGCTGCTCTGCTAGATGTATACTGCAGGGGGTAAGCATGGAGGCAAGGGGACTGGTTAGGGTATCCCTGCCAGGAGTCAGGAAGAGAAAAATGACAATTTGATGACCTGTGTTTAAGGGTTAAGATATCTTTTTGGAAGTAAGTCAAACAAGATTTACTCATAGATTGGATGTAGAGGGTGAAGAAAAGAAAAGAAAACAGTGGAGACTTCAAGCAATGGGGTGAACGGTAGTGAGTTTAACTGTCCTGATGAGGGGTCAGAGATGTTTTTGGAGCAGAAACCCAGAGTCTCTTTTGGGCATATTCAGTCTACTACACCGGACATTTGATACATGAATCTGGAGTTAGGGGTAGGGTTAAACTGCTGACATAAACTTGGTAATCATCAGCACACAGGTGATACTTAAAGCCTTCATCTTAGGAAAGACGGTAGATAATAGAAAGTGTTTATTACATGCTTATTTTATGTCTTAAGTCTCACCTAAATGCTTTTTGCATGCTATGTTGGGAGGTCCTGAAGGCCACTCCCAGGTTCTGTGGTTTGCTAGGAGGACTCACAGGGCTCAGCATGTGGTCATAATCACAGCCATGATTTGTCACATCAGAAGGATATAAAGCAAAATCAGCAAAGGGAAAAGGCACATGGGGTGAAGTCCAAGGGAAACCAGGCAGAGTCCTCTCGGTGGCGTCCTAGAGAACATGCCTGACACCCTCAGCCATGAGTGTGGTAACACCTGTGAAATACTGCCAGCCAGGGAAGGTTACTAGAAACCCAGTGCCCAGGATTTTTATTAGGGGCTAATCTGATTAGGGGCAGATTAGCTGCTGCCTGGTAGTCACTGAAATTCCAGACTCTCAGAAGGAAAGTAGGTGTTCAGCACAAACCATATTTTTTGAACAGTTGAGGTGCAGTGAGCCACCTCTATCATTTAGGTGGGTAGGAACCCTCCCACATTCCAGTCTCCAAATGCCAGTCCAAGGCCAACCTTGTCAGAAGGCTTTCTAAAGAGGAGCAGCCAGGCCTGCTCTGGTGACTCTTCTGCACACATTTAAATTGTTTCAGACTCCAACTACTCCCTGAGATAGGTGCTATTAAGATCTTTATTTTACAGATGAGGAAACAGGAGGGGAAAGCATTGTCGGCTAATAAGGGAAGAGGGTGGAAACTGAAACTCATTTTGGCGCTGATGGGCGAGCTCTTGGATATTTTGCAAAGGAGCCTCTTGCAATAGAGAACAGAAAATGCCAGGGGAGAACAGTTGAGGGGCTGAGCCTAAAGCAGGCCAACAGTTATGGGTCCAACAGACGACTGGGCAAGACCAACCAGTGAAATGGGCCAAAAGCCAGGAGGCCACACAATCTGTCTCAGGACTGAAAGAAGGGTTCAGAAAATGGGTTCTTTGCCATCACTACATTGGAGGAGTGCAATGATTGTTGCTGTCAAGTTAATCACATGACCTAACTTTAATTTCCAGCTTTGTCTCCTACTCCACTGTCAAACACCCTAACCCACAAGCCACGTGCTTTACCACAGACATCACCACTGTTATTAAAGCTGATATTCCTTTACATACTTTCCCTTATTATCTGAAATGCTATTCCTCCGTTTTCTAAAAAGAAATGTCTAGTCATCCTTCAAGAGCTATACTTAATTGTCCTTTCTTTTAGAATATTGCTGCATCTCCCCGAGAGTCATTTACTTTCTCCTTGGAGCGTTTTCCTTCATATTTCTATTACAATCCCCTTTTTATTAGATTCCTTTTATTTGCTTACTTTTTAGCATCCTCCTCTAGCCTGCCAGCTTCTGAAGGGCAGGACCTGTACCTTATTCATATCTATACTCATAGCATTTAGTGCAGCATCTAGAACACAGCAAATGCTCAAGAAATGCTAGAGAGAAGAAGGAAGGAAGGAAGAGAGGGAGGGGCAGACTGAGGGAGTGCTACTGAGAGGCAGAAAAGCTAAACATAAAAAGCGTTTGAGGAGAACGTATATAAATATCTTATGAAACTCAAGGCACCTGAGGCTTTCTCAGATTGGAAATATTTAAATTCTAGTAATGTGTATATCGAATTTGCATTTGCCTAACTGGTTTTATGCGAACACTAAATATATAAATCTTACTTTCCCTGTACACATAAATACCTGAGACCTACAGACTGAACTATCCTCGCACTGTTTTTTTTTTCTTCCACTAAAATCTTTCTTGCACTAGCTAAAATGCAAAATCTCATGAGAAGAGAGCAAGAGGAACATTTCAAGAGAATGATACTTTATTCCCTGGTTTAAATAAATTTAACAGGTCTTTTCCAAGGGTTACTTTTTTTTTTTTTAAGCAGTAAAACTATAAGAATAATGGGACTTTAAGAGTAGATAGCCAAAAAGAAAAAAAAAAGTTATCTCAAAGTAGGAGGCTAAGAGATCAGGAAAATCAAATTGTGTACTTCACACAATAACTCATCTTCTGAAATACAACCAGAAAAACCCCATATATGGAGACACAAAGGTGACAGGGATCCTGTTTCCAAAGGGACTTACAGATTGGCAGAGGAAATGCCAGTTATATATGATCGTTAACCACACTGGACAGGGGTTGTTGGACACAGGCTCACTCTAGGCGTGGAAGAGCCATCAGGGCTGGCTGCACTCCAGAATGGGGAAGCACTCTTCTAGTCTACTCCTGCAGTGTGCTATGTGTTCAAGATATTCCTCAGACTGGGGTGAATGAGACGGCATGGAAAGCTGGCAGGGCCACCTCACCACAGCTGCATAGTCCTCCCATGCTCACAGATGTTTCCTGCCTTCCCCATGAAGCACAGCCTCTTTTGAGGCCTCTGGGTTTTCTTGTAAATGCATCTGTGGTAGCCAGATCCTGTTTCAAAGTCTGTTTCAGGCCCAGCATCATTAAAACAAGAGTCATGAAGAATTTATTAGAGGAAGCACTGAACACACTGAACTGGTTCTGTCTTTATTTCTCCTATTTTAGCCACTCCATTTTTATTATGGATAAACAGATTTTCACTAAACTGACTTTTTATTAAATTTTTTTTAAAAAAGAAGAAAGACAGCGAAGGAAACTTTGCATCCTACAGAATTCTTTCTTAAATGAACAGAGATTTAACAGATGTAAAAAATCCATTCACAGAAGTTAATAGTATTTTATATGGAGTACTGGGGAGTGGTGTGTGTGTGTGTGTGTGTGTGTGTGTTTGCGTGCATGTGCAAAGAGGGGGTGGGACTTAACTGTTTCTGCTCTCTGAGCAACTGAATGATGATTCTATCAGTGTAGGTGTTCATATTTCATAGCATCTTTAAATAAATATAAAATTTTTGTTGGAAGTGACTGGAACCTCACCCTGTAGAGAGATCCACACTCAAGTTATAGTCTGCGAAGTCCATCCCTGCTGCAAAGCTTCTGCCGTTGCTCTTGCTTCCTGCTGAACCATTTTGCTGCACATCTCAGAGCTCGCCTGGCTCTCTCACTATGGAGGTCTGAGCTCAGGAGACTTTCCCCAACCCCGTGGGCCATGCATTCCCTCGACCCTGTCACTCTGATTTCTTCTATCATCTGTAGAGTGTCTATCACCATCCAAAACAATACGATGGACTGATTGATTGATTTCCTTGTTTACTAGTGAGTGTAAGCTCTCTGAGAGTTGCAGCTTTCTCTTTCATTCTATCCCCAGAGCATTAGAACAGTTTCTGGCATTCTGGAAGCACTAACAAGGTATTTGATGAGAAAGCTGGAGTGAAATCTACAGCCTGTACAATGAGTTCTGATACTGTCTCCTGTAACTCCTCAGTAAGAAACTTCGTGAGCCTTAACCAGTTTGCTAAGGAAGCAGTCCCTGTTTGTTGCACAGGAATCATCTTCTGTGTATAGCACTTCCTGTTGTCCCTATATATTCTAGTGGGTTCTAAATGCCCTTTTCTTGCCCCAGGGCCTTAGCAATTCTAAAGCGAAGCTCTTTTTTTTTTTTTTTTTTTTATCATGTTTATTAAGTTCTTTTTAAATCTGAAAATGGTGGAGTTACATGACAGCTCGTTTCCTCTCACTGAAGGAACTCGTCTGCTTTATCCGCATGCTTGCTCGTTGAGACTAGTTTTAAAATTCTCTCTTAGGAAAAGTCCCTTCTCATTTTAAGTCAAACTGAAATTTCACATTTGCAGAGCTATCCTTCTCCTTTGGAGCAACAGGTTCGGATATGACTGGTGAATCATTTTGTCCGAGCTCATATTGACTGCACATGCGTGTGACAACAAAAGCAAAAACAGAACACCTGAATCAGAAGTTGCGCGCTCTCAGCTCTTGCGCTCACTCTCCTCCCAGAGTAGTGTTTGGTCATCTAGTGCCGACCAGTAAAGTATTTTAAATTTCAGGTATTAGCCAGCCTTTGAAAATGGAAAGCTTGCACATAAAATTCAACATTTCAAGCTTCTCTTGAAAATCTAAGATTCTAGGAAAAAATAATCATACGGACAATAATCTGCTTGGATTAGTAGCAAATTCCTTCTTTAGGTGGGTCATGAAGCCGCCAGCTGCCCCAATTCTCAACCCTGCCTGTTGCTATTCCCAAACTGAATCAGTTCCTTTTCCCATCACATGTCTGTATTCTTTCATTTATTTCGACTACTTGAGCATTGAAGGATCTAAATGGCTGTCCATGTCCTAAAAATTTGGTGAAGCTAATATACTGTTATATTTTACTTCGAAAGGGCAAGCACAACTCAACACTAAATGTTAGTAACATATTCATTGTATTTTTCATAAACACCCAACTTAGGAAAAAAAAATGTGGGACAGACTGACCTCTGTAGAAGAGTATCTCTGAAGAAGAAAATATTCCCATACTAGGCACAGGAATAGTTTGGCTGGAATTACAAAACCAGGGTTATCTTAAATAAAAGAATATCTTCACCCATAGTAATTAAAGGAGAATGTTTTCTCTCAATAGATTCAAAACTTGGTCTGTTGAAAGAGACAGAACTAGGTTTGAATTCTCACTTTCCCTTAACCCTCTGTGAATTCTTGGCAAGTCTGTGAATATCAGATCTTTTATCTGTGGGACCCTGAAATCGTATGTACCACCATTAGGGGCACTGAGGAAGAAGCACATTAAGTGCTTAGTCTTCTATCCAACCAAAATAGACTGTGCTACGTATTCTAATCTTCACCATGTCATCATTTCCTAAGCCCCATGCTCTTTAGAAGAGCATGGCAAGATAAAGGTGGAATGAATGCAAGAAAGCCAAGGTTATGTCTTCAACCATTTTCGTCTCAAAGATGAGGGATAATGTAACTACTAAAATATAAATACTTATAGACATTTATAAAAAATATGTACCAAATACACACCAAGTTGAATAATTGCCTTTGCTTCTCAGATTTCTAGATAAGGCATAAAATTAAAAACATAAAATGAAAAAAAAAGATCAAACAACATTTTTTTTCCCCGAGGAGGAACATTAATACAGAGCAAAACAAAAAAGTTGCCATTTATTATCACCAACATTTTACATAAGCTGACACCTGGATTTTGGACTTCTAGACTCCAAAATTATAATAGAATAAACTTCCGTCGGTTTACATCACTCAGTTTGTGGCATTTTGTTATAGCACCCTAGGACTGAATACCACACAAACCCTGATATTTTTATTCAAGGATGTTAATGCATTTTATGAGTTGTAATCAAGAGAACTGTAAATCTATTTTTTAATAAATTTTTCTAATTACAGATTTTCCGATTTTTTTGGTGTTATACAATACACAAACACCTAAAGAAGAAAATAAAACTGCTTTCAATCCTACAGATAACCAGTAATATTTGTGGCATTTGCTCTTGATATTTTATGGATTTTGTGCATATTTGTATGTATGTGTATAATTGTGCCTGTGTATTTATTATGTGTGTATAAGAGAAAGACATTTTGTAAATAATATACTTCTCCTTCCCTCTTTTGTTTCTTTCTTTCGTACATATTTGGAGAGCACTCTGAATGCCCAGGCATTCTCCTGGGTACTAGGGATACAGTGGTGAATATATCAGGAAAATTCCTCCTTTTATATGTTTTACAATTTGGCTTACAATATGAAATACTTTGCCTGGCAATTTCAAAACAATGATTTAAAATGGAGCAGCACAGGATGTGATGGGAGTACACCTACTGTACCAAGGATGCATAGGAGAGTTTGAGGAAGGTTTCCTGCAGGAGGTCAGGTCTCAGCTGAGATCAGATGGATGAAAAGCAGTAGTTAGCCAGGAGAAGAAGAGTAGGGGTATTTTAAGCAAAGGGAGAAACCGATGCAAAGATCTGGGCAACAGCGAATAAAATGTATTTGAAGAACATAAAGAAGTTCAGTATTTTGAGAGTATTAGTAGAAGGGGAGCATTGATAAGAGATGAAGTGTGCCAGGGCCAGACCATGATGGGCCTTCTAAAGGATCTTTAAAAGTTGGGCTATCTTAATATAGAGAAAAACAGTGAGGAGTTTATGTATACGAAGTGAAATGATCAGACTTGCATTTCAGGAAGATCTGATTGGAGACAATCTAGAAAATTTATTGAGAAGGGTCAAGGCTAGTGACATGGTCTGTGGAAAAGGTGATGGCAGCCCAGATAGAGCTTAACATTAAGGACTGGATCATTATCAAAAGGTAAAAAGAGGAAGTGGTAATTATTGGCATGACAAACTTTTCAATCAGCAAAAAGAAAGTGAGGAAGAGGGAGTGAATAGGCTTGGCCTAGTGGGCAGATGGTGGTGCTGGTCAGGAGACAGCACAAGAGATGCTGGCGGAAAAAACAGTTTGGGGTGAAGGACATGAAGTAGAGAGTGAATATTCAATGTTTTGAATTTAAGATGATTCTGAGACATCCATGTAGACAGACACTTCGGAAATATGGCTGATGCTTAGCAAAGACTTTTGAGCCAGAGACTTGCATTTTAGAGTTGTCAGTGCAGTTTTAAGGATGGTGAAGCTTTGGGAATAGATGAGACTGTCCGTGGAGAATGTGCAAACTGAAAAGAAAGTGATAGACGGAGTTCTAGGAACACCAGCATTTAAAGGGCAGGTAGAGTAAGGGTAACTAACTTACACCAGAGACGGCAAAGGAGAAGCCAGAGCAGAGAAGAAACCAGGGTGCAACGCCATGGACATCAAGAGGAGACAGAATTTCATGGGAAAATCATTACTCAGTTGTAATGATTAAAATGATTTAATTCTGGCATAAGAATTGGTAGATCAATGCAAATTACACTGAATCTAGACGAAAATATGTAAGTATACATGAGATTGTATTTTATGATAAAAGCAACATTTTAAATTGGCAGCAAAGAAGATGGATTATTTCATAAATGGTATTGGGTCTTAGTTGTATGGGAACATGTATGCAGGAAATAGACTTTTCTTCTTTCTTTATACCAGTAAAATTTCCCACTATACCAGAAGTGTAAATAATTACAAATTAAAACTTGTAAAAATACTTTAAATTGATATAAGTGATACAGTGATACAGCATTAGGATGGGGAAAGCCATACTAAGAATGACATGAAGGCCAGAAACTATAAAGGAAAAGATGGATACATAAAGGTATACACAAACTTAGAAGTTTTCTACAGGAAAAAGAGTCATACAGTGTAGATAAAATATGGGGGGCAACTTAAAATATGGTGTCTGAAAAAAGAACTACTATGCCTCCTGTACAAAAGGCTCTAAAAAAGGATGTGGTGTATATGTGTATATGTATACACACACACACACACACACACACACACACACACACACACACACACACACAATGGAATACTACTTAGCCATAAAAAAGAATGAAATAATGCCATTTGCAGCAACATGGATGGACCTAGAGATTTATAATATTAAGTGAAGTAAGAGAGAGAAAGACAAATATCATGTATCACTTATATGTGGAATCTAAAAAAAATGATACAAATTTTATTTTCAAACCTGGGGGTGTAAATGGATACAAATGTTCTCCTTTCTTATCAAGGGGCATGTAGCAAACTGGGTTTGGAGCCAAGCTGCCTAAGTTTGAATGCCAGCTTCATCACTGTCTACCTGTGTGACATCTAATGACTTAACATCTTAGTGAGTCACTTTCTTCACTCATAAAAGGGGGTAATAATAATAATACCCACTTCATAGGGCTGTGAGAGGAAGCATGCATTAACATATGTTAAGCACTTAGTGCCTGGCACAAAGTAAGAACTCATTGCAGTAGAGCTTGCCATCATTATTATTTTTATATTCTTTCCTTCTCAGCTTGAATTCTCTTGCCATCATTTTAACGTGTCTCTTACATTCATGAATATCTTCAATGTTCCTGCTCCATTGTCCTTCTGTCCTACATTCTTGGATTTTTGATAAGTTTGACTGCCTACATTTCAAAAGCATTCCATAAAAAATTTTTATACAAACTTTACAAATTTTTAAAGGACTCAGAAACTAAATTTCAATATTCTGTCTGTGTAATATAAATCATAATGGAGTTTAAGAATATTCTTACTTTTAATTCCATAGTAAGACAAATACAGGGTTTTCTAGTATGCTACATTTTATGGACACCAAGGTCTATTAATTTGAGTTCTTACTCTATATGAATCATTTGTCAGGAGTAATTTAGGTACTTAGATTGAATACACTCTGTTTCTAAACGAGTTTCTAAAACAGTCCCACCATGGTTCTTACATACAACAAAAATCTGACATGATTGATAATATTTATTCATTTTAAAAAGTCTCTTACAAAAGGAACTAATGAAATTCATAAACCATTTAAAACCAATATTTATTTAGTGATTTACAGTTACTGAGTTCTTAAAGATATCCCACTGTTTGAATCTTACAACAATCTCATAAGTAATCAAAACAGAATTGCTTAATATCTCCATTTTACAAATGAGGATGGTATGGTTAAGAGAGATGATATGAATTTCCTAAGATCAAACAGCAAAAAAGTACTCTAGCCTGGCACCGGAGTCTAAATTCCATTATTTTTATTCTATCCATTTCTAGTCATTGTCAATGTATGTTTTTGTTCCCAGGGATTTGATTACCTTTGTTTTTAGGAGGGAAAGAAGGAGAGAGAGACAAAGAGAAAGAAAAGACAGCAAGACAGAGTGGTACTACATTGTCCCTTCTCTACATTATTCCACTACTGATCACAAGACATATCCTAGGTCGTATCTATAGCACTGGAGCATCATTGCTTTCTGGTCATAAAATGCAAATAACATAGAATCTCCAACTTAAAAACATATTTGTCATATTTATTGAGATTATCTTTGGTTTGTTTTTTTTAGCAAACATTACTAATCCCAAAGTAAAGGCATTTTGAGGGACTACTTCACAGTGCTCAGAGGTAAACCTGAGGGATCAAGTCCCTGCTGCTAAGATGATAACATTGTCATCCCATGATTCATAACACATGTTAAGAGTAGTTAAAGATTCTTTTTCAAACAGAGTCATTTTGGTCTCTACGTGTAAAACTCACAGAGAAAAACTATTGCACTTTAGGAACTTGTTTTACCTTCATATTTCTTTTAGAAAGAAGTGCCATGCATGGTTCAGGCGGTATTGATGCAAAGGCCAAAGAACAGTCCTTACTGCAGAAGGTCACAGTGTAATGTCAGCTATCGGACAGGTGAATCAACAAAGACTGTGGATGCACACATAATAAAGGAACGCAGTGGGAAAGCAAACAGCACTAAGTCACCTCCAATTCCCCTGACACCTAGCAGCAGACAAAGCTCACTTATTACTGAGTGTAACACTAATGCTAAAATCAAGCTAGAACTTCACAGAATTTTCTCTCTTACTTCATTTAATAATTTTCATCCTTTATTTTAAAGTTCATTCTCTTTTTCCCCTGGCATACATCTGCATATTAACCTGCTAAGTAGGTAACTGGTTAAGTCAAAATGTAGCTTTTTATCAATGGTAGTAATCTGGGGACAAATCCAAACCAATGAAACAGTAGGTTAAAAAAAAAAAGTCACAACAGACAACGGTACCTACCCACAACAGATGGTCATTCTCTACCTCCCAAAGAATATGTGTTGAAATCACTTAGTAATGAGAAATAAATTTCCCATGGCTGCCAAGACTAGAGCTGTCAATGTGATCTACAAAAAAACAGCCTTGTGTTTGTGGCTTTCTGACTGAGAGCGATGTCTTCAAGGCTTCTGACATCAGTTGGGCTAAGCACCACCTACTAAGTGATTGTGGTTTAAATTCCAAAAGCGTGGGAGCATAACATTGCTCACTAAACATTTTTCACACTCCTCTTTACCTCACCAATAGGTCATCTACCTATTCTTAAAAATATGCTTTCTTGCTTTCTAAAATAATCTTTTAAGCTTCGCTTGAAATAAAGGTTGAGTGGTAATGAAGTAGTCAGGGCTATTCACTAACCTTCACAGCTCACCGAAGGATGTTGGTAACAGAGGTATCACTAAATGCAAATAGGGGAAAGGTGAGTGTGTGTTTGTGTGTGTGTGTATTTATTTGTTTTCTAGATACTTTTCCACTGGTGCAGAACAACTGCAACATGTGACTATCAGCAACAACAACCAAAAAGAAAAAAAAAAAGAAAAAAAAAGGAAATCAGGAAGATATACAGGCACCTAGGAGATAATATACTGTGGCTGATGAGGTATAAAAACCTGATCTGTCTGGCCACTGACAACCTATTCTCCTTTCTCCTCTGACACTTTGCTGTGTGAAATTCAGAGCAGTGACTGAAGCAAAGAAGCAGCTGCTTTTCCTCACTCTCTTAGTTTTATCTTCCTGAAAATTAACCACTTGTCTTCCAAATTATTTTATTGTCCCTCTCCCCTCCACCAAATGCCACATCTCTAAATCCACATGATCCCCAAAAGTACTTTTCCTTGCCTCAGGCCCAGTTTTGTCTTGATGAAAACATTCAAGTATGCCAACCAACGATTATGTAAGAATTTTCTCAATTCAAAAATCAATCAAAAATATAGTGCTTTACTCTGAGAAATAAAAATAAACAAAGCAAATGTTAAGACATCTCATTTAAGATGTTATGAAGGAACAATGCAATTAAATTAGTCTATTAGATTGTCAGACTATGTATTATGATCATATATTTTATACAAAGAAAAACTATGCATCTACTCTGAAAGAAGGAACACAAAAAAGGCTAACAAATCTTGGCTGTTCTAAGGCGTAGGGGCATAGAGAAGAGCTTTGTTTTCGGTAAGCATAACTAATTTTATACTATGCTTCATTTTTCATATTAAATATGAATAATGTTTTTAAACAAGTCTGGATTACATAAGTAATTTTTTAAAAAAGAAAAGCAATAGAAAAATTCGAGAATATAGAATTAGATAACCAAAGATGAATGAACTTACTAACCACCACAGAGGAAAGTACGTAAAATTTCCCCTAGCTCATCTGATGGGAATTCCTAACCCTCAGATTTGCTGCACATAAAATTTCCAAACAGAAACAATATTTCAGTAAGAATAACAAGGAATGTTTAGAATAAAAATATCTGTATCAGTTATGATAAGACATAAAGTAGCTAACAGGGATCACTGCTCCTAGTCTAACACAGAGCAGACCTCTTGAGTGAAAGGAAACAAGACTGGCAAATATAGAGAGGGGGCAGTGAGAAGTAAGGTCCTTTAGAATGTTCAGGAATTTTGAGTCGCTCTCTTAGATACCCAAGGCCTCAGTGCAAAGAACATTTGCTCCTTTTTCTTCCTAAACTGCACTAGCTCTGAGCTTTAGTACAGGGTTCTGAGCCTGGGGCCCACAGCTCCCCAAAGCATTACTGAATAGAGAGAATTCAGGAAGTTTATGAACTTGGATAAGCAAAGAGCTGCTTCTCTATTTTCATCAAAATCTCATTGAAATTTAACATTTCTTCAGTGAAAAATGTTGGCAACAACAATGGTTGTATCAGTGGTAACTAACTTTCCCATCAAAGACAACACAGATATTTTTATATAACATCATAGTTGTTGAATTACCTCTAAATATTATTTACGCACATTACACTTCAAAATTATAGTAGTTGTTATGTCTGCGGCTCGATCTTGTTATTTACTGTTTTAATAAAGCAGCACAAATGTGTTTTTAAAAATATTTTGACAACTGTATTTTATTATTCTTGATTTCCTTAAATTCCTACATATTTTATTATGTAGATCTATTTTTTAGTTTTTATTTTTTGATTTACAATGTATTAGTTTCTGGTGTACAGCATAGTGATTCAGTTTTACATATATATATACATATATATATCTGAATACTTATTCTTTTTCCTATTCCTTTTCATTACAGGGTACTATAAGCCACTGAATATAGTTTCCTGTGCTATATAGTAGGACCTTGTTGTTTATCTATTCTGTACATAGAAGTTTGTATCAGCCAATCCCAAACTCCCAATTTCTCTCTCCCTTCCTCTTTCCTCCCCTGGTACCATAAGTTTGTTTTCTATGTCCATAAGTCTCTTTCTGTTTTGTAAATAAGTTTGTTCTTCTCATTTTTTTAGATTCCACATAGAAGTGATATCATATGATGTTTGTCTTTCTCTGACTGACTGACTTCACTTAGTACAATAATCTCTAGATCCATCCATGTTGCTGCAAATGACATTATTTCATTCTTTTTTATGACTGAGTAGTGTTCCATTGTATACTTATACCACATTTTCTTATCCATTCATCTGTTGATGGACATTTAGGTTGCTTGCATGTCTTGGGTATTGTAAATAGTGCTGCTATGAACATTGGGGTGCAGCATGTATCTTTCTGGATTAGAGTTTTCTCTGGATATATGCCCAGGAGTGGGATTGCTGGATCACATGGTAAGTCTATTTTCAGTTTTTCAAGGAACCTCCATACTGTTTTCCATAATGGCTGCACCAATCTACATTCCCACGAACAGTGTGGGAGGGTTCTCTTTTCTCGTCACCCTCGCTAACATTTATTATTTGTAGAATTTTCAATGATGGCCATTCTGAGCAGGGTGAGGTGATACTTCACTGTAGTAGATCTAAATATATTCTTCTGTGAAGGGGCCTGTATATTGACAGAGTTACAGAGTTACCAGACTGCCAAAGAGTGCAGGGCACAAAGAAAGCAAAGAACCCCTCTCACTGTCATGTGCTCCTAAGCGGCCAGTCCTCCCTAGAGGCCTCTGTTCTTGTTCCCACACTGCCCTGCCAGAACCCCTATCCAAGGCCTTGACACCACGTTGTCAGCAACAGTTTCTTGTCTCTCCCCTACTACCCAGAAACTGACATAAAATACACATGCAAGAAAAGATTTTACAAGCAAAATGAAGAAAAAAACAGGAAGGCAATGGGTCCCTGAGGTAGACGGAAAACCAGAAGTGAAACAATTCACAGACTTTTCTGGACTCAGTCCCTATCAACACCATTAACAGAGCTGAATTCCAACAGTTTGAAACTAATTTTAGTGCTCTAAAAATTATACCAAAAATATATTCTCCCAAGTGAGAAGTTACCATTTTTCCTTACATCCATAACACATTATCCTTCTATGACACTTAACATACTCTGCTTTGGTCAGAGTTGTAAATATATGTCTATACACATACATACCTATTTGAGCGTGTAAGTGTCTGCATTTGTCCCAAACTAAGTCATAAACTCCTCTAGTGTAAGGATTAAGGATTGTTGTAGAAGAAAAGAAGAAAAAGCATGTTGTTTCACTTTTATTGGAGAGACGCATGACATCCGCCTGAGGCTGAGTAACTACCTCGGCTCAGTGTCATAGGTTCCCTTTGTTACTTGAGTATAACTGAGGATTCCTTCATTCTCACGCCTCCACAAGAAATGCCCTTTTTGTGATCCACAGGGAAAGGAGGACTTCATAAAGGAAACACACCTAAAAAAGTTAAGTGACCAAACATAAAAAAACACTTTTGGAAAAGACAAAAAAAATCTGAGAGTATACATTTGCAAAGAAGCCAAATGTATGTTTTGTTTTTTAAAGTTGAGGAGCCTTTGTTTAAAGGAGCAAGGGGACACTGACATTGAAGATTTATAAAGAGGGTATGAGGTATTTTCAAGTGAGTGAAGAGTTGACAGTTACCTTTTATCAGTCAGATTTTTAGCATTTAGAACAAGAAGTTCTGTTAATGATGGAGAAGCTAGTTTCCCCGTGAGAATCATGTCTTTTTTCTCCCTAATCACTGGATCCACCATAATGTTTGGTACCACATCTTACAAACAGTAGGTACTCAAGGTTTGTTCAAATGAAAAATGATCCGAACCCGCTTCTCATCACTAGTGGAATAAATCAGGATCACATGAGACAAAGCTCAGTTACTCTATTTGAGATTAGACCTCTGAGAGGCATACTTAACCTGTGCAGATTCTTTGTACTAATCTGGTAAAACTTTTCGATGAAAAGGCTAATACGTCATCAAACTGACTTAGGAATGACAAAATCCATGTGACTGCATCCTCCAGACACACATACAGATTATTAACTACTTTGCAAAGATTATTGCAGCTTTTTATTTTGACAAATATTGTAGAAGATTATGGTTTTAGAACATGCTTGACCTGGAAATCATATTGTTAATTCCGCATTTTCCTAAGAATTTGAAGCTAAATTCTGCAATAACACTGCTACTTATGAAGTACATTGTCCTCAAATGCACCGACTTATTAAAAAAAAACTGAAATCAAAAAACCTGCACAGTTGTGTTCTAGTCCTAATTAACCAGGTGACAATACTTCTCTGTGTTGTGTGAACTCTTAGATCCCACTAGAGTTCTAAAATTCCGTGAGCCTGTGAAGTCAACTATGGATGATCCAGGACGACAGCAGCACTGCCACATTCGTCAGTCATGTCTGACTCTGTGTTGTCAAAGACATCACTTCCAACGCCTGAACCACACGACTCCTAAGCCCTATTTGACATCCGACGGCAGGACAGGATCATTAAAGGCCCTGATTATAACCAGTCAGCTATTCCCAGAGCAATGCTCATTACTAAGCAACTCAGTTAAGCTGAGCAGAAGGCTGAGAGGCATCATTCCGTACAAGCGCACATATATCTTTGAGTGTGAAAAAAATTTTAAAGGTGGAATCATAGTCTGTGCAGGCGAAAGATGTGATTTAGGGATACCATGAAGCAGAGATGTTTTAAAAAATTATATACATACTTCTAAAAAACAGAGGCATGTACAGAATGAATAGGGGCGCAAAAATTAAAAATGGTGTGCTTTGGTTAAACTTAAAGCTGGGGAGCAAAGAAACATGATAACACTCTGAAAAATTTTCTTAAGCAGCTAGAAGCCAAACCAAAGATTGTCACTGTGGAGATTGTGTGGAATTGCGATCCAGTCAAGCACCTACACATTACCCCACCTACACATGTTAACACAAGCAGTGTCGGGGGCAACACCTTCTCTCCCCTTCAAGGGTCACTGTCCTCTCACCTGGTATTTCACAAACTTTACTGTGCAGAGAAATCCATTTGTGAGTTCAGGTGTGTATTCCTAAGGCCATCACCAGAGAGTCTGATTCAACAAATCTGTGCCAAAGTTCAGGACTCTTCATTGAAAAGTATCCTCAGAAAAAAATTAAATTAAATAAGTAAATAAATAAATAAAAACACATCCAGAGATGGAAAAAAAAAGTATCTTCAGGCTATGACACGGGAAACTTGGTAACCTTATTTTGAGAAATGCCTCAAGCAAATGTTGGGAAAAGGGAAAGTGGGTCTTTTTCTGTTGCTTGGCTGCCCCCCATACCTCAATGTCATATGCTTCTTCTTTGGCCCCCAGCTACCAGCTGGACCTCAAATCACTTAATTCCGGACAATAGCTAAAACAACTAATTCTAGATGGTCTAGATAAGCTACTGGCTTACACAGAGGCAACCACAGAAAGATAAATGTGAGCCAAACCACATTTCCCTGTATTGCCCCACACCTTTGTTCTCAACACCTTGTGAAGGCTGATCTATCAGATTCTACCGAAGAGTTAGTGGTAACTAATTGTAAGTACTACACAGAAAGAAATTCATTTTATTTAATTGTCTCCAAAATTCAACAGAAAAGCACACAAAACTGATAAACCCTTCATAGGAATTACATTTTAGACATATCCAGACTCTTAGTTATCCTTTTCTTCATGACTGCCCTTTTCAAAAGCATAAGTTGCACCTCTTGTCAGGAAAACCATACCCTCTTCCTAAATATAATACACCAGACATTGTCATACTCAAGAGTCTAAAGTTTCCCAAGTCTGCATTATGACATTAGCCATAACTGTCTGTGGCATTAGCGTACTGGTGGGATTGAATTGCTTTCCTGATCAATTACAATCTCTTTGAGAGCATGGTTTCTACTACTTTGTCTTTGTAAACTCTTATGGCGTAAGCTTCCATATACCTAGATATTAATTAGCAGTGACTTAGTGTCCTAGAGATTTGACAAACAGAAAAGCTAGGATAAAGTTTTATTATAATTGTCGTTGTTGTTATTGTTGAGTTTTGTTTCTGAAGGAAGAATACTGCATCGGTGATGAGTCTTAGAAAATTAATGAGAGAGTCCTTGGGTATTTCCAATACAGTCTTTTCAACAGAACAGATACTGAACCAAAACCAGCTTATGTAAACTGCCAATCATTTCCTAACATTTTGGATAAATGGTAGAAATAATTTAGTGGGTTAAATATTACTTCGGGGTTTCTCATATGCATTTGGTATTTATAGGAAGTCTCAGATACTCAAAAGTGCAGGAAGAAAGAGTACACCCCTTAGAGAACATTGACCCCTGTTACTACCAGAGAAACCACTGGTCTCAGCACATTTTAATTCAGTCCAGCAGGGTTTGCAGGCCTTGTCACACTAACACTGAAGAGCTGTTATACAGATATTTTATTGACTTCAGTTTGTAGTCATTGAGTCTACTTGTGAGTAGAATGCTAAAAGGAGAGGAAATAATTGCTAATAAGGTGCACATTTCAGAAAACAACTGCATCATAGAACATGGGAATAAAAATGTATCACAATCTAATGCTCCTAGATTTTAAATAAGGCTTCATCTCACACTAGTGACTCCAGACAAAGATATATTGGTAATAATGGAATTTATTGAGCATTTTTTAGATAGGCCTTATGCTAAGTGCTTGACATCTACTATGTTATTTGAGTGATTTGACTGGCTAAAAATCAGCTTCCTTAGTGGGTTAATTTCTGTAAGAATTTAAATAAGATCATAAATTAGAAAGTGCTAGGTATGGTGTCTATATGTAGTAAGTGCTCAATAAATTCTAGGTCATCTTTTTCATTACATAATTTTGTCTTTGTAATCGGTTTTAGTAGGTTTTGTGTTGTTAAACTATGTAGACTTCTGGGAATTTATTTGTAAAATCATTTTCATACAAGGGAAAACAAATACTATGTTCTAATAAAGTTAATGAGGATAGACGGCTATGCGAAGCTTGGAAAACAAAAATATTTCACCTGGAAGATTCAAATAGGACCAATGTCAGGAGTGTATTGATCAGACAGCAACCTACATGGCATGATGGAAACAGAAAACCCTTCTATTTTGCTGCTATTCCCTCTGCTACTCTCTCTAAACTAATCACAAGCATAATTGTAAGTTGCTGTTGTAGAACATGGCATTTACCATAGGTCAGTCTTCTCCTTCACTCCAAAGTTCCTCCCTTCTTCCCTCTCTTCCTCTTTCCTCTGAGTGATAGTTTCAAATACTCCACTGTTAAAAGGCACATACCTTTAGAAGATCTTATCCTTAGCCCTGGATGTATATTAGAATTACCTGAGGTAATTTTTTAAAGTACAAGAAAATCCGAAATAATTACTCACTAGTGTTTTTGTTCCAAGATGAAGACAGAATCTTCAGGTAGAACTAGGTAGGTAGAAGCAAATGTATAATCTTTAAATAGATTCATGTGTTCCATTTTATTTTGTAGCTGATTATCTGTGTCCTAATCCTTACTAGCATTATTCATGTGTGATGTTCCTCTTAAGAAATTCATACATTTTAAATCCTATATAATAGAATCAATAATAGTTATACCTAGCCTTTCTACTTTATAAAGCTATAAAGCACATAGCAATTAAAGAGTTGATTAAAACATCACTCAAAGGTGGGGAAAATATAAAAAAAAGTATGTTAGTATGAATAAGACGAAGGAAATAAATTTACCTTAAGTTACAAATCTAGCACATTCTTTTGGAATTTAAAAATGGCCCAGTACAGACCCAAGGTTGTTCTAAGTAATACTCAGAAACAATGAAAAAAATTTTTTACAAATCAACTGAAAGCTACCACTATCTGATTTACTCTGCTTATGGAATAAAATACGGAAAGGGGTAATTCACCTCAGTAATTGATGTTTTCATGCTGTTGCAGACAATGTTAGTTAACCCCTGATAAACCTGTTGTTCCCTCTCCCTTTAGAAAAGAACTACTCTTATTGATTTTGTTCAGTCCACTTCCCACAAGTGGCTCAGTAGACTCAGATCAGGGGGATGTTTCCATATGTCCCAATAATCTATTTAGACTGGGCAAATGACTCAGGTATGTCCAATGAGGTATGAGAGAAGATCTGTTGGAAGACTCCTGGTTTGACTTTCTGTGCTCTTAAAAACAGACACACAGGAAGAAAAGGTACTTTCTGGCTAGAGGGTGTCATGCCTTCTGTGATCCTGGAATTGTGGCATCCTTTTGAAACCACTGGTGGAGCTAAGCTGATGGGCTAAAGATGACAAGGTGGAAAGAAGAAAGAACCTGGGTTGATGTCACTGAGCTGCTGAATTAAGTAACTCTAGAACTGCTCTATCTCAGGACATTTCACTATGTGTAAACTTTTGTATTCCTTAATAAACTGATTGACTATTGCTCACAGCATCCTGAAACACAAGTTCATTATAGAAATTTAAAAATTGCACTACCATATGATCCAGTGGGGTAGGGGTTATCTCAGTGGTAGAGTGTGTGCTCAGTGTGCACAAGGTCCTGGGTTCAATCTCAGAACTGCCATTAAAAAAAAGAAAGAAAGAAAAGAGAATTGCACTACTATATGCTCCAGTAATTCCACTCCTGAGTATCTAAAAAAAAAAAAAAATGAAAACATTAATTTGAAAAGATACATGAAGATTCTTTTCCATTATAGGTTATTAAAAGATACTGAATATCATTCCCTGTGCTATGCAGTAGGTCCTTGTTGTTTATCTATTTTATATATAGTAATGTATATCTCTTAATTCCAAACTCCTAATTTATCCCTCCTCCTTCCTGTCCCCTTTGGTAATTTTAAATTTGTTTTCTATGTCTGTAAGTCTATTTCTGTTTTATAAATAAGTTCATTTGTATCATTTTTCAGATTCCACATATAAGTGATATCATATTACATTTATCATTCTCTTTCTGACTTACTTCAATTACTATGATAGTCTCTGGGTCTATCCATGTTGCTGCAAATGACATTATTTCAGTCTTTTTTATGGCTGAGTAATATTCCATTGAACGAACACACACACACACACACACACACACACACACACACACACACACACACACACCATATCTTCTTTATTCCTTCATCTGTTGACGGGCATTTAGGTTGCTTCCATGTGTTGGCTATTGTAAGTAGTCCTGCTATGAACATTGGGGTGCATGTATCTCTTTGAATTAGTTTTTGTCTTTTCCAGCTATATGCCCAGGAGTGGGATTGTTGGATCTTATGTTAACTCTATTTTTAATTTTTAAAGGAACTCCCATACTGTTCTTTATAGTGGCTACACTGATTTATACACTCCCACCAACAGTGTAGGAGGGTTTCCATTTCTCCACACCCTCTCCAGCATTAGTATTTCTAGACTTTTTGATGATGGCCATTCTGATCAGTGCTACCTCACTCTAGTTTTTGTTTGCATATATATATATAGAGAGAGAGAGAGAGAGATAGAGAGAGAGAGAGAGAGAGAGAGAGAGAGAGAGAGAGAGAACAAACTAGTGGTTACCAGTAGGATGAGGGAAGTGGGGGCAAGATAGAGATAGTGGTTTGTACCTCTTAATGCCCTATGTATAAAATAAATAAGCAACAAGGACACAAAGTACAACACAGGGAATACAGCCAATATTTTTAAATAACTACAAATGAAATATGACATTTAAAAATTGCAAATCACTCTATTGTGCACCTGAAATTTATATAATACTGTACATCAACTATACCTCAATAAAAATGTTCATTATAGAAATTTGTGCACAGAGTAATCTAAAGAAAAAACATATTTCATAAGCACTATTAATATTTTCTCCATGTTAAAATTATATATTTTATATTAAGTGAATATAATTTAGTACACGAATTTTTCATTTAATATTTTAAGGTTTTTCCCTTATGCTATAAAAATTCATAAATAAAATTTTCAAGACTTATTGATATACCATACTCTGCCCAAACATTTTTGCATTGTTAACTATTAAATTCCTTTTATGTATTTCCCCATACAAATAACCCTGTAATAAATGCTAGAGTGTTGTATAGCAGAATTATTTAGCTAGGTAGTCTGTTTCATTTATTTGTTAATCTGATAAATATCTATTGAGTACTTATATGCTAAATACACTGAAATGCAAAGTTGAAAGAAACAATTCTTGCTCATGGGAGTTTAAGTGCAGTACAAGACAAAACCATGAAAATGAACAAATACAAAAGAAATTTATAAGCATTTCAGTGTTTTAGGCAAGGTAAAATCAAATGAATGACTAAATGGATAGTAGCTTTTATACTATGAAAATTCAATGGGTGAATAAATGGATAACAGTTTCTATAGCAGAAAAATAAATTATATTAAAAAATTTTTAAAAAGCAATAAAAAATTCAGATGAGAACGAAAGAAACCTTTATAATAACTGCCTGTAATGGACACTACTAACTGCCCGTATTATATATTATGTAGTCTTATGTTATATATTCCTCACAATATATAATGCCAAGTTTGTTGAGGTGCATACAGACCTCAGCTCAAGTGAGTCAAGGAAAGTGAGCCAATTTGGAGCTCAAGCATAGATTCTGATGGCCTAAAACCAGTAATTTTAAATTCCATTTCCCAAGTCAAGCATAGCATCACTTTGGTGTTTTTGGCTCAGCGGCAGGTATGTGACTTCAGCTGGCTGAATTAGAAGAGAGGAGAAAACACGAATATGTCATATTTGGTAGAGTTTGGCAGTTCACAAAAGTAGATGGACAAGGATGCACGTTGTCCCAGTTGCTGCTGCCAGCCATTGACATAAGCTGAGGGAAAAAATCTGAAAGACGAAACTAAGACATGAAAGGGGACAGAAAGAGGTGAAGAACTACAGATGGAAGAAGCAGAATTACCCAGTTGCTTGGTCAGTCATCCGGATTCCACTGCTCTGAAATTTGCAGCTAAAATCAACTTAGTTACCCTAAAATATTAAGGAAAAATTAACAAAAACTCAAATTATACAAACTATTTTGGAAAAATTTTATCTAAAGAAAGCAATTTAAAGGGAGCTGAAAATCCTTGACACTAGTCTATGTAGTATCTAGGCTGCTTACTAGAGAGTAATAGATTAATCAGTTCACCTTCATAAGCTGTGAGTAGAAAAATTCGAACTAGAATAAAAATCAAGGCCTTTTCTATATCTAAGTATATTGGATTTTATGTGTTCAAGATGTTTTATTAGGTGAAAACACCTTGGTTTTGTAATATAGTGGATATAGTGGAAATAGAGGGATATACTTCTAGATAAAAATAGAAAGGTAAAAGGCAATCCCACAGGCAGATAGAAAATGAATTGAGAAGATGGGGAGACAAATGAATCAATAGGTGCACTAATGGATGGTTAGACAAAGGGAAGGACAACAGTAGGAACACACGGACAGATAACAGTTCAGATAGATAAACAAACATCCTCATGAGTGAAGACTAATGTACGAAAGGTAGAGAAATAATGGCTGACATAGAAGACAGGCAGGAAGGTATAAAGACAAGAAGAAGGGCTTAAATTAGCCACTGTGCCATCCATGCTTTTTAAAGACAATATGTACGCACATATATATCCACGTATTTTAATGTGGAGGTATATATTTTCACTTCCTTTATATATACGGGACTAAGTCAAAATAGCTAGTGCAACTTTACACAGTCAGAAAGGACAGAGCAGGCATATGAACTGAAGGCTGGCCACCTCCAAAGCCATGTGCTTGCCTTCATTCCAGCAGGCGTAACAATAGTGCAGGGCAGCCCAGATAGAGGTATTACAGTAAAACTGCAGCAACAACAAAACCCAAATAGCAGCAAATACTGTTAAAATCTACTACCTAGTTTTTGAAAGTTATATTTGAATAAGAAAATAAACAATCATATATATATATACACACACATCTCTGAGATACATATGTGTGTGTGTGTGTATATATATATATATATATATAATCTGATAAAGATCGAAGTTAAGTAAGAAAACCAAGCAATATCAAGCAAAACTGTTTATTTTACCATTGGAGGTAATTTTATTAATTCAGTGTACATTTTTAGAAACTAGGGTTTCATTATGTTTCAGAAGAATGAGAGAATAACAAATTTAGATTTATGCTATATAATAAGAATTTCTATCCTAATATTAAATTACTCTAATATTCTTGGCTAGTGTGGTCCACACTGTTACAGCAAATGTATGTTAGATTAATCTGTGTTTTGAATAAGCATAAGCTGATTATAGTAGATAACATATTCAGTAATAGATCATGAAAAAAAATGCATAGTAGCTAAGCTCAGATGTAACTGGGGGAAATGGTTCCTGTGGTCCCTGTGGTTTACACCAAGTTGAATGATACTGCTGAGTTGCATACTACCAGTTACCTATCAGTTGTGGGTTAGTATAATGAATTAACATTGGTTTTAGTCATGAGCCAGTCACTGTAGAAAAGCACTTGTTATGAAATGCACAGGGCCAGAGTTTCATTACAGAGCCACAAAATCTAATCTATAGACCTTTGCCCCTTGCTGTTTGAGAAACTCAACAAAGCAAAGAGCTTATTACTGATATTGCTGTTACACTAAGAAGTACTCTAAGAACACATGTTGAGAAGTTATGAGAACTTATACATGTAGCTCCAGCTGAAAAACTAAAACAGATGGGACCAGTGAGCTACCTCCAATAATTTTTACCTGAGATTCTTAGTGTTTTTCCTAATTCAGCATATGGAATAGATTGCCCATGACTATGATTTATTACATGGATATATCCAGTTTTTGATATTTCCTTCAAGATTAAAAAAGGACTGGGTTTCAGGGTGGAATAAGGGGGAAAGTAACCCAAAACCGACATTATAGTTTGGTTCCTTGTTTGTTTTGCTTTGTTTTAAATGTTATATTAATTAACCATATGCCAGAAATGATCACTTGGTCTAGAGAGAGGCAGGGACAAGACAGGCTGCCTTTCCACAACTTATGATCTGCTAACTTTGAGGTTCTATCAAATTCTTTCCTACTCAAAAAAAAAAAAAAAAAGCACATCAGTATTCAAGTAGTGGGAGTGACATTATTACAGGAATAACTTTGGATCCACTTTCATCTGTAAGACTGTAGAGTTTGCAAACTTTAGCTCTTTAACCAAGACACCACATTCTCCCTGATTTTCCATTGCCTCTCTGTTCTTTATTGGTTTCCTTTGTGAATTTTTCTCATCTCCCCCATCTCTTATTATTGATGTGTCTCAGGATACAGTCCTTGGACAGCTTCTCTTACCGACCCACACTTAATCCCTCATCCTTATTTCATTTTTATCTATTCCCATGGCTTTAAATACTATTTGCCAATGACTCTCAAATTTCAATCTCCAGCCCAGACCTCTTTTGTGAACTGTAGATTTGAATATTCAATTGCCTAACCACTATCTTCTTCTGGATGTCTAATGGTCATCTCCAACTTAACATGTTTAAAACTGAGCTTCTGATCTTCTGTGTCCACCGCCTTATACATACCACCTGCCAAACAAGCTTCTCTGGTCTCCCAGTTGCTCAGTTCCAAATTGTAGGAATCTTTTTCATTCATTCCTTTCTCAAACCCATTCTCTTTTACATCTTAAATTTGATTGTAAATCTTGCCATCTATAACATCGAAATACATCCAGAATCTAACCACTCATCACTCCATCCAGTGCTGCTACCCTTGTCCAAACTATTACCATTTCTTTCCAGGATTATTGTAATGGCCTCCGAATCATCTTCCCTACTTTCACCTTTGCTCCCTTCCATTCTACTGTCAAAATGGTGGCAGAGTGATCCTTTTAAAACGAAAGTCAGATCATGACACCTTTGTCCAAAAATCTCCAAAGGCTCCCAGAGAGTTCAGAGTAAAACTCAAGGCCTCCCAGTGGCTCACAAGGCCCTATACATTCTGGTTCACTGCTACCGCTCTGCCCAAATATGCTATTGGTTCAGGTACAACAGTCCTGTTCCTTTTCCTCTAACACCCGAGGTCTCTCTTTCTTCAGAAGTTTTGCACTCTCTCTGCCTAGAATGCTCTTCTTTGGGACATTTACATGACCAAGTCCCCATCACTTCATTCTGGGCTTTATTCAAATGTCACCGTTTCAGTTGGAGCCTTCCCAGACACCGTATCAAAAAGCTCAAAACCCCTTTCACCCTAGTCCCCCTTTTTCCACCTTAATTTTATCCTTAATATTTATTACATTCTAATGAATTATACATCATATTCATCTTATTTACATTTTCTGTCTCCTTACAACAGAAAATGAGCTCCAAGGGAAGTCATATCTTTCTGTTTTGATCACTGTTATCACCAGCATTTAAAAAGCAGCTGGCACAAGATAGAAGCTCAAGATTTGTCAGATGTAAAGAGTAGTAACTAATGATTTTTGGCCTATTTCACAGCTGTTGATAGAAGCCATTGTTTTAGAGGGATGGTCTAGATGTGAGTAATGCAGATCACATTATAAGGACTCAGTTCAAAATGTTACAGCTTATCCCAATTATCTCCCCTAATGTCTAGTGTGCTAGTGGAATAGACAATAATTAAAGACTGAAATTTTGTTTTTGTATTTCTCTATGTAGTTGGAACAACATGTGAAGTTACATAGTTAAAAATGCCCTTATGCCTCTCTGTGGTCAATCCTCTGCCTTCACCCTCCAGCTCCTGACAAGCACTGATCTGATTTCCACTTCTAGGGCTTTTGCCATCCCTGGAATGTTGTATAAATGGAATCATGTAGTATGTACCCTTTTTATGTAGGACTTCTTTCAGTTAGAACGATGCTTTTTAAGATTCATACTGTTGTATGCAAGCTCTACAGTTGTTTGGGTTTGTGTGTCTGTTTGTTTATGCATATGAATGCCCCACACCATTTTTTAAAAGGATCTCTATCTCAGTTTAATTACCTTGGTATTGATGGAAAACAACAACTGACCACATGTGTGCGATCTATTTATGGGCTTTTTATTGGGTTAGAGTATTCTGTTTCTCCTTATGCCATTACCACAATTCCTTGAATACTATCACTTTGCATTAAGTCTTATAGTCAGGTAGTATGAATATGCCAACTTCATTTTACTTTGTATTGTTTTGACTATTCTAAGTCCTTTGTAATTTCATATAAAATTTAGACTCAATTTGTCAATTTCTACAAAACACACACACAAACACACACACCCTCCTGAAAATCTGATTTGGATTGTGTTAAATTTACAGATTAACTTGGGTAAAACTGCCATCTTAACAACATAGAGTCTTCTAATCCATAATAGTATGACTATTCATTTAGCTCTTCCATAATTTCTATCAGCAATATTATGTAACTTTTAGTCTTGCACATATTTTGTGGCATCTATTTCTAAGTACTTCATGTCTATTGATAATATTGTAAATAATATTTTTAAATTTCTTTTCCAATTGCTTATTGCCAGTATATAGATATAAAATTGATTTTTGCATATTTAGTTTTATATTGCAAACTTGTTAACTTCATTTATTAGTTCTAGTAACTGACAATTAGATCATCTGTAAATAAAGATAGCTTTTTCTTTTAAATCTGTGTATCTTCTAATTTTTATTTTTTGAAGAGAAATGGAAAAAAAGGACATATGTCCTTCCTTTGTTCCAAATCTTGGGAGAGTGGAGGTGCAGGGAACTCAGTCCTCCACTACAAAGAATGATGCTAGCTATAGATTTTTCATAATAGGCTTTTACATTGTTGAGAAATTTTCATTCTATTCTTAATTTTCTGGGAGTATTTATCATGAATTGATGTTGAATTTTTTTCAGTGCTTTTTTAGTCTCTGAGATGAACATGTGTTTTTCTTATTTAGTCTGTTAATATAAATTATTTTGATTAATTTTTTAATGTTGATCCAGCCTTGCATTTTAGGGATGAATTTAACTTGAATGTGATTTGTTATCCCTTTTATAGATTGCTAGATTTGATTTGCTAATTTTTTTTTTTCACTGATTTTTACATCAATGTTAATGAAAGATATTGTTTTGCAGTTTTCTTTCCTTATAATGTTTTTGATGTTGGTATTAGGGTAACGCTGACATCAAGAATGAATTAGGGAGTCAATTTTCCTCCTCAATTTTCTGCGAGAGTTTGCAAAGAATTGGTATTATTTCTTGTTTAAGTGTTTGATAGCATTCATTTCTGAAGCCACCCAAACACAGATTTGTGTGTGGATGTGGGGGTAGGGACAAGGCTTTTAACTACAAATTTAGTATCTTTAATAGCTCTAGCCCTACAAAGCTATCTCTTTTTAGATGGACTTTGGTAATTTTGGTCATTCAAGGGATCAACCCAGTATAACTAAGTTAGTGAATTTTCTGTCATAATTTGTTCAGAATACTCCTTTATTATTATTTTAGTATCTGTCAATTTTATTGGGATATATCCTTTTTTTCATTATGATATTGGCAACTTTTTTGCTCTTTTTTTTCCTGATCTTTCTGGTCTCTTCAAAGAAGCAGGTTTCAGTTTCATTGATTTTTTAAATTGTTTTTCTATTTTCTATTTTATTGACTTCTGCTCTTAACTTTATTATTACTTTCTTTATGCTTCCTTAGTGTTTAATTTGCTCTTTTTTCTGGATTCATAAGGTGGTAACTTAGATCATTAATTTGACACCTCCTTTTCTAACATGAACACTTAAGAGTATACAGCTTAAATTGCATTCTACAAATTTTTAAATGTTGTGTTTAATTTTCATTCAATTTAAACTATTTTAAAATTTCCATTGTGATTGCTTCTTTGACTCATACATCATTTAGTATTGTGTTATTTAATTTAGAAATATTTTACGATTTTCTGGTAGATGTATTTTGCTTTCCATATTGTGAAGCTCTGATAATAAGTGCATTTTCATTTAGGACTGCTTTGTCTTCTGGATGAGTTGATTCCTTTATAAGTACGTAACATCCTTTTTTTATCCCTAGTAATAGTCTTGAGTCTACTTTGTCTAATATTAAAATAAAGCATGCGATTCACTGTTGCTCCTTCTCTCTTCTCTCTCTCCTCTCACATCTTTATCTCCATTTTTTAAAAAAATAATAATATTTTGTGGTAGGAAAAAGAAGCTATGCCTTCTTTAAAACCTGGCTTAGGGGCTAACTGTACTTCTATAAATTAAAGACATTTCACTTTAAGCCTTAATAATATACTTATTGGAAAAGTTTCATGTGCTATAATAGTTGTTTAAAAATGAAGAATTATCCTCTGGGTTGAGGTTCAGTCATACTTTTATAACTGGTAGTAATAACAATGACTATTACGTAACAGTAAGTTACAATGTCTATCACATCATAAGCAAATAATTTGTTCAACTTATTAACACTTTCAAAAGATATGTGTTTTGTTGTTGTTGTAGAAAGTATGAAGATAGACAAAACAGAAACATAATGACATATATAAAATATAATTTACAAAGTCTTCTGTTATTCAAGTCTCCAGAAATAGGAAAGTTTGAAGGGAATAAGACAATGGCTAAATACACAAGAAAGAGGAACATATTTTTAGAAGAGCTGAGGTCTTTTGAAAAAGTATGTTTGGGCTACACAGGTTTTGTAGTCTCAGGGCACCTAGAAATCCATGTAAGTGACCTTGGTGATGATGGGCAAACGACCTGACCTAAGGAACGTAATCTATGGCTGATATACCTTATCATCCATGGCATCTACTAGTGTTCTTTGTACATGTTAGTATTCATTGGCTCTTCACTGAAGATGTAAATGAATGAATGAACAAGAGGACAGTGATATGATGGCAAAGTGAGCTCTCTACAATTAAAATTAATAAATATCAATTTATACGAATGCTGTGTCATAGGCTAAAAAATTCCTGTATACAATAAATGTTATCCTACTATAAGATGAATCAAGTCAATCTGAACAACAAAAGTAAGTAATAGGTTTATTTCACCCAGACTACACATTGGTGAGGCAGTAAGTCAGGATTTTTTAAAATGTCTTCCTTGCAACAGAAACTGATTAAAATACTGGTGGTTCTTAGAAGAAGTAGGATTTTAAAAGGTTAAGCACTCGTAGGCAATACTTTGGAAGATGCAATTTCCCTAAAGTGCCACATGTAACAAGAGATCATGTGAGGACATATCTGGGGAAATATCTACCTGTAGTGATATTTCACAGGGGACCAAAAAGGCACTGAACTTTCGTCTATTTCCCCCAACAGAGTTGGAGGCTGCTCAGGACAAAGGGGTACATCTGGTGATTGAGTCCCTCTCACAGGAGTCATGGAGGGTCCATGGGCTAGCGCTTTGGCTGGTGGGCACCAGAACAACTCACAAAAAGTATCCATTTAGGTGACCTGGGGGCAGGGCCAGGGGGACAGAGACATTTGGAGGGCTTGGACAATGGTATTTATCAACCAAAATGAAGCATTTCAATATTGTGAATAAGCAGTATCACTGTGTCATTGTGAACATCAGAACTATTTACCTGTTTGTGCAGTCATACACTTGGCAAGTGTTGAGTTAAACAGAGTTAAACAGATCTTATACTATGGGAATTCTCAGAGGCTTAACTGGTAGTGCACACTGTAGTATCTAGGTTTTTTCTCACTTACTTGGACACAGAGCCTTTTTCTATACAGCGCATCTTGGGATTGTTCTTCTTAGAAACTGTGTCAATAAGTTCTGAACCAGGCTTATGAATTACAAAGATAACTGACGTTACAACTACCCTAAAATTTCAATGACTTAACATAAAGATTTATTTCTACCCTAACCTACAGTACAAGGTAGGATGGGGCTGTTTCCCTTGGTAGCTCTTTTCTAAGTAATGACTCAGGGATCTAGAATTTTCTATCCTATGCTTCTGTCACTCCCTAGGGACTCCTTGGGGTTCCGCACTGCTTTCCCTCCACCTGTCTAACTGAGAAGGAGGGAAAAAAACATATTGAATGTAGAGACCATGTAGTGATTTTAAAATGTATCCACAAATTTTTCCACAATCTTCACCTCAAAGGGTGAAGGCTAATTCTCTTGCCTATGAATGCAGGCTAGAATTGGTGACTTGCTTTTAACTAACTGAATGGAACAGGAGTGATGGTGAGTAATTTTTGAAATTACACCATAAAAAAGACATTCAGCTTCCTTCTTGCTTTCTCTCTCTCTTTCTTAGACCACATTATCTGGGAAAATCCAGATGCCAGGTTCTGAGGACAAGTCTGGCTTCATGAGTATAGGTCCTGTGCACTCTCACAGGCCCCACACTTAGAAGGGCACCACACTTGTTTTAATGCTCAGTGGTTGCCATGTTTCAACTATTAATAAATTTTCAACAAAGGGTCTCACATTTTCATGTTGCACTGAGCTCCACAAATTATGTAGCCAGCTCTATATGAGGATACTCAAGCCACTTTATGGAGAGGGCCATGTGATAACAGATCAACCAGTGAAGAACCGAAGATTCCTGACAGCCATGTGAGTGGACTATCTTGAGACTGAGTCCTCCTGCCCTAGGCAAGCCTTCAGATAACTACAGTGCTGCTAAATCTTGACTGCAACTTCGTGAGAGGCCTTGGGTGAGAACCACCCAGCTTGGCCACTTACACATTCCTCACTAACAAAGAATGTGACACAATATATGTTTATTTTTTAAACCACTAAGTTTTAGAATAATTTTTATGTAGCAATAGACAAACAAAATACAGGATTTTAGAGACTGATTCTCAGAGCAGCATTTCCTTCAATCCACATTTCATTAATCAAAGACCAGTCACATGGATTCAGTCAACTACAAATGAAGGTGAAAATTCAAGATGTTTATATGTCCTGGAAGAAGAGGATACTGATAAGCATAAACATCTTCAGACACAGCCTGTGAACAAACCATCATTTATATGAGGTGGATTCTTATTAGTCATCACAACGTAACTGTAAGACTGACAAGAACGTGTGGAATGGGAAGAGGAAGCCAGCACAAAGTATCAGGGTTCAAGACCTTAAAGGCAATCAGGGATGAAATACAAACCTTATGTAGATTTTTAGTTTAGCCAATCCACCTTTGCTAGAGATGGAAAAGACCCCATTAAAAAATTATTTCCATCAAAGCTTAAAAACTTTGGAGGTCCTACTAACATAACCATGGGCTTGTAGCCAGAATGACTTTGGTTCCTGTCTTCAGTTTAACAGGTTAGTCCTTAATCATGTGCAGGCAACTTAATCATCCAGATCCTTCATCCCAAAGATTGGAAAAAAACCATGGGCTTATCTCAAGAGATGGTTGGAGGAGTTATATAATACTGTATAAAGAGCATTTGTCACAATAACTTGTACTTACTAAGCACTCAGCAAATATTAAATGTGGTTTTATTAAAACCAGAAAAACAATAGTACTGGTGAAGATAATAGGCGATGACAGAGACACGAGGGAGTTAGAAGAATTAAACTTTTCCTGAGAAACATGAAAATCATTTGATTAGATTCTCAAAGTCATATATCATTCATTCAACAAGCATTTCTTCAGTAGCTATTAGAAACTAGTCATCACAGTGGCAGGTGCTAGGGTTTTGCAGTTCCTTCAGTTGGGGTTGCTTTTAGACAACCCTAGAGAAGACAAGACAATGAACACGCAGTTACTGCCATGAGTAGTGGTCAAGAGGAATGAAACTCACTTGGAGAACTGTATGAGATGAAGCCAACTGGCTCCTACAGTACAGGAGGTTCAGAGAAGGCTTTCCCCAAAAAGTAGTATGTAAGCCATGAATTGAAGGTGGAGTACATGTTCTCCAGACTAAGAATGTGTCAGAGAGGGATAGTGAAAGAATTGAAAGTCTTTCAGGAAGAGGGAAGAGCAGAAAGAATGGACTGAAGAAGGGCTTCCAAAGGACAAAACCAACCAAGGAATCTAAAATATTAACAACAACAAACAAAACTTCATGGGTGGATTATAGAATCAAAACTGATTTGGGATGGAAGTCAAAATAAGAGGAGATTGATGGCTAAAGAAAAAGTTGAAAATTTCAGAAGGAAGGAAAGATGGAGTAGGAATCTTTGACTGACTAGAAAGATAAGAGGTCACTGTCAAGAAACAGGAGGTCACATCAACTATTTCCGTATGACGCAAGGTCCAGAGCATAACGGAGTGGATGGCCAAAACTGAAGGGTGAAAGAAGGTCCTGGATATACAGCATTCAAGAAAGTGAGCCCAAGTAGAAATTTCAGTCCCCTGGCCTCAGGGCTGGACTTGGAACTGAGAGGTTCACTGTGAGCTGGATGCCAGAATGGTACAGGATGACCATGAAAAAAGACAGGGAAGAAACTGATGGTGCCAATAGTGTATACTTGGAGAGAATAGAGTTTGTTTCTTTTGTTTTTTGCAAGAGAGTAATGATCTTAAAATAGCACTTGGGAGAAATGAGAAGGAACCACCTTCTGACCCTGAGGTATGTAGAATTTGGAAGCTTGAGTAGCCGTCATCAGAGAAGAATCATGTCCTAAATGTGTCCTATAAAATCTTTGATAGTAAACAGGAGAAACTCAAAATGTCCCCAATTTCTAAACTAGTTACCACTGGAAAAAAAGATTGCCTCAAAAAAGAATTTTACCTTTAAACAAAATAGTGAAGAAGTCTTTAAAGGGAGCTAAGGTGCTTTAAATTATAAATTCTAAAAGTTTTAAAATATGTAAGGTATGTAATAGTGTGTAGTAATACATATGCACAGAGTTAAAATAGTGTTATTCAAAGAAAGGAGAATTTTAAGAAAGAAGTCTGCTATTTATAAGCTCCATTCCACTTTTCATCATGACAAACTAAAGTCAAGTCATTTCAGAAACAAACAAAAAAATGGCTTAAAATTTATTAGCTCTTTTCCAGAAAAATAAATTAGAAATTGGCTCCAGTCATAAATGTGTGTGTGTGACTGAACATAAAAATGTACAAGAATATGCAGAGGCTTATAAAACAGTTATGAGGATTTTCATTTTATAATAGAAATGTACAGCCACTTTATAAAAGAAATGTAAACACTGTAAGTCAAAACATAACTGTCACACTACCTCCAAGCCTACAGTGATCCTGGCATCCTCAATAACACTGTCTCCAAGATTTTAATGATATGTATGTACACGCGCCGTTTAAAGCCTAAACCCACCGAAAAGTGTTCCATAAACTAAGCTATTATATACTACAGATATAATTCTCTGTGCATTTTAATAATATTGGATTCTTCATCAACCTACTTTTCAGAAGATAAGTTCTAATGAGAAGAAAGGTAAATCCTCTCGCTAATAACATCACGTAGAGTAAGTTGCTCCACCCCTTTCTATAAACTGTGAAAGTTCCTGGGTGGTTAAACTATTTCCAAGATCACTGTTAGTAAACAACCATTATCTCCTCAAGCTGACACCAGAGGGAAAGTCACCAAACAGTGCAGTCATCTGGACGGGAAGTAGAAACCAGGTAGCAAAACAAGTAAGTCTTTAGATCAAAGGAAGCTTATTGGGATTAGGAGAAACTAATTTATTAGAGAGCAAGAAGGTGGCACCTGAGTTCCAGAGGCAGCACTGAGTTAGTAGTTATTGTCCTGGACAGACAGACACTCTTTCCCACGTGACTCCACGTGACTTTGCCCAATAAACTTCACCGTTACATACCCGCACAGCATACAATGTACAGTATCCCAGAAGACGATCTTACTGCAGTGGACTTACTCTCGGCAGTGATGCATGGGCTGGGGACCAAGCAGCCTTTCAGCGCCACAGGGACCCAGTTCCTCAGGGGGTCCCATTCCCACTGCGGCAGGAAGACAGCCACCTCTGGCCTCAGGATGTGCTTCCTGTTGAGACATGCAATGCCTTCCCTTTCATTCTTCTCTCCATGTGTGTGGTAAGAACCACCATATTTGGGCAAGAGGAAATTCTGAAAGGAAAACAGGCTCCTCTTCCTAAATTCTCCAACTATAAGCTTCAGGGATGTATTACTTTAAAAAAAAAAAAAAACCTGTGATGGGAAAACAATTAAACAATGACGGACCAAGCAGATTGCACAGTGGACGCTGACTACTGTTGCTGTGATTATCCTGGCCACATCTCATCGATTCATTGTCGGTGCTTTCAGTTGGTAGCTTTCCTCAATGCTTCACATCAAATATTGGTGTCTCTGTACATTTTTTTTCAGTTATTTCTGCCGCTGATGTAATTTTTTCCCCTGTGCCTCAAAGCATTGGGAACATGGATCATACAGATAACTAGGGTTTCTATTGTTTTATTTTAAACTCTGTTTGTGAAGGTGTCTTACACATTCACTGCTCTTGTTTATTTAATCCTTTGTCTGGCCTCATTATGCCTAAATGAACATATTCCATTTAATCAGTGCTTGTGGCCTAGAATGTCTTTCCGACAGACAGAACCATTTCATTATGTGACAGCAAAAATAAGAGTCAAAAGGAAAACAGTGTGTTCAAACATTGGATTGGAACCAACCATCTCCTATTTTACACTTCATTTCTGGCATTCATTCTAACAAGTGATGAAGTCTGAACCCAGGACAATTGGACGAGGACCGTTAACCAGCATGTTAACAGAGACTGGCTACTTTTCTCCTGGTAGGTTCTGCAGAGAAAATTTTTAATCTCTCTCTCTCAAAATACAGACTTTTGAACAGTTATTTTCCACTCCATTCCTGCCCATTGAAAGTTGAAAAGATGCTGGCAATACACTGAATTTTTAAGCACCTTGTTACCACGGAGAGTTGAATAAATCGCCACTGCCCTCTAGTGTCCGGAATAAGCAACACCCGGGAAACCACAGTCAGCTGCAGTGGCTTTGCTGGTGCAGCGGCTGGAGTCCTTTTTTGTTAGGAAGAGATGTGGTTTGTTTCCACTATATTCGGTAACCAAAGAGCTTCAGCTTTTCCCATAAATTCTCTGGAAATAGAAATGCTACATTTTTCAGTCACGCAATATTTATTTCATAGTTTTATCTCTAAAAGCACAATGAAATGCAATTATATCATTCTTGAAGGGACTCAGCATAGAAATTTTCTTTTAATAAAAGAAACAATTTTAGCAAGTTTCTCTTAGATTTAAGAAAAGGCAATGCCAAGAAATTTATACATTCCCACTATGTCTGGAATTTAGTGTGCGTGCACATGTGTGTGTGCGTGTGAAATCAGTCTCTAAATAGATGTGAATATGACCTGTTTTTACTAATGGGATAATTAACTTGATTTTTAAAAATATACGGAAGATGAAACAAGTTACCCTTCTTGTCCTGGAGGACAAATAAATGAGACATTTTCAAGAAAGTCCACAGGAAACACTATCTGTTTGAAATCACTTCGATGATAGAAGCTGGGAACTCTTGGTCTCAAGGGAGACAGCTAAAGTGGAGTCTTTTTAAAGGTAGTAACTCTTCCCAGGGATCCCCAGAGACTGGAAGCACAAATGTCCCTCCTCCCTATCATGCAGCCACTGGCCCCTCTCCTCCACCCTCTCTCCTGCTCCACAGTTACTGGCAGTACTGGGCAGAGTCTGTGCGAGTCTGAACCACATGGACCAGTGTGGTGAGAGCAGTGGTCCTTGGGGTGCTGTGTACCACAGATAGCAAAGGGATGATTAAATGTCAGGAGGAGGGTGACTCATAAACTCGTCTGAAAACACTGAAATGTGTTTAGTTTGGCCAGAGGGGATGATAATGGTCAGCAAATATGTGACTTCAGAGAAGTTGTTTTAAATGGTATAAATAAAGGACTAAGGGGAAAATGAACTGATAAGGGTAGAGTGATTTTCTGGAGATATTCCCCAACCTAAAATTGTGAAAGTGTTTCCAAAGGAAGAAGGACGTTTAAATTCTAGGATCTAAATTCCAAATCAGATAGAAGCAAGGATGATCATATTCAAAGCTGCTTTGGGAATTAAAGACTATGCAGCATGATTGTTTAGAATGGACTGACCTCTCCTAACAGCTGAATTAAGCAAGCAATCCCCATTTACACTTTTTACATAAATATCTCCCTCTGCACTGCAATTTCTCCCTACCATTTTTTCCCCTTTTCCATCACCTCTTTCTCCATACATGTTTTACCTATGCCTGGAATTCCCCACTTTTGCCCATACGATTCATTCTCTACACTCATTCTTTTTCCAAAGAAATTTTCCTTCCTGCCCAATGTCAATGGTCCCCTAGGACAACGTTTTCAATGTCCTCCAAGATTAATACGGATAGCTTACAGGTTATGAAATTAGCCTGTTGCAATGGACAGAACATATGTGTCCCTCTTCAAATTTATATGTCAAAAATGTAATCCCAGTGTGATGAAATACCATCTCACTGGGTAATCTGGGTGGGGCCTTGGGGAGATAATAAGGTCATGAGGGTGGAGCCCTCATGAATGGGATTGGTGCCCTTATGAGAAGAGGCCAGAGAGCTCTCTTACTGTCATGTGAGGACACAGCAAGACAGTCCTCTGTAAACCAGAAAGAGGGCACTTACCAAGGTCCCAATCATCCTGGTCTCAGACTGCCAGCCTCCAGTACTGTGAGAAATAAATGTGTGTTGTTTAAACCACCCATTCTATGGTGATATGTTATGACAGCCTGAGCTAAGATGCCTCAGGAGCAAAACTACTTAGGTTTGAATAGTTCTGTAAAGTCAGGCAAATCACTCAACCTCCCAGTGCTTCAGTGTATAAACTGGGGAAAATTGTAAGACCAGGTTTGAGGATTAAGTGAATTAACATATAGCCACTAAGAATAAAGTCTGGCAGGTAAGAATCACTGTTAAAATGTAGTAATTTTTAAACTATTTTTACTACAATAGTAAGGACACACTTTACATTGTGACTCTGTATGCATAATAAAACAAAAGTTTCATCATATAATAATTACCTTATGATGAACAATACATTCTATTTTATTCTTCTATGTTTTCCAGATTTCCTGGAAAAAACTGATCGTGACCCACTAATTTTTTATGCCTCATTATTGTTTCATGACCCACAGTTTGAAAAATGAGTCTTGGGATATAAGTCTCAGGCTGTAAAGGTCTCCAGGATATAAGAGGGAAACAGGGTGCCTAGACATCACTCTTGGAATTTCTGACAATTCTCACAGCTCTGAGATTTCTTTTTAACTCTGCAAGTCCACTCTGTAGCACTACCTCTTCTTGTGAACACAGAAATTTCTTCTAACTAAGACAGTAACAACAAAAACTACTACAACAGCAGCAACAATAAAACTGTCACCTTGCCAGAGTTTCCATGTCCTAAGATAATCAAACGGCAGAAGCTTCTAGTATTATGTAAAAGATTATGTTAGAAGGAGAAGTAAGTACGTGGCTCCAGGACAGCAGTGCTAAGCATTCAGATGACAGGGTCACCTGGTGGATGCTGAGTAGTTAGGTAGTGGCTTCTTTCCCCTCTTCCTTCCAAAAAAGTACAATAACCAGCTGAACATAAGATCTCCACGACTGTGTGTGTGTGTGTTTATAACATACAGCAAGGAAAAATACAGCTTAATAAAACATATTTTTGATCTAAGTATATGTTTATATTTGTGTAGATGATAAAAATTATTTCATATGTGGAACCTCATCAGATAATTTAGAAATACACTGTTTCAGATGATCTGACAACATCATGGGTGGGTCCCAAGAGGGCCACTGAAGGCTTAACTTCAATTAGTAACTAAACTGTCTTTTCTTTCCCATTGACTTCTTTGCTCTTTTAAAATTCATTTTTAAAATGAAGATTAAGCAAAAATACTGTAAAACAGTGGCAGTGTGCTGCAACCAAGCAGGGAAGGGCCAATGTTAACAATAACAATAAAGAACAAAAATTAGTCATGCTGAATGTGGCTGGTTGGTGCCCTGAAGAAACTTGTGGGACAGAACTCCTGGGGTTCAGAGAGGGGTTTGCTCTAAGAGATGTGATCCTCTGACAAGACTGAAGAACAGTCTGAAGCCCTGGAAAAGTGTTCTACTCTGACAGACTCAACCTCAGGTCCACAAAGCTCCAAAGGAGGGAAAAAGCTACGAAAGTGAGGACTCACTTTCGAACAGGAGTTAACTACAAAATATGCTTTTCCACAGCTCTTTGCGTCTTCACTGACCTTGCAGCGCAGACACAAAAGACAATGTACCTCAATGTACCTCAACAGTTATCATCTTCCAATCAGAATGGAACATTTTTCTGCCCTTTCCTGGAAACTGTTACATATCCCCTGTGTCCAGTATTGCAGATTCCACATATGATTTTAAGGTGTGAATCCATATGTTCTTAAAGGTTTGCCTGGTGTACCAATTACTTCTGTTGTTGAAATATTCTCTTGCTGGTACCTGTTACTGCTATAATCTGATTTAAAACAGCAAAAAAATGGGCCTTCATCTTCCAACAAGGTCATCTAACAATGACCCTAATAAGCAGCTAGCCTGTAAGACTTGATGTATAGAACTTGTTCAAAATCTAAATGTAGGCACGGAATCAAGTCTACATAATGAGTTTATTCAGGTCAGCAAGTGCTGGTGCATTAACAGTGTGCTCTGGAATTCTGGATGATATGCATGTTGGGCAGGGTAGACTGTGCCAGTAACAGTTGCCAAGTCTCTGTGGCTTTACACAGCAAAAGTTTATTTCTTGCTCACAAAACGTGTTCCACATGAGCTGGCAGGAGGTCTCTGCTCTCCATAGGCGACTGGGGGCCTGAGCTCACATGGTCTACCTTGACACACACCTCCATGATCACCACAGCTAAGGGAAGAAAGCATGCCAAGTTCAACATGTTTAACAAGCGTACACCTAGAAGCAATGGACATCACTTCTGCTTCTGCAATACATGCACATCACATGTATTGGCCAAAGCAAGTCACAGTGCCACACCTCACTTCAGGGGGATGACAAAAAAACAGTGTTTAGAAGGAACATGGGAAATATTTACTAAACCATACTAAGAACTACCATTTTCCTCATCGTTCACATTTCCTTGATGACCACACTCTGTTCATTGACAACTCATTTCAGTTTCTACTTTCCATTCATTTGTTGACTAAATCAATAGTCTTGTCATCTTTCAGTTGGATTACAGAAAGGCCTTTAAGCTCGGCTCAACAACCCATATCTTACAGTCCAGTCATACAGAATTTCTTACAGACCAGAATATTTTATTTCACACATTTCTTCCTGTTACCTTCTCTCCCTGAGAACAGTCCCCTCACCCTCCAGAGCCATTACACTTTGTATGAAGGCTTCCCAGAAAGCCCCACAAAATCTCCAGGCCATGTTATACTTAGTAACACTGTGGTGCTTTTCTCTCTCTGTTTATGTTACAAGGAAGTGTGTCCCCTTCACTGCAGTTACTAATATACAATCATGTTATGTTTACAAGAACGTAAGCTCCCTGAAGGCAACAATCGTTCTTCCAGAAGAGCCATGACAAGGTACTGTCATTCCACACTTCTGTGTTCTACCCCATCTCTTTTTCCTTTGTGTCTCTAGTGGCTAGAGTACCGTCAGAAATCAACAAAAGCCAAATTAATCCATTAATTTGTTACAAGAAATATAACTGACAGTCATCCTGATACTTAGTCCACACTAGAGGGAAAAACTATTTTAAAACATTCAAAATTAAAAATTATTAAATATAGGGGAGTGGGTAGAGCTCATGCTTAGCATGCAGGAGGTCCTGGATTCAATTCTCAGTACCTCTGTTAAAAAAAATAATAATAAAAGTGTTTTTAAGTAAATAAAGGAAAAAATTACTAAATATAGACTCAGAGAAAAAGAGACATGAATGGTGCTCTGGAACATTACCATTAAGCCATAGTTGTTCTTTAATATTCTTGTTGCTGAGCTCAAAAGAAATATGTATTAAAACTTGTAATTTTTGGGGTGGTGTAGGATAGAGCCTGAGAACTTAATTCATTTCTAAAACTCTTCTAGAATGTGATTCTCTTGATACGTGCCATTGCAACATTCCTATCACTCCCAGTTCCCCACTTCTAAAACATGATGCATTTCCCAAGGTTGCAGCTTTTACTTAGATTCTAAGTGAGGCTACTTGTTTCCTGATGGTTCACAAGAAAACACCTCTGTCTCACCCCCGCCTCCAGAGTAGCAACTGATGGAATTTATTGTGAGGGATCAGAACCAGCCTTGCTTTCACTGGTCATGAGTGGATTTATTCCCAGCAGTAAGGGCTAATGCCTTTGTAGCTAGATTAAAGATTTCCCAAGGGTATGTGTGTGTGTCTGCTCACTTTCCGTATTCTGTGCCTTTCACCACTTTAGCACCACTAGGCTATTAATGCAGTATGAGAGTCTCGCGAACTTGCAATATAAGGACTTTCAATACTAAGCTAAAGCCAGAAAGAAAAACACAACAGTTCATTCGTAAGTCAAGTTCATTATAGGTACTTTACTTATTCCAAATGCCAAGAATATTCATTCAGCTCAAATAAAGTAGGACTATCTACTGTATAAGAATGCAATTTCCAATCTATTTTGTCAAATTTCAACTTGCAGTCTTATTTACGATTAAGAATAACTGTTAATGAAATACAAAGAAGAATATCTTTTTGTCTTTGTTTTCTTTTTTTTTTTTTCATCTCAAAACACAGATTCTCAGCAAATACCAGTGACTCATTGTTTTCATGCTGCCACTGAGATAAATTGAGTTCCCTGCAGCTCTGTGTGGGTGTCTTTGAAGTAAGATCTTAAACAATAAGCCCAGATCCGCTCTAGAGGAACATGAAAGATTCTTTAAGACTTCTAACAGGAAGAAAGTTTGGTCTCCTTTTCCCCTCGTCATTAAAACATATCCTTTCTCACAATAATGGTTCAGCGATGAGCTCAGCTTTTTAGTATAGACTCCCTTTTTCTTCAGAATCCCTGGAAGATACCGCAGCAAAGCTGGAAACATTCAGCTTCTCTAGGAGACTGGCCATTTTATGTGTTGTCAAACCTAATTTTGTAGGAACCCTGAAGGTTCTCCTATATAAAGTGAGAATGCTTGAATTTAGCACAACAGAGGAAACAGAAAATAGTGGTTGTGTCATTATCTTTTTATCATCTTCTCATAGAAGATACTTTTTTCAGGTCTGCTGTTCTTCCCTGTGCATCAAGGGAAACTGACTTTCACAGGTGTATCAGGATTAGAGTAAAATGCATGATCCCCTTACCCCCGTCTATGACTGGTTTTGAGGAGAGGAGGGCATGTGGTCACGAAGTCACGTCTTCACAGGGGTTCTGGGGAAAACTTCCTTGCACATAAGAGAAAAACGCAGAAATTGTTTCTTTTCTGCCTCTGGACATTGCCACTTCCTGATGTGACCCAGGAACTACCGTAGCTACCTGCACACCAGAAGGGATGCCCGAGAGCTGCCCAGCAGAGAGATGAAAGCAATCAGGAAGTCATGTCACTGGGGACATTACCGAATTCTTGATCATATTGTATTTGTTTTTTTCTTATTCTGATTTTTTAGCTATGTGGAAAAAAAATAATCACTCACTCATTAAGGTATTCTGAATCAGATTCAGGGATAATTTATTCTCATCTCAGTGACTCTGCTCTTATTTCTGGCTATTACTCATTACACATGGAACCAATGACAAAACCATTTTAATTCCCCATTGGTTCCATTAAGAGTTGACAGATAAAATAAAGGACGCCCAGTTAAATCTGAATTTCAGATGGACAATGAACAATTATTTTGTAATAATTATATCCCAAGTAGTGTTAGGGACACACTAATCCAAAAATTATTCATAATTTATCTGAAATTCAGATTTAATTAGGTACCCTATATTTTTATTTGTTAAATCTGCAACCCCAGTTCTATTAGAACAATATTAGGAAGAAGAGTTTTAAAAGTTATTTCTCAATAGAGCAGTGGGAGGTAGAATAGAATAGAGTATGTGAGATTTGATTAACAGGCATCTGATCTGATTTACAAGGCTCGTGAGTATAAAGAAAAAACCAAACTCAATTTTTCATTCATAAATACAGAACATATAAATAGTTATAAATGCATATGTGCAGAAAACCAAATACATTATCACCAAATCTATCATCATGGAAATAACCTAAAAGAAAAGAAATTTTTCAACACCATTCTTGCGTGAATTACAACCCTTAAGAGCATACTTATGAAAGACTGCATTTAAACTTAAATCTTACTTTGTGTTTTCAGCCTGCCTCATGCCTGTTCAGATAGATCCCTGGATTCAAGATCTCCAGATACAGCAATCAGTCTGCACTCACTGAAAGGGATTCATAAATTTCTCATGAAGGGAAATTAGGAAGGAGTTAACTAGTTTGTTCTACAGTAAAAGGGTATTGAAATGTGATTGTGAAGTTTTGGATTTGTGGCCCAGGAAATAATACCATAATAAAAAAAAATTAAGAAGATGGGCACGTATTCCCTTATTTTTGCAAAAAATTTTGTCAGAGTGTAAGCAACATTCTTAACCTGTAATTCTTAATGTCTGAAATGAAGAAATGAGTTGTTTATCATATAGGATTTTTTTTTGGTAAATTTAAAAACACTTTGCAAATGATAGGTCCCAGAAAAAATATAAGTTGACATATGAGTACTACAACTAAAAAAGGTTCCAAAAATTTATCAACTAGAGAGCTCTAATTCCAGAAATATCCTCACCACTACAATCCACAAGGATTTTATTTCAGCTTCTCTTACATGTCTTGCTAAGAGTCCACTTTACATCATGACTTCTCTCAAAAAACATCTATTTCTTTTGTACAGAATCTCATTATCCAAGTGTCCTAGTAATGCAGATGCTCTCAACGGCAGGCAGCTGGGTGTTATTACCTCTGCAGCTGTCTTCCCTAAAGAGCAAATATGGACCTGTTTCTTTTATATCAGTGACATGATTTTAAAACTTCTCAACTTTGGCAAGTGAGGATTATTCAATTTATGTCACCTTTGAAACTTTCATCTTCTAATTTAATTATTTTGACTTTTATCATTTCTCTGTAGAACTATAGATAGATTGAATGTTTTATTTAAAGCAATTCTCCTGTCATGGGGGAAATAAAATGGAATGAGTTATTACGTTCAGTAATAACTTTGATTATTTTAGAATTAAAAGCCTTTAGAAGTCTAAAATGTTTTTGAGATTTTCCCAGAGAAGGTTTATAGAAAGGAATATTTGTAAATTATTAATCAGGATAAACACATTCCAATCAAACACACAGAAATTTTAATTGTTCTTTAAAGCCCATACTTTCGAGGTGCTGCCAGAGTGAATGATTGTCTTCTAATTACACAATTGTTCTTGCCACAGCACTTCAGCTTCCAATCAAGACTGTTAGGTTATGAAGATGCAGAACAGAGTGAAATGTGTTTATGAACGTAAAGAAGTCTATGGCACTACAAATCTGCAGTCTTTCTATGACCTTTGCCTCTTTTTTTGTGCAAAGGAGAGAAGTTGATAAATTTCAAAAGTATTCAAACTGAAACTTGATTGTTCTAATAGTATGATGGTGTTCTTTGGCAGGAAAAGATAATGAAAAATTGCGCTTTAAAATACATTTCTTTAACAAAGAAAACCTCAATAACAATTTATTTTATTCTCATTAAATTTTCTGAATTTAATCTCCAAATGTATTTTGAGCTCCAGCTATATGCCAAGCACAACATTAGCATCTGGAGCTAGGAAAAAAAAAATGATATTGTCTCTTCTTTTCAGGACCTTCATCTAAGGGGATGGTAACAAATCCTCTATAATCTGAGGATCTTGTCACTAGTATTGTTTGTTGTTTATTTTTGTTTAATTTTATTTTCTTTAAGGAAAAGATAAGCAATCAACTTAAATTCTGATTTTATGGCTGTGTTTCCTGGTAAAGAATAGTTTTGAACTTTATGTAAAGTGATTTCTTATACCACAGTCAGTCACTGGGATCCTTATCGATTCTTCAATATTACATACATTGGATAAGATTGTATAAAAGTTTAGAAATAGCTTAAAGCTTAGCACAGTGTATGGCACATGGTAGATACCCCATAAATGGCTGAGTTTTTTTTTTTTTTAATCAATGTCACAGTGGACTCATATCACACATTTTTTAAAAGTTCTATTTATGGCTGGAGGAAGGAAAGATGAGTCCAAAGGTGATGTTGCTAGATATTAATACAAAGAAAAAAGAAAACTGAAAATTCTTTACTTCATGTTAAAACAAATTGTGGGAGTCAAAAAAAGAATTAGAAGATATGTGTGCCAGTGTCAGCTAGGAAATCTTCGATCAAAGGCATAGATATAAGTAAGAAGCTTTTTATATCTGGAGAATTTTTTTAAAGAAATAGTGAAAGAGATATAGGGAGAAAGAGGTCATATGAAATAAAACTCTTTGGATTTTGTAAGTAAAAGGTTCTAAATAGACTCCTAAGAAATTTTAAACATATATTCTAGATGGAATTTTGAGGGTTTTTTCTATATATATATAGAAATATATATATATATATTCAACATGCTGAAAAGAACAGAGAGAGAGAGAGAGAGACATCCATGCAGCTAATCAGAAGAAGGAGCAGAGTAAGCAATTTAATCATTGCCCACAGTTTGACCACAGTAATGACATTCCAAGAAACAGAAACCATCAAGGAATCCTATTATATCTTCTTTTTCATGTTATTTCTTTGTATCAACCAACCACTGACTAATGCTGAGAATGATGACACAGGAGGAAAAGGAAAAATAGGGCAACCAACGGATCCTTTTCCCTCCCAACCTCCCTTACTCAGCAAGCTGAAGGTAGAACGCATCATTAGAAAGTGCACATACCAAGAAGTGAAATTAGAACAGCTGACTTTGGTTTTTGCAGCATTTCTATTGTTCTGGTCAGAAGGAAAATACATCTGCCTGTGTGAGCTACTAAATGCGAACTGCATAATTTTGGTGACTCTGGATATGAGTTAACTGTTCTAACTTTTGCATTTGACTAGCATCACATGATATAAATATGAACATCAAAAGTTACACTAAAATTTAAAGTGTTACTTTCTCTTAACTTAAAACAATATTAAATAGGAAATACAACAAACCCTGATAAATCAAGAGAAACTGCAGTAGGAAGGAAGAAGCTTCTTTAAATTTAATTTTAATACAGCAGTTTGTTTGCTTTTTGAAAAAGTGGTCTCATGTTTTCATTTTGCACCATACCTGGAAGTTTGCCTAGTCAAATCCTCCCCAATAGAAGTGGTATCTGTTGCATCACGTCAGAATCTCATTCTTGCTTCTCTATCACAGACTATATTTCCCTACTACAGCCTCTGCGGCTCTCACTACTCTGACTGCAGGGATGATCTTATTCGTCTGGTTTAGCTTCAAACATGGCACAAAGTTATGTGTCTTTGGTATAAGCAGAGAATTTATGAGAGCTCACGGAATATATCCATTTTTAGAGCTCACAATTTGTGGAGCAACACTTAAAACCCAGATCGAATCTTGATCAGAAAAACCAGACACGTGAGAGACGTAACCATTTATAATGGTTACGTCTTATTTGTGGCCTAAGATAGAGAAAACTAGGGGAGGTGGGGCAGGAACACAGTCTTCTATTGTAACAAGACAAAATAAGAGTAGCTGCCTGCCCCTGAGAGTCTGCCATTGGCTAGATGCTCTTCCAGGTGCTTCAACAGCTGCATTTCACTTCTTCCTTGAAACAATCTTTTCTGAAATAGGTATTTTTATCCCATTTTATAGGTAAGAGAGAGGCATGCATAAGTAGAAGGTCATGCAACTCATAAAGTTTGAAGCCAGTCATTAAACTTAGAGCTGCCTGAATTCCAAACCCTGGCTCCTAATCTCTCACCTGTAGTCTAAGGGCACCCATTTGTTTAGAACAGCTCAAGAAGTAAATTAATGTCATTCTAAGTGAAGTAAGCCAGAAAGAGAAAGAAAAATACCATATGAGATCACTCATATGTGGAACAACAACAAAAAAAAGAACGTAATTACAAAACAGAAACAGACTCATAGGCATAGAATACAAACTTGTGGTTGCCAGAGGGAAGGAGGGTGGAAAGGGACAGACTGGAGTTCGAAATTTGTAGATACTGACAGGCATATGTAGAATAGATAAACAAGATTATACTGTATAGCACAGGGAAATATACACAAGATCTTGCAATAGCTCACAGCAAAAAAGAATGTGACAATGAATATATGTATGTTCATGTATAACTGAAAAACTGTGCTCTACACTGGAAATTGACACATTGTAAACTGACTATAACTCAATTTAAAAAAATGTAAAAAAAAAAAAAAGAACCATGAGTAAAAACTGTTGGGATACAGATTTGCAATTAAGATCAGAGAATAACTCATTAAAGCTCATGTTTGGGAACCAACATTTAAAACCTAGGTCAAATCTAAGGGAGAGTATGCATAGTAGTGAATGACAGGCACTTTTTTGCTCGAGGAACCATTACAAGACCATGAAAGGAACAAATCTCTCTTAAAGCTATAAATGGAATATATTATCTTCCAAGTTTATGGACTCACTGTCACTAATAATACTAGAAGACATGATTGCACTGTGCAAGAATGTTTGTTAGAAATGGTGATGTAGTTTAGAGACAAAAATCAGGGGTGACTGTAGACAAGGAGCTTGGGGTTGATTTCTACTTCAGCAGCAAGTAATTGTGAGACTTCAGGAAGTCACTTAACTTCTCCCACTATTGGTTTCCTCAGCTATAACATAGGAATCATAATAATGCCACACGGGTTATTGTGAAGATTGAGCGAGACTATGTCTGAAGCACTGAGCTTAGTGTCTTGCACAGAAAGTAAATACTCAGTGAAGGTAACAAGTATTATTCTGGTGTGCGTGTGTGTGAGAGAGGTAACCAGGGGAAAGGATTCCTACTTTGATTAGGATAGTAGTCTAGATGACATTAGATTCACATTTTATAATTATGAATTTATATACAAAATGACTCATTATCTGAAACTGCAAATTTGGCAGAAAGCCAGAGGCAGATGTAAAACATAGATATAAAGACAGTAACTAGAATTTAAACTAAAACCCCAAGTACAGGTAGAGAATAAAGACAGAACATAAACACCAGACAGACTGCTTCAGCATGTCGGAGATGATCCTGTAACTCAGGAAGGTGAAGAGGAACTGGAAGTTACATATTGCTCTCAAGCAGTGATGTCCAATATGGTAGCCACCAGAGGCATATGGCTATTTAATTTTAAATATAAATCGTTTAAAAATAAATTAAATTTAAAAATCCAGTGTTTACTAGCCACATCTCAAATTCTCAATAGCCACATGCTCCTAATGGTTACTTTATTGGAGAAAGAAGGTACAGAACACTTGCATTGTTGCAGAAAGTTCTATTGGGCAGTGCTGTCTCCAGTGAAAGGTAGGGTGCTACATGTATTTGGATCTGTGGTTAGCCTCAGATCCTCAGGGAGAGTCTCTACTTTCTCCTTCTATTACGTCTATTCATTTATTTTCTCCTTCAATATTTTCGTTTTACTGGATATTTACAAGAAAACCAGTAAAAGCTCTGTGGTAAGCAGAATTCTAAGAGAGTCTCCAAAATCCCCACTACTGATATGTGCATCTAAAATGATTCCCCCTTTGAGTGTGGGTGAACCTGAATTAACCAAGTGAGCCCATTTAAAAGAGGGCTTAGACAAGAAAATGGAGTTCAATTTAAATCTACCTCTTAAAGCAGGTCTATTCATATTTCAGTATGTTTGTTATTATAAATTTCTTTCCATGTATGTGTTTCTTTATCTGAAATGATGACTGACAACCCAGTTTCTGGTTCTTAGACAACTCCATCTTCCAACAAACTACTCATTTTGATTTGGTTAACACTATGCACAAGCCCCTGAAGAAGTCCACTATCCCAATCCCCAACAACCTATCATTAAACTATTGTTGCTTCAAAACATAAATTAAATTAAATTAAATTAAATTAAATTAAATTAAAATCTAAAAAATAAAAGAGGGCTTAGAAATAAGAGAAAGAAATCAGAGATTCAAAGCAACAGAGATATTCTCCTGCTGGCCTTGACCAAGCAAACGGCAATGTGGCAGAGACAGTCACGTAGGGGGGCATAAACAGGTACATCCTAAGAAGTGAGAGCAGCCCTAGTCAAAAGCCAGCAAGAAAACAGGAGCTTTGGTCTTACAATTAAAAGGAACTGAATTCCACCAGCAACCTGAATGGCCTTGGAAGAGAACCCTGACCCTCAGATGAGAACCCTTGGCCAACACCTTTGATGCTAGCCTTGAAAGACCCTGAGCAGAGAACCCAGCTGAACCATGCCTGGCTTTCTGACCCACAGAAAAGTGAGAAAATAAACAGGTGTTATTTTCAGCAGCTAAGTAGGCAATATATTCATTGTGCAGTAATAGAAATCTAATACAAGCCCCCAGTAACACACACATGTAGACAACCTTGCTCATACTCACACATGCTCACTTTTTTTCTCCTTTAAAGCACAAAAATATGCAATTTTAAAAAGGCAGTGTGGTTTTATTTTACTAGGATAAAAGGTTAAAAAAAACTATATTCAAAATTTTGCTGCCGGGTTTGACAGGGGAATAGAAGAGAGGTGAGGCAATTAGCTGGGACTCCAGCATTTTTACATCTTCTGCAGATAGGATTAAACGCACTTGACTCCCTACAACTCTAAGAAAGGTAATAAATTTTCACTGTAACAAAAAGAAGGCTCCCAAAGTGTTTGATGACTGCTTAAAGGTACCAAATTATCCCACATCACGGCTGAAATCATTCTCTTAGGTTAAACCACTGTCCCCAGCCCCTACTGAAATGTCATGTGTTATGTGGGTAGATGGGCAGAATGAAGGGTTCTCATTAAAACCTCCTGCTACCTTAAGCTGGATTATCACTTTCTGACAGAAAATAGGACAGGCCTGAGGCAAATGGGCTGATGCTTAGATAAGCTTGGGAAAGGAGGAGCAGGAGGGAAAGGTCAGGAGCTACCCCCGTAGCAGGTAGATCTGGAAGGGCACCTTAGGAAGAAGCTCTCACAGAGTGAGGACCCCAGGACACATGCTGGGGACCCCTTGGGAGGGATGAGGCTTCAGAAAGGGGAGGTGAGGGAGACGAAGACAAACCTCACCTGCTTTATAATTTTGCTCACCGCCCCCTGATGTGTAAACATCACCATTTAGTCACATACATATTATCTCCGGTGAGGAAGGAAACATCTGAAGAAGACTGCTTTGCTAAGTGGGCTCTTGACAGGAACTTAAAGAATCCCTGAGGAGAGGAGGCATTTTAAAGAGAGCAAGAGAACCCAATTAACTTCGCCACTGATGAACTTTGTCACAGTTCTTTATCTGAGGAGGGACGGAAGACTGGGATGCAGAAACTAGACATGAAGTAAGGTTGCTGAGTGAACAACCTCTAATGGTTTCCTGCCTCCTAGTCCCTTTGTAAAAAAATACCTCTGAAGGGGAATAATTTTTCGATAATATTTTTGCCATATTAGAATCATACAAGACACAACAGGTCAAGTATGAAATATGACCAAACTGGGCACTGAAATAAGCTTTTGAAAATTCCAGAACATGCACACCAGGCAATGCTCTGTTCAAATTTAGTTTACTATATTTTTCATAAAATTGGACCTTTGAAGTGTGCTGTTCTTTAATTCTCTTTATGTGGGTTAGCCTTGCTATCCAGCGAATGAGTACCTTGTCCGGGACTCTACCTTATTTACTTTTGAGTCCATCTCAAAACCAGTATCATACTGGGAAGAGGATAAATTGTTTGTGAATAGCTGGTAATTATTTAAACATGACACTGAGGCCAAGGCTCAAATCCATGAATACTGCGGGTACATATGACACAACATCTTGAAATACACATACATACACCCTGTGACACATATGCACCCTTCAAATAGAGACCTAGCCCACAGGAACATGTGACACACATCTTGTGATCCTTCCTCTTCATTGGGAAAAAAAAAAAAAGATGAAAAGCAGCATTTCTTCTCCCTGAGCCTCACCTCTGTCCTACAATCAAACAATGCCACATTCAATCATTCTAGCTTTGACTCAGCAGAGGAGCAATTCCCCAGGAGTGCATATGCTAGCCTGGTGCAATATTTGCTTTATAAAGCAGGGGTGGCTTGTTCAACCTTGTATACCCATAGCTTGTTGGTGACTGTGTCACACGCTTCAGTCAAAAGTAGCTGCTGCATTATCCTTTAGAGAACATATACCACCATACATCAGCCAGACATGTTAGCTTCTCTATGACAACTTACAATTTTCAGACTGACCGGAAGATTACTAGAAACATGCAGATCAGGATGAAGAAGCAGGATAAAGATGTGCTGGCAGAAACAAGGTCGGGAAGGGAATTCTGGACAGCAGTACCACCCACAAGTTATGACAGACTTCAGAACACCATTTGAAATGGACTAACCTGCTTTCCCCAAAATATACTTTCCTGAGTGCCTTTACATGGGGTAGGGTTAAGTTTTACTGGCACAGTGGAGTTCATCTTGGGAATTAGACACGTACAATTAGGTATCTAGAAAGCTATTTGATTCAATCAGTAGACATAATTTAAATATGGTCATTTCTTCTGGGCACCCATAAATAAGTGATTAAAGATGGTGATGTTTCAAGGTCCTTGCAGGATACATTTAGACTTCTCTGAAACTATCAGCTTAGGAAGAAAGAATCAAGGCCCGAAATCTGAGGGACTACCTGTCCTTACTGCCTTCAGCATAGAGTCTGAAAGACAGCATAATCTTGTCCCTGATCTTCTATTCACCCTCCTATTTTACTGTATTGACTCACTTTTGCTGCATAATATATGGCCCCAAACTTTATGACTTAAGCACCAATCATTTGCATCGCTCAGTCTGGTGACTGGGACCGGATTTAGTTGGCCAGTTCTCATCTCAGCTGGGTTCAGCAACACATCTGTGTTGAGCTGCCTGGTCCTTGAAGCAGCCTGTTTTAGGATGGCCTCGGCTGGAATGGTTGGCTTTGCTCCCCAGGGTCTCTTATTCTCCATCAGCTCAGCTCATACTTGCTCACATCGTGGCTAGACAGGCTTCGGGGAGAGTGAAGGTCTCTTGAGTCTAAGCCCAGAACTGGTCCATTTCTTCTGCTGCATTCCACTGGCCAAAGTAAGTCACAAGCTACCCCTGACTCAAACGGTGAGTAAACAGACTCAATTTCTTGATGAGAAGAGCTGAAAAGTCATATTGTTAATGTCACAAATCCAGGTAGGGGAATAACTGCAGCCATTTTCACAATCTTCTATACACTCAAGATTCTAGATTATACACTTTGGCACTCTGAGAAAGCCATGTTCTCTCTCTTACTTCCAAGTTTTTACATATGCAGCGCCCTCTTATGCATCTTGACCATTCCTTTTCCCTAATGACTTTCACTTATACAAGAGTAGGCCAATATTCTCTAAGGATGACTGTCCTGAACTCTGGACTAGGTAGGCTTCCCTTGTCTGCACTCTCATAATCCTTGTCCTATGCATTCTTACCAAAATTTGTTGGCAGTTCCTACATGTAATAAATGTTCGATAAATATTTATTAACCAACATTTTCAATAATTGGAAATTCATACATAATTACCAACAGTAATGAAGGGGTACCATATTTTCTAGGTATAAACTTGAAATTCTCTAAGTCAAGCCTAAAGGATGTGAAGGTTCTATTCTAAACTCTAAATTATTCTAAATAGTCATTAACTTAGAAAAAAACTCACAGCAACTGAGGTGTTCTATCTAATACCTTCTCCAAAAGATAAAATTGGATTCTTAATATTATCAACTAATTCAGACGCTGTAACTCATACAGTGTGTTAAAAAGTAATGGGTCTGGCAATCAGTCCTGAAGGACTCCATTTGTCACCTCTCCATGAGGATTTGCTACAATTTACTGCTATCCTATATATTTTAGGCTACAATCAGTTTTTTAGCTAGGTTGGCACTTAGACTGAAGTTTAGCATTTTGCTCATTAACTTTTTCTATGATAGACTGTCAAAAGTCCCATCTGAACTCCTGTTAAATTACATCTACTCCTGCACCCTAATATAATTACTTGGTCACTGCTATGGCAAGCTATAAATTGTCTGATGAAACCCAATTTTCCTTAGTGACCCAAGACACAGTTCCTATTTTGTTCCTCAAATGAGCTAAACTGTCTGTTTTCCTAGGCAGAATTCTAAAACTTTGGCTGTTTTAATTTAGGTACTTATCTTCTTACCTTTTGTACATAACACATATGGATAATACTCTATCTAGAGTGATTATTCTACCCCTTTGCCAAATTGCCTGCCACCCACTTATTAGCAATTTAATATCTTTAATTAGAGACAAAAATTTTAATAGAGCCATTTTTTCCTCTAAGATTCAAAACAAGTAAAATACATTACATCATCGCATCTGATATATGTAATTTCTAGACCAATTTTTACTATGACTTGATAAGCTTTTTTACATTAAATTTCTCATAAAAGTATACTCAATTTGAATGAGCAATAAAAGGTCCGACGTCCTACAAGCATATTTTTTCATTGCTTCTCTTTTTGCTAAATGAAATATTTCTGTCTTGAAAGTGTTTCAGGGTTAAAGTTTTATGTTAGGCTGATTTTAAGATTTACTGTGACTTTTTGATGTATTCTTCTGTTGCCCATCCATCCATCCATCTATTTATTTTTGAGGAGGTTAAATGATTTCTTAATATATTATCTATGCAAACTTGCTAACTACAAAACATACAGGAAAGAATCATCTAGACACGATATCTACTCCACAGGTTTGTTGTGAGAGTTAAAGCACACACACAGCACAACACAACACAGGCAATACACCAGAACAGCACCCAGCACACCACAAGCACTCAGTACTCTTTCATTATTATTAAAATTAGATCCTGTCTTATATGAAGTTTATAATTTCTCACAATATCTTTTCAGCATCTTCTATTTTATTTAATTTGAAATGATACGACATCTTCATAAAAGCCCTGTAACATACTGCTTCTTTTACAGTAATTCCTCATGACTTTAAAGTCCAGGTTTTTTTTTTTGATAAAATGTTCCTCATTTCTAAATCTTTTCTGTTTTAAATTACAACACCCTCACATTCCTTTCTCAAGGCTGATGTTTCAGCTAAACTGGTCATTCTACAGATGGCATGAAATGCCCACTGCATTCACAGAATCAGGGTCTTCCCATGTATTCACAAAAGAGGACAGGCAAGGGCTCAAGCTGCCTCCTATCTCCCAGATCTGCAGTAACCCTGACCCTGTATCACCATGAATGCTGTTACTTCCTGTAGATGGCTGTGAGCTGAAGCTTCCTTGAAGCGTGAGCTTCATCATGCATTAAAATAATGTTTTAAGGGCAAAGCTTTGGAGTTTGGTTAGGTTCAAAACCTGGCATGGTTATTTCTAGCTCTGTGAACCTTATAAAGCCTCCCTTTCCTCATTTGTAAAATGGATAGCTAGTCATCTTGGAGTGGGTAATGTCAAAGCTGTAGTTGGGAGGGCATAATCCAGACTGAGTTAGGTTGAAAAGGAAATGAAATATTAGTAAGCTGATAGAAAAAGTGCAGGCTACTAATTCAATAAGGTGACTGAAGTATCAAAATGGGTAAGAAAGAAGGAAATGTAGTGTCAAATATGTTTTTTGGTAGTATTTTTTCTTTTCTCTCAATGGCAGGAACTATGAGTGTATGTATAATCTCAGAACATATATACATATATATGTATGAATGCATCTATAGTTAGAAGGGGAAAATCAACAGAAAAGAGATTTAGAAAATACAAAAGGGAAAGGTGATATGTGGAGAAAGGAACAAATGGGACAGAGAGCACTAGTGGAGGGACTAATTTAGAGAGGGGGAAAAATTCCTCAAGTGTAAGTGTGTATTGACTTGCTAGGGCTGCCATTACAAATACCAGACTGGGTAGGTGGCTTAAACAAGATAAAATATTTTGTTCTCATAATTCTGGAGGCAAGAAGTCCAAGATCAAGGTGTCAGCAGAGTTGGTTTCTTCTGAGGTCTCTCTCCTTGGCTTGCAGATGTCAGTCCTTTTCCTTCTGCCTTCACATAACTTTTCCTCAGTATGTGTCTGTTCTGATCTCCTCTTCTTATAAGGACACCATTCATATTGGATTAGAACCTACCCATTCAACCTCATTTCACCATAATTACCTTTTTCAAGACCCTATCTCCAAATAAAGTCACATTCTGAGGTACTGGGGGTTAGGATTTCAACTTTGAAATTAAAAAAAAATTGCAGTGGGGAGGAGGGGAGGCATAACTTGGTTCATAACAAAGCGTAATGGCTGAAAGGATGGTGATGATGAAGAAAATTTTGTAGAAGTAGGAAGATGAGAAACTTCTGCCTATTAATGTATTTTCTTTGTATTCCGAGCAGAGGTCATCCGTGGAGGGGGAAGAGAAAAGTGGGGAATTTGGAGACTGGGGAGAATGTAGGTTATGAATTCTTCCTCAAAGGCTGGAGAAAGTTGGGTGGCTACTGCCTGGCAGGGCTGAGGGCCAGGTGAGCTTGAAGACACACATTTGATTGGTGAATAGAAACCATGTACTCAGTTAAGACTTAAGAATGAGATACATAAATGAGATAGTCTCATTTGGGAAATAATTCAGTCAAAATGATGAGCTTTTATTACTTGCCAAGTTGACTAATCAGAATACATAAAATTTAATTTTAATTAGATAAGGAATACATGAGTACATACTCAAAGAACATTTATAACAGTACAAACTATACAGAGCAAAAACTAAAATTACCTTTTCACTCCCTCACCAAATCCATTGCTCACCCTACAAGTCAACAATTTTATGTACATATGTGTAGACTTTATGCATTTACATAAATGTAAACACAAAATATACTACTACCTAATTACATACTTATGTGAGAGTTCTTTTCTTATTTATTTCTTTTTTCTTTTTTTTTTTTTTTTTACATAAATAGGGTCAGGCTTCAAGAATTGTTTTATAATTTGTTTTGTTTGGTTTTGGGTTTTTCCCTCAATAATGGTTTAGTGATCTTTGAAGGTACATACAGAGGTATCTTACTCCTTTAAACCACTACATAGCATTATGTAGCATATATGTGCCATATTCAGTTTACTGTTCTCTTCTGTTGGACATTAAGGTTTCCAGATTTTCACTGCTATTATTAATGCTGAAATAAATACCCTTGTGCATGTTTCTACACACCTATGGCAGATACCTACAGTTAAAGCAAAAAAGCATTTTGAATTCTGATTGACTCTGCCAAAGTTGCCTTCCAATAAGATTATGCCAGTGTGTCCTCCCATCCACAATTTATGAACATCTACAAAGTATGAAAGTATTTCTTCACCCACCTTCTCACTAACACCTGGTATTAGCCACTTTTCAAACGTCTATTACTGTAATGATTCATAAATTTTTGTTCTAATTTGTATTTCACTGATTTGAGATAAAGTTGAGAATTTTTCTTATCCTTTGATCATATTTCTTCTCTGAAGCTCTTGTTTATATGTTTTGGCCACTCTTTTATTGTGTCTTTAATTGACTTATAGGTAATCTTCATAGATTCAGAATATTTTCCTTTGTTTTATTTTATGTAATCTCAAATACTTTTGTCTTTTTTTGAGGGGATTCTGATCTTTGTGACTTAATTAAGATAGGCTTTCCTAATCACAAATATATAAGAATATTTTTCTATATTTCCCTATGATATGTTTACAGATTTTTTTTTTAACATCTAGCTCTTTCATTCATTTGACATTTATTTTTGTCAATGAGAAGGGTATCCAGTTTGCTTCCCTCCATAGTCTATTCTTTCACATTTATTAGAAATGTTACCTTAATCAGAGCAAGTCCTAAATAGTCTATCTTAATAACATATCCAAAATCCTACCACCGCCACTGTCCCCTCCAAACTCACGTATAACATTCCTTGCTAGAACAACTGCACTAGCCTATAGCCTCCTTTTATCTATTCTGTTTGGAGCACATAGAGTGATCTCTTTAAAATTTAAATCAGATATGTGATTTCCATGTTCAAAATTATCTACAGATTTTGATCACACTTAGAATAAAGTATAAACTCCTTACTTACACTTCTTACAAGGCCCCACATGACCCGGCTGTTAGAGCTCACCTTGCCCTGTCCTAAACAGTCAGCTTAGGCCTTTATACCGGTTATTCCAGAACCTTCCTTCTAGAGTGTTCATTCCCAGATCTACCATGGTTTGTTCCTTCAAGTAATTAAAGTTTCTGTTTAAATGTCACTTCTTCAGGGAGGTTTTCCTGATCATTTTATCTAAAATTGCCCAAACCTTTAATTTGACACAGCAATTAACTCCATAAACGATACAATCTGTTTGGTTTAAACAAACAAACAAACAAATAATATATTGGGATAGATTATATTGGGCCTTAACACTCCTGTTAGTGCAAGTTTCAGGATGGGGAGACGTGTTTCTTATTTATCACCATGTCAAATGGTATTTTGAATATATTAAGAATGCTATAATAATTGTAGTAAGATTTTAGCAAATTCATTGAGCCAAAAAATGCTGAACCTCAAAAGTTATCAGATTGTGGGGATGCATCCATATCTCTTACCTACATAAGTTTAACTGGAAAAAAGTTCTCTAATTTCATCATAAGGAAGTATTTTCCTCCTGTCTTTCAAAACTTAGAAGCAACTGTAACATTTTTATTTCTTCATTAAGATTCTGAATATATGAGAAGAGTATGGGTAATGTAGGTATTTTTCATGCCTATTCATTAATGTATATAAAAGAAGCTTTGAAAGCTGAGGTTTAGCTCTAAAGGAGGACATCTGTAAGTCAGGCCATACTCCCTACAGAAACACACATTGTCACACACATACACATACTAATTATAAAGAACAGTGAAGATAAACTTTCTTTGTCCTGAAATCAAAACCTGAAACACAGGCCTTCATATAATTTACTTTTCTGACATAAAGGTTGGAAATAAATATTGAAATGAAGAAAGGAAGAAAGAAACTCCATGCAGAAAACCCTAAAGACTCCACAGGAAAATGACTTGAGTTGATAAATGAATTCAGCAAGGTAGCAGGATACAAGATTATCATACAGAAATCAGGTGCATTTCTCTACACTAAAAATAAAATATCAGAAAAGGAAAGTAAAAAACAATCTCTTTTAAACTCATATGAAAAAAATAAAGTAATTAGGAGTAAACCTGACCAAGGAGGTGAAAAACTTATATGCATAGAACTGTAAAACACTGATTAAGGAAATTAAAGATGATTTAAAGAAATGGAAAGATATCATATGCCCTTGGATTGGAAGAATTAATATCATGAAAATGGCCATACTACCCAAAGCAATATACAGATTTAATGAGATCCCTATCAAATTACCCAGGACATTTTTCACAGAACTAGAACAAATAGTCCTAAAATTTATATGGAATCACAAAATACCCAGAACTGCCAAAGCAACCAACTCTACCAAATCAGGAAACTCAGCTTCCTCTGGCTAACTACATGGATTTAGACACTTTATTTAGTATCTCTGTGCCTCAATTCTCTCATTAATAAATTGGGGTAACTTGTGAAAATATGCTTTTTGCAATCCAGGAAAATGTTTCTACAATCCATTATGGACTAAAGCTCATAGTTTGGAAAGCACTGTTCCAGTCATGTTTGAACACTTGGAAGCTTTAATGTTTTCTGTTATAAAAATGTTTGATAAACATGAATATTCTTAAATAAATTCACATACAATTATAAAGAAACATGATTATATGAAAGTGTAGGTCTCTCATTTCCTTATTACACATAACTATAAATAAATGTATATGATTAAGTTTCTTACAATTAAAATTCTCATCAAAAAGCACTATAGCCCATTTACTCAGTGAATTAGTCTTTTTGTTCATACACATCAATCTCTTTTGAGTAAACAAGTATGAATCATGATTCCTCAGCCTGATTTCTGGATCACCAACAAGATCAAGTTTTTGCACCTGAAATAGTAAAGACCACACCCTGAGTTTCTGCAATCGCCAACATAAAAGCCTCCTTCTAAGTCTTTCTGGCAGCTAGTCAGTCTCTACACACTCCTGAGAACTTAACTGTCACAAGGCACCATCAGCCTGGACTGAAAAGGAACATACATAAATGTTTCTACCAACTTGGCAAGAGTTGTTACGAGAACTTAAGGTTGTCCAGGTATGATAATTCTGGTGATGCCTGAGCTTCCCATTTATAAAAACAAACAAAACAAATGTCAGTAGGAGTCAACTGTCATAAGTACAGCAACTGGATTGGACTTCAGTTTTTACAATAAGAGCGATCACCATATATAGATAGTATATATAGATAGTATGTGATTGTAGTTTGTTGTGACCCAACTCATGAAAAATTAAGATTTTGTGTGTGTGTGTGAGGATGTGTGTGTGTGTGTGTCAGAGAGAGAGAGAATGCTTTGTTGCATCCTTATATTTAACATGTACAAACAGATGTTAGTAAGATTAATGAGAAGTCATCCATCAACTATTCCAAGTGGCACTGGACAGAGAAAATATGAAAAATATCGATTAAAAATGCCTTTTGCTTTTCATTAGTTTAGTTTAGTTTAATGCCTGATCAGATTGGGCACCACTTGAACAACCAAGTGCAGGAAAGAATTTCACATTAATGAGCATTTCTGTATCAGGCCCCCTTGATACAATTTCTCAATCTTGTTCAAATAGCAAGTTAGAATCACCTGGGAAATTGGCATTATCACACTCGTTTTGCAGATGAGGAAACTAGGACACCAACGGGTCAATTTACTTTCCTGGGATCACAAAGCTAACAGTGGTGATATGAGATTCAAACCCGATTCTGGTGAAGTGCAGGGTCCACATTCTGCTCATTAAACAAGTATGCAAGCTGATTTAAAATAATACAAAATGCAGTACATAATATAGAGAATTGTTTCTTACACAAGCTCCCATGATAAGATCAAGAATTAGGTTGAAATAAATGTTATTTATAAATTCAATTTGAATGTTTCTATTTTGACTCCTGCATGGAAAACATCACCTATCCCACTGTGTAATTCCCTGGCCTAAATAATTTAGAGTACTATTAAATGCTCTATTGAATAGCAAATCATTTTATACATAAAGTTTATTTTCTCTACAACTCACCTGCAGTAGTGACAATTTACATTTAATTCCTGTATCTTTGGTGCCTAGTCAATTATTATGCTGCCACCAGAATATTCGTATTTTTATAACAATTCCTCAAATCTAGCATTTGGCAGTGTAGTGGGTGGAACAGTGGTTTCCAAAAAGTTATATTCTAGCTCTAACTCCAGTACCTGTGACTTTATTTGGAAATAGTGTCTTTGCAGATGTAATTCAGTTAAAGATCTTGAGATGAGATCATCCTGAATTTAGAGTTGGCCCTCAATCCAGTGACTGGTATCTTTATTAAAGAAATGAAAGGAAGATTGGTTACAAAGAGGAAATGATGTGAAGGTGGAGAAAAATATTGGATTTATTCATCTATAGGCCAGGGAATTCCAATGATTGCCAGCAACCATCAGAAGCGAGGAGAGAGGCATGGAAAAGTCTCTCCAGAAGGAACCAAACTGGTGACATCTTGATTTCAGATTTCTGGCCTCCTGAATTGTGAGGAAAGGAATTTCTGTTGTTCTGTGCCACTAAGTTTGTGATAATACGTTATGGCAGCCCTAGGAAATGAACACAGGCAGATTAACATTTCCCTTTAAGACAGAAAAATACATTATTTGAGTTATTCAACCCAATTTATTTCAAAATGGGTCTAAAGTGACTTCTCTCCATTCAAATTGGTATTTCAAATTAATAAAAGCTTCATAAGTGACTCTCCTGCTGAAAAAGGTAAATTTCAGACAAACATAAAAAATATTTTGACATGATTATAAGATCTTATGGATCTAGAACCAGAAACTTCCAACAACAAAATCTGTGAAAGTGTAATCGAATAATGAATAGATTTATAATAAACTCAGCATCTCTAGGTAAATTTCACAGAAAATTGCAAGCATTTTAACCTATAGTATTAGGACATTCACAATGTTTGATGTTTTTTACATTTATCACCTCATTCAGTCCTTACAAGGACTTCGTAAGATAACACTCTAATTATTTCCAATATTTTGATGAAGAAACTTAAGAAGACAGGTAAGAAAATTAACACAAAGCTACACAACTGGGAAGTGATGAATCAAAATATTCAAACCTAGGCAGTCTGTTCTGAACCAAAATTGCTTTAACCATATTCATTTTATGTCATCTGGGATACTTCATTATTCAAGAAGTGGAAAGTACAAAGTCAGTTATCCAGAAAATCTTCTAAAAAGAATATTTCAAAGATGGAACTCAATAAATATAATAATGCCCAAAACATAAAATGCTACATTCATTTTACAGTTATTTAAACTGAAGCAGGGACCCACTGGATCATGTGAGTAGACTCAAACTAGGTATATGACTTAAAACATCACTTCTTAAATGTTTTATTTGGCTTTTTCATGCCACATTAAGTTCCATTCCTACTGTGTAAAAAGCTGGGATCTATATCAGTGCTGTCCAAAAATAGCACCATTGAAGTTTTTTTTTTTTTACAAAATGCCTCCAAAGGTAGTGACTGACACATAACCTGCCTCTAAATACATACTTTATGTATGATCACCGAGGCTGAGGAAGATGATGGAAGAAGCAGTTATTAGAACAAAACTTAATCTGAAAATAGCTAACAATGCAAAATTTATCTTTGGTCATTGAGGCTAATTAGAATGTTCCCTACCTAATGTATATTATGTAGCATTTTACAAAATGGGATGGGAGAAGAGGGAGGGATAATAGCAAGGAATTATAAGACACTTGCATTATGGTGTTAAATCTAAGGACATACGAATTTTCTGCCCTGATCTTTTTCCACCTTCCAGACTCCGTTATTTGTCTCCTTATGTACCATAAAACCCACAAACAGCAATGAACTTTTGGGTAATTTAAATACCTTTATAAAGTGTTATGTATAGAATTTAGTAACTTTTCTTCTAATCTCTTTCCTCTGTGAACTTCCATACATCCATAAAGCGAAATTTTCTAAAATTCATGTCTAATAAACACTGGCCTCTTTTAAACCATTTGTGTTTTTCTATTTACTTTGAAACAATTTAGAGGAGTAGTTAACTATGTAGGATCTGAAATAAAGGACAGTGACTGTGAATCACAACCCTGTACTTACCAACTGGTTAGCCTTGAGCATGTATTTCAGCTGATGTACACAACAAAGGAGACAGAGTTTTGAAGTTTCAATTTTTTTATGTTAGAAGACCTTCATGAGCAGCTTGGGCATTCCATTAAAGCTTCAAACAGATAAAGCCTTAAGAGAAAAGATACCAGCCCAGGACTAAAGATATCCTGAAGACTAAGAGCAAAATCAAACAAGCTATCCTTCCATTCGAAACTTATCCACATGAAGCCAATCTTTCACATGTTCAGGGTGATAGCCCTTTAATTTAACTGCCTGCTAGAGCAAAATCAATGCTCTTCAAAGGAAGATAATAAAATATACAGTATGTATAACGTATCATCCATAATGCCCAATATGCAATAAAATTTTACTAGCCATACAAAAGAAAATGTGATCCATAGTCAAGAGAAAACTGAATAAACCAAAATAGACTTACAAATGAAAGCAAGTTGTTATGGATTTTACTGATGGGTAAATTTCTATTTTAAAATAAAGAATATTATCAGAGATAAAGAGGGGGCACTTTCTAAGAATAAAAGGGTCAATCTCATCAGAAAGACATAGCAACCCTCAATCGGTATGCACCTAATCAAAGAGCTTCAAGATACTTATAACAAAAACTGGTAGAACTAGAAGTAGAAAAAAAAAAGACACACCTACAATCTAATGAGATATTTTAACACTTTCTTAGTAATTGATAAAATAACTATTTAAAGGTATCAGTAAGAATAGAGAATATCTGAATAATACTGTCAACTGTCTTGATCTAATTGATATTCAGAGAACATTACACTCAATACCTGTAGAATATGTATTCTTTCCATGTGTAGATGGAATGGTAATCAAAATAGACTATATGCGAAATATATGTTTTAATACAGATCAAAAGAATAGACTTTATACAGTATGTAATGTGATGGCAAGGGAATTAAACCAGGAGTCCAAAGCCATAAGTTATCTGAGAAGTCTCCAAATACTTAGAAATTAATCAATATACTCTAAGTAACCATAGGTTAAAGAAGAAATGCCAAAATAAATTAGAAAGTATTTTGAATAAAATATAATTAAAATGAAACAACAAAATATGTAGGATGTAATGAAAGGAGTACAGATATGGAAAATTACAGTTTTAAATGCTAATATTAGAAAAGAAGGAAAGTTGAAATCCAAATCCATTATTATAATTACTATCCTGTAAACATGTTCAACAAAGTTTGCTTCTTACTTCATTAATACTCTTCATGATAAACCCTCTCTAATTGAATCCAGAGTCTTAAAGCTCCCAGTTTCTTCACAGAGAAATCTGTTTCAAGCATAACACTTTCCTGACAGCCATATTCAAATAATCACAGTGGATTGATGCAAACATAGAAATTGATCAAAAAATTACAGAACCACTTATCTGCAACCATTCCTCTCTTTTCCTCCATACCAAGCACACATAATCTTATTTATGTGCATACACACCATATACACACATACACACACAAATATATTTTACAAAGTAACAAAGAATAAAATCATCTTTGCCATTGTGGTTAATAACAAAAGTCCTTATGGTTGATGTTTGTCTCATATTAGAACACTTCTATATTACTTGAAATTTGAAAGCTCTATTTTCTTCTACTTCTTGTGATTGGTATAGGGAAATGGATTTTAGTATTTGGATCTCTTTTCCGTTAGGGATATTGTTATTACTTTCTTCTAAAGAATGTAGCAGATAATAGAAATACAATCATATATTCAGTCTAATGTTTCTAAGTATATCTTACTTAGGCCTTCTTATATTTACAAAAGCAGTCTGAATTCACTAAACGTACAACAGCATAGCAAAGGAGTTTCTAACTCAATTACCGATTAGCCAGGAATCTCAGAGATAGTGGGTGAAAATATTCACTTATTTCAGACTTCTCCTTTTACAAATAGAATCCATATTTTTAGTGTTTTTAAATGTAAACATACATTTTTAAAAAAAAAAGGATTGGTTGAGTTATCTATAAAGACAATTATATCTTTGGAATAAGAAGAAAACTTCTGACTCATTTATGAGAGTCACAACATGTATGTTGTAAGTTTATGAAGAAAAGATTTCAGTGTTTAAGGCCAAAATATTCTTTTAAATTCAGTCTTTTAAAAATATTTTTCCTCTGTCATTTTATAGTTTTGCTGTAAGATAGTCTCGTCTATAAAATTGTGTTTGAGAATGACCTACTTTGTCATCACAGAGACATAAAAATCTAATTTGTAAACCTACCATCCTGTTTCATTAGGATATGTGTTATTTCAATCTGTTAGGTTCTTAGTTGGAGGTAATTTTTAAAAGTATTCAGGACTTCATATTGTTTACTGTCTTCTATGTGCATCTCTGGGCTTGGGGTTCTGATAGAAAACACTGTTCTTTTGTAACCATTTAACTAAATTTTCATTCTTACTTCATTCTGATTTCCATTCTCTTTGAGAACTACCATCTATTTTTACAGGTTCTAAATACTTGTTCTCCAACTTCAGTTTCACCAGTATTTACAAACTATTTGTCCAACTGCTTTCTTGCCCCTCTCAATGTCCTTACTTTCTTCCTTATTCAGCTACAGATCAGTGATCCATCATGATAATCATACTTTTCAATTTACTTATCACACCCCCCAGTTCTCCCTTTGAATATACCTGAAAAAATAACACAAATTAAACCCCATATTCAACCTATTCCATGCCCATACCCCAACACATGAACACAAATGGAGAAAACAGAACCTATTGCCTAGACTCACTCTATATCCCTGAACCCAGACTGCAAGCGGGCACTTAGCAGTACCTAGCCATTATTCTACATTTCACCAGCAAACTTGTTTTCCCAGTCTTCAAGATAAGAAGGTAATATCAAACCACCAAAAGATTGTGCTTTTTCAACCTATGAGAACAATTCGTATTCACTGAGAAGTAATTACATAATACTACTTCATATCTCCATCGCCCAATATGCATTCATATCTTTTTCCCTTCTATTTCATATGAGCTGTCCCTATATAATACTGAATCCTTCACTTGGATACTAGATCCTATTGCCTCTCATTTGCTCAAGGACTTTATCTCCTTTCTCTTCTGCATTGTGAGTATACTCTTTCTTACGCCTATATCCTCTTCCGGTTATCACTCCAACATATTTTTCTTTGTTTCAAAGCCCTTTTTAAAAGATATTGTCTATAGACTAAGTAGTAAATCCATCTGTATCTACCATTTACTCTTCAAACTACTCTGATTTGGTTTTCTTCCTCACTTCTCCACTGAAATTACCTTAATGATCACTAATACCTCCCTATTGTCCAATCCAGTGGAAATATTTCTGTTATTGTTTTAAATTTCTGTTACAGACGACACAGTTAATGAAGTTACCCTCTCTTTGGGTTAAGACTTCATACCCTCCTAACTTTTCCTTGTGGCCCTTTAGCATTTTACTACATAAAATATGCTTACCCAAAACACTGGAGTGCTTCAGGGACTGGTTATGAACCCTGTTTTCTAGTCTAGTAATATTTTCTTCTTGGGTAATTATATTTCCATGGATTTAAACAGCACCATATACAAACTATCACTACAAAATTGATAGCTCTGTTTTGTTCCCCTCAGCACAACACTAATACATTCATTTGTCTACTTGACCTTTCCATTGTGATTTATAATAGGTATTGTTGGCTCTTGCTTATCTTCAAGACTCATTGTAAATGTTAACTTCTAAGAGAAGTCATTCTATCTAAAATTCTTCCTATCCTATCACACTACTTTATTTACTAAAAAGTGCTTATCACAGTTTGAAATAACCTTATTTATTTATTGTTTTATTTATTTGCTTATTATCCTGTTCCCTTAATAGAATACAGCCCTCTCTGGCAAGGTTTTTGTCCATTATGTTTGTTTCTGTATCCTTTGCACCTAAAAGAGTACTTAACATACAGAGGAAACTAAGAAATACTTGCTCAAGGACACTTAGATAATACTTTCATGACTTGAATTCTAGTATTCATCAATTCATCAATTCTAGTGAGACTTCCATTGATTCATTAAACTGGAACATTTATAGAGATTTGAAAGAACCTAAGGTTACAACTCACCTGTATGCATAACAATGCAGCATCTATCAGTATATGCCATTGGTTTCTAACTCCTGTCCTTCCACATATAATGTGGTCACATGCATTATTTTTAGGCAAAGTATAGGTGATTTTCACATTTTTTTTAAAATTGAAGTATAGTCAGTTACAATGTGTCAATTTCTGGTGTACAGTACAATGTCCCAGTCATGCATATATATATACACACACATATACATATATTGGTTTTCATATTCTTTTTCATTAAAGGTTATTACAAGATATTGAATATAGTTCCCTGTGCTATACAGAAAAAAATCTATTTTTTAAATTTACTTTTATATATAGTGGCTAACATTTGCAAATCTCAAACTCCCAACTTTACCCCTTCCCACCCACTTGCCCTCCGTAACCATAAGATTGTTTACTATGTCTGCAAGTCTGTTTCTGTCTTGTAGATGAGTTCATTAGTGTCCCCTTTTTTTCTTTTTTTAGATTCAACATATGAGCGATCTCATATGGTATTTTTCTTTCTCTTTCTGGCTTACTTCACTTAGAATGATGATCATTAGGTCCTCACATTGTTTCTAAATATTTATTTAGGCTACACTGTTTTAATTTATTTGCATGACTAATTATATTTTGTTAGTTTTTAGCCTCTGTTTTTACAGTGAATAATTTGTTTTCACTTATATGCTTCAATCTAAGAGTATGAATGGGATTGGATTGTCTATCAGTCAACGTTACTGAGGTAAAAAATAGCTTCTGCAAACACTTTAAAGACCATACATGAAGGATGCATGACAAATAAGTTAATAGGAATTTGCTGTCAAATTCATTGCTATTCAGTAGAAATTATGAACTAAACAAATGTTGCCAAACTTATTCCCACAAAAAATATGGTTTGCAGTAATGCAGAAATACACTTTTCTATTTAAAGTATTTGGCTTTATGTTACAAATTTAAAAGATGATGCAATGCCATCAAAGATCCTAAAACATTGTTTTCTATTTAAATGCTGGGTATTTTATTGCTCTTTTCAACTTTATAAACTGTATGTTCCAGGTAAAATTGATGACTTTGCTATCAGTGGTGAGTTTGAACAAAATTAAACCCAATCTAAGCAAATGTGCCCATTATATAGGAAATAACAACTAATTCTCCTGTGCTGACCAGAGAGTAGAATTTGAGGTTTGGGGGCTTTGTTTTTTGGTTTTATTTCTTTTTTTTTTTTCATTCACTGGCAGCATGTTTGGCATCTCACAAACTTCGTGGTAAATAATCACAGTCTAAAAATTATGTGTTTATTACTTCCTAGAAGAAAATAAAGGAATATCCGAAGTATGAGATTAAGAAACTATCAGTTCATTTGCTGTTTATTTCAAATTTCATATTCATTTTTGTAAATTCTGACTTCATGAATAGGGTCTTTAATGTTCTATATTATTAATCCCATATTTCCAAATTTGTATTAGCTTATCAAAAAATCTGTGAAACTATGAAGTATGTTGGCAATCAATCTTAAAACATTTAAAAAAAATCACGGAACAAACTCATTGAGTTTTGAAAAAAAAAGTTTGGAACATAAATGGAATAGAATATAATCTAGCTTCAATTTTTTGTTCATATTTATGCCATGAGCAGTAAAATTTCACTTTATTTCATTGATGTCTCCATTCACATGGGTCAAAATGGGCAGAAAATGTAATGCCTTGTACCAAACTCCATTCTACGGAAATAAGGCATAAGTGTGGTTTCTGTATATAATAGAATAGTTTCTGACATGAAGTTATCAAGGAAATAAATTGTACCACACAGCTAACCTTGTAATCTGACCTCTACTTATCTATTATTTTTGTCTTTCTCTGTTTTCCCACTCAATGCCTTAATCTCATTGAAATAATTTTTGTACCTGAACCTCTTGTTCCTCTCTCTGCCTTCCACAAGCTATTACTTCTACCTGACCCACCTCACTCTCGACACAGCCCCAACCTTCCCTGCAACCCACCTTTTCCTAGCTCAGTTACCCTTCCTTTTCCAGCTCATATGTTGTTCGCTTCTCTCTCCCACCACTGTTCAGTCTGGGTCAGGCACCCCTCAAGATACCTCCATACCAACCCAGACATCTCTCTCTCATGGCACTGATACACATTATTTTAATCTTCTTCTAGTTACTGTTTCTGTTTCTCTGGACAAGAAGGCAAAGAAAGTGTTCTATGCATTTTTATTCTGAGCTCAAAACTGTTATTTAACTGCCGAATGCATGGTGATAAACACACAACAAACGATTACTTACTGAATAAGCTCCCATGCATAGATGACAGCACAAGTGGTGACTAGGTAAAGGAGAGGAACAGACAATTCACCTAAGGGGAAATACAACTAATTGAACATATCTTGTTTACTATACAAACCGAAGAAGTAGAAATTAAGACAAATTTGTCTTCAGTCACTCATTCAAAGAAAAATTATATTAATAGCATTATTCAATGAGAGGAATTATGAGATGAAAATGGTATAGTCATATATTGCTAGTAGAAATGTAAATGAGAAATTGTTTTTGCAAAAGTTATAGTAATCAACACCAAGAACCATACAAATATTCATGACTGTTTGACCCATTTTGGGAATTTATTCTCAACAAAGGAGCCAAAGAAAGGAAAAACTTTCATCTTCAACTCAAGGTTCAACCCTGAGCTCCAGATACATTTACCCAGATGCCAATTAGACAGCTCTACTAGGGCATTTGGGAGCTCTCAAACTCAGTATGATTGAAATTAAACACATTAAACTTGGTTTCTGGTTATTAGCCAGAGGATTTTCTTTCTTAGTTAACAGAACCACCAGCCACTCAATTTTACAAAGAGAAAACTGGGAACATGGAATCCCTTCTCACTATTTAATTGGCTCATCCAATTTAACACAAAGCTTTCTTCACTTTACCAACTCCATTTGCTTCTTTCCATCTTCTAGTCTATTGCCTTACTCCAGAAGTCCCTCACTTGAATTGCTTCAATTGCATTCACTCTTGGCCAGTCAGTTTTACATAGTACAAACCTAAAGATCCTTCTAAAATACAAATCTTGCCAAGTCACACTCTTGCATAAATCTTTCCAGTGTTTTCTTACAGTTATTGTGTTCTTCTTCTTAACTTGGCTTAAAAGGCAAACTTGTTCACTACAGGGCTCTCTTTTACTTCTCATGCTATGTGCTAACCAGGTTCTCTAGTTCTTCTGGGCCTTTACATTTGATTTACTTCCTCTGCATGGAAATATTCTCCCCATCCCATTCTTCCTTCACCTGGCTGATTTCTACTTAAATATTATGTTTTGGCTTAGGTATTACTTCCTCTGTGAAACCTTAGCAAAGAGTGTTCTTTAGCATCATATTTTTTCTTCTTACAGCATTTGTCACAATTAACACATTTGTTAATTAATAATAAACTAATTTCTCAGCTTATTAGAATCCAGGAAGACTGGTATCATTTCTACCTTGCCTGCCAATGTATTCTTAATGCCAAGTACACTAAGAACATAAGAAATATTTTTTGAATAAATGAATAATGCAGTCATCAAAAATTAGTTTTAAAAAAGAGAGAGAAAATTAACAACAAAAAAAGAAATCACAATCAATGATGGAAATGATACTGATAAGTGAATACTTATGTATTTTTGATGGAAATGTGAATTGTTACAAACTTTCAGATTAAGAAACCTAGCAACATGTACTAAAATTAAAAAAAAAAAAACATATCCACTTTCCTTGGAGCAGTAATTCTGGAGGTTTCAGAAATCTATCATGCAAACATAAAAGCTTCAGTATTTAAATACCTATGCACAAAGCATTTCTAAAAGCATTGTTTGTAGTGGCCAATAAAATAGAAAATAAAAACAGTAACAAGTAAAAATACTAGTTCTTGCAACACATGTATGCTCATCATTAAGAGAAAAATTGAACTAACGTTGTACAAATAATACAGCATTAAACAACTGTCACAAACAAGAAAATACATCTACATTACTGACTTAGAGGAATATTCCAAGATACATTGTTAAGTGAATAAATCAAATTCATATGAGAAAAACAGGAATGAAATAAAAAGCCCTATAAATAAACATACATATACACATGCATAAAGTTATAAAAGAATCCACAAAATATTATCATTAGTTACCATAAAAAATAGAATACAACTAATTTTCCTCATAAATCTTCATATCATTTCAATTATTATAATAACCTAATGGAGGGGGATATATGCATATGAATAAAGTAAAAGTTACTGAAAAATGAAAATGGTGACTATTCTTTTACAAGTATCTTGAAGTGTCATGCATTTTTACAATACGTATCTTAAAAGTTGGGAACATAAACAAAAGAGTGATGTCTTACATTTTTCTTTAAGTTTGTCAAAACCGGATCTCTAAATTTCTTTGGTCATGTGTTTATCAAAATCTCATTTCCATATTGCTGCATAAAGCCATCTGACCCAAATCTCAGTCCACCTAAATCTTTCCATTGACTCTTTGGAACTCCCTCTACTTTGGCCTGACTGCCTGGTCCTGAGCACTTTCCTCCCCTCAAATCTTTTTTAATTACAGGCATTTATTCTCCCAAACATTTCATACCTCAAGGTACAGAGTTGAGGCCCACAGTTTTCCCCACTACTGCTTCTACAATTTACTTCTCCTTATTCTTATAAAAGAAGCAACCAAAAAACAAAAAATAAAGAAAAAAGAGAAAGAGAGGGACAGAGAGAGAGAGAGACCACTGTTATGCCAACAACTCTAGCCCTAACCATACTTCACTACTAAGATGAATACACAGTTACCTACCTCTATCATTTTTCTATTTCATCAACATGTCCCAAACTCCCAAACTGAAATACTGGTCTTCTTTTCAACTCTGACTTCTGTCTCTTTCTATCAGTAAATGACACTTGCATCTACACAGTTTTTTATGCCAAAACAGAGGGAATCATCATTTACAACTTCCTCTCTCATCCCTCATATGTAATTTAAAATTATCTGCAAAAAGTATTATACATCCAACCTATTATAATAATCCCTTAGATTATATTCTTCACTCACGGTTGTATATATTTTTTGCAATATAATATTGTAGTAACTCCTGTTAGAGTAGCCAGACTTTATTTCCCTTCCCAAAGTTTTGCTTGGTCATGGGATCTGCTTTAGCTAATGGAATGTAGGCAGATATAATATATGCCTTATCTGAAAGAAAGTTTAATATACTTACATAACTTGCCTTAGCCTTTTGTACTTCTGCCCATCTGCCTTGAAAACAACATACCTGGGGAAGCTGCTGGTCCCACAAGAAAGAGGAGATACACAGAACAAACTTGCACCCAAGGCTTGAGGTGAGCCCTTGAGCCTTCAGTCTACCTGCAAAACCATGAGTGATAAAAATAAATTACTGTGATTTTTGAGATCATTGTTACATGACATTACTGCAGCAAAAAGCTCATCTAATACACCACCCTAGTCCAATGCTCTTTCCCTCTTCTGGACTAATGCATGAGCCACTTACCTGGTTTTCAAGAAATTCTCTGCAGTGATCTCCATAGAGCAGCCAGAGTGGGTGTTTTACAGATACAGATTCAATCAGTCCACAACCCTTCTAGGAACCATTTAATGGTTTCCTATTGTACTAGAATATAGCTGTAAAGGTACTGATGATCTGTTAACAGGAATACATTTTGGAAGTGCTAGATCATTTTAGAAAAGAAGCATTTCTTTCACTCACTCAGTTTCAACTACAGGATTCACGTTTGTTTTGCTTCCTTAATTATGCAGAGCTCTTCAAGTGTTAGGTCTCCAGTGAGAGCTGAAGGTCTGCTAGGATCTTTGTCTCTTGTCCCTATTTGTCTGGCTCACACTTAATTATTTACTACGATTCAGTTCCACTTCCATCTCAGATACTAATTTTGTCCCGTAAGATTGTTTTCCTTCACTTGCCACTATTTGCAATTACATAAAAATGTTTATTCATATGTCTGCTTTATTTTTCTTCCAAAAGATTAAAAGCTTCATAGAGGTAGAGCCTTTCTTTTGTAGAGTATTATGCAAATTAATACTTTTTGTACTAAAATTTAAATAAAATTTAAATAATATCTGAAAGATGAACTTGAATGACTTTTTCTCTAGTGGTTACAGTAAGAAATGGAATGGTTGGCAAAATATTTATCAGGGAAGAAAACAAGAGACATTTAATGTGTTAAAATACTTAAATATAAATAAAATATATATATCATCTTAATATGAATAACTGGAAATTAAATGGAAAATGCATCCAGTGATTTTAACACAACTTGAAAATGTAAAAGTAATAGTGGTCATTTAATATAGTCAAGAAAGGGAGTAAGGCTTGAGTAAATGAATCTGCTTTATATGATTCTATGATTTCTTATCCTTGAAGTGGTGCTCTCTAGTCACACACTTTCTAGGGAAGCTAGCAATGGAAATTCACAAGTCATGATTTATTTGAAAGTTATCTGGAAGTCCTTCACAATGGAAAAAAAAACAGCAGAGGAAATACTCAGACGTTATGATTAAGTGCCTGACAATTCTTAGGGCAGGTAAATATATTATTGATCTACCTGTGGTCATGTTGTTGGTTCAAATCTAGACCATCCTATCTAAAAACTATTACTCTTTCTCTTTTATCTGCTCAGAGCACATAGGGATGTTACTTAACCCATTTCTAGACTGCAGGTAACTACATTGCAATCTTCGCTCTCAAGAGAACAATTTATTGCAGAAATTATGACCATTAGGGTAAGTTACCTAAGGTCTATACCTTTACATAGATGGTAAAATACGGTGGAAAGCACTGAAGTAGGAACTGGAAGAAATTTGATTCTCTTATCTCCTATTTCCTCTGCCACTCCACATCAGTAAGGAAGTCCCTTTACTTTTTCAAGACTCAGATTGAGAGAGAGAGAGAAAGGGAGAGAGAAAGAAAGAGAAAAAGTAAGGGAGAGAAAGGGAGGGAGGGAGGGAGGAAAGGAAGGAAGGAAGAAAGGGAGGAAGAAAAAATTTTTCTTTACTTGTTATTCTTTATTTAAAAAGGTAAATAAAAGAGATAATACATGTAAAAGCACTTTGTGAAACTTAAAGACTACTGTTATAATGGAGTGCATTATTATATGCTTAATTACTCTGACTTGGCCAAGTTGCTGCCCAGACATGTTAACAGAATTTAGACAACTAAAAATATGTATTTGGGGAATCAATATTTTCAGAATCTGCATAACTGTCATATGGTGGGCTGACATTTGAGCTATTTTAATAAGAGATTTAAGAGTAAATTACTACTGTTTTATGTGCATTTTTAAAAAATTAATACATTCACAAATTTCAAACATAAAAACTACATAAAGGATACATTTTTGAGAAGGCCTGTTCCCACCTCAGGGAGCACCTAGCCTTTTCCTCATCACCATCCTCTTCCATAGGTAGCCTCTTTTATTAGTTTCTGTTATAAATTCCCAGGCCTTCTTTATGTAAACACAAGCAAATATGAATATAAATTTCTCTTGTTCCACCTAAGTTAGCAAACCTGCATTGTTTTTTTTTTTTTTTTAAGAATTTTAGTTGGATTTTACTTTTAGAACAATTTTAGATTTATGGAAAAATTGTGAAATAACAGAGAAATTTTCCATATACCCCAAACCCAGTTTCCCCTATTATTACCACCTTACATCACTGTAGCACATTTGTTACAATCAAGGAGCCAATAATAATCCATTATGATTAACTAAAGTCTGTATATTTTTAGTATTTCCTTGGGTTTTACTTACTGCCCTTTTTCTGTTTCAGAATCCCATCCAGGATATCATACTATATTTAGTTGTCATGTCTCCTCAGGCTCCCCTTGGCCATGACAGTTTCTCCTGCTTTCCTTGTTTTTGATGACCTTGGCAGTTCTGAGGAGTGCTAGTGAGCATTTTGAAGGATGTCCTTCATTTTGGGTTTGTCTACTATGATTCTAATGATTAGACTAGTCTTGGGGAGGAAAACCACAGAGGGAAGCTGCCATTCTCATCACGTCACATCAGAGACACAGGCTGTCGACCTGACTTATCACTGATGATGGGAAGCTTCCTGCATGGCTGTAGCGATGACTGCTCCATTTCCACACTGTGAAGTTACTCTTTTAGTCCCTTTTCATATCGTCTGTAACTTTTGCTCTTTGAAATTTGCTGCTATAGTATTTGTACACATATATTCCAAGTATTAGACCCTACTGGATCCTGTACCTTGGCATTACAATGTTTTTTGGCCTAGATTCTACATTTCCTGAGATTAAGATGACTCCCTGTTATTTTCTTTAACTTATATTTGACTGACCTACCTAGACCATTTTTTATATTTAACCATTCCAAATCAATTTGTTGTAGATGTATTACTTTTCTAAAGCAAAGAGTTGCAACTCATGCTAAAAATCTTTTCCTTTTTAATAGTTAAACCCATTATATTTATTGAAGAAGACATGACCATCTTTCAGAATCTTATATAACAGCTAGCATGCAAAATGACATGTATTGCATAATATATATGAGCATTATATAATTTACATACATGTGAATGTGTATGTAAACATGTATAAATTACATATATGTATATATGTATGTGTGTGCATGCATGTCTGTATGATTTGTTTTCTATGCCTCTTTTTGTAGTTCCTCTGAAATTTTGGAGGTCTTGTATTTTTGTTCTACTGGTTAATGTTACACTTATCCTGTGATAATAATACCCTTAGACCTTCCTCCTTTAGATAACAAACATGTTATCTTTTATGAAAACCAATAAAATTAGCTCCAATCCTCATCCCACCCATCCTTTCCTGCTCCTTTGTCATACAATTATCTTTTTACTGAATGATTACTTTTGTTCTCTTTAATGTGCTAACACTTTCACTACTAGACTAGGCAATTTAAATGATATTCTTTGGAGACTTGGGAGAGTATAGCTCAGTGGTAGAGCACATGCTTAGCATGCACGAGGTCCTGGGTTCAATCCCCAGTACCTCCATTTAAAAAATTAATAAACAAGTAAATAAACCTAATTACCTCCTCCCCCCAAAAAAGAAAAAAGGTAAATGACATTCTTTGAACCCTATCCTCACAGGTGAGTTCAGTAAGCTTGTTCTACTTCCCTTTCTCCCAGTTTTCATTATTGAATCATTTATATGTCTGAGAGCATTTAAAATTTACGTTTCACTTTTTATCCTTATCTTCACTGTATTTTTGGCTTAGATTTACAATTAAATCTCTTCAATGCTTATTGCTGTTCTTTTGCTAAAACATCCTTGATTTGCTGGAGCACTCAAGGACTTTTCTCAAGGAGGGCTTAGGAAAAAATATTCTCAGAGTTCTTACATAAAAATTCAGCATTTGTAGACTTTATGTTCAGAGAACAACTTGCTTGTATATAAAATCTCTGGCTCATATGTTCTGAGAATCCTGTAGTACATACTATTTATGTTAAAAGAGATAATTGAGTCGAATATTTATCAAAAATAAATTTCACAAGCATTTTTGCTACTATTTGTCAAATACTGTTAGGTGCCAAGATTTAAAAAACAAAACAAAACAAAGCTACCTTTGCAGACAATATAGTCTAAGAATGGAGACAGTATGCCAACAAATAATTAAAATAAGATCCAAGAAAAACTAATAGTAACCAAAAACATAAAATGTTGGGGGAGCACATTTAAAGCTCAGATAAAGGAGCAGATACTAGTACAAATAAAGGTATATTTATTCTGTTTGAGTGAATGTGCTTTAATCAATAGTAATATACAGTGCTTTAATTACAAATAGCTATTTAATATATATGAATCCACTAACCTAAAAAGCTAGTCCAAAGGATGCAGTAGAAAATAACTTTATTCCCCCTCTCCCCATTTTGTGCCCTTTCAAACCAGCTCTGGGGAACACATTCTTCCTTTCCTCTCCGTGAGCTCTCTGACTCATCCCATGATTGTTCCAACAGCTCACAATAATTCATTTATTTAAATACCTCTTAAGCATCACTTATATGCCAGGCGAAACAATAGGAAACAAAACACAAAGCATAAATAATTTTATAAAAGATTTGTAATACAGTGGAAACAAGTGACCCAGAGTACTGGCTTTAAAGAATAACTTTTATGTGGATTCCATTTCACATGGGTTGGTCTGGGAAGGTATCCCTGAAAGCTGTTATCTGAAATCCGATGGAGCAAGTCAGAAAGCCAGAACATGTGGGTGGGAGAAAAGCATTCCAGACAGAGGGAATTGCAAATGCAAATCTGTACAGGAGGAGCAGGCTCCCTGTGTTCTTGGAACAGAGAGGAAGTTAGGGAGGCAGTACCTGACTGAGCAAAGAGGAGAGCAGAGGAAAATGACATCAAAGAGGTAACAGGACCCCAGTTCATGTACGGCCTTGTAGGTCAGGTTAAAAAATTAATACCTTTCTATGGACAAAAGGAATGCATTTGTATGGTTTTAAGTAAAGAGAGGACATGATCCAGTTTTTATTTTAACCAGATCACCCTTGCTACTGTGTTGAAAAGTAAACGGTAGGCGACATAGATCAAAATAAGGAGACCACCATTAGGAAGCTTTTAAACGAGCGAAGGTGAGAAATGATGGCGACTTAGATGAGCATGTCAATGAATAATGTACTGAGAAGTAGTCAAGTTCTCAATATCATTTAAAAGTAGAGCCAACATGATTTCTTAATGAATTGGATGTGAAATGTCAGAGAAAAAACAAATCAGGAATGACTTCACAGTTTTCTGACCTTAACATCTGGAGGACTGCAGTTGCTATACACTGGGATAGAAGGAGACCAAGAAACAAGTTTAGTAAGCAGGCTGAAATCAGGAGTTAATTTCTAGCCATGTCAAGTTTGAGGAGCTAAAGAACATCCAAGTGAACAAGCTGAATACACTGCATATACATATGGAGTTCATATGAGTTGTCTAGGATTATATAGGAGGCAAGAGAATTGAGTCATCTAGGAGTTATAAATTATATTTAAAACTGGACAGCTACATGTAAAACAATGAAATTAAAACATATTCTCATACCACATACAAAAATAAATTCAAAATGGAGTAAAGACCTAAATGTAAGTCAGGAAAGCATAAAATTCCTAGAAGAAAACAGAGGCAGAACACTCTTTCACATATAACACAGCAATATTTTTAGGGGGGGTCTATCTCCTAAGGCAAAGGAAACAGAAGAAAAAATAAACAAATGGGACCTAATTAAACTTAAAAGCTTTTGCACAGCAAAGGAAATCATAACAAAATGAAAATACAACCTCCTGAATGGGATAAAATAATCACAATATTTGACCAATGACCAATAAGGAATTAATATCCAAAATATATAATCAGCTCATACAACTCAGTATGAGATAATCAAACAATCTAATTTGAAAATGGACAGAAGACCTGAAGAGACATTTTTTCCAAAGAAGACATGCAGATGGCCAACAGGCACATGAAAGGATGCTCAATATTCCTAATCATCAAAGAAGTGCAAACCAAAGCCACAATGAGATACCACCTCACACCTGTCAGAATGATTATCATAAAAAGACCACAAATAACAAATGTTGGCAAGGATGTAGAAAAAAAGGAACCCTTGTACACTGCTAGTGGGAATGTAAATTGGTATATATAAAACAGTATGAAGGTTCCTCATAAAATTAAAAATAGAACTACCATATAATCCAGCAATTCTACTCCTGGGTATATATCTGAAGAAAATGAAAACGGTAATTAAAAAAAAAAAATATATATATATATATATACCCTAACGTTTACAGCAGCATTATTTACAATAGCCAACTTATGGAAGCAACCTAAGTGTCCATCAACAGATAAGCGTATAAAGAAGATGTGGTATACATACACACACAAACACACATGCACACACACACACACACACACACACACACACACACACACACACACACGGAATAATACTCAGCCATAAAGAAGAATGAAATTTTGCCATTTGCAACAACACGGACAGACATGAAGGGTATTATGCTTAGTGAAATAAGTCAGACAGAGAAAGAAAAATACTGTATGTTATCACTTACGTGTGGAATCTAAAAAATAAAACGAATGAATATTAAAAACAGAAACAGACTCACAGATATAGAGAACAAACTCATGGTTACCAGTAGAGAGTGGGAAGTGGGGAATGGAGGTCGTAGATTAAGCAGTACAAACTACTGTCTGTAAAATAAATAAGCTACAAAGATAAACTCCGCAGCAGAGGAAATATAGCCAATATTTTATAATAACTTTAAATGGAGTATAAAGTATAAAAATTTTGAATCACTATGTTGTACAACTGAAACTAATATAGCACTGTAAATCAACTATATTTCAATATTTTTTAAAGCTGTGGGACTGGATAAACTCTCCTAAGAAGTGACTGTAGTTGGGAAACCAGCTGCAAGGATCAGTCCCTGGAGCACTGCAGAATCTAGAGGTAAGGAATTTGGAAAAGCTACAGAGACTAAGAAAATGTTGTTAAAAAAACACCTAAATGAATTATGTGCTGGAAGTCAATGAAGAAAGTGAACAAAGAAGAAACGTGGTGTGTCATATGCTGGCTCAGAATCAAATAAGATGAGGACTGAGAGGAGACCACTGGATTTGTGAATGTCTGGAGGTCATTTGCGACCTTGGTAAAAGCAGTTTTTGTGGAATAGTGTTGGCAAAATCCTGATGGAGAGGGGATTCAAGGAATGAGCTGGCAGATACTTTCAGCCCTTTTGAGTTTTGCTGTAAAAGGAAGCAGAGAAAAACTTTTCCAATCACTTTAGTTGTAAAAAGTACCAGTTCAGTCATTAAAATGTCATTCTGTGGATGATGAAAAGCTCCCAGTTCTGACCCACGTTAGCTTTGGAAATGCTTCTGTGGCACAGGGTGGGTGTGGCTGACTTCTTTTTCCTGCCCATCTCTTTTCCTACTCCACTCCACTAATGGGGCTGCTGCTGGGTCGTGGGAGGCGAAAAAAAAAAAAAAAAAAAAAAGATGAGGGAGAAGGAAGGGGTTGCGAGAGGAAAGAGAAGTGATATTTGTCCAGCATTAATGAATTCTGACTTTGGTCCTCTTTGCGTGCATCTGTTTATATCTGACCTGCTAGGCTTGGAAAATGGTTCAAACTTAGTCTTCCCCTTACGGTCCTCAACTCTTGCCTCCAACTTGGGTTAAGGTCTAGTTTCTTAAATTCAAATAATATCTCCTCCATCTAACCTTTTGTAAATATTCTCTCAACACTCTGGTTTTGAGCATTTTACTCCAGACAAATTCTATTGAGCCAACTCCCCACCAAGTGACTCTCTTTGGCCTAAGTCCCCTTCAGACCACAGGATGGAGATGATTCATGCAGTCTTTGCCCTAAAAAATCTTGGGGAAAACAGACTTTTCCCAACACAAGCATTTTCCTTTGATCCATCATCAGAACAGCTTGGCAGCCAGACTCTTAAACTGTTAGATGCTTTTAGGCCTAGGTCTGATACCAAGGTTACCTTCTGCTAATCTGGCCATTTTCTTTGCTATATGATCTCCCATGAGGTAAACTGTAAAGTTCTACTTTGGAGGCTGAATTGAATACTGATAACTTTTACTTAATGTGTACTATGTCAAGGGCTACTCTAAAATCTTTACTCACATTAAAACAATGTATTGTTCGCAGCATCCCCCTTGAGATAAGAATCCATTTTACACACAGGAAGTCAGAAGTATAGAAAAGTTTAGTCATGTTCACAAAGTCACGTAATTTCTAAATGGCAAGGTTAGGATTTAAACTTAGTTTGGCAGTGCAATCAGTACTCTTAGCCAACATTCGCCTCTGAGGGGAGGAGACTGAGACTCAACCCCACACAACTACTAACTTCAATTAAGAACAGGAAAACTACATTTTGAATTTAGAATCTGTATTTGTTACACTACATGATGCTGTTAGTTTGTAAGAATGCTTTTGGTCTCCAGTAATGCCAACACTGCCACTTAACAAATAAATATCTTTGGTGCTGCTTTTGTTCACGTGCAGCAGCACAACATGAGAATAATAACAGGAAGTGGAAACTCCCTAAAATTTTCCAAGGTGAGCCATCCGATGGAAACCCATTCACTACCTTTCCTCATATCTACACAATTTGAAGATTCAGAATTTCCTGAGGAAGAACCAGTTACGAAGCTGATGTTCTTGAAGGCACCAAGTTGCATGATATAAAGTACAGGGGAAAAAAAATGAGTTGTGTCAGAGACAGCATACGAAGGACAGATTTTTCTTCATTTTCTACTCAAAACAAAGGGAAAAGGAAATGCTTGATGGAAAAAAGTACATAAGTCTATGGATTTACAGTCAGGAGAAATTTTCAAGTTTTGTTTGGTTAACTTTCTAAACTTATTTTTTTATATTTTAGGTAAATTCCTATCTAATATTGAAAATACAAATAGAAGGAAGATATTCATTCCTTAAACTCATTCCTATTTTACAATTCTATTAAATAAATTACTTTACAAAAATTTTAAAAGTACACTTTAAACTAGGGAGATAATGAAAAAGTGTAATGAAACATAGTACCTTTATCTGAGGTCTAAATTCCGGGTATCAGAATATCACGTGAGGCATCTCAGAGGCTAGTATTATACTGATATCTTACACATTTTAGCATAGACACATACTGGTTTCACACAATTAACCCTTCAGGTCCATCTCCTGAAGAGTGCTGGACGGTCTTTCTGTAGGAAATGTTGCTGATATTATTAATGGCCTATGATTGAAAAAAATAAGCAAGTAGAAATAAATAAAGTCAATTCAGCTATCTTCCTCCAAACCTTAAAGGCTTGTTTCAAAAACCCATGACCAGATATGATTTTTAAAGCACCAAAATGTGGAGTATCCAGGAACAAACAACAATCATAGCACAGTCCTTCACTACTTCTTCTCTCTTCTTCTCCTTCTTCTTCTTCTTTCTCCTTTTTCTTCTCCTTTTTTTTTTGAGGTATAGTCAGTTACAATGTGTCCATTTCTGGTGTACAGCATAATGTCCCAGTCATGTGTGTGTATACACACATACACACACACACACACACACACACACACATTATGTTCATTTTCACGTTCTTTTTCATTAAAGGTTACTACAAGATACTTAATATAGTTCCCTGTGCTATACAGAAGAAATTTGGTTTTTACCTATTTTTATATATAGTGGTTAACAACTGCAGTAGAAAAATCTCTCTAGATCAACTTCAGTATAAGAGTCACCTGGACAGCTCACTCAAATTGCAAAAGGTCACTACCCATTCCTGGATATTCAGTCTGGAAAGTCAGGGTGGGGTCAAGCTGCTCCCTAGGTGATTCTAATTCTGATGCTTACTGAAGTTGTCTAGTAACTAGAGTAGTTGTTCTCAAAACCTCAACCTCTGTACCATCTACATGAATACTATTTGGGGTTTTGAACATTATTTACTTAATAATTAAAGAATTTTTTCTGTAAAGTTTTATATCTGTATAGATATGTAGATCATAGATAGATAAGATAGAAAGAAAGAAAGAAAGAAAGAAAGAAAGAAAGAAAGAAAGAAAGAAAGAAAGAAAGAAAGAAAGAAAGAAAGAAAGAAAGAAAGAAAGAATCTTATATAGCCAGCTTACAAGTGATGGAAACATTTCATTAGCCATTTCATAATTCTGGATGCATGCATTCAGAATTTTGGATTGCAAACTAAAAACCATTAAAATTCAGCATATGCTTCTCCCATAAAGCATTGCAGTATAAATGATTTACATTTAACAATTCAAAAAATAATGTTTCAGAGCATAAATATTTCCAATGAGATGTTTTTAAAAAAGTATGCTATTAACTACAAGAATACTGTATAGTAAAGAAATCCTAATACACTGTTCATAGCAAATAAGAAACAGCTTTTTTTATATAGAACCATAAGCAGACATGGAGAACATGGAGACTAAAATAATCAACCTGGTATTTGAAATTTACAGTGACTCTTTAATAATGAAAGCTGATTTGGAAATTTGGAGATCTGATCAGGATGTTGAATATATATATAGAGAGAGAGGGGGGAAAAAAACTTTAGCAGATGGCAAGCATAAATTGAAATGTAATCTAAGCACCTGAACTTTTGTAGAAACACACATTAGCTAACACTCAATTATGAAATCTAATTACATTTCTTGTGAAACCCTCTTTTAAAATGTTGATCAGTTATTAACAGCTTAATATTTGTAACTACTTAGAACACAGTAGGTAGAGAAAAGACATAGTACAGAGAGACAAACTATAAAATATATGTGGCTCATCCATTCAGTCATCAGCTGCATGATAATCAAGAAAACGTGCTCAAATTCATTTGTGACTAACTGGCAAAGTCCTCATTACAAAACAGAAGCTATTCTTTCAAATTTAAAAAAAAAAATTGTTAACTGATTCTTAACTGGAACCAATTGCTTTTCTTGAAATCTTTTTTTATTTTTATTTTCTTTTTCGTCAAAGTGAAACCTTGCTTGACTACCTTCTTTTACCGTTGTGCTTAATTAAGAACAAAAAAACTGATCAATATGGCAATCAAGATAATTCAATAAGAAATTTTTTCATTTGTTTGCCACCAGTGAATGCCACCGAAACCACCACTACAGGAAGACGGATAGAGGAGGAAAGTCTAAGGCAATGTTTGAGCCAATTCACTAGTTTTAAAGTGTCTTTAGAAAAGATGTTGACCTTTGGTTCAGATACACAGTTCATAGTAATATCAATTCAAGTTTGCACAGATATACAGGGAGAAAATGTTTCCTTTCAGGCTAACTTGGTTTTAACTTACAATGCGACTTCTCTATTTGAAATGTGGCTAGCTTCATCTAGTCTAAATTGGGGATATGTATCATTGTCTCTTTTCACCTCGGGACAGTACTGGAAATGAGATGTTTCATTTCAATGCATTTTTTTTCCAGTTGAAATTGTGTAAACAATAAACTGGGAAAGATTTAATGAAATCATCAATAGCCTGGAGCCAGCTATTGGCCCTGTGCTAAGCATTTGGTATAATCTACTGTCTAAGAGATTGAAAGTACTAAGTATCAGGATTTAAGGTTATCACAAGCTCAGAGAAGGGAAGATCTAGGAAGGAGTTGGCACAGTGACTTCATATACAGAGGTTAGGTCAAGTAAAGTGCTAAGTGATCCAGGGCATTTTAACCAATGGAAAGAAACCATATGTATAATTCAAACACTAAAATTTATATTTTAACAGTGGAGAAACTCTAGATTAGAATTCAAGAGAACTTAATTTTCCTTCTGATTTTATTAACAACTCACTAGTTGCCTTTGGATAAGCCAAATAAATTTTCTATGCCTCCGTCTCCCAGTAGAAAAAAATATATATGTTAGAAAAGGACTATTTTACACAGAACATTAAAAATTACAGAATACAACATGGAAAGCAATAAAAAAACGGAGCTGAGCACTTTATCCTTACATCAGCTAGAGCAGTATTGCATTTTCTGTTGCATCTTACACTTTCATTTAAAGGAGTCCTGTAAAATGCTTGAAAAATTAGTCTGGAAGAGGATTTCCAAAGTGACTTCCAGCTCTGATTATGGAATAGGTATTTTAGATACGATATATAATTCTCAGCTCTGCCATAAGTAACCTCTGTAGACATAGCTTCTGTGACACAGGATTTTCAACAACACAAATTTACCTCAGAGAATGGGCATCACTAAAAGACAAATGAAGGAAGGGAATATGATGGAGATACGCCATGAAGGGCCTTCACTTTGTTAAAAGAGAAAGTCATTACGAGCATTTGTATTCATTTAGAAACAAGTAGAAAAGAATGCTACTATTTGATAACTTTCCTTCTGAATGGGATACATGAGAAAATAAAATTATGAAAGTAAAAAAACATTATTTCTATAAGGCTAATTAATGACTCAAATTATTTCTACAGCAATTTATTAGGTATAATATTAACCATGGATGTTTACAATGCTCTCAAGAACTCTTGGACTAAATGTTTTGGTTGGATAAAATGCATTGAATAGTATTTGAAAGGAGTGAGCTTTTGTCAGGACTATTTCATTGTTGTACAAAGATTTCACTGCAATAATATTTTATATGCATTCAAAGAGAATGTAAAATTCATCAAGGTATTTTTCTAAACGAATAAAGGAAATTAAAATAACTTTCTATTGAAAGTTCCTCAAGATAAATGTAGGTGGGCAGAGAGGCTTGTAGAAAAATCCCTAATCAGAAGAGACTGCAGGACTCTGAATCTCAGACAGCTAACTGAGGAAAATGTGTTACATGGAAACATGTTAAGCCAAATGGAACCTTTAAATATTTAACAGTTATTAAGTTAGGCATAGTAAACTAAACAACATCTAAAACACAAATTCAGTTATGGGCAAGAAAAATAAAGTGCTTACCTGAAGGCAAAGAAGTACAGTCAGACCAAACTACCTAACATCATTTCCCACCTAGTCACCCAACGCAGATTGCCTTTCCTAGTTAAGAAGAGCTTCATTTTACCTTGCTGGAGTCAGGAGATTGTGACTATCCAGGAAAAAAAAATGGTTGTTGCCTATTTAAAAAATCTTATAAGTTGCTCTTCAGCTGAGCAATCAGAAAGTCACCTGATTAAATTCAAATTTTGCTTTCAAATATTGTATCACTAGATTAATGTCACAAATCTTCAGAACATTTTGAAAATTTATTTGAACCAAGAAAGAACAGCTAGAAAATAAAAACCTACCCCAAAACATCATACTTTGAGATATTTGGAGATCTGTTTAACTCAAAAGATGGTAAGATTATTCATAAAGTTAATGAACTAGTCTCACATATGACTGTATAATATCCTTCTGATTAACCTCTGAACTTGCTTTCTTTTCCTCTCACTTACCTCACCTCACCCCACCCACCATAAGATCCACAAATTCCATGTTAGAATCACATCTCACTGATGTGCTCCCAAAGTGACAGAAAGGAAAGGGATTTTCCTTCCCATAGTTGAGTCAGTCTCAAAGGCAGATGGTTAATTTATTGCACCTGTAACCAATTAACCATTCAAAACAACTGATTCTTCACAGTAAATTGTTGCCTTGCCAATCTGAGAAGCAGGTGCATATTCAATGGCTAAATCGCCAAGTGGCTGGGTACATAAGACGTAAATAATCCAAATACAAAATTCTTTTAGATTGATGAGCAGGAAAATATGACCAGTTACAATAATTTCATTCTAAATTAAGAATTTAATTATTTCAGATTTTGAATCATGGTTTTGAGAATTTTATTTTTTTCATCCTGATATTTGGCTACCAAATTAGGCAGATGTTTTTTCAATAAAACTTATCTTTCTTTTTAAAATAATACTTAGAGTTTTATTTTTCTTCTCTCCTGAAACAATGAATTTTGATTACAATAAAAATATTGAAACATGTTACATTATATAGTCATCCCATTCAGTTATTTTGCTTCAAAACAGGTACCTTCACCTGGAAGATTTAACTTCCAGCGCAGGCATTATAACTAACTCCATGGAACTGGGTACAGAGTAACCACTTTCCTGTTTTGTAGAATGAGAATCTCAGTGGATTATTCAACTCTTCTATTACTACAGTGTCAGTGCTACAGATTTTCATAGACTAGAACCGTTTTATTATAGGAAATGATTCAATAAATATTTTTACCTTTCTCAGATATATTATTTGAATATAGAGAAGGGGTCCAGTGACAATTTAGGGGGCTGCAGATGTCTACAGCATCAAATCTAAGCATCCCAACTTCTGGCTTCTCTTTCCATCAGAATTGTGGGATGATAAGGAATCACTCCCAAGAGGAGTATCAGACCCTATTTAGTTGGCACCAGGATTTTATTCATATCTTCCCATCCTAGGAATCACGAGGGTACATGTATGGGGAGGCCATAACCACACCTCAAACAAAATTTTTGTACAGTTAAGAGATTCTCTGTGAGAGGAAACAAAACTCTTACCTGCATCACTATCCAGCTCAGGATAGACACACTGGAAACACCTTTAAATCTCTCTTTCCACATCCCACATTTTCCTGTCTCCAATCTTTCGGATGGTATTTTCCATAGTTCCCATGTTTTTCATTTCCATCATCACTATTTTGATGTCTCTGTCTCACAACTGATTTGTTCAAAGTATTCACACACCTTTTTTCATTAACTTATCCAACAAATATGGATTAAGTATCCACTAGGGCCAGGCACAAAAAAGAAACTTGTGAATGGAGCAAAAGGCAGACAAGGTATCAGTTTTAATGGTGCTTATAGTCTAATGTAGACAATGACAAATAATTACAACGTAGCCCTAATCCAGAGCTGAGGATCAGGAATGCTCCTGGAGTAAGTGGCTATCTAAGCCAAAACCCAGTGGTGAGCCCCTTCCCTAATTCAGCAAAAGAAAAGAGGGAATATTTTTCCATGCAAGGGAAATGACCTCTTTCCTGTCTCTTGACTCTCAGTGCCAAGCTGCACAGTGCTTACAGATTTATATCCTTAAAAATACCTCAGATCATGGCCATCATCTGTTTATAGATTCCCTATTGTCTACTAAAGAAATTACAAACGTGAGATTGTTTCCAGTCTCATCTTTTCCAACAAAGAGCACCATAGTTCAGTTTCACTGTAGCATTAGTCCTTTGCTGAAAAACAGGAAGTTAACCTATTTCCTTTTGTTATTTGTGCTCTCTGCCTATGCCCCACACAGTAATCCTTCGTCACTTGAAATCCTACTTATCTTTGAAATCTGTTAAAATACCATCTTCTCTGGAAACTTTCCCTTGCCCTGCCATTCAAAACTAGCTGCTTTTTTTTTTTTTTTGAAATTCCACAGCCCAATCATTGCTCCTCTATCATGTATCAACTATGACACTCTGCTTTCTATAGAAGATCTTTGTTTATAGCTGAAGTTTAGGCTAACCTAGCAACATGGGAGCCCCTGCCCCACTCCTTTAGAATTCCTAGTCTACACCCCAGTTTAGAAAGCGTTCTTCCTCCCTAGCTGCTTTATTGAAAGTGGAATTGCCCACAATTTCCTGTCTCCCTCCAAGCAGCAGGGGTAACTTGATTCAGGATGTTTGCAGTGGTATTTCTCACTAGCAGGGTCCCCTTCAGCATCCAGAATTTGACCTTGCCTCTGATTTACTCCACCTCTCTCTCTTAATCCCTGAGCGTCCTGGCACTGCTTTTCCTCTCTACTCTCTAGTATTCCTGATAAACTCTCATTTAGAATCATGACTCCTTCTGCCACAGAAGGAAGAAAATTTTCTTTGAGCTATGACAAAGCTTTCACACAAATGGATTCACCTCTAAGATATTATAAATTTTTAAAAATATCCTAAAGAGATATTTACTTTTTTAGATTTAAAGTTCCCTTAGATAAGAAATTCAGACCAGGCTGAGGCAAATAAGGCTTCTCCTAACATTCTTCTACTCTCAAATCTGGTTCTTTAGATATTCCCTGGCATTTAGGTTTGTCACAGGGAACCCCCTCCACCGGGTTGGGTGGACACACTTATCTTTGATGAAGATTTTAATATTTGAAAAGAACTGACTTTTGATCATAATATCCCATTTACTGTTGCTCCGAGCAAATTAGGTCTTTTTCACAATGAGAATTCCTAGGAATCCTGGGACACAATGCCCTGGAATCATTGATGAACGCTCTGGTTGCACAAATTTCCCTCTGCAATAAGATTATGTCTACTTCTGTTTTTCAAGTCTTTCAACTCTACGAAAATCTTGCCTTGGATGGTGTTTTGTGTGCAGTGAGCACCTAATAAATGCATGCCAAATTAAATTTCCCCAGGACCAAACATATGGCACAGATGACTAAAAAGTGAAAATCCTTTATAACATACTGCTTGGCCATCTAAGGGGAAAAAAATCTCGTTAATGCTCATGGTGACAAGTTTATGTCCTGAAACATGAGATCTGATTAGCTTTTTTATTTTAGCTCTCATAACTACTAGTTTTACTGCTGGTCATAAAATTATTCAGCTCATTTTGAAATTCAGACACAAAACAGAACACTCTGACCTCTTGTGATTATACCAGTTTCTGTGATCATATGACTCCATGGTAGGGGGTTTACTCAAACTATAGTTTGGGAACCCAAAGAGGTCAAGGTGAAGAAATCTCATGGGGGTCTCAGGGATGAGTACACTTTGGGTGCATTTGGCACTGGTACTAGCAAATAAATAAATAAATAAATAAATAAATAAATAAATAAATAAATAAATAAATAAATAAAGTGTTTTGCCAGGATCTTATCTTGTAGTCACCATGGCAAGATCATGGATTCAGGTTTTGTATGTCAGTTCCTCAGCCACGGGCTGCATCCCTAAACTCTTGTTCACAAATACCCATCATTTTCCATGAATATAACTAAGGCATGCAACACAGGTGCACCAACCTAAAAGTCCATCAATAATTTACTTCATAAATATGTGTTGAGCACCTACTAGGGCTTCTGAGCTTAATCTGTAGGTAAGAAACTAGAAGCAACACTCTAGTATTTTTTAAGTAAACGTAAACATATGAACTTCCAATGGATTGTAGATCTATGTATCAGATCTGTGGCCACTTTGAGAGAAAATCAAGCATGGGGAGACATCCATAGCCTGAGGTCAGCAGGTTCAATCAGGAGAAATAAAAGTAAGTTGAAGTCTCTGGGCTTATCTTAGGTCAATGCACTTAACTAGGCACCAAGACTCTCTAGGGGTCAATGCCCATAAAGTTGAGCTCAATAGACAGTTTAAAACAGATGTATCAAGACACCTCATGAAATGGGGTGTGCACTGGCCTCCTATCCATGATTCCTAGCACTACCATTGGAGAGGTGGCAGCAAATTATCCCAACAAGTACTGACAGCAAGCTGCCACTATTCCATACAAAGAAATACATAGAGATTTCCTATAAAATCAGGAAGCCTTGATAAATAAGGATATATGTACAGCAGCTGAAGAAGTGGGGCTGGGAGAGTAAGAATGGCCACAGCCACAGTGATAGAGGAATCAGGCAGGGTTCCACACCATTGAAGCTTTCTCACTGGTGAGGGGCGAGGACAAAAGAAAAGTGCTCTATCCAATGTCTCTTCTAATGCAAGTAGAGGTACTGGGGGAGATGTCACTGTCTTTTTCTCAGAATCTGTTCAGAAGACCTACCCCCAGATTTGCCAGCCAAGCTTACTACCAGCTTCAGTGAAAGAAGGTATTCTTGACAGAAAGATGGAATGTGTGGCAAGATTGTTGGGTTCGACCACAGAGGCCACTTTTTATGAAAGCTTCTCTCTTAAGAATCCCCAAGGCTTTTTTTCCTATCTAGGCCATTCAAAACTCACTGTAGCAATAGAGAACAAAGAACTTCAGAAAGCAGTACATAGAGATGATAAAGGGAGTGTTCAGGCAAATAGTTGCCATCCTGATGATCCCTCACCCGGATCCCTGCCCACTCTGTACCAGAATGATTTGTTTGTTGGCTCCTTTGTACACCTTCAGCATCATTTCCCCTCAAGATAGCAAATGTCCCAACTGTGTGAAATATGACGGACATTAAACAACTTTCCATCTTAAAGATAATTATCTCAGTTGCAATTTTCTAGTTGTACCATTCTACTTGTAGTAAAGTGGTTTTTGTATATCTCAATTAGGCATCCTCTACTGTATTCTTAGGAACATGGGCAATCTCAGGGATTAAATCACCAATTCTGGATTGCAGAGCAGACACACATTCACGTGTGTGAACATACACACACATACACAAAGATCTGTTCCTTTATCATTGCAAATAGCTCTTTGTCATGCATATCAGTCTTCTACTTCACTCTGCCAATTACATGATCTCTTCAGCCACATACTTATTAAAAACACTTAGAGATGAAGGGTTTTAACTGGATTTTTCTATGAGATTACCCTATCACTGTTATGATCCAGAACTGAAATAGATGTAGAGATTGTCACAGGGTCAGGATCATAGAAGAGTCTGGATTCCTGGATCTTCAGGTCTTGGTTCAGAGAGGACCAAGTTTTCATTGGATAGGTCTAGCCCAGTTACACATAAAGTCATGTGGTGGAAACATTTTAGATTAGCTTAGTTTTTAAAAAGAAATGTCTGCATTCTTCTTGGAGATATAAAATAAAAGGAAATATCCAATAAGTAACTCTTCAAAACTGTACATCCTGCTTACCTTCTTGCTGAATCTATTAGATAAGATTGAGTGGACTGAGGGCCCAGGTTTTTGCCTTGTTCTAGTTGTAGTAAAAAGGTACTAGTGGGAAAAAAAGATGTTTATTTGACATTTGTGAAATCTGTGCACACTGATCTAACTAACTGCCATCATTATGGTGAAATGGTAGAAATGCAGTGTCATGCACTGGCCATGTATCACTAACTGGTTTCCTGTCTCTCCTAAATTCTTCCATCTTACAGTGTTCTATCTTGCCAAGTTTCAAATAATTTCACAAATTTTTATAATTAGTGGGCTTTGGACAAGCTAGGATCTTTCTAAATGTACTGTATTGGACTCATTTCAAATTTCCTTTGGGATTTCATTTTTTTCAGACTTCTCGAGTAACAGAAGGTTGTGCATCAGACAAAAGATGTTTTAACTATGAGCTAGGTCATTTCTCTTTTCAAAGGTAAGGGAGGGCTTTAACCCTCTCTCTAACTACTGTCCTTTCTTCTTTAATTTACCTACTTCCTAGTTGGCAGTATGTGGGAGGCCTCCTTGCTTTTCAAGTCCTTCAGGATTTCTCTTACTGGTTGAGGTAACTCACATCAAAATGGACGTTATCTAATAGACAAACACTAGATTGTCTATAGTGGATAAAAGATTGTAACTCTATATTTATAATATAAAAGCATGCTTTACTGAGAAACTTCAATGTATGTGGAAAGAGCAGAATACAGGATAAACCAGCCTACACGTTTTCTTAAAGTGTTTTTTTTTTTTTTCTGTTTTTCTCCTTTCATTTTTATAAAGTGGAAAAAAAGCTTCTTTTATATCAATTGGGTTTTCCTTTCAACTTCCTTTTCCTTCCCCACAGGAAATATTAAAAATATAACTTAAAGAGAAAGACAGGGAGAGAGGGAGACAGATAGAGAGACATAGACAGAGAGACAGAGACAGAGAATTGAAATCATTTCTACCCACCTGCATTTAACTGGGATATGCTAGGTGCAATAACAGAAAATAATCTTACGGCTTAACACAACAAAAATTAATTTCTTGGTCACACAGGGCTTGCTATAGGTCCAGGAAAATCTCCAAAATAATAAGCCTACTTGCACTAAGGGGACGCACCATCCTGTAGCTGCACCATCTGAAGCACTTAGCCTCCTTGATGGCGAAACAAGGTAGAGAGTGTTAAAGGTTCACCTTAGCAATTTAGTGCTATGGCCAGAGAGTGACACAGACCCCCTCTGCTAACAGCTCTGTACAGAAACTGGCCACATGAACTGGATTAAGTGAAAGCACAGATATCTTTAAGCTTCCTTTTTCCCCTCAAAAGAGGTAAAGACATATAGGTGAGCACTCCACTCCCACAATACCCACCTTCGTTTTCCCCAAATTTCCTTTTCTTGACTATAACCAAACTTCTCTTAGCAAGGAAGGAAATCAGGGAAGGGGAAGTGGGAGATGGCTGCCCTGGTCTCAAGCAGGTTTTACTAGCTAAGACTGGTTGTACAGTTAATGTCATCAAAATTACTAAGACTTCATTTCTGTTTCCTTTTCATTTCACTTCCTTGTATACCTGTGCTTCATACTCTGAACCTATAAGGCAAACTATTAAATATGTTTCATAACACTACAAGATTAATAGCATTTGCCTATGACAAATATTGTTTAATATTGGCACTTTCATATGTAATATGCAATCCTCAATTGTTTCTTGAATAATCACTATTATCACTACTACTTTTATTACTACTTCTACTGCTAAAACTCCTATTATTATTAGTTAATATTTACTGATGACTTACTGAGGTAAGCAATTTACATATGTATAATTTTTAGAACAATCTATGATGTGAATATAACTGTCCCCATTTCACAGTAAAGAAATTAAATAACAAAGAAATTATATAACCTGTTAAATAATGAATCCAGATCTATCTGACTTTAAAGTCTATGCTCCTGGTCACCATGGGGAATACAGAAAGTAAGAGAGAATGTATCCTCATGCTATCATGTATAATCAGCTATCTTAATACCCAAGATCTTAGGGTAGGTCTGTCAATTGATGCAAATGTTTTGCACAAAACTTAAAATGTGAGGATTCCAGTGTTTAATGGCCCCAACATGTAACACTATCTTCTTAAGTAAGATGAAAATGGATCTCGAATATTGATCTGAACTTGGATTTACTTTCTGAATCCCAAAGAAACTTATTGGAAAGACATCATTTGCAAATACTGCATCATCATCATCATTCATTTGCAAATACTGCATCATCATCATCATACGTTGCCATGGATAGCACCTCACTTCATTAATTCAAGTGTAAACTCCAGTACTTCATAAAAGTTCGAGGAGACTAAGCCCTATCACTTTGTGCCAAATTGGTTAATAGTAGCTTGCTCTCCTGATTAAACGTGTGTGTGTGTGTATAACAAAGTGAGTATGTGTGTGTGTGTGTGCGTGCATGTGGGTGTGTGTGTATAATTTCTTCCCTCTTACTTTGAAAATAGATCCTTTCAAATCATGTCTTTACTCATGAAGCAAGTGAAATAGTGCTTATGCCTTTCAGAACACATTCATGTTTTGGAAATTAAGAAATACATCTATTTGTTCACTGTTAATCTTTACAATCTAGTAAATCCATTTGTTGTTGTTACTTAATCTAATGCTACCAGTTTTAGTAAATCTGTTATAAATTCCAAAGGAATTACAGAGTCATTTACTATTAAGGTAGATTTGACGGATTGCATTAACTTCCTTGACTTTTCCACTGATTTTTCACTGAATAATCTAATTATCCTCACTTTCCTAAGTTACTTATTTAAAAGAAAAATGCATCATGATCCATAAATTATTATGAGATGTTACCTATAAAGAAAAAACACTGAAGAATATATGTGTTTATATCTAACTTTCTTTCAAAGAGATCTAAAATAATTTATAAGACTTACACACTGCAATGGCATAGAAATAGATTAACAAGAACGAGGGAAAAAAGGAAAAATAAGGTAAACAGAAAATAAGATTCAGGGTATGGTTACCCAAAAATGCATACCAAAATTCCTTTAAATGTAAGTCATCAGTTTTGCTGTGAGCTTCCTGATAGACAAAACAAAATGGAAAATACTATTATTTTTTAAATTGAGAGTCGTCTGTAAGGGGATTAAATATAGTTGGTCAGGAATAGCACAATTGATACACACATAAAAGTGTTGACTCTGGAGGTTATGTGCTTATTTAAACCATGCTACCAACTGGAAAAAGATCTTAAATTCTTTTTTTTTTTTTTTGTAGGAGAGATTGCTTTTCATGGCATAGAAGAAAACTCTTTAGCATTTCATTACCATTACTTTAAATCACGTACTAGTTTTACAATAAAATCATACACAAGGGTGATCCATAATATACACCAGATTCATCTTTAAATGATATTCAATGGTTTCCAATACCCAAACACAACTTCAGTCTGTAGATATGCCATGATAAAGGATATTCAAAGAGTGGGACAGACTTTGAAGATAATTTACAAAGAAGTGCTCAGAAATATTCTGAGCAATGTTGATATCACAGGAAGAGTCATACAAACTCTTAAGGTGAATATTTGAGGAAAATAAATGCTTAAATAGTTTTCATTCTTTCTGTGCCCAAATGATTATATTAGGTTGTGATTGTATCTATGGCAGTCCAGGATAAGCAGGGCATTCCCATAGTGTCCTCTAGCTTAGAGGCACAAATAATCAGTCGTTACCCTCAATAAATATATTCTTGGGGTTATTTTTTGTTATGCTTCTTGTATACATGTCTTTGTTTCTCCTTTAACTGGAGTAAAAGTTCCTTTAGCAAAAAGTAGCAAAATTACTTTTTTGTTTTACCTTTGGCCACTAGCAAAGCTCCTGTTAGTTGCCAACAAATACTAGTTGGATAAATGAACTATTCTCTGGTCCCCTGAAACACTCGCAGACTGCCTAGCTCTGCTGTCACTTGCCCTGTACAGATGTGGTCTCAGAACACGTTCTCACATATCTTTTCTTGAAAATTCAGCATGTTTATGGTAAGGAGATGTGAAAAGTATTACATATCTTTATAATCTCATCTACGCCTTGGGTAAATGCTAATCTGAGATTCTGTAATCTGTGTAACTGGTGTAGATGACAACATACATAATTTGCTGATACTATTTTCTCAGGCTATTAAGTTCTGCCTAACCTTTTAAGAATAGTGAATTGGAAGATCATGTTCCCACCATTTCAGGAAATTGGTAGTGTCACAGCCCAATAACTTGAGAAAACAACATTATTTTAGAGGGTAGGTGAAAAGAGGAAATGGCAACAAAGAAATTATCCTAAACCTCAGACTGGAAATAGTAAGTATCTATCCAATAGACCTAAAATTTGTCAATGTGAGAAAAGCAGTAAAAGCATATTATTGTGATTTATTTAACTAATTCACTCTCCTTTAAAGGTCTCTGGTATTTAAATTGCCAAGTGTAAATGTTAACCCTTTAGTTGTTCTTATAAATGAGCACTGCTTTGTTCACAGTGGAAATCCATACTGGGCGAATTTTAAAAATGCTAAGTACAATGGGAGAGATAGGGATCTATTTAATAAATACAATTTAAATCAAATACAATCAAACCACAAAGGAATGTATTACACAAATGGTTTTTGGACATAGAAAAGCAGAAAATGCTGGAAAAGTGGTCTTTAGTCCTCAGTGGGGAAATGCATGAGTCAAAACTCTGTAGCCTGATGGTTTTTCCTAATTAAGGGGGTGACTAGGAGGGAGATGGTAAAGCAGCCTCAAAATAATGCCGGTTTCCTAGCAACCTTAGCTCCAGTGGTTTAAACCAGATTTTGAATGCAAACAATAAACCTCAAGTATTGAGCCTGAGAGTGGTGTTAAATATCTTGGGGGAAACAGTGCACCAATTCTTCAAAGGGAATGCTCTTCTGAGCAGGCAGTGATACCAGTCTGTTTCAAAGCCTTCCCCTGCACTCAGGAGCCTGCAATGAGCTCCACATGAACACTGAGTTTCATTATGCTTAAATTGCCCCTCTCCTCCCATGCACTGATAGACCCCACTGGTTTCCTGCCAAAAAATAGACTTTAAGAGTTGGGGTGGATCAAACTTGATATGCATCCACAAGGATTGTTTACTACTTTGGGATTTGCAGCCTAATTTATCAGATTGTGAATATGTTCTTCATGAGTTTGTTTTTCATCCATTTTCAGTTTTTAAATAATTTTTAAATTTATTTTAGGTTTTTCTGGGGTGGGATTAGGTTTGTTTGTTTGTTTGTTTGTTTATATAGGAGGTACTGGGGATTGAACCTAAGACCTCATGCATGCTAAGCATGCACTCTACCACTTGAGCTATACTCTCTGCCCAAGTTTCAGTTTCTTGCAGTATTATCAGTCTCATCCTCTAAAACACAGCCTCAAGAGAGTCAAACTAAGAAGATTCCATGGAATATCTTAAACAAGCATGACCCTCAAAAGCAGCATATGTTTCCAAAGTAGGCCTCATTCATACAAACTGTTAAACAGAATACTAATGTGAGCAAAAATTTTAAGTGGGTGATTGTATGCAACTTTAGAACCTCTTATTTAATCGCACAATATCCAGTACCTTATGGACAGATATGGAGGTTCCAGAAGCACAATCTAGAGTTAGGTCTTGCAGAAGAGGGCCCCTGACTCTCCTCAAGTGAAAAGTAGAAGACAATCAAAGCTGCAGGAAAGGCCCCAGAGTCTTCAGCCATGATGGATTCTAGCCATTCAACACAGAAGACATTTCCTAGGAAAAGTATATCATTCTCTTCGGGAGCTGAGGAGGGGGAAGGAGACCTGGGAAACCTATTTGGAGAAACTTTTTAAATTAAGCAATTTATTTTAATTGATTGACATACAGTTGTAAAAAAATAATATGGCAACACCTTATGTATTCCTTATCTAGTTTCCCAATTTGGAGAGACTTTTAAATCTTGATGTAGTTGGTATACTCAGAGACCATCAGTGAAGTTGTAATGAAGCAAGCTAGCCTCCAGAAGAGCTTACATTTTGACAGTTCCACATATGAACAAGGATGGTGTTCATTAAATCACCGCTAGCACTCTCAGGTGCAGTATCATTAATAGGTAGTCCACCAGGAAACACTACATAAAAAACCAGACTAGCAGATTCAAGAGAGTAAGTTCCTAACAGCCAGGAGGGAACTCTTGTCATTTCTCTGCCATATTCAAACCAAATAATTTTGGAGACTTGTAGGCATTTGTATCTCCCTGAAGCAGGTAGGATTCCTTGTCAATAAGGTTCTGTGATTAGGTATTATTAGGCAGGATATTTATCAGGGAGAGCTCTTAGGATCAACAGTTGTGGAAGGAATGGATGATAGGGAAAGGAAGGGAAAAAAGCAGTACTGGACAATGAAGGAAATTAGGCTGCATGCAGTTTCACCACGGAGCCCTTCAGGGTTATTCTGCATTGTGGTGAGGATGCCAGACCTCAATCCTCTTCCTTTGACCAGCCATTGGATGCAAGCTGCTTTTTAGAAGGGAATGTGATATTATACTAGGGAGCCCTTTCCAACCCAAGGCAATTACAGAAAGGAGAAAAAAAAGAAAAGCTAAGTCAGGTCTGTCAGCTGGTAGTAGTCCCAGAAGATGTAGGAATAAACACCTCAGTTCTGAAGGAGCACTCAGGTCCCACAAAACAGCATCTACTACAGTACATTGGTTGTACTGGTCAGATCTACTCCTGCATATATATTCTGACTGACAGCAGCCAGAGTTGCGGTTATAATGGATCTTTTTTACTAGGTCAGACTCATCAGAAGAAGATTGGCAGAAGTAAGTCAGACAAAGGAAGACGAATATCATATGATACCACTTACATATGGAATCTAAAATAATGATATAAATACACATACATACCTACAAAACAGAAATAGACTCACAGACATAGAAAATAAACTTTTGGTTACCCAAGGGGAAAGAGGCTAAGGAATAAATTTGGAATTTGAGATGATCAGATACACACTACTATATATAAAACAGATAAACAACAGGGACCTACTATATAGCATAGGAAACTCTATTCACTACTTTGTAATATTCTGTAGTGGTAAAGAATTTGAAAAGGGATACACACAAACACATATATAGGTATAACTAAATCACTTTGCTGTACACCTGAAATGTTGTAAATCAACTATTCTTCAATTTCTTAAAATGGAAAAAATAAAGTGTAATCTTTTTAAATAAAATTATTTACAAAATTACATGTAAGAGAAAGTATACATAAAGAATCTAGAAAAGAGCAACAGTGAACAATAAACTTTAGGCTACAATCAAAAAAAGAAAAAAAAGAAAGAAAGAAAGATTGGTGAGAAGAATAAAGTCCATGCCACTGTAGCCGACCTGAAGGCTGTAATTAATGTTCATCATCTTGATCCTCTATCATCTCAAAAGCACTTCTTGGTAGTTTTGGGTCTGTGGGCACCATGTCCTTCCAGACTGTGGCTTGTCCATTTTTGTTGCACTCATCTATTTATTGTTAAAATATGGTACAGGATACTAAGAGGTATGCAAGTTAGATCATGTGGGAGCCAACCAGACCTCCTTGTCCTAATTGAGTAACAGCAGCCTTACCTCCTCCTGATGATCTGAGTCAGTTCCCTGCCAGGATGTTGATTCCTCTTTTTGTGTGTTTATCCCTTAGCCCAGGTGACAGCTATAGCTTACATGCAGTAGGTCTCTTTCTGTGTCCCCTGCTAGAAGTGTTTCTCTTTGGGTATCAGGACTTTTAAATCCATAAGTCACAGAATTTTTAAGACAGATAGCACAAATTTCCCAAGATTACTAGGAGTGAGAATAAATGAGGCTTCCCATCCTTCAACCCCTTGACTCTTGAATTCATATTGTGTCCCTAGGGACACAATACCATAGAGAGGTCATAGATACAGTGTCAAGATTGGTGAACTATGGCCCCAGGGCCAAATCTACCCTGTTGCCTATTTCTGTAAATAAAGTTTTATTGGAACTCAGCCATACATGCTCATTTACATATTACTTAAGGCTTCTTTCACACTAGAATGGCAGAGTTGAGTACTTGCAACAGAGACCACATGGCTTGCAAAACCTGAAATATTTATCATCTGTCTCTACAGAAAAAGTTTGCCAACACTTGATCTCATGTGTGTACTGCATCCTGAAGGTCAGTGCCCCATCCTTGTAAGGAATCATCTCCAAGCTGGCACCTCAGTTTGCCTTGACAAGTCTACTTCTTTGCTCTATCAGAATGACAGCTTCTGGGTGGTATTATGTGGCCTGCGGATCTTATGGTCATGTGTCCACTCCTACTCCTCTTTTGTTGTAAAATGGGGGTTTCAATGCCTCAATGTGATACGATATAAAGTGAGATCCTTATCTGGTGGATTATTATGTAAGCCCTCAGATAGTGGTGCTGCTTGACATCTGCAGTCAGAAAATATACTCAGAAAATATTCCTATTCTTCTTAAAATGAATCATTGCCATTGCTGGGTATAAGGGTTTCAATACAATCAACTTGCCAAGTGTCTTCTTCGTTTTTTTGAGGGACAGTGCTCTATTAGAGACAGCGTTCATCTTCACTGCTGAGAGGCTGACAGTCCATTAATGGCATAGCTAGATCAGCCTTGATGTGTGCAAGCCTATACTTTTTGATCCATGCATAGTCTTCATCCCTGCCATCATGGCTACTACATTCATGGGCCCATTCTGTAAGCATTGGAGTGGACAATGACAGTCTGACTGACATCAATTGGACAGTCATTTTATCTACTTGGTTGTTTAGTGCCTCTTCCATGATGGGTGTTCTCTGATGGCATCAGGATGCAATGAAAACCATTTCACATTTGTGCCTGTTTCCCTAGATATAGCGTGGTCAATTAAGCCAACATTTATATGAACCAAACTCTGAGTTTTCCCCTCCAAATCTCCGTTTTTCTATAAATTTAAGCAGAGTGAGAGGTTCTGGTGCAAAGGTGAAAGACACGGTAGTGGGTGAGGTGGAGGTGTGGTAGTGATAGTGGAGTTAATGACATGGTGCTAGTGGAGATAGAGCAGGGTCTCAGCCATTGGCTTAAGATACAAGCTTAACTTGTGTCTTTGGGCATTATTTAGATGCTTATACCAGATCTCAGGTGTACTACTTCCATATTACAATGGATTCCTAATAGGGCTACTTATTTCAATCACAGATCTACTCCTGAAGGAAGCTCTGACCACACAGTCACTTGATGACTCCATGGTGAGACATTCTACATCTACCACTATTGAGTGGTGAAAAAAGAGAGAGAGATTTTCTAAAAGGCATATAGTTTCCTGCAAAGCTGTGCTCCAGAATAAACTGTATGTTTCTTTTAACAGGACTTCCCAAATACTCCACTTGACTTTTTACACCACAGACTCCTCCAATACAGTGTAAGGCCCAAGAAGCAGAGCTGCCTGTCCTACAGCCTAGACCTACAGAAACCTTTGCTTTTATGAAACCCAGGCAAAGATGGCTGCTTTTCACGTCACGCTTTTTACCAGCAGAGCAGTTTTTCCAGAAATATGCTGATTCCCGAACCTGAAGAGGCCAACTTGGTGTTGTGTTTCCTCCTTCATGGTGAGAGATATCAGGGGTGATAATCTGTCCTTTACTTTAGAGGATATGTACTGACATGTCCCTGACCACCAAACCTCTGAGTATATAACAAGCCCCTAATCTTCTCATCCTCTGTAATGTGTGGGTCTTGCAAACACCCTCAACATACTTGTCACTTCCTGCTTTTCCAATCTGATTAAGATGATGTCATCAATATAATGTACTAATGAGATGTTTAATATGATGTCCAGATGATTCAAATGTCTTTAGAGGTGGGAGAGTATGAAGGTGCCTTGGTATCAGTGTCAACTCAGATCCTATGTCCAACAGTCCAGATGGTTGGGCACTCCCTTTCCTGAGTAAATGGATATTCAAGGGGAGGATTCTACACAGAGATTTCCGAGCAGGAAGTTTACTGAGGAGTGCTCTCAAAATCAACATCTGTAGAAAAGTAAAGAGTATGGAAGGAAAACTTGGACTGTGATGGTTTCTCACAACAGATCTCAGCTGGCCTCACTGGGAGCTCTGAAGCTTTGATAACCCTTCAGAGTTATTCGAAGTCATGGCAAAATAGCCAGAATCTTACACCTCTGTGTTGACCCGTCATTGGATACAGGCTGCCCAGGGAGGGGGATGTGCTCTCGAGTGAGGTGTCTCTCTTAGCTGAGGCAACTTGAGTGGAACTAATAACTGAGGGCTTTCAGCTTACATCTCTTCCACCAGCTGGGGTGGGAGGAAGCCCTTTGTTCATAAAGAGGGGTCACAATGTCTACTACACCACTGCTGCATTTAGTACATTACAGCATAAAAAGGACATTAGTAAACTGGAAAGAAGTTCAATGTAATTGTTAAGCCTTTCCGTAGGAGCTCAATTCAATTAACATTACGTCTTTCTAGTGTTATAGTTCTATACACTAACCATACGTAAAATATATATTATATCAATAAAGGATAGATTTGTGTATTATCTTCAAACTCATTTAAAATAACTTATCACTAAGAAACAAAATAACATCACTAAATTGTATAGCACAAGTTAACTTTTTAACAAAGCAAATATTGTCAAGTCTTACAAAATTCTATGGGATAGTGAAAGAAAGCCATATCAGGGACATTTTTCTTCTTCCCAATATTCATGAGAAGCAACTAATATTACATCTTCGAAAGGTCACTAGTCTGGAAGTGAGAAGACCTGGGTTCAAATTCTATTTTTACTGTCTTTTATGTGACCGAGGGCAGGTAATCAGGGTGCCTTCTAATCATATGATGTAAGGCAAGCTCTGTATGTTTATTTCTTGTCTGTGCATGTGTGTGTGGCATGTTTTATGAATGCTTCAAGGCTTATTGTGAAAACAGAAATGTTTTAATATGTAAAAGTGTTTTTCTAAGCTACAAATTAGTATATGAACATAATTTAGTAATCAGTGTTAATTCAAAATTCTTCTGACTTTATCATTCTTTGAAATGATGTATCATTCTGACTTTAAATCATTCTGACTTTAAAGTGGCATGTGAAGTTTCATCCTTCATTATAATTGTGAGATGGTAATAGAATTAGATGAACATACATGCTTCATTCAACAGCTCCCCATGGCTCTGAGACAAGAGCTTAGTAGGTACTCATTAAATAGTTATTGATGAATGAATGAGACTCCCACTTACATAAAGAGCATCAGTAATCTGTCCACAAATATTAAGTCATACTATCTAAACAAGACCTAAATGAGAATATACTAATCACTGCATTGACTCCCAGTGAGATCTGGCATTATAGAGACATAATATCTCAGGGCTGGAAGGGGCCTTGACAATCATCTGAGCTAGCCACCTCTTTTACAAATGAGTACATAAAGGCACAGAGTCTAACTAGTTGCATAATTGTGTCAGAATCCAAACCTCTCAATAACCAGGTTGGAATCCTTTCTTTCACACAATTCTATATGTCATTATTATACTATTTTGGCTCTCTCTAGAAATAAAATCTAGCGGGGGAAAAAAAAAGAAGTAACATGTTTTCTAGCACAACATCCTCAAGAGATTTTTTTCAATTAAAGCTCAAATTAAAGTTTACTAATTTTCAAATCTGGAATACGGTGAGAGAATCTCAACAATTATTTTCATATTAGGGAGTTAAGAAAAAAACTAAGCTTTAAATTAAAACTGCCATTACTTTTTTGCTGCACTTAATTGAACTTCATGTTACTTCTACCTTCAGATACCATTCTGATTTTCCAACCAGTACTCAACAAAAGACACATAATCTATTAATTCATTTTTCTCTTTTCTCCCCTGATTCATCCAACTTAGCTTTCTTATACGCAATATGTATTCAATGTACCTCATGTGAAATATAATTTATCTTTCTCAATTTCCAAATATTAATGATTAGCAAAAACACATGTCTAAACTCTGATTTAAACCCAACAGAAAAGAAATCACCACAGTTTTACATATTACGCATAAAAAGATTTTTAAATGCTACTAGGCAAATTTGATTTTTAAACATTAAAGTAATTTCTAAATATTTTCCTAGTGACTATTTAGGCAAACTATTAGGAAATATTAGGAAAGATATCAAGAACAAATGAAAATAGTAATATAAAGGCAATCTACTTAATGCAGTAATAAAGAAAGGAAAGTGAAAAACCTGAAAACTTGAAATGTATAAATATGAGGTGGTCACCATAACAGAAATGTTATAATCAAGGTACTTCCTGTGGCTTTTGAAAGCCAATAAAAATAGCAAGTTATTAAAAATCAGTAAGAAGGTAATTTTAGTAAAGTTTCTTTTACCAAAGAACGAAAGAAAAATCCAATTAACTAGGGTCTTAAAATAATAAGCTAGGGGAACTTTTAGAAATGGTCCCATCAAAAAAATCTTTTCCTCAGATTTCAAATAGTAAAAAATATTATTTTTCTTTGGATAGAAAAAAATGGGATCCATCAATAGAATTCTCCACATAATCACATTACAGAGCTGTCCAAAAATACACAAAATACATTTTTTAGAAATAGAATTATAAGAATTTTAAGGATTATTAGCTTAATATGCTTAAGTACAAGTGTTAAAAACTCACTTACATTCAAGTTTGTATTCTGATTTCTTCCTCTTTAGATTCATGAAATAACAGAAATGCCTATTTTCTACATAATATGGACATTGTTTAACATTGTTACATAATATATTCAGCATTAATAAGGTATTTATGAAAGTAGAATAGGTTCATATGGATAGTCTCATTAAAATGAATAAACTTTGCTTCTAAATGTTAAATATTAGGAGAGTAAACCAATGTTTTGGTCGGTGTGCTCTTTAATTTATACTCAAAGGGATTTGGTGTTCTTACTTTTTAATAAAATGCCTTTGTAATATAGAGACCTCTTTTACTCAGTTGTAAAAAGATAGTTTATGATCTTGATGTTCTACTTGCATTCTGATAAAAAGACTTGACAATTTCCACCTGTATCCAAGCTACTTAAAAAATAAAAAAACCTTACCATCCTTTATATCTCCACACATAATTATTAAGTGTCATTCAAAACTGACAGTAGGACAACAAAGCCACACAATTACACAGAAGGCTATATTTTCAAATGCCATTCTAAATTTATGAAATTGCATACTTTTACAGTCCTCCTATGAAAATGTCAAAAGTGTTAACCATAATCTTTTCTCTGACAGCTGAATTTGACAAATTCATATCCTTAATGTAATCGTCTCTTATTTTTACAAACAATGATAAAAATTCTAGAGTCTAATTCCTGTCTTTTTACTTCTTGAGGTTAGGATGTTTACTTCATATTTATCAGAAATCTCTTACACCTAGAAAAATAGTGAAAAGTGATAAAAATGTTAATGTCATTTAATTATAAAAAACTTATACTCATAAAATACTTAATAATATGAGAGAAACTGAAGATTAAAATTGACTCCATTCCCAAGCCTTGGCTGCCTAATTCCTATTCTCGAGGTCATCTGGAGAGTCTGATTAAAATGGAGAAATCCATTATTAATGATTTATGGCTGATCATTGTATACATATTTATACAATTGACATAATGGTATATATATATGGATATGGTTATATAATTTTTTACATAAATAATATAATTATATATATGTATATATATTGCATGCCTCTGTGAATGCATCTGTAGGGTAAATTCTTAGCAAGGAAATTTCTATGTCTAAGCATGTATATATTTATAAGTCAAATTAGTTAAGACTAAATTAAATCAGTTAAATATGATTTTTTGTCTTTAATTCTTATTTTTTATTGAAGTGTAGTTAATTTATAATGTTATAATAAATATAATACATATACATATTTTCAGATTTTTAAAAATATATTTTTAATATAGTCCAGATATAATCCATTTTAAGAGTTTAAAGTTAATCAATAATGGGCCGCAAGATAAATGATAACTTTGTAAAAAACAAATCAAAACAAAACTTAAATACAGAAAATTCTTTGGGAAAAATTGTGATCAACCTTGGAATTGAATTTTGAAGAGCACAACACAATGACAATAGCAATCACTCGTCTGTAAGATTTAAAATAAAAATAAAACTGTTTTTATTTGTTTACTTATTTTTAATTTTTTTTTTTTAGGTTAGTAAGTTACTAGAACAACCTTAATAATGGGAGTGGTTATTTCCTAAATTTACAGCATCATAAAAGCAAACAAAATTATTTAATGCCAAATAAGACAACATATTTATCATCAATGCAGAAAGTAATCAGCCAAACATTTGAATGATTTCATGTTTAAAGCCATTAAAATCACACAAATCCCTGAAAATGGTCAGTAACTGAACAAAGTGGATATATACCTCCTAATTCCCAATGATTTCTGTTGATATCAAACAAACGTGATTCAACGACATACTGTATTTTTCCATTTGCTCTTACTGGGAGGGAGGGAGACTTAGATATTCTTACTTCATATTTCTATTTAGATAGAGAAATTTAAAATATCTTTTCAATCAGAAGAATTTGAGATCTATAGTAAACAGTGCTAGCTGATCACTGTGTAGTAATCAAAGTTCTTATGCTCAGGATCAACAAATGTACTAGATCTGCATTTTCTGGCAATCAATATGAGAAATGGGGAGACAACCAAAACCGGGAAACTTTGGACCTCAGGTATACATGTACAAGAAGCCCATCTGTGTTCGACTTTTCTGAAAATGAGAAAATACATAATACGTAATCTTCCAGATTTTTTAAGATTTAATTCTTATGTGTTCTAAAATATATTCCTTAACGCCTCCTTATGGAACTTCTTTGAGAATGTGGGTTTCATTTCAAAATGCTCTTCACTGGAAGAGCAAGCATTAAACTCGAGTGCATGTTGTTTTGTATGTATTTATCACCACAGACACATAATGAGGGAAGAAAAGTTTAGATCGATCTCATTCTCTCTATCTTTCCCCACTACCTCACACACATACATACATACATACATACATACATACATACATACATACATCAAGCTTCATAATGATTGTATTTATCCTAGAGGTCACAGTCAGATTAGATTATCAGTATCTGCCTGGTTCCAAAGTTGTAGCAATAATACCTAAAATAGTATCCATAAAAAAAAAATTACTGTCTCTTTAGTAAAACAACTTTTCCAGGACTTCCATCACCAATGCCTGAATGCTTTAGTGCCTTTGTTTTAATTATGACACATACTACACTGGTCTCAGAATAATTCACTCATCATTTTACCAAGGTTATATTTAACGTACATACTATGCAGGTTATGGTATTAGGGAACAACAGATAGATCAAAATTTGAGTTTGATTCTGAGTCTAATATTGTGCCAGGTTATATAGTTTATACAGAGAAATATGGTCCTTCATTTTTAGGAGATTTCAAACTATCTGGAAATTAATGGTCAACATAACAAAAAAGTCAAATAGCAAAATGATACATGACAAATGAATAGAAAGGCAATAGGGTACTGTAGATTTTTAAGGAACCAAGTACAGTATTATTCCATACAAGATATTTACCTAAAATCATCACTTGATGATGAATGGAATTCAAACTTGGATAGGAAAGTGAAAAATCCATTTTAGGCATGAATAATTGTGTGAACTGATATTAAGGCACATCATAGGGGATTAGTTTAGGAAGAGCATACATATTCATCTGGCCAGAATAAACTTTAACAACAACAAAAAAACACCCTAGGAAATATCTACTGAAAGCTAGTCAGAATTTAGGTCATTCTATACCACAGGGACATGTTAGTCCATAGGGACTTGTAATACAAGTCTAAGGAAAAAGCATTTTATCTTTGGGAAGAGAGAAATGCTTTATCTGAAGTGGCAATGTGTTATAAAAGATAATCTAGATATGAGAAGTAACATGGTTAGATAATACCACCAGTATACTTTAAGTATACTGAGCGCTTATTGTGTAATAGGCTCTGTGCTAGGTGACCAACATGGATTGTATCGTCTTAAAAGTACTTAAAGACTGCTATTATAATAATTCATATTTCTAGGGGAGAAGATAAGGCTAAGACAGGTTCAAAAATTGCCTCAGGATCCCCAAACTAGCCCATGAATAAGCCAGAATTTAAATGTAGGCCAGAGTTCTGGAGGCAACTAATTAAAACTGGTGTTTTGTGATAAGTTTCTCTACTGTGCAGCTACAGTAAAAATAAAGAGGAATAAAAGAATGTTAAAGACAACGTGAAGGAAATCGGATCAAATCAAACAGTGCCGTGAAAACACAACACATTTATAAGGAATAAAACTGTTGAGTAACGATGTGTTAGTGTTATCCACATTTCCTTTGCAGAAAGTTGCTTCTGCCTTTTCCTGAATTATGTGGTCATGCTAATGATAGCCAGTTACCTCAGATCGGTTTGACAGAAAATTCAAGATGAAAACAATTTGCAGATGTCTCAGAACAGACTCATTTTATCAGATTGCCCTGTTGGTGATGGTTTGGTTTTGTGTGAATAATTTTCCCCCAATATGTATTCAGTAGAAATGATACAAACCAGCTTTGCAGATAGGTCTCTTAAGAAAAAATTAGCTTTGTCTTTACCTATGTTTCCTAAAGGTATCTTTCCATCTGACTAGTTTTCTTCAGTTTATTTTGGAGTGGACATAAAGAAAGCATTGAAAATCTGCTCACATTAAATTCTTGCAAAGTTTCATCTGAAACAGATTCTTATGGAAAAGTAAGAACAGCAATGAGCTCATTGCCTGATTTTTGTTGGATCTCATGTCTTCTTTAGAGACATGCTTATTAAATAGCTCCACACAAATAGTCAGTAATTAGAAATATGAATATCTAAACTTGAAGAAAATGCTTGAAAAGCATTAAATCTGACATAAAGTTTTTCTACCAGGAGGTCACTACTAGGGCATGCAGAGTGTGTTTGATAAATACTTATTACTGAATGAGCATTGTGACTTTAACTTGAATGCAGGTCCAACTCTTCCATAGCTGTTTTAAAAAAACATTTACGTAAGGTTTTTTTTGGATGATCAGATAAAGATAATTTTATCCAACAAAAGTTAAGTAGAAATACAAGTCATGATGATGCCATATCTCTGCGTGAGACCTCAAGATGGCTTTGCATCACACTCTGAATAAGGACAAAGTCCTCGCGATGATCGTGTACGAACTAGCATGTGCTACCTCTCTGATTTTGGCTCTTGCTGATCGTCCTCTCAATTACTCTGCTCCAGTTCCTTTGGCCACCTGGCTACCTCTCAAACAAACTAGGTACCAGCCTATGTTAAGGCATTACTACCGGCTGGTCCTTCTGTCCAGAACCTTCTTCAAAATTTCACTATGGTTGATTCCCTCTTCTTCTGTAAGCATTGGCAAGAAGAAAATAATAATAATGTTAATTCTGATCATCCTATTTAAATATCATCCCTCCACTGATTCACCATTCTTGATATTCCTCATCTTGTTCCACTTATATATACTTTGCCAGTTATCATCTTCTAACACACCAGAAAAAATACATATTTTATATATATATATATATATAAAATATATATTTAATTTTATAACCTTTCTCCTAAAATATAAGCTCCTGGAGAGCAGGAATGTTTGTTTAACAAAACAAACACTGTTGAATCCCAAGCATCTAGTTCAGAGCCTAAATAGCAGACACTGAATTAATATTTGTTGAATGAAAGAACTGATAAATGAAAGCATCTTCACATTCTCCAATCAAAATTGACCTTGTGTTTCAGAGATGCAGTGTAAAGAGTCAGTAACTTTTCTGACTGGCCAATCCTTCACCAGGGAGACATTAATGAATATAATTCTTCTAGGGCATGTTTTTGCTAAGTGTTTAGAGCAATTGCTAGTTAAATATCATGCCTTATCGTTGAAGTCTGATAAGTATTACTTTATAAAATGTCAATTAAATAGAATCAAGACGACACTCTTTTAAGTCAAACAATTCTATTATCTTTGATAAGAGTAGATTCTAAAGAGTATGTCTCTGAGACAGGGGAAATCAATGCAATCGTCTAAACTATGTGTTCTCTGAAACTACGTCTGCCTCATCTTTGAATAAAACCTCTCAGTGGCTTGACATTTATAAATTCTCAATATTTGCTGACAAAAGAATGTATTTCAAAGGTCCCTTTCATCTAGCATCCACTAAGTGTCAAGGATTTTTAATTTTAGCTGCTGAGACTTGGTGGAAGATCTCTGGTGGTTCCACATCCTTTTTACCTAAAAGGCATTTTGGCTAAATGACTTCAGGGCTCCTATTCTATCGATTTAGTCTAATTTTAAATATTCTGCTAGATTAGAGAATTCCTTAGATAAAAGAACACTGAGAGAAAGACTAATGAGTGTTTTTCCTTCAAATTGTCATGCTTTAATCATGGTTCTCCTTAATCTGTGCTTTAAGATGTTCTTTTCATTTCAGTTAAATCTACAAGTACCGTTCTGAAAGAATCTTATCACTTTCTTCTCTGTGTTTTAATAGTGTATCCCAAAAGGAAACAGTTGTATACAGTGAATAGACATCAATGTCTGGCTGAATTTCATCAATGACAAGAAAACAATAAATTCTATTCTTATGGGATCTGTGGTCAGTGCACAATATTGTGTACCACAGGGTGGTATTTTATCTTAACAATATGAACCAAAGATAGAGTGACAGGCCTAAAATTAGATCTAGCTTTGGGAAGCTTAATGAAAAAATTCTAGAATGAGAGAAAGTTAAAGAAAGAGCATTTAATCAAAAAGCAAATTTTTTAACAATTATTTTTCTATAGTCCCTTTGCTATTATCTTAAACTCACATTATTTGATTCAAAGCTTTTCCTTCAATCTTAGTTAGTTGAAGAAGTTATCATGATGCAATTGAAACTTCAGATTCTCATTGCTGAGATTTTTCAATGCAGTTCAATCAGAAGTATGATTTGTAAAAGGTCTTGCTATGATCTGAATGTTTATGTCTTCCTGAAATTCATATGTTGAAACATAACCTCCAAGATACGGCATTAGGTGGTGGTAGGGCCTTTGAGATGTGATCAGGTTATGAAGGGGCAGCCCTCATGAATGAGACTAGTGTCCTTATAAAGAAGCATAACCTAGTTCCCTAGCCTCTTCTGTCATGCAAGGATATAAGAAGCCTGCAGTCTGGCCTTCACCTGACCATGCTGGCACCTTGATCTTAAATGTTCCCTTCCAGAACTGTGAGAAATAAATTTCTGTCATTTATAAGCTACTTAGTCTGTGATTTTTGCTATAGCAGCCCAAATACACTAAGAAAGGTCCCCACTATTACCACCATTTCATTAATATCTATTGATATTCACAAGGACTCATGAAATTTAATTCTTACAATGTGCTAATTCTTGACTGCCTTTCTGGTCTAGGAAGTACATTATATAAGATGGGGATTGCATTAAGACTTCCTTCACAAAAAAGAAAAGAAAAGAAAAAGAAACAAAACCAACAATAGCAAAACCCTGAGAAGTACACATATTCCTATACTGGCATCCAAAATCTACCTCTTCATAATGAAGACAAATTAAATGGGACTGCTGCTCCATAAAGATTAATTCATAAGTTAATTCATATTATACGTATTTCTTTTCTCTAGGAACTGTGCTAGGCTCTAAAACAATGCTAACTAGTAGAACTCCCTACAGTGATGAAACTGTTCTAAATCCAACATGGTAGTCACTAACCACATGTAGCTAATAAGGACTTGCTGTGTGATCGGTGTGACAGAGAAATTAAATTTTTTTATTTGATTTTAATTAATTTAAATATAAGTTTACATAGCTACATGTGGCTAGTGGGTACCATACTGGACAGTTTATATATATATATAAAAATCTGTATGTATATATATACCTGAGCAGTACCAACAGGAGCATTACTGGCAGAAAGCTTATAGTCTAATAGGCAATTAAAAAGCAAAGAATGATAAATAGAGCAAACACTTGTGAGAGCCTCTTTTCAACTGCTGTTATTTAAAATGAAGTGAAAGTCACTGGCAGCAGTAAATGTCCAAATCTTGGTCACAGATCAGGGAGCAATGCCTTTCTTTAAATACTTCTAACAAATACCACTTTTGAAACATATATATGCCTGTAAGAAACATTAAAATGTATCAGAAAGTGCTCCCCATGAAAAATCTGCTCCTGAAAACTTTGAAAAAATAATCCACCAGATATGGCCACCATCTAGTTTTGGCAACATGATTGGTATCTCCAGGGATAGGAAAGAAGTTAATTTTGGATTGATATAAAAATATCTCTAACGATTAAGTTACTAAAAAATGGGAGGATGGTTTTCTCACAACTAAAACTGTTCAAGCAGAGACTAGTAAATTTGGAGAACAGTTTAGGATGATTCATGTATAATGAAGAAAGTTAGAGTAGAAATTAACCAAATATATTCTTCTTACCCACTTGGTGTTAAGGTGTTTCATATAAATAGACACCTAGTGAAATTGTAAAAGGCAGTGGAATAGATATTTTGGTTTTAAGAAACATGACTATCCAATTTCCTCTGGTCAATGAATTCATCTCATGAATTAATATAAATTAATTTTACCTTTCCAACTAGTTAGTGACACATTGTACAATTGTTATAAATTAAATTAGGTACTAAAACTTCATCAAAAATGAAAACTAAAACTAAAAGCTAAAGTAGAAAACAGATACTCAATATGTGTTTTGTCTATCCTTTAATGAGCTAAGTAAATTCATTTGTGAATGTAACAAAAGTGATAAATATGTAAATTTGATTTTAAATCCCTCCCACACCTTCCCTGTTTGTAGTCTACACATGTGCATTATCTTCACAACTGTTTGCACTGTTGTTGTTGTTCAGAAGTTTTATTCCAGACAGAGGAGAGAAACAGAGAGTGCAGAAACTAGTAAGAAAGGAAGGGAGGGAGGAGGGGAGGGAGAAAGAAAGGAATTTACTATGCTGAAGTAATGACATGGTTTACAGAAAGACAAATGTCAAATCCATTTTAAGGAAAATGAGGATAAGTTATTAAACCAAAGTGAATAATTTTATTTGTAGGTGTTGTTCCATAGGAAAACTTACTTAAAAATGGAAAGTTTTCAACAGACTGAAAGTCACATTTTGTATGTACATCAAAACACTGTGCTTGTGTTACCTCCTTTTAACTTCTATCATTTTATTTCTGTTATTTGCAGTGTGCTAGATTTCAAAATGGAAGACCCACTTTATCAAGTGGAAGAAGTACCTGGCTTATCCAAGATGCCTATTTCACTGCATTCATTTGTGCTTCATTTTTGAGTTAACTGATGGAGAAGAAGATCTGACTGGGTAGAGATGGGCTAGTTCTTCAGGGAATAGAGAGAGAAAGGAGGGGTGGAGAGAGAGAAGCTTGATGATCTAACTAGAAAAACCAAGATGCAGACTAAGAAGGAAAATCAAACCCTGGGTAGTAATAAGTAAGGAATTATCTAATTATCTAAGAATAGTCTAATGGGATACAATGCATTAGGGCAAAAACACTAAAGGAAGACAGGGAAATTTGGTTTCTTTGGATGGTACTGGGACTCAGCGACACATAGAGATAATGGGGACACAGGTCAGGAGCTGAAAAGCAGTGCTGTAATGCTGGGGAAAATTTACCCATTTTTCTTAAATCGCATATAACTGGGAATACCTGTTTTCTTGCTGTTACATTATTTCCCTTGAGTGAGGATCAGAAATAATCACTTGACTGAATTGATCTGAATCTGGTCAATATTACCTGCATTCTCCTTCCACTATTAAAAAAGTCTGTGTGTCTTAAAAAATACAATATTTAGTTTATTTGAAATATTTTGGGGTAGCTTGCAAAAATATTGAAATAAAGTTGGTTTATTTGGAGAGACCTTTCCTTTGATGCTATCAGTATCCCATGAGGTAAACAGGGTAACTATCATTGTCCACATTTCATTTTAAAGGAAATTAAGGTAAAACTATGATAAATAATCAAACGTAATGACAAATATTCATGACCATTTATCAAGTCAGTGACAAAATGTCATTTTAATATTTTTTACAAGGGGAAAAACTGAAGAAATTGTTGTTTTTTTACTACCCCACCTATACTTTCAAAACTGTTTCCTAACATTATCCAAGAAATGTGTGTATACTTTTTGCCTAAGAAGTCAGATATCATTTGATACAGATATTCATCAATATTTAAGAAATACAGAAGCAGAGAAATCAGTAGTTTTTTCCCCTTCCAGTTTTATGTCTTTATTCAGTTGTTTTGTTTTGTTTGCTGACTTTTTCCCCTTAGAGCATTTTGATGTGGGGGGTGTGTGTGTGTGTGTGTGTCTGTTTATGTGTTTGCTGTTTTCCTTTGTAATAAAATGAAATGCAATATTAGATTTGCATTATTCACAGTACTGCTAAGGAAAAATTCATGTTTTCATCAGGATATAGAAAACTTAATTGACCATGACCCCTAATAAAATAGTAAAATACAGTGATGGGACTTTAATAATTATATGTTCACTTTTAGAGTGGTAGCCAAGGCTGTTTCATGGTGAGGCATTACTAAATGTCACTACTTGTCTTTCTGTCCTAATTCTCTGATATTTGTATTTGAAAAGCCTCAATTATCTAATGAAATCATTTGGAAATCATTTATTGAAATAAGTAGTTTTCCAAAAAACACTCTGGTTTTCACTTTCATACTGTCAATGGAAATCTGCTTTCCACCAAGGTTTAATGTACATCATTGAATACCCCAGGAGACAATTCTTTGCTCCTTGGACAATTTTTCAGAGCAGAGAGCAGTGCTGTTTGAATTTAAATGATGCTGCACTTAAAGCCAATGGTAATAAGCAAGATCTACTAGACTTTCATTACATTTTTTAATCATCTGAATATAATCATAAGCACCTGATGCTAGCTCCCACAGCCTTCATGTGAATCGTAAGTATCACATTTTAGTTTCCCTTAAGAGGAGAAATGAGGTTTCTGCTGTGAATGAAGAAGTGCATACAGTTAAATAATATGATCTGTTCACCAAAAGTGCCTGCCATACGAAGAAAGTAAAATGCCTGGAAATTGGGAATTGGCTTGACAACTCACTATTTTAAAAAAAAGTCATTGTCTACACTAGGGGGTGTATTTTTGAATACAGAATTAACCTATTAGCCTACTGTCAAAATAAAGCTTCCAACTGAATGCCCAAATACCCATCTGAAAGACCCCCGCAAATCACTTAGGCAAAAGCCTCTATAAAGAGACCTGCCTGAAGTCATCAGTGGAAGTCTGTGTGTAATGCAAGAGGAAAACAAACAAACAGAGAATTAAAAACACTCATCTTGTTAGTTCCTCAGCTCCAAACAAAAGAAACTTTTTACAATTAATCCCACATTTATTCCAATAGATATTCCAACAGTGGAACTTCATAAAGATCATGTCTACTACCAGCAGAATTAATGCTCTCTTAAGCCCTAAGAAATCTCACTATCACAGTAAAAGTAAGGCAAGGGTAAATAAATAATCCCCTCTAAAGCAGCTTGCTACAGGTTTAGGTGACTGCCCAGGCCTTGATCTCACTTATTGCTTTCTGCACATGGCCTATTGTCATTTGTGCTAGCTAAATTTTTGGTGGAGGAAAAAGCTGGTGATACATCTGATTTCAGTTTTGAGAGCCCTGACTGTGCTCCCTTGCTCACCTGATTTTACGTCGTATGCATACATGCATAAACATGGCCCTGTAAAAAATGTATTTAAGTAAAGGTTATCAGCCTGTGAGAATTGTAATGAGGCCACCAAGTAAAGAAAAAGGTCACAACTTACATGCTATACAAAGCATAATGCAAAGTTTCTCTTTTCTGAGGCACCGTCCTAAATCACTTCTGCTCTGTGAAGACTTTAATTCAGTGTAAAGAAAATACTCTTCAGCTTCTCCAAAAGCTTTCATCTTACCTGGATTAAACTTCAACCTGCCTTCTTTCATTTTACTTCACAGTCTATCAGACACTAAGGGAAACAGGAGAATCAATTTTAAAAGAAGTGTATACCTCAGTGACATTAATAGTAATCTTCAGGAGTTCCACTTCATCTCAAATTGAACAGGACCACATTCAGGCCAGAAGATCACAAGGTAATGAACAAATGGATAGTTCCCACATACATATTACTGAATGATCAATACGTGTATAAGAAAACTGATACAATTGGCCTTCCATATCAGTGGGTCCTACAGCCATGAATTCAAACGACTACAGATCAAAAACATTTAAAAAAAAAATTCCAGAAAGCTCCAAAACGCAAAACTCGAATTTTCTGCACACTGGCAACTATCTGTGTAGCATTTTCATTGTATTAGATATTACAAGTAGTATAAAATGATTTAAAGTATACAGGAGGATGTGCATAGGTTATACGCAAATACAGCTGATCTTTGAACAACAAGGATTTGAACTGCTCGGGTCCACGTATACATGGATTTTTTTTCAATAGTAAATATTACAGTACTTCATGGCCCACAGTTGGTTGAATCCTTGGATGTCAACTATATGGAGGGCCAACTATAATTTATGCACAGATTTTCAAATGTGAGGAGGGTCAGCACTCCTAACTCCCAAACTGTTCAAGAATCAACTGCTTTATATAAGGAACTTGAGCATCCTCAGATTTTTGTATGGAAGGGGGTGTCCTGGGACCAATTCCCCACAGATACCAAGGGATGACTCTATTATGCGGTTAAAATAGTGATCTCAAGAGTTAAATTGTCTCTGTTCAAATCTTAACTTTGTCGTTTGCTGGCTGGGTGACACTGGGTAAGTTATTTAAGTCTCAACTTCTCATCTCCAAAATGACAATAACAATGGGGCTTTTAAAACTGTAATGAAGGTTGTGAGATAATTCTAGTTGACTAGTTGTGATATAAACCAAAAGACTCACAAAGTTCTGGCATAAGCCTGGAAACAGTGAGTATGTGTTATGTTAATTTTTATACAACTGTTAATATATTGTGAACTAGACAAGATTCAGATACTTCAACCAACTTCATTTTTCCATTCTTCCAAATACCACCTCCACTCAACCATTTTAGCTGCTTTGTTTTAACTAATTGATGTTAGGAGTAATCAGCTTTTAGTGCAGTACATAGATACAAGTCATAAGACATTTTATGTTCTAATGTAACTTAGGAGTAGCCAAACTTTTTTTCTGTATATGGACAGGTACTAAATATTTTAGGATTTGAGAACCACACAGTCTCTGCTGGAATTTTTTCTCCCATTTTAGTCAAAAGTAGACATAGATATCACAGACAACACACAGACAAATAGCTGTGGCTGTGTTCCAATAAAATTTAATTTATGGAAACTGAAATTTGAATTATTTTGATTTTCATGTGTCACAAAATATTATTCATCGTTTGATTTCCTTTTCGACCATTTTAAAAAGTGAAACAAACAAAAACAGGCTTAGCTTGACGGCCACACACAAATTGGAAGTGAGTGGTATTTGGCCCTCAGGCTAGTGTTTGTTTAACTCCCTTCTAATACATTGTTTCTACTAAAATTGTTTAATTGTTATATCTTGTATTGAAAGATAAATTAATAAAATTCTTTTAAAATTCTTAACTATTTTGTAGCAAATTAATGAAAATGCCACATTAATAGCCTAGTATCCTACTGTAGTATTAAGTCTTAATAGTTAACAGTGTTAAATATTCCTAACTCACTTAAGCACATTCCTTAATGTTATTGCCCTTAAAATGTAGAAATAAAATAGGGCAACTTTAGACATCAGTAATGGGGTTGCTCACTCTGGGATACAGTAAACCCGCCTACCTGAACAGTTTAATGAAATGTCAACTCTGGAGATGTCAAATGACACAGCCATTGGAAGAACTGAGAGAGACTAGATAATTGGAAAGATAGAAAGGTCTGTCCAGAAGAAGGACTCTAATCTTGGTTGAAATTTAAAAAAATAATTGGATGTGAATAATCTGACTGGGCAGTTCAAATCTGTATCCAACACTGCCTGGTTAATTTATTGTGTGGCTTTGAGAATTTGGATTACTGCAGGTGGAAAAATGAACAAGGGAGAGATCACCCAATGAATTAAATAACTCTATTACTCTACAGCTCTTTGAGGAGACTTTTGAGTATTCTGAGTATATTAAACACCATCTGATATTTATATTCAGACCTCTGGATATGCAGCTTCCACATCCTCAGATTTGACCAACCAAGTATCAGATTCAACCAATTTTGGTCCCATTCATGGTTGGCTGAAACTGTGGATGCAGAACTGGAGGATCAGAAGGGCCAACTCTACTATGCCATTTTATACTTGTAAGGGACGAGCGTATTCATGGATTTTGGTGGAGGGTGGAGGGATGGGGTGTGGTGGTCCTGGAACCAATCCCCGCAGAAGAAAATGGAAGATCGATAAATGTAAATGGGGCTTACATAAATTTATATTTGTAACTTACAGAGCCAGATTGTCACTGAAGACCCTTCAAGAATCTAATTTAGCCTCTGTTAACTCTGAAGAGGAGCAAGTTTAGAATATAAATGGATTTTTTAGAACACCCATAGTTCCCCTAAAACAGGCATGGGCAAACTACAGCCCTGGAGCCAAATCCTCTTGCCTCTTGTTTTGTAAACGAGGTTTTACTGAAAGACAGCCACGCTTATATATTTATATATGAATTATGACAGTTTTGTGCTTCAGCGGCAGAACTGACTAGCTGTGACAGAGACCCGATGGCCTGCGAAAGCTAAACTACTTACCATCTGGTTCTTTACAGAAAGTTTGCAAACCCCTGCCCTAAACCTTACTATTCCCAGCATAGTCTGTAGACCAACAGCACCTGCATCGCAACAAAGATTGTTATCCTAAAATACCGTGATATTCATAAAAGTTACAAATCTTAATCTACAACCCAAACTTCTGATGCCAGGATTATATCAAAAGGTCAAAATGAAGGCTGGAATACTTATAGCAACAGAATATTCTACTAACTCATAAATTACCATATCCATGGGTCTTGAAAGGTCTTCTTTAGGTCACCAACAGGCAATGAATGTACTACAACTAGCATGTGAGTTCACATTCAGAAAACAGCTCATTAAGATGCTGTTAAGCTACAATAATAATATTTTTAAAAACTGTTTACAGTTTTGCAGTTTAATCAGTCTGATGAGTTTTATTTTTATACTTCATTCTCTTAATCAGATGTAAAGCCAGAACTTGCATCTCATCAGCCCAGGTACATGTTCTAAAGGAAAATATAGAAATGCACTTTTCTTGGCTAATGGAAATGTAGCTCTATTTAATAGATACTTTATATTTCATATTTTACTATTAAGCTTAGTTCAGTATAAATGCACATTTTCAATGTCATGAAGACATGGCATGAATGATGTGGCAAGCAATTTGCATTTATATAGCACCTTTCAAAGGCTTGGGATCGCAAAGCACAGCATAAATGCTTGTGTAACTTTGCAATTAAGAATTCACTTCTAATTATTCCTACTTAAATGTGCAGTCTCTTTTTAATCACAACATTTTTACACCTGTGGTTAAGTGCTCTGACAGAGCCTCAGCCTTATCTCTAAAGCAGGCATATTGCATGACTGGATTGTATAATGAAGGCTATGTTTTCCAGAGGGAAAATGATCACAGACATGTAACACCAGTAACAATATTAAAGACACAACTAAATTTAAAAGCATCATTCTCTCCAATTATCTGCCCATTCAGATCAACACACAAACACACACACACGCACGCACACACGCTTGTCCAGCTCTGGAGTGTGCACTAGTTTCAGGCCGAGTTATACTTCTGCTACATCACCAGGATGAAGTCTGAAAACTGGCTTGTAAACGTATGCTTGCCTGTAGTAAATCTTTAGCTACTGGAGCTACAATTGCTAACATGTGTGAGATCCCTAGTTTTCTTGTATAACCAAGGGACCGGTAAATAACATGGTGTTAAAAAAAAAAAAGGTATCTGTTACTAGCAGAAAGCACAATTCAGCTGCAACATATGTTTCTGAAGGGCTGCAGTCTCATAAATGGAGATGAGGAATGAAAAGCAATTCTGGGAAGGAGGTGGTAGCTAAAGAGAAGGCCCTGGTGACAGCCATCTACATAACTGACTGCAGTAAAGCACGAGGCTCCATTTTCAAAAGCTGATTAGAAAGAAGATTTATTAAGAACCTATGGTGATCTGGGGACCAATGAAACACAGATAGACGAGGCATGGTTCCTGCATCCTGAAAGGCTGCCAATAGGCAGCAGAATTGGGTGGACCCAAAAGCAAACACATTTCAAAAATCCACAGTCAGTCTTGAAAAATTCGAAGCCAGAAGTCCTTAGGTTTTCAATAAACTATTAGTTGTATGAAAAATAATGTTAAAAGACTGTCCATTTAAAAAGCAAATATTGAACCCTTCCAAGATACCAGCTATTGTGTTCATCTCTGATGATTAAAGTAATAGCAGTAACAGCAACAGTAATAATGATGACCAAAAACGATTGTTAGGAAATCAGGCAACACTTCTGCACTCAGGAGGTCACAGGATGGAGGGCAGGGGAGAAATAACTAAACAGTGTGATGCGTGTTTTTTATCAGATTGTGCGCTATGCTCTGAGAGCAGAGAACAGGGAATACTTAATTCTGGTAGTCTTTGGGAAAGACTTCAGAGAAACAAGGAATTTCAATAGGAATGTGAAATACCAACATGGTGAGGAAGGGATGACTTTCAGGGAGCAGGAACATTCAAAGATGACTAATCACATAAATTCTTTGTATGACCCATGACTTCAGACATAAGGACTGTATGTTAAGTAGAAGTATAGGCTTGAAAAAACAAGTTGTCTGTATTCATTTTTAACTGTGTGACTTTGGACAAGTTACTTAACCTGCCTGAATCTCAGTTTTCTCATCTCTGTAATGGGGAAAGAACAGAACATATCTCTTCTGAGGACTGTCGTGAGAACTTAGTAATAGTTATTGTTAAACATTTAGAACTCTGACATATGACTAACATTTAGTAAATGTTAGTTGTGTCCTTTCTCTCTCTCCCTCTCTCTCTCTTAACTTCTGTCTTATTTTAAGTAGAGTCATTCCCATGGTGAATGAAGGGGCAGAGTAGGACCCCTTATGCTTTAGGAAGCCTGTCTGTTGCTTTCTTTCCAGAGGGAAAGATGACGGTGCTGCCATTTGAAAAACAAGATACAATTTCGTTTAAGTCTGCTTCTTTCCCCATACCCATTCCCCATTACACATATCTAGCCTTTACACATATCTCTAATGAAGGTAATATTATTATTTTCACTTCATAAATGAGGACACTGAGATTTTTCAATAAAACAGTTCCGTAAGTTGAAGAGCCAAGAATTTGTGATGCCATAATTAAAATTTAGATGTTCTAACTAGAGAAACCAATTATTAATCACTTTACTGAAATGTCCTAAGATAGAGTTTGGTCCAAAATAATCACCCCTCAGGCACTGAAGCATCAAGGGAACCCAGATTCCATTTCCAGGAGGGGCAGAGGGCAGTATAGGAATTCTGAAAGACTCCCCTAACTAAAATCCTAAAATGCTAGATTAAAAAACATGGTTTTGAGTTCGTCACAAAAGGAAGGACTCTGCAAAGGTCAAATTTATAAGGAAGCAGGAATAATAGGAGATCAATGATCCATGAAAACAGTTTTCAACAAGGAAATTTCTATTAATTCTTGGATACTTTGAGATATAATTTTGATGAACCACATAGTGTAGGTAATGCCTAAAGTTCACCAAACGTGAGTAGTTTAATAGATGACTTCCACATATACCTAAGGCCTCTGAAGGAAATTAGAAAAGAAGTTAAAGGAGCCCACATGTCGTGGCTACGAAATCACTCTAGAATCCACTGCACAAAGAGCCAGAGTGGATGGCATTTTAAGAGGATATGAGTTAGAAGCCACTTTGCTGGTTTACTCCATGCTGACAACCAATGGAGCTGTAGATCCAAGCAGTAGTGTTCTTTTATTTGCCTCCATCCAACATCTTACCACATGAACACCAACTTGCAATTGTATGGAAAGCGACTTGCATCAACAGGGTAGACTTGTTGGCTAAACTACACTAATGTTTCATGATAACTGTTAAAACAAAAATACCAGAAAAAAGAATGTCTCCAGCCTCATTCATTTTTTTCCTGATACATATCTGGAAATGCTTCTTGGAACCAATAATTTTGTTTCAGAACTAATGTTCTTAAAGAAACTTTGAGAGTTAAAAATAATTCTGGATTAAAATTTGGCTTTATATTTTCTTGAGTAGACAGCACTGCATTCTTACTGCAATGGTATCTCTCCATCTTATTTTTGTTACCTATATTACACCTGAGTTTATGAAAGCTCCATTCTTTATAACCTGCATTCAGGGACCAGATAGACCAAGCATATTGACTGAAGGATACTGGAGAACTGAGTCAGGAGGAGAATCTAAGGACAAATTTGGGGATAGACCAGGATCCTTCCACTAGTGGACAGGAGCTCAGGCAGGATATCCACAGGGAGTGACCAAGTACGGGATTGGAGATGGACACAGTGAGGGAGAGTAAATGATAAAAGCAGTAAATTTTTCTTACAGACTAACAAGGCATAGAAATATCACTCAGAGAGTTAAAAACAGTCATCCATGACTCATACCAACAGTTTTAGAGCCACAAAACTTCCATAATTGTAGTGTTAGGCTTCTCTTTTTCCTTCTATTCTCACCCAAATGTTCCTTTCATTCTTCTATCCTCAGGTTGGTTATGGTAGGATAGATTATTAAAGACTGAAATCTAAGAAAAGGTGTTTAAACATAAGTAGTTAGGCAGAAGACAAACATTATCAGTTTCTGAATAAAGAAGTAGCATGAGAAGTGTGGAACTCAAGACACTGCAGAGCAACAGAAATCTGTTAGATGGACTGAATTTAGAAAGGAAGTCAAGATTGCAATCCAGATCACACATGGGTTCTCAAACCTTTCCTTTATCAAAGAGACTAGCAGTTCTTAGAAGATAGAAATTTTGTGTTCAGTTCAGTTTTAACAACACTGACATCTCACCTTCTACATGCCTGAGTATCTTACTGGCAGTCTAAAACTTATGGAGAGAGCCACTGTTGAAACTGGATTTTACCAATGTAATGGTTTGGGTTTTATCAATGTAATAAACAAAATCAATAGCCATATGCATAGTTTTCTATGTGTCATATTTCAGCCAAATAACTCTGGAGAAATTGGAAGAATGTTGCATAACTTCTTTTTGTTAGTTGTTCAGATTCTCAGGATAGCAAGGTCTAGGAGAAGTCTGAAGTTGATATAATTTGAAGGAGAGTCAGATTATGCATCTGTGAAGTTTTCCCATGGCTAATAATTTCAAATTTTGAGGTCAGAGAGACATACAATTGTTTCCTAGGTTTGTCATATTCTAGCTGCAAAATGTTGCATTCCTCTTTGATAAAAGAGTGGTAAAAAGGCATTTCACAAAAGGTTTTTTGACTGCAGTAAGTTGGAAACTTTTGTAAAAATTATCTAGTATAATACCAGGCCCAGAAAACCTTCAGTAAATACTAATTTATTTCTTTTCTTTCTTCAGTATTCAAAAAAAAAAAACCAGAAAGTATGAATTGGAATTTCCCGGTCCAATGATCATCTCACAATTTCACACAAACGCTGATATAGACACTATTTTATTTTCACTCACAGACACTAAATCCCCACATATGTAGAGGATTCCCTTGCTGTTCTGGAATGTCGCACAGCTCTTTGCTATTTTACAAATCACTTCATTCACCTAGAGGATAAAATTTACTCTAAACAAAAAAGGAGGAGGGAGGAGAAGGAGAAGAAGGAGAAGGAGGAGGAGGAGAACGAGGAGAAGGAGAGGAAGGAGAAGGAGAGGAGGAGGAGAGGAGGAGGAGGAAGAAGAGGAAGGAGGAGAAGGAGAAGAAGGAGAAGGGGAAGGGGAAGAAAGGAGAGGGAGAGGAGAGGGGGTAGGAGGAGGGGGAGGAAGAGGAAGAGGAGGAAGAGGAGGAAGAAGAGGAGGAAGAGGAGGAAGAGGAAGGGGAGGAAGGGGAAGAAGGAGAGGAAGGAGAGGAAGGAGAGGAAGGAGGAGAAGGAGGAGAAGGAGGAGAAGGAGGAGAAAGAAGAAAGAAAAAACCATAAGGCAAAACCACACCTCCAGGGACTAGGACACCAGACTAATTCTCTACACAAGGCAGGGAGAAATCATCAGAGATCACTACAGGAAAACATTCCAAGGAAGTAATGTATATGTTCTTTTCTTTTATTCTGTTGTTTAAAAGAGAATAAGATGACACTTGCGTCTCAAGATATTTTCCCACATTTTTAAAGTATCTTTCTGCATATAATGCTGGTTTTTATGATAGTGAATTTTTTTTTTCCTTTCTTTTCAAAAAGCATGATGGAAGATGGACTGCAGTTAAACAGATCTGCTTCAAAACCTGTCTGGCCAAATTAATCTCTCTTACTTGGTAACTCGTTATGTCACATCTCTGAGCCTCCGTTTCCTTATACATAAATGGAAAATAATACTTTATAGCGCAGTTGCGAGGATTAAATGAGGTAAAATATGAACACTTCTTTGCGTGAGGTCTAGCTCAGATAAAACGCTCAGTAAATATCAGAGATGATTAACAGCTCTGATTACCAGGTAGAAGAAACACATGTAGGAATGCCTGTGCGAGCTCGCACACCTCCCTGCGGGTCCCTATGGGGTTATGCTGATAGAATTGTGAGAATACTGAGGATCAAATCTACTCAGAGTCCCATTGCTTAACTCTGAACATGAACATTTGGATCTAAAACTTAAAAGCCAGAGACACTGGGATATAGACATAGGATAGTACTGGTCAAGAGAGTTTAAAAGAAATAGATGTGCAGGCTTAATTTTTAGAGGAAGAAAACCTATTTGTTTCATATATTGCTAAAATGTGTTATCTTAAGGAGATTATAAGCAGTGTGATATCTTCCCTAAAACACTCACAGATATTTGTAATCACAACTGTCCAACTTACTGCACAACCAGCCAGCCTCAGGAAGATGACAGACCTGGAGCATATTCAGGGTCTGTTCCTTATTCTTTCCACCCCAAAGTCCAAAAAAGAGCAGAATTTTTTAAAAAATTAAATCAAGTTTTTTCTTAATCAAAAGTTAGAGAAAATTTTTAGAGGAAGAGAGGAAGAAGAATGTCCCCAAATGGGAACTGCACCCTGAGGGGTTTGTCTGAAATCAGAAGGTCTAGGCTTTGGGTTTTTTGTTTTCTGTTTGTCAACTGGATGATCTTGGACAAGTTACCCAACCTCTCTGCTCTGTCTTGAAGGGTTTCTGGGAGAAGCAAAATGAGACGGTAAGAGTGAAAGGACTCCTAACGTCAATACTCCTTTGCATGCGATGGAGTATATTCACCCAGTTGCTACAGACATTTATAAACTGGCTTCTGTCTTGTTTTAGACTTTCTTCCCTCCTTCTTTGTATAACCCCTTGTCAGTATCTGCCCTTATGTCTGGTCTTTCTTGACTTTGTGCCTTGATGTACCTATCTTTTGCCATGCCCCATCCCATTCAATAGCAGATGTCACATGGCTCCCTGTGACTCAGACTCAACACTCCCATAGGAGGCTGTGTTCATGGGCTGACCTTTGACTCCACCCACAAGGTCACTCTACTGGCTCCAGCTCTGGGACAATACTCTGCCTGCCAACTAGCAACTACTAACCCAACCCCAGACCCTTGGCCAGGGGAAGGCTATGGAAAGTAAACTGAACATTTCTGTCTCTCTACATCCATGGGGTTAAATGTAGGAATGCCAGCTGCCAAGAATCCAGTTTCAGTGCTGTGGTCTCCACAGTGAAGAGCTGTTTGAGTTGCATATGCCTGAAATAACACTGAATTCTATCCACACCAGCTGGCCAGAAGGTTCATCTACCTTGCCTGCCACAGTCTGCATTGCTCCAGGTCTCAAGACTCTGAGCTACACAGAACACAGCACTGGGAATACATTTCTCATGGGACTCAAATCCTAGACATTAAGACATGCACAAAGGCACAGGTGTGAGTGGAGGGAGCAGTTCTAGTGGATTACTGGTTCTCGAGAAGCAGCTCACATACTAGAAATGGTACAGACCATACTAATGACAGAATGTCTGGATCACAGTGACACTGCCTGTGTCACACTGCCTGGGCTCTTAAACTCCAACAGCATCAGGGAGGAAGGTAATGAGCACTCAGCTCACCAAGTGTTTCCCTGTCAAACAGAAATTCCCTGAAATTCCCTATTATATACATATATATAAAAAAAAAAAAACAATGGAAGTAAAGATAACAGCTAAGGAAGATACAGCTAAGGAAGACCACTCTGAGTAACTAAAGGGTCCTCCTTCCTCTTTGTGATTGGATTGGGCCTCCTCTTCAGACAAAAAGAATCTTCCTCACATCTTCTTCAGGGAAGTCCTGGGAGTTTCTAGAATCACATCATATCCCAGTTAAACATTAATTTATGAGAAAATGACCAAGTCACTTGAATCTCTTGACTTACAGTTGTCCTTTGTAAAATGAAGAGTTCTCTTTCAGTCCAAAAGTCTGATGAAAGCTTTAAAATAGCAGTAAGCAATAAATTATTCTTATCTTTAAATTTGATGTTTTTATATTTGGAGTGAAGGGATCAATTCTGTGAAGAGAACTGAGCACCTCTGACACTGGATGCTCTGCAAGAGCATTTTATGGACCAGTGTATCCCAAACTTTTCCCAACCCAACATACTAAGTCATGAAGCACATTCCTGTTACTAACAGTGGCTCAATAAAGTATTGACAGTATGTGCGCCTATGGGTTGGGACAGTCAGGTGTCAAATGCAGAGAGGGATACATGTGCATGCACATTCCTCAAGTGATTCTGATATGTCCTTCTCACACCATGTTGAGAACTGCTATTATAGATTGAATTTACCTACTGAAACATACAGGCTAGGAAAGGTGTCAAAGAAAGAACTTCCAAGCAATCAAAAGAGACCCTAACAGGCAGAATTAGAGATAAACCTACTCCAGGGTGCAGCCTGAATATGCCTTCTCAAATGAAGTCATTATGTAGCTTCTAGGATAGCAGAAGACTAAGATAGGAATAATTAACCAAAGAAATGAGAATGCAGATGAGAAAGCCTGTGGCTTTTAAACAATGTCAGGTTTTAAAATTAATTACAAAGTTAATAATGTTTCATTTGACAAATCTAATAATATAGGAATGTGTAAAGAAAAACTTGGTACCCTTCCCCATACTTCTCTGCAGTCTACCCCACTATGAGAAATACTTCAATGTGGGAAGTGAGGATCATTATCTTTTGTACAAATACACATATTTGGTTTTGACAATAACAGGATAATATCCCAATCTATTTACTTCAATTTGTTTCTGTGATTACAAATATCTTGCCTTTTTTTTAGATTAATATATACTTAGCTAGAGATTGAGATATAGACCTGGAGAGGTGGAGAAAGATAAGAAAAACAGAAAAAGAAATTATGAAATATATTATTTGGTAAACCATTCCTTACTTATTATTATTCAGACTTTTGCAGGTTTTTATGGTATGAAAATCATTTAAAGAAAAATCTTTTTACACTTATCCTATATCTTTATATATCTTATTTTTAGTTTTACAAGTTAGAGTCTCAAAGTGGTGTTGCTGGGTTAGAGAGAGTATGATAGTTTAAATTTTAATTTAAATGTTGACAGAATTCTTCCCAAAAATTCTCATGCTGACTTGCATTCTCACTGACAGCACATGAGAGGAGCCATTTTCCTACACCCTCCAGCAATGCTTGCATGATTTTCTTCATTTTTGCTTATCTTAAAAGTGAACACAGCAACAACGTTGTTGCCTGCTGGTAATCTTTAATTAGTCATTTGCATTCAATTTTTTCTGAATTACCTGTTGTGATTATTCTTATATTAAGTAGGTTATTCTTTTCTTTTTTAATTTGTGAGAATTGTTTATATACAGTCAGCTCACTGTATTCCCGTATTTTGCATCTGTGGATTCAACCAACCACGGATAGAAAATACTAAAAATTTTTTCAGAAAGTTCCAACAGGTGAAACCTGAATTTGTCACATATAGGCAATTATTTATACAGTATTTACAATGTACTTAAAACTATTTACATGGTATTTATATTATATTAGGTTTTATAAGTAATCTAGAGATGATTTCAGGTATACAGGAAGATTTGCATAGGTTATAAGTTATAAGGAAATACTACACCATTTTATATAAGAGACTTGAGCATCTGCAGATCTTGGCATCTGAGGGGGTCCTGGAAGCAACACCCAGTGGATACCTAGAGACAACTATATTGACCATACGTCCCATTTGTCTATATTAATTACATATATTTAAGAAATGATTGTTTTAAAATTTTAAACAGTAAAGCTTTCCTTATGTCTACTTGTAATTCACTGTTCTAATGTTTTTCCTTAATTATATTAAAGATCACCATATGCAAATGAGCATGCACAAAAGTCTTACTGCTCACCCTCTTACCACCTAATTATGAGGACCTTATTGTCTACTTTGTGTGTATGCAAATTTATAACACAAGTTTGAACAAAAATTTGACTTTTTTCTTCTTAATGTGCAAATGTAACATACAGAAAATAGTTCTAAAGTACTAACATCATATCCAAGAAAAAAATTAATAAATGATTTATCTTCAAGCAGTTTATCTTCCATAACTATTCAATCAGAAGGAATTGTAAAAGGGTACTTTCCTCTCATTTCCTATTACTATTCTATTTTAATGCTCAATTTCAATTTAATGCTCAAGTTTTATCCGTCCCTCCCCCTTCTTCCTTCCTTCTCTCACTCACTTCCTTCTTTCTTCTTAAAAAGTGTTATTCTATTTTAATGGGATTCAGTTTCCTTCTTCCCTTTCTTCATTTTTTCTATCTTTCATTTTATAAATCAGATAATAATCATCCTTTGAAAAAAAAAGTAGCTGAGAATATATATTCTTCTATCCTCTTAGATAAAAAGCATTCATAAAATAGATAGATGACAAAGACTTTAAAGTACCTTAAACACATTTGAGACACATAGATCAATTTGATGGAACATCATTTCATTGTTTTCAAAATGTATGAATTAAAGCAGAAGGTATTATTTCAGAGAAGAGAAAAAAAAGATTAATGAGAGCAAGAGCAATGATGAATTACATGAGACTGCTATAAAGTCTGTTTGCAAAGAATTTTAGATCCTATCAATCTAATGAAGAAATATTTAAAAGTAATTCAAGGACCTGCTTTAAAAACATGAATTTTTCAAAGTTTTATTCTACAGAATTTATTTTACTTTAGATTCTCACCATTTCTACTTTACCAGAAGTTAAATTATGAAATATTGGCTACTCCTTCCCTTGACACATTTTAATGGCCTTGATAGAGGAATGATGTTTATTACTACATTATTCCAAAAAAGGAGAGGTTTTTCACAGAAAGATTTCCTTAAGATTTTTGGTTCTTATCATTATAGCAGAAACTCTAAAAATGCCATTACCATGGAATCAGATACTTACTATGGCAGATCAAAAGAAATAGAATGATACCTTCATTAAAGGTCAGGACATGGATCTAGAGAAAAGTTAATCTGCTATGTTACTGTCCATCACAACAAGGATGACCAAACTATCAAATGACATATCCACTGAGAAGGTAAATTGGGCAATTCGGCATTGCTGTATTTGCCATCCAACACATTTAAAAGAATTTAGTATCACTTGTAGAATTTTGCAGACAATTAGACAAGGGTTGTGATCCTCTATTAGCTATAACAATGCTTATCATTATTGTTGACATTGATTGAGCATTTACTATGTGCCTAGCATATAATGAATAAATGAGATTTCCAACCTTTTCTCTAACAAGGCCACTGGAAAGAATTCTAACTTGGTGCATTTCATAGGAAGGAGGGCCTGGTGGAACTGACATACCTCCACATGCCAACACCACCTTAGGCTCATAGTACAGTATCTACATCTTTGGACTGGTCTAGTAACAGAAAGCGGTAACCCTAATTATCTGTGCTCCAGAAACTTGTGATGACTGGTAACATGCAAAGTAATGGGTACTCTGTATTGTGATAAAGACAAAAGTAACCCTCAGGAGTCTTCCTGTGTCATTAACGTTGCCGCACAACTTGAGATCGTGAAGTAGAGAATGAAAAAGAAGAGAGAAGGATAGGAAGGAAGAGCCATTTACATTTTCTTTAAATTTCACTTGCTCTTTCACTCAGTATCAGTACAAATGTATGCCAAGCAACAAATGCAGAAGAGCTTGAAATAATACTGGCTGGTGAAACCCTTTAAGGATTGGGACAGTAATTTGAAGGATTTCCTGAGCTGTAATAAAAAGCCGACTGCACTGTTATAGAGGGCAAGTAAGATGATGATTTTCTTAAAAAACCTGGAGGAAAAATTGAAGAATTGAGATTCACAGAGATATCTAATAATGAAAAGTTAGAGGACTATACCATACATCAAAGTTATAGATATATATATCTATATACATTGATATCTATAGCAATCTATATCTATATTCTATCTATCCCATATATCCTATCATCTGTCTACATACTATGTAGATCCTATCCACCTAGATAGAAAGGTAACTGATAGATAGATAGATAGATAGATAGATAGATAGATAGATAGATAGATAGATAGATAGGAAGGATATATGGGTAGTTTAAAATCTACTCTCTACTACTGGCCTCATATAGAAAGCGACAACATTGTAGAATTCTTAAATTTAGCCACCACTCACTATCTTTATGGGGCTGATATGTTGCAACTTTTGAATATCATGAAGACAGATGACACACCTCTATCATAAGCTATTTTGGAAAAAAATACAACCTAAGAGGCAATGCCATAGACATACAATTATTAAACTGCTCTCTGCAAGTGATAAGAGCTTCTTCTATAATTCTAATACATATATGGATTTATCAGAGCTTAAGGGTCCACTTTTAGACTCAAAGCTGGTTTTTTCTTTTCCTTTCCATATTGGCTTTTATCTTAGTTTGAAGGAGAATTATAGTTTTAGTGAAATAATATTACTTACAGAGTAGTAATTTATATAAATAACACTTACAACCCCCTACACAAAAATTTTCCCATATTTGTGACAAGCTTAATGGAAATAGTTATTTTCTATATGTGGAAATACTTACTATATGATGAGACATTATGTAAACTCATTACAGAGTTGAAAAAACTTTTACTTTTTATTTTGATACATTTAGCCTACAGAAAAGTTTCAAATACAGTACAGTGAATTGCTGTATACTTTCAACTCAGTTTCCTCTAATGCTAACATCTATATAAACCACAAAAAATTATCAAAATCAGGAAACTAACATTGATACAACACTAGTAACTAAACACAGATCTTATTCAAATTTCATTAATTTTTCACAAATGTCCTTTTTTCCCTTTTCCAGTATTTAATTCAGGATTCCACATTGTATTTACTTGTGCCTCCTTAGTGTCCCCAAATCTGGTAGTTCCTATATTTTATGACCTTGATACATTTGAAGAGTACTGGCTTGTTATTTTATTTAACTTGTAGGTATATAATGTAGATGATGTCAATACATGTTAACCTTTGTCACTTGATTAGGACCATTTCTACCACATCTCCACTGTAAAGTTATATTACATGTTATAATTATATTACAAATACTATCATTATTGTTTTTCTGTTGCTCAAAATATTCTAACTTTGGCAGTTGGAAGTTCCTTTCAGAATGCCCCATCTTTTACCTTTTTCAACACGTCCTTATTTTCTGGCACTACCTGATATTCCAAGCTTCTCATATTTTTTCACCCTAGTCCTGGAATCAATCATTTCTCCAAGGAGCACTGGTTTCCATTATTAGAGAATGGATTTTAGAAAGCAAAAATCTCAACACTAAATACGCTCCTTACTACAGAGATTTTATTGCATTGCTTCTAGGTACTTCCCACAGAAAGTTAATAAATATATGTATACACACTAACCAAGCCATGCATCTACATCTGCATTTAATTCTTTACCTATGTAACTATGTACCTATCAACCTATCTACATATCCTATGAGTTGACACTCATGTTCCAATTCATCAGAGTTCTTTCAAGCCTTCTCCTTTTCCTTATTTATATATATCATCTTCTTCCACCAGGGAGATATACCTGGTTCTCATTATCTACAATAAATTTGCCTGTTTCTTCAGCCCTACTATACACAAAATATTTTCAGAATTGATAACCCGAACCCTTACAAAGAAAAAAATTAGTTCCTCAAGTGCAGCACTGAAATAGTTTCTTTTAGTCTTAGAGTATAAGAGTCAAAATGCTCTTTTCCAAAGTTTTCTAGGTTAGTTCATGTCTTCCCACCTCTCTCTGATGTGGGTATGCGTGGTGGACAACCTAAAAGTAAGGCCCAATATTATGCATTGCCTTGACCTGTGGTGAAGTCAGGATGACTCAAAGAGCCTAAGAAAAAGTTTCCCTCCTCACCCTCCGCTCTAACCAAGTGATCTCCTCACCAAAGGAGCCGGTGCAGCTCCCTGCCAGGCGGAGGAATTACTCAAACAAGCCAACCACACTCTCCCATGAGAACCAGGGGCTCTATATGGATTTATTTACTTTCCTATGGTACCCAGTTATTTTTTTTTAAGTTTCCTATTTCAGCAACATCTAGATATTTTAGCAGATTTTTGTTTGTTTGGTGGTGGGGAAAGGGCTGGCAAGTTCTCTTTTTTTCCACAGATCCCTGCATTTCCATCTTCTGCTTTTTCTCCCTTCTCCACCCAATCGCTAAAAAGTATTTCTCCCTTTTTGGTTTACTTTTTCTCCCCCAGAAGCTGTACCTTTCAGCTTTCAAAGATACTCTGTTAATTCATGAATATTTTGTGGCCCCTTCCCTATACAGTTCATGCTCATAACTGCCCAGAAGTCTTCTCAGTAATCACAGGCTTAGAGTGCGCTAGTCGTTCATACAATAATTTTAGATCAACTTTGGGTCCCTTCTCTCGTTTCCTTTTTCTGTTATTCCTGCAGTTTTCCATGGTTTACCTTTGCTCATCAAAACACCTAGAAGCAGGACAGGAATACGTCAGAAATGTGAAAGGTCACAGACCAGGATTTGGTGATTTTTTTTTCCTTTTTATTCATGCTTACTTTGAAGTTTCAGCATTCTCTGACCTCAGGCTATTCAAAGGGGATGATTTTTGTGTAGCTTGAATTTTCTCTTCTTGTATATTTCTGTATTATTATTGGGAGACAGATAACAAGGTGCCTGTGGTTGCCTTCAGTCCTCAGTCATGTTTTGTATCATTTCTAAAGTTATATAATTTGTGTAAATAATGTGTCTTGTGCCAACAATTTAATATCCCCATCTATGTCTAACTAACTTTGGGGAAGAGGGTATGGAATTCCTGCTAGTAAGGATTTTCCAGAGGTGACTGAGAATCTGCTTAGGCACATCTATTATGCCCATGGTGGGGAAAAAGTAATGGTGTCCCGGACGGATAATCCAACCAGTTCACTTTCTAAACCTTAAATATTAGTTCTGTCTGACACCATTTGGAGATGAGAATAAGGCCAAACAAGCTCTGACTAAACAGAATGTCTTCCTGTGCTCTCCTTACTTCTTCTTGTGTGCATCCCAATATTCTGTTTCACGACACATACAGAAGTGAATATTAGAAATAAGGGTCCACAGCAGTCACTGACAAGCAGGAAAAGACAGCTTGCTAGCCCACATGAGCCAGTTTCAGGGCAGTAACTGTTTCCTGAAATCAAGGAGTCTGAGGAGTTGGGCGGAGTTCCCATTTTCACATGTACTCAGCTCTCAGCCTGCCCTGGTGCTGGGTGAGGAGCTGTGTTTCCTTAGGATCAGGTCTGCAGTAAAAGGGACTGATCAAACAACACTCCTTTTTGACCTTTCGTTGTGAATGCTGCTCCACCTTCAATTTGCCATGCACTAAATGTATGCATCAGCTAACAAGGATGCAGATTTTTAAATGTGTATTTCAGCTTTAATCCCATCAACCTCAGTGGAAATACAACTCAGCTTGCATTGCCTCCTGAAAATGATTTACAAAAAATATTTACATGCTTCACACATTTGTACATCTGACATCACGCAAAGTATGGAACAATTTACAGATGTGCAAAATGTTCCATAGAAAGCCTAAAATGCTGTTAACAATCTGGTTGAAAAAGAACCAAGATGGGAGAGATTTATCAAAACTGAAAACTGATGAAAGGAGTCAAGAATCCAAATTTTGTCACGTTACCAACTTCTGTAATAAGTAGCTAATGGTGAGAACTGGAAACAACTGGGTACTCTTATTAGGTGACTAATAAAAAATAAAATCTATTATTGTAATTTGAGCATTTTATCAAAATTACGTCTAATTTCTAGATTCCAACTAAACGAATGACACATTTAGAGAAGTGGTTCTGCAATATTTTAAGTGCTACAATTGTTCCTGCTTATCACACTTCAGGACATTAAGATGAAGCCTAGAATCAATTCAGTCAAAGATTCACCAACTAGCCATTTATCTATGACTATGTAAAACAGCAAAAAGGAAAAAAAAAAAAAAAAAAGATTTTCTTAACCAATTCAAAGAGGAATTCAGTTTAAGTACAGGGAGCAATTAAAATCTATGACTGACAGAGCAGGTCATCCAAATGGCCTGTGTACCTGTAACCTGATACACTAAAGCTCATAAAAGTGTCATAACAAACAACCTGTCATCTTAAGAATATTTTATGAGGCAGTTGGCTTCCGGAGGAATTGTAGGAAGTTATAGCTCAGGCTCAGGAACTGTCTTTTCTGTTCTCATCCTAAATTTTGGAAGCCAGACTGACATTGCTGAGATGGGGTAGCACTAAAATGGGCAAGCTTATCCATATGCTTCAAGAGAAGTCCAGTAATGTGAAAATTCTCAGTTAATAGGAAAGCATTTCTCTGAATTGTTTCTCCAGTTTTTCTTGGCATTTTAATAGATGCTTTGGATCTGTTTTCTTTTTCTTTTCTCCAAGATCCACTTTATTTCAAGGTAAGATGCTAGCTACTTATTTGTAAAGAGAATTTCATTTTAACTTACTTGTTACCAAACTTATGGAATAAAACAGAGGACTAAAGTGAATACTTTTGTTTGCAACCTTGCTTAGGAAGAACTATATTTTTCACCTCTTTTTTCAGCTTCTCCCATCACAGTTTTTCTATTTTACGTATATTCTCATTAAAATAAAACTTAATGACATTATTTTTATATACTGAATTTTTCACCTATAACCTCCTTCAGTTTACCTTTGAATGCTCAGGTTCTAGCTCAGTGCTTAGGATATAGGAGGCAATAACTACATATTTAATTCATGAATTTCTGAGAATTATGTTCTTTCTTTGATAGTATACAATCAAAAATAGCATTTCTAACTATAAAAATGTAAACATTTTTGAATTTATATAAACAGAGAGTAAAAAAGTGCGCAAGGCTAAGAGGTGAGGGAAGTAGAAAAGGTTGGTGAAAGGGTTCATAATTTGAGTTATAAGATGAATAAGGTCCAAGCATCTAATGTATAACATGGTGACAACAGTTGATAATATTACTGAATAACTGAAATTTGCTAAGAGAGTAGGACTTCAATATTCAAGAAAGAAAGAAAGAAAGAAAGAAAGAAAGAAAGAAAAAGAAAGAAAGAAAGAAGGGAAGGAAAGGAAAAGAAAGGGAAGGAAAGAAAGAAAGGAAAAGGAAAAAGAAAAGAAAAGAAAAGGAAAGGAAAGAAAAAAGAAAAGAAGAAGGAAGGTAGGAAGGAAGTGATGGTTGTGTTAATTTGATGGAAGGGAATCCTTTCACAATGCATACACATATCAAATCATCACATTACACCATTTAAATATCTTATTTGTCAATTATACCTCAATACAGATGGAAAAAAATTTAAGTGACACATTTTTAATGAAAATCATACTATGTTTCTTTTTCTACACAGTATTTTAATATATTTATTTATGCCCTGTTCACATTCACACTCAGTTCACATTTAGAACTAGGCAAGGTATTATTTTAGTGGAAAATAATAATGCCACCTGATTCTGTTAATGCATTAGTAGTTACTGGAAATCAACAGAGATTGAAAAAAAAGTAACCTAAGGAAAAAAAAAAAGACTAAAGCAAACATACTAAAATATTTAATAAATGTGTTGAGATTGGTATTAACAACATTTACCAAACTCTGAATGCTGAATATTTTGCATAAACTCAATGTTTAGTCCTAAGTATAAGAAACATAATTTTCACTACATGAACCTAATATGCTTGATAAATTTAATGTTAATTTTTATCATGTTTTTATAATACTGTAAATGTTAATTTTAATTCCAATTTCCAATTGTTCATCGCTATACTACAGAAACATATTTTTGAAAGTACTGATTTATATTGTGTAATTCTCCTAAACACTTACTCACTCTATTTTCTTTTTATGAATTCTTTATGTTTTTCATATACATGATCAATTCATAATAAAAGCAATTTTATTTTTCCTTTCTAATTAGTATGTCTTATTGTACTAGCTAGGACCCCTAGTATAATGAACATTTATCTTGCCTTGTTCTTGTTTTTTTTAGGGTGTGTAGTGGGTTAAACAGTGTCCTTTCAAAATTCATATCCGCCAGGGATCTCAGATTATGACATTATTTAGAAACAGGATCTTTGCATTTGTAATAAGAATTGAGGTGAAATATAGTGAATAAAGTGAGCTCTGAATCTGATGATAGCATCCTTATTGGAAGCAGAAAATGACACACAGAGAGACACACAAGGAAGCAAGCATGTGAAGACAGAGGCAGAAACAGGAGTTATGATGCCACAACCCAAGAATGTCAAGAGCTACAAGAAGCTGAAAAAGGCAAGAAAGGTTTCCTCCAAGAACCTTCAGAGGAAGCATGACTTTGCTCATATGTTGATTACAGGCTTTGACTTTCAAAGCTAAGAAAGAATAAATTTCTGCTGTTGTGATCCACCACATTTATTGTAACATGTTACAGCAGCCTTAGGAAATGAATGCAGTGGGGAACCACTTCGTCTTTCACCATGAAGCATGAAGTGTGCTATTGAGTTTTCATACATACAGGTCCTGGGCTTTAAAAGGCAATATGACAGGGAGGAGGCAAAAGTCTTGGGCCTCACGGGGGTCAGACATATGGCACAGAAGGGCACTCCCTGGTGAGTTAGCCAGGACAAAAACACAACCAGCAGAAAGTTAGTGGCATTATTTTTCAGCCTTGGTCTCAGTTCCAGAAAAACAGAATTTTTAAAAGCATATGTCTCCTCTGATACAGACTATCTGAAACCATCTTGAAAAACACAAAGTTGGAGGACTTAACATTTCCAATTTCAAAACTTAGTACAAAACTACAGTAATCAAAACAAGGTGGTGATGACACTAAGACTGACATACAGAACAATGGCACAAGGACTGGAATTGAGGGTCCAGAAATAAATTCATACATTTAAGTTCAGTTTATTTGCCAGAAGGATGCCAAGACCATTCAATGGGGGATGAACAGTCTTTTCAACAAACAGTGCTGGGACCAGTGGCTATCCACACGCTAAAGGATAAATTTGGAGCCTTACCTCAGATCATGTGTAAAAATTAACTCAAAATGGATCAAGGACTGGATGTAAATGTTAAAACTATAAACTCTTAGAAGGAAACATGGGTGAAAACCTGCATTAGCTTGGATTTAGGCAGCAGTCTTTTAGATATAACACCAAAAGTAAAACAACAGAAGAAAAATTAAACTTCATCTAAACTGAAATTTTTGTGTTTCAAAGAGCACGACCAAGGAAGCGCAAAAAAAAAAAATATGGAAGAAAGTATTTGCAAACTATTTATCTGATAAGGGTTTAATAACTAAAATATATAAAGGAAGCTTACAACTCATAACAAAAAGACAGATAACTAAAAATTGAGCAAAGGACTTAAATAGACATTTCTCCAAAGAAGATAAACTGCAAATGACTAACAAGCACATGAAAGGACACTCAACATTATTATTAACTATGGAAAAACAAATCAAAACCACAATGAGATACAACTTCACACCCACTAAGATGGTTATTAAGAAAAAAACAAAACAGAAAATAACAAATAGCAGTGACAATGTAGAGAAACTGGAACTCTCTTACACTGCTGGTCGGAATGTATAATGGTGCAGCTATTGTGGTAAATAGTTTGGCAATTCCTCAAAATGTTGAATGTAAAATTACCACATGGCCCAGCAATTCCAAGCCTAGTTTTATACCCAAGAGAATTGCAAACATGTTCAAGAAAGTTGTACGTGCATGTTCACAGCAGCATTATTCATAATATCCCAAAAGTGGGAATACTCAAAGGTCCATAAACTGATGAATGGAAAAACACATGTACTTCCATACAATAGAATGCTAGTTAGTTATAAGAAGGAATGAAGTACTGTTCTGTGCTACAACACAGATGAACCTTAAAAACATTACTCTAAGTTAAGGAAGGCAGAGACAAATGGCCACATATTTTATGATTCCATTTATGTGAAATGAATAGGCAAATCAATAGACATATAAAGTTGGTTAGTGGTTGCCAGGGGATGAGAGGAGGCAAGAATTGAGACTAACTGCTAATATGAACAGAGTTTCTTTTTGGGGTGATGGAAATATTCCAAAATTAGACAGTTATGATGAGTGTACAATATAATGAAAGTATTACTAAAAATAATGGAAGTATTAAAGAAGTACATGTGTTCTTTGGCAACTTCTAATAATAAATTTTCATTTATATGTTTGAGGTTAGAAATTATACTACCTGTATTTCACCCCCTCCAAAAAAAGATAAAAATTTAATTTAAACAATGAAGGTAGCTTTTATTGGACTTACTCTTGGATAGATAAAAACTGTGAATTCTGTGTGTAAGGATTAATTTTGGCAAGAAAAATCAAAAGCATAAAGCTGAACATGATATAAAAGATATAAAGATGTCTTGACTAATTATGTAATTCCTGTTATACCTGAAGAATTCTTACTATAGAAAAACTTGCCAGAATTAATAAGTGAATAAAGCAAAGTAACAGAAAACAGAATAATGTAAAATTAAATAATATTCCTATTATGTTAGAGACAAACATTTGCAAAATGAAATTAGATTATATATACCATTTATGATAACCTCAAAACACAGAATTATTAGCAAAATAAATTAACAAACAAGTAGATCACTCCACTAGATCAGTGAAACCCTCATGGTATATACTAAAGCCTACTTTACTGCCCTTCCCAACCTCATGCTCAGTCACACCACATCAGTAACTAGAAATGAATCATAGGAGAATTCATGTCATGAAAATTGGCAAATGCTACACATGAGAGCTGTGTGTCCTAAACATTTATCAGCATAACCACTGAGAATAGTTAAATAAATAACGAGATATTCAATGTTTATGGATTAGTAGACTCAATATTATTAATGTATTAATCATCAATAATTGATTTGTAGGTTTCATGCCCATTCAAGCAACTTTTTTGGTAGAAAATAGCAAAATTGTTTAAAAATGTAGATAGAAATACTAAAGACATATAATAGCCACAACAAAATTATAAAAGAAAAATAAAATTGAAAGATTTCTAAGGACACAAAATGCACTAACCATTAATAAATTGGCCCTTATAAAAATAAAAAATACTCTCTTTTCAAAAGACAATGTTAAGAAATGAAAAGAGAAACAAAAATATTGGGTAAAATATATACAATATGTATATGTAAGAGTATAGTAATATCAGGACATATAAAGAACACCAATAATACAATGATGAAAAAACAAATGATGCAATAAAAATAGGTGAATGTTTTCAATAGGCACTTACCAAATAAGACAAAAATAGTAATATACACAAAAAAGGTACTGAATGTTATTCAGTTACAAGACCCATAAATTAAAATCACAATGAAATAAAATATTGTTACTAGCATACCTAAAATAAAAAGTAATCACAATACTAAGCACCATAGGATGGTAAAGCTACTGAAACGCTCAGAGAATTACTATGGGAATGCAAAATAGTATCAACACTAAAGAGAATTATGAGACAGTTTCTCATACTCTTAAATATTTACCTTACCTCTGACCCCATAATCCCACCCCTAGCCATTTACCAAATAGAAATACTAATATAGTCACAAAAATATGTCTCATGACATATTGAAACACAGGTGAACATGACACCAAAACACTGGAAAAAATATCTAAACATGAAAATAGCACAGAAACAAACAAATAAAAATGAAATATATGAAAAAATGAGGTGAAGAAACAGAGAAACAGATTAGGAGATTCAACACAGATCTAAGGACAGAGTAGTTATATTAGAAGAAATAATGGCTAAGAAAATTCTGAAACTGATGAAAAACATCAATGATCAGATTCAAGATTTCTGTGTCCTGTGCAGAAAAAAACAGAGACCACCACCAGACAATAGGGTGAAAATGCAGACCAAAAGCAAAGTCAAGATTTAGAAGCAACCAAAGGAAAATGCAATTTGACAGTTACTTAACTTTTTAATATCAACAATAAGCAAAAACTTTTAAAGTGCAGAGTGAAGAGAGGACGTATTATTTTTATAACATTATTATGCAAAATTGCAAAGAGTCTTTACCATCAAAAAACCTTCACTAAGAGACACTTTTAAAGTAAGTACTTCAGGAAAAAGATTTCAAAAGGAAAATATAAGATTCAAGAATGAATAATAATGAACAAAAATCACATTATTTATTTGGTTAAACCTTAACAAA